>NC_135666.1:58319444-60933672 GCF_964188315.1 Podarcis muralis
GCATGAAGGGGAGCGTGGCTTAACCCTTTCCATGCCTGCCGTTTCTCCTCTACATTTCGCTTCCCCAGCTGCTTCCCCCCAGTCAGGCCAGTGCTTGCTATGCTGGAAGCATGCTGCACTGGGTGGGCTGTGCAGAGGAGAGGGAGCACAACGTTTTTGCCCACAACTCTCTCTCCTCCTAGTTATGCTGTCCCCCACTGCTTTTATTGTGTTTGCAGTAGATCTGGGTTGCCAGATTTGCACTTGAGCCTTTCTGATCCAGCTTGGGGCTGTTGCGGAGCTAAACAAATGGAGAATCGTGTGATAAAGTCATCCCACAACCCCATAGCTAGGTTGTGCCTCTGCAGTCCTAGCTACCCACGCCCACACACTCGCAACATTTTGCTGATCGGATGTGTTGCTCTGTGTGTGTTTTGTTTAGATTCAGATCTAATGCTGCCATTCCTTTTCCCCTGTGAGGACTGGAAATTGTAGTTCTGTGTGGGGAGATTGTAACTTTTTTTTAAAAAAAATGAAATCTCAGCACCCTCACTAAGCTACAGTTCCTACAAATTGATCCAGTCAGGGAAGCCTTAGCAGCAAAACCAGCATAAAGCTTCAGACAGACAGATAGAAATACTGTGTTGTCCTGACAAAATTATACCCATTGCAGTGGCTAAAATGCCATCAAAATATTCTGAATTCATTCAGCAAAACCTGAGCCTTTGTCTGCTGTTTACCAAAATGATCCATTACTGTCTCTGACAGCACCATTGTGTAGGACGCTGCATTAAAGCTTTAAAATGTTTCGTTCACAAAAATTATTGTTTTGAAAAATGTTTGGGTGTGTTCATTTCACATCTTTTTATCCTGGAAATATAAGCAACACTTCTCAAAACTTGTTGTTTAAGACCATGTATACATTAGTGGCTTAAAACTCAGCAAGGTTGCTTTCCCCACAGTTGCACACTGCTGTGCACGCCAGATAGAGAGGGCAGGGATGTTTTCACTCAATGTGCATTACCCGTTTGGTTTGCCTGCACTGGCACCACCGCCAAACTCCTATTCATGAAGTTGTCATCTGGGCATTTGTGGGCATCTGCACCTGAGCAATGGCTGCCCCAAATGTGCTCACCTTAGCTTCACCACAAAGTGCCTGTGGCTTAGGTTTTCCTTACAGATTGAAGCATGATTGATGGGGGAAAGCATCAAACTACGGGATGGAGGTGGGTTGTGGCTCACGTCATATGTCTATGGTGGGAGTGCTCTGGAGCCAGAGTAAACAGCAGTCTGTACACAGCCTATGATGAGCCCACATTTTCTGTAATTTGCTCATTCGTAGCATATATTGCTAGCCTTTCTCATCTCATAACCACATTTCACACCTGGGGATTGCTCCCCTAGTTAATTACTGTCATTTTAAAATATGCACAATATATTTTAGCGTATGTGACCATCCCACTATGTTTCATGTCTATGTGGTGTCCCATTTCGAAAATATGCTTCCAGATCCGCTTAGTGCGCAGGCTTCTTCCATGTTTGGGCAGCCTGCAAGGCAGCCAAGATGGTGAGCAGGAGATGGAGGTCTGGGCGTGTGGGTCTTGCCGAGCATCTGAAAAGCGGTGAAGTGAAGGGGCAGGATTTGGATGGCAGAAGCGCATGAAGGGGAGCGTGGCTTAACCCTTTCCATGCCTGCCGTTTCTCCTCTACATTTCGCTTCCCCAGCTGCTTCCCCCCAGTCAGGCAAGTGCTTGCTATGCTGGAAGCATGCTGCACTGGGTGGGCTGTGCAGAGGAGAGGGAGCACAACGTTTTTGCCCACAACTCTCTCTCCTCCCAGTTATGCTGTCCCCCACTGCTTTTATTGTGTTTGCAGTAGATCTGGGTTGCCAGATTTGCACTTGAGCCTTTCCTGATCCAGCTTGGGGCTGTTGCGGAGCTAAACAAATGGAGAATCGTGTGATAAATTCATCCCACAACCCCATAGCTAGGTTGTGCCTGTGCAGTCCTAGCTACCCACGCCCACACATTCCAACATTTTGCTGATCGGATGTGTTGCTCTGTGTGTGTTTTGTTTAGATTCAGATCTAATGCTGTCATTCCCTTTCCCCTGTGAGGACTGGAAATTGTAGTTCTGTGTGGGGAGATTGTAACTTTTTTTAAAAAAATGAAATCTCAGCACCCTCACTAAGCTACAGTTCCTACAAAGTGATCCTGTCAGGGAAGCCTTAGCAGCAAAACCAGCATAAAGCTTAAGACAGACAGATAGAAATACTGTGTTGTCCTGACAAAATTATACCCATTGCAGTGGCTAAAGTGCCATCAAAATATTCTGAATTCATTCAGCAAAACCTGAGCCTTTGTCTACTGTTTACCAAAATGATCCATTACTGTCACTGACAGCACCATTGTGTAGGACGGCTGCATTAAAGCTTTAAAATGTTTTGTTCACAAAATTTATTGTTTTGAAAAATGTTTGGGTGTCTTCATTTCACATCTTTTTATCCTGGAAATATAAGCAACACTTCTCAAAACTTTGTGATTAATTTTAATGCACATCTTCTCTTTTACCTGTTTTCATTTTTAAAAATTGCACAATACATCTGAAACAGTTAATCTAGAGAGACCGAGATATCTATCATTTTTAATGCAATAACATCCTCATGTATGTTGCTATTTTAGATTTTCTGAGCAGTCTTTTTCATATACATATAGATGTGTGTGTATATTGAACATTTGACATGAACTAATTTGAGTTTCCTATGTTTGTGAGCTACCTCACAAGGGAAAAGTTGCATTAAATAAATAATAGAGATAAAAATTTATAGTTCCATATATTTCAGAGCTAATGCAGCCAACGTACAATGGAACAGTAACATGAAGACACACTACGCTGTAATTTGATTGATTTGTTTTGACAGCAGCCAAATAATTGAGAGTGAAAGGTGTCAGCACAGATGAAATATTGTAGAAGCCACATTCAGAAGGCAAACCCCAGCAGCAATTGCAACTGGAGTTTTATTTCCTTTGATATCATACTGTTACTCACTTCCAGTTTATTATAAAACCACGAGAGGTAGGCAACTTTTCAAATGAAAGGAGCGCTTGCATGGAGAAGATAGAAATGGAAGTTTGTGTCAGGTACTTGAACAATGGAATAGATACTGACATTGGGTTATGTGATGGATGTAACGTGGAAGGCAAAATTATCTTAATCTTTCCCCCTGGTTTTCTCTCTTTTTCTAAATCCTTTTTTACAGGCTACTGCTTATCTGGCATCTTACCTCTAGCTTGGAGGGTAAGTGACTCCCTCCGGAGCAACCATCAGTGTCATTCTGTGGATTGCTTAGCGGGGGTTTGTTGCAAGAGCAGGATTGCCATTACCCACCCCAGCAGTGAGGCTCTTCTTTAGTTCACCTCTTCCTCACGCCAGCGCAGCTCACAATGGGATGCATTCGTCTCTTCCGTACAGCAGTCGAATGCAGGAGCCGGGTTGGGGGAAGCGAGGGGCAACTTCTAACCTTGGAGGGCTCTAGATAAGAGACGCAGCCAAGTGGCCAAGTCATCCATGGTAGCTGGAAGTAAGGGGATCTGGAAATTGAAGCTGTGGAGCTTAGAAGATGCATAAATGTTCCACTGTGCGCTGTTGTTTAGAAACGCTGTTGACTCAGACCTGCTTTTGTATGTTTGTGTGTTAGCACTGCGGGTACGTAGAATATGCCACGTTGAAAAAACAGAGCAAATCACCTGCATTCACATATACTCACAGACATAGTAACGGAAAGGGGAAATGGTAGAGTAAAAGACTATATCAAAACAGCTCAGGTGAATTGGATTAAGGCTTCCATCTAGCCCAGCCGTCACCAACCTGGTGCCCCCCGGATGTTTGGAAACTCCAAGTCCCATCAGCCCCAACCAACATGACCAGAGCGGATGAGAGCGGTATTCTAGACATCTGGAGGGCACAAAGTGGGTGAAGGCTGATCTAGTTCTGTTTCCAACTGGGGCAGGTCAACAATCCGGAAGCTTATAAGCAGGGTGCGAATGTAACAAACATCCCATAATGCTTGTTCTTCATCATATGGATATCACCCTATCACTGAACACAAGGATTCCATTTGCTAGGTTGGCAGAAGCAGGGGCTGAACAATGGGAGCTCACCTCATCGCGGGGATTTGAACTGCCAACCTCCTGATCGGCAAGCCCTAGGCTCTGTTGCTTAGACCACAGTGCCACCCACATCCCACATGCAAAACCCAAATTAGTCCAAGTGGCTTCAGATGTTCCACCAATGCCAAGGGACTCACACAGTGAAAACGAAAGAGAATCCCATCCCAGGCTTGCCATATTGAATTCTACAATTCAGCTGCTTTTTCCTGGGCAAGTAGAGAGCTCTTCAGCAATTTCCCATATAGTTTCATCAGGGAGGACAGTGGATTAAAGGGTCTTGGGGAGCCTAAGGTGCTTCATAAATCCTTTCCCCACGTCCCCTCTTGTTTGAGAGTGTGTCAGTGGGTGGAGACAAGGCTACCTCTCCTCTAACTCTTCCACAGTCCAGATCTGAATTCTGATGAAAACTTGTTGCCAGCCACGGCTGCAAAGCCATTTCAAAGGGCACTTGACTGCTCTTTATAAACGAATGGTAATTTATTGCTATTCTTGTGAGCATCTTAGTCTTTCGGCTGGTTGGCATTCTTTTTGCTTGCCTTGGGTTCCTAATCAGGAACTGGAATGCATGCGATTGTCAACCACAAATGTTCAGACATCATAACTCAGCCTTCCCCACCATATGACAGGCTTAAAAATAACATGGGCTTGTTTTTATGTACCTTCTGATTCCAGGCCTTTAGGGTGCACTGCAGTCATGCTGTAAATCTTTTCTCTGACACCACACAGGCTAAAAATATACTTTTTAATAAGTGGAAGCAGAGTATGTCATGATTTTATCAGATGGGGCTACTAAAACACTTAAGACTTTAAGTCTTGACATAAAACCACAGAAGTTGGCAAGCATGCATGTGTCTCTTTTGGTTATGTGTCACCGTGCCATTTGGTAAATAATGAGGACAAGGTTAGCAAAAGAGACTGGCAGGAAGGAGAACTACCCCCAGACAGCAGCTGAGATCAACCTAAAGTAAGAGAGTCCAGCAAAATAAGTGTCAGCCAACTACAGACAGCTATCAGAAGGGCATTCATGCGCTAGTTTGCGACACACAGACTGGTAGATATGACTCATATTCCAAGCTTGTCCTAAAGGAGCCAAATGGCCCATTAGCACAAAACATGAGTGCCCTATGGGGAAGACATTGTAGTAAAGCATATTCCATAATAATATATTCTGCACAATATAACAATATAACGAACCTTTCCTTGAGGGTTAACCACAATCAGACCTAAAGATTTAAAGTGCTCTGATGGTGTTTCCTGCTTGGCAGGGGGTTGGACTCGATGGCCGTTGTGGTCTATTCCAACTCTATGATTCTATGATTCTATGATTTGGCCAATAATCTTAGAGAACCTGGATACTGCCCAGCAAGGTCTTCTGGACATTCCTTCCTTCAATTTCAGTGGTCAGTGCTGACACACTGCATTATCACAAACAGACCCACTTAACATAGGAGTACTTTCAATTGTCATGAGCATTCAGCTTATGAAAAGTGACATCCTCTCCATCAACCCCCGCAAGCTAAAATTCCTACTTCAGAATGTTTCGAGAAGTTGGGGCTGCGGTCAGTTTGAATTCTATTGCCGACAAATGGTATACACATGGAGTGGTGAAGCAGAGCAGATAAATGGATTTCAGATACTTTATGGAGAGGCAACTCTGTGGTGGAAAAGGCATAATCTTGTGCATTCTTAAGGTAAAGGTAAAGGGACCCCTGACCATTAGGTCCAGTCGTGACCGACTCTGGGGTTGCGGCGCTCATCTCGCTTTATTGGCCAAGGGAGCCGGCGTACAGCTTCCAGGTCATGTGGCCAGCATGACTAAGCCGCTTCTGGTGAACCAGAGCAGTGCACGGAAACGCCGTTTACCTTCCCGCTAGTAAGCGGTCCCTATTTATCTACTTGCACCCGGGAGTGCTTTCAAACTGCTAGGTTGGCAGGCGCTGGGACCGAGCAATGGGAGCGCACCCCGCCGCGGGGATTCGAACCACCGACCTTTCGATCAGCAAGCCCTAGGCGCTGAGGCTTTTACCCACAGCGCCACCCGCGTCCTCTCAAAATATGCATCTCCAAAATACGCGTTTTCTCTCAAAGTACGCATTTTTTAACATTTTGAACTTTTCTAAAAAATCCAAGAACTGCATCACAAGGTTTGGGAAGCGCAAAAGCCAGCAGATAACAAAACTGCAATCTGTACCTTAGTCTGGGGGGGGGGGGGGACACAGGTCAGGCTGGCTCATATCAGAATTCAGAAAGATCAGATTCCTCAAGCATCCCTAGTTGTTTTGAGCTGTGATAACTAACAGCCATAGACAGGCTTACCCTCCATAAATTTGTGGAATCTTTCAAAGAGCCATCAAAAATAGTGGCCACCACATTTTGTAGTATTCAGTTCCCTAAATAAGTGAATTCCTTATATGATTTAGTGTATTTTTATTGAATTCATTTTATCATTATTATTATTTCACATCTGTCCTGAACCTTTAAGATAGAATAGGTCAGAAGTCTTTTTCACCACATTTCTAAGCATATATATTGAGATGGAAATCTCAGGTAAATGTGCAGGTAAATGCGCAGATTAAATTACTCCCTGGCTTTAAGGCATGGTATACTGGATTTTTGATTGTAGATCTTTGTTTGTGCATGTGCGTGTGGGTATGCGTGGTACTCAGGCATGTCTTTGACTAAGTGGCACCATCACTTTCTAACAGCATTGGGGGCTCATCTGGCATACTCGGCAGTAGGTGTAGGGCTATTTTGTCCCTTGAGTTAGCAGAGGTTAGGGTTATTTATACATACACTCCACATTTCTATTATTATTATTATTATTATTATTATTATTATTATTATTATTATTATTGCCCCGTCCATCTGGCTGGGTTTCCCCAGCCACTCTGGGCAGCTCCCAGCAGAATTAAAAGCACAAACAAAATTAAAAGCCCTGCTGCTTCCTGCAACTCTTGCCTAGCGCAGGGGATTTCTGCAGACCCCTTTTTAAATGAGGGAAGAAGCTCTTTGTTTTAGCAGTGCCTTGCAAGGTGCTTGAAGATTGAAATTTTAACTTCAAGACTTCAAAGTGCTGCATTTTTCTGTGTATAAGACTATATTTCCCCCCAGTTTTTTAAAGTTTAAAATTGGAGGTCGTCTTATACATGGAATGTTGCAATTATTTATTTCTTAATTTTGGGCTCAGAAAATAGGGGTCGTCTTGTACGTGGGGCATCTTATACACGGAAAAAATACGGTACCTTGCACATGATGTCATTCCGATGCCATGTGATTGACAGGCTGGCAAACCCGCCCACCTGTCAAATTTGGCCTGCAGGATAATCAAATCCCTGTTCCCTGCATGACCCAGTAGTGAAACCCTTTAGTATCTTCCCTGCCTTCTTTGTCATGCACTGCTCAGTGCACGGGGATTTCTGCTACTGCTCCTCTTCCCCATCTATCGTTTATTTATTGTTATTTATTTCTTTATTACAATTTTTATCCTGCTTATTTCTCTAAAAAGTCTTAGGCTGCATTTTATTCTGTTTCCCTGATGTTTCTTTATGTTTCTTTACCTGAATGCTACAGGTTATGTGATCGTTCACATGATATAAAAGCCATTTCTGGAAATCTACCAGAATCTGGCAGAGGTTTAGTGCTTATTTCCGTGTGTGTGTGTGTACTCAATTCAACCCAGAAAATTGTGTGAGTTTTGTGCTGTAATTATCCCCTGGTTTTCATGGAGGTGACTAAATTTTCAGTGCTGTTTTGTCATACAGCTGCTCCCCATTATTTTTGTGGGTGGATCACAGGGCAACAGAAGCACACATGTGCATAAAAGCTTGGTTGCATGTTGATTGACACCTGCTGCTGTGTCACACCACGTCACGGCACAGCATGGTGGTATATTTGTCGAAAGCCACAGTTCCATAGTTCAACAGAAAATGCAGTGCAAAAGGAATGTTAGAAACTGGGACAAACGTTCTGGCATCCTAACCAGGAAAACTTAAAGCAACATCTGAATGCACCCTCAGGGTGGCTAACAAACAGAATATATAGCCAGGGGAGAGTAAGGGGAAAGCTTACATAACGGGACAGCTGAACATGCCTGATGGCACGTCTAAAGAAACAGCTGGATCAGGCCTTATGAGAATGCAATACAGTCCGAGAATACACCAGGGGCTGCTTATTTTGAGTTTCTTTAAGTAAAGTTGTGGCATAATCTGAGAATTAGACTTAGATATGCTACTTATTATCTTATAGCAAATACGTAATTATATAAGAAATTGTGTTTCTCAAAACAACTGCATTTAATGCCAGGGAGAGAAGGAAACCCAGGCCATTGAAGCTTTGTGTTTTTAATGTAAAATTAATTCCTTTGGAAATATATATATATATTTACCGAAAAAAGCCACAACATTTTTCTAATGTGCATTAAGAACGTTGGAGAGTTCACTGAAGCATATGCCTTGAGCTTTCAGGAGCAATCTGTAGTCAGGCATTTTAAATGAAAATTGATTTGTGATTTACATGGTCAGTGGAAAGAAAATTAACTTATGGAAGGTTGTAATGAAATATTAGACAAGTAAAAAAGTAGATGGTGATCTAGTGGAACTAAAAGTCCCATCTGGAAGAATTCGGTGACATTTTTACATTTATCTGTGTTCTGCATGAGTTGTAATGTTAGTGGTAATTTTATGGGACTGAACTGAAATGAAAAGGGTGTTATCACAGATTGCCTACAATATAGGATTGTGTTCAGTGGAGAGTCCTGTATCCTTTCCCCCATTTTCTTATAATATGAGTCATTGCACTTTTTTTTCCAAGCTACTGTTGTTGAATTCATTCAGCCCTGTACTTGAGGTTATTAAAGAAGAACATCAAATGCGTGCAAATACAATCTAACAGCACCTTTAAAAGAAACACTCCACTTTCCATTTACTGCTTCTGCATGGAGTTTAGGGAGCATTGGGGGGGGGGGAAGCATCTCCAGAAGATACAACAAACATGAGAGCTGTCAGCCTGAAGCATTTGCCTGGCAGGGTCTATCCATGGAGCAGGTCACATGGGACGTGGCCCCTCCTCCAACATGGTCCCCTGATTTCTTTCTGTGGGTGGAGGGCAAATGGGCTCCCCTGGCACAAACGACACTTCTTCATGAGCTCCTCCTGCCTTCAAGGATGGCACCAGTCCTTCCTATACAGAGAGCCAGCCCTGTGGGTATGAGTATTTCTGGCTTTTTAAATAGATCACACTTTTCTTTCCTTCATGCCATTCGCTGATGGGACAAGCAGTAGGGGACTTGGGGCATTAAAATTTCAGTGGCGCCCCATGCAACACCCAAAATTCAACTCCCCCCATCACTGCCACCCACCTTCCATTGTTCGTTATTGTTATGGCGCCCCCTCGGCTCGGCATCCAGTGTGGGCAAACCAGTCATGCTTCTCTAAATCTGCCTCTGGTACTAAGAGGTACAGTGGTACCTTGGCTTACATACGCTTCAGGTTACATACGCTTCATGTTACAGACTCCGCTAACCCAGAAATAGTGCTTCAGGTTAAGAACTTTGCTTCAGGATGAGAACAGAAATCGTGCTCCGGAAGCGCGGCGGCAGCTAAAGTGGTGCTTCAGGTTAAGAACAGTTTCAGGTTAAGAACGGACCTCCAGAACGAATTAAGTACGTAACCAAAGAGGTACCACTGTACGCTGTGTGTTGGACACTATATCCTGGCAGTGTTTCCCCAGTGCGGAAGGGACTCAAGGCAGATTTATATTAAATAAAATTCAGAAGTGATCCAAACGGTACTGAAGAGACTCAGATCATTCATATTATAGAATAGTAGGAGAATTAGGAGCATCTCAGCTCTCTCTCTTCCTCTCATTCCACACATTAGGGCTCAGCTCTTCCTTCCACACAGCTAAGCTCTGTTCCCACATCACAGCAAGCAATGCATAGCAGTTGCTTTCTGGGCCTCTTAGCAAAACTGACCTTTATTGGTTCACCTTGACTAGACTATAGCCCTGGATGTCTGCAGGAACTATCGGGGGTTGCCTTTTGGGGGGGGGGGAGAGATAAAATATTGAAATATTTTTTCTCAAAAACGTAAAAGCAGAATGTCTTTATATTTTTCTAATTTCTCAGGCTATAGAAATGCACTCTTTTAAAGAAATGAAAGCCAATAATCTGGAGGTTATAGCTCATCCAAGGAGAGGCAACAGCCACTCTACTGCCCCCGTGGATACCCATGACTACAGTCAAAGATGGGGGTTGGGTTTTTGCATGAGAGAAATCTCTATGTGGGACAAGAAGCTACAGTTAGAACTGGATATGGAACAACTGATTGGTTCAAAATTGGGAAAGGAGTACGACAAGGCTGTATATTGTCTCCCTGGTTATTTAACTTATATGCAGAATTCATCATGCGAAAGGCTGGGCTGGATGAATCCCAAGCCGGAATTAAGATCGCCGGAAGAAATATCAACAACCTCAGATATGCAGATGACACAACCTTGATGGCAGAAAGTGAGGAGGAATTAAAGAACCTTTTAATGAGGGTGAAAGAGGAAAGCGCAAAATATGGTCTGAAGCTCAACATCAAAAAAACTAAGATCATGGACACTGGTCCCATCACCTCCTGGCAAATAGAAGGAGAAATGGAGGCAGTGAGAGATTTTACTTTCTTGGGCTCCATGATCACTGCAGATGGTGACAGCAGCCAAGAAATTAAGAGACGCTTGCTTCTTGGGAGAAAAGCAATGACCAACCTAGACAGCATCTTAAAAAGTAGAGACATCACCTTGCCAACAAAGGTCCGTATAGTAAAAGCTATGGTTTTCCCAGTAGTGATGTATGGAAGTGAGAGCTGGACCATAAAGAAGGCTGATCGCCAAAGAATTGATGCTTTTGAATTATGGTGCTGGAGGAGACTCTTGAGAGTCCCATGGACTGCAAGAAGATCAAACCTATCCATTCTTAAGGAAATCAGCCCTGAGTGCTCACTGGAAGGACAGATCCTGAAGCTGAGGCTCCAATACTTTGGCCACCTCATGAGAAGAGAAGACTCCCTGGAAAAGACCCTGATGTTGGGAAAGATGGAGGGCACAAGGAGAAGGGGATGACAGAGGACGAGATGGTTGGATAGTGTCTTCGAAGCTACAAACATGAGTTTGACCAAACTGCGGGAGGCAGAGGAAGACAGGAGTGCCTGGCGTGCTCTGGTCCATGGGGTCACGAAGAGTCAGACACGACTAAACGACTAAACAACAACAACATTCCTGGTGGGGTTCAGCCTTCTCTGTCAGGATTTGGGGGTGTATAATCTTGGGGGCTCTCATCTCTTTTTACCCCCACCCACCCCATCCTGGGGTCCCTGTTGATACAACTGTTGCATCAAGGAGGGGTTGTAGTGGCATCTAAGTGATGGGCAGAATGCTGAGCAGCCTACGTAATAGCAATATTCTAAGGTGGGGAAAGAATAATCCCTCCTCTTGTTTTTATATTTCTGAAGCATCAAAAAAGTGTTAGGGGTTGAGAATCAAGAAGTGTCCTGCCCTTAGGTTTGTGATTTAACAATTCCTGGGAGCTAATGCTTTCAAACCTTCCTGAGTGGTATTTTATTTCATATGCGCTTCTAAAGGAAAATCACAAATCCATTGCACGCTCTCTGTCTCTCAATAAACCTATGTAGCTAATGACGGGGGGTGCGGCCTTGCTAATCACAGGATACTCAAAAGGTCAATATTGGGTATTGGCTTTCCATCCTCCCCATCTGAAACAATATACGACAGTGGATACATTTGGTAAATGGTGGTAAATGAACCTCTCAGAAGCATTAGAATGGCAGGAAGGGAAAATTTGAGAATAGATGCTAAGTGGATCTTGTGGTTTGTAATTGTAGTCTTGGGAATAATTATCCTAATTAATAGCTGCTATAACCCGGGCCTTTGCCCCTGTGCTTATGTATGAGTTAATGATTACTGTTCTGTCGAGTGTGTTTTTGGTAGAATTGCCGAGTATGTCAGAAGGGTAAAAAGTCCTCCGGGAGAAGATTTAAACTCTAATGATCTTTAGGGTACCCACTTTCTCTGAACCACAAGTACATCACTCTGTGATCAGATAACATCTTTGTAGACCACCAAATAGTGGATTGCGTTTAGGCGATAGCTGAATGGAAAGATCTATTACATCCGTAAGTTCCTGAGACATGTAATCTCGCCTTGATTGTGTTGGAGAGGAGGGCTTCACTTTAAACACTATGCTAGATAAAATACATTTATTTCGCTGTATCCTTGTGCCACTAATTAAATCTAATTTGTTACTGTGAAAATTAATGATTATCTTAGGTTTCTTCACCTCATCCTGTTTGATGCCTTATGTTGTTGTTTAGTCGTTTAGTTGTGTCCGACTCTTCGTGACCCCATGGACCAGAGCACGCCTTATAGTAGGCAGTAGAAACTTTCAAAGAATGGAATGCATATATCTCTGCTTGGTTGCAACCGTTGGTCTTGGTCTGGAGATCATTCATAGAGTGGGGTGCATACCTGCTTCTGAATCTATGGATCTTCCCATCTTGGAAGCAGTGTTTCAGTTCCTTCTGACAAGGCAGCCTCCAACTGAAAGTTCTGGAAGATGAGGGAAAGCTCCATGCCCTCCGCCTGACTTCTTATTGCCTCTGTAAAGGAGACAGACTCTTGCAGGCTCTCTGGTGCGCTTCAAATAATGTCATCTTGATATATTTTTTTAAAAAAGCCCAGAGTGGACAGACTATTTAATTATTCCAGCCTCTGCATCTGGACGCTGTTGTTGTGACTTTCTCGGGGCTGGCCATCCTTCCTTGCCTATTCTCTTCAGGGCTGGTTTCATAAAGTGTTTCCTAATGAAGTGAGCACTCTCTCTCTCTCTCTCTCTCTCTCTCTCTCTCTCTCTCTCTCTCTCTTTATGGGAAGCAAAACAGTTCCTGCCACATTTGCATATTTGCCTATGGTCTGTGGTGGGCAGTGTAGGGCCTTAGCTCAGAGGTAGAGCATTTAGTGTGTGTGCAGAAGGTTCCAGGTTCCATCTCCAGATAGGGCTGGGAAAGTTTCCATACCCTGAAATCTTGGAGAGCTACTACTGTTTACAGCATTGAGCTAGACAGACCACTCTGCATTGGACAACTGACTATGTTCCTAAAGGCCAGAGAGCACAATGCTTGCTCTTGCACCAAGGTGAATGAGGATGGACCAGATGTTACACAGGGGATCCTGACCCTCCAAGTGTCCCTATCTTCCAGGGACAGTCTTGGATTTACAGAAGCCATTCCGGTTTCTGATTTGATCCCCAAATGTCCCACTTTTCTTTAGGACATCCCTCTTTTCATCAGAGAAGTGTTGGAGGCTATGGAGTTATGCAGCCCCTAAGCCAAGGAGATAAACGGACGCGGGTGGCGCTGTGGGTTAAACCACAGAGCCTAGGACTTGCCGATCAGAAGGTCGGCGGTTCAAATCCCCACGACGGGGTGAACTCCCGTTGCTCGGTCCCTGCTCCTGCCAACCTAGCAGTTCAAAATCACATCAAAGTACAAGTAGATAAATAGGTACCGCTCCGGCGGGAAGATAAATGGTGTTTCCATGCGCTGCTCTGGTTCGCCAGAAGCGGCTTAGTCATGCTGACCACATGACCCGGAAGCTGTACGCCAGCTCCCTCGGCCAATAAAGCGAGATGAGTGCTGCAACCCTAGAGTCGGCCACGACTGGACCTAATGGTCAGGGGTCCCTTTACCCTTTAAGCCAGGGAGATAAGTAACCATACAACCTTTAGAAGACATCTGAAGGCAGCCCTGTATAGGGAGGTGTTTAAATGTGTAATGTTTTATTATGTTTTTATATATGTTGGAAGCAGGAGAGTGACTGGCAACCCAGTCAGATGGAAGATGGGTGGGGTATAAATAATAATAATAACAACAACAATTTTATTATTATGGAATAGGACGTCCCTGTTTTCATCGGAGAAATGTTGGAGGGTATGGAGGTCCATTGCTGGGATTTGCTTTTTCTTCAGACTAATTAGCAGCCCCACGCCACTGCTGGAGGACTGAGAAAATAGCAGAATGGAGATCAGTGGTACAGCGTATGTTTTGCAGGCAAAAAGTCCCAGGTTCAGCCTCCAGCATCTCCAGTTGGGGCTGGGAGAGACTCCAGTTCAAAACTCTAGAGAGCTGCTGCCATTCACCATAGACCAAGGGAGCCAAGATGGTGTGCTACACATATACCTCATCCTTTTCGTGGAAGAATATAGTGTATAAATTTGTTTCCACACATAGATTGCTAGTTTGTGGCAATGGTGTGGAAGTCTCACTGGTTTGACCCCAACATATATTAATATATCAGTTTTGGTCTTCAGTCCAGAAATAATGTACTAAATCTGATCATAAGCATAAGCAATGAAAAGCAATATATATTTTCTAGGGTAAGAAAAACCACTTTTTGTTGCTGCATAATTGACCAGTGTTTCAGTAAACACTGAATAAAAGTTAGAAGAGCTTCAAGGATAAATCCTTCATCCATCTGAATTTTCCTATCATGGAAATGTGAGTTTCAGGAACCCTGCCAACCGTGATTCTGTGGGTTTGGAGGAGAATGTTATCTTTTTATGCCACTATATTTCATTCCTTCATTCCTTCACATTTATGGTCTACTATGTCTTGAATGCTCAGGGCAGTAACGATAGGTTAAGATACATAACTATAACGTAGTCCGCTCAAATTTATGCTAAAATTAGTTAAAGGGTAAATCACAATACATGTATGTACAATGTCTTTGTGGGGCACATGTGTGTGCAATCTGTGCATTAAGGCAGATACTAAATAGGTGTATGTACACAAACTGCATGGCTTCAAACAGTTAAAATGCAGCCTCAGCCAATATGGAAATACAACTGAATTTGAAATTTACTATATGCTGTTTCTGCTTTTCATTTTTTACCATTTCACACCTTGTCCACATCTCGAGCGAGCTTGTAAGTTTCCAGTGCATACATTTCTTGTGATGATATATTGTCCTGGTGGAAAATTTCATTTACTGGCTTTGCCCTTTGCTGAACCTGTTGCTAGTCAGGGAACATGATAAGCGTATAAGTGGCATGCTACTTCATTTATCATACATCGTTTTAGACACTCAAATGTCTTATATACAATTCTGCATTCTACACCACAGAAATCAGCTCGCAGGGGGAAGTGTCTACAAATAAAGTGTCTGTTTATAATATATAAGTATATCATCCTAATAAAAATTAATCACGATTTGCACTAAAAGTGCACTTTATTTCATTTTTTATAGCTTTGGTAACTACATGCTATCAAATACAGATAGAAAAATATCTGGGTTTTGTGATTTGGGATATAATAGAATTGAATGATATAAAAATGCTACCTGTTTATAAATAATTGAATTACATTTTGAAATAAACCACAGGCTTGATATATTCTGCAATGGCAGAATATGCTCCTATGTTTGTGTTCATTGCTGCTTTGGGTACTATTTACATATCAACTAACATAATACCATGTTCTAAAGGAAAACTAGGACAAATGTCCTCCCAGTTCAGCTGGGAGAAAAAAATTTCAAGAGATCCGTGGCCAGATAAAACTGGGGGTTGTCATTATTCTAGCAACTCTAATTTGAGTTTTTGATTTCACAGCAGTTTAATATATTTCACCTCCTTATACTTTTATTTTCAATTTAAAATAAACAACATATTGACAAAAAATTAAATTTAAAATGTTGAATCTAAAATTATGGTTCAAAGAAGGTTGAACTTATCTAAACACAACCATTATCTTCTGAATTAAAATACAAAAGCATGACAGTATGAATGCATGTTTGTCTATTGATCAATCGATTTATTGAGATTAATTTATTCCTGCCATTTAGGGGTAGTGTCACAAAAAGACTGAAATTGTGTTCAGGCTGGGTCGTGTTCAGATGTCTTTGAAAAAGGGTAAAGCAAGTTTCCAAAATAATCTGAAAACAAACTATTATAAGAACAAGATGTTAAGGGGAGAACCACTGTGGAGAAAAATGAACTTGCAGTTTAAAGGGTTGTGTGAATCAACCCTTTGGTACCAAATCTGCTTATTTGCCTGCCTACACATGTGTACACATACACATATCACAAGTGTTGTTTGTGAAACTTTTAATTTGGGAGCTATACTGAAGATGGATGTGCCCCTAGAAATTATTGCAATGGACACGGTAACCTTGAAAAATGCCAATATTACATCCATGCTTATTTTGGGGGGAAATTAGCCAAGACTAATAAATGCCAATCTTATCTCGCTTACTTCGGGAAGTAGCACAACTGCACAATTGCTATGCTTAAAATATGTATTTACAGAGAGTAAAAATGGATTTTGTGACTGGAAGCGGCAATACATAAATATGAAAGGATAAAATGGCTGGGGTTTTTTACAAATTACACAGGTCACCTAGCCTTCCTTGCTTGGACCACATACTTAAACGGTTCTTAATACAAATAGAGAGATTGGTCTTATATAGAGTTCTAGGTTGGGAATTTAAACACAGCAGAACAGTAAAGAGACTAAGAAGAATATGGAAAGGGAACAATTGACATACAAACAGCTGGAATTTTAGTGAAGACAATAAGACCATGGAATACAACTAGAGCAGGCATGGCCAAACTTGGTCCTCCAGCTGTTTTGGGACTACAATTCCCATCATCCCTGACCACTGGTCCTGTTAGCTAGGGATGATGGGCGTTGTAGTCCCAAAACATCTGGAGGGCCGGGTTTGGCCATGCCTGAACTAGAGAGACGGGTGGCCAAGAATGGGCTGCCTGCCCTGCAGAAGGATGAGCATAGGAGAGTCGCATTTCAGTGTGAGCTGCTGCTGAGTTCAGAGTGTCTCAGTGGAGACTTAGCTTTCGATTTGGCTTGGGAGAGGTCAGAGGTATCCT
This sequence comes from Podarcis muralis, assembly GCF_964188315.1. Lineage (NCBI taxonomy): Eukaryota > Metazoa > Chordata > Lepidosauria > Squamata > Lacertidae > Podarcis > Podarcis muralis. The sequence goes on from NC_135666.1 coordinate 58,336,527, forward strand.
TTTGGAGCAGAAAGCCAGCTAGCTGTACTCTGGAGGGACCTTCAGTCAGTCCCAATGCCCTTCTCCATGATCCGGTAAATCTCAAGCCCTGAGCAACTGTGGCCAACTTCACTCTGAGTTCCATGAAACCACGCAATAATGCTCAAAAACAGAAATATAGTGGGAGACACTGACTTGTACCTTCCCATATGGATCCCAACTCACCCAAGGGAAAAGCAACAAACACTTCTTAGAAGCAAGTGAATAAGTAGAGGAGACAAGGCCAGGGGCGGTCTGTACTCCTGGACTAAGACTTAGGAGACCTGGTCCACATGAGGTTCACGGGGAGGCCTTGGGCTAGGACTATCTCTCAGCCTAACCTACTTTACAGGGTTGTTGTGATGAAAGAAGCGCCATGTACATTGCCTTGAGCTCCTTGTAGGAAGTGCAGAATTAAAATGTAATCAGAAATAAATGTAGTTGGGAGACAGAGAGCAGAGTCCAAAGAGCACATGGAACAGTTATTTATTTTCCTTTCCAGTTTATCAGTACATGAACTGCTCTGATCTTCCGGAGGGGCTTTGTGGGGAAGAGGCATGTGGGCTGCAGTAAGAATGAGAAGGCTGGAAAGTCCCATGTAGAACTTATTAGCAATCTTTTAGATCCCGGCCAGAGTGTTGAACTAGTAGGTGCACCTTTGGTTTCATCTAACGTAGGTAGGTCTTATATTCCTAGCCCAAAGGTCAGAGAGCTTATCGACTTTAGAGTGCTGGGTTCAGGCTCTTAATTTATTTTTCATCTGTTTGAAAGGAGGATCCTTTAGTTTCAGTGGCTCCACATCTCCAGTTTGACATGCTGCTAATAGCCAGGTTGGGTTGTGGAGAGAGGGAGGAGGTTTTGTGAGCGGCATGAGAAATTATTTTTCTGGATTTGAAAAATGCGGCATTGAAATTGGGTTCTATCAAGTGTAAACCCCAGACAGAGAACCACAGCAGGGGAGGAGCGGAGTACCTTTCGCCATCATTTGGAATAAGACATTGTTGTGAGCTTGGGGTGGGTTGGCTGTATGCTTGAGTCCGTTCTCATTCCTGGATCCGATAAAGGATCTTATGGCTGGAATAGCCAAGCAAGTTTCTTGATAATGGCACAAGAATGGGTCATTAAGGTAACAAAAGCAGTAGTTCTGTGCCTACTCAATTGCTCAACTGTCTGGTAGTTAGAAGGACAAAAGCCAGAATTGAGGTGTGGGAGGGAGAATCTAAAAGCGGCAGGCAGTCGGCTGGGAGCCAGGGATGCAGAGGCGTGCCAGATCTCTGCTTGAATCCAAGTCCCTGGCTATGGGAGAAGCAAGAAGCTCTTGGGTTATGAATACTATGAGCCCTTCCATTGTAGGCTCAGGTTGTTGTTGTTTAGTCATTTAGTTGTGTCCGACTCTTCGTGACCCCATGGACCAGAGCACGCCAGGCACTCCTGTCTTCCACTGCCTCCCGCAGTTTCATCAAACTCATGCTGGTAGCTTCAAGAACACTGTCCAACCATCACATCCTCTGTCGTCCCCTTCTCCTTCTGCCCTCCATCTTTCCCAACATCAGGGTCTTTTCCAGGGAGTCTTCTCTTCTCATGAGGTGGCCAAAGTATTGGAGCCTCAGCTTCACGATCTGTCCTTCCAGTGAGCTCTCAGGGCTGATTTCCTTCAGAATGGAGAGGTTTGATCTTCTTGCAGTCCATGGAACTCTCAAGAGTCTCCTCCAGCACCATAATTCAAAAGCATCAATTCTTTGGTGATCAGCCTTCTTTATGGTCCAGCTCTCACTTCCATACATCACTACTGGGAAAACCATGGCTTTAACTATACGGACCTTTGTTGGCAAGTTGATGTCTCTGCTTTTTAAGATACTGTCTAGGTTTGTCATCGCCTTTCTCCCAAGGAGCAGGCGTCTTTTAATTTCGTGACTGCTGTCACCATCAGGTTGTATGTATGTGTAAATAAACCATATGTCATTAAGACACCACACCCTCATTCCAAGGAAACTGAACCCTGGGTAAGCATCTGGAACTCCTGGAATCTCACACCTCTCAGTGGCCTGCAACAATATATAACAGCCTAGCAGGGTGTGGGAACTGAGAAACGGATTGCTGCAACCTGGAAATTGAACCCTCAGATGTGCCATGTGTTCTCTGTGTATGTGCATTTATAAATGTTATTGTATATTTCCACAGTGATGTTTCAAGTGAGACATTGCACTCCGAGAAGAAAATTAAAGCCCTATTCTACTATAAATTGGGATGAATTAATATCTATACCTGCTTACCATGGGGTAGATGGTTGCTTCATTCTAAGAGACTCATCCTTATCTTCTGTACGGGGACCATTTAGAACATTCTGTTCTTTTCACACTATGCTTTAGATTTATGTAAGTGACAGAGAATAGGAATAATGATTAACACCCCTTCTGTGAATCGTCTGGTGTTAATTCATGCATTAACCAGCCAATTAGGTCTGTGAAATGCCACTAAACGTTTGCTGCAGTGGCAGGCATTTGAGCTGCATCTTTTATGACACCTGAGCCAACTGCAGCGCATGATATTCAGAGGCTGCTTGGAATGTTTTGGAAGATGGTCAGCAACGAACAAACTAAGCAGCCAAACGAAGATACAAGCGGCTGAACTATTAACATTAAATACGGTAATAGGGAGCGTGAAAAATAGATTAGTTTGCTTCATGGATACACTTGGGTTAGCCAAGAAAAGCAGGTGGTGCTTGAAGATGCGTCATTGTCATATTTGTAATCTACATCAGTTGCTACATATTCTTGACACCCTTCCTTGCACCTTCACCCACCGCCTTCTCCCACCCTCGTGACTGCTGCCCCTGTCACGGCCTCAGCAGTGGTGACCTTGTGCTCTGTGGTGGTGCTGCTACAGAGCCAATCAGAGTTCGCAGACAACTATCCATTTAAAGCCTAGTAGTGCATGGACTGCAAGAAGATCAAACGCATCCATTCTTAAGGAAATCAGACCTGAGTGCTCACTGGAAGGACAGATCGTGAAGTTGAGGCTCCAATACTTTGGCCACCTCATGAGAAGAGAAGACTTCCTGGAAAAGACCCTGATGTTGGGAAAGATGGAGGGCACAAGGAGAAGGGGGCGACAGAGGATGAGATGGTTGGATAGTGTTCTCGAAGCTACAAACATGAGCCTGACCAAACTGCGGGAGGCAGTGGAAGACAGGAGTGCCTGGCGTGCTCTGGTCCATGGGGTCACGAAGAGTCGGACACGACTAAACGACTAAACAACAACAAGTGCGGGATTGGCCAGTTTCCTCATGTGAGTGAGTATTTATTTTATTTTTTTTAAAGGCTTCTCACAATTGGAAATGCCTTTTTCCACCTGGGGAGTGAAGAGTCTACAGCTTAGCTGCTCTGCCTTTTGTACCCATTAACCATGTTAGGCAGGTTCAGCGTGGGTTGGGAGGGAATTAAGGGCAGGCTATGGAAGTCAGCAGGTGGCATTGTGGTCTAAACCACTGAACCTTGGGCTTGCTGATCAGAAGGTTGGTGGTTCGAATCCCCGTGACGGGGTGAGCTCCCGTTGCTCAGTCCCAGCTCCTGCCCACCTAGCAGTTCAAAAGCACGTCAAGGTGCAAGTAGATAAATAGGTACCACTCTGGCGGGGAGGTAAACGGTGTTTCCATGTGCTGCTCTGGTTCGCTAGAAGCTGCTTAGTCATGTTTGCCACATGACCACATGAAGCTGTCTGCAGACAAATGCTGGCTCCTCAGCCAGTAAAGCGAGATGAGCGCCGCAACCCCAGAGTCATTCGCGACTGGACCTAACGGTCAGGGGTCCCTTTACATTTACTAATGGAAGAGAGTATCCTGAGGCATCTTGAATATGAAATTAAGCCATCTCAAATGGGGAGGTGGAGAGGGAAGTCCCCTGGGCTGCTGGTGGCCTTGTTCCAGTTGTCCAACTGGGGCAACAGAAACTGTGAAGACGCACATCCTTGACACATTTTTAAGGTGAGCAGGCAAAGTAATGTTCATTTATTGACTGGTCCAGCATGTACAGTCATGGCAATATCACTCTTCTTAAAGTAGGCAGTGGGAGAGTTCACTTCTATTTCTTAGCTTAAGTGTTAGAAAGCTTGGACTTTTGGGGTGGTGTTTAGTTGGAAGGGGTTTTTCTGCTTGTTGCAGATCTCTTTTTTTTTTAATAAATTTTTTATTAAAGTTTCAAAAGTTTTTTATAACAACAAAACAAAACAATACAATAGAACAGACAAACAAAAAAATAAAAAACAAGTATAATTTCAACCCTTATTTTCTTATAACTTACTTCCCCGACTTCCTCATGCCTCCCCTTTCTGTATTCCAATTTCTTATTTATTAATCAGCAAATCCTTCCCTTGTTTTTCACTTAATCTTTGACCTTTCTTTTCTTTTTTACTTATCCATTACCGCTGATAACCACATATTTTCTGACCCAACGTCATTCTAACATTCATTAATTTTACAATATCTCTTAAGATAGTCCTTGAATTTCTTCCAATCTTCTTACGCTGTTTCTCTTCCCTGGTTTCGGATTCTGCCAGTCATCTCTGCCAGTCCCATGTAGTCTATCACCTTCATCTGCCATTCTTCCAAGGTGGGTAGATCTTGTGGCTTCCAGTACTTTGCGATAAGTATTCTTGCTGCTGTTGTAGCGTACATCTGCTTGTTGCAGATCTCCATATGCCATGATAAAGTTGCAGCCCTTAAGAAATATCCGTATTTTGACTCACACCTTCATTCTGGCATGGGGGCAGAAGACCAGGGTTGGCCAGAGCTCTTTGCGAAGCAAACACTCAGTGGCAAGTCAGGTATATAATACGTGAAAATGCCCTTAATGTACGTAGGACCAGTGTTTAAATCTCCCTCTTTTAATAGGTGAAATTATGACAGTACCATATATGAAATTAAGACAGTATCATATGACTACATTATACGACAGGCCCAATGAAAAACCTATTTATGTAATAAAAATATTGAAGCATGAAGATAGTATGTCTCCAGGACCCAATTTGATAGTGATTCATTTCAAGCTGATCAAGAAGAATTTATGGGCTCATATCCAAATGAAGTGTGAAATATTCATTTTTGGCTCTAAACGATATAGTTAGTTTTTTACTTTCTTTTTTCTGCTTTCCATTTTGGGACGCTTTATTGTGCACCCTGTATCATTAAACTCCACAATCCCGGGCACAACCTTATCATGTTGCAGTAACTCTTTTAAGCTATGAGTGAAGCTTAAATATACTCTTTGGCATACGCTACTCCCCGCTATATGAGCCTCAGCTATCTATGTCTCTTTCCCTCTCTCCCTCCTTTTTTATTCCAAGACTTTCAGAATATGTTGCTTTTTGCTCTTTTAAAAATCACATCTGGGCATGTGAGGCGCTTCTTTTGAAGGATTACATTATGGGTTTGATTTTTATTTATAAAACATAAAGGACTAATATATATCAGTTAGGACATTTTGCTTCCAAAGCGCATTGTAGCAAAAATAATTGGAAGGCAGTTGTGGTGTGAAATATATGACAGCTTTACAGGACATAAAAAGCAGCTTTTTCTTTGTAATAGTGTAATTGCCTTAAACCCCACAATCATAATTGTTATCAAAAAATAATCCCAAGGAAAGGCTAATATAAGGTGAGCAGACTATTATGAGAGCTCTAATACACTCGATTCCTTGGAACGGCAAATGCAGCCCCTCAATCTCCCAGTGCTTTTAGTGTCAGTCAGAGAGCACTCAGTCATTTCTGTGCATCAAGCCTGCAGTATTGATTTTTCCACTGACTGAAACAGCCATATAAGCATAAATTTTGCATGAGGCTTTCACTTTGTAGACTCTCCTTTGGTCAGATGACACATGATGTGAACATGGAGACTGGATAATAACAATGCATGGTCAACCTGCAGGCATTAAAGCGTGGTCGCTCGCAGCTTTGAAGGACAAAAGCAGGGATGGTGCCTCTCTGGTGTGATAGAAAACAAATATCATTTCCATCTTGGCAGCCGGCATTCAATTTTAGTTTCTATCTATCTCTCCTCTACACTTTCGTAGCCCCCCCTTTCACAGGGAAATATATAAATGCATGTCTTGAGATTGTGTGTGTGTGGTTGTGCGCGCACACACACACACACACACACACACACACACACTCCTCAACAGTGACCAACCACTCCAAATGAAAATCTGTTTACTGTGAAAGCAAAGCTTTGATTCTAGTGATGTATCAAAGCCAAATATGTCCCTCTACTTCCCTTACTACTTCCCCAGTTTGTGCGCATGCCGTGGTGTTGCTGTTTTCTGGCTGGTGCCATTTCTTTTAAGTCAGCCCTTGAGACTAAATAGCATACAGCTGGGTTTGATAACATCTTGTATCAGTGCTTGGGGAGGGGCGGGAAGCCTTATCTAAAGATTTTACCCCGTGATAGAGAAGCAGTTGTGGAAATGCCTCTTAAAGCAACGCCTTCTTCATTCCTCCCCTTAGCCATGGATGAGTCTCTCTTCTCGTTAATATTCCCTGACTCCCCCCCTCTCTCTCCTTTCATTGTTTAAATGCTCCATTTCGAAATCCACTCATCCTGTTATGAGATCATGTTGTTGGGCGTAAAAAGAGAAGGAAGCCTAACATGATCCCAAGAATAGCAGTAAAAGGGACAGCAGTGCTTTAACTGTTGTTTAAATGACATTAACTACAGCTGTTGATATAATTAATTTAAGAGTATTATGGAATGGAACCTTTTTTCAAATTAAACTAAATTGACCTGGAGGGAAAGTTATTTGTAAGCAAAGCCTACACCGCTTAATCCAGTTTTAGTCAGTGAAAAGGTTAAAGTTACTCTAAACAACAGCCAGAAGACATTTATAAGGAGAAGAATGGGTACAAATAATTGCAATTAAATTCAGGTTTCATTTTGCAAAAGATATATTTTCAGCATTGTCACCATATGGCAGGAAGTATTCTTCAGGCTGGGAAAGATGTCATAAACAATAATACAGCTGTCCTCATATGTATACAAAATTAAAGTAAAATGTATAAGTAATAGGAGTTAGTTGAAAGCACGTCAGAGGCTGATGGTGAGATTTCTCACATGAATGTGCCATAGGATGATAACAAAAAAGCATATCTTCTACCAGTGAGGTTATTTCAGGTTCTCTTTATTCATTTCGTTTATTTTCCTTTAGATGCACTGTATGCTCACAGCATGGTTGCTCTCTAAATATTGTCCTTGCCTTATTGGGAACGGTTGTGAAATTATTGTTATTTTTATTTCAGAGTCAATGTGTATCACAGGAGATCTCTCTGTTTAAAACCAAAGCTATTATGGTGAACTGTGTTCTCTGAAATGAGCTTTTTCCAGAAGGACAATGAGCATAATGACACTTGCGAGCCTGAGCTCCTGCAGGAGGGGTTGTACGTGAGCCCAGAATGTCAAGGGACCATAAGAAGAGGAAGAAGAGTTGCTGGTTTTTATAGATTAATCTTTAGAAAGTGCAGATGCTCCTCCAGCCCCCTCGCCTTAATGTAATTAAAACGTTAAGGGAGATGAGAAAACAACAAATTGTTTGCTAAAATGTGACTGGGCGTGACATGCTTATTCGTATAGGTTTAATAGGATTTAAAGAAAAATTAATAATAATTAGAATTCTCACTTGACGCAGAAAATGTCATTCAGAGTCCTGCTTCTCCCACAGCTTCCTTCTTCTACTTGCTCATACGTTTTGTAAAGCTTTTGCACGGCTCACAAAACAATAGAACAAGTCATGATTGAACAAGATACAATGTGGATTAGGGAATGGTGAGTTTTAATGGCTGATCATGAGTTAAAACGCCAGTTCAGCCCTCCCTTATCAACCTCATTATTTCTACCTGCAAATGACAGTGATCTGCCTCACAGTTTTTGTAAAGGCAAACAAGGCAAAAGATTAGAGTGTATTTCAAATTGGTGGCACTTACTAACCATTTTAAGGATTGTGCTGCACATTGATTTTTATGGGGAAGGCTTAAGCATTTTCTGAAATCAAGGGGGTATCCTTTCTAGACTTCTAAACTAGCTTCTAAACTAGCAAAACCATTGCTGCAGTTCCCTTTTTGGGACCAATTGGGAAGAGACGTTATCTGCTTAGAAGACTTATTTTGACGTACATATTTTTAAAGGGATATTTGATCCATGAAGTGACATTTTCATGTGAGAAAATGTCGTGTGGTAGTAAATTCACATAGCAAAACTGCAAGTTGCTCGACTCTGAAATTTCTAGAAAAAAAGTACAGTAGGACCCAGTCCACGATATGCAATGGAAATCAACAGAAGAGCCATGATTGTTGTCCATTGAGCATCTAGCATACTTTCTTTCTTGAAGAAGTGCATTTAAATTACATATTTTTGCCCCAAAAATTAGGGAATATAGGGCAAGCATGTTTTTCATATGAAGTTGCATCATCACAGGTATGATTGTCAGGGCTGGGTTTAGATTCTGGGATCCAATCTGTGAATATGAATAGTGTAAATAGCTCAATCAGGTGCAAATATGCAAGACCTTTTTATATTGATGTATTAGCTCCTCTCCTCCAAAAACCTCTCTAGAAATGTAACTGAAACAAACTCTCATTTCACATGAATGTGTAACAAAGATCCAATTTTCCAATTTTCTAGCTAGAGAATATACATTTTAGAGACAGTAACAGATATGTGAGCTAAGCCTTCAATAAAATTATCCAGCCTGCTTGATTCTGTAGAATGGTCACCCCCAGACGGTTGTATTGCCAGACGTATTCTTCCCACTATAATACTATATTTCTTACTGCATGTGGTCCTCAGAAACTATATTTTACGCAAAGCTACATGAAAGCAAAGAGAAAGATAATTAAAGGAAGGTCAACTAAATTAAATTGAATTCCAAAATTATAGAATTCCTCATCCAATCATACTCTGAGTCTAATGAATCATTCAATTGCTTTCCATTCGTCATTTCTTGTTCTTTCCTCCGGGCATTTAAAATTGCTTTGCATTGTCATAGTCGTAAAACAGAAATTTATGCCCCTCAGAAAGGATATGCAGGTTTTCAGGAAATAATATAGATGTCCAATTTAAGATCAGCATAGCTCACCCTTAAGAAATGAGTCTTTTCCCAGGGTCCTAGAGCAGGGAGGTGAGAGAGATGGAAGACAAGTTTTCCTCCAAGCTTGGCTAGAGTCAGTTGTTGAGGCCCAGATCTGGGACCATTCAGAGCCTAAAAGAGTATACATGCAGGCTGGGGACCTGAGTCAGAGGTGGCAGCAGTGACTTGGAATGTTTTTACCAGCTTTGCTTGGACTGTCAGTTGCAATCTCTTCTCTCAGATCAGCATCTCACTTCCATTCTCCATTGTACTCTTCAATAACTGTTCAGCAGAGCTGTTCTGAGAGGTGAACGGTAGAGATTTTGGAGCCCTCAGAGGCTTTGCTGTGACAAATTTCCAAGAACTTGGAGGGCAAAGTTGCTTGTATTCATACTGAATTTGACACAACAATTAGTGCAGTGTGGAAGGAGGCATCCAGGGAGTGCCATTGAATCAAGTTGTTGATTCAATGCCGTCCATTTGATGTTGCCCAATGGTGTAGACAAGATGCTTGAAAGGAAGGAGGCAGGTTCTTGCTGTCCTGAAAGAGGTGACAGTGCAGCTTTCCCTGGACCCAGGGGTATGTGACAACCCAGCCACAAATATCACTCCTTGGACAAGGTGCTCAGAGACTTAGCGGCTGTCCAGTTTCCAGTATGCTTGAAAGAAGTGGATTATTCTAGACCCATTTCCTTCTGGCTTTAGCCCAGATTTGGCACTGAAATGGTCTTGGCCGTTCTGGTTGATGACCTGTGTGGTATCGCCCCAGAATCACTCGACAGGTTGGAAGTTGAGAGCAAGGTATCTGTGAAATGGTGGTTCTGCTCCTCCTACCTGCAGGGAGAGAGTGCTTTTTGGCCAAAGTGAAATTATGCCATGGGGTTCATCAGGGCCACACCTTGTACCCCATGGGTATGAAGCCATGGGAATTATCATGGTGTGTTGGGGTTGGAGTGCAGTGTTACCTGTATGCAGATGATACCCAGCTCAGTTTCTCCTTGTCATGTAAGGCCATACAGGTGCCGGAACAAAGGAGGTAGGCACATCGTATTCAGTTAAATTTCCAGAATTATGTGTGGTTGAAAATAATTAAATAAAGGAAAGCCTTCTTCATGCAGCACATAGTTAAGCTACATTTTGCAGAATTTTTGAGGTGGAGGGTGGAAAGAGGGACAGAAAGAAGAAGTGGGGAAAGAGTAATAGAACTGTAGAGCTGGAAGGGACCCTGAGGATCATCTAGTCCAACCCCCTGCAATGCAGGAATATGCAGCTGCCCCATATGGGGATCAAACCCGCAACCTTGGTGTTATCAGCACCAGGCTCTAACCAACTGAGCTATCCAGAGATTTACAACAACAGCAGAAGAGGATGCAGCCACACCAGTAACCCCCAGCAGATCAACTACCAAGAAAGGAGAACTGGGTATTCATGGGGCAGGAGTAGTAATTCTGAGCAAATTACGAACTCCCGGTGTGCCTGTGCAAGGGTATTATTTTCTGAGTGTTCACTGCTTTTGTTCATCATTTTTAATGCTAATCCAAAATTAGTCTGGGGGACTATCATCCACCTCTAGCTTTCATAGTGTAGCATTTATTGGAATAAGCATGTTTCAATCTGCCACTGCAAACCTTGAGCAATATTTCCCAACAGTAGTGTTCATGGTGTCTATTGTCTAATGGTCCGGAGAATGTGCAGCATGTCAACTCACTACTCAGTATTATTAGCTTTCTGGTGAAATTCAAGGCTGTAGCCATGAAGAGTTAAACTATGGACCTCACTCCCACAGGAGGTAGTGATGGGCACCAACTTGGATGGCTTTAAAAGAGGACTAAACAAATTCATGGAGGCCAAGGCTATCAGTAGCTATTAGTCATGATAGCTATGTTTTCCCTCCACTGTCAGAGGCAGTATCTGGTCTTGGGAACAGATGGAAGTTTAGATAGTGCTGGGTTAGTTGGGGCCAATAATCAGTATATGGCAAACTTACATGGTCTGTTAAAGGAGACAGAGTATTTGTTGGCCCTCATCCAGCCCATCATCAAGTCAAGGCAGCAGTCCAGGACTTGTGCACCACTTACTGATTAAGATGTTACATAGAAGTAGAGCTAGGTAACATCAGCATACTGAAGGTACCTTGCCCCAGACTTCCTCCTGACCACCCCCAGCAGCTTCAAATAGATATTCAATAGCACTGGGAACAAGAGGGCAGCAAAATGCAACCCACCTGGTGCTATTCTCTGAAACGAACCCTGGAGATAGGATTAGAACCACTGCAAAACAGCGCCTACAAAGCCCACCACACAGAGATGCTTTATGAGGATACCATGATCAATAGTTTCAAAAGCTCCTGGGAGATCAAGTAGGAATAACAGGGTCACACTTCTGCTGTCCTCCTCTCGATAAAGGTCACCCACTAGGGTAACCAAGGCCAATTCAGTTATTAAAGTAAATACTACATAAAAAGGTTTTTTATGAGTTTTTTGGGTAAGCATAAACAGTGCTCATCAAGAAGGCAGCTGCCTGCCCAATCAAAATGGCAACTATGAGCCCTAGAATCTAGGGAGGAAGAAGGCAGAGAGAGTCATGATGGTGGTTGGAATTTCCTTGCGGGACAGGAATATTTTGTTCCACCTCTGGCTTTTTAAGTACAGCTTCCTCATTAGCAGCAAGTAAGACTCTAATCGCTACTATTTCCCCCTCCCATCGTATATTCCCCACTGCTACAATAGTTTGAAACTGGGTTTGCAACAACTGAGCACTTGGAGAACAAGACGTTTGCTTTTTGTGGGGATAATTCATGTAACAGAAGATGGTTGCAGTTAATGCACAAATGTAATGACAGGTGCTTCCCCTAAGGACGTTACAGTCTAAATTTGACTCACACAGTGAAAATTTTAAAAATGAAGAAGAGAAGAGCAAGTATTGAGCTTTAAAGTACCCTCTTGATGAGAATACTGATAGCACAGAACTGGAAGACTGGAGAAATACCATCAAAGGAACAATGGCAAGAGAAGTTGATGAACTATGCAGAGTTGGCAAAGTTAACAGATAAACTTGTGAAAAAGGCAATAGTGACTTTGAAAAAGAATGGAAAACTTTTACATCATATTTGCAGAAACAACAAAAAACATAGAGTCATTGCCAGGATTTAAATAAACATTTGCAATTTTATTTATAAAAAAACAAGAAACATGATAGTATGACAACATAGAAGTATATACAAACAGCAGAATGTAATATGAGATGTAATAAACCAGGGATGGAAGTTGAGGGCAGTCAGCAGGGAAGGGGGAAATTGAAATTTGAATGTAATGATTACAGATATTGTTATAAGAGAAAAAATCTAATAAAAATGATTTTAAAAATAAAAAAATAAAGTACCCTCTTGATGTACCTGATTAAAATGGTAACCTTTTCTGTGACTAAATGATAAAAGGAGATGCTTAGGTTAAAACAGTGAACAGACCAGTTTCAGAACTATCTTTGCAGTGGTTGGCTAGATCACCTAAGTAGACTTGCCTTGTATAGCATTGTAAAGTGAGCTACAACCATATCTTTATACAACAATAACAGAAAAAGAAAAAAAGAAAAAAGAAAAGGGTATGAAAATACATTCACTTAAAATAGAAAAAGAACAGATTAAACCTTTACAAACTTTCTTCCTTTACTTGTTTCCTTGACCTCCTCATACCTCCCAATTTTGTATTCTATTTCCAATCGTTTTTTCAGCAAATCCTTCCAACCTTATTTTCATTTAAATAATTTAATTTAGTATATTATAGTTTAATGTCCTCTCTTTCGTCAATTTCATCAACTCATTTTTACTTAATCCTTTATATCATATCTACCAAAACTACCTAATTTTCTTTTTCCAACATCTTTCTAACAGTCCTTAATTTTACAATGTTTTTGAAGATATACTTTAATTTTTTTCCAATCTTCTTCCACCGACTCTTCCCCTTGGTCCCAGATTCTGCCAGTCATCTCAGCCAATTCCATATAGTCCATCACTTTCGTCTGCCATACAACCATATCTACACATTGTTGAGGGGACTAGAGTTGGTGAGACAAAATCCAGCACCGCCCCCCATGTTGCTGCTTGTTTACAGGATTGTATGTGCACAGTCCTGCCTGCCAGGTCCATTCTGGGAAATTCTACCTGTAGTAGCCTTTTGCAATGTGATTCACCCTGCTTCTCTGCTCCCATGGCTTCCAGTTGGGTTGGGGGAACCAGGTTTCTGAAACAAAATGGCACTTGGCATCAGACAAATCCCAATATATTTTAAAAATTTCTATTTTGCCTTCCCACCAATGGTACAAATTAAGATTCTAAAGACTGGAACTTTTTTGAGCTGTTGCTGCTAAAACTCCACCATGACCTCAGCTGGATCCTTCGTCCAAGGCCTCCTCAAGTGAAGGATCTTCCTTCCAAGGAGACCTTGCCTGCAGACAGATTCTTCTCCAGATGGTACAAGTTTCTGTCTGCTGTTTGAGGACTTGGAATTTGTCCTGCCTTAGTATCAGAAATCAAACTCTCCAGTGGTACAGACAGCTTCATCCAAGAATCCTGTCTCCTCCTACCCAGACCGCCCCATTGGGTAGAGGCTTGACAGTGGTCTGTGCTCCTACCTTTGATATATATTTATTATTATTTAGATTAAATATAGATGGATTTAGATTAGATTAGAGGAGGGCACTGGCAGCTAGAGGGAAGACAACTTGTAGTTGACCTATAAGGAAGAGACAAAGAAGCGTGAAAGGAAGTTGCTTGCTTGCATGTATGGTGGCAATGTCCTCCCCACCTCCCTGCACCATCTGTCTGCCTGGGGTAGCAGAGTAGGGTGGATGGGAGGGAGGGAGAGGTGTTGATCTGTTTATGTTTGTGTGAATGATGGATAAATTGTGTTTGCGCATCAATGGTGCAGGGGAGGAGAAAATGTGCACAAACTCATGGGATATACAGTGGTACCTCGCAAGACGAATGCCTTGCAAGACAAAAAACTCGCTAGACGAAAGGGTTTTTTGTTTTTTGAGCTGCTTCGCAAGACGATTTTCCCTATGGGCTTGCTTCGCAAGACGGAAACGTCTTGCAAGTTTGTTTCCTTTTTCTTAACACCGTTAATACAGTTGCGACTTGACTTCGAGGAGCAACTCATAGCACGCGGTGTGGTAGCCTTTTTTGAGGTTTTTAAAGACTTTGGTGATTTTTGAAGCTTTTCCAAAACTTTCCCGACACCGTGCTTCGCAAGACAAAAAAAATCGCAAGACGACAAAACTCGCGGAACGAATTAATTTCGTCTTGCGAGGCACCACTGTACAGCAGCGTATGGCAAATCATTATGTCTGGCCCTACCTAATCTCTTCATTTTTTTCATTTGTGGAGCCTCTGTCTTGAGTTTGGTATTGCTTTAGAAATTATGGCGATTATTTCTAAATCTGCGTCTCATCATATACATAGATTATGCAGATTTCTATCTTTTCTTTCTTTAACTTTTTCTTATTTTTGCTCATGAATAAATCACCAGCCTACTGGGAGGTCTCTCTGAGGAGCAAGTTCTTACATTCAGGTGCCACCACTGAGAACACCCTATTTTGATCATACAGAGGGTGAATATTCCAGAGGGGCAAGATCCGAAGCTATGGATCATTTGTGCTTTTTCAAAGACTTGCAGTGGTTTATTCTTCGTAGATCATGAAGAAACTTATATAAAATGGAAGCAAAGAGATAACTTTCAAAAGTGTGTGTTTTGCTTGTGTGGTATTTGTCAATTCTTTCAAGCCACTGAGAGCCAGACAAGGTGCCCCCTCCCTTTCTTCTATTTTTTTGTATATTATAAGCTGCAGTGAATAACATATACTTAACAAAATTACCCGGTACATTTGCTGTGAGTTTTGCCCAACTCCTTTTCACTTCTGTTCTGACAAGAAGAACGCTATCACCAAGAAAATCACCGACCTCCATTTCCACCTCACTTTTATTTGGCAGAAAAGAGTCAAGTTTGCCATTGCCTCTCCTCTTGCGCATTGTTCAGCTCATCTGGTATGAGATCACATTAAGGAAGATTGTGGCAATTTGTCTCATCTTGTTGTAAAAGCATATACTGTCCCCCACGCACTCAAGCTATACTTTTAGCATGGAGGTTTGAGTGGACCTCAAACAGGCTGAGTAAATATGTTGTTCCAATTAGGGTCCTATAATAAGAAAAGATTCAGCCAGCATTTTCCCTGCTTCTTAGTGTTTGTGTTTAAAAGGTAATCACTTCTCCACACAAAAATCAAGGCCCACTTGGCAGGAGAGTTTGGAAACGCTTATGAAACAAGAGGCCTGCTTCAATTTGCCGTCTTTAGGCTGGGCCACGGCTTGAAGACAGTCTGATCAATCCAGCAAACATTCAAGCATGTTTATGCCCCATTTAAATCAACGGGAGTTTGGCGTATCTGGCTGCACATCCATCCTCAACAATTTGCTTCTTTCCCTATTGCTTGCAACAACAAGAATGCCCAATACAGCCCTACTAAAGGGGGGGGGGAGCAATGAAAAAGCTAAATAAAAAAACGTGGGGAAGTAGAGAAGTGCCTTTGGAGACAGCAGGCTCGGCTTATCTTTGGAGTGTGCTTCCTGCGCTGTGTCCCTACAATGCAGTCCTAACCATGCCTACTCATAAGTGTCCTATTGAATTCAGTGGGGGTTTACTCCCAGGTAAAGTGGGGAGACAACTGCAGCCTTACATATTTTGCTGTGCTTGGTGCCATCATTCTCCCTCAGCCTCTGCAACTTCTACTTCCAAGGTCAGAACAGGCTTTCTCACAGATCTCACAATGCCTGCCAGTTTCCATACCCTCCAACATTTTTCTGATGAAAATAGGGACGTCCCATTCCATAAAGATAATTTTACTACTTATACCCCACACATCTTACTGGGTTGCTCCAGCCGCTCTGGGTGGCTTCCAATATATATATAAACATAATAAAGTATTAAACATTTAAACAAACTTTCCCTATACGGTCATACCTCGGAAGTCGAATGCCTTGCGACTCGAATGTTTTGGCTCCCGAACGGTGCAAACTTGGGAGTGTTCCGGTTTGTGAACATTCTTTGGAACCTGAATGTTTGATACGGGTTCCAATTGGCTGTAGGATCTTCCTGCAGCCAATCAGAAGCTGCGCTTTGGTTTCCGAACCTTTTGGAAGTCGAAAGGAGTTCCAGAACAGATTCCATCCGACTTCCATTGTACTGTACAGGATTGCCTTCAGACGGCTCAGGGGTCAGATAACTCCATACCCTCCAACATTTCTCTGATGAAAATAGGGGCATCCTAAGGAAAAGTGGGATATTCCAGGATCAGATCAGAAACCGGGATGGCTTCACTAAACCAGGGACGCCTCTGGAAAATAGGGGCACTTGGAGGGTTTGAGTTTCCTTTGGCTGTGCCACAGGTAGGCTCTTCTTTTTCTCGTAAACACTCAGAAAGTACTGAAGGAGAAGAAAGAACCATTTCCACAATTCATTTCACTCTGGTAAAATCCATTGCACTCCATTCACTTTTACTTGGGGGTAAAAGTCTGCAATAGCACAGCCCAGAGTTTGCCTAATGCTTTTACCTAACTGCCCAAAGGGCTTTACTTACGGTATCTCTGTAATCCTTACAGTAGTCTGGTGAGATGCCTAGTCAATGCCTATCTGTTAATGAAATGGCTTGCAGCCATGTAACATTTAATCCTCAACGTTGGGGGGAGAGTGGGGATGCGAGTGGGGAGAGAGGGGGGAGAGTAGCAGGACTACTGCGCATGGGGAGGGGGAGTTAAACCCTTCCACCCACATCTGTAATTCCTGCCAAAAGTCCTCACCACAATTTGTTGAGATTACTAACCTAGGTCCATTAATTTCAATGGGTCTGGTCTAGGTAGAGATAAATGAACGAATTCAAGGTTTAGATGAACATAATGTATTACTTTAACATATGCATGTTAGAATTTAAAACTACAGGCTGTGGCCATTTTAGGGATGTCCAATTAATGTGTGATCGCTGACACATGGGTCCTTTTGAACCCGGAAGTTTTCAGAAGGGGGGCGGAACAAGGGCAGAGCACACTTATACATGCTTTGACAATGTGCGCAGGGGCTAGGAACGGAAACCCCACACAGATTAGTCACTGCCTATACAGTGTACCAAAATACAACCAATGGCTAACAGCCAGTATAATATGAAATAATAGCTGAATAATCTTATATGGCCACACAAGATTATTCGGTGCATATTCTATAAGGGATCAGCTATAGGTTATATTTTGATGTACAGTGGTACCTCAGGTTACAGACGCTTCAGGTTACAGATTCCGCTAACCCAGAAATAGTACCTCGGGTTAAGAACTTTGCTTCAGGATGAGAACAGAAATCGCGCGGCGGCAGCGGGAGGCCCCATTAGCTAAAGTGGTACCTCAGGTTAAGAACAGATTCAGGTTAAGAATGGACCTCCAGAACGAATTAAGTTCTTAATCTGAGGTACCACTGTAATTTCAAATTCTTACATACAGGTGTTAAAGTAATATATTATGTTCATCTAGACCTTGACTTCATTCATTTATATGTCATGTACATGACATGTATTCAGTATTTAGTCAGAAATTGCATTCTCCAGATTTGACTTTCTACTCTGAGTAGAACTTACAGTAATTGGATTCAGCTCAGTATGTTTTACAGGAGCATTTGTTGTGGTTACTTTTTATGTCACATGATGATGACGACAAAATATTAAAACACACAACCTACTCCCCTTCTTTCTCCATGGGTGCGCAGGGAACAGAAGCCACAAAAACAGGCTCATATACTTGAGTGTGGAACAATTGTTCTTAGCGTCTCCATCAACAGATAATGAACATTGCATACAGCTCCAAACTTTTATATAATGGCTTGATTTTTAAAAATCAACAAAATTAAACCTTTTAAGGTAATCTCATCAAGACTGCTTCCCGTTTCATAAAGAGGTGAGAAGCTCCAGAAGCTAAGCTCTGTGGGTTTTGCTTTTGGAAAGCTCACCGGAAATGAAAGGTTTTTTAAAAAATGTTTGGCTTATTCACAAATATGCATCTAAAACATAGAGGCAGGCAGCATTAGCACTCCTAGCGAGCAACAAATTCTGTGATACTGGAGTTTATATGTAGCCGCCATCAATAGCATTGATAACATTTCCCATCTTGAATTTGTCAAATACCCTTTCAAAGCCATCCAAATTGGAAGTCATATTTTAACTAAGAACAGGATACAAAAGTGCTAAAACATTTTTGGAGCTCTTTTTGGACATCCAGAACCTATTTCTATCAATGCATGGGTCATGTCCATAGTGCTTGCCCCAATGTTCACATGTTGGTCAGTTCTGCAGCACGTGGTCAGGGTCTCCAGTCATGTACAGAAATACTATGTGCATTCTCACCAAGGCAATCGACATGTGGAGTTTGTTGTGTGAGGACAGGTGGTATGATCCTGGACCCTATACTCCACACTCGGAGGCTATGTGCACACAGAGCTGATCAATACATGGAAGTCTGGAGAAGGAGCAGGAAGTGCAATCTTGAATCTCCCATCCACATGTTGAGTATACTACACAGATTCCTAATGTTTGGGAGGTGCTGGGTATTTTGGAAGTGTAGGAGGGTTATAGTGGGTGCTCTTGCCTCATCAAGGGCTGATAATTATGTTCATTAAAAGGTAAAGGCACCCCTGCCCGTACGGGCCAGTCTTGACAGACTCTAGGGTTGTGCGCCCATCTCACTCTAGAGGCCGGGGGCCAGCGCTGTCCGGAGACAGTTCCGGGTCACGTGGCCAGCGTGACAAAGCTGCATCTGGCGAGCCAGCGCAGCACACGGAACGCCGTTTACCTTCCCGCTAGTAAGCGGTCCCTATTTATCTACTTGCACCCAGGGGTGCTTTCGAACTGCTAGGTTGGCAGGCGCTGGGACCGAACAACGGGAGCGCACCCCGCCGCGGGGATTCGAATTGCTGACCTTTAGATCGGCAAGCCCTAGGTGCTGAGGCTTTTACCCACAGCGCCACCCGCGTCCCATTATGTTCATTACACCCAAACAAAAAAACTGTTGGTTGAATTCCAACAATGCATACATTTCCAAGGTACCAGCAGGAAGAAGAGCCAAGAAGTATTTTTAGAAACATCAAGAACTGTTAGTGATTAATGAGGGTTTTATTTTATTTTGCAGTGTCTCTCATTTAAAAGGATGCCTTTGGAGACAGGCTTTTTAAACAGCAAAGGCACTACCCTCTGAGTAATATGCTAGGTTTTCATCTCTGTTGGACTCCATTAAAGCAAGGTTCTATAAACAGACATCAATTACAACCCGTTTTAAAGTTTTAAAAATGTAATCCAACAGGGCTGCTTAACTAAATGAATCCTAAGAACTGATCTCTAGTGAATTAATAGAGCAGTATGTGGAGCACTCACTATGAATCTGAGTTAATGACTGGAGAAGATCAAATTAATTACAAGTGTCTCTGAAGACCTGTGGGGAAGAATTGTCCCTTATTAGCTAAAGTTTGGTTAACCCTTCAGTGGCTGGATTCAAAGATCTCCCTTACCTTTCTATAGATTAAATGCAAAGGGGGAAATTATACTTCCTGATTTAATCTATTAAAATGAAAGCAAAACAGATGATGAAGCTGTAGGCATTAACTACTGGGCAACCTTGGGGCGGCCTGAGGCAAAAGTTGGTTGAACAATTAATGTATAGCTTTGTATAGTAAGCTAGCTTACACCCACACCCCTTTATTCATTCATTCCTTCATTCAATTAACCAATCCTATGACAGAACCATTCACATTGGACTAGTCTTTTAAACAATGCTTATCAGTCTGTATGTTGTCCTTTCCTACATGAGGTCTCTATAAAGTATTCTTGCACATGTATGAGAACTCAATAATGTCTACACTATATCAATCCAAATATGACCTTAGTCCACCAGACCCTGTTCTGAGCATACTTCAGCAATGTAATTACATGTATTAATTCAGTTATTTGTTCAAGCAGAACAAGGAAATAGTAGAAATACCTGTTCCTTTAATCTGCTGTGCACTGCAGATGCAAACCAAGAAGATATTCTGCAAAAAATATATTGTAAGAATGAATGGCAAGAAGCTCAGAGGAAGTGCTTGGTAGATTTATACAAATAATATATCAAGAGAGGAACCTGAAACTGGTGGTTTCTGAAGACAGAGCGTCAGGATGGGTCTCATAGAGAAACTTTGGGGACCTGTCCTGTGTTTCAGCATTGCCACCACCACCTACTTCAGTGTCCCCTGCCCTAGTTACAGCTCTCGTTGCTTTGCTATGGACAGAGGTGAGCTACCAGTGGACAGAGCCATGAACCTGCTCTCGTGATTGCTTTCTGTGATGCGATGTTTTCACCTTCCACATAGACTTATTTGCACTTTGTCATCCAGTTGCAAGATTTCATCATGAGTTCATCGTGCATGTGCCAGAAGTATTCAGCACGATCCATAGCAGGGGTAAGTGGGGGCAATCTTCCCACACCCCACTGGCTGATCCCTTTAGGCATCTGTGCGTGCCAAGGCCTCAGTCCAGCTCAGAGGCTGGCACACCAGCCACATGCCCAGGTTGCAGGAACAGCCAACTGTCCGTTCATGGTGGTGGACCTTTGATTCTTGCCACCCCATCAATGTTCTCTCAGCATGTGAGCTGGGTGGTGGGATCAGTCAGCAGTCTGGCTGTCTGATATCTATAGGCTTGCTCTGTGAGCCATTTTGAACCCAATCTCTGTAGATGCACAGTTCTTGCTCCCATGCTGTAGACACAAATATCCTCTATAATTAAACATGTTATTGATATAAAACTGATTGATTCGTTTTTACTTATATATAAGGACAGTTGTTAAATACACTGGTACCTCGTGTTAAGAACTTAATTCATTTTGGAAGTCCGTTCTTAACCTGAAACTGTTCTTAACCTGAGGTACCACTTTAGCTAATGGGGCCTCCCACTGCCGCCGCGCAACCACGCAATTTCTGTTCTCATCCTGAAGCAAAGTTCTTAACCTGAGGTACTATTTCTGGGTTAGCAGAGTCTGTAACCTGAAGCGTATGTAACCTGAAGCATATGTAATCCGAGGTACCACTGTAAATTAATACAGTTGTACCTTGGAAGTCAAACGGAATCGATTCTGGAAGTCCGTTTGACTTTCAAAACGTTCGGAAACCAAAGTGCAGCTTCGGATTGGCTGCAGGAAGCTCCTGCAGCCAATCAGAAGCCCCATCAAACATTCGGTCTCCAAAAATAGTTTGCAACCTGGAACAGTCACTTCCAGGTTTGCCACGTTCGGGAGCCAAGACATTTGAGAACTAAGCTGTTCGAAAACCAAGGTACGACTGTACTTACAAATAGTTATGTATTGCACAAAGTTGATGTATGCATCCTGCACAGCCTAACAGGGATAGTGAGAGTAGAGAACAGAAGAAGAGTCCGGCTAGATTGGATCCAAGGTCCATCCAAACAGGGAGGTTTCCCACAGCAGTCAAGCCTTCTTTGTGACAAGAAGGTTTTTTTAAAATATTGTGTGCGCTTGTATGGAGGGAAATAATTTAATAATGCAGTCCTCCATCTGCACTCTGAAGTGGTACAGTCCAAGGCGGTCTGTGCCACATGTTTCGTTTGAACGTATAGATGGGTTCTTAGTAAGAGAGTCATATGGCCCAAATTAACAGAAGTGTTGATTTACTAAAGATAGAATTGTTTTCACAGTTGGACGCTTGTACTAGATTTTTAACACAATGTAAAAACTGGCAGGTATTGAATCCCTCCTCAGCCATGAAGCTTACTGAGAATATAACTCTCTCCTTCCTCATAGGACTTTTGTAAGGATGACTAAGGTGAGAGTGTATTATGAAATGAAACAGAAATTACACATAATAATTCCAGGGATGTCAGCCACCCCAACCAGTGAAAAATGAAGCTTTGTGGCAATATGGCTTGTATTGCATTCAGGCACAGTGAATTAAGCGTGTCCCTTTAAAATAGTTCAGACTTCAGACTCCCCCTCCCTCATTTCCTTGAACTAAAAGAAATCTTGCTGCAGGCTTGTATTAGGAGCCCTGCCGGAGAACTGTATATAAACCTGCTTCATAATCCTGTTATGTTACCAATGCCTATTGAGAGCCTGAATGAGTTATCAAGCCTCAATAGTCAACACACAAATAACAAAGTAACAAGAGGAAGGCCTGTTCTCCAATCCGTTCTGGATCTCTGGAGAGAAAATAACTGAACCTAGAAAAGAGAATCGGAGTCGAGCATACATATGCTGGTGACTGGCCCTGGGTGTGTTGCAAAAGTTACATATTATGCAGAAAGAGTTCATAAATTGCTGGCCCAGAAAACTGCATTAAAATCACTTTTAAAAGATCATGGGCAGAAATGATTTCTCAAGATTGGGCTAGTAGGGCTTTATGAGGATTTTAATGCCAAAATGTGAACAGTATCAGTTTGTTGCTTTCATTTATACATTAAATGGAGATTTCATGTGACTCCTTTCATTTGCTATTATATGCACAGATAAAGCAGACAGGGAAGGCTAATGGGTTGGGATCTGAAATGGGTTTCTTCAAAAGGAGGCCTTGCATTCTTGCATGAGAAGCAAGACCGCTATTCCAGGCAATGAGGATCAAATTAAATGTTTACTGCTGTAAAACAGCATTGCCAAGGGTGTCAGTAAATCTGTGGCCAGTTTATAATTTTCACTGTCTTCCAGACAGTGGGTCATATGTGTATTAAAGTAGTCGCAATAAATTGTCAGTGACATTTCCTTACAACACCTTTATGGCAGTAAATGTATTGGGGTTGTAGAGGGAGACAACATTCTGAAGGGTTGGCAGAAGAGCTTTCCTTATGAAGCACTAATGGCACGACCCTAAAAATGAATTCCACCAATAGGCCACTATCCTGCCATCAGAGTGCAGAAGCAGAAGAGGTAGCTGAGTGAATTCATTCATGACAGTAGTTCCTCCCTGTTCCTCCAAATTGCTCAGAGTGGCTTACATGAGGTTCCCAGGCAGTTTCCCATTCAGGGAGTTTATAGAGCCAAACCAGGAAAACTTCAAGTTTAATAGCAACATATGCCTTCTGCCCTTGTGGGAGAGAGGCTGCTGGGGCAATGGTCAAGGAGACAAGTGGTGACGTCTTGCTTCCAATCTCACTTTGTTGTGGGAAGAAAGTTGTGCATGCCAATAATCACCGTAAGGCCCACTTCCAGCTGTAAGAAAAGCCTTTGTTGGCTGGTTAGAAGCTCGTAAGGTGCCATGGGGCAGGGAGCACCCACCAGTGGCTGGCAGTGAGATACTCAGATGTTCACCAAATAATGGGTGGTTTCGGAGGGGGCGGGTAGTGGAGGAGCACTTTTGAGAAGTTCTGAGCAATGTTTTTCTCCATCGTCTTAGTTTCTCCTTTAAAATATTATTACTGTTTTGCCTTATTGCAAAAATTATCAGTGACAGAGTCACTAGATGTTTGTGTAGCAGGCTACCTTCAAAGCTTAGAAGGTTTACGATAAAGTTGGGCTTATAGCTGCGAGCACCATTCCTGCTTTGCTTGTCCCCTTACTGCAGTGGGGACTAGTGCCCATTGGGTGGAAGCCAGGGAGACCAACAGTAGGTGGAGCCAGAGCCAACTGATTCTTGTTTTGTCCCATCCTCCTCCCTCATGAGTTCTAAAAGGGCAATACTGAGACTAAGGAGGAGGAGGAAGTTGATGGGGAATTATAAGTAAGAAGACAGGATAGGTGAGAGCTGGCTGGAGACAGACTGAGATTGAGAAGGGCAGTGCACATTCACCCTAAGCAACCAGACTCCACTGGTAGACTGGACCTATCTTGCCAGATCTTCAGTTTTCTCCTGATTTAGGATTGGGGAAGAGAAGGCCTGGCCTTTCCAGTGTAGGGCCTGTATGTGATTAAGCTTAATGATAGTTTTTCTGATACCATGAACGAGGATTTTTTTTTAAAGATAGGAAGGCATTCAAGGCAGCAGGAGGAGAACATTCCCTTTCCCATTCCTGATCCATTCCAACCACAGCCAAGATGCCATTGTGTAGCCCAGCTGGGCTTAAGCAAGGAGAAGGGGAAGCACAAATAGAATGATTTCTCTGCTTGCAGTGAGACTGGTTTTAGGTTCCAGCACCAATGCAATGGCACTTGGGTCTTTGCTGAAATTCTACCACACAATGCAGTCATTTGTTTTGCTGGAACACAAGTTCACAGAACAGAGTCAAAAACGCATGTTTTTCTGTTTCCATAATGTAGATAATGGATGCTATAGATGGGATGAGTGACAAAAACAAAACCGCTGTGTTGCAATACAGAATAATCTGCTCAAATACAGCCGCAACCCGTGGCTAATAAGTATGGTAAATATATTAGTAGTAGTAGTTAGAATATAATCCAAAATTTACAAATCATGAACATCATTATATAATGTATGTATAAGTCCATAAACAAGCTACACGTCGGAGCACCAACCACTACAATACTGTTGGACATTATCTATTGAAAGGCATTCTGCCTGCGTCGTGGTGTTCCCTGACAGCAATTCATTACGCTGACTATTTATTGTTTATGGACTGATACATACATTATATAATGATGTTTATGTTTTGCAAATTTTGGATTATATTCTAATACATTTACCATACTTATTAGCCACGGGTTGCGGCTGTATTTGAGTAGATGGAATAAAGCCAAGTGAATTTGGTCCATGATACACGATCCATAACATATGTTTATTGCTTCTCTGCACAAATGGATGGGCAGTGAATGCATAGATTTTCCACCCCTTTGCCAGTTGTATTTTAGTTTTACTAATCTTTGGGTTGATACAGAATGAAATGTGCAAACTGACTATGATATGAAAGATGGCCCAGAGAATGATCTGAATGAACACAACATAGTTCAGCTATGAAATCTAAGGTTGTCTTGCACAGAGCAGTGTATAGACATGCCATGTAAAGGTGTGTTGAGCTCCTTGGAGTAAGATCAAGGTATAAATAAAACAAATGAATACTTTCATGCTAACCGTTTCACTGCTGGTGCAATGGATACTTCTAAATTCTGTATGATGTTTGTTTTGCCAGAACACCCTCACGCTGCTGTCCCATTAATAGAGATAGAACTTTTTCCCTGAGAGCTGGATGATTTCTCACAGTATTCATTGGCTTTTGGGATTCTACTGCTGGAATGGTTTTAAAGAGCTTCATCCACCTATGATGCTATCTATCAGACAGAGTACTGAAACTGTACACATTATCCATCAATCATTCCCAGTTTTACTTTGCCCCTCTAGCAGATCATAGCTCGAAAAAGATCACAAACACACTCATATCCACATACTAAAATAAAATATGGTGCTGTCTTATTAGAATGCAACTACTATACTGTACGGAAATAAAATGGGGTGGGTTGGAGGGTGTCTGTTTGTTGCTAGTGTAATGAATACAGGTATTTTGTGCTCTTGGGAATGTCTTTGGCTCTCTTGGATGGAAACTACAGTATTCTTCTTAAGGTAGACTACCGAAAGTATTCACAATACAATGGCTTTTCCACTTTTTCTACTACTAGGATGCTTAAAGAGCTTTACTGTGGTATCACCTAGCAGAGTACTGAAATCTTAAATGTTATCCATCAATCTCTCTTAGCTTCACTTGTCTATTCTAACTGGTCATACCAACAACCTGGTCAGAAGCAATAAAAAAAATTACAGTGCTTTCGGATGAAAACATAGCCACAAAATCTTCCTTGTTTTCTTTTTACTACCTCAAGGAACCAAGGAATGAAATATTTACTTTCAATATCCTTTGACCTTAAAATGTTAGGCATGAAGATATTAAATGAAGGCTGTCATAGTCTGTCATATGTGGTATATACTGTGAGACTTATATGTGCTCCATCACAGTGCAGTCTTTCAGATGCTTAGCTTTCATATGGGGACTCCAAAATTCATTAGGGTCCCAGATACAGATGTTTGAAAAATCTGATCGTTATGAATTCTGATCTGCACTGGCCCGATCCACATCTTCTGAACTAAGGTACAGATGGGGACATGGTCACCATTCAAATTTCACATGTCTCTGAATTTTGTAATGCAGTTTCAAAATTCAAAAGTGCATTTAAAATTGCTTAGTTTAATATAAGCTCCTTTAGAAAAAATTATTTTGGAATAAAATACATTTAGAAATGTGTGTTTTGAGAGAAAATGTATTTAGAAATGAGTGATTTGAGAAAAATATTCTCTCAAACACATATTTAAATGCAATTTTGTGCGCTCTCTCTATATAGTGCACAAAATTGCACTATATTTAATGGAATGGAACAAACCTATGAATGAACACCTGTTTAAGTGGCATAAACTGGGAATCATCTAATCCCTCTACCACTTCTCCAAGAAGTTGGCCATAGAAGAATATGGATGCAAGACCAAACCGCACCCCAATATCTAAGCCTTAATATTTTCATATCCAGGACCCACATTTTCATGTCTGAATGGGTAGCACAACTCCCAGAGGCTAGCATGCTCTTGCCTTCATATCCTTTCTGTAAAGAAATGAGTGGAGAAGGATCTTGTGACTTTTGACCTTGGGTGCAAAAATGTCTAGGGACCGGGACCTTTCAGTATTATGGCACAAAGATGCTGAGAATATTTGTGGGTCCTGCTCCTGGACCTGCGTAAACCTCTTTCCAGAACAAAAGTGGATGGTGGGAAGAATGGTTGAATTCCCGCCTGGAGACTGGAGAAAGAACTGAGGCCTCCCCTATGCTCTGCTCCCTTTGTTAGGGCCAGCCTTCTGGCCAGGCTGAAGGCTGCATTAAAAAAGACACAAAATTCACCCAACTTTGTACACATTTGATATTGGTACAAATGACAGTGTAGCTGCTGCTGCTGCTGCTGCTTTTAAACAGTTACTCCCAAATATCTTATTTGTACAATAACATTCCTGCCCATTTGGGTATCATTTCAATTTCATAGCTTTATAAATTTACCCTTTAGAGAAATAATTACATAAAAATCAGGGTTACAGCCATCTGGCTTCTTGGAAGCAAAGTAAATTGATGGGTGATTTCCTTGTTATTGTGCCATGTTTACTCAATGAATGAATATATATGTGTGTATATATATATCTCCAGTCTCATAATAGTACCAGTATCATAATAGGCTTTCGTGGATTCTATATGACAGTCATGATCACAGACATTGTCACAATTCAGCTTTGCTGCTGTAGGAGCTTTGGACCTGCTATGATTTAATTACATTTTTGCTCATTCAAACGTTCCTACTGCATGTATGTTTTCAGATCATTCTCAGTGTAGCAGCTATTTTCCAACTTTGCTGTGCAAGAACACTATCTTTTCAATAAAATTGTACTTGCTCTGAAGTGCTTAAAGGAAGGGGAAGAGCCACATGAAGGAGAGCCACAAAGATGAAGGCCAGACTTGAAGCACAGTTTCATTAATACTGGATGGCAGGGAAGGAGCCAAGTCCCAGATAATGAGGAAGGAGTTGCAATTTTTTTAAAGCTATCTGGTGACAGGGAAAACAAAAATGACATTCAGCTGACGAATGAGCAGAGTTTGACCTAGCCTTTTGACCCTTGACAATCAATCTTACCTGCTGCTTCATAAAGAATTATAGCTGTGCCACTCACATTTGACTCTAGATTTTTACTATTCCTTTTTAAAAAAACAAAACAAAAACTTTTTCTTTGTGAATTCAGAGCCCGAGAAGATAAATGTGAGCTCTGAGTACCATAAGCCAAAAAAGATAGGATGTTCTTAAGGAGGGGGAGTAAGAAGAGCAGAGGTAGAGACACTGGTAGTTAGCAGCTGATAGGAGAACAATGATCTAAAGAGCTATAGGTGCATTTCAGAAATGGTGGGCGATATTTCAAAGCAAGCCGCTTTCCCAATCCTTGAGTGTGCGCACTCATACGTGCACTGTCTGTGGAATGCTGGTACAGTACTTTATGCAGCTATGAAATGATGGATGTATGGAAGATATTTCCAACAGCACCAGAGGCATTCAAGTTGACTTACACACACACACACACACACACACACACACACACACACATTACTTTATTCAACGATTACATGTAACTATTCCATAATCAGGAGAGATATTCCAGATGGGGATGAAAACAAGGACCTTCACATTCCACAAGTGTATGTGCTTATATACAGTATATTAGTAGAATGCTTTGTGTCATCGAGAAAAGAAGGGGAGGTAGGAGGACCCCAACATAATAACAAAGAAGGCAATTGCCTGACCCAGCAATTTCGTATTCCCCTGACAATGTTTTGCCAAAGAGCAGAAAGCAGCAGCAGCAAAGTCTCTCTTGTCCCCAGGATCACAGGGGCCAACAAGGGCTTTGAGCACCCTCTGATCTTCACCTGCAGGGACTGGATCAGACTATTTGTCCATCTAGCCCACTGCTGACTACTCTGACTACACTGGCAATCTAGGGTCTCAGGCAGAGATCTTTCGCATTACCGCTTGACCTTTTTAAACTAGAGATGCCAAGAATGTGCTGTACCACGAACTGAGGCCCACCCCATTTAAAGGTTGTTCCTTCATTCAGAATTCCAAATTCCCTGATTCAGAATTCCAGGGAGAAGGGATTGGCTCTCATTTGGCCCTCATCAAGACCAACATGTGAACCAGCCTTAGGTCTTCTTATAGCTCCGTCGGTCGAGCCTGAGACTCTCCATCTCAGGGTTGTGGGTTGGAGCCCCCATTGGGCAAAATGTCCCTGCACTGCAGGGGGTTGGACTAGATGGGGTCACTTCCGATTCTACTGTTCTAGGACTCAACACTATGCATATTCCTCATGAGCAGGTGCTCAACTGAATGTATGCTTACACCCATTTCAGTAGTGTTAAATGCATCTGTCCTGCTTCAGGATCCTTCTAATTCTCCTTTCCGTGAGATGCGTATTGTATTTGATCATCATTGTGATGTTAAGGACATAATAAAAGCCCTGCTGGATCAGACCAAAGGCCCATCTAGTTCAGCATCCTGTTCTCACAATGACCAGCCAGATGCCTACAAAATGCCTGAAAGCAGAATCTGAGTGCAGCAGCACTTTCTGCTTTTGTGATTCCTAGCAACTGATGTTGACAGGCATATGAGAAATTAGCCATGAATTTGTCCAATTCTCATTTAGAGCTGTCCTAGTTGGTGGTCATCACTACACCTTGTGTTTTTATGTTGGGGCTTTATGTTGTAAAGCTACCCTGTGATCTTCAGGTGCCAGGTGGTATATAATAATAATAATAATAATAATAATAGCTGAGCTGCAACTATTGTACTCTCTCTCTCTCTCTCTCTCTCTCTCTCTCTCTCTCACACACACACACACACACACACACACACCAGTCTTCTCTTTGGATGTACAGCAATGTACAGCAACCATAATTTTAGTTGAAAAATAAAGGTGCTGGGACTGGCTAACACACTTTGGCTGTTACATCTGTGACTTTTGCATGGACAGGCGGAGTCCTCCCAACCCCAGGCGACCCCCGAGCAGAATAATGACTCAAGACAACGAGCTATGGGGTTAAAACTGGCCACGACTTTATTAAGTTTCAGATGTAGGGAGACCTTGGCTCAGGCATTGGGCATTTATCCTTCCCAGTCCCCAGCCGGGGATCTGGGAAACATCAGGGTTATCCAAAATGTGTGGGGATTGGGCTGTCTCTGGAGAACATATGTTCAAGCAGAGAGCCCACCCCCCGTTTCGCCGCCATCGCAGTGGAGAGCAATGACAACCTCTCAGCGTATGGCCAATGCCTCCCCTCAAGACCCCTTTAACAGGGAACCCTGGGATCACCGCTGCAAGGGGGATGTGGGTCACCGCTTCATCCCCCCCCCCATTTAGCCAACTGACACTTCGCAGGTAAGATTCACCTTCCATTGTGTGGGCAGGGCGGTCCCTCCCCCTAACTGGCCGATCCCCTGGCAACGCCTCCCCAGGTGGGATTGGGCAATTGGCTGAGGTAGATGGAGACCTCCAGGTATCCAGCCTGGGGAGGGCGAAGCCAGTCCATACTAGCGGGAGCCACATCTGCTCTTTTAGGCACAAACCATGTGGACATTGCAACTGTCACAACTCCTTTTAAAAACAGATAGATAGATTGATAGTTAATCAACCTTTGAAGCACAAACACCAGATCTTTGTGATAAGTCACTATACACAAATGGCTCACCATGCGGTAGAAACTGTCCCATTGAACAATTTGCAGTGCAATCCTATGCATGCCAACTCAGGACTAAATCACATTGAGTTCAATGGTTTTTCTTCCAAGTAAATTGGCATGGAACTGGCAGTCTGCAAGTTCCCTCCATGTGGTGCCAGTAACATGCTCTTGGGCTCAGCGATGCTCATATTAATTCTTTTCCTTAGAGCTCTAACGTGGTGGGGTGTCAATTTCTTCCTGAGTTGCGATTTTTGCAGCAATGAGCTTTGTGGCAGCAGATAGAAGACATTGATGCAGTGTGCCTGGTTCATAACAACAACAAAAGTTTAAAAAGAGTAAAGGAGGACAGCCTTATTAATGGAGGAAGTGAGGTCAGAGGTCTTTGCAGTCTTAACAAGATGACAAAATTTATGAACCACCACAGTAGAAGTATGTAGTTACCCTCAGTCTGTTGATATAATAAGCCCACTTGGGGCTCGTAGTTATTTCACTTGAATTTGTTTTTGTCTCTGTTATCTTTCCTCATTTTGGGCTTTCTTTTGCCTTACTTGCTGTCATAGAGAAAATGTGCGTGTGTGTTTTTGTGTGCGCACACACACACACGAGAGAAAGACAGATGTTCCCTAAAGTGCTTATCAGTAGTTTGGTTTAGATGAGACAATATTTAATACTTATTGAGGAAGGAGTATTGCATGTAAAACTGTGAAATATGAGAGCAGCTATAATTTTGGTTCATTGGTTTACTTTTTTTTTTACAATTTCATATTATTCAAGTTTATGTAATGTTTCTAAACTTGAGTAGCAATTTTAAAAGAGAGCTTAATTACTAGGAGATCATAGAGAAAGGGGATTCATTCCGAGTGTCGGGGGGGGGGGGAGATGCCACTAAAGCAATAGCAAATACCCAAAGCCTGCTTTTTGAGTCTTCCCTGATTCGGGTTTTCATATTTCAAAAAGTAAAATTCCTGAGCTTTTCCCATCACATTGCCACGGCCATACTTCTGAGTTCTCCCTGACATTCCCCCCTGGCGCCATTCTTACACCCAAAAACCGAGACATGTCGGGAATTTTCCTGATGTATGGCAAGCCTATCCCTGATGAAAAGCTTTGAGTGTTTGGTCCCAGATGAGTTATATATTTATGACATTTAAATCTGCCTTTCCACCAAGGAGCTCAAGATGGCATACATCCTCCCCTCCATTTTATTTTCAAAACAACCCTGTGAGGTAGCTAGACTGAGAGATGGCCACCCATTGAGCTTTGTGTCTGAGTGGAGATTTGAACCTCAGAGTCTTACCATTCCTAGTCTGACACTCTAAATTTTAACACTATGTACACACTGGAC
Organism: Podarcis muralis; assembly: GCF_964188315.1. Classification (NCBI taxonomy): domain Eukaryota; kingdom Metazoa; phylum Chordata; class Lepidosauria; order Squamata; family Lacertidae; genus Podarcis; species Podarcis muralis. Next base: position 58,368,253 of record NC_135666.1, read on the forward strand.
GAGCAAAATATTGATGATATCTATGTAGGGAAAATAACAACATAACACTAATATAATATAATTATAATATAATATAATTATAATATAATATAATATAATATAGAGAGATTTTGTTTCTGCAGAGCTCTTTTTGAAGAAATGAGATTGCTAAAGTCTGGCCCCAGTATCAGACATAATAAGTGCAGATTTTTATCCCCATTAAAGGACACTCCATTGGCAATTATATAATTTTTACTTATTTTTTGCAGACAGCCAAACTGCCCATATTAATTTCTGTCACCAAAGCAGACTCATTGTTTGTATCATCCTGCTATGTTGCAAGATGTATTTTTCCTCAGGGACTGATGTGTGATAAAATGTGTGGTCAGACATGTGATAACATGGCTGTTTGTATCCTCCCAGACAGCTCCCTCCCCAAGTGGTGATATGTGCACACCATATAACTTGTAAATGTCCCTTCGTACAAGCCCTGTAAATAAGTAAATGCCATAAATGTTAGCCCCTATCAGTCCAGCTTGGACCAGATGTAGATGCTGGGAAGAATTCCTGAAGCTTCCGCTAGTTATGATGACAGTAACAGTTGCAATGAAATTCGGAAAGCATATTGAAACTTCCAGGACAGTTGCTCAAGATTTTCAGAGGCTTGCTAGGTCTTTATGTGTGCTAAAAATTCTGGCTGCACAGGAGCAGGGAGACTAGCCCTCTGCTCTCTGGTGCTATGAAACAAAACCAACCAGAGTTATATTAATTTCAGCTTCATTGGAAACATGTAAGAGAGGAGGGGGGAATCCATGATTGCCAAATGGAAAAGGTTTAAAATTGATGAGGAAAGAAATTTTCATTTCCAAGCTTCCAAGCAGGCTATTAAGATCAACAGAGTAAAGAAAAACTGCTTGGCAGTGTCCCCTGAAGAAAACCATTTTGCATCTATTTAGTTAAAACTTGGCAAAACAAATCCAATTTTAGCGGTTTCAGATTTCTCAGTGCACTCATAGTGTTATCCTCGCTTAGTTACTGTGGTTTGAGAGACACTGTGTAACTCCAACTTTCTTTTTATTAAAAATCAAAGCAAAACAGAATGTGATTTTAAGAAAAGTGTCTGGAAGTTTCAATTTCCTTGCTAAAACTTGCCACTTTTGCACCATACAGTACCCTCCAGTACTGTATGTCCCATAGATTGTCCCATAGATGACAATTGGGACACTCCTGTGTATTTTTACTCCTCTGTTTTCACAACAAGACCTAAGTGCCCTCCACCATAGATTGCTGAATGCTTTCTTCCTGCTACTTACTTTATTTCTTTCCTGGCAATATTACGTATGTCCTGGATGGATTTATGGGTGTGTTAGGAAACTGCCCAGAAGAAGTTTTCTTTCTTAAAACTGATGAATATTTAATATATGTTTAATCTCACAATAGATTTGGCTGAAACTTAAACACATTCAGAAACTTTAAGTCTTGGAATACACTGTTATGGGGAGAGGATAAGTAACACAGTGGCATGCACCAGAAAACAGGCTATGGCCTTGAGAAATTGGGGCACTTAGAACACATAGGTTGAAGCTGCAAAGCCACATTTGTACATTTCCTTTTTATATTGTCCGTTTTTTTTACTACAGTTGTAGATTGCCTTTCATCCCATAGAGTCCCAGGGAGGTTTGCAAGACAACCCAACATCAGATTGCAACATTAAAGTACAAATATACATTTAAATTTCAAAAGCAATAAGGATGTCAAGCAGCACGCACTGATGCCGTAAAAACATAATCAGCAGCCATCAGGCAGAAAATTAAGCACACACACAAAGACACACACACAAAATACTGGATAAGAGGATGTCTCCTAAGCTGTCAGGGATGGAGTTCCACAACTGAGGTGCCACCACAGAGAATGATGCATCCAAAACAATGGACATTCCCCATTGGCAAGGTGGTAGCTATCCACAGGGTCCAGAAAGGGCCAGCTGAGGAGAGGCCATACAGTGCTCTCTGTATGGCACCACCCCTTCTCACAAAGGCATTTACCACAACCTAGACCCACTTGGCCGGTCCCTCCCAGCTTGCTTTTATTAGCCAAGAACAGCAGGGCCCAGCCCACGTGGGGTTGGCTGCACCTCCTGTCTACATCCTCAGGCAGTAACAGCTGAAACAGATCCCACAATACTGAATCAGACAGTGCATGCAGAAGAAGCAAACACGTGCTCTGTAAAGTGCAAACAAGTTTCTTCTAAGGCACAGGTGGCTAACTTGTGGTCCTCCAGATGTTGCTGGAGCCCAGCTCCTGTCGGCCCCAACCACCCTAGCCCATGTTCAGGCATCCCAGCTCATCTAAACATGATGTGATGTACATTTAACGTGCTTAGTTCCCCCCGCCAAAAAATAAAGTAAAAAAATACACGCAAGAGGAGGCAGTCAGAATTGGGACCGTGTTGGGACCAGTGTTAGGGATTCTTCTTTTTCCTCCCCATGATCTAATGATATGTGCCCCAGAAGAGAAGCCCCCACTGGCTCCAATGGAACTTCCCTCCCAGAGATGACAGTAACTCGGAGGTTGTGGTGCATTATCATTGGGACCGCTGTGAAGGTGAAAGTCGTTTATCAACTAATAAAAATCACACCCATTTCTCCTGCACTTCAGTCTTGATCCTTGTCTCCCTGTCTCCCATTTTTAGAGTGAGCAGAAGTTACACGTGTGAAAGGCATTCACACATTTAACAGCATATATTGTTTGGCCTTTAATCTATAAACAAATTATTATGGAGGCTTTAAACACAGAGAATTATGTTCATAAGTGGAATGTATCCAAGAAAAGGATCAGAAGACAGCTTGTGGGAGTTTCGGCGTAACAGCCCCTCTGCTCCTGCCACATGTCAATGAAATGTGAAGTTGCTGAATGGGAATCAGATTCTAGAGTAGGAAGTAGTTGGGACAAGTGACCTTGGCAGCATCTTCCTTCTGGCTGTGAAGCCAACCTGGTGCCTTCTAGATGTTTAGGACCTCAACTCCCATCACCTCCAGCCCCTACAGCTGTGTCAGCTGAGAAAGATGGGAGTTGTGGTCCAACCATCTGGAGGGCACCAAGTTGGAAATGGCTGGATTATGAGGTAAGAAAAGGTGACAGCCCAGGAAGAACACCAAAAGCAGAGCAGGGCAGTGGTTCTTAACCTGTGATCCTTGGACAGGCTTCAGGGGGTCCATGAACAAGGCACGCACACAAAAATCGTGGCTTTTTAACTTCAATTTCCTTTACGTTTGAAAATTTTCTTTGTAGAATGTTATTAAGGGAGTTCATAGCTTTCATCAGATCCTCAAAGAGGTCCATAACCCAAGGAAGGTTAAGAAGTGCTGTAACAGGGGGTTGTCTCAGTTCACGGAAGATGAAGGATCACTAGGTTAGCCTGATTTAAGCCAGGTTTTCAAACTTCTGTCACTCTGCTTGCTAGCACATGATAAAGTAAGCTGTGATAAATTCAGTGCTATTTTTCTAGAAAAAGAGGTGCCAGAACTCATCATGAACGTCTCCCTTGTTTTCTTATAATGGCAATGGCGCCCACCTATTTGTTAATAATACCGACTCATTGTCTATTTCACTTCTGCATATCTATGTATAAAACTCCCCACAACACACCAGTGAATAACTACAGTGGTGCCTCGCAAGACGAAATTAATCCGTTCCGCGAGTCTCTTCGTCTTGCGGTTTTTTCGTCTCGCGAAGCACGGCTATTAGCGGCTTAGCGGCTATTAACGGCTTAGCGGCTTTAAGAAAAAGGAAACAAACTCGCAAGAACTCGCAAGACGTTTTCGTCTTGCGAAGCAAGCCCATAGGGAAATTCGTCTTGCGAAGCACCTCAAAAAACGAAAAACCCTTTCGTCTAGCGAGTTTTTCGTCTTGCGAGGCACCACTGTATTTGTACTTCAGTTTCACCAATGAATGTGTTTTGTGCCCATTGTACATTAAAATCTCCATAATTGCCCTCAAAGTCACTTTTAGATCACTCTGTGAATGCCACACAATTCCTAGGTGAGGTCCCAGGCTGCAGGGGACAAAGAATAACTTGTCAGACAAGCGGTACCCTGATGTGTTTAATTAGATATTTTGCTGACTGCATAGGCAAATGTAGGAGCTCTGCTGTACACCCCATATTCACGCACAGCTGTAGAGATACCTTTTCAAAGGAAACAAAAGGAAGGGCAAAAGCAATGTCAATATGTTGGCATTATGTCTGATGGTTTGATTTTAGACACGTTAGACAGCCTATTGTGTTAAGATTCCCTCACTATTAAGATACTGTTGTTACAAATTTGTATTGCACTGGTGTCTAGAGCTCTTATTATGAGAGGTTCCCATTGTGTTCCTCTCACTACAAATTACTAGCACGAGATATTCCCTGGTCTAAAGATCTTTTCATTTATTTTGAAGCCATCTTAACACACACAAGATGAGAGGAAGTATATAATGAAAATTCACATGTTTAAATAAAGTGGGTTCTTGATTTTATTCAGATGCTTACCAGACTGACATTAAAACGAGGTGCCGTCTAGAGGTATAATAAGGGCCCTCAGATAAAGCGTTTCACAAGCCTAAATCATCATTCAGACACAATGCTCTCTGCCGCGCTCCTTGGTGGAATGAGGGAGGGTGCTATGTTTTGTCGTGGGGAGGGGGGGTCCTTAGATAAGCTGACATTGGGAACTAGCCATTTAAACTCCCCCAACCAAAACACTTTGATCCACCATCCCATTGTATTGCTGAAAGCCTTGTTTTCAGTTGTGGTAACTTCACTTTTAGTTAAGGAGAAAGATGATTTACTTCAAAGTGTCTCTTTGAAGATACTTGTAATGATGACTGATGTTCAAAGAAGCAAACCCTTGTTACTCCTGGATAAATATTCCCGAACGACGCAAAAACAAAACGAAAGCACCCACCAACCCTCCAGTTTCGTTGTAAACAAGTTAGATGAATGAATGTTGCACTGATAATGTAATCAAAATGCACAGAATGGGCCAGATAGTTCTGCAGGTAGCCTGGCCTTGGCCACACAAACCGTTTGAAATTTCCGCCGGGGAAAACAAAGTAGAAATTCAGATCCTGGCATTTCAAAGCGGAATTTTCCTAATGTGTTTGAAATCATAGAATTGAAAGGGGAAGAAAAGGTCACTTATTCCAAGCCCCTGTGTGACATTTTCAGCCGCAGCCTCTTTGACCCAGCTCAGCTTACACGATCTAGACAATGTATTACCACCAGCAGATGTTGAATACAGCACTGAAACTTGCTAGTAGAACATCACACATCTGCACTGGGTTCCTGCTGGCTGCTGGACATACATTAGGGTGCAGTATGCCTAGGAGTGGGTTCCCTGTTTTGGGGGTGACACCAGTTGTGTGGAATTCTGCATGGCCATGTAATTTTAGCCAACTTGGGTGTCATGTTTAAATTGAGTCCAACTCTTGTTCATTCAAGCAAGTAAGTGAAATCATATGATCAAGAGGGAGCAAAACAAAGACCAGCGTCGCTAGTCAGCTTGAGCTGGTGGGGGACTCAGATTTAAGAAAATGGGGGGAGATGTAGCCCTGTATAAGACACCCCCTAATTTTTGACATTATTTTTAAAGGAAAAACCCTAGTCTTATACACAGAAAAATACGGTACGTTAAAGCATAGGGATGGGAAACTTGTTTACCTTCAGATGTTGTTTAATAACATCTCCCTTCATCCCTATGTATTGGCCATGCCAGTTGGGTCTGATGGGAAATGGAGTCCAACAACATCAAGAGGGCCACTGTTCTCCATCCCTGGGTGCTGCACAAAAACAGAGCCCAGAGTGCTACTTTTGCAGTCATGGGAATCTGAAATGAGTGGGACAAAGAAATCCAGAGCAGTAATGGGGAGAAGCTAGAGCTATGTGTGGGTTGTGATGATGACATCTATCTATCTATCTATCTATCTATCTATCTATCTATCTATCATCTATCTAATCTCGGTTCTGAACCTCTATTGTGTTCTGCACCTCTTCTGGAGAAGAGGTGCATCATACAAACCAGATATCAGACAAGAATACTTGGTTATGGGGCAGCAACCGGAGAGAACAACTTCTTCAATACCATATTATTGTTCAAATAATCATCTATTGAACTAAGAATTTTTATTATTATTATTTTAAACCATAAAACAGTTAGTTGTTTGGGTTCCATATACCTCAGAGAATGCTTTTTTCTCCTTTGTCCCATCAGGACCACTAATATCAACCAGAAGTGCCTTATTGACTTTACCATGAACCAGGTGTTAAGAGCAAAGGGACCCAGAGATATTGCTCAGTGGCTGTACCAGAGCTGATGGAACTTCATTTCCCCTACAGGAGCCTGAATGCTGTTGAGCCTTTCCTGTTTAGAACAGCACTCAGCAGCCACAGCTGAACACATACTTACTCCCCATCAGCAAGGGAGATCTGGGAGCAGCCATGAGAATGTACAGCTGAATGGTCTAGTCACCTCCGGATGGTGATGCTCAACTGCATCCTGTCGAACTGGGTGCATGCATTTTTTGTTGGGTGTGCCCGCCAGGGGCCATGTGCATGACTGGTGCTGTGTGACTGGAGCTGGATCAAGACCACAGGGATGCAATTTTACTTTCTATATACAGTATAATTAGGGTTGCAGAGCTAACCTTGTCTACTCAGAAGCAAATCCAGTTAGAATCAATGGGCTTAATCCTACGTAAGTGCAGCTTAGGTGTTCTATTTCTGTTGTAACCAAAATAAATAAATATAAGACGGGATTCCAACCCCACACACACACCATTTTGAAAGGCCCCAAATGTTGCTCTGCTACCTTTTTTCATGAGTCAAATCAATCTAGAGAATGATGTTATAGCCCTCTATACAATATGGTGTTTTAATTCCCATTTGCACCGAGGAAGCAAATAGTGTATTAAAATCTAATTTCTTCAGCCATTTTCTTGCATTTGGACATTTAAAATAAGTTAGTACAGTTTTTACAGTGCACACAGGGAAACTGAATCAAAAACACTGTCATAAACCAAGAGGAAAAGAAAACAATTACATTACCTTCAGGTGAAAGCAGCTTCAAATATATTTTATGCTGCTCTTTAGTTGATCTTCCTAACCAGAACATCCTGAAAAATGATTCCACTTTTCAACATTACAGGGTTGGGGAGGGAGGAGAGAAATAATCAGTTTTGCGGTAGACATTTCCGTACTTTGCAATATTAAAAGATCACAAATTATTGATAAGTTATTAGAATTTCTTAATGTTTGAATTTTGTTGCATTCAATATTTAAGTTGCATGAACTTCTCAAAGAAATTATTCTAGAGCAAAAAATTAAGGTTGTAATTAGCCCCAAAAAGAATGCAGAGTAAAGGCTTTTTAGTATGTTGCCTTGGACACAAAGATAGATAAGGCCGGCTCCAGTATAAGGATTTCTTTAAAACATTTATTTTCCCCTTATTTATTAAGAGAACCTATCAACAGAACAAATCTCTAAGGCTGATTCAGAATGTATTCATTACTATGCATATCGGCATAATAAGTTGTTTAGCAACAATGGCAATTACTCAACAGCCATCTTTAAATGTGTTTCATGAGTCTGTTGGATGAGTGTGAAGAATGTATGCAAAGTGACAGCATGAATAGGGCCACATGTGGCCAGGTTGGCATGTATAGGTCTTCCATTATATTAGGAAATGGACATGTGTTGTATCATTTGGGTAGTTCGCACAGTAGTTTATCAACGTCTCTATTATCTGATTTGAATCTAGCTGCACACATTCCCATTGACATCAATGGGACATGAGTTAAGTCAAGGCCAGCTCTTCCAGTTTATTTTAGTGAGACCTAAGTGCAACAATTCCATTCATTTGCAACCCTATGATGATTGCTTCGGAAGTTAATATGCATGGAAACTATAGCTATTAAATGAGGGGTGTACAAAATCTGCGGTCGGTTCACATTGTTGATCACTGTCTGGTGATTTTCCATAACAGCTGGGAAACACACGATGAGTCTCTTGTCAATATGTGAAAGTCCTTGGTGTTTATGCAGATTCACCAGTGAACTCACACTCATCCCATCACAATCACCACAATGTTGTCTTGGAATGGGCAGCGCAGGGGTGCTTTCAACTCTGGGCCTAGCTCTTCATTCTTTAATTCTTAAACTTCTGCCCTAAAACCCCAAACATGATTTTATGGTAGTCAGAGGCTGCCAGTTCCTTTTGCAGCCAATGTATTTACTAGGAGACAGCCAATTAATTTTATACAATATAGGGCGCTCTGCAACCATCAGGATGCCTTGACTTTTGTTCCCTGTATTGACCTAGACTGGATTTGAACCACTGATCTAGAAGTAATATGCTCTGTAACCCATTAGTAATCTGTTGAGGCATCAAGTTTTAGCCTCACCCTCTTTGCCCACCCCCCTCTATCATATAAAAACAGCAACTTTTCCCTCCTCAAAAGAGAAAATTGAGCATATATGGGGGGAAACAGGCATTTGCCCACACCCTTCATTACATAATACGTAGCAGTGTAAATGCAGGCTTACATTAGTCTATTCATTGTGTGCATTCAGTCTCTAGAAATCTACTTCAAGGAAAATAAAAGGAGTATTGCTCATTAAAAGATAAACAAGATAAGAAAAGCAGACAATGTCAATGTCAGCACAGGCCCAGATCCTTAAGTTAGTTACACTTTTCAGTTTGAGGCAATATATAAATCTATTCTCCATTACTGGGGTGGGGGTGGAGGGGGAAGGGATTAGTCTTCTCAAAACAGCGAGAGCCAAATTCTCTGCTCAGTCAAATACGAATAGCCTTAATGTATGATTTTCTCCTTTTTAGTCCATTGTACATTGCATTATTTCGCATTAAGGCACAATTGTGTAACATCTGCAGAATTATGGAAATAAAAGACTGTGGGGGAAAGTAACACAACAGAACATGTGGTAGAGGGTTGCTTTAGATGCCCAACAGATATTTTGCCTGATACAAGTACACTTCAGTAATCAGGCAGAATCAAGCCATATGCATCCATTGAGCTATGTGAAGACATTTAGAGTGTACAGGGAACTCTTAATTTGATTGATTGATTGCAATTATTTATATCCTGCCTTTCAGGATACAAATCCATTAAAGCTGGCTTACAAGTAACATTAAAACTGCATAAAAAAACAAACTGCAGCTGTGGGGGTTACGTTCCAAGGCACCATGCACATCAGTGAAATCGTGTATATTTGAAACACCATTGAAAAAGTCTACAAATACCCTGTTCTGCCCCGTCCCGTTCCACCTCTTTCTTTGGCATTTTTGGATCATTTCCAGATTCAGCATGATGTGTGTATGCACAGTCGTGAACAAATTGAGTGTGCATAAATTGGCGAGTGTGTGAGTGTGTGTGTGCCTTTGTTGTTGTTGCTGTTTAGTCATTTAGTCGTGTCCGACTCTTCGTGACCCATGGACCAGAGCACGCCAGGCACTCCTGTCTTCCACTGCCTCCCGCATTTTGGTCAAACTCATGTTGGTAGCTTCGAGAACACTGTCCAACCATCTCGTCCTCTGTCGTCCCCTTCTCCTTGTGACCTCCATCTTTCCCAACATCAGGGTCTTTTCCAGGGAGTCTTCTCTTCTCATGAGGTGCCTTTATCATCATATAAAAACTTGTTAGGATCCTTCCGACAGGACAGTTCTTAGGATTGGGAGAGAAAGCCCAGCAGCCGCAGAGCCTGACAAGTGGTGTCCTGTCCTGGGCCCATTGTTGTTTGTCTTTATAAACAACTTGAGGGGATGCTGATCAAATTTGCAGATGATACTAAACTAGGAGGGGGAGATAATGCCGCAGAAGACAGAATCAGAATTCAAAATGACTTTTACATATTGGAGAACTGGGCCCAAACAAACAGAATAAAACGCAATAGGGACAAATGTAAGGTTCTGTACTTAGGCAGGAAGAACCAGATGCACAAATATAAGATGGGGGGTAACTGGCACAGTGGCGTAGCGTGGGTTGTCAGCACCCGGGGCAAGGCAAGTAATTTGCGCCCCCTAACCCGTGGATTTGCGCCCCCTAACCCTTGGATTTGCGCCCCCTAACCTGTGGATTTGCCCTAACCCCAGATGTTGCGCCCGGTGCGGCCGGCCCCCCCTGCACCCCCCACGCTACGCCACTGAACTGGCATCCCAGTAATACTTATATATTTGCAGTTTGCAAATATGAAAAATGCTGGATTTAGCTCTCTGGACCTGATTAAATAGTGAGGAGATGGGAGTTCCTGAGTTCCAAACCCAGCTCAGTGATGACATGCTCAGCAGGTGTGACTGATATTTGTCCACAGGCTGTGGCTTCAGATCTCTTGACCACTGAGGAGGAGCTGGGTCCTAAAGTCTTCCAGGGGAGGGGGAATTATCTCAGGAAGCCTGGATCATGCCATCTTGGTAGGTTTGTACTGGTGGGGTTCTACATTTGACTGTTGCCGTCCTCCCAGCAGAGCTTTTGAGAAGGAAAACATAGCTCAGTGGTTGAATGCATGTCTGAATCTTGGTAGAGGGTCTGGAAAAGGTCTTTGCTCCAGTCCTTGCAGAGTTGTTGCCGGTCAGAGTAGGCGAGATACTGCTAGACTAGGTGGCATCGACTAGATGGTCTGGCCTTTATATGATGACAAGGACCTTGAGTTAATCACAGGATTGTTTTGAAGATGCCATCCTGAGTTCCTTAGAAGAAAGGTGGCATATGAACATGATGAAAATGACAAATTTACTGCCAGTTACTATAGCAGGATCATGTTGAGCTGTATCGCTGAGTTAAGCACTGGGTGTTTCCAGGCACTAGAAAGAATATTTTAAAACAAAAATAAGGTGTGCTGCAGATGGTTACATGTAACCCTGATCCAGCTATAATCACAGAAACTAGTCAGGTATATCTACTGATGTATCCCTGTTTATCTGCAGCCAAATTGCTCAATATGGTCTGATGGGTATCCTAGTGGAGACCGTTGCCCATCCATACCCCCACCAGCATAGTAGGTTGTGTACAGGTCTCTCTGGCTGGATAAGGGTGGTAGACCTTAAAGCTTCCCACTACAGCAGATTGGAGCCAGTACAGCAAGGTGGAAACATTTCAAGCAGGATTTAATTTGAAGAGGGTAGCACAGATTGGAGCCAGCAGATCTTTGGCTGTCCTGACTCCATCCCTTTCCCCCACACATATGGCCTCTCTCAAGGGCATACACTGGCTGTCTCCACCAGGGATATGCCAGGACTCCAGCAATCACTTGTGCCCACCAGCAATTTAGGTGGGTGCACTAAGGAGTTCCCAGTAGTGGAACCCACTGACCAGTGGAGCATGTCGCAACTGGACAGAGAGACACCCCCCCCCCATCTTATCCAACCCCCCTCTAGCATGGTGGAATGGATGCTTGGATTGTTCTGCCCTTTGGGCAATGGCACCAGCAGAAACTGGAAGATCTGAATCCTGAGGGACTCATGAAGAAGGGTAGCCAACAATTCCCATCTTGTCAAGCAGTTCTGAAATATTACATAGAGGGGTTGTCTAATGTTTTTTTTTAATATACAGAAATTCTTCTTCATTAACCTTCCAAAATTATAAAATACGCTGATCTTTTCTGGATACTATTTTAATTATAGCAACGCACCATCCAGTTAGTTAAGGACCATGGTATCTAAAAATGCTGGCATTTGGCTCGATTGTGTCTAGAGTTAAAATAACACTTGTTTTGCAAATCTCCAGGGTTCTGGCTCTCTTCTAAAGTTCTTGTCTTAATCTGTTTTATCCTGACGTGCATCTTAATTTCTTTGGCACCATGCATATGCTTCCATGTATAATCATTTAGGACCTCCAGGCAACTTTGCACTTTAGCACTGAATCTTATTTTATTCCTTTTAATATCCTTCACCAGCCCACAGAGCTCTACAGCCATAAAACAGCTGTAACAAATTGAGGCCGTTTTCTTCTTATCCATTTGCACAACGAGACTCCCAGGAATTTCCTTCTTGGCTTGTGATTGTCAATTATATATTTCTTTTAAAGACTTTTTAAAAGTTCAGTTACCCCATCATCACATTCTCATGAAGTGAGCTATAAAGTGCCAGTATTTCCATTTTACAGATGGGAAACTGATGCCAAGAGACACTAACTTGTCTAAAGCTGATCTGCAAAGACAAAGAAAAAAGAACTGGGATTCAAACAGAGATCTCTCTCCCAGACCTAGGCCACTTTCTGGTGGACAACATTGACTGCTGAAAAATTTGTCACCGCAAAATTTATAGCAGGGGCGGCTAACTTGTCCTCTGGATGTTATTAGATTTCAACTCCAATATTGGCCTATGGTCAGGGATAATGGGAGTTGCAGGCAAGCATGGCCAATGGTCAGAGATTATGGGAATTGTAGTTCAATGACATCCAATGGGCCACAAAGTAGGTGTCCATGATTTACAGTGATAGCATTCATTCTGTTGCTAAGAAACGTTAACCTATTACTTTACTCAGTATCTTTATAGGAGGGCTTCATAATTTGAGACTCATAGAACTGAACACCAACTATGTGTTTTGGCATCTCAGGTGTTTGGCAACTGCCTCACAGGCTCAAAAAACATTTCTTAACGCTTCTGTTCAGCTGCCAAACATTAATTGTCGGGTTCTCTTCACTTGGCAAGTGACTGGCAGTACAGACCTGACCTACAATCTTTTCTGTTCTTCCAGCTTCCACTTTCTTGGCTCCCGCTAATTTCTGGATTCTAGTTTCCTTCAAGAGGCTTGACCAGTGGTGCTTTCTCTATCTATGTTCAAATCGTTTCCCCTACCTATGCAAAAGAAGAGTGAGCTGTCTATGAAGACTCCTGTTACTGTAAGAATGTGTCTCAGAGGGAGCAGGAAAATCATGCACATTGAGACTGTACTCACATTTTGAGCTTTTATATCTGCAGGCAGAAGCCTATAGCAGAGGTGGCCAGCTTTTGTTTTCTCCTCTGCTCTTCTGACAGTGCTCTGGAGTCTGGCAGTATATCTTTGCAATCTACGCAAAGAAACACATGTAATTTTGATTTGAATTTTATTTTTTACTTGTAGCTACCTCATCCCTGAATTCCCAGCTTCAGCAGCTTCAACAGCTTCAACATCTCCAGCAGCAGCAGCAGCAACAACAACAACAAGGCCAAACTAGCCAGCAGTCACAGGGACAAGCCAGCCAGCCACAACATCAATCTCAGCCACAGCCACAGACGCAGCAGCCGCAGCAGCCACAGCCCCCGCCTCCACCACAGACGCAGCAAACACAAAGTCAGAGTCAGCCGCCACCAGCTCAGCAGTCTTCAAGCTCTCCTCAAAAGCCCAACCAGTCACCAGGGCATGGCCTTCCCTCACCTCTCACGTCACCAAACTCACTCCAGGTAAGGCCCGTGATTATCTGAGAATTTGTTCTGGCCACTTCTTCCAAAGTTTCTCTTGCTTCTCAGCATACCTCTTCGTTTTGTTTGAGTAACCATTTGCACATGTTTTCACTTGGTTGCTGGCATCCATCTGTATTGACTCTTGAGAGACAATGGAGCAAACATCTGGGGATGAAATCAAACAGCTGTGTTAGCAGGACTGAAGTGACCTCCCCTAGGGCACAAGCCTGGGCAGTGCATATGGAGGTCCTGGGCTGCCCAAACAACAAGACCCTCCCTTGACCTCACTGATGTGGTTCAAAGGAAAGCAGAGCAATACGATTGGCACTAGCTTGGCTGCAGCAGTTGCCAGAAGGATGCCACCCAACCATCTTAGACAATTCACTGTGGATTTACATAGGGTTTCCTTCTTAGACTTTTCTTCTCCCAAATATGTCCCACAAGGCAACAGAGGTTGAAGATCATAGTTTTCCTTCTCCTAGATGGGCTGCCTTCCCAGGTTGATGAGCCCACCTGCCCCTCCCTTTCCTCTACAGCATGTTCAGAAACCACCTTCTTGACCGTTTGACCCACTATTTCTCTTGTCTACGACCTTGGGGGCAGGTGGGTAGAGATGGAAAGGTATGGGATAACTGAAGGGAAAGGTGAGATGCTTCCCACAAGCTGCCAGCTCAGCTACTGATGGGCAGAGATATTCCCTCCCCCCATGGTTCTCTCTCTCCTCGTTTTATCTTCACAGCAGTCTTGTGAGACCAGTTGGGTTGAGAGTGAGTGAGAGACTTAAGGGCAATTAGTGGGCTTCATGGCTGAGCAGGGATTTAAGGACATAAGAAGAGCCTACTGGGTCAGGCCAATCACCTACATCGTTCATCATCATGGTCTCACAGTGGCCAACCAGATGTCTATGGGGAACCCCAAAATAGGACTTGGATTTAATTTGTTCAAGGCTGAATGAAAATATTTTTCCCCAAATCAACTTTTGCCCATAAAAGGGTGGCTATTGTCCTCCGCCTCTTTCTGGTCACCACTCTCCTGCCCCTCATACTTTCCCACAACACCCTGGCAACTATCAGCCAGTTTATACCCACTCTTAAGCACCAAGACCTATTTCATTCTTGGTTTGTCCCAGGTATATAGCATTACACTATCATTTGTGCCTATTTAAAGAAAGGATACAGGCTGCGCGCGCGCACACACACACACACACACACACACACACGAGTATGGTGGTATTGATGACTAGACGTATAGTGCAGTCTGCAAGCACCTGCAAATAAGAACAGCAGTCTGTGAAAAAACAGCTGGTACGAATGTACCCAAAGTCTCCATGTGGTAACAAAGGAGAGTCCATTTCATTCCTCAGGAAGGCAATGATCCACTCACTGCAGGGAAAATAAAATGAACCCTGCAGGGGTTGCATGTACATGCTGATTGCTGCCAGCTAATTTAAATCAATCTTTTGTATGCATGCTGTACCAAACCAGCAGCTTTTACGTAAGCAATAAGAAAAAAGCAAAACCGAACAGTGGGAATTCCTAGACTGCTTTCCACTGAAGGGTAAATGCCTCTTTTTCCAGTGTGTTATCAGCAACTTACACAAAATAAGCCATAGGCACAAGTATAGAAAAGCCAGGGAAATGTGTTTCCCACAGCTTTGGAAGTGGGATGGATTTTTATTAGTTCATCACCCAGCATCTTTGGGGAAGCTCATACACAAGTCTCATTCACTCAGGATGTTCTCCGCACTGCAAACGTGCAGCCATACCCCCTGCATGCTTACTTGTAAGACTTATTCCTAAATGTGCATGGGATTGCAACCTTAAACCCAGGTAACTCTTGGGATTGGTGAGAGGAAATTAGTATTTGCCACAGAGAAGGTCCACCTCCTTCATCAAAGTACGCTTCCCATAATTCTTTGGGGGAAGCCACCAATATGAATGTAGTATGGACAGGTCCTCTGTGGTAACTATCCTTCACATGAGACAGAAAAAGCAGCCAAATTTATTTTGAAACATAAACAGAAGAGAAATCCACAAGATAGCAAGCAAGATAAAGATTTTGGCCACCCCACATCTCTATCTTTGTCTCTTGAAGTTGTCCCTTTAACAGCCTTTTGATCTGCAGCAATGTTACCAGATGGTAAAATGTATGTCAATTCTGTAAAGAGTTTCACCAGCTGATTCCTGCATAAAAAGCAATCCAGGCTATTTTCTTATTGACCTGATTTGCTCTATTGATTAAAGAGGGGATGGGAAAATCTCACTCATATGCACATACTAACAGTGGCGTAGTGTGGGGGGTGCAGGGGGGGCCGGGCGCAACATGGGGGGGCACGCTCGCACTCGCAGCTCTCTGCCCCTACCTGTGCCCCCTACCCCCACGGGTTAGGGGGCACAAATTACTTGCCTTGCCCCGGGTGCTGACAACCCACGCTACGCCACTGCATACTAATAAATATTGTTGTGTGCCATGCTGTCATGCTATTGGCTGAATGTTAATTAATAGGTGATAAATGCAAAAGATCACTTCCCATTTGTATGGACAATGTACCTCTACCTGTAGAGAGGATCCAGGAATGAGAGCAATTACTATGCACGTGTGAGTCAGAGCAATGGATGTGCTTCTTCCTTTTCTACAAAAGGCTACATCCCAGCCATGCTAAAGTCAGAGTTTTAGACACACATCCCAACACCTTCTCTCCATCGGCAAGCAAATGGCGTTACACAATTCTAGGACACATTCAAGCCAGTCAATAGCACTTGAGGAGGCTGTGGAGCAGGACTGGTGAGGAGAGCAGTCTGGGGAAGGGGAATGTCCTTAGAGTCACCTAGGACTGTACAGAGAGACCTATCGTGCCAGATTTGGCACCCTGGTCTGTGCCTGCCGGTCACCCTATTGATTACAATGGAAATTCCTTCTGAGTCAACATGCCAAAGACTGAACTACAGATGTGGGCCAAGTTTTACGGGGTGGGGAGAGGCAGTTTGGAACTTGGTTGGCGGGGGAAGCATGTTCTGTTTTCATCACAAAAACCTGTTGTTTTGAAAGAGTCCCTGGGCTCGGGAAATCCACCGTTTGCTGCAAAGGTTCCCATGTAGCTATAGCACAAAGGGCATTAGTTTAGAATTCTTTGGCCTCAAAAGCACAAGTTTCTTTAAAAGGCACGGCAATAATATAGTGCCAATGAGTACTTAAGGTTCGTGGGCAGTCTATTGTGTTAGCAAGAGCTGAGGGACTCTTTAATCATCATTATTGATGATGATGATGATGAAGAAGGAGAAGGAGGAGGAGGGAGGGAGGGAGAGATCCAAAGGGGTTGCTGTCACATTTCATTGTCTCAGTGCCGCTGCCAAGCCAGCATAGATGAGTAAATTCTGTATGAGACACATCCTAAACTGCTTGATAACTACTCATCTGTTTGCTGTACTCCTAAGCAGCTACTGTTGCCTTTTGTCTTGCCATCTTTAAAATTATTTGAATGCTTCTGTAGGATTGGCTGGGAGGTGTTTTGTTTTGTTTCCTCCTGACCCTTGACTGGCCACTAGTTTTATGAGGAAACCATTCTGAGGAAGGATCAGAGTGTGGGAGGCCAGTCCTCCCCTGTATTTTCCAGGTACCAAGCAATCCTGTTCCCACAGTGCACTGCTTCTTGCCACTAAGCTCAGGGACCAGTTGATATTCCTCACTGGCCAGATTTGACCCCCGGCTCTCTAGCTGCTGATGCCTACATTAGAACAAGGGGACTTACAATAGCCTACAGCAGGTACTTGACACCATTTTCCACAACCACTATTGTAAAAGCCTCTAAGAAGCCGGTTTGTGTTTGTGTCTGTTTTTTGTTTTTGGTCTGTTGCTTTAACTTAAATATTGACTTGGAATTAAATTCTAGGAAATAATAGCCTCCAAGGTAAATGGTCTTTATGAACTAGAACGAAGCAGTTTCGGTTTGAAGAATATTAAGGGAATAAAGATCAACTAAGTTACAATTTGACAGGTTAAATTTCATTTCTGAATTCTTGATTTTTCATGTGGGTTTTATCTTCTTACATTATTCAGCGGCTGTCTGAAAGATATTGGTTTAGAACAGGGCAACTTAGAAAGATTGTCATGGAGAAGCCAGTAATACAGAAGGATGATTGCATTTATTTCAAAAGGCTCTGAAGGATAACAACAATTATAACTAAAAATGTACAGGTGCTGTCATGTCTTCAGACAGAAAATTAAATGAAAGTGACTTTGTTACATATACCTGAGTGAGGTATTTTACTTTCTTTTGTTGATTTTAAATGGATGGTGGTGTGGGGCTGCAAACAGAGCTACAAAATTCAGAATGATTCTTGTCAGATTTTTCTGTGTCACGCTATGATTTTATTACTGTTTTGCACTTGGGTCAGCAGACAGTGCTGCATTTCCAGGTTGCATGATGTGTGTAGGTGTGGGTGTGTACACACACAGAGAGAGAGAGAGAGAGAGAGAGAAAGAGAGAGAGAGATACACAAATAGTATATATGGCTACCTGTACTGGTTACCAGGGCGATCTTTGACCACACTTTTAACCTGTTTTGGTGGTGTTACTCCTCACATAGATTGTGATATTCATGAATTTACAGCACAAACATGTTTTTCAGGTGCATAGACTTACTTCTGCAACCTTCAGGAGAAAGTACTTCCAGAGTTCCTAACATGAAGTATCATTTCAAGCATATGATTGACAGTAAGAACAGAAAACAGTTTACACAATTAAAGTAAACCATACCGTACACTGTGGTAGGAACAGGATAGCAGCTGAAGGTCTGGGTTCTAATTTCTTGCAGTTCATGCCAAGGACTTCCAGGCCTCAGTGGTCCTTCTTTTAAAAGTGTACACACTCATACACTTGTCCAAGCAAACATGAACCATTTTTTATTCAATCATACATATGAAGTTGCCAGATCATATTGGTTCATTATACAAATAACCCTTATAAATCCGTATCTAATGCAACAGGATCTGATTAAAATCTGCATATTTTTTACTTGTGATAAATTAATCAACTTACAGTACCAAGCAATTGGTGAGAAAACAGATAAATCTTAAAATATGACTGACTATTAGAGCTAAAAACGAATAGTCACTGCTTTTGTGTTTGGGGAATTAAAAGGAGGTAAGGGGAAATAAGAAAGGGAAGAGTAGTGAGGAGCCTTAAAAATAAAAGCTAGTAGCTTATTGATAAGACAGAGTTGCCAAAAAGTAAACTAGAGGACCAGTATTAGGTGGTGCTAGCAAGGATGTCAGGGATTAAGTCAGTAAGCTTAGACTCTAGAGAGACTGACTTCAGTTCCTTTCTGCCTGACCAGAGTGACTTTCTTCTCGACCTAAGTAATATTATTTCAGGTTTTCTGCACTAACTGGGGGGGGGGGGGGAATGCATGAAATACTGGCTGTACTTACAGCTGATTCAGGCATTGCCTTGCCACAGCTTTGGCATGGTGAAAGGAATTTAACCCTTCCCTTCCCTGGTGTGGTCCTGAGGTGAACCCCTCTTCTGAGGAGCTAGTATTTGCATTGGCACCACCTTAATAGCTCCATGTGTCTACTCATGTGAGCCAAACATCCCACTGAAGAGGGAATTCACACAATTTCACAGATCAACTTCTGTGAGCAAAGTATACTCTGAAACCAATTGATCTGTGAAATACAGTGAGTTCCCTTTTTATGTTACACTGCTCATGAGGCCACATGCATAGCCTGTTAAATGCACAATTAAGACACCAGTAGCCATAAATTAATGTGAACTTTATATGTAGCAAAAGGTATGCTACCACGGTGGCTGCAAACTCAGGCCCAAACTGATAGCATGAAATATCTAATCACATTTTATGTATCTTGGTTTTTTTTTCTTGTTTAACTAGAAGGACCATGTGTAATTGTAGTCTTATGCTATTTTTGAATCCTTATAAATTGGGGGATGGTGGTATTTTATTTTGACGCTAGCTGGTGCTAGTGTTCGATTCAGTTCTATCCATATATTTGAACCACACAAACGAGAAAAATCTGCTATGCAGAGGAAGAGCTATACTGCAGCTGGAAAAAGACCCCAACTGATTCTCACTCTTTTACTCACCTACAAAGATCGACAGAAAATGAGGAGATTTCCCAAGGGCTGCCTTGACTGTAGAATTATTCTGACCATTTTCAGAACTCAATGATAAAGCACCTTTGTGTTGTTGAAACCTACACAAAATAAGCAAAGCCAAAGAAGGAACTTGACGGGTAAATAAAAAGAGAGAAGAGGGTGTTTGGGTAGGCAGGAGGAAAGGTGTGGAACATCAAGACTATAACTACCAAAGAAACCAGCCCAAATAAAAGCAAAGCCCGTAGATTGCGAAAGCAGATTCTACTTCAGATTAAATTTTCATGCTAATCTTAAATAATATATCTGGCACCTAGATATTTTATGGCAACGAAAAATAGATGGGAAAGCTCAAGCTTAAATGAGAAAGAGCACCTGCACAGATGCCCCCACAAACCTGCAGCTTCGTGAAAGTAAAACACAACAAACAAACATTGCTTTGAAGGGCTGATTTTCCATTAAAAGAAGGAGATAAAACTGTTTTTCTAAGGAGCTCAATTCAGTGTTCACTGACACTTCCAGGAATTTGCTACAAATCTTTGAGATTTGGGAGAGGTGTGGACAGCAAAAATTATATTGCTTTGAGAGTAGGGATGGAAGGATCTGTCAGTTTCACTTCTCCGTTTCTCATTTCCCCAATCTTAAATTCAGTTCGCCAGCATTCTGCAGCGATTTGTGATTTTTAAGAAACACACACACACATTCTTCAGCATTTTAGTGCAGATTTCTCTTAAGAAACACATTTTTGTCTGTGGTTTTAACTAACGTGCACACTTCTGCAAGCATTTTCTCCATATATATATATGTGTGTGTGTGTGTGTGTGTGTGTGTGTGTGTGTGTGTGTGTGTATCTTATTTTCACTAATATAATTCATTTTTATATACACACTTCCCCTGATATATGCATTTTTGTAAACGCTGTTTTTCCAGAAAACTGCATTGCCAAATTTGGGTAAGTGCAGATTTTGAAGGATGGCCGCGTTGTGGTTCTTGTATTGTTTTGGAATGTGTGAATTTGATAAATTCAGCTTTAAATGCAAACTGAGTCAAATTTCTCCCCCTCCCCCCATCTCTATTTGAGAGTAGTTGCTTGAGGAAGAGCCATAGTTCCATGGTCGACCATGGTTTGGTAGGGGTAGAAGAGGCTCCTGTCTGAAACCCTGAAGAGCTTCTACCAGTCAGAGTACTGTGTAGATGGATGAAGGGTCTGGCTCAATGCAGGACAGGTCCCCATGTTCTTGGTGTGGCAAGTTGACTAGGATAAGGAAGATGTGGGGAAAGTTCTAGCTCTGGTCTCTCAACTGCCCATGTTGTGCTTTATAGGGATTCGACAGCAAGCAGCCTGACCCTGACGTGGACCTGCCACTTTCAGGTTTAGCTTGCTCCTGTCCCTTCTCCCCATCCCGACCTCAACTGGACAAGGAGATACCTTGGCTGTATGCTTTCCTTTGCAGGTGCCTTGACTTGTGCAGAGCATTAAGAATGCCACCGGTGTTATTTGTGCTAGAGTTGTCTGTCTCCTGTGACTGAAGTCAGTTGAAATGCAAGAGAGGGAGGGTCCCCTGGGATTATGGTGGGGGCTAAACGGAAAGCCCATGGGAACCAATGGAGCCTTCAGGCTGCCAGTTGCCTGTCCCCGCTTTAGTATTTCTTGAGTGCACCCCTTTTGAAGAGCCTGCTAAAATATCAATGGCCATCTACAAAAGTTGTTACGAATCAGTAGCACTGAATAAAGCACTAGATTGTTAGAATACAAAGCAAAAGCACATTGTTTGATTGCTTGCTTCCTTGATTTAAAAGCCTATTCTCACCACCACTTCAGGGTGTGGTATCCTGGTGAAAAAGCCTCTGATGGGTCTGGCTGCATCTTTTATGTGAGAGCCACGAGTTGTGTGCATCTGCTATGTGCCAAGGCAGTTGTGTTCATTTGTGGTTGTGCACCAGAATCAGCTTTAGGCACACCACCAGGTGTGAACCAAAAATACAGTTCAGCACATGGTGATGAGTACAGGTGACTACATTGTCCTTCAGTGGGCAGAGCTGGAAAGTGACATGGAAAAGCTCTTCCACACAGATACCACATGATGAAGTGGTTGTGAGAGACACATCCTTTTGAGCCAAAATACAGGCTTAAGAGAAATTTGACACGACAACATTTATTCACAGTTGGATAGTCCTCTACAAAAGTAGGGAGCTCCAAAAAAAGTAGGACTGTCAGCATTCATGTCCAAGATGCCATGAGTTCTGCCCACCCTATCCAGCCAAAGCTCTCAAATACTCGTTTGGTAGCCTGCAAGTGTCTGCTGGTTGTTCACAAATCAGATTCATTCTGCCTCCACTTCGTGACTAATGCTGGGTTCACCTTACCAGGGAGAATCATTGCAGGGAATGGGGAATCAAGAGGCAATTGGGGGGGGTCTTCCTTTCTCAGACAACCATTTGCTCCCCCACTCAACACACACACTTTGTGAATCCTCCATCACAAGAACATCAAAAGTGAATACGGAGCAGGGGGGAAACTATCATATAATTCACTGATGGGAGGAAGAAATATAAAGGAACAAATGCTATATGGTTGAATATAAACTTCCAGTTTCTAGATAGGATTTTTCTGGGCATAGTTTTCCAAAAAGAATACTGCAGCCAGAGGTGAGAAATCTTTTCAGTCCTTGGTGGAGAAATCTTTTCAGTCCTTGGGGGCTGTGCTTCCATTGGTGGGCATTACCAGAGGCAAAAGGGGTGGAGCAACATATATGTCTCTTACCTCTGTACAGCCTACATTCCAGCCACACAAATGTCTGCAGTTTCTACAAACACACACTCTTCTCTCCTCCATGCACACAAGCCGGTGGCACTCAAAGGACACATTTCAGCCGGGCAAAAGCACTCAAGGGGGTGCTGTGAGGGATATGGCCTGGGGACAGCCTGAGGTGCCATATTTTATCCTTTGGCCTGAGGTTTCCATCCCTGATTAAGATGCCGGTGTCTGATCTCTGCCTGTGTTATTAATGGATTTGAATTACTGGAGTACAGTCCATCAACTGTAGAAAATGAGTAGGATTTATATGCTGATCAGTCTGGATACCCACCCTGTATTAGGCAAAATATATATATAAAAGTATCTTTTCCAGCAAGCTTTTTCTATTCCAGGAGCTTGCTACCTTTTGGGTTGATTAAGCACTTGTTCATCTCACTGCAGGGTTTTGAAAAGCTGCATTTAAACAGAATAAAGTGATGTTTAAGGGGTTTGGAAAGGGAATGTGTACAAGAACCTTTCCATTCCCTAAGGAAAGCTCTTCTCTGCTGATGCACTGCTTGGCTGGTCCATCCAAATACACTCTCTGCAGGTGTTGCTATTTTTAGAAGCGCAGGAAGAATTGTTCTGAGTCACATTTAAAGTGAAAGAAATTAATCTTCTAGTAAAACAATTGGCATTATTAAAGCCCAAGAGGCTAGCCCTGAATTTAATACCAGAAAGCATTTGCTGCAGAATTCACTGAAGTGTGTGGATGGGGCATCAGTTGTGTTGGTTTCCCAGTCCCTTGTCCCCTCCCCAAACCACCTCCATAATTCAAAAAAGAAATAGCTTGCAAATAAATACAGGGGGACCTGCTGTTCTTGCATTAATGCAAACCTGCATAATTTACATTTCCCAAATAATACATGAAATGAAATACAGTTAACCTTTGATGCAGTTAAGCGGCCAATAAAAAGTCCACAAAACAGCATATATCAGGGGACAGCGTGCACAAAACTGTGTATATTAATGAAAATACTGCATGAGAAAAGCATTATCTTAGTGGAAATTCCTTACAAAAATGCATATATTAAGAGAAATACACTTAAAAACATGTGTGAATTTCATTGCAGACTTTTTAAAAAACCGTTCATGAATGGGGGGAAACAGAGCTTAAGAGAAAAATAAGAAACTGAGAGAAATTGAAATGGACAGATTTGAAATTGAAATTGACAGATTACAAACACTTTCCTGTGCGGATGCTTTCCTTCCAACTCCACACCTTCCATTTGCAGAGCAGATAAAAGCAAGTTTGTGAAGATTCATAACATTGCAAACCATCGGTATCACCTTAGCCAGGTGAGGAGGATAACTTACCTGATCTGTTCAGAAATCAGGAGTGTAGAAATATTCTCCTTACTCCATGGCAGAGCAATACTGAGAGCTGATAGAAACTGAGATTAGCAGAGATTCACAACAAGGTAATGCATGTAACCATTTGGTAAACTGAACAACTGAGTCCATTCAGAAAACTAAGGTACTTTGCACCAAGGTCTCTCCAAGCTGGTTTAGTCATTTGTATGATTCTGCCAAATGGCAAAAGAAGATTTTAGCACACTTCAGGGGTGTGTGAAATGTAATGTAGAATGGATGCCTGGGACTGTGGTGGATACATGATACTATTTTACTACATAACTACTGTGCATCTGCATCCAGTGTGTAGTCATATTCTTTCTATTTGGCAAGAAGGAAGCACAGGATCAAACCACCCTTGGTTAAGAGACCTCACCACAAGGTAGTTTAGTGCTTGAATGGAGTTAGATGACTAGCTTACCAAGTGGTTACGTTGCAAAAGGTCATTTGTCTTCATCGTCCCTGAACCATACAACCAACAATTTCCTATGGTGATGGGTTCCTACAGTTGTCCAACTATGAACTGCTGAACAGAGAGGATAGTACAGACTTCTTTCTGTCAAGGACCTTCCACAAGCCCCAAGTATGTGGAAGACACTGCAGGCAGAGAACTCTGGATCTGAACTCTGAAAGGCTAGTTGCTTTGCTTTGAAATACAGAGAAACGTAAAACCGAACATTTGCAGCAAACTCTGGGAAATAACGTATCATGTCCACCTGTGGATCCTGGTGTAGTTACAGTTGATTTGATTAATGAATGCTTTGAAAATGAATAAAAATGATACTTTCTTTTTCCCCAAAGCCAGGATCATTTGAGAGAGTGACTAAGCACTCTTGGAATGTATGAAATTTGTTGATTGCTGAGTTAGAGCCTGCCATCTTTTTACCGGGGATTGATTGACTGGTGCTGCAGGTCTTTCACACTTGACGCTCGGATTTGACTTGAAAATTCTGCCAAGTCTTTTACTCTGAGATTTATCTTAATTAGATCTGAAAGACCTGCCACAGCAGAATAGTCACACCGATTAAAATGAAAAACAGGAGAAATTACTGATCAAATTAATCATAATGCCGGGTTACAGCTGTAGGTCTGATGTAATTTGCCACTCCAGTGAGTTACATCGGCCCAGGCACAGGGAAAAGAGCTGCTTTGACGCTGATCCGTAACACCAGCCAGCTTCGGGCAGCCCATCAGGACGCTTATTCCATTCATTCTCTTGGCTTAGTCTGACCTTACTGCGGCTACTAGAAACAAATAAGGGCTAAATAAATAGAGGCGGGGGAGAGAAGGATATATCATTTTATCCCCGTGGTCACACCATATATACATGGAGAGATTTTTCTTCTTTTATGCACACGGTACATTCTCTCCCACACCTTATACTCCAGCCCACCCACAAACAAACACACTATTCCTGAAGTGTGCAAGGAAAAAAATATCAATAGGTCACGATGGCCAGCTGTGCGGCCTGGGACAAACAAAGTCTGCCTTATTTTTTGGAAACGAAGCTTTTAAAATTAGTGCTGAGACCTATAAATGGGCACAATAGCACATGAGAGCAGGGAAATCCTGTGGAAGATGATAGATCAATAATTACATCAGACATTTCACCTGGCTGGTGGATATGAAGTCTCATTTTTAAATCATAGAACTGTCGTGTTCTTCATCATGATGCAGAGTACCCTGGATAGATCATGTGTGAGCTCTAGGGAAGTCAGAGGGGTACAAATAATCCGAAAAGAGTGTGTGACAGGAAGAGCTGTTGGACAGTAGAATGGTCTCCCTTGGGAGGTTGTGGACTCTCCTTCACTGAAGGTTTTTAAGCAGAGGTTAGGTGGCCATCATAGACGCCAGGTTTAGAGGGCTCTGAGTGCAAGGGCACCCACAATGCGGGGCTCCAACACAGATTCCAGTTTCCACTATCTGAGTGCCGACACAACCCCCAGACCAGAAGTCGCACCAGAGGTCTCACGAGGCCTCGGACGTGATCTCCAAGACCCCGCCAGGCCTCTGAACGCAACTTCCAGTAGAAATTGGAAACTTCCAGTAGAAACTGGAAGTCATGTCGGAGGTCTCGCGAGGCCTCAGACATAACCTCCAAGACCCCACAAGACCTTGGAAGCGCTACTGATGCAACGTGACATCACAATGTCTTGTTACATCACGGGCGCCATTGGGCACCCATAACCTGGGGCCCAAGTCAGCCCCCCTGAGGGCCATCTGTCATGGATGCTTTAGATGCGATTCCTGCATTGCAAGGGTTGGACTGGCTCACCCTTGGGGTCTCTTCCAGCTATGATTCCATGATTCTGTGAAAGGATGAGAGAAATTACACCTATTCATTCAAATGTAGCATGAACAAGGTGTGTAGCAAAATGATTATGGAGAAAGAAATAAAACTTTTTTTAAAAAAAAGAAGACATAAATTTAAGACTATTGAGTTGTGGTTTTTTTTTTAAAAAAAGTAATACTTCAGATAGCGTGTGTGTTCCAAGTATATCACACATATTATCTCAGTAGTCCGTACAATATTATTACCACCCTATTGCTGGTTGAGGGAACTGTTGCTTGCCTAGGGTTGCCTAGTATTTGCATGGCTAGAGTGAAATTCGAACTGGAGGCTTCCCAGATCAGAGAGCATACTCTTAGCTGCTAAGCTACACAGCTCTTTCACTGAAGAGAAAATTTCATTTAAGAAAAAAAGAAAGAAAGAAAACTATTTTCTAACAAAAAGCAAGTCTAATTTCAGTTACATTTATCTGGAGAAAAAGGAGCATGTAACATATTAAAGATGGTAACTAAGCTCAATAGGAGCGCAGGCTAAACATGGAAGTTAGCTCTTATATAGTCGGAGTTTAAGTCTCACTTGCCCTACTCCATTAAGGCTGCTGTTGATAATAAGCTGGAAAGAAATTTGCTCAAACATCTCTGCACTATATTGTACCGAGCAAAACGTGCTGGGTGAAGGATACATATTCACATTCGGGCCCGTGCTTCTTTACAAAAAAGCATGGTGGGGGGGTACAAAGTGAATGTCTGGGCAGGGGGGTCTTATCCATGGTATGATTGCTAGAAGAGAAATAGTGGTATATTTCACATTAAATTATCCTATCTTAAACTTATTTTTTCTTAAACAAGCTACATTGGTTTTAATGGGGTGAAGCATTTAATGGTGTCCACACATTTCTGCCCTCGTGTCCCCCTGCCCGGTACCATTTATGGATTGTGTCTAGAGGAGTGTCAGGGGCTGGCCGGATGTGCACAGGGGTAGTGAAGTCTGATTTGGGAGACGGGATCAGTGATTTGTGGGGAACTGTACCAGCCAGGAGGCAAGAGTCGGAGGCAAGGGAAGCTTCAGAGCTGGAGGGTGGAGCACAGGATGGGTCGGAAGAAGAGAAGGAAGAGGTAGGTCAGGCAAGTGAAGGTCCAGGCGCTTCCCCACCCTCGCATGCACCACTGTCTCCCAGAACCAGCTGGGGAGTGAAAAGGGATGGGCAGGGGAACATAGGCACAGTCTCTGGCTCCATGTGTGCAGCCTGTCAGGGGAAGGTACATAAACTGGTAGAGGGAGAGTGGTCCCCTGTTGCTGAAACTGCTCCGTAGAGCAGGAACCTGGGAATAATTTCCTATATGCTAGATTGGGGTGCACAGGTCTCCAGAGCTCCAGAAGCAACTGTATGTGTTATCTTTGACAATTAAGAGTTAACGATCTGCCATGTGCTTTCCTTTGACTGGGAAGCACCTTGAGAGGGAAGCATGATATGCAGGCAATAGAAACATGGCTAATGACCAACTCCCTTCTCTTGCGGGGGTCCAGTTAGTGCCATTGCCTTCCGTTAAGAGTTTGGGTGTAATCCTTGACGCCTCCCTTTCCATGGAGGCGCAAGTTACAGCAACAGCCAAGGCGACATTTTTCCACCTTCGCCGCATCAAGCAGTTGGTCCCTTACCTTTCCCGCCCCGACCTGGCCACAGTGATCCATGCGACGATCATCTCCAGGCTTGACTACTGTAATTCGCTCTACACGGGGCTGCCCTTGAAGCTGTCCCAGAAACTCCAGCGGGTGCAGAATGCTGCAGCGAGGCTCCTCACGGGGTCCTTGCCATGGGAGCATATTCACCCAGTGCTTTTCAAGCTGCACTGGCTCCCAGTGGAGTACAGGATCAGATTTAGGGTGCTGCTTTTGACCTTTAAAGCCCTTCACGGCCTAGGACCCTCGTACCTCCCGGTATGCCCCACGGAGAGCCTCAAGGTCCATAAATAGCAACCCCCTAGTGGTCCCGGGCCCTAAGGAAGTTAGATTGGCTTCAACCAGAGCCAGGGCCTTTTCAACTCTGGCTCCGGTCTGGTGGAACGCTCTGTCTCATGAGACCAGGGCCCTGCAGGATCTGATTTCTTTCCGCAGGGCCTGTAAGACAGAGTTGTTCCACCTGGCCTTTGGCTTGGAGCCAATTTGATTCCCTCCCTCTCTTCCTTTTTTCTTTTCCTTCTCCTCCTGCAATGAGGCTACATTTTAATATTTTAATGTTCCATTATTTTAATGTTGTCTTTTATTTTTGTTTTTAAGTTGTAATCATTCATCTTGTTTTTATTATTGCTTGTAAGCCGCTCTGAGCCCGGCCTTGGCTGGGGAGGGCGGGGTATAAATAAAAAATTATTATTATTATTATTAATGAAGGGAACCTGGGTTCCATCAACATAACAATAATTGTGCATTTAAAAGAAAAAATATCACAGGTGTCTGAAAAAAATGCTAAGCAACTGAGGTCTTGCAAGATCACAGAACATTCTCCTTAGTTGGCAAGTCCTAAGAATTTACCATCCTACCATTGCTTTTCTAGCCACTTCCTTACACAGATACTTTCAAACGGTGAACAGGAAGATGAAACTTTAGAAGTTGCCCTAAGGTAGCAGAATCAACCTCCAAGCATTTTTCCTTCCAAGCACTGATATTTTTGAAGGTTTATTTCTTTTTGAAGGAGCTGATCGCTGTGCTGTCAAATGTGCTAATGAAAGGTTTTCCTAAAGTTAATTTTCCCACTCGTAATACAATAAACAAATTTACTTTAACACTTGAAAAAATCCATCCATACTAAAGAGAATCAGTTGCTTAATCCTAAAATTAAAGGTTATTGCATGCAAGAGAAAATAATTACATGCTCAAAGTATGGAAAAAAAAGAAAACTTTTTTTAATATGTAGGTATTTGTATAATTAAAGACTAATCAAGCATGAAGGCTGCTGACTAAACCAGAAAATGAGATTGTTGGCAAGCAATATTGCAATGTAAATGCCATTTTTGTTTAAGTACTAAAAAGCTGGAGAAATGATATCTAGAAGAGATTAAAAGCAAACAGCATTGATAATAAATATTTATCAGATTTCAAATGCAACATGATATTTTACATGCAAGATGTATTTGCACCGAACTGTTCAGTCCTTTTTCAGGGTCTGTTACCACCTCTGCTTTTAAAAATGTGAAATAGGCAAAGGTTTATACATTTCCCAATGACAAGATTTAACACTACCCAGACATGTCAGAATAGGAAAGAGACCTAGTTACACGAAAGACTCTTTCCTATGTACAAGAGCCTGCATTGCTCCTGGTTTTATGGCATATGTAGCAACCTCTTTCTCAGTGTCTTCTTCTAAACCCAGGAAAATAAGGACTGTGAGGAAGACTAAGTAGGGTCCCGAATTGTGCTGGCAAGCTGGACAAATTCCAAAACTCATTTGCTGCCTCTGCCTGCCCTACAAAATGATAATTCTGCAACCTGCCAAGAGTTTATATTATGTTGCGTTAAAGGCTTCCAGGTTTTATTGTGCTATAGGTTTTTATTTACCAGATTCCACTTCATCAGATACATGTGGTATCCTTACACAATGTTATTTACATACACACATACGCACATACACACACGAAAGTCATCAACTTTTTCCTCCATTTTTTTACAACTTATCAATAATATTGGACAAATATATCTACGCACATGCATCTAATACATTTCATGCATCTAATAAAATGGGCTCTATTCAGCTGAGATGATTGTGCAGGAGAAATGATGATGATAAACATGTATGTAAATCTGTAAATCTTGAAGGTGCTATAAGTGCTATTTCACCTTACCACCACAACCCCACTATCCTTATCACAGCTACTCCTCTGGAATTTGCCCTGCAATATTTGGCAGGAGAAAATGGGTTAATTTGATTTTGTGAGAGTTTCATAATGAACAAGTCAAAGGAGTGAGACATGTACATGTTCTGTTAAAGAATTTTCAAAACACAAACTTTTGAACATTTCCTTAAAATCCAAATTTCACATTTAGAAGCATATATAAATCATGAAAATAAAATTGTATTCCACAGACATACGTATTTTCCATTTTTCTGAATACTGTGGTAACCTTAGTTACCTGAATACTGTGGTAACTCAGAAAACTGGCAGCTTTTTTCACATTCACCATGGAATCCAGCAAAGTTTGCACTGATCCATACAATCCCTTGGCTGGATGAGGGCAGTGAAAGACAGCTCAGACTAAAAGCCATGTTATAGAATGAATACTTTGGGAAGGATGTATAAATGGATTTCACATATCCATGGAAATTTTAGCCATTTAGTGAAATCATGTTGTAAACTAAGTTACATCCATATAATACTCTTGTGTGGTCTGAGTGTCCAAGCAGACTGAGTGTCCAAACAAGAAGGTTGTGATGAGGTGAACAGATACATTAGATACCAATTAAGTACACAGCTGAAATTAACTTTAAAAAAACACACATGGAGCACGTAAATGCACTGAAATGTCAGAGCACTAGAGGGATGGCTTTTCAAGCAACTCTGTACCCCAACTTGCAGTCAGAGTTTGGTACCATCCAACAAGGAAGTATAAAAACATGTGCTTACATGTGCCAAATGGGGAATCCTTTAGGTCTCAAAGTGAGCTGATTTCAGTGTGGTCAAAAATCAGAATCAAGAAACCTGTTGGAGGCAATAATTCTTCTTTCAGAAAATGAAAGGTTTGCCCCAAAGAAGAAAACAAAAGAGAACACTTACAAATGAAATGCAAGCAGAAAAGAAGAGGTATTTAAAAAAGAATTGGAGGCGTAGACTGGCTCGGAAAGCAATTGAGTCACTTTGGATGACAACAAACTCAAAGGTGTGCTATAGAAGGAAAAGGAGATTGCCAAGAAGCTGAATGAATTCTTTGCTTCAGTCTTCACAGGGGAAGGTATAGGGCTGATCGCTAGAACTGGAAAAAATTCCACAGTCTAAAGAACTGAGGCAAATAGTGCTGACAAGAGGTGAAGTTCTAGTCCAGGAATGAAGAACCACTAGCCCTCCAGTGCAGCCACAGCTCTCTTCATCCCTGACCATAGGCCATGTTGGCCAGAACATATGGGAGTCTAATGACAGGTTCCCCTGTTTAATGAACCTATTTCCAGGCCATAGCCTGATGAAATTATACTAAATGCCCCTTTTAAAAGATGAGAGTGGTCCTAAAAGTCATATCTGCATTTGAAAGCATAATTTAGCAATGATGCCTGCCTCTGCCCTCTTTCTGGAAGGACACTAGGATGCCAAGAACTGAAAACAACTCAAGTACTGTTTATATATTTTCATTGAACTCAATCCCTTCCTGTGTCACACTTTCAGAAATGGGTGTGAGCTGGATGAACACCCAAAGTCTTCAAATCAAAATTCATGAGCAGTTTTAAATGTTTCTAGGTCTTTTCCAATTGAAAGTAAATAAAGCACCATATGACATCAATTACCGCTTGTTTGACAGTTCCAACCATAATGGTACCCGATTACATGAAAACAGTTCATGTAATGATGTTTGCATTTGATCCAGTCTCCCTTGTTTGCTGAGTAAGCTTTATACTTCATCTATTTTCTAATAGGTTTCTTTGCTATTAAAATTATCCACATTTCTTTAGTGTAAATTGAAGGTATACTTACATAATCGGATAGAAATATACAGAAAAATGTGAATTTCATTCATCCATATCAACTGATCACTTATATTTATATTCCCTGTGTTCCCCAGATAACTATGTCCATATAAAAACAAAAAAAAATCCTTCCAGTAGCACCTTAAAGACCAACTAAGTTAGTTCTTGGTATGAGCTTTCGTGTGCATGCACACTTCTTCAGATACACTGAAACAGAAGTTGCCAGATCCTTCTATATAGTGAGAAGGTGGGGAGGGGTATTACTCAGAAGGGTGGTGGGAATGGGTGATTGGCAGATAGCTGTGATGAGCCTGTTGACGACTCTTAACGACTGCAATAGGTCTCACAGGAAAAAGCAAGGGGTGAGAAGGTGAAGAAGTGTGCATGCACACGAAAGCTCATACCAAGAACTAACTTAGTTGGTCTTTAAGGTGCTATTGGAAGGATTTTTTTTGTTTTGACTATGGCAGACCAACACGGCTACCTATCTGTAACTTGCTTTTTCCTGTAAGACCTATTGCAGTCGTTAAGAGTCGTCAACAGGCTCATCACAGCTATCTGCCAATCACCCATTCCCACCACCCTTCTGAATAATACCCCTCCCCACCTTCTCACTATATAGAAGGATCTGGCAACTTCTGTTTCAGTGTATCTGAAGAAGTGTGCATGCACACGAAAGCTCATACCAAGAACTAACTTAGTTGGTCTTTAAGGTGCTACTGGAAGGAATTTTTTTTGTTTTGACTATGGCAGACCAACACGGCTACCTATCTGTAACTATATCCATATAAAGTTTTAAAAATGGAGCCCTTTGCTGGGAAAAGCGTCACCTCCCGATGCCTGTATGCTATAGAGTTATTCAGCTATTCAGTTATTTATGCTTAAGCCAAGAAATTGTTTCTATAACTACATTTAGTATTAATACAGTCATACCTCAGGTTACAGATGCTTTAGGTTGCGCACTGTGCCAAACCTGGAAGTACCAGAATGGGTTACTTCCGGGTTTCGGGGCTTGCACATGCACAGAAGCACCGAATCATGACCTGCGTGTGCACAGACACAGTGCTGCGGGTTGCGAACATGCCTCCCACATGGATCACGTTTGCAACCCGAGCGTCCACTGTAGTCACAGTAATGGCTCAAGACTATTGAGGAAGTCCAGAAAACTATGCTCAGGGAGTGGGCTATCAGCTAACCCCAATAAATTGGCCCTGTCGGGGGCGAAATAGCAGCTCTTCAACTTTATGGACTGCTAGGGAGAAATGGAGATAGAACGCTGGCACCCTGTCTTCCATCTGTACTTCACAGCTACTGGGAACATCGCTGAACTTACCTACCTTCTTCTTGAACTTACCTAAAAAACAAGAAAAAAACAAAAATTGAGTCAAGAAGTTTTAAGAACTTAGTAAAATCTGACACTGCAAGTTCACTTTATTGTAGATAGCTTGTAAGTTTTTATGGCACTTTGCAAATAATAATAATAATAATAATAATAATAATAATAATAATAATAATAATAATAATAATTTATTATTTATACCCCGCCCATCTGGCTGAGTTTCCCCAGCCACTCTGGGCGGCTCCCAATCAAATCAGTAAATCAAGTAGTTGTCTTATTCTCACAAATCTGATAAATGGTGAAAAATTGTTTTTGAACAAGAACATTAATTGTGTGAATAATTGTCGCCTATGTGCTGTAAGGGTTGCACAATCATAATTAACGGCACAGGTTGTATTTCTTCAGCATAGAGTTATTAAAGGCACATAAAAAGGTCCACCTATCCATCTGGCTATGTTCAGGGTATTGAATAGTGTAGAATTACAAGAATGAGCCTCCATAAACCTTGGATTATCCCTTCTCTATTATCTGGCATGACCACAAGGAGGAGATTGGAAACTTCTGTTTTAGATTAACCACAGTTTGGTGTGTTGTCCAAACACTAAACTGTGGTTCATCTTAACTATGTTTAACTGAAACAAACCATAAAGCATGGTTTGAAGCTGGCTACCTTTTATGCACCTTCAATAGCCTCATACTGTAACATGCAGGTTTTAATGTTTCTGAAAATGTTTTAATGCTGTGGAATATGTTTGTGGAAATCTATTCCCTTTCCTTAACCCTATAGGTAACATTTTGTAACATCTGTAACATTTTGTAATGGCAAGCGAGCTTCCTACAGCAAACATTGTAATTTTGTCTTCCTGAGCTTTATTGGAGAATTTTCAGAGAAAGCTCAGAAATACCAAGCCTAGGAAGGTTCTGTCAAACCCCTGCCACCATCATCCTCCCTCCCCCATGTTGCAAATTTACCTTGAGATGAGGAGAGGAAAGCTGGCAGCAAGGAAGGCTTGCAAAGGTTAAGGTCCCATCATTAAGTTCAACCAGTGCCTGTGGTGGATATGCACAGAAGCTTTAATTCCTGCCAGGAATTATACTTTTCAATTCTGCTTGTCTCAATGGATTGAATCAAAAGGAACTGAAAACTATAGTTCAACGGCTTCCTGTCAGCAATGGATACCTTCCAAATGAGGACTCCACTCAGTGCCGGATTTACGTATAAGCTAAACTAGCTATAGCTTAGGGCCCCACTCTCTTGGGGGCCCCCAAAAAATGTAAAGGGTGGAAACTGGGTGTACATTTCTAAAATATAAGATAAAAAACAAATAAAATAACAGTGTTTTGTGTTGTGTTGGCTCCTATGATGTAAGTAATGGGCCCCGCTTGCTCCCTAAAATATCACTGGTTTGCTCATTTCTAACAGCGACAATTGGTTGTTGACAAAGGACAGCTGGGCCTATAAAGGGCCCCATTAGCTTCAGGAGCTTAGGGCCTCATCAAACCTAAATCCAGCCCTGACTCTACTGTTGCAAGATCTTTCCCCCATTGCAACCAAGGCAGTTTTTGGAAACAAAGTTGTGGTATCTGGCTCTGGGAAGTTTCTAGGGACAAATGGTGCCAAAACCGAGGCCAATATAACATGTGCCCAAGCTTCGTTAGTGGATTGGACCATTTTAAGCCACCCAAATTACAATATATAGCACCTTCAGCAATCCCTGCTGCAGCAAGGATAAAACAAAATTAGAAATTATTTATATATTATTCCAGGACTATTTTTCTAGAAAAAGAGGTGCTGGAACTCACCATGAACACCTTCCTCATTCTCTTAGAATAGCAATGGTGCCCATGTGAGAGATGCTGGAATTGAGTTATGGAGAGTTCCAGCTG
This sequence comes from Podarcis muralis, assembly GCF_964188315.1. Lineage (NCBI taxonomy): Eukaryota > Metazoa > Chordata > Lepidosauria > Squamata > Lacertidae > Podarcis > Podarcis muralis. Next base: position 58,403,110 of record NC_135666.1, read on the forward strand.
AAAAAAGCCCTGATTATTCCAAATATATTTAAATATATTTAAGAACTCACAATCTAGAGGGGGGCAGGGAACCTTGAAGAGCCATTTGGAAAATTCTTATCTCCCTCCTCCGTTCCAAATCATCTGAGTGACAGTATTGATAACCTCCATGTTTGCTGCTGAAGATCTTTTATTTAACTTCTATTTCTTCTAATGTGATAGCAACATGTACCTATTTTCTCAAGATTACCAAGCATGTCCAAAAAATGACACTTCAATAAGCACTTTAAAACAGATTATTTTTCCTGTAGTATTGGGTATGTAATATATATGATGTTTTAAAGGTATTTATAATTTGCAGTGGGTGGCATTAGAGTTTTTCACGGGAAAATGTAGCAAAATGCAAAATCTTCTGAGCATAAGGCATACACTTTCACAAGTCATTAAACAACAGTGACTTGGAACACAGGAAACAGTTTTTTAGCTCCCGGGGGGGAGGGGGCTACAAGTCACAGAGGAGAGGAGTCAGCAAAAATATATAGTTGCCTTCAAGAGTGCAATTATTTTTTTAAAAAATGTGAAAACAGTTACTTGAAGTGTCAGCATATATGTGGGTGTATCTGTATTTATGCACCCATATTTTCAATCTATACGCAACAAGTATCAGATATTCCTGCTTTAGAGCATTGTTTATAAAATAGCCACTAGTAATATTCTCTAGGGGAGGGTTAAATGTTTGATGCAGACGTATGGAACAAAAGATAAGGTAGTCATGTTTGTTAAAGCCGTTTGGAGAGGGGTTAGCCTGGAGAGAAGTGTTCCCTACCTGTTGTTGTTGTTGTTTGTCTGCAACTTCCTTTTATGTAGAATCCCGTGGGGAAGGGTGTGGCTGCGGGAGCCTGGGCAAGTTGCAACAAAAAGGTTAAGAATGCAAGCTTCATTAACTACAAACCCCGAAATTTGGGGTCCCCTCCAAACCAGTGCCAAAGTTTTGCAGTCGTTTAGCAGTGTGAACCCCACTTTTTGCAAGCCAAGTTTTGTAGTTAATAACCAGAAATCCAATACTGTATTGTCCAATTCACTCCCAACTGGTGCCAAAGTTTTGACATAACTCTGTCTCTTTGGAAAGCAGAACGTACAAGTCAATAGTTACAAATATGGAGTTGTGTTTTTTTTAAGTACTTTTTAATTGAGATTTTTATAACAAATAAAACATTTCTGATTTTTTTTACAATTCCAACTGCAGAAACCTAAGGCAAAGGGCAATGTAAAATGTAGATTGTGGATCAGAAAATGTTCCAATACATGCAAAAGTATCTATACAAATGGCTGAGAGGCAATATTGCTGGAAGGCCTGTAGCCTTCACAGTGCTTACATACCATCCAACTTTTTCAGATCAAAAACCAGGATGTGTGCCTTCTGGGATCAGTCATGTGACCCATTCCACGCTCTCACCCTGAAGAAAGGGCTGTTCCGGGAAGAAGGCACAGCACAAGTAGAGTTTTCATTGCAAAACTACTGCAAAACTCGGGCACCAGTTTGGAGAGGATCCCAAGTTTTGCGGTTTATAGTGAATGAAGCTGCTGCTTTTTATTCTTCTGTTTTGACTATATTTTAATAGTCCTTTAATTAGTTGGAATGTAAATCTAATAAATGAGGAAATTCATGTGTTAAATTCGAAACTATTAAAATCAGCTAATTTTACCAAGCATCTTGGTTAGCAGAATTGGGTGGTGCTGCCTAATGAAAGGAATTTGAAAGCTCCCATGGGGTGAGGGACTGGGGTAGGAAGAATGGGACTTTCAATTGCATCCCAAAGAATGATAGGGAGATCATTCACCACCTGCCGTACTTTGGGTACATCTAAAATAGTTATCTGGCTCCCAGTACTATTTTTTTCCAAAAGGAGTGGAGAAATAAGCAATGGCCACACACACCTATCTATCCATCCATCTAGGACCTCTTGTATATGTACAGCCGTACCTTGTTTTGCGACCGGGATCTGTTCCGGAGCCCCGGCCGCTAGCCGAAAAGGACGCAGGACAAAGTGCTGTGTCTGCGCATGCGCAAAGCGCTATTTAGTGCTTCTGCACATGCACGAGCTGCAAACCCAGAAGTAACCCATTCCGGTACTTCTGGGTTTGCTGCAGACGTTCACCGGAATGGACGCTAGACAAGGCGGACGTTTGCGGAGGTTTTACTGTATTAGGATAACAGCTGGCTGGCAGATTTTTTTAAAAAGATAAGTAAAAAAGTACTGTATGTTAGACATATTTAAACATCAGGGTGTTATACCCAATAAATATTTAATAAATAAACAACAATCTTAAATCTTCATCTCAGTACAGCAGGCAACTGAGACATTTTGAAGACATATGAGATTTGGGCATCTAAGAATTGAAACCCAACATTTAAAAATTCTGGGTTCTCACTACAAAGTTTTTAGCCTTATTGCTTTGCTAAAGATTTGCCACCTACGGCCCTTTATGTATTGAACTTAAGCTATAAAAATATCACTTCTTATTGATCACATGGTTATTAAAGTCAGCCCAATGCCCCATTTATATGTCAAACACTTGTAATATTTCCTGTAAATATTAGAACGCAGGAGAAGACTCATAATACTATGGTATTCAGTCACATTAGAATTGTTTGGCTTTTCATCACTGAAAAGATAATAAAACTGTCATAAAAAGTTTTATTAAGCACACCGTACATTTATCAAGGCAGTCTACTTCATTTATACATGTGCCCATGCATGTCAAATACATCCATGCAAGCTGTTTTAATAAATAGTACACGTGTCTCAACAAAGCTTATTGTAAGTATTGTATAGTCTCTTGTTGCACCGGCCTCTAACTCATTCATAAGCAGGGCTGTTCTTAGCCTTTAATAATAATAATAATAATAATAATAATTTATTATTTATACCCCGCCCATCTGGCTGGGTTTCCCCAGCCACTCTGGGCGGCTTCCAACTGAATATTAAAAACAGTACAGCATCAAACATTAAAAACTTCCCTAATGGTGTGCTTGGTGTGCCCCATGAAAAGCAAAGGAGACAAGTCAACAGGTTCCCGTTCTAAGCTTGTTTTCAAGGCTCCTTGAACATCTAATGACATTTAAGAAAGCTTCCAAGAGAGGTCAAGGGAGAGATCTGTAGATCGCCTCCATGTCCCGTCCCCCCAAGATGCCTTCACCATCGCCAGATTATTTCATATGAGTAATTGAAAGAAACCTTTTGCCAACCACTAGGGAGTATTTTACAGGTGGGCTTCGGATGGAGCCTGAGTGCAGCCCTGTGAGCAAGGAGGTGTTTGTAAGCATTTCTAATGGCATTTTGATGTACATGTACAAAATTGATGTCGGAAGGATCATTGTAAAGTCCCAAACAGTGGAATATTGAGGACATTTTCAGATGGCAGTCAGATTCTAGCTGGGTGAGCCCAGTGTATTTTCTCATGTCACAGTTGATTAGGTTCACAGGGAAGTGGAAAGAGTAAAAAATTCTCTTATTACTTCAGCAATGCCATATCAGCCTCTTTTCCCTTTGAATGCAACATTAGTTTTTGTCCAGAACTCTAACTGCTTTCTACAGTTTGGGGAATTGTAAAGCAGAAACAATTTTCCCAGCTAGGCTGACCTTCACAGTAATAAGAAATGACTGGGATTTCTCTCTATTTCTCAAACATTTGAGGTGGGGACACAGAAAAGGAATATGTTTGTTTTACTTGATATTATGTTGTGGGCATCTATTTGGCACTTTGAATCTAATTTTTTTCCATTCAGGAGATTACATGCACTGTGGCACTATCTGACCCATAGTCAGGTGGCAAGTGCATTGAAAAATGACATTAATGTCCTTTAAACCTTTTGTTATCAACACAGAGATGGCATTTTGGTTTTGCCCATTATTGGAACACACTGTTTGTCACTTTGGGGAATGAATATTTTCATTTGCTCTCCTGCACTTACTCAAGTGATAAGCAGTGATCTTGAGAAATCTGAAAATTCTTACTGCACCAGGAGAATTCCCAAGGCATTTAAGGCAGCCTTCACTGGAAAGCTGGTGCAACTTCAGCACTGCTTGACTGTACCACACCGTCCCTATATAAACAGAAAAGAAATTTATTTGTTTATTTATTAAATTTGTATACTGCTATTCATCTGTAGATTTCAGGGTGGTTCACAAGATAAAAATGCAATATAAAAACACAAAATACGTAATAAAATAAAGAACAAAACCCCCCACAAACCAATAAACCCCTTCCAAAAACATTATTTTTTTATTTATGAAATGGTAGCATAAATCTTTTGCACAAAGCAAAACATGCCATTTTATTTAATTATAAGAAAGACGTCACTATTTTTAAAAAATCAGAGTGCTTTGCAACATAAACCCACCCAATAAAAAGCTAAGGACAGAACTCAACTGAGTTCTCCAAATGTTTGGGTGTGACTGTGGAAAACAGAGGGAGAAAGCAAAGGAAGATATTAATTTGGAGGGTTGTGCTGAAAAGGGATTTTAAAAAACGGGAATGTTCATTTGGGAATGTACAACTTTTTTGCAAGATGAAACCATGAGAAATACTTACATACATATATAATTTTATTTGTATGCCTGCTTTCCATAGGTTTCAAACCATGCTCAAGGTGGCTTACAACATGGAAAAATACATAATTACAAACATAACAGAAGTAGTGACAGGCAATAAACAGAACATCAAAAAGTACACAACCAAACTGAAAAAAACACATAACCCATAAGATCTAAATAAAATACAAATATTAATATCAATAACAGCAACAACCCCCCCCCCAAAAAAAAACCACCTTTCCAGCCAAGATTTTGTTCAGCAGCCTCAGTTTTTGTAGCTGAAGTCAATCAGGGCTCTGCCCTCCCAGGTCAGATAGAAAAAGGACTGCAAGGCAGGGAGCAGGTCTTCCAGGACTCACGGCCAAAATGGAATTAATTGAGGAGAAGGGTCAACTAATTGTAGGGATCTGATGGATAAACAAACATTTTGGAGAAAATGAATGGGAAGTGATTTTTAGGATATGCATGAAAAATGAATGGGAAGAATTATTCATTGGCAAATTGATTTGGAGAGATATGGGTGGGAAACTAATCTAGGGGGTAAATTAATTGAACAACACCCTCCACCCCCACCCCACCCCACCTGCCATACCCTTGGTTTGTAACCTTGGTTTGTAGCACTTGTTTCCACCTAGCAGCCCATCACTTTGGACTACTCATGTTGGCATGAGGGCAACATGGTTGACCTGCACTTAGTCCCCAGCACCTGCAATTCAGTGATTCACGGTGATTCAATTTAGCTATCATGGCTTATAGATAGTCTTCCATTGATAGTGGCATTAAGTGGAGTTTGGAATGTTTGGAGCAGGGAATGAATGGTAGAAGTGCCTTGGCTTACTGAGTAGGCCTTGTAACACTACCTTCCTACATTTTGGAGGCAAAAACGGCTGCCTTCGACTCCGTCTTAGGAGACTGAAAACAAGGGGATTTTCATGCATATAGAACAGTTTTCTTCAATTATGGGTCCCCAAATGTTCTTGGATTACAACTCCCATCATCCCCAGACAATGTAGGGACAATGGGAGTTGTAGTCCATCAACATCTGGAGAACCAAAGCTGAAGACCAGTGATATAGAAGGACACTGCAATACAGGGTTGGTGGACCATCAGTGCATCAGAAGTGGTGCAGGTCTGTACTAAGACCAATAAAATGAAACCTGTACTCACGATGTGAATTTGTGGTTTTCTTTCTCTTTTTAATCTTTTTTAATTAGTGCCCTCTTCTGTTAATCACTTAATAGCTCCTTTTAAAAATAATATTTATATTACTCTGCATAATGGTGCCTGCCACTGAGTCACTTACAAGTGGTCCTAGAGCCATTTACAACGGGCATCAACAGCAGATCACCTCCCACAGGATGGCATAGAAATTGATAATAGAGACCCTACAACTTTGTACAATCATATCAAAACAGTCCTATTCATGGCTTGTTGTTTCAGGGTAGTGTAATGTTCACCTACTGCAGTTGATGGTTGTTAAATGGAGCAATTAGTTATCACTGCCATTTCTAGAAATCAAAACAAGAGAAATAGGAACAAAAAGTTTTGCTATTCAAATGCAAAACTTGGGTGATTAAGAAATTTCTCCAAGGTCACATAGGAAATCTCTTGCAAATCTGGACGTGATTTTCTAAAGGAGGACCAAACCTTCTGTATGAAACATTAGCTGAGGCTATATTTCTTAATTATAAGTTCTCATATTAAAATGTTACAAAAGTAGAATGCAATTTCTTTACCTTTCACATTGATGAATGGTTTCTCACTAGTGCACAATAAAACAGTTCCTTTTATAATGTGCAGTGTTTCAACCAGTGTTTCAGAAAGTAATGATGAAACCAAACTTTTTATTTGATTAATTGAATGTAGTTTTTATTTCCTATTGGCACTGATAACTTATAGGTATTAAATGAATGGGTGCTTTTAAAGTTCCGCTTTTTGGCAAAATGGAAATCCTGCAAGATAGGGAACACCTTTTATTGATTGCATGTTTAGTAGAGCAAATTAGGTTTCCAGACCTTAATCCTCTATGAAAAGCAGAAAAACCAAAGAATTGCATCAATGTTATTCAGCTGCTTCTTTCCGCTTGATTACTGGGCAGAACAAGAATCTGATTCTAGATGTGACGAAATTTCTCTCTACTAGAAAGCTATTTGCAAGGTACTTTGGTTTGTTGCTATTTTGCAAATTTGCAAAATTCTTGAAAGATCACATTGAAGAAAATGTAGATGAATGTAGGACCATTTTTGATTGAAAGAGAAATTGATTTCATCAGCATATGATATTTGCTTAGCATAATTTTAGCTTTTTTTCTTTGGAACTAATAAATGAGAGAATCTTCCCACATATTTAAAATTGTCATAAAGTGACATCGTACCAAGTTATCTCAAAGTAGACTCAGTTATAAACTTTGCAGCTTTTTTATGGAGTGAAATGAATAAAATATTTCCTTAAATATAATGTATGCGAGAAAAGAGAAATGCTTTATATGACTCTTTCAAACTACAGGGTGATACTATACAATAATTGGGCATGTTCCAGCCATGATCCAACCTGACTTTCACTTGGAAGTCTTATTGATTTCAATGAGAGAGCGCTAAACACATATATTTAACTCTACATAGAAAGCAATTGGCCTTTAAAAGCTTTGCATCACACCCATTACTCTGAAATACTGTACTTTATGAAGATTAAAGATTAGGATAAACAAAGAGGGGAAGGATTTGCTGAACTAACAAATTGAACGGGAATACAAAAAGGGAGGTGTGAGGAGGTCCGGGAAACAAGCAAATGAAAGATAAGTGATGGAAAGATGGAATTGTTTTTTTAAAAATTATTTTTATTTTGTATTTTTCTTTTTTCTTTTTTCATTTTGTAAAATTCTAATAAATATCTTTTTTTAAAAAATAACACTGTACTTTATGAATTTACTGGTAAATTCATATTTATTTGTTTAGTTGTACCCCACCTTATCTTCTGAGCTCAGCATAGGCTAAAGTATTACTCAGCATAAAAATACTTCCTTGTTGAGAAGCATTCCAGATTACCCAAAGGATCACATCTCTTGTTTCAATTTCCACTAGAAAGTTCCACCTATGTCTACTTTTATAAGTTCATGTCAGTACAAAGTCATATTAACATCCTTATTTATTTATTTTGCAAGGCAGGGACCACTATTCCCAAAGATAGGGGCCTAGCATAAAGTGATGTTACTGTAATTAAATATGGCTGACTAGGAACATCCAACATCTGTGACGTTCACTGGTACTGGAAACTACAATTAGGAGACAAAAATGTGGGAGATAAATGGAAGTTTTACTGAGGCAGTGGCTGTTCTTCGTAAGAACTATTCTTTGTTTTCAGAGTTACCTCAAGTCGTCCCCCCCCCCCCGCTAACTACATGAGGTCATGTTCTCTCTTCAGTTCTGAGGATAAAAATTTGGCTCTTGTTCTGTACTACGAGGAAAGGATTTGAACTGTTGTACAAGCAAGCAATGTCTTTTGCTGCCAAAGCCTGCCTTTATTGAGCTCTCACAAGCATAATTGAGGTTGTACAAGTTACTGTGCCAAGGTTCCCAAGACTGAAATCCATGTAGACATAACAATGTCTACATGCACACTGTTTGCTGTGTGGTTTCTTTCTTGAAACACCACCGCTTACTTATACACAAGGCTTTAAAACACCTCAGGTCTGAATATGTGACCACGAATCAAAGTGAGAAAGGATCTAAAGTGTTAAGTTGTGGGTGATCATATCAGACGACACAGCGATTCTTCAACACCTCTTGTTTAATCAGAGGCCAGAATAGAACTAACTGAAGAGCTCAGTCAGCCTGCTTATAAAGCGCTCCAGAACAACGTAACTGTTGCAACTTTCTAAAACTATCCAATCACTGAACGTCACTTTCAATCCTTCATTTGCATACAAACTATCCAATCACTGAACGTCACTTTCGATCCTTCATTTGCATAACTATCTACAGTATCCCCCTGCTGGCCCAGGGTGAGAACTTCAGTACATAACATAAAGGGAATGCAAAAGGGTCTGGTCAAGTGCCATGTCAATATAGACCGTGAGCCTGAGAGAAACATCATTGTGCTTGAGGTAGCAATGATTCCCCTCACTGTGCCTCACACAAGAAAATGCTCATATCCAAGTGATTTAAGTCCACTGAAGTCCATACGCTTACACTGCTACTCAGAAATACTTTAATAAGGGGAGTAAGGCCCTTGCATTTTATGTCAGGTTTGGAACTTAACTGGTTAAGAAGTTCCCATGATGCCTCAACATTCTGACGTCAGCTTTTAGAAGCTGGGAGGAGCTGGGAGGAGTTTCTGTTCCTCTCTGGTCTTTGAGGGGGAAAGACGCAGTTTGGCATGGCTGCAAGGAGCCCAGGAGATCCCTGGGGGAATGTCGGAATAAAGAGCTGAAATGGACAAACCTGGACTCTGTGTGTGTTTGTCTGGAAGCTAAGTGAAGGACGTGACAGTTTCACACCGCTGTGTTTATCTCTGCTAAGGCGTGACTGAGAGCTACCGGACGACGGAGCTGAGTGGCGCAGCTGAGGGAAGCGCGCCGGACCGGGCTGCCATAAATAGCTAATTGAGGACCAATAAATCAATTAGCGGGGTCCCAATATATCAATTTCGTCACAGGTTATGGGTACTTAATCACCGCTTGTAAAACTGTCACTGGAAGTGCCGGAATGCGTTTGAAGTTGGCGATCTGAGAAACGGAAGCTGGCCAGAGGTCGGAGGCTGCTTTCAGTGAGTCTCGCCTGATGTCGAGGTGTTTGCCTGGTGTTAAGAGGCAAGGAGAGCTGCGGAGCTGAGAGCTGAAGAGCAGCTGGAAAATCGTTTCTCCGGACGGGTGCTGGATAAGCTGTGAGTAAGCTTGGGGTCCCTTGGGAGAACGGAAGAGGATGGCAGGCTGCCAGGTCTTGGAGGACATTCCATGCTCACTTTAAGAAGTTGGGCAACCTGGCTGCTGATCTGAAGTCTACTGTTCTGGGTGCCAGGAAGCAAGGGCCGGGAGATGGCTGCTTCAGAACAGGAAGGCAAGATGGCGCTGACCACCTTCGTGAGAGCCGGTGCACAGCTGCGAAGGGCTGTGGGCCCCAGAGGGGGGGCGAAGGGACTTTTGGCACTGTTGCTGTTGCTGCCAGGTTTGCAGAGTCTAAACGGGCTGTCTGGGAGTGTGCTGTGAAGCTTCAGCAAAAGGCCAGAGCCCTGGAGAAAGAATACAAAAGCCTAGAGATGGCTGGAGCCCCTGTTCCTGATGCTTTAGCCTCAAGGAGTGCTGCTGAGCAGGTCGGGGGGGCGGACAATTCCAAAGGCACGTTCAAAAAGTTTTCCACTGTACGTGCTGGAATGAAGTGGAGGTTCAGAGGGGGCGGAGCTGGCAAGGAGTGCTTTTCCGGAAGAAGGAGAAGGAGGCCAGCTGGGAGGAGCCCAAGGCAGTGTTTTTCCACTGGAGTTCAACATCTGCGTGAGGAGCTTGGAGAGAGGCAAGCTGCTGGGAGCCCTTTACCTACCACTGGGGGTGCAGGAAAGCGTCCTGGGAGCCCTGGGAGCAGTGGGGGGGGGGGCGGTGAGCAGTAAAAGCACAGAAAAGCCTCTTTTTCCAAAGGCTGCCAAGAGATGTTTGCGTCGGAAGTCGAAGCCTGGGAAACGGGACACAGCTACAGGCTTCAAGGCCAGCCATCTGCTGCAGAGGGAGATACGTGCTGCGGAGTTGTCTGGGAACTCTGAGATAAGTCCGGTCTTCGGAGCAACGCAGGATGTTGCGGTTTCGGACGCTGCCAAGGACAGAGGCAGCGGGACGTTTGTTGCTTCTATGGCAACTGTGAAGAACAACTCCAGCCAGGACACGGTGACACGCTGGGTGTTTTGGATTCTGCTATCAGGCAGCACCTGATAGGCAAGCCTGCAGGCGGAATGCGGAACTGCAGGGCTGTTTCAACAGGAACAATTGTAATGTTCGCAGACGGAGCACAGAAAATCAGTCTGTGGTGTGGCTAACGTGTTTTTCTCTCCTTTACAGGAGGAGCAAGAGGTCTGCGTTGTGCCGGGACTGAATAGTTGTCGGTTATCTGTATCTGCTCTAACGAAGCAGGGGTTCAACAGGTGCCTGGGAAAGATGCCGGGAAGGGGCACAAGGCAAAGGGAAAGGTGTTGAACGCAAAAGGGTCTTGTCAGAATGGTTTTGGCAAGAGGGGGTGTCAGGTTTGGAACTTAACTGGTTAAGAAGTTCCCATGATGCCTCAACATTCTGACGTCAGCTTTTAGAAGCTGGGAGGAGCTGGGAGGAGTTTCTGTTCCTCTCTGGTCTTTGAGGGGGAAAGACGCAGTTTGGCATGGCTGCAAGGAGCCCAGGAGATCCCTGGGGGAATGTCGGAATAAAGAGCTGAAATGGACAAACCTGGACTCTGTGTGTGTTTGTCTGGAAGCTAAGTGAAGGACGTGACAGTTTCACACCGCTGTGTTTATCTCTGCTAAGGCGTGACTGAGAGCTACCGGACGACGGAGCTGAGTGGCGCAGCTGAGGGAAGCGCGCCGGACCGGGCTGCCATAAATAGCTAATTGAGGACCAATAAATCAATTAGCGGGGTCCCAATATATCAATTTCGTCACATTTTATTGGGTTATTCCCTTCCCATTGTGACTTTGGAACTTCTCTACCTTCAGTGGAGTTATTTCTGAGGTACACCAAAAGGAAAACAAAACATACTCAGAGTATAGATAAATACCAAGTACAAACTCGTAAAACATCAGTCTCTCTTACAGATACTGGGATTTTAAATGGCTCTGCCATGTTAATATCTATAGTACATATGAAGCCAAAGGGCCCTAATCTGTATATACCCAACCTTTAAATAAAAAAAACCCCACATTTTATTGTGATCACTGCATGTTTTCATCGACTTGAAAGATATCAAAATCAGACCTGAGAGAAACTTAGAGCTTTTATTATTTTTTCCCACAAAAAATATCCTTGTTTTATAAAGTGCAAAAGATTGCCTAAAGGGTCCATAAATATTTTGTGTGATGCTGGTCAAGATATAAAAGTAGGAAAGAGTTGATACATGAAGAAATTCAGCTGTCTATCAACAATGCCTTGTGGAAGAGCAAGATTTTGTGAACTGTAAGGCAATAATGTGAGATTTAATGAAAAACCTACAGATTTTCAGGTTGTTACAGATTTCCAGATTTGCTGTGGAAAAGGTAGTTTGCCATTTTTAATTTTGGCTGCTTTTGCTCAAGTCCACCTGTGGTACAGAAGTACCTATATTGGATCATCATTCTTCCTTTCTTTATCCCAAGAGTATTTATCCTGCTATGATATCAGGTGTTGTGGGTCTCCAAACAACAGTCCTGCCAATCACACCTGGTTCCCTGGTTCCTCCATCACCAGGATCACAGCTTAGAGGGAACTACAGGAATCACAGCTCAGATTTTCTCTCACATACCAACATGGGGCCCCTGACCTAAGAAGCTGCAACACTACAGCCAGTTGCTGAAATACAGATTCCTAAACCTACAGCCTTCCCTCTTCGTAACTGGCCATTGAAGGAAGTCACAAGGTGCTCCTTTTGTGCCACCAGACTAGCTACCTGTCACAGATCTTGTGCCCAATTTACGTGCCACCTGCCTAACATATCAGTCCATTTCCACCTATCTGAAGAAGCGGGGTTCAATACAGCCACTTAGCCTAGGGTGGAATCTAGCACGTATAAAAAAAAACACTGTAAAAATGCTTTAAAAAATATATTTATTGAATTTGCTATTAGCTCACTATCACTATCTAGTGTCCCATTTGTATTATGCACTTAAAACGGACTTAAAATGTTATATTTGCAACTGTACCTGGTCAAGGAAGAGTCTGTTGCTCTCTAGATATTGCTGGGCTCTTAACTCCCATCAGCCGCCAGTCATGTCCTCACAAGTTGCTGAGCCAGAAACATTGAGGTGATCCAGAAATCATGGGAAAGTGGCATACGATTGTGTCCTGTGGCTCACCTGTCTTCCAGTTTGAAAAGATGCAGCTAGCAAGTTACTCATTACAGCTTTCTGGCTGGATTGACAAACCTTCAGTTCCCTCCTCAGATTAACAGTAATGATGGCCCAGGGAGCAAGGAACCAGTACTTTTCCCACGCTGACCCTGATCTGACACTCATGCTCTCAGGGGTGCTCTGTTCATGCTGCAACCGTCCTCATCAAAAGATTTCCAAATTGTGGCTTTGACTGAACAAAGCTGACAAGAGTAAAATGCAATAAAAAAAATTAAATAAATTCAGCTTTGGAGCATGAATGGGTGACAGATAGAAGTTGCACAAAATACATTAAGGATTCAAGAACACTAAGAATTCAGGACACCCGGTGTGCCATTTCCTGAGCTTCTTAAAATAGCTTTAACAAAACTCCACCTGAAATTACCTTGTTGTTAAGGCCTGAAATTGAACTGGTCCCAACCCTACCCAGTAACTGTAAGCCCTACGTAGCCTCTCTAATAGACCCCTGACAGAGCAGCATCCGTAGCGGGACTTAGAGCTCATTTTGGAAGTAGGTGTCTTGCTGGCACTGAATCTCATGAAAGTCTGCAGAGGAGGGAGGCTTCTCTGTGGAAACAATTTCCACATCAATCCTTGGGCATTCCCTTCATATACAGCTCCAGTTATAGCAGAATCATTCGTATGACATTCAGCCTCTAGAGCTGAGCAAAAATTGCAGCCTGTGACAATATCGTTCTAATTAGCACAAAAACAAATAGGGTGTTTTTTGTTGACAAAGAATTGTATACATATTTGTTTATTTGGATTCTAACTTCGTTCTCATTTCACCGGAAGCTGAGTCAAAACTACTCAATTTTTCACAGAACCCTAAACAGCTCACCGTTTGGGCAGTTTTTCAATTCAGAAATATTAATTTCTTCATTCACATTGACCTCACTTATCTTCATTTTCAGTTGCCTTCATTTTCCTACAGTGGCATCCTCATTGGTGTAATCCCTGGTTGCATAGATCTTGTGGGATCTTTGTAGGATCCAGCAGATCCAGGGAGGAAACAGGGACAGCCATAGGAGACAACTCCTGGGGCCCTGGGGGTTTAGGCCCCCACAATAAAAGATTGGAGGGGGCCAGGCCCCCACAAAGTTGATAGGCATTCCCATTCAAATGATCTGTGTGCACTGCACCATGTGATCAATTATGCAGGGTTTATCTGGGCCCCTACAATATTTTATACAAGTTGGCACCCCTGGGAACAGCTGAGGGTGCCAAAGCAAGAGCTGTAGGCACAGTGGTGACAAAGGAAGAGAGTGAATGTTTGCACAATATTCCAATAAAATCAGAATTGGAATTTTTGTACATTTTGTTTCACCTGAGTTAGTGCATCATCAAAGCACCATCTGAAAGTTGCACACACACGTGTGTGCCAGCGCTACATCACAGGTATTGTGATTATTTTGTGTGTCGGCCGCCAACATAATTCTGATCCAGCATGTTAGTTAGATACACTCTTGTATGGTTAGTATCGCTGCCTGGCCATCATAAAGTAGGACTCATGAAATTGTGTTTGTTACTGTACAGTGCTCTGATAGATGACTAGTGTGAAGGTCTGAAAAGCTGCAAAATGAAGGACCCAGCCCAACAAGATTGCCACTAACCCTGTGCCCTGATTCATCAAGTGGCACCCAAACACTACCGATGGCCTGCAATGACACTTTGCCTTTTTAGGTATACACATAAGATGCCTTAGATATAATACATTTCAAAATGTATGTCAATCACTGAATTTATTGATCCAGTCAACAGATCTCACAATCAATCAATCAATCAATCAATTAACATACAAAATAAGACACACAATTAGGGAATCTCAAACAGATAAGAAAATATGATTGTCTTTCTTGGATCAAGATTTTTACATATATTCCTGTTCTCAACAGGAAATTGGCCATGGCTCTCTTCTGTGCATTGACCATGTTAGCAGACTGAGCGGAAATAAATTATTATTTTCTTAGTAATTTATCAACTTACATATTTGACCAGCAAATATGCACCCCTTTCCCCTGATAATGTGAGTCTGGACCGGGTCCTAAAAGCATTCCTTAACTTTCTTCTATCACATTTTTATCCTAATCATACGTTATCAGCATATGTGGATATGCAACAACGTCCTCACAAAAGAACACTCTTTTAAAAATAATGCTACTTAAATACATTTACATCTGGAAATCACTTGTTTGGGCTGCTTTCGGATGGCAGCGTTTTGGTTAGGTTTCTAATTTGATCACACTAAAAATGGCTGGAGACCACCCACAATCTTTGCCACATAATGAGTGGAACCAGGATGTATGTTGAAGGGTATGCTGTTCTCATCACCTCAGGTTGTGTCAATTCATATTGAATCAAGTCAGGTTGCATCAGCAATATCCCTATCAGAACTTATTCCTGAGAGCAGTAGATTTGATTTTAAGTAGATTTAGACAGCAAATATCTCAGCCACAACAAATGTATATAATGAGCAGATATCTGTGAAAACCAGCTATTTTTAAAGTCACTGGAGAAACCAAACCTTTTGATATTATGGTCTACATATTTCTATGATGTTAAGCTACTAAATTTAAATGCAAAAACAGGTTTCCTCTCTTTAGTAGGAAAGAGTATTAAATAACATGTGAATTGATTATTATAATCCTAGGAAGCTTCAAGATTCCTGTGTCAAACAACTGTGCACAGTACTTTTAAGAAAACAGAATATTGTTCAGGGTTTTAGTCTTATTTGTTTTGTATTTTAAACTGTGTTTAACTATTTTCTGTGTAATCACTTTGAGGTGGTGGTTTAGAAGGCAATTAATAAAATAATAATAATACTAACTTACTAAAATTTAGTGAGAATTAAGTGGCTGTCTGAGTTGAGGGCGGGTGGCGCTGCTTTGCAGTGGTTCTGTGCTTACTTGCATGGTCGCTCCCAGAGGGGAGTGCTTTTCAGCCCCGTGGAGCTTTCAATGCGGAGTTCCTCAGGGCTCAATTTCATCCCCATGCTATTTAACATCTACATGAAACCGCTAAGTGGGGTCATCCAGAGTTTTGGGGTACATTGGCAGCAATATGCTGATAACACACAGCCCTACTTCTTTAGATCTGCAGGTGAGGCAGTGGAAGTGCTGAACTGTTGCCTTGCCTTAGTAATGGACTGGATGAGAGCCAACAAACTGATGCTCAATCCAGATAAAACTGAGGCACTGGGTGGTTATACAAATGGATGGGAGGTTGCCTGCTCTTGATGGGGCTATGCCAGGGGTCACCAACCTACGGCCCGGGGGCCAGATAAGGCCAGAGGGACTCGTTTATCCGGCCCGCCGCCTGCCGCCACCCGCTCTTACCGGCACAGCGCGGGGACCTACTTCCGGGTCGGAGGAGCACCGGAAATAGCTTGTGCGCATGCACACAGGCCTCCTCCAACCTGGATGTGCACCGAAAATAGGGTCATGTGCAAACACTATTTCTGGTGCACATCTGGGTTGGAGGAGGCCCGTGCACATGTGCACAAGCTATTTCTGGTTCTCCTCCGACCCGTAAGTGCACCGAAAATAGTGTGTGCTTATGGTGCGTGCTCCCCCACCCTCTGGGCCATCGCACGATCATCACTCAAGACAAGGAAAGCTTGGAGACCCTTGGGCTGCGCTTCCTCAGAAGGAGCAGGTATACTGCTTGGGGGTCCTTCTGGGTCCATTCTGGATCCATTGCTTGAGGCTCAGGTGGCCTCAGAGGCACGGAGTGCCTACCATCAGTTTCGGCTGATAGCCCAGCTGTACCCCTATCTGGGCAGAGATAGCCTAACTTCTTAGGCTGGATTACTGCAATACGATATATGTAGGGCTGCCTGTGAAGATGGTTTGGAAATTTCGGCTGGTGCAGAATTCGGGGCAAGATGGTTCCCACATATTACACCGATCCTGGCCTGACTGCGCTGGCTGCCAATTAGCTTCCCAGCCCAATTCAAAACACTGCTTTTGATCTATAAAGCCTTAAACAGCTCATCACCACAGTAACTCAAGGACCACCTCTCCCCATATAAACTGACCCAGACTCTGCAATCATCTGAGGTCCTTCTTCATGTGCCTCCTCCATGAAAGGTTCAGCGGGTGGCAATGTGAGAATGGGCCTTTTCTGCAGTAGCTCAGCTGGTGCCAGGCATTTGGCCAGTTAAACAACCTATGGCCTTTTAAACCATGCTGGGGGGTATTGTTTTGTTTGTTTAGAGAGCCAGTGTGGTATAGTGGTTCAGAGTGGTGGACTCGTAATCTGGTGAACCGGGTTCGCTTCCCTGCTCCTCCACATGCAGCTGCTGGGTGACCTTGGGCCAGTCACACTTCTCTGAAGTCTCTCAGCCCCACTCACCTCACAGAGTGGGGAAGGAAGGGAAAGGAGATTGTTAACGGCTTTGAGACTCCTTAGGGTAGTGAGAAAGCGGGATATCAAATCCAAACTCTTCTTCCCTTCTTCTTCTTCTTCTTCTTCTTCTTCTTCTTCTTCTTCTTCTTCTTCTTCTTCTGTTAAGTATTTTTGTGTTTTTAAACTGTAAGCCGTCCTGTGATCCTCAGATGAGGGGCAGCTATATAAATTTAAACAACAACAATCCTCACGTGAAAAAGTCCCTGCAGATGGAAAAGATTCTTTGGGCATGTTCCTCTTGACGATGAGTCACTTCATGTGGAATCATTTCAGCTGATCCTAGCAGGACTTGTAAAGAGTTTGGGTTCAAACTGGCTGATAATGCACATAATCTAACAGGCTCTCTAAACACTGTGAAATTTTCAGATCAACGGTACTTTCCCATCATGCTGATACCCTAAGATCCATTAGCAGTATATAGGTATGTAGCAGCTGAGTTGCTATGAGTGGCCTTACGCATTGCTCTTTTCTTCCTTTTTTTCCAGCTGGTTAATAATCCTCTAGCAAGCCAAGCAGCGGCAGCAGCGGCAGCCGCCGCCATGGGCTCCATAGCCAGCTCGCAGGCCTTTGGCAATGCACTCTCCGGTCTACAGGGGGTCACAGGTCAACTAGTCACTAATGCACAAGGACAGGTGAGTGGAAGACAGGAGGAAACAGTGAATTCATATGGCATATTGATTTGGGGTAGAAATGAATTCCTTATGCATGACCGCAATTTCTAGCTGCACATATATTGGTGGGTGAGTAGACTTAAATAAATCATTCTTCAGTCCAGTCCTCTTTAAAGTGGCAGCTCTTCATACAAGGACTATGTTTCAAACAGTACCTACAAATGTATGTGTTTAGGCCTCTCATCACACAATATATTATCTGTGTGTGTCTGCTGCAGGCCACACGAGGGCACAATACAGTAGCTGCTACCTACCCTGATCACATGTAGGTGACATACCTTTAAGTACCTTTAAGCTCGTGCTGAGATCAAACAACTTTATTGAAATCACTGTCTAATAGCAAGCTCAGCTGGTGAGTTGAGTGGGACATGATGACAGCCATGAAAACAGAAAGGAGATACCAGATGTTCAGAGGAGGGCTATGACAAACGAGTGGGTCCAAACATCAAAGTATGGGCTGAGCATGCTCTGTGGGCACACAATACTGACTGTTGATGAGGAAATGGGAAATCAGCTGGAGAGGAAATAAAATATCCTAGGGAGGGATGGTTTGCTGGCTAGAACATTGAACAGGATCACTCCACAGCTCATTTTTTTGCACGTCCTGCTTCTTTCATATAATAAAGACCAGGTATGTAGCAAAGAAGGACGCGGGTGGCGCTGTGGGTTAAACCACAGAGACTAGGACTTGCTGATCAGAAGGTCGGCGGTTCGAATCCCCGCGATGGGGTGAGCGCCCGTTGCTCAGTCCCAGCTCCTGCCAACCTAGCAGTTCGAAAGTACGTCAAAGTGCAAGTAGATAAATAGGTACTGCTCTGGCGGGAAGGTAAATGGTGTTTCCGTGCGCTGCTCTGGTTTGCCAGAAGCAACTTAGTCATGCTGGCCACATGACCCGGAAGCTGTACGCCGGCTCCCTCGGCCAATAAAGCGAGATGAGCGCCACAACCCCCGAGTCGGCCACGAGTGGACCTAATGGTCAGTGGTCCCTTTACCTTTACCTATGTAGCAAAGAAAACCCCTGCAATAGAGCAATGGACTGGCCTTTGGTATTTAACTCCATATTACTACATTTATTTTAATTGTTCACCATAATCCTACCCACACATGATGGCGCATCTACATCTGACCTAGAGGAGCTGCTGAAGGCCTCCCTGGTCTGGCAATTTATTTTAACGTGAGGCACTCCTTTACTTCCCCCAGGAACATGAAGCAACATGTGGTTTTCCAATCCACTGCACAGAACTCTGTGTCTCCTTTTCTTCCAGAATTAACCTGTGCCCCTTGGGCTTAGGTGGAAAGCAAGCTAATGGATTCTCCTCAAGGAGTCTTTTAGCAGCCTTGATTGCAAGTAAATGACATACTGCCTTCATTTGTATGATTCTTCTTGATATTACTTCTCTTCATATAATAGCCACACCATTGCTGAAACCCACTAATTAAACATAATTTCCCAGTATTCTATTAACCATGGTGGGGGGACCTCACACAGGCACCCCAAAACCCCTCCAACCTCTTGTAAATGCTTATTCCCAACATTACTTTTAATAACTTGTAATCACAGCTATAGTATCATTAGTGCTTTTTTTCCTTAAAAAATGTTTAGGGGTACTCTCCTTTTCCTACTCATATTGAAATACTGCCCCTCAATGAGGCCAAACTTAGATTCACAAAATGTTTAGGGGGTATGCATACCCCTACATCCCCCCAGAAAAAAAGCACTGAGTATCATTATTGACAGTCATTGAAACCAGTGATTGTGTAGTATTTGTGCTTCCACAGTTATTGACATATAATTCAAAAACGAAGAAGCAATAAATTCTTCTTCTCTGTGATTTGATATCACCAATTTACTTATCTGAGACAGAAGTGGCATTTATTTATTCTGTCCAGTGTGTTTAAATATTAAAAGGAGTACCCTCAAGCATCATGTTTTGGGGGCTGCTTTTTGAAAACTTATTATTAACATAGAGCATAAGCAAAGATACATCTGGAGCTCGCTCTCCTCATCATATAAGTCCCACAAGGAAAAAAATGCTGACCTTGTTATATTTACTGGGTGGGTACAGAATTGTCCCATCACTACCCCGAGGGTTGAACGATGGAGCTTGTCAAAGTGAGGCCTTATCTAATGAATCATCTTATCGCAGGTGCACACCACACATATTAAAGGAGGATTGCACGACCATTGTGCCCTCTACAATAACCTTTCAGTGTCTACTTTAACCCTTGTTTCAATCCCTTTTCATCAAAGGATCATTTTATGCAGCCAGCTTTAAATGGAGGCTCTCAAAAGCCTATTAAGATTTCTGTTAAGGGCAGAGTATTGGAAGGGAAGAAAAGTTGGTTGTAATACCTATAACTCATAGTCAGATCAGTTCCATCTAGAAACGTTGCTTGTTTATATCTGTGCTTCAGAAATAGTGCAAACTCTCCTCTCACAGGAAGCACTAGACAGCAGGATGTAAATTTAAGGCTCTGAAATATAAAACCATGGCAGTTTGTCAGTCAAGGGGTTTTTTCCTCACATTTCTTTCAGGCTCTCCCAGGAAGGCAAATAATTGGAATGTGGTGGTAAACTGTTGGGTGAACAGATTTCTGTGTTTGAATAATATCATGTAGGAGACTTACAGTGGCACTGAATATTTATTTTATAAACCAAATCTTGTCATCCCACAAGTTTCAGGGGTAGGCGGAATTTCACTTTTGCAAAACTACAACAGTCGACAGAGTAGAGAGTAGAATCCAGAAGCCATGTAACAGTTAAAAATCTATGTGAAGGGCTTCTTTTAATAAATTTAGGATGGCACTCTGCATCATTTGTCTTTATATTTTAAATCCCTGAAAGATTTAAATCTGTTGGGATGGGTGGTTCATAGGCTTTTTAAAAAGTTGCCCATTTCTGATTTTATTTGTGTTATTTCTACCCTACTTCGCATATACCAGGCTTGCATATCCAGATCTAATTAAAAATGAAACTGCTGCTCATTGTGCTAAAATCACAACTATAATTAATTCAACTGCAACCACAGACAGTCTAAAAAGAGAAACCTGCAGCAAGCCAGCACTGCCAACTTGAAAATGCCTTCACTAACTAAAAGTTAGGTTTTCAGGAGAAAATTCACATGATACTAACACATTTTTAAAGCTCTGGAGTGGGAGATATAACTACCATTTTCCACTGACCACTGACCATGCTGGCTGGCGCTGATGAGACCGCTGGGCCTCTCGAACCCACGAAAGTCTTCCCAGGCTGTGTCCCTTCTCCAGGTCAAATCCCTCACTGTCCCTACTCTGCAACCTCCTCAAGTTTGAATGGCTTGATGGTATCCTTGAGCTGTGATGATGCTTCTTGCCTGATGGATGTAGGAAATGTGTGTGTGCATGTGTTTGTGTGTAGAAACCTATGACATTTGCATGGCTGGAATGTTGTGGAAAGGAGAGAGTCACGTTGCTCTGTTCACTCTTGCCTCAGGCCCTGATCACTCTGGCAGGCAGCCTCCAGAAGGCTGTGCATAATAGAACGTGGGTTGTGGGCTGAAAAAGGCTCCTTTAAATCATGGTTTTAAATAAACCATGGCTTAAAGTGAATGAGTAGCACACTGCTAAAATCACATGTGTTTTGCTGTTGTTGTTGTTGTTGTTGTTCGTTTAGGTACCGCTCAATGCCCAGATGACTCTAAAAACATAAAAACCAGTTGCACAACATTGTCTAAATACAGAATAATTTAAAATAAATTACGATTAAAATGTGCAATGAAACAATCCCATTAAAGCAACACAGCAATTAAAGCAGTGTTCCTTGCCGCACTGCTGCCTGTCCTTAGCCAGGGTAGATCATAGAATCATAGAACTGTTGGAAGGGACCACCAGGGTAATCTAGTGCAATTCCCTGCAATTCAGGAATCTTTTACCCAACATGGGGTTCAAACCCATGAGCCTGAGATTAAGAGTCTCGTGCTCTATTGGCTGAGCTATCCCAATAAACCAGAGGTTGTGAACAAGCACTCAAGAAGAAGAAGAAGAAGAGTTTGGATTTGATATCCCGCCTTTCACTCCCTTTAAGGAGTCTCCAAGCGGCTAACATTCTCCTTTCCCTTCCTCCCCCACAACAAACACTCTGTGAGGTGAGTGGGGCTGAGAGACTTCAAAGAAGTGTGACTGGCCCAAGGTCACCCAGCAGCTGCATGTGGAGGAGCGGAGACACGAACCCGGTTCCCCAGATTACGAGACTACCGCTCTTAACCACTACACCACACTGGCTCTCCAAGGTTTGTTTCCCACAAGCAAACCATAAATGGTAAGGCAAGCTTAGTTCTTAGCTTACTGTTCATGGTTTGGTTTGGGGGAAGCAAGCTATGTGTTCACACATAACTTGAAAGCAACCTCTCTTGCCTCCCTGTCACGATGGAGGAAGAAGTCAGGGAGGGGCAAAGTGTGCTTTTGAGCAGGGTGTAACAGCATGCTGCTTATTCATATTAAATTATGGTTAATTTATTTCAAACAATAGTTTAAAGTGATGTGCGAACCCGGCCTTTTTTCTAGCTATGAAGGAATTCTAAGCAAGTGAACAAGAAGTATGTCATGAAAGGACACTGTTGTGATAGAGAGGGGCAAGAAGGAAGCAGCTTATTAAGGGCCCCTGCTAAATGGCAGCAGAATTTTGCCAGACTGCCCTGGAAAGGTTGATGCTGCAACTAAAGCAGTTTTTTTTTTCTTTTAAAGTAGTACACATAGAGTCTGAAAAAATGAGGCAGACAGCACTGAAATGCAACAGTTTGGCAGCATCAGTTTTTAGATTCTCCATAAAAAAATGAATGAAACAAATGATGACCATTCCAGAGAAAACAGTTAGTGTGTACAGCAATCTTCAACAACCTGGTGCCCTCCATAAGATTTGGACTACAACTCCATCAGTCCCAGCCAGCACAGCCATGAACAGGAGGGCACCAAGTCTCATCATTTTGCAAATGGTATATATGTAACCAGTGGTTATCCAAAATGATAAGTTTTAAAGGAAGACACCTAAATCATAGAATCATAGAGTTGGAAGAGACCACAAGGGCCATCGAGTCCAACCCCCTGCCAAGCAGGAAACACCATCAGAGCACTCCTGGCATATGGTTGTCAAGCCTCTGCTTAAAGACCTCCAAAGACGGAGACTCCACCACACTCCTTGGCAGCAAATTCCACTGTCGAACAGCTCTTACTGTCAGGAAGTTCTTCCTAATGTTTAGGTGGAATCTTCTTTCTTGTAGTTTGGATCCATTGCTCTGTGTCCGCTTCTCTGGAGCAGCAGAAAACAACCTTTCTCCCTCCTCTATATGACATCCTTTTATATATTTGAACATGGCTATCATATCACCCTTAACCTCCTCTTCTCCAGGCTAAACATGCCCAGCTCCCTCAGCCGTTCCTCATAAGGCATCCTTTCCAGGCCTTTGACCATTTTGATTGCCCTCCTCTGGACACGTTCCAGTTTGTCAGTGTCCTTCTTGAACTGTGGTGTCCAGAACTGGACACAGTACTCCAGGTGAGGTCTGACCAGAGCAGAATACAGTGGCACTATTACTTCCCTTGATCTAGATGCTATACTCCTATTGATGCACCCCAGAATTGCGTTGGCTTTTTTAGCTGCCGCGTCACACTGTTGGCTCATGTCAAGTTTGTGGTCAACCAAGACTCCTAGATCCTTTTCACATGTACTGCTCTCAAGCCAGGTGTCACCCATCTTGTATTTGTGCCTCTCATTTTTTTTGCCCAAGTGCAATACTTTACATTTCTCCTTGTTAAAGTTCATCTTGTTTGTTTTGGCCCAGTTCTCTAATCTGTCAAGGTCGTTTGCACAACTGCACTGAGGATTCCTAAAAAAATATTACCAGATTTGCTGTTTTCACTGATAAATGCAATTCATCCTCTCCCATCCTTACACTTCAGTAATCCACTTAACTTCAATGACAGTATGTGTGTTTTATAGAGGGGCTGCAGGCTGGTTTCTAAGATTGGCTCATTTTAACAATTAACCAAGTGTTCTTAAGACAATAACAATATTCATTTTTGTTAGCAGACCTTGCTGCTTAGGTGAATTAGACTGAAGTAACCACTTACAGTTTCTGGAGTTCAAAGGCTTTATTCATGAAGGAACGATTTACAGGATGATTGGTGATAGCAGAGAAATAGCAGACATAGTGTCTGAAGAGAACAACAAATGGAATGGCTCAGCTTTTAGGGGTAGAGTTAACTTAGACAAAGAGGCTTACAAACAAGTGCTTGCTAGACAGTGCCCTCGTGTGGTTTAAAGTAACACATGTATTAATTACAAACACCAATAATTTTACCAGCTAGCATGACTATGTTATTGTGCAAGTTTAAAAAAACTAATTGTTTTGAATATTGCTGCAATTGAAAGAAAAAAGAAAAAGGAATCAGCAAAAGACTCATGGGTGTTATGTCACAGAATTCATTTGCACTGAACCTATGCATCAATAGGAAAATCTTCCTGAGAAAAGCGCCTCATGCAAGGCTCCCACTAATTAGCAAACATTAACTGCCTTCAGAGAGCTTTAATCCACAATTAGCTCACGGGCTAAGCATGCAGGATGGTGTCGTTGATCCAGTTTGATAATGGGAGTACTTTGCTTCTCATTATTCTGCAGAGAGGGCATCCATTGGCTCCTGGAGCATCTTGATGGTAAATGGTGCTAATAAGGCCTGATGGTTCTCTGCTCCTAACAAGCCTCTCAGCAGCAAGAGTGATTACAATGGAGATAGATTTGATGGGATGCACTTGCTTTTGTAGTGTCTCAGCTGCTGACACTCTGCGACATAATCAGGTCACAGAGCCGGTCACAGCCATCAGCAAAAGCCGTAGCTCTATCCCTCATTATTAAAGGGTATTATTCTGTCCCAGGCCTTCCTAACACAGCCAAGGGCCTTTTCGTTCCTTTTATATATATATAATATCTATATGTCTCCCCCAACCCGCTGCTGCTTTTTGGCAAGGCATTAACTCCCAACTAATAAAATAAAATACTTCATCAGCTAAAAAGCTAGTAAATTTTAAAGCAAAGGAAATAAAGCATCCCCTTTCAAACCCAGTGAAGGGATCACAATTAAATAAGATGGGGGATTTTTGTCACCATGCACTGCATGGTACAATATAATATGTCATGTGCAATAAAAAAGAGTGGAAAGCATTACAAAATAGGATCTGACTCTCTTTATGGATGGATTTGTAAAGTACCAAAGCATATCTCTTTTGAAGAGACTCTGGGCTACCATTTTTAATGTGCCTGTGTCCTGTTTCCCCACAATTGCTTTTATTTTCTTGTAGCATCAGAAATACTTTCATTGAGTAACGAGGACACAGGCACGGCAATACACTCTGGAGTAGTTCCACAACAGTCAATGGAACTACCCCAAAGGAAATTTTCAAGTTGATGCAGTTTCAGGAAAGGTGACCCCCCCCCCCCCCGAGAGATGAAACTGGTGTGAAAAAAGGGACACTGCATTGTGCATACATTCATATACGTAATTTATTCATTTGCTGTACAGCATTCACAGGTTCTTGTGTTTTAAAAACCTATTTGATCCGTGGCAATAGTGGGACAAAAGAAACATGTCTGCACAACATGGAAAATGATGCCCCTCTGAAGTCATTTTCAACTCTTATAAATAATACTCTATCCCCAGCCCAATGCTGTTATCTGCAGACCATAAGTGATAGTATTTGCTTCAAAATCACTTTCACCGGAGCTGGAAACAGCTTTTGCTTGCTTTGTGCTTCGAAACATGGAAAAAGCAAAAGGCCTGATCCTTTCCCAATTGTAATTTCCCCGTTTTAAAAAGAAACAACATCTATGTAAGTTCCCTGCTTAACTGATAGGAAACATGCTTATTTTGTAATTGGGCATAGCTACCCAACTACATGGGACGTGGGTGGCGCTGTGGTCTAAACCACTGAGCCTAGGGCTTGCTGATCAGAAGGCCAGCGGTTTGAATCCCCATGACGGGGTGAGCTCCCCTTGCTCGGTCCCTGCTCCTGCCAACCTAGCGGTTCAAAAGCATGCAGTGCAAGTAAATAAATAGGTACTGCTCCAGTGGAAAAGTAAACAGCGTTTCTGTGCGCTGCTCTGGTTCGCCAGACACGACTTAATCATGCTGGTCACATGACCCAGAAGCTGTACACCGGCTCCCTCAGCCAATAAAGCAAGATGAGCGCCACAACCCCACAGTCGGTCACGACTGGACCTAATGGTCAGGGGTCCCTTTACCTTTACCTTACACAACTACATGGGATGTGGGTGGCACTGTGGTCTTAACCTCTGAGCCTAGGGCTTGCCGATCGGAAGGTCAGTGGTTCGAATCACCATGATGGGGTGAGCTCCCGTTCCTCTGTCCCTGCTCCTGCCAACCTAGCAGTTCGAAAGCACGCAGTGCAAGTAGATAAATAGGTACTGCTCTGGCGGGAAAGTAAACGGCGTTTCTGTGCGCTGCTCTGGTTCGCCAGACGCGACTTAATCATGCTGGTCACATGACCCGGAAGCTGTACTCCCTCAGCCAATAAAGCAAGATGAGTGCTGCAACCCCAGAGTCGTCCGCGACTGGATCTAATGGTCAGGGGTCCCTTTACCTTTACCTTTACTCCACTACATAACACCAAACAAGGTCATCTTTCCACCTAGCCCTAAAAGTGCTCATTCAAAAAACCCCTACTGGATTCAATGCATAGGACTGCAGCCTTTGTGAATTTACTATCAGAGTCTAAAGGTGGTGAGTCTGCTTAGAGCTTTGGGAAGGAGTGGTGTAGCTGTACATTTTCAAGGTCCTTCAAGGTAAGTGGTAGTAATGCTGTCCCACCCGTCGGCATTCCAGTTATGGGCAATGGAAAGAACAAATCAAGCACAATGGGTGCAATTAGGGTTGCCATTGTCATCAGGGATAACAATTTTATGACAGCTTTTTATGTACAGAAGGTTTTTGGGTTTTTTTATAAAGGCAGAATCATGTGTTGGTTCAGTCAGTGGCTTCTGCCTTCAGTTCCATTGTCTCAGAACAAAAACACCAGGGCCTTTTTTGTTAACTTGGTACTTTTCATTAAAATAAAAATGCAGTGAGTAAGGTATCCATAATTATGTTGTGCTCACATAATTGTTTTTCAATTATTGCTTTTTTCTATGTTTTTAGCAGTTCTTGTTTTTATCTCTAAGCTGCCTTGAGTCCTGTGAGGGGAAAATGCTGCTGCTGTATTCATAAACACTTTTCAGTAATTAAATGTTTCATAAACATAATTAGTGGTTCCTAAAAGGCAAATTTTAAATTCCTGTAAAAAATCCTGTTTTCTTCCATGTGTCTGGAACAGAATGGGGCTATCCAGTGCAATTCCTCAAAAAATAATAATTTGGTCACTGAGGCAAGACAAGCAAAAATATAGTGCAATGTGAAACTTTGTGGTATAGCCTCTCTCTTGCCATGTGGTTAGGAATAAGCTAAATTATTGCCAGCATCTGAATCACGTTGTGCGTGGCCAAGAAATGTATGCTACATATGCTTAAAGAGCATAACCATGGCCAAGTTGTTGCTACCCTTCAGTGAGCTTTAAAATCAATATACTTGCCTGAGGCAGAGTACCTCACAAAAAGGCCTCTAAGGCTGTTCAGTCCTCACTGCCTTAGGATGACCCTCTCTGCCTGAGGCTGTTTCTGCTCTGGCCTCACATAATAACGTTCACCATTCCTGCCACCTCTTAAGTTCCACAGGTAGGAGCATTAATACAATTCACCTAGGTGCTTAGGTGCTTGAATGCTTGTGGTGTCCAGTCTTCTCACTGCCAAACAGCCAATGGTGAAAGACACTCATGGTGCAAAGTTGTATTGATTGCAAAGGAGAGCCCATAAAGGAAAATGCTACATTCATAAATGGTAAAAGGGAAAACTCCATTGGATCAGAAGTCTTTAGCATTCGAAAGACCTGACCAAGAACCAGAGCAAAATCCATGGTTGAGCAGCCTCCTGCCCACTTAAAAAAAAAAAAAAATTCTAATAGCATAGTCAAAATTGATAAAGGCTACAATCTTATACAGTATATACTGGTGGAGGAAAAGGGGACGGGGGAAGAGCACTGCCCCCGGCAGCGTTATCCTGGTGGGGTGCCATCGCGGCTGCACCCCCGCCCGCGCAGGGTGTCACGCACCCGCAGGCGGCGCGCCACAGCCCCAGGGCATGTGCCATGCCCCTGCGGGAGACGCGCCACACCCCTGGGACGTGCACCAGCCACGCCCCTGCCTGGTCTCTGCCCCTGGTGCCAGAGCATGAAGCTCCACTACCGACAATATATACACTTACTTGGTAGTAAAGTAAAGGTAAAGGGACCCCTGACCATTAGGTCCAGTCGTGACCGACTCTGGGGTTGCGGCGCTCATCTCGCTTTATTAGCCGAGGGAGCCGGCGTACAGCTTCCGGGTCATGTGGCCAGCATGACTAAGCCGCTTCTGGAGAACCAGAGCAGCGCACGGAAACGCCGTTTACCTTCCCGCCAGAGTGGTACCTATTTATCTACTTGCACTTTGACGTGCTTTCAAACTGCTAGGTTGGCAGGAGCAGGGACTGAGCAACGGGAGCTCACCCCGTCGTGGGGATTCGAACCGCCAACCTTCTGATCAGCAAGTCCTAGGCTCTGTGGTTTAACCCACAGCACCACCCACGTCCCTACTTGGGAGTAGGGCCCATTAAACTCACTTGGACTTACTTCTGAGTAGGCATATACAGGACATGATTGTGTTTTTTAAAAAAAAATATTCTGTTGACTTATCAGCTTTAATCGCATATCTAAATGCAGATAATGGTGGCAGATCCATACCTTCAAGCTTGAGCATTTTGTGCTCACATCACCGATTATCTTTTCTTCTGCAGCCCACCCAACTCCCCAGGCCTCATTTCCATTACTGGTGCTCTGATAGAGGAGAAAGCCTGTGGGAGATGGGCTACAGGAGTAACCGTGACAGATTTGGGAGATGCGACCATTCCTCTGCACATGTCTCTCCAACATGCACTCCATCCTAGGTTGTGCTGGCAGGGGGTCCATTTAGTTACTTCTTTAATTTTTCCTTTTAATAAATTTTAATCTCTTTCATTATTTGTTTCCTTTTCTTATTTGTTTTCACCAACAATTCAGAATTTCACAATTCCCTATCATTTTAGTTTGTCTTTTAATTTCAGACTTTGGTGCTTTTCATCTGAGTGTTGTAACATTTTGAGGCTATCAATCTCCCCCAGGGCATCAGACTTCCAAAAGTCCATACGGATTGTCTCCCATTTTATAAGAAATTTTAAAAGATGCACAGCTGAGATAACCTTTCAGATGATTCCATTGGGAGATCCAGCTGCATTTCTTCTACTTGTAACTTCTGGGTTCACATCCCTTTCTGCCTGAAAAGCTCAGGCATTCTCCTTAGGATCAGATCTGCCACATTTCTGAAATATAGGACAAATGCATCCCGACAGAAACTAATGGAAAATTAATCAACCCCCAACAAAGAATCACTATTGTATTTTTCATTCTAAAATTCATTTTTAAAAAAGCAACTCATATTTCATAAATAAAATGAATAAAACAAATACAGCTAATTTGTTTCATTTTTAAAAAAAAATATTATTATCTAAACAAATGCACCTCAGTACCCCATCCCTCCCACTCTTCTAGTAATGTGATTGGAGCAGGGCCTCATCTGAAGACATGAGTCTGCCAAATGATACTTTACATCATGCATATGGTAGCCATTTGCCTACGTGATTCCCAACAGGCAAACACATGTCAAAGCTTGCTTTTCATACATGCAGCCCCTTGTAGATTGGAGCAAATACTATCAAAATACACGCTCACCCTGTAGCTCCTCTCTTTTTTCACCATTCCACAAAAAGCTCATATGCTCCCAGTTCCTTTCATCTGTATGTTTTGTGCAGCAGATTTGGGGAAGAGGACGAAATGCCTCTCCATTTTAAAAACAGATCTCTCAAAAAAGTAATTTCATATCCAGGCACAATATCCAAATAAACATTCATTTTAATGTTTGATGCATCAAATACTCTGACATTGCCAGCTCTCAAAATAAATGGTTTGTTTTAGAGGTTGGATGTGTCATATTAGCATCCACCCAGGAGATAAGAAAAGAGAAATAGATCAGAGAGTGATCAGGACATCAGGGAGACAGTTTAGAGAGAGATGAGAGAGGCCAGTTACCAGGGAAAATGTAAAGATAAAAAATATAGATAGATGAAAAAGGCAAGGAAAAATGTATAAATAGGTCATTGCAGCCCAGCTGGAAAAGGAGTTTAATTTTAAGTTGTTAGTCGTAGTCTGTAGAGCCCTGGTCCTCTCTCCCAAGGATATATTTATTAAGCCATGACATGACTTATTCAGGAGGATGGATGGATGGACAGACAGATAGACTCAAAGTGATAGGGAAACTGTAAAAGTGAATTCACATATTGTGGCACTGAGGGTTTGTACTGGGAGAGCACAGCCTCTTGGCAGAAGGAATTAGTCTTATTGATTGGTTAGTTCCCATTATAGCACCATATTAAACTTTTCTTCCTCGCTGTCACTTCAATGTTTCCTCTTTTGCCCCGCTCGCCAATTCACAGGGCACAGTTTTCAGGTTCAGGAATCATTCCCATGATGTCTATATGAGCACTGAGGACATAATCAAGCCTGTCCAACATTGCGCTGGGCGCAGGGTGTTTTCTGCAGCCAGGCTAGTGTTGTGCTTGGCAGACTTCCAATTTTCCTCCTGGGATATATTTCCCTTCAGAGAAGAGGGCAGGAAAGGATTTCTAACACACACAAAAACTTCAAAAGTTGTTTTTCTATATAGACAAATGGAGACTTAGCAGGGTCATGGCACCCCAAATACCAAGGAATTAAAAATTGATCAACTAAAGGGGAAGCAAACATTGTCAGGTTCTTTGAAGTTAATAGAGTGGATCTCATTAAACACCAGAAGAAAATGTTATCCTTAAGGTTATTTCATTTTTATTTTATGGTGTTAAGTGTCAGTTGACACATTACAGTGTTGAAGTCTGAGAAAAATAGTTGGCCTTTCCGTGAAACTATACACCTTCATACAGAATCCTTAATAGCAATGTAAGGGGTTCACATGGAATTACCTGGGAGCCCCAATTAGTTTTTCATTAATAAGCTTTATGCCTTTCGTTGTCTCAGCCACAATTTCCCCCCAGAACCTCTCTTTTTAGTCTTTGCAAATATATGTCAAATTTATTTGGCTCTCGGGACCATAAGGGTGTTAAGCACTTATTTAACTCTCTCCCACTGATATAAATGGAAATAGTGCTTGACTTCCACTGGATCGCACTCATTATGCTGCCTGCCATGCAAAAGTGCACTTTGTTCCTCGGCTTTTTTATAATTTGGGTAAATATGCAGTCAAGGTGACATAAAGGGAGATAGAAGATTACCATTTTCAATAGATTTGCTATCCCTGTTATCTCAGATGCATCCAAACTGAGCCTGAATCTTCACAGAAATGGTGCCTGGTTTTTTTCCTCCTCCTGATGATCATCTGAAGGGAGCAGCAGAAAAAGAATGGAAGAGCATGAGTTATTTTTAAAGAATGCATCAAGCTCCCATTGCACCCTCTGTATATATATAAGAAAATGCCATGATGGTCACGGATAAAAGATTGTTCACCTATGAAAAGGGTGATACAGTTTTTCATTGCCAAAGCTCATTAGCATCATTGTAATGAGTTATGGTCTTTGTTGTGAGAGATGAGAAATCCTGTAGTCTCGCCCTAAAGAACATTAAAGAAACATTACTGGCAGGAAATTGGAAAAGTAATATATGTTAGATGGAATATGACAACTTTTTCTGATAGACCAGACAGATAAATGTCACCTACAAGTTTCAAAATACATTTAATTTTGCCATCACAATAGACAATATCTTCATAAAATATATATGAATCAGCTTTTAATCATAATACTTGACTGTGATAAACAAATGCATATTTGATAACACTTTTTATTTTTAAGCTATCTGTACCCACGCAGGCATGACTCTTTGCTGCTTTCAGTTCTTTAAACTTTTGTTGCTGATTTGAGGATCTTAGACTAGCAAACTTTAAGGAATCTGAAGTTGGTTGAACCCTCTCAGTAAAAACATGGATATCTATTTGTGTCCTTTTTTCCAGTATGGTCTTTAACACCACTTAGCTAACATTGATCTAAGTGACTACGTGCATTCACAAAATCAGAGTATATACTGAACAATTTATATCACTTTTTCTATCACAAGGAGATAAGCTAGGTTCAATCAAGCTTTGATAACAACACATTATATAGAGTTACTATTAGGTCTGCATATATGGGGAAACATAGTGAGCTGCTTTACACATAGTCCTAAAAAGGGTTGCCATATGTCCTCTTTTTCCAGGACACGCCCTCTTTTTCATGAGTAGAGTCGTCATAGCAATCCATAGTTAAAAGTAGAAGTTGGCAAATGTGTCTTCTTTTTCGCTCTTCAAAATATGACAACCCTACTAAGCCTCTTGATTTTAAGGTTCTTGTTGGTTATGCAGCCTTTGTGTCGTCTCCTCTTCGTGATACTTTTTAGTTCTCTTTGTCTTATTCCCATATTGCCTTCATGTTTCACAACTTGTAATCTTTACGCTTCCATATTGTGTTTTTTGAATAACTTAAGCGTAAAGGTAAGGACCTAGACTCAAGAATTCATGACGAAATGAGTTTAGGGAATAACAAGATATAAAATTGAGCCTCTACTCTGAGCTATGCCTGAATAATTGAAAGAACAAATAAGAGCCCAAAGGCAACTTTACTATTAATAAAACATTTCATTCCTTCATACATCCAAAACTTTCAGGCAAACTAGCAGAAGTTAATGAAATTATAAAGAC
This sequence comes from Podarcis muralis, assembly GCF_964188315.1. Classification (NCBI taxonomy): domain Eukaryota; kingdom Metazoa; phylum Chordata; class Lepidosauria; order Squamata; family Lacertidae; genus Podarcis; species Podarcis muralis. The sequence goes on from NC_135666.1 coordinate 58,435,740, forward strand.
AGAAAGCATGATTCAGCAATCTCCCTGCAGATGTTGGGGTCTGAATGCAAGACCATTGCTCCCCATTCATATCAGTGGAGGAAGCTCCTCCATGAAAACCATGGGATGTAGGCATAGCACAGGTCCTTCCAGAGATTTGAAAGACGAAAGCCATACATATGCAGGAGTTTCATTTCTGCACTGTCCATTAGAAGGGTTGTAATCATGCTGCTACTAGGATACAAGGTTTAAAGCTGAACTGCATACTTGCACAACATAAATCTGCTTATGAAACAAGAATTTCAGTTTCTTTTCTTCCTCCTCATGTCCCACCCCAAATCCGCTCCAGAGAATATCCTAACCTTCAGGAGTTGATTTGTGGGGCTGAGAGGAAAGAGAAGCCCCACTGAGTGACCAGATGCCCACTTGTGCATCTTACCTATAGTGCACAACTTCATGAACCAGGTGGGCAATGACAAACTTCCTCTACCCACAAAGCTAGCAAGTCAGGACAAAGCTGCTCAAGCCTGAGCTCCCTGATTTATTTTAATCTGTATAGTAGGCATAGGCAAACTCGGCCCTCCAGATGTTTTGGGACTACAACTCCCATCATCCCTAGCTAACAGGACCAGTGGTCAGGGGTGATGGGAACTGTAGTCTCAAAACATCTGGAAGGCCGAGTTTGCCTATGCCTGCTGTATAGGGTTGCTGGGGAACTTCCGTACATGCTTGAATGTGTGACTAGCCCCTTAGAGTGCTACATACTGTCAATAAAGTATTAGCATCTACAGTCATACCTCGGGTTAAATATGCTTCAGGTTGAGCGTCTTCAGGTTACGCTCTGGGCGACCCGGAAGTAACGGAACGCGTTTGTCAGAGACTGCCTCCAGGTCTCAGCTCACAGAAGACCAACGCTAGCCAGTAGAACTGTACAGAAGTCTTTATTGACATTTAGTTTCCATTTTCAAACCCTAGCGTGCGTCTCTACGTCTAGACCCTAGACCAGCGAAGCCTCGTCTGAGTCTCCGCCCCCTGTACACCAGCTTAAGACTCTAGCCTTACTCCACCTTCTACGTTTCTCCTTCCTCCTCTGGGTCCTACTACCCCCCTGGGTGCCTTCCTTCCTGGATGCCTCGGAAGCGGACCCTTCGGACTCCTCCCCTTCTCTCCGGCGGGCTTTGGGACCCGGCTCTCTCTCCGGACTGCCCATTGCGCCCCCCTCTTGTACATTTGAACTTGGCGCGCGCGCGCTACCCCTGACCTTCCTTTTGACCGTTACCTCGCTCTCTGATGCAGGCGTGGCTAACCCTGACTCATGTCCTTCCGCTGACGGAAAGCTGCCTGCTGCCGATGTTTGGGACTCCTCCCCCTTACTGCTCTCCGGTGGAGAAGCTGGTCCCGATTTCCAGCTGCTGCTCTCTGAGTCCCCTCTGGCCCCTCCTTCCTGGGGTGTTCCCTCTGGCAACCCCCCGGCTCTGACCACTGGAGCCCCTTTCTGTGAATCCTCTGATTCACTGGAGAGACTTAGAGACCTCGGATGGCTATCATCGCTGACTTCTCCCTCAGAACCCTCTCCCTCGGTCTCTAATTCCTCCCTTTCCTGTCCCTCTGCTCCTGAACCCCTGACATCCATCCCCCCCTCGAAGCCCCCCCTTCCCCCCTCCCCTCCTTCCGGTGCGGGTACTGGGTGCTCCGTCGTAGCGGGGGTGCTTGCAGGATACAGTTCGTCCCCCATGTACTCGTCAACGTCGCTCTCCTCTGCTTCCATCTCTCTGTCTTCGTGCTCGAACCCCACGTTGTCCCCCAACACGTCCATATGCGTCTCGCCCCTCTCCCCCTCTTCGGGTGGTCCCATCCAAGGACCCCTCAGCCACTTCCTGCGCCACTGCTCCTCTGGTTGATCGTCCCACCAATACGAGTGGTCTGAGGCAGACCCCGGTGGCGAACCCACCTGGGAGCTGGGGACTGGTGCCTGTTCCTCGTCCGAGTCGAACCCCAGGAATGTGCTGGCTGAAAGAGTGGGTGTGAAGAGCCAGTCGTCGAAATACTCTGCTGGCATGGGCCTGTGCGGGAAGATGGCATGAAACTCCTCTTTGAGCAGAGGCTCCTCCAAGGCATAGTCCGGTACCCAGCTGTTGGCACTGGCCGGGGTACCCTCTCTGGCTAGGAAATATTCTACTCCCTCTTCCCCCCATCTCGAGTCTAAAATCTCTGTGACCTCGTTGATGTGCCCCCTCCTAGGCGACCCCCCCTTTCTGGGCCTTTCTCTGAGCGGGTCTGGTGCTGTGTCTGGCTCCTGAAACCTATGAGGTGCTTTGTAGGGCGTGAGCACCGATCTATGGAACACCGGATGCATTCTGGAACCCTCCGGAAGAGCCAACCGGAAGGCCACTGGATTGACCTGTGCCTGGACTTGGTAAGGTCCTAGCTGCTTGTGCCCTAGCTTCTTCTTCGCTAACGATCTGGTCGGCACTGCTTGCGCTGCTAACCAGACCCAGTCTCCCACCTGTATGTCTTCCCCAACTCTTCTGTGTCTGTCAGCCTGCACCTTGTATGCGTGCTTTGCTAGTTCTAACTGCCTCCTGAGTTGTTCGTGGACTTCCTGCAACTCCGACGCTAAGGCTTCCGCTGCCTGTGGCTCCCCCTCCCCCACTCTCTCTAAACCCGGGAAGGTTCTGGGATGCCTCCCGTTGTTGGCGAAGAACGGCGTCACCCCCGTCGACACGTGCTTCGTATTGTTGTAAGCGAACTCGGCGAGCGGCAGGTAGTCCACCCATGTCGTGGGCTGCTGATTGGCGTAGCATCTCAGGTACTGCTGCATGATGGCGTTGACCCTCTCCGCTTGCCCGTTGGTCTGTGGGTGTCTCGCCGACGCCAAATTGACTTTGACGTTCAGAATGCCCATCAGCTTCTGCCAGAAGTTCGAGATGAACTGTCGCCCCCGGTCGGAGAGAATAGACCGTGGCAGACCGTGGACTTTGAACACGTGGTCTATGAACAGTTTGGCGGTCTGCTCTGCCGTGGCTACCTTCGCACACGGAATGAAGTGTGCCATCTTAGTAAACATGTCCACCACCACTAGCACTGCTGTCTTTCCCCTCGAGCTGGGCAGATCCGTGACGAAGTCCAGGGCCACCCTCTCCCACGGTTCAGACGGTGTCTGCAGCGGTTCCAGCAGTCCCGCCGGCGGTCTGTGAACTGACTTGGCCCTTTGGCAGGTGTCACATCTCGAGACGTAATCCGCTACTTCCCCCCGCATCTTGGGCCACCAAAAGTCTCTGGCTACGAGTTCGACAGTCTTTTCTTTGCCAAAGTGCCCGGCGGTGGGAGCGTCGTGTAGCTGCTGCAGGACCCTTGCGCGGAGGTCGTCTCCCGGCACGTAGAGTGCTCCCTTGTGGAGGAGCAACCCATCGCGTATCTGGAACTCGTCGGCCCTCGCTGTGCCCCTGTGCACCTCCTCCATCTTGGCCCGTGCGAAGGGGTCTTCCCGCAGCGCGCGACGTACGGCGTCCAGGTCCACGGTTGCCGACGCGCATGCCCACGCTTCCGGTGCGAAAATGTGCTTGGCCGCCGACGGTGCCGCCTCCTCCAGGTATTGCGGCTTTCTGGACAATGCATCCGCCATCACGTTGTTGTCGCCTGGGATGTACTCTATCTTGAAGTCGAAGTCCGCGAAGAACTCTGCCCATCTAATGTGTCTCTGGTTGAGGAACCTAGCCGTGCGCCAGTACTCCAGATTCTTGTGGTCCGTGTGGACCTGCACTGTATGTCTGGCTCCGATGAGGAAGTGCCTCCATGCCTTGAATGCTGCATGTATGGCTAGCAACTCCCTGTCCCAGATAGTGTAATTCTGCTCCGACTTGCTGAGCTTCCTCGAGTAGAAGGCGCACGGCCTCCAGTCCCCCTGCTGGTCTTGTTGCAACAGGACAGCTCCCACGGCTCTGTCTGAGGCGTCTGTCTCCACCCTCATGGGTCTGCTGGGATTCACATGCAGCAGCTGCTCTTCGGACGCGAAGAGACGCTTGAGTTTCTGAAAGGACTGCTCCGCTTGCTCCGTCCAGATGAATTTCTTCTTCTTGGAGCTGAGCGTGTCGGTGATGGCCGCTGTCTGCATGGCAAATCCCTTGATGAACTTGCGGTAAAAGTTGGCAAAGCCGACAAACCGCTGGACTTCCTTCCGATTGCGTGGGCTTTTCCAGTCCAAAACTGCGCGAACCTTGGCGCTGTCCATGGCGAGCCCCTTGTCCGACAACTTGTAGCCCAGGAAATCCACCTCCGTCACGTCGAACTGGCACTTCTCCAGCTTGGCGTACAGCCTGTGCTCCTTCAGTCTCTGCAGAACTTCCCTGACATCCCTCTCGTGCGCCTCTCGCGATTCTGAAAAAATCAGGATGTCGTCCAGGAAGCATACGCACTTCTTGTAAAGGAGCCCCGCCAGCACGTGATGCATAAAGGCTTGGAAAGTGTGAGAGCCATTTTGTAATCCGAAGGGCATAACTCTGTATTCGTAGGTGCCCAGTGGCGTGAACATGGCCGTCTTCCACTCGTCGCCGTCGCGCATGCGAATCAGGTTGTACGCCCCACGTAGATCCAGCTTGGTGAAAACGCGTCCTTTCCGCACCGTCGCGAGCAGGTCGTCTATCTTGGGCATGGGGAAAGCTGAGGGCTTGGTTTTCGAATTTAAGATTCTGAAGTCCACCACCAGCCTCCGTTGGGGCGTGTCCCGCTTCTTCACAAAGAATACGGGACTGCCTCCCACCGCTTTCGACTCCCGGATGAACCCACGCTTCAAATTGTGATCTATGAACTCCCTGAGTTCTTGCAGTTCATCCTCAGACATGGAGTACAGTTTCCCAGTTGGCAGCGTCGCCCCCGGCAGGAAGTCAATCTTGCAATCATAGGGTCTGTGAGGGGGTAGCTTGTCCGCCTCCTTCTCGCAGAATACCTCCAAAAACTCCGCATACTTGTGGGGTACTGCTTGCAGCGTGCCCAACTGTAACTGCGGGTCCTCCTCTTCCCCTTCCGGGCTGGGTATAATGCAGTGTTCTGCACAGTAGGAGGAGCCAAAAGTCAGTTGGCGCTGGTACCAAGCCAATGCTGGGCTGTGTCTGTGCAGCCAACTCATGCCTAATACTATAGGCGTGTCGGACAGTTGGGTGACATTGAAACTGATGACTTCCCGGTGATTCCCAATTTGCATCACCATAGGCGGCGTCTGCTGCACCACCTGCCCCCCTAGCAGTTCCCTGCCATCCACCGTGACAACCTTCAGGGGCAGTGTGGCTGGCAGTAATGCTACGTTGTGTTGTTGAATGAACTCCAATCCTATAAAGTCTGCGTTACTGCCAGAGTCAATTGTAATAGGCACTTCTAAGGTGAGTCCATTGGGCAGCTGAAGCGATGCGGTTAGCTGCACCACTGGCTTGGGCGGGAGGGGGTCTGTGGGCTGCAAAATCTCTGGGGACTTCCTCACTGACTCGTCTGGCTGGGCCCCAGTGCCTCCTCTTCCAGCCAGACTTGGTCGTTTCCCTGCTGTGGTGCTCTCTGCTGAGTTGTTTCCAATACTGTCACTGAAGCTGCAGTGTGCTTGAGGATCCTCTGGGGACACTCTTTCGCCATGTGCTCTGCACTCTCACATATATAACACTTCCTGTTCCTTCTAGGCAGCTTCGATTTTACTGCTCCCGGTGTTAAGGCTCTGGTAGCTGAGTGAGCCCTAGCACCACCAATCTCCATCTGCTCCTCGCCCCCTCCCTGTGGAGGCGTGGACTGCGCACGCGCTGCCTCTCTGGGCAAGAGGGAGGGCACTCTCGCTGGTGAGCGTCCCCAACGCCCTTCTTCTTTGCTCCACGGGCGTTCTTCCTGCCTCACCCCAATAGACAACGCTCTTTCAACCACTTGTTGAGTGGTTGTGGGTCTCTCTCCCCTTGCCATCTCATCCTTGATCTGTGCATTCAGACCCTCCCAAAAAAGGTCTCTAACCGGCGGAGAATCCTTATCCCAATTCAGCGCGTTGACCAATGCAAAAAACCGGGAATGATACTGCCTTACGCTGGCTTTCCCTTGTCTTAGCCCAAATACGTCCCTCCGGGCAATGTCAAGGTCTATTTTGGATAAGAAACAGGAGTCCATCGCCTTAATGAACGCATCTGCGCTTTGGAGCGCTGGATCCTTATCCCTCCACAGGTTGCGCAGCCATGCTTTCGCGTCCCCATGCAGATGAGACAAAATAAACCCCACTTTCTCCCGCTCATCTCTAAAGTCTCTTTCCAGCAGCTGCAGCGCAAACAGCACATCTGCTCGGAAATTGGGGTACTGCTGCAAATTCCCATCAAAATGAGATACAATGCTGCCTCCTCTCTTCCCCAAACCGATCCCCTCGGATCTGGGTACTGGGATCCCCTGCTTTACAAGCCCTTCCAACCTGACTTGAAGATCTCTGCAGGCAGCTGCCGCTTCTTCCTCTCTCTTCCTGGATGCGATTATTTCAGCGTTGAGTAGTGTCACCGCTTCTTGCAGGGAAGCTATTTTCTGTTCTGTAGTCATCTTGCCTGACTCTTGTGAGCTCGCAAGGCACCAGTCTTCTACCCTCCCTGCCTCGCTTCCTTAGCGATGCTTGGGGCGAAGAAAACCGATGATACGGGAGACGAGGCTTACTGTCAGAGACTGCCTCCAGGTCTCAGCTCACAGAAGACCAACGCTAGCCAGTAGAACTGTACAGAAGTCTTTATTGACATTTAGTTTCCATTTTCAAACCCTAGCGTGCGTCTCTACGTCTAGACCCTAGACCAGCGAAGCCTCGTCTGAGTCTCCGCCCCCTGTACACCAGCTTAAGACTCTAGCCTTACTCCACCTTCTACGTTTCTCCTTCCTCCTCTGGGTCCTACTACCCCCCTGGGTGCCTTCCTTCCTGGATGCCTCGGAAGCGGACCCTTCGGACTCCTCCCCTTCTCTCCGGCGGGCTTTGGGACCCGGCTCTCTCTCCGGACTGCCCATTGCGCCCCCCCTCTTGTACATTTGAACTTGGCGCGCACGCGCTACCCCTGACCTTCCTTTTGACCGTTACCTCGCTCTCTGATGCAGGCGTGGCTAACCCTGACTCCTGTCCTTCCGCTGACGGAAGGCTGCCTGCTGCCGATGTTTGGGACTCCTCCCCCTTACTGCTCTCCGGTGGAGAAGCTGGTCCCGATTTCCAGCTGCTGCTCTCTGAGTCCCCTCTGGCCCCTCCTTCCTGGGGTGTTCCCTCTGGCAACCCCCCGGCTCTGACCACTGGAGCCCCTTTCTGTGAATCCTCTGATTCACTGGAGAGACTTAGAGACCTCGGATGGCTATCATCGCTGACTTCTCCCTCAGAACCCTCTCCCTCGGTCTCTAATTCCTCCCTTTCCTGTCCCTCTGCTCCTGAACCCCTGACAGCGTTACTTCCAGGTTTCGCCAATTGCGCATGCACAGATGCTCAAAATGATGTCACGTGCATGCGCAGAAGCGGCGAATCGAGGCCCGCAGACGTGCAGACGTGGGTTGCGCTCGCTTCAGGGTGCGAACGGGGCTCCGGAATGGATCCCATTCGCATCCAGAGGTACCACTGTATTCCATTTATTTGATGGGGCATTTTGAGGAAGGAAAGGAAATTGTAAGAGTCTGTCATTTCTAAAATATTCCCACTGCATGTATGTTTGGGGGGTACAACCTTCCAGCGTCCCTGCACACGTTCAAATAGCATAATTCATTCATTGCAAAACCACAAGACTTTAATACAACAGGCCGCCCTCCTGCTTCTGACCTTACAAACTGTTCACTTCAGCAATGTCATTCTCAAAATGCCTGACTGCAATCCCAGAAATGCATTTTAAACGTGGATGCAAACATTTCTATTACTGATAAAACTAGCGCAGCAACTTTTTGCCTTGTGGGGGGACTAGAGCCTGGCTGGCTGAAGTTACAGGCCCAGAAGTGACACTTCAAGGCCATGTCCTTTGCGACATGTGAATCAAATGTTTTTATATATTTATTTATTTATTTCACAAGGCTTCTGCTGACAGCGTTAAAAAGAAAGATAATTCTTTTCATTTGGCAACATTTGTTGAAGTAAAGATAGAATTGCCCACACTAGGCTGACCACAATCTTTCCTTGTTATAGACAAATGATAATTTGAACTCTGCATCAACAGAGCTGTTTAAAGGCAGAGCATACAAAACATCCCTGAAATCTTGTTTATTTTTCCCCAAGACCCCATTCCCACCCACAACCTCCGGAGAAAGCTCAGCATATGCGAGACAAGAATATGTCACCATGTTGGATTGCAACTTGCCGCTCACTCATAACATATTTTTTTAAAAATGTTGTTGTGTAGGAGCTTCCATAAAAGTATTTTGGCATGACATGGTGGACTAACTGCCATGGGTAATATTACAAGTAGGTTTGGGAGCAATTTTGTGTGCTTAAGTACAATTTGTCTTGAATTTAGTCAGGTGGTGACCTAAATGGCTTCTTATAATTGTCTAATCTTAAAAATCCTATATATTACAAATATCAATATAATTTGATACCAGTATGCAGTAGGTCACATATTAGCATGCTGCCCTTCACACAAGGACTTTAACCAAATCATCTTACAGTCCACTTGCTAAAAATTGGCCAAAGATTCCCTATACCACTGGTTTTTCAAATGTTTTATCAGGGCATAGTTGCCTTTGACTGGACTTAACCATCCACAGGTCCTTTACCTTTTATCTTTATTCACTGGAACCACTGCCAAACATGTTCTAATTGTTTGCTTAAAACACATCCAGCACTTATCCCTTGATAATTCCTGAATTGACTTGGAATTCAGCAGTGCAGGGGAATATCAGTAATGGTGGCCAAACATGTATATGTAGCCCAAGGCTCCACAGAACCCAGCTTGAAAATGGCTGAAGATTTCTATCTGATACCATTTGGCAAACATGGCCACAACTTCAAATACTGATTGTACACCGTCCAGTTTCTAAACCAGTCAAAATGTGTGTATTTTGGGCCAGAGTTCGTTGCTCATATACATACTATGATTGTAAACCTTTACTATTAAATGTTTGTAACCTATAGAATTTCACGTTTTCTTTCTCGTAGATCATTGGAACAATCCCACTGATGCCTAATCCAGTCTCATCTAACCAGTCAGCCGGAGGAGCTCAGGGCCTTCAAGTGCAGCCAATCACGCCACAATTACTGACCAATGCCCAGGGGCAAATCATTGCCACAGTCATTGGGAACCAGATCTTGCCAGTGATCAACACCCAGGGAATCACACTTTCGCCACTCAAACCAGGCCAACAGGTAAGTTATGAATGTAGCATTTAAATTAACCGAGAAATAGTTAAAATATATTGATTTGCATTTTCCTCCCCACTCTCACTCTTTGGGTAGGGGTGTTAGGCAAGGAGGAGGGGCAAATAAAGGCAGCCTTCAGTTTCAGCCCAAAATGGTGTCCAAGCCCTCTGTTAACTCCACAACTGCCAGTTTGTTGTCTTACGCAACGGACTTTATATTCCATATATAATCAGATGCACTTTTGGAATGTTCAGGCAGTTGTTATGTTATATTCTCTATCTTAAGAAAGAGGTTCAGGGCTGCAGAGATCAAGCCTTCAGCCACTCAACCAGCAAGGAAATTCTAAGGAGGAATATGCATTCCCTCTTTTTCCTTATTGTTTCAGGTATCTCTGGCCCTGATTAGCTGTATCCCATCCAATCTGCTTGGGTGAATAGGCACACTCTAAAGCACAGCTTTCCAAACTTTTCATGCTGGTGACACACTTCTTGGACATGCACCATTTCACAACAAAGTAATTCAGTTTTACTAGCAAATCAGGGGTTAAACTAACCCCTTTCCAGCTTTTGCACGACACACCTACACACTGCAGCTGACACACTAATGTGTGGCGATGCACAGTTTGGAAAGCTCTGCTCTAAAGCATAAGCTTTTGCTGGATTGGGCAAAGTTCCACCCAGTCCAGCATCCCAATTCTCTGTTGTTTGTGACCAGCACTTGGGTATTCAGGTGCAAAACAGCTTGAAAATCTTCATGGTTCAGATTATACTCTCATTTGGGTAGTGCCAGCCCAGAAGTGCAATCCCTGATGCCTGCCTTGGTCTGTTCCATTAGGCATCATACAAGATTACTTTATCATCCACCCACTCTCAGCTAACAGAACCTCATCCCATATGTTTGTTTTTATTTATTTTGAAGTTTTCCTGCTCTTCTCCCATTCCTTCCTAACCTGAAATCAACATGATATTGGGGAAACGGCAGTGTAGTCAAATGGTTCCTCATTCCTGAAAGGCTGTTTCTCCACCTCTCAGGATGCTGATTCACCGTGGAACGTGATAATGAAGCAGCTACCTTGATCTGAGTTGTGAAGGGTTTCAATAGAGTTTGGAAAACACAGCCAGAGCTACAAATTCTCTTCACATAAGCACACTCACCCACTCAAACTGACACACTACAGCATCCCCGTTTCACTAGTTAACACAGTTCTGTGTCTGAAGCATACAGAGCAAATGAAATATCCATAAACATAACCATTTTTTAGAGGACACTCAGTTACATGAATCTTGAAATGCTAAAATGATTTTGCTTTTTGACCCACAAAGACATCATCATAGTAAAAAGCTTGCAGAGTAATTTACACAGCCAAATTACATTTATTATTTAAAAACACCCACCAAGTAATCTCATTTGCCGTGCTTGAATAGATATATATCTGAATAGTTCAAAAATACATTTTCAAGTTGTTATTTTTTCAACAGCAACCAGTTAGCCACTTTGGGTTATATTAAATTAATAAAACACATATTAGATTGCCTGTGCATTTTATGTTCTATCTCATGTTATAATCCATCATCCTTTATTTGTAATACAGTCATATTTCCGGGAGAGGAGGGAATGCAAGAAGGAAGTTTGTGTCTGAATTCATTTATTGTTCCATTGATATTAGAAAGGCTAACAGTTTGCACAAATTTCTTCTTCTGTGTATATGTACTATTTAGGACACAATTCATTTGAAGTTATCCACTTTTAAGTAGCTCTTTTGATGCAGTAGGAGATATTTAAGTACAACGCTTAACTCTCCCATTCAGATCAACAGAGCTCACCTAGAAGGATTTAACTTTGGCTGATCATGCCCTTACTTTCTAGGAGAGGTCAAGACTGTACAGTCACGTATGCATCAAGAAGACTATTCTGAGATAACAAACAAAATAAATCAATAAATCTTGCATTACAGTTTATGTTTAGATTTCAAAGTTAATTTTAAAATGTTGTATTCAAAGTTAAAAATCTTAACTTGGGATATAGTTCTTAAAATTCAGACCCCAGCGTTTCTGCTACAAACAGGTTCACTTCCAGCAGTGACTGCACTAGGACAGATAGGGAGTTTGGTTGCAGATTGGATATATGACACGGCCTGTTTCTTATTAGTCCTCATCTAGCCCACCACAATACCCAACTACTGGCACAAGAGTCGAAGGGGTGGGATATAAATGAATAAAGAATCTTTAATATTAAGAGCATTGTGCCAGGCAGAGAACGTAGTACAGTGACAGCACCTTATCAATTCTTGTCTCTCTGCTGACGGTTTGTTTCTTTAATTTTGCATTTAGCTCCACCAGCCATCCCAGACGCAAGTGGGGCAAGCAGCGTCGCAGTCCAATCTCCTGCATTTAGCTCACAGTCAAGCATCTATGTCTCAGAGCCCCGTGCGGCAGGCTTCCTCTTCCTCTTCTTCCTCCTCCTCATCTTCAGCTTTGAGTGTTGGCCAGTTAGTCAGCAGTAAGTATAGCCTTCTTGGTATCCTTATTTCACTTTCTCCATCCCAACTTTTCTTCCTTGCTTTTGTGAAGTAAATGTAAGTGTGGCCAACTGGAAAAATAAGCAAGTCATTGACTGCTGAATGGTGCAAATGCCGGTAATAAGAGTTTTAGGCCTAAGTTAGAATTTTTTTATGCAATGTGCATTACTTCTGAATGTGGCCCCACAGACTGACTCCGATGCCCAGTCCCCCTGAGTCAGTCCAGGAGGATACCATGATCAATGATACCAAAAGCTGCTGAGAGATTGAGCAGAAGTAACAGGATGGTACTCCTATTTCTCCCTGATGATAATCTTTCAGGGTGACTAAGACTGATTCAGTTCTGAAAACAGGTCTGAATTCAGATTAAAGTAGATCTAGATAATCCAGGGGTACCTGCAGGAATAGTCAAGACAAACCGTGATACCTGGCTGGTGTGCGCCATTTGGCACAGTAGCTAAGAATTTGTCCATATGTGAACTAGACAGTTAAAAAGTTTGTGGCACAGTAAACAGCGCAGCAGAAAACCATGCAGAGAAAGGAGGCCAAGGCAGATGTATGGGGAAAGAGAGCTCGTGTTGTAATTGCGAGGAAATAAGGAAAAATGGTCTCCCTGTAGAAACTCATCCCTGCCTGTAACAGTTAGAAACAGTTATCATGTGACACTTGTGAGTCTTTGTGCTTTTACCCATATTTCTGCTAGCAGATGGAAAGGGAACGAAACCTTGCAACATGGTGGCCAGGGTAGGACTCAGCTGCACAGGGAGGCCATTCTCTGTGGCAGGCTTACCATAACATGTCCTGTACCCCACTTCTGAGTTTTAATTAGTTGCTCTGCACACAATTGAGAAGCAGATGCAGTTCTGCTGCTGTAGCTAAATCAGAAACGGGAGATCTCTAGGGAAAGCACAAAAACCCCAGGGTCACCATGAAAAAAGCCCCCATCTATGTTCTGTAGAGTGTATTATACATGCCACCCCAATCTGCAAGATTTCAGGGGTTCCAGGTGCCTACCAGGGCCTGTGTTTCGTTTTGGAAATAAGGCACAATGAAAACTATGGCGTCTTTATGATATATGGTTTTATTTGCATATATATACACTTGAACCTAGATGGAAAGAGTTTAGAGCATCCATACCCCAAGAGGCTCTGGTCTCCTCCATAAGCACAGCACAGCATTCACAGCTTGCCCTAGCCAGCCTACACGGTGCTCTGTCCCTTCTTCTGCTTCACAAATCACTTGCAAAACTGGCCACTTTTTTTTCCTGTTGACCCTTCCTGAACTCCTAAACCCCTTTGGTCTCTGCCCATCAACACACAGCTGGAGGAGGGTCCCCTGTCTTCCTTGCTGGCAGTCCTCGCTTTCTCTTGGTGGTTTCCTTAATGAGCCTTCACGGGTCTCTGTTTCTTAATGGCTTACACTCAGCTAGCCCTGGCAGGCTGGTCTGGCTCGTTAGCATAAGCCGCATCCAACAACATTTGGCACAGTTTAATCAAACCTTGATTAATTCCAACTTTTGCTAAACCCAGGAATCATGGGTGGGTGCCTTGCACCCACAAAACTCTGGCACCTCATCACATAACAATTAGCAATACAAATAGATGATACTTGAAATACAATTTAACCAGATGCCCTTAAAAGCCGGGCGGCGTCATATGGAAAAAGGAGTTCCCTCTCTGCCTATTTTCAGAATGTTCACTCCATCCTAGTCAAACTAGACTAAGAATTTGATGCAAAAACTCTACGATGGGCTTGGAGAATTTGTAAGGAATTCTAGTCAGTAGAATTTTGAACATCAGCCTGATAAATAGCAATTTTCCTGCAGCAGTTCTGCAATAAGACTGAGAATAGTTGTGAGCACAAGACGTTGGTCTGCACACTGAATTGTAGCCAAGTCTGGACCACTGATGACTTGCATTTAGAGAAATGAATTGATTCTTGTGGCAAAAATATTTCACATTGGAACATCTCAGGAATGAGGTGATAAATGATAGAGACATTGTGCCAAGGGAATGGCTTCACTATACGCAGGAGTGAACAACGCTTTGAAATATTCCACTATCCCAGTCCCATGCTGTCTCCACCGGCTTCGGGAATGCTTTAATTTAGCAAGGGATCAGTTGCTGAGGAGGGGGGATTGGGGGGGTACCACCTCCAACTGTTGTGTCATTTCCCTTGATAAGTCCTAAATTGACCGCATTTCCAGCACCAAAGGAGCCTTCCTCTGCTAGATAGCTTTTATTATGTGCCCTTTCAGGGACAAAAGCTGTGTCAGTACATTGCGACGGAGGCAGAAGACCAATTTATTCTCGCAGCATTATGAGCATTATCTTCTGAGGGTCCAATGAAAAAATAAAGCAGGTGTCAGTGTTACTATTTTAAGGTTGTGCTTGCATCACCCTAACGGGCCACTGTTTGGGGTGATGCGGAACAAAAATCTTGCAAAGGGTCCAGTGTACGAGCACTGTCTAGTTAAATGACCCAAATACCTTGAAGATATTTTTTGTGATGCAGTTTTTTTAGACAAAATAGAACAAAATACCCATTGCCTTTTTACTAAGTTAACACATTTCCCAAAATCGGTTCTCTCTTTAGTTATTCCCCAAACCTACTAGGAACTAGTTTTACTGGATGAACTCTTTGAGAATGATTCAACGGCTGATTGGGCCAGTCCCCCACTGTCTCCCATACAAGCACTACGAAATATCTGGTCAGCAGGCATTGTGTTTAATGCTTTCCACCACAACTCCTTTCACCCTAAGTTGGCAACAGGGAGGCATCCAGTGCCTTTGCTCTATCTTTTTGTTCCCTTCCCAAAGCCATGCCAATAACGGAGGTGACGCTAATTCCATTTTATATGCAATGAAGAATTCAAACCCTTTTCTTGTATTTTGACAGATCCCCAGACAGCCTCCAGCGAGGTGGACGGGGTGAACCTTGAGGAAATCCGAGAATTTGCCAAAGCTTTTAAAATCCGACGCCTGTCACTTGGTCTCACCCAGACGCAAGTTGGTCAAGCTCTAAGTGCCACAGAAGGTCCAGCCTACAGCCAGTCTGCCATCTGCAGGTAACAAGACACACAGCAAATGCTCATTTCTCCATGCCCCTCTCACGGCTTATTGTTGCTTCTTCGGCCGCCTTTATTGCTTTAATCACATGTCCATGGAAAAGAGCTCCTTTGTACGGAAGAGGTAGAGAGAGGAGTGGATGCTCTTGTGATGGAGTAGATATATTTCAGCACACGTCCTTAAAATAACTTTCATCTCCTTCCCCCCACCCTTTACTTTTGTAACAAGTAGGAAACAATAAATATGTTCCTGGCCTTGAGACATAATTCAGTAGTGGAACGGGAGACCCTGCTGCTGCGGCATAAGCAGCAGCTGACCCTCTTCACACTGTGCCATTTTCTACAGATGGGGAGCAAATATTTCATGGATGCTTCCCTGCCAGGTTTAAGCCCTGTACTACCAGAGCTCGCACTTCACATCTAAGATGTTAATGATGATTTTCCCGAATGATACAGAGGAGAGTGCAGGGAATCTATATAAAGCCATAATGGCTTTTTTCAGACTTTCTGGGATTAATCATATATCACTCTCCAGTGTTTCAAAAAAGGATGGATTCAAGTCGGGGAAAGAATAATGCCCGGAGAGTGACAAAATAATGAAACCAAAAGCAGCCTTGACAGAGTTAAAGGTCTTCAGAGCAAAGTCCCTATGTCTTCATGTGTGTGTGTTACACTAATCCCATGTTTATGCATGAGGTAACAAACACACTTAGGTAACAGCTTTTTTCTCTTGGGCAATGCCTCGTAGTCCTCCTCCATCAGTGAAAGCCAAGAAACCAGCTCTAAGCTCATTTAAGTGGATTTTGTTCTTGGTGATCCATGAAATGCTCTGTCTTTTTATCTGCTCTTTATACTTTTAATGTATTCCCCATAGAACGGAAATGTACTTTTCCTGCAGTTTAAGACTAAGGTTATAAATAACATCAGTATGGGGTAGTGAGCTTGCAGCTCACATTTTCCTCAATGATTTTCCATAAAACCCATTGATTGTTGTTAAATACAAAAAGCTCCATAGGATCCTCTCACTTCTATGGTGTCCCCTACTGTTTTTTCTTATAAGATACCTCCCTGTAGAAAATAACCTTTATTCAGTCTATACAAGGATACCACTGCTGGGAAATTTGTTTCAAGACTTGTATATCGTTATTCCAAACATCACATACTGTAGCACCAACACGAACAAGGCACACAATTGTTATGAAAATGGCTCTCCTCCCCACTCCCTGTTATTTAACTTTAATTTTATTTCATCTCAGTGGTCAATTGGTAGAAGAAACCTAAACAAAAAGAGGGTTGTTGTTGCTTTTAAGGCAACTGCTATTTTATATTTTTGCATTGCACTGTGACATGGTACTATAAATCCACCCAGCTGGATTTGCATGTGCTTGGTTTAATCATCCCAGTTTTTTGTTTCGTCTAATGCACAGCTGCTAACTACATGGGATGCTTCGCATATCCCTTTGAAGTCCATGGCAAATCCCTTGGAAGATTTCAGTGATGCTGGATTTCAACACAGATCTGATGCTTGGAATTATAATATATGAAATTCCTTGGACAAAAAATAAGACTGGATTTAATTCCATGTTTAAGAGACCTGCAGTCACATATTGTTGCAGATATGTAGAGGAAATGACCAAAATGTATTTATTTTTTTAACCTACAGATAGCTTACATGGCTAAATAAAACATTGCAGTGCTTTACCATGCCACAAAATTGGCAAAAGCTTAGTAACATGGTAGCTACTGCCTGATAAATTTTGTACTATACATGCAAAAAAAAGTAAATGGACAAAATTATGCCAGGATCGATCCCATAATTAAGCAATCACCAACAGCTGTCTAGGCCAGCCCTTCAAGAGGCCAGCAATTTTTCAGCAGGAACAGATAGAGAAATTTTCTCCCCACTGCCACCTACAGTACACGAGAGACTGCCACTTAGGCAACAGGAAGAAAGATGACAAACTTGATGGAAAATGGGTCAAGCAAAGGACAGCATTATGATGGGTTGTGCAAAGAGTCCAGTAGGCTTCAGGTCAGGGGTTAGGCACAGATAGATATTATGAGCATGGGAGCATGGCAGAGAGCAATTGTTTGACAATCTTGGTGAACATGGAGGTAGAAGATCATCAATTCATGGCCTATGTAGGATGGATGATGATGGAATTCTCAGCCTCGTGAGCATCATAATCTGACTGGGAAATGGGAACGATATTCCAATAATTTGTCCAGGTAGTTGAAATATTTAAGGCCACTGGTGGCTTTGGCTCTGCGATTCAGTTTAACTGATATATATTATATATTCCACTCCTTTTGTACCGAACACAACATTATCCACAAACTTTTTCCCATCAACAATGGCTGATGAATTACTCAACTTTGTCCAAGTTCAAATTTGCTATGTATACAGGGGGACAATGCGAATCACTAGAGTTTTCTATTAAATGCTAATGTAACAGTGCTAAATAGCTGGATAGGCAGGACAATTCTCAGACCTACCTCAAGAAAACGGGAGAGAAATCTGTAGACATAGGTTTCTCGAACAAACCCAGAGTTCCTTGGGTCTTGAGCTGTGATTCACAATTTACTTACCCCACAGTTGCTCCCAGGACCTCAGGGTGTGTACATAGAGCCATCTCATTTTGTTTTAGCAACAGCCTTGTAAGTTTGGTTTAGGAGGTGGTGGCTCGCCCAATGCTAGCCTGCTGACTGCAGGAATTTCAATCCAGTCAAACCCAACATGTCAGCCAATCTAGGAACCACTTCCTTTAGTAAAAAATTTTTTAAAATGTGTTAAGATCCTTTTGACTGCAGTGGGATTTCAAAGGGCTTGATCACCCAGCTCTTGTAATTAACATTTAAGAGAAATGGTTTCCATGTACTGTTCAACATGAACATGTATATGCCCATCGCAAGCATGTACATCAGGGATGGGGAACCTGTGTCTCCTCCAGAGCTGTAGCTAGGTTATCTTGCGTCCAGATTGCGCCCCCTAGCCACAGACAAATTAGCTCTTCCTTCCACCTCTCCTCCAACCCCCACCCCTCCACCCATTCACTTCGCCCTCTATTTAAAACCATTTCTTATGAGGCAATAATCAATATTTATATTTATGGACATATTTATAGCCGATTTTGCGCCCTCTAATCATCTGCGCCCCTGGCAGGGGCCCACCTCACCACCCCCTAGCTACGGCCTTGGTCTCCTCCAGATGTTAAAGGGTTCCAACTCCCATCAGCCCCAGCCAGAATGGCCAATAGTCAGGGGTGATGGGACTTGTAGTCCAGCAGTATTTGGAGGGCCAGAAGTCAACCACACCAAGTCCGTTACAAATGGAGCACATTCTTTCAAGGGCCATGGCACTTCTGCAAAAGTATTACATTCTGAGACCTATATTGGGAATATTAATTGGACACTGCAAAATGAATGAGTGTAATTTATAAAACTACAAAAAGAGTCATTTGTTAAGTCAACAGGTGATGCAGGACTTTAACTGGACATGCTTTACAAAGACTAAAGTCCTCAGTATAGTTTTCTTTTTCCTGATGGCGTGGAAGATTTGTAAAATCTGGTCTAGCAAAGGACTTTTGATGGCAAAATGATACATAGAGGACCTCATTTACAGGAAATGATATCATTCGGCACAGTGTGCAGACATCCCACAATAAACCCAGCTTGATACCACAGTATATTAGTCCACTATTATGCTGGGTTTCATCTGGAAGGCATGAGTTTCTTTTAGTGCAACTACTTGTGGAGGTATTGAAGGTAATTACAATGTGTCCAGCTGTTTGAACTGAAGACAGCAACAGCTTTGGGGATTCTTTTCCTACCCAGAGAAGGGACACGGTGTTAACTTGCATACAGTGAAAATTGCTTACAAATGAAAAGGAAAAGGAAACCTTAAATTCAGAGGCTAACAGGCACTTTGTGAAATTAAAACAGCAGCATTTGAGCGCTATGGAAGGGAACAAGATCCCAGTAGAAGTAAAAATGAAACAAAATGCCACTGATGTCATTTCCTGTTTTTAGCTTTTGTGTTAAGCTTGAATCTTGTATATAGGATTTTGAAGGGGGGGAGCAAGCTTTGAAATCTGAAATATGTGCCTTCGACAGTAGTAACAGAAGTGAGAACTCAGAGCATGCATGCACAGAGTTCTATCCACTTAAATGAAGAAACTCGATCTGCATGCACCTTCTTTAATCATTAAGGCATGTGATGAGTATCTTCCAATGTGTACCAAAGATCCACGTGAGCCACTGAATGTGCATGGATCTCTGGAACACAGCAACTGGGTATATGAAGTAGCATTCTGACAGCAGTTTGTCACTGTGATTGTTTTTGTTTGTTTAAATGGATCTCTATACATTTGTAGAACTGGTGGTTTTCATAATCCATTGTAAATATCCTCTGCCAGTCAATTAGGCAGGTAGGCAGGAAGTCCCAGCTGGCAGAGCCTCAGTGTAAGACTCTTCTTTCTCAATTTTCCCCTCAGACACACCATCCTGAGAAGCCACTTTTTTCTACCACAGGAAGCCCAAGAGAACACTATAGCTAGCAGTCTGACAGCCAAACTGAACCCTGGCCTTTTGTATCCTGCCAGGTTTGAAAAGCTGGACATCACCCCTAAAAGTGCCCAGAAGATAAAGCCGGTGCTTGAACGATGGATGGCTGAGGCTGAGGCCCGCCATCGGGCAGGTATGCAGAATCTTACTGAATTTATTGGAAGTGAACCATCCAAAAAGCGCAAGAGGCGGACCTCATTCACGCCGCAGGCTCTTGAGATCTTGAATGCCCATTTTGAGAAGAACACGCATCCCTCTGGGCAGGAAATGACGGAAATTGCAGAGAAACTGAACTATGACCGGGAAGTAGTTAGAGTCTGGTTCTGCAACAAGAGGCAAGCACTGAAGAACACAATTAAACGCCTAAAACAGCACGAGCCTGCGACGGCAGCCCCAATGGAGCCCTTAACAGACTCTCTGGAAGAAAACTCTTAAATTGATAGATTTAAAGGAAGAACACACACGAACAAACAAAACTTTAAACATTTGAACTCTGTAAAGATGCTCTTTCACCATCCTTGTAAGTAAAAGACTCAGAAAACTACAAGATGGACAGAACAATTTATAAATGTCTGTGGGTTTTCCTAGATAAAAACAAACAGAAAAAATTACAAAAAAAAATTACACAGCACTTAGTGTGTGTGTATGTGGTAGAACTAGTTCCAAAATAAGCCAGTGTTTTTTTTAAAATGGACTTTAAAGTAAACCAAATAACTGCTTACTTTTTCCTGTATATTATGAAAATGTGAACATGTTTTATGGAAAAAGAACCCAACTACAACAGCAAACCTTTAACTGTTTTTAAAGGAGGGAGAGTACAAGCCTGCCACCTGGAGGAGTGATTGTAGCCTTTCAGGTACCAAGTGCTTCTTCACTATGAAAACTATTAACCAAAGTCAGAAACATGGCATTGAAAACTAGATTGTTAGTCTACTCTTTTATGAGCGCTACATTGTGTTATGAATTTTTACATTTGTACTTTGCAAAAAGAGGAAAATAATAATAATACGGGACTCTCTTTTCCCCCTGCATCCTCTCTCACATGTTCAGCACATGAGTATGCTACACTTGGTTTGAGCTACAATTCTCAACCCTCTTGTTTGGCATACACAGTTTTGTGATCTCCAAATGTTGGTGTGCCAAAATGACTGTTTCTCTAAACGGTGGGGTTTGCTTACTTTATTTTTTTAACCGAAGATCTTATTTATTTGCAGTTTTGATTCAAATTTGGTTGACACTTTGTTTTGGCTGCCTTCTCCATCCCAACACCATTTAAATTTCTTGTGTGAAGACGTGGACTTTTTAAATTATGCAGTGTAATGATGACATTATAAGGACATATTGAGCAACTTGAACTTTCGCTTACAGTATACAACTTGCCACTTACGCTGTCCTTTGGCCACGAACTAGGAGAGGTTACCAAAGCTACTTTTGTAATATAAATATAAAATGCACACGTGGTCCAATATACTGCATCATTGTTTATGGTCCTATCTATATGAAGCAATTTCTCTCCAAAGTCTGATAGCCAAAGAACTTTCTTGGGATTCTATTGAAAAGCAAGCTGATGGCAAATGTAAGAATAGAACGAGGATTTCCCCCCTCAAACTGCTGCATCTCTAACTTTCGTTTTACTGTTTCCACTTTCACTGTTTGTTTGTTTGTTTGTTTGTTTGTTTGTTTGTTTATTCCTGCATTGCAGGGGATTGGACTAGATGACCCTCAAAGTCTCTTCCAACTCTACAATTCTGTTATTCTGTTATTCTGTTCTCCCCCCTCTGGCAAGTGCTACTTTCAGAACTGTGCACAGACACAGAAGGGATTGTGTGAATGCCAGATTTGACTGAATTACTTAATATGACTTGTTACCTAATTTTTGAACTGGGACCCGGAAGCAGAAATCACTGGCACGTATCTTGGCTGTCATCCAAAACTTCATGGCCATTCAGTCAAAAGGGTACATAAAGCCAGAGCAACAAAGTTCATATCTTTATCCCAACATCCCCATAATATTTGGATTCAGGGTCCTCGACAGAAATCTGTGTTACATCCTGCTCCAGGCTTCTCAAAATGCATTAGAATCTGCCATTTCATTGTACAATACTTCTCCACCTCTCCATGGTGTAAATCTGAACTTACTCATCTTTTTTGACACAACTCATCATGTGCGACTGAGAGTCAAATCATCCACAGAATCTGTAGCCTTAAAGGTCCCACTTCCCTTACAGGTTCTTCCCTCTCGCACTGGAAAGTAAGAGGAGATGGTTAAATGGCTGGTCTAAAGCAGGCGGGATGCAACATAGGCAGTTTCACCTGTTTCAACGGGCTTTGGATCCAGTCCTCAGTTTTCAGATTGTCACCAGGGGCATAACCCATGCTCCATTTCAATTGAGCTTGCACAGCAGAATTATCTGGTGGTTTGTGTTTCCAAGCACTGCATGCCAGGAAAATGGTCAGTGGCCAAGCAAATGCTGACTGCCTTCATAAGAAGGCCGCTATGAGCACGTCACAAAATATTTCCTTGCCTTGGAAAAAGTGATCATATGATCTGAATGAACATTTGCCCTCCAAATTAGAAATAGTTGGCTAAAGCCCTTATGAAAACTATGTAAGCATACTCTTCATACAGAAGAAATTAACAGTGTGCAGACAGAAAAAAATAATGTATACTGAGGTTAGATGTAATTAATAAAGCAAAGAGGACTCTAATTCCGAGCTCTGAACAAGTCAGAGGCAAGAAATGGTGATTCAGGATGGGCATGTACAAAATATTCACAAAGCCTGTGCGTTTTAGGTTTTTATTTTGTTTGTTTGTTTTTGGCAGAGAGTAGATTTCTGCTCATGTTAGCAATGTGATCATAGGACTGACTATTTCTCCTGCCTATGTACACCTATAGTTCAACTGCGAGCCTTATAGGCTGAGGTCTGAACTTGCTCTACAGCAAAGGGTGTGCCTCTTCGTAATCGAAATCATGAATTTAAATCCTACTGCAGTAGGTAAGAATGATTAAATTTCTGGATTGGCCA
Organism: Podarcis muralis; assembly: GCF_964188315.1. NCBI lineage: Eukaryota > Metazoa > Chordata > Lepidosauria > Squamata > Lacertidae > Podarcis > Podarcis muralis. The sequence continues at coordinate 58,458,204 of NC_135666.1, forward strand.
TGGGTTGGAAAAAGTCCCATGTCAAGTCTGGATTTTAGTACAGGTGTTCACATCCATCATCTGGCCCTGATAATCAATAACTGCCAAAATTCAGTTTTAACAACAGCAGCTTAATTTAAAACAACAACAACAAAGCTTGCCGTCTGCACCCTAGTTATGATGAACGTGAAATTAAAACTGTCAGGAGTATCAGGAGACCAGCCACAAATTATCTAGAAAACCGTCAAGAGCTTGTAGAACTTTGAAAGCCCATCTCCTAGCGCTCTCCCCATCTCCCCCAGTCATTCCTTTTTCCATTCTCAAATATCATCAAAACCAGAGCCTTGCTCCTGGAAGCAAAAATATACTAGCCATTTGCTGCTTAAAAAATTAGATGTCAGATTCTCCATGGAACAGTTAAAAAGTCTGCAATGGAACGGGGGGGTGGGGGGGATGAAATTTCCAGGAAGCAACATTAACCAAAGACTGTATAAAACACTTAAAACCATCACAGCAACAGTTAGACAGAAACTATTTCCTTTCTAAACTTCACACTGAAATTGTGTAAGTTAGGACGGTGATAATATAAAATGAAATAAATTGCCACCATGAAACAAGTTTTTTGATTTTCATCTTTGTACTCATGGAACCATTAACACGTCATAATGTTCTCTTTTTAATAGTTTTTTCTGGTTGTTATCGCTTATTTATACAAGGGAAAGTGTTAGGTTCGTTTTTAACAATCAGTTTTTTCGCTCGGAGGCATAACGGAGTGCCTGAACAAATTCTTATATGTATATGTAATTCATAAAGGCTGCAGGTATCGGGAGATTTTTTTTTCCTCTCCCCAAACCATAGTTATTATTTCTATTTGTAAATCTGTTCTGGGCTCCAAAGAGCCCTGTACACACACCTAGAACATTCCCATACGTGTACCAGGGTTCTGTCAACTTCCCTTTTAACCACAGCCCCTTATGCTGCTTTGGAAACATCCCCCAAACCCTCAAGAGTGGTTTCCAGGGCGCTTGAGGAGCTGCAGGAAGAAAGCTTTTCCATGAGCAGCTCATGGGATCCTGCTCAAATTATATACACAGCAATTATATACGAAGCCACCTTTGGGCGGTGACGAAAATATAGCACACTAGCAAATAGTGGAGGAAAAAACAAGCCCATTTCTTACTGGAGATAACGGCTTCATTAAGATGTAATGCTAAACCATGGTTTTCTATTACAGTAATGATTCTAATCTCTCTCAAAGCTGGCAAACCTCTCTCTCTCTCTCTCTCTCTCTCTCTCTCTCTCTCTTTCACACACACACACACATACACACTCTTCTTCAAGTGTGTCCGGGAGGAGACAGGAAGCTTCCACTTTTGTTTTGGAATTACTGCAGTCTAGTTTGTCACCCAAATCCTAAACTGTGGTTCTTCTGAACTGTGGTTAGTGAAAACAAGCCAAATTCATAAATTGTGGTTTGAAGTAGGCTTGTTTCCATTCGGATTAACTGCAGCATGTCTGGGATCAAATGGCAAGGCAATCTGCAATCCATCAACAATGAAAACGGATGCTGCCAGCTCCAGCTCATGGCTGCTGGGCTGCTTCTCGTAATGCGGTGTATTAGTAGTAGTGCGTCCAAGTCAGGCCAGAGGCATGTCAGGTTTACCTTCCCTGAGGAGAGAAGTAAGTTTTGCGTAGGGAATTAGCAGAAGTTACTGAGCTGGTTTTTGTTCTTTATTTCTGGACGCATCTTTTCCCACTAAAGCCTAAGGTTTGCTGCCCTAAAAATTTTTTTTTTTAAAGTTCCAGTCACTCGCTGGAACAGCTCCCTGCTACAAACCACTACATTATCTCAGAGTCACAAAGACATTAATTTGGTGTGTGAAACAGATCTGATGCCGGAAATGTTGAGGCTTGGAGTGTACAGATCAGAAAAAGAGACCAAGTCCATTCCGAAGTTTTCAGTTTATGTTCTAATCACGCAAACGAAGAAGTAAACAGACCAAGAAAGCAAAAAGGAGCTAAGAAGGAACAAGTAGAGGCGTGTCAAAGTACTCAAGCTATAACCAAAAAGAAATATGTATAATGCCTTTGCTCGTCTTCTCAATGCTGGACCAAAGCTCAATGTTTGTAGGTATATGCACATTGTATAGATATGGCTAAATGTTGCTGACAATCTTGCAATACTAAACTGTTAATATTTTAAGAAAAGAAAAGAAAAAGAATACAGAAAGAAACTGTTCATCAGTGTTTTACCTCAGCACTCTACTTGTACCCAGCTCATGAGCAACACTGAATTAAGGAATAAAAAAAATAAAAAAATAAAGGAAATTAATTTCCATGTAAATGTTTGACTGTAAAAAAAAAAAAATCTGTTTCAGTAATATTTTGTACTGAGCTTTTTGTCATGTAGTTTGCTTGTTTCCGACTTGAGATTATGTGGGGCACATTTGTTTATTTATTGTTGAGAAAGTGGTTCTTTTTTTAAGATTTTAATTTTATATATATAAATATATATTTTGGTCCTATGTGCTGTCGGGTGCAGTTCATAAGTTCTGTTCTTGCACGTCCTCCATTCATTCCACTGGAGCAGAAGCATGGCTCCAGCGCGTGCTCCATGGAAGTGAATGGGGGCTGTGCAGCAGCGGGGCTTAACGTCTTGCACTCTTAATCTACAGGATGGTCACCAGGGTCACTTATGAGGCACTACAAAGGAGACCTGCTTTTCCATGCATGGCACTCGCAGCAGGAAAGGTGGCAGAGAATGACATGGACTGTGTTGTGTTCTTCATTTCTTTTTCTTTTTTAAAAAGAAAAAAAAATCAAAGGAATCGATGTGGAGGACTTGTGACCAAGAAGCCAAACTGGTTATTTCAAGTTCCTTACTGTTCTGACTTTGAAACCAAAGCTGAATTATCTGCACAGGTTGCTTAACATTTAAAAAAAAAATTTAAAACTGACAAAAACTGTACTTAAACTAGAGCAATATCTGTATGGTCAGTAAAGCTGCACTTTGTGTATTTCTTAACAGCTTCAGATCTGTCACTTTTAATTTGTACCATAAAAAATAAAGAATTGTTTGACATGAAAAATAAGCTGCCATCCTGGGCTTGTCCCAACGTCTCATGTATTATTCATCGGATCAAACTTCATGTTATTTTACATCAATTCAATACCAAAAAAAAGCTTAAAATTTTGTACTGAACCGAAAGCTGGTTTCCACACCCAGATTGCAGATATACAGTGTTTAAGAAAAAACATTATGTAAAAGAGCCATTGATGCTCATAATCTATGCACACACATATAGATCTATCTAGTCCCATTATTTTCTCCAGTCAAACAGATTTTGCAGGTTTTTGAAGCTCTATAAAAACCTTCAAACCTGTTTGACCACAGACAGTGGGAGAGTTGACATCATACCCCAGGCCTTGTCCTCTCTAAAGTTACAAAAGCTGGTTCACAGCCCAGGGCCAGTTAAAAAACTCCCTGACTAAAAAAATCTCTCTGCACAGCACAAATTCCTGTCTAGAATTTACTTCACATAGATGTCTTAAAACATTTATTGACTTACTTAAACAGGAAACACAGAACAAAAGAAATTCCCAACTCAATCTTTTTTAAATGCTACATTTGTGTGATTATACAGTGCAAAATATTTTTAATGATAAACTTTACTTAAAAAAATAGAAAGAAGAATTATGTAGTTTAATACCTGCTAAAAGCAAATAATAGACAAAAATAACACAGTGGATTCATGTTCAAGAAAAGAGGAAGCATTAGTAATGCAGTCAATCTGTGGTTTAATCTCAAACCTATTGCAACAAAAAATATATCATACATCAAAATGGTCAGAAAGAGGGTTTCTATCGCATATGAAAAGTCTCTCAGAATCGCTCACCAGGAAAATTCCCCACACCCTTTTCTGGGTACAACTCAGTATATCTCACAATAACTAAGACAGAAGAATGAATCCTGCACTATCTGAAAGAGCAAATTCAGCATGCACTGTGGAAAAATTAAGTTCAGTTTGTATTTTAAAAGAGGGGGGGAAACAATGTATGAGCACCGATATATTTCCATAGAATGGTTTTAGATACTATATCTTGAAATGTACAGAGCACAATTTAATGCACATTTTGATTCACCTTTTGATGTATAAAACATAAAAGATGTTGTTTCCTCATACACGTCTTTCTCTTGGTATGATTATATGAATTCATAATCAATCACATGGATTCTGATACCTGTTTTGCTTAGCTAGATATGGACCTAATTAGAATAATCATTTTACACAATGAATACCAAATGCAAATTCATAAACATTTTAATAACTGATATCATAAATTTGGCCGTCAGATAAGCATTAGTAAAGGTAAAGGTACCCCTGCCCGTACGGGCCAGTCTTGACAGACTCTGGGGTTGTGCGCCCATCTCACTCAAGAAGCCGGGGGCCAGCGCTGTCCGGAGACACTTCCGGGTCACGTGGCCAGCGTGACAAGCTGCATCTGGCGAGCCAGCGCAGCACACGGAAACGCCGTTTAACTTCCCGCCAGTAAGCGGTCCCTATTTATCTACTTGCACCCAGGGGTGCTTTCGAACTGCTAGGTTGGCAGGCGCTGGGACCGAGCAACGGGAGCGCACCCCGCCGCGGGGATTCGAACCGCCGACCTTTTGATCGGCAAGCCCTAGGCGCTGAGGCTTTTACCCACAGCGCCACACGTGTCCCTCAGATAAGCATTAGTCGTTTGCTAATGCTTATCCAAAGGCCAAGTTAGGTGATATGTTCAATCTGCGCATTCATCTTGTTTTTGCTTTAACAGGCACTGCAATGGGATCAGGATTGGGACTGTGCAGTCCAGGGGAGGGGAATTTAACTCTTTCCCCTTCACAGCAGCGCCATTGAAAGTCCCCATCCTCCCTGGCTGCTGAACATGCTGGCCGGAGCTGATAGGATCTGGGCATAGCTCAGATTAACCCTCTTAATCTCAGGATCATGGCTCTGAGCCCCACATTGGGCAAAAGATCCCTGCACTGCAGGGGTTGGACTAGATGATCCAACTGTATAATTCTACGATTCCAATAACATCTAGATCAGGCATAGGCAAACTCAGCCCTCCAGATGTTTTGGGACTACAACTCCCATCATCCCTAGCTAACAGGACCAGTGGTCAGGGATGGTTGGAGTTGTAGTCCCAAAACATCTGGAGGGCCGAGTTTGGCTATGCCCAGTCTAGAGGGCCACAGGTTATCTGGTCTAGAAGCTTCCTGGGCTCATGGAACGAGATTCATAGTACTTTGGAGCCTAGCCAGCTCCGAGGGGCCGGGGTCCCTTTGGCCCCCACATAAAATATTTGAAGGGCCACCCCCCACAATCTGATGGGCATTGTCATTCAAATGGTGTGTGTGTGTGCCTCGCCTTGTGATCAATTATGTGGGGTGGAGCTTACCTGCCTCCCCATATTTTCTTCAAATTGCCACCCTTGCTAGCCAGAGTATTCAAAAGCCACTCTAATCAAACTAAGCCACTTCCTGTAAAGTTCTGTGAATAGATATTTCACTACCTGTTTCACCGACTTCCTGTTCTCAAAATCTTTATGGCTGTAAGTAACTTGCAGTGAGAAGATTCAAGATTTCCTTATGTAGTGCGCTCAGGCATGCGCGCACACGCGTGCACATGAATGCCAACAGTGTACAAGAAAACACTCAGCAGAAGAAAGAGAGAAATGACCTTTTCATATCTGGTCAGTTGAGTTTAGTCTGAAATCCATTCCTGAATTGATGGCTGACCCACTTATTCATTTAAAAGAAATAGTTTCTCTATGTTATTTTGGGCTTCAGCTCCATTTGTAAAGTCCTCTACCCTTAATTTAGGACTCACTTGGCTTGAAAAATGAAGAACAACCTCCAAGTCATTTGATAGAACAAGATCAGCCAGGACCCCTGTGAACAGAGTGGTATGTCTGCATTTATGCATTTTAGGTAGAACAATAAAGCAACCAATTATTTTGCCAGAGATTTTTCCCTTTTTTTGTTTTTTGTTGTTGTTCCATGAAAATTATGGATTTAGTTTTCTTCATTCACAGCCTACAGAAAAAAGAAAAAAGAACTCGTAAAATAAGCCGCATAAAACCCCCAAACTCTTCAACTCACCTGCCCCCCAAAAGACATCAAATGTGCATATGCATTTAATATAATATGTAGTTTGGCCCCAAAACAATGGCATTTCAGACCCATTTTCAAGTGAGATTCTTGAACCAGAATTCCCCAAGCTTGTTAAAATATGAAAGGCTAACTTATTCTGAAATGCTTTCAAATCCTTTTCTTTGGCACCACATAGGAAACACAAATCTGTATCCATGTCTACTGCAGCCTCCCCTGTCCCATAGGGCAATAAATACCACCTATGGTCACAGTAAATGGGTTAACTTGACTCTTCCCTGCCCCTGCCCCATTTCCCAGGGGTACAAGTCATTCATGGCTCAAGCCAAACCTCACCTCCTGGCACCAGGAACAAAAGGTTCCCATGAATGCAAAGCCAGCCAGGTCTTCAGGGGCTGAATGTCTGACAAACTAAAACATTCATCTGCTGATTGCCTTTGTCAGCACTTAGGAGACAATGTTTTAAACATTTACAGGTAACAGAATGCTGCCATTTCCAGTACATTTGCAGTAAAATCTACTCTCATCATTAATGTGGATGAGTTCTAGAGATGTTAAAATGTTGTTGACATTTCAGACATACCAATTCCAGTATTTCCAAGTGACATACATTTCTGGAATCTTTGAAAATAAAGTTCTGGTGTACCATGTTTTTGGCCTTCAGAGTTTTATGTGATTTCATATTTTGTTGCTTAGGAAAAAATCTGGTTTTGACAAAAATAATAATTAATTATCAGAGTTGGAAGGCAGTTGCGCAAGCCTAAGACAGAAGGAAGGTTAACTAATACTAAAGGTAAAGGTAAAGGTACCCCTGCCCGTACGGGCCAGTCTTGACAGACTCTGGGGTTGTGCGCTCATCTCACTCTATAGGCCGGGAGCCAGCGCTGTCCGGAGACACTTCCGGGTCATGTGGCCAGCGTGACATCGCTGCTCTGGCGAGCCAGAGCCGCACACGGAAACGCCGTTTACCTTCCCGCTAGAAAGCGGTCCCTATTTATCTACTTGCACCTGGGGGTGCTTTCGAACTGCTAGGTTGGCAGGCGCTGGGACCGAATGATGGGAGCGCACCCCGCCGCGGGGATTCGAACCGCCGACCTGACGATCGGCAAGCCCTAGGCGTTGAGGCTTTTACCCACAGCGCCACCCGCGTCCCTTAACTAATACTAGTCTCACCAAATCCTTGGCGACTCCACTTATTCCTTCCCTCTGTTGCAAGGATTATCCATTTATTCCTACTCTCCATTTCTTGTTCTAGTTACTGGTCCATAAGACAAAACGGCGTTTCCGTGCGCTGCTCTGGTTTGCCAGATGCAGCTTGTCACGCTGGCCACGTGACCCGGAAGTGTCTGCGGACAGCGCTGGCTCCTGGCCTATAGAGTGAGATGAGCGCACAACCCTAGAGTCTGTCAAGACTGGCCCGTACGGGCAGGGGTACCTTTACCTTTACCTTTAAGACAATCCATACTATTATCCTATGGTTCAGGAGCCTTTGCTGCGGGATTTTGTTTTTTGAAACTCTTGAGTATATGCCTCTACCACAGAAATCAACCTTACCCACGTTTTTCAGGTTTTGTTGGCATCCACCTCAAAAGACAATGGAGTATACCTCCAGGGGCGAAGTCAAACTACTAGAGCAGTGGTTTTCAACCAGTGTGCCATGGCACCCTGAGGTGCCTTGAATGATGGCCAGGGGTGCTGTGGGCAACCCTGGCCTCTGTCCCTCTGTCCTTCCCCCCCCCTCCTCTGATGTCCTCTCACAACTCTGTCCCCCAAAGGCTTGCACAGCTGTTTGTTGCAGCAGCCCTGGGCGAATGGTGCCTCTGGGGCTGGCCAGGGGGTGCTGGTTGCCAGGAGCTGAGGTAGCCTCGGAGCAAGCAGGCAAGCGGGTGAGGGAGTCCAGCCAGACAGTCCACCAGCCCTTGATGTTGGGAATGGACAGACAAGCCCCATGCCTCTGTGGGGCACAGTGAGGAGGCACCTCTCTTTGGGGCAGTGGGGGGCAGCTCAGAGACCAGGGGCAGTGGCTGCCCGGAGGACTCCCAAGGAGACAGGAGAGGAGAAGAGGCTGAGGGAACACTCAACAAAGGAGGGTGTTCGAAAAAGAGTGAGAGGCTGTCAGCTCTGCAGGCAAGGGGTGACATAACTGGGCTCCTGAGCCCCACAGGGTGCTGCAGAAAGAAGATCAAGGCGGCCGTGGACTCAAAAAGCTTGAAAACCTCTGTACTGGAGAATCACAGTGCCAGCTGTGATTGCAGAGATGGGTAACTGTAACTCATAACTGCTGCCTCCCGTGTTGTTTTTGCTGTGTTAGCAGCACCAAAGTGACCTCTCTGGGTCGCATGCCTGGGCAGTGTGTATGGAGGACCTGGCCTGGCCAGAAGACAAGACACGCCCCCCCCCCCAGCCTCACTGATGTGGTCCAAAGGAAAGCAGAGCAACACATTTGGCACCAGCTTGGCTGCAGCAGTTACCAGAAGTAGGTGTGCAAGACACCATCCAACTGTCTTAGGGGCTCTATCCAGATTTGTGTAAGGTTTACTCCTTCGCCTCTTCTTCTCCTGAAGATGTCCTGCAAGGCAGCAGGTGGGGGTTTTTCTTTGGGGTTTCTTCCCCAAGGCTTTCAGAAGCAGGGCAAATCTTTCTATAGTATTTGGTGAAAATGGTTAATTTGGGTGTCCACCTCTTTCCCCCCCAAAAAATTTTTTTACCTTTCCCTGATCTTCTAGGAAAGGGAGTAAGAAAGTGTGGAAACTCTTGCGTGTCTTCAAGCCTCAGGCCTGCAGAAGTTTGCCATGACTTGCAAATGACCAAGAGTGAAAACTCCGTAAGTTGTTTCACTGGATTAGATTGTTCTGACCCAGTAAAGCATTCTTAGGTGTACAGGTTTATTAACGCCGTGTGTGTGTTTTAACCATTTGAAGGCCTTAGAAGGCATCCCTAATTTGAAAGGGCCTTTAAGATCAAACAACACTTGGTTTTGAAATTTCTTCAAAGAGCCAAAACAGCCTGTCTGATTTCACTTCCCTGACAACAAATGCCTGGTATTGTCTTTGATATGCTGGCAGCTGCAGAAGTTTGAAGTTTTCTATTAAGACAAGCACTATTTACTTCCGTGGCACTTACACATAATAGAGCACTTTTGACTTCTATAAAGTGTGTGTTATTAAAGCACTTTGCTAATGTACCGAGGCTCTTTCGCAAAACAAGGTAAGATAGAAGCAACCCCTTTTCAAAATGTCTTTGGGAAATGAGATGAAAGTAGGGGGAAAAGGGGGGATTTAAGGGTGCAAAGCAGTTCTTTAACAATAAGAAGAGCTGTCTTAAAATGCCGCAATGCATGATTAAAGCCGTCACCTTTATACTTAGAAGTACTTTCATAAACATTTGTAACAATTTAAACATAGTCTGCCATTCTACCCTTTTCACACAAGGGCCCTTCACTTTAATGGCAACCTTTTAGATGAAGCCAAAGTAGAAAGAGGGAGAATAACATTTATGCTGCAGCCTTCATGGTATTCCTGACAAAAGTAAAACAGTGTCATCAAAAAGATAGAATGACACCGTTCTCGTTCCCAGGTAACTGCTGTTGATCGTATTTATTGAAGGTTGCCATTTGCATCTCATGTCTTCCCATTCCTGGAAATGACATGGTGCACACATGGAAAGGGGAACTGGAATCACAAGGGGGACAAACTGTGTGGAGTGTCCTGTTGCGTGCTTCGCCAGCCAGCCAGGCCCCGCTCCAAGACATTCCACGCCATTTGCCCTGCCCACCCAGTTTTCTGCCGTCACTCACAGCCACCTGCTGCCCGCAGCAAGCATTCCAGGCCATTTCTCATTTGGCTGTTTGCAATAGTCAATACAGATGATTAAATAAGTGTTTTTAAAAAGTAACTCCGTTTAACAATTAAATGTTTTGCTTTCATGCTGACTGGGCCAACCCTGCAGAATTAGTTCTATGGCTTGCAGGAGAGTAATACTACCTTCGATGCCTCTTCAAATCAGAACAAATCTGGTCAGACCTCACCTGGAGTACTGTGTCCAGTTCTGGGCACCACAGTTCAAGAAGGACACTGACAAACTCGAACGTGTCCAGAGGAGGGCAACCAAAATGGTCAAAGGCCTGGAAACGATGCCTTATGAGGAACGGCTAAGGGAGCTGGGCATGTTTAGCCTGGAGAAGAGGAGGTTACGGGGTGATATGATAGCCATGTATAAATATATAAAAGGATGTCACATAGAGGAGGGAGAAAGGCTGTTTTCTGCTGCTCCAGAGAAGCGGACACGGAGCAATGGATCCAAACTACAAGAAAGAAGATTCCACCTAAACATTAGGAAGAACTTCCTGACAGTAAGAGCTGTTCGACAGTGGAATTTGCTGCCAAGGAGTGTGGTGGAGTCTCCTTCTTTGGAGGTCTTTAAGCAGAGGCTTGATAACCATATGTCAGGAGTGCTCTGATGGTGTTTCCTGCTTGGCAGGGGGTTGGACTCGATGGCCCCTGTGGTCTCTTCCAACTCTATGATTCTATGAGAACAGCCAGCGGCAGTCTGGAGCCTATACTATTATGAAAGAAGGACACAGCCCTTTGTCAGCAGCTTATAATTCAGAAGCAAATGTTGCCTTCCAGTGCGGTCCACTGTTGAAAGATAGTAAAGAGGTGATTGTGTATAGGATACCAACAGTGCTATTTTTCTAGAAAAAGAGGTGCCGGAACTCCCCATGAACACCTCCCTCGTTCTCTTATAATGGCAATGACGTCCACCTGAGAAGTGCTGGAACTGATGTCCAGAAAGTTCCAGCTGAATAAAGCCCTGGATAGCTCAGTTAGTTAGACTGTGGTGCTGATAACACCAGGGTTGCAGGTTCGATCCCCGCATGGGGCAGCTGCATATTCCTGCATTGCAGGTGGTTGGACTAGATGATCCTCAGGGAGCCTTCCAACACGACAGTTCTGTGATTCTACACTAGTCCTAGTGCTGCATTGTCCCCTCTCTGTCTGGTAGTTGCTCTCCAAGGCCACCAGCAACAATCTTTGTCAGACCAGGGATTGAATCTGGAACCATGAGCTGCACCACTGAGCTACTGCCCCTTCCCTGTTGATCCAAAAAGAACATTTCATTTTTCATACGAGGGAAACCTTCAGACTGCCCTCTCAAAAGATGGCAGGCACAAACATTTATTTTCTCTCAGCCATTCTGTCTATCAGCTGCTCTTTTTCTCTGATTCAGTTTTGATGTGTTTGGCTGCATTGTTGAATTTTGTATTAATTGGCAATTTTATGATTGTATGCAAACTGCATTGAGCACTGAAAAAGTTATGCTTGGAATAAAAACAAAAATAGCCATGTTAGTCTCTGCAGTAGCAAAATCACAAAGGAGTACTGTGCCACTTGAAAGACTGAAACATTTTTTATGGCTTTTGTAGACAAGAACAGACTTCATCAGAAGCATAGGATGGGAGTCAATCTTATAGGAAACCCTGCAAAGGCATAGTGGGGAGGAATACTATTGTTTAATTCATTGAAATTTGCTTTTGGATTTAATCACAGAATCATAGAATTGTAGAGCTGGAAGGGACCACAAAGGTCATCTAGTCCAACCCCCTGCAATGTAGGAATCTCAACTGAAGCATTCATTGCAGGTGGCAATCCAGATTCTGCTTTAAAAACCCCAAGGAAGGAGAAACCACAACCTTCCAAGGGAGTCCACTCCACTGCTAAACAGCTTTACCATCAGAAAGTTCTTCCTGATGTTCAGTTGGAATCTCCTTTCTTGTAACTTGATTTCATTGGTTTGGGTTCTACTCTCCAGAGCAAGGGGAAACAAGCTTGTTCCATGTTCCATATGACTGCCCTTGAGATACATGAAGATGGTTATTATATCTCCTCTCAGTCTCCTCTTTTCCAAGCTAAACATACCCAGCTCCTTCAACTGTTCCTCCTAAGCAAGGCTTGGGTTTCCAAACCCATGATCTTGGTTGCCCTCCTCTGCACACGTTCCAGCTTGTCAATATCCTTCTTAAATTGTGGTGCCCAGAACTGAACACAGTATTCCAGCTGTGGTCTGACCACAACAGAATAGGGCATCCCCTGATCTGGACACTATACTTCTGTTGATGCAGCCTAGAAGAGCATTAGCCCGTTTTTGCTGCTGCATCACACTGTTGACTCATGTTAACCATGTGGTCTACTAAGACCCCAAGATCATTTTCACATGTACTACTAGTAAGCCTGGGACGCGGGTGGCACTGTGGATTAAACCACAGAGCCTAGGACTTGCCGATCAGAAGGTCGGCAGTTCGAATCCCTGTGACGGGGTGAGCTCCCGTTGCTCGGTCCCTGTTCCTGCCAACCTAGCAGTTTGAAAGCACGTCAAAGTGCAAGTAGATAAATAGGTACTGCTCCGGCAGGAAGGTAAACGGTGTTTCCGTGTGCTGCTCTGGTTCACCAGAAGTGGCTTAGTCATGCTGGCCATATAACCTGGAAGCTGTACGCCGGCTCCCTCGACCAATAAAGCGAGATGAACACCGCAACCCCAGAGTCGGCCATGACTGGACCTAATGGTCAGGGGTCCCGTTACTTTACTAGTAAGCCAGTTGTCCCCCATATTATATTTATGCCTCTGGTTCCCCCTGCCTAAGTACAGAACCTTACATTTTGTCCCTACAGAATTCATTTTGTTAGCTTGCACTCAGTTCTCCAATCTGTTAAGGTCATTTTGAATTTGGATTATGTTTTCTGTGGCATTAGCTACCCCTCCCAGTTTTGTGTCATCTGCAGATTTGATGAGCATCCCCTCACTTCCTTCATCCAAGTCATATATAAAGACATTGAGCAACTACAGGCCCAGGACACAACCCTGTGGCACACCACTTGTCACATTTTTCCCCAGGGTTCTTTTACCTAATGAGTACTCTTTGGGTTTGGTCAGTCAACCAGCTGCAAATCCACTAATAGTTACCTTGTCCAGCCCACATCTCCCTGTGGTAAATAATATTTAAGGTGGCTTACAAAATAAAAAATATACAACAAATGGAACAATGGAACAATAATGGTTTTAAAAAAATCAGACACCAAACTAAATAAAAAATAAAAAAATCTCAAGCTCTGAGTAAAAAAACGCCCTCCTGAATAAAATAGTCTTAAAAGCCCATTTAAAAGCAAGCAAAGAAGAGGCTGATGAACCTCTCTTGGGACATTATTCCATAGTTTAGGTGTCACAGCTGAAACAACCCTCTATCTGCTGCCTGCCATTGGGAAATGCATGGAAATTTCAAGGAAGTAGATTTTGGCTAAACTGCAGAGGAAACTTTCATACTGTAAGAGCTGTTCAGCAATGGTTTGAATTAATAGAAGGTTTCTTAAAGAAGAAGAAAAACAGAGAAAATTGTTGATTTGAATCATTCTCGAGATGCTTCAAATATCTGCTAATTCAGCAATCAGATTGCTATTTTGAGAGTGCTCTTTGGTTCCTCTGAATACATGCATTATTTCATCCGGCTCAGTATTGTGTACACTGATTGGTAGCAGCTCTCCAGGGTTTCCTTCCCTAAGGTACACATAGGTCATCACAGCCTGGCGAGAACCCATGGACAGGAGGCTGGCAGAATATTTTCCTCTTGGCACCTGAAGAAACCAGGGAGCCATCCCCTTCCTGGCTCATCTCCCATTCCATGTCCCTCTATGATTAAATCTTTAACAGGAAGAGCAGAAGCAGTGATAGTCCCAAAAGCATGACAATGTCTGAAGGCTAAGCACTTGCCGGGCAACATGAAGTCTCCCTCCCCATGGCATCTGAGGGAAAAGCCCTGGCCTAAGGGTTTGGGTTTCCCCCCAGAATCATTGCATCACTAGTGTTCTCAGAAGGATGTGGCTGGTGCATCCTTTCTTAACCTTGAGTCCCCAGATGTTGCCCGACCACAACTCCCATCATCCCTAGCTAGCAGTCCCAGTGGTCAGGGATGATGGGCGTTGTAGTCCAACAACATCTGGAGACCCAAGGTTAAGAAAGACGGGGCTAGTAAAACCCCTATATTGACCAACTCATAGCTAGGTTCTACTATAATCCCAGGCACAACCCTGCCATGTGTCAGCCCTCCACCTGGAGGCTGAGAAGGGATGACAGATGACAGGGTTGTGCCTGGGATTATGGGTCCTCCACAAGCTGCGCATCTACCAGGGTGGCCCTTCCAAGCCGCTGTAGGAAGCTCTATGACCCATCTGCCGCATGCCTTGCCTTTTGTACAGAGACTTCCAACTACTGTAGATCCGTCTAATGGCATACCCTAATATTGCACCTGTTTTGAGGTGGGGGTGATGCCCCACTTCACCCCTGCCTGATATTAGACTAAAAGGATTCTACCCAATGCTTTATCTGCCACATGAGATGGCAAAGTTGCCAAACCAACCTACAGCTGCAACCAATCCTCAATGCCCCTCTGAAAATCCCTCAGCCAACACTCATTTCCTGCAAGTGAGAAGTGCACACCATCAGGTCTTAATAAGTCCAATCAGCCAAATTTAATGTTCAGGTGCTGAATAACACAGCCTCCAAGGCACTCCATGGCTTGTCGTAAGGCCCTGTTAATTTTCACAAGGGCATGATTGATCCGGGCTGGTTTGTTTGTGCCTCACCACTGCTGAGCTTGGACCTTATGATGACAGTGCCTGGATGTGCAGCATGCAGTCTCTCCAGGTCAGAGGTTGCTGTCAAGACAAGATTGACTCTTTTTCGCGTGACCAGGTCATTCTCATCCAGCTGCAGATCCAGAGGGCCACTTTCTCAGTCTTGCCCTCCAACATAGGGATAAGGGCATCCTACTGCATACCCCGCTGTCCCATCCAGGTGAAATTCACTCTAGGCTGGAGATCCAGTTGCACATCCCAAGGTGTTGCACCTGCATGCATTCATGCCCAGTACACAATGCTATGGCCGCAAATCCAGATGTGCAAGGGGTACCTGAAAGAGAAGAGTTACAGAGACTGGTGGAATGGACGAGGCCTGGGGCAAACATATCCCTCATAGACTTCCAGATGCCACCGGCCCAATGCTTTGGTGCGTTCTGGCATTCAAAGGCTGAAGTTGTGGCACCAACACAAAAGGAATGACCTGAAAAGTCACTAGGGTTACCACAGCATTCAAAAATGAATGCCCAGAGCAGCCTGACCTCATATTTTGACCAGTGGATGTCAGCCATTTTTTTTTCAGATAACCTGCAGAGCCTCACAGGTGACAGGCTTTTTTCTGGTAATGCCAGATTGATGTAAGATCGTGGTCTTTCTTGCCAGGCCCTTTTCCTTCAGGTGCACCAGGCATTGGAGCACATCTGACTCGTTAGTTGGGTGGTCATGGAGCCACCCATTTTTTGCCCGGAATGACTTGAAGGACAACCAGCAACAGGCCGCAACTGCCACCCACCCCAGGACTGGCCATTTTCCTTCCAAGACCCCCATTGCCTTTCAAACAGAAATGTAACAGGCAGAGAGAGAACCACCACGGAAGTGCAGTTCCTCCTGTTACTCCTCTCTGTCATGCCATTTTCAAGGGAATTGGTTTCCTACAGAAGCAAAAAGGCTGGCAGCCCCATTTCCATGGGATGCTGTCCGGACTCACTCCACAACTGAAACTGTACTGTGTCCAGTTCTGGGCACCACAGTTCAAGAAGGACACTGACAAACTGGAACGTGTCCAGAGGAGGGCAACCAAAATGGTCAAAGGCCTGGAAACGATGCCTTATGAGGAACGGCTAAGGGAGCTGGGCATGTTTAGCCTGGAGAAGAGGAGGTTAAGGGGTGATATGATAGCCATGTTCAAATATATAAAAGGATGTCACATAGAGGAGGGAGAAAGGTTGTTTTCTGCTGCTCCAGAGAAGCGGACACGGAGCAATGGATCCAAACTACAAGAAAGAAGATTCCACCTAAACATTAGGAAGAACTTCCTGACAGTAAGAGCTGTTCGACAGTGGAATTTGCTGCCAAGGAGTGTGGTGGAGTCTCCTTCTTTGGAGGTCTTTAAGCAGAGGCTTGACAACCATATGTCAAGAGTGCTCTGATGGTGTTTCCTGCTTGGCAGGGGGTTGGACTCGATGGCCCTTGTGGTCTCTTCCAACTCTATGATTCTATGATTCTATGTTGCTGAAGCAACTCTTGGAAGGGAGCTCTAAGTTTGCTTATTTGTGACTAAGGGCCGATACCCACCTTACATTTTGAACTTGGTTTTGAGACACAATCAACTTTAATTGGCACGTTGCATGCACAGCAACTGCCAGCGGAGCGAAATTCCTGGCTTCCCTTGCAGTCAAAACAGAGGCAGGGGTTTCGGTCCTTTCCTAAGAGAACTCTGAGAAATCTGGCCACATGCAGAATTAAATCTAAGTTAATGAGACTTACTCTATAGTCAGTGTATTTAGAAGAGCACCCTTATCTCATGTGTGCTGTTGGCACCACAAACTCATTTTTCCATTTAAATCTGGTACTTTTTATACCAAAGTTCAACATGAAATTTGCCTCAGAGCCCATTGATTTAGTAGAATTTACTCCCATTTGTTGCGACAGTCCTTTCATGAAAAACAGAGGTGACAATGAAAATAGAACGACACTGTAAACAGAATTCATACAATAATGCATTCTTCTGGAAATAAGGCCAGCTCATGAATGCAAATTTATCGCTTGGCTACTCAGGGTTTGTTGACCCAACTGCATGCATGAACTGGCTCATTCACACAAGCAAGCCACCACCTGAAGACTCGGCCATCAAGTGATGAACAGACATGTGTGAACCAGGCCTTGCTCCCTTTCCCACACCCACACTTTTGCCTTAATCAGAAGCAAAAAAGGAACTTGCAAAATGCTCCCCCTCACTAATGACAGACTATCTCCTGTTTGGGTGGTTTCTTTCTTTTGTTTTTCCATCTCTCCCTCCTTTCCTTTCAACTTGAAGACAGAAAAGACAGTAAAAGTTCCTTCTGTGAGTTGCCAAGGTGCTCCCAGACCATTGTGCAGAATCATTGTCAGGTTAAATTAGGGAGTACAGACTCCATGAGTGTAAAAAAATCAATACTTGATGGAAGATTGCTCCCCGGAAAATCTGTTTTGATTCCAGGATTAATTCGCGACCAAAGGCTTCTGCAAAATGACATGCCATTAGTCAGAAAATGAACACATTCTACCCTTGAAATTGGATGGAAATATGTCAGGTGATTGACCCATTCATTCTGTTCGCTCTCTGGGCAGAAAAAGTAGGTGTGGTAACTGAGAATTAGGCCTGTGAACCAGGTCCATTTTCCAAGCAGTAAAAAGAAAAAGAAAAAAGAAAAAAGCCCAATGTGAATTGCAAGTATTCTCTAGGCCATTGTCGTAAAGCTATTGCAAATGCACTCAGTCAAGGCAAATGTATTTGTCTGGAAGGCCCGACTCTCTTGTGTTTTCCGAATCTCAGAATAAACTGTACTAAAAAAAAAATCTTAAAATAAAGCAGGGATTTTTTTTCCCAGTGTAAAAAAAAAGAAGGAAAAAGGCTTGCAATATTAATGACAATGTAATTCATTGGCCATATATAAAGCAACACTCCCTCCTCCATCCCTGAGCACAGGGTGTTGTTGTTTTCTTTTACAAAAACTTTTAAGAGATAATCACAAGTTTTTGAGCTGTGTCAAATTCCCAGATGTCCTGCAATATTTTCAGCAACAATCAGCCCCAGCTTCACAGGTGGCTTTTGCGCCGACTTTCTTTCCCATACGACCTGCAGCCTTAGAAGGTGCTGACCTCTAGGACGAAAAAGGGCACTTTAATCTCTGTTTATATATTCTGGGCATGAACTGTGGCCACTCACAGCGCAAGGACATGCTGAATATGTGGAACAGGAGGGTCGTGACATTGGATATTTGTTATATTTGCCTGATACACATTCGCCAAGGTGAATCTAACCTCTTGGCGCATAGACTCTTATCAAGTAGACGAAGACATCCATTTCTGTGGTGAACTCTTGGGCAAGCATATTTAAGACCTCGTATTAG
The DNA here is from genome assembly GCF_964188315.1 of Podarcis muralis. NCBI lineage: Eukaryota > Metazoa > Chordata > Lepidosauria > Squamata > Lacertidae > Podarcis > Podarcis muralis. The sequence continues at coordinate 58,476,356 of NC_135666.1, forward strand.
AGGAGCTGGGAGGCCTGTCACTCGACCAGAATGCTCTTATGGCGGAGCAAATTGAGTTATTGAAGAATAGGCCCGAAGCCTGGAGCAAGAAGACAGAGTTGCTGTGTAGGCATTGGTGTTCCGCAAGCATGGCAACTTTCTTGCTTGCCCATTTGCTTGAGGGAAAGCGATCAGCCTACAGCTGTGTAAGAGGGAACAATGCCCAAAGTTCACAGGCCGCATATTGAGTAACAATCATAGGAACCTGGCCTAAAACCGAGTCAACCGTTGGTCTCACGAGCAACATGGACTGGAGGCATCTCTTTGGGACTTCTGACAGGAACCCAGAACCTTCTGCAGGCAAAGGACATGTTTCACCGCTGAGCCACAGCCCTTCTCCTTGGTAGGGGATTGAAAAATGGAAATGGTATGTTGCCGTGATTCAGGCATGTGGGGAACCCAAACTCCAATCCTGCATAGCCAACAAACTACAGTAACTGAATACTGTGAAAGAAAAAGAGGAAAGGAAAATCCTAACTGTTAATTTAGAGGCCTCAGAAGTGGGAGATAAGTTCCATCTATAACTCTTATTTTCTATTGCTCTTCCCTGTTCACAGGGGTGGGGAACCACACAACCAGGGGCCAAATGTGGCCCACTGTGGCATGCCTCTCCATCTGGCCTTTGCAAGTCTCCTTCTCCTCAAGTCATACCCTCAATAGTCTTGCTTCGCACTCCCAGTTTTACTGTCTGGCTGAAGTGTGCCGTTGATTAGGCTGCCATTTAAAATAGCCGTCAAGCTTTTTTTTTTTGGCAAAATTGCAAAAAAGAGGAAGTTTTTGTGTGTTTTTCAAAAAAAATTATTGGTTTTCACAACATTATAAACAAACAAACAAACAAACACATAAGACAAACAACCACAAATCATAGCCTTATTGAAAATTGCACTTATTAACATTGTTAAGTGACTTCCTCGCTTCCCCTTGGTTGAATTTCATTGCGTATCCTTTTAACGGTTTTCCAAATCACAGTTCTTATAAAATTTAACTTAAACATTAACATCCTTAGATCTTCACATTATGAAATTAAACATATTAATTCATCACTTAACATAAATAAAATCCTAAGCCAATTAAGTATCTGCAAGCTGTTTTCAGTTAATTTAACTTAACATATTTAACTAAGTAATCATTAAATTTAATCCATTCTTCCTGATCTCCTCCTTCTGGTCGTGGACTCTTCCTGTCAGGTCGGCTAGCTCCGAAAAATCCATCATCTTCATCTGCCATTCTTCTATCGTTGGTAATTCTTGGGTTTTCCACTTTTTAGCTAACAAAATACAAGCAGCAGTTGTGGCAGCAACTGAAAAAAAGAGGAAGTTTTTGAGCCAAAAAAGACACTGCCGACATGGGTTGCCACACGTCCGGATTTTCCCAAACATTTTATGGCAACCCTAGGATTCATTGAACTCTGACAGTGATGCTTGCTAGGCCCAATGGAGGGTAGAAAAGGGTGTGTGGCAGTGTGAAGAGACTAGCCTGCCATACAAAGGCAAAATGAATGATCGTTGCACCACTCACATTTGCCCTTGGCTCCACCCCCCTCTGCCATATTGCCCTTAGCAGGGCACCCATGTGACCCTCAAGCTGAAAAAAGGTCCCCATACACACTTATGGGATGACTACAGTTTCCCATAGCATGGTACAAACGTTGGGCAAAAATTGTTCTTGAATCCCACAATTATACTTCATATTAGTGCCCTAAGTTTATGTTTTTATAAAGCACCTATTTATAAACACTATACTAAAAAAAGGTAATTGAATCTTTCAGCACTGGAAAGCCCATGAAATTATAATTGTGATTGAAATCATCCTCTCAAGCAATCATTTCCAAACAGTTTGACAAGGCACATTCATGTGCTTAGAGAACAGCTAATGCAAACCAAATTAATTAAATAATTAAGGTCTCACATGTGGCCAAATTATTGCTCTGACTTTGCCTCCTTCTGGTTCTGCATCAAGATTGGCTTGTTCCCCACAACAGTGCAGCCCTGGAGTCCAAGGCATCTCTCCCAGCCAGCCTTCAGCCAGCCTGCCCAAGATGGATCCGTCTTTGCCCTCCCTTCTTGTTCCCAGCACACCCAGCTAACGACACTCTTCTCCTGTTACCTCTCCCACCCATCCATAGGAGCCAACTCCTAGAGGCCAAGGTCCCTTCAGCCCCCCAATAAAATATTTGAAGGGCTGCCCCCCTCCCTATGTTGATGGGCATTGCCATTCAAATGGTGCGCATGCACTGTGTCTTGTGATCGATTATGCGAGGTGAGACTTACCTGGGGCCCTCATTTTATTAAGTTGGTAGCCCTGCAACACCCCTCAACACCTTGGCAATCTCTGTCTGCCCAGGCCCAAGGATTCATTTTTGTCATATTAACACCTCTATCCCGGGTAAGGCCTTGGCTTGGAAAGGAAACTCAGTCAGTATTTCTTCACCCGCCTGGAATCTTCCCTTCAATACTCCAAATATTAACTAGATTCTGACATTCATTAATTTCTTGGGTTTCAGGGGTCTCCCCCCCCCCCCAATACACACACACACACACATTCTGGCAGCCAGACCAAACCTGAACCATCTCGCACTATATAGTACAGCAGATAAAATCCTTAGAGGGTAGGGGGGGAAGGTATTATTTCCTGCTTTCCCCCTCAGAAATCATAGATGCGCATGTGTGCCTGCACATGCTCACACACAGCCTGAGCAAGACCATAAGCCTCTTCTTCAGGCTGAATGGAGCTGTGAAAAGGAGTTCTTAGGGGATGGGGATGTACAGCCACATTTTGTTGCAGGACCCATTTATATAGATTAAAAGGAAATATTATTGAGTGCAAAAGCAGCCTCAACGCCACTTTGCTTTAGGAACTTAAGACCAACACCTCGGTCCACATGGAATTCAGCATCTCTAGCTCCTCCATTCATTTAAAAAGAATGGCAATTGCGCATTAGGGAAGCATTGCGCATGAAAAGCTGTGTTTGCTATCGAATTAGTGGAGAGGTCTGCTCGCGCAAGAAGCTCTTTTGCAAACATGGCAGTTGCAACAATGAGCATCCTAGAAGCAAGTATGTAATCTAAATCACATTGAGCACAAATTATCTGGAAAAAACAAAGTGCATTTAATTCCTCCTTCTGTTTTGTTTCAGTTGGGCTTAAGCACTCTCTCCTTTTTTCAAATGTCTGCTGTATGTCCACAGGCCTCTCTGTACTGAAATAATATTGGGGAAAATATAGGTTTTGAAACTAAAGTGGACCTGTTTCCCCAGCTGTCCATTTATTACCATGCTGTTAAGACGGCAAAACTTCTCTAAGCTGGTTAAAACAGACATTGATGCCGAAAATTAGTAAAAGAATGCAAATTTAGTTATCCAAATTGTTTTTATTTCTTTGGTTAGGCAGAATCAGGAAAAGCTTTCTGACAGTTAAGAGCTGTTTGACAGTAGAACAGTCTCCCTCAGGAGGTTGTAGACCAGGCTTCCTCAACCTTGTCCTTCCAGATGTTTATGGCCTACAACTCCCATGATCCCTAGCTAGCAAGACCAGTGGTCAGGGATGATGGGAATTGTAGTCTCAAAACATCTGGAGGGCCGAGGTTGAGGAAGCCTGTTGTAGACTCTCCTTCCTTGGAAGTTTTTTAACAGAGGTTGGGTGGCCACCTGTCATGGATGCTTTAGCTGAGATTCCTGCATTGCAGGGGGTTGGACTAGATGACCCTTGGGGTCCCTTCCAACTCTACAATTCTATGATTCTGTGATTCTGAAAATAATAGGTAAAGGTAAAGGTACCCCTGCCCGTACGGGCCAGTCTTGACAGACTCTAGGGTTGTGCGCCCATCTCACTCAAGAGGCCGGGGGCCAGCGCTGTCCGGAGACACTTCCGGGTCACGTGGCCAGCGTGACATCGCTGCTCTGGTGAGCCAGCGCAGCACACGGAACGCCGTTTACCTTCCCGCCAGTAAGCGGTCCCTATTTATCTACTTGCACCCAGGGGTGCTTACGAACTGCTAGGTTGGCAGGCGCTGGGACCGAACAACAGGAGCGCACCCCGCCGCAGGGATTCGAACCACCAACCTTTCGATCGGCAAGCCCTAGGTGCTGAGGCTTTTTACCCACAGCGCCACCCGCGTCCCTTCTGAAAATAATAGCAGTAAATAAATGTTTTAGTGTTTGGAGTGGGGATGGGGGAATACTTTGATTTATGGCCTGAGATGACCCTGGAAAGGAACAACCTTTGTGGCTTTTGGACTGCTGCTAATATTACGCAAGTATGGGCTCTGGAATAAATTAAATGTCTTACAGATGCTCCATCTCTGTCTAAGGACTCAGCTATACAGCTGCAAATAAAATGTTTTAAATGTGTTAAAAGTGCATATATGGGGACGCGGGTGGCACTATGGGCTAAACCACTGAGCCTAGGGCTTGCCGATCAGAAGGTCGGCGGTTCGAATCCCCGCAACGGGGTGAGCTCCCGTTGCTCGGTCCCTGCTCCTGCCAACCTAGCAGTTTGAAAGCACATCAAATTGCAAGTAGATAAATAGGTACCACTCCGGCGGGAAGGTAAACGACATTTCCATGCGCTGCTCTGATTCACCAGAAGCGGCTTAGTCATGCTGGCCACATGACCTGGAAGCTGTCTGCGGACAAACGCCGGCTCCCTCAGCCAGTAAAGTGAGATGAGCGCACAACCCCAGAGTCGTCCACAACTGGACCTAATGGTCAGGGGTCCCTTTACCTTTACCTAAAGTGCATTATACAAATGTGACATTAGATGGCAACGGTGAGCTATGGCAAATTCAATACATTTTTCAAAACTTTTTTTTAAAAAGCATTTTCACAACTTTTTTTTCTGTGCCTAGATTCCTCCTAAATGTGTGCTTTTGCAATCAAGCAAAGAGCTCTGGTTGCCCCATTTTGAAGAATGAAGTACAGGAATAATGTTCAAACAAACCAAGAGGGCTGGGGCAACTTCAGATCCACCACTCAGCTATGAAGCTCATTGGGTATGGCCTTGGGAGCCAGTCATGGCCTCACAGCCTGCAGGGTTGTGAGGATAGAATGGGGAGGTGGCGGCAGGGTGGGGGGAGAGAACCATGAATGCCTCCTTGAGCTCCCTGTAGAAAAGACGGGATATCATTGTGATAACACACACATACAATAGCCCTAAATGCACAAGACACAACTGAGCAGGAAGTTCTCCTGCACAAGCCCCTTTCAAACCAACAGGAACCCAAGCAACGCCACTGCTCTGCAGCCCCAGCCTGCCTCCCCCAAAACTAGTGTGCACATGGGTTGGGGTTGGAGGGCAAAACAAGATTCAGAACACAAGCAGAAATAGTTTGTTATCGTGGGGAAGAAAAGCGAGAAACACACAGCACAGCACACACATGGGGACGTGGTCCTTTCCTGCAACATGTCCCCTGCCCCTACAAAGCTGGGTGCAGCGGCGAAGCTTCATACTCCACTACCAGGGGCGGAGAGCAGGTGGGGGCATGGCTGGAGCCCCCAGGGGCCGTGACGTGCACCCCAGGGGCGTGGCACACCGCCCACAGGGGTGTGGCGTGCGTTCTGGGGGCGTGTCCTCCGCCAGTGGCTGGGTGACTGTTAAGGAGGGGGGGTTGCCTTGCAGGGTGAGAGGTAGAAAAAAATAGGGATGTTAGAGGTAGAAGGAAAGAGAGACACAGAAGACGCTCCCCACTTTCAGGGTTTTTTCCCATCCCTCATAGATCTGGGGGACTCAAACAAGGCGGAGGTTATTGGTGCTGGTGGCGGATTTTGGGGAGGGGGTGTTACAAAAAAGCCACAGGAGGAGACGTGCATACACTTCCAGGCACACAGATCATCCAGCTATTTCTCAATCCCTCTGTGTAAAACTAAGGAGCTGTTAGAAGCAGGTGATGTTCAGCTCCCAACATCCCTAGCCAGCAGGACCAGTGGTCATGAATGATGGGATTTGTAGTCCACAAACATTTGGAGACCCAGGTTCAGGAAACCCTGGTCTACATCGTGCTGCACAAACCTTGCATGGGCAGCACTAAGTCCACAATAAACTGCTGTGTGGAAGTGCCCCATGATACAACTGAGTGTTGCACTTGTGGACAAGTCAAACAGCGTGTTGCGTTGTTCAAGACACTTTTCTTAGAGCACTTAATCTTACACAGAATCTTCTAAAGAAAAGTGAACTTTCATTAAACTTCCCCGTCGTAGTATGTGTATGTAGTTCATAAGTTAATGATATTTTTCTTCTCTCCAATTTCACATAAAAAGAAACACTAAAAGACTTTGTCTATCGCATGATGACTCCAGTCAATACCTCACCGCTTGTTCTGTCAATGCCATCAAAATATTGTTTAATAATTTAGAAGCAACCATGTCATTTTCTTTCCAAGCAGTAGCAAATTAGGCACTTACTAAATAATTGACAAAAATACTTAATTCTAGGGATGTCTTGAAGAATGTGCTATTATTAGCTGACAGTTTTTAAAACTTTTCTTTAGATATGTATTTTATTCTTTTATTTTTCATATCAAAGAGAAGCCAAGGGCATTTCAACAGCTGCAGAAGTCTTACTTTTTAACCATTTTCTCTCATTTTTAATACAAAATCTAGTAGAAGGTTCAAAAAGAAATGACAACTACAAAGAAAAAAATATGCCAAGGAAATGCATCACTCCTTCGGCAGCTTAATCTGTCCCAATAGCATTTCTTTCTGGCCACTTGTAACAGCCGGCATTTACCATGCAAATAAATTTCTTTAAAAGGTAGAATTAGAGCTACAAAGAACCACAGAACCACAGAATTATAGGCTGTAGCACAAATATTAACTTCTGCTAGTTGCTTATTGGACTGGAGAGTGTGCACTGGGATCCCAAATACATCAAGAAATTAAGAAAGCACGCATCCAGCCACTGTACCTAATGCCTGCGCTTACATGGTCATATCTGCAACGCTCATACTAGTTGAAATGGCTCTCAGGAGCATCTTGTTATTCTAATTGTCTGCTGAATGGTTTAGTACTACCAGAAGGCAGGATCTAATTGGGTGGGTGAGTTGGTGGGTGGCAAACTAATGGCACTCTAGTCCTATGCAGAGTTTTGGGGATGGGGCAAAATGGTCATGAAAAGCCATCTACCTTCCACACTTTTTGCACACTTGTTCACAACCGTTGTTCCACTCCAGCTTTAACCTCTCTCTCTTACAGTGCTATGCTCGTGGGTTATTGCCTGCCAGGAGTCCACTGCAAGTCTCACTCCTGTACAGCTATAGTTGTGAGAAGTTAGGCCTGACTAGTTAGGGCAGAATGTGCGTCCCATTGAAGTGATCTAAAGTGGGTGATGCCGTCTTGGAAGTCCAAACAGGGCCTTTCCATGGTGGCCCCTCATTTCCGTGTGAAGTCAAAACAATACTTTTACATGGACATTAAAGACCTGATTATTATTTTTAACAGCTGCAGCTTTTAGTGGCTAGTTTGTGGCTGTGGCTGTGTCACATGGTGCTGGGTGCTACCAATTTATGCTGCTGCTATGCGCAGAGATCGCCAGTGCCCCTTGGGGCTGGTAAACTGTAAAGCAGGAGGCCAGCAGTAGGTGGAGCCAGAGCCAATGGCAGGCACAGCCAAATAAATCTAGTCTTGTCTCCATCCTCTTCCCTTCTAAATTCTAAAAGGGCAACGCTGACAAATTCGGAGGAGGAAGCTAACAACCAGTGCCACCCCCCAACCTGGTGTGTGTGTGTGTGTGTGTGTGTGTGTGTGTATAAACTGTATTTTATTGAAAATTTACAACAGAGAAATAAAGTGAAAAGGGTGGAGAAAAGTGAAGGGAAAGCAAAACAAAAGAAAAACAATGAAGAAAAAAGTGCTTGGAACTGTGGTACTTGATACTAGACTAGTTGTTGAGTCAGAATGCAGGGCAGAAAGGTGGGGTGCAGTTGAGGTCAGTGGGGCAGTGCCCTCTCCATTTGCCCTAATGAACCTCCCTCTGATTTTGTACTGCTTTAAATGTAATTAAATGTCTGGTTTGTTTGTTTTTTACTGTATTTTGAGTTGTTGTTGTTGTTATTGGCATACATTGTCAGGGAACTGCCATCGGAAGGACAGGAGGTGCAAAGGCTCACTGAGGTTGAGAGAGACGTAGCAGCTGAAGAGGGAACCAGTAGGGGGAGAGCAGGAACTCCAAGGGAAAGTGAGTCGGAGGGATGGCTCAGAGACGCTTCCAGCGAAAACAGTGGGGAGGTCTCAGGACCTCCTATAGGGACACCCACTCCTCGCCGGAAACTGTCACGCCGAGAGTCCAGAAGACGTGTTTCCGTTAAGGAGCTTTTATGTTGGAAACGATTCCGAAAGCAACCACTTTCGGATTCTGCTAGCGATTGACGCAGCCATGCCGGAGGGGCTCCGTCACAGGCAGAGGTTTGAAAACCTGATCAAACTCTGAGGGACTTGCATTTTACGCACAAGCAGCTCATCATCCCATCACAGCAATCCGAAAGTCACCGAAAGCCAGCTTGTGCAGGGAGAGGCATCATGAGCGACCCAGCCGGAACCGGAGGAGCAGGAGCAGCTGGAGGGGGTCCAAGCCTGGAAGAAAGGTACAGGGCGTTGGAAATCCAGCTTGTGATGCAAACGGCGAGGCTTGAGGAGAGGAGGGCTCAGGATGCAGAAAAGGGAAAGGAGAAAACCACCCCGCTCGCCAGAAAGGTGCCAGGATTGGTGCAGAAATTCGGGGGGGATCCCAGGAACTATCATGCCTTTAGAACAGAGATGCAATACGCTCTCAACCTGCAGTTTGATGACTTCCCCGACGAGGAATCGCGAGTGGCTTTTGTAATTGGCCATCTCGAATCGGGGGTGAAGGACTGGGTTAGACCCCTGATGGCAGTGAATAATGAGATCCTAAAGGACACGAGGAAGTTTTTTCGTGCCATGGACCTGATGTTTTCCAGCGACATTGAGCAGGGAGTGGTACGAAGGCAGTTAATGGCTTGCAAACAGGGGAGCCGATCTGTCCGTGAGTACTGGACTGAGTTTACTATGCTGATTCATAAATTGGGGTGGGACCTATCGGCGGAACCCATCCAGATGCTTTTCGAAGAGGGGCTTTCTTCGGCCGTTAAAGATGAACTTTCCCGGGGGCCCAGGGCGGAGTCTATGGACCAGCTGACCAAATCCGCGCTGGCCATAGGAGCGCGCCAGGAGGCGAGGGCTTTGGAAAAGCGGGAAGGGAAAGGAGAACGTTGGAGGGAGCTCCGCATTCCAGACATTCCAGAGCCACCTTTCCCGCCGGCAGAGCCGATGGAAGTTGGAACAGCGCGGGCGCGCGCAGTTTCAAATCCCAGTGAAGGGCGGAAGAAGGAGGGAAAGAGCGCCAAGAAATGTTATCTCTGCCAACAGCCAGGGCACTTGGCCAGAGTCTGCCCACAAAGAAAGGAATGGCAAGGGATGGCAGGAGCTGTTGGGGAAAAGGAGGAGGAAAGCAAGGAGCAAGTAAAAGCCAACGCCTGGCTGCCACCGTCGGGGCACAGCAGCCAGGCCAAAGAGCAGTGAAAGTGCCCACGCCGGAACCTCCCAGACCTGCTTTAGTGATAGAGGTGTTACTAGAGCTGCCAAACGGACACCCACTAAAGATCAAGGCGCTTTTGGATTCAGGCAGCTCCTGTAATTTCATGAGTAAGGAGTTTGCAGCTGAGCACCAGATACAGACCATCCCTTTAAGTAACCCCTTGCAGGTGACCACGATTGACGGCAGAGAGCTGTTGGGAGGAGAAGTTAGCCAACAGACTGTCCCGATGATAATGAGGGTGGCAAGGCACACCGAACGGATAGCGTTTAATGTGGCCACCTTGGGAGGAGCTCCCATCATTTTGGGGATGAGCTGGCTGGCGCTACACGATCCGCTAGTGGGCTGGCATCAGAGGGTGGTCTCCTTTGGATCAGCGCATTGCCTAGAACACTGCAAGCAGGGGAAGGTTCCGGGAGCAGCCGGAGTCACCCTAGCCGGGATGGAAGTAATGGATAAAGGGAAGGTGCCCCCGCAATACGCAGATCTGAGCAACGTATTCAGCGAAAGGGAAGCAGACAAACTGCCGCCGCATAGACCCTTTGACTGTCAAATCAACCTACTCCCTGGGGCCCAACTCCCAGTGGGCAAGCTGTACGCCATGTCAGACAGGGAGATGCAGGAGTTGAGGGAGTTCATTGACAAAAACCTGAAGCGAGGTTTCATCAGAGAGTCCCGAGCGGTGGGGGGCAGCCCAGTGTTTTTTGTGGACAAAAAAAACACAGATAAGCCGAGACTTGTAGTGGACTTTAGGGCCCTGAATGCAGTGTCGGAACCCCTGGCTTTCCCTATGCCCCGAATTGATGACATTTTGACCAGGGTGAGGAAGGGAAAGATTTTTACAAAACTGGACCTGCGGGGGGCGTACAATCTGATACGCATAAGGAAGGGGGATGAATGGAAGACCACCATGTTCACCCCTTTGGGAGCCTTTGAATACCTCGTTATGCCCTTCGGTCTACAAGCAGGCTCGGCGTGCTTTCAAGCTTTTATGAACCACGTCCTGGGACCTTTGCTCTACAAGAATTGTGTGGCCTTTTTAGACGACGTGTTGGTGTATTCGGAGGATGAGGAGCAGCATGTGAGGGACGTTCGAGAAGTGTTGGGCAGGCTGCAAGCCAACCAGCTGTGGGTGAAACTGGAGAAGTGTCAGTTTCATACCAAGGAGGTGGAATTCCTGGGGTACCGCTTGTCAGACAAGGGATTGGCCATGGATCCAGGCAAGGTCCAAGCGGTACTGGAATGGAAGACACCGAAGACCAAGAAGGATGTGCAAAGATTCCTGGGGTTTGGGAACTTTTATCGGAAGTTCATCAAGAACTTTGCCCACTTGACGGCGCCCATCACCGACTGCCTCAGCAGCAAGAAGAAATTTGTTTGGACGGCGGAGGCGGAGCGAGCATTTGAAGAACTGAAAAGGGCTTTCGCCTCGGAAGAACAACTTCTGCATGTGGATTTACGAAAACCCATGAGAGTGGAAACCGATGCGTCCGACCAGGCGGTAGGGGCAGTACTTCTTCAACCGGGGAGGAGTACGTCGGAGTGGAGACCGTGTGCCTTCTTCTCGCGGAAGCTGAATAAATCCGAGAGGAACTACACGGTGTATGACAGGGAACTACTCGCCATTCACGAAGCGTTCCGGAGGTGGAGACATTTATTAATTGGGGCACAACACAAGGTGCAAGTGTGCACCGACCACAAGAATTTAGAGTATTGGAGAACGGCTCGAGTGCTCAACCAATGACAAGTGAGATGGGCACAGGAATTCTCCAAATTCCACTTTGAAATTTGTTATGTGCCAGGCCCAGAAAACGTCAGGGCGGACGCTCTCTCACGCAAACCAGAGTATTTGGAGGGGGAGGGGGCAATCGAAGAGAGGCATGTCATCCCTGAGGACCGCTGGGTGTGTGGGGCGGCGCTGGTGGGGCAACAAGAACTGGTAGAGGAAACGGAAAATGATGAATATGCCCAGGATAAGCTCAGAGGTCTCAGGGGGGAGGGCGAGAGCCCCGGAGGTTTTGAGGAAAGAAATGGGGCATTGTATTACAAAGGGGCACTGTATATACCCGAAGGTGAATTGAGGGGGAGAGTACTCAAGCAGTTGCACGATAGCCCCACGGCGGGACATTTTGGGCAACACAAGACCATGTGGTTGGTTACCAGGGAATTTTGGTGGCCCAAGGTGAGGGAAGATGTAAGGGAGTATGTAAGAGGGTGTGACCAATGTCAGCGAGCCAAAGGGGAAAGAAGGGCGCCGGCAGGGTTATTAGAACCATTACCCACACCAGAACGGCCTTGGGAAGCGGTATCAATAGATTTTATGACGGATCTGCCGAAGTCCAAGGGGAAAACAGCCATCATGGTAGTAGTAGACCTGTTAACTAAGATGTGCCACTTTGTAGCATGCTCACATGCAGTCACAGCGGAAGAAACAGCGAAGTTGTTTGTAGAACACATCTTTAGGTTGCACGGCGCCCCCTTGAGGGTGATCTCAGACCGCGGCAAACAATTTACTTCCAGGTTCTGGAGGAAGCTCATGAGCTTGCTGCACGTGGAAGTCAATTTTTCGACTGCCCGGCACCCTGAAACCAACGGGCAGGCGGAAAGAGCAAATGGCATCCTCCAACAATATCTGAGGTGTTATGTCAATGACAGAGAGAACGATTGGGTCGAAAAGTTGGCGCTGGCAGAATTTGCCTACAATAATGCGGAGAATGTGTCCACAGGGATGAGCCCCTTTTTGGCTAATTACGGGTGTCACCCCAGGGCATTTCCAGGGGATGGAGGGGAGAGATGGAGCGTCCCAGCGGCCGAACATTTTGTAGAAGAGATGGAAGCGATCCATCATCAGCTCCAGCTCAACTTAGAAAGGGCCAAGGCACAATATAAGAAGCAGGCAGACAAGAACAGAAGGGAAGGTGAAACCATAAGGGTGGGGGATCAGGTGTGGCTGTCAACCCAAGGGTTGCCGTTCAAAGGGGGTTGTAAGAAATTGAGACCCAAAAGATTGGGACCATTTGAGGTCATTCAGCAGGTCAACCCAGTGGCTTTCAAACTCCGGTTACCCAACCACATGAAATTGCACCCAGTGTTCCACAGGTCGTTACTGTCACCATACAGGGGGGGACGTGAAGGGGAGCACGCCAGGGGACCAGCCTTGGAAGAAAGGGAACGCAGCAACCATGTAGCGGAAATCCTCGATTCCAGGTGGAAGGGAAATCAGGTGGAGTATTTGGTGGCGTGGGAAGGGGAACCGGAGTCAGAAAACACCTGGGTGACTGCAGGGGAGGTCAATGACGAGGTTTTAATAGAAACGTTCCACCAAAGATTCCCGAGGAAACCTCAGCCGGTAGCAAGGTTTAGGAGGGAGTATTTCGGCACCACCGACGAGGAAGAGGAACTGGAAGGGTTCGCGGATTCGGAGTTGGAAGAAGGAATGGACTCCGATGACGAGGAGTACCGAGAGACCAGGGGCAGCAACAAGTGGAGGGAAGTGTTCGAGACTTCGGAAGATGAGGGAGGTTCTTTCAGGGGTTTTACCTCCTCACCGCCCATAGGGGAGGAGACGGGAGGGGGTGAAGGGGGCCCTGGAGGGGAGGTGGATGTCAGGGAACTGCCATCGGAAGGACAGGAGGTGCAAAGGCTCACTGAGGTTGAGAGAGACGTAGCAGCTGAAGAGGGAACCAGTAGGGGGAGAGCAGGAACTCCAAGGGAAAGTGAGTCGGAGGGATGGCTCAGAGACGCTTCCAGCGAAAACAGTGGGGAGGTCTCAGGACCTCCTATAGGGACACCCACTCCTCGCCGGAAACTGTCACGCCGAGAGTCCAGAAGACGTGTTTCCGTTAAGGAGCTTTTATGTTGGAAACGATTCCGAAAGCAACCACTTTCGGATTCTGCTAGCGATTGACGCAGCCATGCCGGAGGGGCTCCGTCACAGGCAGAGGTTTGAAAACCTGATCAAACTCTGAGGGACTTGCATTTTACGCACAAGCAGCTCATCATCCCATCACATACATTTTTGTAAACCACTTTGGGGGGGCATTTTGTTTGAAAAGCGGTCTACTCTTTTTAAATGAATAAATAGATGAATAAAAGTTGAATCCCCAGAAACGCTCAGGGACGAAGAGGGCAGATGAAGGGGAGAGGTGCTATTCAGAGGAAAGCTTTTGCAGCAGTGCGAGGAGCAGCAGCAGGGCAGAGAGAGGCAGCCCAGCGGACCTGAGTGATCAGCTGAGGAAACCATCAGGATGATGAGATCAGAGAAGCAGCTTTTGGTATTTTCCCAGAAGGAGCTCTTTGATGACTTGTGAAAAGTGTAATTTCAGGTATACAAAAGATCAAACATAGATAAGGAGAGGTGGCTTAGAGAAGGGGGGGAGAGAGAGATGCTGGGGAAATGAAGCTATTGCTTGGTTAGAAATTATTCATTAAATCCAACTCCTGAAACATAGTCCAAATATGCTGCAACCACAACAGCAACCACCACCACAACAAAAGTTCTGTACTCAGGGGGACGGACAAGATTTATCTTTAACAGGTTGCTTCCATCTTTCATTTCTTTGAAAAATGCAGCAGCAAAGTGTAAACTGAATAAGGGTTTGAGGCCAATCCTGCAAGCCTGAGGAATGATCGAGTCCCAGAGGCTAACATCTGAATTCCAAAGAGAACCTTCCAATTCATGCTTTATCCTTGCCATTACATTGAAGAGCTTATGAATATCTGAACTGGACTGTATTGTTTCAGCATGGGGAAAAAGAAAATCCGAGGCAGCTGATTTGAGAGCAGCTTGTGTAGTTCTTAACAGCATGAGCATCTGCACAGGGTTCTCTCTTTACCCCCTGCAACATACACACTCCTTGTTCCAGCAATCATTTTGTAGTGAAATTCCAGGCAGAGGAACTAATAGAGTCACAGCAGTCTACCTGTATTATAGCAGGAGGGGAGCAGTGGATACCAAAGGTGAAGTTAAACAACTCAAGATTAGCTGATGCCCTGACTACTCCTGTGTGTGTGTGTGTGTGTGTGTGTGTGTGTGTGTGTGTGCATGAAAAGATCTCTGCGGACCTCAGCAACCTGGGATTCAAAACAACTTGGGTTTCTCCCTTTTTTGCCGTTGTCAGCAAAAGAGTCGCGCAACGTTCACTCATAAAAATATGCACCGCACAATTCCAATTTTGTCTATTGGTGTATCAACTCACCGCTATGCAGTACAACCGTTGTATCAACATGGCTTTGGCGCACCTGGCAGAATAAGCAATAATAAGAAACACAGCGGATAGTAGCACCCAGTGGTGTCTTTCTGCCGGCTCTGCAAGGTGTCGTTTTTGCTTCAATCAATATTCCTTCCCTTGCCTAACAGAACAAAAAGCTGAGGAGGTTATTTTATGTCTAATATATAACCCCCCCTACCTGCACTTAACTCCGTTGTGGTTCCAATTAGTGTAAACACCATTCAAGCACTGGCACAGAACGATATTATCCAAAGCTTTGGGGTGCAATCCCAGGAAAGTTGGATGCACTAAGCCCCTCTTAAGTGCTTATTTATCTATGCTGGGCCTGTACAATGGGACCAAACAAGCCATATGCAGCCTATTGTGGCCTGCCAGGGGCCTGACACTCCCCATGTTTTCGCAGCCCTGAGCAGACAGCAAAAACAAGATGTTTGCCAAGTCCCTGAGTGGGCTGTCATTAGGGAAGAAATTAGATTCCTTTCACCTATTCAATGGCAAACCTACCTAATTTGCACTTTCCATGAACCGAAACACATTCGTCTTTCGAAATTCGCACTTCTCCAAATTTTGTAGTGCAGCTCTCCAGGCAAGCAATGCATACAAAAGTGCAAGTACTGAGGTAAAGTGTGGATACAAATGTGTTACAGTGGGGGAAATCACTTCGCAAAAAAATGCGTCTTTTAGGAGAAAATGCTGGTGAATTTTCATGATGTGAAATGAAAGAACAAATCCGCAAACTGATAACGGAAATATGGAGAACTGAATTTATGATTAGAAAAACAAGTCAACGAGAGAAAACAAGATTGGCAGATTTGCCTATCCCTAGCCACCATAAACGACGGACTGTGTTTGACTTAGGCGCTGGTTCAAGTCCTGTAGCCTGATCTTTAAATTTGGTCCGCAATCCTAGTATATAGCAAAGGTAGGGGATCTTTTTTCAGCCTGAGGGTCTCACGTCAGGGGCCAAAAACAAAAGTGGGGGTGGTCAAAGAGTGCCTTGGTGAAGCTAGCAGGGGACAGGCAGATCTTTGCATCCACACGTACACCACACAGACATACATGCAGACATGTAGCAGGCAACAAGCATGTATGTCTACACTGCGGAACTCCCTGCCTGTTGATATCAATCAGGAACCTTCACTGTATGCTTTTTAAAGGTAAAGGTAAAGGGACCCCTGACCATTAGGTCCATTCGTGACCGACTCTGGGGTTGCGGCGCTCATCTTGCTTTACTGGCCGAGGGAGCCAGTGTACAGCTTCCGGGTCATGTGGCCAGCATGACTAAGCCGCTTCTGGCGAACCAGAGCAGCGCACGGAAACGCCATTTACCTTCCCGCCGGAGTGGTACCTATTTATCTACTTGCACTTTGACGTCCTTTCAAACTGCTAGGTGGGCAGGAGCTGGGACCGAGCAACGGGAGCTCACCCCATCGTGGGGTCCCTGCTAAAAACAAGCCTACCCAGATGCTTTAAAAGTCGAGGTGAATTTCAATTTAGTATTTTAACTTTTTGCATGTTTTTTTAATTGATTTTATCTTTTTGTAAACCGCATTGAGGGTTCTTGTTGTTGTTCACAATCAAATGGCATATAAAATGTTATGAAATAAACAACATGTAAGTGCATATTGGTTTGGTTTCATCTTGCTTTTGTTTTTATCATGTATTTTGTTTTTGTTTTTATGCTGTATTTTTTGTGTGTGTGAACCATCCCAATATCTATGGATGAAGTGCGGCATAAAAAATTTAATAAATAACAACCACACCACATACACACATAGCCAAGTAGGAACCCAAAGGACCCTGGTCATCACTGCTCAGCTGGCAGCAGGGAGGCAGAGACGGCTGAGCTCCACTCACCTCCCCCTTCAGCAGCAGTTGGAAGCAGAGATTCCCACGGAGGGCTCTTCTGCAGTCCCCCTTGTTCTGCCCACAAGGAGGACTGGAGCAGAGGAGCCTTTGTGGGCCCCATCAGGCCCTCAGACTGCCATTTCACTTCCCCCACTATACTATACAGTGGTGCCTCAGGTTACAGACGCTTCAGGTTACAGGCTCCGCTAACCCAGAAATACTACCTCGGGTTAAGAACTTCGCTTCAGGGTGAGAACAGAAATTGTGCAGCGGTGGCAGTTGGAGGCCCCATTAGCTAAAGTGGTGCTTAAGTTTAAGAACAGTTTCAGGTTAAGAATGGACCTCCAGGACGAATCAAGTTCTTAACCTGAGGTACCACTGTACATACTGAGTAAGTCTCACTGAACTCATTGCTTGGGGAGCTGCTGTTTCAAATTTCCCGTCACGTCTTTGATGAAGAAGAACCGTGATGGGATTACTCCAGTTTTGTGTTAGGCAGAGTGAGGTGAGCACCTCAGGCACCTGATTGTCCATGTCATTAAAGAGCAGGAAGTCAGCGGTTACTGTCATCTGGGCAGCCCAGGACCTCCATACTCGCCGCCCAGGCTTGCACCCCAGAGAGGTCACTTTGGTGCTTCTAGTGCAGCGAAAACAACATGGGAGAGAGCTGTTATGAGTTACCGGTCTCTGTGGCCACAGCAGGTGTTGTGATCCTCCAGTGGTTTGACTTCACTCCTGAAGGCGCACATCATTGTCCCTCCAGACAGAAAGATGCCAACAGCAACAACAAAATACTGTTGTGTTTCTGTGGTCAAGAGGTGGGAAGAGGCACAGAAACTGAAGTTCATAAAACCACATATTGCTATTTGCACCACAGCCCTTGCACCATGGGTAGTCAAACTAAGGCCCGGGGGCTGGATCCGGCCCAATCGCCTTCTCAATCCGGCCTGCGGACGGTCCAGGAATCAGCGTGTTTTGACATGAGTGGAATGCGTGCTTTTATTTAAAATGCATCTCTGGGTTATTTGTGGGGCATAGGAATTCGTTTATTTTTATTTTTTTCCAAAATATAGTCCGGCCCCCCACAAGGTCTGAGGCACAGTGGACCGGCCCCCTGCTGAAAAAGTTTGCTGACCCCTGCCTTGCACTATGGCTATTCCTTCACCGTCATTTTATGACCAGCTCTGCCCAGCCATCCATTTGGCATGGGAAGTGAAAGCACCCCAGGGTACCATCTTTCTGCTTTTGTGTGGGTGCTGCCAACAGGGTTCCCTCAACATGCTTTGGCCTGCAGCTCACATCAGCTCCAGCCAAGATAGCCAATGGTCCAGGATGATGTGCGTTGTAGTCCACAGTATACGGTGGGCACCATGTTTTCTCCTTCTGGGTCAGAAGCTATGTTGCTTGGACCTCATTTGCATCCTCTGCAAAACAAAATCAAGTAGGAGGCAAGGAGAGACATTGACAAAAATCACTTGAAAAGGTGGAATGAGAGCTGACTCCGCCAGAATGCTCACATTAGGAGGAACATTCTCATGTACGCCCTTGGAACAATGGGAGAGTTGAAGATTTATTGCATTGCCAATTTGACAGCAGTTTTTAACCAGTCAATAAGAACACACCAGATTCTGCCTATACTAGAATAGATGGGAGGTTTATCATCAGTCCAACAATGCGACTTAATATTGTCTACCAATTCTGTAGTGATCATTAGGTCAGCGGCCAGCTTTCTGCTCTCCTAGCAGCTTAGCAAAAGACCAAGTGACAGACAATTTCAGCCTGAGCTTTGCTGTTTTTATCGTGATGGTCTATATGTTTTTAATAGATTCGTATATAGTTTCAATTCTATTAATGTTTAATTGTTTTCCCTCCTACGTTTTTAGATCTTCTTATTTTATCCGTAAGCCACCTTGAGACCCTGTCAGGGGGGAAAGGCAGGGTATAAATAGATGTATGATGATGAGAATAATAATTATAATGCAAATTTTGATTCAGCTTCCTTTGGCCTTTTGCTTAGAGTGTATCGTGACGGACACATTTCTTGCTCTGATGATAAAAACAGTTTTGCATTTTTAATATTCTGGATTTAAAAATAAATAAATAGTCAGATGTGGAAAAGATGCATTTTTGATCCACAATTAGTTTTCCTGGAAGGCGAAAGAGGGGGTGGGGCTAGCTGCCACCCTGTTCCCCTGAGGAGAGGAAGGGTCCTTGGCACCGTGCCATCCAGGGGGGTTTCCCCACTTGCCATGATGCTTCCCGAGGCAGAAGCAGCTCTTCCTTTAGGAGACAGGCAGGAGCTGCTCTTGCTTCTCCCTGCCAATCACCCTCCGCAGCTGAGCATGCAGCAAAGTGGATAACCACAGGCAAAGCCCATGCACAAGCACGATACATTGGTACCTCAGGTTAAGAAGTTAATTTGTTCTGGAGGTCCGTTCTTAACCTGAAGCTGTTCTTAACCTGAGGTACCACTTTAGCTAATGGGGCCTCCCGCTGCTGGAGCACGATTTCTGTTCTCATCCTGAAGCAAATGTTCAGGATGTACCTCTTAACCCAAGGTACAGTGGTACCTCGCAAGACAAATGCCTCGCAAGACAAAAAACTCGCAAGACGAAAGGGTTTTTGGTTTTTTGAGTTGCTTCGCAAGACAATTTTCCCTATGGGCTTGCTTCGCAAGACGGAAACGTCTTGCAAGTTTGTTTCCTTTTTCTTAATACCGTTAATACAGTTGCGACTTGACTTCGAGGTAGCCTTTTTTGAGGTTTTTAAAGCTTTTTGAGGTTTTTGAAGCTTTTCCAAAACTTTCCCGACACCGTGCTTCGCAAGACGAAAAAAATCACAAGACGAAAAAACTCGCGGAACGAATTAATTTCGTCTTGCGAGGCACCACTGTACTATTTCTGGGTTAGCGGAGTCTGTAACCTGAAGCATCTGTAACCCGAAGTACCACTGTACTTGGAAACATTTTAGAAACTCTTGCATTACCCCATCCCGCCAGGGCCTATGAATAAATAAGAACGTCATTTATGTAACAAAGATATATTAAACCTTGTTATTTAAAGACTGGCTTTCCATTCGCCTTTATTTAAATCTTCAGAGATTTCCAAGGCCTGCAAGGGGAAAACAGTGATTTGGCCACAAGACGCATTAGTAAATGTTTTTTAAAACTTCCTTAATATGTTGATAGCATTTCTAACTGGCCTTGGCCCCTTCCAAGGCCTGGAGGGAAAACAGTGATTTGGCCACAAGTTGCATAACTAAATGTTTTTTGAAACTTTCTTAATATGTTGATATCATTTCTAACTGACTGAGGACAGAAGTGCATTATGAAGGCTGTATGTGTCAATTTTTTTTAAGCTTTTAGTACATCAATTAGAGATTTTCTGTCACAGAGAGAAAGTGTGGTACTGCTGGAACTCAAGTGTTTGGAATTGTATTTAAAATCCTTTAGCGCCATCTGGTGCTTACAGTCAAGATTTCTTCTTTTCAATCTGAATCCACGGAGGGTGATGGTCGTGAGAAATAAAATAGGAGAAAAGTACATTAATTAGGAAGTTCCTGTGCAGCCTGAGCATAGCCATGTTGATTCAGAAGTGTGCAATAAGTGGATAGCTCAGCTGGTTAGAACATGGTGTTGACAACGCCAATGTTACAGGTTCAATCCCTGTAAGGGACAGCTGCAGGGAGTTGGACTAGATTGGGTCCCTTCCTCCTCTTTGCATCCTATGAGATAAAACTGCAACCTTAAAATTCCACGTGGAGAGAGATCCCTAGCTTACAGCACATTGCACATTTTCTGTTTGTTTGCAATGTTAATGTCAAATCACACAAGCAGCAGCAGCAAAATCAAAATGGGATGAACACAGAAACGGCATCTCATATGATGCACTTGTCACACATACCTCAGGTTAAGAACTTAATTCATTCTGGAGGTCTGTTCTTAACCTGAAACTGTTCTTAACCTGAAGCATCACTTTAGCTAATGAGGCCTCCAGCTGCTGCTGCGCCGCCAGAACACGATTTCTGTTCTCATCCTGAAGCAAAGTTCTTAACCTGAAGCACTATTTATGGGTTAGCGGTCTGTAACCTGAAGCGTATGTAACCTGAAGCGTATGGAACCCGAGATACCACTGTACTAGATTTCTGAAACAAGAAATACAGTGGCACCTCGGGTTAAGTACTTAATTCGTTCTGGAGGTCTGTACTTAACCTGAAACTGTTCTTAACCTGAAGCACCACTTTAGCTAATGTGGCCTCCTGCTGCTGCCACACCGCCAGAGCACGATTTCTGTTCTCATCCTGAATCAAAGTTCTTAACCCAAGATACTATTTCTGGGTTAGCGAAGTCTGTAACCTGAAGTGTCTGTAACCTGAGGTACCACTGTAATGGTATGCTGCATATTACTGCAACCATCTTAAGCCCACCTCCACTGAAATAAGTCCTGTTTATTTTCATGGAGTAAACTTCCAAACAAGCAAGTTGAGGACTGTAGCCTTATTTTAAAGTATCCAGAGACAAAGTTGCAAAAAAAAAAAAAACAACCCTCAGGAAGAACCTATATAAATGCTGGTCTGGAGAGCAAGGCAGTGTTGCCCTTCTGCCTGCAATAATATCACCCTTGTCAATATAGAGGGCATTCGGCAAGACCCAGCTGCCTGCTAGATTTGCAAACAGGGTTGCCAACTTTTTTTCTAGGAGAGCTCCTGTGCCTTTAATCGCCATATGAAAGTCAGAAATTCAACAAGTGAAGCTCTTCCGATGGAAGCAGGCTGGGGAAACTGCCGCCCGCTTGCTGTTCCGCATTAAGGTACAAGGGAGATGGGTGAGAAAGGCAAGCCTATTTGCAGAGCGAGAAATGCTCAAGGTACTGCTTTATTCCTTATACAACAACATTTTCAAGACAATCATCACAGGCCTAGCAAATCTGGAATTATATTTGACTGACACACAACCCCACCGTATTTTGTTTGCAATTTACTCTCATACTCACTTCATGGGGAACCATGCTTGTTTTACAGGCCTAGACATTGGGTATGTTTTATTTCCTGTTCTTTGTTTCTGATACCCTGCTACAGCTGTTTTTCTAATCATGCAGCCATTTAAAATGAAACATTTAAAAATATTTACTAATGTTGATATTTCTTCAGCATTTAAGCATGTTCAAAGTCAGCCACATTTGTTATCTCAGGAGTAAGTCCATTGATCTTCCAAGCAGACATTGATAGGACCGAACTCTTAATCGCTTCCAGGCAGAGTCAAATTTTGAAGTGGGGCCTACCAGTTCGTAGCTCAGTCTTTTTGTCACTATATTACACAATTTAACCCAAAATATTCCTCAAATCACACCTGGGCAACAAATTCATAGGGGGCACAGAAGGGATTCAAAGTGTGGTCTGTCTTGATAGTCATTTGCTAAATTTTCTGGGCTTGGGGAGAAGCCGTAGCTCAGTGAGAGAGACCATGGAGGAAGTCCCATGTGCAGTTTATGGCATCTCTAGTTAAAAAGGATCAAGTGATGAGGAAAAAACCCTGCCTGGTATCCTGGCAAACGTCTGCCAGTCTGGGTGATCAATACTGACCATTGACCAGGCTCGCTGGGACTGGTCAGAGACCACCAACACCTGAAGGAGCACAGGTTTTCCATTCCTGGCAATTAGAAAGCTTCTTTGTAGTAAAGCCTGTGCTGGAAAATTCTTCCACTAACAATTCCTCCCTCTTCCCTCCCTCCCTCTCTTTTGTTTGTACTGAGAGACAGGAACCACAGTCATTCTGCTTGCCTAGGAAAAGATGAGAAGCACCGATCTGAACCAGCGCCGGGTATATACAGCATGCCGCTGTCGCTCCTTCCCGCACTGGCTTTGTCTCATTGACAGTTGCTATCACTTGCATCAATAATTTAAAGTCACAGACACCACGGCCATGTAAATAATTTAAAAAAACACTATAACCCCCATCCATCCTTAGCGCAGAAAATCAGCTGGGCTCCAAACTTTTCCTAACTAACATATGTCACAAGGTATCTGCGCCGCAGCCAAGCAGCAACTGCAGCTGGAAATAATATATAGGAAGAAGAATATAGTTTTGTGGTATGTTTTGCAGAACAGAGACTTTATTGAACTGGGGGTATTGCTGTTTTCCCATCTAACTGATGAAACGTGAGAGTCTCAGACTGCTACCAAAATACAATGCATCGCAACGGGGGGAGCTGAAATCCTGTCAGCAGAAATATTCTACAGAAGAATGAGGGCATTATTAAGTTTGAAGGAAAACCTTAAATAAATAATCATGGAGTGGGGTCAGGGAGCTCCCAGTGTCTAGGACTCATCTCACTTGCTCACTCACTCCCCACCCTCTCCCCGCCGCCGCCGCCGCCACCAAGTTAAAAAAGTAACAAGTGGCTGAAAGCACTGGATTCCCCCCCCCCCTTTGTCGAATTCACTTTTATACATCTGTATAAAAGAATACAAAATCACTTCCTTGCAGAAGAGTTTTCGAATGAGGATGCTTGGATTGTATTATTATTTATTAATTTTCTATACTGCCCTTCATCCAGTGATCACAGGGTGGTTCACAATATTAAAACACAAGAATACACAACATAGTAAGAAACAGAAACAATTTAAGTGCCTTACACCAAGTCAGATCCATAGCCCAGTGCTGTCTATTTTGGATGGAACTAACTTGTCAGTTCTGGAAGTTAGCTGGGCTGGCAAATAGCTGCACAATGGAA
Organism: Podarcis muralis; assembly: GCF_964188315.1. Lineage (NCBI taxonomy): Eukaryota > Metazoa > Chordata > Lepidosauria > Squamata > Lacertidae > Podarcis > Podarcis muralis. The sequence continues at coordinate 58,499,747 of NC_135666.1, forward strand.
GGATTCTGCAAATCAGTTTCTGTGATTATGGCTGCTGCTGCTTCTGTCTTCCCCATCTCCTCAGATGGTGCATTGCTCACATGAGTAGACTGCTTGGGGGAGGCTGAACTACTCTTTGCTCATATTGGTTTGGCTGAAAAAGACTCTCTCAAGCTCCACTTGCCCATCTTACATGCAACCTGAAGCCCAGAGCATTTTCTGCAAAATCATATTTATTCATTTATTTCTTCAGACAGACAGACATACCCTGCCTTTTCCCCAAACAAGGACTGAACAGCTAAAGAACAGCTAAGAACATGGAAGGGGGAATCATCATTAATTCATTAAATGAAATGTTTCATTAAATGCAACATTTAAATGTAATACCAGTTAGACAGGTGGATGTGCTTAGGATCAGATCAAAATATGCTATGGAGTTGTTGTTATATAGCTCCTAACTGAATGGGTATTTTTTAACCCCTGCCAGAAGAGCAGCGTGTGTTAGAGAATAATTACAGGACCCAGTAGTGAAATCTATACACAGACAAGGATGGGATTCCCTCTGTTTTGCCATTTCCTTTCCCCCGCAATTCCTTTACTGTTTTCCAGGAGCCTGGCGAGCAGGAATTTGGCTAGTGAAACTTTTCACTTCACCGTATCAGAGTGCTGGCAAGTTGTTTCCTTGCTCAGTTCCTTTAACTGTTAAAATGCACCGGCTCTTTGCCCCGGAGGGAGAGAACTGGCCACCCTGAGTGGCTTGAAGGCAACTAGTGCAACTCTGCAGCTCAGGCAGAACTATAAGCTGCCAGAGGAGGCCTTTTGGAGGAACAGCAAAGCATGTGTGTCCTCACCAGGGCTGCCCCCTGATTAAAGAAAGCATTGATCAGTTCACTATTTGAACTTTAAGGCACTTCATTGAAATTAGTCATTTGCATACAAGAACAAGAATTCTAGAGGAAAAGGCATTCTTTCTTTGTTTGGAGATTAAGTCCTGGTATAGCACATTCCGTTTTAGAAGTGGGGCAGTGGCGTAGCATGGGTTGTCAGCACCCGGGGCAAGGCAAGTAATTTGCGCCCCCTAACCCGTGGATTTGCGCCCCCTAACCCGTGGATTTGCGCCCCCTAACCCATGGATTTGCCCTAATCCCCAGATGTTGCGCCCGCCCTGCACCCCCCACGCTACGCCACTGAAGTGGGGTGTGCAGGTGAGAGAGGGAGGCAGGGAGGGAGGGGGTGAATCACTCTTCTAAGATGGCACCAGCCACCTTTTTTGTAAGATTGCACACTAAAAATAATTCAAAACTATTTTTAAAAAATAAATAAAAATCTGCTGCTCAGCTAACAAGGAGCACATTCATTCAAGAAGGTTCAGGCAATTAATCTAATTGATTAACTGAAGGCACCTCCTGAATATGCATTCAGGATTGTTTTTGCTCTTGACACTATTGGGGGTGTCATACACATGCACACATTCATTTGCACCCTCATAAAATTTTGGGGGAGTCACATGACATTATTAATGATCTGTGCATAGCCCATAGCTTCCTGCTGAAATCCCATCACTTTTCATACCACAAATGTTCTGATTTGTGTTTGTTTGGTTTCGTTGCACTATAGGGCTAGGGTGCCCGGGCAATATGGCAAATTAAAGACATAGCTTCTCCCATGTACGTACTTCTTGCTGATGTTCTCTCTCTCTCTCTCTCTCTCTCTCTCTCTCTCTCTCTCTCGGTGTGGGTGTGTAAAGAAGGGAAGGTTTAGCTACTTCAGGATGCATTTGCAATCATTTAATTTCTCCTTTTGCAAAAGTTTCACAGCCAAGCATAAACTAATGTTTTGTTAATTGATAAATCAGCTAAAAGGTTTTTTTAAAAAAATAATCAACCTTTGGGCCAAATTAGATATGATGTTTGTCACATGGATAGTCCTAGTAGGAAAGATTTAATAATAATAATTAGCTGGTGCAGCTGGAGCAAACGAGATCAGGACCGGGGGGGGGGGGGGGGAGATCCATGGCAGCAATCCCCTGTTAGGTGAAGCCTAGTTTAAGAATCCACACTTACCTGAGAGCAAGTTCTATTGTGTTCAATGGGATTTACTTACATGTAGACATGCACAGGAGGGACGCGGGTGGCGCTGTGGGTAAAAGCCTCAGCGCCTAGGGCTTGCCGATCGAAAGGTCGGCGGTTCGAATCCCCGCGGCGGGGTGCGCTCCCGTCGTTCGGTCCCAGTGCCTGCCAACCTAGCAGTTCGAAAGCACCCCCGAGTGCAAGTAGATAAATAGGGACCGCTTACTAGCGGGAAGGTAAACGGTGTTTCCGTGTGCGGCTCTGGCTCGCCACAGCAGCGATGTCACGCTGGCCACGTGACCCGGAAGTGTCTGCGGACAGCGCTGGCCCTCGGCCTCTTTAGTGAGATGGGCGCACAACCCCAGAGTCTGTCAAGACTGGCCCGTACGGGCAGGGGTACCTTTACCTTTACCTTTTAGACATGCACAGGACCGTGCTGTAATTCTGTTTGTTCACACTCATCTCTTTTTACCCTTCATTCATCAAAGTTCAGGTTGCAAGTTCTTTGAGCCAAGGACTTGTCCTTTATTGCTTAAGACGGCACATACGGAGACATGCTAAAATAACAATAACAACAAATCCAGAAACCTCTTTCCCTTTGACGAACATGCCAAGAAATAGTTTAGATTTGTTAAATTTCTAAGTATTCCATCACCAGTCAGAGCAAGTCAATGTTATATTTGCTTGAGAGAGCCTCGGTTTCCTCATGTTTCCCCATGAACACATGTTTGCTTTGTGATTCCGACTTTATTTATTAAGCATATGTATTTATTCTGCTGCTTCCATTCCTCTTATATGTGCTCAGGGGAGCTCAAAGGATATTTCAAAGGCACCAGGCTTAGTTATAAGGATTTCATAAAATTCCATCCCTTAAAATCTTGTAAGTAATCTCATGGATATCTTATAGGCTTTCTTTCTTAAAGCTTTCAATGCAGAGTTGGCTGAGCTCAGTGGGTGTGTGAAGCTGTGCTGATTGAAATGCCAATATTTTATCTCTCTGTGCCTTTGAAATTTACGATTGCAATGAAATGAAAACATTCCCTCTGCATCCTGAGCTGGTTGTGAAGAACATCCTCTGAACATCCTCATTTTTTGTGGAGGATTCAATTTAATTGACATTGGTATTCAATCTTTCCTATTATCACTTCATTCTCTTGTCCTCTTTCCATGCAGTTCAGCCTGATTCGATGGCCCTTGTGGTCTATTCCAACTCTATGATTCTATGATTCTATGATTCCCTTGTTCAGTCAGCACTGAACTGCAATACATACCAGGCACATGGAACAACACCACCAAATAGTAACTGATCTGTCCTCTCTTGTGCTGATACTACCCTACTTACAGTCCTTTCCAAACATCTTGAAAACGTCACAGTGTAGGCTAGTGATCTTACTCCATGAAACCATGATGACTAAAGACTGATTAGGCTGCCAAGCTAAATGAAAAGTTGATATTGTATTAATATTGCCATTGACATAACATTGGAGTATTTAAAAAAAATAGACAGTGTAATATAATGCCATCTGGGTGTTGTGTGTAAGACTGTGTGTGTGTGTGCATATTTGTGTGCATATTCCCACACAATTTCTTAACCAGAATCCACCTCAGAGCTTTACTTGAATAGACAGCTATTTAAGTTGGGTTAGCAAAGATGCATGCTATAAAATCTTCTGTTTGGAGAGATTCAGTTCACTTTGTGTTTCTTGCAGTTGGAAGCCATTGGCCACAGGGCTCCTTGCTTTTCCAGGAAGCCGGAAGAGAGAAAAACTGAGAAGACAGAGGGTGTAGACTAGAGGCTGCAAAGTCACACCCACTTGTAGCTTGTGTTCAGGGCTCAAGTTTATACTTTCAACAATGTTGTGCTCCTGTCTCTTTTTCTGCTCTTTGTGGGTTATGTCGCACCCCACCATGTTGTTATGGTGGAGCAATAAAGCACAAAGGAGGACAAGTCTTCTTTATCTTAAATTGTTGTGCAGAAGTTCATTAAGGGTGATGGGAATTGTAGCTGCGTATGGGGTAAACTAGAGCTCTCAGTATTTTTGGGGTGGGTGCTGTGACTGTATGGTGTGTGCACATCCCCTGTTATTCCGTGCACCTATTAAAATTATCTCTTCTAGGCAATATTTAAGGGTACAGTAGCCCAAACCATTTGCAGAAATATGCAGAAATCTCATATCCACAAAGCTGTTGCACCACTTTGTACCTGGTCACATAAGAGAGAAAGGAAATATATAGATGAACTCTTACTTCCACATCAGCCTGCTAAATCTCTGTGGGCTAGGCTGATATTAAAGGCATAGAAGCACATGCGGTGTAAAAATAGAGGAAGTTGGCAACCCTGACAATTAAGATTCTCTCCCACTGCACATGTGGCCTTTGAGGCTTCGGTTTACTTAAATCCAGGGTATCTCAACCAGGTGCTGCTACTACCATTCTTAGGTAGACAGAGGGAGGAAGTGAGAAAACAGGAGAGGCTGTTAGGAGGTTTCTTCCTGTCTACTGGCTTCAGCCATTTAAACAGAAAGAGAAATGGGTAAGTAAGTTGCTAATTGGGCTGTTGTATTTGCAGCCACTTAGGATCTGGGTTTCCAGGCAGGTGCTAATGTGGAAGGTGTGGCTGGATTACACCACTATGCTGTATGTACACCACAGAGAGGATGTTATAGGTTGAGCAAGGCTACTGTCTCCGGCTGTAGAAGCTGCTGGTTGTTTGCCCCTGAGGTCCCTGGCTCTGGTAAGATAGAGTTATGTCTGCCCCAAGACCTGTCCTTTACCCCCATAATGACCCTGCTGCCCTTGGGTGAGGCTGAGGACTCCATCCCATTACTCCTATTGCAGTAAGAGTCAAATACCTGCCCAGTCTGTTTCTGTATGTGCAAGGCAGGCAAGCAATCTTCTGCTGCACCTTAGCCAATGAAATGTCTAGAGCTAACCTGCCTGAGGACAGGGACTTTGCCATTTCTGGGCTCCATAGACTGTGCTATTACCTGCAGTATAGGGAAAGTAAGTGAAGCAAATGATGTTGATGTGTAGCATAACACAAAGGAGAAATCAAGTGTCCAATATAGGCTTTATGGCCATTTGATGTATTTAACAAACATACAAAAATCACATACCACTTACTCAACAGAAGACCTCTCAAATTAATTATAAAATACCAATGGGGCTAAACATTAAAAACAAGCTACCTGTATATGAAACTAGCATTTTAAAAACAATTGTGCATAATAGAATCACATGTTAAAGTTACATGCCTCAGTTGGCTTGCAAAAATAAAAGTTATTGCAAACATGAAAAACAATACAGTGGAAAGTACCTAATATTACCAGGCAGACAGTTCCAAAAAGTAGGTGTTGAATGGATTGCCTTACAGAAACTTTAAACCTTTTGGCTAGAAAAAATGCTTTGTGCTACTAAAGTTTTATTCATTTTAAAATGGTGTCTGAGGCAATTCTCAATTAGCTCAACAGGATTTTCTCTCAGGTAAGAGTAGGATTACTTCCTTAGAATGATATATGGGGATATATAGATATATATAGATATATATACATATATATATTGATTTAATGTCAAAGACACTTAAGATATAAAACTGAACTTTTAAAATAGCTGTAGGTTTCAGATTATGACATTCAACAGGTGGAAGATTGGGATTTAAGCCAAACACAGGTCCATTAATATTAGTACCTATATTGTAGCCAAGTTCATGAGTCAGTTAATCTGAAATACCTCACCCATCTGGGACTAAATAGTCCTAATTTAAAGTGACTATTGTTGCAGTATGGGCTGTTAGTTGAAGTTATATAATACAGTAATTGGCTGTTTTGCTATATCAGGGGTGGGGAACCTTGAGCCCAGGGACCAAATGTGGACCTCGAGCCTCTCATCTGGCCCTCAAATCTCCCTAAGCCAGACAGCCTCCCAAACTACACCCTTTGTCAGCCCATTGGAGGGTTTTGCTGGGTGGAAAGCTTCCTTCAACTCTGAGAAAGCTTCCGGCTTCCCCGGAAGATAAAGAGGGATCTAGGGAAGGTGAAGACACCAGCCTACTCCCATTTCTTCCTCCACCCTCTTTTGCTTCTGGCCCATGGCCCCCAGGAGGCTTCAAGCAAGGAACTGTGGCCCTTGAACTGAAAAAGGTTTCCTGCACCCTCAGCTAATTAAACTCTTAACTTCTTCCAGATCCTGCGAAATCTGGGTCTACAAATGACGTAATGGAAAAGCTACGTCTAAAATTCTCACAGAAGCCATGGAGTGAAACTATGGAGCTGGTTCGTCTCTCCATGGTAAGAATTGTAATGAAATCAGTTCTGTTGGGGAGGAGTAATGTGGGAGAAACTTTTTTTTTAAAAAAAAATGCTTTCTTGAGGAGAATAATTGAAAGTAGAAGGGAAAGTGAGTCAACGTGTGTATATGTTTTCCATCTTATTTTCTGCCTGGCGGGCCAAAGTTTAACATGTGAGGTTGTTATTTTACTGCCCTGTCATCTCCACTCTTGATCTTGGATGGATAACTCTGAAGGGGGAAATTTGGCAAGATGGCTCTAGGTGGGAATAATGGAGGGGATTCTTAACTTCCCCAAAATACTGATTGATTGTGATTATCAAGGAAGAAACTAAATTCAATTAAATGGATAGTTTGTGTGTGGTCTTGGGAGAGTGATGCAAATTCCATGGTGAGAATGGAAAATAAAAATGGCAGTGTTGTAATGCTTTGTAATTACAAAGCTAATCAATCCCTTACGGATTGAAAAATTGAATAGGCAAATTTCCCCCGTTTGATTTTATATTTTTCCCAATCCACCCCCAGCTGATACTGGGATGTGGGGTTACTTGGTCTGTTATAAAGCCTGGTGGGGGGGATGTCTTCTGCCAGTTGTAGCTTCCACTGCCGCTGCAGCTTTGTAATCTGGCACCCCAAAGGAGGCAATGAAGGTCCAGATATAGGAGGCCTGACGGAGAGTGCTGAATTCCCTATATTGCTTTGAACATACCAGCCAATTTTCTGACTTGCATGTAATGATTATATGATACAAATCTCTCTCTCTCTCTCTCTCTCTCTCTCTCTCTCTCTCTCTCTCTCTCGGTGAGGACAAACATTCTTGGACTTCGAGTAAAACATCAGAGTCTCCCATATCTATTTGCCTTGAGAAAATACAAAGAACCTTGCATGGTAATCAACTCTAAGATTGCCTAATTTTCTGTTATGTTTGATGGAAACGATGTCTAGCTTCTGTCTTGTCATCTTGTGCAACGAATGTGCCTGGGTTCTAGATGCCTTCCTTTTACAAATGGTACGATGAGCAATATAGCACAATTAAGCAAGAATCTTTGGTCTTTTGCTCTTAAATGTATGGGATCTGTTGACTGCTTTTATTGAACACGTTGATTCTGTGTGATGGAACCTTATTCCCTGTTTTTTTCATGTGTGCAGCAGGACCTTTGGCTGCAACAATGAACAAGCTGTCACTTTTGTCAAATCGAAAGGGGTAAGTATACTCTGCATCTACTAAATACGCTCTCTTCACTTCCCACAGCAGTGGGACTGCTAGGTATGTTTCTACGGCTGTATAATTTTCACATGACATGAGTACATGCCATTCGGTGTATTCAGTGGCTAATGCATCCTCTAAGCTGCGGCTTACTGCCATTTCCCTGCGATGTCCTTGAACGAGATGAGCATGAGCAGGTCAGGAGTTCCCCTCGGGCAGAAAGTTTTGGGCCATTGCCCATACTGGGGCCTGTGAAATGATTACTACTTCACCTCAGCCTCTTGACAAAGTGTAGATAAATGCCACTACAAAGTGGCATTTCAGAAAATGCAGGAGTAGGAAGCCACCTTATGCCAAATCCAGCTATTAGTATTTTGATCTCTGTGTCGCCTTGCATCATCTGCCTTTCCCAGCCCTGGAGATGTTGGAGGCTGAACCTGGGGTGGGGTGGAGTGGGGGGTTCAGTCCAAAGCATGTGGTCTTCCACCGATGTACAGACCTGCTGCTGCTGATGATGATGACGTTTAATCAGGAACTGAAACACAGCTGTTTGGAAAGCTGGGTGCAAACACTCCTTTCTGTAGAACCCGTATACATCAACCAAGATAAAGTTTGCAGGATCCACAGGGGCAGCAGCAGCAGATGGTAGTAGTAGTAGTAGAAGTAGTAGTAGTAGTAATTTATACCTGGCCTGTTAAGTTGTGGGTGAACATATCAGACACAGCGATTCTTCAAACAGCTCTTGTTTATTCACAGGCCAGAACAGAACTGAACTGAAGGGTTCAGCCAGCCTGCTTATATAGAGCTCCACTAGAATGCAACAGTAACCATTTTCTGTAACTATCCAATCACTGAACATCACGTTCAATCCCTTATTTGCATATGTGGACCTGAACTATCTACAGTATCCCCCTGCTGGCCCAGGGTGAGAACTTCAGTACATAACATGACCCATCTGGCTGGGTTTCTCTAGCCACTCTGTTGATATTTAGTCCTCATCACTTTGTTCCTGATGTAGATCTTCACTCACCCTTCCTTCCTGGCGGAGAGGGGGGACACCATTTTGTGGCTCACTTCAGGTGCCAAAATGTCTTGGGCCAGCCTTCTAGGCTTCCGTTGCACACTGTAACTTTTAAATAAGCAATGCATTTTTTTCTTCCTTCTTTCCTATGTAGACTTAATTATTATGTGAGCCCCAGTGGGGCAGTTTGCTATATAACATCCAAATCCTTCTACATTGAGATTCACCTGGAGACAGATGGGAAAGTGGTGGATGTCAGGTTGGCTCACCCTGGGAAAAAACCCCTGGTAATTTTATTTTCTTTTTCCTTTGGGTGTTCTGATCTGATGAAATATAATCCTGCTTTTCTTGTTCTTCTAAAATATCTATAGCTTCATAATAAACCCTGTGGAGCAAGTGAGATGCTTGCATGTAAGTCAAAGGGACCTTTTATTGAGGGTGAAAGAGGAGAGCGCAAAATATGGTCTGAAGCTCAACATCAAAAAAACGAAGATCATGGCCACTGGTCCCATCACCTCCTGGCAAATAGAAGGGGAAGAAATGGAGGCAGTGAGAGATTTTACTTTCTTGGACTCCATGATCACTGCAGATGGTGACAGCAGCCACGAAATTAAAAGACACCTGCTTCTTGGGAGAAAAGCAATGACAAACCTAGACAGCATCTTAAAAAGTAGAGACATCACCTTGCCAACAAAGGTCCGTATAGTAAAAGCCATGGTTTTCCCAGTAGTGATGTATGGAAGTGAGAGCTGGACCATAAAGAAGGCTGATCGCTGAAGAATTGATGCTTTTGAATTATGGTGCTGGAGGAGACTCTTGAGAGTCCCATGGACTGCAAGAAGATCAAACCTATCCATTCTTAAGGAAATCAGCCCTGAGTGCTCACTGGAAGGACAGATCGTGAAGCTGAGGCTCCAATACTTTGGCCACCTCATGAGAAGAGAAGACTTCCTGGAAAAGACCCTGATGTTGGGAAAGATGGAGGGCACAAGGAGAAGGGGACGACAGAGGACGAGATGGTTGGACAGTGTTCTCGAAGCTACCAGCATGAGTTTGACCAAACTGCGGGAGGCAGTGGAGGACAGAAGTGCCTGGCATGCTCTGGTCCAGGGGGTCACGAAGAATCGGACACGACTAAACGACTAAACAACAACAAACAAGTCAAAGGGACAACTTTACATTAGTTATAACACTTATGCTGTTGCTGCTACAACCAAACTAAACATCTGCATTTGGAAATGCAAAATTTGTGGGAATAGCAAATGCTGAACTGCAAAATAATTGCACAAAGACTGTTAAAATTCCTTATAGCTGGGTGACCATTTATCCTTAATTTGTCCTCATCTGATGAGACTGCTTGACATGAAGTAGCAACTATATGGGCTTGTCCACATGGGGAACTTAATGCGGGTTTGAAGCTGGTTGTTCCTCGTTCACATAATGTCCTCATCCAACTGCTAGCCCACAATTTCCCCTGTTAAATTTGAATTTTCCTAGTCTGGAGGGGTAGTCCAATAAAGGAAGTAAATGCAGTATGTGGATGCAGTGAAGCACATGGTGCATCGGGGCGGGGGGGGGGGTGTTACATAGAATCCTAGAACTGTGGAGTTGGAAGGGACCCCAAGGGCTTTCAAAATGATGCAATCACACCCCAACTATGGGTGAGAGAAGAGTAGGAAATATATGCCTTTATAGATTCTGGTTTACAACCAAAAGTGACTGTTCCTGAATAGATCCTGGGAAAAACATCCTTGGATATTCCTCGTAGTGTCTGCTAAGGTTTCGTGTTGACTAAGGTTCGTCTTATGTCATTTCTCCTTTCTGCTTTGTTTTTAAGAAAATAGTGCCCCTCTTTAGAAAACCATAACCTCTGTTCTTTCGTCTTCTAGACCTGTGAAGATCTTTTGCAGCTTCTGAGGTACATATGCGCTAGGTGGATTTTTAGCACACATAATTTTTTAATTTTTAATTTCATAAAATATAAATCCTTTGCCACTGCTCCCATATCGTTTTCTGTGGTTGAAGTAAAAAATGAATAGATAGTTCTGATAACTGTTGCTTCCATCCCTGCCTGCCCTCCAACCAGGACCAATTTGAGCCACTTTCCAAAGTTATTTAACTGCTTTTTAGATGTCTTGTTTGATGGTAGCTCAATGGTAAGAGCATCCCACTGCTTTCTATGTCAACATGCTGCCAATATCAGATTCACTTCGGTGGTGGTGGTTTTCCCAAATATTGGCTAGATGGCTCCCTTTGCCTTGTCAGCACTGACAATTGTTGCATGTATTTTGCTCTTTAGAATGGAAAATTTTGATGCCTTTGGAAACATGGTGGCAGACATGTTAAATATTTATCAGATTCCAGGAAGCAGGTTTGTTTGTTACAACTTAATTACTTAAATTATTATATTGTATATAAAACTCCCTTCCTCCAATAAGGTCTTTCTTTTCTAGTGAAACAAAGTCCAAGGTGTTTGCTGCCTTCCTGGCTCTGGAAAAAGACCTCTGCTCACTGTCAGCTTTGAGCAGGTAGGTTTGACAGTGGTTGGGGAAGGTGCAAGTTCAAATGTTTGCACTCCAGCCTAAGGTTGCCGTAATAATAATAAATATTTTAAGGCATTTAAGTGCATGATCTTACTGATTACTGTATATACTTTAAAAACAGAACACCAGGTATGGACAGAGTCACTGAAATACTATGTGGAAAAGTTGGCTATCTGAACCCAAGAAGTGGAGGTAACTGTTTATTCTTTCTTTCTCCAGACTGAAGTAGATATCTGTGTGATCATGGTAGCCAAGCATAATTTAAGAATGCTAAGGAATAGTAATACCTTGGGATTGCTTTCTGGTGACTTTGTAGGTAGCATGTATGATAGAAGCATTGTTGTTTGTAGTACAGTGGTACCTCTGGTTATGAACTCAATTCGTTCCGGAGGTCCGTTCTTAACCCGAAACTGTTCATAACCTAAGGCTTTCACTAATGGTGCCTCCTGCTGCTGCCACGCTACCAGTGTGCAACTTTCACTCACATCCCAGGGCAAAGTTTGCAACCAGGAGCATCTACTTCCGGGTTAGTGGAGCTCGTTATCTAAAGCGTTCTGTGAGCACATTCATCCCAGTATACTTTCTGCTCACAAAACCGCTCCAAAACCGCTTTTTCTAGTTTTGTGCTCCAAAACCGCTTTTTGACTAGAGATGACGGTGAGACCAACATGAGTGTGTACAACCCCTTTCCTGTCCCCGAGTCTTTTTCTAGGTAGCTGTGAAAATAGAGGAGAGGTCCTGACTAGTTCCTCCTTGGAGAGCCAGTGTGGTGTAGTGGTTAAGAGCGGTAGTCTCGTAATCTGGTGAACCGGGTTCGCGTCTCCGCTCCTCCACATGCAGCTGCTGGGTGACCTTGGGCCAGTCACACTTCTCTGAAGTCTCTCGGCCCCACTCACCTCATAGAGTGTTTGTTGTGGGGGAGGAAGGGAAAGGAGATTGTTACCCGCTTTGAGACTCCTTAAAGGGAGTGAAAGGCGGGATATCAAATCCAAACTCCTCCTCCTCCTCCTCTTCTTCTTCTTCTTCTTCTTCTTCTTCTTCTTCTTCTTCTTGCGTTTTGGTCCCTTTTCACATACACTTCTCCTTGTTTATGAGTAATGCTGCTTCCCCTCCCCCATTTGACTTACATTTCCTGATAAGGTGCTAGTCCTGTTGCGGCTGTGTGTGTGTGTGATCCATGTATTAAGGTAAAGGTAAAGGTACCCCTGCCCGTACGGGCCAGTCTTGACAGACTCTGGGGTTGTGCGCCCATCTCACTCAAGAGGCCGGGGGCCAGCTGTCCGGAGACACTTCCGGGTCACGTGGCCAGTGTGACGAAGCTGCATCTGGCGAGCCAGTGCAGCACACGGAACGCCGTTTACCTTCCCGCTAGTAAGCGGTCCCTATTTATCTACTTGCACCCGGGGGTGCTTTTGAACTGCTAGGTGGGCAGGCGCTGGGACCGAGCGACAGGAACGCACCCCGCCACAGGGATTCGAACCGCTGACCTTTCAATCGGCATAAAGGATCAAACTGTGCACTTTCTGCACAACTGCCTTAAAAGTTAAAACCAAGACCAGCTAGTGATTGCCTGGGTGTCCGATCATTGGGCCACTGCTTCCCCCAATGCCTTTTTCTTCTGGCTATAATTCTTCTTCTTTTCTTTGGTAGTTACTTGACCATGTGCAGTGTGCAGAGTTGTCCCTAAATGGCACTTTGGAGCATTTCTTGGGGCTCCTCCCCCCATTTGTACAACCTTCTTGAATACAGTGGTACCTCGGGTTACAGATGCTTCAGGTTACATACGCTTCAGGTTACAGACTCTGCTAACCCAGAAATAGTACCTCAGGTTAAGAACTTTGCTTCAGGATGAGAACAGAAATCGTGCGGCTGCGGCGGGAGGCCCCATTAGCTAAAATGGTACCTCAGGTTAAGAACAGTTTCAGGTTAAGAACGGACCTCCGGAACGAATTAAGTTCTTAACCCGAGGTACCACTGTACTTTATTTTAGGGTGTCCTGCAGCCTGCTCCTCAATATTTATGCATGAATTGTATGCATGATTTATCCCTATTTTATACAATCAGGAAGAAATTTCATCCTAGGAGTGATAGCTTAGATGGTAGAGCATTAGATTCTCAATCTCTGGGCCGTGGGTTTGAGCTCCACATTGGATAAAAAGATTACTGCCTTATAGGGAGTTGGACTAGATGACCCAAGTGGTCCATTCCAACGCTACAATTCTGTGATTTGTACAAAGGAACTTACTTGTTTCATATGTTTAAACTGTTGAGGTGATAACTAGTTCTCCACAACAATCTCCTTGCAACCCCAAACAGTTGTTTGGGTCTCCTGTCGCACAATATGGCCCTGGGGTATTGAGTCCTTTACACTGGAAGCAAACAAAAACGATGAAGGGGATCAAACGTCCTAAGCTTACATAGCTTACATTGCTATCCGTTATGTGCTTTTTTCTGTTTAATCCATCTAATTTTCTCAAACTCTATAGGAAGCCCTATGAACCTTGAATTTTATCTATCGCAGTATCAAATTCTAGAGGAACAACTCACCCCAGGTATTTATTATTATTTTGTCAGTTTACTCACAAAAGTGACTCAAAGTGGCTTACAACACAGTATAAACACACTAAAACCCATTACAGCAAACAAACCAATAAAATACATCTATAAAAAATAAAAGAAAGGTCCCACAAAAATATTATTATGAGTGAGGGATTGTGAATCGACTAGAAAACCTCCATAGTGGTGGTCTCATTCTGCATTCCCTTTTAAAATAGATTCTACACTCACTAAATGACATATGCTTCATTTTGAGTGAGTAAACGAAGACCAATTCTATCCCTGCTTGTGTATGATGAAGCCCCACTGATATCGGTGGGACTTACTTTTGAGTGGACATGGACAGGATTGCATGGTTATGCTAGCGGCTCTCTGAAGGGTGACGTGTTTGTGTCTTCTCTTTCCATCAGGCTTGAAAATAGATGGCAGGAAGGTGCTTGTCATAATAGGAGGGGCTGATGCAGTCCACCGACTCCCTCTTGCCCCCTCACTTGTGAATTCGCCGACTGATGGAGATGGGTAAGACTTGAGGGCATCATTCATGCTCCTATCAGTATAACTGAACATGGAAATCCCTCGCTCTGTGTGGGTTATAATGGGTGTGTGATAGCACGTCAAATTCACTTCTTAATAGCCTGTCATTTTAAAAGACTGTGAGGAACATGGTAGAAAAATGTGTTTTACTACAATAGGGTACAAAACCTGGAAGTGCGTCCTCAAATTACACATTGTGTTCTTCACACTTCTTAAGAGTGTGTGCTTAAACTGGCCACTTTCAGTTTGAACAAAAGGCAGCTGCCAGTCCATGACCCAGTATGTGCTTTTGATCTGGATTCAGGCCAGGCCGAACTCTTGTTCTGCCCCCTCCCCTCACCAACTGATGTTTCCCTTTGAAGGTGCTGTCTACTGTGAGCAGTGTTGGTGGTCTCCAGCTCTGACCAGCCCCTGTGAGCCTGGTCAATGGTCAGGGATGGTGGGAGTTGAAGTCCAACAACATCTGGAGAGCCACGGATCCTCCGGATCTGATAAAGGAAAATCCTGCCTGAGATCCTGGAACAGCCTTTCTCAGACTTTGGTACCCAGGTGTTGTTGGACTACAATGCCCATCATCCCTAGCTAGCAGGACTAGTGGTCAGGGATGATGGGCGTTGTAGTACAACAACACCTGGGTACGAAGGCTTGAGAAACATTGGCTTAACTTATAAGATTGTGCTACCAGAGTGCTGGTCAAACTAGCTTCCTTTTACCTGTTGCTTAACTTTCAAACCTTTTCTTCAGCAGCCCCAGATTCCTGCCTCTGAAGGAAGTAATTTCTGCACCATTATCAGCTTGCTTTTTCCTGATGTTTTACCAGAACTGTCCTTTTCCTCTGTCTTCATCCAGTATTCATAAACTACAGGAGCTTACAGGCATGCTTTAATTTAATTAAGTACATAATTTTGTACCTCCACCCTCCCTCCCTACATGCTAGCATTTCAATAGACCCTAATTAACATTTGGTTAATTCTTCCCCTGTGATTTCTACAGGGGTATAAAGGCTGATGGGGCCCCAGGGTGGAGTTAGAAAGGGAGAAGTGGCAGGAGCGTAAAATGAGAACCAAGTATTGCTGCTTATGTACTAGAAGTATAGCATTCATGCTGGTATTTGTCTCAGCCTTCCCACGAGCAACTTGCCCATTTAGGAGCACAAGTGCTTGCTGATCCGAATAGCCCTGTCCCTCTGTTGGCAACCATCCCACTGATATATTGATAACCATTGTGTGATCACATCTCTCTTTGCCTCTTCTCATGTGATGCTGTCTCTCTCAAATGCATTCCTTCTTTAATGATGCTCTTGTACAGTACTAATGGAAAAAAATTATTTGGTTTTAGGGCTTCCAGTTGCTAGATTGAAGCCAGGTCCTCTACATGAGCTGATTGTTCAGTTTGCCCTTTCAGAAAATCATCCGCATGGCTTGATAACAAGTACTTCTTCCTTCATTGTGGTAATTATACTCCAATTGTTGGTATTCACTCCAGTTATGAGGTCAGGAATGAAGCTGCTAAATGAGTCATAATTCTACAGCTTACTGAAAGCTGTGTGTTGAATTCTGGGAAGTCACATGAATTTTCTGAAGTAGATGACTTTAACACTGCTAAATTTGATTATGACCTAAGTTGCAATTCTTTGCCCAGGTTGGCCTTTACACAACATACACAAATTGTGTGTGCGCTCTCTCTCTCTCTCTCTCTCTCTCTCTCTCTCTCTCTCTCTCTCTCTCCTTACTCTCCCCCTCTCTCACACACAAAATTACACTCAATTCAGTGACTCTAATGTGCAAAATTGTGGGGCTGTCATCCATGAGATGTCATTAAAAAGCTAAATTAAAAAGCCTTATACTAACCCATAACACAACTTTTTTAAAAGTCTTGTTTCAGGTTAAAACCATTTGCACACATGGTCTCATAATAGCTGGGAAAGTTTCATAAAGATGTAGCATAGAATGAGTTCATTGTGGGAAATAACTTGATAGAAAGATCCAACTGGAGTGAATCCTGTTGGTGGATTATATTTATTTCTTACATCTTCTTGGCCATGCTTTTAGTTTATATTCAGTTCTTTTTGGTACAAGTTGCCCTTGAAACAGCTGTGTGTGATAAATCCTACTATGCGGAAACTGGCACTACTGGTATACAAACCAGAGGCTTAATGTGCACATGGCTCACACAGATACCATTTGTCCACGTGCATTTCTGTCCATGTGCATTCATCCATACATGGGCACTTTCAGCTGAACTCCATCTTGATGTTTATGGGATGTGTTCATGGGATGTGCTGCCCTCTCCTCTCAGTTAGTATTTTCCTACCCCTCCCCTTGAGTTCTGGAAAACTGAAGTCCACTGTGGGCATGTCAGTCATTTGTTTACCTGTGTGAGTGGCCAATATTTATTATTACTGAGATACAGGTTTTCCAATATACCACACTTGTGGGTTCACCCCCTCCCCCCAAAGTGCGTCTCTGTCTCAGCCCCAATAAAAGCCCACCAAGGAAACCTCACCAGTGGAAGTAGGGGGTGCAGGAATAGGTGGCAGTACACCCAGCAAAACGTTGTCACACACATAAGAAGTGGCCCTCACAATGTGCTTCAGTGTGTCTGGGTAACATCTGAGTTTACATTGGATTTCACATGGATTTGGAAGTTCTGAATTAAATGGCAGAGGGAAGTGTGGACTTCTACTTAGATGAGGGCAATGTCATGTGGACAAGGTGAAAAACAAGCACACATAAGATGCATAAAATCCACTTTAAACTACCATGTATACACATCCAGGTTGGTTTTTCCCCACGGTGCCATTGGGCTTGAGAGCTGAGCAACTCTTCAGATCCAGTGCAGAGACTACTCCATTTAATAACTTGTTTAAAAATGGGTGGTCAAGGCATCTATAGTATAAGCAGCTTACTTCAAGGTTTGCTTAAAAGTCCAGTGTCACATTCTTTGTACTGTTCTAGACAACTACCGCATTTACTCAAATCTAATGCTCACATTTTTGTTATGAAAATCAAGGTACGCATTAGATTCGATGGCACATTTACATTCGCCAGCAAATACTTTTTTTGGTTTCAAGGTTCTGAAAATTGAGGTGCGCATTAGATTTTATGGTACGTTAGTCTCAAGTAAATATGGTATGTTTTTGAAGGGAAGTTCCTTTTATTCATGTTTCCTATTCACTACTTTTTAAAAAAAAATCAATGCAGGAAACAATTGCTACTACATCCATGAACAAATCTTGTAGGGTTTATGTTCAGTCTCTTCCAGGCTGCCCAAAACACAGCTATTTCCTAGATAAAGGCATAGAAAAATCTGATACGGCTGGAGCAATGGTCAAGAAAATCCCTTTCACCCATCCCAAATGTGTGCCTGATATGATTGAAGTTCTCAGACGTCAAGCAGCATATAACACCCTCATTAGCAGCTGTGTGTCTGAGACAACTGAGTGTGAAGGTAAGAGCACATCTTTTGCTCACACCTCTTTCTGATTCTGCTGTGTTTCTACTAGTGAATTCTGGGAAGAGTTTATCTTCAGAATTTGCTGTGAAGCTCAAATATATCAATTGGGATTTGTATGTTGGATGCATGTAAAGTTAGGTCCACCTTGGATGGTGGTGACAAGATATTCAGGCATTGGAAATAAGGAGGTGTGATGGACAGCATACTGGTTCTGCCTCCCTCTCAGCATTTTTGTGATCCAATTCATTGAAAGTGGCTGGGAAAATTGTGAGCCCATCGTATCTGTGGAGGTTAAGTTGGGTACCAGACCCCTCTAATCGTTGGATCTAGCAAGTGTTAGAATTTAACCAAGGAATAGCCAGGCTAGCCGCCTCGTGAGGTGATAAACTTGAGCGATGAGCCATTAAGGGGGATTAAGAGGCAAGATGGCAAATGGGTGGGGGCCCCTCTCACAGATAAAGTCAGAGTTGAGAGAAGCAGTGAAATGACCAGGAAGAAAAGCAGCAAGCTGGAGACAGGGTCAAAGAGAAATATTTGATTTCTGTTTGAATCCAAGGCTGCTGCCGTGGGAGAAACTAATGCTGTAGACTCAGTTTGTATATATGTGTAGATAAGCCATACATCATAAAGACACCACAGTCTCCGCTGTGCCTCATTCCCAAAAGAAATCACAAACCCTGTGTAAGCACCTGGAATCCCTGAAACCTTGGAGATTGAGGGTGGGGTGCAACAATATGAATAGCGTAGAACAGATCACGCAAATCAAATGTGCATTGGCTGCAATGTTCTCCCCCTTCTTCTTTGTTTCGTTTGCAACTCCCATCTTGAAACTATATAGTCTGTTTTCAGCCCCTGCCCCCTTTTCTTACATAGCTCAGTACTACACTACATCAGCTGGTATCAGTTCTCCAGGGTGTCAGGTGAGGTTCTCTCACAGTCAGATCTGGAGATGGCAGGGGTGGAACATGGGATCTTCTTTGTGCAAGGCACTCATGCTCTGCCACTGAGCTACGGCCCTCCCTTCTCAGCAAAAGTTCCTGCAGGCAGAGATTTAAAAATGAGTGAAGTATTCATGGGGACTTGCTTGGAATTGTTTGGATTCCAACCAAACAATGTTGACACCTTATAACTTATTTCTTTTGGAGATAGTGAAACTGAAAAGGAAATTTTCAGCAACTGTACAGTCATACCTCGGGTTACAGAGGCTTCGGTTGTGTTTTTTCAGGTTATGGACTGCCAAAACACGGAACTACTGGAACGAATTTCAGCAGTCACGCATGCACAGAAGTGCTAAATCGCGCTTTGCACATGCACAGAAACACTGAATCGCAACCCTTGTGTGCGCAGACGCGCTGCTGCAGGTTGCGAACATGCATCCCACACGGACCATGTTCACAACCCGAGAGTCCGCTGTATTTCATTTGATGTTTGTACCATGAAACTTCATGAGCTTGTACAAAGCAGGACTCCTTGAGTCTAGCAAAAGCCAACCCACTCCTACGTCAATGGTAATGTTTTAAGTTAAGGCATATAGAATACTTGGAAATCAATACAAATGTTTTCTGACTACACCCACTAATTTATATTTCTAGTTCAAGTTAACGTTTAGCTCTATTGCTACAGGGTTAGCCCAAAGAAGTCACTAAACAGTTATTTCCTTCCAGATTCATCAGACTTGCTTCATTTTGACGTCGTTCAGCAAAAAGCCACTAGCTTTTCAGTAACATTCCAGCATCCACTGGAGGAGAACCTAGCCTGTGGTATGTCTCCAAAGGAAAAGTGTATTGGGTGCACACAGGCATACAAAACGTCAGCAGGGAACGTGGTGCAGAAATGCACTCACTGCATTTTGCACTACACATGTAGCCTCATTTGGCACGGGACGGGGTAGAACGTGTGAATGTGTATATGTGTGTTTCAGTGTTAAGAACAGACTGGATGTCCATACCACACATTGACGCAATAACCAGTTCATTGCAAAGCTACCTCCCTTTTCCCAGAGCGGCACTGTGCAAAGCCCTAAATAGCTGGCCCTTGTGACTGCTTTCAAATATTTATAGGAAAAGTGCTGGCCTCAGACACTTTGTGCCTCATGTGGAGCCCAAATAGTCCCCTGCTAGAACCAACACCCCAAATTTGGCTTAATCAATTCCTGCCTTCCTCTAACCTGCCCATCTCCCCATGCAGTCTGAAAACACAGAGGTAAGGAACTAGAGAGGAGGAGCTGGATCACATCTGTGACCTATTGCCACATATTCATAAATAAGGTCTGAAAAGAGGTGGTAATAATAATCATCATCATCATCATCATCATCAATAAATAATTTATTATTTATTATTTATACCACGCCCATCTGGCTGGGTTTCCCCGGCCACTCTGGGTGGCTTCCAACAAAATATTAAAATACAATAGTCTGTCAAACATTAAAAGCTTCCCTAAGCAGGGCTGCCATTATTATTATTATTATTATTATTATTATTATTATTATTATTAGTCTTCTACACAAGTGTCTCATGGTGACGTACAATATGGTTATAGTTATACACAAGGGAGCTCTTACTTTAGCACACATTGAAGAAACTGGCAAACTCTTCCCATTTACTACTTAGCCATCTATATTAACTCTTTTCTACTATTGCACAGTGTGTGTGTGTGTGTGTGTGTGTGTGTGTGTGTGTGTGCACGCGTGTGTGTGTGCGTGCGTTTCTAGTGTCTGTCTCTGTTAAATTGGTTTGGGGGCTATTGGTACAAAAAGTAGCACATTATGTCATTTACAGTCCATCTTTCACCCTATGGTCCCAGGGTGGAAATACATATTTTGCAACCTGGGTATAAACTGGATCTGATTCCCAGTTTTATACTATGGTTGGGAATATTAAAAAGTAAGCAGATGTTGCACTTTATCACATAATCTATGGATTAAACTTTAACCATACCAGCTTTGAAGATGGCTTGGGATAAACTTGCAACAGGTGAACAGCCTGTTTTCTGTTTTGTTAATCCTTCCAAGGTGGATTGTGCTGGTGATGGGATAACAGGAGCCACTTCAAATGCCTGTTACTCATAGGTAGATGTGTGAATGGACTCCTTTTGAAAGTATTGGTGACATTTTTTTTTAATCTTGTAGTGATTTGTAACTGCTCAATTTTATAGTCAGCATGGAATGAGCATGGATATGTGACCTCTTCCCACTAAGCATGCATGCTTTCAGGAAAATAAATAAAACCAATGCAGGGACCAGAAAGAATTCCTATTTAAGGATTGAATAGATTTGGTGGTTGTTGATAATTCTTACTGTTGTCTCTACTATAATGTCACACTTGTTTTTAGAGCATTTTTTCCCTCTTCTGTTTAGTGATGGTCGATGTTCTGAGTTCAAGGGACGTTATATGCACTCTTCATACACATTCTGAAGATGGAGCATTAATCTGCAGCAATGATTATCTCACAAGAGTCCTGAAGCGGTAGGTAACACTTCTATAATATATAGGGGCCAAGTTTTCTTCTGTCCCTCCCATCCCTTTTCCTTTTGTGTCATGTATAATGGAATGGTTTGTAAACCGATGGGTGGCTATCTATAAATTTAATAACTTTGTACAGCAGCTCGAAACTTTTAAGTGATTTAAAGGATTAAAAAAATATTTCATGTAACGGGAAATTTTTCTCAGTATTTGAATAAACATTGGGGCAGGAGAAACAATACCATATAAACATTGTAATGAAGAAATTATTTAAAATGGTGGGTTTCACAGGCCGATTCAGCTTTTTAAAAAAGGATATTCTCAAATGTTGCATACATTTAGACAGTTTGCTGGAGGAACTGGACCTTAATAATACTGAATAAGCTTTCTGAGTAAGCTTTCATAGGAAAGCACAACACAGTGGAATAGCTCCATCAGGCTTAAGATGTGAGAATCAGGCAACCAAAATAAACTACCCACAAACTTCACAAATGTCTAGCTCCAGATGGTCAGAAGAGTTAGTTGAGCCCTGTATGTCAGTGTGACATTCTCTGGAACTCATGGCAACTAAAAATCTCCTCCATCTTTTAATAGTTAGCGCAGCTAGAGGCTCCTTTGCTTCGGTAATGGGCAGCTTAGACCAGTGTTTCTGCACCAATGGGCTGAGTCTCAGCAGTGGTCTGTGGACCACTTTCAGGTAGGCCTCAGTATCACTGCCTGCCATAGCCTTTTGGCTGGACCAGTGGCAACACTAGTAACTCTGCATGCAGAGTAAAGATGGCCAAGAGACAGAGAGGTTCAAGAGTGGGCAAGGTCTCCCTTGCTCTGACAGGAAAGAGATTGAAGTGTTGAAGGAAATTAAAAGGCTGATAGTTGTTGTTGACAACAATGGTAGTAAAACAATGCTGTTATAGCAGGAAGCCGCCCAGAGTGGCTGGGGCAACCCAGTCAGATGGGCAGGGTACAACTAATAAAATTATTATTATTAGTTAGAAGGATCAGGAAAGATTGATGAAAGAAATGGGTGGTGGAGGGATAGGAAATACTTGTGAAACATCAAGCATGAGTAGGATTTTCAGCAGTGTGGTGGGATGCAACTTTAAAGATTCAACCTGCTCCTGTTGAGTGAGCAATGCAAAATAAGATTGGAACATCGGCTGTTTGAGGCCCTACAACAGGGTGAGCTCCCGTTGTTCAGTCTCAGTTCCTGCCAACCTAGCAGTTCGAAAGCACATCAAAGTGCAAGTAGATAAATAGGTACCATTCCGGCAGGAAGGTAAATGGCATTTCCGTGCGCTGCTCTGGTTTCGCCAGAAGCGGCTTAGTCATAAATTCCACATGACCCAGAAAAACTGTCTGTGGAAGCAGACAAACGTTGGCTCCCTCAGCCAGTAAAGCGAGATGAGCGCTGCAACCCCAGAGACGTTCGCAACTGGACTTAACTGTCAGGGGTACCTTTACCTTTATGTCACCTTGCAGAAGAACTGACATGGAACTTTAGAAATTTATTTTATGTAATCTATAAAGCTTTCTGCACTGCGCTGACTTGTTTGGAGACAGTGGCAAATGCAGCTTGCTCTATCCACCAGTCAGTTAGTTCTGCATATGAAGCAGCCAAATTATATTTAGTGAATTAGCAATTCCTTAAATATTGGATGACTTTGCCCTTCTCTTAGGTGTATGTCAATTCCAGTTCTCATGAGAGCAATTTTCAAGAAAGCCACCCAACAAAAAGCTGAGGAAACTTCTCTGAGCAAAGACGGAGCTTGTGAGGAAAACTGCAAAGACCAACAAGTTGAACATAACCAGCAGTAGTGTGGCTACTTGTGAAACTGAGCAACAGTATTATTTTTTTTAGTGTAATACTTGGTTTATTTCTCTCACAAGTTACAACTGGGCAAAACTAATTCTGCTTAGTGAAAAACATTGGAAAAAGTTACGTTTTAAGTCACAAAAGCAATTTGAATGCAGAGATTACCACCTTATTAAACATTAAGTTTCAACTTTGTAAGGGTTATTTTATAGTGAATGTTTAGAAAAAGTAGGTTTTCTGAAGTAGTATGTTAAACAAAGCTTTAGGAACTTTTTTTTAGTAGGATAAACATTTTTTGGCAGGGGTGGGTGGGTTATTTTAATTCAACTTTTATCTTTATACTGGTCACACCCTGTGGCAGAACTCTAGTCCACCTGAAAGTTTGTCTAAATTGGGCTTTTTTCTTAACACTAAAGCTTCCTTTTTTCGAAAGTCAGACACGATCTTTTAAAAATAGGGTCTTGATTCCATCAAATCTTAGTCACATAGGGACATTTTTCCAGATAGCATTGATTTGATTACTTGGGGACATAGTTAAAATTTAAAAGATAAATGAACCATCCTTACACTACAATGAAACTTTTGTACCCCAGTCCTTTCCCATAATTATACTCTTTTGTGTGCAATCTCTACTGGATAGAGGTATGAATCTCTCTCCTGAAATCTGCCCTTGCACAGACAATATGTTCACCTTGCTCTACATGCAAGATGAAATAAGTATTTTTACACGTGTGTGTGTGTGTGTGTGTGTGTGTGTGTGTCACACACAGGACTTCTCTTGGTCTGAACCAGGTAGAGTTCAAGTAGTGGTAGCTATAGTACAACAAAGTAAGGGCAGCAAAAGACCCATAGAACTCATATTATTTGGCAGAGAGGAGGCTAATCTTTCGGGGGGCCACATTGACCCATAGTCAACCTTCCAGTGAGTAGCAAGAACTGCACTTCTCAAGGCTGCTTTCCAATAAATTATTTTACACTATCAGTTGTTTTTATTATTAAATTTAGTGATGTCAAATTTTGTGAGGGTATTGGAGGTCACAGAAGTGGGACACAAGTTTGTCACCCCTGTTCGAAAGAAACGTTAATTCCTTTTGAAGAGGAATTTCTATTTCTTTGTTCTCTTGAATAGGTCTGCCTCTTCTCACATTGTCCACCTGCCCCTGATTAGTGCAGCACTGACTTCTGGGCAAGAAGGTTTTTCCCAGAAAGCTTATGAAGAGAGAACCGTACTATGTACAGACTAGTTTACCAGCTAAGAAATGCTTCAGTAAATATCTGAAGGCCCAACTCAAGGTGACATTAAATGCACCTTTATATTTCAGATATTAAAAAATGCAAATAGCATCAGCCAGCACCAGCGAAGAATTTCTTCCTCAAAGCAAATCCTAGCTTCAGAAAATTTCCTGAAACAAAGCAGGGGAGTAATGAGTTAATTCCCCAGCTTTATGCCTGTTCATCTCAATAACTGGGATCCTTCCACCATACATATTTTAAAAATGCAAATAAAATGTTAAAGATATCTTTACAAATTGCATTTAACACCCATTCTTCCTATGTATCAGGGAAGGGGAGAGAGAATAATCCCCTCTTGCAAGGCTGTATTTCACATCTCTCGAACAGCGATGTAACATAGATTATAGTGCCTGGAATGATTTACTAACATAAGATGTGTTTGCAAAGTTTGTTAAAGGAGATTAGACAGTGTACAAATTAATCAGAAGCCATATCCATGTAATACCACAGGATTTTATCTACTATATAAAGGGCACATTAAGCAATATTTGAAAGCAAAAAATCTGCATTTCAGCCAGTTTTGAGGTAGTTGCATATCTGGGGGAAAACAATACTTTAAAAAAAGCTTTTAAAAATTCCACAGAATGAATTAACTTTGCAATAGTCGAATGTGTTCAATTGTGTCTGGTGGCAAACCTAGCTGATCTACTAAATTGATAGTTTTTTCTTTTAGCCAACTAAACACTGGCTTTTTGGAATCAGTGCCACCTTTTCTCCTTCTGCAACATTCTTCTTGGAAGGATCCAGTCCTGCTATCATTTCTGCAACACTGTCCACTAAACTCAATGCCGTTTTCAGAGATTCTTCCACCTGTAGTTCCATCATGCTGTTTCTCAGGTAAGAGGGCATGACCGAGGTCCATGTCCTCAATAGTATCCATCAAGTCTTCAACATGGGGCTGCAGGTGGGTAGAGTTAAGACTTCTAAACACAGATTCTTCGTATTTTCCCAATTCGTTCAGCAGGTCAGTTACCTCACTCAGCACTACAGAACTGCATCCATTGTGCTGACACCAGAACGAAAGAGCACTATAAAAACAAAGTTAAAAATGGATCTTGCATGAGACCAAATGTAAATAAGACAGCTTTTAAAAAAAAACATTATCCCCCTCCCATATTCATTCTCATTCATAAAGGGCAACTGAGCAGAACATTAACCTATAATAGTTTTGTAATCCAATTTGGAGCGCCATGTAAGAAATCTAGAAATCACCATGGCACCAATCAAATAACCTTTTTCTAGTACGGTGTATCATTTCCTGCTTTCTATCTAGCAAATGCCTGAGATACTCTTTATAATGGAATCAAGTTCCTACAGCCCATGATGGTTGAGGGGGGAAATCAAGAGACAGGAGACAGTCTTTGCTCAGAAATGGCAGGCATGGAGTACAGTGGTACCTCTAGTTCGTTCCAGAGGTCTGTTCTTAACCTGAAACGGTTTTTAACTAGAGGCGCACTTTCGCTAATGGGGCCTCTTGCTGCCACTGCGCCGTTGGCACACGATTTCCGTTCTCATCCTGGGGCAGAGTTCTCAACTCGAGGTCACTCTTCCAGGTTAGAAGAGTTTGTAACCTGAGGCATTTGTACCATTGTAGTCTGAAAATTTCCTCCTTCCGGTCTGGATGGAAGAAAAATGGACATTCTTGAGACAGAGCTTCTCCAAGATTGGGTGTTTGATATAAAAGACTACCCAAAAAACCGGCAAAGAGGAGCTGAGAGAGAATTAAGGGCCTCGGATGTGAGGTCTCCAGGCTGATAGCAGATAGACTGATGGACATTGGGGATCGAAACTGGGAAAGGGGGGAGGGAGCTCTGGAATCCAAAGGGCGTACAACTATATTTTGAATTTTTCTTATTTCTTTATTTTGTTTTGTTGTGAGTACTAAAAAGGGGAATTCGTGGAAGGGAACCGGGGTCGACCTTAGAAAAAAGATTTTAATGTTTAAAGACTGTGGAATATAAAGAGCTAAATTGAATAATGGGCTAAATATAATAAGGTCAAAATCTGGGGTAAGAACTTGTTGAACTAAACAAATGGAAATGGAATACAAGAAGGGGAGGGGTGGGGAAGTCTTGGAAAGATGTTATTGAAAGCAAGGTTTTAAATGTAAATGTTTTCTTTTTTCTTCTTCTTTTTTTCTTTTTTTGGATTTTTTGGAAATTTCAATAAATATGATATTTAAAAAAATATATGAAAATTTCCTCCTTCCACAGTACGTCCTATAAGGCACCTTCAATGGAGGTCTACATGGAAGAGGCTGCCTCCAGGTTTCATAGCAGTACGGAGGGAGAAGTTGGCTGTAGCTTTCAAATGCTACAAACCAAACGGACTACTGTTGCCATCTTTTTCTGTTCTCCAGTAGCTCAAGTTCAACAGAGAGTGAAACTGTATCAGGACAAGTGGCTATATTAAGGGGTGGGGAGCCTTTTTGGCTTCACAGGAGAGATCCTTATCTGTCCTCCTGTCAATCACCGAACATCACAATGGTATCAGGTGATCTGGTGACAAGTCCCATTGTCAGAACTTCAAAGTAACCTGCAGGCAGCAAGGTGCTGGTAAGATGGAAGGGGATTTTGTTAGCATGAATTTCAATGCAAAACCCTTCTTAATCGTGAAGAGGTTTACATTAAATCCTACCGGACTGAGTAGGATTTAACGCCCCCCCCCCATCAGCTGATGAGCCAGGTGTTAAATCCTGCTGTGTTGGCTGTGCACCCCAGTTCCCTGCAGGATGTGATGATAAAGAATGAATAAAAAGTTAAGTGTTTAATTTAGATGGGCACTATATTAGCAGAGGATATTAATAGATATATTTCTCTGGTGGAGGTCTGCTATCAATTTAACAACTTGTACAATTAATTTCCATTCCTTTTTTAAAATGCTGCTTTACTACATACCTTATGGTTCCTTTGAGTTGGCCGCATGAGATCATCTTCCTTGCTGCTTCTTTATACCCCTGATTAAAACCCTCTTGAACTGTCAGCAGTCTTCCAGCTTCTGCTCCCTCCCTATAGCCTTCCTTTGAGCAAAGAGATCAAAATCACATTAACAACTAGAACGTAAAAAGAAACAGTACAGTACTCATCGGTATCTGCCTGGCTTATTCAAATAAGCCATCATTAAACGAGGTCCATCTGCAATTATAAAAATGTTTGCTCTAGAGGTGTGGCTTACACATAATAGGTGTGCCAATCATGTAGCTTTAAAAAGTCAACCTCATCATGAAAAAAGTGCTTCTGGAGCAGACAGAGGATATTCGGCACAATAACAAAAGTGTGAGATCTTTTTCAGCCCTTCCAGTTGCATGGACTGAACAAATAAACAAAAAAAGTGATCCCTTCTAAATGATTAAGAGGAAAATTGAATCTTTGATTATATAGCATGACGCAAGGCAGTGCATCATTAACAGTTAAGCTATCCTTGTGGATTGCCGTTAGTTTAATCTGAAAAGGACTTTCTCTGCTTAATTCCAGAACTATGTTTCTCCCAAGCAGAACACTATAGCTGACCCGTAATCCTCTGATCAGCAACTCTGCAGTGAAGGCCAGTGAGCCAAGGCTCTCCCTTTCCCCCCAACATGGATTATCTTCTCCCTGCAACCAACACATCCTCCCCACACCTTATTTGCCTCTGAGGTGTGTCTGGGGAGGGGGGTGGACCTGCTGGTGCTATTCTGAAGGCTAATCCATCTTGGGAGCGCAATAGCTAATTTTTATGTCACTGATGTGGTCAATCCCCAACCGAAACCACATAATTACTTTGACTCGTTTCTCCATGGTGCTCTTCCATTCTTTCTGAGCTATGTCCATTTCATTTGCATCTTCATCAAACACATCTTCGCTGTGCTGGCTGACTGCAGCTTGCACCCAGGACATCTTGTCTGTGCTAATAACCCGGGGGAAGGCTATGGGCAGAAGCAGCTGAAGTCTAGCAGGGTGGTAAGCTTGAGCAATCAGACTGAAACCTGCAGGGAAATGACACCTATTGAAACAAATGCTTGCATATAAAATACATCTGATAATGTGTGTATGTTGAGAAGTTTAGCACTTGCACTAAATAATGAAGGGAAAGAGACCAGACCACCTTTTGCTGGTGAATAGGGTCCATGATCAGGAGCTTCCTGCAGCCAACCAGAAGCCGCACTTTGGAAGTTGAACGATTCGGAAGTCGAACAGACTTCTGGAATGGATTCTGTTTGACTTCTGAGGTACGGCTGTATACTTTTATTAACTCATCTCTTCAAGGAGCAGAGAAAAAGGCAATGGAACTTAAAACCTTCACACTCCTTGCAGGGTCACAACAGACTTTGTGTTGATCAAAACCATGACTTACGAGGCAGCTTGTTTGTGAGGGAGGAGAGAAGAAAGTGTCTTCTCAAGAAATGGCCACCAGCAGCCCAACTTTGTCACTTTTGAGGTAGCAGATACTCCCAATTGCTGTGTCTTCATACCCCAAGAGAAGCTTTGTAATACATTGAAGACTAACAGAATTTATTATGACAGATGCGTTTGCGGAATACAGCCAACCTTATCAGATGCATGGAAGTCTCATTCTCAGCTGACATATGGGAAGAGAGAAAATAAATAGGAAACAAGAGGTCCAAAAGTTCATGGATTTCATGCCCCCCCCCCATATATCCAGGTGTAACAGCTAAGAAGAACACTTCATTGCGCTGTTGCAGTGGGCTCCATCTGGGAAATTTATAGTAGAGTAAATCTGTCAGCATTTAATGTACCAAAAGGTGTTCTTGTTTTTTAAAGGGTTTTCCAAGGGTTTCCAGAGGTTTAGAGGGTGTTTGCTGGCTTTTCCAAATCTATGCAATTTCACATAACCCCTGAGTAAATGGGTAGTTTCCTGTAGTACATATAACAAAACTTTTTTTTTTTAAGGATTGAGAGACTAGTGCAGAACAAATAAAGGTTCTTCAATATTCTCTCACTCTCTCTATAATAATATTTTTTTTTATTTATACCCCTCCCATCTGGCTGGGTTTCCCCAGATACTCTGGGCGGCTTATATAAAATAAGTGTACAGTGGAGATATAGAGAAAGTCAGTATGGAAGTTAATTTGCAGGTGTAGCAAAAGTCAGTGTGAATGTTAATTATCTACTGCATGATTCATTCTGTTGTTCCCAATAGGGGTTTGGTTTTTTTGCCAGTAGTCAACCTGACTTCCTCTTGGAGTAACTGTCCAATTTACTGTTACAGGTGAAAGGGACTCTTTTCTGTTTAGCTAAGTGTAGCAGAGTGGAAAAATAGTATTTTCTTCAGTATGCTCCGGTTGCTCCAGTTTATTAAGACATTTCCCCACCACCAGCAGGAATTTCAGGAGCAATTTCCTGGCGATTTAAGAAGAGCCTACCCAAAAGATTAGTGTTTCCTAGCAACAAGTTAGGAGCATCTGGATTGATATCGATTTTTTGTTACTATTACATCATTTTGATGTTTTTATTCTCAAAACCCTGTGCTGGGATATTTAAAGGACAGAACACAATGATTATCAGCAGCTAAAAAAATCTATAGCTTTATAGCACTTACTGTCCTTGAACTTCAGTCCAGTCTTATGCGTGTTTACTGAAAGCTTGCTTACTGACTAAACGTGTTGGGTCAGTCTTTAGTCGGTCTTCCAGGTAAGCAAGCAAGCTAATGTGACAATCACAGAGGACAAGCCTGGGTCAAGGTTAGTTACTGTCTGAGACAAGGCAAGGATATTCCCGTGCAAATTAAGAATATGCTCAAGAATACCTTTCAATTCACCAGAGTATTTTAGGCATACATTTGGTTTGTGGGGAGCTGATCATCTAAAAGCAGTAGAAGAACCTGGATTTGTACATACTGTGGTGTTTGCGACTCTTTGTGTGCCACCCATTAGGGGAACCACAGGTAATTTCTGTTCAACAATTAAAGACATGTCCAACTTCTTGTTTCTAGGTATAATAAATTTTTTATTAAGTTCTCTTGTCCAAGTTATTTGGGGAAACATTTGTAGCTTAAACTTTGTACATGGCATTATTCATGGTGACTATACAATTATAAAACTCCTTTCTTAGGGAAACCTGTTTACTGTATCTCAGTCTTTCAAAAGGACTGTTAAGATGTTAGGAAACTACCTTTTTTCCAAGTCAAACCCATTGGTCCATCTAGCTCAGTACTATCAATTATTGCAGCAGCTCTCCAGGGCAACAGACAAGCCCCACCCCACCCACCAACAATCAGTCCTGGATATGCTGGGGATTCAACTGAGGAGCTTCCGCACGCCAAACTTATTTTATCTGACACTATCCTAATTCATATTTTGCTTCTGCCATCTGACTTGGTGGAATTAATGTCAAAATGGGGTGCTCCTAAGCAGCACCATTCTTCTTCCAGCAAGGAGCACAGGAACCACCTACTTCCTGCTACCAAGAAGCCATAACAATGGTAGAGTGTGTCCGTACAACACAACAGGCTTGTAAAAAAACAAGACTTACAACACCCCCACAACTTTGCAGGATTTGAAGCCATTCCTTATTTGCAAGCCACGCAGCCTAAAATCTGAAGCTCCGGAAACATTGCCTCTAGAAAAAGCTCTCCTTTATATAACCCACAATGCCTATGCAAGGTGTACATAATTTAAAACTAATTTCAACTCTGGTTATTCTGGTGGTTCAAGTGAATGGAGAAATAGTTCACAGAGAAACCTTTGTTTTCCGGGAGTTGCCCTCACTTTTTCCATTTCCCTCATCAATATAGAGTGACAGCTCTTGAGGGCAGCATAACAACTCACATCTGAACACAAAATGTATAAATTATGCACCTGTCATTTTCTGTGGGTGGAGAGGCATTTCCACTGAATGGTGCTGCTAAACTGCAGTCAATTCCTAGCATTATGATTCACTTTTTATTTTATAAGACTAGTGTTCAAATGTGTGTGCATATAAAATGCAACACTGTTCCAGTAAGACTAAGACTCCAAATCTGTTTTTGGGGAAGAGAAGCCTGTAGCAGACAGAACTGTACCTTCATCTTTACCAGTGCAATGCATCTGGTTCCATAGTGCAACAGTTTGCTGTGCGAGAAATGACCTTGTACCTGTGGAAGGAGCTAGTCTCAATCCTGTCCTTGACTAGTAAGAGTCATGATCCTAAAAGATAGACATTTTCATCATCCTGTACTTTAGGTGTTGTGCTCTTGTTGTTTCCTGTTCCTACTTGGAGAATTTTGATTTGCTTGGTCTGTCATGTGAAGAGTGGCTGTTTCATGGTTGTAGTCTTGTTGACACCTGTACATATGACTCAAACTAGCATGAGCTTTTTGAAGAACCAAAGGGAAGTACACTCTCTTACTCATCACAGCTTTAGGCAGCCACCTCTTCTGCCTCCCAGGAAGATCACAGCAAGGTGAATGTGGCCCCATCCATCTGCCAGAGCAGATGCAGGGAACTTGCTTCTGTACCCTCTATACATAAAAGAACCCACTGCTCCAACTTCCATTACCTGGGATTGTAGAGCTGAAAGGAGGCAATCTAAGGGCTCTGCCAGCAACTAGGTGGCCAAGAATCACTGGATGCCTACACACATTTCCTCTCAAGAAGAAAATCTTAGCAATGTCGTATCCATCAGTCAGCAAAGGAGCAGCTTCTGAAATGCTAGCTTTCCTCTTACTTCCCCAATCCTTTTTCCTTTGGTATAGTATTTGTTAGACCATGGGTAGGCAAACTAAGGCCCGGGGGCCGGATCCAGCCCAATCGCCTTCTAAATCCAGCCCACGGACGGTCCGGGAATCAGCATGTTTTTACATGAGTAGAATGTGTCCTTTTATTTAAAATGCCTCTCTGGGTTATTTGTGGGGCATAGGAATTTGTTCATTTCCCCCCTCCAAAAAAATATAGTCCGGTCCCCCACAAGGTCTGAGGGACAGTGGACTAGCCCCCTGCTGAAAATGTTTGCTGACCCCTGTGTTAGACTGTGAACCTTCATGTAGGTTCTGTCTTCTATAAGTATTAAATAATAAAAATAAATACATGCATCATGTGCACGATGGGGAAATGGTGGTCTGTGGGTGGTCGGTGGAGATTGTCCCTTTTGAGCGTTGTTTATAATTATAGCTAACTTGGCCTCTCCTTTATCCACCTCTGAGATGTGTTATCTTCCATGGTGCAACTGCACTACTGCAGGCATGTCAACAATATCCCTTTCACCAGCATATGTGGCAGGCCTTCACTGGTATATCAGTTAAAATGCAGTATACTGCTAACACAGGATGGAAAGTGTAAGACGTCAGACTGTTGCTCCTACAAATACCGGTAGTATCAGCATCAAAGGAAGAATAAATACACTGCCTATAGAAGACTACTTGACAATAGTGTACATAATTGACACATGCACTTTCATGTCTATAGATGCTTCCTTAGTCACAAGAGACCT
This sequence comes from Podarcis muralis, assembly GCF_964188315.1. Classification (NCBI taxonomy): domain Eukaryota; kingdom Metazoa; phylum Chordata; class Lepidosauria; order Squamata; family Lacertidae; genus Podarcis; species Podarcis muralis. The sequence continues at coordinate 58,532,369 of NC_135666.1, forward strand.
CCTGCTTCAAGGGGTCCAGTTAATACCTTCTCTTTTAAGCCTGGATACCCCAGCAGTCTTTGACTCAGTGGTGGCTGGGGATGCTCTTTCTCTGGGCCACCTTCTCATGGTCTGTGGCCTTCCCCACCATGGCTCTCCTTGCCCTCCCTGTATCGCTGGCACTGGAAGAAGGGAGCCAGCTGCAGCCCCAACACGGAGCCCTCTTGCTTGTTTTCCCTCAGAGTCAGTCCCCCAACACGGACCTGACACACCTCTGGCCTCTCACCCATCGACAGACCCTACCCCACATTTATTGGCACCAGGCACTGAACAGAATTGTTTGCAGCTAGCATTTCTCATGCCTGAGGCTTGGAGACCACAGAGTGGCAGAGAGAGGGAGATGCTACTCTGCATCCTTGTAAGAACCAAAGCCAGTGCTGGATGCACTAGCACAGTATGCCCAACCAGTAAATCACGATCTACCGGTAGATCCCCAGCTGATCCTGGTAGATCGTGGGACCCTTATTGATCGTGGGTTTAAATAAAGTTTAACGAAAGTTTACAAATAAAAGCTGGGCAATCCTACGCTTAAAAAGCTCAACAACTCTGGGCAATCCACCCACCCCAAGCACACTCCTCCCCCCTCCAATGGGTAGATCACTGCCAGTTTTTTTTATACTGGGAGTAGATTGCAGTCTCTTGAGAGTTGGCTGTGCCTGCAGCAGCATGTCAATAGGGGAACATAGGAGGCTGCCTTATACTGGGAGCCAGGCCACTGGTCTTGCTCAGTGCAGTATTGCCCAGCCTTTCTCAACCTGGAGTCCCCAGGTGTTGCCGGACTACAACTCCCATCATCCTTAGCCAGCACTGCCAGTGTCCCAGGGATGATGGGAGATGTAGTTCAAGAACACCTGGGAACCCCCGTGGCAGGAGAGACACTCCCCGCCTGAAGCCTTGGAAGAGCTGCTGCTGCCGCCGCTGCCCAAGCTTGAGAAAGGCTGCTCTACACTGACCGGCAGCAGCAGGTCCATGGCCTCAGGCGGGGAGTGTCTCTCCTGCCACGGGGGGAGCGAAGCGGGGGCCTTCTGCACGCAAGGCAGGTGCGCTGCCGCTGGACGGCGGCCTTTAGCCTAGCCGGGGGGGGGGGGGACCCATTTCTCCCACCCCACGCCTTGCTGAGGCGGGGAGACGTTTAATGGCGGACTGGCGGTCGGATAGGGATACCTGCCTTTCCAGTCACTGGCTCAACCGGCTGCCGCCCTGGGGAAGCTGCTGCTGGTGCCGGCGTCGGAGAGAGCGAGCGAGGCAGCCGTCTTTCCTCCGCCCTCGTCGGAAGGCCTCCCTGGGGGCGGGGGCTGCGGGGCTCGAGGCCGCCTCCTCCTCTCGCTCCACCCCGACGCCTCGTTCATTAAAACCCGGGCGACCCCCCCCCCCTCCTCCTCCTCCTCGAGCGGCGGCTGCGGGCGGAGCCTTCGCCTGAGGCGGGGAGGCGGCTTGGCGCGCGGGGCCCCCCCCTTACCTCTCTCCCTCCCTCAGGGCGGGCCCAGCGGCGCCTGAGGAGAAGCCGACACCCGCCCCCCCCCCCGCAGAGAACCGCGTCTCCCGCCCCCGAAAGCGGCCCGGAAGGCGCTCGAGGAGGAGGAGGAGGCGGCGGCGTTGGGTTGTTTTAGGCCCCGCCTCGCCTGCTTCCTCCGCCTCGGCTGCGTCGGGAGGAGGAGCGGGAGGAGCTGGCTTCGACCAGGGCGCGCCCGCCAGCCAGCCAGAGACTGAGGTGCCGCCCGCCGCCGCCGGCCCGGGAGCTGCAGGCAGGCGCAGGCCGCGTCGAGCTGCGTCCCCGTCCTCCTCCTCCTCCTCTTCCCCGCGCGCCGCTCCTGGCCCTTCCTCAGCAGGTGAGACGGGCCCGGCCTGCCCGCCCTCCCTTCCCCGGGCGCGCCTCGGGTTGGCCCCAGCCCGGCGGCGGCGGCGGCGGGGTGGGACCCGGGCGAGGCTGCAGGCGGGGTGGCCGCCCTGCGCCCAGGGGAAATAATAATAATGGTGGTGGGGCGGCCTAGTGGTCGAGGGCGTGCAGGCGGCTGTCCTTCCCTCCGCCTCGGAAGGCCGAAGGGGTTTTCTCTGCCCGGTTCCCGCCTGCCCGCCCTTGCGGCGTCTCTGCGGGGTTGTTGTTGTGTGTTGGGGGGGGGGCTGCTGGGCTCGCCTCCAGCAAAGGGGCTGCTGTCTTTTGGGGGGGGGTCCCGGGAAGCGCCTCGCCTTTCGGCCATTATCTCTCCGCAGTGCTGAACTGGCTGGGGCCCTGGAGGGTCTTCCTGGGAGGCCGGTCTCCCGTTTGGGGCCGGGGGCTCTGCTAAGAACAAAGAGGGCGGACTCTGCTGGATGGGGCTCGGGGCCCCGCCGAGGTCAGGCTCCCGCAGTTGCCAGCCAGGTGCTTCCAGGAATCTCGCGGCCGACCTGCGTGTGAAAGTGTACACGCAACACACACACACGCAACACACGCACACACACACACACACACACACCTTGCTGTCTGTCATGTGTACCAGGTAGCGCTTGGTGCACTAGCTCTGAATACACAACTTCCGTTAACCTGCGGTGGCTGAAGAACTGTTGCTGGATCCCTCCATCCCCCACGAATTAGCGTAATCTCTTTTACAAAGCCATCTAAGCCACTTGACTGCTTAATGTTCTGAGGCTAAATTCCTTCAATATAAAGTCAGGTTCCGGGTCCCTTCTTGAGACCAAAGGCATAATTTGTCCAGAGCATGGGGGGGGTGGAGTTGCTCCCCTTCCACCCATTACCCCCCTTCTATGCTGCATTGTTGTTGACAAGATCCAGGCTACTGCTGTACTGCTTGCTGAAATACTCGGTATTGAGGACAGGATTAGAAGCAGGAGCTTAGATGGCCTCCCTCCTCTGTGAATAAATGTTCCACTCCTGAGTCTGTAGGGAAGCGGAGCTTCTTGAAGAGTGCTGGGTGTGTCGTTAGGCTTAGTTAGGCTGCTGCACTCAAGCCAAAGTCATCATGAGAAAGGCATTTTCAAATGTAAGCGTTTTCAAAGTTTACAGGGATACTTAAGGATTTCATATACTTACTGTACTTGCTGACCTTAGACATGTAATTTGGAAATCTGTTCATTTATACGAAGTGAGCCATCCTAAGCGCAGGAAACCTACTCTGTAGATTCTGGAATTTGCACTGTTAAGTATGCGAATTTATCATAAGAAGTTATATGGGTGAATATCCTACAAACCTTAATACAGTTGAATTGCCTTGAATGCAGCTTTACTGCTCTTTCCCATTGCTAAAAGGACCTTGGGATACAAGACTTGCTGAGCATAAATTAGCTGTATGTAAGACATTCTGAGTACAGAGCTTAGGAGAGTGCTTAATTACTGATGTAATTTCAATGTGACTCCATTGTTTGCGTTCATCCTTTACTAATTTGTTTTTTGGTATACTTGAGATGCTGAGATATCATTTAGTTTGAATACTAAGATTTCTAAGTGTCTACATTCCCCCTTAACTGGGTCAAAGGGGGGGAAATTGATTCCTTCTATATCTAAATTCTCATATGCTTTGAAAATATTTGCATAACTCCATTTCAAGCTAGTGAATTTTGTCTGCAACTAAGTGTGTTTGCAAATTCTAAATTACATATGCCTTGTAGAGTCTGTTGGATTAGTGAAACACTTCTAGCAGCAGATGCTTGGGTAGTGAAAACAGCAACCGCAACCAGACCAGACCACTGGTACTTGCTTTCAAAACGTTCAAGAACTTTTAACAGTAGAGTGTGCCCAGTTTTAGAAACTCAGATATATAAGCTAATCACCAAATGGCACCTTAAACCTAGGTTACGGTTGCCACAACAGAATGTCTAGGTACCTTTTTTTTGAGTTTACAACTCATTAAAATATAAAAGAAAACAATCCAAAAGAAAACAAAGTCAGGCTTCAAGGGAAATATTTCAGATCCTTCTCCAACTGACATTTTGCTTTCCCCATATTTATTTTATATAGCTGCCCCATAGCAGAAGTACTCTAGGAAGCCAGTGTGGTGTAATGGTTTAGAGTGCTAGACTAGGACCTGGAAGATCAATGTTCAAATCCCCCCTCAGTCATGAAGCTTGCTGGGTGATCTTGGGCCAGTCACAGCCTCTTAACCTACCTCACAGGATTGTTGTAGCGATTAACTGGGGGAGGAGGTGAACCATGGAATCCTTTGAGGAAAGGGGGGGATATAAATACAATAAATAAGTTCTTCTGCTTACCTGCTCAAGAAAGCTTGGGAGGGCAGCCAGGTGGAGATGTCAGTCATCAAGCTTGGCATCCAGAGATCTCCACGTGGTCACAATTGGACCCACGCCAGTAGCAAAATGCGCCTTGCTAATTTCTAACACTGAATGCCCCTGCTTAAACATGTAGCTTATGGGCATATTCAGACTGTGTTGCTCTTTTTGGATTGAAGTCAGTCAAGTACTAGAAAATTCAGGTCGCACAGTTAGTTGATTTGATGCTCTTCTGAAACAAACCTGCCCCCTCTGCTCCCCCCCCCCAAAAAAAAACTGTGGGATAACAACATTTGATTCAATGTCGAGTAAAAGCCTTGCAAACCAATTGGAATTAATGCTCAGTAAATAGCCAGCTTTGCCCAACCTCCCTGCAAACTTTGTGCAAACAAATCAGGCTGAATGCTTAATAAACTGGGTGTCTGAAAGCAACCTAGCTCTCCATTACCCAGTTTCTAAAATTTAACAGTATTGTGTTATATTGAAGTCTTACAAGTTTGCACTGCACAGGTTTGTAGAATGGTATACCAAGTCTCACTTTCAGCACTGCCTGGTATTGACAGCCATGAGAATAACATGTTTTTAAATTAGAACTTTAGCAACCCAGCAGAAATTCTTGTTCAGCCCATGATGAAATCCTTAATATCTTTTCTGCTCTTCATTACCACTTTAGAACAAATCTTACAACTTGAACTTAAAAAAACACCCCAAAAAGCTTGTGCTCCCCAAGACCTCACTGAATTAGAATTGTTGAGTTGGGAGCCACTTGTCTCCAGTATATGCGACATCATCTTATTCCAGTGTCCTCATCCTTTCGCCATTTTTGTCCCCTGGGATCAGAGTTCTCAATAAGAGAGTTCAAATTAACTAGCCTTGGCTACCTTGTCAGCCACACACTGTGAAACGGGTTTTTAAAAAAAGTGAGTGTACATCCCTGCATATGCTCAAAGGTGGAGATGGACAATGAAGGTGCCTGGATGTCCCTCCATCCTTGATAGGTGCTCAGAGCACCCTTTGGACACAGACACAGAAGAAGCCTTTTCGCTCTCTCCAAAGAGTGTGTGTGTGTTTTTCTGTTCTCTGCTCCAAACTTAGACCTAGAAAGAGGAGCAGTTTCTTTGACCTTGTGGTTGATATGAGATGTAGTATGTGATTGTGGGCAACACCCTGGGCCTTGTGGGAAGGGTGCATGTATGTCTTGGTGCTGACAAATTTGCAAGTAAGGCAAGCCGAAACTTGTTGAGTCCTGCATTTGGTAACAATGAGAAATAAAGGGCCTTACCAATAAGTTTCAAGAGAGCTGAATGCCAGGGAGAGAGGACTCTTAAGACCAACCAGGAGTTCCCTTTGTGTGGAGGAGCTCTACATTAGTGATGGGTGGAAAGTAAATTTGGATCTACTAGTAGATCTCAGGGTGGTGGGTAAGAATTGAAGCAGATGGGACAGGCCCACTCCTGCACAACACAGCTATGTCAGTATGTGCATAAGCTGGGCCTCTCCTCATGGTGCTGAATTCTTTGGGAGCCGTGCAATTGACTTGTTGCCCCCTCACACATGCTTTTGAGGCAAAGGGGGTTTGCCTGCATCCCCCTAATGTGAAAGGCATCAATGACAACTCTGGGAGGGATAGGCAATCATGGCATATGCAAACTTCTGTCTTATAAGTGTCTTCAGTGGGAAAAGAGGTGTAAACTTTACGTCTTGTTGCAGAAATATTAGGAAAGATTTTTTAAATGTATTTTTGCTTCCCTGGGATCTTGTTTTGGGGGACCTGAAACATGTGCTGGACTTTTGTTTTACTTGTTGCTGTAGTTCAGCTATGTGAAGTGTTCCAGAGCTGATGAGAACAGGTGGCATTGAACAAGTCTTGCTAAAGGCAGGGCAGATATACAGAGGCAGCCCACCCGCTGTCTTAAGTCTTTAGATTATGAATTGTTAAATGCCCCACTTGCCCTCAAAACTACTTGTATAGAAGGCAATTGTAGGGAGAGGAAAAGCTGAGAATGCTTTGGCCCAAGGCCACACTCTGACTTCATAGTTAAGCTGTGATTTGAAGTAGTCAAGGCTCTAGCAACAAGACTACGTTCATGAGTCTTGCTTTTGTACCACATCTCCAACTTCCATTATAAATGCATACATTCCTAAAATGGAAACCACAAAGAGATTCTCTTTCTGTCTTTGGCCTGCATTTAATTAATCAGGGAAATGCAAGGTGGAATAAGACATTGAGAGTTTCTGGCTAACACTGTGTTGATAATTGATCAAATTATTTTGCCGTAAAATACATTTGCTACTAGGGGAAAAAAGACAAGCTTCAGTTACATTGTCAACTTACTGCACTGGCTATAATGAATCTTAGACAAACTTGCCAGGAGTATTACATTTCTTTGTTTGAAATGGGAGTAACATAGCCAAACAAAGAAAATAGTCCTTTTACAGTTATTTTAAATGTACAAGAAACAGTATTTTAAAGCCTTTTATCGACTTTTAAAATGTTTTTCTCAATTTCATTTTCAGTATATAGTATACCTGTACTGGGCCTTGGATTTGTATGTAGAAAATCTTTTCATTAAATTTATCTCTAAGCTAAAAATATTTCTATTAAGAGTTGTTAGTCTGTACCTGCTAGCAACAACATGGGGAAGTTGTTCTAAGCTTCTTAACACTTAGATTTGTGTGTTCTAAACTTGGATTTCTTGTGAGGATGTGCATAATCTTGTGCTTTACATATTAAGTTTTATCCAAAACACTTTGAGCTTTTGTACAGATTGGTGTCACTACCTCCTTTCTTCCTATGAAGCTATTAGGGAGAACTCTCTGGTTCGTAATCAAACTGGTAAATAACCCTCTCTCAATCTGAAGTAATGTGGGTGACTATGAGGCAGAATGTCTTCTTGTTTGCTCCTTGGCTATAGGATACTCTCCATTAAGAGGCTCACCTGGTGCCTATTCTAATGGGGGTTGTGTCAGGCAAAAACTTTGTATTCTCTCAGGTCATTTAGCACCATTTTCTGTTACCAACATTTGTCAAATTTCCTTCCACTGCAATAATATTTCCTAGCTTCTGATCATTGCAATGGCAAGTAAGCTAACAAAAGAACCCTAGAGTTTTATATTCATTTGCGCTGTCATCTGGGTATCCTAATGGCTGTTGTAATGAACACAGTGTGAAGGGAAGATGTCCAGTAGACAGGCACCAGGGAGTTGCAGTGTCTTGGGATGAGTCACTGAGCAGTTGTGAATAAATACGTCCCATTCATGCATCACTTGTTGATTTCAGTAAATACCAATGTATCTAGGCTGCGGAATAAAATGTGAAACTGCCATTGTAATACATTGAAGGGTATTACATATTAAATACCCATGGTAACTCTTAAACCAGAGGCAGTGGGCCTTTGGCCCTCCAGATGTTGCTGGACTCTCCCCCCCCCCCCATTAAGTGTTTTGATAACTTATTTTATTAAATCACTAACATGCTCAGACTGCTCAAGTGATGGAAGAACAGTCATACTGTATTCCTGAATGGTGAGAACATTTTCAGAGTAGATTGCTTCATCCCTGCCAAAAATGATGGGATTTGCTATTTTGATGGCTTGCTTTGGGGATGTTAGCAGGTGTGGCGGGGATGATGCCATTAGTAGGTATATGATAAATTGTCCCACTGTCTTGTGGTAATGATGCATAGCGGTAAAGAGACTGAGGTAATGTGTCTAGAAGGCCCCAATAGAAATCTCACTCTCCTTGGAGGTGGTGTTGGTCCAATTAGATGGGATGGACTACATCTCCCTGCTGGGTACCTCGGAATTTGAATGGAATCCATTCCGGAAGTACTTTCGACTTCCAAAACATTCGAAAACCAAAGTGTGGCTTCTGATTGGCTGCAGGAAACTCCTGCAGCCAATCTGACACCGTGGAAGCCCTGTCAGACATTCAGCTTCCAAAAATAGTTCGTAAACCGGAACAGTCACTTCCGGGTTTGCGGCGTTCCGGAGCCAAAACGTTCAAGAACTAGACTGTTCGACTTCTAAGGTACGACTGTACATGCTTCCATGTTGTGTGAAATGTCCCAGATTTAGGTTTCCATGTTCAGCCACTACATCACACCGATACATGGTCTGCTGTAACAGCACTAAGCTGTTGAGATTCACATACATTTAAGCAGACTGTTACTGAAAACAGCACTCTTACAGACTTTGGCTGTAGGCATATTACTTGCATTTTATCTCACACTCCTGCATTGTGGCTTCTGTTTATGGTCTTTCTCATGGGTAGGCAAACTAAGGCCCGGGGGCCGGATACGGCCCATTAGCCTTCTAAATCCGGCCCGTGGATGGTCCGGGAATCAGCATGTTTTTACATGAGTAGAATGTGGGGTTTTTTATTTAAAATGCATCTCTGGGTTATTTGTGGGGCATAGGAATTTGTTCACCCCCCCAAAAAAAATAATAATAATAGTCTGGCCGCCCACAAAGTCTGAGGGACAGTGGACCAGCCCCCTGCTGAAAAAGTTTGCTGACCCATGTTCTTTCTGATTACTTCTTATGGCCTTTAGATTTACCAGTACCAGATGGTACTGTTAAGAAGTTAGTAGATGCAGTAGACCAGCCGGGACATCCAAAAGTGCAGTCAAGCACTATGGCAGATACTTCTGGTGATGGCATTCTCTTTCTACCTCCAGACTGGTCATGTTACATGACTCATAACAGTGATCTCTTTGCAGAGGGTGTTTTATTTTGTCTAGTTCTTCACAATATGAAGGGATGTTTAGAACTGTGGACCCTGTTTCCACTGCAGCCATGATTAACAAGGATGAATACCTACAAACATGCATTTAAAAAAGCAGAAGCCTAAATTATATGTCTGGGTAGGCTTGCTTAAAAAAAACAACCCTTTAGCAAGTATCTCAAACAATATATCAAGGGTACCTACCTAGTATTAAGTATATGGCACCTGTAAAATACAAGTTCCGCAGATCCCAACAGTACTTTTGTATTGTAGTCTTCCTTCCTTGTAGCAGTGGACAGCTTTTAGTTGCATAAGATCTTTAAGAGTCCAGTACTTGGCTGCCTCAGTTCTAAAAATATAACTGGTGTATTCTTTTCCTGTTTCCAAGCAAACTGTCACAAAACCCTGTTGTCACTAATTTGACAACCTTATATGTAAATGCATATCCTATGAGCTTTGCATTCTATATAATGAGCTGGAAAGCAAATGTAAGCTGCCAAGTGTACAAAAAAAAAGTATCATCCATGATACCCAACTTTTCTCTTGTAATAAGCTGTGGGCTAACAGAGATGCTGAATGTTAAATTCTTCTATGCCTAGAGTGGTTTAGTACATACAGCATTTTAAAGGAAAAATTAAGTTTTTCCTACAAATGCCATTTATCCATGCATACATTAAGCTGTGATCCTGTGCTTGTTTCCTTGGGAATAAGCTCTCTTGAACACAGTAGCACTTCCTATGCAAGTTTGCTGAGAAGCATCAGTCTGCATAACAGTTAAGTGTATGTAAGTCAAACTTTCTGAATAGTCCTTGTATCTAAATGTACATACAGAACCTCGGGTTCCAAACACTTCAGGTTCCAAACTCCGCTAACCCAGAAGTAGTACCTCGGGTTACAAACTTTGCCCCAGGATGAGAATGGAAATCGTGCAGCGGCGGCGGCACCAGGAGGCCCCATTAGCGAAAGCGCGCCTCAGGTTAAGAATAATTTCAGGTTAAGAACGGACCTCTGGAACGAATTAAGTTCGTAACCCGAGGTACTACTGTATTCATGAACTGGCTAGCTACTCCCTTATTGGAATTAACACCACTGTATTAGAAGTGGAAATCTGTCATCAGATCTCTCAACACTTCCTTTTTAAAAAAAGGAAAGGAAAAGAAAAGCATCTGCTAGACTCCCCCCAGAATAAACTAGCATGGCAAAGGGGAATGTTTGTAACTGTCTTCCCCATTCCCAGCTACTATTTGCTCTAGAGGGAAAAACATTAAGGTACCATACATATGTGGTGTGTGTATGTGTGTACACAGAAAGAACAAACAAGTGTGGTGTAGCAATTGAAGTGTTGGACTAAGACCTGGAAGATCAGGGTTCAAATCCCCACTTGGCCATGGAGCTCACTGAATGACTTTGGGCCAGTCTGTGGCAAATGTCTGAGGCTTACACTTACATTCGCCTTACTTAGATTTTTCCTCAGATACTTCAAACCATGAAGACTAAATTCAGAGTTCACCCCCCCTTTAAAAAAATAGGTGTGTTAGAGGACTTTGAACTAGTTTTATATGTGAATATGTCCACAAAGCAGAAACAACTGGAAGAGTTGTAACTCAGTGGTAGATCACATGCTTTTCATACAAAAGGTTGCAGGTTCAATCCCAAGCATGTTAATTTTTTTTATATCTAAAAGCTGAAAGCCATCCTTATTCAGAGAACAATTCTCTTTGCTTGATTCTGTTATGCTGAGCAGGTTGTGTTTGTATTACTGCAATTGTTTTTGAAGTTGGGCTAAGCCATGGGAGCATGCTTCTACTTATTTTGTAGCTATTGTACATTTTAGTTACTGAACCTCCTTATGAATGTTTAAAAATCCTTATTAATTCAAAAAACATTTCTCCACTCAGGTTCCTTCTTTGTGTGAAATATCCGAAATCCAAAAATGGCAGCAAATAAGCCCAAAAGTCAAAATTCTTTGGCTCTGCACAAAGTCATCATGGTAGGCAGTGGAGGTGTAGGAAAATCTGCATTAACGCTGCAGTTCATGTATGATGAGGTAAGAGTGTGACAATCATTTTTTATTTTTTATTTTTTTAAAGATTTTTATTAAAGTTTTCAAAATATTACAAAAAGAAAAAAGAAAAAGAAAAAAATACAAAGTAAAAACAATTAAAAACAATTCAATCTTTCCGTGTCTTATCTTTCATTCGCTTGTTCCCCAGACCTCCTCACGCCTCCCTTTTTTGTATCCAGTTCAATTAGTTGGTTCAGCAAATCCTTTCCCTCTTTGTTTTTATCCTAATCTTTAATCTTAATATATTATAACTTTAGATTATCCCCTGTTAACAATCCATTTTTACACATCTTTATAACATTACTGCTGAAAACCACTTTACTTCAATCCAACATCATTCTAACATTCATTAATTTTGCAGTATTTCTGTAAATAGTCTTTAAATTTCTTCCAATCTTCTTCCACCGACTCTTCTCCCTGGTCTCGGATTCTGCCAGTCATTTCCACCAGTTCCATATAGTCCATCACCTTCATCTGCCATTCTTCCAGGGTGGGTAGATCTTGTGTCTTCCAATACTTTGCGATAAGTATTCTTGCTGCTGTTGTGGCGTACAAAAAGAAAGTTCTATCCTTCTTTGGCAGTGACAATCATTTTTTAAAGAAGTGTGTTCTCAGGCTGTATATGAACAGGGAGTCTAATCACTACATTTTAGTTCGTTTGGTAACTGCTTCAGCAAACCTGAGCAGACTAGTTCTTTCAGCTGGAAAGATTTTTGTATGGTTTATGGCAGGGGTGTGGAACCTTTCTAACTCAATTGTTATTTCCCCCACCCCTTGCAGGCCAGGTTTGACACAATGTCAGGCGACTCTTTTTTGCCCACTCTTTTCTGCAGTGCTTTGAATTGGACTGCTGAAAAATCAGCTGATTGTTGGATTGAGCACTTCTTGCAAGTCAGAGAGGCAGAGTTAGATTAATAAAAGGTTGTAGAATTTTGCCCTAGCTGCTGCTATATTTGTTTAAAGAGTCCAAGAGACTTTTGATCAGCAATAGTTTTTCAGTATTCTTTTATTTACAGCAGTTTAATTTTCAACTATTAATTAAAATGCTATATTTATACAGTATTTGTACTATACTAACAAATAACTAAAAATACAATAGTCATATTGTATTAAAAATTAATACAGCCAAGGTAACAGTATTGTTTAGCTTGATTACAGAGAAAGCAATATTGATTGTAGATACTGATTTTTCTACATTAATCCTTATTCAAACAAACCATCCTCTGTTATGAATTCATAGTATTGTGGATTATTTAATTTCAACAAAGCTTCCAAAATAACTCTTTTGCCATTCTATAGGTTCATGCTGCTGCCTGCATATAATTCTCCACAGTTTAATTGATGACTATTTAGGATTGCCCATTTAACAAATATTTGTCAGAATTAAACTGGTCTTTCATTTGAAGTTCCATTCTTTTTTCTCATTCCAACATGTTAACTTTATAGCAAATTGAACCTCTGATAGAACTTCATGTTATCTGCCTAAATATTACTGGATATTGCTGGTGTAGCATAATGGCTGCATTTGCCTTAAGAATTAGAAAGTTCCCTGATCACATCATGCCTCTGCCATGAATTCACCAGATGGCCTTGGACAGGACACTCTCACAACCTCTGGTCTCCCCACCCCCAGGGCAGTTCTGAGCCACTAGATGATGCAAGTGAAACACTGAACACTTTAAAGTGCTATATAAATGTTAACAGTATTTGGTCAAGAAATGTTTCTTTGGAATCCCTGGTGGAAGTTACCAAAATAAGACTGACTCTGTTTCATTTCTTGCCAGTTTGTGGAAGACTATGAGCCTACCAAAGCAGACAGCTACAGAAAAAAAGTAGTCCTAGATGGGGAAGAAGTCCAGATAGATATATTGGATACAGCAGGGCAGGAGGATTATGCTGCAATTCGAGACAACTACTTCCGAAGTGGAGAGGGTTTTCTCTGTGTATTCTCTATTACAGAGCTTGAATCTTTTGCTGCTACAGCCGACTTCAGGTAATTGGATGTGTATGAGAGAAACTGGTTTGTTTTAGTGAATTCAGCATCATATTTTTACTGTGCTAAATTGTAGCTTTGTTCCATGCTTTTCTGGCCTATAATATCGCTGCAGAATATATGTGCATGGTTAACATCAGCCTATACTCCAGGCCTCTCCATCAATAACATTGGAGAGTTTTAAGGAATAAACATCTAAGAAGCAAGGCCCTTGATGGGGATAAGAAACCACTATTATCATGGCCACAGGGATGGGATGCAGCTAAATAGGAATAGAGGGAAAGAGGCCCTGAATTAAGGATACAGATAAGGCAGACAGCAGAGGCAACAGTCCAAAGAAAAAGAACAATGTGCTGCAAGGTAAAAGTTGCTTCTTTATGGCTACATTCCATACATATTTCCACAGTCAACATTGTGCTAGTTCACATAAAGCCCCCAGAATCAGCAGACATAGTCCTTACATAGCCTTAGCAGCTTAATATTGCATTTTTGTTCATCGTAACTGTTGGGTGGCTGCTGTCTGCTGAGTAATGCCGTTCTTATAACACAGATGCATTTTCAAGATCAAACATGAGAAACAAAGGAGTTGGAGGTTACAGTTGGCTCAGTCATTCTAGCCAATTACTCAATAACTTTTACACAAATGTACTTTGTTTGCTCAAAAACAATTAAATCACCAGCATAAAGTATCTGCCTTGCAATGGGAATCAGGAGCTGCACTCCCAAGATTGATGTTTATAATACAAATATTGCATCATGGTGTAAGAGCTTCATTATTTATTTTGAAAAATGAAGTTTGCCTGAAAAAGAAGGCATGGCACATCTGGTATCTGAATAAATGTCATATATAACCTATTTTTGATGACACAAAACACTATTGGGTTATTTACTATGTTGGAAATTCTTGGTTCCTGTTGTGTCCAGCATTAGCTGTTGACATGGCTGGGGATCTTTTTAAAGTTCTGAAGCCATGAAAGATACAAATATGTAGTGACTGCTGTATCACTTCTGCTATGCCATAGAACAGGATTGAATCAGGGGTAGAACACACTTGAATCATCTTGTGGTTGTTTAACGTATTTAAAAGATTTATAGTGTGTCTTTTATTGATGCTGGTACAAAGAGTGGGGTACCACAAAATAAATTACATGATTGAATTTATGTCTGAACAACAGTAAAACAAGCTGAGCCACAATAAATGAAAAATGAAGGCAGGTGAAAACAGTAGAGGCTGCAACAATCACATGCTAAAACACTTAAAATGCCTGAACAAACAAATATGTGTTAACTTAGAAAGCCTAATTTACCTTTGTATGCTGTATAATTTTTAAAAGGTAGAAGGAAGCTTAAAATGACTACCGGCCTTTCCAATTGTTGATTAACTCATTGTGTGCCTACTTGGCATTAAAAGGTTTTGTGTGCTAAACACTCAGTGAATATTCAGTGCCAAATATGGTGACTGTTCTCTTTACTGAATTGGTCACATGGGAGGAAGCAAGCTAGAGTCTGGCTTCAGGCTTTGCACAAAATAGTGCTCACGGTTTGCTCATGGTTTGTTTCATTCCAAACATGCCACAACCAATAACTGATAACTGATAAGTCAAGGGTTATTTGGAGAAAAATCACAAGCCCAGGTTTCTGCATCACAACAAGCCAGATGCTTGACTTGTTTCTTCCCTTCTGCATCACAGGACTTAGAAAGGAGCAAGGTACTCCATACATTAAATCGTAGCTTATTTTAAACTATTTTGTGGTGTGCATACTGGGCCACTGTAAACTGAATCACAGTGAATAAAAGTTTCTTTCCCACTGAACACTGAGGAAGTGTTTGCTAGACAGCATATGATGGACACAATTGGTATAGATTGCCTCTTCATTCTTAAGTGCATGAGGCTGGGTCTTTATTATTGTCTCCTAATCAAACTTCAGCATTTAATTTCTGTTAATTCGAGACCACAGATTCCACTGTAGGTTTGCCAAAAGTCCTCTTGAGTGGCAAGCATTCTTTCTTTAAAAATTGATTTTCAAGAAAACGAACAAAGAAAATATACGCTCCCCTAACAAATGTCCCTGTCCCTTCCTCTCCAAGATACATAATCTTTATGGGAAAACATTTCTCCAGAGTTGTACAGTGAGGGGGGAAAGTATTTGAACCCCTGCTAAATTTGCCCGTTTGCCCCCTGACGAAGAAATGACCAGTCCATAATTTTAATGGTAGGTTTATTTGTAGCTGTGAGAGACAGAATAACAACAGGAAAAACCCCATAATCCCAGAAGACAAAAGTCAGAGATTGATGTGTGTTACAATGAGTGAAATAAGTATTTGATCCCTTTGCAAAAGATGACTTAGTACTTGGTGGCAAAACCCTTGTTGGCAATTACAGAGGTCAGATGTTTCTTGTAGGCACCCACCAGGGTTGCCAACATCTCAGGAGGTATTTTGTCCCACTCCTCTTTGTAGATCCTCTCCAAGTCAGTAAGATTTCAAGGCTGATGTGTAACTACTCGAACCTTCAGCTCCCTCCACAGATTTTGGATGGGATTAAGGTCTGGAGACTGGCTAGGCCACTCCAGGACCTTAATGTGCTTCTTCTTGAGCCACTCCTTTGTTGCCTTGTCTCTGTGTTATGGGTCATTGTCATGCTGGAATACCCATCCTCGACCCCTTTTCAATGCCCTGGTTGAGGGAAGGAGGAGCTCACCCAAGATTTGACAATACATGGTCCCGTCGATTGTCCCTTTGATGCGGTGAAGGTGTCCTGTCCCCTTAGCAGAAAAACACGCCCAAAGCATAATATGTCCCCCTCCATGTTTGACAGTGGGGATGATGTTCTTGGGGTCGTAGGCAGCATTCCTCCTCCTCCAAACATGGTGAGTTGAGTTGATGGCAAAGAGCTCGATTTTGGTCTCATCTGACCAGAACACTTTCACCCAGTTCTCCTCTGGGTCATTCAGATGTGCATTGGCAAACTGCAGACAGGCCTGTACATGTGCTGTCTTGAGCAAGGGGACCTTGTGGGCTCTGCAAGATCTCAGTCCTTCACGGTGTAGTGTGTTACCAACTGTTTTCATAGTGACTTATGGTCCCAGCTGCCCTGAGATCATTGACAAGCTTCCCCTGTGTACTTCTGGGTTGCTTCATCACCATTCTCCTGATCATTGCAACTCCACGAGATGAGATCTTGCATGGAGCCCCAGACCGAGGGAGGTTGGCAGTTCTTTTGTGTTTGCGAATTATTGCACCAACTGTTGTCACCTTCTCACCAAGCTGCTTGGCAATAGTCTTGTAGCCCAGTCCAGCCTTGTGCAGCTGTACAAGCTTGTCCCTGACATCCTTGGACAGCTCTTTGTTCTTGGTCATGGTGGCTACTTTGGAATCTGCTGGATTGATTGCTCCTGTCGACAGGTGTCTTTTGTACAGGTACTGTAACGAGCTGGGATTACAGGTAAGACCTCTCCCTTACAGCAGGTGCTTCTAATCTCAGCTCGTTACATACAGTGAAGATACCAGGTAGCCTGACATCTGTCTGGTTGATAGGGGATCGAATACTTATTTCACTCATTATAATGCACATCAATTTCTGACTTTTGTCTTCTGGGTTTCTGGGGGTTTTCCTGTTGTTATTGTGTCTCTCACAGCTACAATAAAACTACCATTAAAATTATGGACTCGTCATTTCTTCGTCAGAGGGCAAACGGGCAAATTTAGCAGGGGATCAAATACTTTCCCCCCTCACTGTAAGTAGTGGATGCCACTGTAAATGATGTTCTGTTGAATGTGCAATAAAAGGATATCATGTCACTATGAAATCGTCCCTGTCCCTTTTTCCAGCTAATGCTTCGACTTCCTTAGTCAATTTTTCTGAAAGTGCTATAGACCAGGTTTTTTGCAAATATTCTAAAGACTTACAGTTGTGGGCAGTAATTTGTTGAGCTGCTTTTCAGAAGGAATAATAATAATATAATAATAATAATAATAATAATAATAATAATAATAATAATAATAATAATAAAATTTTATTTATATCCCGCCCTCCCCAGCCGAAGCTGGGCTCAGGGCGGCTAACAACAATCAAAATAGTCCGACATTCTAAAAACATTCATTATAAAATTAATTAAATCAAATTAAAATCAAATTAATGGCAACCATCAAGCAAATTCTGTGCAGATTGCCGATTGCCAGAGGAGGGGGTCAGGCTGTGCCCTGACCAAAGGCCTGGTGGAACAGCTCTGTCTTGCAGGCCCTGCGGAAGGAAAATGATCAGTTCTTTGTATCATAGATTGGCATTTTCATTATTAAAAAGGTTGGTATGCAAAGTGGCAAGGATTCTGGATAGCCTTTATCTAGCATGAAAAGTTATGTTGTAGGAACTGCCACAGGTGTGTTGGGATAGAAGCTAGTCTGTTAGGCAGGCAGTTGTGACATGACTGTCAGTTAGGTATTTGGGGAGTAATTGTGTTGATAGTTTTATTGTTTGATATCAAGGTTAAATTAAGCCAAAGGTTAATGTCTGTGGTAAAATGTAAAGTCTGCTTCACTATCACTTTAAAATATTTCCCTTTTTCTATAAAATACCTAATTTATGTATTGTTTCTGCTTAATAATTCTGAAAGTAAATATCTTCATTAATCTTGATAATCCTCTATAGCACTACTTGGTCAGTTTTTTTATTGATGTTAAACTGCTAATTCTTGAGTTTGGCTTCTCCTGCATTACCATCTCTTCTTCAAAGTTATCCTCTTATAAAATTTATAACGGGCTCATCTGTTAGTCCTCTTTATGTGTGCCGTCAGTTAACAGTTTATAGCTTCTTACTCGCTACTTCTTTTCTAACTGCTCTCCTGCGTAGGGTCTTTGCCAGTTGCATATTGTGAATACCTAGCACCAAGTTGGTGATAGCGCATGATGGGTAACAGCAAAAACATATGTTTATTTCACCAAGGTTGTATTAAAGTTTCATATCTGAGAAATCAAAGAAGATTAAACTGCATGGGTCTTAAAATGTGTTTTTTCTCTTCTCTTCAGAGAGCAGATTTTAAGGGTAAAAGAAGATGAGAATGTTCCATTTTTGCTAGTTGGTAACAAATCGGATTTGGAAGACAAAAGACAGGTTTCTGTAGAAGAAGCAAAAAACAGAGCTGATCAGTGGAATGTTAACTATGTTGAAACGTCTGCTAAAACACGAGCTAATGTCGACAAGGTAAAAGTTTACCATTTCCCAAATACATCTTCATAAACCTCTGATTCCACTTGTTGTTTGTCAAGACTAATTATTAATGTTACCCTGACTCTTTTGTGTAGAGTCTCTTCAAGATGAATGCTCTAACAGGTAGCTGAACAGAAGACATTCAAATGGCTCACTAAGGAGTTTCGCTGGGGTTAGTTGGAGTGAAGGAATGGGTTTCCCAAAACCCAAAACTGACTGTGCAGGCAGTTTTAAACTGCACCAAAATCCCTATTTTTCCTTAGCTAAAATGCATAAAATTGAGCCGTTGAGCAAATGCATAACAAGGACACCGCTCTCTCCTTTACCAGTTTGTGACGTTAGGGATGACCCTGGCTGGTCTAGGGGAACAGAGCAGGCACATCAGTGTCTTATCTTATGTGCTGACCACAAAAGACTCACAGACCGAAATCTGGGAACAACGACAGAAGCGTGTTCCCGGAGATGATGACCTCTTCCTCCAAGATAAGAGTAGGAAGAGGAAGATCCTTTTATGGTCAGGAGTGCAGGAAGGAAATCCCTTTTATGGTTAAGAGTGCCGGAGCAGGAACATCTGTGATGTCAACCTGCGTGTACAAGCTGACATGGCTGGGGAAGGGGGAGAGGGTGCCTGGAGGATATATATACTGCATGAAACTTCTCGTTTCTTTGGACTTGCTGTGGACTTGATCACGCAAGTGCCTTCTGCTATCCGGAGAGCAGAATAAACTCTTTCTTTGAACCAACCTCGGTGTCATTTGACTTCCTTCCTCCTGTCCCGGAGCAACGCAGACCGAATCGGTGAACTCAAATAAGGCTACAGGAGTTCAAGCGGTGGGCTTGAACATTCCCTCTTGTATGCTCAGCTGTAGAGAACATTTCCTGGTTTTTCAAATTACCATTTCCTATGATGCCTTGGTTGCTGCCTGTAAATCAGGGTTGCAATCCATAGTTTTTAGTCCAGTTTGCAGGTAAGTATTTCCAGTTCAGACATCATGGGAAACTGCAACTTAACAAACCAGAAGCCTTATCTCAATCTGGTGTGAGCAGTGATGGAGCTTCAGGCGGGGGCGTGGCATGCCGCCTGTGGGGGTGTGGCAGCCAGCGTGGGCAGGGTGACAGCCGCAATGGCACCCCACCGGGATCGCGCTGCAGGGGCGGTGCCCTCCCCCACCCCCCTCTTCCTCCACCAGTAGGTGTGAGACAAAGTGGGGTTGGGGTGAGATGGCGTGTTGATGTTCATTCTCTAACAGACTATGGCCTGAACCTGCTTCCATTTGTTCTGAGTGGGATTAATTCCAGTCTAAGGAAAGTAGTTGCTGGCGACTGTGTTGCCCCTGTAAAGGGTGAAGGGTGGGTTCTGACTTAACATTGTTGAAGGAGATGTGAGCTATAATGCTTATAGGTAAACTGGGGTTTAACATTGTATGAGCTACCGTGTTTGTTTGTGTGTGTGTGTGTGTGTGTGTGTGTGTGTGTGTGTGTGTGTAAGTTCTTTCATACTCTTCTTTTAAAGAATTTGATTATATACCCTAGGCAGAAAATGCTAGCATCAGTGTCTTAATCTCTTTCAAATGAGATGGAAAGCAGTGGTGTAATTTAATCAACTCATGTTTTAATGATCTGGTACAAAGGTGAAAACTTCTTAAATCTTTTTTTTTTTTTTTTAAATGACAACAATAAGAACCCTATAGTTCTTAAAACTTATTCTTCACTAGTTCTAAGTACTAGCTCTTGCCTTGCAGAAAATCTGCTTGGCAAAAGGTTAAGGGGCTTAGTGGTTTAATATGCAAACCTCTCCTTTCTGACCTATATACAAACATGACTGCATAACAGGAAAGTCCTTTTTAAAAACTCAGATGTTAGAAATTGGGTCACTAAATGTAAGTTGGCTTGTTTACTCTGAGCAATATGGTACTGAATCGTTATTGACTCACTAGAACATGGTGGACAGCTGTTTCCTAGAAGTTTTCTTGGCTTCTAATTTGAGCAACTGGTTCTGTAGCACTCAGGAATATTTTCATGCATTAAGGGTCGGTGGCAGGCTAGTTTGCATTTAAGCAAGATCATCCTTACTTCCATAGTTGGGTCACATGCAACATTGATTTACCAGTTTCTGGCATGTGACTTCATATCCGCTTTATGATTTTAGCAAGCTATGCTTAGCATGGCTACTTACATTTTTAACAGCAGGTCCGAATAGATATATTTTTGTTTTCTTTCTACTTTCTATAGAATTCTGTTAAAGAAAAATATGAAAACAGTTTTAACCCTACAATACATTACCACTCGTAGCTGAAAAAGAATGAAGCAGAACCTCTTGGTTTACTTAATAGCCTAAAAATGCAGGCTTTGATTAATGTAGCACATGTTTGCACACATGTACTAACACTTGTAGGGACGCGGGTGGCACTGTGGGTAAAAGCCTCAGCGCCTAGGGCTTGCCAATCGAAAGGTCGGCGGTTTGAATCCCCGCGGCAGGGTGCGCTCCCGTTGTTCGGTCCCAGCGCCTGCCAACCTAGCAGTTCGAAAGCACCCCCGGGTGCAAGTAGATAAATAGGGACCGCTTACTAGCGGGAAGGTAAACGGCATTTCCGTGTGCGGCTCTGGCTTGCCAGATGCAGCTTTGTCACGCTGGCCACGTGACCCGGAAGTGTCTCCGGACAGCGCTGGCCCCCGGCCTATAGAGTGAGATGAGCGCGCAACCCTAGAGTCAGTCAAGACTGGCCCGTACGGGCAGGGGTACCTTTACCTTTACCTTTACTAACACTTGTAAACCTAGCAGTTCGAAAGCACCCCCGGGTGCAAGTAGATAAATAGGGACCGCTTACTAGCGGGAAGGTAAACGGCGTTTCTGTGTGCGGCTCTGGCTCGCCAGATGCAGCTTGTCATGCTGGCCACGTGACCCGGAAGTGTCTCCGGACAGCGCTGGCCCCCGGCCTCTTAAGTGAGATGGGCGCACAACCCTAGAGTCTGTCAAGACTGGCCCGTACGGGCAGGGGTACCTTTACCTTTACCTTACTAACACTTGTATTTTTCTTTCTAGGTATTTTTTGATTTAATGCGAGAAATCAGAGCAAGAAAGATGGAAGACAGCAAAGAAAAGAATGGAAAAAAGAAAAGGAAAAGCCTAGCCAAGAGGATCAGAGAAAGATGTTGCATTTTATAATCAAAGTTCCAAACTCTCATCATCCCTTGATCATACTAATAAAATCCATAACTTATAGCATGCCATTTGGAGGCTCCTATGACGGAAATTACTCTTAACAGTTTGGAAATTGTAATGTACCACTTAAAGCATGAATTGGGACAGCACTGAAAGTCTTTCACTGAAAAAGTTTAACGTGGCTTCAAGAGAAGCAGAATTGAACCCATTTCATAACTTGCTGCCTCTCACCATGGTTCTTCTGAATGTAGAGGGTTTTTTTTCATGGGCAGTCCGTCTTGAACTGTAAACAAAGCATTACTTTCTATCATTTCTCCTAAAGCATACAGTTTTCTATCACCCAAACTTCACTTTGTCTTCTACTGCCTTGGAAACTACAGCAGTGGTCAAAACTAAGCAAAGGTAGTGTATATATGCTTTTTTTTTTTTTTTTTTTTTTTGCAGTTATAAGAATATGCAAATTAGAGAAGAGAAACGAGCTCTGTTCTCTGCTTCTATTGGAAGTCATTTATACATGGAATTAGCTTAGACAAATGGTATAAACTCATGAGTATATTTGAATATGCCTTAATTTAAAAAAAAACTTAAAAAAAGTTAACGTAGTTAAGGGTGTATCTTCCTTGTAATGCACTGAGGTGTGTGCATCACTGTGAAAGTATATCCTTCAGTGTGGAGTGCAGTTTTTGTGAGCAATTTTGCTAACTAGCTGTGTGCTAGCAGTATCTCTGATCAGAAAAGTGTGCCATACTCTGGGTCTTTAATAATCCAGAGCGTACTATTAACCTGTGATTCAATGAAGATTGCTTTTGCTTACAGTGGAAGGGCCGTCATAGACATCTGAGATTGAATATAAAAAGAGGGTGGAGCACATTTCAGTCAGAAGTGGTCACGTATTTCTTAATGCACAGACATTGACACTGCCCTTTGGCAGCTACTTAATTTGGGGGAGGTATCTTCCTAGGGTTGGGGCACAGTGCGGGGCAAATAGTTGCTGGTAGTTGTGTACTTAGAGCACAAATTGATCTTGCTCTTAGGGCTGTCTGGAAAATATAAATTTTCCATTTTTCTGTGTTGCTCCTGTCTAAGGCTTTGGAAATGTTAGCTATGCATTACCTAATGGGAAAGCGTTATAGCTACTTTTTCTGATATCAGTCAAATACCCCACTCTACTTTGCAGTATGGAAATATTGGCCATGTGCTTCCATAGTCCCTCATTGATACACTAAAATGTATTGCCCTTTACTGTTCTGCTTTTTGAAATATAATTAGTACATTTAGTATGTGGAATTGAAAGATAAAGCACTATCTGAGGCTTTTAAGTTTCTTGGGTGTAGGTGTAACGGTTAGATCAGTTACAAAAAAAAACACTTTTTTATATACATGTGTGAATTTATGAAAAGACAGTTCAAGATGTGTCTGAGCAAACTAGACAACACATATTTAACATGCTAACAAGTAGACATTAGGAATGTGGCTGTTTAGAGAACACTTGTTTATCAAAACTTTTTGTATGTACATTCTCCTGTAGACGCTACCATGTGCAGAATTAGTTCTTGATGTGCCTGGCCAAGCAGATTGGTCCTCATCTTATTGTGTATTTGTTTTCAGTCGGTCTAACCAGGGAGTTTAACCACTAATATTGATGTTTGTGTAATGGGAACCAAGGTGTTATGAAGCCAATGGACACAGAGAAACTATTGTCATAGGCTGATGCCTTACCAGATTCTTTTTATTTGCTATTTGAGCCATTGACTATGAATAAACTTTCATTTTTAAAAAAAATATTTTGTGGAATGCTAATTACGAAACTTTCATTTCAGATGAGTGACTTTACCATTGCTTCTGTTAAGTTTTTCCTGTACAGTGGTACCTTGGTTGTCAAATGCCTTAGTCGTCAAACAAATTGGCTCCTGAACGTCGCAAACCCAAAAGTGAGTGTTCTGGTTTGCAAACATTCTTTGGAAGCTGAGCGTCCAATGCAGCTTACATGGCTTCTGATTGCCTGCAGGAAGTTCCTGCAACCAATCGGAAGCCGCGCCTTGGTTTGCAAACCATTCTGGGAGTCGAACAGTCTCCCGGAACAGATTAAATTTGAAAACCAAGGTACCACTGTATATAAATTGGATTTCCTAACTTGTTAAAGTCCAGGAATCTGCACAACAGAGATTATATTGCTGATGCTTCACAAATGGAAGTCTGCATTGAAAGTGTGATTGTTGGGCAAATTAGTAATCACAGAGCTGTGTGAAAGTAACCTATTACTAATCTGATGCACTGTAGAACTTTGTGCCCTGCACTCTTCTATGGCCATTTCCCATCTCAGTTCTTGCCAAAACAGCGCGCTAATCCAAATATTGCAGTTGGAACAAATGGCATATTAATACAAATATGTCCTGACTCTTCTTCTCTGAAACATGCTCCAGCTTGGGTTGAAAAGGGCCAGAGCTGCCTTTGCAGAGTGAGGCAGTTGCCTCAGGTAGCAGATAGTGAGAGATAGGGACCAAACAGAACTACAGTGGTACCTCGGGATGCGAACGGGATCCGTTCCGGAGCCCCGTTCGCATCCCAAAGCGAATGTAACCCGTGTCTGCGTGTGCGCGGGTCACGTTTTAGCGCTTCTGCACATGTGCGTGACATCATTTTGACGGTCTGCGCATGCGCGTGCATCGAAACCCAAAAGTAACGTGCTCCATTGCTTCCGGGTTGCCATGGAGCACGACCCAAAAATGCCTAACCCGAAGCACATTCATCCCGAGGTATGACTGTACAGTGGTACCTCAGGTTACAGACACTTCAGGTTACAGACTCCGCTAACCCAGAAATAGTACCTCGGTTAAGAACTTTGCTTCAGAATGAGAACAGAAATCGTGCGGTGGTGGTGCGGCGGCAGCGGGAGGCCCCATTAGCTAAAGTGGTACCTCAGGTTAAGAACAGTTTCAGGTTAAGAACGGACCTCCAGAACGAATTAAGTTCTTAACCCGAGGTACCACTGTATGTGCACCATGCAGCCTCTGCCTGCCACCTTGCTGCCCTTGGGTGCAGTGAATAATGTTGTTCTGTTGCCAGTGTAAGAATCCATTCTGTTGACTTTACTGTAGTCATTTAAATTTGGGTTCTTCACTAAACGGAAAAACATTCTCACTGCTGAGTTAGTGTATGAATTGTGTTTGATTGGATAACACAGGGAGCACCTCTTGTTTCTTCAACTGCAAGCACACATGATAACATTTTATCAAAACATGGCTGAAGCACACTTGGACCTGCGTTCAAAGTTTCACATGCCCAGGGAGGTTTGGAGTTGTTTCTCAAACAGCATCAAACATGACAAACTAATTTTGAAATAGACGTGAATTAAACATGGTATTGGACTCTGCTGTTCAAAGGAGAAACAACATGCACAGTGGAATTTGACCAAAGTTGCTTTTGGAAATTATAAAAGCCAACAAAGAACTTAGACTTACAAATAAATTGAGGCAATTATAATATGGGTATTATTATTATTATTATTATTATTATTATTATTATTATTATTATACCACCCTTCTTCTGTAGATCTCAGATAAGAACACAAAATACATATTAAAATACATAATAAAACAAAAAAACAATAACCCACCCCTTCTGTTCATCCAGCATGTACCGTATTTTTTGCTCTCTAAGACTCACTTTTTCTCTCCTAAAAAGTAAGGGGAAATGTGTGTGCGTCTTATGGAGTGAATGCAGTCTGCGCAGCTATCCCAGAAGCCAGAACAGCAAGAGGGATTGCTGTTCTGGCTTCTGAGATTCAGAATATTTTTTTGTTGTTTTCCTCCTCCAAAAACTAGGTGTGTCTTGTGGTCTGGTGCATCTTATAGAGCGAAAAATACGGTAATTAATCTTCATCACTATAACCATATCTATTCCCATTTCATTGTAACATAAATGTGTCTCAAGTGGCTTTGAAATCTATTCCATCCTTGTTTTCATTGTCCTTGACAGATGAATACTAATTACAGCATGGTCGCCTGGCTTGTAGATGTGCTTGCCCTTTCTTCTGCCATATGTAAAGTGTCACCTGTTCACTCCTTTAGGCATCTTATGTGAAAGCACATCTTTTTGGCCAGGTTTTTCTTGAGCCATCAAATTGGGCCTTGTTATTAGTATTTGTTTAACCTTTTCCTATACTTTTTATGATACTGTTTCATTATTTTTGTAAACTATTTATACATTTTTAAATATTAAGGGTTATAGAAGGGCTTTTAAATAAACATATTTTAAGATAAAGGGGAGTGTGTTCTGAACCTCTTGAACTTTTGTACAGACCATTTGAAATCTAAAACTGATTTGCTGAGATTGAAGGAGAAGATCAACTATGAAAAGAGATCGAGAAAGACACGTGTGATTCATTGTTCTAGAAAACTTATGAATTCTCATTTTAACCACTTCAGGTTAAAGAATCATCCACATTTTTTCCAGAGGTTTATGTGTTATAGACTCTGGCCCGTGAACAATGCTATCGTATGAAAGAGCCCTGACTCTATGGAGGCCTCAAGGCCTTGGCATGCACAAGTTAACCTACCAATGTGGCAAGGATTGTAGCATGTGAAGTGAAGGACTGGAAACCTAATGCTTTTAGAAAAGGATATGGGAAGGAAGCACAAAATGCGTAATGCATATATTAATGAGAAGACATTGCAGTAAAGTGTAATGCCAGTGTTTTGAGGCATAATTTTGAGGCACATCAAGATTATAAAAGCCGCCAACTATATTTAGATAGGTCAGGGGCACATTTGGAGTTTTGAAGAAGTACAGTGGTACCTCGGGTTACAGACGCTTCAGGTTACAGATGCTTCAGGTTACAGACTCCGCTAACCCAGAAATAGTAAACACTGGAAAGCAGTGTTTTAATCTAAATAATCCAAAGAATGAATTATTTGAGGCACAACACACACACACACCTTGATAACTGAAATACATTGATTATACACAAGGTTCAAATTGGGGCAGTATAAAGCAGCAATTCTGTCTTAAAGTGGCAAACCACCTAGGCTTCACTAAATGGTTAATTTATGGCAGAGTGGAGAGCATTATTGGACATTGCTGTTGTAGCTTTTCAAAAGGAAACAGTTTTTAACTGAATGAATGAATGAATCTTGAGTTGGATTGAAACAACATGCTTTCCTGAAAAAAATAACCAGCCTGAGATCTGATTTTGGTCACTGTAGAAGCTAAAACAAAACAACCATATACAGAACCATGCTATCCTAAACATCAGCTGCTTCCTAATTCATTTTTAATCTTCCATTTTATGCGGAGTTCTCTGTCTTAACTTCCTTAATCACAATGGCCAACACCCAACATATACATGTTTTAATGAGTCAATGCCTGGTTAACCGATTAAGGTGTAATTAACGTAGCTTATTCTTCAGCATTCTAAGTGCTGACAACAAGACTGGGCAAGATGAGCACTCTTTCTACTCTTGCCCATTGTAAAGGTTTTTGGAATGCACTTAAAATGGTGTGACTAGTGCGGTGGGGGAAATATGCTAATAAATCTTGCCCACAGTATATGTAAAAAAATAATTGTAAGATCCTAACAATAAAGGAAGTAAAATAAAACTTTATTCCCCACCTCCCCTATCTGCCACTTTTTACATGATGGAGTGCATAGATTGTGATGAACTGCATGCAAGATTTAAGCATAGGGTGGACTCCCTGCAACTTGCTTCTGACCACAGAAGATTTAAGACTGCATAGAAGCAACACAGTGTGGCTTTGGAGCTCTACTTAAAAATTATTCATTTACCACACTCTGAATTGTAGGAGGAAATGCAGAATATATGAATGAACTGGCAGTCTCCACAAGGTGGAACAATAATACCTTTCAACTCAACAAATTGTTTTTTTATGCTATATTGAACCTGTTATGCTAGTTTAGGCAGTGTACTCCAAGCTAAGTAACCACTCTAGATGATTGCTTTCTAAAATGTAGATTATGAAGACCTTGAGTTAAAAGATAACAACACAAATTAGTTTTGTTTCAATGAATAATGTTCTTTGATGCACTTTAGTAAAAGAGATGTCATTTAACTCATAGAACCAGAGTGAGGAACCTCAGGCCATTTATTTCTTCCCAGTCCTCAGGGCTCTCTCCCCAGGCCACACTCCTTGAGTACGGTACTTTTCCCTGGCTAGGATGTACTGTAGAGATGTGGGTGTGTTGAGAAACCTCTGGTTTTTGCATGGCTGGAATGTAGCCTACTGCACAAAGTAACCACATCCATTGCTCAGCCTGCTTTCGCCTCTGGTTCCCACCATTGCAGCTCCTGGAAGGTTGCAGCAGAGTGCTGTGACCCGGTTCTGCTTGTGGTCTTCCCATGGGCCTCTGGTTGGCCACGGTGCCAACAGAGACCCAAACTAGACGGGCCTTTGGCCTGAACCAGCAGGGGTTTTCTTGTGTTCTTGCGACCCTTTAAACAATTTCCTGGTTTTAGAATACTCACATTAATAAAAAGTTTCAACCTTTCTTCACAACTCTGAGGTTTAGAAAATTACGTTTTGATAAACCAAGGACCCACAAAAAGATTCAAAATGTTTGAGCATAGCTGTCAACTTAAAGATTTGAAAATAAGGGACCAGCAGCCTCGAAAATAAGGGATCAGCAGCCAAAATAAGGGATCAACAATTACTTTGATAAAATATATATTTTGTTGCGTGCAAATGGCTTTAGATACCTATTAGGTCCATAAATTACCATATAGCATATATTCAACACAAAAAAACAGCAACAATTTGTTGTTGACAAAGCACAGCTGGACATAGAAAGGGCCCCATTACCTTCAGTAGCTTGTTTAAGGGACATCATCAATAAGGGACAGCAGCGGGACATGGCGCTGGGATAAGGGACTGTCCCGCCAAATAAGGGACGCTTGACAGCTATGTGTTTGAGTCATATCCGGTGTTAGTAAAAAAACAAACAAAAACCTCCTGCCTTGCACCCTCTTTTATTCAGGTACCAAATGTTTCATTCCAATGGGCAAATCGTTATTTTTGCTGAAAACAGAAACCTTGACAAAATCCTTAAGTATCATAACTCAGACTTATCTCAGTAAAATAATTGAACATCCAAGTTAGTAAAAATGTAAGGAGTAAAAAATCTTTCTTCCTATGTTCAAATTGACCCAGTCCAGAATAGTCTGAATTGACCTGTATCTACCCTTCATTTCTCTGAGCAAGGCTTAAGATATAATCTAACTTGCATAATTTTCTAGTTTTCTTATTAATAAACTTTAACCTAATTAACATTAGCATCCTGTTTCTTTGTTCTACAATGCACTGGCCTGAATCAGTTACCCATTCGGCTACACACAGAAGAACACTGGCAGTATTTACGGTATGTTGCTGGGAACTCACCTATGACTGATGTGTAAACTTGTTTTACAAGTTTAAAATTGTTGTCAGTGTGGAGGTTAGCCTTACCACATCCTAGTTTACAGTAATTTAAACAATTCACTGGCTGAATAAGAAAGATTGTTCCCCTTAATTCATCAGGACAATCTTAGAAAATTGGCACGCTTATATATGTGAGAAATTAGTTGACAGTTGTGATCTACCAGACTTACTATCATAACAACATATGAGGAATATTTCCTCTCAATGCCTGCAGTGAGATCTTGGAGTCTAAATATTGCTGCAAGTGCAGTCCTACACATTCCTCCTCAGAAGTAAGCCTATTAGGTTCAAGTGAACTTCTAGGTTAGCATGTATACTTGACACTGTGTAGGGTTACAGCCTAAGGCAGGGGTCAGCAAACTTATTCAGCAGGGGGCCGGTCCACTATCCCTCAGACCTTGTGGAGGGCCGGTCTATGTGTTTTTGGCGGCGGCGGGGGGGGTGGGGAATGAACAAATTCCTATGCCCCACAAATAACCCAGAGATGCATTTTAAATAAAAGTACACATTCGACTCATGTAAAAACATGCTGATTCCTGGACCATCTGCGGGCCGGATTTAGAAGGCCTTTAGTGGGCCTTAGTTTGCCTTTTCAAAGGGAAACTTTTTTTTCCCAAAGGGGGCCAAATATGATGAAGTGAACATGCGTGATTGTAGTTGTTGTGCTTTTTAAAACAATTTTACCCCAAAGTTGTTGAACTTTTTTTACGATTTGACCTCAATAAATACATTGCCACAGTGGCTGGATAGAATCAGCTGGGGGGCCAAATTAGGCCCCCAAAACAGGGGAAGGGACTTGGTTTGTTATATCCTCCTTATATGGGATTTGTGCATTTTTTTCATCTTATGATTAGGGGAGCTCAGCCAGAACCCTAAGAATCTGGGCATAGAGGGGGCAAGGGATTTCCTAGGAGCATGAATGACCACAGCCTATTATCAAAGCAGGAAGAAAAAGCAACAGCAATATGGAATATGGTTGCATGGCTTTCTTCATATCTAACAAGATTGCCTTCTCTCTCCCCCACCACCCAAAACATGTCTGAGAGTTTTTGAAGCAATTTGCAGTGTAATAAAAGTAAAATATTCACTCTTCTTTGAAAGCACAAGCTTGTTTTTCTAGATCTCATACTGTCCTGTCAGGGGCAGCCCATCAAGTTTTGCCGCCTGAGGCGAAACCGGAAGGTGCCGCCCCACTTTTGCTGCCTCTCCCCCCACCCACCGAAGTTCGCTTACTGGGGTCAGGCAATTGCGGCTTCTGGGGTCTTGCAAGATCTTGTGAGAGCCTCATGAGATCTCACCAAAAGCAGCCACTTCTCCAGTGGTGGTGGTGGAGCACCCACAGAAGTGCCCCTTAGATTCTCCCATCTGAGGCGGCTGCCTCAGTTTGCCTCATGGACGGATCTGTCCTGAGTCTTGTAAATAATGGGCACCAGGGATATAGCTTCCTTTTGGGAGGGTGCTTTTGAAGTTTTAAGATCAAGACAAATTACAAATAAATGGGTTCTACTGTGTTAGACATGGTGTGTCTATTCTACAAAACTGTTTGAAGTTGGGAACCTAGTGACATTGGGAAGAGACGTAATTTAGACTTTGATCTTTTATACTGTATTTCAAGGATACTCGATTCAAGAGACTGCAGAGTAGCCAGGAATCATCTTACAGTCACTGACCAGCTTGCTGAGTGGACGATTTCTCCTCAAACTAACCACACCTAATTCTGCTATTTTTGTCCACTCTCATTCCTGCCCGCGATACATCTGTTCATCATAATCCTGCAATAGCTATGCACTAGGGAAATGCACCAGAAAATACTTAAGTTAGAAAGTTATATACCAGGCCTGATTGTGTCTATCTTATGCTCTGTTAAGCAAATTCCAACATATGCATGTTATGAGCTGACTCCAAAGTGAAAGTGTATTCCTTCCTAGGGCTAGGCAAAAAGAGGGTCATCTGAAAGTGGGTAATATTAACACCAGTCCCTTGTCATGGTCAGATCACTTCCGGTTGAGATTTAGGATTTCAGCACCTTTTCACCTCTGCAGAGGCAGGGGACCTTTTTGATGGTTCATCCTCAGAGGTGGATGGATCTAATGGGTTTTCAGATGGCTTTGGGGGATTTTCCAGCTGATATGACAGGCACTCCTGTCAAAGCCCTGGCTGACCTCTGGAACATCTGAATGGCTCAGGCCACTGACCCCTCAGTACCCTCTCCCACTTTGTGGAATCT
Organism: Podarcis muralis; assembly: GCF_964188315.1. Classification (NCBI taxonomy): domain Eukaryota; kingdom Metazoa; phylum Chordata; class Lepidosauria; order Squamata; family Lacertidae; genus Podarcis; species Podarcis muralis. The sequence goes on from NC_135666.1 coordinate 58,563,440, forward strand.
GTTTGGCTCCCTGGTATACTCCAGAGCTTAGGGCAAGAAAACAAGCTAGGAGACAGCTTGAACACGGGTGGAGGAAAACTCCAGTCAAATGCAATTGAACATGGTGAAGACTCATAATCAAGCCTACCTATTGGCAGTGAAGGCAGCAAAGGAGGCAGCAATCTATGGTCTTTCAAACTGTTAGTGGGTTGTTATTTGTTATTAGGGTATGTATTCTTGTGTTTTTATATTGTAAACCACTCTGTGATCTTCGGTAATTTAATTAATGAGAATCACACTTGTGTGTTGCATTTGAAAGTGCTATTATTGTGAGAAATCAGAATTAGAGCAAACATTGGTCTTGGAGAACTATTATTCTGCTCCACGGGCACTGGGAAGAAAGCTCTGTGCTGATTTTCTTTCATCTCATTATTTTTTGACTTTTTTATACCACCCTATACTCACAGGTCTCTGACAAAAGTATTAATTTGCATGGGGCTGTGGATGTGCTAAGATTCTTCTAATGTTAGCTGGGACACATTAGAGGGTGATAAATTCCTAATCAATGTACTCTGCATTCTTATTTGGTTCCACTTCTTGGGTAACAATTGTGTGCTACGAAACAACACCTCCTGCAAAAAAATATAGATGGTTTAATTAGCCAGAGGCCTGGGAGAAGAGGATTGTTTTTGCATGGTTCCTAAAGATATGTAATGAAGGCACCAGGTGAACCTTCTTGGGGACAGCATTCCGCAAACGGGGAGCCTGCAGAAAAGGCCTGTTTTTGTCTTGCCACCTTCCAGGCTTCTCACGGAGGGGACACACAAAGAAGGGCCTCAGATTTTGATTGTAGAGTCCAGGTTGGTGTATATGAAGAGAGGCGGTCCGGGAAGTATTGCAGTCCTGAGCCATTTAAAGCCTGGAAACTGACTGGCATCCAGTGCAGTTGGGCCAGGAATCGTGTTATATGATCAGATCATCTTGTCGCCTGAATTCTGCATCAGCTGAAGTTTCCAAACCGTCTTCAGAGGCAGCCCTACGTATAATGTGTTGCAATAATCTAACCTAGAGGTTACCAGAGCATAAACAACAGAAATTAGGCTATCCCTGCCCAGATAGTGACACAGCTGGGGGGGGGGGCACCAGTGTTTCAGTCTTATCTGGATTGAGCTTCAGTTCATTGGCTCTCATCCAGTCCATTATCAAGGCCAGACACTGGTCCAGTACACCCACTTTCACACTTGCTGATGTAAATGAGAACCAGAGCTGCGTGTCATCAGCATATTGCTGAATTTAGTTGGAACCCTGTATGTTTGCTTGCAGTGAAGTGAAGGTTTCATGAACACCTACAAGGACCACCAATCATTTATTAGAATAGATGTAGGAGGTGCAGTCTTCCCATTGCTATATTTCCCCACTGCTATATCACATCTAATCCATTTAGCTTTACATTGATTCTCCAGGATTTTAAGACAGGCTTGTCTCCCAGCCCTACCTTGCAATACCAGGATTTGAACAAGGGATCTTCTTCGTACAAAGCAAATGACCCTTCTCCAGCTATTTTTAGGTTATTGTTGTTGTGTCTGATAGCAGGTCTGATGCTATCCAAGTACTTTAACAAAAAAAATTTATCCTTTTAGAGGTCCAAACGCTTATCATATAATTTATGACTATCTGATTATCAAGTTATTTGGGCAGTCAAGTATTAACAAATAAATAACATCCTTGGTCAAGACCTTTCCATGGATCCTATTGTTACAATATTTAGATGTCACAAAAACATCACTTCAGGGGAAGATCAAGAAATGGTAACCTATTTATTAACAGCAGCAAGAGCAGAAACCTGGAAAACCCCTCCTTCACTATCAGAAAAATCCTGACTCTGGAGTTGGGGAGACGACCTTCATGAGTCATGACAAAACTAAATAAGAGTAACACAAAATCAGCAAATATAAGATAAGATAATGGAGCTTCTTTATGTGATTTGTAACAACAAGATGCAAGAACAAAGCCATATGATTTGTTTGGAGACATAAAAGTTATCAAAAACTTTATACATTTCTGTTATAGATTAAGCACTTTATCAAGTTTTAAATAAAGCTAGAAACATGCAATATAAATTTTGTTGCGTTTACAGACAATATATTTATTAAAATAATAGTTATCCATCAATTGTATCAAGGTATTTGGAAATAAGTATCGTATTAAGGTTTCTGGGAATAAATAGAGAGCCATTCTTAAATTACGTCCCCTGTGCCTTTAAATAAAATGGAAAATCAACAGCTGAGGAACCTTCCATCCCTGCATCTTCCCCTCATGTCGAATCACTGCTTCGACCAAAAAATAAAGAGAGATGTAATAATATAATATATTATTTATACCCCGCCCATCTGGCTGTCAGAAAAACCTAATTACATCGCTTCATTTGAGCTGCTCTAAAAAGCCAGAGAACTTCGAGCGCTTTCTGACACCCTGCGTCGCCCCTCTCTCTCCTGCCCCGCACATGGAGGAGCTGCCAGTTTCAACAGGGGACCGGAAGTGCCGCATCGGGGGCAGTTCCCTATGACCTCGGGAATCCAGGATGCGGTCGAGGAAGCGGCCGGCCGGAAGTTGCGTACAGTAGGGGAAGGGAGGAGGGGGGGAGCGGAGCAAAGCCTCGCGAGATCCCTCGGTGCTGAGGGAAGCGAGCCGAGCTCTCCAGATAGGCCTGCCCCCGTCTTTACCTCAGCGCCGGCGCAGGCGCAGTCGGGCCGGTCTCCCCTTCTGTCTCTTTCTGTGGGAGTGTGAGGGAGACGGGGGAAGCGCCAAGCGGGCGACGGGGACCGTTCGGCAGCCGCTTCTGCCCGGCTTAGGCCGTGAAGCGACGCGAGCCGTGGGCGGCGGCGGGATCCTGCGCGCCGGTGCGGGGCGGGCTGAGGAGACTGTCGGCGGCAGAGGCGCGCCAGGCCTCACTCGGCGGGGCCCAGCCGGGAATGCGGAGAGTTCGCGTCGTCAGGCGCCGCGCATCGCCAGGAGGCCGCCGGGGACGCTTCTGAGGAGGAGGAGGAGGCCGGGGCGCCTCATGCGAAGAGATCCGGATCCCATGGCGGCTCCTGCTCTGGGCTCGCCCTCGGCACCTTGACGGAGTCCTGTTCGCCGGAGCGGTCCCGATGCCGAGCACTTCGGAGGCGGCGGCGGCGGCGTCTTCGTCCGGAGGCGGGAGCGGCGTCCGGGGCTGGGGCGGCTCCGAGTCTCCGGCGGCGGAGAAGAAGCGGTTGCATCACCGGCGGCGGAAGCGCGGCTCGTCGGCTCCTTCTCCTCAACCTCCTTCTCCTCAGCCGCTGCCCGCGTCGCCCGCGGCGGCCCCTCCGCTGCTCTTCCCGCTGCTGCCGCCGCCGCTGCCACTGCCGCAGCCCTCGCTCCTGCAGCCGCCGCTGCCGCCGCAGTCCCTGCTGTTCCTGGCGGCCACCGGCTCCTCCTGCTGCGGGGAAGGGGGGGAGCGGAAGCGGCCCCGGGGCAAGCGGCGCCCGGGCTCCCGGCACAAGCGGCGGCGCGTCCGGTTGCGCGGGGGGGCGGGCCTGTCGGAGCGGCGCGGGAGCGGGGCGGGCCTGGGGCCTCTGGTGGAAGCGGCGGCCGAGGAGTACGACGACGTTAGCTCCCAGTCGGAGGGGCCGCTGGGCGGCGGGACGGCCGGGGCGGGGAGCGGCGCGGGGAGCCCGGGCTCCTCCTCGGGCGGAGGCGCCGGCAGCCAGCCGCGCTCCAGCCGCGCCGAGGCGGAGCGGGGCCCCCGGCGGCCGCCGCGGAGGGAGCGCCGCAGCAGCAGCGGCCGGCGCTCCCGGGAGCGCCACCGGGAGCACCGCCGGCGGGGGGAGGACAAGGACAAAGCGCCGCCGCAGCAGCATCCGGAGGGAGCGGCCGCGGCCGCCCGGGTAGGGGGAGCCGAGGCCTCCTCCTCCTCTTCCTCCTCCAAGTCCCGTAGCCGCCACAACCACAGCGGCGGCCAGGACCGAGAGGGGCCCCGGAGCAGCAGCGGCGGCGGCAGCGACGGCCGCAGGAAGGGCTCGGCTGTCTCGCCCAGCAGCGGCGGCGGCGGCGGCAGCAGCAGCAGGAAGGACCGGCAGAGCAAAGCCCCGCGAAGCCAGGCGAAGGCGGCCAAGGAGCCTCCTTCGGCTTACAAGGAGACCCCCAAGGCGTACCGGGAGGACAAGGCCGAGCCGAAGGCCTACAGGCGGCAGCGGTCCTCGCCCAGCCCCAGCCGCGATGACAGCCCGCCCAGCCACAGGGCCTCGCAGAGCCAGCGCAGCCGCAAGTCGCTCAGCCCCCGCTCGCCTCTCAGCCCTTATCGCCGCCGCTCGCCCAGCTATAGCCGGCACAGCTCCTACGAGCGCGGCGGGGATGTTTCACCCAGCCCCTACAGCAGTTGGCGCCGCTCTCGCAGCCCCTACAGCCCCGCCATCAGGTAAGGTGCAGGGCCACCTGGACAGAACAGAGGATGGTTGGGAGGGATCCTACCGTCGGAAAGGTTCAGAAGTGTGACCTGAAAGGGATAGGCTGGGAATTCTCTTAAGTTGTGGTTTCAAATACATAAACACCTCCGTTTTCCTTTCTGTTGTGGAACCATACTAGGAAATACAACTCAGCTGGTGAGCTTTGACTTGAACCCATTACCAGGTTTGAGAATGCAGAATTTTCACACGAAATTGGCATTTCTTTAAATTGATGGAACTTTTAAGGTCATAGCAAAGTGCCATAGGTATTTTCTAAACAGGTCTCTTTCTAAATTGTGTTAAAAGTTGGGGGTAGTCACAATCAGTTACTGCTGGAGTAGTGCAGGTGACATACACAAAGTATTGTGAAATTCCTTTCAGAACCAAATCACTTCACACTGAAAAACTTTAGATGTTTTGAGCTAAAAACTCTTCACTTCTAAATGTTTTACAGCTTAAACAAAGTAGGCTGCAATCCTATGCACGATTCTTTGGAAGTAAGTGACATTGAACTTGGTGGGGCTTACTTGCAAGTTGACATGTGTAGGATTTCACTGGTAGCATTTCTCAGTACACTACAGAAGTGTTTCCTCAAATATTATACTGTGTAAAAACAGACTGTTATCTGCAACGCAATGTGGCTGCAAGTTACTAGCCTATGTTTCTGGCTTTGTTGCCAAGGAAGTAGTTTCTTAATAGGATAGTATAAAAATTGTCTTCTACCAAGGGGACTGGTGGAGGAATGACTGCATGATCTACATCTCCTTTTCTATCCTGTTTCTGTGATAGAGGAAAGGGTTTTCCTTCTGCAGTGATCATGGGAACCAAATGGGCTGACAGGAAAGACAGAATTTTCTATGCTTTCTCAGCCAGTCAGCTCACTCACCTGCATGGAATTCTTGGTTGCTTTTGGCTGCTGAAGTTGTTAAATTTGAGACTGTCTCTTCATAGAAAATGGGAAGATTGTTTTAAGACTTGGGATGTATTCTTCAGATAAGGTTTTGATTACTGTTCAGTTTTGAACAGCTCAGTTTTTGCTTGATTTCTATATCAATACATAAAGCAGGAGTGCTTTCTACATCACCTTTTTGGGTTGAGATAAGGGCTTGGTAACATGACAAGAGGTTTTCTAGGAACATATGTCTGCCAGTAGCTACTCTGGTTTTGAAAAATCTCCCTTGACCTAATCCTGTCTGTTATGACTGTTGTCTTGTCCCTTGAAAAGCACTTTATGAGCTCTCTCTGTTTCACTTAGATGAACAATATATCAGTCTTGTAGTAGGGAGGACTACTGTTTGGTTTAGGGCTTGGCTTGCATCTACTTTGTTTGCAGACCTGCAATGCAATTCTGTATATGCAAAGCAAGCCCCACTGAGTTCAATGGAGCTTATTCCCAGGTAAGTGTTTATAGAATTGTAGTCTTTGTTAGTTTTTGTAGCTCATTACTACCAATTTCAATTCCTCTTTTCCTTCACAGTACAGACAACTCCCCATTTACCCACATGGCTTCACTAGCACAGCTGATGGGTGGGGAAGAGCCTTTCCTGCCCCTCTGCTGTGGCAGTTGATCTGTCACTTCATGTTTGCAAGCCAGAGGGACAGGCTCTCACACAGCTGACAGGTGGGAACAGGGGAAGGTTCTTCCAGCCCATCAACTGAGCTGATACAGGCAACCTTTTGGGTATGCAGACAGGGGTTCAGAATGTAACCTCTGTGTAAATGGAGAGTTGCCTATGTATACATATGGAATGACAGCTTAATTGAAGTCAACATTTTCAGTAGTCCATACTCCTGTTTGATACAGAGAATCATTTAACTCGTTTTAGCACCAATTAAGACGCTGGTTCACATAACTTCTGTTCATAGCTTTCAAATCAGTTTTCAAAAGTGGTCTGTGGTGGCATTGTGCTAGTGGAAGCACTTCTTGCACAAGGGAAGACACTCTCCCCCCCCCCGCCCCCCCCATTCTTCTCCTACCAATTGTAGTCCTTTATGCCATGTTTATTATTGGAAAATACATACGTTGGTAGGAAAGAGTTCTTCGGCTCTACCTAATGTGACAAGTTTAGAGATCCAAGAAAGCCATGCCGGTTCCTTTGTTGTCAGGAGATAGATCCAAGATGATGTCTCATCTCCAGGTCCAAGGGAGAAGTGAGAGGAGGAGGCGGAAGTGAGAGAGATGCAACCTGAGGACAGAGACAGTTTAGGAAGTTGGAGGTCTCCTGCTTTATCTGTTTAACCATATGCAGAACCCTTATCTCAACAAGCTGAGTTGCACCCCACTTTCAGCTGGAAAAGGATTAGGGTCCTCCAGAGTGACATCAGCTGATGGGTGGGTGTGGTTTGAGGAAAATGGCCTCATGGCAAAATTGTCGTGCGATTGGTCTGTGGATCAGAGGTTCCCCACCCCTGTGCTACAGTTGGCTTTTTACCTCGTGGATGGGTGGAATGTAGCAAGAGCTACAATAGTAGCTGTCTGTAATGTTTGAACCTCAGGTGCATAGTTATTTAGGCATGACGGCCATTCCACACTGATTAGGTAGGACTTGCCAGTAGGGCAACTGCATGGATGACAAGTTTCAAGGTTTTTTGTTGCAAATCCCTCCTTGCCCCTTAAACCCTACTTCCTCCACCAAGAGAGGGTTATATCATTTAGGAGCTAGTAATTTAAGATGTATGTGCATGTCATCACACACTCACACACATGTTTTCTCTTTCCCCGCCCCCTCAATATTCTGCCATGGTAAATACTAGTGGAAGAGAGTTTCAGATGAAACTCCTGTTTGTAGTATTTGACTTGTACTGTTTTGGTAATTATTATTGTCAAACCAGAGGTGATAAACCAAAGTTTTTTATTATGTTTCTGAGGGAGGGTGGCAATAGATGAGGTTTATTTTTCCAGAGTAGATAGTTATAGAATAGAATTGCAAGCCGTTATCTAAGTACAAAACTTTGGGGCCTGGAAAGGAGCTTGTGTATGTGTGAAGGAACAAGATTTACTGGAGAAAAAGGCAGGTCACAGCTTAATGGTTACAGTTCACAAGTAGCAAAGCATAGTACACAAGCAAGAATCCACTTTCTGACAACTGTTACAGTGTCAGAAACTGCCTGTCTGCTGGGCAGAAGCAGGGGCTGAACCATTCTGTGGGGATTGCAGTTATTGGCATTATAGACGGAGAATGTGCATAGCTTTTAAATTTTCTTGTGAATGTTTTTAATTCTGCTGAGTTGTTTGGCTACCTTGGACTCCTTCGAGAGGAAGGCTCGGATAAAATCGATAAATAGTAAATTATACAATAGACTTGGCATGGTTGGTATACACTGATAGAAAGTTGGGTTAGTGTCCTAATATGGCTCTAATAGTACAGTGGTACCTCGGGTTACAGATGCTTCAGGTTACAGACTCCGCTAACCCAGAAGTAGTACCTCGGGTTAAAAACTTTGCTTCAGGATGAGAACAGAAATTGCGTGGCAGTGCAGCGGCAGCGGGAGGCCCCATTAGCTAAAGTGGTGCTTCAGGTTAAGAACAGGCCTCCAGAACGAATTAAGTTCTTAACCCGAGGTGCCACTGTACTATCCTAGCCAGCATACTTTGCAACTCCTGCTGTAAGGCGTGTAAAGTTAAGAAGTTTCTCCAAATCTTCAAGATAGCCTTGAATTTTCCCATATTATTCTTTTCAACAAAATGTTTATATTGAAAAGTGTAACTAAACTTACTTTTGTTCCTCAGCATCCTCAACCTCTGGAATTATAGCTAAAAATGGATCATGGTCAGTTCTATACCTTTGGTGGTTTTCTTTCTCTCTTGTGTGTCAATGCCCCTTCCTTTCACACATGAAATTTACAGGTTTCTAGTGCTGGAGGAAAAATGTAGTACACACTTCTTAATCTCCAGATAAATCACAGGTGGTGAGCCTCCAGACCAGGGGTAGGCAACCTAAGGCCTGTGGGCTGGTTGCGGCCCAATCGCCTTCTCAATCTGGCACACAGACATATGGGAATCAGCATATTTTTACATGAGTAGAATGTGTCCTTTTATTTAAAATGCATCTCTGGGTTATTTGTGGGGCATAGGAATTGGTTCACCCCCCCCCCCCCAAAAAAATTAATAGTCCGGCCCACCACATGGTCTGAGGGACGGTGGACCGTCCCATGGTTGAAAAAGGTTGCTGATCCCTGCTCCAGACCGTGGGTCCTCTGCTCCACACCTGTCATTATGCAATGTTAGATGTGTAGTAGTTAGCCATGGCTGCAAAGGAACAATCAGTGCACTCCTGATTTTTGTTCTGCAAGCGGGGCTTGTACTCAGCACCTTTTAGATTGGGTGCCAAATACAAGTCCCACTAGGATGATTCCACTTCAGACATCATGGGTGCAGACTTATCTTACCAGAAGCTTTCAATGCTAAATTTGAACACCTGATCAGTTCCTTTGTGTAGTATCCCTGTCATGTTTGGAGTTTGCTTTCAGATGCACAGTGCTTGAGTCTGCAAGGAAATAATCTTCCTTTGCAGTCATGGTTTTATGTAAAGCCAAAGTCAGAAAGAGGAAGAATCTAGAGGGTGCTTGGAGGCACTTCTGATTATTCATTTGAAATGATGGCATATGTCAGGTGATTGCCAGATGTGTGGCTCCACTCACCTGTCAAAATTGCCCAGAAAGAGTGGGCCAGAGTTAGATCCAGCCCATTGGCCAAATACAATTTCCTACTTTGATCCAGTTGTATTCCTGACATAAATAGTCCAAAATGCTTGGCTGCCTCTGGGATTGCAAACTTGCATGATATTGGAATTACTCATATTTGAGAACATAAAAAACTGAAAGTAAGCAAAGAAAATTCATATAGTTACTTAATTTTCAGTGGGTAGCTTCAGATCAGTTGAGTTTATGTTTAATAATTGTATTGACACTTTGAAAAAGTAGTAATTGCAGTAAGGGGGGGTTGGTGATTATATTTATGGGGCTGCGGGGGAAATGAAAATTGAGCAGAGTCAGCTTGGGTGAGCCTGGTCTCGTTCTCTCCACATACACACCCTTTCAGGAGATGCTTTTACAGACACTTCTACAGTGCAGTAGGGAGGAGCGTCAGGAAAGCCTTTTGCATGAGTGGCTTCTCACTGCCATTCTGGATACAAGCTTATATTTGCATGTAGAGGTAACACTGAAGTTTAGCATCCTGAAAGTTTTACTGAAAGCAGTTTTTAGAACAACAGTTGTTTAATTTTGTTTCCTGCTCGTTCTGATTTTGCATGTGTAATTTGGGTGGCTTAGTAGCATTTCAGGTCTGGACATCTGAATTGTCTTCGAGAAAAGGAAACAATTGGAATTTCCCTTGAGCTATTCAAGGTATGCAGGATAGGAATTGAACATGGTGTCAAAATGTGTTCACTTTAGTTTTATGTGCCTGAATTCCCCCCACTCCTATGCTAAAGAATTATTTCAGTGGTTGCATTGTGCAATATTACACTATTACACAATAGTGTATCTGATAACAATACTGACAGCAGTACCATGGAGAAGGAAATTAGATTTAAGTTAAATCAGAAGTTCAGTAAATCAGTGTGAATTTGCATCTTTCTTAAACTTTGTCAGAACTGAGTGGGTGGGTATTTAAGTTATTTTTATGTTGCTCTTCAGTACATGTGTTTTAAAGGCAGCTGAGAAATAAATAAATAAAAAACAACTATAAAATCAAACTACAGTAAAGAGTAAAACTTTTACAGTAAAGCAGCCCAAAAGCACAACAGCCGATAAAGCCACACTCGGCCAGAGATTCAGAATTCATCATAAGGAATATTCCAAACACAGGGTGCCACAGCTGAAAAGGTCTGCACTTTCCTAACATACGAAAGATGGGGCACCCAGAGAAGGACCTCAGAAAATATTACTGTATGATAGGTTCATGTGGGAGAAGATGGTTCCTTCTTCAGATCCCCAGGTCTCAAGCTGTATAGGATTTTAAGGATAAGCCACCGGCATTTTGAATTGTTTCAGAAGTAAACCAGCAGCTAGCGAAGCTGTTGGAGAACCAGCAGGTATGTTCTCAGTGGCCTGACCAGCTTAGGTGAACAGCAATGTTTGGGGGTAACTGAAGGTTCCAAGTAGATTTCCAAGTGAGCAGAAATCCAGTAAATGGCTGTAGTTTAATCTGGAGGTTATCAGAACATGGATAACAATAGCCAGGAGAGGTTCCAGTTAGTGAAAGGAGGTTTTTGATACTGATTCCATTTGGACCTCCAGTTATAAAGCTGGATATACCGGTATTTATTCATTTATTTTTAATTTGTGTTAATAATTATCAATCTAACAACACAAAACAATATGCAAATAATTAGAGGTGATAGTCTATCACTTATATATATGTGAGCATAAGGCTCCTGCCTACAGCTGATCTTCCAAAAAGCAGTTGCTTTTCTCCCCTCCCAGTCAGGATTGGGAGAGGAGGAGATAAACACCTGTATTTGGAAAGATCTGCTGCCCACAGCAAAGTCCTACATGCAGGCAATTCTTTCCAAACAGCAAGCAGTTGCTGTTCTCCTGATCTTTGGAAAGATCCTGTATGCTGGACTCAGTGCTTTTGGAAGCAGCAAAGAGACTTGCAAAGCTGTGAGTTTGGTAGTTGGGTGGTCCTGCCCACCTGCCAACCATGTGATATTGATCCTTTAGAGCAGGCATCCCCAGACTCGGCCCTCCAGATGTTTTGGGACTACAACTCCCATCCCTAGCTAACAGGACCAGTGGTCAGGGATGATGGGAGTTGTAGTCCCAAAACAGCTGGAGGGCCGAGTTTGGGGATGCCCGTTTTAGAGCAGGTATGTGAAAACCTATAGAGGAGCTGAATATCAATAATATAAATTTATACCGAGTTTCTACTGTGCAGGAGTGTTGGCCTGAGACGCTAGTAGTAGCAACAATAACAACAACGATAACAATAATTTATTATTTATTATTTATATGCCACCCATCTGACTGTGTTGCTCCAGCCACTCTGGGCGGCTTCCAACAAATTAAAACACAGTAAGACATCAAACATTAAAAGCTTCCCTATACAGGGCTGGTAATACTTCTCAGTGGCATCTTGCATAAAAGGGCTCCTGAAAATAAAGAAAATAAATGTGAGAGAAACACTGTGAAATACTGCTTTATTGCTTTACTCCTTTGGTTGGAATTATTTTTTCCAAGTCAGACGAGTGTTGACAGGTGAAATTTTCATGCACATTTGTAGCTGAATGTACTGTTACCTTAAGGCACTCACAGTGTATATATAGCTTAATTATTACTGTGTGATATTAAATGTTCATTCTCTAAGTACATTTAAGTTTTAAGTCAGCCTTCTTCAACCTTGGCCTTGGTGTTTGGGGCTGATGGGAATTGTAGTTCAACAGTAAGGATGACATAAGTCACAGTAGATTGGTTTAACATAAAAATTTAAATAGCTAGCCTGATTTGATTTGTGCCTGAGAGAAAATGTTATAGAAGTTCTCTTACTGGTGTAGTGAAAGTCAAAACTGTTAGTACTAAAAATAATTTTAAAGCTTTCTTGGATTAAATCCTGACCTCACTGATCTCAAAATGAAGAGTGGAGCCGATTTATGTTCAGTCAAGTTTACAATGCCTACAACAGAGATGGAAAACTCTGTTGTAAAATATATCATTATTTCCTGCTGTGCTAAAGGGTTCTAACCAAGAAGCCAGTTACCCTGCAAACATACTAATGGTAAAGGTAAAGGTACCCCTGCCCGTACGGGCCAGTCTTGCCAGACTCTAGGGTTGTGCGCTCATCTCACTCTATAGGCCGGGAGCCAGCGCTGTCCGCAGACACTTCCGGGTCACGTGGCCAGCGTGACAAGCTGCATCTGGCGAGCCAGCGCAGCACACGGAACGCCGTTTACCTTCCCGCTAGTAAGCGGTCCCTATTTATCTACTTGCACCCGGGGGTGCTTTCGAACTGCTAGGTTAGCAGGCGCTGGGACCGAGCAACGGGAGCGCACCCCGCCGCGGGGATTCGAACCGCCGACCTTTCGATCGGCAAGTCCTAGGCGCTGAGGCTTTAACCCACAGCGCCACCCGTGTCCCTATTAAACATACTAATGAAATGGTTGTAAAAGCTGTTCAGTAAAGAGAAAGATGGTTGTAAAAGCTGTTCAGTATGGTTGTAAAAGCTGTTCAGTAAAGAGAAAGATGGTGGAGTATAAAAATGGGCACTGACTAAATCTTTACTCTTCTAAACAGAAGATCAGCAAAATCCAGAAGCAGAAGCCCTTATTCATCAAGGCACTCAAGATCTCGCAGTAGGCACAGATTATCAAGATCCAGAAGTCGGCAGTCGAGTATTTCTCCTAGTACTCTGACTCTAAAAAGTAGCCTGGCTGCAGAGTTGAATAAGAACAAAAAAGCTAGAGCCGCAGAGGCAGCCAAGGCCAATGCGAAAGCTTCAAACACATCTACACCTACAAAGGGAAGCGCTGAAAACACTGGCTTGACCATTCCTCAAGCGAACAATGTGAAGGAACTGAAGAAGATAAAAACTGAACACGTACCTTCCCCTTCAGGTGGTACAGTCTTGAAAAATGATAAGGCAAAGGCTAAAGTCCCTGTTCAGGAGACAAAGGGGGAAAACAATTTGACTGTAGAGAAAGCTGCTAAGCAAAAAGTTTTGGTGGCGAAAGAGAGTAAAGCCACTCCTGCCAAGCCACCATTGCAACCTGCTTCCGTGAAAGAGAAAAGCAAGCCCCACCCACCAAGTGTAGCACCTAAGGAAAAGGATCGCAGTGTTTCACTAATAACTTCCACGCTTCCACCCCTGCCTCTTCCACCTATGCTTCCTGAAGATAAAGATACAGATAGGTGAGTTGTAAAATACTTAACTTTCTCTCTTAAGACATAATTTCTACCTGGAAATTGTTTGGGGTTGTTTTTTTTTTAAGATGATGCTACGTACCATTGTTTAAGGTATGAATAATGCTTGATAAACTATATGTAAGGGGGGAAATAACCTGACAACCTGATTACTGCGACTCCAGGTATGTTGTAGGTGTTGTAGACAAAATATTCCTGAACTGTGTTAAGGACTTTTTCTTGATATCCACAGGCCACATAGCAGTCTTAGTATATTAAAGGACCTACAGTCTTAAAAGATTTTTACCTCTTTCTCATTTATTTTGTGTGGACCTGTATCATAATATAACTAGAAGCCTGTAGCCAATGTTTCGGCTAGTAAACTCCAGTTAATGCAACTCTTCTTCAGCACCTCCCACCTGTTACCTAATCAGTGAACTGAAATCAGTGAAGTTTATCTCATATGCCTTTCCGCCTCTCTTTTAACCCAGACTCCGACTGCTCTTTTTTTTTGTAGCCCCCACCTTGCCTCTCGCCTCTCTCACGCTTCCAAGAGAGGTTTACATGCCCTATGCACAAGCACATTCCTTTTAATTCTGTGGGGCTTAGCTTCAACCAGCGCCAGGGCCTTTTCAGCACTGGCTCCGGCCTGGTGGAACGCTCTGCCTCATGAGACCAGGGCCCTGCAGGATCTGATTTCTTTCTGCAGGGCCTGTAAGACAGAGTTGTTCCGCCTGGCCTTTGGTTTGGAGCCAATTTGATTCCCTCCCCCTCTTTCTTTTTTCTTTTTCCTTTCTCCTCCTGTGATGAGGCTGCATTTTAATATTTTAATGTTTCAATATTTTAATGTTGTATTTTAATCTTGTTTTAAAGTTGTATTCAACTTGTTTTTATTATTGCCTGTTAGCCGCCCTGAGCCTGGCCTTGGCTGGGGAGGGCGGGGTATAAATAAAAATTATTATTATATTATATTATATTATATTATTATATTATATTATATTATATTTATTATTATTATTATTATTATTATTATTATTATTATTATTACATATAAGTGTGCATAGGATCACAGCTTGAAGGAATTCACCATCACATGTCTTGTTTCTTCCCACCTGCTATAATTCCTCAATAATTGTTTTTCTTTGCCAACAACGCCATTTGTGGCTAGCTATGGCAGTGACCATATTGAGAACAGTTGCTACTGGAGTGGACAACAATAGTTTCTTTACAAAGATAGCTGCAACTGCTGAACTGATACAGCAAACATCTTTTCTCTCTTGCAGTAAGAATGAGGAAACTGAAGATGATCATTATATGTGCAATAATGTTTTTAGGAATGAAACCTTGTTGGACTTCTGAGTAAATACTATTGAGTTCAGACTAACCAAACCTGTGTCTGAGCCTGTCTTTGGCTCCTTGCCAGGTTGACACATACCTTTACTGTAACAAACACAATAGAGTGTGATAGCTGAATTGAGTTGCATTTTTGGCAACAGCGTTCTTCATTTTTTTGGCCATATAGATTGTCCCAGGTGAGGGAGGGCATAAGCAGATTGATCCCACCTTCCTTTACCTTTGCTTTCCTCTTTACCTTTGGTAATTCTCCACAGTTCTGTACATGTTCTGTCCTTGTCTTGGGACCGTAAGGTGAAGGGTGAGAAATAAATAAATAAATAAAGGATGAACAAGGAAGAAAGTGTGTAGAAACATTTAATTTGAATAAATTGATTAATAAAATGAATCCAAAACATCTGCCAATGGCTGTACATGAGATAAGACTGATAAACCTAATGGAATAATATGGTACAGATGTGTATGAAAGAATCAAAGATGTTTCAGCCTCAAAAGACCCTCAGCGGAAAATTAGTCAACAATTTAAAAACAAAGTCGAACTAGCTAAGAAGTTAAAATTCTTGCAACATTTGTGGTACCTGGGAAATGCTCAAGTATATCTGGTATTCAAACCACACAAAATAAATCATAATAGCAAGTTACATTTAAAATTATCTTCCTGAACATGGGCGTAGCCAAGATTTTTATTGGGGGGCAGACTTTCGTTGGGGGGGGGCAGAACCTCAGATTTGTATTGATTTTGATTGATTGTGGGGGCAGCCACCTCCCCTGCCGCCGCCCCTGCTGCCGCCCCCGGCTATGCCATGTTCCTGAATTGTGTTATTGCTTATTGAGGAATCACACATATATCCATACATGCAGATCTATTCAACCTGTATATTGGAAAAAAAAGTGGAAGAACTCTACAGTCAAACCTCAATTCCCGAACGTCTCCGTTATCATACGTTTCGGCTCCCAAATTCCCGGAAGTAAATGCTCCAGTTTCTGAACATTTTTCGGAACCCGAACATCCGCCGTAGCTTCCGCTTGAGTGCAAGAAGCTCTTGCAACCAATCGAAAGCCGCGCCTTGGTTGTCGAACATTTTGGAAGTTGTACAGTCTTCCGGAACGGATTACGGTCAGCAACCAAGGTTTGACTGTATATGGAATAAAAACGAATAGAACATCGGAAATACCATTATCTCCTGGTTATTCCAGAAGATACTAACTTTGGTATTACAACTGAATTTTACCATTATTTATTCCATGTAGACTTAAGATAATTTAAAATTCAAAGTTTTGAGCCTTTGTAAATATAGCATATTTTAAAAATTAAACTAATAAGGGGGACATTGAAAAAAACAAGCATCTTCAAACTGGAAGTTTGTTTGAGAACCCTCCATAACAGCCAGTCTTAATCTGCCCTGTATACAACATGTAGGTAGACACTGAAGAAATTGGTTCTCATATGCAGGGCTGAGGAACCCTTCTGGCCTGATGGATTCCCCTACCCACCTGTCAATCACCTGGCATCACAATTATGTCGGGTGACCTTTCTAGCCTGCAGGGGTCTTCAGAAATCCTCTCAGAGTGCTACCTTGCCCTGATGTTTGAAAAGGTCTTTGCAGACACTGTAGGTGATTGGTAGCATCTGCAAACATCATTTTGGCCAAGTCCTGTCCTTACCTGCTCATACCTGATGTCCTATATGGCATTGGCTAAAGGGTGGGTGTGCATGGTTTGGTAGAAATGGCCTCACAGGTCAAGTGGAGAGACTGGGTGTGTCTCATTACACCCCTGTTATAGGGAATGTAATAGCCAAATAAGTTTCAGAAAAATAAATCTTAATATACTGCCAGGTGAACATGTAACAGATAACACCCAAATTAGCTGGAGCTCCCTATATGTCAGAATTGTGTTGAAAAATGCCTGTTATTTAAATTTCTGAATGATCAGGTAAATGCTGTAGCCTCAAATTCTAGTATAATATTAATATTATATTATTAATATTATTAACATATTTGCAAATTTGATTTCCAGTTGCTTATGCCTTCACATATTCATAATTAATGCTCTTCAAAATGTAAATCTAGAGAAGGCTGTACTATGGAAAACTGACTTAGATTTCTGGCAACAGATTTTGAAATAGGAAGCTACCAAAGGTTTGTCTATATTTCTCTAGTTTTCAAGGGAGCATTTCTGTGAAAGCTGTTAAGAAAGAAGTGGAGAAGAAATTGCGTCACTTGCTGGAAGATCTGCCACTGCCACCTGAGTTGCCTGGAGGAGATGATTTATCCAGAAGTCCAGAAGAGAAAAAAACACCAGTGCAGCCACATCTTAAAAAGAGACCGAAGTATGCACAAGTTTTTCTTTTTCTATGATACATGTATTTCACTTCCATAGCGTTTCACTTTAAAATCTCTGTTTGAGCTATTGAATGTAAGAAATACTGGTCGCTTACTCATAGTAGGATTCTATTAAGGCTTCTTTTTAATATTTTACTCGTTTTAGGAAGTAAAAGGAGCTGAAGTAGGTTAGCATAATTGTGATTGCATGTACTTTTAAAACTGCCAGTCTAGATGCACTGACAGATTGTAAACACAGCTAATGGAACAGCCTTCTTTCATTTCTACCAGTTGTGTGCTGCCATTTCATTATACCAATATAACAAAGCTTTGTCACCATTTTGCACCTAGATCTATAGGCAGAAATATATGCCTTAAACATATATTTAATCTTCAGTATGCCTCATCACACCCATATCATAAGTGTTTCGAGTGGCTTGCTGAAATAACAGATTATAGCATGCTGTTTTCTTCATCCAGTAAATTTATTATAGTGTCTGATTTCTGAGTAACAAGGAGTGTGAAATACATGCAGGTCCTGCTTACCTGAACACAGTGCATTCCCTGGAAATCGTTTGTTGGGCAGGTATTTGCATAACAAGTCCACTTGCATAACAAGTTCCACTGATTCCTATGTGAACATCTCTAATGTCTTTTCCCCTCTGCTGCCATGGTTTCTTCTTAAAATGGCTGCAACCAACTAGCAAAAGAGAGGCAAAGGAAGAAAAGCTGATTTGTCCCATCTCCCCTGCTCCCTGATTTGTCCAAACTCTACCCCCCCCCCCTCTCCATGGTTTCTGCCTGAAAATGGCAGCTGCTGACCAGGAAAGCATGAACAAGTAAGGAAGTAGGCAAACTGGCTGTTTGGATATCTGAATGAGCTGTGTGTGTAGTGAGGTTTGGGCACAATTCTTTGTATTTGGACAAGTAAATTTGAGGATAACAAGCAGATGGATAGCAGTACCTGGATGTAGGAATAAAGAGTGAAATAGCTGAAATAGGTAATGAAACAATTTAACAGTCATATTGGGATTTAAAACACCCACCCACACCTGCATTTCACTGGTACAGGTTGAGATCATGTATCCTTTCATTTCTCTATTTTTCTACGGAAAGAAAGATATTGCATCCTGAGTTTCTTTTTAGTTTTCCCAGAAAACAGATGATCCTTGTTTTGTGTTAGAATGTTTTTGAAAATCTGCTCAGTATCAGCAGTAAATGCAAACCAACACCCCCAGAGATGCATGGAACAGTCATAGGGGTTTAAAAGAAATTGCAAATGACAGTTGTGGTTAATGGCAGCATTTGTTTAGACTGAAAATAAATGCTGAAGTCATAGTATGCACAAAAGAGCAAATACTCTAAGGAGAATTTTTATTAATATTTTCTTTTTTATAATTATTATTATACATATTACTTATGGAAATGGCTCAAAGTGACTTATAAACATAACAGAAATACTAAAACTGATTACAATAAACACAATCAGTAAAATCTTTTTTAAAAAACCAAAAACGCATCTATACAATATTATTATATAGATATGGAAATGCATTCAAATTGCATTTTACTGTCTGCTAGGATATGTGGACCACGCCATGGTGAAACAAAGCAAAAAGAAATTGACTGGGGGAAACGCTGTGTTGATAAATTTGATATCATTGGCATTATTGGAGAAGGAACTTACGGGCAAGTTTACAAAGCAAGAGATAAAGATACAGGTAAGCTTTCAAAATCAATTCACATAGAAATAGCTGACTTTGAGTGTGATCACCACAGCATGTTTTGTGTCTTTTGTCAAGTTCCTGAGCATATATTGTGCAATAATTCTCCACAGCTGCAAGACAGTACTTGAGATGATTGTTTGTTTAGGCTACAAGCCCTTAAGGAAAGTTCAAGAAGCTGTGACTCTTCACACTTCTTCCAGTGTGCGGATTAGTCCATGGATATAGTAAAATGTGTGGAATTGAGCATGTGCACCATCAGACTGTGGCACCCTAGTGCAAATATTCAATGCAGAAGTATTGAATGGGGAAAGGGTCAGTTATGAACTTCAAGTGCTTATTGAGACAGAGGAGGAATAGAAAGTTGGGTAAATAATACTAGTGCTGAAATAAAGATGTGACATCCAGCTGTATCCAAATGTTCTCTGAAGGGTTGGGGAACAGTCCAGCGCAGCTGGGGTTGGTGGGACAAAGGGATGAATAGAAGTCTTATTATGTGAGGTGACGTTCCCACACAAACATTGAGTGTCTCCCAATCTCTGATATTTGTGGAATAAATGTATTGCTACCTTGCTGTGGAGTTGCAAAATGCTGGAGTTGATGGACCACATGTGATCTGGAGGTGAAATTTGAATTTACACCATAGTGTTTGCACAGACCTTTCATTCTAAGCTTTTGTAATGGGCCTTTTGCTCCATAGCCACAAACAGGTTCTTCTGACTGCTGGATCAACTTAAGTGGGCAAAATGAAATGGTTTTTGAAATAGGATTTGGGGGATCACATCCATACAGAAAAGCATACGCGGAACATCTTCACTGAGTGATCCCTTGCATAGTGGTTTGCAGCAGAGATTGCTGTCATGCATGTCAAAAGGAAATGAGAAAGTGACATTGTGGTAGTAGAAGCAGTTTTAACTTGTTTTATTTGCATACTGAATCTGCTTAAATATACTCATTTTCTATGCAGTAAATTTCTGTTTCAGTTTTATAAGATACCTGATAGTCTCACATTATACAAACAGCCACAGGAAATTCTGAATTGAATGCAATTACATCATTATAGAATAAAAACATTATTTTGTAGGGGAAATGGTGGCACTGAAGAAGGTACGGTTGGATAATGAGAAGGAAGGCTTTCCAATTACAGCTATTCGAGAAATTAAGATTCTTCGACAACTTACTCACCAAAGCATAATCAACATGAAGGAAATAGTAACAGATAAGGAAGATGCTTTGGACTTTAAGAAAGACAAAGGTATGTAGACTACTGTTGTGTTAACAGTCCTGATTTGAATGCACCTCATTTGAGAGTAGCATGAGCATTTATTGAGCTGTAATGTAACTCGCACACTTCTTCATATGTATACATGGTTTCTTTTGAAGAGACATGCTATAAGCCTTTGCCCACATTAATATGAGCAAGATAATAGCATCCTATATACTATTCAGTTTTTCTCATTGAATTGGCATTTTTAAAATATATGCCTTGCTAAAATATATTTATCCCCCTTTTCTGAGCTGTAAAGATTTCTAGGAAAGTGAATACCCACAAATACAACAAAATCACAAGTAATGCAATTACTATAGTATAGGATTGCCATATTTCAAAAAGGAGAAACCCTGATAGTTGTTGCGATTTTTCGGTTGACTTCTCTAAGATCCAGGACAAAGCACTGCCTCTTGGAAAAAACCCCCAGAAGTCAATTCTGCCCTTGAAATCCCAGACATATGGCAGCCCTATATAATAACTTCTGGGACTGCGGCAAAACAAAATCCCAGCACTAAACAAAAATCACCAAGGGCATTTTTTTTAAGGGGTGTAGAAACTTTTCTCACTTAAGTAATCCCCCATGTTAACCCACTAGAGCTTTCCCTTCCCACGCCACACAACTCCGAAGCTCCCTTTTCACCTTCCCAATGCCATTTTTAAGCCACTTCTTTCTTCTGTTCTGCAGGCCCACTTTGCACCAGCTTTGCACCTTCACTCCCATATTCATGGCTCCTCCTCCTTGTACACCATCCACCCCATGGTAACTTCTTGCATATTCACACACATTGGAACTACTAAGCCCTCTTTGCACCTTCCACCCAATTAGGAAGCCACTTCCTCCTATTCCGCAGCCACTTTAGTAGCCCTGTTTTCACCTCCACCCTCATTCCCACTTCCCTCCTTTTTTATAACCTCCATTTCTGTACCTCCCCTTCCCTCCCATTCTGTGCTCCACTGCCAATTTGCTTTCCTCTTGGGAAAATACCATTAGAACAGCTTTCTCCAACCTGGTGCCCTTCAGATGTTTTGGACTACACTTCCTGTCATCTCTGACCATTTTCCCTGCTGGCTGGGGTTGATAGGAAGTGTAGTCCAGACCACACGGAGGACACATGGTTAGAGAAGGCTGTATTAGAGGATTAGCAAGTAGGGTCAACCTTTTAGCCAAGTTGTGATCTGAACTCACTCAGATCATTACTTTGGTTCCTCTTTTGTTTTAAAAAGCTATTCTTGTGTCTAGTAAATCTTTGAAATGGTTCCTTGTTTGATTGTCATTTTGGAAGTTAGAGGGATGTTGAGAAATTTTCTGAGAATTTTCCTTAAGCATGTGGCTAGAACTTGGCTGTGTCAGTTCTTTGGCATTCAATCCTCTGTCTGCAGTGCACTTGCTCTTTGCTCAAGGCACTCTAGTCTATCTCAGTTAGGGTGGCATGTGGAAGACAGATGGTTGCAGTGGAGAGTTGCACTAGGTAAATTTGATCTTCTCTTAATCTTTGACTTTGTGATTTGGCCTGAAAAGTTTCAATGGCTTTTAATGGTCTGGGCTGTGGTAAGAGGGTTTCTGTATCCACCCCCTCTTGTGCAGATAATGGTTAGGTAAAGTAGGCTAAGTGGAAACACTTTATTTTGTTTATGTAACAATTAGTTTGTTCAGGTTGGGAAAATATGTAGTACTTGAGCTTTTTTTTAATGAAAGATTTGTCAAAATGGTAAAAAGCTGCTTCAGAAACACGATCTAGAAAGCATTGAAGAGATAATGACTTAAAAAAGTATGGATTCAAGTTAGTCTAATCAGTTTGCAGTCATGTGAAACCCTAAGGCTAAAGGCAAAGGTTACCATATCCTGCAGATTTGTTCTTGAAAGGATTTACAGTCTTTGTCCTGTGAATCAAATGTAGTCTTCATGAACTTTTTTGTTTGTTTGAGTGCTAGCAAGCCGATATTAGTGCAAGCCTGAAGCTTGGAAGGTTTTACTGACAGCAGTCATGCAGCTATCAGAGGAGGCTTCACTGCAGAGTTCCCTCTCTGTTCTCATTGTACATGAGTTGCTTTACTTGGCTCTCTCAGAACTAATGGGAAGTCTGTTAGGGATTGGAGAATTCAGTGTAACTGACTCATCATTAAGAGGCATTTCTTCAGCTTTTATTCTGTAGAACTGTGAATATAAGTGACTGGAGTTAGATGAAGTACAGTAATCATGAAATGGCTTCATCTTTTATTTTAGCAGTTGGATAACCTTAAGCAGTGAGTTCATGAGGTTATATACACGCTGTTAAATAGTTGTGGAAGCATATCAAACGTATATTGAGATTCTTGAGGAAAAACATCTTTCAGTAAAGGTTTTTGGGATTTATATTCAGTTTAACTCCGTATGTTTTTATTGGTTGGATCTTGATTCGTTTTACAATGGAAAAAAAGAATAATAATATAATAATAATAATAATTTATTATTTATACCCCGCCCATCTGGCTGAGTTTCCCCAGCCACTCTGGGCGGCTCCCAATCAGTGTTAAAAACAGTACAGCATTACATATTAAAAACTTCCCTGAACAGGGCTGCCTTAAGATGTCTTCTGAATATCAGGTAATTATTTGTCTCTTTGACATCTAATGGGAGGGCGTTCCACAGGGCGGGCGCCACTACCGAGAAGGCCCTCTGTCTGGTTCCCTGTAGCCTCACTTCTCGCAATGAGGGAACCGCCAGAAGGCCCTCGGCGCTGGATCTCAGTGTCCGGGCTGAATGATGGGGGTGGAGACGCTCCTTCAGGTATACATTTGAATGTTAGCTGACTTGCCATAATACTAGACCTTGGAGTGTTTTTGCAGTTTCCCATTGCATTTCCAGCAAGATGGAAAGTTTCATATAAAGATACAACACAATATCTAGGACCATAGGAAACTGCCTTATAGAGAGACCATTGACTCAACTACCTCAGTATTGTCTACACTGACTGGCAGAATTTTCCAGTATCTCGGGGAGATTTTATCTTGCCACATCGCTGATGGAGCCCTCAGTATGGCTTATAATATGGCCTTTTTGAAATAGAAGATAGCTTAGCATTGTGGAAAAAGACCTGTATGAGCTTTTGCATATGTGATGAGGAGATAAAAACCTCTTCTTTAGAACTAGCCAGTTTTCTATGATGGGTGAACCTGGAGAACTGTGATTTATTCTAACAATTTTTGTGTGTGAAAACAAATCAGGATATCAAACCGTAGGTCCCTTGGAAATGGGTACAGGAGTTTAGATGGGACCAGACTCAAAATGTAGAATTTTGTTGTGAGTGTCATTCTAACATCCATGCCTGTAATCTCCATTATCAAAGCAGATAATAGTTTTGTATACAATATATCTTTGCAATTTCTCTCCTCCAACTCCCATGAAAATAGGTGGAGAGGTAAAGATTGGTATTCCAACTTGAAATGTAGAATAGTGTCCTGAATAGGTTTGAAAAATCTCTCCCTCTCCAGAAATATGTTTAAGAAAGATATGCTTAGTTATGTTACAGCATTTTGGCAACATATGTCAAAGTAGCGAACTGAACAAATCTCATTTTAGTGCATGGAATCAACAGTTGTCTTCAAAAATTAAACTAAATATGAAAACAATTTAAATTTTCCCGCAGGTGCTTTTTACCTTGTGTTTGAATATATGGATCATGACCTGATGGGGCTCCTAGAATCTGGCTTGGTTCATTTTGATGAGAGTCATATTAAATCATTCATGAGGCAGTTGATGGAAGGCTTGGATTATTGTCACAAGAAGAATTTTTTGCACAGAGATATTAAATGCTCCAACATCTTACTAAACAACAGGTATTCATTCAGTTTTGTATACACAGATATTAGAAATGCAAAAATTTCTTGATAAATCATAACTTGCATTAACACAGGTTGATAAAGAGCTTGCTATTATTCTGATGATGAATAGGCTGATGACAGTCGTCCACCAAAGTTTATGTCATAATAAATGTGTTTGTCTTCAAGGTAGAATAATAGAATAATAGAGTTGTAAGGGACCCCAAGGGACATCAGGTTCAACCCCCCCTGTAGTGCAAGATTTGCAACTAAAACATCCCTGACAGATGGTGCTTCAAGACTTTTATTTTTACTAATACCTAGCCACTGTGATCCACGCGACGGTCACCTCCAGACTGGATTATTGTAACTTGCTCTACGTGGGGCTGCCCTTGAGACTGACCCAGAAACTCCAGCGGGTGCAGAATGCCGCGGCGAGACTCCTTACGGGGTCTTCGCTGCGAGATCACATTCATCCAGCACTATACCAGCTGCACTGGCTCCCGGTGGAGTACAGGATTAGGTTTAAGGTGCTGGTTTTAACCTTTAAAGCCCTATACGGCCTAGGACCCTCATACCTACGGGATCGCCTCTCCTGGTATGCCCCACAGAGGAACTTACGGTCTGCAAATAAAAACATCCTGAAGGTCCCAGGCCACAGAGAGGTTAGGCTGGCCTCAACTAGAGCCAGAGCTTTTTTGGCTGCGGCTCCAACCTGGTGGAATGCCCTGTCACAAGAGACTAGGGCCCTGCAGGACCTGACATCTTTCCGCAGGGCCTGCAAGACAGAGTTGTTCCACCAGGCCTTTGGTCAGGGCGCAGCCTGACTCTCTCCTCTGGCAACCTGCACAGAATTTTGCTTAACGGTTGCCATTAATTTGATTTTAATTAATTTTTATAATGAAATGTTTTAGAATGTTGGATTATTTGATTGTTTGATTACTTGATTGTTGTTAGCCGCCCTGAGCCCGGCTTCGGCTGGGGAGGGCGGGATATAAATAAAATTTATTATTATTTATTATTATTATTATGGCTTATGCTGCAATTGGATTTTATTTGCACTGGCGATACACTTCTCTTTAAAGCTGTTGAGAGCTACTTCAGACACTACAATACACACTTTCTCCAAAGACACCTAACAACAAACAATTCAGTCTAGACTCAGGTTATTATAAGAAACGTTGTTGCATTTTAATAGCACTTTTTATTGTATGAACTTCATAGTTTAATCCATATAGTTTAATCCACATTTAGTATGCCCTTTTTGGCCGCTACTAAAAACATACTTGTTTAGACAAGCCTACCTAAATGTTTAGAAAGTTAATCTGAGTTTTAGTCTATTGTTACTTTATTTTTTTGAAAATGTTAACTTCTTGTTCTTATTGATAATTTGATTGTTTTTATCTTTTTGGTAAAGCACTTTGAGGTTGGTTTGTTTTTTTTACAGTCAAACAGTGTATAAATTTTATGAAATAAATAAATGCAACTGCTTATCTTGTTAGAATACTCACAGGTATCAGGCTTATATAAAGACTGAATCATTGGTTCACCTGGAAAGGCTTGCCGCTCAAGTCTGTAAGAAAATAGGCTTCTAATTTGGAGAGCTAAAGTTCCTTAAAAGCAAATATAAAATTACAAAATACCTAAAAGCAGAATCTTCCAAAGGCTTATTATTCCTTTGACTTCACTTTATACATGCCCTAATAATGGCAAAACAATTTCATTGGATGCCAATACTTAATAATGCATCAGGAAATTTTACAAACAAATGTACAATGGCAAGGAAATCAATATACTAAAAATAAACTGAAAATATTGATGGAGCCCTTTACTCACTGTATAGTTGCCATCAAGTCAACTATTCCCCAATTAATCTCCCCTGACTAATACATTTTACTGTTGCAGTATTACGTATTGGCAGATTACGTATTGTCTTGCCATGTTCGGGCATTTTAAATTGTATTGGGTATATAAAAATGAAATTATTATAAGACTAGGAAGTCTTGGCAGGATTATGTTCTTAGGTATTTTGTAATTATCATTAGCTGTAAGGCATTTCAAATGAGCTGGTTCGTCTTTAAGCTTGAGTTTCTGCAGAATGGATCTGGAAAGACAGTAGGACAGGCAGTGGTGGATAAACTTTTTTTGGCAGATGAATATTTTAGTAGTAAGTTGGATAGATACCTTTGGGTATTCAAACAAGATACATAGCTATATGGATTAAACCTGGGGCAATGAAGCTGATGTGGAATATTTACTTTCCCTTTTCCGCTGGCCAAATTAACTGGTTGACCAATTGCCTGGCATCACAATGCTATCAGGCGATTATCTTCAGGACTTCAAAGCATCAAACAGGTCTTGGAAAGAGTCTTTAATGGTGCTGGTGGGAGGTAACCTCAAACCTTCTTTCTGCAGGGATTCGCTGTGGGATCAAATTTCCCATGGGGAAACTGGAACTGTCTGGTGTTGGGCAAGTGGGTATGATTTGGGGGAAACAGACTTGTGGACTAAATGGGGACTTGTGCTGGGCCAAACTGGACCTGCAGGCTGGAGGTTACCCACTCCTGGATTAAAGCAGTGAGCTATACATGCAGTGGTTGCTTAGATATTTCTCTTCCTTACTCCCTCAAGTCAATTAATTCAAAGAGTTTTACAGTTGTTTCCTCATCTATATAGTGAATTCCGTGTACAATATGGTTGTTGGGAACAAATAGTGATATTGCCTTGGTGCCATCCATGAATGAATGAATGAATGAATGAATGAATGAATGAAACTTTATTTGCATCAGCCACCGGCCATAGCAACAAAAAGCATTGCGATATACACAGAACAAAATAAAAGTCAGTTATATAAAACACGGTTTAGGGTTCTGAATCATCAGTCAAATAGTGGACCTTATTCTGATTGCCCCAGCTAGAAACCTTGCAACCTTTGCAGTCATCTGCGCCTCTTGATCTGCCAGGAGAAACAACACTGTGGCAGTGGTTGTGCGACCCAGAATGGCCAATAAAAGAAGCCATCTGTGCAGGCTTCCCAGCTGCAGGCATCTTCAAGACCACGTGAAGCAGGAAATGTGGACCTGACCGCACTGGCTGCCAATTAGCTTCCAGGCCCAATTCAGAGTGTGGGTTTTGACCTATAAAGCCTTTAATGGCTTAGGACCGCAATACCCAAAGGACCGTCTCTCCCCATATAAACCATCCTGGACTCTTTGTTCATTATCTAAGGCCCTTCTTCACGAGCTGCCTCCATGTGAGATCCAGAGAGTGGCAACACGAGAATGGCCTTTTCTGTAGTGGCTCCCCATTTGTGGAATGCTCTATGTGCACAATACCTGACATGCTATCAGTCCACTACAGTAATAGAGGCATGTTTCTGCATGTGCACAATCTTAAGCATTGGAATGCAGAATAGTGGAACTACAGTGGTACCTCGGGTTACAGACGCTTCAGGTAGACTTCAGTTAGACTTGGCTAACCCAGAAATAGTACCCCGGGTTAAGAACTTTGCTTCAGGATGAGAACAGAAATCGTGTGGTGGCAGCAGCAGGAGGCCCCGTTAGCTAAAGTGGTACCTCAGGTTAAGAATAGTTTCAGGTTAAGGACGGGCCTCCAGAACGAATTAAGTTCTTAACCCGAGGTACCACTGTATGTTCTCTTGTTCACACAAAGCACCATTTCTGCACATAATGGGATATGCCCATAGAGCTAGGTCAGTGGGTCTTCTGTGTATGCAAAGTTTATTTTTATTTAGGAAAGTTTTATAGCTTAATTTTTAAAACATCTCTTAAGTGGTAGGTATGTACATAAAATAATATAAATCTCACTGCATGTGAAGTGGAGGGGGCAGGAACAGGACCCACTGTTTACAAGACCCCAGAGAGTTGCTGTTGCAATTGGTAAGGAAGTAAAGGTGGCTTACTTGGGGTTTATCTCTATTACTGCTGCACTGTTGTTCTGTAATTTTTTGTTTCTATTACATCATTTACCTGTATTATATATTGCTTTAATTATACAGTATACCACTTTGGGTATTCAACTTTGAAAGTGGTATGTAAACAACCCACCATGTTATAAAACTTAAAATGACCCATCTGAGGGTCTTGCTGTCATAACATGAAAGTTATTTCATAATATTAATAATATTGTATGGAAAACTACCAACTTAGCCATTTAGAACTTTAAGTAGGTTCTTTAAGTATTTCTATCTATTGTGATACATACGCTAAGTTTTAGTTCATAAGCATTAAGATTTGCTACAAATTCTTTTTTTCATGCAGGGATTTATATTTTTTTCTGATTTCATTTCCTCACACCCTTTGTTTAGATATTTAAAAATTGCGTAAAATCTTTATTCTTTCCACTAGAGGGCAGATCAAGCTTGCAGATTTTGGGCTTGCTCGGCTGTATAGCTCTGAGGAGAGGTAAGTCTAACACTAAGTCCAAAGCTACATGTCAGTTCTTCTTGACAGTGTTTTGAGAAATTCCTCATAAGCAAATTTTAAAAGCCAGGTGAAACGTTTCAAAAAGTTTGGTAATAAAAGTAGCAGAAAATAGTTATAGGGTTGAAATGTGTCCTCTTTTTCCAGGACACGTCCTCTTTTTTACGTGTAGAGTCCTAATAGCGAACCATAGATAAAAGTTGGCAAACATGTTCTCTTTTTTGCTCTTCAAAATATGGCAGCCCTAGTTATTTTCCATGGCTTTAACCCATTTTGCTTATTTCTGTGGTTTTATATCATTTGAATTAATGACTCTTGAATTAAATTCTTGAGCTTTTTAATAGTTTTTATAACAAACACCTCAGTTTGTTAGTTTAGGTCTGATTTGCTCTGTATACCTTTTTTAAACGGATATACTTATGTTTGGAATATATATTATATTATTCCACTCGTATTTAAATTACATCACACAATTATGTTACTTATTGTTAATTTTGGCTTGTTTAAAATATACTTTTCAGAATACCACTTCAAGAGAAAAATAAAATGCAAATTATATATGCCTATTTAATCTAAATAGAGAGAGTTGTTCCATAATGCTGTTTACTGATTCTCAAGCCTGTACCTGTATTAGTTCAGTGGCCTTAACTTCATGACCATAGTAAAGCCTCACCTGTGCTGCAACCATTTAGACCAGGCTTCCTCAACCTTGGCCCTCCAGATGTTTTGAGACTACAGTTCCCATCATCCCTGACCACTGGTCCTGCTAGCTAGGGATCATGGGAGTTGTAGGCCAAAAACACCTGGAGGGCAGAGGTTGAGGAAGCATGATTTAGACTGCAGGTGGGGTGGGGTGCTCATGCAATTGTATGACAAACAGCCCTGCAGCAGTGTGCACAACACAGTGTTTGAGTGAAGGGTGCCAGCTAAATCTTTTTAACAGACTTAGTTCTTATGAATGTTTTGTGAAGACCTATTCTGTGAGCCCCCTATACTACCCTGAAGTGGAATATTTAGATACAGATACATAACTACTGCCTCTGTGAGAATTGGGCCTATGCTTTTAAAATTGCTTTCTTCAAATAAGTAGCAAGAGCATAAGGGATCTTACTAAGAAATCTCCATTTTCTGTAGACATATAGTATTTATAGGTATAAAATGGAGTTCTTAAACTGGTGCTGGATGCTTATAAAGTCCATTCAGAGCCAGTGAACTTCAAAATGTTTTGGTTTCGAGCCAGTTCAAGATAGGTTTCCTTCTGTGTTTTGAATTGCTTGGGAATTGAGCCTTGTATAGTTCGTAACTGAACTGAGAAGATAATAAAATAATTGTGGTTATTTTGAGGCAGACAAATAGTGAAAGGAAAGCTGTGATTCTAGTGATGAGCACATTGTTTTTTAAGGTGTTTTTTTTCTGCTTCTGAGTGGGATCAGGAGAACTGTGAGATGTTTTATCCCCCACCCCAGTATTTTGAGTTACTCATAGTAATTCATTTTTTGAGAAAATTCAAATTTGTTTTCTTTTCCAGTCGACCATATACCAACAAAGTTATCACTTTATGGTACCGTCCTCCTGAACTTTTATTGGGAGAAGAACGATACACACCTGCCATTGATGTCTGGAGCTGCGGGTAAGGCTTTTAATAGGAGCAGAATATTTTGCAACGACAAAGTTGTTAAAATGGTATTGATGAAAAAGTTCTGTCTGTTTCTCCTCTCCTCCAGATGTATCCTGGGTGAACTTTTTACTAAAAAGCCAATATTTCAAGCAAATCAGGAACTTGCTCAGCTGGAGCTGATAAGGTCAGTTGTCATTTATAATGTTGGGTCTGTAACAGTCCCTCAGAAGCCCACAGTGAAATGTGCAGCTTGGTGTTGTTTAAAATAGTGAAATTGAAGTCCTTTCACAGGAAGGGAGGACTGACTTTTTTCCCTTACACAGGCTGATGCATACTTAGGAAGAAGTAACATTGATTTTTCCTTCTCATGTCCTTTTTTTTTTTTTTTTTTTTTTTTGCTGCATCTTCTGTGTTAATTAGCTATTTGTTGGTGGCAGCAACAATTAGCCTTTGCTGCATTTTGAATAGTGAAATGAATTATTATCCACAGAACACCTTATGTTAGGCCTTCCTAGAGTCCCCAAGTCAGAGGAGTTCTCAATCTTGACTTCTAATACTACGAAATATGGAAGAACATTGATCTCTCTCTGTAAGAGGGCAATTTTCTTTTTCCTCTTGATACAGTACTCATAAAATAAAAGCTGTGCTCCAAAGAATGAGCCACTAGATGTCACTAGAGCATGTTCCAAAAGTGAGGGATGAAATAATGTTTTGTTGTTGTTGTTTTATCTAGCTTAAAATAGCTGCTTGTCTCTTTTGTTGAACATTGAGAATAGATTTGATTCATTTCATTAACATGATGATGAAGACCTGAACCACCTTCAGTGTGATAACTTGCAATAGTCATCACACTTGGGCTTCCCAGAGGCATCAGTTTGGCCAACTGCAAGAACAGTTGGACTAGGTGGGCCACTGGCTCCTCTTATGTTAGCAGATCTCGTAGTACTAAAACTGGGCAAGAATAGTACTAAAACTTGAGATGATTTAGGTTATTATAAAATTTCCCTTTTCCTTCTGTGCTGTAGAAGAATGAGCCTATCACTCATTATGTTTACCTTCTGTTACATCAGAATATATTGGGCATAGCACAGATCAGTCTGTGTTCAAGTATTTCTTCTTGTACCTTGATCCTAAGCACGCATACCCTTGAACGAAACCTCACTGACTTGCCTAGTGGGAAAATATGTAGGAAGAGAACAGCTCCTCTGTTTATCTTTTAAAATGCAATAGCTTGATGTAAAGTCAGTGAGTAACCAGAGTTGCCATTTCACCAGTTTCCAACTTGGATAACTTAACTGTACAGTTAACATTAGCTAATAATAACCAGTGTTTTGAGTTTCATCAAGTCTCTTCTCCACATCACCTTAATAGGCCTAAAACCAAATGGTCTCTTTGTCATGGGATATTCTTATCTGCCAAGTTCATTATCTTTGTATTTCTCTTCAGTTGCTTTATTTAAGTTTATAAGGTTCCAGGCTCAGGGAAATAGTCATCACATTCTCATTTTGATTCAGTATTTTTTACTCGTACCTTTTAACCTTAATATCTACATGCATTCATTCAATGTTTTTCATACAGCCGCATATGTGGGAGTCCTTGTCCTGCAGTATGGCCTGATGTGATAAAGCTGGCATATTTCAACACCATGAAACCAAAGAAGCAGTATCGTAGAAGACTAAGAGAAGAATTTGCTTTGTAAGGAATGAGCTACTAATTCTGTTTTTTTCCTTCATTGATTTTGTTGAGTCAGAATTTGGCTTCTGTTTTGTCAAGCTATTAAAACTGTGCTCTTAATATTCCCTTGATGCATCTGCAATTGGTACAGTTCATAATAACGTTAATGCTGGTCTGTTCTTTTTCATGGTTTCTACCCTCCAGTATATGGAGTATGTGCCTGTGCAGATCCATCAATCTATATATCCATTAACTCTAGCCAGGAAGCTGGTAATTGTGCCCGTTTCCTCAAGGGGAGATTTTTAAAAATTATGTGCATGCTTTTAAAACTTATGAAAGGATTCTTAAAATTTCATTTTATTCAGTTACTTTGGAACTCCCTATAACTTCCAAAGCAAGGATATTATAGATAGAAAGACTTTTCCATTCAGCTGGCTTCAATTTTGAACTGTTCTTTTAGTTACTGTGTGTCAGCTGAATGGATAAGCCAACAGGGCTATCCAGCTTTTCCATGCTGACACAGCAGACATAGGTGAGGTATGGCAAGCACATAGAATGCTACAGGTGGGCTCCATTGGCACGCTGCTTAAAATGGTCCTAACATATTAAGAAAATTAGGCAAAAACATTTATCCCCAACATCTAGTTTATATTGCGGAAAACAATCATGAGAACCCTCACATGCTATCTAAGGCTTATTCATTTTTTCTAGTGGTCCCACTTCTTTGCAATCTCCATGTTTGGAAATGTGACACCTGTTTTAATACCTTCCTCTCCTGATGCTGTTGAAGACACAGGAATTCTTTTTGTAAACCGCTTTGATGTTTATGAAATATGGTCATGTGCTTATACCTTATGTGCTGTAAATTGCAGTCATGCCTAAGCTTGTTAAATTTCTAAGATGCTTTGAAATTGCTCTTCTTAACCCAGTTAACTTTGAAATATTCTGTTTTTGTAGTTGCATTTTTTGTTTTTCTGCAAATCTGGGAACTGCCACTGAAAAGCAGCATATAAATGGAAATAAATTATAAGCCTATGCTGTCAAAGGAAATTGCCTTGAATTTGCCCTGAAGTCTATAGCATGGAGTACTAATTGTACAGTAAATTATAAAACTTAGTTCACCAAGCCAGTAAGTTAGAAGAGGTGGTTGAAAACATACAAAATTGTACTCTTGATGAGAAATTACATCACTTTATTCATCTTCTTGACAGTATTCCCGCAGCTGCACTAGATCTCTTTGATTACATGCTTGCTTTGGATCCCAGCAAGCGCTGCACAGCTGAACAGGCACTTCAGTGTGAATTTCTGAGAGATGTGGACCCTTCAAAGATGCCTCCACCAGAGTAAGTACCCCTCTCTAGAGTTCATTTGCTACAGAAACAAGATTTTAATACTTCAGTTCTACTAGCAGGTGTCCTGTGATGCACGTTTTCAGTTTTTCTGCAACTGGGTGTGTGTATAAAATACATTATGAACATACTGTTGGAATGATGCTTCTAAACTTCATAAAACTTCCAGCATTTAATGGCTCTATAAGTAAGGAGGGTAGCTTTGGTATACAGTTGACTCACAACTTACCTGCATCTAACTTGTGCAAGTTCACTCGTTAACACTCTTGGCCGATCAAAATAAAACAAAGGTGTGTGTATCGGTGGGTGTGTGTGTGTGGGGGGGGAATAGTGGCAATCTCACCTGCCACTGTACACACTTTGGGCAAGCATTTGGAGGTGCAGGGAGAGTATGTTTTGACTATATGTCATTTTGGCCTTAGGCACTGTCCCTAGAACATAACTCCTGTATAAGTTGAGACTGCAATACCTGAATGACCACCTCTGCCCATGCAAACCATGACTCTGTGCTCATCACCTGAGGCCCTTCTTCTTGTGCTGCCTCCACGTGAGGTCTGGAGGGTGGCAACACGAGAATGGGCCTTTTCTGTAGTGGCTCCCTGTTTGTGGAATGCTCTCCACAGGGAGGTTTGCCTGACTCCTTCATTATATATTTTTAGATGCCAGGTGAATAATTTCCTCTTCAATCAGGCCTTCTGCTAATTAATATTCTACAGGCTTATAAATGTCTCTGTGGGAAAGGAGAGTTATTGGTTTGCTGTTTTACTTGTTTATATCCTGCGTTTTATTATGCGGGGGGGAGAGACAGACCCTATGACTTCCTGTGAACAAGCAGGTTCATTCTTGAAGCCAAGGTTTGTTCTTGGCTTAGTCCTTGTAGAAATAAACTATAAGTGTGTGTTTGTATGTAATACAAAGCCTGTTGCTTTGTCGTTTGTTTCTCAGTTTCCGTTAAGGTAGAGTGAAGCAGTTTTGATTTGAGCAGTTGACATGAGTATGCTTCATATGTACAAGACTATGGCTTACTGTTGCATGTGAATGGGGCCAGTGTGCTTCTTCTGCACACATGATGGAGAAAAGAACAAACTTGAAAAGATAATGTACAGGCACACACACCCTTTTGTTAACTTAAAATAATTTTGGCTACACCTAATATATGAGGAACATGACCATAAACATTTGCCTAAATGAGAAAGGTCAGCTGAGCTTGGCACCAAGATACCTCACATAGCTATTGAGTGGTGGAATTCATACCTCGTATCTTATTGCTGCAAAGCTCCTTAACAGCAAGTATTATCCTGTGTTGAACAGTTTTATTCCTGGTTTTTGTTAAGAAATGAAGGACACTGCGAAGCAGTGCCACAAGTTCAAGAGCCCTTAGATGTTTTTGTTTCGGGTATGAGGTCTTACTGACTCATCACTAAATCTCAGATGTTATGATCCTTTTTTTTTTTTTTTTTTACAGCCTTCCTTTATGGCAGGATTGCCATGAGCTATGGAGTAAGAAGCGCAGAAGGCAAAAGCAGATGGGCATGACCGATGATGCAACTAAAATTCCAAGGAAGGATTTGTCCTTGGGAATGGATGACAGCAGAGCCAACACACCCCAAGGCCTGCAGACCTCTTCTCAACTGAAAATGCAAGGCAGTTCTAACATAGCACTTGGTCAGTAATTTCTTATTGTTTAAATTCATGTACAGTTTCCCAAACAAATCTGCAGGGCAATGAAATTTAACTTGGGGTTTTGTAACAGTTTTTCTACAGGCAACCTGTGTATGTGCAGTCACATTCAGCTTGGTATATTTCTGTTGTAAGACAAATGTGGGTATGTCCCATTGACTTCATGTGAACATGTTGCAGGAACTGACCCCTTTGTAAAGAAGCTGCTTGTCACCAGATACCTTTGATGTGTCTGCATCTAATGCAGGGGTCGGCAAGGTTTATCTCTTGTGGAGATCGCTCCATGGGCCTGATCGCGTCTGCACAGATGCGATTTCCGGCACCGCAGAAGCCAGTCCCTGCTCCATGCTGTGCCGGTTTAGCGCAGCGCGTGGGGGCTTGCCAAGTGGGTGGCTCAGTTTGGAGGTGGCTCGTGGGCCGTTTAAACGATCCTCATAGGCCGCTTGTGGCCCATGGGCTGCAGGTTGCCAACCCCTGATCTAATGTCTTAGCTTCATTATCAGATTTGCCCAGTCAGCCTTGAAAATAATCAAGAGGAAAGGAAGATTGTTCACTTTACCTTTTATTGTTGCAGCCCATAAAGGAGAACAATAATTGACATATTTTTGTGCCAGACACAGAGAGCTGATCCCTTAGGAATTTATTGTCCCTCTTCTTTGCCACTGGAGTATTTATCTATTTTATTTATCTATTGCATTTATATACTGCCTTTTTCTTCCAAGGAGCTCAAGATGGTGTACATGGTCCTCATTTCATCATCACAACAACCCTGTGAGGTAGCTTAGCCTAAGAGATGCTGACTGGCCCAAGGGAGCTTCATGGCTGAGTAGGGTTTCGGACCCTGGTCTCACAGGTCATGGTCCAACACTAACCATTACTCCACGCAGGCTCAGAGTGTAGATCATGCTGAATATGCATATTATCTTCTAGCAGAGAAGAGGGCTTACACAAAATGGCGGTTGGCTCTGCATAGTCACCTGGTGGCAACAAGTAATTTTTTTAGCTTCTGTCTTGAGAATGTGTTTGTGTGTGCACATTCAACCACCCACCATAGCCTTTCTGGGCTATTCCATGATTTCTTGCCCTCGTGTCCTTTATGTTCAGTGACAGTTAGACGCAGCAAGCTGAACAAGAGGTAAGGTCATTAAGGATAGGGAAGTGTGGTTTTGCAACCAGACAACTAGGAATGTTTAGGAAATGGTGAGAGAAAACCATTCAAACATGTTTTCCTTTGTATGTCAAAATTTATTTTCAGATTATGTGGTCATTTTGCTGAGATAGTACCTTTTCCCAAGTGTAATGTACAAATTCATTTAATTTTTCTTGTTGAAAAACCCATCTGTGCTGGTGAATGCAAATATACACCTGATTTATGAGCTTCAGGTATAATAGGAAGAGAGTGAAAACTTAGAACAATTACTGTTCTGTGAGTTTGGATATAAAAGGAAAACAGAAACTTTCGTTCTCTTCCTCCCTAGAGTGTGTAGGATGCTCATTACGATATTCTAAGCCAAGGTTTAGGTAAACATCTGAACAGTCATTGTCAATTAATTTTGCTTTGGTCCTTACCTATGGTCATATTAAACACCTGTTTGTCTTTTGTTTTCAGTGAAAGGAGGCAGTGGACAGCCACTAAATCAAAATGAAGTGGCCATTCTCCTAAACCTGCTTCAGTCTAAATCCAGTATTAACATGGCACAATTTGCTCAAGTGCTGAATATTAAGGTGAATCCTGAGACTGAGCAACAGCTGAATAAAATAAATCTTCCAGCTAGCATTTTGGAAGCAGGAGAAAAACAGACTGAGCAGGAGCAGCAGCAGCAGCAGCAGCAGCAACAACAGCAGCAGCAGCAGCAACAGCAGCAGCAACAACAACAGCAACAGCAGCAGCAGCAGCTCCCACTGCCTCTCTCACCGGACCAGGAGCCTTTAAAACAAACTGCAGCCTCTTTGCCTCCTGCGCAGCCAGCTCAACTGACCCAAGCAAAGGTTGACACTGAGGTCACTCAAGCAGCTGTGCAGAGTGCGTTCACAGTTTTGCTATCTCAGCTACTAAAGACTCAGCAAGTGAAGCAAAAAGAAAACTTGTTAGAAGAAAAGGAGAATGGATCAGGAAATGAGATGCTATTACATCCCAGGCAACCTCCAGAACCAAGTACGCCTGCGTCTGGTGGCCCCTGGGAAGATGCAGAATCGCCAGTATCCATTTATCCCCATCTTATCAAATCATTATATGCACATGCAGGTAGGAGAGAATGTCTTTACTTGTTATGTGTGTTTTCTGCTGCTACTCCTGTCAAAAGTGGGTAAATAGTACAGTATTCTATAATGAAAATGGTCTGACGTAGGCCCTTGTAGTAGAAGCTCATTATTGCAGTATAACAGCATAAAATTGGGACCTGGCAATGTAACCTTTACAAACGGAGGCTGGAATCCAGGGAGTTGTACTTTTACAGTGGGGTGTTTGTTTTTTTACTTTGCAATATGGCATAGGGGCTTATTCCATAAGCTTTTGACACCCTCCTCACTTTCAAAAATGGTTTGGCATGCAGCAGGGGGGGGGGCTGTGGCTCATTCGAGCAAAACATGTCCTGACAAACCTTTGGCCTGCAAAGATCTTTTGATACTAGCCTGGGTGTAGTTGGTTCTGTTCCAGTCAGTGTAGTCAAAATTCACTGCCACATGAACAGCAAGGTATACAAATATTGAGAGTATATTAAAATAGAGCAAAGTCTTATAGTGATGTTTCATATCCACTCATTAGATGTGCTTATGGGACATGGATGGCACAATCCGCATCATGGGGTGAGCTCCCATTGCCCTGTCCCAGCTTCTGCCAGCCTAGCAGTTCGAAAATACACCAGTGCAAGTAGATAAATAGGTACTGCTGCAGCAGGAAGGTAAACAGCGTTTCCGTGTGCTCTGGCTTCCATCACGGTGTTCCATTGCACCAGAAGCGGTTTAGTCATGCTGGCCACATGACCCAGAAAGCTGTCTGTGAGATGAGCGCCACAACCCATAGTCACCTTTGACTAGACCTAACCAACCCTTTAACTTACGTGGTATTCATTTTCTTGCTCCAGACAAGGTCACTTACTTTGCTCCAGACAAAGTAATACTTTATTTCCAATGGAATCAATGAGGCTTTAACTTAAGTCCCATTGATTTTAATGTGACTACAGCATGACAGAATTCTCCAGCCTCTGATTGACATGCTGTAGGAAATGTATGTCTTTCTGTGATCAAATTTAAGACATTCAACAATGTACTCTTAATTTGTTGTTTGATGAACAATGGTTACAGATCTCATTCTGAATTCTTTAAAAATCCATTTAGGACAAGAGGACTTGGTCAGGCAACCTGAGATGAGACCCCAGACGCCAGAGGAACGACCTCGCATCTTGCCCCCAGACCAGCGCCCCCCTGAGCCCCCAGAACCACCACCTGTCACTGAAGAAGATCTTGATTATCGGACAGCGAACCAAAACCTGTCTTCACTTAGTAGCTCTTCAGGGATGGATCCTCATGCTGGAGTGAAAGCAGCTCTTCTACAGCTGCTTGCTCACCATCAGGCTCAAACAACGGAGAAACCAGCAACATCTAGTATGGATTTCCAATCAAGAGACTCTTTTGTAGCAGGTCCAGATTATAAGGATAGTTTTGGGTCATCTACATTCTCCTCTGCTCATTACAGCAGTAGTGATGGAATAGGAAGTGGATCGTCTGGGACACTAGAAAGGGGAAACTTCATTGGAAATTCAGATGTTCAGCCCTTGGAGACCTACAGTACTGCTTCATCTCACTCTAGTGGTGCCCCTCCGCCTCCTGCCTTTTCAGAACCATTTCATAGCTCAGTAACTGGTTATGGAGACATTTACCTCAACACTGGTCCCATGCTATTTAGTGGTGATAAGGACCATAGATTTGAATATAGCCATGGTCCCATCACAGTTCTGGGTAACAGTGGTGACACATGCACAGGGTCTGAAAGTACTCATTCCTTGTCCTCAAAGACACAGAACTATAGCTATGGAAGTAATTTACAAGAACCCCCTGGCAGTGTTAGCCACATGCATGGACAAACGTGGACTTCTCCTGCCCAAGGACCTGGATATTCACAAGGATACAGGGGACACATTAGCACATCCAGTGTCAGAGGACGAGGCAGAGGATTGCCATATTGAGCATCTGTTTCTTTCTTTTTCCCTCAGGCACATCGTTTTTACCTGGAAAGACTTCGTAGCTGTGATTTCAAAGCAGCAACCCAATAGACTTGAATAATGTTAATTCAACAGCTTTATTTTTATGTGGAAAAGGGTCTTGCATACAATAAGAAATTGCTTACAATTCATGCTGTTCTGAGAACCAGATAATTGATTGTACATCTTTGCAAATTCTAGCTATAAATTTTATATTTTGGCAGTTAAGTCGATGCTAAATTTAGGGACATCAGCTTTTTATGGCACATTGTCAGATCTGAACTATGCACACACTTGTGCTTTTTTTTGTAAGTTTGGACCAACTTTTATGTAAAAATTTTACAACAATCAAAGCAGGGCACTGATTTATTTGGTATTTCTTTTTACAAAACTACCTTTTAGTCAAAAAGTCACTGTCAGTCTTTGCACTGCTTTCAGTGTTATCTGTGGAAGGAGTTCTTTGTGCTCATTTCAGACAATAAAACACAGTCTTTCTTGATATAACAGTTTTATACATATTTGGGCATCGATTTGATTTACTTTCAAAGTCATTCGTCCAGTAAAATATCCTGTCCATCTTCCCAGCGTTTGTATAAAAACTGTTTTACTTGAATGGTAAGTGCCTTAACAATGTAAGCTTAAGGTCTGAAGAACATTTCATTAAATTCAAAAGGCTGTTGGAAGGTACTTTGTAGTTTGATACAAATATTTAATATTTACACTACATTCAGAGTAAATTATGGACAAGGGGAATAGATGGCATTCTTTATGGAATTCTTACAAGCAGTTAGAAAAGTCAAATTAGAAAAACTTTCTCTTTCCCAAATTACAGCTATCCCCTTAATGAATTAAGTGAAGAAAATTGAGAATGTATGGACAGTAATGAAGAAAGGTAGGTTTCCTTCCATTTTCTGTAAGAGCTCTTATTCTAATTCCTTTACCAAATAAAAGTTAGTGTCCTGTTTTATTCAAAATAGTCTTTTTATTAAAAAAACCACACAGAATAGCATATTGTTATATCAAATTAACAATAACTAGTTTTGTGTTTGAAAACTGACACCTGCTTTTTTCCACATAATTTGCTGCAGAATGTAACCAAAGTTACATAACCAGCATTTAATGCAATGAAATTAATAGGTAGTTAAGACTTCTTATGAAAACTGGGACTGTGCCAACCAATTCTGTATTAAACTATTCCACTAACTTGCTACTTGATTTGAATCTGTTTTGAAATTTCATCACATGTTCAGTCTAAAAGCAAAAGATGGTTCAAGAAGTACCACTCTGGCTCCAAAGATGATGATTTCCAGCAATATAAAATTGTTCTGTGAGAATGAGACTCAGCCAGGAGACTGACTAGGCTTTCTGTGTACTGAAATGTTTTTAAATGACCATATTGGAAAAACAGTTCCCAACTGATTATCCAGTTGATAAGTTAGTGCACATGTAGCTATTTTCTAAATATGTAATGTTTCTATGAACAAAATTACAAATGTAGTCTTGTCAGCTGTGACTTGAATCTTTTAGAAGCAAACCTAACATTGTCTGCTTCAAATTCTTGACTTAAGTGACTATTGCATTGTAGGGTGTCAAATTTGTTGGAACTCCCCTGTAAATATGACATTGGTCATCTGCAGTATCGTTTAGAGAATCCTGACTGAAAATAAAAGCAGCTAAACTGGAAGAAAATACTTAAGCTTAACAGCTTGTGTTGACGCATTTCATATAGAAGATGCTGGGTTTGGAACACATCTTCCTCAATAATTCAGTTTAGTAAAGGCCTGCTCAAAAGTGAGTAAAAACAGCAATAGCGCTATGCTAAAGCTTTTAATTAGTTAGTATCCTACCTCTTCCCACAGTTTCCATTCATGCACAATCTAGGAAAATAAAGATTGGTTCAGGTCCAGTTCTCTGGATTTCATTTTCTGA
Source organism: Podarcis muralis (assembly GCF_964188315.1). Taxonomy (NCBI): domain Eukaryota; kingdom Metazoa; phylum Chordata; class Lepidosauria; order Squamata; family Lacertidae; genus Podarcis; species Podarcis muralis. The sequence continues at coordinate 58,604,083 of NC_135666.1, forward strand.
TTGTAATTTCTGGTGCTGCATTGGAGCCCATTCCAAGTGGCTTCCTGCCTTGGACAATACTTTCCTTTGGGCATGTGGAAGAAAGAAGGGGCTCCAGTCTAGGCAGAACCCATGGCTTTTTAAGCTCCCTAGAACATGTTGTACACCCCACTTAATGCTACAGAGCCAAAGGGGAATCTATATTGGCAGTTTCAAAACTTGGGTAATACTTGGACTTGTGGATGTTGCTGGACTACAACTTCATCTGTAACCACAAGCCATAATGGCTTGAGGTAATGGGAATTAGAGTTCAACATTTGGAAGGCTATAGGTTCCCACACCCTGTTATTAAATACATGTTTGAATCAAACTGTTCTGATGTTCCCAAAATCCTGCAAACATGGACAAAGGCCAGCCTCTCCAAGTCAAGGGTTCAACGGCTTCTTGATGTTGGCATGCTCTTTTGAATATTCCATAAATCTGATGGAATCTGCTTCACTAAGGAAACAAAATCTAGAGCAGGGTTTCCCAAACTTGGGTCTCCCAACTGTTGCCAGACTACAACTCCCATCATCCCTAGCTAGCAGGATCAGTGGGAATGTATTCCAAAAACAGTTGGAGACCCAAGTTTGGGAAACCCTGATCTAGAGAGAGGTGCTTTGGGGATTCCAGTTCTGACATACATCAATATGTCTTCAGGAATAAGTCAAATATAATTTCATACAAGGGAAGCTTTATAGATTGACCTAAGAGGGTGGTAACTACCTGGTCAACTGCCTTTTTCAGTGTTCTTCAATTTTCTAAACCTTAAGAGAAGATAAGTGAAATAGCACTCTGTAGCACACTTGCTAACGAAAGCAAGTGGTAAAGCCTTCAATACAAGGAAGCCATATTTCTCTGTGCAGAAGGTAAGTATTCAAGACATCCATTGGCACCTAAAAGGAAGCATTCCTCTGTGTAACAAATTACTAGGGAGCATTTTTGATGTAATTTTGAGGACTGGTAGAATTCAGATTCTTCGCTATTAAAAACTATAGCTTAAATATAAGAAGTACAGACTTGGGAAACACATGAATGACATACAAATGAGCTATGCTTAAGATAATAATAATAATAATAATAATAATAATAATAATAATAATAATAATAATAATAATAACAACAACAACAACAACAATAATAATAATTTATTATTTATACCCCGCCCATCTGGCTGAGTTTCCCCAGCCACTCTGGGCGGCTCCCAATCAGTGTTAAAACAGTACAGCGTTACATATTAAAAACTTCCCTGAACAAGGCTGCCTTAAGATGTCTTCTGAATATCAGGTAATTATTTATCTCTTTGACATCTAATGGGAGGGCGTTCCACAGGGCGGGCGCCACTACCGAGAAGGCCCTCTGTCTGGTTCCCTGTAGCCTCACTTCTCGCAATGAGGGAACCACCAGAAGGCCCTCGGCGCTGGATCTCAGTGTCCGGGCTGAATGATGGGGGTGGAGACGCTCCTTCAGGTATACAGGACCGAGGCCGTTTAGGGCTTTAAAGGTCAGCACCAACACTTTGAATCGTGCTCGGAAACGTACTGGGAGCCAATGCAGGTCTCTCAGAACCGGTGTTATATGGTCCCGGCGGCCACTCCCAGTCACCAGTCTAGCTGCCGCATTCTGGATTAATTGCAGTTTCCGGGTCACCTTCAAAGGTAGCCCCACGTAGAGCGCGTTGCAGTAGTCCAAGCGTGAGATAACTAGAGCATGCACCACTCTGGCGAGACAGTTCGCGGGTAGGTAGGGTCTTAGCCTGCGTACCAGGTGGAGCTGGTAGACAGCTGCCCTGGACACAGAGTTAACCTGCGCCTCCATGGACAGCTGTGAGTCCAAAATGACTCCCAGGCTACGCACCTGGTCCTTTAGATGTTCCACACTAGATTTATATAAATTAGTAATAAGACTTGACAGAAGTAATATCACCCTGAAATTTATTACCTTTTACCTGTGTCTCAACCCAAGTTGAAAAGGATGCAATGCTTTTTTTCTCTTTCCAAAGTTTCTTCTACATTCTTTGTTCCTTAATGACACTATGGGACCCTCCATCCTGCCTCCTTACTGCTAGGCTGAGAGGGATTATGCCTAGGAAAAACGTCTTTTATTGCTGAATTACACTTGAGGATTCCGTACTGAAACCTCTACTTATGCCACCTCACCCCTTCTAGAGCTGGCAAAAGCTTGCTTTTATGTAGAGACAGCACTGTGATGGGTGGAGATTTGTTTAAAGTTGCAGGGACTGCCCAGCAATTCCTTTGTCATCAGATTGGTGATAATCTTCCCTTCTCATCTGATCTGCATGGATTAGTTCAAGAAGGGGACCTGTGTGTCTGTAGTCACAGCAGTTGTTGGCATGCAGTCCCTCGAGGAGTTGCTGGCCAAAATCGAATGCAAGCCTCTGGGCAAAAAAACACGGGTTGCTTGCAACCCTTGACGTAAACAGAAAACATGTTGAACATCTTCATAATGCACTTGCTTCTAATTTAGCCTCCACACACCCTCAGTTTACCTTAGCCTTTCCACCCTTCTTGTGGGTGGTAGCTGGAGGATTCTCCTACCTTGGAGGATTTTAAGCAGAGGTCGGATGGCCATCTGCCGTGTGTGATCGAATTGAGATTTCTGCATTAGGGGAGGTTGGACTTCCAAATCTACATTTCTATGAGACATTGAAAATGGGTTAGTTTAATAACCCAACAGTGTTTAAGGCATACCTTATTCAACAGTGTGGTAGCTGCTAACCAGACTGTCATATAGCACCTACTATTTGCCTTAGTTATTTCCTGTAAATCAAGTTACCTTGCATTAACCTCAATTGTAAACCATTTTTAATTGCTTCTCAAATGATAAAGTTGTATTAAATTCAGTTTATTTAAGAATAAAAGGAGAGATTACTCACATGAATTGGCTAAACAAGTAGAAGGGGTCTGCAGGTTACATTGGAACACTTAAAATCCACCAGTAACATACAGTGGTGCCTCGCAAGACGAAATTAATTCGTTCCACGAGTTTTTTCTTCTTGCGAGTTTTTCGTCTTGCGAAGCACGGTTTCCCATAGGAATGCATTGAAAATCAATTAATGCGTTCCTATGGAAACTGCCTTCAGACCAGGTCCGGGGACAGTCTGTCCCCGGACCTCTTCTGAAGGCAGGCCGGGGGGGGAACGGCAAGCTCCGGGGACAGAGGTGAAGGGGCAGCGCTCCTTCGCCTCTTTCCTCGAACCTCTTCTGTAGGCAGGTGGGGGGAGAACGGCTTTTCTTCCCACCGCCAGCCTTCAGAAGGCTGTTCTGAAGGCTGGCGGTAGGAAGAAAAGCCCTTCTCCCCCCACCGGACTTCAAAAGAGCTGCGGGAAGTCCGGCGGGGGTCCAAGGGATTCCCTCACTGCCGCCTGCGTTTAAAAGGACTCTGGGGAAAGCAGCGAAGCGCGCTGCTTTCCCCGAGCGCTTCTAAAGGTGGGCGGCGGTGAGGGAATCCCTTGGACCCCCGCCGGACTTCTCGCAGCTCTTTTGAAGTCCGGCGAGGGTCCAAGGGATTCCCTCCCAGCCGCCCGCGTTTAAAAGCACTCCGGGGAAAGCAACAAAGCGTGCCGCGCTTTGCTGCTTTCCCCGGAGTGCTTTTAAAGGCGGGGGCTGGGAGGGAATCCCAAGGACCCCCGCCGGACTTCCCGATGCTCTTTTGAAGTCCGGCGGGGGTCCAAGGGATTCCCTCCCAGCCGCCCGCCTTTTGAAGCGCTCGGGAAAAGCAGTGCGCTTCGCTGCTTTCCCCAGAGTGCTTTTAAACGCCGGCGGCGGTGAGGGAATCCCTTGGACCCCCGCCGGATTTCAAAAGAGCATCGGGAAGTCTTTGCTCCCCCCTGCCTGCCTTCAAAAGCCGTCTGGGATAGCGGAGAAACACGCTGCGCTTCTCCGCTGTCCCAGGAAGGCAGGCGGGGGGGAGCAAAGACTTTTGCCCCCCGCCGGCCTTCAGAAGAGGTCCAGGACCTCTTCTGAAGGCCGGCGGTGGGCGAAAGTCTTTGCTCCCGAAGGCCAGCATTTTAAAAGCGGTCCGTGATAGCGGGAAGCGCTTCCCTGCTATCGCGGACCGCTTTTAAAATGCTGGCGGTGGGGAGCAAAGCCTTTCGGCCCCGCCGGCCTTCCTGGACCTCTTCTGAAGGCCGGAGGGGGGGCGAAAGGCTTTGCTCCCCACCGCCAGCATTTAAAAGAGGTCCCCAGAGATTTCCCTATGGGCTTTCTTCTTGCGAAGCAAGCCCATAGGGAAATTTGTCTTGCGAAGTGCCTCCAAAACGGAAAACCCTTTTGTCTTGCGGGTTTTCCGTCTTGCGAGACATTCGTCTTGCGGGGCACCACTGTAGATGGTAGCTGTTCAAATGTTACAGCTCCCATGCGATGAACTGCTTGTCGGCAATTTCCACAGCCTTACATTGCATATAAACACAAGCTTTAGTAGTTTAAGATTATATGTTCTTAATGCAGGTTCTTGGCACTGCTAATTGCTTACTCAGATTTCAGAAGGCTAATCTGGTTTCAATGACTAGCAAATGCACGTGACTCATGAGTAATCATATGCGAAAATGGGATGTGTTTATTGTGAAAAGACTTGTCCCAAAACAATGTAAAACTGATGCTTCGATTTCAACAGCATCTTTATTTAAAAAATCAAAATCAAATCAAATCCATACCCTTTGGGAACATTTTGTATTATAGAAATCCAAAACAGTTGGTTATTTGATTTCTAAAAAGTACTAAACCTTAAACTGTGCTGATACACTTTTACATACATGCCCCCTGTAGCTTTTGAAGTTCACAATTTAGCCTGTTACACAGAGAACGCTGCATCATAGGCATTGGACATTATCCAACAGCTCTGAATGCAAACCTCTAAATCCTTTTTTAGAAGTAAATCTATTTGGGGGCGAGCTAAAAAAAAAAGTGTTATCTGAATGCACCTCTAAATTATATGCATAACCAACTCGTTGCTAGATTTCCTTTCCTTATTAAAATATTTAATTCCTCCATTAGATTTAAATTAGGAAAAATGTGAATGTTTATACTTTCCATTCCTGCTGGTATAGCAGCAGTAATATAAAATAAGTAGTCCAGAAGTTATAAGCACAGCTGGTGAATAAATCCACCGTGAAGGCTACAGAAATAAAGTCATGAAAAGCTGCAAGATTGGCAATTCTAATGTTAAACAATTTTAGCAGATATTGTGTAATAGCTTCTGTAACCTGCTTGTATTTACAGGCCGCAAGAAATTTCAATAGCATTACCTCTGGTATGACTTAACAAAAAGTAGTAAAGCATTTGTGAGTTTTACAAAACATTTACTTTATTTTAAAACTTTGTTCTAAAAATGTTCAAACCTAAAATATACCACTTTCTCAGCTTAATACTGTATAATATGGCATGGAAGAGATGAATATAAGAAACTGACACAGACTGATTTGCTGGTGACTAAAGAATACTTTGCTTTCCATAGGCTGATGTCCCACTTCCATATGGTCAGTTCAAATAAAAGCATTTCCTAAGTTCTTTATTACTTGCCATCTTACGTATGAAGGTTGGGCCCAGTTTTCTCACAGTTGTTTTTTCACTTGCATAAATGTTAACTGAAATACCTCCCCTTTTTGCCAGTGTATGTGGTTTGCTCACTGCTGTACTGCTGGTTAACATCCGTAACTGATACGGGCTCTAGGCCAGCCCAGGGGTCTTCAAGCATTGAAGGTTTGTAATAGTTTTCCACATCATCATTAGACACTCTTTTCTCTCTACCATGTGGTGTTCCCAATGGGGTAGATGTCCTGGGTGATCCCTTTGAGAGAAAAGCCATGAAGAAAAGGAGTAAACAGTCTAATTAGATGCCGAGCTTTCAGAAGGTGTTCAAGACCAGCTAAATGCTATAAGTTATTGTTTTTCTTTTAAAAGAAGTTTATTTTGTATAATCAGTAGCTGTCTGTGTAAACAGATGTTTTAAAGTGCTGTGGTAATTTGTATTTTGTTTGTCTTAGAACATAATACAGTGGTGCCTCGCAAGACGAAATTAATTCGTTCCGCAAGTCTCTTCGTCTTGCGAGTTTTTCGTCTTGCGATGCACGGTTTCCCATAGGAATGCATTGAAAATCAATTAATGCGTTCCTAGGGAAACCGCCTTCAGACCAGGTCCGGGGACAGTCTGTCCCCCGACCTCTTCTGAAGGCTGGGGGGGGGACGACACACACAAGGGCTTTTCTTCCCACCCCCAGCATTTTAAAAAACCCCGGGACAGCGGAGGACTTCTCCGCTGTCCGAGGCGATCTTAAAATGCTGGCGGGCAGCATTTTAAAATCGCCCCGGGACAGCGGAGGACTTCTCCGCTGTCCGGGGCGATTTAAAAGCCCCTGGGAAGGCAGGCAGGGGGGACAAAGACTTTTGCCCCCCGCCAGCCTTCAGAAGAGGTCCAGGACCACGTTCCGATGCCGGGCGGCGGGGGGAGGAGGTGTCCCCGCCCCGCCGCCAGGCTTCGGAGGAGGTCCGAGGACAGCGGGGAAGACGCGCTGCGCTTCCCCGCTGTCCCGGAGATTTCCCTATGGGCTGTCGTCTTGCGAAGCAAGCCCATAGGGAAATTCGTTTTGCGAAGCGCCTCCAAAACGGAAAACCCTTTCGTCTAGCGGGTTTTCCGTCTTGCGATGCGTTCGTCTTGCGAGGTACCACTGTATAGTGTAAATTCTGTGACTACAGAAGGTGCAAATAGTAAGTCTGTATCAAAGCAAGTACAGGTTATAAACAGCTGCATCTTTTAACGTTCAAAACAAATTGGCTGGTTTTCAAAGATACTCAAGGGCTTTCAGTGCCATGGCATTTCAATTTCCATTTCCAGGTACAGCTTGTGACAATCTCATATTGCTTCAAGGGTACCCTGATTCCGATGGAGGCACAAGAGGCTGCAGTGGGAGGGAAGGCTGATAAATCCCTGTGTGTGGTGTAAGCCTTGTAAACAGCCTGTTGGGTACAATTTGTGGGGATGATAGCAAGCAGCCAACTGGGCTTTGAATGCAACATTTGTGTAATTCAGGTTTGGAAAGACCCACGCATATGCTCTCTCAGGTGCAGGAGCTTCCTGCAGTCAATCAGAAACCATGCTTTGGTTTCCGAATGTTTTGGAAGTCGAACGGACTACCTGAACCGATTCCATTTGACTTCCAAGGTATGACTGTATTATACAAGTTAGATACATTCTAGGTAGAAAGCTCACAACATAAGTATCCATTTTAGATTCTATGAACCACACCTACAGGGAGTGGATTATGTTCTATATAAATCAGTGGAATATAGCTGTTTTAGTCTCAGAAACTATGTTTCCCATTTTAAACTAGGAGCACTTAATTTTCAAACAACAAACTTTCACCAGTTCATCAATTTTCTTCCCAGTCTTGCTAAATTAACAGTGTCTTAATTTGGCAGGTTTGGAAAACAAGCACATGTTTTAATCCAATTATAGCAGCTCCTGCTTATGAGTTCATTTTTGTTTTGTTAATATATTACTAAGCACCACTGGTTAGGTTTGATTTCAAACCTATTTAGTACTTCCTAAAATTTAGAACTTGCATTTATCAGTTGGTCTAATAAAATGATTTTTCTTACTTGGCTCTTGGTGTAAAGAGCCAACACTTGCCTCCAAGACTTTTGTGGCAACCTGGGCCTGCAATGGCCAGTAACACATATTTTTCAGAAAATCTTTAACTGGAAAACTTTCTGTTTGTATCAGAAAACTTTCTGATGTCTCAGCACAGGAGTGCGGTTGGAACTCAAACTCTCAGGAATGATAGGAGCTGTGCTCCACATCTAGAGGACCACCGCGATAGCCACCAAGAGAGGGATCGAATTCAATACATTTATTTTACTTGCATTTAGAAAACAACGCAAAACTTTGGAATTGACCAGCTTGCCAGATATTGTACTGCATTCAGTTTCTCCTCTCTAGTAACCAGGCTGCAGATGATTTGTCACCAATTTGCAAAACTGTCTCCCTCGGGAGGTGGCGGACTCTCCTTCCTTGGAGATATTTAGGAAGAGGTTGGGTGAGTGCCATCGGTCATGGATGCTTCAGCTGAGATTTTCCTGCATGGTTCGACTAGATGACCTCGGCAGGACCAGATTCAGGTCTGATGAGGCCCTAAGCTACTGAAGGTAATAGAGCCCTTTATATGTCCAGCTGTCCTTGGTCAACAACAAATTGTTGCTGTTTTTTGTGTCGAATATACAGTGGACCCTCCGGATACGAACTGAATTCATTCTGGGGGTCTGTGCACTACCCCAAAAAGGTAACTAAAGGTGCCACTTCTGCGAATGTTTTCTGGGTTCGTAACCTGAAAGTAACAAAACCAGAGCGGTACAAAACTGGAGGGTCCACAGTTTTAGGTCCAGATGTATGGACCTAATAGGTATCTAAAGCCATTTGCGCATAATGAAATATGTATTTTATCAAAGCAATTGTTGAACTGCTTGTTTCCTGCTTGGCAGGGGGTTGGATTCGATGGCCCTTGTGGTCTATTCCAACTCTATGATTCTATGAACTGAAATAGAATTAGGAAGTAGTATATTAATGGTGGATTTTTTTGGGGGGGGGAGCAAGAGAGTGGGGCCCTATAAAGCTTATTTAGCTTATGCGTAAATCGGGACCCCTTTCCTCAGTTCTATTCTTCCAATGGCAGTTGGAAAGGGCACCTGAGGGTCATCCACCCCCCCCCCCCAGCCATGGGATGGGACCCGGCTGCTTCCCTACCTGGCTGAATCTCCGGAAGCCCCCGGAGTGCCGCTGCTTGAAAGGCGGCGGCTGGTGCTGCTGCTGGAAGGCTCCTCCTCCTCCGGGGGACCTGCCGCCCCCGCCGTAGGGAGCGTAGCCGCCGCCGGCGGGGCTGGCGCTAAGGGGCCTGCGCGGCGAGGGGCCCCCGAAGTCGTAGGGCCGCGCGCGGTGCCCGTAGGGGGGCGTGTGCCGGGGGCTCCCGTAGCCCTGAGGGGAGCCCGGGAAGGGAGGGCCGCCGCCTCTGTCGGGGTGGGGGCCGCGGAAGCCGCCGGAGCAGGGGGGCGTGGGGGGCCGGAAGCCCGGCCGGTACATGGCGGCAGCCGGCGGCGGACGACCCGCGGGAGACCTTCCGGGGGGCGGGGCTCCCGCGAAGCGGCTGCAGGAAGGTCCGCCGCCCGCCGGCCCCGCCCGCAACCGCGCCCCGCGCCCATCGTTCCGCGCGAAACATGGTTCCGGCCCTCTCTCGCCGCCTTGGCGGGTCCCTGAGGTGGAGCTGAAGGGGAGGTGGAGGCCCCATTGGCAAGCATGCGGCTTCGCTATGCACAGAGGCAGGGCCGGGTTTACGTGTAAGCTTAGGGCCCCACTCTTTTGGGCCCCCCAAAAAAATTTAAAGGGGAAAAAATGGATGTACATTTCCAAAATATAAGATAAAAAATGAAACCAAAATATAAGATAAAAAATGAAACCTACACAATAGTTTTGTGTTGTGTTGGCTCCTATGATGTAAGCCAGGCTTCCTCAACCTCTGCCCTCCGCATGTTTTTGAGACTACAATTCCCATCATCCCTGACTACTGGTCCTGCTGGCTAGGGATCATGGGAGTTGTAGTCCAAAAACATCTGGAGGGCCGAGGTTGAGGAAGCCTGATAAGTAATGGGCCTGGCCTGCTAGCCTGCTCCCTAAAATATCACCGGTTTGCTCATTTCTATATATAGGGTGCCTACATTATGCATGTGCAAATGGCTTTAGATACCTATTGGGTCCATAAATTACCATATAGCATATATACAACACAAAAAACAGCGACAATTTGTTGTTGACAAAGGACAAGTGGACATACAAAGGGCCACATTGTCTTCAGTAGTTTAGGGCCTCATCAAACCTAAATCTGGCCCTGCACAGAGGTTATTCGCTCGGCTGGTTTTGCAGGGCATTTGATCATGCACACAGTCATCCACATGGCACCGAAAACAAACATGGAAATCTTTTATGTGGCCAATTCAGCTCACACTCACAGGGTATAACTTCAGCCTAAAGGGTTGTTGTTGTTCTTGTTAACTCCATTTAGCTCCCAACTAAGCATGCAAAGGATGGCAGCCTCAGATTTGTTTGTACTTGTTTGGACATTTTAAGAAGTAAATGCCATTGAACTCAGGCATTTACCTTCCCCGCTAAACTGAGGTGAAACAGAGGATGGCATAGGGCTGAGGTGAAGCTCCCCAAACCTTGATTAAGTTCTAACACTTACATTATCTTGAAATTATGGGCGCCTTGCACCCAGAAGCTCTGGCAACCCAAAACAACACAGAGTTGTCACAATCTGGAGGGGAAACAGGTGGATATTTCCCCAGCACGTAGAGAGAATAGGATACATAGAGGGCCATCAGACATATGTTGAAAGGCACAAAGCCTCTGTCCTAGGTTAAAAAATAAAAAAGCAGAATAGTTGACGCCAACCTTATAAATGTATGTATAAGTGTTGGCTGGCTACTGGGCTGAAAGATCCAATGACCAATAAAGAGCCTGAAATTCACACTTGAGTATATTTCACCTACCCCTCTCCTACTCCTGTTTGCCCATTCAAGCAGGTGAGACCGTGGGGGGGGGGGGGTTGGCCCTTAGCAAAGATGAAATGTATAAACAGCTATATAGATATATGTAGATATCTATATAGATATTATTTCCTTCAACATTTATCCGAGGAAAATAAGGACGTCCTAAGGAATAGAGGGACATTATGGGATCAAATCAGTAAATCCGGTCTTCTATAAATCCAGAACTGTCACTGGAAAATAGGGACTCTATAGATACATATTTATATATTTTGGGTGTGTGTGTGTATCCAGTGCTTTTCTTCTGGGGGGACGCGTGGGCACACATACCCCTAAACATTTTGTGAATATTTGTACTTTTGTCCATTGTATTTATTTTTCCCAATTTGAACTATAAAACGGTGATTCTATTGAGTCAAAATGACAGTACCCCTAAACATTTTTTTTTAATAAAAAAGCACTGTATATAATATATCTCTAGACACCGATATCGTTTTACATTTGTGTGTGCATGCTATATTGTATCTATAGTGTATCTAGTAACAGATATATAGTTTTAATTCCATCAATGTTTAACTGCTGTCTTAACGCTTGGTTCCCCCCTCCCTCCCCTCGTCGTTAAGCTGTCCTTATTTGTTATCTTACAGATAGGTAGCCGTGTTGGTCTGCCATAGTCAAAACAAAAAAAATCCTTCCAGTAGCACCTTAAAGACCAACTAAGTTAGTTCTTGGTATGAGCTTTCGTGTGCATGCACACAAGAAGTGTGCATGCACACGAAAGCTCATACCAAGAACTAACTTAGTTGGTCTTTAAGGTGCTACTGGAAGGATTTTTTTTGTTTGTTATCTGTAAGCCGTCTGGGGGGGGGGGAGGGGAGGCGGGGTATAAACAAACGCATAACAACGACGATGGGGGCAAGGGGGGGGTGTCCCTTTGCGCCTGCGTCCTCCGCCTCTCCCTCCCCAGCCGAGCGGAGCCTGGAGCGCGCAGGGCGGCTGCGCGGGAGGCGCACGCGGCGGGGAACTTGGGGCCAGAGTCCAGAAGTTCTGCCCAAGTGGGCGCTGCTGCTGCTGGTGGTGCAGCTGGTGGCCTCGCAGCCTTGCCCTGGCCCGGGCTGCTTCCGCAGGGATGCTGGGCGCTGCTCTGGGCCGGGGGAGCCGGCGCCTGCTGCGCCCCCCGCCGCCCGCCAGGCTCCCCTCCCAGGGGCAGCGGCGCGGAAGCTGCCTCCTCCCTCCAGGTAGCCGCTTTTACGCGTCTCAAATGCAGCGGAGCCGGGGGGGGGGGGCTGCGGGGGTCGGGAGCGCGCCCGGCGCGCGCCCGCGAGAGGAAAAAAAAGGGGGGGCTGGGAGATTCAAAGTTTGAGGGAAGCAGCTGCCCCCCTCGTGGTCCAAGCCGAGGAAGCGTGTGCCCACCATAGCTGTCAACGTTTCCCTTTTTAAAAGGGAAATTCCCTTACCTTGGGTTACATACGCTTCAGGTTACAGTCTCCGCTAACCCAGAAATAGTACCTCGGGTTCAGAACTTTGCTTCAGGATGAGAACAGAAATTGTGTTCCGGCGGTGCAGCAGCAGCAGGTGGCCCCATTAGCTAAAGTGGTGCTTCAGGTTAAGAACAGTTTCAGGTTAAGAACGGACCTCCGGAACGAATTAAGTACTTAACCCGAGGTGCCACTGTATTCCGAATAGGATTACTCGCAAGAAAAGGGAAAAGTTGACAGCTATGGTGCTCACGCAGTTCACTGAGGAGAGTGGCGCACACAAACACAGGCGAGGCCAGGTCTACTCAGAAGTATCGCAGAATCACAGCTTGGTAAACTTGGAAGGGAGCCCGAGGGTCATCTAGTCCAACCCCCTGAATTGCGGGAATCTCGGCACACAGCTCCCCCATCCAGTTCGAAACCCTGTTGAAATTGTTGAGGATTACACACGGGTAAGTGGGCACAGGATTGCAGCCACGGTCACGGCTTTCTGGGAAAGCAGCCCGTTCTGTGCTCTGCTGTTGTTATTACATATTATATGTATGGACAAAACAAAAAAAATTCCTTCCAGTAGCACCTTAAAGACCAACTAAGTTTAGTTGGTCTTTAAGGTGCTACTGGAAGGAATTTTTTTTGTTTTGACTATGGCAGACCAACACGGCTACCTATCTGTAACTGGATATATGTATGGAGTCTGGGATAGCTCAGTTGGTAGAGCACGAGACGCATAATTCGTGGTCATGGGTTCGAGGTCCACATTGGGAAAAAGATTCCTGCAGTGCAGGGGGTTGGACTAGATGACCCTCATGGCCCCTTACAGTTCTAGAGTTCTTTGATTAAGGGACTCAGGACAGCTTGCATATAAAAAATAGAACAGAAAAAAGCAATATTTAAGAAGCAACTAAGCACTGATAGAAGTAAAACCCTATACATTTAGAAAATATATTAAAACCATATAAAACATTGCAGTAAAAGCAGCAATGCACCAGCCCTTTCGTTAAAAGCTGTCAATTTCCAAAAGCCTGTAGGAACAACAACAAAAAAAGACTTCACCCATTATTGTTTTCTCATAGGTAAATTACTGCTGAGCTTAGTAAGATCCCAGTTTTACTAAGAAGTCCCACTGAATTCACATGGGTTTACTTCCAGCCAGACATTGCTGGGCTATCTCTACAAATTGCATTGAATAATGTTTGTGGCAAAGCCACAAACTTAACAGAGAATTATGATGCAGATTTCTTATAATGCAGACCTTCGGAACACTTTGCCCACCCCTCAGACAGAGAATTCATTAAAGGTTTAAGGCAGGGATGATTAATCTGCCCCCCTCCTGCTTTCGCAATGTTTGACTTTAGCTCTCAGCAGCCCCATCCAAGATGGCCCAGCGTCAAGGATGATGGCAGTTGTAGTCCTGTAACATCTAAATGGCCACAGGCTCACCGTCCCTAGTTTAAGGGTAGATTCCAAGTACAGTATGTTATTCATTGGCTCGATCCTTGTGGACTCTTGACCCACCGATATACAGTGGTACCTTGGTTTAAGAACAACTTAGTTTATGATCAACTTGGATTAAGAACATTGCAAACCTGGAAGCAGGTGTTTTGGTTTGTGAACTTTGTCTTGGAATTAGAACATGTTTCACTTTCTGTTGAGTGTGTTGCATTTGTAAATGGAGTCCCTGCTGCTATGGGAAAGCACGCCTTGGTTTAAGAACGCTTTGATTCAAGAACGGACTTCTGGAATGGATTAAGTTCGTAAACCAAGGTACCATTGTAGTTAGTCCTTCCAACTGCAGGTGCCAGAGACTAAACTTTATGCAGGTAAAACACATCCTTTGTCACTGGCCTTATAGACCCTCCACATTTCTGTCTTCATCTGCCACAGAAGCAGTGCCGGAAAGAGTCTCAACAGGAAAGTAGTGACTACAGACCCAAAGTCAGTGGGATCTGCTGCTGCTCTATTTCTTTAATGCAAACCTGATTCTTTTACAGTGGTACCTCGGGTTAAGAACTTAATTCTTTCCGGAGGTCCGTTATTAACTTGAAACTGTTCTTAACCTGAAGCACCACTTTAGCTAATGCCGCCGCTGCGTGATTTCTGTTCTCATCCTGAAGCAAAGTTCTTAACCCGAGGTACTATTTCTGGGTTAGCGGAGTCTGTAACCTGAAGCGTCTGTAACCCGAGGTACCACTGTATTCCCATTTTCTTTCACTCCCATTTCCTTTTCATCTGTTGGTCTTATTTACTAATCCATGATCTTGAATTAAGCTAAATCTGTCCCCACCCCCCATGTTTCTCCTTTGTCCATTAGTTCCCCTTTGTATTATTGATTATTTCAGCTTCAGAGGGTTTCAGCTTCAGTTAAAAAGAAGCCAAAAGCCAAAAGGATGATTTGCAGTTTCTAAAACATCTAACATATAATGTAAAAGGTAAATGACCCCTGAACGGTTAAATCCACTCAAAGGCTCATCTTGCTTCATCTAGTCCACTTCATCAGATGCGTGTTATCCTCAGTTGGCAGGTTGGGGTTGTGTTTAAAAGGGAAAATAAATGCAAAGAGCAGCCAGTGATAATTCTTAAATCTTAAACTTATCTGTCCTTATACCAGGAATGGGAAATTTTGTACTGTCAGCTGCATTCCAGCCATGCAAAAGTCAGAGATGTCGGCACGCATGTTCTGTGCATAGGAATGGCAAAACCATTTTGAGGAAGGTGCAAAGTTTTCCATAATGGAACAGCAGCTTTATAAATAACTGATGGTTCTAATGATTCTTTTCTCTGTTTATAAAGCAGGTGCAGATAGTGTGAAGCCACTGGATGGCGTGAGAATTCTTGATCTAACAAGGTTTGTGTTTCTATCTGTAGCTCAGAATAATTCTTAAAGCTTCGCAGCGTAGTGACTAACAATTATCACAATTTAACATTGCAGAGTACTTGCGGGACCTTTTGCCACCATGAATCTGGGAGACCTTGGAGCTGAAGTTATTAAAGTGGAAAAGCCAGGTATAGTTACTTAATCTCCTGCTTTCCTGAGCCAAATCTTTTTTGGCATTGCTGTAGGAGTCTCAGAGAAACAGCGATATTACACACGTAATGGCCACAGTCCCAACACGGAGAGCTAAGTGTGTTTAAGACCTTTAATTTCAATGGATTTAGGTATTGCTTAACTATTTAGATGGTAGCCAATATCTTTTACTTCAAGATGGTGCATTAGCCAACATTCTAAAATCAGCTAAATTAAGGGGAAAGGCAGGGAAGTGCTGTAACTCACTGGAAGAACATCTGCTTTGCACATAGAAGATCCCAGGATCAAGTCCCCTGCATCTCCAAGTAGGACTGGAACAGATTCCTGTCAGAAATTCTGAAGAGCTGCTGTGGACAATACTGAGCTAGATGGACCATTGACTTGACATAAGGCAGTTTCTGTGTTCCTAGTTATGAAGCAGATATGTTTAGTTTCATAACTTGAAACTACACAGTAGAGTAGATAGATGGTAGACTTGTCACAAATAATGTTGTATTATTATTATTATTATTATTATTATTATTATTATTATTATAATATTTTAAAACCCTGCTTCTCCTAAGACTGGCAGGTTGCAGTAGCAGGTTGCCATAGCATCTCATTACTTTACTACGAAGAGGTTTAAAGTGGTAATCTTGTCTGAAGTGAAGCAAGAGTCAGGCCCAGACAGAGGGGGGGGGGGCATATGGCCCACTTGGCCCGGGCCTCCGATTCCAAAGGGGGCCTCGGTCAGCATATTCACAATCACAGGGGATGCACTGGGCAAACGCAAATAAAATTATTTGTCAGCATAACTTTTGTGAAAATTATTTATATACTTACTTATTTATAAGACTTCAGTTACCCCCAGGGTAAAAAAAAAAGGGGGGGCACATTATCTACCTGGCCCGGGCCTCTGCCTGGCTCTGCAAGACCCTGGCAAGAGTACCAGGGTGGTATTGTGGTTGAAGTGTTGGGCTCACACTGGGGAGACCCTGCTTCAGTTTCCTGCTGAACTGTGTGACTTGGGGACAACTACTAACTCTCAGCCTAATCCACCTCGCAGGGTTACTGCGAATAGGAGAAAGGTGGCAGGTTGTTATGAAGGTGAAAATCCCAAACCTACGAGGATGGTGGGATTTTACAAATGTAATAAAATATAGGTTTACAAATGCTTTCCAAAGAACACATGACGGCTCAACTGTGAGTGTGGGCTGACCCCACACCTTCCTCTCTTTGTGTTTAGCACAAAGGTCTGAAGGGGGATGCTGACTGCATTCAACTGAAAGCAGCTAGAATCCTCCCCACCCTCAGGAACCTGTGCGCACAAAAAGTTCCTGCCTGAAGCGAGGTTTCTATCTAGGTTCAACTAACGGAATCCTCCCTCCAGGTTTGGATCTTGCTCCAAATCTCGTGCCCTAGACACAAAGGTCTAGGGAAGAGGGGATGGCAGCCCCCAGCCCTTGAATGCCTGAAGACGGCTCCCCCTCTGTTCTGCCTGCTGAAGAACTGAAGTGTAACTCAGCAAGTTGCATGCGTGTTTCGAGTACAAAAAAAAATTAAATTGATTTTGAGCATACAGTCATACCTCGGGTTAAAGATACTTCAGATGGAGAGTTTTCAGGTTGCGTCCTGCCGCAACCCGGAAGTAATGTAATGGGTTACTTCCGGGTTTCGACGCTAGCATGTGCGCAGATGCGCAAAATGACGTCGCGCGCATGCGCAGAAGTGGCGAATCGCGACTCGCGCAGACGCGGGTTGTGTTCTGCTCAGGATCCGGAATGGATCTCGTTCGCAACCAGAGGTACTGTTGTAATTTTATATTTTTGTCTTTGAGACGCATCCTACACTGCATGCCAAAGACAAAGTGTTGTGAGGCACAATTTAGAATCTAATTGCTGTTAGCGTTGCTGCGTTAATCTGACTGAAGTAACTGCAGGCCCCAGACTAGTTACAAATGTTTGGTTCAGAGATACGTTAGCTAAAGTGATGATGTCGCTGATAAAGATGTTGCTTTTGTTATTAGGCCTTACAAGCTAATCGTTCTTAATTTGTGCTTTATTGCACCAGAAACACATCTTTTGTATGTGCTTTATTTCCTAGTCCTGCTTCCCAGGCAAGAGAGCCTTGCAGGAACACTCTTGTGACCTCTGAAAAGAAAACACACCACCTGGTTTTACATCTGTCTTCAGTGAAACCTCTTGCTTTGGCATGTTAATTGCACATGTGTTGCTTATCGGAGCTCCAGATGTCTAACTGGTCACTGTAAGAACTTACCTCATATCATGTGTATCCATTTGTAGCTCCACTTATTGCAGGAGAATTCTTGTGCAAAATATCTATTTATTATCATATAGTTAGCTGTCCCAGTCTCCTAGTCACAGGGCTAAGGATCTGCATACTTGCATAGGGTATTCGATGTGAGGTGGGAAAACCATGGTATGGGCCTCTGAGTCTCTGCCATTTCAGAAGAAAAATACAGATGCATAAATAGTTCCCCACACCAGAGCCCAACTGGTGTTGGAAAGCTACAACATCAGAGAACCTCCTGTTGAGTTTCATCCTTGATATGTAACCACCAACCTGCCTTCTGAAGTAGTACAGACAAAGGAGATCTGTAACATATAGATCAGTTCTGATTTTCTATCTTCTGCTTCAGACTGGGTCTGTTCTTGGTCCCGGAGATAAATGTGTTGTATTTACCAACATAATGAACTGCAGAGCTTTCATCACAGCATTAAATATTGGCCATGAACCAGGAGAAAACTTATTCTGCAGTTCCTGCATCCCCCAAAGGCTTTTCTTGTAGGGTTGAGAACTGACCCAAAAAACAGAAACAAAACCCAACCAGGCCTGTTGTTGTTGTTTAGTCGTTTAGTTGTGTCCGACTCTTCGTGACCCCATGGACCAGACCACACTAGGAACTCCTGTCTTCTACTGCCTCCCGCAGTTTGGTCAGACTCATGTTTGTAGCTGCGAGAACACTGTCCAACCATCTCGTCCTCTGTCGTCCCCTTCTCCTTGTGCCCTCCATCTTTCCCAACATCAGGGTCTTTTCCAGGGAGTCTTCTCTTCTCATGAGGTGGCCAAAGTGTTGGAGCCTCAGCTTCAGGATCTGTCCTTCCAGTGAGCACTCAGGGCTGATTTCCTTCAGAATGGAGAGGTTTGATCTTCTTGCAGTCCAAGGGACTCTCAAGAGTCTCCTCCAGCACCATAATTCAAAAGCCTCAATTTTTCGGTGATCAGCCTTCTTTATGGTCCAGCTCTGACTTCCATACATCACTACTGGGAAAACCATGGCTTCAACGATACGGACCTTTGTCGGCAAGGCCTACTTCAACTTCAATTGCAGAAATCAGCAGACGAAGCCTTCTGGCATAGCAAAGGGGTGAGGAAGCTTTTCATATTTAAGGGCCAACAGTTCTTGGATACTATGGAATCCAGAGCAACCTTGGCCACAGTTTGACACAATGCTAAGCAGTAGACTAAAGGGTCCCTGACCATTAGGTCCAGTCGTGACCGACTCTGGGGTTGTGGCGCTCATCTCGCTTTATTGGCCGTGGGAACCGGCGTTTGTCCGCAGATAGCTTCCGGGTCATGTGGCCAGCATGACTAAGCTGCTTCTGTCATACCAGAGCAGCGCACGGAAACGTCATTTACCTTCCCGCCGGAGCGGTACCTATTTATCTACTTGCACTTTGACGTGCTTTCGAACTGCTAGGTTGGCAGGAGCAGGGACCGAGCAACGGGAGCTCACCCCGTCACGGGGATTCGAACCGCCGACCTTCTGATCGGCAAGTCCTAGGCTCTGTGGTTTAACCCACAGCGCCACCTGCATCCTATAGCAGTAGACTATGGTTAAACAGATCAGGCTGTGGATCAGTGCTCCTGCTTTGCTGTTCCCTTCCTTCAGTGAGAAGGCAGATCACGGAATAGTATTACATTTGAACCAGCACTTGTGTTTCATTTCAAGCAAACCACAGTCTGAAGTCAAGGTTTGTGCCTAATGTCTCGTCGTCTGTTTAGGAAAAAACAAATGCCGTGCACACACCTCTTGTCGTCTTCCCTCCAGACAAGAGCTCAATGATATTTTTGCCTGTTGAGGCAAAAGCATTCAAGGAGGGTGGGAAACAGGACTGGCGAGAGATGGGGCTTAAGTCAGATAGAGAGCTCTGGAGGGCTACTGATGGTCTCAGGGCCTGAGAGCCAGATTTGACCCACTAAGCCAAGGATTGCGGTTTGTTGCTGCTGCTCAGTAGTGGGGAGAAGGAAAGGGGCAGTGATTTGCACATTCATTGCAAACCGTTAACAGTGGCTTACCATGGTGTCTGAATATAGTCACTATTGGAATTCCTTGTTCTCAGTTCTTTCTACATTCTGCCATTTGATGAATGGCAAAACTTGTTGAGTTTACCTTGCTAAGGGGGTAAGGAAAAAGGAGAAATTAATTAATTCTAAGATAACACATACTGAGTCCCCCCCCCCCCCAAGGTCTTCCTAAGTTTTCAAATTTCCTAGGTAAAGGTTTCCAAATCAGGTCATAACAGATATGTGCATTGCAATCCTTCACATGACTGCTCATACCCCATTGAGGTCTATGGGACTTACTCCTGAGAAAGCAACAGTCAGGCCGCTGTCCCCCCTCCCACTTAGCATGAGATGCAAGCGATACTGTTTGTGCACCAGCACTACAGTTGGCAGCATATTCTTCAGCATATTTATTCAGAAATAAAGCACTGTTCAGTGGGACTTACTCACTAGTAAGTGGCCAGAGAGAAGTAGTTCTGCTGGAGGTAATAATGCCTATACCTTTAAAAATTATAAGGTGGTGGAAGAGGAAGTGTATCCTTTCTGCCTCTTGCTCTGTTGCCACTTTGCCCACAGGAAAGGAAGGTGAGCGAAGGGATCCAGGGGGCAAGAGGTTCAGTAGACAGAACCTTTTGAGCTTTTTAAAACCACAGTTGAAATCTAGCAAGCTAAGCTGCCAGGGTCAGAGTTTCTTCTCTTTTTCCTTCTGCTCGTCTTCATCCCCCAAAGTTACTCGTATTCAAGTGCAGAAGGAATACTTCTGTTTTGCTGAAATAAAATTAGGTCCTCGTTGAGTTTTACCATTTTTCAGTAGTAGATTAAAGGGCAACCATGGTTGTCAGATGATGAAGACATTTGAAGGTGAACTTGAAATAGGAACATGGGGTATGTTAGTTGCCATTTGTACTGTGGTGCAGGAAACTTCTGGAAGCGCACTCACGTGAGCATTATCATTTGCAGGAGCAGGAGATGATACAAGATCCTGGGGACCCCCCTTCCTTGGGATGGAAAGTGTTTACTTTCTCAGTGTAAACAGAAATAAAAAGGTAAGAAGGTTATCTAGCTGCTGCCGCTGAATATTTTAAAAATGGAGAAACATTTTTCTTCCATCTGTGCAATCCCTGTCATATACCCCTATATCACTGTCGGTTTTAGAAATTAATTGTTGGATGCAACTGTTTAGTACTTTAAACAAGCACCAGGGCTGACTTTATTTGTTTTAGCAAAAACAATTCAATGGGAACTTGTTATAATCTTATTAAGAATATTGCATTCTTTCTCCATTACTAGAGCATAGCTGTTAATATGAAGAATCCTAAGGGAGCGAAGATAATTAAAGAGGTATGTTTTAAATACAAAAAAAACCCCTGATTCATTTATGCAGCCTGTAGATTAAGAGCACTTCCCAGGGAAATTGCTTTTATAACATGTGAATACAAATCCTGGGTGAGATCCAGCGTAACATTAGGGCGAGATGTGGGAAAGTTAATGTTCCGCACACAGTTTCCATTAAGTAGGTGGTAGCGCAAGCAGAAGTATAAAATGGCAGCACTGTGCAATATTCTGCCTCCCATTGGATTTGGCTCATTAAGAATGAGGCTGCCACTAGCAGAATGTCTTTTGCTTTAGGAGACTGTCCCAACTGGATTTCACCCATTGCTCTGTTCTGTTTTTGTATTTCACCCTTTGTTATTGAATATATCACATCTGTGAAGGAAACGGACTGTCGGGTATCTTTGTGTGCACCCTAATCTCAGAGCGGCAAGGGACTCCAGGGGTTCCCACCAGGGCTCAGTTTCCTTAGAATGAACTTGAAATTAGACTGTGGTGTCTTTAGGATATAGGGTTTTATTTACACAATCTGAGCACAGGATGGAAGGGCTCACAACATTAACGAC
The DNA here is from genome assembly GCF_964188315.1 of Podarcis muralis. NCBI lineage: Eukaryota > Metazoa > Chordata > Lepidosauria > Squamata > Lacertidae > Podarcis > Podarcis muralis. The sequence goes on from NC_135666.1 coordinate 58,625,339, forward strand.
CCCAACAGCTCTTGCTGTCCCGTTAGGTTTCCAGGGGGCTCTCTAGAAAGAGGGAAAACACTTGGAACAAGTATAGGTATTTTGCTCTCCCCATTAAAAAAGGATATTATAGAGTTGGAAGAGGGCAACCAGCATTTTTGGAGGGCTGGAACACCTTCTTATTAGAGAATGCCTTGTTGTTTGGGGCTATTTAGTTTGGGAAAAAAGGTGGTTAACAGCATGATCCTTTGCAAGTATACTTGGGAGTAAGTCTCGTTTAGTCAAGTGGAATTTGCTCCCAGGTAAATACCCATAAGCTGCAATCTTGTACCCATTTACCTGGGAGCAAATCCCACTTGACTAAACGATACTTACTCCCAAGTGTACTTGCAAAGGATCATGCTCTACAATCATGATAGGTGTTAGACAGTTATTAATAGCATTGAGAAAGTGAATAGAGAGTGTGTTTTTCTCTTGCTATAGTAGAATTGGGAATCATCCAGTGAAGTTAATTAGCAGTTGAATCAAGACAGACAAAAGAAATTTAATTTGTGGAATACACTGATGTATTTTAGCTAAGATAATAATAATAATAATAATAATAATAATAATAATAATAATAATAGTAATAAATTTTATTTATATCCTGCCCTCCCCAGCCGAAGCCGAGCTCAGGGCGGCTAACAACAATAAAACAGTACAAAAGTACAGCATAAACAACACTCTAAAATCATTCATTATAAAATTAATTAATTCAAGCCACAGGCAACCATTGGGCCAGAGCTCTGCGAAGATTGCTGAGGGAGGGAGTCAGGCTGTGCCCTGGCCAAAGGCCTGGTGGAACAGCTCTGTCTTGCAGGCCCTGCGGAAAGATGTCAAGTCCCGCAGGGCCCTGGTCTCTTGTGACAGAGTGTTCCACCAAATCGGAGCCACAGCCGAAAAAGCCCTGGCTCTAGTTGAGGCCAGCCTAACTTCTCTGTGGCCTGGGACCTTCAAGATGTTTTTATTTGAAGACTGTAAGTTTCTTTGTGGGGTATACCAGGAGAGGCGGTCCCGTAGGTACGAGGGTCCTAGGCCGTATAGGGCTTTAAAGGCTACAAAGAGAGATTAGAGACATTCATGGGGAATTGGCTTATCAGTTGCTGTTAGTCATGTTGTTTGCATGAAGCGTCCAAGCTCCAAGGCACTATAATCACCAAATACCTGTCCAGTCTCCACCTGCTGCCCTCTCACCACCTGGAACAGGTTGTGGAGCATGGACTGGCAGGCAGATGGGAAGTCTGTGTCCCAGGAGATGTCTATGAGCAAGGGTGTTGCAAACATTCCTGGGCTTTGCGGTGCAGGAGAAAAGAGATTGTGCTGGTTCTATCCTGTACCTTGACTCCTGTCAAGGAAAAACAGTTGGGATTGAATGAATAAATGAATGAATGAATAAAACTGATAATTAAGATCAGGAGGACTTCCTCAGTCATTGTTGAAAGAGGCCTATGTGTCCGTTTCTGATTCAGTTTCTCAAAGGCATTACGGTCTTTTCTGCTTTTCATAGCTACATGTGAAAGTCAGTCTACACATGTAGCAGAATGACATTTTTTTTGCATCAGTTTAGTTGCTTGATGTCAGAGCACTGCAGCGTTGCTGTGTTTGCTGAAAAGGAATGATTGATTGCTTCAGAGAGCTTGTTCACTGGTGAAAAGGCTGAATACTAGGAAGAAAGGAAGCAGAACTGATAGTTTCATTTTCTTTTGCTCTGGCAGAGATTACAAAATGCCTTTGGCATGCAAGAAAATAGATCAGAAGCCACAGAAATAATCTGGTTTCTTTTTTCACTTTTTGTCAATTTCCTATTTATCTGTAGACTCTTCAGTCTCTGAGTTATGGGAAACTTTCCCCATTTTGATTGAAATGATTAAGGAGGCTCCAGAACCTTGTCACAAAATAGTATTTCTCTGTTGCTGATTCATCTTGGCTGCTGGTCTGACACAGACATATGGGAAGAGCCCAAGAAGCCCCCAATGGACAAATCACTTTTCTACCGGTATCAAAATATATCCAAGTTGTCCTTCACAACAGAGTCAGATGAAATAATCCAAATGGGAGCAGTCAAATATATTCACCATCAACTCATTAAATTGTAGATGTTCTGGGAAGCAATAATAATATAGATATTTTTTAAAAAATAATTCCTCAGCTTCTAAGATAGCAGCCAAATACTCATTTGACCCTGACCATTCTTGCTTTGACCTATGATTCTATTTCTCTCCCCGACTGTCTTAGCTTTGCAGTAATTTGATTAGTTTAGTCTAGCTTGCAAAATGTAAGAATGACATAAAAAAAATCAGAATGTGGAGTAATTGTAAACGATAGGCATTCTACGCTTGCATGCGATGCTGTTCATTCAAGCATGATTCACATCCATAAGATATTCTCTGGCTACACAAAGCTCATAAGGATGTGTTCTTTTTCTTTCAGCAACAAAGCTTTGCCTAAGTGGTGTACAGTGTTGTTGTTTTAAGTTCCCATCTGTTCTTCTGATGGAAGAACATATTTGTTGGCCTGGTTTCTTTTTTAGCCTTAAGTGTAGCTAAACAATCACAAAAGCTACAGCAATAATGGTTGTGATTGCTGATATGATGACACCAGTTTACAGAAACCAGTTCCAGTGTATTCATACTAATCAGCCAGATATATGATATTTTTCAGAAAATGATTTCTTGGCCAATTTAAAATAATCTAAAACAGGTCGCTTCTAAACAAAATCTGACCTTAATATTTGTACGTTTACTTATGTGGAGGGGAGAGTGCATTTGGGCTATGGGAAATAGGAGGGTGTTCCTGCAATAGTAGGGTGCTAGAGTGCTTTTGTGGGATTGGTTGTGTTAGCCCTGAGAGATGGAGTCCCGTTCTTATAATGGACAACACACATGGCTGTTGCATCTATCTCAGATGCAAAAGGAGGCACAGTCAGGGCAGTATCCTGCCAGAACCAGGCTTCAAAACTTATTTGGTGCTGATCCTAAATAATATTGTCAAGTGCACCCCAGTTTCTGAGGGGTAAGAGATCTCAATGTCTCAGTGTCCCAGGGCCTTGCAGTGAAGGTCACCGGAGACTGCTGGCTTTTTCAGCACTATAATATTTATTTATACAAGCATATGTACAGGCTGAGCATAAGAAGGAAAGGTCACTTCTGTGGATCTGTTTCCCCCTTAGCCTTGGGGGCCATGGGCTTGCTTTCCAAAACCTGAGCACTGGATCCGGAACAGAGAGCGAGTCCGGCCTCTCAGTCTGTTTTGTCCTTTTCCGTCTTTCAGCCTTGCTGACACCTCTTCCAGCCAGTGAGGCTTGCCCTTTTCTGCTTACATTCAGGAGGATATCCTGCTATTCTTTTCTCTGGCAACTCACTGTCCTGGTTTACATTACAAGTTAGATAATTAACAGACCTGGTTAGGCTGTTTATGTAACAGGATGAAATTAGCTTCTTTGCTATCAGTCTTTTCTTCCACAGAATCCAATCTTGCAGCCGTATAATCCACAGGAGGAGATCCCAAAAACCCATTTGGTCTAACCCAAATTCATTACAACCTAGATGTATTAACTTCATTGCATATATTTAGTGGGGGAAGGAAGAAAAGTAGAGCCACAAGTGTTAATATGTGTTAATAACTGAACTTTGCACAGCCCAAATAGTACAAAATCAGAGGAAGGCATGTACTGTATAGCTAATGTTTATGTTTCATACTTAAATTACTCAAGTATAGAAACATCCTTTCCAATAAATGAATACTCACAAACTCTTTGTTGACATGTGTGCTCTGGGTAGATATAAATGCTATTTTATAAGGACATATTTGAATGGGGCTGATGATTTTTGGGGTGGGGCATTGCTTTGAGTATGCCTTGAGTATGGTTTGAGTATGCCTTGAGTATGGTTTGAGTATGCCTTGAGTATGGTTTGAACTACGGAAAGTTTACAAATAAAATGAATTATGCGTGATCAGAGGCGTGGAATATTATGGGCCATGGAAGAAAAAGGAGGATATCTTAATAGCATGAGTTCAAAAGAACTGTATACATTGTAGATGCAATCTAGAAAAGCTATGACTGACCATTAGGATTGCAAGATAGTCATGACTAGATCCAGTTCCATTTGTTTCCATGCAGCCTAATCCTGCACATATTTACTGGCAGGAGTCCCATGAATTCTGTGCCTATTTACTTGGGAATAAAGCTTCATGTAGCTCAGGAAGCTGCACTTTTGAGAAAACATGCCACATTGAAAGTTGCCATTTCCCCATTCAATATTAATATTTTTTAAAAAAAACTAACAAAGCTCAGCAAGATGATTTCCCATTGCCCCTCTGAGGCACTTGGGTAGAGGTTTTCATTTCAGAAGTCGTGAATATATGCTCTGAAACTTCAGTTTCACTCTCAAGAAGAGTTAAACAAACTTGAAAATCCCAATCCCTGCTTTTAGCAATGACCAAGAACCTTTGCACCTGTTGTATAACCCCAGAGCTGCATATGGAAATAGAAGGTGTTTGTAACCTCCTGCTCAAGGCTGTTACCTGTCCCTTCCACCCTGTCCCTCTCGTCTGCACCCCAGCCGGGGAGGAATGGTCTCCCATGCGACAGTCTTGTTTAAGGGTTCAACTGATTATTTCAGGTCTTTGAATTTCAGATCTCCAAGAGCCAACACACCATTGAAAAAGATACCCTATATATGAAGTGTTTTGACAATATCACCAGCTTTATCAGCAAAACAAAGTAAATTGATGTTTCTGTTTCTTCTGCACCTGTTCCTGAAACAGTAACTGACAATTACAATGTAGGTTTTGCCCCTTGTTACGCCTAGACAGCTCCTATGGCAACTCACTGCCACAGTCGTATGGTGGCAACATACATCTGACATATTGAATATTTTACTGGAGAATCTGCCCCTCTAAGGCAGACATCATGTCTGCTGTGTAATTGCCTAGGGTGTAAAAAGCATTCGTGCAGGATTGTAAATTTTAATTAAGCGAGGCTCTTTTGGTTTTTGACTTGGGTACCACAGCAGTGCTAGAACTGTCTTGTTTACTGAAATTTTAAATTAAATTACATTGTGAAGTTGCTGACCTTTTGGAAGTTCATTAAGAGTCTGACTCATCCTCACCTTTTTATTTCCAGCTTGCAGCTGTTTGTGATGTTTTTGTGGAGAATTATGTCCCTGGGAAACTGGCTGAAATGGGCCTGGGGTATGAAGACATTAACAAGATTGCACCTCACATTGTTTACTGTTCAATAACAGGTATTTAACTTGCGTTACACCTCAGTGATAAAGTATTCAGCAATTTTATTTGTTTTCTCTGGTATTTTGAAATGAAAGAAAGGCATTTTTTTTTAAAAAATCTGCTTTTTATTTTTCATTTACATTCTGGTTAGTGGAGTGTTAGTTGTGGAAATAGTCATAGCATTCTCTGGCCCCACCTTCCTGAAAACCAGTTGGAAGAATGGCTGGGGAATTAATTTTATTCCCCACTCCTTTCAGGCCAAGGCTGGAATCTGGCTTTTTTCTCAGAACGCTAGTTCTGCCTACCAGCGCCTTGTTTGATTCTTACGAAACAACTGGCTTACCCTTCCTCATGATGCAGCTTGTAAAACCCGGTTTGTACAATCCAGGCCTCTGTAGGGGTCTGATGAAGCTGCAAGCATGACAGCTTTCGTATTGAGGCATCGTTTTTTGAGAACTTCTTTCTCCATGCTGGGGCTGTCTGAAACACTGACAGGCTGCTTTTGGGCTGCTCTAATCTGCGGGTGGCGCTGTGGGTTAAAGGCTCAGCGCCTAGGACTTGCTGATCGAAAGGTCGGCGGTTCGAATCCCCGCGGCGGGGTGCGCTCCTGTCGCTCGGTCCCAGCGCCTGCCAACCTAGCAGTTCGAAACCCCCCCCCCCCGGGTGCAAGTAGATAAATAGGGACCGCTTACTAGCGGGAAGGTAAACGGCGTTTCCGTGTGCTGCGCTGGCTCGCCAGATGCAGCTTGTCACGCTGGCCACGTGACCCGGAAGTGTCTGCGGACAGCGCTGGCCCCCGGCCTCTTGAGTGAGATTGGCGCACAACCCTAGAGTCTGTCAAGACTGGCCCGTACGGGCAGGGGTACCTTTACCTTTACCTTTAATCATGCAAAATCACCACACTGGCCATGTCTTCATGTTACGCTAACACATAGTTTAAGCACCATGTACATGAGCAAAAAGTCTGCCTGAAGCCTACAGCTTCTGTAGTCTCCCCTCCTTTCTGCATAATAATAATAATAATAATAATAATAATAAATTATATTTATTTTATTTATAGTCTTGGGAAAGGACTTCAGAAGAGTTACCTTAATTTTACATGTAATTTGAAGCAAACACTGGTCAGTTTCAAAAAATGCCATCTTCAAACCACTAACCACTGAACCAACCTTCCCCCAAAGTGATGTCCCCCAATTATTGTTAGATTGAAACTGCCACCAGCCTAGCAGGAATGCTCATATAGGCTGGGGCTAAAAGGGAGATGTTGTCCAACAGCCTATGGTGGGCACCAGGTTGGCAAAGACTGTGCTGAACTCTGGTTTACATGCAAATGCCTGTGTGTGAACAGCCCTCACTTGGAGGTGCCAGTCAGGCTGCAAATGCAAGAATGGTTATGGTGCTGCAGAGGTGCTTGTGTGAGGGCCTTGGTTGGATCCTGTAACGTTGTCATGTGAGTAGATGATCCTGAGAAAGATTATCTGGGCTGGTGAACTACCGTATTTTTCGCCCTATAGGACACACCGTCCCATAGGCACACCTAGTTTTTTTGGGGGGAAATAAAGGGGGGAAAATTATTTCCCCCCCAGGCATGGGGCTGGGGCGGGGGAAGCTCGAGCTTTCCCCAACCCCAGCCCCCAAACAGGCAGCTCTCTGCAAGCCGTGGGAGCGCTCCTGCTGCTTGCGGAGAGGTGCACGAAGCCTGGACGCGCTGAGCTGAGCGCGCGCAGGCTTCAGCATGCAGGCAACTCTCCGCAAGCAGCGGGAGCCCAGCGCTGGGCTCCCGCTGCTTGCGGATAGCTTCCTGAAGCCTGGAGAGCGAGAGGGGTCGGTGCGCACCGACCCCTCTCGCTCTCCAGGCTTCAGCGAAAGCCTGCATTCGCCCCATAGGACGCACACACATTTCCCCTTCATTTTTGGAGGGGGAAAAGTGCGTCCTATAGGGTGAAAAATACGGTATTTCACAAAACTCAAGGAAGTAGCCTGGCTGTTCCAAAGGAGCTGCTGGTTATTAAATGATGAATCATTTCATTTGTTAACCACTAAAAATAGTAGTTCGTGTACATGGCACAATAGTGGTAAGTAAATTGTCATCTTTGGTCCAGATGCTTAAGTAGCTGTTTCAGTTTCCACGTCTACCTATGGGCCTCCTGCAGATCTATGGGAAGCTCCAGGCAGCTAATGCTAAGCACATGCGTAAGTGTTTATTGCTTCCTTCTCCTATGGTGCTTTTGGGTTTAGTAGCCCTTTAACAAGTCTAGGTCTTGTTTCATCTCCACAAAGCATTGTGATATCGGGGCACCGTTGTAGGTGAGCAAAGCCAGGACAGCACTTGTTTTTCTCCATGGTTCCTTTGTGTTATGGAGCATTCTCTTTGACCTCGTGCCGTTTCTGACCTTTCAGTTTCAGTTTGTGGTCTGGTTGTTGCTTCACAAAAGTTTGTGCTAGCCAGAGGGACTCCTCTGTATGAAAACAGATTTTCCCCTCGCTCCCCGTGTCTTTGCAATATATAGCCTCTCTGGCACATATATTCTGTTCTGGATATTTTCCTATTCATATAGACAGTTGTTGTCACATGTCTGTTGTTCATTGCATCAGCTTTGAAGGTTTCTCATATTGTGCTGTCATTGTGTCTCTGGGATGCCTCTGTAGGGAGAATAGTTGGTGCCAAAAAGTCTAGTCCAACTTCTGCTTTGATGCCTCTCAAGTTTGTGGTTATCCCAAGAGACTATGCCAGCCCAAAAAGGATTCTTTCTATTAGAAGGACAGGATTCCTCATTTAATGCGAGAAAAAATTAATATATTTTTGGCATGTAAAGATTTAAAACACACATACTCACTTATATACTCGAAATAGGCCAAAATTTCAGTCATTTGCAACCTACAGTGGTGCCTCGCAAGACGAAAAGAATCCGTTCCGCGATTCTTTTCGTCTAGCGGTTTTTTCGTTTTGCGAAGCAACCCCATTGGCGGCTAAGCGGATTAGCGCTATTAGCGATTTAGCGCTATTAGCGGCTTAGCGGCTAAGCTGTTTAAAGCCTATTAACGGCTTAGCGGCTTTGAAAAAGGGGGGGGGGGAGCAAAAAAAAAATGGCGAGACTCGCAAGACGTTTTCGTCTTGCGAAGCAAGCCCATAGGGAAATTCGTCTTGCGAAGCGCCTCCGCGACAGAAAACCCTTTCGTCTTGCGGGTTTTTCGTCTTGCGAGGCATTCGTCTTGCGGGGCACCACTGTAATTGCTTGTTTGGAGACTTTTCTTTGGGAATGAGGCAGGTAGTGACATTATCAGGAGACATAATTATTATCTTTAGCTTTGGAACGTGTATGTGTTTGCACTTTGAACTAACACATTTTAAAGGGACACTTATAAAAATATTAAGGTGTTTGTGCCTGTGGTTTGATTCCCACCCTACTGCCCCTGCATGGACCCGACCACATTTGCCTTTTCTTCATTATCAAAAACATTTGTTCATTTGGTTCTTAGAAAGAATCCAGACAGAAGTTGTGGGATAAAAATGGAGAAGAGAGTATTATATTAAATGCTGTGTGGAAATATAGCATTAGATCCAATGTCTTAGCCGTGATAAGGAGCCTTCTTCGAATGTAACAGCTGCTTTGGAGATTCATGTAAATTTAACATGTAATTCAGACATTGATGCTTTTGCATAAGGTACCCCGTTGCTCTTAGATCTTATTATTACTATTCTTTTTAAACAGACCATGGGTGTCTTTTAACATGATATTGAGTAGAACATTCTGTTCCTATAATATGAGGCATAGTGGACTTGCTTTAACTTGACTTGGGTGAGGTTATTAGCACAGTACCATTGCCTTTTAGTGGACAAATTGGGCTATCTAATGCATTGGGTAATGTGTGAATACACAGATGTTTAGAAAACTGCACCCAAAGATCAATAATATGATTGATCAATAATCCATTTGACATGCCAACAGTTTTTGATACCATTGGCAGGCGTTGCCAGCTCTTCTGGGCTTACGGGCACAGGGAGAACTCAGTGGGCATCATTGACACTTCACCTCCTATTAAAGCCAATCAAAGCCTTATTCTAAGCCTCCCTCAGATGCATCTCCCCTCACTACACCTCCATGCTGCAATTAGGCTTGCGTAAAATGTTCTGTTGGCTACAATAGGCAGCCTTTGCCAAGCCTAATTTCAGAAGTTGGGAAAGTTGCTGCAGCTTGAGGGGGAAGCTCTGGGCTCCTATTGGAAGCCTCATGGGAGACACTGGCAGGTATGTGTGCACCTGCTGGTGTTCCATTGATGAGCCCTGGAGCGTGGTGTCCTCTTGGACTGCCTCTGCAGGTTGGGAGGGGGAATTACGGCGATACATTGTGCACCTTGGTTAGCATTAGCCATGGCTGTGGGTAGTGCTGATGTAACCCTTAACCTTGGTTAAGTCTAGCAGGAGTGACTTTCATGTAAGGTGAGGCCTGGGATGAAGGCCCAAGTAATCTCACATTCCATTTCTTCTCCCTTAGCCCAGGTTAAAGGGTTGAGAACATGACATTGCCACTGGCCCTAGGGGAAGTACTAAAGAATAGTAACTAATTTAGCAATATAAGGTTGTCTGCATTGTGTTTTTATTTTAGGATTGAAACAATTGTGAAATAGAACAACATTTGCATCAGCATCAACAAATTAAATTGTTTTCAGTGCAATCCCCCACCCCAAAAGTGAGTGTTTGGAATCGAAGAGTTAAGGTGGTGATTGGTGACAATCCAAGTAGCATTTCAGAGAGCAAAGGTCCTGTGTGAGAAAATAATTTATGTGTAGATAACCCAAATATGAACTCCCTTTGGAAATTTTGATTACTAAACTTGGATTTCTTACCTAAACAGTCCTGATTGAATCTACATAGCCCCCTGCGCTGGTGATTGCTCTGGTGCTGCTATTGCCAGGGTGCATCTCAACCGCCACACTGCTTGGTGATGCTCTCAGGGCTCTGTCCATCTGTTCTTGCTCATAGGTTGGCTTAGTTAGTGATGGGGTAATCTTAGAAGCAGCGTTACTTTGATCTGTTCTGACAGCTTGGTGGTTGAGGTTGGTTTAAGTTTATTGTGTTTGTCCAGTTAACGTAAAGCACAGAAAAAATGTGCTTTTGCGGATGGCTGGTAGGGGCTGATTTAAATAGAGACTGAACTACGAAGGAAAGTAGATCCATTTATGAAGAGGCGGCAACCATTAGAGGGTCATCTCCAAGCGATGACACACCTAATGAAAGCAACGTTGAAAAGAAAATTGTGTGTCGGGATGGGGGAAAAAAGAAATACATCATACTCAGAAGATCCTTTGCCTTTAAGACAGTAGCATTATCAGTGTTACGTACCTGCTTGAAAATTTGAATCTGCTTTTAACTTCAGGTAATCTGGATAACTCAGGCAACCTTAGTTAAATCAGCAAACCTCTTTCAGTCTATGCATTTCCGTATTTCATTAGCTAGAGCACTCTAAACCCCAGTGGAAAAGGCTTACATCAACTTCCGTCAATTATCAGCGTCCTCTTCAGACCCCCTTGAAGCACAGAGCCGAACTTTTCGAAGGTGGAACATGAAGTTGAACAGCCCACTGGTGTGGTCTTGTGGAAAGTAAACCCTGAAGAATTGCAAGGATGTACTGGCAAAATGTACAAAGTGGAGTCTTAAACATGTTTGCTCACAAGCAAATCCCAGAACGTTGCTGTAATTCAGGGATAGGTACTCTGTGGTTCTCCAGATGTTGTTGGAGTGCAGTTCCCAGAACCCCTGGCCATTGGGCCACATTGGCTGGGGCTGAGGGCAGTTGCTAAATCTAGCAACATGTGCATGACCACAGGTTCCTTATCCTTTGGCTGAACACTCTTGCTGGCTTCACTTGTAATGAGATTTGGAAGGATGGTAGACATGGGGTAGGGAGTCTCTTGCAAAGATATTGCTAAACTCTGCTCTAGGTGAAGAGGAAGTTGCAGCTACTCCTGCAAGCAGTGATGCGTGCAGGTGTAGTGCTGCATTATTTCAACCCCCGGAAAACAGTCAATTACAGTCTCTTATCTGTCAGCTCGTAAATCAGGAGTGCCTTCTTCTGCCGGCTTTAATTGCCTGGCACGGACTTCAAAAGTCTCTTGCTGTCGCGGCCGAAATAAAATCCACATACTTCATTCCTTCCTGGAATGCTGCAGCAGCCAACAGCAGTCCTACACCAGTGTAAAGCCTCGGATCTGGGCCCATAACCTCGATGTCGGCACCTGGGGGTCGGAAGGCCAGCTGGCTAGCCCCCAGCTGGATCGTCTCCCTTTCAGCCTTCACGCTGCAGAGATTCATCGACCTCTGGCTCTGATGTAAATTGCTGCCTTGAGCACACTATACATAGCAGAGTAAATACTGCACAACAGAAGAGGCTGAGGCTGTGGATACATACTAATACTACGATACTACAGATTTATTTTACATAAATCAGAACAAAGAAACATGTCGTCTCTCCTTGCCATCTTCTCGGAGAGAGACTCAACAACAAAAGCAATACGCACTTAGCGGAAGTTCCGCTCACGGGACCCAGCAGTCTGTGCTGGAATGTAAACAGACATGTGACAAGCAACAATCCCATGTTTGCAACAAAAGGTGGAATGGAATCTCCCAACACATTCTTGGTAGGCAGGGAGGATAATTTCCAAAGGTGTTTATTTTTATGCACAAATAATTAAGCAGAAGCACATAATAACTTAACAGGCAGTTCTATTTGCAGTTAAAGATCCACCAAGGTCCCAACTAGATTCAGTGCAGTGAAAAAGTACTGCCAGCTTTTAAAACTGTTTTAAAATAACAACCATGGGGGTCTTTAGTCTGAATCACTCCACTTCCAAGGCTTGCCATTACATCCCAAAAGCTCCAGTTAGATTTCTAGCCCTTTTGAGGAGCACCTCTCATCATTAGCTATGAAAGCTCAACCCATCTTCTTGGACTGTTAGAAGTTCCATGTCTTTGATTGTTTCTGGAAAGTGCAGATAATAGGCACCTGTCATATCTCATCAGGGGTGCTGTTCCACAGAACAGGAGTAGCCACATGGAGAGTCCTTCTCTGAGATGCTGTGGAGCTGGGTTTTGTTGTTTGGGGGACTTTAAGGGGAAATTTCTGCAGAACCCAGTGAACTACCACATACATAAGTAATAAGGCAGTCTCTCATGTAACTTGGCCTTATATGTTATCAGTGTACTACAGTGGTACCTCGTTTTATGAACTTAATCCGTTCCGGAAGTCCGTTCTTAAACCGAAACCATTCTTAATCCGAGGCACACTTTCCCTAATGAGGCCTCCCGCTGCTGGTGCCCTTCCACCGTTCAGATTCCGTTCTTAGACCAAGGTAAAATTCGCAAACCGGGACACTACTTCCGGTTTTGCGGAGTTTGTAAACCGAATCGTTCTTAAACAGGACTGTCCTTAAACCGAGGTACCAGTGTAATGACATCTCGCTCTGTGTCTCCTGATGGCCACTCCCAACTGCTTCATATAGATGATAAATAGCATTCAAGACAAGAGAGTGCCCTGGGGCATCCCATAATTCAGGTGACATGGGGCAAAGAAGTACTCATCCAGTGCTATCTCCAAGAGCCTAAAATGATTTCTCGCCATGTAATTCCGGATTGTCTGAGGACTTGCATGTCGTCAGGCTTTTTTGTCTTCCTTCAGGTATCTATTTGTTAGGGGATGAAACAGCTTTTTAATTCCAACAGTGGAAGAATGGAGAAGGAAATTGACCGAATATGCAGAATTGGATAAATTAAGTGGGAAGATTCGATACCAGAAAGACCAAAAGTTTATCGAGGACTGGGGAAAATTTACAGAATATCTGAAAAATATATGTGATGCACAGACAACGCTTGTTGGTTTTGAAGAGACTCTGTGAAATAGTAAGAAATACTGCAAAAAAGAGAGTAAGAGGAAAAGGAGTGGGGAAAGCCAATATCATGTTTAGAAATGCGTCAATAAATAGAAATTTTTCGAAAGATTGACAGAGAAACTGAGGGAAGTCAAAAATTGAAGCATGAGTGTAAAATAATTTGTTGACTGTATAAAACTTGTTTGGAAAATGAATAATTAAAAAAAAAAAAGAAACAGCTTTTTAAAATTTAATTTCTTTCTCACGACATACAGGCGGGTGGAAATGGTTGGAGGTGGAGAGAGCAAAGCCACTCATGGGAAGCCAGGAATTCTTGATGGTGATAGACATGGAAGGGGGGAAGGTCAGGGTGTATGGGCTCAGTCTGGCAGCACCTAACAGTTTTTGGGTGACTTGGTGTGGGGCTGGCCTTTAGCTGAACCATGTGATCCTGTCCTGGGTTGTCCTCCTGTCAGGATGCTCAAACATGAGCAAGAGCTCTCAGTGGGGAGCTGTAGGGAAGAAAGCCTGCACAGGCAATAACATAGCCAGTCCTCTACACCAATTATACTGCCCCCTTTTAATTGACATCATTCTAATCAATTATCTGGAAATCAAATAAAACCATGGCCGGTATCCCAACAAAGAATGATTTCCCAGTACCTGCAAGTGGGAAGCAACTTGATTTAACAATATGTCTTACGGCTATTTAAAGTCTACATTTTGAGGGTTTAAATGGCTTTCATGCGGATGACCCAATACGCAATAGAAAGCAGATTCTATATGTGTTATTTTCCAACTTGCAGTAAAGTTATGTGGTGTGCAGAATTATGTACCTGAGAAATGGAAGACACAGAAAATTTAGTTTATTTTGAAAAACGAATAGGGCATTGCTTTTCTAAATTTTAAATAAACAGTGTGTGTTTTCATTGCAAACAAACAAGGATGGTATGAAAATTAAAGATGAATGAATTCTGAATCATTTTGTTCCTCAAATTGATTTGCTCCTTTTCAGTGTTAAATGAAACTGTACATCTGGTAATGCATATTGGCAGAGAGAGATAAACAACATTCCTGTTCTGCTAAGGAGCTAACTTGCTTGGCATGCTGCACTGGACTTTAATATAGATGCTATTTCTTAGGGTTACTAGAAACCAAATGTGCTTTGATATTTCTGATGATAAGCAGAATCAGTTTCTGATGCATGCATTTTGGAGGGGACTTGAAAAACAGCCGAGAAGCCTTGCTGCAGTCTGTGCTCTGTTTCAGGAGTTTTATCAACTGGAAAAGTTTTATCAACTGGAAGAGTTTTGAGTGGAAAAAACACACAGCTAAGACTTTGGGATCTAAGTGACCCCTCCCCCACCGAGAAACAGAAAAAAAGGTGTGAAAGGGAAAGACTTAAACGGAGGCCGTTTTGTGAAACAGATAATTGCTTGTCTTGTGGAAAGGCAGTGGCGTAGCATGGGGGGTGCAGGGGGGGCCGGCCGCACCGGGCGCAACATCTGGGGGTTAGGGTTAGGGGGCACAAATCCACGGGTTAGGGGGTGCAAATTACTTGCCTTGCCCCAGGTGCTGACAACCCACGCTACGCCACTGTGGAAAGGCAATTTAATTGAAGAATCAGGCCTGCCATTTGGGCTTCCTTCTGCATTCAGCCTTGTTCCTGCCCACATAGTGGGAATTCTGCCTTTGCCCAGTTTAGTTGGGCACCAGCTGCATCTATCCCTGAGGAAGTCTATTCTGTCTATAGCAACCGGTGCCCCAGTTACATCCAGGTTAGATTACTCCAGTTCACTCTTTGGAGTCTTTGGATCATGTTAACAAGTGCTCTGGTACACTTGTGTGGATTATTAGTTTCAGGGCACAGTTCAGAGAGTTGCGTCTTTCTCCTGCTCCTCCTCCTCCCTTGAATTTTTTTTAAAAAGTAGTAACAACATAGCAGTGCTGACCTTTGTAGTGTACACATCAAAAAGCTGTTGAGGTCAACAGAAAAAGAAGAAGTTACAGACAAATGATTAGACTCCTTCAAGTGACATGCAATTTATAGCCTGCTGCCACTAGCAGTTTTGCTATCAATACATTATGTACTAGGGACGCGGGTGGCGCTGTGGGTAAAACCTCAGCGCCTAGGACTTGCCGATCGCATGGTCGGCAGTTTGAATCCCCGCGGCAGGGTGAGCTCCCGTCGTTCGGTCCCAGCTCCTGCCCACCTAGGAGTTCGAAAGCACCCTTAAGTGCAAGTAGATAAATAGGGACCGCTTACTAGCGGGAAGGTAAACGGCGTTTCCGTGTGCAGCTCTGGCTCGCCAGAGCAGCTTCGTCACGCTGGCCACGTGACCCGGAAGTGTCTTCGGGCAGCGCTGGCTCCCGGCCTCTTAAGTGAGATGAGCGCACAACCCTAGAGTCTGTCAAGACTGGCCTGTACGGGCAGGGGTACCTTTACCTTTACCTTTACATTATGTACTAGGGATTTATTAATACCTTCCCTAAATATAGAAATGGGACGCGGGTGGCGCTGTGGGTTAAACCACAGAGCCTAGGGCTTGCCGATCGGAAGGTCAGTGGTTCAAATCCCCGCGATGGGGTGAGCTCCCATTGCTCGGTCCCTGTTCCTGCCAACCTTGCAGTTCGAAAGCATGTCAAGGTGAAAGTAGATAAATAGGTACCGCTCCGGCGGCAAGGTAAACGGCATTTCCCTGTGCTGCTCTGGTTTGCCAGAAGCGGCTTAGGCATGCTGGCCACATGACCTGGAAGCTGTACGCCGGCTCCCTCGGCCAATAAAGCGAGATGAGCGCCGCAACCCCAGAGTCGGTCACGACTGGACCTAATGGTCAGGGGTCCCTTTACCTTTAAATATAGAAAGGAAGACAAGAACGGGATTTTGAGCCCCTTAATAATTTGTGCGTAGGATACCCGAGAAGCTGCCACCTCACATACCAGCTGCCTGTTCATTAAGATCTAGTGAGGAGGCCACCCTGTGTCCCACCTATGGTGGTAATGAGATGGCTTGGAACATGAAATAGGGCCTTCTCAGTGGCTGTACCAGTGTTATGGAACACCTTGCCCCATGAGGTTTGGGTGGCTCCATCTTTGATTGCAGCTTGGTTGTTTGTGAAGCCTCTTTCAGTTTGGCAGGCTTTGGATTTGTCCTTCTGAGTTGTTATTAGTGGGAAACTGAGACCCCAGAATCGTTTTGACTCCCTAACTTCAGTGAGTCCACTTAGAACTTACAGTCATGGGAAAAAGAAAGTGCACCCTCTTTGACTTCTGTGGTTTTATTTATGAAGACATAATAACAATCATCTGTTCCTTAAAAAGGTAAAGGACCCCTGACAGTTAAGTCCAGTCGCAAATGACTCTGGGGTTGCAGCGCTCATCTCGCTTTACTGGCCAAGGGAGCCGACGTTCATCCACAGACAGTTTTTCCAGGTCATGTGGCCAGCATGACTAAGCCACTTTTGGCGAAACTAGAGCAGCGCACGGAAACGCCGTTTACCTCCCCACTGGAGTGGTACCGATTTATCTACTTGCACTACTGGCCAACCTACTCGAACAGCTAGGTTGGCAGGAGCTGGGACCGAGCAACGGGAGCTCACCCCGTCACGGGGATTCGAACCGCCGAACTTCCGATAGGCAAGCCCTAGTCTCAGTGGCTTAGACAGGTCTTAAAATTAGGTACGCAAATACAACCTCAGATAAAGAACAACAAACGACATCTTACACAGTGTCATGATTTATTTGACAGAAATAAAGCCAAAATGGAGAAATCATGTGTGAAAAACTAAGTACTCCCCTACTGCTTCCATAGAAGTCCTACAGAAAATGATTACTTCAAGTTATTGCTGCTTAAGGTTCAACAAGCTATTGAATAATAAGGTGTACTTAGTTTTTCACACATGGCTTTTCCATTTTGGCTTTATTTCTGTTAAATAAATAATGACACGATGCAATATGTCATGTGTGGTTGTTCATCTGAGATTGTATCTACCTAATTTTAAGACCTGCTAAGGAACAGATGAATGTTGTTATGTCTTCATATGTAAAATCACAGAATTCAAAGAGGGTTCACTTTCTTTTTCCCATGACTGTACAGTGGTACCTTGGTTTAAGAACAGCTTAGTTTATGAACAACTTAGATTAAGAACACTGCAAACCTGGAAGTAGCTCTTTTGGTTTGTGAACTTCGCTTTGGAATAAAAACATGTTTCACTTCCTGTTGAGTGTGTTCCATTTGTAAATGGAGTCCCCCGCTGCTATGGGAAAGCACGCCTTGGTTTAAGGACGCTTTGGTTTAAGAACGGACTTCCGGAGTGGATTAAGTTCGTAAACCAAGGTACCACTGTAATTGAAATCAACCCATAATTTTAAAATGACAACCTCAGAGTTTCTTGCATGGTCAACAAGGAGGAAGAACAAATGGAATACTTTTTAAAAAGATGATTCCAGAATGTATTTTAATTAAAAATTTCTTTTAATTTTAACTGTTTTTTGTGTGTATTCTAACTTTGTACATTGCTTATAGACTACTGTAGTTAAGCGGCATATAATTTTTTAAAATAAATAATATTTTGTATTCAGTTTATTGTTTAGAACATGAGAAGGCAATGAAGGCTACAAATAATGTTTTGTATGTAAGAAGGGGACATGGCACCAACTCTCTGAAGAACAATATTACAAAGTAGAGATGTGGCAATTTAAAATAGGCTGAATATGGAGTGCCTATCAAAATACACCCAAATTAAAGTCTCATGTTGAATATAACTGATCTGTAGAAAGGACTTTGTGATCTGAAAATGTGATGTACTTTTTTAACCCCAGAAAATCTTTAATAATAATAATTTTAAAATTGTCACAAGCCATCTCTGAAGCTTAGATCGTTTGGCTTGCACTTGTTCAATAGTCCATAGGTTTGCTTGTTTGGTACATTCTTCTCAACATGTGACAGGCATTTTCTAGACTCAATATTTTATTCTAGCATATTTGGCAGCCCTATAATTATAAAGATGCATGCAATGCCTCACTTTAAGTTTGGTTTTTCTCATGCTAGAGCATTGCTCATGTTTCTTTGCTTAGTTCATTAATCTTTATTAAATAAAGATGCTGGTTGTTCATAATGGATAAAACTGATATTCGGCAGAACAAGAAGTCTAAAGGTGTTTCTTATTAATTTGTCATTAAGTGGAGAGATCTAGTTTTCTGGATTAAATCTGTGGTGATGCCCTGTGCCTGTGTTCTCTCTGTTTAGGGAGTTGGGGCAGTTCTATACAACAATACGTACTTTGTACCAGGGCATAAAATTTATGTGCATTACATATATTAGTTGTGAGGGGTTTTGCTGCTTCTTCCTTTAAAATGCATAGAAGCAGCAACTGGAAGAGCAGCTATTTCAATTACAGCAACCATTTTAAAATGTACATCTATAAATAGAAATTAGTGTATGCAGATTTTATGCAAATATATATATTCTTTATTCCTTTTTTGCAGCATTTGTACCAGAATGTGCTGCTAGTCTAGCATGATCTCATACTTTGGACTTCTGATTATGAAAATCTATGACCTCATCAAATAGCATGGACTTTACTTTCTATCTCTTGGGGGAAATGCTGCTTTGTCCCAGTGATTAATACTATTTGCTTCTGGAAAGCTTTGAAAGCTTGCTGCAGCCTAACCCTATGCATGTCTTGCGGGTCGAGGTCCACAGGGTCACCCCAATAACTCACACATCACACAGAATTTTTTGTTTAAGATTTTTGGCATAATTTTGGCCACAACTTTACTAAAATACAAATTTGTGAGTGAGTGGGACCTCCTTCCATATCCTGTATGCATAATATTCTTGCATGTGTACATAGGAAGCCAGATAAAATGTTGTCTCTTAAGTAGATATAATTTAGCAGCACAAGAGGCTTGTGGACTGAATGGTCTAAGGCTTTGCATAATGGCTCTATTAGTAGCAAAGCAATGTGCTTTCATTGATAACAGTAGCCAAATGGAATGGCTGCTTGCCTAGGAAATCTACTAATTTCAGAATGGGAAACTTGATAGAAATGGGTTTCCCTCTTAGAATCATAGAATCATAGAGTTGGAAGAGACCACAAGGGCCATCGAGTCCAACCCCCTGCCAAGCAGGAAACACCATCAGAGCACTCCTGACATATGGTTGTCAAGCCTCTGCTTAAAGACCTCCAAAGACAGAGACTCCACCACACTCCTTGGCAGCAAATTCCACTGTTGAACAGCTCTTACTGTCAGGAAGTTCTTCCTAATGTTTAGGTGGAATCTTCTTTCTTGTAGTTTGGATCCATTGCTCCGTGTCCGCTTCTCTGGAGCAGCAGAAAACAACCTTTCTCCCTCCTCTATATGACATCCTTTTATATATATTTGAACATGGCTATCATATCACCCCTTAACCTCCTCTTCTCCAGGCTAAACATGCCCAGCTCCCTTAGCCGTTCCTCATAAGGCATCGTTTCCAGGCCTTTGACCATTTTGGTTGCCCTCCTCTGGACACGTTCCAGTTTGTCAGTGTCCTTCTTGAACTGTGGTGCCCAGAACTGGACACAGTACTCCAGGTGACACAGTACTCCAGGTGAACTTATCTTAACTTATTTCGCACACACACACCATCTTGATTTGCCGAAAAGGTTACGTCACTACCACTGCCCTGTACGTTCTTCTTAAGTTTGTTTTCTCTCTCTTTTTAGGCTATGGCCAAACTGGTCCGAAGTTTCAACGAGCAGGCTATGACTCTGTCGCAGCTGCAGTTTCAGGCCTCTTGCATATCACAGGTCCCCAGGTAAGCTACCACAAGTGAAGCACAGTGCTTTTGCTGTAATTCAAAACTTCAGCGTTGCATGGTTTGCAGTAATGGACAGAATTAATGAGATTTAGGAAGTGGGAAACAGTGGAAATAAGATACTGTGTAGTTAAGGATCATCTTGGCATGCCGTCAGGGCCTCCTCCTCAAGAGTCTAAAACATTGCCTTGATTTCAGATTGATTTCAAGAAAGAACACGTGGGTCCCTGCAACAAAATGTTGCAGTATCCCTGGCGCTCAGGCGTGTTACAGGCGTGGGCCTGTGATTTAGGGTGCTTAAAAAGTTAGCATTAAAGACAAGAGTCCTAGTTCAAAGGTTGGTCTTCACGTGCCACATTTATTGATTTTTAGGTTTTGAGTATTTGGGAAGTGCTACTGGTACACATGGAAGACTGTAGCCTTATGAGGCTTTGCCCTCGGGTGGGAAAAATATTGCGCCCGGGAAAGGGAGATGGGAGTCAACAGACACTCGAGGAATAGTTTCGGAGAAAAAGCTTTTATTTCTACCATCCATGAACTGGTAGAAGGAGCAAGTGTGATAAGTCACAAACAAGCACAAGTTCACAGCCATTTGCACAGAGTATATATTCCCCTTCCAGTTCCCTCCCCTTTCTCCTCCCTCAGGAGTCCTGCCTCATGAGTTCCTCTGAGCATGAACAGAAAGCTCCTGTCTTGGGACTCATCCCAGGAAAGGGGGGGGGGTGAGAAGCCAAGGGGTTTCAGAGTGTTCAAAGATGTTGCAACTGAATGAGATAAAAGTCAGTTCTCAGGCCTGCTCTGACAGAGTCTATTCATTAGCTTTTTGAAGCCTTCTTTTTGCCTACGCACATCATCTTGTGAGAAATGCAGAGAAAAGCTTTAGCTGTGGATTTTTTAGAAGACAAAAGGAATTTTGGACAGTTTTGAGGCCTGGTTGCAGGGGGGGGGGGGTGACTTCGGGCCTAGGTGGGATCACCTGTCCTCACCTCCTTCAAGACAATCGAGTATGAGACTTCTCCATGCTATTAAGTGCTTGGTTTGGCCTTCTGTGAAGTCGGAGAGGACAATTTATGTCTCACTTCTGGCCTACAATTTTGCAAGGCTGCTGTAAGCTACTCTCTCTCAGCCTGGCTTTTGTACTTGCAGTTGGGTATTATACAGTAAACCACGTTGCAGGAGTATATTTCAGTTTATCACTTTCCTTAGTCCCCCCCCCCCTTTCAGATGTTCTGCAGCCCTCAGGGTTACCCTGACTCTGCCAATGCTGCTCTGTTGTGCATGGCCAATGTTTTTCTGGCTATGTGAAGTACAACCATGGGAGAAACCATGTCAGTTTTTGCCCTCTCAGTCTCTCAACAGTCCGTGCCCCTGAGTTAATATGGGGCTGTTTGGGAGGGATTAATTCTCCCTCAGCAAGACAGGTGGGAGCCAGGTTCGAATGTAGGCTTGCCCACGAACTCCTTCATTCATGCAAGGTGCCATCCCTGCGCTTAAGCCCTCAATACGGGGCTGATGGAAGGATTGTTAGAGTAACATATGCTCAGCTCTTGGAACACAATCAAGTCATATAAAAATGTGAAATACTATTACATCTCACTTGTTCTGAAGATTTCAGCAGCTTCATTTTCTTTCTGCAAGGAGAGATGTGAGCAAGAGATTTTAGTTATGTGTTGTGACTAGTAATTCTGGTTTGACGGATACAAAGTTGTTTAAAAAATGGAAGTTTGATTATTTGTTTATTGGAAGAAGTTCTTCTCTCTGATTTGTTTGCAAAAATACAAAAATGGAATAAATCAAACGTTTAAAAATGTAGCTTATGTAAGTATAGAACTGATTGCTGATTATGTTTTAAACTTAACAAAATGTGAAGTTCTAAACAATGGAAAAGCTGAGCCCATCCTGTGTCCTGCAAAGCATGCTGGGAAGCACCATAAAACCCTATTAATTTTATATAAAGCATTAACAACAGTAATAAAGAATAACAACAACAATATTTTAGATTGTAGGCAGGCACTCTCTTATCACTGACATTTGTAAGGCACTTTTGGCATCTTTTGGCTGAAGAATGGGATAAAAATGCTACTAATAATTTAAGTAGCTTAAATATACAACTTTTCCCTGGGCTGTGCAACAAAATAAAATAATGCAATATATAGTCATCATTAAGAAGCAATAACTCAACCTTCATTGCATAGAGGCAGCATAAAATCATTTATGGCCCAGGTTTAAAACACAGTTTAAAACCCTGTGATAAGAAGGGACCAAGCAAGGCTCTCTGCTGAGTTTCTTCCATAGCTGAAGTGCCGCTACTAAGAAGGCTCTCTCCCTCACTTAATTACTATTAAAGGAACCTGTCCTAAGATGTTTAGGGTTTTGTAGGTTAAAACCAGATCTTTAATTGGGTCTGGGAGTGGACTGGGTGCCAGTGCGGCTGATAAATCACTGACATAATTTGATTAAAACTTGTGGTTCTCTTTTGAACCAGCTGTGGTTTTCAGGCCATTTTTAAAAGCAGCTCGACATACAAAGCATTTCAGTAGTTAAAGTGGGGTGGGAGCTATATGATATGATAATCTTTATTGTCATTCTCCCATACAGAGCAACAAAATTGAAAAATCTACATAAGACATTCAGAAACCAACAAGCCTGCTATCACAACCTGGTTAGCCCCCTAAAAACTCTGATGCCCCATTTTAAAATAAAATATACTCCCATAGAGACTCCTTACACTGCGTTTAAAACTATCAAAGCATGGATAACCATGGCTATTAGATGATTTACCATCAAGATAGAAGAACTACTAGAAGATTTTCCAATCATAAACCATAAAGGGAAACAATGATCAGTAAGACAATTCTACATATCCCTCCCTTCTAATTGCTGTGCATTTAAATTGTAATATCGCCACGGCAGGGGACTTTTCCATAAGGTTACAAATTGTGGGCCACTCTGAATGTGTTTCAACTTGAATTGATCCCTATTGAGTTGGATCAGACTTTTAGGTAAAATACAGATGATGATGATGATGATGCATCTGGTATTATCATTTGGTTATCAAACTTCTCCTGCAAAGCTTTGATCTCCAGCCAACACATTTGGAAAAAGATTAAAGCCAAAGCAGTAGGGTCTAAAATGCCTGAATAAGAAAAAATGGTGGCACATTCAGAGAACATAATAAATCTAAAAGAGAAAATTACTAACAGTTTCCAAGCCTGCAGTTTCTTATGGTACCTTTTCAGCTTCTTTTAAATTGTATTTGTTGTATGTACTGAGAGACTCTGACTGCATGGGCACTTTAACCTATAATAGTTTACTCCATGGGGTGCCTAACTGGTTTGAAATGTTAGCACAGCATGAGCTCTTTTTAAGGATTATTGATCTTGCTTAATTATGAAGAAGATGACCTAACTGATGCAGATGCCTTTGTCTGGCACGTGGCCATTTAAAAATAACTCACAGAAACATAACCTGAATGATTCTGTGTGCTGGAAGCAATTTTGAGTGGTCTAATCCAAACCCTCATGGCTTCCCATGTTGCGCTGGACTTTGCCTCCATATGTGCCATTGTTTAGCAAAGAGAGAGGCTGAAACTAATAAGAAATTGGCTTCTGAATCTGATTTCCATCATGATGAGTTGGGTGTCAGATGATGAAGCTAAATACAGATCAACTTCCCCACAAAATATTTAGCCTAATCCGATGGTTCTCATTCCTAAAGAAACATTAAATGTGTGTAACTACATTTATACTGCAATTCCTATGTACTGCTACCCAGAGGTAAACTGCACTGAGTTCAGTGGGGCTTTGAGACACACTCCCATTCATTATCTGTGGCCTTTACCTCTCCTTTGCTTCTGTTACCTCCTCCGTTTGTGAACATTTAGATTGTAAACTCTTGGAGACAGAGATCCATCGTTGTCGTTTGGTTTAATTACATGCTATGCCCATTGGTGCTATGTAAGCAAATTACAGTGGTACCTCGCAAGACGAATGCCTCGCAAGACAAAAAAACTCGCTAGACGAAAGGGTTTTTTGTTTTTTGAGCTGCTTCGCAAGACGATTTTCCCTATGGGCTTGCTTTGCAAGACGGAAACGTCTTGCAAGTTTGTTTCCTTTTTCTTAACACCATTAATACAGTTGCGACTTGACTTTGAGGAGCAACTCATAGAACGCGGTGTGGTAGCCTTTTTTGAGGTTTTTAAAGCTTTTTGAGGTTTTTGAAGCTTTTCCAAAACTTTCCCGACACCGTGCTTCGCAAGACGAAAAAAATCGCAAGACAAAACTCGCGGAACGAATTAATTTCGTCTTGCAAGGCACCACTGTATTATTAACTGTATGATTGTTTTCATTCTTACAACCAACCATACAGAGATGGAGCTCTGTGTAACTCAAAAGTCTGGCTACCAGCATTTTAAACACTACTTGATGTAAATAAGCCTTATTTGTGGTGTGTTTGTCCTCCCCTTTTGCTTTCCAGTCCAGATCAACAAGTCCTAAGGAATGTAGATGGTTAAAGTTAGAGAGTTTCCACTTGGAAACTGAAACTTTATTGCCATCATGCTGGAGGGTGGAAGATCATGGAATAATGAGTTGGAAGGGACCCAAAATAATCTGAATTCAACCCAGTTCTACTCTGGGTGCTCATCATCTGAGGCCCTCTTCCTGTGTTCCCTCCATGAGAGGTCTGCAGGGTGGCAACAGGAGAGGGGGCCTTTTCTGCAGGGGATAAAGTGACTAACAAATTCAGCAAGTGATAATAATGAATAATAAAAAAGTGGGATTATCCATGATCACAGTTAACAAGCAGATCACTTGAGAAGCTTGTGGTCACCTTCATTCTTAGAGTCCTTAAACCAAAATAACTTGCTAACATATTTCCATGGAAGAGTCAAAGCCAAGTCTGTAGCTAATGGCAGTCATTTTACAAAATTTAGAGAAAAATGTTTGTGGTATAGAGTATTGAAATGTCAGCTTTTCTTTTCTCTTATTCCCCCCCCCCCCCTTCTAGGAAGGTGAGCCAGTTAGGCCAGGAGTAGCCATGACTGATCTTGCCACAGGATTGTATGCATATGGTGCAATTATGGCTGGACTTCTTCAGCGATATAAAACAGGGAAGGGAATGCACATAGACTGCAATTTGCTATCGTCTCAGGTGAGGACATATTCTGATATTTGGATGATGAGGATGGGATTCACTTTCTGAATAATCTCTGCAGTATGGCGCATGTGGCAGATTTCACTCAGGAGGCTTGTGTGTGTGTTAATAAAGAAAAAATTCACTGCACTATCCTGCTCCTATAAATGACATGATAGGATATCTATGAGGTTGAATTGATTGCACTAATTTAGCAAACTTTTAAGAGCATTTTAGCAAAATGATAAAATATGCATGTGGACTTGAATAGCTACAAGTCTGGTTCCAAAAATAGCAGATCAACAGTCTAATCTTTGGCATATCTTACTGCCAGGTATGTGGGCAGAGGCAACCTAAAGTGACCGAAATGGTTAACAATATTATGGAAGACACATACATGCACCTATCTTTCTATGTACAGTACTTACCTATGATCAGCAATTGTTCTATGCTTCTAAAAAGACGGTAAGCAATTTACCAGGCAGAACAGTTTTATAAGCTGAATTTTAGCTCATGTTGAACAAGCCTTAACTATGTACAGTGGTACCTTGGTTTACAAACAGTCTGGTTTGCATACGTTTTAGATTACAAACACGTCAAACCTGGAAGTGCGTGTCTCAGTTTGCAAACTCTTTTTGGATTACAACCCCCCCCCCCTTTTTTTGGATTACAAACAAAAATTGTTGAGAGGCCCCATTGGCGAAAGTGTGCCTTGGGTTACAACCTGTTTTGGTTTACAAACGGACCTCCAGAACGGATTATGGTTGTAAGTAAACCAAGGTACCACTGTATTTTGTATTTTCATTTTGTATTTTTCTGTTGTGAATGCCTTGGGATTTTCAGATGAAGGGTGGTATACAAATTTAATAAATAATAACAATAACCATTTTTTGTATTTTTGTATTTTATTTCCCCCCCCCCAATGTCTCATCTTTAAGTGCATGTGTAATTTGCGGTTCATTAAAATTACCATGAATACTCCCTCTGACTTTGAGTGCTCAGAAGAAATACAGATATTTGCATTTGCATAGGATCCAAGCAATTGATCCTTTTGCTCAGTAGTAAATGCAGAATTTTTTGAAAAAATCTATTTATGTCACCTAGTAAATTATTACCATAAGCCCAGTCTCAGACCCATTGCAAAATGCATGTTGAATATGCCATTGAAAATGTAACTGAAGGGAATAGTTGGGAAGATTTATTAATTTGTTATTAATTAATTTGATTTTTAGTCTGTCCTTCATCCATACCAGCATAGAAAGGGACGCAGGTGGCACTGTGGTTTAAACCACTGAGCCTCTTGGGCTTTCCAGTCGGAAGGTTGGAGGTTCGAATCTGCACCATGGGGGAGTTCCCATTGCTCTATCCCAGCTTCTGCCAACCTAGCAGTTCGAAAGCATACCAGTGCAAGTAGACAAATAGGTACCGCTCCAGCGGGAAGGTATATGGCGTTTCCGGATGCTCTTGCTTCCATCACAGTGTCCTGTTGCGCCCAAAGCAGTTTAGTCATTCTGGCCACATGACTTGGAAAGTTGTCTGTGGACAAATGCCAGTTCCTTTGGCCTGAAGCGAGATGAGCACCGCAACCCCATAGTTGCCTTTGACTGGACCTAACCATCCTTTACCTTTTTTTACCTACCAGGGTGGATTACATCTAAATGCACTGTTAAGACAACAAAGCAACTTTCACTAGGTAAAACATCAGAGAATATACACAGAACAATAATACAATAACACAGCACCGCTAGATGCTTCATATACAGCTGCTTATCAATATTTTTCTTAATTATATACACAGAGGACTCATATACAGAAAGAAAACTTGTGGGAAGAGAAGGCTTCTGTCTTCTTCCCCAGCACTAATAAAATGAGGTCCCAGCATGACTGGAAGCCTTAAGGAAAGCATCTCCTATGGAGCCTCCGCTGATCACCACCTGCCTAGTCACTCCTGTGCCTATAATTAAAAAGAAGAAAGAACAGATGCATAGCTGTGTGCTATGCTATCTAGTAAACATCTTCCAAAGTTAAAGCTGTTACCCTACTGGGTCACCAACCTTTCCCTGCCCAAGGAGGCACATTTGGAATTTTCAAATGCTGCCCCCAAAATGCTTCTGAGGTGGACAACATTTGGCTTGTCACAAAATGGCTGCCATTGGAGGCATGGCCACTCACACGTTATTGCCTTTTATTGCATGTTTGTGCCTTGGATACTGGGAAAAACCCCAGAGACAAAAGGAAGTGATGGGGGAACCGGAACAAAAACCAATGGCCCAGAGCCAGAGAAGAGGAAAAATAATCACATAAACTCAGTTTCTTCCCATTCCTTCTCTTCCTGGTCTGTCCTCCACTCCCTGCTTGCTGTTGCCTTTCAAAATGTGTTGCATCTCTTCTTCCCAGTCACTCCACTTTCTTCTTGGATTCCAATCTTAGCATGAAAAACTGGAGTTCCTCTCTCTCTACTGAAGGCTTATTAGGCAGAGGTGATTCTCTTCTCCCTTCTTAACAAGGGGAAAAGGGGGCAGTGAGGGGAGGGAGGAATGTAGAGGCTTCAAGGGTGCAATGGGCTGGGGCTGAAGGCTTGCATGGCTGCCATGTTGGGAACACCAGCTCCATAAGGTTTTAATTCTGTGGATTTGCTAAATCAGGCCACAGCTGGATAGTAGCTGATTTCTCACTAGGAACAGTTCTTTATGAGTTGATCCGAAATTAATGGCTGGGTACCAGCATTCCAAAGTGCCTTGACTATAAACTTTTAACCCCTAACATAAAGTCCCTTTGAAACTTCCCCCTACACTTGCGTTATTTATGATAGTCAACTCGTCTTCTTAGCATCAGCATCTAAACAGTATTCTTTAGATGATAGTAAATAAGAAGGAAGTGGTTTTCGTACTTGTTTCCAATTATGAAACTGATCTGTGTCTTCTGTTGTGGCCTGAAAATATCTCTTGGAAGTTTTTATAATATCATTCCTGAATTTAATTGTAACCAGTTGAGGAGCAAGCAAACAACAAGAGCCCTGAGCCATTTCAGTTTCTACCATCTGCCTCAGTCTGACATTAAGCAAGGAATCCTACACTTCCATAAAATTCAGCTGTCTTTATTGTGCATTTCCCCCCAACTTCTGCCAAGGAAAGAATATCACTTTGATCCAGAGAGCTACTCGACTAACCACTGTGTGCCTATTTCCCTCTTAGCCTGCACCCCCATGCTGTGGGGTGAGCTGCTTTCGAAACAGAGGCCTTTCAAGAGGTTTGCAATGCAATATGGGAGGCTGCCGGTTTTTGTGTTTTTAAAGGAGGGGGAACCAACACACCTAACTTTCACCCACCTCAAGAAATTCTTCTGCATTGCCGCCTCTAGTCAGCACTGTTAGCATTGCACATTTACTGGTAAGCCTCTTTTCTGCTTCTAATTACTTAATTTCATGCTTAAGTCACAAAAATATACAGCATTTTCTTTTAATTATAGATCAACTCTGGTTACGGTACTTTTCTTTCCCTTTATTGACAAATTTTATGCTTAATGATATTTTATCCCATTAGCCATTAATTCTTCAATGCAATGCAGTGACTACAGTTGTTCAGATATTGGTGTCTTCAAGATGGGATTCCTGTATGTCAGGGGTGCCCAAACTTTTTTCAAAGAGGGCCAGATTTGATGAAGTGAACATGCGTGAGGGCCAACCAAAGTTTTTTAGGATTGAAGTTGTTGAGCTTTTTTAAAGGATTTGACCCCAGTAAAAAAACTGCCACAGGGGCCGGATTAGGCCCCCAAGACGGACTTTGGACATGCCTGCATTTGGTTCAGAAGATAGTGTTGACTGCTGTAGCATGATTTGCTACAGCACGAGTGAATCCCTACCAGCACAGAAAACTCTTCCTCAGTAGAACTGCACTGGCTTCTCCTTTGCTACCTGGCTCAGTTCAAGGTGTTGCTATGACACTACAAAGCCCACAACAGTTTATGACCAGTTTACTTCAAGGACTGTATCACGCCATATGTGCCCACTTAGATGGGCAGAACTGGCACTTTTTCTTCCAGTTCCTTTTCTTCCAGTTGTATCTTTCTCTATTTTTCTCACTTGGATATTCTGTGTTCTCTGAAAGAAACCTAAGATACATGTGTTCATCATTCATGCAAACATATGCACACATTCCAACCTCTGTATTTCCATTTGTCTTCTGCGTGCAGCTTCTCGTCTGCAGGCCCCCTGATTTCTCCTCTCCTAAACCTGATAGTTTGTCTTTCCTTGTTTGGGGTGCAGTGTTACTATCACACCTGCTGTTTTGGCCAAACATATTTGGGGTGATCAGATGCAAGGGAGGCAGAGAGCTCAAATACCTTTTAAAAGTTCCACAGAAGATGGAATTTCAGCAAGCACAGCTTGTCATGCAGGGGTGAGAAAAAAGAGATGTTGAAATATCCTCTGCTCAGCAGCTGTTAAACAAGCTGCACTTTTCACCAGCAATTAATTTTTTGTAGATAATCATCTGAACAAAGACAGACCATGGACTGCCAATTCCATGTCCTCCAGCAAGTCTCAGTGTTGCTGCATTGATTTATTAATCACATAATATGACTTTTAGCTTTAATTGGGTTGTTCAGCTTATTTTGTAGCTGTTGCTTTAACAGTGTTTTATAGATTGTAATTGATTCACTTATGATTTGTTAATAATTCTATATTATTTATGTTGTATTTATGATGATCTATTATGTTAATAATATTTATTGTTTCTAAGCTGCTTTGGGATTCATTTGAATGAAAAGTGGTATAGAAATATAATCAGTCTCAAATAGATTGGAATGTTGGCTTCCTAGGTCCAGCATTTTTTCCACCAAAAAAAATGTGTGTCCCACTGCTGTCCCTTATTGATGGATGTCCCTTAAATGTCCCTTAAATGATGTCCCTTAAATTTCAAAGGAAGCAGCTCCTCTCCCTCCCTCCCTGCAGGCCAGGGAGGAGGGAGGCTCCAACTGTGTTGCTTGGCTGTGTTGCTCACCCAATAAGAAGTCTAAGAACGACTGGGGAGTGGAGCTTGCATGCCTTGTGTGTGGCTAGTTAATGCAAGCTGACGGAGTTTTTGAATGCTGGACGCCATTTTGTGGCAAGTGCTGCTGCAAACTTTGCAGTGCAAAGCCAGGCCGGGGAGCCATCTTAAGTTGAGGCTGCATAGGCCTTGTGGTGCATGTGATTCAGATTCTATTCAGTTGAACCTCTGGTTACAAAGTTGGTCGGACAGTGTTCTCGAAGCTACCAGCATGAGTTTGACCAGACTGCAGGAGGACAGGAAGACTGGAGTGCCTGGAACAGGTGAGGCTGCAGATCCCTTATTTTGGCTGCTGGTCCCTTATTTTCAAGGCTGCCAGTCCCTTATTTTCCAATCTGTAAGTTGACAGCTATGGCTTCCACAAGCGCAGGTGCACCTGTAGGTCTCATGTTGGCAACCCTTGACATACCTGGATTATTTTCATTTACGTTTGAGAGAGCTTTGCATTTGCTTCTCAGAATGTTATCTGCTCAATCAGCCACATTATTTTTCATCAATCAAGGAAGATACAGATATAAGGTTATTTATTCAGATTTTGTTAAGTGCAGAGGGGCCTGCAACTGAAAGAGGTCTGAAGCAACGCCAGGGAGGTTTTTTTTACCCAACATGATCTTTTCAGCATTTGCACATTTTGGGCAAGTACATATCTGAAAATGCAGAATCAAAATAAGTTTGAAAATAAATTTTGTCTTCTATTTGTGATAATTGTGGGGTGGGTTTGGGGATATGTACAGTATGGGGGGGGGGGGGAGAAACCTCTGTATGTATTTAAACTCTGTATGCCCAGAAAGTTAATACAGGCGACTCCCGACTCACGTGGGGTTTGCGTTCCTGGCCGCTGCCTGCATCAATCTGTTCTGCCCCCGCCCCATCCTCTTGCAGTGCCAGAAATGACACGTGTGTCATCCACAACTCAAATGCGCACGAGTGGGGAGTTGCCTGTATTAATTCAGCCATATCCTAAATCAAATAGAGTTCTAAATGACACTTTTCTTTTGAGCAGTGCTGTCTTTTGACATCTGAATGGCTGAACATGCATTTGTACTCAAGACAACACAAAGCGTTCAAAGGAATGCAAAATAGCTGGGTGATCAGTGGGCGCATCGGAGCTGCAAAGATGGAAAGATGAATCTCTCATGTTAAAAACTTGTCCCATTTCAAATGCAACTCGCCTCCAGAGATTTGTTCTGTATGTTACTTCACGGCTCAGTAGGACAAAAGCACGTAGTAATAGGCAACTTTCAAGTGTCTTTTTAGCCTTAAGGCCACTTTTTTTGTTCATTCAGTTACCACAGTGTAGGAATGTAGAGAGCCATTTGCCGCCTTGATCTCTCTGTCTCTGTAGTATGAAGCAAGAGTTCGTAGCACTGTAGACTGCGGTGTAGACGGTTGAAAGAAAGCATGCTTTTGAAATATTTCCTTTAAAAGGCATTCTGTGAAAGCAAAGGGTCATTGCTATTTGAGGATGCTTCATTTTCTCAGCTACTAGACAGACCTTCCCAGCTTAATGGAAATAAGCAAAATTCCTGCCCTGATGAAACCACATGCTGTAGAAAAGTTGGTCACACGTTGGTTGGTTTTTAAGCTCAACACTGAGCTGGAATAGGGTAACATATATTAGTAACATGCATTGTTTCTTACTTATAAATCTCTTGAGAGTTCTTCATGGTGTCCACTAACTTTTATAGAATTTCACAGGCCTCTTCCTGGGAACTGGCAGTGCTGATGTGGGTACCTAGCACATGATTTAACCAACTCACTTAGCCAAATCCCAAGACGTTACTGCAGTTGCATAGATTCTCAGCCATGCAGAAAGCTACTGTTTATTGGCAATAAATACATTGCATGAACAAGCAGCTAAGAGAGAGAATTTAACCACAGCAGCATATGAAAGCAAATTTGCTAACCTCTGGTTACCCCTACTGGATATCATCCAAGAAGATAGTTCCTTCTCCAGCAATTGATGCTGCACCCTAGAAATCTGTGAGGCTTTTATGAGGATGGGGCTAGCCTTCCCTCTGCTCACATCTTTCAACAAGGTATTGCCAACACTCACTGCCATACATCTCTCACCTTTGCATGGCATTTTGTTTGCCCGAGGAGGGCCAATTTTGACACTTCACCATTCTGTTCCCATCCTTTAATGTCATCCATAAATGTGCCAAGTATAAATATTTATTGGGCAGGGCTATGAAGCTGTTTTGTGTTGGGTTTTGTTGCTTTTCACCACTTCTAATTGTGGTGGATAAACTAGGAGGAAATACATCTTTGGGGTGTATCTAAATTTAAGAAAGCCATATGAAAATCCAGAATGCCCAATTATTTTCAATGATAAAGAAAATGGTTTGTTAAAAATTTATTTCCCATCTTAACTTAACTTAACTCTTAATACCCATGCTTGCTTGGGACATTACATACATATTATTTTGACAGAGCCACAGTAATGACACTTTGTGGGATTTTTAAAAGCCTCTTGAAACACGATTCCCTCTTTTCTGCCTGTTCTTCCCCTCTGGCACTTCGTGTCTTGTTTCCCTGGCTGTCTGATTCTAATGTTTTAAGAACATTAAGTTTTAGCATTACAAGGGGGAATTTCAGTTTTGCTAGGTGTGTAGAATGAAACATGTGACATGATCATCCTTTGTGATTGCAGACAGAAGAATTCAAGTGTGTGTGTTCAATACATTGAAGAAAGAGTGTTTGGTAAATATAGACAGACATGGTATATATTTACAGCAGGTAGGTCTGTCTGTGCAAGTGAATGAATGCTGAGACTGTATCTTTTGGGACATCTGCTTTCATGTCTAAAGGCCACCCCTTTGGGTTTGCTACTTAAGATGGAAACAAAAAATGCCTTGTAGGCTTTAAAGAAAACTCTGTAACCTGCAGACTAAATAATTGGGTAATGGGATGTATTATTTTGTCTTACCTCCTAAGGATTGCAAAGCATTTGGAAGCGCTGATGAATGTTAGCTCTCTTGCAGCTGCTGTGGCCCTAGAAGAAGAAGAAGGAATTCAAAATAACCGCAATTGTCTCTTCCCCAAAACACATGCAAACAGTAGACCCAGACGTATTAAGAAGTAGGGAAATGATCCTATAAAGCAGTTTCCTACTCCTTAGGGAATTCTTTGGTGAGGAAGAAGCTACTTGCTCACAAGTAGCTGGACCAGTAATCTGCTTGTATGGACTGCAGGTGGGTCAGGGTGAGGTCGACTGGAGCCTGCAGGCTTCAAGACTCCTGGTGGGTTATGAGCATCCCAAGGAATCATGGAAGAAGGGGAAGCCTCAAGAAGGTTGGGGATATCGACTGATGTGGAGGTGCATATTGGGATGTTTACTCCTCCCATCCTCCGATGAGCAGGATTTCTTTGGCCTGATGGGAAGATGGAAAAGGGAGTTCAGCCTGTATTTCCAGAAGGAAGAAGCAGCTGCCTTAAGCTCTGAGAAGGCTTTGGGACCCAGAAACTACAGTTCTACATCTTTGCCGCTTTCAGGGCTGGCAAATACGTTTTGCTGCCTAAGACAGAACAGCGAATGATATCCCTCACCCCACAAGTGAGGATGCCTGGTGTCCAGAGATTGTCAAGTCATTTTAGAATCTGAGGCGGAAAAGGACGCAAGCACTATTCCTTGGCAGTAGAAATAAAACAATAATAACTAACTAACAATGTATTCATTTACCATTTTTTAAATACCACCCAGTAGTAATATGTTCTCAATGTTGTTTTTTTGTGGCACCTCAAAATCAGCTGCTGCCCCTCTCCAGCGGCTGGTAGGGGTTGCATGTCTGCTGAAGAAATACCGGGTGTTGAAGAAGATTCTGCTGTGATTTAGGATGTATTCTTAGTTTGCCCATCACAGCCTACTGAGTCCAGCTGTTGGCTTGTGTGAGATGCGAGTGCACCTTTGAGTGCTTCCAGCACATTTTAGGTAATTGCAAGAGGCAATTGGAATATCGGCAGGCAATTGTCTTAGGAGTGGGGAACAATTAGCCCTCCATATGTTGCTAAACTACAGCTCCCACCAGTCTTTGCAAGCGTGGCCAATGGCCAGGGGTGATGGGAGTTGAAGTTCAGCAACATATGGAGAGGTAGAGGTTCCCCACATCTGTGCTAAGCCGTACGGGCTCCCAGAGAGGCGATCAATTACCTTTTTAGATGGTAGGCAACAAATAATAGATTTATGGAACAGATTATCTGTTGTTTTTTTTAAAAAACCATAGACTCTGCTTCTGACACCTTTGTGTCCCAGAAATAGCGGGAAATGGTTCTTGGTAGCCTTGCCCATAAGAGTCAGCCTACAGGAGAGAAGTCTTGTAAAATGACCATTTCTGCTGATAAACCAGATTAGAACAAAAATACTGGGAAAGGCTGCTTTCCTTGAGTCTGAACATTTCTCTAAACTCATATTTCAAACATCTGTGGAGAAACTGCAACCTCAAGATTTGTACTTCAGAATTTGACATTTGAGTTTTAATTTGGTTTTTGGCTCTTTGTTTCCCGGATAATTTCCCAGATAATAATTATTTTTAATTAACACTTGAACTTCAAACGTAGCGTTTGAAATTGAAATAAAACAGCTGAAATATTAGGTGTTTCTCTTGATTATGTGTAATAAGTTTTGTCTTTCATTTTTTTCTTTAGCAAAATAAATTGTTTCTTGCATAAAAGATATTTGTTTTAAATATTTATTTGCAAAACAAAGCTTTTTCAATGCAGCTCATATATAAAAGGTAAAGGTACCCCTGCCCGTACGGGCCAGTCTTGGCAGACTCTAGGGTTGTGCGCCCATCTCACTCTATAGGCCAGGGGCCAGCGCTGTCCGGAGACACTTCCGGGTCACGTGGCCAGCGTGACAAGCTGCATCTGGCGAGCCAGCGCAGCACACGGAAACGCCCTTTACCTTCCCGCCAGTAAGCGGTCCCTATTTATCTACTTGCACCCGGGGGTGCTTTCGAACTGCTAGGTTGGCAGGCGCTGGGACCGAGCAACGGGAGCGCACCCCACCGCGGGGATTCGAACCGCCGACCTTTCGATCGGCAAGCCCTAGGCGCTGAGGCTTTTACCCACAATATAGAAAGTTCCAAAATAAATCCGTAATACAAAACATAAATACAGAATCATTTCTGAAGCACACCAGCTAAGTCCACCTTGGTCTCTAGTGGTCCCAGTCCTTCAGTCTTACAGAGAGAGAGAGAGAGAGAGAGAGAGAGAGAGAGAGAGAGAGAGAGAGAGAGAGAGAGAAAAGCCATCAAGTGCTAGAGGAGATTGATCACTTGTAACATGGTAAGGACTGGATTTCAGATTGAGGTAGAGCTGATTTGCAGGCCATGCCTTGGGTTAAGAGAGTGAGCTGAGAGAGCAGAGGATTCAGTGAAGTAGCAGCATAGAAGCTGGGATAAGGGAGAGCAAGAACAGACAGTGACATCCTCTTAGGGGACCAGACAGATTCCAGATCTGGCCTGATTTAGGAGAATTTATAAGCAGGCCAGACCAAGAGCCAACAATAGACCCCCAGGGAATGGAGCCGTGCTGGGCCATGGAAGAACAAAATGGCTCTTTAGCCTCAAGTGGCTTGGCACCAAATTCTGTGTCCTAGTTAATCCTGGCAAATACAAAAAAACCCCAACATTTGATAATGAAAAGCACCTGACCATCTTCTTATGAAAGACTTTTATAACGATCCCACTTTTCTTTGATTATGTGATGATCTAGCCAGCATTTATAGCCTTTTAGCTCACCTTGTAGAAGTAATTCTCTTCCTGTTTCCCTACAGAATAATTCATGCCCTGAAACGATGCTTTTTGACTCGAATTTGGAGGGCATATGCATCTTCATTTTAAAACGCTATGCAGTGTTGCAGACATCTCCATACATTGACACTGCCTTTTTCATATTTTCATGTTTGCAGGTCGCCTGCCTTACCTATGTAGCAAGCACTTACCTAAATTGCAAGACAGAATCCAAACGCTGGGGTACTGCCCATGCAAGTATTGTTCCTTACCAGGTAAGCAAATGGGGCAGGGGCCTTTTTCTCATTCTGTGGTTTTTGATAGCTTTGAAGTGGACAAACGCTTTACTTCTTGTGATCTGCAGCTTGTCTAGTTAGAAAAAGGGTTCTATTCACTTCCTGCGTGTTGTACTTTTCGTATGTACTCATCACCAAGCAAGTTAGTAACAAGAAATTGGATTTGAATGGATCAAAGATGTTATGGTGGGATGGCTTTAACGTGTTTTTATGGGCTTGATAGTTTTATGCCTGAGTGGAAAAGCATACATCTCATTTACTGAACATGGTTTGCACTCCATAGCACTTACAAAAAGAGAAAGCTAGCTTTGCGCACCAAATGCATAAAGACCACGGGGGTCTTATAAAAGATTTATGTTGTTTTTGAGCCTTTGTGTATTTTAAAGTGTTTCTCTGTAACTATGAGAGATGGAAACTTAATGAAAACCAACCTTTCGAAGGAGCCAAGATTAATACAAAACTCCAAATTGCAAGGCCTGAATATTTATACAAAGTGTTTGCAACTGTATTCCCATAGCAGTATTATTCTATTAGTATATGTAATGCTTTTATTCCTGTTAATGGTATACCAATAACCACTTCCACCTTCATCATGTTCAGTTTAATTAGGTGGGCATTGTTCATTTTCTCTCAACTTTTTCCTTCCCTATGAGGAAAGTGAGAGAGAGAAAAATAAATACAAATAGTGCCACCTGAACTTAGAAAGATGGCACCATTGCCAGAAAAGCCATTTAACTGCTTATGTCACTGGTTTGGTTGCCAGCTTTTAATTGTTAAAACACTGTCCCCAGATAAAAACTATAAAATAAAACATTATAGTTTGTGGCCATAGTGACTAAGGGTGCAAAGGTTGCTGATTGAGATAAATATTCACCAGGAAGCAGGGGGGTGGGGCGTTGTTGAGTCTCCTTATTTGTAGATATTGCTATCTGAGTAAGTTCATCATTTGAAAGGACTGGTGAGCTTGTAAAGTTGTAAAGTCCAAAATGCAGGGCAGGGACAGTAAAATGATGTCCCTGTTGCAGAAGAAGATGCACCATATAGGACAGGAAAAGGTTCAGTAAATATGTCTTAGACACATGGAGTATCAGGGGCATGGAGATTATGTTGGTCCCAAGGATGGCAATGGAAGGCAGTCTCTTGGGGTGGGGGGTGGGGGCGGAAATACATATTGGAGATGGTCAGATGTTTGTTTCTCTAGCTGAGAGTGGTTCAAGGACCAGGGAGCGGCCAGAAGACCTTGTAACCGCGGGTCAAAAAAATATAATTCTGCTACTTAGGTGTGGTAGTATGACCGGCCTGTAGACAGTGCGGTTATTTGTAGTAGAAATATTTGTGGGTTTTACATCTGCTGTTTTGTTAGATGTTTGCTCTGTCTTACGTAAAACTGCTCTGCATTCCTTTAACAGATGGTTAAACCGAGTTTGAGTGAGTCTGTGGCCAGACAAAGCATCAGCTAGTCTGGTGTCTTTTGGAGTAGAACCCAAGAATGTTTAAGTTATAATCCCCAAAGATATGATGCACTACCTTTCTGCTTCCTGAAATACAATATATAATGACTAAAGATTATATTCTTCTAGGAAGTCGTATGTTTCCAAACATTTTGAGGTGGTTAAATGTAGATTAAAGCACACTGATAAAATTATGTAAATAGTATGTTGGCTAAGGGTGGTTGTTTTTTAATTAATGAAATTCAGGAGAAAATTGAGCTGTTTTTTTGCTTGAGACTGTTTAAAAATTGGCGCAAATGTGTGTTCAGACAAGCTTTAAATTACAATTATGAAAAGATGTGGACTTTGCTATGGTACTTTAAGAATGTCAGAATGTCATTAAATCATGGAGGATTAAATAACCTTTGGGAATCTCTTTTTAACAGATGTTTCATTTTTTAAAAGTCAATATTTTCAACATCTGGGTCTCTGTGCATGACACATCCCTGAACAGTGTCATGCAAGAAAAAGGACCAAAATACAATACTTTGTTTGTTTAGTGTTTAAAATGTGTTTGTAATCAGCAAGTGTGTTAGTTCTAATTGTACTTAATCTTGTTGGATGCTTTCAGTTTTATATATTAAATGTTCGCTTACTTTGAGTTTTATTAAACTTGAGAAAGTTTAGTAGAAACTGGAGCAGAAACTGCCTGCTGGAAAATATGAGTTTTGATATCTGTGAGATGGTTTGTACTTAACACTAAACCATGGGTTCCTGCTATGTGGATGATCCCAGGTGAACTGTTTGTGCGTCTTCTGCTTCAAGATTTCATTGAATCTTGGTTTAGGATTATGCATGAACTATCCAATTTAAAAAGCCAACTTCATAACCAATAGTTGGCTTTTTTGAAATGGGCTTCTTTTAAAATTGATCAGAATGTTTTAAACCAAATTTCCTACTTGGTTTTTAGCATATTCCGGGCCATTGCTCCAATAAAGATAGGGAAAAATACTTGCAAACTTTAAAACAATAGCTAATATATTTGAGACAATATTAGCCTAAGAAACAACATACTAATAGTTGCAATGTCCAGCTTCTATGACCCAATATGCCCACACCTCCAGGGTAGTGTTCACTGTGAGATATAATTGAATTGCATCTGGCTTAATGCTTGATTTGGATGCACAACACTGTCAAACATGGCATCTAGTACTATTCTAGTAATAGTCAAGGCCACTTTTGGCCACTCTAAATCACAGTGTCGATTTTCACTGCAAGGTCGAAAAAGATCCACTACTTCTTTTGGGGCCACCCCCTTTGTCAAACAATGGGGGTGGCCCCAAACACATTGTAGGGAGCACATCCCAGTTCCTTATTAATTACTAACCCCCATTGGTTATTATTGATATGGGGCCATCATGCTTGACTGTGTCTTGTAGATGACTAGTTTGCATGTGGTTATGAGAGCAGTGATTATGGGTGTAATGATTTAACACCAGCAAGTGTTAATGCTGCTATAGAAAGTAAAACCTACAAGATCAGTATTATAAATATTGGAGGGAATTCTGTCCCCCATTATGGTTCTGCTGATATTCATTGTTTGCAAAGTTAATTTTCCAAAAAATGGGGGGGGGGGCACATTTGACCCCATAGCAGTGGAGATGCTACAAAATCAAGTGACTACCTAGTAACTGGGAATGGGGAAAAAGCCATTTTGCATTGAGCTGGACATTGCAACTTTCAGTATGTTATGTTAGCCTGATTGTTCTCTCAAAAAGCCATTTCTTTTGCAATTATTTTAAAGTTCAACTTTATTTTTATTGGACTATATTTCCATCTCAAACCTGTAATAATAACACGTGCACCTTTATTATTGAAACTTGGAAGAAGGGCTTAGGATGGCCAGAATGAAAGTGAATCAGCCAGAGACCAGCATGGCTGGATTCAGGGAGGCAGGCAGCTGTTTGCAATCTATCTGACAATCACGGTCCTCCTGAGCCATTGTTCCACAGTCACCCCACTTCACTGTACATTCAAACCAGAGAAACATTAGCCCTGTTATATTAGACCCCGATTCACAAGCAAAGATTTCCTTTTATTGCCATAAGATTTGTCTCTCCGCTGGGAAAAAAAATGATAGTTGCAATCCCGTATTCCCCTGTCATGCTAGCGGTGAAATTATTCTCCTCGCACAGCAATTTACAAGGTGTTTTCAATAGCTTCAGAGCATCGTGAGTGGACCAAGTCTTCTTGGAATGGAAATGTGAAACTTCTACAAAAAAACCTAGAGATGCATTTGGCTTGACTTGTTATCTTAGTTTATGATGATTTCTAGACTTAAAAAAAACCCCTTTATTTGTATGGATGTAACCTTTTTTGATGACCTTTTGCCATAGACAAAAAATTACGTGAGATGCAATAAAACTGACCAGTTTTACAGTACTTAATAGCAACTTTCTATCAGTGGTATGGCAGTAATTTTGTTGTTGTTGTTTAGTCGTTTAGTCGTGTCCGACTCTTCGTGACCCCATGGACCAGAGCACGCCAGGCACCTCTGTCCTCCACTACCTCCCGCAGTTTGGTCAAACTCATGCTGGTAACCTCGAAAACACTATCCAACCATCTCGTCCTCTGTCGCCCCCTTCTCCTTGTGCCCTCCATCTTTCCCAGCATCAGTGTCTTCTCCAGGGAGTCTTCTCTTCTCATGAGGTGGCCAAAGTACTGGAGCCTCAGCTTCATGATCTGTCCTTCCAGTGAGCACTCAGGGCTGATTTCCTTCAGAATGGATGCGTTTGATCTTCTTGCAGTCCATGGGACTCTCAAGAGTCTTCTCCAGCACCATAATTCAAAAGCATGTAAATGGCAGTAATTAGGAACTGCTAATCACAATGGCTGTATCCTACCTCTGTATCAGACAGAAGCAGTGTTCTGCATAACAGTAATTGAGGAGCAACATCTGTTGCCATTGCATCCCAAATTCTAGATCCATTTTAGACCATGCTGAAGATTTTGTTTGTATTGAGATACCTTTTTTGCACTAAGGGGAGCTTTCCTGGTTATGGACTGGGTGGCTAAATAAGACTAAGAATAATAATTTTATTATTTATACCCCACCCATCTGGCTGGGTTTCCCCAGCCACTCTGGGCGGCTCCCAACAGAACACTAAAAACAGAATAAAACTTCAAACATTAAAAACTTCCTTAAACAGTGATGTCTGCCATTTATCTAATGGTCATTAGTTTTTTTATTTTATTCAAACCAGATTAATCAAAGATTAGAATAAAAGCAGAGCAATAACTCTATGTGAAAGCTGCTTTTCTTCCCAATGATAATTCTTGTTCAGGATATCCTACGGCTTTCAGACATTGGAGATATTCCAAAGATTTGCTTTAGGCATCCCAAGTTACTGGAGCAGACCTAGTAGGATGCCTTAAGCTCTTTGAGAAGCCGATTATAATGCTATATCACAAGCTGCCTTTGAAAGTACTTTCCATTTCAGATCTATCCCCAGTCATTTCCTGGTTTTTCAGCACTTCTCTCTTTGCAAAGTAGCTGGTTGTCTGAAGCTTAGCAATGGAAGGATCTGCCAATTTTGGTTCTTTCCATTTCTCCTTTTTCCTGTCTTAAATTCACCACATTACTGCACCCGTTTGTAATTTTAAAAGAAAAAAAATCTCATGAAGTTTATCAGCATTTTAGTTTGAATTTCTCCTAATACATTGTTTGTGGTTTTGACTCATGTACACATTTTTGCAAGCATTTCCCCCAGTATAATGCATTTTAGATTTTCTCAAATATATTCATTTTTATGCACAGTTTCCCCTAATACATGTATTTTGGCTGGAGAACTGCATCACAAAATCCAGATTTCGAAGGATGTCTGTGGTTCTCACATTGTTTGTTGTTGTTGTTTAGTCGTTTAGTCGTGTCCGCCTCTTCGTGACCCCCTGGACCAGAGCACACCAGGCACTTCTGTCTTCCACTGCCTCCCGCAGTTTGGTCAGGCTCATGTTTGTAGCTTTGAGAACACTGTCCAACCATCTCGTCCTCTGTCGTCCCCTTCTCCTTGTGTCCTCCATCTTTCCCAACCTCAGGGTCTTTCCCAGGGAGTCTTCTCTTCTCATGAGGTGGCCAATGTATTGGAGCCTCAGCTTCAGGATCTGTCCTTCCAGTGAGCACTCAGGGCTGATTTCCTTCAGAATGGATGCGTTTGATCTTCTTGCAGTCCATGGGACTCTCCAGAGTCTCCTCCAGCACCATAATTCAAAAGCATCAATTCTTCGGCGATCAGCCTTCTTTATGGTCCAGCTCTCACTTCCATACATTTTTTAACTGACTGGCTGCCCTCAGCGGCACTCCAGTGCCCTGGGCATCTCAGATGTGCTTATGGGACTATCTGAGGTGGTCAGTATGGTTCAATATAGCTCTAGGCCACATAATCCAGGGGGGGGGGCGAAATCTGAATTGTGCTACTATAGATATAATTCATATTGAAAATCAAATTTATATCTTCATGCTGCTTTGGAACTAAATAATAGAAATGTTATGTGCCCTGCAAACAACATTATT
The DNA here is from genome assembly GCF_964188315.1 of Podarcis muralis. Classification (NCBI taxonomy): domain Eukaryota; kingdom Metazoa; phylum Chordata; class Lepidosauria; order Squamata; family Lacertidae; genus Podarcis; species Podarcis muralis. Next base: position 58,667,460 of record NC_135666.1, read on the forward strand.
AATTGAGGATGGAGGAAACACCTTTTCAGTTCCGGAAAAGTTATTCAGAAAATATCTGCATAACTTGACACTAACATTTAACTGGGTTTTAATTTTGACTTGGAAACAAGTTGTTTCCTACTTAATGTGCAATGCATTGTTTGTCATGAAGCTGTGTGGCCACTAGATGTCATTCATGTAATCTAGTATGTTACAGCAAGCTTGTCTGGTTTGAGTTCCAAAAAGTTAATAAAGGCAATGTCAGAATTACCAGATTTTTTTTTATTAAAGAAAAGTATATATACATGCTGATAGAGTTTGAAATGATATATTGTCATCAAATAAAGCTTATTCTTCTGCTGATTTTTTCTCTTCAAATGTCAGCATTAGAATTTTGCACAGTTTCTCTTCTTATGCAGTCGAACTGAACCAGTTTCTACAGTGCCCAACAGTCCCACACAAAGAGACGATGGCATTTGATCTTTAAACACAGCGCAAGAGCTCACCTCACTTTCAGTGCTGAGTAAGGTCTTAGTATCTAAGCTCTTACAGTAAGGACTGAGTATCTAAGCTGTGGAAGGTGCATGCAGAATCAATCAGCTTGAAAAGATAATTTACATGATTTAACTGACTGGAGCTAGAGATGGCTTGGTGCAGCTATCACACAATAGACAGAAACTTTAGTATAAGCAGAAAGAGGGCTTACTTTGTGCTTAATCTAATTAAACCCTGCTGAAGTCCAACTGAAGACCAGTTTCAATGAAATTCTGCTTTGACATGAGACTTTATATTTTTTTCCAATCCCAACAACATGGGTGACCACTGAACTGTCGTTACTGTGGAAAGTTTTAGTTTCTGGCGTCTTTGAAAAGTCTGTTGTGCCATTAGTCTTGATTGGAGCTGCCTTTTAAAACTGTTACCGCCAGCTGCTAATAAGGCCAGGGTCATGTTAACATTATCATTGTAATTCTCAAATGCTTGAAAATCCAGTGAAAAGATACCCTATGCAGACTTTTAGGTCCATGTTTAGGAGTGTTGACAAATTCTGCTCTGCCTTTCATAGTATACTGTAGAAGACATTCATTTCTTTATCATGAAAATATTTTACTATGTTAAAAGTTGTTTTAAAAGCGCAAGCAAAGAAGCCGTAGTATTAGATGTGACTCCATATTCCGCCCAGCAACCTGTTGAAATCTTTATCACGATGGATAGCTTAGTCAGTAGAGCATGAAACTCTTAATTTCAGGGTTGTGGGTTTGAGCCCCACATTGGGCAAAAGATTTCTGCATTGCAAGGGGCTGGACCTCATGGTCCCTTCCAACATTACAATTCTGTGATTCACATCATGTCAGTGTACAGTGGTGCCCCGCAAGACGAATGCCTCGCAAGACGAAAAACTCGCTAGACGAAAGGGTTTTCCGTTTTTTGAGTCGTTCCGCAAGACGAATTTCCCTATGGGCTTGCTTCGCAAGATGAAACGTCTTGCGAGTTCTTGCGAGTTTGCTTCCTTTTTCTTAAAGCCGCTAAGCCGCTAAGCCGTTAATAGCTGCTAAGCCACTAAGCCATTAATAGCTGCTAAGCCGCTAATAGCCGTGCTTCGCAAGACGAAAAAACCGCAAGACGAAGAGACTCGCGGAACGGATTAATTTCGTCTTGCGAGGCACCACTGTAAGCAGCGTAGAGATGGAAACCAGCTTAGCAAGCCGTCTCCACTGTAGGGGGTTACTGTGTACATGCAATCTAGGATTCTATGACTCATTCTATGGTTTTATGATCAACTTTGGTTTATTTGCATATCCCTTTCCATAGTAAACTGTGTTGAAAGTGGCCCGCCACATCAAACAGTTCCACACAATTCTTTTCTGCAATTTCCTACCTATGACGACACCTCTGAATCTTCTGCTGGTATGTTCTTTCAAACACATAAAGTTTTATGTCCCTTTTGTTCCCTCCCCAAGTGTGAAGGTCTTGTGTTTTGAGATCAGCACTTACATTTGTACAATCTAAAGCGTCAGCCTCATAATCTGTAAAACTGAGAATATCAGTTTACTACGATGGAATGTTTTTTTCCTGAAGGCTACTGGCCCAATACCCAAGACTCTGCAGCCATGAGCCTCAGGGAGAACTAAAAATGAGAAAGCTTGTTGAGCTAGAATGTGGTTCTAAATCAAGGCTACCTTGACCTGCCAAAGGGTCTGGAACAGTGTGTGGATGTAACAGGTGACTTGATGTTTAGTGTATGCTCCTGGGCACCTAATTGCAAGTATTAAAGAGGCTAAGGGGGCAAACTAGGAAATTCTGCTTTCAGGCTCTAAAACTTTGCTTCATGTTGTCTCCACCGGCCTCCTTTTTTCTCTGTCTCCCCCTCTCCCTTCTATTTCACAGCTGGTCATATAAAGTAATTGGTTAGATCAGGTAAAGGCAACTAGGGGGAGATGCACTGGAAACACAACAAATCTATGCAACGTTTCTGGAAAGCAGAAACAACATCAAGTTAAAACAGAGCGAGTATTTTCTTTATGTTTAAAGTTTCATAAAGCAAACGATAATAGTTGAGAGCAAATTAGTTTTATAGATAAGATTTCTTTTACCAATACTTAAATGAGCATGGTTGGGATGTTGCCAGGATCTTACATATCGCTCAACAAGATTACAGAGAAATCCCAGGCATGCACCAGAGAACCATTAAATTTAACATTTCTAAAATATATTTTCAGCAGCTCAGGACTTGTTTGAATATTGCTGCCACCTGTAGTCCCCCCTCCCAGCTTCCTAATTGTTAGAAACCAATCAAATATAAGAACTCCCAAATTTTATTAGTTTATAAAATGTTTTAACAACCATGCCCACTGTATTTCTTGTGTTAGAGGAAACAGAGAATCTTCAGATTAGTTAGTTCCTTCTTTGAAAATCAAATCTTCAGAGAACATGGACCAGCAATTTCAATTTTGAGTTATTTGAGAATTCTCGGGTGGATGCCATTCAGACCTGGCAATTTGCCAGTTTTTATTTTGTCTATTAGGCCTAAATCTTCATTTCTCATCACCACTGTCTTTCATACTTCTTCAGACTCACCTCCTGCAAAAGTTAGTTCATACAGTAGGATCTGTCCTCCACTGTGAAGATAGATGCAAAGAAATCATTTAGCTTCTCTGAAAGCTCTTTATTCTCCTTCACAACACCTTTGACTCCCTTGTCATTCAAGGTCCAACTGCCTCCGTAGATGGTTTCCTGCTACTAATACAGTTAAAGAACTGCTTGTCGGTCTTAATGTTTGTGTTTCTTTTTGTTCTCTTCATTTGGACAAGACTTCCATTTTTCAAGGAAGCCTTCTTGCCTCTAATATCTTCTTTGACTCCGTTCATTAACGAAGCCGGTGTTCTCTTGGTCCTCATTGTACCTTTCCTGAACTTGGATATAAATTCATGTTGAGTATCTAATATTGCAGTCTTAAAAAAGCATTTTGAGGTTTTTTGTCCCTATTGATTTTGCTTTTCAACTTCCTTTTTACCAGCCTCTTTTGAAATCAAATGGGACCATTTTGGGTTTCCTTGGCAATTGGCCGTTTACATGTATATTTAACTTAACAACACTAGGGACACTGCTGCCAGTTGGTTCAACAACTCTTACAACCATGCACCAGGTCCCGGGCATCACTCAAGGTCTGCCTGGCCCTGTATGGGGAACCAGCAGCATTTCAGAGAAAGCTACCTTGGAGGTCCTGACTTTCAGCGTCCCACGCAGCCCCCTAAACTTGGCTTCCAGGATGTAAAGTTACATTAAACAGATTGGATAGTAAACTTTTGGGGAAGAGAGTTTGGGAACCATCTTTAGAGAGGATAACATCCTGGGGCAAAGAGGAATGTAAACATTATGACAACATGTAGCTTATAAAATGCTGCTGTACTGATTTACCTTGCAGGATTTGCTATGATGATTCTTCCTATGATTTCTTGCTCGCTTGCTAGCACAAATGTGTATTTGAATTGTTCATATCTTTGGTATTTGATGACAGTGCAGTCCAAATGCGGAATTTTACTAAAGTTAAGAAAAATGTCTCAGGCCGTCAAACCAATACTAGCTTAGAATTGTCTGCACTTGATTGACAGTGGCTCTTCAGGATTATTTCCCAACCCTACCCAGAGATGGAAGGGGATGAATCGAGGAGATTTTGCTTACAAAGCAGATGCTAAAGCTCTAAGGGTCATTCTATATCAACTATTTTACCTCATGTCGTCTAATTTTCTTAATATTTTGTACACTTGTTGAATGATCAAAACTAAGTTTAAATCTAAAATTTTAATTTTTTATCTCATCCCGTTTTTGAGTTATGAGGGTTTGCAATTTTTTAAAAAAAATAATGATAATTTTAGCCTTGCCGGACTACACAAAAACCTTAAAAGCTCAGGCCAGAACTGAGATGGTGTGATGGCCTGGGATTCGGACTCAGAGGCTGAACCTGAGGAATCCCTAGCCTGCACAGGAGTCCCCGCCTCCAGAACCAGCTGAGCCGGGGCTGGGGCCGGAGCCTGAAGGGTCCTCACCTGTGCTGGGTCCTCAGGTGCAGGCACCAGCTGAGTCTGCTCTGGCCCCTGAGGTGATGGAGGACCCATTGCCTGCAGGTGCCCCGTCAGAGGAAGCTGAGGTTGCCTCTGGGTCCGGTCACCCTCCAGCCTCTCCTGAGCTGCAGAGGCTCAGGGCAGAGAGGCGGAGGAAACTAAGTTCTCGCAGGAGGAGTGCTCGCCTCCAGGCCAGGAGAGGCGAGTCACCTGTGGACCGGGGCCGCCCTATGCCTTGGGGCAGATAAAAGCCAGTCAGCCCCAGTCCCAGGTTGTGGGAGCAATGTTGTTGCTAGCCTGTTCCAGCCTGCACCCTGTCCTGCTCTTCTGCCAGACTTCCTGACCCCACCCAACTCCCTGCCTTGGACCCAGCTACAGCTTTGATGGACAGCCTCCATACCGCACCATTGACCTTGGACTGGACTCGGACCTCGCCTCTCGGTTAGCCCCCGGGACCAGCACAGATACTGGGTTTTTAGTTTTTAGTCAAAACTAAAAACACCAGTCTCTCCAGAACTTCACGGGCTTTAATATGATATGTCACATGATGGACTTACTTTAAATTTTAAATTTAAGTTACAAAATTGAAAAAGTGATTAAAACAATTAATATGATTAAAAGATTCCAAAAACATAGTATTGATTATTTAATATTTCTAAGAGCCACCTGCAAAATTTCATCTTGGGATCTCAGTGGGATCACTTTAAAGAAATATGTTGTACATACATGTCTGCCTTATTAGGTTCTATTTAGGATAAACGGGTCTTCTTGGAGTAAAATATAACAGAATAAACAAGACTTCAAACTGTAATATCAGTTACTTCAGGCATTTCTTTAGAAAGTTATGCAATTAAAAGGTTCCTGAAAAGTTAGTCAGGCTTTTCTTTTAAAAATGTGTTCCAAAGCAGAGTGATGCAGTTCTATTTATAGAATTAACGCTTTGAAATAATTCTTGTTAGTACATTACAAAAAATGCATATCAAACAAAATTATGACACTTTCCATAGCAGTTTTGTTTGATATGCATTTTGTTGTAATGTACTAACAAGAATTCTTCCTCTTTCTTCCTCTCTCCACTTTCCTTCTGCTTATGTTTGGTTTTTCAGGTCCTCTACTCTGGGTTGGGACGTGAGTGGCGCTGTGGGTTAAACCACAGAGCCTAGGGCTTGCCGATCAAGAAGGTCAGTGGTTCGAATCCCCGTGACGGGGTGAGCTCCCGTTGCTCGGTCCCAGCTCCTGCCAACCTAGCAGTTCGAAAGCACCTCAAAGTGCAAGTAGATAAATAGGTACCGCTCCGGCGGGAAGGTAAACGGCGTTTCCGTGCGCTGCTCTGGTTCACCAGAAGCGGCTTAGTCATGCTGGCCACATGACCCGGAAGCTGTACGCCGGCTCCCTTGGCCAATAAAGCGAGATGAGCGCCACAACCCCAAAGTCGGCCACGACTGGACCTAATGGTCAGGGGTCCCTTTACCTTTACTCTGGGTTAATGAGGGTACACATAGGAAGGTGATGGATGGAAGGTAAAAAAGGGAGAGGCCGGAAAGGGAAGATCTTCCAGGGAGGCTGGGAGAAGAAAGGGAAGCTCCAAGTTGAGAGCTGGGAGGGTCTACCTTCTTCTATGTGAGACAAGGATTAAGATCTACCACTGATAGAGGGCTTTCTGTTTTTATTCTCACTCTTTCCTGTTGATTTATTTTCATTTTCCTTTAGGTTAATCTGTACTCTCTGCTGAAAGTTTCAATAATAATAAAAAGTTGGGTGCTTTGGAGGGTTTCTGGGTTTGTCACTATCAGGCACCCCAAGCCAAAGGGCACTTTGTAGTCTTCACGATTTAGACATTTAAAAGAACCCTGCTGAAAATGTAACTAATTCTGATTATTCTAAAGTGGTTGTTTTTGTTACTCTTACTCATTATTGTGTTGGATCATGAGGTGTGTGTGTGTGATGCCCCAAGGGATGGAGGTGACCATCGGAATTCTTCCCCGCCAACCTCAAATGCACCTTCCCCATGGCAGGCAGACGTCGTGATGAGACGCAGCAGCTGCAATCTCTCCCCTGCTCTGAGGCTGCGGCACCAGGAGTGGGAGCAAGTGGCAGAACATAGTCTGGGATCATTGTGTTGGCAGCAGATTCCAGCTATGCCATCTGCCTGCGTTGTAGGAAACAGCTGAGCAGGGGGAAGTTTTCAGAGCTCTGCACCACCTCACTTCATGACGCACCTGCTCAGACAGCACCGATCCCTTTTTCTTGGGGAAGAGTCAGAGAAGTTGGACAAGAGTGGCAAAGAGGCATGTGGGGCAGAGTGAGAACTCCCCCTTTCGCTTTCACATTTCCTTCGTGTCCAAGAATTAGTTTAGACAGGTGGCTAGGGAAGGTTTTGAGTCCTCTGCACCAGCTTTCTCCTCAAATCAAAACATTTAGTGTCCATAGAGAAAATCACAGGAAGGAAAATGAATCCATTTGACTTCTCTCCTCACCAGATTCACATTTAAAGGTGCCCAGCACAACGCCCTATGGAACAATTTGTCTGAAATGTCTTCTGTTTCAAAGCGAGTGCCTTCCCAACACCAGGGGACATAGCATGACTCCTTTGTAACCACCCCCAAACTGTAAAGGCTTCCTGGGAGGGAAAACCAGAACGGCTAGCCTTCTGAAATTCGGCAGGGTTCTTCCAGTGCTTGCAGGTCTCATCCCACCCTGCCACAAAATATAAAAAAGTTGTTAGCCGTTTCCTTTTAGTTGCCCCAGACAAAAGCCTCTGGACCTATTTGCCTGAAATTTGGCAGGTTGTATCCATTCTGCAGGGACTATTATGCCTGAAAATTTATCTACTTCTGTCAGAAGGTGAACAGTTATAGTGGTTTTCCAATAGCAAATGGAGGATGGGGAAACAAAGCTTCATTTATTTCTGAAGTGGACTTGGACCCCAAGCTGAATCGTGTGAACTGCAAAGTGCTTCAGACTCAAGCAGGCTGCCTTATGACATGCCAAATGAAGGTCCAAGCTGAATCTTGTGGTCCTTGTGCACCCCTAGTATAAACCTAACAGAACCTCATGTTTTCCCCGAAAATCTCCAGTGAATATCCTCGGGTTGTGTTCAGATACTTCCTAAGGGTACACCTTTAATACCTTCCACCAATATGACCTTCCCATGCTCCATTGGTCACGCACACTTAGCTACACAAGTGCAAAGAGTGGCTTGCTTGCACCTTCCAGATGATGCAGTGTCCTAGAAGGTACTGTCTAAGGAACAAAAGGCTAATAAAATTGCATCTTCAAGAAGCACAAAGGCCCTGCAAGCTAGTGATGGGAGCCCTTGCTAACACCTGGTGCTAAGCCAGAACATCCGCAGGCTGGGTGAGGAGGCTATTAAGTGAAAAAGTCAGAATAAGAAATAGCCAAAGTGCTTGTCCACCAGGCTTGATTAATATGGATATCTGTGACACTTCAAATTAATGAGGTTGTATCTCATTTATTGTTGTTCTCCTCCTTAAGGCATTTTGTGCCCTGATAGACCTTTGCTAACCTTTATATAACATTTCATATTTGAGAAGTGGCAGTCAGGCAGAGCAAAATCCGTTGTTTCCTTTTTTAGCACCAGAGTCTTAATTTATCTATTGCAATGACTCACCAAATGTTTATCTTTCCAAGCTGCTATCCTTTAAAAAATTGCTGTTTTTTTAAAAAAATAATCTGGCCATATGTCAGGGGCTATTTGCTGCTAATTTTGTTTGTGTGTGGCAGAGCAGTAGAAACACCACCACTGGGTCTATTCAATGGGCAATTTCCACAATAAATGTTTTAATTTTAGTTGAGGGTTTCCACAACTTCCCTCTCTCCCTTGTGTGTACATGCACACGCAAAACCAAAAGACTTCTCTCATTATAGCTAGATGCCTGTTCCCTTTCAGCCTCAAATAACCATATTATGCTTCTTTTAAATAAAGGCCTTCCCTCTGTCTCAACAAAGATATACGGCTTGTGGCACTCGTATATTGCACAGAAGGTTGACAGAAATCCTCGTTGCTGGATCCTCCATTTGGGGGTGCCCTTGTTTTTCTGGTAAAGGGCAACTTGTATGACTTCAGTCTGTGTCTAGAGCAGGGGTCAGCAACCTTTTTCAGCCGTGGGCCGGTCCACCGTCCCTAAGACCATGTGGTGGGCCTGACTATATTTTTGGGGGGGAAATGAATGAATTCCTGGTCTTGTCCTATAAAGCCCTATATGGCTTGGTTGCAGGCTATCTGAAAGACCATATTCCTTCATAGAAACCTGCCCGGGCTCTGAGATCTTCGGGGGCTGGGGCAGGTCCTTCTCTGGGTGCCACCACCTCATAGGCACCTTTAGTGGGGACCCAAGAGAGGGTCTTCTTGGTGGCTGCTTCAAGACTTCAGAACTCCTTCCCTAGAGAAATTAGACTGGCTTCCTCCTTGTTGTCCTAGCTGAAGACTTTCTTTTTCCAACAGGTTTTTAAGGAAAGAACTGGTGCTGTAATGTTTTTATTGTAATTAACTGCATATTTTAATAGATATTTATATATGTTCTCTTTCTCTCTATATATCTTATAGGTGCCTATATCAATATAGATACCATCTCTTCTCTTATTATTATTATTTATTGAATTTATTTTCCACCCTACACCCGGAGGTCCCAGGGCAGTTCATAGAAAAGATCAACATAAAAACTATAGTTTTAAACTGTTTTTGTCTTAGCTCTAAGCTGCCTTAAGTCCCTGTCAGGGAAAAAGGTGGGATATAAATGAAAATAATAATAATAATAATAATAATAATAATAATAATAATAAGTAGAAGTCAGTGGCTGTCAGGGCTGAACAGTAAAGGTAAAGGACCCCTGACAGTTAAGTCCAGTCATGAACGACTCTGGGGTTGCGGTGCTCATCTCGCTTTACTGGCTGGGGGAGCCGACGTTTGTCCACAGACGGTTTTTCCGGGTCTTGTGGCCAGCATGACTAAGCCGCTTCTGGTGAAACCAGAGCAGCTGGAGCGGTACCTATTTCTCCACTTGCACTTTTTGGCGTGCTTTTGAACTGCTAGGTTGGCAGGAGCTGGGACTGAGCAATGGGAGCTCACCCTGTCGGGATTTGAACCGCCAACTTTCTGATCGGCAAGCCCTAGGCTCAGTGGTTTAGAGTCAAGAGCAGAAACCAGAAGCTAGGAGTGGTGCTACAGAATCATATTGCTTTCTGTGTGTTGATATGTAATGAAAGTGCATTTATGCTCACAAATTAATTACAAAAAAATGGTCTTAATAGAAGAAAAGTACAAATGTACGATATCATGATTGTGTAGGCATAAGCAGCTGGGCATGTATATCTCCATGTGCGAACATCTGCTTATCTTCCCCTGTTGATGCTCAGTATCAATTAAATAGTGAAACGTGGAAAGTTATTTTCAAACAATTTTTTAAAAATAACATTTGGCTGCATCACAGTCCTCTTCCTAATGCCAAATTATTCTTGCATATGGCAGTCCCCTTAGCTTCCAGCAATGGTATATGTGTCCAAAAAGAAAACAAAACATTTTAAAGGAAAGATCACGAGGTTGCATAATTTGGAACTCAAACGAATAAATCTAGCCAGACCTGTTCTAATATGTGGCAGTTTAAAAATTATTAGATTAGGTTGACCTTGCAAGCAGGTGCTTATGCAAGTTTTATTGGCTAGAGAAGCAGAATTAAAAGATGCTGAAATCTATTCGGTATTTCATCACACATTCAAATAAAGCTACCCAACGAAAGTCATGAAGTCCTCTGAAGAAAGGGAAAAGACATTTGTAGAAATTGCAATTACATATGACATAATGGTCCTAGATTCATTCATGTAGACCTAAGTCCCGTTTGATTTTGGTAGTCTTAATTACTTCACAAGGTGTTTATAAAGATCCACTTAACTTTCTTAGCCAATGGTTGCCATTAATCTGATTTGAATTGATTTTAGAATGAAATGATTTTAGAATGTTGTATCATTTTAATGTTGTTAGCCGTTCTGAGCCCAGCTTCGGCTGGGGAGGGCGGGATATAAATAAAATATTATTATTATTATTATTATTATTATTATTATTATTATTATTATTATTATTAACTTGGTTGGTGAGCACCTGGAATCGGGTATGAATGCCATTCATTCTTTTCATTGGGATTCCGGGTCTTACTTGTTTGTAGGCAGCTTTGGGTTGCCTTGGGCAATATAAGGCAACTAACAAATTTAATAAATACAGTAATAACAACAGTACTAACATCCCACTTCCTTAAGCAGTGAGAAGTCTAGGGGTTATGCAACTGGGCTTATTTTAATTTGGAAGAGAGAGCACTGGAGACGTAGAGTGTCTTTGTAATATTTGATTTATTCACAAACATACAAGCATAGCACATAGCCGTGAGCAAATCTTATGCTAAGCCTGCATAAGATTTTCAGAGTGCAAGTTATGCAGCACATTCTCCAAGGCTGCACCCCAGTTTCACCTAAAAGCGCTCAACCGTCTTTCCCAAAATCAAACTGCAAATGTGTTTCCAAACGCTTTGGCTTCCCGTAGCTGGAGAAGTTCACTTACCCCAAGCAGTTGCGGAAATTATGTCCCAGGGATAGTCAGAGTTTCTTGATTAACAAGGAATGTTACCACACTCTTGTCAAATCTCTGGCTACCCATTGAAAGATACTGGAGGAATTACCATAGTGATAAGTGTGTTCACAGTAATCTGCATAGCCAAACTCAAGTATGTAGCCTTCATGGTTATTGTTTTATTTATCTATCTCATTTATATATGGCACTTTAAGCAAATAATAATAATAGTCCTAGGGTATCATAAACACATTTGTTGTAGCTGTGAATTTTTTTCAAATGTTGCTTATGGGACCAGCAGGTGCTACACCTATCATTATCAGATACAGTGGTGCCTCGCAAGACGAAAAGAATCCGTTCTGCGATTCTCTTCGTCTTGCGGTTTTTTCGTCTTGCGAAGCAAGCCCATTAGCGGCTTAGCGCTATTAGCGGCTTAGCGGGCTTAGCGATCAGCTGTTAAGGGGCTTAGCGGATCAGCTGATAAGCGGCTTAGCGGATCAGCTGATAAGTGGCTTAGCGATCAGCTGTTAAGCGGCTTAGCGGATCAGCTGATAAGCGGCTTAGCGGCTTGGGAAAAAGGGGGGGGAAGGGAAAAAACCCTGCAGGAACTCGCAAGACATTTTCATCTTGCGAAGCAAGCCCATAGGAAATTCGTTTTGCGAAGCACCTCCAAAACGGAAAACCCTTTCGTCTAGCGGGTTTTCCGTCTTGCGAGGCATTCGTCTTGCGGGGCACCACTGTATTTTAAGAGGTGTTCAAATTAACCCCTCCACACGCACATCTAACGTATGCGGGGAGGAGATGTACCATGCCAGGCAGGCTATCTCCAATGATGCAATCTTCCAGTTAATTGATTATAAGCCAGTATTTATTTAAAAGAACTGTGGAATTTGAATGCACCCTGAGGGTCACCTAGTCCAACCCTCAGCAGTGCAGAAATCTTTTGCCCAGTGTGGGCTCAAAATGATGAGCCTGAGATTAAAGGGTCTCATGCTCTACCGACTCAGCTGTCCTTTCTTGCTCCCACACCTGTATGTTCAGTGCAGTGTTAGAAACTGAGATATGAAAGCTAGGAGCTAAATGGCACCTTAAACCTAGGTTATGGGTACAACAATGGAATGTCTAGGTGTGGGTTTTTTTAATAACAAATACAAAGCTGAAAACGAATGAACTGCAGCTAAAATATTGTGTTCATTTTTCACATGGTCTAGTCCTTCCCCTGCCCACCCCCCTAATATTCTTAAGAGGGTCTCTTCTCCAGTCTTCAGAGAGTAGCTGGAAGTGGGGAGGCAGAAAAAGGTCCCCCTTTTCTTCCACTCTGCAGTTTTAATCTGAAAACTGCACCCAGAGCTCGGAAACTGCTTGCGCTAATGAAATTCCCTGTCGCAAAATGCGCCTAGAACAATCTGAGTTTCAAACACTGGTTCAGTGTTTTGGAAAGGGAACCCTATGTTCTTACATTAGTATGCAGATAGCTACTTGAAGGAATCTGTTCAGGGGCCTTGAATGGGAAAATAACAGATTAGCAAGTGTGACTCTATGTGTGAGTGAGTGAGTGAGTGAGTGAGTGAGTGAGTGAGTGAAAGAAAGGGTATGTGCAACTTGTAATTGTATGAGCTGTGGGGGGGGGGGTTGAGTAAGTATTATATGATATCACAATTAGTCTAGAAGAAAGTTTGGAAACAAATGCATTTCATCTCAAAATATGGCATTTAAACATCTACACCAAACATTGAATTACTTTTATGTTCATTGTTCTTGAAGTTTTGGCTATGAAAAGCTATTCCTAAATTGCAAAAGCAACCAAAAAATAAACCACGAGGCTTGTTATGTTTTCCACGTTATAACTTAAAAAGAGTCTAATTTAAACCAAATTAAACAAAACATGTTTTGGGGCTGAATCTTTTGAAAGGAGCCTGAAGGGATTTTTAATGGCTGACTTGTAGACTTCTGAAAAATGTGGTTTCTGATGAAAAATTGCTGCCCTTTAAAGCAGTCGTAGTGGACTCTTGTAAAACATGCCATCCACTTGTGTGTCTTGTTAACAACTGTGTAATAGGCTGTAATATGACAATTAGCCTTGGATGGGACACAATACTTTGGCCATTGTTATAAATTAAATTATTTGAAGATGTCCAGCAGAGTAGCAGTAATATGTTAAGTTTCAGTACACCATTGATTGCTAGCTCAGACTGAAACATGAAACTATTGATGCTGTAAGGTAAAGAAAAAATTGTCTTGCAACAGTCCAGTTACTATGGTTGCCTGTTTTGGAATGATGTGTTTGATCTGCAAAGCTTGTGTTGTTCTCATTTCTTCTGCATCACAACTGCAAGATGCCATATGTATTTAGAAAACAAGAATTTGCACGACAGAGGCTATGTTCATTGGGACTTCCTCCCAGGAAAGTATACGTATAGGATTGCAACCTTAGAGAATTAGCTCCAAGCAAACTTGAGCTTGAAAAATCTAGCCTTACTGAGGATGCATTTTCCTGTGGAACCAAACTCCTTAGTGTGTCCCAGTATGATGTTGTTCAGATCAATATTAAAGCCAATGATTTGAATAGCTTTGGGGAAAATTACTGTATGTTTTAGTTGCCATTACCATTCATTTCTACTCTTGTATGTTTAAAGGTTTTAGTGAATCACTGCTCCCTTGAGCAGGAAATTATATGTTTGGCAAGCTCTGTTTCTTTTTAGCGCTTCCCAATTCAGGAAACTAATAATTGGAAAGTGAATGTTCACTTCATTAATATTTACAAATTTAGAAGTTTAGGCCTGAGTGTTTTAACATACCAGTTGGTTTAATTGTTAGGTTTCCATACTGTTCAGAGCATCTCACCTCTGCCAAAGCTAACATAAGAAATGTGTTTTGGGGTAAGAACCTATGAACCTTGGGTTGTGTCCAGTTGGTTTCCATCAATTGACTGAAGGATCCTCCATCAGGGTCCTCCATCAGCAGAACAGAGACTGAGGCAGTCTCCAGCGATTCCTCCTCCCTATCGCCTGTCACATAAACCCCACATTGTTCTGCACTACCTTCCATGCGGGAGTAGATAGAGCACGGACCTGCCATGAGAGAGGTACCAACGAAGGCTGCCTTGGTCCCTTCTGTCCTGGTGAGAGACTAGATCAAATTGGCAGGAGACTAATTGGACAGAACCCATCGGCCTTAATCGAGTCCAGAATGTAATATAGACCAGCAATTTTCAACCAGTGAGCCATGCCTCCCTGGAGAGCCTTGAACGATTGTCAGGGGAGCCGTGGGCAGTACCAGACTCCCTCCCTCCCTCCCTCCCTCCCTCCTCCTCTCTTCTCTGGCGAGCAGCTTGGAAGAGAGAGTGGAGGAGTGAGTAAGTGAGCAGGCAGGCCGTGTGAGTGGCACCATTCCCCCTGGCCAAGTCCTGTCTGTTAATGGTGAGTGGGTTGGCTTCCAGCCCCTCTCCATTCCCTTCCCTTCGCTTCCTCCTCTCTCCCTCCCTCCCTCCGTCTCCCTCTCTAGCAGGCAGTAAGAGCTGCCGCAGTCTGCATTCCCCTGAGCCAGGGCCCCGTGAGAAGCAGCACATGGCAGCTGCAGCAGCCGTGAGCCCCCCACTACCCAGACTCCCTCCTGAAGAGCCTGCCAAACCAAACAACCCTTACCGCTCTAAATGGGTAATATGGCCCGTCACTTCCCAACCTGCAACTCTTTGCTCCTGCCTTGCCCGGGCCACTCACTCTGCAGCATTGAGCTTTCCGCCGTCTTCAGTGGCACCCTGGAAGCACCAGTGCTCCCCTTTCTTCCACCTTTCAGATCCCAGTGGCCCCCCTCCCCCCGCCATTTCTTTTCTGCACTTGTTTCCTCACTTAGCTCTCCCTTTGCCGTCTCTGTCGTCCATACAAACAGGGGCCCTTCCCTGTCTTCCCTGGAACCGGGAAGAACTAGTGGCCAACTCTGGGTCTGTTTTTCCTTGGCCATTGAAGCACCTGAGCTCCTCTCCTTGGTTCCTTGCAGCTTTGCAAAGACTAAATTTGGGCATGCAACCATAATTTTGATTTTCTAGCATTCCTGAGGCTGAATTTCCACTTTTGGTTTTGTTGTAAGCACTTTTGCCTTTATACATCACCTCCCCGTTGTTGGGAAACTGTGTACGTGCAGCTACTCACACAGAGGCAATTAAGGTTTGGCAGCCAGCCAGAAGGTCACGTGAAGAAGTAACTCTGCCTGGTGATAACAGAGGCATGGAGACAGCTCCCTGATTGGTCAAGCTCTCTCAAGGGAGTGGCCTACTAACTGGAATGTGTTAGTTCAGTGTTCAGAGGTTCAGAGTTCTGTGTGTCAGTGTAGGAATTATGAGTCGTGTCAGAGAGAGCTAGCAAAAGATCCGTGTTCTGTTCCTGTAAATAGTCCACTGTATATAATAAACACCTAACTACAAGTTCCTGGTTCCTGCTTCGTCTATCCTGTCTGCAGCCAAGTCGCCATTTGCTTCTGTGGATTCTGCGTGTACTCTGCTAGGTCTGGCTAAGGTCCTGCAACTAGTCGGAAAGTTGCGAAACACCAATAGGTTTTGCCAGTACCCATCAACCTCCTCTTTCCATTTCCACATCTCAGGATCCGTCTCTTTCCCCATCCTCATAGCACAGTGGTTTTCAACCAATGCGCAATGGTGCCCTGTGGCACCTTGAATGATGATGGGGGCAGCACCAGCCTCCCTCCCTCCTTCTTTCCCTTCCTCCTCTTCATAGATTAGATTGTGTATATTAGATTAATAGAATTGGGCGTGCATGGTGGGAATGGGGCTGCGTCACTCTGCCTCTGCCTTGGGAGAGGGCTGCACTGCTTGCAGACAGACTGAAGGAGAACCGCAGAAAGAATGTTGTTGCTCAAGGGAGCTGTGGACTCAGAAAGGTTGAAAAACTCTGATCTAGACAACTGGTGCATTTTAACTTTCTGGATCTCTCTCTTACTCTCCACACACATTCCTAGACCAAACATAGCAGAGCAAAACATTTAAAATTGGGGAACAAACTCTGTGTTTTTAATAAATTACATTTGTTTGCAACATTAATAAAGGGCTTGGTTAACCTATCATCGTTATTTGTGATTTGTTTTTGTTATCCATTAATAACAAAGAATTTCTCTTTATGGTTTTCATTACTGAAGGACATTCAGTACACTTGGCTTCCCAACAGAGATAATCCTCCTTTGATGCTAAGATTTTTGGCGAATATTTGGGGTAATAAAACACTTCATTTTAAGAATAAATTCTATGACTTTTTAATTACAGTGGGTTTTTGTTGTTGTTGTTTCAAGAAATCAATCAGCCGTAATATGTTGAGAGACTTCTTGCACAAACTGGTGATAATTTGATTCACATTATGGGAAATCTTAGTAAAGCCTTCCTCTAGAGTAGATAATTTCTGTTGAATTCTAATTAAAATTGCAGCTGTATGGTCTAATTGCAGAGCAACAAAAAGGAAATGTGAGAGGCTGTAATCTGTTGGAAGTGTCTCATTTATTTATTTATTTATTTATTTATGAATATTATTTTTGCGATTTTTGTTTTGTATAACAGTGTCGGTCATTTGTATTTATTTAAGAATGTGTTTTTAAAAATCTTTTTGTTAGAACTTATGTGAAATAATTGTATCACTGTTGAGGAATTTCGTACTTGGATATCAACAACTGTTGGACGGATAAGAAAAATTCAGAATATATAGTATTTTACCTATGTATTTTTGTGCTGCCTTGCTTTTCAACAAATTTTCCATGGCAGCTTTCAAACAACCTGTTGAACATATTAAAAGCAATAACCATTTAATTAGCCATACATGATCAGAGCAACGCTGGCAGGTAATGCTTAAAGAAACAGTGGGTTATAGCCATCATTAGTCCTACTCAATAAACTCATTTGGGGTACATTCATTTCAGCGGATCTACTTGGAGTGGGACGCGGGTGGCGCTGTGGGTAAAAGCCTCAGCGCCTAGGGCTTGCCGATCGCATGGTCGGCGGTTCGAATCCCCGCGGCAGGGTGCGCTCCCGTTGCTCGGTCCCAGCTCCTGCCAACCTAGCAGTTCGAAAGCACCTTCGGGTGCAAGTAGATAAATAGGTACCGCTTTATAGCGGGAAGGTAAACGGCGTTTCCGTGTGCGGCTCTGGCTCGCCAGAACAGCGATGTCACGCTGGCCACGTGACCCGGAAGTGTCTGCGGACAGCGCTGGCTCCCGGCCTCTAGAGTGAGATGGGCGCACAACCCTAGAGTCTGTCAAGACTGGCCCGTACGGGCAGGGGTACCTTTACCTTTACCTTTAGCCCTTGGCTCTAGCATCAGCACCAACTCTCCTCAGCCCTTGCTCAACTTGGCAATCTCCCTTTTTGACAAAAATGTTTCTCAGCCCAGAAAAAGGTCTTTATGGAGCCATCAACCTAGTACTCACTCATTGAAGCTCTGTCGCCAAGTGACTTGAAGCAAGGTCTCTCAGGATCTCAAGATACGTGGAACAATAGTCTTAATGATTTGAATAGGCATGCTTAGTTTATTTTCCACTTCTAATTATTCTTAGTGGTGATCTCATAACTATGAAACTCCCTCCCAAGGGATATGCTTTTATCAGTTCTGGATTTTAAAATGACCTTAAAAACCTATTTGTTTTTATTTGATTTTAGCTGAGATAGTGGGCTGGATTTCTGAGGATTTATCCATTCTATTACTGCTTGTGTTAATTTCTTGTTTCAGTTACTATTGTTGCATTACATATTTTGGGTATATGGACCGCAATAAAGCTGTGTGTGTGTGTGTGTTTATAATATAAAATGGTTTATAATATAAAACAATATAACTTGATATAGTATTGGACTGGACATTATGATATTTTTAGCTGCTTTTAAAAATTACTTCATTTTATTGGAAAAGGTATTTGTAGTTGCATGTTTTATTTTTAACTTCCATGTAGGCCACCTTAGGAGGGCTTTTGCTGTGAAAGGCAGCTTAGAAATATTTAAAACCAGGACCTTTGGGCTAGAGATTTAAATAGTGAACGAAGGCTGAAGTTTTGCCATTCTCCAGAGGGTGTGGTTTTGGTATGTCAAACAGGATTTTATTTTTATTTTAACATTGGAACGCCATGATGTACAAATTATTTCTGAAATGCCTCTTTTTTTTAAAAGGCAGGTGATTTGGGGTGGTTCTGTGTTTAAAAATAAAAAAAACCCCAAGCCTCCCTGGCTGCCACAGAGTCACCCGCCTGATTCTCTAGATTATTACTTTTAAACAAATATTCTTGGTCTATGCACAACAGCCCATAGCCAGCAGGACACTGTTGCTTGCATTTGGAATGGGTAGGTAGGGAGCAAACAGTTAATGCCAGCCTTTGAAACATCTGAAGTGAATTTGTGTTGGCAAAATGGAAACAACTGAAACAGGAAAAGAACAGTTGTGCTAATGCTTGAATTTAATGGCTGACTCACAACTGCCTAGGAGGTGCATGAAAAGTATCCATGCGGTGCAGGGAATCTGTATGGCTAGCCACTTTTTTACATTATAGCCGCTGTGCAGAAGAGCCACCACGCAGAAGCTGTTTTAATATGCCTCTGAACAGCAATTGTAATATACAGATGGAATCTGAAGAGCTGAAATAGATGCAGAATGTTTGAACCATAATTTGATCTGTGCTTTTTATTAACCCAGACTGAACGTCCCCCAGATGCAAATTTACCATAGTACCGCGCAAGAGCATCACTTGAAAGCAGTTTGGAAAATCTTGATTGTGCTGGGGATGGCGCTGATAAATTAGGAGTGGCAGATGGAAAACAATATACCGTATTTTTCTGTCTATAAGACGTCCCCATGTATAAGATGCCCCCTATTTTGGGGGACTCAGATTTAAGAAAACCCACCCTCGGCACTATCCGTGTATAAGACGCTCCCTAATTTTGGACATTATCTTTTAGGGGAAAAACCTAGTCTTATACATGGAAAAATACGGTATGTGTGTTAACAGGCACTGAATTAAAAAAAGCAAACCCAAATACATGATGATTTGGATCTTCATTTTCCTATATATACTGATAACTGAAAATACTGCAGAGAAAGAAGAAGGGAGGCATTTGGAATCATAGAATAGAATCATAGAATCATAGAGTTGGAATAGACCACAAGGGCCATTGAGTCCAACCCCCTGCCAAGCAGGAAACACCATCAGAGCACTCCTGACATATGGTTGTCAAGCCTCTGCTTAAAGACCTCCAAAGAAGGAGACTCCACCACACTCCTTGGCAGCAAATTCCACTGTCGAACAGCTCTTACTGTCAGGAAGTTCTTCCTAATGTTTAGGTGGAATCTTCTTTCTTGTAGTTTGGATCCATTGCTCCGTGTCCGCTTCTCTGGAGCAGCAGAGTAATGCGAATGTTCTTTTACAGTGGTGCCCCGCAAGACGAAATTAATTCGTTCCGCAAGTTTTGTCGTCTAGCGAATTTTTCGTCTTGCGAATTATTATTTCGACAAAGGAAACAAAGTCGCGAGACGTTTTCATCTTGCGAAGCAAGCCCATAGGGAAATTCGTCTTGCGAGGCAACTCGCAAACGGAAAAACCTTTCGTCTAGCGAGTTTTTTGTCTTGCGAGGCGTTCGTCTTGCGAGGTACCACTGTATATTCTGTTGGAAGCCGCCCAGAGTGGCTGGGTAATCCAGTCAGATGGGCGGGGTATTATTATTGTTATTATTATTCCTTCATATTATAAAGCAGTTGGGCAAGAGAACATTGGGGACTTTGTAATATTTGCTTTGTTCACCAATACACAAAGTGGGGGCAAAGATCTACCCCTATGGCAGATCCACTACCCCACAACTAATACCCAGGAAGATAACGTGATTGTTGCCCCTTGGTGTTTCTCCCCAGCATCTTAAGGCTTACTGCCCTTGAACAGGGATGTTCCATCAGAAATGCCACCCAAGCTAGAGGCCATCATCCCATTTTGTAATAAATTCTGACAGTTTATTACAGATTCCAATTCTGTTTATTACAATTCCATTTCTGGGCACCACAATTTAAGAAGGATGTTGACATGCTGGAAGGTGGGCAGAGGAGGGCAACCAAGATGATCAAGGGTCTGGAAACCAAGTCATATGAGGAATGGTTGAAGGAGCTGGGTATGTTTAGTCTGGGTAAGAGAAGATTGAGGGGAGATATGATAGCCATCTTCAAATATCTGAAGGGCTGTCACATGGAGGAGGCAGCATGTTTGTTTTCTCCTGCTCTGGAAGGTAGGACTCGAACCAATGGCTTCAAGTTGCAAGAAAGGAAATTCCGACTAAACATTCAGAAAAAAAATCTGACAGTAAGAGCTGTTCTGCAGTGGAACAAATTCCCACAAGAGGTGGTAGACTCTCCTTCCTTGGAGGTTTTTAAACAGAAGTTGGATGGCCATCTGTCATGGATGCTTTAGCATTTCTGCATTGTAGGGGGTTGGACTAGATGACCCTTGGGGCCTTCCAACTCTTAAGAGTCTATGATTCTATAAATTAATTATGTGTTGCGTGAAGTTTATAGGTTGGTCTGCAAATAAACAGAATTGTATGCTTAATGCACTTTTGCCTGTGTTACACACATTCATTGTGGATTTTCTGAATCCATTATGGGTTGGTATGTCATCCTATATACAGAATAAAGCAAGGCTGTCATCACGCTACAGTTCAGCCGGCAGCCATTGCCACGCCAACTCCAGTATGAGGGATGGCTAGCAGGCTGTTAGGGGAGCAAGCAGTGTGGGTGGGGGGCAGGTGGCCCAGGGAAGCTGGTCAGTGGTGAGAGGCTCTGTTAAATGCCCCTGCAGCAAGGTTTAATGGAGGGAAGGAGGCGCTTCACACAGGGGCTTAGGGGCAAGCTGGGGAAGGATAGATGAGGTGGTTGAGCCAGGGGGGTTGGTCAAGTGTGGGGGTTGGCAAGCAGGGGTGAAAGTCCCTAGTATCAGTAAGACTGCCATAGTTTTCCACTGTAGTTTTCACATTTGTGTTTATACAGTGGTACCTCGGGTTACAGACGCTTCAGGTTACAGACTCTGCTAACCCAGAAATAGTACCTTGGGTTAAGAACTTTGCTTCAGGATGAGAACACAAATCACGCAGTGGCAGCGTGGCAGCAGCGGGAGGCCCCATTAGCTAAAGTGGTTCCTCAGGTTAAGAACATTTTCAGGTTAAGAACGGACCTCCAGAACGAATTAAGTTCTTAACCTGAGGTACCACTGTCCTGTTAATTAATGAAATAATTTAGCATTTTATCTAAGGGAGATGGTCCCTTGATTAATATGGACAATAACAAGAGGTATAAGAGGAATTAATAAAAAAATTAAAAAAGAATGCCTACATTAAACCCATATCTTTATAGACATTGCTTTGCACATGTCTTTAAAAGAAAAGAGACTGTTCCTGACATGTCCCTCAAATGCCCCCTAATGACACCAGCAAAACACATCTATGCAGGCAGAACTCTTCTCTACCTTCCCTGGGGGCTCCTCTGAGACGTTGTGCAGATTCCTAAAGCCCCTCAGCCGGACTCCTGGCAGAGGAATTCTCAGTGTCATTGGGAACATTTAGCATTTTTCTAGGGCTGAGTGGGAATTAAACAGCATGAGCCTGCAATTTGAGGATGGGGAAACCCCCATGTATGTATGTATGTATGTATGTATGTATGTACAGTGGTGCCTCGCAAGACGAAATTAATTCGTTCTGCGAGTTTTTTCATCTTGCAAATTTTTCATCTTGCGAAGCACGGTCAAGTCGCAACTGCACCTCTTCAAGCGGTTTTAAGAAAAAGGAAACAAACTTGCAAGACGTTTTCGTCTTGCGAAGCAAGCCCATAGGGAAATTCGTCTTGCGAAGCAACTCAAAAAACGAAAAACTCTTTCGTCTTGCGAGTTTTTCGTCTTCCGAGGCATTCGTCTTGCGAGGTACCACTGTATGCATGTATGTATGTGATGTGCTAAGATGACAAATGAAATGAAATACAATGGCTGCTGGTTTGGGCTCACATTTGCAGGCTTTATAGCCTGTCACGCTGTGTACAGTATGTAATTTCAGTTTCACCATTTCGTTCCCTAATGTTTTGGATGCTGTACTTGGCTTTTTCTCACTACATCTCTCCATGCCAGCCCAGAAGGAAATGTTTCATATACAAGAGTGTAAAGTAGTTAACATTCTTTTTAGCTCATCAGCAACTTGGCCCCCCCAGCAAAGTGTGTGTGCTTCTCTGTTCAACATGAAGAAGGGCTTGATGACAGTGCTGAGTGACACGATGTCATTTATGGAGCCGATTTGGAAACAGCTCTTAGCCTTTCGTTAATGTTGTGGGATTCTGATTAAACCGACATGCAAGTCTAGATTTCATTAGGCTAAGCCTAGGCTAAGGAGACATCAAAAGAAGGACCTGGCGAAATTTCAGGACCTCTTGCTGGGGTTGTGGTGGGGGTGGCTATTGCGCATTTTATACTGGATGCTTCTGAAACTCCATCTTGCTCATAAAGAGGTTGTCTTCTCAGTTGTAAAGTGTTTTGCAAATACTAGTACCTGGCACACAGGTGGAACTCTATCAATAATAGTATCAGATTATATCAGGGGCTCCGTTGTTTGGATCAGAATGGTTTTGAAACTTTGAAAGTTTAATATCGTCTTGTGTACTCACATGTCTGGTATTGATTGATCGATTTTCGTATCCTTTTCTGCTGAATGTTTTGATGCTACTTTTACGGCTTTGACTTATATTTTAATACTTTTAGTATAAGCAGATTATGGAGTGGACTGTAAATGTTATAAAATAGGGCTGGGGGACCTGCAGCCCTGAGGTCCCTTGGACTGATCTTCAAAGCCCTCTGCAATTCTTTGTTCAAGCCTCTGGCAAGAGAAACCCGTTCTTCCTCCAGCAGGGAGGAAATTGTGGGAGGCAAATGAGAGAAGGGCTGATGGCTCTAGCCCATTTGGTCTCACTCACCCCTGGCCTGTGCCACCTGACATTTAACCTCTGAGGAGAATGCAGCTGTCAACTGAAAAAGTTCCCCCATCCCTGTTGCAAGTAAAGCCATTAAAATCAAAGCAAACCTTCTTCCTAGTCACTCCCAGCACCTGTCTCCTGAAGGAGCTGCCTCCTTCTGCCTAATGGCAGGGCTGGCCATGAAGAGCACCCTTGTTTAAGGAGAACTGTGCTGGTGAAATTGCAAACATCCCTGAGCCGGTGCAAGGCTGAGCCACAGAACCTGGTTCTGTTTATGCAGCAGCACAGCCAAAGTAAATGAATCATGGGAACAGAATGGGGGTATCTACTATAAACCTAGTTATGGTTTCCCTTCCGTTAGGAATTGTGTTTTCATGTTGCAGATTCTTGGCCTATATTGAACAGGCAGGGATCACACACATATATATCTTAGTAGGAAAACCATATGTGGTTTATTAATTACAATTGTAAATGGTTGTGGAAATGAGAGTAGCAGAGCTGGAAATAAAAGTCCATTAAAAAAAAAATAGTCTGTAAAATTCTTCACATTTGACTCAGCCTCATTCAACAGGATGCACCCTCTTCAGGGTGAGAGGAAGTTCAGTTTCCATATAGCTTAAATCCTGGTCTCTTTTGAGCAAGAACTGCCAACTTTGTAAATTATGTGTGGTTTTAGTGATGATGTCTACTGTCTTTTAATGACTGAGGTGCGAACATCAGTGTTTGCACCGGAGACCTCAGATTAACTTCAACCATTTCCCATAATTCAGCGGAAACTGTGTTGCAAACCTGTCGCCCAACCAATGGCTGAGTTCACAAACTTTTATTTGTTCTATCCATCTATGTAATTCAGAATTATTATTTTTTCCAGTGTATTTCTTTTCTATGTTTTTCCCTTTCAAGGTCTGTATTTTTCATACTCGGATTTCCATTTCCCTTTGGACTATGCTACATTTATAGAATATGTTCTGAATACATTAATTTTCTCTTTGCTGTCATTTTCCATTCTTTTATTATGTTTTGTACGAAAGTGCAAGTTGCTTTAGCCGCTGACCTGGCAGAAAAAAATAAGGATGTGGATAAGCCAACAACATTAAACCTCCCTCGTCCAAAATTAAAGAGTCCCATGCAGGTTTTGCTCACTAATAAATAAAGTACTGTCAGTTTGACCTGAATCTGTGTGTAAGGCTTCATCTGGTAATGTATATCCTTGTGATAAAATATGTTACGGTGCTGTTAATTAAATATATTGCTGGTGAAGGAAAACCTGCAAAGGATGAGGGACATCAGATCAGATTAACATTTGGAATTTATTATTGCTTCTACTGTAATCAAAATATAAACATGATTGAAAAAGCTGTTTCTCCATCTGGAGAGACTGTCTTGATTGTGGCCCTAGACCTTAGATTTAAGAGCAAGTATCCTAGGAAAGCATCTGGTGGACAGCGTTGTTGACTTCATATTTTGATACTTACACTTCACTTTCAGCAAGCATATCAGCTATCAGATCTGTGTATGGTAACTTTGCAGGGCAGTCCTTAATTGTTATCCTGGTGTTTTGGGTTATTTTAGGGAAATGAATTCAAGGGGTGGGAGGGCCGTAAAGTTGATTGCAGCAGCAGTGCTAGCTGAAGAAGGGAATGATTGATTGCTTTCCTGCCCATGGAAGAAAAATGGGAATCTTGTGGTTAAGGGGCAATTTTGAGTGCAAAAACAGTCCTAAGGGAAAGTGTAAATTATTCCTCCCACAGTGCCGTTATTGCAATCAATTGTGTAACCTCCCTGTGTTTTAAACCCCAAACCCAAACAACCATGTGGTTTGAGCCTTAGCAACTGTTTGCTGTTAAACAGGACTTGAAAAATACTGAAGTGGTCATTATTACCACTACCTTCCCCATCTGTCAAAGGCTGATTTGGATTTCCGGCCAAAATTACCCCACAACACCTCAGGTCAATCTTGTTCAAGCACCTTCTCAGACCTGCCCAAATCCAGCACTCAACTGCATGAAGAAACCTAGTGCTTGTGTGCAGATGGGTTGTGTGCTTAAATGCTTAAAAAATAAATAAAGTACGTTCTCCATGCACAGAATAAGATTTGTATAATATGCAAATGAGGCTGCTTAAGATTTGTGGAACCAGGACATGGCAGCCCTATCCCTCTCCCCATTTCGAATCATTGACTGGCAGAAAAGTATATGTTGATCAGGGCATGAGTGAAGTTGACCTTCGATGTTATGGAAGGGGAGGGGATGACTCAGCCTCCTTCTGTCCTGCATTCAAAGAACATGTGAGGGGGTCACACTGAGTAACCCCAAAACTGCTGTTGAGGTGACTGCCGACCATGGCTCCTGCTAGCCACATAGCCAGACCAGAGGACCCTGCGTGATCCATATGAATTCATGCAAGTAGACCCCTCGATATGTGCCGGGGGCAGATGTCAGGGACACTGAGGAGTGGTCTGCACCGGAAGAACAGGACTTGGAGACTGACTTGGAAGAAGTCAGCTGGAAGACGAGAGAGGCAGGAGAAGCTGCAGGATTTGAGAGTGGGAAAAGGCGCAGGAGGAAGGACAGGTGGGGCAGGCTGGGGCAGAGTCAAGGCCTTCCACACCTCCTCCTGCTGCCCCCAACCTTCCCTTTTGACAATAAAGAGTCAATTCCTCCCTCTGGACATTATCTGCCTTGACAGCGCTTGTGACACATGGAGGAGGTTCTGCGTGTATACCTTTGTCTGTGCCTGTCAACCTTTCATGTGGCTGCTGAACGTGTGGCAGCAGAGACAGGGCCGGTTCCTTCAACACGAGGTTCCACTGAATGCAATTTTTCAACAGAAACCCTGTGTTCTTTGTAGTGGGTGCAGCACTCCTGCCATTAAGAAGAGGGCAGGTGCCTTTTGGTGTGTCTGTGTCTTGATTAATGCTACTCCAAATAATACAACTGAGTTTGGCATCAGTAGTAAAGCAAACTGCTGCAAGTTCTTACCTCCCTGCTCACATTTAAAAAAATCATAGTACAGTTCAAATGGGGCTGGGGGAGAGTTAATCCCTCTCTCTGCTTTACTTCAAAATTTTGGGAAATTGTATGTGTCTCCAGGCAGTTAAAGAGCAGTCGGAAAAGGACACACCTTCAGTTTCTCCATTTAGAGACATTGTGAAGGTGGAGTTCCTAATCTTTCCAGAAGCTCCCATGTGTTATGGTTATACTTTGGAAATGTAAATGTAGCAATGATTAGGGCCAGGAAAATGTATTTTCCTTCACAATCTGCATGCCAATTCTCAGCTTTCTGTCTAAAGTTATATATTGCCAGTTGGCCCAGTTACTGATATAATATTAGAAAGCATTGTGAATGTCTGACCAAATAGTAAGTAAAGTAACCATGTTGTTTTTGAGTGGTGTTGTATATTATTGCTTTGTTTAACTGTGACAAAGTATTTGAAGAAATAATTTCTTTTAGACTTACTTTCCCATAATTTCCAACTCTTCTTTTACAGACTTTTTTTTTTTGGGGGGGGAGGCAATGCTGGCCATCTATATCGTCTTATCATAAAATATCAGGGTTAAAAATACAAAAAAAAGCACTATTTAAAAATACAAATAGTTATTAAAGTGGCTGGCTAATCAACTGAAACATCTCCAAAGGCCTGTTGACATAAAAAGGTCATCAAAATCAAAAGGGAGGGGTGTCTGACTATTCTCTGCTGGAAGAGTGTTCCACCACATGGGAAGAGCGGCACTAAAGGCCCAACTTCTAAAGGAGTCCAGATAGTCATGGGCACAACTGACAATGGAGGACTGAACTGGACCCAAGTTGTTCAAGGTTTAGTATAGCAACACCTTGAAGCTGGCCCGATAGTGTATGGGAAGCTGCTCTAGCAGAGATGTCCTGCGGTCATATGCTGTTGGCCATCTGCTCCCATTGGCAGTCTAGTCTCTGCATTCTGTGCCAGCTGGGGCTTCCAGACCAGGCCCAAGAGGAGCCCCATACAGAGTGCACTGCAGTAATCCAGTCTCAAGATTGCCAGCTAATCAGCTCATAGACCACAGTGGCAAAGTGATCCTGATTCAGGTATGGCCTTAGCAGGTGCACCAGACAAAGCAGGTAAAAGGCACCCTTCGCCACAGAGGTTTGTATCCAAGAGTCCCTGCAGTTCTCTTCCAGCCACGAGGGCCGGGACAATTAGATGTTGTCATTAGATGTGGCTATGACCTTTGCTTTGATGGTAGTTTAGTACCCTGCCCCCAGCCATTTCATTATTCTATTGAAGTTTGAAGCACTTTCCCAGAAATAGAGAAATGACTATGGAAAAATAAACTTTCCCCCAGCAATATCAACATGTTTTAGCCACCATATTACTGGAAGTAAATCTTTGGAAGCTGTGCATAGGAAGCCAATGGAAATAATTGCTTGAAAGATCTTAACAGAGAGATCAAGTTTGTATGTATTACAAACTGGTCCTGAGCAGCTGTGGACAGTTTATTTTACTTTTACGTTGAGCAATTTTTGTTCCTTTTAATATCCAAATTTCCAGCACACGTTCAAAGTGGGGGCAGGGAGAGAGTGAGAGCAGGATCCTGAACATTTTCCTTCAAAGGGGTGTACAAATGTGTAAATCAGGGTGGTCCCAAAGCATTTTGCCCCCCCCTTTCCCCCAGTAAACAAAGAGTACCAAACTTTTCATCAGGGTATGGCACACCCTAGTCAAGCATTTTTAATTTTTTTCTTCAAAGGAGAAAGCCTTCTGGATGCTGGACACTTATAACACAGGAACAGCTGACATATAACTGGATGAAACACAGATTCCATTTTGAGCTTAGATTAGAACTTCCCTCATGTGAAACCCACATCGTTTTTGAATCATGACATTAAAAGGGACCGCCAAGAACAACTGACTCAGTGTTTCTTATAATTAATGCAATTAAAAAGACAAAGATATACTTCCTGTGTACTACTTAGTGCCATGCTTGTCTCTCAGGTAGTACAAACATTTCCCCATGATGTGTGTTTTCCTATGTGGTCATGTAGACTTGAAAAGGACATTACAAGGCATGAAGTCAGACTCCCCTGACCCCTTAGGCAGGGCATGTAAAAGAATCATAATTAATTCCTGTCCACATTTCCAATGCATAGTGTTCTTTATCATTGAGCACTTTGTATTGTGAATTTTCCAACAGGCAGAGGGCCTATCTAGTCTTCTCACAGTGGCCAATCAGATGCCTGGAAAGCCCTCAGGCACATTCTGCGCCTCCTCCAACAGTGGGAGATAGAACATAGCAATTTTGGCCAGTAGCCTTGTCCCTCGTGAATTCTTCTAAGCCTCTTTTAAAGCCATATTAATTGGGTTATTAAAGCCATATTAATTTCTTGATGGCAGAAAGTGAGGAGGAATTAAAGAACCTTTTGTGTTGTTGTTGTTGTTTAGTCGTTTAGTCGTGTCCGACTCTTCGTGACCCCATGGACCAGAGCACGCCAGGCACTCCTGTCTTCCACTGCCTCCCGCAGTTTGGTCAGACTCATGTTTGTAGCTTCGAGAACACCGTCCAACCAAAAAAGAACCTTTTAATGAGGGTGAAAGAGGAGAGTGCAAAATATGGTCTGAAGCTCAACATCAAAAAAACTAAGATCATGGCCACTGGGCCCATCACCTCCTGGCAAATAGAAGGGGAAGAAATGGAGGCAGTGAGAGATTTTACTTTCTTGGGCTCCATGATCACTGCAGATGGTGACAGCAGTCACGAAATTAAAAGACGCCTGCTCCTTGGGAGAAAGGTGATGGCAAACCTAGACAGCATCTTAAAAAGCAGAGACATCACCTTGCCAACAAAGGTCCGTATAGTTAAAGTCATGGTTTTCCCAGTAGTGATGTATGGAAGTGAGAGCTGGACCATAAAGAAGGCTGATCGCCGAAGAATTGATGCTTTTGAATTATGGTGCTGGAGGAGACTCTTGAGAGTCCCATGGACTGCAAGAAGATCAAACACATCCATTCTTAAGGAAATTAGCCCTGAGTGCTCACTGGAAGGACAGATCATGAAGCTGAGGCTCCAAGACTTTGGCCACCTCATGAGAAGAGAAGACTCCCTGGAAAAGACCCTGATGTTGGGAAAGATGGAGGGCACAAGGAGAAGGGGCAACAGAGGACGAGATGGTTGGACAGTGTTCTCAAAGCTACAAACATGAGTCTGACCAAACTGCGGGAGGCAGTGGAAGACAGGAGTGCCTGGTGTGCTCTGGTCCAGGGGGTCACAAAGAGTCGGACACGACTAAACGACTAAACAACAACAATTGGGTGGTCATCACCACATCTTGCAGGAAGAAATTCCATAGTTGAATTATGCATAGTTTAATTAGGCGAAAACATTTTTCTTCAGCCAGGCATTTGGTTGATTAATATTCTACTGCCTTTTAAATGTGTCTGTGGGAAGGGGTGATTATTGTTTTGTTTTAATTATGTACTTGTATTTTATTTCGTATTTTGTTCTGTGAACCGCCCTGAGATCTTTTGGTGAAGGGCAGCATATAAATCAAATAAGTAAGTAAAGATTTTTATTTTTGCATTGGCTACTTTAGAGATAAAAAATGGTTTAGGATCCTTGCAGCATTCATTGTGACTTGCAATCCTTTCATCTAGTTCAGGACATGGGTCCTATAATGCTTGGAAATATACTTATTTATGACATATGTATGCCACCCCATAATTTAAAGTTCAGGAGATCTGAAGCAGAATCTACTAGAGGAAATGATTTTGGTATTTTCATCCTCTTTGAGGGACTCAGAGATTTAAACCCACATTAACTAGAATAGCACAACTGAAGCCTATGGAAGAATGCCAGTTTTAAAGAGCTGAGGCTCTGACCTGTTGTCAAACACGGGAGAGACTGGTTTCCAAAGGGGGTTGTTTGGGCTTCATGATGAGAATGCACTCACTAAGGCAACATGGATTTTTCTAAAAGGATGGTTTCAGTGATTGTTCGGGTAAGAAGGACGAAGGGGAAAAATGCAATATCTCTTCCATAAAGCATAAATGTTTTTTAACCAAAACATAAATAAAATAAACTGGAAATGACTTCTTTCCTTAGCTATTTCCCCTCCGTTCTGACCACCAAGCATTCATGGAGCCATTTATCTCAGTAAAAGAGAATGAGTTTCAGGCCTCCCTGCCAGTTCTTTTTAATTACCACATGTAACATTGGTCATGCCTGTTAGGAATAATGACTGAACAAAGCTTTTCCTGAAGTGGCTTTTAGGAAAAGAGGCTGTGTTAGATTAGAAATGATTGGCAAGATGTTGATCACCCTTTTATTGAAATCTTTTCTTTGTTTAATTTGGTTTGAAAGGGTGTGTGGGAAAACAGCCATATCAAATAACAGCATTTTTGGGCAGGGCATGACTTGCTGCATATGTTTATATAAAAATTTGATTGTGCTAAATAGAAAACCAGAAGGGTGTGCAAGGATGATGAAGGGCTTCAACGTTGAACCTAGGTCACATTATGTATGGTCTGCAATGTGTTTGACACCTTTATCAAGGATGGAGAATGCGTTCAGATTGCCTGGGCAGTATATTTCAGGAAGCTGCATTGAGGTGGCTTGGTTAGGAAGCGTGAAAAGTGTGAACACTGTTGTTTCTGCTTAATCTGTGAAAATACCATTCACTGAAGGACAAACAACACATGGCTCACCCTTAAGTGCAGGAGTTTTCTTCTTTAAACAGCCAGGATGTTGCTCCAACCCCAGTCTGGATTGAGACCCTGCTGTGAGAGGTGGGGGTTTTAACCCTACCCGCTCTACTGCAGTCTTGATCCAGATCAAGCCACCTTCACCTGCAAGTGAAAAGCTTCCTATGCAAGCAGCTGCCGCAGGTTCCCGATCCAGATCAGTTTGCAGTTCTGCCTGGGCACTTCTGCTGGTGGACAGCTCTGAAGACAAAATGGTTAAATTTCAGAAGAATTGTTTACTTTGCACTTGCATTCAGAAGTAACACCCGCTATGTTCAGTGACGCTTCCCAAATAAATGTGATTTAAGAAATCACCACAAATGAGGTCTGAAAAAAGATGGGAGAATAAACATGCAAAGAGTGGATTGAAATGGTCTGACAGCACCATTGCCTGCAACATTCCAGAGCAAACAGTATGGAAACCACAGTGCACCACAACCCTGTTGTTCTCTTGAGCAGCCAACAAGCTTTGTGTATAAATCACATGCATGCCTTCTTGGAAAGCATAGGTCCATTTTTGCATTCTGCTATATTCATATTTTCAAGGTTCTGTAATGTGCAGCCCTTTTCAGGGAGGCCAAAGTAAGATTAGATGAATATTAGTGTGTCCTTAAAGTTTTTGTGGTATTTGTGTTATAGAACAGGAATAGCTTTATCTCTGGGAAAACAAAATATAAATTCATCATTGGGAATCAGTTATGGGTTCAGCGTTCTCTGGATTCCAAATAAATACACTCACACATACCACCCTTCCAGTACTCAAGGCAACTAACAAAGAGAGAAAATGCAACAAAATAACTAAAATAGGCTTTAAAATGAGCATCTGAAATAGTACAACTAAGGAAAATGTGTTCACACACTCCAAACACTAGACTGAATAATGGACTTTGTCATGCCTCTGGAAAAGCCCATGCCAATGAGCAGATCTGCATGTTACTATTTAGTTATTTAAGACATTTATTCACCTCCCTTCAGCCAAAAGGGTTCCCAGAGCAGCTCACAGCAACCAATGGTAAGACAATCCAGTTCCTGCCATCAGGACTATAGTCTAAAATCTTTACAATCAGGGTGTCCCAAAGGTGTATCTGAGCTGTGATTGCAGTCCATAATGAAAATTAAAGTTTAGAATCTGCTGTTCCAATTCATCCTTATTCAGAGCAGTTGCCACCACAGTGAAGGGAGTATATAGCCAAATCCACGGTCAGCTATAGAACTCCACAAATACAAAGTAAAAACAGCTCCATGGCCAACACTAGGAAAGTCCAAGTTAGAATTGTTGGCACCACTTTCGTTGAGATGCTGCTGCTGTAAGTGAGCACTGATTCATTTCCTAAATAACTTTGGACATATTTGCACTGTAGGAGTCATGCCTGCATTATAAATAGATGTACTTCTCAGTTCTTTGGAAAGAGAAGGACCACCATCAATCTGATTCCAAAGTTGTAGGACGAAGGGGCATTGCCAAGAATAAGGAAACCGATATATCATCCATCATACCTGCACTTGGAATTGTACAGAGATCACATTTAATATTATTTAATGTATGTAATAAAGAAAAGGAGAAACATTATAGTGATATTTGCTAAATTTACCACATAGTTAATGGTTTGTTAGCATTTCCCTCATAACATTTTATTTTCAGAGGTCTACTTCTTGGCTATGGATGTGAAACTATGTATGCCTCAAGGAGGAAGTAATTCTAGGCCTACATCCCACCTGCCAAGGTTATAGAAAGAAAATTTGTCATGCTTTAGCAGTTTTCTTCTCTGTGTTAATGTATAATTTAGGCCAACGTGGTTTGAAAAATAAGTCCCTGCTTTGCTGGTTATTATGTGCTTCCTCAGCTTACCCCCAGGTGAAAGTCCTCACCATCTCCTTCCTCAGTATTGATGGCAATCCATTACCACACTTGTTCCCTGTTATTACACCTCCTGAGCACAACTATTTCTTAGGAGAAACAAAGAGAACAGTGGGGCAGCCATAAAAAATGACAGCCCTGTGTCCCTTGTTCTACTCATTTCATGTATTTTTAGGGATACTCAACATACAATGTGATATTGTCACACATTCAGTTTTCTCCATTTCCACAAGTGGTTTTTCAGGCAAAGTAGATCTAAATAATATACCCACAAAGAGTGGGAAATAGCTGTAAAACATGATTAATTATCTTTCTCTAATCAGGGGCAATGAGATGTTAGCCTAGAATGGCTTCCTCCTTGAGGCATACCTAATTTCACATTAATGGCCAAGAAGTAGACCTCTGAAAATAAAATTTTATGAGGGGAAACCTAACAAACCATAGCTATGTGGCAGATTTAACAGAAAGCACTATAACCTTTCTCTTTTTCTGTATTGCATACATTAAATAGCACTACGCTTGTCTTGCCACATGTTGAGTATGCCTGGAATGATATACAGGGAAGAGAGGAGAATGAGCTACTGCTTTCATTGTTGGCCCCAAGTCTGGAGCATCGTCTCTAGTTCTACCCCCATGTCTCTGCCCTCCACTTTCATGTTATTGCTTCATTGCCCTAAGATGAAGTGTATACTGATTTGGGACTTGTTTATATAACTAAGGAATTGGGTATTATCAAAAAGCAGGAACTCTGAAAGCAGCATGAAGCAAATAAAAAATGTGTCAGTTGTAGGATGCATAGCAGCCCAAGCTCTCTTTCACAGTGTGTGTTTCAAGGTAGCACTTGATAGATTATTATGGGAAGAGCGGCTATTTTGCCTTCAGTGAAACGCTATACAAGAACCTAGTTATGGGCCACTATATTTTCTCTAGACACAACAGCATATTGTGCCCCAAACCCAAAGCTTTCACACAGTGCCTCATGATACAGCCTGCTTGAGAGGGGTATAAAAAGGTAAAGGTACCCCTGCCCTTACGGGCCAGTCTTGACAGACTCTAGGGTTGTGCGCCCATCTCACTCAAGAGGCCGGGGGCCAGCGCTGTCCGGAGACACTTCCGGGTCACGTGGCCAGCGTGACAAAGCTGCATCTGGCGAACCAATGCAGCACACGGAAACGCCATTTACCTTCCCGCCAGTAAGCGGTCCCTATTTATCTACTTGCACCTGGGGGTGCTTTCGAACTGCTAGGTTGGCAGGCGCTGGGACCGAGCAACGGGAGCTCACCCCGCCGCGGGGATTCGAACCGCCAACCTTTCGATCGGCAAGCCCTAGGCGCTGAGGCTTTTACCCACAGCGCCACCCGCGTCCCAGAGAGGGGTATAGGGCATATTAAAAAGAAAAGGAAGAAACCCACTTCCTTGCTCTGGATTTTTGTGTTGTCATTCCATCTGAAACTTTGATTATTTAGCTTAAAATGATATCATCGCATGTGTGGTAAACAGATGGAATTAGTCGATGATGTGTTACTTGGTTCCGTCACTCGCTGCTGTGTGGTTTTATGTAAACAGCTAAAGAAAAATCCAAGTAAATTCACTGAAGGCAAGATTAAAATCAAACAATTGTTCTTTGGCTCAAGATCATAAAGGAGAGGAAATTCAAAGCAAAGAATCCAAACCTCAAATATCCAAGCGCAATGTCATGCCAACCTTAATTTTACACAACTGCACCCTGTTGTGAGTTGATATTGGAGGTTTGATTCTGAAACTTGGAATTTATTGCTTTTCTGAATCTCAGCCAGAGCAATAACTCTCCTTTAATGTTGTATTTGTTTGGTGAATAACTGCTTTTGGAATTATTTTAATTGTGGACTTTGAGGTTGTTTTTTTTTGCCAATCAAAATGAGGCACATCCCTAATAAATGATGCAACTTTGCAATATACAAGATTTTGTAGTAAAGGTGGTAGGAGATCTGTGAAGCGCTGGCACGGTGAGGAC
Source organism: Podarcis muralis (assembly GCF_964188315.1). Taxonomy (NCBI): domain Eukaryota; kingdom Metazoa; phylum Chordata; class Lepidosauria; order Squamata; family Lacertidae; genus Podarcis; species Podarcis muralis. The sequence continues at coordinate 58,702,106 of NC_135666.1, forward strand.
TAGAATTAAAGAGTCCTTAGAAATTTGGAAGCATTGTCAACAAGTTCTGTACTGCAAAAAAGATGAAGAGTAGGCAAAAACATTTGTAAACTGAGACACTTGAACTCCTGCTGATTTAAGTTAATGGAAGCTCCACAAGGGTCTCAAAGAAATCTTTACTCCAATGATATCCTACCCGGTCATTGCTTAAAAGTTTGTGATTGAAAAATAACCCGGATCTTAGCAAATGTAATGAGCATAGCAGAAACAATATTTCTGTTACTGTGCCAGCTTGGATAATCAAAATCCAGTGGCAAGCTGGCGGGAGAATTTATATTGTATTGGGGAATGGTCCTTGAGGACTTTGCAGTGGGACTTCCCAAACAAAGGATTGATCCTGCTGCCAATCCCTAGGTCATATCAGGGCAAAGTCTTTAGTACTCAAAAACCTGAAGCCAGCGTGCCAAGGAATAGCTTCTCCTGTTTATGAAAGTGAAATTCTAAGATTTGGGATGGCTACAGCTGTGTTTCTCTGAATCTCTAAATTAGGGATTTGAAGTCTCTGAGGTTAAGTTAACCTGTCTTGATATTATTTGCGTTTGAGCATGACATAAGAATACAGTACATAAGGCTGCTTTTTCAATGCTAAATTGCGTCAACATTTTATGCTTCACATGCCTCAGATCAGTCAGTTTTAAATTTAAACCCAAAATGAACAATAAATATTAAGTGTTCTTAACACACACACACACACACACACACACACACACACACACACACACACGTTCATGCTGCAACACTGTTCTTTGGACAAGCACAAATTATTCTCTTGCAGAGGGTAGGAGAGCATTTGGCTGCAGGGTTCTCATATATCCAGCCACCATGGCTAATAGCCAGGGATGATGACAGTTGGAGTCCAACGATATTTGGAGAGTGCAATGTTGCCTACCGATGAGGTAGTTGATAAGGCGTAGAGGACTTCTGCTTTGGCCCTGGCAGCTGCCTAAGGGTGCTGTGTGTCAGTGCTGGCCCTGCTCTGAAACAGGATAGGGTCCCCCCCCCCCCCCCCGGCGATGTTTGTGTGATGAACTCAGAATCTTCTGCCCACTTTATTCTCTTAGGTGAGGCAGTGAATTATCTGCGTCCCTTTCCTTGCTTTGGTGAAGCGAGAAAAGGGGCAATTGGACTTCAAACTCTTGCTTGTTTTATTTGCTTTGAGGTTTGGAAATGGCGGTGCCAATTAAAGTTGACTCTGAAGGGTTTGGCTGCACTTGGAACTAATCTTCATTGAATAAGAGGAGGCGGACCTGCCATCCTGCAACAGAGGGGAGTAACTATTCAAATACGAAAACTAACAAGTCTTATTCCCATTGAGATTGTATTATTGATACCATACATCAGGGAACAAGAAAATGGGCGAGGAAGGAAATAATGAGACGTTTTCATCTTTCCTCTCGTCCCTGTGAACCAAGAGCAACACATCTGATAGGGATAACTGGTAGGCAGGGCTGAGGGACCATAAGCTGCAATAATTTTATTTTTGGAATCTGGACAGTATGTGTCCTGGATAGAGATTTCTTGGCTATTAGAGAAGATAGCAAAATGCCATGCTTCTACTGTGATAACTCTACACCCTCAGCCCTCTCTGAAATCTGGGACCTTTCTTCAGCCATGCATTCAGTGACAAGTTCTCAACCACAATGCATCTGGGCATTCTTCTATTTCTTGGCTCACCAGCCTCTGTTCTGCAGGGTATTTATTTTCTCTATTTTTTTATCCCACTTTTCATTAATTGTTGTTTCTCAAAGTTCCTCTTATTCAGTAAAAAAACACACAGAGAGGCAGGCCCTACTGTCAGTCTTATAGCCTAAAAAAACAAGAATTCCAAGCCAGCCCTTCAAAGCCGGAAATTGCTGCTGAGCTATAAGCTATAAGCATCATACTTGAGACAGGATGTTCTTCCCTTGCTCTTGGTGACTCTTAATCCTTTTCAGACCTGGTGCCTGCAGTCAACCAAGTTGGGCCCTGACTGGACCTTCACTGGCCTGCCTCAGCTATAGAGCCACTCCCCTCTGGGACTCTGTGTGGTGTTTTAGTGGTGTGGGGGCAGTAGTGGTGCTTTTGATGAGAGCCAAGGTTGACTCCCATCCATGGCTATCCACCTGAGATCAAGTGATACCTTATTGATCGAGTGATCTGTTGAATACTCAAACGTCATATGGAAGGAGAAGAAAGCACTTTGTCCTAGGAAAAATATTATAAGGCAGATCGTTTATATTATATTATATTTACATGTCACAGAAGGAGGTGAGATCTCTTGAGTCTTAAATGGTAGCCTGAAATCTCCCAAGAACAGGGGTGATATTATCTGTGTAGAGTTTCTTAAATGCATGGGAAACACAAATTCAAAATATACTAGCCTCTTGAGTGTTGCATTGCTATAGAAAAGTCCCTGACCCTCTGCTCTGAAATTATAGCCAGAGGAAGAGAGAAAACATGTGTTCAACGATAAATCTTTTACAATTCAGTCTGACTGAAGGTGTCACTAAAAGATTTACTCATAAAATGTTCAAGTCTGGATTTGTTTAAACAAATAAGAGAATAGCTGTACTTTGTGATATGATTGTGGGTGCATGAAGAGTTAGGAAAGGGAAGCTTGTAGTAGGACAAAAGTACATTTCCCAAGGGGTTTGCTTTCTCTGGGTTGGGATGTGGCCATATTAGGTAATTACTATTGTCTCCCTGTTTCCACTAGGAGAATCTTTTTAGGCAGTCTGCTCAGTGAAGCATAAATCCACTTGGCCTCTGTTGTGCCTAAACTATGGCAGTTGAGACCACAAAGCCAGCCCTATGATGAAGCTGGATGAATCAGACTGTGCCAAACAGCAGATTTTGCTGGCCATAAGGAGCTGCAGATTGCCAAAAAGCAAATCTGATTTAGTTTTAACAAGTGCTATGGCAGCATTGGTGGATCAAAGCGAAACACAGGGAGATATAGTCTTCTGACCACCAATACCCAGACACAGAGCAAAAGTCACAATAACGCTTGTACATATTAAGTTAAAACAGTTGAATACAATATAAAATATAATTTACACTAAAAAAAAGCCAAAGTAGTTAAATGCATCTGGCTATTTTCATTAGTGTGCTTATGGCTAAGCTTTGACCAACATTTTTAGTATTTATCCTGCCCTCCAAATTTTGGGAAAACGTTGAGATGTACTGACTGATTCATGTCTGTGGAAGTTTTCTTTAGTTAAAAGAATGTGGTATTTTATTCTGTTAGTTTAACTTATTATTAGATTTTTGGATATACATAAGTTGTAAGTAAAGTTTTCACTTGTTATCACAGCATTGGTGGGGACATAGACAGGAATATGGAATTTTTTCTAATCATTTTGGCACAATCAGTGTGTGATTACCTCCGTATTTTACTACATTGCCTATTATATATAATCCCATGAATGGTTTTTATGGCACTGATATACACCCATTGCACACATAACATCTCTCTCTCCCCCCCACCCCCGCAACCCACATAATCTTGAGAGTGGCAGTAAACAAGGAGTCCAGCATTACAGTTGCAGGTACGATATATTAGTCCAGGCATAGGCAAACTAGACCCTCAAGATGTTTTGAGACTACAGTTCCCATCATCCCTGACCACTGGTTCTGTTAGCTAGGGTTCACAGGAGTTGTAGTCCCGAAACATCTGGAGGGCCGAGTTTGCCTATGCCTGTATTAGCCATTCCTTTCTTCCACTGTAAGGAGACCACCCTAATTTGCACCAAACCACATAAATATAGCTGAAACCATTGGGGTAACGTTATTTAAATTTCTAGTTTCTCGGGGCAGAATCAATGTTTGCCCTTGAGAGTGAGCGTATGTACATCCAAGTTTTTTCAAGTGTTTTCACTAGCCAAACCACAAACAAACCACTTTTTAAATTTCCTCAATCACAGAAAAAAAGTTTGGCAAGGGGAACAGCTGAAGAAAAAAAATATATGAGATGAGGAGAAAGCCCAGGTGCTTCCATCCACACACCCCCTTGGGGATTGTGGCCATCGTGTGTGTGTCAGCACGCAAAATGAACTGCCGTGACCAAATAACCCAAACTTAATAATGCATGATATAAGTCAAAATATATAGGATGAGAGACCTCTGTATGGTTACAGAAGGAATTTGTTGAAGAGGTGAAGGCCCTATTTGTTTGTATAGAATTATGACCCCTGCTTTCATTCGGAACATCCTGGAAGTGGCCCAGGATCCATATGAAGGGGGCTATTTGGCATCTAGTCTGCCGTCCTCCCCTCTCACGCTCACTGTATGTTTATGACAGGAAGTCAAAAGGTTGTCCTCTTTCTCTCAGCAAGATGGCCTCTGAGTGACACCAGGGATGCCATCAAGCAAGCAACATCAAAAGGCTCAAGACAGGATTCCTGCAGACCATAACTTTAGTTGGCAGGGATTTAAGTAGGCTGTCAAGTAGTAGCTGGGGGTGTCCATCTGGCAGTCTAAAGAGCGCTATGTCTGCTATTCCCTTAAAGTTGACTCGCAGTTAAATTTTTCCAAAAGGTTTGAAACAAGGAAGCTTGTTGACCATATACGTAGAAATTGGTCTTAACTGCAGACCAAATGGATGGCCCATTCTGCACCTCACTCAGATATTAATGAGGACTTTAATGCTGAAGAAACAGAAACAGTATTAAAATTTCGAAAGGGATAAGGAAAACAATGCTTCTCTCCAATGGAGAAAGTTCCACGTCCAAGCAAAACCTGGTTAGCTTCCATAGCAAAGTTACAGTTTCCAGATATTATATGTACCAAAGGCAACAATGCAAATGAAAACATAATTTTGTGTTTAAAGAGGGTGGGAGGGTTGCTGTCCTTGTAAGCAGATGCAACACTTTACATAGGAAAGACTATTTTGGGTTTTTTAAACCCTTGAAGGTTAAAGAGAATGTAGCTGACCTAGACAGCTTAATCATGGGGTGGATGAGGTTAAAAAAAAAGTGCAAATTTCATCTTTATATTTATTAAATTTGTCGCATATATACCCTACCTTTAAAGAAATTCCCAAAGCAGCGTAACAATAAATATCACAATATTAAAAATCAAATAGCATAATGTGCCTCAAGTGCCAACTGAAAAGCGAGTGTGCTTATGTGACGCTGGGTATGGTTTCTGGAGTCCAGCTCTTCCCTATCTGGGTGTTTCTCCTCAAAGTAGGCAGACCAAATAATTCTGTATTCTAATTTTGAGCAGGACTTTGAGGTTGGATAAATTAGTTGGCTGTGATGTACATTTTAGAGCATGTACACTGGATAGAACGTTTTCTCATCTTGAAATGACATTTTGATTGACTGCATGTCAAAGATGTTTGAAAGTTGGAGGTAAACTTAAGAACAAAAAAACCAAACCACCCTCTGAGAGCCAATAGAAGAAGAAGAATTAAGCAGTGGTCAAAATTATGCTATCGCTTTTGCTATTGTAACCCGTCTCAACTGACATCAACCAAAATATACTGAGCTCACACTTGTGTGGCTCAAAACAGAATTTGGCTATCCAGGCCAAATGTGACCAGCCAAATTCAAGTATAAATGTCTGCAAAGTTCAATAATTATTATGATTTCTATAGCAGATGGCCTCCGGGCTTCGAGTATGTATTTGATTTTCCAAAGGGAATGTTCCATTGCTCTTTTTTCTTTGAAAGCAATACAAACACAATGCCAGTAGTCTCAAATCACAAGCTGTTACAATTACCCTTTTATCTCTACACAGTGGTTAAGAAACAAAGTTTGGTTTCAAACCTTCAGTACATTGTTATGAATACTGGAGGGGAAAATGTTTTTAAAATAGTTCAGTGGTGCCCTTTAAAACCCATAAACTCTTATTGTGCCTCTTCTATAAGTAGCAAATGGCTGTGAGGTGTGTGCATGGTTTTCTTCTGAAATATTGCGGACTGTATAAGACTTTGTTTGCTTAATTTTTCAGTGGAACTGAATTTTTATGATCTGCTCATAAACCTCCTGAACATAGTGGTCTAAATGGAAACACTGACACAATCTTAATTACACTGGCTCCAGCATGATACAGTGATTAAAGTTTGTTTATTTTGCACAGGAGTTTGTGTGTGTGTGCGCGCGCAATTTCATTGTTGGGGAAAGTAATGGAAAAGTAATGTGGCAATGGAGACTATGACACTTTATTCCTTTGCTTCAGAACAACAGGTCCATGTTTTCAGTTTCAAACAATTTATTTATTTTAGATGAAGATAAATCTTGATACACTGAAGTTTCTAATTTCTACAAAATTGCAATAGCTACCCTCACCCCGTTGCATTCTGTTCACCCAATTGAGCTTATGTCATACGGGAAGCTCTGGGGTCTCCTTTTCAGGTAACCTGGTCCAGAGTTGTTTAAGCTTTTATATGTAAATAACATGACCTAAAAACTGGTGCAGTGACTCAAAGGCCAGTGCAGATATTTGACCACAGTGGCATAGTGTGGGGGCCATGGGGTTGGTTGACCCAGCCACAAAAATTCTTAACAGCGCAACCCTCGCTATGCCACTGTGCCCCAAAGGTGCCCCAAGACTGGGAGGGAGGTGCCTTCCTTTCCTAGTCTGGCAATGCGCAGAACACATGGCGTAAATGTCTCCATGACAGCCAGGTGGGCTGCGAGCAGGGTCCTCCCCTGCTGGGCTGGAGCCCCTTCTCACTGTCCACACTTTTTGGCACCTCATGTCTGCATCCTTCGCTTGCAAGCGCCACATGCCACACACTTTTCGAGCCATGACTGGTGCCGCTGCTGTGTGTGCCAGGTCATTGCTGCCGTGTGTGCCAGGTCATTTAGCTCCCTTCCCCCCCGCTTCGGGATGGAGGTGCCACAGAGTCCCCAACCAGGCCCCCATATGAGATCAGGCAGCCAAAGACATGGTGGGCTTCTGCTGGAATGTTTGGCGTGGATGAAGAGGAGGCCATGTCAGCCTTGGCTGCCAGCCGGACTGACGGGGCTTCCCGCGGGCACACTACAGAGAGCTGAAGCGGCTGGTGCAGAGTGAGGCACGGCAATAGAGGGGCACTGGTTGGGAGGTTGGAGTCTGCGTCTGGCACCACCTGGGAGGAGGTTGTGCTAAAAACTGGGGTGGGGGAGGACCCATGGCGATGTGCTAGCCCCCTTCCCCATGGTGATGCCACACCCCCTTTTGCACCTTGCCCTGGGCATTAGCAACCCATGTTATGCCACTGCAGGAAGGGGCACCACTCAATATCCAGGGCACAGCATTTTTCACCAACTGCAGCCTCTAGACCAGCCATGCGGGAAACCACAAATATTTGTCTCTGTTACTCAGAACTCCGTTTCTTACCTCCATGAGAACATCACTTTGGGCTCAGGGGCCTGGCCTGCATCCTCCACAGTAAAGCTAAATGTAAATACATCATTCAGCTTTTTATATAATCTTACGTTCTTTTATCACACTTTTAACTTCCCTGTCATCTAATGGTATAGCTATCACCATCATCGCAAGCTAGTTTATTGCTTTGGTTTTATTTGATTTCTTTTTGTTGGTCTTCATTTTTTTGCACTATACTCCTTAAGTACTTTTTATTTATTATCCCTTAATGTGGACTGTACTTGCATTTCTGTTGCCAAACTGTAAATGAAAATCAAAAGAAAAGGGCCTTTATGAATAACTTATTAGCCAGCAGGCTTTTCAACTGATACATTTCTGATGAAGCACAAGAGAGGATATGTCACTTTCCATAAGTGACTGTAAGTCATTGAGAAATAATTAAGTAAATAGCATGTGTCTCATAAACCTTTCAAATGAAAGAGCACCGACCCCAAAGCATGGTGGAGATCCTAGCTGCTGGGTAGGGCTCATATGGAGAAGAGTGTCCCTGCTGAGGTCCAAACATTTTAAAAATAATTTGTTTATTGAAAATATACACCCACCCAACTCAAAAGCATGCTGGAGACCACTGAGATAATAATTTACTTATGAATGAGGCTGTGTAAAATGTAAGTTCAGGTTGCACGGAGAAGTAGAGATTGGTAAGATCATGGTCAGATGAAGTAATTCTTTAATGTGAATGGTTAGGCTTTAGCCTATTCAGAAAGGTGGCTGGCTAGGTAATAATTTGGGTCAACAGGTATTGGACAGTGGCAAATTGCTTAGTAAAACAATAACTCCAGCCTTATCTATATAGCAAGTGTTGTGGAGCTTTCTTGCTTGAGTGGCCGTCACCAGTTCCCCAGTTGCAGCTTAAGCCTGCCCCCATTTCTGGACTTAGAAGCTGACTTAGCAGCTAGAAAACACAGATATGTGGCATCTTCATTTTATTCATTGCTTGGATTGGATTAGGACCAAAGGACCTGGGTCATTGCTCTTAATCCTTCATTGCTCTTGATCCTTATCCCAGAAATGAGAGACCCTTTTCTGTTTCGTTATAGAATGAAGTGAATTATGCAAAGAAGGTTGGTGGATCAAACATAGAATGGTGACCAAGCCCTTGGAAATCGAAAATTCAAGCTACTGAAAGACTAAAAAAGAATATTTCACCCCACCATAGCATTAATCTCCATAAAGTTTATCTTATTTAGGAATCAGCAAGTCAGGAAGCATTAAAAATAATTTAGCAAATATTACATTAGTAAGCTGGATGTGTGTGCTGTAATCCAAACTTTAAAACACCGGTCATCACTGAAGCATATGTTGCTGAACTCAATGGGATTGTCTCATTTCCCATCTCTACTTTTTCTTGGCAACATTTTGTCTCGATGGCACCACATTTCATCTCTCTCATTGCTGAAGATGAATTTCGACTCAAGATCCTGGGCCAAAATACCTCCAGCCTTTGGGATGGTCCAGATGTGATTCAGGTCCATCTGTATTTATCATGTGTTTTTTTAAGAGGCCGAAGCATAAACTGACATTAAAAGCAAGCATTGGTGGTATAAGTAGCTTTGGAAAGAAGGCCGGCATAAATCCTGACCATTTCTCTTTTTGCTGTGTTTGCAAAACTCACTTCTGGTCGAAGTGTCCTAGAGGAAGTGCTTTTTAAAGGTTTTGCTAAAGACTCACAATTCCAAACTTCTCCGGATGGAATTTCTGTTTCCCCCCATTTTAAGCAGTCTAATCTCAAATGTATTAAACTGGCTATCCAAATCTGAGGGTGTACATAAGTGAGGGCCATTCAGTCCTAAATTATTGTTTTTAAGAAAGCAGTAGTTTGCAGTGAAGCCTGGAGCTACAGGTGCTTTTGTCCCAGGGACTTCAGCAAAGCTTTAGCATAGGTAACCATTGGCCTGGATTACCATCTTAAATTTCTAAATTCTTGACTAATAATGAGATCCTGTGAGAGTTGCTGGAGCAGGGGGAATCCGTTCTTGTAGCAATTGTAGGCTGCTTGATATGGAAATGCTAGGACAGAACCTGTGTCAGCTGCTCATGAGTAGTTCAGACTTTGTTTATCCTTGGCAAAATTGCAGTGTAGTTCATGTGGAACCTATGGAGGGGTGAAAAGATAGGATCTTGACAGGGCAGTCCTATAATGTCCACTCAAAAGTAAGTTTCTTTTAATCGAATGAGGCTTATTTCCAGTAAACTGTAATCAGAGATATGGTAAATGGCAAAATAAAAGGCAAAACTTTGTCTCTTACTTGATAGATTTCATACTGTAAACCTGCAGGCGACGATTGTTCTTCTTGCCTCAATCATTGTGCAGCCCCTAGCTTTTGAGGTGCTCTACAAATAATGGCAATAATAGCTATTAATGTTCGCTCTAAGTGACATAAGAGGCAGGTGGTTGTGGCTCAAATAGAGGAGATCTATAACAAGGATTAGGGTTCCATTCCCATGTCTGCCTCTTTGGGAGAGAAGAGAAAGTTGGAATTCAATAAATGTAGCCATTTTGACTAATTTGCACAAAGCAATCTTGTGCGAAGCAACTTCTCCTGTTGTTTTGTGTGTGAGTGTTATTTTTACTAGTATTTTCATTATGCACACTTTCCTCTAATATATGCATCTTTGTAAACATTGATTGGTTGGAGAACTGCTTCACAAAATTAAGATGTGTGGATTTTTAAGGCTAGCTGTGTTTCGGTTCATATATTGCTTCAGAAAGTGTGAATTTGATTGATTTAACTTCAAATGCATATTGAACCAAACTTATCCTCCATCCCTAATCATGACTTAAGTTCAACTAGCTCAGTCTGGATCCAACTCAATATGTGTGAGGTACTTTAAATGCATAACATTGTTTCTTTCTCTGTGTTTTGTTTTTACACGGAATGTAAAATTAGTGGTGAGCAGGGCTAGTGCTCTCTGTTGCCGGAATCAGCACAGGTCCAGAGGAGACCAAAATTCCAGCTCCACTATTATCTGGTCCTTTAGTGGGTCATTGTTTGCCATCCTCCCAGGGAGACCCTTTCTCCCTAACAGATCCTTGGTGACTCTGAGCTTCTCGTTGTGTTTACAGCCTCCTCCACTCCTTTTTTTTTTTTTTTTAATAATTTTTATTAATTTTCCAAACATGTAATAAAAACAAACAACAAAACAAAACAAAACAAAACAAAACATACACACAAATAAACATGTATAATTTCATAAACTCATTTTCCTTCACCTTATTTCCCAGACTTCCCCATACCTCCCTTTTTCTGCATCCTTATTTTTCCTTTTTGACAGCAACCCTCCATTCAATTAATTAGCTCATCTTCATTATAATTCCCTTAAATTTATGATATACAGCTGCAATTCTCTGTTTCTTAACACCATAGCATCTCAGCACTCCTCAATATTACAACAATTTTTAAGGTATATTTTAAATTTCTTCCAATCTTCTTCCACTGTCTCACTCCCCTGGTCACGGATTCTGCCGGTCATCTCTGCCATTCCCATGTAGTCGATCACCTTCGCTTGCCTACAGCCTCCTCCACTCCTGAAGCCTTGGGGTGATGGGAAAGAATCAGCGATCAAGGCAGGATCTAAGTGGTTCTTTGGACCCTGGCAAGGATCTTTGAGATAGATCTCTTCAGACTAAAGGTTCCTCCAGGTCTTCAGTTGGAATGTAGTTTTCAGGGCCCCAATCCTCTTCCTCCAAATATTTCTCTCCAGGGACTGGATTGGATTCCTTAAGGGAAAACACTGAATTCTGAGTCAGGATGTTCCTTGGTGTAGGTCTTTGACTAGCCATGACTGTTCTGTTATAACCCAGTAGCTGTGTCTTTCTGGTGGCAACACTCTCCTGTTAAAGACCTCCAAGGAATGTCCACCAGCTAAACTCCCATCAGAAACTGGTTCTACAGCACAACTCTTAAGACCATTGTTTATGACTGTATTTGTGTTGGTGATAATGATAGTACTGCAACTATAATTAATTACTATGGAAAGTGTGTATATTTATTTGATTTCTGTCCCACATTTTAATCAAAATAGTGTATGTAAAATAGTACAATACAGTTATATTAGGGCTCCTTCCAGGCCATCCCTGCCCCCACCAACACTTGGCACTCTTCTGAGTTTTCCTCACCACTCTCACTGAGTTTTCCCAAACATTCCCCCCTCACAGACCACTTGCACATTGCTGAGAGTCTTGGTGAACCACCTCATCATTTTCCTGCTCATTGTAGCAATTGTAGTGTGCTGTGCTACTCGCTGCAAGAGTCCTCATTGTGTTTTTACTTTGAACCACAGGTCACAATTTGCGAACCTCTGCTTTAGGCCATTTGGGCTATTCCTTTCCCTTGATAATTAGATGATCTTTGTATATTTACCCCAAACCTGTAGTTTCTTTCACCAAACATTGCTTGGGAATATCATATCATTCATCTCCACTGATTTCCTCTAACAAGCTCTGAAATAATTTCCATGTCTGTGGCTTATTGTCTTCAGTTACTCTTACACCACGAAGTTCAGGACACCAACGTTGTGTATTTTTTTGCATGCAATTTTTGTCATGTTCCGGGATGCCCTGTCACAAGCCTCTGTTCTTTACAAACAAAAGACACACACAGAAAAAGACTTTTGCCTTGTATGAAGTAAATTTTATTGCACTAATTTAGCAAGATTCACGGCTATGGGCAGCAGTTTATCAAAACAAAATCTCATTAAAATCTGTCTGCACTTTGCTTTCTCTCTCCTTTGTATAATAAGATAGTGGAGCTTTCTGTGACCAGACAGTAACTTGTGGTAACCTGCGGGTTGTGTGTGCATACATCCATAGACCATGAATGAAACTGTTGTTAGCACTCTTAAATGTTGGCCTTGCTGTGCTAATAATGTTGGGAAGTTTCTGCTTTATCAGCAACAATGACTGACAAATAATCAGCCATTTTTGTGATGGGAAGCCCAGAATATCTGCTCTGCTGAAGAAGAAAATAAATTTCATGCAGAGAGACACTGCTGTATTTATTCTAATACTACTTCTGTCTGAAGATGACATGGGGATTGCATTTTCCTAATTACATTTTAGGATTTACTCATTTTTCCCACACATGCCCCAAAGTCAGTGAAGCAAAAGCATTAGTGGCTGGGCCTTTACATGTATAGTAACTTCAGTATTCGCAGCTCAAGAATATGAACACAAGTTAGATGCTGCTGTGTGGTCTGACCGGCATTTGCAAAGTGATAATTGCTGATAAGCACATGGTTATACATGCATTTACTTTAAAGGGACCTTTGAGAGCATCATAAATAAAGTACAGAAGCCCCGTCTTTATGTGCCTTAAATGGCTGAATGTGTGTGCTTGCTGTGATGCGTAAATTCAGCTAAAGTTGAAACGCTTTAGTTGTTGGGTAGAAAATATTAATTTCTATTGAGAACGTGGACTATTTAACAATTTTTAAAGCGTTAGCTTATATTTCATTCGTTGAACTTATATGCCACCTCTCTGCCAAGGCACCTAAAGCAGTTTACAATATCAACTTACTAAAACAAAGGGAGTGAACATAAAGTTGGTCTGGAAGCGGAGGGGAGAGTCCAGCAGGAGGAGGCACAGATGGTGCGTGTGGACTCAGACTAGTTCTGAAAGACAGTGACCTTTAAAAACAACTGATGGTGGAGGCAGAAATATTATTCACATAGTACCATAATGCATGTTTCAATTACATTCTGATCTCCCATACTGTTTCTAGGCTTTCAAAACAAAGGATGGCTACATTGTGGTGGGAGCAGGAAATGATCAACAGTTTGCCACTGTCTGCAAGGTAATAGTAATTAAAGAGCAATTCACAAGGTGGGAAGCTCAAGGCGATAATGTTGATGATTTCGCGAATCGCCTTTAACATAAGTCACAAGACCGTTTACAATAATACGATAATAACAGTACAAAAGGAAAAAGTCGGTTTTAGAACAATACAAATAAATATGTTGCAGGTGTATGATTCTAGTAAAATGTTTCACCGATGACTGGTTTCTAAATGAGCTAACGTGGAATATCGATTCTTACATAAGAAGCAGCAGTGACATATTCTGTTATATAACTTAGGGTTGCCATATTTCCAGAGATAAAAGTCCAGAAAAAGTTGTTGGGCTTTTTCCCCGGCAATCACTAGAATAAGAGTCTTTAAATAAATAGCTAGGAGACACATCTGAGATATTATTATTGTTTTAATATGTTTTGACTATGTGTACTTGCACACTAGGTTTCGGATGTGAGCTGCTTGTGTTGTTGAATTAGTGGAAAATGGAGATAGAAGAATTTCAGTTAATTAATAAAAGGCATGATGGACATATTTTACTCCAATTAATTAAAATTAAATTATTTTTAATTAATTGAATAAATGTGCTTTTGGATTTTACACATACAGTAAATGTTAAATGCTTTATGTAGAGAGCCCAGTTTTATTGATTATATTCTTTGATATTTAGTGTATGACTGCATCTCTCTCACTGAAGACCGATTTGCACAACTTTCTGTGATGATTATGTTACTGTATGCATTTCAGATCCTGAATCTGCCTGAAATCAGCCAAGATTCCAGATACAAAAATAACCAGCAGCGAGTGCTAAATAGGAAGGAACTTACGGAAATTTTAACAGCCAGGTACGATTTATAAATTTAAGCTTCAAGTGTTTATTTTTGCAAACTTGTTTGCAGTCATGGCTATTTTATTATGTATAGCTCATGTAGGCTAATATTAACTATGGGGTGTTATGTAAGTTTATAAAAGCATAAGATTTCAAGTATTCCACCAAATGGATGTCACTTAAGAAATTTTGTCTTAGGCAGGATTGTCTTCATTTGTCTTTAACTAGGTAAGGACAAATTTGTCTGTTTCTGGTCCCTCATAATAACATTCAGTTTTCACATTAATATGTGCCTTTAAAAAACAAGGACCCTCAAAACACATATTTCAAATGGTACTTTTTCTTAAAATAAGTACTTAAATGCAACTCTTACAACTAGCTATAAATGGCAGGGGTGCCCCCTATCACCCTTGCTATTTATTTCTGTCCTGGAGGTGTTGCTGAACTTGATTAGGAAGGACCAGCGGGTGGAAGGAATACAGGTCGGAGGAAAACAATATAAACTGAAGGCCTTTGCAGATGATTTGGTTTTGACATTACAGGAGCCAGAACCCAGTACAAAAAGAGCTTTAGAACTAATCTCTGAGTTTGGTCGGGTGGCGGGATTCAAGTTAAATAAACAAAAAACTAAGGTTTTGGTGAAAAACTTGACACCTTTAGAAATAGAGGGGTTTCAGAAGGAAACGGAGCTAAATGTGGTTAAAAAAGTGAAATACCTGGGGGTTAATTTGACTGGAAAAAATTTGAACTTGTTTAAAGATAATTATGAAAAATGTTGGTCTGAAATCAAAAAGGACTTAGAAATTTGGTCAAGACTGAAACTTTCCTTGTTGGGAAGAATTGCAGCAGTTAAGATGAATGTATTGCCAAGAATGCTGTTTCTGTTTCAGGCCCTGCAGATCGTGGACAGGGTGGAGTGTTTTGGAAAGTGGCAGAGGGACATTATGAAGTTTGTCTGGCAGGGCAAAAAGCCCCGAATAAAATTTAAAATATTAACAGATGCGAAGGAAAGAGGGGGATTTGCCCTGCCGGACTTAAGGTTGTACTATGAAGCTGCATCCCTCTGCTGGATGAAAGATTGGTTTTTGCTAGAAAACACTGATGTCCTAGATCTGGAAGGGTTCAATAATGCTTTTGGATGGCATGCATATTTGTGGTACGACAAGGTAAAGTCTCATAAGTTATTTAAAAACCATATTGTCAGGAAATCTTTGTTTACTGTCTGGACTAAATACAAGGACTTATTTGAAAACAAGACTCCGAGGTGGCTGTCACCAATGGAGGCTAAGGCCACAAAAATACTTAATATGGGGGGTGGTTGGGCAAAATACTGTGAAATAATAGAAAAAGTAGGGGACACTTGGAGGTTGCAGAGCTTTGAAAAATTGAAAGGAAAGGTGCGAGACTGGTTTCATTACGCCCAAATTTTAGAGATCTTTAAAAAGGACAAAAAAATTGGTTTCCAGGTGGAAAAATCAAAATTAGAGTCAGAACTACTTGAACCCAAGACGAAAGTGCTTTCAAGAATGTATAACTTGTTGCTTAAATGGAATACTCAAGATGAGACAGTTAAATCAGCCATGATAAAATGGGCACAAGATATTGGATACAACATTATGTTTGAAGACTGGGAAAGGTTATGGACCACCGGTATGAAATTTACGGCATGTAGTGCCTTAAAAGAAAATATTATGAAAATGATGTACAGGTGGTACATGACCCCAGTCAAACTTGCAAAGATATATCATCTGTCTGATAATAAATGTTGGAAATGTAAGGAGGCTGAAGGAACATTCTTTCACCTCTGGTGGACATGCCCGAGGGTGAAGGCTTTTTGGGAAATGATTTATAACGAGTTGAAAAAGGTATTTAAGTATACCTTTCATAAGAAACCAGAAGCCTTCCTCCTGGGCATTGTGGGCCAGAGAGTGCTAAAGAAAGATAGAACTTTCTTTTTATATGCAACTACAGCAGCAAGAATTCTTATAGCCAAATACTGGAAGGCACAGGAGTTACCCACACTGGAAGAATGGCACACGCAACTGATGGACTACATGGAATTGGCTGAAATGACCGGCAGAATCCGAGACCAGGGAGAAGAAGCAGTGGAAGAGGACTGGAAAAAATTTAAGGACTATTTACAAAAACATTTTAAGTTATATGAATGTTGAGAATTTGCTAAGTTTTGAAAAAAAACATGCTTCAGTATTGAGATTCGGAAATGATTGAAACTAAGTTATGTTTGAGAAAAGTTTAACTTTTAGAGTAAATAATTAGATGAAAATACAAATACACATGAAACAAGGTTTTAATTTGCTGATTGATTTTTATTGTAAAGAATGCAGAGATGGAGGATGTGGGGAAGTCCAGTTGATGTTGAAAAAGGATTTGAAAAAGTGAATCTTTCTTTACTTTGTAAAAAAAAAAAAAAGCTTTTGTTGTGTTATTGACGATGTATTAATGTTGTACTTTGACCCTGGAAAACAAAGCATTAAAAAAATATTAAAAAAATAAAAATAAAATAAATGGTCCGCCAGGCATCTTCTGTGCAACACCATATTGTGCATGTGGTCATCAGTGGGAGAAGTCATTTTCCTTTGGAAACATTCTTTATTTTCCTAGAACCTCTTAAAATGTTCTCAAAGGCCCCTGAGTCATCTCCGGCATGGAAGACAGTCTCATCTCCCCCATATACGTGCCCTCTCCAGTTTTATTTCAAACACCACTCTATGGGAGGGGGGTGGGGTGCAGGTTCATCCAATTCTTCATCCAAGTCCTGACGTGGGATTTACTGAAAGACAATATTCCATTTTTCATTTTTATACCCATAGTTGGCTGTTACTTGGTCGTCCCTGTTGCTGTCTCAAGTTCAGTTCTTCAGCTTATTTGCCAGATATATTATGCTATGTTAGCAGAGGTTCCACAAAATCCCTGGAGGACGTCAGATGCTGCCTGTACAGACCTATTCTGTACTTCATATGCTAATGGAAGAACATAATTTATTAAGTGTCATGTTAGTTTGAATGAATCTGGCACCCAATAAAGAAAGACCAATTGTAATATAAATCTTGGTCCGGGATCTTGGAGTCATATGTTTCCATTCCTGTTCCTTGTAATTTGGCTTGTATTAGCTAATAGACATCATTTGTGGAGTGATCACATTTTATATGGTAAATTTTGAAAGACAGGTTATGTGGGACTTGTTGCTGTTTCTTGGTACGAGCAAAAACAAAAACAAATAACCCCCTTATTCCTTGGAGTCTTTGCAACAGTATCTAAAACAGAATAATTGTGGAGAACAAGTCATCCGTCACAAGAAGAAAGCAGCAGAGTAGATTAATGCTAAATATCCTTTATGGGTATGCATCTGGCAGAGTTTCTTGTGGAAAAATATGTTGAATTGCCAGGAATGGCATGGCGAGATAAAGTTTATCTGCAGTAGTGTCAGCAATCACACTGGCCACAGTCAAATTTAATGCATTGAAGAAGTGAATTATCAGAAACTAGAAGTCGGATTAGATGTGAGGTTCAGCACAACCTGACTGCGCATGATGCATCTACCTTGCTAAAGTTAAGCAGGTCTGGGCAGAGCATGTGTGGAAGGATGCCTAGGAATCCCACATAGGCTGCCTTGAGTTTCATGAGCTGCTAAATACATAATCAAACAGACTGTGAAGCCCCCCTCTCCTGCTGAATCCCAGGTGCTCTCAGGACGCCCACCCTGCTTGCACATGAGGGGATACTTAATATGGGAAACCCATGTGATCTTGAACCTCCCGCTGCCTGGCAGCTATACTCATTCGTGAGAAAGGCTTCAGGAGTAAACCCTGAGGAAAAATCAGCCTTGCAAAACAACAACAATCTTTATTATGGTCCGGAGACCCAACAAATCGTTACAAAGCAATACACAATTCATACAGCCTACCTCCAGGTTAAACAAGAATATAGGAATCATTGGTTCCTGCAACCACGGATAAAAACTTTGCCACTGCTAATGTTCTAGCATTTGTCCGGTCTTCCAATAGGAACCTGACATAGTGAGCCTCTGATTTTCCCAGGAAAGGTACCAGCAAGGGTAGTATCAGTTCAGCCCTGGCCTGCTCATATTTTGCACAGTGCAACAAAATATGTTTTATGGAATCGATGTCTTGAGCACACGAGCAAAGTCTGTCCTGGTAGGGAACTCCTCTCAACCTGCCATCCCACCTTGCATTTTCCGGAGAAGAAAAGGCTAAGGAGTAACCCTACACAAATTTGGAATGGAGCCCCTAAGGCGTCTTGTATGCTTCCTTCCGCCAACTCCTGCAGCCAAGCTGGTGCCAAACGTCTTGCTCTGCTTTCCTTTGGACCACATCAGCGATGCTGAGAGGCAGTCTTGTCTTCTGGGCGGCACAGGACTGCCCAGTCTTTCACCCCGGAGAATTCACTATAGGTGCTGTGATTCTCCAGCAGTTTGACTTCGCCCCTGGAGGTGTACTCCATTGTTTCCTGGGACAGACACCCCCAAAAATGTGCAAAGTTTCTGTGCAGTCCTATGATTTGACCCACCATGTGGTAGCTAGCTACAGGAAGTCTTCAATTCCTCCTGCCCTTGTCTGTTCTTCCCTGTTGAGGTGGTACTGGACAGCTGACCTTTCGCTGGACCAGTTTTTGCCTTTGGGTTTCCCTTCTGCTTTCACTTTCCCCTCGGTATTCCTGCTGCTTCATGAAAATCCTCCTTGTCTCTTTGAAGTTCTCACTGTTTCAGTTCAGCTGTTCTTGCCTCTCTGCCGGCTCCACAGTTTTGAGTCTCTGCCTCACTGTCACACCCATATTCCTTCTGAGACTCCTACCCAGCCACATCTCCTCTCTGTCACTTCCTCTCGCTTGCTCTCGTCTTACTTTCACATACCCACATGCCATTTTTCTGACTCTTTCTCTCATCCCATCAGTGTTCCTCAAACTTGAGTCCCCAGCTGTGTTGGACTACAATTCCCATCATCCTGGTCCTGCCAACTGGGGACCCAAGTTTGAGAAACACTGGAAGTCATGCCAGGTCATTAGTTCTGCTTTTGTTCACTCCTTTTCCCTCCACTTCTTGCTACTGCCTCCACACATTGGGGTGCTCAGGATACCCCCCCACCTCCACAGCCTTGCTGTTCTTTCATTTCATTTTTATTTATTTATTTATTGCATTAAATTTGCATACCACCCTTCACCCAAAGATCTCAGGGCAGTTTGCAGCATAAAAATACAAACTAGAGCAGGCATGGGCAAACTCGGTCCTCCAGATGTTTTGGGACTACAACTCCCATCATCCCTAGCTAACAGGACCAGTGGTCAGGGATGATGGGAGCTGTAGTCCCAAAACATCTGGAGGGCCAAGGTTGCCTATGCCTGAACTAAAAATACAAGATACATATCCTTCTTCAGTTCAGGCACCTCCACATCTCTGGCGCTCTTCCTCCATTGTCTGATTTCCGGTCCACCTCTCCCCGCCCCCATATTAATGCAATGTGGCCTAGGCAAGAAAGCCTGGACAAGGCAGCTCCCCAGCATCCATCCATCCTGCTCTGCTGCCACTGCCCATCACACAACGATGCCGCTATTTCAGCCTCCGCAGTGTCAGAGGCTGGCGAGGGAAGTGGAGGGAGGTGGATGCCCCAGGTGAGCTGCTGGGGATGGGCAGGGCAGGGCAGCTCTCCAGCAACCATCGTGCTTTGCCATTGCTGCTTGCCACTCCTTGTCGTCTGTGGCTGAGGCCAAAATGACAACAGCAGCGTGAGGCAAGCAGTATGAGCTGAGGGCAGGGTGAGGTCTAAGGGCAGGGGCACAGTTTGGGCAATGAAATATGGAGAGGGGGCATGGTTTGGGTGAATTGTAAGGGGGTTGGCAAGGTTTAACGGGAGGGGGGTGGCCAAGTGTAAAGAGAGGGGGCTTGGCACGTTGTGAAGTGAACAGGGGAAGCAGCTTCTAGTTTACATACACATAAAGGTAAAGGTAAAGGGACCCCTGACAATTAAGTCCAGTCGTGAACGACTCTGGGGTTGCGGCGCTCTTCTCGCTTTACAGGCCGAGGGAGCCAGCGTTTGTCTGCTTCCACAGACAGTTTTTCAGGGTCATGTGGCCAGCGTGACTAAGCCACTTCTGGCAAAATCAGAGCAGCTCACAGAAATGCTGTTTACCTTCCCGCCGGAGTGGTACCTATTTATCTACTTGCACTTTGACATGCTTTCGAACTGCTAGGTTGGCAGGAGCAGGGACCGAGCAACGGGAGCTTACCTTGTCACGGGGATTTGAACTGCCGACCTTCCGATCGGCAAGCCCTAGGCTTTGTGGTTTAACCCACAGTGCCACTTGCATCCCTTTACATACACATACACATACACATACACATACACATACACATACACATACACATACACATAGTAATTGTGTATTTTTTTAAAAAAACTGCCTTGAGCATGGTTTTACATATAAAGGTAAAGGTAAAGGTACCCCTGCCCGTACGGGCCAGTCGTGTCCGACTCTAGGGTTGCGCGCTCATCTCGCTCAAGAGGCCGGGAGCCGGCGCCGTCCGAAGACACTTCTGGGTCACGTGGCCAGTGTGACGAAGCTGCAGCTGGCGAGCCAGCACCAGCGCCGCACACGGAAACGCCATTTACCTTCCCACTATAAAGCGGTACCTATTTATCTACTTGCACTTAGGGGTGCTTTCGAACTGCTAGGTGGGCAGGAGCTGGGACCGAATGGCGGGCGCTCACCCCGTCGCGGGGATTCGAACCGCTGACCTTACGATCAGCAAGTCCTAGGCACTGAGGTTCTACCCACAGCGCCACCCGCGTCCCTCTGGTTTTACATACACGCATAGTTAAAACCATGCTCAAGGCAGCTTTTTATAAAAATACACAATTACAGACATAACAAAAGTAGTCATAAACAATAAATAAAGCATGCAAAAGTACACAAGCAAACTGAACAATGTTCTCACATAAGTCATAGCAAAATCTAAAATAAATATACTGTTACTGATATTATTTTTTGTTACGCTTCCCCTCCCCCACCCCAATAAAACCCGAAACAACCAGCCCAGGAGTCTGTTCAGCAGCCTTGGCTTTTGTAGCTGGAGTCAGTCAGGGCTGTCCACTCCCAGCCCAGGTGGGAAAGACCTGCAAGGCAGGGAGCAGGTCTTCCAGGTCTCTGGCCTCTTCAGCAGCCCCAGTTTTTGTAGTTTATACATAAGAGCATAAGGGGAGCCAGCTGTCTTTTCTGATGAAGCATCTTAGAGTGCTTCAGCTTTTTGCATATCACGTTCATTATTTTTGACAGCGCATGCCTGGATGTTCCCTATTCTTCAAAGATCTATTCTTTCAAATCCAAAGTGCAGCCTAGAGAATGCTGATTGTGGAAAAGTTCTTTGGCAATATTTGTCACAGCATTTACAGACCTTGTGTGTGTGGCTGCCTGTTTCGTTGCACAATGATAAAATAACAGACACATATTTGGCAAGGGTACATTTCCAAGCGCTTTGATTCAGACTGCCTCAAAAAGGGCAATGTAAAAGGTTGTTTAAATGTTTGCTTTTGTTCAGAACTGTCTGTGAACTTCATCTAAACAACTCCACATAGGGAGGAAGAAGCAGGAAATGTCTCTAATGATAGGAACATGATAACGAAGTAAGATTCTGTAAATGACCCCAAGGAGGCAAGCAAGTAAACCAAGGAAATTTGGGTTGTTCAGGATAAGTATAGTATATCATATGCAAAACCGGATGACCTTGGGACAAATATTACAATCATACAACACATAAATATGTAATCAATGTTGTTATCTGACTAACAATTGCGGTTTTTAATTGGGACATGTGTTTCAGATGTAAAGGAGGAGAAAACTTTGCAAGGCTTTGAATTGGATCTTTGTGTTTAAAAATAGACCTTTTCTCGTGCATATGTCTCTTAACCACATCACATCTATCTTTTTGTTGTGAAAAATAGACGTGAAATAAAAAAAATGTGAAGCTCATTACAGTAATTAAGAATGGGAGGAAATGTACTGGGTTTTATTGAAACTGCTGATAATTTTGGTTTGCATCACTGCTGGATTGCATCAGAAAATCAGATACAATTGTAAGACAGTCTAACCATGATTTTTGCCCCAGGGCTTAGTCTCTGTATTTCTGAGGAACATGTGCAGAACATTTTTACTGCATTATTTACTACTTTGAGAGAAACTAGCTTATATATATATTAAAAATGCTGGCTGAAATGGATAGTTCAAACCGCATGTTTCCTTATTCCTAGGTTTTTGGAAAAAGAGACCACCAAATGGCTAGAACTCTTTGAAGGTAGTGGTGTTCCATATGGTCCAATCAATAGCATGCAGCAAGTGTTCTCGGATCCTCAGGTCAGTTCTCTTCGATAAACCTTTGAATGCTTGTTTAAATTTATTCACGTTTGCTCCTCTTCCATTTATCCAACCTCAGTTGATGCTACCGTACAAATAATTACGATGATAACAAAAGTAGTGGCACAGTATAGCAAAGAGATAACTTACTATAGACATTTTAAAAGCCGAATCCTAGGAAATCTTGACTCTGTTTTGTATTGTGTCACACAGTTGGTCTATTAGATCCTGAGCCATATCCTGACTACAGTTCGATGAACTTTCAGGGCATAGGGAGTTTGCTCTGGAATGGCATATTCTCTGTGAGTGGGCAATTTGTCGTTCTATATCTAATAATACAATTTGTTGTGCTTGCTGTGGGCTGGGTACTGGACCCTTCTGGTCAGCAGTGCTCAACATGATACATGCTATTCATTATATTTGTGGTCAACCTTATTCCAAAGGCTCAGCCTGGGTTATCTAAATGTTTTCAGGTTTTTGTAGCAGAAAAAGTAGAATCACTGTATGTTAAGTTATCACCATCTGAAGTAATGGAAGCAGAGGCACTGTCAAATCTTTGTAGTTTTATATAAAATTGCAACAGGTATGTTTAGGTACATAAAAACTGATATCTCTTTTCTTGAGGTGCATGTTATTCAGATGCTAAAACCATCCAATTTTGACCTTAAGATATTGTTTTTATTGGTCTTTTTTCTGTTATTCCTCTGGTTTCAAAAAGTTACAATTCCATTGATAAGAAGGCATTGACTGAAATATTTCCTTTTTTGTGTGTTCAGAAGTTACTGAATACTGTCAAGACAGTGATTGGTGAACACTATCCCACTGAAGCCAATAAGATTAACTATTCTATAACCAGTAATATTTGTTAACTGTAGAAGTGAGGCTGTTGTCTGCAGATTCTCCACATATGTGCAAATTCTCCACATATTGCGGCAAAGTAATCTGTTCTTTAAAAAGTCCGTGCCACACGATGGGACAGTTCTATACAATAAAGGCTGTGAGTAGACTTGGTTTCAAATGTGAAAAGTTTATGGACAACTTGCTTAATAAAGCAGTAACTTTAAAAAAGAGGAAGCTGTGCCCATTGCTGAGAAGGTCAGGTGAGGCCATGGGACGTCATGCTTTTGTTACATGCTGGATGTCTATGTCACATTCTGTGTGGGTTTCCCCCTGAAAAGCACGTGGAAACTTAAATCCATGAAAGTTCTGCTGGGTCAAGTGCTGGGATCATGTGCCCCCTTTATTGAATTAGTTGCACAGGTTGCTGGTTTGCTTTCAAGTGCTGATGGCTGTCACCTTTAAACCCTAAATGGCTTAGGACTGAGTCACTTGGTGAACCTTCTCATCCCATGGAAGTTTGCCTGCTCTTCAGGATCTACAGTGGTACCCCGCAAGACGAACGCCTCGCAAGACGGAAAACCCGCAAGACGAAAGGGTTTTCCGTTTTGGAGGCGCTTCGCAAAACGAATTTCCCTATGGGCTTCCTTCGCAAGACGACAGCCCATAGGGAAATCTCCGGGACAGCGGGGAAGCGCGTCTTCCCCACTGTCCTCGGACCTCCTCCCGCCGCCCGGCTTCGGAAGGCTGCTCCGAAGCCTGGCAGGGGGGCGGAGAGGTTTTTTTAAAACCCCGGGACAGCGGGGGACTTCTCCGCTGTCCGGGGCGATTTTAAAACGCTGCCGTCTCGGGGGAGCAAAGTCTTTCGCCCCTCGCCCGCCTTCAGAAGAGGTCCTGGACCTCTTCTAAAGGCGGGCGGGGGGCGAAAGACTTTGCTCCCGCCTGCCTGCCTTCCCGGGAGAGCGGAGAACGCTCCGCTCTCCCCGACGGCTTTTGAAGGCAGGCGGGGGGGGGAGCAAAGACTTTCGCCCCCCGCCCGCCTTCAGAAGAGGTCCTGGACCTCTTCTAAAGGCGGGCAGGGGGCGAAAGACTTTGCTCCCGCCTGCCTGCCTTCCCGGGAGAGCGGAGAACGCTCCGCTCTCCCCGACGGCTTTTGAAGGCAGGCGGGGGGGGGGGGGAGCAAAGACTTTCGCCCCCCGCCCGCCTTCAGAAGAGGTCCAGGACCTCTTCTGAAGGCTGGCGGGGGGCAAAAGTCTTTGTCCCCCCTGCCTGCCTTCCCAGGGGCTTTTAAATCGCCCCGGACAGCGGAGAAGTCCTCCGCTGTCCGGGGCGATTTTAAAATGCTGCCGTGGGGGGGGGGGGAGCAAAGACTTTCGCCCCCCCCAGCCTTCAGAAGAGGTCGGGGGACAGATTGTCCCCGGACCTGGTCTGAAGTCGGTTTCCATAGGAACGCATTAATTGATTTTCAATGCATTCCTATGGGAAACCGTGCATCGCAAGACGAAAAACTCGCAAGAAGAAAAAACTTGCGGAACGAATTAATTTCGTCTTGCGAGGCACCACTGTATCACTGTTGCCTTGTTACTTGTGCCAAATGGAAGATTTTTTATTTTATTTTTTAAATTGTGGGATCCATTTGGTGTCCTTACAATCACAGGAATTTTTTTTTTAATCCATCCCTTAATGGAAGAAGAGAAGTGCCTTTTCTTTTTTTACCACCTCCCCTTCCCACTGCAGCCTTCAGTGACACCCCACCTCACTTTGCTCCAGAGAATTGGAGGACTCTTCAGAACATGTTGGGGTGGTGGTGTGGGGGAGGCAGAAGGATGTTAGGCTGCGCAGAGACAGAGGTGTCTCTCTTGCTGGTATCCTATGAGGAGGGTGAGAAGGACAGGTGTGATGAAAGTTTGCAAATAGGTCAGCGCGACATCAGAATGGAAATGTTGGGAGACGGTGGGCTGCAATTCGTGGGACAAGGGAATGCAGTGCTGAAGTTGCCTGTGGTCTGCAGGAAAGCCAACTTTCTCGCTTTGTAACTTTCACAGGGATTTAAGCTGCGGCTTTTGAGCACTTACAGCAGGTTGGTTTTACAAGTGTTTTGTTAGAGGTTTATTCACATGGTGGTGCTAAATTAGTGATTATGCATATGTTCAAAGGACTGCAAAATGTAAACCTTTTAACACTGCGAAAGGTGATATTTAAGGATCACGCTGGGAGGAAGACTGGCTCCTTAAACTGAACTTTCAGAAGTTCCTATTTAAAATTTCACATGCAAACCTTTTAACTTTCTGTAGTGGCTTCCTTTTGTTGTGGTTCACATCAGTTTCTAGTCTTTATGTTAAAGGCTCTTTCCCCCGATAATAATTACAACCTCATTTTCTTCCTGTCTTCTGCCAGTTAATGTTCCCCATCATTGCTCCTTTTTCAGATCAGAAGAGCCTGGATGCAAAGGCTCTCTGGTGAAAAATCTGTCCTCGGCAAGCGGCAGCCCATGTCTGCAAGGCCACAGCTGTTCAGTGAGACACGGAGACACGGGTCTGCCAGGTCATCTAAACAGACATTTATAGGGATTGTTATTTGAAATGAAATGATCTCTTTGTTACTTAAAGTTGATACTTAATCAACTGGATTTCTCTTCACAGTATTCTTTACACCTAAGCATTTTCAGAATAGTTGTTGCTCATACCTCTGCCGTCCCCCCGCCTCGCCCCCATTGCAAAGATGAATTTTATTGCACACTGTTTTTAATGTTGTTGGGTTATTATTGTGTGCCTTGAATTTTTGTGGATACTACTTTGATTTCTTTTCTTAAAAATACTAAGCTGTCTATAAGTATCTTAAATAAATTAATCAAATAAATTTTATAAAAATAACTCACATGGGAAACATGATTTCTTTTTATTTCTATTAAAAAGTATTTCTCACTTTTCAACCCAAAGAACTCAAAAAGTGATGTCTAACAGTACAAAAATGTAATAAAGGGCAACATTTTAAATACCAATACTAAAGATAATTTAAAATTTTAAGCAGCACTGATCAGCTACAGAGCCAAACAGGGCCACTGAAATTAGACACTTTTCAACAAAAACTGAGTAGGGAAAGGAATAGGCAAGCCCCCTGAGAGAGTTTTAGATTCTGGGCACCACAGCAGAGGTGGAAGTGGGGATCTGAAGCAAAAAGGAGCTCTTCACATCAGTTGTACTATGCTGCATCTTTAAATGAGAAGCCAAACTGTGTTGTGTTATGCTTTTGTTGAGGTCACATAAAGCAAAGAGCTGTTCTGACCCCCAGCAAGTAGAATGGTGGTGTAGCTTCCTTTTTAATAATAATCTCATGATTATGAATACAGCTGCCACTTGTTTAAAGATGTTGGCTAAGTCATGAGTCAATTTTATTAAACACATTGCAATTGATTATATTGCAGATGTTGAATGAATTGTTTTACTGCTTGATTTAAGATTTCTAGATTGGAATCCGTTTCTTGGCATTTCCTTGGTCTGCAAGTCCATTGGATTTCTCTAAGTAGCACCAAGTTTAATATGAGTAGAAATTTCTTAAGACTTGAAGGAGCAGCACCTGCTGCTGTTTTTTGCCCCATTATATCAAAGTCTGGCTTATCACTATAAAGTGGGACAGGCATGCTTTTTAAAAAACAATTAACTGGGATTTAAATGGCTTATCAGACTTCCCCCTCATTTTTAAAAACAACCTAGTACTTTCTGGTTTTCTCATCCCGGAGTGTTACAGAAATGGAGAAGTATCTTACAGGGGGGCCATACAATCTACCGCCCCCAGAATCATATGAACATTCATACCTGCAGTTATTTCTATCTGTGCAGGACCTTTCTACTGAGCAGCTGCTAGCCTTTAACCTTGAAATGGACAGGCAACGTCATTTGCAAAGTCTTGTGGATCAGCCCTGAGAAGGAACATTCAGACATACAATTGGCCATCAGTATGCTGGACCATCAAGAAGGCTGATCGCTGAAGAATTGATTCTTTTGAATTATGGTGCTGGAGGAGACTCTTGAGAGTCCCATGGACTGCAAGAAGATCAAACCTCTCCATTCTGAAGGAAATCAGCCCTGAGTGCTCACTGGAAGGGCAGGTCCTGAAGCTGAGGCTCCAAGACTTTGGCCACCTCATGAGAAGAGAAGACTCCCTGAAATACCCTGATGTTGGGAAAGATGGAGGGCACAAGGAGAAGGGGACGACAGAGGACGAGATGGTTGGACAGTGTTCTCAAAGCTACAAACATGAGCCTGACCAAACTGCGGGAGGCAGTGGAAGACAGGAATGCCTGGCGTGCTCTGGTCCATGGGGTCATGAAGAGTCGGACACGACTAAACGACTAAACAACAACAATGCTGAAGTTGTACTGTTTTGGGAGAACTGTAGTAATGTACCATTTATTAACATTTCAACCGGAGTTAAGCAGCTTTTTCTTCTGGGTTGCAGCTTTTTCCTGTTTTAGGTTTAGAGATTCACCAAGGGGGGGGGGGGATAGCAGTCAAAATATTTGAAGAGAACAATTTATTTTTGGTTAACATATAAACGAGTCACTATGTTTGTAGAACTTCTTTGCAATCAGGAAAATTAAAGTCATGCTAGCCATTTCCATGCAGCTTTTTATAACCAGGCAGTTTTCATTCATTTTTTTTTTTAAATCCTCTTTTTAATCAGGCCAAGATTGTGCAGGAAAGGAATTCCCAATAAGTTTTAAACACTTCCTAGATGATCTCAATATGGTCAGAAATACTCTAGGGAACTTGTGCATGACATATAATCAGGAATTCTGTTTTTTAAAAATAACATAAACAAACTATTGTTGTTGCTTTTTAAAGACATTCAGAGTAAAATAGACACTATTTTGTTCTTTCCAAAAGATGTAACAGAAGAAAACCCAAACAAACAAAGCAGGTATTGCGCAGGGCTGCAGCATCAAGATGTTTAGTTTTCAAGTATGTGGAATGCAGGCAGATGTCTTGATCTCCAAAAAAGCGGATTCTTTTACATACCAGTCTATAGTATCATGCATTTTGGAAGAGCCTGTGGAAAATAAATTAAGAAAATAACACAGGATATATCAACAGTGTCTCGTTTTGATCCAGATAGATTTTGGGCTGTGTGTTGTTAGATAGTCATTGCCAGTCTACTGCTGTGATCTGCACATTAAAAAAAAGCTATAAAATGGATAGACTTTTTGTAACAGTGCAGTTAGACATGCCACACAAGTAGAGGATATCAGGTGTGAGACATCACCACACTGCATCACTTCTGAGAAATATTGGGAGGGAAATAGCAGATCTGAACTATCACAGCTGTCCTTGATTCCAGTTCATGCCAAACACCTGCAAGCTCTAAAAGGATACCAAAACAAAACCCCACCCTGTGGCGGGCGGCCAGCCCTCAATAACACTTCCCTGACTTCACATTGCCATAAAAAATAATTTTAACATTTTTTAAAAATAAAATAAAATACAGGAACCTTGTTCTTCCTCTCCCAGAAGTCCAGTTTAGTTCCTTTTAGCCACCCTTCCAAAGAGGATAAGTACAGTCCAGAAATAAACACACAGCTGAAGTAGTGATATGTTTGAATGCTGAAAAGTATCTCCTTGTTTTCATCTTGTGTTATTACTAGGAAGTTACGAAGTTACTTGGCTTTGCTACTTGGCTGAATCACCTGTTCCTTTGTCAGGGCACATCTGTATGGCAGCTGCCCATACAGATGAGGAAACAGGGGACCTACCCTTGGAAAAGGAAGGCAGTTTTTCTCCCTCCCCACTCCCCCATCCCATTGGCAGGAAGCAAGAGGTCACAACTGTACAACCTTTGCTGGTAGCCCAACCACTGTCTGTGTATGTGGAATCTATGGACAGCAGATACACAGTCTTGTAACAGCCATAGACGCTTTCCACATGGCAGTGCTCTCACCCTGCATGCTGTCTTCCTTTCTGGAGTTTGTCACCCCAGTCATCTAGTTCAAGGCACTTCATGGACATGAAGCCCGAATTTTGTGTGCTGAAGGTCCCAGACTTCTTGGAACTCCACTGTTTTAAAAAGGACCCTCTGTTACTATACCGGTTTGGGGCTGGGTGGACCAATAGTCTGGCTCAGTATAAGTGCATCCAGTTCCTATATCCTATAGCAAGGGTCATGCACATCTGTCCTGCATAATTTTCTTTTAACACACCCAAGTGAAAATATTACTGGCACCGTATTTTAAATGTTCTCAGTATCACAAAGCATCAGGTCCATTACTCTGTTCTGTGGAATTGCAGGCTATGCCTTGCATAATCTGTTGTTGTTGTTACCCCACACATCTGACTGGGTTGTCTCAGCCACTCGTATGGCTTCCATCATATACAAAAACATAATACAGTGGTGCCTCGCAAGACGAAATTAATTCGTTCCGCAAGTTTTTTCTTCTTGCGAGTTTTTCGTCTTGCGATGCACGGTTTCCCATAGGAATGCATTGAAAATCAATCAATGCGTTCCTATGGAAATCGACTTCAGACCAGGTCCGGGGACAGTCTGTCCCCCGACCTCTTCTGAAGGCTGGGGGGGGCACAAGGGCTTTTCTTCCCACCCCCAGCATTTTAAAAAAACCCGGGACAGCGGAGGACTTCTCCGCTGTCCGGGGCGATCTTAAAATGCTGGCGGGCGGCAGCGAAGCCTCCGTTGCCGCCCGCCAGCATTTTAAAAAACACTGGGACAGCGGAGGGCTTCTCCGCTGTCCCAGGGCGATTTAAAAGCCCCCGGGAAGGCAGGCAGGGGGGAGCAAAGACTTTTGCCCCCCGCCGGCCTTCAGAAGAGGTCCAGGACCTCTTCTGAAGGCCGGCGGGAGGCGAAAGTCTTTGCTCCCCCCCGCCTGCCATCAAAAGCCGTCCGGGATAGCGGAAAAACGAAGGCTGGCGGCGGGAGGAGGTCTCTCCGCCCCCCCGCCAGCCTTCGGAGGAGGTCCGAGGACAGCGGGGAAGACGCGCTGCGCTTCCCCGCTGTCCCGGAGATTTCCCTATGGGCTTTCGTCTTGAGAAGGAAGCCCATAGGGAAATTCGTTTTGCGAAGCGCCTCCAAAACGGAAAACCCTTTCGTCTAGCGGGTTTTCCGTCTTGCGAGGCGTTCGTCTTGCGGGGCACCACTGTAAAGTGTTAAACATTAAAACTTCCATATACAGGGCTGCCTTCAGATGTCTTTTAAAGGTTATATAGTGATTAGCAAATGTCTGTTGACTCTTATCCAAGTCAAGAGAAATTATTTCTCTCTCTCAAACCTTGCCAGGAATCTTTGGCATCCAGCGCTTCTAAATAAGAAAAGGCACAGGTAATAATTCCTGGGTGAGTATCCTGCTTCAAAAGAGGGACCTGCTCTTTCCCAGACTAATTGCACAATCCGAACCACATGCACTTGTCCCTTTGAATTGAGTGGGGCTTACTCCCATGTAAATGGAATTAGGATTGCACTTTGAGATGGCTGGTGCCTTCATTATACACCTTTAGGCGCCGGGCAAAAACATTTTTAACCAGGCCTTTGGCTGATAGACATCCTATGACCTTTTAAATGTGTCATGGAATGGGGGTTTATTGGATTCTTACTATGTTTTTTGTGTTTTTTATATTGTCATTTTATGTTGTGAACGAGTATAGGGCAGTATACAAATGTAATAATAATAATAATAATAATAATAATAATAATAATAATAATAATAATAATACTTCTTTGTGGCTGCTAGAGACACAATAGCTGCCACCCCTTCCTAGATTTCAGAGGCTTTGGTTAGAATGTCATTGAGGCCCATTTCCAGTGTATGCGTACTTTGTTGCAGAGATCCACAGCAGTCTGGACATGCTGCTTGGGGCTTTCAAAACACGTTTTTGGCAAGGCTTTCTGCTCAAGTCCACCCTGGCCAACCACCCAGATAGCCTCCACTCCTAGCTGGACACTCAGTTTTATTTGCTTATTTCCTCCATGATTTGTACTTGGTACTACTGATCATTTTATTCCGCTTCTATTGCTCCAGTTCAAGGCATCATCCAATATATATTGCACAATTTTCTGATTTGACCTTGTGTTAACAATGCTCCCTGGCTTGGGGTCATCGAACAATGTTAAAGTCATCGTCTTCATCTTCCAAATCACTTAAGAAAATTCAGACTAAAATAAACTCTAAGGTTAATCCTCGAGGGACTGCTCTGGCTGCTTGTCTCTATCGAGGACATTTTATTCTTGTCTTAATACTTTATCTTGACAAATGATTGAATATTTGGTCTTCCCTTCTACCTCTTGGCTTTTGTTGCTGATAACCAAAAAGTCAAATCAGTCACACAACTGATTTTTTTATGAATGGCAAAAACAAAATAGCAAGTCACTTATCAAATGACTAGGTCTGCCTGAGCAGCCGCAAAAATTAGATGGAAGGTTGCCTAACTGAATGTTGCATGCTGACCCGAGAGATCACTTGTAATAAATGTATCTGCTTGCTTTCCCACTGGTTTTGTGAATTATGGGATTTTTCCACTTGGTTTTGTGAATTATGGGATTTGGCCCTGTACCTACCCTTTTACATTCAGCCAACTTTTTGTACAATTTTGTTATGGTTCTTCTCTAGAGTAGAACATAAGACTGTGCTCCTTTCTCCTCTGATCATTATATATACGGTATATGTGTAGATATATATATATATGTAGATATATATATGTGTGTATATGTGTGTGTGTGTGTGTGTGTGTGTGTGTATGATTCAGTGTGTTTATTTGGAGGCCAGGAATCTTAAAACTTTCCCTAAATGTACTCGTAAAAAACCCGTGACACCACTTTCATACTTGTAGCTGTGTTTATCCGCATATACGTTAAAGGACAACCAAAATCAAATGTGTGTTGAGAATAATAGCAGATTGAAAGGTGGAATCTTCAGTTCTCATGCCAATGATGAAACTGTCTCCTTGTAGATGGAAGGAGGGACACAGGCTGCAGTCCTTCATACACTTATTTAGGAGTAAGTCTTACGTAACATTCTTGGTATACTTCTGATTAGGGCATACATCAGTTCAAAAGCACGCCAAAAGTGCAAGTAGATAAATAGGTACCACTCTGGCGGGAAGGTAAACGGCATTTCCGTGCGCTGCTCTGGTTTCGCCAGAAGCAGCTTAGTCTTGCTGGCCACATGACCTGGAAAAACTGTCTGCGGACAAACGTCGGCTCCCTCGGCCAGTAAAGCGAGATGAGCGCCGCAACTCCAGAGTCGTCTGCGACTGGACTTAACTGTCGGGTCCTTTACCTTTACCTTATGTAACATTCTCGGTATACTTCTGAACAGACATACATTAGGACTGCACTGCTCATTTGTATCATTCCCTTGTTTTATTTTGGGGGAGATATGTTTCGGTGCCTACTTCCACTAGTTTTCATCATTTCTGCAGGTTGGTGATATGTATGGATACAGACATTTATTTATTATGCTTTTATCCTGCCTTGTTTCTACACCTTGTTTCTACTTTTTAATCTCACATAACCTTGCAATGAAGGTTGTAGCTGAGCAGGGATTTGAACTCAGGTATCGCAGTTCTGCTCTGAGACTCTAAGCACTAAATCAGTGGAAGCACCTCTTATATTTCTGATCATGTGTGCATGTGCCTTGCAAACTGATTCATTATTATTAGGCCTTCAAAATGTTCAGTTTGTTCCTTTTTTCTAATATTACTTGAAGCTCTGCTGTTCATTGTCATTGGGATTGCAGGGTAAGGCCATAATTCAGTGCATTGTTTTATGTACTTCAACTGCACTGAAATTTTAGGTTAGCATCCTTCAATTTCATTTTTAGAAGTGAATGTCGAGGTTAATACATATGTGTGAATATGTGTGTGCCTGTGTGTGTTCATTCATTTCCTTTCTAGAAAAAAATATATCACACCATTTGAAACACATTTTTCTGAGGCGACACCCAATATGTTTTGAATTACTAGGATTTCAAATAAAAAAAAAAGAATCTGCCAAGAAGCTTTCAAAAGTTTGCATGACAGGTCTGCTTCTCCACCTTTTGAAAAATATTCTTGGCACTCCGTCCTTTGGCCTCTTGGGACTAGAAATAACGTCACAGCCTTTTGAAGACATTGAGGTTGACCCTTGCTTTGCAGACATGCCTCCTTGTTGAAAACCTTTGAAATAATAGGTAGTGTGGTGGATAGAGAGGTGGAAATCAGCTCCACTATGAAGCCTTTGGACCCATTACTACATGGAGGACCATGCAGGCTGTCCCGAGTTCCTTAGAACAATGCCAGCACATGTGGGAAACCGGGGGAAGGGTTTTGTGTGTGCGCCTCTTCATTTTAAGCCTGCGTGCAATCACTGAAGCACATGGATAGGTCTTAGATGTGTCATCAAAGTTGCATGACGGCAAAAATGCACAAAAGGATCTGTATGTCTTTACATGTCTTCCAGAAAGAATCTGGGGTTGGTGGGGGCAGTTATCGCTAAAGCTGCTATGTCCTAGTAGAAAAATATATATTTGTGTATGCATATTTTTTCACCTTTGCACTCCCTTGTTGGTTGGCATCTGTCTGTCTCAAGAGGACGGAGTGTGTCTCTGGGAGTGAAGTCAAACTGCTGTGATAGCAGCACCAAAGTGAACTCCTTGAGGCGCAAGTTTTTAATTACATGAATGTTTAATTGTTTTTTAATGTTTTTTTCTTTTCCTGTTTTATCTGTAAGCCGCCTTGAGTCCCTGTCGGGGTGGGGAGTAGTAGTAGTAGTAGTAGTAGTAGTAGTAGTAATAATAATAATAATAATAATAATAATATACACTGGTTGGCATCTATCTGTCTTGGAAGACAATGGAAGAGTGTGCTTTCGGGGTGAAGTCAAACAGAGAGTTACAGCGCCTGCTGTGGCTGTAGAAACTAATACAGGAGAGATATGCTTTGTTGCAGATGAAGGCGTCTGGCTGTGCTTCACATGCACTAGGGTGTTTCTTCTCTCTGCACTCCTCCCAGTGGTCATTTCTCCTCTGGTCACTGCTGTGGATGCACAACCTGACTGTCTCCAGGCACTGCGGTTGTCTGCAAGGGATTCCTACATAGCAAGGTTAATGTTGCCAGCCTTCATGTAATGCAATAATATTAACAATGGGGACATACCAGCCTTGCAAATGTGCCTCCATTAAGTGCTTGTCTAAAGTTATGTTCTGTTGTAATGCCAGCTGATAAACTGTAAGGAAACCGGAAGCAGTTGCTCCCTGGAAGCCAGGCAGAGGAGCCAGAAACATTCCTTTGTTATACAGCACAACATGAAGAGACCTTCATCCTTCTCCAGCCTTCCATATTTCAGCACCTTTTATCGCATGTTGAGATCTCCTCCCTCTGATTTCAACAGGCTCTTTGGCATGCCTGCATTGAATTGGAAGCAGTTTCAATATTCATAATTGAGGGAGGGGCTATGGCAACTGTACTATCTGTGTTTACATATGCCTTTATTAATATGATATATTGGTGGTTCCAACTCTGCTTTGAAGGAAAACTTTTTAATCCTTAAACATAAAACGATACATGATTATCAGAGAGAGAGAGAGAGAGAGAGACCTCACTGAGATGGACCAAATTGGTTTCACATGTTGTTTTGGAATGACACAAGAGGTACATTGAAATAGGAAAATGGAAGGGAGGGGAGAATTTTCCAGGTGTTGTGCTTTCATATATGTGTTTGTGTTAACTTGCAATGTTCATTCAAGGAGATGAGCACGAACCACAATAAACCCCTCTAAAAGGAAAAAATGATACAGCCAGTAGAGTAATTAGGAAGCGGTTAGAGAAAAAGGCTGCAGCTGTCATAATTGCAGGAAGGCTCTTCTTAACACCCATCTAGTCCAGCATCCTGTTCTTGCGGTTGCCAACCAGATGCTCACGAGAAGCCTGCAGCCAAGACCTGAGTTCAGCAGCCCTCTCCGTCCTTGTGAGGCATACCACTTCTGAGACTGGAGGGTAGTACACAGTCATCATGAGTAGGAGCCATCAACAGCGAATTTAAATCCTTTTAAAAGCCATCAAATATGATGGCCGTTACTACATTGGCTTCTATAACAGATTAACTGGACCTTCCAGCATTCAGCTTCACTAGACCATCCCAGGTTCTGGCATTTTGAGCTCAGAGGAATTTCTCTCTCTCTCCTTTCCCTAAATCGTGTACACGTCTACTGTGTCCCTTTACACTCACCTTTTCTCTAAATCCCAAAGCCACAAATGCTGTAACGTTTTCTCATAGAGGAATATTTTCCAACTCTGCAATATCCTTTTTGAGGTGTGGCAACTGGAATTGGACACAGTATTCCAATGGAGTCACACTTGAGATTTGGAAAACAATGTTGTGATATTGGGAGCTTTACTTTCATTCTATTTCCTAATAATCTCGTGCATGGGAATTGCCCTTTTCACACACTAGGGCGACATTTTCTTCAGGCTATCCAACACCATTCCAATATCTCTTTCCTGGTCAGTCACTAGCAGTTCAGACACCAGGAAGTTGAGGTTTTCTGCCCCGGCAGGCATGACTTTACACTTACTACCAGTCCTTTTTCCCTAGAAAAATAGGCACCGGTATTCACCATGAAGTTGTTGCATTAAGTGCCACACTCTTTAACAACAACAAAAAGAGGTGCCAGTACCCCCTGAGAAAAAGCACTCCTTGCTACACCTTCCATTTTAATACCAACTCTGTCAGTTTGCAGAGATTATTTTGAACAATTTGGCGTCATCAATGAGCTTGGCCACTTCATCGCTCACCTCTAATTCCAGATCATTACATCTCTCCATTGTGACAACTGCTCATTTATTCCTACTCTGTGCTTCTTGTTCTTTAACCAGTTACTGATGCATTAAAGAACCTGTTTCCTGCTAAATGTGCTCAGGGGTCTTTGGTGAGGGACTTCATTAAAAGGTTTTTGAAAGTCGTAAAGGCACAATGTCTACTGGATCATCCCTATGCATATTCTTGACACTATTGAAGCACTCTAAAATGATAGTTAGGTCTTACCTTTGTGAAAGCCATATGTTTTTCTATATGCTTGGTAAATCTGTATTTAATAATGCTTTCCACCAGTTTACCCAGAACAGACGTTAAGTTAACTGGCCTGTAATTCCATTATTCCTGCTAGGGGTCCCTTCTAAACCATTGGGATGACGCTGGGCACTTGGCTGACATTGGATACAGAAGCAGCTTGCCTGTTGGAGTGGAGCCCAACTTCCTGGCCACAGTGTTGGAGCCCCTTTCAGGAAGGGAGAGGGCTAAAGTGGTAGAGAGGCTGGCACAGTGTGGTCACACTTGGCAGAAGTGTTGGATTGGCTTTGCTAATGCTCTTGGACTGCACTGGTCTCCCTGATACCTCTCCCCTCACCTTCCTGACGCAGCAGCCAGGATGCTAGCATTGTGACTGCCCTATCAGGTGAGCCAGTTCTGGTCAGGTGTGAAGGCTGAGAATAGGTACAAGCTAGATATTTTTGTTAGAAGACCAACAATTTCACATTTGAAATCTCTACAAACTCTTCGGGAGATGCCATCTGAACTCAGTGATTTGCTTGTTTTTCATTGGTTGCTTTCAGGGGAGATTTCCTTTCATGCCTTTTAATGCTCTCTTATAGCAAATTTATATCACTATTTCAATATAAAAAATGAAAAGGGGAAAATGATGCAATGTGTAGTCAAAGCTTCTCACCTACTTTTATGCATTATGGGAACAAACTGAGATTGGGGCAATTAATACAGGCTATTTGTCACTAATCCTCCATCTGTACTCAACAGGAAGCAGTCCTCAAACAGGAAACTTTAAATCAGTAATGGGAAGCTGTGACCTCTGCTTGTTGTTAGACTCCGGCTCCCATCAGCCCCACCAAGCATGGCCAGTGGTCAAGGATGATGGGGGATGTAGTCAAACCACGTCTGGAGGACCACAGGCTCCTCACCCCTGCATTCAATTAAAATGGACAAGAGCTCTGAAAAGTCTGTCTGTCTAGAGCTGCAATTATGTTCTATTGCAGCAGCAGCAACAACAACAACAATGAATCAGATCTGAGGGGGGAGGGAAACATCTAGGAAAACAACCCCAAAAAGCATTGGATTACAACTATTTGATTATGCTGCTGTTTTGATTCTCAGTTAAAAGTGAGTGAATGAAGGAGGGCAATTCCAAAGAATTGGGCTCATGTGGAAACAATTTTGGTCTCACTAGAAATGGAATGATGATGTACAAGGGACCAGAGAGTTGTGCAGAAGTACAAGGGATCAGATCTGCTTTCAGATAAAAGTTGGAATCCAACTAAACAGCGAAGACATGCTTTATTGTTATGCCTTTTTGTGTGTGTGTAAAGCAGGTGATATACCTAAGCCTATTGGCTCCTTCAACTACCTGCTCTTTTCATAGTCTTTCTAATACCTAGTAATTAGTATAAGCTACAAATGGTGTCAGTTATAAAAGCACCTGCAATGAATTAAAGAGGCACAGCGCTCAGCTGCAATGATGTGAAAGTTTTAAATAGTCGGTTCTCAGCAGAACAATTGCTCGTGGTGCTTAAATAAGCCCTCTTCAAGATGTAAAAATAAACAAATGGCGGGGGGACCTTAAGAGTGTGATCAAGTAAATTTAGACCCGCCGAATGAAATCAAAGGCACAGTAATAACAAGCAACATGTAATGAAGAAAGTATGTGGCTCTTTCCCATGCCTCAGTTTTGGGGTTATAAAAAATAGTGGCAGATTGTTGGTTCTTTCAGAAGGGGCTTGCCACCGCAATGCTCTTAGCTTTTGCAACGCCTTCAGTTGTCTTGTGGCACTGGAGCTGAACACAGATAACTCTTACTTTTGTTGTGCAAACTTTCCCTACCTCTCATTATAGGCACCCGATGGAAAAACAAACACCAAATAAAGCATATGGTGTTGGTTTATTTCTTTACAAGTTGACTAGGAGACAATGCTGGGTGGATTTCACCAAATCAGACGCTGCTGTCATTTCACAATACAGGAAATTTGGAAAAGGTGTTGCAGCTGTTTTAAATAATGCTCATTTCTCAGCATGGCTGTCATGGCTAGAATCCCTTCACTTCTTCCTCGGGATAAGATGCCAGGCCGGGGGGCGGGGAAGGGAAACAACTCATCATGGTGGAAATTAATTGGACTTCACTGAACACTCTGGAATGTGTTTAAACTGCCCTATTATAGTTTACACACAGTATAGATGCTCTAATTTGCCATAATTTCAAGTCAACTCTTCAGAAGATGAGCTCTTTCATCTGTTTCCTCCATTTGCAAAGCCAACTTAGGGGTGGGGTCAGGGCACTCACTTATCATAAGATCCACCTACATGTTTCTTGTTTGTCATGGACAGGTCATAAACAGTGAAAGCCACTCCTAGGAAGCAAAACTGCTTTGATTTTCAAGTGGTGTACACATCTTACGAAATACAAATAAATAAACAGAATGTGGTTTGGGATGGAATCATATTTGAGGGAGATTTCAAAATAGCGTAGTTGTTGTGGACCCAGTTGCAGTGACCCCACCACAGGAAGCCATTGTGGTGTAGTGGTTAAGAGTGGTGGACTCGTAATCTGGTGAACTGGGTTTGCGTCCCTGCTCCTCCGCATGCAGAGGAGTCACACTTGGGCCAGTCACACTTCTCTGAAGTCTCTCAGCCCCACTCATCTCACAGAGTGTTTGTTGTGGGGGAGGAAGGGAAAGGAGATTGTGAGCCACTTTGAGACTCCTGAAGGGGAGTGAAAGGCGGGATAGCAAGTCCAAACTCCTCTCTTCTTCTTCCTAACCAGAGTAAGGTGAACAAACTGGACAAGACAACCTTTTGCTCCTCTTCTCCTTTGTCCGGCTGTGGTCCTGAGGTCAGGCACAGCTGGCTTTTATCAACTGGGGGCGGAACAGAGTGAAGCCTGCTCCACCTGGTCCGCTCCCAAACCCCGCCCCCCTGGCCTGGCTGGATTGGCCCATATTTTAAAAACCTGGCTGGCAGGAAAGTCCGCCAAACAGAGCAGCCAGCAAGGGAAATCTCCTTACTGCCAGCCATCCTGACAAGTGTTGCTCCGCCGAGGTCTGCTGGGCCGGGCTGCAACTGCCACCAAGCCTGGGTGGTGTCTGGGTAGGCAACTATTTCATGGGAGGCTCTTCACAGCAGTGCTTGAGAATCCCTGAAGGATGCTACCTAAACCAGGCTTCCTCAGGCTCAGCCCTCCAGATGTTTTTGGCCTACAACTCCCATGATCCCTAGCTAGCAGGACCAGTGGTCAGGGATGATGGGAATTGTAGTCTCAAAACATCTGGAGGGCCGAGGTTGAGGAAGCCTGACCTAAACAGAAGAAAGTATTCTGCTTTTGCTGTTGTTAAAGGTGTTAATGCTGCTGTTCACACCGGTCTCCTTTTATACAGAAAAATAAGAAATAAGTTTGTGCAAATAATTTGAGGACCATAGAGTGTCTTTCCGAATGGAACATATTTAGGTTGAGTTCAACAAAGAGACATTTTGGTGTTGATGCACACCAAGATTATGTAGAAGGTTGAACAAAAGAAAGAAAGAATGAAATTGCAGATACACAATAGAAAATTCAGACAAATGCAACTGTAAATTAAATGTAAATGCAATAAAGGATTGCGGGGAAAGTTCAGTTATAAGGTGCAGATGTTTGCAAATTATATTTGCATGAAAGAGAGTGATTACTTGCCGCTCATCTTCTAGTTCGGATCAAATGTTAAAGATCCCTGAAAGTGGCATAATAAATTTCAGGTCTTGTTGTGAGGAAGGAGCACATTTTTACCACATGCAGATAAAGTAAATGCTTCCTTGTGGAGATTTCAGCCCTTCACAAGTACACGTGAGACTTGGGTCTGACTGAGGTGGTCACCTGTGAGGCTTTCATCTGTTTGATATTAAGGTGTAGCTGCCTTCATCCCCACACTTTTCATCAAAGAATCCAGATTTACAGACTTGGAATAAATTGGGCCAATTAAGCAGATTCATGAGCAGGTCGTAATCCCAGCCTTTTGATTCAACAGAATTCTGAATATTTTGGTGAAGACATGGTTGGTAGTTTCTTGGATTAGGCTGCCTGTGTCTGCAGTTTGCTGCTGAGTTCTGGAAAGGACCATTGTTTGCAGTTCGTCTTGCGCTGGAGTCACGCAATATGGACTAGAGTTTGTTGGAATCTGGTGGGCTCCACTGTGGATTTAGGAGGCTCCATAGAATAAATAGGCTTTGCTAGTCATGGGCAAAGCATGCCTGCTCTGACACAGCTTGATGGTGTAATTGAACCACATCTTTGCATGTGCAAATCCTTGAAGCCTACAAAACTGATGGCAGTCTGGTCAGAAGGTGGCAAATTGAGTTCTGCTGAACCTTTCTGTTGTTACCACCCATCTCTAGTGATACGGTGAGTGAGATGTTCCCCTGATGTATTTTCAAGGAATTCCTTGAATAAATATTACTTCAAAAAGGCATAGCATTAAACATAATTAGTAGAGAAAACTGATTTCTCTTTTCTTTCTTTTTAATTAAAAAAGAAAGAAAGGACCAAACAATTTTTTTAAAAAAGGTATGGATATAATATATGTACTGAAAATACATGTCTCCTTATTTTAATTCTGGAGGCTGGGATGCATCTGTTCAACATCCTGTGGTGAAGAATTCTGCCTTGAAAACTTTCCATTATAGCAATACATAGGATGAAAAGGTATGTTATGACTTGCAGATGCAAACTTTGAGAAGGCTCACCTCCTAGAATGCCAGCATGTATTAACTACTTAGATGGCAATCCTATACCCATTATACCTGGGAATATAAGCAAGTAAACTTAATGGAATTTACTTTTCAATCGACATGTATAGGATTACACTGGCAATTGCCACTGTTTCAGTGCTTTCATAATCTATGGAGGGAGAATAAATTCTAATGCAAATAAAATTTGGCCTGCCATCTGAGGTTTCTGGAAGCTGCCCTGGCCATAGTAAAAATAAATAAAAATAAATATTCCCACCTTGAAGCAATTGGGAGGAGTTAATTTGCCAAGTTGAAGTGAAAGTTCTATAAAATGCTGTTATTATTTAATTTTCATTAATGATTCCTCCCTCTTCTGTCTGTTGCATCATCTGTGTACCAGTGAAACGTTGCACACTTCTGTTTTGTTTTTGGTTTTTTGTTTAAAGAGAAAGCATTTTGAAGAGCCATATTTTAATTTCTGTCTGTAAGCAATTAGAATAATGTAGAAAGGGCTTTGAAAAGCTGCTTGATGCCAAATGGCTGAATGTACTTTTGTTGGAAGTGAAACGCCCGGCACATGACACACTCAAGCAAGCAAATGCTAAACAGGAATATTCTAAGACTTCTCTTCCCCTCTCTGCCCACCCTTGCAAGCCTCTTTTCTCTGGAGACCATGTTTCACAGATTTGGCTTTGGAAAAAGAAACAGATTTCTGGTTCCATTCTGTTAGGGGCCCTGGTGAACATTTCTTGCAACTTTAATTGCATCTTTTTTATCATCCACATATTCCACTGCATATTCCAGGATGGATGATATCACACTCCAAGGAAGCTTTACAGGGACTCATCAGCTGTTTTGCCCAAACCTGCAGGGAGTTTGACCTTACCACCAGCCTGACAAAGACCAACATTCTGGGTCAGGATGTTGCCCGCACTCCACACATCAGCATTGGTGACCACACACTTGAGGTAGCAGACAATTCTGTCTGCTTGGGTTTCACCATGACCAGCAACCTCCTCATCAATGTTGAGTTGGACAAGCCATTGAAATGGTTCGCCTCACCAAAAGGGTATGGGAGAATGTGAGCGACACTTCAACGCCTTCCACTGGCACTGCGTCAGGAAGATTTGGGGCATCACATAGCAGGACAGAGTCTTAAGCAAAGATGTGCTCTGACAAGCCCACTGTGCTGGGCGCAGGGGTAACCCGAGCAACGCACTCCAGGTCCAGTCCCGAATCTAAGGGTTCCGTGAGGAGTCAGTCCAACAGGGCCAAGGCAGGACATGAGACAGAAAACCAGGCAAGGTCAGGCACAGGATCACTGGCAGGTTCTGGCAAATAATAATAATAATAATAATAATAATAATAATAATAATAATAATAATAATAATAATAATTTTTTATTTATACCCCACCCTCCCCAGCCAAGGCCAGGCTCAGAGCGGCTTACAAGCAATAATAATAGCAACATAGCTCCTGCAACCTGGGGCGGGGTCCAGCAGCCTTTTATCTCTGTCGGGGTAACGGCCGATCCTGATCTCCCGGTGACTCACCTCCCTGTCTCGCCTGAAGGCGAGCACTCCTCCTGCGAGTACTCAGGTCTCTCCTTCTCTCAGACCTGAGTCTCTGCAGCTCGGGAGACGTTGGTTAGTTAGTAGACCCAGAGGCCGCCTCAGCCTCTCCTGACCCAACTGGTAGTGGAGCAGCTGTAAGTGATTGCCCAGCAGAGGACAACGAGGTAATCCTCGCATCTGGAGCCAGGGCAGGCTCAGGCCCCTGACTCAGCCCAGCTGGTGCTTGTTGCAGGGGAACCTGTGCAGACTGGGGCTCTTCAGAATCAGGCCCCAGACTAGGTTCAGCTGTCGCCTGAGGCAAAGGATCCAGTGCAGACTGAGACTCCTCTGGTTCTGAGTCCCAGGCCATCACACCCACATCCCCAGCATGTTTGCACTCACGTCTATGCTGACTTGGTCATGTCCACAGGATGGAAGATGGCAGGATCCCCAAGGATGTGCTTTATGGGGAGCTGGATTCAGTCACCAGGCTCCTCGGCAGACCAACTCTGTGTTACAAAGATGTCTGCAAACATGACATGAAGGCTGGCACGATCAACCTTGCCATGTGAGAATCCCTTGCAGGTGACCGCAGTGCCTGGAGACAGACAGTCAGGCAATGTATTCATAGCAGTGACCAGAGGAGGAATGACCACTGGGAGGAGCGCAGAGAGAAGAAACGCCATGGTGCAACTGCAGCAGCACAACTGGACGCCTTCATCTGCCCCAGCTGCATCAAAACATGTCTCTCCTGGATCATTCTCTACAGCCACAGCAGGCGCTGTTTGACTTCACCCTCAAAGACACACTCCTCCATTGTTTCGCATGACAGATGGATGCCAACCATTCCAGGGTGAATGGCAGTAACTAATTTTTGAGCAACTGTCGGCTAAAAATATTTCTTCCAAACATCATGAATTGTTCTATGCTTAACCATAGGAAAACATAATTAATGTCAACATTTTCAAGATGCTGAGTCGTTACTTCCCACTGAAAACAGCCTGGAATCTTCTCAAATATTTTGGAAGATCAAATCATAACTGAATAGAACAATGCCTAAGAATATAAGAATAATCTGGTGTGAGGTTGGAGATCAGATCTCTAAGGAGCCAAAATAGGAAGAATATAAGATGCAGCCAAATACATGATATCTTAAACAATTTTTTTGGAAAAAGTTGGAGCAACACCATACTATAAAATACACAATTTATTAACAAATCTCTCACAGTATTATTACAATAAAACCAGTTTATTAAAAAAATCAGTTCTGTTTTCTCAGAGCCACCTAAGTTCTCAAGTTCATTCAGTAATATTTCAAAAACCAACAAAGGCGTTTTTCCTGTTTTTTTTTAAATAGCTATGACCAGTTTAGCATCTGTTAGTAGACTAGAAACCATTCCACAATGTATATTAGACATATTTAAATAATTACATTTCAGCAGCATTATTTGGGATACAAATGTTTGCCCAGCCCCAACCCCAAATTTCTCAATAGCAGTTGACAATTGCCACATGGATAAATGATCTGCCACCAGACCACTTCTCCAGCAAAGGTATGAATTGCTTTAAATAACTTATTCATTTCTATTTGTCAAATATTAGGAATATATAAATTTATTTTTTAAAAAAAGATTAGCAACTGACATGTACGTACATGATTGCTTCTCCAGGAAAACGCCGCTTTCCATTCAGTTTCATTAATTTTTGTATCTACAGTCATACCTCGGGTTGCAAACATGATCTGTGCAGGAGGCACGTTCGCAACCCACAGCATTCGCAGCTTGAAGCGCCGCGTCTGCGCACGCGTGACACGATTTGGTGTTTCTGTGCATGCGTGAGCGCCGAAACCCAGAAGTAACCCATTCTGGTACTTCCGGGTTCGGCGCGGTCCGCAACCCAAAAACATGCAACCCGCAGCGTTTGTAACCCGAGGTATGACTGTACCGTTTGAAGTCATTGTCAATCATTTTTCAGATTCTAAGCACTGGGTTCCAAGAAAGGTAAAAGGTAAAGGACCCCTGGATGCTTAAGTCCAGTCAAAGGTGACTCTGGGGTTGTGGCGCTCATCTCGCTTTCAGGTCGAGGCAGCCGCCGTTTGTCCACAGACAGCTTTCCGGGTCATGTGGCCAGCAGGACTAAACCGCTTCTGGCGCAATGGGACACCGTGATGGAAGCCA
This sequence comes from Podarcis muralis, assembly GCF_964188315.1. NCBI lineage: Eukaryota > Metazoa > Chordata > Lepidosauria > Squamata > Lacertidae > Podarcis > Podarcis muralis. The sequence goes on from NC_135666.1 coordinate 58,746,802, forward strand.
GAGCACACATAAATGCTGTTTACCTTCCTATTTATCTACTTGCACTAGCGTGTTTCTGAACTGTTGGGTTGGTAGGAGCTGGGACAGAGCAGCGGGAGCTCACCCGTTGTGGGGATTTGAACCGCTGACCTTCTGATCAGGAAGCCCAAGAGGCTCAGTGTTTTAGACCACAGCACCACCCGTGTCTCTTTCTAATCCCATTACTAGTATAGAGAAGAACAACTGTGTGAAACGTTAAACAGACCAATCCTAGACAATTAAAATAAAGCAGAGCACATGATAGCAACATGCTATGACCCCTTATTGTATCACTGGTACATTTTGGGTGTATTCGTTCAGCAGATGCAATGCCCCATAAGCCAAAAGGCACTGTGAGCAGCTTGCTCTGCTTCCAAAATTCTCTGGGCAGTCCACATTGAAAGGGAACAATATTATTTTCCCCAAATACTCCTTTCCACTTTTATGAGTCTTCCTTGCTCTCTTTTCCTCCTTCTCACTGACTCTGCCTCTTTCTGTAACATTCATCAGCGAGTGCAAGAAACTTCCATTCTCATATTTGGGTAGTGGAAGGGTTTATTTGGCCTTCTTCCCATTGCGTGAGTTCTGTCTTAAAAGAATCAGGTTGCATTATGCAAAAATGTTTCCAGGGTATGGTCTGAAGACATATGAGGCCACTTTGCCTGATCTGGGTCTAGTCAGTGCCTGGTTGGAATAATGCATGGGAATCCTGTATGTATGCTGCCTTGAGTTCCATGGTGAGTCATAGTCAGGGCAGAAAAAATGTCCTAAATAAAATAAATAATGGACCACAATATTGAGATTCGTGCTCTAGCTTGCAAGAACAGCAACACTAAAACTATTATGAGATTCCTAGAGAGAGGTTGGTATAGATGTCCTGTCACTGATTTGTTATTTTTCAATTGCAGCCTCAATTCTGGTTGAAAAAGTGTGACCCTGTTGGCCTGAATGTAGCTGAGAACAAGTGCACAGCAGACCAGTCACTGAGATCTTTCTTGGCCACATGGCCTGCAGGAAGTAGGTGTGTGAAAGGCAAAGAGATAACTGTTTCCTTTTGGAGATGTGCGTGCCCTGTGACCCAGACTAGAGAGAGAGAGAGAGATCTGCTTTGCAGAAGGCAAGGGATTTCCCACATGTCTTTCATTATGGCAGAGATGCAAGTGGTGACAAGTTGCACATTAAGTAACTACCTCTTCAAAGCTGTTGTGTTTTATCCTCTCTGTAAAAAAAGTGACAGAATTCTGAGTTACTTGGATAAACAAACTCATTTAGCTGCAGGATGCATTCTGATTGCCGAGGAAACTTGTTCCGTCCTTCTCGGCCTCATTACAGACATATGGCCCTGTAATGAGTACCTTCCCATTTAGGGACAAGTGTGTTAGTGTTTTCTAAGTTAGTAGCCAACATTTTTCACTGGGGAAATAAATCCAGCTCGCTTGTAGTGTGAGGATTTTCTGAGGTGGGGGGCGGGGGAGAGAGAAACATAAGCAAAGTCCTCTGATGCATAAGATAGCACAGAGCAGATGGTCTTCATCATTCCTTTAAGCAGGAGACATGGTCTATAGTCTTTTAAGAACGGTGATTACAACAAACAAAAACACTAAAAAAAATTCTTGTGCTGTAACAATACCATACTTATTCTCTGGCTCTCTGTGCATCTGAAAAACATACAATCTGCATGTGACTATGTTCCACTGAGATGTTGATTGTGCCCAACATCAGCTGTAAAGGAAGTGGCAGGCTGAGCTGGCTAGTGGAAGGGTTGCACAGGAAGAAGGACTGCATGTCTTAAGAAACCCTTTAAACTTTTAAATATCGTTCCTCTTTCTCTCGTTTGTCAGTTGCCAGCACTCATAAATTCCAAATGGCGACACGTCATTAGAACGGGTAACACAACTGCATCATTCTGTAATTATATTGGTTATTCTCAAACAGAAGCTTTGTTCTGAGCAGCGTTTCCTTGTTGCAAAATCCCTGCAGCTTGCAAGAAGCTGAGCAAAAGGAAAGAAAATTGGCTCTCCTTTGGCCTTTTGTTACAAAAGATAAAATATATTATACAGCTTTTTCTTGGAGTCTTTTGCAAAAAAGACCAATGCTTAGGACCAATGCTTTCTGCTGCTCCAGAGAAGCGGACACGGAGCAATGGATCCAAACTACAAGAAAGAAGATTCCACCTAAACATTAGGAAGAACTTCCGTCTGACAGTAAGAGCTGTTCGACAGTGGAATTTGCTGCCAAGGAGTGTGGTGGAGTCTCCTTCTTTGGAGGTCTTTAAGCAGAGGCTTGACAACCATATGTCAGGAGTGCTTTGATGGTGTTTCCTGCTTGGCAGGGGGTTGGACTCGATGGCCCTTGTGGTCTCTTCCAACTCTATGATTCTATGATTCTAGGCTCGATAGCCAAGATGAGATAGATGTTGCGACTTAGAGGCTGATGACTGGAGAGTATTTAATTTGATGACATCCTAAGCCTCTTTCCTGTGGCGGCAACTATGGTCCTGAATCAGTTCGGTGGCAGTGTTGTTTTGATGGGTTTGTGACCCCTTAGCCTTCTAACTTCAGGAAAATCCAGCAAAAGCTCAGAGACTTTGTTGCAGTAGTGACCACAGGCTGCAATCTAAATGGGCTTCAGCAGATGAACTTGTTGTCATGAACTGGCAGGATTTTGGAGGGGAGGAAGAGGATCCTGTTGAGGGTTGCAGCTGGGAGTGGGTCACATGGGAGCAAGCTAGAAATGGGGAAGGAGAGGTTGTTGTAGACAATACTCATGGGGTGACAGAGGATGATGGCAAGAGCCAGGGCCTAGTACACAGGAAGCCAGGCAGTGGGGCCCAGAGCCAGAGAGGCCCCCATCCTCACGAACACATCAAGTCCTAAGACATACCAGAAGGAGCATCTCCACCCCCATCATTCTGCCCGGACACTGAGGTCCAGTGCCAAGGGCATTCTGGCGGTTCCCTCGCTGTGAGAAGCCAAGTTACAGAGAACCAGGCAGAGGGCCTTCTCGGTAGTGGCACCCGCCCTGTGGAACACCCTCCCACCAGATGTCAAAGAGAAAAACAACTACCAGACTTTTAGAAGACATCTGAAGGCAGCCCTGTTTAGGGAAGCTTTTAATGTTTAATAGGTTATTGTATTTTAATATTCTGTTGGAAGCTGCCCAGAGTGGCTGAGGAAACCCAGCCAGATGGGCGGGGTATAAATAATAATAATAATAATAATAATAATAATAATAATAATAATAATTATTATTATTATTATTATTAGGAACAGTGGGTGGGGCACTCCAGGAAGCAGAGGCAGGCCAGGGCCTGCAGCCTAGTTCACTAGCAGTAAAACAATGAACAGGGTGGTGATACAATCAATGACTACTGCAACCAACACAAGATAATATCAGCAAGGCATCTACAAACAAACAATAAACATCCATAAAAATGGCACAAGTAGTTTCTTTCCCCAATAGCTTTTATCTTAAACAATAGTGAAACTCAGTAAATAAAGGGTTCACTTGTGATATATTAGTGGTTCAGTGCTCCGACGTTGTTCCGGTAATCTGACGTTTTGTCGCTAAAGAGCTTAGTCATTAAACTTTGTAGTAAATAACACACAAGAGAAGACAGTATGTAAATGGTTTAAAGCATACCCTTCAGTTTGTTAAACCTCTGGAATGACCTATTTGGGAAAGAAACTTCTTTGCCATTTTTATGGATGTTTATTGTTCGTTTTCAGATACTTGGCTTGGTGATATTATCTCGTGTTAGTTGCTGTAGTTCACTAGCTGGCCAGGTGGGGAAGGAGGCCTGTGGTTCCTCAGCTGGGGAAGCAGAGAGCAGGTGAGGGTCACAGGTCTCATCTAGCCCAGATGCTGCAATCAGCAGACACAGGAGCAGAAGGCAGCAGAGCTGAGGTGCTGTGTCTGCTCAACTGGCCATGCTGAGGGATCTCGACTGGGATTCTCCTTGGGCCTTCATGAGTTTCTACTTTGAGACTGACTGCTGAACTACTATCTTGGCTTACTTGGACTGATCCCGGAGTGCCTTTCCTGATCTTCGGACTTGGCTTGCATGGATTGGCTTTTGGGACTTGGAACTTCGTTGTGTGGATTGGCTTCTGGACTTGGAACTTCGTCTTGGCACACTGCCTGCCAGGTAGGCCAGAGGATAAGGACACTTGTGAAAAGAGGATAAGGACACTTGTGAAATTCCTGTCTTTGAGATGATGCTGCATAATACAGGTTTGCCAATGATAGTCAAATGACATGTGATGGTGGCAGGCCTATTTATTGAAACCCAGATGTGCTCCATGTATGAAGCACAGAGTCTTCTTTCTGGATAAAAAACATTGCATGAGTAAACATTCCCTGTGTTTGCCTCTGAAGTCCCCCAGCTTTATTGCCATCTGTTCTCCCCCAGCCAGCCTCATTTTGATGGTGCTAAAGAAAATCTGTAGATTGAGGCAAGTTACGGGAAGGGGAAGGATTTATTTATTTATTATGAAATTTATATCCTGCCTGTCCTCCCAAGGGAGCACACTATACATCCCTTTGCTTAAAAAATTGGACAACTCCCACCCCACAAGTTTAAACAAATAGGTCTTCCACTATCACTTCTACTTTGTTTTGAGAAGGTTCTTCTACATTCTAAAAGGGCATTTGGAGCAGGTATTTTTATGGCAAGTTCTCTGTAAGGTTTAGTAGGTTAAATTTTTTTACCTTGAACTGTGAAGGCACCTTCTGCAATTGCTAATGCCAGACAGTGCCTCGGACAGGGACAGACTATGCTAACATTTTGTCTGATCCTCGCACTGATGAGTGCTAACATTTTATATGAGTGGGTGAGTAGATATCTTTTCAGATGAGCTCTGTGAAGGGTAGGAATCCTGCTGGAACTCAGACCAGTGTTTTTCTTTTTTTACTAACACATCACACTGTGGAGAGATGACACTTCTGTCCAGATGGAAGTGTTCAGTTCATTGCTAATCCATCATACTTAGAATTTTCATGGGGGCTTTTATGCTTTCTTAATTTATCCCTGTTGTCAACATGACTGAATGATTCAAAGTGTGGCAAGATGCACAAAGCATCACCTAGAACTTAACCCTTAGCTGGAGGCCTAGAGTGAATTCTTGGCTCTGCAGAAGTTTCTCAGTGCCAAATGACATCCCTGGGGCAGGGTCTCAGCTGTATTGCTTTTGCACTAGCCCCTTCCCTTCTCCCATCGCCCCCAAACCCCTCCCAAAGAGTCTTTTAAAAAGAGATAAAAATGCAAGAGTGTGTCTGCCTCACTTTCACTCTCAGACATTGCCTCACTGGTATAATTTATACTGCCTGTTGTGTCCTCTAACCCTTAGTGCATCAAAAAGATGGTAAGCTGTTTTAGTGGCCTCACAGGTCATTGCTCCCATCTATCATTAGATGTAGTTCCTCCAAGCTTTATCTGCCAGTAGAAGAAGAGTGCCAGGCTTTCTGTGATTTCTGGCTGACATACTGAACTCCTCTCTTGTGTATAGGAGGAGCCTTTCTGTAGCCCTTAAAAGTGGTCCAGAAGTTGTGCCATAGGTCATCAAGTGATCTTGTGTCTGCCATACACCTTGGAGTTTAATGAGTACCTAGGTAAGAGCTTTTAGTATGTTGACACCCACATTCTGGAAAGTAGAATGGTTCTAGGAAGTAACTCTTTTAGGCACGGCCTCAAAACTTGGTTATTCAACCACAGATTTTCAGAGTTGCATGTTTATATACTGCTCATGCTGGTTTTATAGATGCATTTAATGTATTCTTACTGTTTTAGCTTGGTGTTTTGCATGCATCCATTTATTTTTTATTGTACACCACTATAGTAATATCAAATTGTGGATGGTTTATAATTTTTTTAAATCAATATATATTTTATTCTAAAAAAATGTAATGCATTTTTGGTACACTTTCAAGCTAGCTGTATCATACAATATTCAGACAAATGTGAAATCCAGAATATTTCAGCTCCAATCCATGAGTTTTCTCTTTTTGTGTGTCTGGTTCACCATTATGATTTTCACCATTGTCAATTCACCAGAGTTCCACCGGGCCTTGCAGAGGCATTATGGGGAAGCTAAGATGGTGGACAGCTACAGCTGTTGCTGCCACTTCATTTATCAGCAAGGCCACCATGTAAACCAGGCATAGGCAAACTCCAGCCCTCCAGATGTTTGGGACTACAATTCCCATCACCCCTGACCACTGGTCTGTTAGCTAGGGATGATGGGAATTGCAGTCCCAAACATCTGGAGGGCCGGAGTTTGCCTATGCCTGAAGTAAACAAAGAAAAAAAGGGGGGGCCTCTGACTACTGCCTGGCAAACTGGGTGGCCAACAAGGGTGGTGGTTGGGGCTCCTTACCTAGGGCTCCCTGAAACTTGGTCCTGGTCCCGTGTCGCTAGATCTTTGGGTTTCTTCATACAGTGATGATTCTGGCTTTGAAACAAATAAGGTTCAGAATGGTGAGCGAACTTAATTTCAGAGTCAGCCTTGAATGTCTGTTTTTCTCTCCCTTGCCCTGCAAAGAGGCTGAAAAATGTGTTAAGTACTAATCAGAAATCCACATTTTGAACACAGAGGAGTGCTGGCTGACCTTCATCATTAGGCCTTGAGGACTGGCTAGTAAAGTTCCTGCGTGGGCAGGGGTTTTTTGGAGAGGAGTTGTAGCAGCAAGAGAACAGAACCAGAGTTTGAGTTTCCCTGTTGCTTCAGTCTTGACTCTGTCATTTCCCCATCCAGATCAATATTACCTTCAGTGTTTGGCAGTATCTCTCGAGGCTTAGAGATTGGTCTTTCCCAGCCTTACTTGAAGTTGTAGAAACTGAAGCTGGGGCTTTCTTGTCTGTGCTTGATCACTGAGCAGAGAGATGCCATGGTAAACAGAGTGCTCTGCACTGGGAGTAGTTGAAACTTCTTCTGTTCTAGCAGGGCTGCATGGCATCTGGACTGGGTGGCCTCCTGACTCCAGGTGTGGGGGGTTTGCTGGAACTCAGCAAGGAGACACGTGGAGAGGCTGCATATTGCCACACGAGGCTGCATTGCACAACAGAGTTTTAAATCAAGTCCATGCCAGGAATGGGGAACCTTTAGCCCTCCAGATGTTGAGTCTATTCTCCATTGTTTGCAGATCAAATAAATGACAGTACAGATCAGCTATTTGGACCTAGTCCTCTCCTAAGGTTTGCACCTGTAAGTTTGTGGGAGTAACTGGCTCAGCTGTCCTGACTGGAGAAAAGCAGGTGTCTGCTCCATGCAGACCCGGTAGTTTGCTGTAGGGGACATCCTTTGCCTGCAGCAGTTCTGGGGCTCAGCTGGTTGCACCTCTAGTTAAAGGGCCTCAGGTAGCAGGTTAGCCTGGCACCTTAGAGAGTTAAGGCCAGAGTAAGATGATACTGGGCTGCACAGACCTGCGATTTGACTAGGTGCAAGTCTGGTTTGCATGTTCTATTAAGAACAGAGAAAATGTATCCGCTACTGACTGCTAAAGCTTTAACTACCCTGAATATGTCTTCAGGCTCTAAGCCATGGTAGAATTTACCGCATTTCCTTGGGTTTTAGGATGTGTTGAGTTATGCATCGCTTCTGGGCAATTAATGAGCAGCCGAATGGCCTTTGGAATGCACTCTAATATCAAACTGCAATCCAGCTGAAAGGAGAGGATAAACATGAGTAAATAAGGAAGTGATTAGAGTTTGCGAAAATTGTTTAGATTTTGGTGGAATTTGCTATAATCTGCTAATGGCAACAAGTGCTGTTGAATTTCTGGTGCCAGAACGAATGCTAGAGATGGAAGAGAAGGGATTTTCTGCAGCTCTCTTGTACCATTTATGATTTCCTAAAAGCCCTTCTTACGGGTCCTCTTGGTCTGGATTTGCAGGCAACTTGGTTTGCTGCCAGATGCTCCATCTTCTTAAGCTTGCACCTCTCTATAGAGCCCTAATGTTTTCCCCAAAGAGTACTTTTTTCTTTCCCTTTTTTAAAGCTCTCTAATTTAGGTTTGGCAGTTGAAGTATGATGCCAGTTGAATGTTTTGAGAACTAGCAATAAATAAAGCTTTAAAACATCCATTGTTTTGTCTCTCAGTGGCTGTGTTTTGCAGTTGCATAAGCATCCTTAGGCTAGTGAAGTGGAAATCAGATTGGATTACATCTGCTAAGGTCACATTTTGGTTAGGATTTTCCCCTTCCAAAGATCCAATTTATCCTCCTTTGTACCATAAATAGAAAAGTGAGGAAGAGCTGTGCTGTTTTATGAGACTATTTCCAATAAGAAATTGGTTCTGCTAAGAACATAATATTGACTAATTTGAAAAACATTATATATATATATATATATATATATATATATATATATATATATATGCAGGTTTTGGTGTCCTCGGGTGTCTTCCCGTGTAAAAGTTGGGGTGTCTAGGCGACGTTTCGACGAGGTCTCACTCGTCATCTTCAGGCTGGTGCTTTCGGCTTCTTGTTACTGGAACAGAGCAGGATCTCAGTGTTTGAGTTCCTATAAATACTGTGAGGAGGTGTGGCCTCCAATGTTCTGGGCAGAGAGGAAGTTTCCAGGCTAGTGTGCCTTTTCTTCTTTTGTTCCTTAATTACTTGAGGGATATCTTGAGTGATTTCTTGAGTTGTATCCTGAGTACCACTTAGGTGGGTCATTAGTCTTGAGTTGTATCCTGAGTACCACTTAGGTGGGTCATTAGGATACAACTCAAGAAATCACTCAAGATATCCCTCAAGTAATTAAGGAACAAAAGAAGAAAAGGCACACTAGCCTGGAAACTTCCTCTCTGCCCAGAACATTGGAGGCCACACCTCCTCACAGTATTTATAGGAACTCAAACACTGAGATCCTGCTCTGTTCCAGTAACAAGAAGCCGAAAGCACCAGCCTGAAGATGACGAGTGAGACCTCGTCGAAACGTCGCCTAGACACCCCAACTTTTACACGGGAAGACACCCGAGGACACCAAAACCTGCATTCCTGTACCCGTGAAAATCTACGAAAGCAAATATATATATATATATATATATATATATATATATATATATATATATATATATTGAAGCATTGTGTCTGGGTTATATATTTTCCCCTTGGTGTGAACATAGCAAGTAATCCCTTGTTCTCATCCACCCTGAACAACCCCTGATTATGTATCTGCCTTCTAAGAATCTAGCCCAATAAGAGACGTAAATTGGGAGACCAAAGGAATTTGGTCCAGAGGAGGTTAAGGGGTGATATGATAGCCATGTTCAAATATATAAAAGGATGCCACATAGAGGAGGGAGAAAGGTTGTTTTCTGCTGCTCCAGAGAAATCCATCCACGGAGCAATGGATCCAAACTACAAGAAAGAAGATTCCACCTAAACATTAGGAAGAACTTCCTGACAGTAAGAGCTGTTCGACAGTGGAATTTGCTGCCAAGGAGTGTGGTGGAGTCTCCTTCTTTGGAGGTCTTTAAGCAGAGGCTTGACAACCATATGTCAGGAGTGCTCTGATGGTGTTTCCTGCTTGGCAGGGGGTTGGACTCGATGGCCCTTGTGGTCTCTTCCAACTCTATGATTCTATGATTCTATGAATTGTTTACTCTGACCAGCCAACTAGATTGCCACAGAGTCTGTTTAGAAGGCTGGTTTGGATGAGACTCTCAAGTCTGTAGAACCTGTGTGTGGTAGAAAAGCACAACCCTACCCAACCACCAGTCTGGCCTCTCCTTCCTTCCAGGGTCCATGAGTTAGTTATAATTTTTGAAGAGGGCTTCCTTTCAAAAAGGCCAGTATGCATAGGCCTGAACTACAATAATGCCAGGAGGTGTGGAAAGAACCAGGAACCTTCAGCTCACTGTACAGCAACCCTGTGTGGTTATCTGTCAGAGCAACAGCATAAAATCTCTTCCTGTCAGTGATGTTTTCTCAAGCTCTAGATTGGCCTTGCCCACCCATTGGCCTTCCTGGACAAGAAGAGCCATAAAAGGCTTCTTGTTCAGTTTAATACTTTTCTTGAGCAACAAGGTCTTCTCGTTGTTTGTGTTCCTTGGCTCCGGTTCAGTCCTTTGGCTCTAATTTTCTCGCTCCTGACTCCTGGCTTCCAACTTCTGGCTCGCCTCTGACACCTGCTTACAGCTCACCCCTGATGAGTCGACACTTTGATGGATACGAGTGGCTGAGATTTCTCTCTCCCACTGCACATGAGCTATATACATTTATCATCTCATCCCAACTGGCCCATGTGTGTGTCTAAAAGACAAGAGCTGGGACTTTGTTGTTCAGAAGGACTGATAGGAAGGGGAAAGGTTTCTCAAATGAGCCTCTTCCCCATGGTGTTTTTGTCTCCACTTATCTCCACAAAGCCTCTCCTCTTCCCAGAGGGGAGGTGTTGTTAGTGGGAACTGTTCCCGCGTCGGCAGGGGGGCGTGTTCGGCCCCCTGCATCATCTCCCTGGCTGCCGTCCCCCCTATAGCGGGCCAGCCAATAGGGTTGGCCTGGGGGCGGGGTTTAACCACATCCAAGCGGCAGCCTCTGGGACTCATTCTGCTTCCTGGAAGTCGTTGGATCACCTGCCCACCCACTCTTTAGGCTAGGTTTGTGCTCTTGACCTCGCTATGGACCTTGGTTGGTTGCCCAGGGGGCCTGGTAGGAGTTTTTGTCCATTTGGCTAAATTGGCACCAGCCTCTTCGTTTTTCACCTACCTCGTAGCAATTCGTCACAACTTTTCCGGTTTTGGCGGTTAGGCATTGGAATATGTGCTGTGTGTTGGGGGCGGGGTGCGGCCTTCCCCACCGCATTTTGGGTATTCCGTTAAAGGAATCAGGCGGTCGTGGATCCTGTCCGACGCCCTGCTGGTGGCTAGGGCCATGGCACGACCCCCGGTGACATCAGGGGAAGCTTCCAGTTGTATTTGCATCAACAAGCTCCTCCCACTGGTTGTTAACCTTCAAATGGCCCCCCACTGTGCGGGTGGGGTCAGATATAGGTTGTTTGATCCAGTTCCTAAGCCAATACGGCTCGCATGCTGTAACCAATAAAAGTTGTGGCCTTTTTCAGCCCATTAGCCTAAAATACTTGTGTCCGTGTCCATTATTTCTCCACTACGCAAGTTAGGGTCCTCGACTCACAACTGATCCCATCTCCTACATACCCTTATCTTGTCATTGGACATGCACAGTCATTGCAGGTAGTGAACAAGGAGTGATGAGGCCTGATGGAGGAGCTGTGAGAATGCAAAGACAGTAAGGAATGACTGCAAAACCTATTGATGAAATAGGGGAAAGCAGCTGAGCAGCTTTGGCTCCTACTCTACTTGGCAGGTCGTTGCTTGCTGTGGCTTTTTTGCGTAGAATCATAGAGTTGGGTCATCCAGTCCAACCCCTACAATGCAGGAATTTCAGCTAAAGCATAAATGAGAGATGACCATCCAACTTCTTGCTTGGAAACCTCCAAGGAAGGGGAGTCCACAACATCCCAAGGGAGACCGTTCCACTGTCAAATAGCTCTTCCTGTCATAAAATTCTTCCTGATGCTTAGTCAGAATCTCATTTATAAGTGTTTAATTCCCATAGATTTTTATTTTCAAAGCTGCTATCAACCTGCAAGAACATTTTACTGTCTTCTAGCCATGGGGCATTTTCAGGATAAATTGCTAGCAAACAAACGTTGGGATGAAACAAGATAAGGTGCTAAATGTGTCAGTTGAAGCTCTGTGTGTGCTTTTTCTTGTACATAGCTGCTGTGGCTGCCCTGATTTTCACTTGGACTGCAGTAGGTGGGCATGGAGGAGGGGGGGACAGAGCGCTTTTAACTCATTGCTGTTGTACTCTTAAGGAAAACCATCCCTTTGAAGCTGCTGTTTGGCTGGAGGTGGGTTCTCATTGGGCCAGTGGAAGCTTTCCTTGGGGTGAGGGATGGGGGTCTTCAGTGGGGTTTTTTTCAGCTGGAACTCAGTTCTGGCTCCTCTCAGGTGGGCACCATTGCCATTATAAGAGAGAACAAGGGAGGTGTTCACAGTGAGTTCCGGAACCTCTTTCTCTATAAAAATAGCACTGGTCTACAGTAAGATTGTGTAAGATTGTGTTGGGTGAGAAAGGGGTTAAAAATGCTTCCTATGCGCTGCAGTTTTAATGAAAATTAGCTACATCCCCATTTGCAACTTTTAACAGTAAAAACAAACAAACAAACAAGAAAGAAAGAAAGAAAGAAAGAAAGAAAGAAAGAAAGAAAGAAAGAAAGAAATGTAACTTAAAGTGACGAGTTTAGCGTGATGTGTAGTTTGGCCCTCACCTATTTATTAAATATCACAAATACCTTAAAGATGTGATTGTAGGTAATGCCTGCTATTTAGCTCAGCATACTTATGCAAGCAAGGGTTGGAAATGGTGGGTGGCTTCCTTCAGGGTAGATTAAAAATTAAATGTGCCTCCGAAATAGGAAGCAGGTCAGAGCAGAGGCTGTGCTGAAGGATCCTCAGAGAAATGACTCTTACGTGCAGTTTAGTGTCCGGGAGTCTGAAAGCAAGTACTAAAACTATTGGAAAGCACTGTTATTTTCTCAAATTTATACCCACCATCAAAGCTCTGTGACATTCCTTGGAGTGTTCTAAACACTTTTGCTCATCCTTCCCCATCCCTCCAATACAAATGCTAAATATTATTTTTAAGAATTTGGCTGCTCATCCAAAATTATTAGATCTGAGACTAGGGATTTCATAGTGCATTTCTTCCAACAAATGCTGCTTCTGGTTGGGCCAAGGCAGCCTATTCGCCTGAGGTATCTTGGGAATCCTGTTCCTAATCCTAGTTTGAAGCAAGAATTCCAGAACTTACCAAAGACCTCATTACATTGAAAGATCTCCATAGGAAAAAGGAGCTTTCACCTTTGGCTTACAGTGTTTACACTTATTTTATCCTAACTTTATGTCATGAGAAGCCCATCCGATGCAGAGCAATGTGAGTTGGTAGGTAGAATGTTCTCATGGGGTGAGTTAGAGAAATACAACCAATTAGTCCATATGAGAAAATATTGTTTACTAGTTCCTGGCGACAGAGACTGATGATGAACTTGCTCCACTGATTTCAGTGGGACTAAAGCATGACTAACAGCACAAGCCTATGCAGAATGAAATGCAGAGTGGAGTGACAAAGGCCTATTGATTTTAATCAGACTGAAGTGCTTCTGACTTAGGGTGCGGATTAATCCCTTCAGTTTTCCTGGTTATGATACGGGCACTTTTGTCCCAGTTTCTAACATTACTTTTACACTACATTTCCTGTTGCACTATGGAATGGTGGCTTTTTGACCACAGTTCTGCCATGTTGCACCAAATTTCATATACTCCAGGCAGTTTCACTACTCCTCCACCCTTAGTGCACATGTGTGCTTCTGTCCATCCAAGATTCACCCATGAAAACAGCAGGAAAGAACTGTATATTGGAATACCACCCTAATTTTTGTCACACGGCATGGCGTGACATGATGCATGAAATCAATGCAATGTTGCAAATAGATTATTTTCCCCTGGAAGCAATTAATGCAAAAGTGAGCACTAAACTTCTGCTGGATTCTGCTAGATTTATAGAAGTGGCTTTTATGTTGTATGAACCATGACATAAAATGTGGAAATTATAAGGAAAAGAAAGGAAATGGAATAAAGTGTCTTCTGAGTGCTTCCTAAGTCTGGATGTGGTCCAAGGACTTCTGTTAACAACAAACAATAAGAAAGCAAATCTTTCCTAAGCCTGTGTTGAAAGCCACAGGGGGAAAAGGTCCAGGGCACACTTTGCGTCCCACTCTTTGGATAAGTGTGTGGAGTAAAGTGAAGACCAAGGGCCGTTCTTTTGAAAATGTTGATATTTCATCTGCTATTAAAAATGGCTATATTGCTGGGGTCTGGGTGTTGCTTAATGTTAAGAATTCACATGGTTACTGTAGTCCTGTGAGTCCATCCCATGCTGCTCTAGTAACAGGAATATGCGCGTGAGTCAGAAAGTCTTGGAAATAGCATTTCAGCATCAGAGGCTGGATAGGGAAGCCTCTGCTTCCTCTTATGTGATTCTGCCACACCTGTGTGGTTTCTGTAGCCTTTCATTATAGGAATTGAGCTAATGGGGGAGTCACAACTCCATCTGTCCCTGTAACCTAAGAATTAGCAGCAAGCAGGGGGGCCAACTTGAAGAAAATATTGGGGGGTGGGGAGAGCAGGTAGTCCCTGCCCTGCATAATCAATCGCAAGATGTGGCGCACAAACACCATTTGTCTGGCAGTGCCCCATCAGCTTGGGGTGGGGCAGCTCCCTCAAATATTTTATTGAGGGGGTGCTGAAGGCACCATAGCCCCTAGGAGTTGACTGCTATGACAGCAAGGGAGCAGTGGCTTACAGAACCAGGGCAAATGCTCGGAGCCAGCCCAGGAAGAAAAGAGAGCAGCTATTTGGAAGTGTGGAAATACCCAAGAAAAGGCCAGCATTATCCTTGTTGTCAACATCAAGGCCCTGTTGATGCCATGGACACTTTGGAAAAAAGGAATTAAGAGTCCGTTTGCAATTTTGCATCTAAAACTTGTTATCCTGTGTACACACTGGCAGGTGTGCCCAGTGAACCAGAATGGCATGTGCTTGGCTGCTATAACTCCCAATTTTCACCCTCTTTTTATGAGTTTTTGTTTTTGTTTTAGAAAAACATGATGTGACTTTGAAATTACTTGGATAGGGCTGTAGTTTCTCGAGCTGGTGTGTTTATGTAGCACTTTGCAATCTAATCAAGTAACATTTGTTAAATAAAATGCGTGCACACACAAAAGATAGCCAGGGGGAAGAATGTTGTGTATTATTAAACACATTATGAGAGCTCCTTTGAAACTTTGTTGATCTTTGTGGAAATATTTGATAACGTGCTAAAAGCAAACAAGTAATAATGCTAAATAGTCCATGTTGTGATAATTTCACAAGGTTGTTTGCTTGAATTCTCATTGAAATCTGTGTTTGTTCTCTTGCCACAAACCCCTCTCTCTCTCTCTTTCCCCTTTTGAAATCTCAACCTCGGGTTAAAAACATTTGCTGGAGCTGTTTTAGTTGGCTGTGTGAAATAAATATTGCACTACTTTCTTATTTCTTTAAAAACATACATTTTTAATGTGTTAAGCTGCGAGGTGACCCCCTTCTCTATTAGAACTTCTTGTACTACCCGCTTTGAGGTCCATACTCAAAAATGAAATAGCAATAAAAATGTTAACAAGCCTTCAGACCAAAACATGCACACACACAGAGAGAGAAGGAAGCTTCTCCATTCTTTCCTGGAATAAGGCTTCACCATCTCTGATTTCTTGGTGCCTTATGGGTATCTATCCTCTATGGCCTGACTCCTTCACTTCATAACCATCAGATCTCCAGACCATGCCCGCCTCCCATTCATCTGCACAGGATGATTCTGAGCCTTTGTAATTGTTGCTGCCTCTGTGTATCTGGTGCTACAGCCCTGAACCAGTAGGATGGGCAAGCAAATGGACTAACTCTGTGAAGTAGACAGTTCAACATTATTACATACAGGCACACCTCAAAAGGGGGACAACTCAGGCTCCAGTTTTAAAAACATTGTGGTCCTCATGGGCAGAATTACTGTAGGAACTGAAAGGATGCTGTACTCTTTGCCAGCTGTGTTATCCTGTACGCTCATCTTTCTGTTGATTGACACCAATCAGAGGAACCGGGAAATTCAGGGTGCGGCACTGCTTCATCCTTGATTCAGCGTGTTCTCCTATATATGATAAATATCGGGGGTTAATTCAACATTTGTGACATCCCTCCTTAACTACACTGAATGACTTCTCCATTCTCCCACTGGTTTATGCTTAATCTGCCATACCCCTTCCTTGTCTACAGATATTAATTTCCCAGGCTTGGCACCTGCGTTCTCCACTAAACACGATCAAGCAATGGCATTGGATTTGTTCACATCAAGCTATGACTTCTCTAGAGAACTGCCCTAAGATCTTGTGGTGAAGGGTGGTATATAAATCATAAATAAATCATAAATATATAAATATGCTTTCAGACTGTGGTATAGCCTGTGGTCAGTATGAAAATGCTAGAGGAGGCATAAAACCTCTAGCTAAATAGAAACTAAAGTTGATTGAGTCGTGATAAAATTGACCATCTGGACCACTGGATTTTTACTCTTTTAGGATTGACTTTTTGAGGCCTCTCAGGTATCGCCCCAGCATTCTGGCAACATAAAACAGACTTCGCAGAGTCACGTTGTGGGTCATCCCCACCCCCTTATCAAATGTCAGATAACTTCAGAGCCTGCTTACCTCCTTCTTTAAATAACAAAGAGAGTTTACGGGTGGAGTGCTGAGATATTTCTCCTGCCAACTAACTTACTCCCTTAACCAAAGCCGTATGAAACCCAGTAAGCCCACTGGTAGTTGCCTTGCTCTGTTTACTAGCCTCTGGGAGAAGACCGCTTTGGCTTATCTTTGAAAGGGGAACCATAGGCCACTCGCTTCCCTTCCTTCAGCAGGGATGTTCCTCCTGGAGGAGGCTACCGAGAGGAAATGAGCCTCGGAGCTCCTGTTCCGATAGGGAGATTTGCAATCCTCTATCTATTTTTAGTCTGCTGATCTTTCCACATCTGGAAAAGCTTTGTGTGCATAAATAATCTCATCTGCAGCAATGAAACGTGTCCAGGCAAAGGCCGTTGTAATTGTCTTTACGATAGAAATAATTGATATATGAATATGGCTGTGGCACACTTAAAGTTGGGGCCTGGGGTCTGCACCCTGTGACCTAATAATAATGTTTCAGAGTGCAAACAGAGTTATTGCCAGTTTTGGTGCTGCCCCTTGTAACATGGATACTTTTCAGGAGGAGCCAGATGGAGACCACCAGACATCAGTCACAGACCACCAAGATCCTTCGGTAGATGTGAAACGGCATTTCAAAATCGGAAGGGGCTTTCCCTCCCCTTGCATTAGTTCCTGGTTGCCCAAGCCTGTCTATCTGAAGAGACTAGTGCTACTACAAATGCAAACTTGCTCTCTCTGATTTGTTACTCAATTTACAACACTGGTGTCTGAAGATTTTTGAGACCCCTGATTCCTTACCAGTTCCCCAAAGGCATTAGGGGTAAATGACTTCAGCAGGAAAGGACCATGCCTTCTTAACCCTGATCCCTTGGGGTATCAGTCAACTCCTGCCAGGACCATTGGCGGGTGGGGGGCTATTGGGTTCTGTTTGTTTTTGTATGTTGTGATTTTATATTGTAACTGCTCTGAGACCCTGAGACCTGCAGGTATAGGTCGGTATACATTTTATTATTATAATAATGAATAATTAAGAATAATTAATAGGCCCCTCCTCCTGAGCCACCTACCTGAAGGCATCTGAAGGCAGCCCTGTTTAGGGAAGCTTTTAATGTTTGACAGACTATGGTATTTTAATATTTTGTTGGAAGCTGCCCAGAGTGGCTGGGGAAACCCAGCCAGATGGGTGGGGTATAAATAAATTATTATTATAATATTCTTTCTTTCTTTCTTTCTTTCTTTCTTTCTTTCTTTCTTTCTTTCTTTCTTTCTTTCTTTCCTTCCTTCCTTCCTTCCTTCCTTCCTTCCTTCCTTCCTTCCTTGAGGCAGTACACCTTTGAATACCAGTCACTGGTGATTGCAGTGTGGGAGAGAGTACAGTTGCACTCTGCTTCTGCTTGCAGACTTCCTGTGGGCATCTAATTGGCCTTTCTTTTGTTCATAGTCTGCATGTTGTAATGGATAATTCAGTGTTCTTGCCTGACCAGCAGGGCTGTTCTGATCTCCATAGGCAGACTTCACATCTAGTGTGAGGACCCTTCCTTTCATTAAACAGTCAGGAGATGGGCCGGACCACCTAGAGTTCTGGATACACTTATCCACACTCCAGTACCCTCCCATCTGGATTTCTGCAATGTTCCTCTGAAAACGACCCAGAAGCCTCAGATGCTCTAGAGCAGGGGTCTGCAACCTTTAAGACAAAAAGAGCCACTTGGACCCGTTTCTGAAGAAAAACAACAACTGGGAGCCGCAAAACCATTGCGACATTTAAAGCATGCGCGCCACTGCCCTCCGATCTGACAGCGGGCGGGAAGGTGACGGGACGGTGCGTGACTAACGCACGCACCGCCCCCATGCGACATCACAGCCAGTACAGCGCCCGCCACAGTGGGGAGTGTTGGGGCGCACAATGCGCCTCCTCCCCTCGCTAGTATCCGCCCCGGAGCCGCGGCAAAGGTGTAAAAGAGCCACATGCGGCTCCGGAGCCGCAGGTTGCAGACCCCTGCTCTAGAGCAAGGCAGCAAGACGGCTAAGATACAATCAAATCATGCCGATATTTTGCCGCCTGCGCAGGGTGCCAGGCTTTGAGAACAAAATAGTGAGTTGCTTACAGGGGTATGATGAACTTCATGTCCTTTTAATCCTTGCCACCCACGGCTTATTCAGTCTAGCCAAGGGGTGCTGATTGGAGAGGTCCAGAGGGCGATCTGTGCCTCCCTGTGAGTGAGGGTAGTAGCTGCTGTCTTGTAAAAGACACCCCCCCCCCCATCTCTCTCTGGATTAACCATGAATGTCTGATTCTTGGGCAAGGTGCTTGAGCATCTTGTGACTCTGTAACTGCAGGAATGCTTGGATGAAGCGGATCACCTTGATCCATTTCAATCAGGCTTCAGGCCTGGTTTGGCACCGAGATATATTTAGCTGTTCTGGTTTGTGACCTGTTGTCACGGTCTGGTTCACGGGCGATCAGAGTCCTGGCAGGGGACCTCAGGACTGGGGGCAAGATGGCAGGGTAGGAGCAGGAACGGGGGTCCAGAAGCCAGGAGTCAGGAAGCCAAGGCTCCAAGGGTCAGAAAGCAAGAAGTCACAAAGTCAAAGGTCCAAGGATCAAGAAGGAAGGAGTCAAGAAGCCCGAGGTTCAAGGATCAGGAAGCAAGAAGCCCAAGGCAGGAAGCGTGTTCCTGTGGCAAAGCCAAAGGGAAAGACTGACCTTATATCCCTTCCCGGCTCTTGCCACCAGGTGCTGTGAGTTACCAATCGGCCTCTTCAGAACAAACTTAGGAAGGCCCCAGTCCTGCAAAGTCCTATTGGTCACAGGGCCTGGCTCCTGCACGCACACCTGACACCTGTGTGGGGAGAGAGATAAGATTGTGATTCTCCTTGCTCTTTCAGCAAGCTTTGATACCATCAACCATGGAGTCATTCTGGAGTGGCTCTGTAGGTCGGAAGCTGGGGGCTGTGTTGAGGCAGTGGTTCCACTTCTACCTCTAGGCTGTTTCTGGAGAGTAACACTGGGTGATTTCTGCTTGGGCCCATGGCAATTTTGCTGTGGGACCCCACCTTGTGCCCAGTGCTATTTAGCATTTTATATGACACTGTGAAGAGCAGTCATCAGGGGGTTTGGAACCTGGGTCTCATCGGCTACAGCTGGTTCTCCACGTATAGAAATTCCTGGATCAAGATAGTTTTGCTGTGGTTACATATGCTCTGGTTACATACGGACTACTGTAGTGCACTTGATATTGTCCAGAAACTGTAGCTAGTGCAGAACGCAGCAGCAAAATTATTATCTGGCATTTTGGAGCAATGATATATGGCATCTATTTTGCGGCATCTGTATTGGCAGTCTGTATGTTACTGGGTCCAATCCAGAGTGCTAACACTGAAGCACAAAACCCTTCGTTACTTGGGACCTAGGTATGTGGCAGCACAACATCCCCATATAGATTGCCCTGAAGCCTGAAATCTGCAGAGGGGAGTCTGCTTGTGGTTCTGCCAACAAACATTGTAGGAACCTGTAAGAGGGATTTTATCTGTGGTGGAACACCCTTTACATGGCAGCAGGAATGTTCTGAATTTTAATGGGCCTTTGCTGCAGGGTGAAGGCCCATCTATTTTCTGAAGCATTTGAGGGATGAAATTTGATTTCTTCTTGTCTGGTTCTCTTTTGTATATCGTTCTTGTATCTAAGATTAGCATGGATACAGATGTTTCAATTTATGGTTTGATCTGGCATCATGCATACATTCAACAAAATCTTGTCTTCAGTTGCTCACTATAAACAGTGAAGTCTCATAAAATCATATTGGCTTTTGTGCCATCACCTTAAACTCGTAGGATGGTTTTTTACTTTAAAAAGATCCTAAATTAACTATTTGGAACACAGGTTATGTGCATGTGTGCAAATCCATATGCCCTTTCTATTTGTTAAGCTGCTGAAGAAATGTGTGGATGTGTGTGTAATTACTCAACATTGTTCTTTCTTTAAACTTGATATCATTTGGTACTGTTTATTACTGTTCCTGGCTATGCTTGTAAGTATTATGCTTCCAAGGTACTATCTGTGTAATCATAGAAACTGCTAATGCAATGTGTTTGCTTCCTTTTCTTTTAAACTCTACATCTAAGCACAGGTTTTGTCCTTCAGCAACTTGGCTGTCAATGGAAATGGCTTAATAACTGTATAAAGCACTTCGTGTTGATATCATAGGGCCTTTTAAACAAACAAAACAGATGAATAACTGGCCTGTACATGTAGTGGGATGTTGCAGTTGGGCCTGCCGTATCTACACAGCATCCAGATATGGTGATATGTGCCTACAGTGGTACCTCGGATTACGAACTTAATTCGTTCGGGAGGTCCGTTCTTAACCTGAAACCGTTCTTAACCTGAGGCGCGCTTTTGCTAATGGGGCCGCCGTGCCGCCGCCAAGCGATTTCTGTTCTCATCCTGAGGCAAAGTTCTCAACCTGAGGTACTACTTCTGGGTTAGCGGCATTTGTAACCTGAAGCGTTTGTAACCCGAAGCATTTGTAACCCAAGGTACCACTGTAAATTGAATCATCATCTTTATTGCTAAGAATTCTCATCTTGAGGGGAGCAATTGTAGATTGCGTAATGTTTTCTCGGTGTTTGAACCATTTAAGCGCCACTTGGGCTTTTGTACTGCCCAGTTTATGAATCTGTCATAAATAGCTATTGCCACCAGCTGCTGTTGGATCTGCTTTGTGCCTTGATAAACTCATTTCTGCCAGGGCAGCTATTATTGTAGTTGTCTCACTGAAACTGGACGAAACAACAAATGTTGTGGTTTGCAGATGGTTGACATCAGTGGGGTCATAGCAGATAGCTCAGTGAAGATGTCGACCCAGTGTGCAGCTGCTGTAAAAAAAAGGCAATTTCCGTTCTAGGGATCATTAGGAAAGGAATTGAAAATAAAACTACTGGTATCCTAATGAAGTTATTGTATTTTAGTGTTCTGTTGGAAGCCGCCCAGGGTGGCTGGGGAAACCCAGCCAGATGGGCGGGGTATAAATAATAAATTAAAAAAATAAATAAAGAAGTTAAACTAATCTATGGTGTAACCACATTTGGAATACTATGTAGCATTTCTGATCGCCTCATCTCAAAAGGATACTATTGTAGAGTTGGAAAAGGTTCAAAAAATGAGCAACCGAAATTATCAAAGGCTGGAGGACTCCCCTGCAAGGAAAGTTTGCAGCATTTGGGATGTTTGAGTGTAGAGAACATGTGAGTAAGAGGCACCACGATTATAAAAGTTTATAAAATTATGCTTGGCATGGAGAAGACGGATAGAGAAAGGTTCCTTCTTTCTTGTAACACTGAGACTCCTAAACAGCCAGTGAAGCTGAATGTTGAAAGATTCAGGATATCTTACCTGTTTTGTGTCTTCTGGTTGCTTCGGTTTGGGTTTGTGCATGTGCATTGGGAGTAAGTTCACAATCAATATTTGTTATGTACAGTATCTTTTGTTTGTTATCTATATTTTGTTTTTGAAACCCCCCCCAGTAAAAATCATTTTTTAAAAAATAGGTTCAGGACAGATAAGAAAGTACTTTCTCACACAGCACCTAATTCAACTATGTCACTCCCATCATTAGCAGGGGCAAATTTTCTCCTCCCCGCCCGTTAGCTAAGGAAACTCCATAGACATTTCCTAAGGGCAGGAGTCATAGGGGGAGCAGACCTGGTCAACTGAGGCTGCTTTGACCTCTACTGATCCACTACGTGCAGCTGCTGACATGCCCTGGGGATAAGAGGAGTGCTCCCCTTCATATGTTGAATAATCTCCCCCACCCTAACTTATTAATTGACTCTTGATTTCTTGTTTGAATAGCTGTAACAGTAATATCATTAAAGTTGCCCATATGCCCAGAAGAATAAAAACTGTCCCTCACTGAAGTAAGCATTCAGAATAAGCAGTGCCTGAGACAAAACAGAAGGAGGGGGAAACGCAATGACAGCGACGAATGTACAATGCAAGGTGTATCTATTTGCAATGTTTTAATAGTACCGGCTGACACCTTGCCTTAAATGCAGCCACTCATGGCCAGCTCAAAATTGAAAGGTTTGAGTTAGATGCTATACGTGTTTATTTCTCCATCTGTTTCCTTCGTTTCTGAGTTCCAAAGTCTCTTTCTTTTTTGTTCTTAAATTCTCTAGCGTCTAAGAATCCCTTTAGCTTTCTTGCTATTCTTGTAATTGATAGAACAGTCACATTTGCTAGAATACACCTAAGGGGCTTTTTGAATTGTCGTCATGTTGCAGCAGTCAGGCAGCATTTTGAATGGAAGCCAGTCGTAGCTTTGAATAATTTGGTATTGGGTAATGAGCTCTGCAGACATTTCAAATACTGTATTGTTTTCCGTCTATAGGCAGGTAGGTCTTTAATCTAGTATATTTTCCTCCTTAACTAACACGATGTCCAGTATACAACTTCATTCATTTTTTTGAACGGTGTCTTGCCAAAAGGATTGTAATCTGGATTTTGCAACAAAAAGGAGGCTTTGTTGCCTTCCTGTTTGTGATGGTGATTATTGCCTTCAGTCTTCCTTTAAAAGCAAATTATAAAAAGTCAGGCATTACTTTCCTTCCCACATTCTAATTTTCATGCACTTTGGGGGCTGTTTAGTTCTTGCTAAGAGAGAAGCAAAGGGCTTGTTAAATGGATTACCCTCAGAGGTCACCCTCCCCCACCCCATTTCCCCCTGGTAACTACAGTGCAAACAGATTGTACTCAGATTTTGGACCAAAAAAGTCTTGTGTGATGCTCCACACACAAGGTTTCATGTCAAGCTGTAGTTTTACAGTTCTATTCTAAACATGTGTGCTCAAAATCGTTCAATGGGGCTTTACTCCCAGCGCAAGTGGATAAAGGATTGCAGCCTTAGACAGTGCCTCTAGCCTCTATAAATTATGCGGACCTTTGTAAAATGGCCGTGGTCCCGTGAAGAGTATCATAAATCCCTGTAAGTGTTTTAGGGTCAGTGTGTGCAAACCCAGATGTTTTGCAGGAACTTGTATTTTTTTTTATTGCCCTCTGGATGGAAGGTGGAGCATCAGACCCCATGGTCCTTGAAGTCCTTCACAGCAGGTTTGATGTGCAGAGGATGTGGTCCATTTTGGAGGACCAAACATTTATGTTCAATGTCACTCATGCATATTCATTTTTGATCTTGCCCTCCCCCGCCTCTCCCCAGTTGCTCCCCAGGGGTTTGCCTTTGAGCCTCTCTCCTCTGTGCGCTGCAAAGAATGCCCATCCGACAAGGCATGACAATTAAAGCTACTCAGAGTGACTTGATGCTGGAGTGTGGTCCAGCATAGTATGGGACGCCCCCCAGTCATCGGGACTGGAATACTTCTAAGATCCTCATGAATAGTCTGAACAGCAGAAGCTCAGGAACATACAACCACAAGACACAGCACAATAATTAAAAGGGGAAGTTCAGAATGTTTTAATAGGGGTAACTTGGTAATAAAAACTGCTAAATTCAGTTCTTTAGTTTTAGAACAATAATTTAGATGCCAGCAGCAGCAATAAATGCCTTAACATTTTGATTGGGATTTAAACCCCAACCACCCAATCTTAATAAGTGATTGCTCAGTGAAAACAGGCATATTAAATTTATTCCCTGGCTTTTAAAAACTGTTTAAAATTGTTTCCAACCTGCTCCAAAACATATTGGAACTCCACAACGTTGTTTGCACATTGCCTACCTTGAGGTACATAGATTTACATTTCTTGCTGATGTTTCCAGGAAGTGATGAATCTTATTAAAATGGCAACGATGCTTTAAGTACAAGCATTGATGAAATTAGGCATTCATTATTTTAGAAAAAACAAATTCTCTCTGACATATATGATCTAACTATTGGTCCTATGCTCTTTTCTACATTTGACACAGCTGCTTATGCTGTCAAAACTTTTCTGGAACTTGTGTTCACCACAAATGAAGGAATGCTCTGAATAGCAAGTCTCCAGTTTTAAACAACCAACTTGGGCCAGAAATTTCCTGAACGTGGTTGAGCTCAGCTTCAGATGTAGGCCAGTGACTGACGTATCTCCTGACTTGATCTGATGCTTAAGAGGAAACTCTCCCTTCCACTTCCACTCCCTTCCTTGTGCACCTGGCCAGTTGTGCAATGCTGACCAATGAACAGCTGTTAACAATGAGGAAATTGTGCTTTGTAAAAAGTAGTTCAGGATCTGTTGGCTACTCTCTTGGGAGACTGGAAGCAGGAGGGGCTTCTTTTGTGCCAGGATGGGTTTTTCCCCATTTGAAATGATTGTCTCTGCGTTCAATTAAACACTTTTATCTCTCTCTCTCTCTCTCTCTCTCTCTCTCTCTCTCACACACACACACACACACACACACACACACACTCGTTTCTTTAAAGGGACTATCCCCACACTGGCATACATCTGGGAGTATTGGATGTTTTATAACATACAAATATTTGTAGATCTATTTATAGTCTGATAATTTTTCCATGTATAGATGTATTGCAAAATGGGTGCATATGTACATGCAAAATTAGTTCACGTGCATGTTTTTCTATAAGGTGTGGTTTTTAAAAGTGTCTATTTTAGAGGCATTTGCACTGACTGAATGCCCTTGAACAAACATCTTGTAATACTTTACAAAAAAATGTGAAAAATTAAACCAAACAGGATATGAAAATTCAGTGCCAAAGGAATGAGTCCTTAGGCGTGTGATCGAAATTTAGCCAATAACATAGTCTAATCCGTGAAAGGAACTAAGTTCCCTGGGTTAAAGGAAAATAAGCGAGAACTGCTAAGCCGCAGTCCACAAACTGCTTAAAAATCAAGCTGTCCTGAAGTACTCTCATAGACTTCATTGGAATTGCTAAGAGCATTTTCTGGCATAAAATGATTTCTGGATTGCAGCCTTCACGGTTTTAAGTTTAAAAGCCATATATGTTGGTTTATTATTTGATTATTTTTTTAACTTCTATATCAATTAATAGATTAAAAAGATCTCTAAGCAGTCTAAATCACTGAGCCTCTTTGGGCTTGCCAATCAGAAGGTCGGTGGCTCGAATCCCCATGACGGGGTGAGCTCCCGTTGCTTCGTCCCTGCTCCTGCCCACCTAGCAGTTCAAACGCACGTCAAAGTGCAAGTAGATAAATAGGTACCGCTCCGGCGGGAAGGTAAACGGTGTTTCCATGCGCTGCTCTGGTTTCGGTGTTCCATTGCGCCAGAAGCGGCTTAGTCATGCTGGCCACATGACCCAGAAAAACTGTCTGTGGACAAATGCCAGCTCCCTTGGCCTGTAAAGCGAGATGAGCGCCGTAACCTCAGAGTTGTTCATGACTAGACTTAACTGTTGGGTCCTTTACCTTTACCTTTTTTAAGCAGTGTACAAAAAAACTGAAGCAACAACAAACTTAAACAAAATATTACAAAAACACAGTTACAAATTAAAATGTTACATTTATACACAGTTACAGATAGGTAGCCGTGTTGGTCTGCCATAGTCAAAACAAAAAAAAATTCTTTCCAGTAGCACCTTAAAGACCAACTAAGTTAGTTCTTGGTATGAGCTTTCGTGTGCATGCACACGAAAGCTCATACCAAGAACTAATTTATACACAGTTAAAAGTAAAGGTAAAGGTACCCCTGCCCATAGGGGCCAGTCTTGACAGACTCTAGGGTTGTGCGCCCATCTCACTCTATAGGCCGGGAGCCAGCGCTGTCCGCAGACACTTCCGGGTCACGTGGCCAGCGTGACAAGCTGCATCTGGCGAGCCAGCGCAGCACACGGAACGCCGTTTACCTTCCCGCTGGTAAGCGGTCCCTATTTATCTACTTGCACCCGGGGGTGCTTTCAAACTGCTAGGTTGGCAGGCGCTGGGACCGAGCAACGGGAGCGCACCCCGCCGCGGGGATTCGAACGCCGACCTTTCGATCGGCAAGCCCTAGGCGCTGAGGCTTTTACCCACAGCGCCACCCACGTCCCTTATACACAGTTACTAATATATAAAAATCAATATCAGTTCATTTTTTTTCTGTCCCACCTTCCCTCTTAGCCTCCAGGTTCTCACCCGGGGTCCAAACAAACTCTCAGCTCACCCACAAAAGTCTCACAATGAGCAGACTTCCTGGAAACAACAGACATCACCCTACTCTCTCATTCTATCCCCCCCCCCATTTTTTTCCATTTTATAACACAAATAAAAAACACAAACAGAAAAGACAAACAATACAAACAAATTCTTGTCATATCCTTATTTTTCTAAGCATTGTTAAGTGGGCTTCCCCAAGTCCCACCTATCTGATTTTCATTTTACTTCATCTTTAGCTGTTTACATATATCATAATTTCTAACCATCTTTTTTTTATCACACTTAAAATAACTTCACACTTTATCACTTACAAATAATACTATCTTAAAATACCCTATCTTCTACTTCTAACCCTACAGCCTAAATTAACTTCCAAAGCTATTCTAAGATTTAAATATTAACATATTTTTTTCAAATATCTTTAAACTTCTTCCAATCTTTTTCCACGGTCTCTTCCCTCTGGTCTCGGAGTCTCCCGGTCAGTTCAGCAGGTTCCATATAGTCCATCATCTTCATCTGCCATTCTTCGATAGTTGGTAAATCTTGTTTCTTCTAATTCTTCGCTAACAATATTCTTGCAGCTGTTGTGGCATACAGAAAAAAAGTAACATCCTTTTTGGGGATTTCACCCCTCACTATACCAAGTACCAGTAAAAAGGCTTCTGGTTTTTTAATAAATGTGTTTTTCAACACTTTTTTCAATTCATTATAAATCCTTTTCCAGAAGTCTTTTACCTTGGGGCATGTCCACCAAATGTGGTAAAAGGTTCCTTCTTTTTAATCTACATTTTCAGCACTACTCTCTCATTCTAGACTTGCTTTTTATGGGCAGGCCCAGGTGGATGGTACTTCTTCAAGCTGCCCACAGCCGTGTCCCATTCAGCTGCGCTCTCCACATCCAGCTCCAGGGGCATCAGGTGTGTTGAGTATCCAAGGAGTCCAGAGGATGGCAAAAGGGCTGCCTCCACTCACAGCTCTTTCTTCACCCTCTGTCCTCCACCTCCTCCAGCTGCTCGGTCTTCACAATCTGAATTCAGGTGTTAGAGATAACAAGCAACTCTGCCCTCTAAAAAAACCCTTTAGTCTGAACATGAGATGTGACTTGCTATTTCCAAGGTAAACAGTCTTACTGTAGAACCTGAGCTTATCTCAGTTTTGTTTGGGTCTCCCTCCACTCCCCCCCAAAAATCTAAACTGCATAATGATTGCTTGCATACTCTTAAGTTAATGTAAGCTATCATATTGATTCTTAATACCAATATCTAATAAATGGAAAGCAGGATTTTTCAGATATATTTACTTCAGGGAAGTTTTAAATGTGTGACATTCTGATGTATTTTTAATCTTTGTTGGAAGCCACCCAGAGTGGCTGGGGAAACCCAGCCAGATGGGCAGGGTAGAAATATATTACTACTACTACTACTACTTCATCTTGCCCTTATGTAATTGGCTAGTTTGACCATAATAGGCTTTTTGCCCTTAAGGCTGAGCTTAAAACACGAGAAAAATATTAAGCCAAAATGAATATTCATTTCTCTAGCTCTGAATGAAGTTTAGAAGGAAGTTGAAAGCTTTGATCAAAATTGTGCTTTTCCTCCTATCAGAAACATAGTGAGCCCCTGACACCCATCTTACTAGTCTCTTGTATAGATCATCTCTTGCCATGAACAGCTAGAGAAATAGTAGATGAGTCAAAATCGTATTGACCATTTCAATCAGAACTGCTGGGTCATCTGGAAGCTACAATATTTGCACTTAATGGGTTTCTCTGAGTTCTCCTGAACACGCTGAACTGACCAAGGAAATCATCTAGAAATGCTGTTCTTCTAGTCCAGAACTCTCATGAGCAGCAGGAGGCTAGAGGGGTCCTTATTGTCTCATTCTCCAGATAGCTATCTGTCCACAAACAGATAGGGCTAGAGGTTTCCATCGGAAAGACACATAATCAGGCCTGAATCTCAAGATGCGAGACCCCATTTAATTCCAATGAGAATTTGCAAAAGCTATACAGTTTCACATGCCTGCTTCAAGTTGATATTTTAAACTCATATGGTCAAATGCACCACAATCTCTGCTCTGTAATGGTTTGCCTGCTTCTTTTTAGATACTTCATATAGTAATGGTATGTAACCGCCAGTAATTAGGACTAAGCATTAGGAAGAAGTTTTCAGTTTTGGAGAAATTCAATGCTGAAAGAAGCTGCCAAGAGATTCCCCTTTCTCAGAGGTTTTAAAGAAATGTCTGGACTTGGAGCTGTTGGGGACACGCTAGGTATAGAATGTCCCGTCTCAGGGCAGAAGACTTGGAGTACACGATCCGCTGCGTTCATTCCAACCCTGTGATCTTTTGTATTTTCAATAATTGGTCCACAGCATTTTCGCCTTCTCCTCTCACAGCAGAGTTTAATATTTTCCTTCTCCCCTCTTTGAACAATCTAACTGTGGCAGTTCTCATGGGAGGAAGCTGAGTACATTAGTGTTACAAATAGGTTTCTTTCCGTTTTTTTTTTTTACCCTGGAAAGCCCAGAATCCCAGTGGAGGGGTTTCAGCTGCGCTCCCCTCCTAAGAGTTTGATATGTATCTGGTCATCGTCACTTCTGCTATTTTATAAAGAAAAGAAAGGAATGACCAGAAGTTCCTGTGTGACCTCTTCGACAGTTTCCAGGGCCAGAAATAAGTTAACAGGTTTGGCAGAGTAAAAAGCATCCCCAATTCCAAAGTCATAGCTTTAAAATATATATTTCTGTTCACTTTGGGTTATCTCTGTCAGCAATGACAAGTTCACCCAGGGAGTTCTTAAAGTTCTCAGCTGCCCCCTGTGTTGCTAGATGCTCAAAAGACCTCCCTGATGTGCTGTTTAGAATGAAGCACAGTATAAGTCAAGTTGAATGGGAGCTTTTTGATTTGTATAGAATTCTGTGGCCTACTTAGTTCCTCCTTTAGAAAAGAAAAGAAATAAAAAACAACAGTGGAACCAGTGGCATAGAAGAAAGAGGTTTTTAACATGCAAGATGCGCTATATATATATATATATATATATATATATATATATATATGAAAATTGCACTGTCCTATTATCGGCATAAGTGCATTCCTTTTTTGCATTTTGTTAATGTTTTAACATATGCTGCATGAAGATAAGCAACTACCCTCAAAGCAGATTCAATTCTGGTGCTGTTAAGTATTTATCTGAAGTGATGTGCAACCTGTCCGGAAGTAAATGGACAGGACAGATGTTACAAGGAGAAAGGATAATTGGGGGGGGGGGAGAGATCGGGGAAAGTAAACCGAGTTTGCCTTTGCTTTTAATGAATGAAGTTTATGTGTACCTTGTGACTTCCAATCCACACTGACCATGCCATTTAATACTGCAGTCTATGAGGCTAATGAGAATTTTGTTGTATTCTTCTTTTTCATATTGTTGTTGGTTTTATTTTTTTATTATCCTAATCTTCTTCCCAGGAGCTCAGAATAACATGCTTTTATTATTCCAACAATCCTGTGAGGTAGGCTAGGCAGACGGCTGGGGCTTGCCCTAAGATCACCCAGTGCACTTCATTGTTGAGTGAAAATTTGGATACAGGTCTTCTTGATTCTAATCTGTTTCATTTTTTTCCTAATTAAGACTATATTTTACTTATTCATTTATTGACTTTAAAAAACAACTGGGTTTCCAACTGTTTGAGATATTACTTTGATTTTTTATGTTTATTGGAAAATATAAGAAAGAATATCAAAAGATAACATTACAACACACACAATAATATAGTATTTTCTCAAAGGTCTGGGAATTTATGGGATCCCTTGCTGACAGTCCTGTGTGGTACCTTTAAGACTAACCAATTAGTTCAGATAACCAGCTAAATTCTTTCTTTATTTTGAATGTAACGTTTGGTTTGGTTTGTTTTGATTTGATATAGTTTTTATGAGTTTGTCTCATGAAGTTTTATTTTGTTGTTTAGGTTATATGATAAAAAAACAACTTGGGACTAATGAAGGTTATGCACTTCTGATTCAACGTATTTACAGACCTTGTGGAATACAAATTGCAGGGCCAAACTGAAGTTCTATCAGTGCCCAGTATGTAAGCCTAGGCCAGAATTTTGCAAATGTAATTTTGCAAATGAAAATGTCTCTAGAGGGAACATTTCCAGGTGACACAAAATTCAAATTCATGGCTGAATCTGATGGCTTGAGCCTATCTTTAGCTTTCAAAAATGCAAATCTTCCTGCTGATTTATTAGTTTTGCCCTATTTTGCTGTTTTTTCCCCTCCTCTTCTGTGAAACTCCTTGAGGCCGCTATCTCCCATTCATGTCAGTGAGCCAAAACAGATGTGGAAAATTAAACTGTGAGCCAACTTATAGGTAAGCCGGAACAGCCTGCTTGTTTTCCCCAGTCCTGTTACCATTGCTCATAAACTTTATGAGGATGTTACAGAGAGTGAGGATAAGATTGAGATGACTGTGGCAAGATGCTGCAAAGCAGACAGAGCTAAAAAAAACCCAAATGTTTAAACATCTAGGAAAACACTGCCAAATTTCTCATAAACCTGGCCTTTGGGAATCTGATAAGAGGTTGGAGGTAATTCCATTCCATTCTTTATTTCCCTCCCTTGCTTCTAATAATTGCATGTCATTAAGGATTATTTTTGTGCAGAGGTGCTTGGCTCACTGAACTTTATTGACTACACTGTCCAACGCTAATAAAGCCGTACTCTTTGTGCCTCTTGGTTTTACAGCAACATCGGTACAACAAGGGCACCCTCTGGTATCTAGTGCTGCTGTTGCTGTCTTTTTAACAGATTCTTCTGAGTATGCAGGGAACTGATGAATCCACCTCTTAAAAAGTGGGTTAAGTTCCTTCCCTTCCCTCGGAGCAGCCTAATGGAGGGGGAAATAATAAATCTCCCTAGCCCTCCCACCTTCCTTTCTAAAGTTGGCACGACTGAGATCTGGAAGCCAACCAAAACATCACTGTAAGCTTGGAATTGTACAACAAAGGGAATGCAGAGCATTGGAGGACAGAAGGTCAGTGCAGTGACCCAGATTAGTTTGTTGAGCGAGTGCAACAGCTCCTGCCAGGTTTGCTTGCTGTGGAGCAGCATGCGCAGTGGATATCAGTGGCAGAACTCCCTCTACTGGAAAGAGCAATGCATAAGGCTTCCTTCCGGGGGGGGGGGGGAGAAGGATGGTGATCTGATACATTCCCATTTGTCATCTGTACAATGGTGCTTAGGGATGTGCAGTGATGGGACATTCAGGTGGGGCCTGGCTGCTTTTCTCCCTTACCTGTGTGCTCCAGCTCAATACGACTGGCTGTAAAATGGGCTAGTGAGAAGGATGGAATCATGCAAAACCTCTTTTTGGAGTTCGTTGTTTTAAAGGTCATATTTGCAAGAAACATGAAAAGGTTGGAACTTGGCAGTAGAGATTCCCCTCCCTCCCAAGGCCAGGCTCATAATTCCTAAAACCGGATACATTAGAAACATCCTAGATTTTGGCAATTGTCTTTGTGCTGTGTATGTCTTTGCACAGAATTGTATATTCTAACTTAGGAATGCCTTTGAGCATTGCTTTCTGGCTACGATAGGCAGTAATGGGTGAAATATTCACACACACATTGAAGACAGATAAAGGCCTTATGGTAAATGATTGGCATGTTGCTCAGAGTGAGCAGTTGCTTTTATCTCTGTTGTGCTCAGCTTGCACATAGAAGACTGAAGGAGGCGTGTTATTATAGCCCCACCATGTTAAAAAATATGAGCTGAACACAGAGGACCAGGGAGTGAGGGGGTTAAATTCATGAGAGACACTTGTAGGATAGAATGGGGAAGTGAGTTGGAGTGTTAAAGGGGAAAGTGACATTTTAACTGCTGCCTCCCACTGTGCTGAGCTTAAATTTCAGTGGTGGATTAGAAGCTTTCTGAGCATTGCTGAGTTAGTATCTAGGTAGCATTGTTGGCTACTGGGCTGCTAAGTGAGTGCTGCTGCTACTGAGAGAACAGCTAAGCTTCTGCACCTTGGCAGTGAGGAAATACTTCGGGTGAGCAGAGGGGGGAGGGCCTGCTCTTAGTAAAATTTGTTTGCAATTAGGAAGCTTTTTAACAAGTCATAGCTAGTTCTAGGATGTAATCACATCATTTAATTAAGAAACAAATTACAACGATCAAGAAGCACCAGAGCCCATTTGTCAATAAGGCAAGTCTTTAAGCATCATAGCATGTTGTGAATCTTCCAGAAAGTTTGAGTAAATAGCTCAATATCTGTTTAGTTCCGACCCTGGTTCTCAAACTGTGGATCAGGAGCCCTTGGGCACTTGTGAGACACCTTGCAAGAGGGTTCTTGAGTGCTGGGATTGTGGAGCTGTCTATTGCTTCTGGACAGCATGCAATAACAGGCCATTACCTTTTGAATATAAGATGTTACCTTAGAGCAAGGCACACCTTTCATTCACCTAACTCGGTATGACTGGCAGTGGCTGCCCAGGGTTCTTTCCTAGCCCTGCCTGGAAATGACAAGGACTGAACCTGGGACCTTTTGCAGGAAACCCACCCCTCCTCCATAAGAACTCTTATTCTATTGTTGGTGGGGGGATGAGATCTGTGGCCCACGTGTGGGTAATTAAAGATGCCTGGGTTCAAAAATGTGAGCCTTGCACACTCTCCAGCAGGAGAGAGAGCTCCCAGCAGAGTTTAAAACAGTCACAGTTAAGCAACAATATAGCATAAGAATATAAGTTGTTAGACCCCTTTTCATATCCTGCTTAATCTGCTCACAATGCTTGCCCCTTTCTCTATCCCTCTGGCAATGAACAAACCACACACAGTTAAGTAGGTTTAAAATGCTTTACTTACAAAATCCAGATGTTTGATTCATGCGTTGTTCAATGCAGCAGCAAGGACTACACAGGTAGAATACTCTTGGGTATAACATACAGAAATAGAGTTTCAGACATGCGATCTGATCTTGGAGCAAGCTCAGCCACATCTTTCCTGGTTGATTACATGACATGAAGAGAGTGAGGGAAAGGAAGAAAAGAAGCTTCACTTCTCCCCTCACTGGAGTTGAGAGGGCATGACCTAACTGAGTCTAGCATTACAACTCTGGTCACATCGGTGGTGGTATAATTGGTGTCCTAAACTCAAACCATGATGTTTCATGAAGATAAAGCATTAGCCCAACTGCTTCCACTTCAGGAACTTTCATGATTCAACATGAGGGGAAGGGCCACAGCTCAGTAATAGTAGTTCTGCTTTGCGTTCAGAAGATCCTACGTGTGATCTCCAGGTAGGACTTGGAGAGGCGCCTGTCTGAGACCTTGGAGAGCTGCTATCAGTCATTGTTGGCAATATTGATTCAGATGGACCAGTGGTCTGACTCAGCACAAAGCAGCTTCCTGTGTTCATAGTTCCATCACTCATTACACAAAACAGGGCTTCCTGTCCAAACTTAGATACCCCTTTAGGGCTGGGGGAGAAATTCAGTTTAGTTCACAGTTCACCCGGCTAAATCCACACTTCCTGAAGTAATGTGTAAACCGTAATGTGTAAACAGAAACATAGGTGCGACGTGAGTGGTGGCGGCGGGTCCTTTCGGGGGGTGCTTTCGGGAGAGGGGGGATCCAGCCCCCCCACAAGGTCTGAGGGACAGTGGACTGGCCCCCTCCTGAAAAAGTTTGCTGACCCTTGCACCAGACTTTGCTTATCTTCAATGCAGCTTCAATGCAGACTTTAAAGGTAAAGGGACCCCTGACCATTAGGTCCAGTCGTGGCCGACTCTGGGGTTGTGGCGCTCACCTCGCTTTATTGGCCAAGGGAGCCGGTGTACAGCTTCCGGATCATGTGGCCAGCATGACTAAGCTGCTTCTGGCAAACCAGAGCAGCGCACGGAAATGCTGTTTACCTTCCCGCCAGAGTGGTACCTATTTATCTACTTGCACTTTGTCGTGCTTTCGAACTGCTAGGTTGGCAGGAGCTGGGACCGAGCAAGGGGAGCTCACCCCGTCGCAGGGATTCGAACTGCCAACCTTCTGATCGGCAAGTCCTAGACTCTGTGGTTTAACCCACAGCGCCACCCACGTCCCTTTGCTTATCTTCAATGTAGCTTGCTGCTCTCAACACCTTTCTTGCTTCCCCCACCCCCCGAATACAGATGAAATATCTACAGACAAAACAAGTTATTGGGATTCCAAAAGGTCTGGTGATTCCACATGTTCCCTGCGCAAGAGTTACAAAAATTAGTCCCATGTAGCATCTCGTTAAAATGGGACTGATTGGTATTTCTGCATGCATTAGATTATGCAAAAAAGTCCCAAAGCCAAAATGAATTACTAATTATATTAATTTAATTAATGACAGTTTCTTCAGATTTTAAAAAGCAAATTAGTTTCTGAAACTATGAGAAGTAATCCAAGCAGCTCTTATTTTGGCTACTACAGACTTTTCTAAAAAACCCTACCTTATTATCAATTCATTGGATCACAACGAGAGATTTATGGGCAGTGGGTATTATGAATGCCCATTCTTTGAGGCAAAATACTTTTTCCTTAGAGAATATATGAAACAAGAAGATTGTTTTATACTCTAAATCATACAACAGGTTTCTAGGCTTTTGTTCAAGGTAATCTTGGGTTAATGCTAATTTTTAGCACATTCAGTTTTCCTTCAAGGACTCTTTAAATAGCCACATTATATTATGTAAGTGAATGTTTTTCAAGGAATGTTGCTATCTTCTGTCTTTGACCCTGATACAAAAGCTTCAAAGTGTAATGTATTCAATGACTTACCAGACTGTACAAATAAAGCAACTTTGTTAATGAGAAGTGAAAAAATAAGCACTGCTGCCATCTAGAAAAATTCCACTACTGTATTCAGGCATTTCTCTCATAATCCTCCAGATTGCTTTGCTGCAAAATTCAAGTTGATAATAACTTGAATTTTTGAAAGAAGTAATGCAGGCACAATCTGGGAAAGCCACTGTTTTGGACGCACTTTCTTTTTAATAATTGGAGTTCCTATTTTAAATTGTTTATTGATGGTTTGATTGTGTTTTTCTGTTGTAATTACAAATTTTGGTGGGACTAGCTATTGGGTAAAGTGGAGCAGGGAATAATCAATGTAACCATCTCCTTTCTGGGATTGGTAATTGTAAAGTGTTCTTGTGCATGTGTATTTAGTCTTGGCATGAAAGGTAATATTAAAGGATTTGGTAAGATTCTGGGAGAAACTGTAGAGGACATGATTTACAAGTTGAATCCCTTGTAACTTCCATTAAAAGGATCTGGTGGCAAGTGATAGAAAAGGTTCCTGTCCAAAACTCTGGTGACCTAATGCCAGTTGGAGTAATTCAGCCTTCCTGAAACTGGTTCGCTTCTGAACTTCTGGACTAGAATTCCCATGAGTCCCAGACAATGTGCAAATGGGCAGGGATAATGGGAGTTGTAGTCAAAAACTTATGGAGGGCACCAAATTGGGGAAGGCTGGAATAGGCAGTACTTTGCCAAATAATATGACCTGGTACAAGGCAGATCTTCCTATGGGATGGTTCCATGGGAGAAGATAAATATATAATGAGGGTACAGAATACATAATGAGGCGGATGTGGCAATAATGAAAATGTGGCAATCCTTGCACTTGATTTGCCCAAAGCATAGGAGCTAGGAGTTTTGGAGCAAAATTCAGATGGATTAGAGCTGCAATCATCAGCCTAAATGCTAGTGCCAAATCTAAGCACTGTGGCGCAATTGGTAGACAAGTTCCCATTGTGGGTGGGTGATTTTAATTAATTCTTCCCAATATTTGTAGGTGGTCCCTCTGCACCCCTCCTTGAATCAGATGAATGCCAAATGCATATATAGATCGATTGTACATGCTAGATTATATGCATGGTCATTCTTTTTGTGAGAGCAAGGATGGCCAGCTGTTGGCCTGAAGGGTGCAGTCCAGTGCTGCTTTGCCATTTCTTGTCTGGCAGTTGTCCCAGGCACTTTCCAGGAGGAAGACCTGCTCACTTTATGTTTTCTGTAGGCATGTTAAAGACGAGTTGGAGGGCAGCTGCTTGAAGTTAGGGGGACTGACAGGAATGCTGATGGTGTGTGGAGAGCTTATTGCCACCCACCCACCCATATTTAGTTGACATGCTTACAGAATGCCTGAAGAAGTCTTCTGTCTTAAAGCCTCATAGGATTGGGGGTCTCTCTTCATGAGAGACTCACCTTGGAAGTCTCCACATTATCGCAGAAGATTCTATGGCAGCCTCCAGGTCAGGCTTCCTCAACCTCGGCCCTCCGGATGTTTTGAGACTACAATTCCCATCATCCCTGACCACTGGTCCTGCTAGCTAGGGATCATGGGAGTTGTAGGCCATAAACATCTGGAGGGCCGAGGTTGAGGAAGCCTGCCCTAGGTTCTCCCTCCTGCTCTAGTTCCTCACTTTGAGCCACCTCTGCTAGACAACCTTTGGAGCGAAGGCTCTGACTTCTGCGGGGGGAGGGGTGCTGATTAGAGTCATCGTTGATGGTCAAGGAGCTCCTCCAGGCCCAAGAACTTGGCCGTCCCTGTTGTAGCCCATGCAGCCCCCTCCACACAAGAACAGAACAAAAACCCTGTTAAATGTGTGACTCTCTGGACATAGTCGTCTGCTTTGCAAGTCTTATAAAATAGTCTATTGCCCATGTCATGTCTTTTTCCTGGTTAATCAGTTCTTTGTATCCTTCCTTGTTTCTCAGTGTTCTAAAAATGCCATTGCTTTGCTTAGTTGGAATAATTAGGCAGCTGTTAAGACTGTGGCAATAGGAGGCAGGCATGGAACCAAAGGATGGTTGAGCCTTGAGGACAGTGAAACAGAGAATAGGGGTTTGGCAGAGAATCCATAGCTGCACCAGATAGCACTTTACATAACAGAATACAGACACCACTGCAAATGCTTGGCACAGAAAGAGAGCCATTTATGTCTCACATGAGGTAGTCAGCAGCAAATACAAAGGGAAGGGGGGGCAGTGGCATCTCTCATACGTTTTTTGATGAATGTTTGCATGTGTATGTTATAGAAGCATCCGTTTCTCCTTTAGCAGGAATACAATTAGTTCTATTTACTGACACATCCAAATTCTACTCCACTGAGCTTTGTTTTAAATTAGACTTAATTTTTTTTTAAAAAAAATAGCTAGTGCCTTTTTAGTTAGTTGGGAAGAAACTAGATAATCTGAATGACTTTTTAAAAAATGTTTAAGAAAGAGATGCTTTTTTTTGGCATAACCTTTTGGACATGATGTCTATCAAGAGGCAATATAGCTTAGAGCCAGTGTCGTGTAGTGGTTAAGACTCGTAATCTGGGGAACCGGGTTCACGTCCCTGCTCCTCCACATGCAGCTGCTGGGTGACCTTGGGCCAGTCACACTTCTTTGAAGTCTCCCAGCCCCACTTACCTCACAGAGTGTTTGTTGTGGGGGAGGAAGGGAAAGGAGAATGTTAGCCGCTTTGAGACTCCTTCGGGTAGTGATAAAGCGGGATATCAAATCCAAACTCCTCCTCCTCCTCTTCTTCTTCTTTCTTCTTCTTCTTCTTCTTCTTCTCCTTCTCCTTCTTTTTCTTCTTCTTCGTATTCCTAAGTCTCTGCAGCACTCACAGTGCTATCCTGTACATGTCTACTCTCATGTCTGTCCCACTCAGGTGAGTGGCCTTTAATCCCAGGTAAATGTGTGTAGGATTGCAGCCTAAAACATGTAAAACTTCTGTGTCCTACACATGGCACTACATATTCAATGCTGTGCACAATACGATCTGCAGAGTTTTGAACCTATGACTCCTTTATCTGGCTAACCTGTGGACCTCCCGATGTTGCTGGGCTACAGTTTGAATCATTCCTGACCATTGGTCATGCTGGCTGGGAGCTGAGTGGAGTCCGGAGTTCCACCTCTGTCTTGTATACTAGTAACAAACTTATTCTCCAAGTGGGAGCCCTTATGTAGCCCCAAACAACACCATGCTTATTAACCAAGGAGGTTGGGGGAATGCCAAGGTTTGTGCAAATACGAAACATTCCTTAGTAAAATTAAAGCAAACCCCCAACGCCAAAGCTAGGGCAGGTAGCAAAACAGCTCAATGGGGACTTAGCATGTTGATTATTTGGTGGGGGGAGGGAAAAGGAAAAGGGAGTGGGGAATCCTGGAAGACAATATTGGCAGACTGGAACCCTGAACCGAGGCACGCCACACTGCAATATTTTGCTGCAGGTTCCACCTGTCTTCTAAATGTGTCATCTGTAGGAGTTGCAGGGCTTTTTTCCCCCAGCCAGAACTCGGTACCGGCACCTCTCAGGTGGGCGCCATTGCCATTATAAGAGAACAAGGGAGATGTTCATGGTGAGTTCCAGCACCTCTTTTTCTAGAAAAATCGCCCCGGGGAGTTGAATATACAATTAGCACATTTATTTTCTCCTATGCATGCTGAGCACAGGCTTGCTATGTATCGTGGACACAACAATATTTTCCGCTATTCAAGAGAAAGAGGTGGGTTTGCGGTTCCGAACATAAGGCTATATCATGAGGCAGCTTGTTTAAGCTGGTTGAAGGAGTGGGCCACCCTTAGAAATACTGATTTATTGGATCTGGAGGGTTTTGACATTAGGTTCGGGTGGCACGCTTATTTGTGGCAGGGAAAAGGTGAGGTTCACAGAGGGTTTTCTAGCCATATAATTAGAGGTTCACTATTGGAGGTGTGGAATAGATATAAAAAATTGATTGAAAAAGGCACCCCCTGGTGGCTCTCCCCAGTGGACATCATCAAAATAAAAAAACCGAACATGACAGGTGAAAGATGGACCTATGAGGATCTCTTAATCAAGACTGAAGAAGGTTGGAGGTTGAAGTCTTATGATGAGCTGAAAGATAAGATAAAAGAATGGTTTCACTTTCATCAGATTAATGCACTATGGGGTGAGCATAAGAAACAGGGGATGAGTGATAAAAAATCAAAATTTCAGGTGGAAATTTTAGAGAGTAACGATAAACACCTTTCCAAATTATACAAACAATTACTAGAATGGGATACAAGGGAAGACTTGGTGAAAGGTGTGATGGTAAAGTGGGATAGTGACCTGGGATACAATATTGATTATAATAAATGGCAGACACTCTGGAGGAAGGGAATGAAATTTACAGCGTGTGCAACCCTCCGAGAAAACCTAGAAAAAATGATGTATCGCTGGTACTTGACCCCAGCAAAGCTTGGAAAGATGTATAAAACCGCTGATAATAGCTGCTGGAGATGCAAGGGGAAGATTGGGACTTTTTTCCATATCTGGTGGACCTGCGAGGCAGTGAAGGAATTTTGGGGAAAGATTTATGACGAATTGAAAAAAATCTTAAAATACAACTTCCACAAAACACCTGAGTTGTTTCTTTTAGGTATGACTGGTGAGGAAATAAAAAAATCAGATGAAACCTTTTTCCAATATGCGATAGCTGCTGCGAGGATATTAATCGCTCAAAAATGGAAAACCCCTGATATGCCTACAACCGGGGAGTGGCAAGTGAAATTATATCAATACATAGAATTAGCGAGATTAACACAGAAATTAAGGCAAAATAATACTACGATACTTAAGGATGAATGGAAGAACTTTTTTATTTACATGGAGAATAACATGGGTATTAGTAACATTAGTAACATAACAGCAGAAGCTATTTAACACCGTCGTTGTAAAATACCGATGTAAATTCTACTGCAGAGATTATATTACGGTTATGTAATCCTAGACCAAGCTGAGCGGAAGTACGCTTCTTATTGCTTTTATCTTTTCTTTTCTTTTTCCTTCTTTTTCCCTTTTTCCTGTTTTTCGGAGTGTTTTTCTTTTTTCTTATTTTCTGTTATTTCGACTTTTTAACTGTATGTATATAAGTATGTGATGTATGATCTGTAATGCAAATACTTTCTAATAAAATTTATAAAAAAAAAAAAAAAAGAAACTGCCCAGCTGAGGAAAGCAAAAAAAAAGAAAAAAAGAAAAAAAGAAAAAAAACAATATTTTCCGCTATTGGCCTTTGCCTTCTTGCTTTCAAGAATCCTCGTGTGTTCAAGAAGTGAAGTTTTCAAAGACA
Organism: Podarcis muralis; assembly: GCF_964188315.1. Classification (NCBI taxonomy): domain Eukaryota; kingdom Metazoa; phylum Chordata; class Lepidosauria; order Squamata; family Lacertidae; genus Podarcis; species Podarcis muralis. Next base: position 58,787,337 of record NC_135666.1, read on the forward strand.
AACAAATGCAATGCTAAAATATTCACGTCAAAAAAAAGTATTTAGATACAGTGGTACCTCGGGTTACATACGCTTCAGGTTACATATGCTTCAGGTTACAGACTCTGCTAACCCATAAATAGTACCTCGGGTTAAGAACTTTGCTTCAGGATGAGAACAGAAATTGTGCTCCGGCGGTGCAGCAGCAGCAGGAAACCCCATTAGCTAAAGCGGTGCTTCAGGTTAAGAACAGTTTCAGGTTAAGAACGGACCTCCAGAATGAATTAAGTACTTAACCCGAGGTACCACTGTATTTATAAAGAAGCAGGGTTGTTTTAAGACAGGGATGAGGAACCTGTGGCCCCTCAGATGTTGCTGATTCCAGCTCCCATCGGCCCCAGCCAGGATGGTCAATGGACAAGGTGATAGATTCCGCAGTCCAGGGCCACATGCTCATCATTCCTCTCATAAGAGAAGCAAACAAAAATGCATTTCAGAATAGGGCCTGTAACCAACTTGCATGCAACAATATGCACTTTCACATGTTTGCATTGCACATTATTGGGTTCTTGTGCCAAAGCCCATTGAGCAGGGAGATAGGTGGCAAGGTGCCAGCAAGGCAGAGGTGTGGCAGGGGCTGCCCTGCTTCCCTCAACGACAAGTTATTCAGGCTGAGGAAAGCCAGCAGATCTAGGAACAGATCTGATGTAACCCTCCTCCCTGGGCCAGGAGATTCTGGGCTATCTTGTGAGTTTCCCAAGTGCAACAGCCTGCAGTTATCTGTCCAGTGCAGGCAGCCAGTGCCTTAATCCACATGGATCCTGAGTTGAGCCCTGAAGCATCTGACACAAATAATGCATATAATTTCTGGTGAAACAGGAGTGACCAAGACAATGCATGATTTGAAATACCTTTATTTGTCCTTACAGCTTCTAGGAAGAAGTAATACTGATTTTGAAAAGAGGGAAATGCATGTTGAGGGAAATGTAATAAATTTTTAAAGAACAGTGACTATCATAAATTTTCTTAATGATATGTGTAAAATGGGTTTTGTCTAAACTATTACTGGTTGGAAAGTGTCTGTGAACATTGTCCATATTCCAAACAGCTGTGCAGTTCAACTCTCTTTCAGTTACTTGCTGCTATTCACCATAGACTCAATCCTGGGAGGGTCTGAGCATTGTAAATCTGAAATTACAGAGTACTTACATGATGTATAAATTAAGCACATGCTCCTGTGCCGTGCCAAATCAGGACCATGGACTTTAGGATTTTTATTTTTATTTTTTGAGATTATAATTAATGTGAAGAGATGGGGTGTGTTTGTCTAAGAGGTCAGTTCAAAACTAAATAAAAAAAAAATGGAATGTTGTTCTGCTCTGAAAATCAAAAACTGGATTGTGGTCTGTTCCGTATACTTGAGTTTTGGGTGACTGAGCATGTATACCTACCCCTGTATGTATGTATTTATTTCCTCATTGAAGCCAGTGTAGGCTAAACTTACATAGAGACTCCATGTGCCCTGTAGTTGCTAAGACACGAGTCAAGTTTTTATGAGTCGTGCCTTAAAAATAACAATTATGCATGTCAGCAGAGTCGCTGCCATCTTGGCTGGGCTCAAAGGGGCATTAGCGGAAACAAAGGCGGGCAAGCATTTAACAGTGGCCTCAATTCCTTCCTTCCTTCCTGAAGAGTTTACTCAATCCAGACTAGTCCTAAAGAAAGCAGCGTGAGATGGTTTCAGTTACTGCTAAGACTCTGACTGTTGTGCGCTTTACAGAAAAAAATCAGGCTCCAGCTTCATGCCTTAAATACGAATCTATGAAAAGCAAGTTTTCAAAAATGATAGTAAAAGAACAAAACCGTCCTCAGGAAGCTACATTTTCTTTTTCGAGTTATCTCACTGCCACCACCTTGCTCCATGAAAACTATGCGGTAATATTTTTTTTTAAATTAACCACTTCTTTGAAGATCTTTGTCTTTATCACTCCATTGTTTTGTACGTATGTCCCCCTCATATCCGATAACTGGGAGGATCGCAATCTTAATGCTATATACGCTGGTTGTATTGGTATAGCTATTCTCACTCATATGCTTTGTAATTGTTTTTTTTCCCTGAGTAAAAAATAGATTCAGTTAGTTTTGGGGGCATGAGAGATAGTACGTAGGTTTTTGTCTCGAAATGTATGTTGCACATTTGGTTTGTGACCATGCCATCATCATCATCATCATCATCATCATCATCATCATCATTATTATTATTATTATTCCTCCTCCTACTACTACTACTACTGGAACATCATAATTTCTAAAACAATAGCTCTGCTTCTAGTTGTGTTGCTGGATTGTTAACCTTTAAAAATGTAACCTTACTTTTGTTACCAGGCTAAAGCTCCTGTAAGTTTATTGCACCAGTTTAGCAAAGCCCCAGAAGTGGTGCAAAATCAGTTCCTCAGGAAAGCACTTTCCTTTCCCAACGAGATATCAGCCGTCCTCCTGCATGTAGAAATGGGTGTGACAACAATGCAGGCTAGAACTGACTACCTGTGTCTAAATTACGTATAAAAGGCTAAGATCTTTATCGGATGAGAGGCTTCCCACTTTGTGCCACTGAGAACTGGAACAAACTCCCTGAACATGGATGGTAGACTCTTGGGGGTCTGGCTCTTTGGGTCTGAGGCAGAGAGAGACCTAACTGTGATTGCTTTCTCTAAGTGTTCACCATGGTTTCCACTTACTAAGACAGCACACTTTTGAGCTGGTTATCTGACACATCTTTCATCTGCCCCATTAAGAAGTGCCTTTACGGAGCTACGCTTCCAGCTGATGCCCTCAGCGGTTCTGGACAGACGGTACAGTAGAATACCCTACAAAGAAAGACTCTGTCTGTGTGGGCCACCATATGTAGATGGCATATGCCGTTACTTATTGCAATGCCCGCTCTACACACACCCAAGAGACCGATTTTTAAACCTCTGTTCGCGATGGAATTAATTTAGCCAGGGCAGAGAGGGTGAATAGCTGCTGAGTGAGGCTGATGACTCTGTAACTTACAAAGTAGCTCTCCATGTCTTGGCAGCAAGGAACATTAGGCGAAAGAATGAGATAAACTAGCAATGAAGTGCAAAGGGGACTCAGAGATTTAATTTGTATATTTGAAATGAGAATTACATTTTATCCTATGTATTTATCCATATTTCAAATCTCATATTTTTTATCTTCATAAAATGTATCTGTGTCTTTTAAGCTTATGGCAACTTTCTCCATCGGTTCTACAATTTTTATTGATAATAGTGTACTGAACATTTATCTGAGCTCTCCTATTTCCTCTTCAGAGTGTTTTACCTTTTTACAACAATTTTATTTTATGTACTGTATTTCATTTGATCCACTCTGCTCTTTTGAATTAAATGCTGTTGCCAGCACCGAGACTCTGGATATATTAATATTGCAGGCTTACAGTGCTTTTATACGCCAGTTTAGCTGTTGTTTCTGCTCTAAAAAAATCTTGGGATCTGTAGTTTAGTGAGAGTGCTGAACATTTTATTAGAGACCTGAATTTCCCACATAGAATTACAGCTCCAAGGATTCCTTTGGGAAAAGAAATGGCTGTTAAACTTTATCCATATTAACAAAGCATAGGTTGCTCTGTTAATAATTACAAAAAGCCCAGAATACGCTAGTTTGATGGGGACACAGTAAGCACCGTGCTTCCATATGAACCTGTGGGAGTAGAGTCTTCTGGTGGTGATGATGCAATGCCTTTATTTCACATGACTTTGAGCACAGTTGCAGTCTTACCCCATGAGCCAATTTGGAGAAGGTACTTGTGTGCCCTAAGTTGATGATCTTGCCTGGTGAAAGAGAGGCCAAAATATCTTGGTTGAGATTAACTCTTTTTCTCAAAATAAAATGCCATAAAACAGAAGGCCCTGGCCAGAAAGCATATATTTTTCATCCTCCCATTAGGATAAAAATTAATGAAAGCTGATGGTTGCATGGCAACATCAGGCATACTGGGAAATATTGGTTTACTAGGCCCATCTTGGGACGCGGGTGGCGCTGTGGTCTAAACCACTGAGCTTGCCGATCAGAAGGTCGGCGGTTCGAATCCCCGCGACGGGGTGAGCTCCCGTTGTTTGGTCCCAGGTCCTGCCATCCTAGCAGTTCGAAAGCACGCCAAAAAGTGCAAGTAGATAAATAGGTATCGCTCCGGCGGGAAGGTAAACGGCGTTTCCGTGCGCTGCTCTGGTTTCGCCAGAAGCGGCTTAGTCATGCTGGTCACATGACCCGGAAGCTGTACGCCGGCTCCCTCAGCCTATAGAGCGAGATGAGCGCTGCAACCCCAGAGTCGTTCACGACTGGACTTAACTGTCAGGGGTCCTTTCCCTTTACCTTTAGGCCCATCTCAGGTTCGTTTCTCTTTTTGTGTTATTGGCATTGAGGCTTCAATTGTAACCTTGATTGGCAACATACACTTGCAGGTGAAATAGGAAAATTATCCCTTACTGTGACAGAGGTGAAGGGATTCTAAGTATGTGCAGGTTCCACTTACCAAACACTATGCATTCACATAATGAGTCAACAATTTCCATTATCTCCTATGGAAATGTTTCTAGTGTGGGATTTGTCTGCCCCCTCTTCTCTTCATGGTTTCTTCCTGAAATGGCTGCAGCTCAGTCACCAAAAGAGAGGCCAAGGGGGGCGGGGACTGATGGAAAGATGGAATTGTTTTTTAACTATTTTTATTTTGTATTTTTCTTTTTTCTTTTTTCATTCTGTAAAATTTCAATAAATATCTTTTTTTTAAAAGGGGGGGGGCGGGGACTATTTCCAACTGCTGCTGCTCCCCACCTTGTCTACAGGTGAAACTCAAAAAATTAGAATATCGTGGAAAAGTTCATTTATTTCAGTAATTCAACTTAAAAGGTGAAACTAATATATGAGATACACTCATGACATGCAAAGCGAGATATGTCAAGCCTTTATCTCATATATTAGTTTCACCTTTTAAGTTGAATTACTGAAATAAATGCCACGATATTCTAATTTTTCAAGTTTCAGCTGTATTTTTTCCTGCTGTACAGTCTTGCTGCCTCTCCCTCTTTCCACGCTTTCTGCCTGAAAATGACTACCGCCAACCAGCAAAGCAGAAAAAACACAGCAAATCTGTGGAACTTATAGTAAGGTTTGGATATAATTCTCATTCTTCATAATTTTCAGATAGTGAGCGTGCGAATAGCGGGACGGGGTATAGGAATAAGGCGGGGGGGGGGGGGAGCCATTGTGTATACCATGGCATTGGCCATGTTGAAAATAGTAGATACCACAACGTGACAACAGTATAGACAATATTTGAAGATGTTGAACCTGAATGCAGTGCATCGTCTAAGAGTATTTAGTGGACCATGAGTGCATGAAATAATAAATGATTGCTGCAAGCACCATGTAAGACAACTTTCTTTTGTACTGAGGGAGCCACCCTTTATCCTTACTGAGACTACAAGAAACAGATCAAATTGAGTCTGATAATGAATGAAAACTAATGCCTTGAATTATTTGTTTAAGTCTAAACTGAGATCAAAAGTCCTGAAAGTTTGAGTTTATGCCTCCTCTGGTTTACGCCTGAACCTATTTTATTTGAATTTTGTTGGTGACCATTCACTTGCTTATGTAAGAACCGTGTTGGCTGTCTCATGTTGGTTGCTGGCAGGTCATTGTATGTATGACGTAAGAAATCATACAGATGAATGAGCCTTTGTCAGGCTCATATTATTAGCCACATTCATTTTCTCACATTCTGTTGCTTTTCGTTCTTTGTCATCCATCAGTTTCCACTCCTTAATATTATTGACCATTTGCTTGCTGCTTTTGGGGGGGGGGGGACACGTTAAAAAGGCACGCTTTGCAGAATTGCAGTCTGGACCTTCCCCTTTCGCTGGAGCCAAATTCAGCGGTGTGGGGTTTGTTTGTTTTTTGTTTTCTTTCCCCCTATTCTGGCTCTCAAGCACATAATTGTGCTATTTTGGTTCTATTAAGCCTTTATGCAAAGACAAATGAATGGCCCTGGGTGACATTATGCTGTGAAAATGCAGCAACGCACAAGGAGCTGGAGGTAGACCTGCCTCTCCAAGTGCAGCTTTTTAGATGAGGTTTAACCAGTAAAAAGGGGGATAGCTTTAAAGCAAAATGTGAGCTTATATTTCCCAAATACTCCCCTTCCCCCTTCTCCAATCACGTCCAGCGAGAACTGAAGCTCTTTGTGTGCAAAGCTGTAGCAATGACTTCAGAGCTGGATTTTGAAACAAAAAAAGAAGCGGCATGTTTTCTCTTTTCATACTGGAATATTAATAAATATCAGATGGTAAAATATAATTGAACAAAACCAACTATTGAATATGTTACCTTATTTTTATCTCTGTTTTTGCTTGTGGTTTTGCCAACCCTAGCACTTAATTAGCTGGCTTCCTTAAAGCTTTAGACAGTCGCTTAGCATTGTTCAGTGTGTATGTGAACACAATTTCCCCTTATTGCTGTTTCTTCCATGGATCTCATTTATTAGGTAGGTTTCTAAAGCTATGGTGTTTTCTCCTTTTCTATCTGCTGCGTGTAGAGTACTGACAACTGTGGAAAATGAGGTCCAAAATCTGTGACCTTGTTATTTATTTGCCTTCATCCATCAACATCCTTGCTTATTTTGCCATATGGAAAGGCCTATGATTGGCCTTGCCTTATGCTTCTCTTTCATTGGGTGCTGTGTATGTGAAAAAGTTCAGGACAGGACCTGACTCCATTCAAAATTACAAGGAAGGCATGTATCAAATTAGTGTACACTCCAGACCCCCCAACAGAAACTCCAGCGGGATTTTCCTCATGCTCCAATCGACTGTTTCAGTTTTCATTAGAAGGTGGTGCAGTTCCTTCCCCAGAGGAAAGAACAGCTCTGCTATTCCCACCACCGCCACATGCAAGTGAACACACAGCTGGGTTAAACTTCGCTGTTTTGGGTGAGCTGGTCATTACATGTTGGATGCAAGGCCTCCATGGGAAACTTACAAGGTTGCAAAAGTACTACTTTCTATACCTCAGAACCACGTCCTTTGGAGCCTGAGTCATTCGCACACCATCAGAGCATCACAATTTGTTACTACTCAGAACTTGGAACCACACAATCAAAGAGTTCTAATAAGTTCCTGGGAACTGTTTGTGCTCAGGCTGCATGCCATGTTGTTGTTTAGTCATTTAGTCGTGTCCATCTCTTCGTGACCCCCTGGACCAGAGCACGCCAGGCACTCCTGTCTTCCACTGCCTCCCGCAGTTTGGTCAAACTCATGCTGGTAGCTTTGAGAACACTGTCCCACCACCTCGTCCTCTGTCGTCCCCTTCTCCTTGTGCACTCCATCTTTCCCAACATCAGGGTCTTTTCCAGGGAGTCTTCTCTTCTCATGAGGTGGCCAAAGTATTGGAGCCTCAGCTTCACAATCTGTCCTTCCAGTGAGCACTGCATGCCATAGAAGAGGACAAATGTTTTCCAACAAGCTTCCTTCATATGGGGTTTCTTGCAAGGCTTGATATAAATACAGTGGTACCTTGGTTTACAAACAGTCCTGTTTAAGAACGATTCCGTTTACGAACTCCGCAAAACCAGAAGTAGAGTCCTGGTTTGTGAACTTTACCTCGGTCTAAGAATGGAATCCGAACAGTGGAAAGGCACCGGCAGCGGGAGACCTCATTAGGGAAAGCGTGCCATTTAAGAACGGACTTCCAGAACGGATTAAGTTCATAAACCGAGGTACCACTTTATACCTTCTGACCTTGCTTGGTTAATAAATTGGTATCTTTTGCCTTCTGCACTACTGAGGTGGCCAAACCCCAACCACCAGAGTCCCAGGCTGCCTGGGGAAGGAAATTGGGTGCAACAGAGTGTACTGCTCTGCTTGCACCAACCATTCGCCCACTTTGATGTATCCAACACCACCAGATAAGAGGCAGCCTGGTAAATAATTGATCCCTTATCAAAAAGCCTCCAAAAGCTCCATTAGATCCCTCTGAAGCCTCCTGAAGTAGCAAGAGGTTAAAGCCACAGGTGTGAGGGTGCTGAAATAAGCCAAGACCACACAGGATTTCTGAAACAAGAGTTGAATTTCCCAATATAAAGAGATACATAAACAACTGACAGCTCATGCTGGACTAAGAATCCCTTCACCTCTGTCACAAGAGACAATTTCCCCAAGTGTACATTGTCAATCAAAGTTACAACTGAAGCCTCATAGGACCATAGAATTGTACAGTTGTAAGGGACCCCAAGGGTCATCTAGTCCAACCCCTGCAAGGCAGGAATCCTTCACCCAATGTGGGGATCGAACCCCCGATCCTGAGATTAAGAGTCTCATGCTCTACCCATTGAGCTACCCCTCAGTGCCAATACACAGCAAGAGAAACCAATCTTGGATGGACCAATGTTACTTCCATTAACTTAGTTCATAATGAGAGGATGAAAAATAGGTTGTAGCTGGCCAAGGGGCTACTGTGTTGTGGCATTTAGCTTTTACTTGCAATCAGCAGCTAGCCATGTTGTCAGCCACCATTATGATTAAGTCAGGTGACTGACAGGTGGGTGGTGGTCTGACAAACCCTTGAGGTTAAGACTACAGTCCTGAGCTTCTTAACCAATGTGGCTCCTCTGAATTCCAGTGGGTAATCTTGGGGTAAGCAGGATCCCCCCCCCCCGTTAATGCCTTCATGTTTTCAAATGCATCTCTGCAACCAGAAAGGCCACACATTTGCGGGGCAGGGTTGAGGGGTGGAAAGGGAAATTAAGACTGAGATTCCCAGGAATCTGGATTTGGCAGCAGATAACTGGATTCCACCCAGTAATCCACATACGTGTATGACAAATAGCCCTGCTAATAGATTTGGAAGGCTCTTAATGGCTGACGTCTCGGCTGAGCAATTAAGTAGAGTGACCGCATGTGAGCTGCATGTCCTGGAGAGAGGCAGATGAATTTTCCCTGAATTATTGAAAATAATCACAATCTGATTTAGCAGTGGGAGTGTGTGTCATGTTTCAGCTTGATACAAAATCCTGGTATTTGGGGATTCTTTCAGGAATCTTCCATCCAATGTGGGAAATCATATTGTCAGACTAGCCTTCGCCCCAAGAGTTGCCGTTGTCTTATGACGTTGTCTCTCTCTCTCTCTCTCACACACACACACACACACACACTGCTTAGACTGTGTGTCCTCAGCCAGCAAAATGTATTATTTTCTTAGACAAAAGATTAAGGTTTTGATTGGCTGCTTTATCAGTAGACTGAGGTTCTTACTTGCAGCTGTCCTGAGAGGCCTTCTATAAAATTGCAGGTGTTCAGTTTTAGCAAATAGTTGTTATTATATGGCTCCACTCTTGGCAGCTAGTAACAATGTTTCCTGAAATTGAAAAATGATTTTCTACCTTAAGCAGGAGTTTTACATTACTAGAATGCTGAAGGGGGGGGGGCAGGGGGAGAAAGAAAGCAAGGAAAACCAAACCTCTCATCAATACACTGGATTTGGTTTCGTTGCTTGTGTGTATTTCCCACTTTTGCACATATTTTTTCTACACTATAATCCCCCCCCTTTTTTTACTGAAGTGATTACACCTGAAGCTTTTGCCAAAGCAACTCTAACGATGGTGAACTAATTACCAAGAGTTAGATGGTGTCCCCACCTCCCCCACTTCTAAGAGAGGACCAGCACTTGCTTCTAACTTTCCAGAAAAGCCCCTTTTGCGCTTAGAGCGGCAAAATATATTATTCTCCCAAAGGTTTACGTGTCGCATGGCCACATGATGAATGTCGAAGATGCTGCCAACACGTAAGCCTTCGGAAGAAGAGTCCCTGCTCTGCGGTGTGCAGGTGTGGGAGGATGTGTTTTAAGCCATGAGAAAAGCTCACTCAGCCACCTTACTGGTTTATTACAGTAAATGGAAACCACGCTAGCACCACCCCTGGAAAGTTCAACAAAGTTCTTCCCCCCTGCCCTGCCTCTTTGCTTTGATTCACACCCACCTACCTTGAAGTGCCAGGGGTGGGGAGAGACACTGAGAAAGGTTTGTCACAGTACTCATTACAGCCAGTTGGCGAGCGGCCATAGCTGCAGGGGACAGAGGTACGAGATGTTTCCAAGCATAGCCACCTCCAGTTTTTCCTCCAACTGTCGCTGTTGCTCTACTTCAGCTGCATTCGCACCCACAAGCACATCCAGAGATAGCTATTAGAGTTTGATAAGCTCCTAATGTGCTCTAATTTGGCATCTGATAAAGGAACTGCCACCATGTTCTGAACTGAGAGTTCAGAAGAACTGACCCTGAGGGTCAGACCAAGCCTGACACAAGGAAGCTGATATGTAAGCATTGGAGAGAAGAACCCCGCACTACATTGTTTGGGAATATGTCGTGAGCAATATGCTGATGACACATAGCTCTGTTTCTCCTTTAGATCTTCAGGTGAGGCAGTGCGTGTGCTGGACCGTTGTCTTGCTTTGGTAAAGGACTGGATGAGAGCCAACAAACTGAAGCTTAACCCAGATAAGACTGAGACACTGTTAGTGGGTGGTTCCCTAGACCGGACGGATGGGAGGTCACCTGCTCTTGATGGGGTTACACTCCCTCTGAAGGAGCAGGTACATACCTCAGGTACATACCTTTGCTGTCGCTTGAGGCTTAGGGGGTCTTGGTGGTAAGAGTGCCTTCCATCAGCTTCAGCTGGTGGCCCAGCTGCACCCCTATCTACACAGGAAAAGCCCAACTTCTGTTGTCTATTTTCTGGTAACCACTAGGCTGGTTTACTGCAACATTTTATACGTAGGGCTGCCTCTGAAGATAGTTCAGAAACTTCAGTTAGTGTGGAATTCAGTGGCTAGGTTGCTCACCAGGGCAAGATGGTTTGAGCATATTAGTTTGATCCTGACTCAACTGCACTGGCTGCCAATTAGTTTCCCAATTCAAAGTGCTGGTTTTGACCTATAAAGCCTTAAATGACTCAGGACCACAATACCTCAAGGACTGCCTCTCTTCATATAAACCTACCCAGACCCTGAGATCACCCTCTGAGAGCCTTCTTTGTGTGCCTCCTCCACATGAGGTGTGGAGGGTGGCAACATGAGAACAGGCCTTTTCTGCAGTGGTTCTCCGTTTGTGGAATGCTACCCCCAGGGAGGTTCAGCTGGCGCCTTCCTTAGATACCTTTAGGCACCAGGCAAAAATGTTTCTCTTCAACCAGGCATCTGACTAATATTCTACAGCCTTTTAAATATGTCTATGGGAAGGGAAGCATTATTGTTTTGTTGTTTCTGTTTTAACTATTTATTTGTGCTTTTATCATATATTTTTATCTTGTGAACTGCCCTGAGATCTTTTGATGAAGGGTGATATATAAAGCTAATAAATAATATAAATATAAATATAAATAAAGACCTCCAGGCTACCACACAACCATATTTATTCCAATTAGAGTAAAATGTACAAAACCTATATGGTTGGATCCAGATTTTAGTAACAAACAAACACCAACCAACCAACAAACCAGAGCTCTTTATAAGTTAGAGGTCATGGAGAAAAGTGAATTCCTTTTACTTTTTCCCAGGAAAAAAAATGGACTAGAGTGGCTTAATCTACTCTGAAGACCTGTGCCTGCAAATTTCTTTCACTTTGGCCAAAAGGGGAAAACACTGTAACTGTTTTAGATTCCCCATTAAACTGAATGGAGAATCCAGGGGTTTTATATAGAGGGAGCACAGAGTGATTCAGAAACAGATTGGAATTTTTAGAAATACAGAGATACAGATAAAAGGCAAATACTGAATGAATGAATGTTTATTATTATGGCTAAACAGCCAGCATAGAAGAACCAGAATTTCAGTATAATCAATATACTAATTAAAATATGCACCCAAGGAAATATAAACTCCATTAAAAGTTTTTTTAAAAAGAATTTGACTGTGAGCTGTGTCAATTTATGACTGTTTGTGGAGCTGAATAATATTTGGCTTTATCTGACTTATGGCTATTGCACAAAATCTAGCCACATTTCTGGTGACGTAGGGATTCCAGTCGGACAAGAGGTAACTTAAATAGTATTCCTCTGTCCTCCCTGGTACTTTTCATACAAGCGGCATTATGAGGGAGGCTCTGATATCTGAAAAAATCTGCAGTAGAAAAGAACATGACCCACCGTTTCAATTTGACCACTTTTACATGGGCAGTTCCTCTCGCCGTAGGGAGTCTTTTTGTATCATGCAGATGGCAAGACATTAAATTTGGCTTGCGTTAATGCCTTTCTAAATTTGGGGGTGGTCAAGTTTGTCAAATAATTGGGAAGTGCCAGTGCCATTCTGTTTGTGCAAAGCATCGGAGCAGCTTGGGCTAATGGTTTTGTAATTCAATATCTCTAATTCTCTGTGAAATGTTCATTTTTTATTTATTGCATCCTTGGGTTAGGATGTTCTGGTGGAAAAACCCAAGTATAATAATTTGCTGTTTAATTGTTTTCCCCCCAGTTGGAGGCAAATATTGAAGCTCATGCACAGTCTTAATAAATCCTGTTGATGCATACATTAATACAGATAGAGGCATATACATGCAAGCCACCTGAATAAATGGAGTAGAAAAACCTAACTTCAGGGTTTAAAAAAGAGAAATTAAAGTAACATTGTAGATAATTAACAATGCAATCACTTGATATCTTCACATTTTGCTGGGGGGGGGGGAGTGTTGCAGGAATAAGAAGGTACCAAGTGCTCTGCAAACATTAGCACCAACCTATCTGATGCTTATTATCTCTTAATAATAACTCTCTCTCTCTCTCTCTCACAGACACAGGTTACAGCTGATGACATAGAAATGTTCATTGTAGAGATTTCCTTTTATCTCCTTATCTGCCCATTTCTCACTCCCATTTGTAAAGAGCTCTCCAAGTTTACTCCATCACACAAATGTATCACTTTCAAAGACTTTGCTTTTCAGGCCCATGTCAGTCTCACAGATTAGAATGTGATATGAATCCGAGGCTGCATAGTTTCTTTAAACCTGAGCCAGTAGCACAGCTACACCCTTTCATCTGGCAGAATCCAGGACTTTAAAGTGAAAAGCTTGTTGTTGATTTAATCCTGTTTCCAGTCTATGCAGGTCACCTGAAATGCATTGCTCTGAATTTAAATGTTCACACATGATTTTGTGTTGGAAAGTTTGTTTGTTTGTTTTTAAAAAACATGGGAAGACCACACTTACAAATATAAAATATTACACCAGCAGATCGACTTTTTCCAGATTCCAGACATGTTGACAGAACATTTTCTGTCATGTGAAAATCAGGCATATATAAGGATTTTTCATAAAGATATAAATGTTTATACACACACACACACACACACACACACACACGAGAGTTATATATATATGAGAGTATGAAACCCACAAGGATAGTTTGGGGTTCGTACTCTTAAAATGGGCATTTACTTACTACTTGAAAATGCTTGGAAGAATTGTTTACATTTTTTCGCAATGTTTTGAAAAGTAGTAACACATTAAGGTGCTTCTAAATTGACAGAAGATAGTGGGACTTACCTGTTCATAAATTATTTGGCCCAAGGACAGCGGTTAAGTCCCAGGATATATCCAGGAGCAGTTGCAGCCTTGTCACTGCCATTCACTGGGCAGCAGTGAGATAGGGAGGAAGTCAGCTGTGTGCGGGTGAATTGACAGGAGTGCCATATTGGCTCTGCAGATGAGCTAGCTAACCTCCGCACCACCCCCTTACCCCCTTCGGGCAAGCAGTAGTGACTCCACTGCTAGGAGGCCAGGTGTGTGTTTCATAGTGTCTGTGCTCATTTACAATACCTCAGTCTCTCATGAATCAATAAATGTCTTTAATTTAGGAGGAGAGCTGTAGCTCAGGGGTGGAGAGATGCTTTGCACACAGAAGGTTCTTCGGTTTCTCTAGGTGGGGCTGGGATAGGCTCCTGCCTGAAATTCTGGACAGCAGCTGCTGGTCAGCATCAGTGATACTGAGTTTGATGGACCACTGGTCTGAGTCAGTAAAAGGCAGATTCCTATGGGCAGATCTACACTTATGGTTTATAACGTTAAAGATGCGTTATTAAAATATGACACCGGAGGGCGATGCCGAGCAGCGAGCCACCGCCAAAGCTATGTGAAAATGGACTGTGCATCATGTAAAAAGGTTGCAAGCATGTGAGGAGACCTTAAAGACTTCACCAACCCCAGTATCATGTCTCTGCTAAATTTTCAGCAGAAATGGATCCTAACATAATAAATGCTACTGGTTTTCTGGACTCCCCAGATACAGTCATGACCAGCGTTGAACAAATATTATGCATGTCATTCAGATATCATTCATTTGGTGCTCATAGCTGCTTCATAGCTAATTCTGGTTCAGTAGAAACACTCTTTCTGTTCTCGCTTTCTCGTCCTGTCAGATAGCACACAGCGTGATCTCTGGGTTATTGCAATTACAGATGACAAGCTGAAATATATTTCAAAGGTTCTCTGCTACAACAGGTTATCACTGTCATCGCCTGGAAGAAGTGGGAATGGGCAGTCCAGGAGCAGCTCAGCTGAGCACCTGGTTGATAAGTTGCTACTCGACTCTTCCTTTTCACCTTCTGGAAAGGTGGCAGAAAAGATGGACAATAGTGGTGGACAAGATCCCTTGAAAAACAGTTGGACCAATGAGCACATTTTCCAGAGATTTCTGCCCACCTCTGGTTCATCCGTTCCATTCTATCTGTGATGTTCCTTTACATAGGAAGCATCTCCAAATGCCATTTGTATTCCGAGCTACACCTGCTTTTCGGGGGTGGGATGTGTGTGAAGTGCCCTTGTCCTTAAGTAAATACATAATCTATAGAAATCTGGCTCCAAATGAAAGACGCGTCCTTTATGTTTGTGTTGTCTATTGCGTGTGTGTTTTTCTTTTCTCTTTGTCATTAAGGTAGGCCATCTGCTTTGAAAATATCTCTTAAGATTCATCTGCTCCTTCTTTTGTTCCCTTGTCTGAAGTTTTAATCCCCCATCACTCATAATTAGTTGCTGTGGAAATATTCCCACAAACATAAACAGGTCAGCATATAAGTACCACATGATTACCAAAAAACAAAGATTGTTTTCATGTAAGTGGACTAAAACATCCAGCGGTTAGATGTCTTTTCAATGCAATGTCTTTTCATCTTTCAAAGTGTTGCATCACAAATATTAATATAGAACCTAGCACTGCTTTGAAAAGTAACTCTGTAATAATAGCTTGCTTGTTTTCCAGCAGACTCCTGATCAAATATGCTCAATTTACCATTTGAGGTTTTGGTTTTTTTTAACATCTTGGCAATTGAATTTGAAGTGACAGGCTATCCCTTACAGTCGTACTTGAAGGTTCTGCAAATCAAGATATGCCTTGCTTCAACATATGCAAGGCAAATGTTTCTTGAATGTGCACATCACTGTTAAATGAATATGTTTCTACTTACGTTTCTTTGATTATTGAACACCTTTTACCTTCCATCATTTTTCACATCATTCCATTGATCCAACATCTGAGCTAACCTGTTGCTGTTGATAGAGTATCAAATCCAGAAGACTGTGTTATCCTGAATGAAATGACAGACGATAATTCTTTGTGAATCAGTTCTTAAATCTACAAAGTTTATGGGTACATTGAGAGCAAGAATGCATTCCTTGGGAAGTCTTTTCCTCCTCTTTTCACAGAGACCTGAGAAAGCATAGATTCTTACATTGTAAATATTAGTAATTTTGTTTAGAATATTTGGAATAGACTTTTTTTTGGCAGTGATTGTATTAGCAGAAGGAAACAGAACATCAGACACTGTGGGCCGATGAAGAAATATGGGCCAGGTGTGCACATAACTGCCTTCTATGTTGGAATTCGGTAATGTGAGAAATAGCCCATTATTATAGTCGTTTGCAATGCAGGGATCTCTGCTAAAGCATCCAATCAGAGCATAGCTTTGAAATGGAGTCTATATTTCCTAGTAAGAGGTAAAGGGACCCCTGATCATTAGGTCCAGTCTTGACCAACTCTGGGGTTGTGGCGCTCATCTTGCTTTATTGGCCGAGGGAGCCGGCGTACAGCTTCCGGGTCATGTGGCCAGCAGGACTAAGCCGCTTCTGGCGAACCAGAGCAGCGCATGGAAACGCTGTTTACCTTCCTGCCAGAGCGGTACCTATTTATCTACTTGGACTTTGACATGCTTTCAAACTGCTAGGTTGGTAGGAGCAGGGACCAAGCAACGGGAGCTCACCCCATTGCGGGGATTCGAACTGCCAACCTTCTGATTGGCAAGTCCTAGGCTCTGTGGTTTAACCCACAGCGCCACCCGCGTCCCTATATTTCCTAGTGACCCTCTAATTCAAGGTCCTCTCAATGTTTGGGTGGTTCACTGAAATTGCTTGCAGTGTCTAGTGAGCAAGCAGTCCTGAATTATCTCCTAGAACAGACCTTCTCAGCTTGCTGGCAGCGGCTGATGAGAGTTGTTGGCCAAAACACATGGAGGGCGCCAAGTTGGGGAAGGCTGCCATGGAACCAAATTGCAGAATTATCCCCACTTGTTTCAAAATGATGGCATTATCCAACTCTATGATTCTATGATTCTATCTTTCATATGTCGGCATCAGCTATTAAAAATGCCTCTCCAGGGATACTTACAAGGAAGTGATATGATTAAATTGAGTGGAGCTTACTTCCAAGTAAACATAGATTCATAGAACTGTAGAGTTGGAAGGGACCCCGAGGGTCATCTAGTCCAACCCCTGCAATGCAGGAATATACAGGTGGCCCATATGGCGATTGAACCTGCGACCTTTGTGATATCACCACCACACATGAGGATCAGGCTTACAAGCATACTTTGCTTATGGGGTGTTTTGTTAGATATGTTTCATTATTAACTGTGCAAGTCTATGC
Source organism: Podarcis muralis (assembly GCF_964188315.1). Lineage (NCBI taxonomy): Eukaryota > Metazoa > Chordata > Lepidosauria > Squamata > Lacertidae > Podarcis > Podarcis muralis. The sequence continues at coordinate 58,804,289 of NC_135666.1, forward strand.
ATGTGGGTGGTTAGGGAATTGGGATGCCACTTGCCCTCGTAACAACGTGTGAATGAATTTCCCCCCATTGATGAAAATCTGCTAAACATTCCTACCCACCTAGGTTTTAGCTGAAGCACTAGGCCTCGGTCAGGCTTTTCTTTCAGCATCAGAAGTTACATGAACCTCTGAGCAGCCTTGCAACATGAAATCATCAGCTGCTCACATCTGCCTTTGGAACTGTGCTGTACAGTAGTATATTTTTCATTTTTATATCAAGATGCGCCCACGACAAGTTTATAGAAGTTAGAAATTCAGCCGGAGGATGCATTAGGAATAGCAAAAGCTCATGCATAGTTTTTATATTATTCACACAGCTGGAATGTTTATAGTTAGAAGAGAGTGCAGCGAGAGAAAATGCTGAACCACATCAAGAGGTTCCCATGTCGTGCATGTCGTTTAACTATCAATTCTATAAGGGCGTTTGCTATGTTCTTCGCGCACAGAAAGACCACAACTAAGTGCCTAAAAATATCCCATGAGTTTTTAAAAATGTGGACAAACAACCCTTTCCTTTTGATAATTCAAATGCATTGTTTCGGTCAGATGGCTCTGCAACATCTGGTGTTCCAGAAAGCATTTTAAAATGTCATCTCACTTTTCCTTTTCTGTTCCTTTTTTCGAGTGCACCTTTGGAGGATTTGGGGGAAGATGTCATATTCTGAAGAAGCATATCCAAAATGCAGAGGAAGGGATCTATGAATAGCATTTTATGTATGGATCTAATAAAATACGGAGTTGATGGCAGAGAAAGAACTGCAAGTGTGACACCAAAGCTGTTTTGAAAAAAGCCACAACTTACTGTCCTAAGCGTGAACTTAATTTTCCAAGAGTACAAGCTGCAGGGTGTATTTAGATCCTCAACTGGAAAGCTGAAATATTTATTCCATCATAATGGACTTCACAAACACATTTTTAGTTTGAAAATGAACCAACCATTTCAGCCACTGGCTGGAAAAAGAGCAAAAATATATTCAAATAAAAATCTACCTCTAACCTTGTATGGCCCCCCCATTTTTTAATGTCATGAAATAGCTCTTGCCTTTGTTTTTTGTATCCTGTGGTATGAAACAACACAACTGTTGTTGATTTTTATACTGCTTTTCAGCCCCAGGAGCACCAAACAACACTTAAGATACAACATTTATGTGAAGCTTTGCAGACTCTACCATCAAGTACGGAAGCCAAGTGAAAACCCTAGTTAAAGCTGCTGATATTTACCTTTTGACTTCAAGCAATGCCCTGTAGGTCTAGGAAGAAAACTCCTGTGTCTGAGGAAGCAGGCTTTTGCCCATGAAATCTCATACCACAATAACCCTCTTCTGTTGATAAATGTTTTTTCTTTTCTTCTGTTACCTGGTGATATGCTGGGTTGATTGGAGGCCTCCATCTTTTCCTCAAACCACAACTGGAGCAGCAAGGAAGGTGGGATGAAGGAGCTCTTTCTACAGCTCAGATTAAAATCAATCTGGAGAATAATTTTTCAGGGCTTCAATGCTTGACTTATATTTGAGGTAAGAACTATATACTACCAAGATACAGTGGTACCTCGGGTTACATACACTTCAGGTTAAATACGCTTCAGGTTACAGACGCCGCTAACCCAGAAATAGTACCTCGGGTTAAGAACTTTGCTTCAGGATGAGAACAGAAATTGTGCAGCGGTGGCAGCGGGAGGCCCCATTAGCTAAAGTGGTACCTCAGGTTAAGAACAGTTTCAGGTTAAGAACGGACCTCCGGAACAAATTAAGTTCTTAACCCGAGGTACCACTGTATGTATTTCCAAATTGGGAAATACGGAACTCTGAAATCTTACTGTGATGTTTATGACGGACCCGTTCTTTGTTCCAAAGCCAGAATTTCAAACGTCCCTAGGTTAATCACCGGCAAGTCCATTCCAGGACTTACACTAAACCGGAGGGCCATGGGGATTTTCGGAAGGAGGAGTCTGGTGATGCCCTGTGTGCAGGAAGGAACCTGGTGGTTCCTTATTTTATTCCTAAGAGTCCCAGACGGTGACCGCAGCATTCACTAATTGTAGGGAGGGAATAGCAGGGGAGTGGGGCTCTGCTTTGAATATCAGGTCTTCGGTTTGGAGGTGCCAACAAAATGGAGCACAACAGTGGCACCTTCCTAAAAGCACCTATGGGCAACTTTTGTTTTTGCAAAGACAACTTGAATACAGAATACGCTTGAGCCTGTTAGCGGCTGCTCTATGAAGCGGTGAGGGCTGGGGAATGCACCTTAAAAAAGAGGCAGCACAAACACACTGCAGATTTCGGATCTCCTGGCGGTTTGAAATCCATTCAGTTGTATACAGAAGTTTTCAATCTTTCTTTCGTTTAGATTCCAGAATAAAAGGGGGAAGGAGTGGAGAAGTCTCAATGGTATTAGCTTGTCCAAATGTCTAGTGAACTCTTGCTTGCAGCGATATGGACTATGTGAAATGTTGACACTTGGAAAATGTTTGGTAATTTGTGCTCTTAAGTGTGCATCCCAGCTGTCCTTCAGGCATTTCTGCCTGTGTGTGTTCTTTCTCTCTCTCGAATCCCTGAAGCCACTTCTTGCTTGGCGATTCCTCTTCTGGCTTCCCTGATGTATAGGCAACAAATGCCCAAAGCTCAGCTTTGTGCACTGGAAATCCTATTTATGTGCAGACCATACTCCTGTTAACATCCTGTTAACAATACATTTCTGGGGGTGCAGTGTGGGGAAAGATAAATGAATGGACGTTCCCATAGACAACGAAACATATTGCCCCTCCCCCATCTTGCATGGCTTAGTCCCTCATCTATGCATAACTCTCATCTGGGATTTTCTTGGCTATTGTTCCTCCTTTTTCCAGTTAGCTTTTATTTCACACATCGTTATGTGAAGCACTGTTCACAGAGATGCACTGCCCTTGTCACAGCAGAACTGTGTTGCGTGCACCTGCGGCTTGAAGCGTTGGGTTGAGGGAATATTCTGAAAACGTTAGAATCATTCACTTTAGAGTGTGTGATTGTGCGTGGTGCCAGTTATTTATTTATTTTTGTTCGCACACTCACCCTCTGAAGGTGCGTTTCTCACTTGAGGAAACAGATCTAGTGTAGGGCTACAAGCTTTCAAGAAGAGATCCCAGAATAATTCATTATTCCTATGATGGCCAGTGCCATGATACTCGGAAGGAAGAGGGACAGGTGAGCCATTCAGTGATGACGGTAGGAGGGTGTCATCACACTTTTAAAGGGCTGCCTTTATAAAAGGGGTTTGGACACTGCCACAAAATGTATCAAAGGTGGTTTCTGGAGCCTGTTGGTCACAATCTGATTCTGTGTGGGCTGGATTTCAGTGCAGGGATCTTTATCTACTGCCAACAGTGACTGTGGGCTGCTAAAGGAGCCATCCTGCAATTGGTGCTTCACTGGGTGTGAACACTGTGCAGAAGGAAGGCACAGGATCAACGTCCTCGCCGGTGGGGTCTTCTGGAACCTCCAAAGTGTGAGCAGTGGGTGACAGTGGAGGCCCTACTCCACTTCTGAACCTTAGTAGTGAGACATGCAGAGGATGGTTGCCCAGGAAACATCTGGGGCAGTTCTGCAATAGGAGGGAGGCAGAAGGAGCTGTTGACCCTGCTAGAGATCAGTGGCTTAGAAGTCCCATAAGGGTATAAAGAAGAGGTCCTGCCACCGTTCTATAGGACATTCTGGCCAGAAGAGGGGGCAAGGGTGCCTTTTTTCAATCTCCTCCTCATCTCCTTCCTGCTCTAGGGATTCATCGTCTGCTTGAGCATGCTTCAGTCTCCCCTGCCAATTGAAGGTAGGCACAAAAAGAAAGGAAAAGGCCTGTAGGGCCTCTGCCGATGCCACTCTGGCCATGACAGGGTCCAGGCCTCGTAATGCCCAGTCTATGAGTCACTGTCACAACCTCTCTGGCCATGTCTGAAGAGCCCAATGAATCTGAAGACGGGGGGGGGGGGGGGGTGTCGGCAGAGGATTTGGATGCCGCCTTCATGTGTCAGGATCACCTTTTATACGTTTAGTATTTTCCTTCTCTTCTGGACACGGCAACACACCCTCCTCTTTTAGTTCTGGCCCTGCAGTACCTCTGAAGAGAAAGCTTCTCATCCACCCTCTAGTGTTCTTAAAGGAATTTCTTGACTTCCTGAGTTTCTCAACAGAGAGCACAAAGCAGAGCTTCCCATAGCTAACTTTACATGCTCATGAAGAAAGTCTCAAACTTCCAGTGGTAGACCCCACCTTTGCAGCACTTTCTTTGGCCTTTGATGGTAACCCCTGGCTAAGCAATAAAGATTTAATTGGCTAACTTTCTTTGGTTAAGTCATTCCCATGGAGGTCCAGAAGACTCTTGTGACAAATGTATTGAGGTGTTTCTGTGCAGGGGATTTGAAGCATCAAGGCCTTGGATACAGTTCCATTTATCCTTAAAGGATGACAGTGTCCATTTGTCGAAAGCTGTATTCTGTAATAAGCACAAATGTATTCATGGAGATACGATCACTTTCTTCCTCCCTTCAATGAGACATATAATTTTAGGCAACCAAAGCAGACAGAGGAAACAACCTGTTGGCAAACTGATGCCTCTAAAGAAGAGCTGTGCTCAACATGAGTAAATGCCTTTGGTAGGGTGAGTCCTCTGAGGGTACCTGCAGCATTCTACTTCTGCAATATTCCTTGTTGCTGCAGGAACAACACCTCTGGTTTTTATGGTTCCTCAAAAACATTTCCAGTAACCCATTATTTTAAGTTACAGATAGGTAGCCGTGTTGGTCTGCCATAGTCAAAACAAAACATGTGCATGCACACGAAAGCTCATACCAAGAACTAACTTAGTTGGTCTTTAAGGTGCTACTGGAAGGAATTTTTTTGTTTCCATTATTTTAAATGAGCACAGTATCTGCACAATGTGCCAAAACTATAACATAATCATTTTCCTGCATTTGCCCTGTACTTTGTTGTGCATCATACCCTTTAAAAGACATGAGCTGCATCATTTTCCCTCCCAAAAGGCTTTGTAGTTTGGTGGAAGCTTGAGTGTCGGTGCAGGAATCGAGTTGCGGCAACACAGCTCATGCTACAAAGTAAGCTGTGTGTTTCCATGGCATATATCCTGTGATGAAAGCTTCTCTCTGAAGTAGTCACTTTTGGTAAGCAATGCATTCTTTCAAGACACAAATGCCATTTTGTTCTTTGACAGGTAATTATAAACTCTGTCTTGGGGAGTAGGAGTTGGGGGGGAGAGCAGTTCCACAACATGCCGGCTTTCAAGTTTAGTTTTTAGTTAATCTACTTTAATCTCGTGTGTGTGTGTGTGTGTGTGTGTGTGTGTGTGTGTGTGTACCTGTGTATATCATATCATTATAACATATATGCCTAACACAGCCGGCGGTTCAAAAATTCTTTGAAAGCACTTCCCTCTCAAAATTAATCTTAAGGCTAGGGAGACTAGCTAAGCTTTGACAGTTGAAATCAGTTGGGTATACAGTGTCTATGTATCTCTATAGATGTCGGTAACTGATATTCCAGGCCGCCCTGACAAGTGTCATCCCCTTATGAGTCATATGCATTTTTTAAAAAAATCAGGTTAAAATGTGCATGTTTATTATGTGGCATGTGACTGCAAAAGACACCTGTGAGTTTTTATTCCTTCTATTTGTAAGTTGTACGTTATCCACAAATCTTTACGGACAGTTATGTAATTCATGTGTTTTTTATATACAGCATTCTTTAATGCAAAGGATCACAAAACACTTCGGCCCTAAGCTAAAGAAAATAGGAAGACTTTAAGGTGAGATTGAAAGGGAGGAAGTGACTCAGTGGTTGAGGGGGAGCCTTCCAGATGGACAGAACAGCGCAAGCATGAGAGCGACACCCGACTGTGAAAGGCCAGGGGGAGAAAGCAGAGAGGAGGCCAAGACTGGGAGAGGCAGAGCGAGTGGAGAAATAGGTGAACGTGAGGTCATAGAGGTAGGGTGGAGTGAGCCTTTGGGGGATTTGCTAAAACAAGGAAAGCATGTCTGAGCTAAAAGACACAGATAGGAAGGTGGGGGGTGGCGCATCCCCCCCCCCCCCGCGTGGCAGCATTGCCTGGCTGCTGCAGTCGCTTTCAAGAATGATTGATTGCCAATTCATTCTGCTTGCCAAGCTTTATGTAATGTTATTAGCTGATTGCCACACGTATCAGATCATTTCCAGCAGAGCGCAAGCGTAGTCTTAATTCACCCGCATTTGCTCTTTCATTCGTCTCCATGAAAGAAAAGAAGACAACAGCAACGTCCCAGCTCCGGACATTGCGGTTTTAATTCCTAAGCGAACTCCACGCACACCCTTCTCCAAATGTTTGCTCTTTTGTGGAAAATGCAAGCATGGCTTTTCAGAACTGAGAACTGAAATGCGCAGGAGGCGAATAAAGGTGGCAGCTTGCCAAGGCTGGAGAGGGGCTGGCCCTTTTCATGAGAACATCGGGTGGATGTAGGACGGGGAGAGGAGACTCACTTGCCTCCTCTGTATTCGGAATGGGGTGACCTCCGTATAGCAGGGGTGCTGATGAGTGCTTAAGACTCAGGGCACAGGCCCATGGCACAAACTTGCATAACCTTTGTACATAGTAATCTGTATAAAGGTAAAGGGACCCCTGACTATTAGGTCCAGTCGTGACCGACTCTGGGGTTGCGGCACTCATCTCGCTTTATTGGCCAAGGGAGCCGGCGTACAGCTTCCAGGTCATGTGGCCAGCATGACTAAGCTGCTTCTGGCAAACCAGAGCAGCGCACGGAAATGCCATTTACCTTCCCGCCGGAGTGGTACCTATTTATCTACTTGCACTGGTGTGCTTTCAAACTGCTAGGTTGGCAGGAGCAGGGACCGAGCAACGGGAGCTCACCCTGTCACGGGGATTCGAACCAACGACCTTCTGATCGGCAAGTCCTAGGCTCTGTGGTTTAACCCACAGCGCCACCCGCGTCCCTAGTAATCTGTATGTATAGATGCAAAATTAGGTTGACTTTCAGAGGGGAAAAACAAATTCAAGCTTTCTCTGAACTATGGGGTGCTCACAAAATTATCTGGGCTCAGTATACTGCTGTGGATCAGGCCTCTGCCCCTGTGGCTATTGGCAAGAGCTGCTGTTTTATGTACATATTTAAACTAAAAAGTGCCTCTGGGCAAGTTAAGATGGCTGGTGGCTGGGGTGTCATCCGCAATGTACTTTTGTGCATGTCCAATAGTCATGTAAGGAAAGTTTCTTAAAAGGGAGAAAAGGGTAAGAGACCTGGGGCCTTGCACAAAAAAAGCCAGGACTCGTGTCCCTTGAACCTCCCCCTAGCCACACCCCTGGCTCGTCGCAATGCATCCAGGCCCTTGCAGACCCCTTCTTTGTCATTCAATTTGAACAGCATTCTGGATAAGCAGTCAAGCAAGAAGAAATAAGAGGGGAGGCATGACATATATATCATATATCATGATATATATCATATATACAGTGGGTGTTCAAAACTTGGTGAATGTCAACATTCACCTGTGAATGCTGACAATTCCAGATGAATTTTGTAAATGCCCCAAAGTAAACACATATTTTCCTACCATTCAGGCATACACAAAGACATTTAATGATGGTCTACATTTAGTAGCATATCACTAAGCTTTTAGTCATTCACCAAAACTTTCTGAGGTTGTCAACATTTACATTTGAATGTTGACATTCACCAAATTTTGCGCATTCACCGTAACGTCTTGCAGTGTAGGAGGGTTTTTTTTTGGGAGGGGTTCCTTGTTTTTTGGGTGGGATGTGTGGTAGATGTAAGGCTGTGCAATTCCTGTTACAGAACGCAAGACTGTGGCGGAGAAGGCTGGGTGGCTCCTCCTTTTATGCTCCTGTAGCAGAACAGACTCCTGAAGTCTTCTTTCTGGTCCACCTCAGAAGCCCTGTCTCCCGGGAGCCCACCAATGAGGCTAATTGGCTCCCAACTCCACCCACAGACTCCGCCCTGTGAGTTGCATGAAGGGCCACCCCTGGGGCGGGAGGTTCCTGCCCTTTTCCCTGACCAACATGAAGCTGGAAACAGGGGATGTCAAGACATACGATTCTTGTTACAGAATGTAACCCTGGGGCATTATGCCATCATATCTTTGGAGCTAATCTAACAAGAAAGAAGGCATGACAATACAAGCCTGTGTATAAGAAAAGATCAGTATTAAAGGCATTATTAGCACTAGAACTTGCTCATAGTCTTCATATCAAGCCAACATTTAACCAAAAGTGTTGGTCTTATTAGCAGAATCTTCTTCAGTAGGCTGAGAAATTAAGAGCCTGATCGATAATGAACTAGCTTGCTGCCATATTAAATTCATAGTTTCTTGAGCCGCCATTAAATACAGTGGTGCCCTGCAAGACGAATGCCTCGCAAGACGGAAAACCCACTAGACGAAAGGGTTTTCCGTTTTTGAGTTGCTTTGCAAGACGATTTTCCCTATGGGCTTGCTTCGCAAGACGAAACGTCTAGCTAGTCTTGCGATTTTCCCCCCGCTTCCCACCCCCTTTTTCTAAGCCGCTAAGCCGCTAATAGCCTTTTAGCAGCTAAGCCGCTAAGCCTTTAATAGCCACTAAGCCGCTAAACCGCTAATAGCGCTAATCCACTAAGCCGCTAATAGGGTTGCTTCGCAAGACGAAAAAACCGCTAGACGAAGAGAATCGTGGAACGGATTCTTTTCGTCTTGCGAGGCACCACTGTAAATGCTAACTTTGGAATGTCTGCAAAGAAAGGAATTGTTGCATTTTCTCTGTAATAATTTTCCCATTCCGATGTGTTTGTTAACTTGGATGGATTTACTCCCTTTTAAATCACAGGTCTATCCATGTGCAGGCCAAATGTTTTGAGTTGGAGATATTTCACACACACACACACACTAAATAAATAAAGGCGCTTTTAAGGCGTTTGCTAACATCTTTTCCTTGAAAACGTCTAGGACACACTCAGACACTGAAAGATAATAAAGTGGTGGGACATTTTAAAGAAGTGCTGTTAGCTGTTTCTTAACACCGTTGGCTGGAAATGACATTTGCATCCAGAACTCGCTTTTCTTCCTTCCTTCCACATCCAGACATTTTGTCGCAGCAGGATTTATAGTTGTAGCTCCAAAGTCAGGAATGAATTGATTATCTCCTCTGGCAAAAAAATTAAAGTAAAAGACTCTGAAAACACAGAGCACTTTATGCATCCGAAGAACACCCGATTCTTTATCTAATTATCTTTGTTTAACTTCAGTAAATGCATTCTTCTGTTGAGCCACCTGACGTTGGCCAATTTACTGCAAGTTGGGTTTCTTGTGAGATCTAGTAGAGATGGCTGAACTCTGGAGTCTGAAGACTCCAGCAAAAGATGGTGAACTCTCCTTCCTTGGAGGTTTTTAAGCAGAGCTTGGGTGGCCACCTGCCATGTATTATCTAGTTGAAATTCCAGTGTTGCAGGGGCATAATAATAATAATAATAATAATAATAATAATAATAATAATAAAAATAAATTTTATTTATACCCCGCCCTCTCTGGCCAGAGCTGGTTTCAGGGCAGCTAACACCAGTAAAATTACAGTAAAATCATAATAGGGGGGGAAAACCCAATTTAAAATGCAAGTTAAAATGCAATTTAAAATGCAGCCTCATTTTAAAAGTAGTCCATAGATCAAAACCATAAGGGGAGGGAAACATAAAGGTCATAGTGAGTCTAAGCCGAAAGCCAGGCGGAACAGCTCTGTCTTGCTGGCTCTGCGGAAAGATGTCAAGTCCCGCAGGGCCCTAGTCTCTTGTGACAGAGCGGTCCACTAAGTCAGGGCCAGTACTGAAAAGGCCCTGGTCCTGGTTGAGATCAATCTAACCACCTTGCAGCTTGGGACCTCCAAAGTGTTGTCATTTGTGGACCTTAAGGTCCTTCTCGGGGCATACCAGGAGAGGCAGTCCCATGGGTACAAGGGTCCTAGGCCGCATAGGGCTTTAAAGGTCAAAACCTTTAAACTGGATGACCTTTGGGGTCCCTCCCAACTCTACAGTTCTATGAATCTGTGAAGCTCACCATGGATTAGCTGATGGATTGATGGCATTCAGGTGCCAGCTCAGAAAATGGCTTTTCGCCCAGCCTTCGGGGTGGAAGTGGTCGCTGATGATTTAGTAACTTCTGTTATTTTGCTGCCGTTGTGTTTTTGTGATTTTACATATAGATATGGCTGTGTGCCAACTTTCAGTTCCCGCAGGGGCTAGGCAGTTATCTCTTACCCCTGAGGGGGAACAGCCAGTGGGACGGAGGGAAGAAAAGCAAATTTTGCTCCTCTTTTCTCATGGCTCCCCTATTTGCCGCTCCTACCGCTGGGGTAAGAAAATGGCTGTGTGTTTGGGTGGACGGACGGACAGGGGGGAGTTTTGGCAATGGGGAAGTTGGGGCAGGCAGGCAGGCAGGCAGGATTTTATTCCAACCTATACTTTTATCTATTAAGTATTTGACAAAATTTATAGACTGTTGTATCAAAATAATAGTGCAAAACATTTTAGCAAAAATACTGATAAAACAAATAAAACATGCTAAAATTATTTTTTGAAATGGAGATAAAAGCAACAGGATTTAAAAGCAAGCATACTAAATTGCAGAAAAGTAGTTTAATCACCGCTAATAAAGAGGACATAACGGAAGTATTTAGCACATTTTAGACCAGGAGGGAAAGAGGCAGTAGGGTTCACCATAGGCGCTACTTTTAACTTCATGTATTATATTTTTTATTCAAGCTTTCTAATATGTATTCAATAAACAAAATTACAGTTACACAACAAATCTGTGATGTATGCATTATGCAAATCCAGGTTGAAGTTTCCAAGTACTGAGTTGTGGGAAAGAATAAAATGGGGGAAATGTCAATTTACACAGTTGCCATTTTGGTCTTGGCAATATTCACCCACCTGGCAAGAGTTACAAGAGGCCAGTGGGACGTATTGTGGAACCTCCTCATCTGAAAACACATGCAAAAAGGAGATACCAATACCAATTTTCAAAAAACCCCAACCTTTTATGTTCTTTCTTGTTTTAATTAGTGTTTTTATAATTGTTTTGATTTTGTGTGGAGTGCCCTACCTGGGTGGATGGAGCAGCCAAGTAATTTCATTGTCCCCGAGAGGGGGCAATGACAATAAAGATATTATTATTATTATTATTATTATTATTATTATTATTATTATTATTATTATTATTATTACATTCCTGTTTGAGGCAATGAGTTTCTCTGTTAATGTGCAGACTTTATTCCACCATCCCAGAGTTGTAAATGGAGTATCAAAACGCCAATAAGACTAGGAAATGTATTGGGCTATAAGCTTTTGCAGACTGGAGGCTCTTCTTTAGTAGCAGTGAATCTATCTGCTTATTTTACATATTAAAAATTTACATAGTCTGACAGTATTTATTTTTAAATATTGTCTCTTAGCCCACAGGGAATCCTGTATTTCCCACCCCACCCACAAAAATGTAGTGTAAATATTTCCTTCCACTGTTATAGATAATAGATATTACTGTAAATCACTTTGAGACCTAGATGGTGAGAAACAGAAAGTAAAATTATAAAATAAATAAATCTCCACTGCTGGGCAGTAAAGGCCGGCCAAGAACAAAAATGTGGCTCGTGCACAAAGAAAGAAGAATCCAGATGCATTGAGTGGAATTCTTTTACCAAATGAAATACAACCCATTTTTACATGCTGTAGAACAAAGGCTTGCTTTAATAGAATTAAACATTAAATTGGATTATTTGTGGAGGATTCACTATTACAATTACATTTTTAAAAAGTCCTTCAGGCCAAACTTTTTAGAATAAATCTAGAAACCAACCAGAATGATGTGATGTGATAATTATAACAATTATTTTTGGAGAAGGAAATCATTAAAAAGTTAGTCTGAAAGGCCGTACAACTGACATATGATTTTCTTCTTCTCTATGGAATCTATTTTATGTGTGTTTGGCAACTAGGAGAGGAGGAAAAAGTTGTTTTTATTGCATGGTGCTGAAATCCAAATTCAACTTTTCTTTAAAACTCATTGCAAGTGGGAGATTTTGTGAAGGCCATGAACTACTATAATACATATTCCATCAATCTATGATGCATTTTTTTCTTGTTTGTATTCTTTCACCGTACACCAAATGATTGAGAATCCAGCTACTGCTAGCATAAGGTCCATTGTTAGAAGTGAATGGTCAGCGGTGTGCCCAAAAGCTTCTTGGTCTGCCTGAGGGTAGCAGAAGGTGGGAATAGCTGGGTGAATAAGTGTTTTTTTATGTCTACTGTACTTCTCCAGTTAGCAGTGGATCACAGATTTCTTAGTAAATCCAGAAATAAATGGCCTTTCCAACAACCCTACAAGAAATAAAAAATATAGCTTTAGTAGAGGAAAGTCCAGGGGTAGAATTACATATTTATGAGAAAAATGGGACTGCTGTTAAAATGGAACCTTCATATTGAGTTTTCTCCCCATACCCATCACAAGATGGCAACAACTTCGACAGCTTTAAAGGCGTACGAGGCAAAATTCATGGAGGATAAGGTTTTCAGCAGCTACCAGAGCCATAGCTACGTGATCTTGCACCCCTGGCAGAACCGTCCAGATCATGCCCCCTAGCCACTGACAATTTTTTAAAATCTTTTCTTATGAGGCAATAATCAATATTTTTATTTATGGACATATTTTTAGCCATTTTTGCATCCCCCTCTTGCTTGCGCCCCTGGTGGGGGCACACCTCACCACCCCCTAGCTATGGCCCTGACAGCTACAAGTCCTTATGGCCATGTATGGCCAGGACCAGAGGCAATATACCTCCAAGTACCAGATCTTGGAAGGAAGAGCAACAGTAGGAGAGGGTGATTGTATCTGGCATCTGGTTGGTCAACTGTGGGAAACAAGATCCTGTTCTTGATAGGCCTGTGGTCTGATCCAAGAAAGCTTCTCTTATGCTCTTCTGTTAGCTGTGTGGGGAAAAACATAGTTATGTCAGGATGTACCATATTTTTCGCTCTATTGGACGCACCGGACCACAGGACGCACCTAGTTTTTAGAGGGGGAAATCAAGGAAAAAAATATATCCCCCCCCCAGGCCCAAAGAGCACCGGACAGGCTGCGCGCTTCCTCTTTAGCCTTGAGCAGCATCTTTAGCCTTGCACAACGGGATGGATCGTGCCCGCTATCCACCGGGGTGGACTAGATGACTCCTGGGGTTCCCTTCCAACCCTGCAATTCTGTGACCTCGGAAGGTGTTGGGGGTCTCCACCACTGGAGGCTTTTAAGCAGCGGTTGGGGGACCATCTGCCTGGCGTTCTTTAGCTGTGATTCCTACATTGTGAGGGGGCTGGGCTAGATGACCCTCGGGTGGCCCTCCCAACTCTATACAGTCCTACACTTCTGCGGCAGGAGATCCACAGCCACTTCACACAATGCCCACTCCCAATTTTCATTGGAGAGACATGTGGCTTCACTGTCTAGGTAGGTACCCCCCTACCTGCCACTCTTCCCTCACCCCACTTAAGCCGAGGGAATTCCTGCCCAGAGAAGCTCCCAGGTGAGGCAAGGGTTAGTCCCTTCTCCCTCCTGGGGAAAAGCCCGCAAGAGCCGCGCGAAGCTTGTGTGTGGCTCTTGGGGGCTTTTCCTGCTTGCCTCCCCCCTGCATTCGCTCCATAGGACGCACACACATTTCCCCTTAGTTTTTAAGACGGAAAAACTGCGTCCTATGGTGCGAAAAATACGGTAAGTAAGTTGTACCGTAAGTCAGAGGGAAGGAGTCAACATGGGTTTGCAATTTTTCAGCATCAGTTTGCTTGATTTTTATCATTATTATTTGTAATGTGTAGTTCTGCCCTCCGGGGAAAATAGGCATTGCTCAGTTGAAAACAGATGTCCATTGCCCCTCTAAACAGGAGGGCATTTTTTCTTCCTTAGTATCTTATAAGCTATATGGTACCTATGACTGATCCCTTGCACAGAATCCTTCACTTAAGAATAAGTGCTGGGGTGGCAGGAGAGAGATAGAGAAAGCCAGATTGTTGTTGTTGTTGTTGTAAATACTACTTTTCTTAGAAAAACACTTTTAAGAGGCCTGCGTTTCAAGTCTGAGCAATAAATTGGCATTGTAAATTACTTACCACTTAATGAGGACAGCTCCTCACGTCAGAAATGGAAAGTATTCCAACAGAAAAAGGAAATGGATATTTTTCTTTCTGTTTTGGGAGAGAGTTGTTGAGGGTGGGAGTAGGAACTGAGGCATATGTTCACCATACCACCTGTGTGTTTCTTCTTTTTTCGTTCAGCTTTTGAGGAATTTATTTATGCCTTGGCTTATTTGGGGCACCTTGGAAAATGAACAATAATATTTAATTTTTCCCTTTTAAATGCATATGAGACTGAAGTTGTGTTGTTGTTTTATAAGTCTACATCTTGGCATAGAACCCTGGCTGATTAATTCCATGGAAAAGCTCATTTTTGGCAATCTTTGTTATATTTTCTTTTAATAATACCCTGTCTTTCCACACTGCAATCCCTTGTGCCCTGAACTCTCCCACCCACCCTACACATGCAAACAAGAAGCTTCTTTTTAGGGAATTAAAAAAATAAATCAGACATCTGATTGTTGTGTGCATAGACAGAGAAGCATGGAAGTAATTTCTGCATATGTGAGAGTCTGTTCCTTCATGGCTCTGTTGTGCCCTGTTAAATTATTGTCTTTCTCCCTAGATCGTAGTTTTCATTGGCCTTTTGTTTATTTAACCAACTCATTTTTATTGATGCAGTTCTTTTTTATATGTCTTATAAATCATGTTAATAGAACAATCTATCAACATCCAACCCCTGCTATAGCTTTGCAGCCCTTGAATTGCCAATAGTGGAATTACCATTATTAAAAAATCAGTATTTTTCACACACACACATTCAGTAGCATAAAATGATTAGTGCTTTAAATAATTCACTAAAGGCCTGACAAATTTCAGTTTTGATTACAAACTATTAAAAAACTGAGACCCTTGTTAAGTTGTCCCAAGTGGTCTTGCTTTTGTGCTCAGTACAATCTTGAGAAATACCATTTTCCTAAATCAGTAGTTCTGGACATAATTTTAGAAATTATTTGGAACCTTCAATCCCATAATTGGGGCACATTTTTTTTTATTTTCCACGATACAACCCGGATTTCATTATTTGAAACTGTGGGTAAAAGCCTCAGCGCCTAGGGCTTGCCGATCGAAAGGTCGGCGGTTCGAATCCCCGCGGCGGGGTGCGCTCCTGTTGCTCGGTCCCAGCGCCTGCCAACCTAGCAGTTTGAAAGCACCCCCGGGTGCAAGTAGATAAATAGGGACCGCGGGAAGGTAAACGGCGTTTCCGTGTGCTGCGCTGGCTCGCCAGATGCAGCTTGTCACGCTGGCCACGTGACCTGGAAGTGTCTCCGGACAGCGCTGGCCCCCGGCCTCTTGAGTGAGATGAGCGCACAACCCCAGAGTCTGTCAAGACTGGCCCGTATGGGCAGGGGTACCTTTACCTTTTACTAACAATCTGAGGGTTGCACATTTAAATGCATTGGTCCTAAACACAATCTCACAAAATGAAGCTGCATGTATAAATAAGTCCCAACTGAATTTGCTGAGTGAACTAGAGGTGAGCAGAAATGAGGCAATAGGTTTTCTTGAAATCTTTTGCACGCTGGAAAAAGTCTCCCCCCCTTTTGATAATAAGGGGCATGAGCAGGAGGGAAAATATTCTCTTATTCTGAGTGACGGTAATGCTTTATGCCATCATTCTGAAATGTTGTTGTGAAGTATCCAGACCTGATTGGCTACAAAACCAAATTCAGAATGAAGACAAAAACCTCTGCTGAGCTGGCCTTATGACATTTTTGCATAGCCAAATTAGTGGCATACAGCCAGCAAATATAGCACTGAAGAGTAAGGCAAAGGGTGAGGCAAAGGGTAAGGTTACCGTAACTTCTGTCATAGAGCTTCAGTATGCTGATGACAATGTAGTGTGCACACACTCGCAGGATGACCTCCAAACCATCCTAAATATCTTTGCAGAAGCTTATGAAAAGCTTGGCCTCTCACTCAACATCCAAAAAACCAAAGTGCTGCACCAAGTACAGCAAATCCACACCGTGATCAATTCCTGCCCGGAAACCAATGTCCCCACTGTGGAAGGACGTGTGGATCCAGAATTGGCCTCCACAGTCACTTACGGACTCATTGTTAAAACTGTGTTTATGGAAGGCAATCTTACTCAGCTACGAGTGATCGCCAAAGAAGAGAAGAAGAAGAATAGTACTGAAGTTGTGCTGTGGATTGCGCCAAACACATGTGACGCACTGGCCACAATTCTACATGGTCTGGAAACAGGGTTGCCACCTGTCCCTAGAAAAAAGTGATTGTCCTTTTTCTTGCAGAAGTGTCCCCCCTGCTGTGTTTGGACTTTAAACCGGAGTTTGGGAGAAAGGTTTTGCACAGGCTGAGGGTGTAGAGTGAGAGAGAGGGTTTGCAGAGTCCTGGTCTAGTGCGGGAGAGAGAGTTTTTGCGTGAGCAGAAATGGGTGGGTCGGAGACAGAGAGTCAAAGTCAGAGAACGAGAGAGAGAGTAATAGATTGCTTTGAAGTCATTTCTGCACCAGGTAACGTAATTTTTAGCTCCCCAATTTCCTACCTGCCCTGCCCCTCATTTTGCCCAACCCGTCCTTTATTTTGCCTGACCGAAGGTAGGCAACGCTATTTGGAAACTTACCAACTCCACTGCTGTGATATGTGCTGTGTAGGCAGGAAGAGTCTCTGCCTTTATTATGCTTGTTGAGCACCTTCCTCTTTACAAACAGATCTTTACTGAAGTCTACATGTACTGTACTGGAACTATCTTAACTATTTTTATACAGCTCCTCCCTAGAAGTTAAATACTAGCCTTAAATTATTATTTGATGTTGATTTTCATGTTAGCTGTGTTTTATTAATTATTGTGAACTGGCCTAGGAACCTTTTCGATGGCTGCTTGCTTTAGAAATTTACTCAGTTAGTATGTAAGTGCTTTTCTCTGAGCCAAGAAGGCTTCACGTATCAGAATTTAGCTGAGGAGAATATTGCCTGGGCAAACAGTGGGGTCCTTATCAGAAGCCAAGGGAGATTTAGAGATGTTCTTCTACCACTCACCCCATTTGCAGTTAAAAACAGATGCCCCACCCTCTTTCCATATGACTGGATTTGGGAGATTATTTTCTAATCAGGTTTATGTTAGAGAGTTGCTTATCCAATAAGTTGAAAGGACTGCAAATTCATTCTACTTCTGTGGGCTGAAAGTATATTCAGTGATAAAAGCTGTCCTCCAACATTTGCCTCAGAACTGGCCCTGGTATGCCCATATTGTTCCTATTACTACAACATCTGAGCTTCTGTAAGCAGAACAGTTTTTTATTATATAATTTACCCCAAATGATTATTAATAGATTTGGTTCAGCACCTTGTCTGATGAAGTGTTGCCTATTGTCTTGCTTGGCACTTGTCTTCTCCCTTAGGACACAAGAGGCGACAGTCTTGATCAGACAAGAGGCGCCCAAGTGACTTGGCACATCAACAGATGCTCACAATTTTATGTGATTCAACTTAGCCAGAAGCTGGTTTATTCCTTCTGGAATAATCTGTAACTTAATATTTTCTCTGTTTGTGATGTTACATTTGGCTGAACACCGTCCATGGGAATGATGGTCCTTTGTATGTGTGTGGGTATGTCACAGAAAGTGCCTTGTTCACATTGCGGCTAAGAGGGCTTCTTTCTTCTTTCCTTCTGAAGTTTGATGTTGATTAAATCCTTCACTTTAAGACAGAACACTTCTTATAGGAAAAGGGTTAGGCATGGCCAGGGTGCCTAACTTACAGCTTGAGCACACTTCTCTATTTATCATATCTCACTACTGATCTCGCATCTGTTATTTATGGGGAAACATATGTTTCCACTGGGCTGACAGTATTCTCAGGCCAGAAGTGGAGCACCACTAGATTTCCAGATCCTTCTAAATAGCAGAATGCAAATATGGGTTCTCAAAGTCTTTAAGACAGCACTCTGGTTATTCACACAGGGCGCGTGACCCAGCAAGGTTTCCGCTGTTCTCAACCCTCTTTGCGCTCCTTGCGGAAGTTATTAGAGAGTTTGGTGCTGTACAATATGTCACATATGCGGTGCCTGCTGGAATAAACAGTGCACAGGAGACTTGTCAGATGTGCATCCATTGGGGAACTATTGATCTCCATGTGATTTTTACACATACTTTAGTTTATTCAAAAACCCAAATGTGAAATCCAGCTCATGAAGCTCTGTCAGCATCTGTAGCATTCTTCTACTGCCTTAGCCTGCAAGCTCATTGTTGGATTGAATATGTGCTTATGCTAGCAGAGTATCAAAGGATCCATCTAGAAATGCCATAGTTTTACTGAAAATGGCATATTAAATATATGTTTTGTCACTTTGGTGGCCAGACTATGGCACAGGTGTCAAAAGTGGCACCAGCAGTGGAAAACTGGCATGCCTGGAGAGCAGCAGGGACTCTCTAACATTGTCAGGCCTACTCATCTTCTGCCCCCCCCCAAATAGTGTTGCTGGCTCCTCCCCACGTCAGCAGATGGACCTTAAGCCCCTTAAGCACACACTGTTTTATACTCTACACTATAAACACTAGCTAAAAAGGTTGATGCTGCTTTATCAGAACATAACCTATGAGGAAACATAAGTCTACTTGCCATACAGTCTTGTTCCTTGACTGTGTAACAGAACTTGGTGTGACGAGCATTTGCATAGGGCAGTTGACTTCAAGGGATGAGCCCCTTTGCTTGTGGAAACTGAAGCAATTCCACCATGGTTTCACTTGTTCTGAACTGATTTTTGCCTGCTGTGAATCAGGCCTTGGGTTCCCTCAGATTCCATGTCAATTAAATGGTTCTTCCATTGTATTTTAAGCTATCATTCATTTTTCCTTAGTTTTTAAAAAGTTATCTGGCCTTCCCTCTAAGGAGCTCAGTGTGGTATATATGATTCTCCCCGCCCCCATTTTATCCCCACAACAACCTTGTAATGTAGGTAAGACTGAGAGGCTGGCCCAAGGTCACTCCGTGAGCTTCATGCCCAAGGGGGATTTGAACTCTAGTCTCCCAGGTCCTGCTCCATCACTACATCATACTGGCTCTTATATATTAGGAACTTTTTGATTCTTTCATTATGGGAATTAAGCGCAGTCATAGAATCATAGTGTGCTGGTCCCAGGGGGGATAAGGTACTATTACCGTAGCCCAAGATCAGTCCAGAGTCTCTAGCAGGGTAGACGATCACTAGATGAGACGCGAGGTCCGAGACAGGGAGCCGGGCGGGGTAACAGGAACACTGGTAGGGCAGAAGCAGGAGTCCAGGCGAGGAACAGGAACACTGGTAGGGCAGAAGCAGGAGTCCAGGCAAGGAACAGGAACACCGGATAGTCAGGAACAGGAAGCCGGGCGAGGAACAGGCACACTGGGAGTGCCGATCAAGGACTGGGTAAAGCAGGTACTCCACAACGACGTTGCTCCCGCAACCTGGGACCGGGCTGCCTGACCTTTATCTTCTTCTAAGGCCGGGGGCGGTCCCGGCCCCCAGAAGCCCCGCCTCTCTTGGCCTTAAGGCGAGCACTCCTCCTGGGAGACACCAGTTCCCTTCGCCTCTCTGCCCTAAGCCTCTGCAGATCAGGAGAGGCCGAAGGGTTACTGGGCCCCGGGGGAGGCTCACCTGTAGCCACTGAGTCTTCCAGCACCTCTGGGGCCAGAATGGTTTCACCTGGTGCCTGCTCTTGAGGTTCCTCAGCATCTAGGCCTTGCCCCAGTTCAGCCGGCCCTGGAGGCGGGGACTCCTGTGCCGGCTGGGATTCCTCCGGATCACTCTCAGACTCGGAATCCCAGGCCATCACACATAGAACCGTAGAGATGGGACCCAAGGGCCATCTAGTCCAACCCCCTGCAATGCAGGAATCACAGCTAAAGCCTCCAAGACAGATGACCATCCAACCTCTGCTGAAAAACCTCCAAGGAAAGAGAGTCCACAACCACCTGAGGGAGTCTGTTCCACTGTTAGCTCTTACTATCATAAAGTTCTTGCTGATGTTTAGTCAGAATCTCCTTTCTTGTAACTTGAAGCCATTGGTTTGAGTCCTACCCTCCAGAGCAGGAGAAAACAGACTTGCTCCATTTTCCATGTGCGATATTTGAAGATGGCTATCATATCTCCTCTCAGTCTCCTCTTTTCCAGGCTAAACATACCTATCTCCTTCAACCACTTTTTCCCAGTATGACGAGGAATCATTAACTCTTTGAGTTTGATCAGTCACTCAGTTACAAATCCACCTAACAGTTACCTCGTCCATCTACATCTTACCAGCTTCCTCTCAAGAATGGGGAACTTTGTCAAAAGCCTTACAGAAATCAAGATACACTATGTCCATAGCATTCCCCTGATCCACCAAGCTTGTAACTCTATCAAAAAAAGAAATGAGATTCATCTGGCATGACTTCTCTTTGAGAAACTCATGCTGGGTCTGCTAAGATTAGATTACTACCACAGCATCCTTTATTAAGTGCTCACAGACCGAGTGTTGAATTCTCTGTTTTTGACATTTCCTGGTATCAGCGTCAAGCTCAGCAGTCAGTAGTTACCTGGGTCTCCCTCCCCCTCTTTTTTTGAAGATGGGGGCCTGCCTCCACTTTGCAGGGACTTCGCCTGTTTTCCAATAATTCTCAAAGATTCAAACACACAACTTTTCTTCTGCCTATGTTATATAGATTGACAGACTTCTGTCATTAATAGTAGACCAGCTTTTAAATTGGTTTTTGGCCTGGTCCTCTTTGACCAGTGGAAGTTCCCCGCAGGTGAATAGGTGTGCCCTGGCCCTGACACTGATAAACTGAGCTCTGATGGCATATTTTATAGTCACTTAGGGCAGTGGCATATTTTTGATATTTCAGTCTTTCCCAAGAGCAGAAGACGGAAATGAATAGTGTAAGTGATATTGTGCGGCTTTCTCTGCCTTCCCATCCATCTCCATCTATGCAGCCTGTGTCAGGTAGGGCCCTCAGGGTCCAGCTGTTATAAAAACCCTTCAGCTGCAGCTGTCAACTTTTCCATCATCATATTAAAATATTGTTTGCGGCGTTGAGTGCAAAAGCGATGTAAATTTAGCCTAAAGATGACTACAAATGTATAGGGTGTGGAAGAAAAGATGCTGATTGAAATGATCATTATGTGAAAATCAGCCTCTGAAAACCCCAAAGGGACTTGGCTGCTTGTGAGTGATATTCACAGGAAAATAAAATAACACGGTGAGGGTGGCAGAGGAAGGAGAGGTATGTCTGGCAGATGGGCATAACAGTATCCCCTTTGACATGATGTTTCATTTACAACTGTTTCCTGTTGCCACACACACACACACACACACACACACACACGTGTTTTTCTCAGTATCATACCTGAACAGTGCTCTCAGGCCCGACCTGATTTCTGACTCATTAGACTAAGAGGTGTCACTGCCTTGTGGGACATCTTGAGGAGTGCCCAAGATGGCATCTTGTATGTCTTCTTCCAGCAACTCCTGCAGCCAAGCTGGTGCCAAACACCTTGCTCTGTTTTCCTTTGGGCCACACCAACGAGGCTGAGAGGGAGGGCTTGTTGTCTGGGCAGCTCATACACACTGCCCAGGCACATTGGGGAGATCACTTTGGTGCCGCTAACACAGCAAAAACAGTGTGGGAGGCAGCAGTTACAAGTTACTAGTCTCTGCAGCCACAGCGGGCGCTGTGATTCTCCAGCCATTTGACTTCATCCCTGAAGTCGCACTCCATTGTATTCCTCTGAATGTACCTCTGTTTCTAGAAAAATAGCAGTGCTCAAGACTGATGGATGCCAATGAAACTTAAGGTAAAAGGTAAAGGTACCCCTGCCCGTACGGGCCAGTCTTGCCAGACTCTAGGGTTGTGCACTCATCTCACTCTATAGGCCGGGGGCCAGCGCTGTCCGGAGACACTTCCGGGTCACGTGGCCAGCGTGACAAGCTGCATCTGGCGAGCCAGCGCAGCACACGGAAACGCCATTTACCTTCCCACTAGTAAGCGGTCCCTATTTATCTACTTGCACCCGGGGGTGCTTTCGAACTGCTAGGTTGGCAGGCGCTGGGACCGAATGACGGGAGCGCACCTCGCCGCGGGGATTCGAACCGCCGACCATGCGATCGGCAAGACCTAGGTGCTGAGGTTTTACCCACAGCGCCACCTGCGTCCCTCCAATGAGACTTAAGAGGGATCAATTCGAAAAAGCCCAAATGGGTAATAAAGAAAAATTAATTTACAAAATCTTATTAGAGTGGGAGACTGAGGAAGAAATGATGAAGGCTTCTATGATTCAATGGGAAATTGATCTGGCACACAACATAGACATGATATCTTGGGAGAGACTGTGGAAAACAACAATAAACTTTTCGGCATGTTATACTCTAGAAGAGAAGGTACAAAAAATGATGTACAGATGGTATCTCACACCATGTAAACTTGTAGAAATGTATAAAAAAGAAGCCTTTCAACAGTTTGGCTGCTGGGTTGGTGATTTGTTGTTAGTGATTTGTTTTTGGTGTTGTTTTTTTTTGAAGTGGGTCTTGAGCCCATTACCCTATGGATGTGAGCAGTGGGGTTTTATGTTTCTCACTTATATTATGGCAAGAGTCCCCCATGACCAAGGGCGCAGGATTTCTTCTGCCATCTCAGCCACACTGCAGAGCTGATATGGAGCAGGGTGGGAAACGTTCCCTCTTGATCTTTGGGGGCAGTTTCCACTGCTCCCCATCACAGTGCTGCCGAAGTCTTTCAGAGACAGGGGGAAAGCACTGTGTGTGTGTGTGTATGTGAGAGACAGGCGTCACCTATCCTCTGGAACTCCCTGCCCATTGACGTTTTGGCCAGTGTGGAGCCAGTGTGGCATAAAGGCTAGAGGGCTGGACTATGGGTTCGAATCCCCAGCCAGCCATGAAACTCACTGGGTGGCCTTGGGCCGGTCGTTCACTCTCAGAGAACCATTGAATAGTAGAGTTCGTCAGTATCCTGAGGGTCCTCTGATCCAACCAATGCAAGAATCTCAACCAAAGCAGCCAAGAGAGGTGGCCACCCAACCTCTGCTTAATAGCCTCCAGTGAAGGCGGAAGTTCGTTCCACTGTCGATCAACTCGGACTTGCAGAAAGCTCTTCCTGATGGTTAGTCAGGTAACTTGTATCATATCTCTTCAATCTCCTCAGCCTAACCTACCTCACAGAGTTGCTGTGGGGATAAAATGGGGAGGAGGAGAACCATGTTTGCCACCTTGAGCTCCTTGGAGAAATCATAGACTCTTAAGAGTTGGAAGGGACGCCAAAGGCCATCTAGCCCAACCCCGTTCAGTGCAGGAAAATGATATATTAAATTTAATAAATGAATAAAAACTTCAATGTTTAGAGGGGCCTATTTAGATACGCTGACAAACATTTTAATATATAATTTTTTATCATGTATATTTTAACTGCTCATTTTATTAATATTTTCACATTGTTTAGGTTTAATTGTTTTTAACTTCTGACTTTTTGTTGATCTTTTTAATGTAAATGTTATATTTTATGTAAACCACTCAAAATCAAGGAGAGGGGGAAATACAGCCCTAATTAAAAACATACAGAAGTTAAAATACTAAATCAAATTAGAATTGCCTCAACTTTCTAACCTTGTCTAAACGAGAATGCTATTAGCAGGTGCCAAAAAGCGTACAGTGAAGGCGCCTGCTTGATCTCAAGAGGCAGGGAGTTCCAAAGGGCAGGTGCTCAAACAATTGAGTTCTTTCAAATAAAGAACAGGTATAATGTGGCTGATGATTAATGAGTGTTTATTCAAATGCATCCTGTTGTGAGTTGCATTGAAAAGGTATTTGGAGGGCAAAGGCATAAACACAAGATAATGATTATTCTTTGATTTAAAAAATAATTAAAACAAATAATGCAATAAATAATAGATAAAATGTGTTGCTCAGGCAACTGAAAATTCAGGGGGGGGGGGGAGTTCCATTTGATTTTAAGGTGCTTGTAGCATTAAATCGGTTGCATTGCTCTGAAGATCTTCAGGTAACATGTTCAACGATATGTTTTTCAGTCTTCATACTTCTTCATACACCTCCATTTCCATCTTTGCAGTGTGTGCACTTCATTCTAGCTTCCCTTTGTATTTGCAAGGGAAATGTGCAGGTATTAAATTTAAACCCTAATTTTTTAACATGCCTTCAGGACTGATTCTGAAAGGTTATTCTTCAGGGACCAGAGTACCATCTCCCCTCTCAAAACATAAAGAACCAAAACTTTTATTCATAACATTTTCCATGATCTGTTTCCCAGACTCAGCTTTGCAAATAGTTTCCTTTTCTTGGAAAAAAACACACACAGAAAAAAACCTTTGCTGTCTTGCAGTTCAATTTCCTGTAGCACCAGTTATGCTGAGAATCACAGCCGCCGTATTATCTGAAAAATTCTGGGTTGTAACGTGCAAACTAAGCTGGGGAAGGGTAAGGGAAAAGAGGGAGGGAGAAAGTTCCTTCCGTTCCTTAAAGTAATTGTCCTGATGTGATGGATATTGCAGTTACCTGTCTGGGGCTGGAATATCTCTAGGCAGGGCAGCCCACAGCACCATCACTTCATTACTGCGCTCAGTAACTTCACGCTGGGCAGCCGTTAAAATGAGAGGCGATTAAGGCAGCGCCTTGCAACAATGAAAGCATTTTGAGGTCACAAGATAGCGCAGACCCACATGCTCATGTTATTGCTCAAATGCCTTTGGCTAGAAGGGGTTTTTTTTGGGGGGGGGGAGCATGGGAATTGAGAATGATTTTCCTCTGTAAACCAGTTAATGCCAATTGAATTGCTTTCTTTTCTGTACTTTTTATTTGTGTCTCTGTGTTTATTCAAGGAAACTTGTTTCCAACTCTGCTCTGGATCAGGGCCAAAACAGATGTGATGCGGGAGACCTGTGATTGGATCTCCCTTTTTATTTCTGTAACTTTTAAGGCTACAGTCCTGTACCCTTTTGCCTGGGATTAGTTCCCCTTGAATTGAGTGGGACTTGCTTCTGAGAAGACGTGTAGGATTGCACAGCTGCTGACTTATACATACAAATAGCTGTATCTTCTTTTCTCCTGCAGCGGACCTTATTGCTTGGTGCAGAGGGAAATGGTCAAATGCCCTCTCTCACCACATTTGCTCTCATGAAAATTACATCCCCTTCTCACATGATGGCTTTAACTTTAAAAAAGAAGAAGCTATTATTTAATATCTGCTTTGGCTGTTCTCATTTGGTTGTCACGTATAGATTTCAGTACAAGATATTGTAAACAGTTGCTTTGCCGATGGAATTTTATTTCATTTTGAAGGTGCAATCAACAGAAAACACAACAATACAGCAAAATCCCTAAGGGCATAAAGAAACTCAATTGCAATCCTTAACAGATCGTGCTTATGGGACAACCAGTGCATTCGTATTCAGTATACACATCATGCACAGAAAAAATACAGGCACCTGGATTTGACTGGAACCTGGAAACCACAATGCCATAGAATTTTTTAAAAAAATAAAAAAAGAGAATTCCTTGCTTGCTGAGTGAGTTTGTACATAATCATTGTATTCCAAATTGTATTAATCCATTGATATTTTAATGGTTGCTTTGGAGACTTCCAGTTATGTGCTATACAGATCTTCATCGCAATGTACAGTTGCTTAAGAATCGGTTTAAAATGGTGACACAGCATACTTTGGGAGATATCTGTGGTGTAATGTGGATAAATTCCTGGTAGTAATCAGTGACCGAATCACTTCTAAACAGTTGTGCTGTGTTAGCTTTTACAGGTCACCTTGCCCTGGAATCATATAGTTGGAACAGAGCACAAGGTCATCCTTCCCACTTCCAGTTGTTTTTTTTCTATTTATGGCAGCATTTTATTGAATACAAAAAGGAAGAGTGGTCCTATTAAACGTTTCCCATGAACAAACTATTGGACTATTGACCACAATGCTAAACAATGCTGCATGAACAAAAAGATGAGTAAGCTGTGTCTCTTCCTTCAATGAACATCATTGGAGCAGGTTGCCTTGTTCACTTACCAGCCATTTATCATGGTTATTATTTCTTACGTAGAGGAATTTAAGCAGCTGCCTCATTGGTCCTTCCAGCTCAGTATTCAGGCTGCAGATGTTTTGAGATAGAAAGCTTTCTTGGCATGCATGCATGGAGGTGCCGGGAACAAAACCTGGGACCTTTTGCATGGAAAGATCTGTCTGGGTGATAGCTCGTATTTACCATGTCACAATTGGTTTTCCCAGAGACTTAAAATTACTAGTAGGGACTGCCTAAGAGGGAATGCGTTAATAAGAATTACCCACCACAGGAAACTGATAAACCCATTTTGTGATTGTTGCAGTTAGACCAGGGGTCAACAAACTTTTTCAGCAGGGGGCTGGGCCACTGTCTCTCAGACCTTGTGGGGGGCCGGACTATGCAAGGCGGATGATGCAAGAGCACCACGAGCCCCGGTGGCTGCTTACCTGTGTCTTGCAAGCAGCAGGGGCTGGTGGCAGTGGCGGAGGGATGATGAGGGCACGCGAAAGAGCTCCGGAGAGGGGCTACTTAAAATGGCGGCCGCTCAAGAGCTGCTGCTGCTGCTGCTGGCACCAACAAAGCCCAGCCCCCTTCCTTCTCTAGGCAGGGCAGGGAGAAGCCAGGAGGAAGGAGGGAGGAGGAGGTGGTGCCGCCGCCACCATGTGACGAAGAGGGAAAGAACGTGCACGCTGGCGATCCACGCGACGATTCCCGGACTGTCTGTGGGCCAGATCCAGAAGGCAATGGGGCCTGATCCGGCCCGCGGACTTAGTTTGCTGACCCATAAATTAGACCGTACTTTCTGATCCTAAATGCCTCACCTAGAAGTAAACACAATTCATTTTATACAAATATTGATAAGCTGCTCTGGAAGGAATTTGTGGGTCGGTGTTCACTGGAGGTGATGTCTTTTTGTGTCAACAATTATTCCAAACCTGACGCATGGAACTTCCTTCTTGGTAAGAGTTCACATTACACAGAAGCTAGCAGTAAATTGGAAAGAAAACGTTACTAAGATGTGAACCCAATGGCACTTACATCTTAGGAAAATTCATAACATCTGGTAACATGCATTGGAAGGTTTGGTTTTGTCAAGATGATGGATGTGGTTTTATACACATGGGGGAGGGATCATATTCTGCCTGTCTCTTCACCTGATGACTAGTGTTAAAGATGCTTCCGTAGGTGAATAACAGGAGTTATTTTTATGTAAGTTCCTGTTTGATTTGTCTTTGGGAATAGAGAATAGTTGCTCCATGTTTGGAAAATAACAAAACTTGTGAAATTCACTACCCTTCTGAGAGTAAATTGAAACTACAATCTAGGGCAGGGTGGTCCGACATGCAACCTGGGGGTCACATGTGGCAAGCAATGCCTTTTGGGCATTTTATGCTTCACCCAGCCTTTGTGTTGCCTTCCCAAAGCTGGATAAGCAAGGTGTAAGGGCTCTGACAGGGTTCTACCGTCCTCCGTCCTCCTTCCCAAAGCCTAGTTAGCACTTTCCCAGCTTTGGGAAGAAGGTGGGAGGGCTCTAGGACTGTGTAAGGTAAAGGTAAAGTTACCCCTGACCATTGGGTCCAGTCGTGACCGACTCTGGGGTTGTGGCGCTCATCTCGCTTTATTGGCTGAGGGAGCCAGCGTACAGCTTCCGGGTCATGTAGCCAGCATGACTAAGCCACTTCTGGCGAACCAGAGCAGCGCACGGAAATGCCGTTTACCTTCCCACCAGAGTGGTACCTATTTATCTACTTGCACTGGTGTGCTTTCAAACTGCTAGGTTGGCAGGAGCAGGGATTGAGCAACGGGAGCTCACCCCGTCGCGGGGATTCGAACTGCCAACCTTCTAATCGGCAAGTCCTAGGCTCTGTGGTTTAACCCACAGCGCCACCCGGGTCCCTTACACCTTGCTTATCCAGCTTCGGAATGGCAGTATGTGTGTGTGTCAAATTTTGGCCTTGTGTTCCCCCACCCATGCGATAAGGCAGTGGGTTCCACACGGGTTCTATGTCAAAGTATTCCTGCAGCCCACTTTGTATGAAAGTAGGACTGCCCTGATTTAAGGAGACCAGTTATGTAATATATGATAAAAGAATGCAAATCCGAAGGCAAATTCTTATGTTTGACTGAATTTACTGTATTTGAAGTCATCTAAGTTTAGCCTTTGTTTGCAAAATGTTGTGTGACTCTTTATCCCTGACCTGTTGAGTATTATATTCCTAATTCTTTGGACTGTGTATATTACAGTGTTTTATAGTATTTTTATTACTATCTGTCCTCTTTCTTTTTGTGATAAGATATTTTTTGAAAGATTCCACACCATGTAGAAAGAGAAAATGAAGAAGATTCATCAGTAAAGTTAGGACAATCATCGCTTGGTTTATTAAGCTGAGATATAAACAAGAGCAATCCAACAAGGGACTCCCTAATTAATCATAATTTTCCATTTTCTCTGAACTTTGAAACTATGCTGACCAAAGTTAGAACAAGCCAGGAATTTAAACTAACTTCAAACCATCCAAATGTGGTCATGGACTAGGTGTGGACTTACTGTTGCTACAAATATTCCAATATATTTCACACCAAACTAAGCCTCCTGGTGTATTATTGCTCTAGGAGGCTTACAGTGGTACCTCGGGTTAAGTACTTAATTCATTCCGGAGGTCCGTTCTTAACCTGAAACTGTTCTTAACCTGAAGCACCACTTTAGCTAACGTGACCTCCCGCTGCTGCCACGCCGCTGGAGCACTATTTCTGTTCTCATCTTGAAGCAAAGCTCTTAACCCGAGGTACTATTTCTGGGTTAGCGGAGTCTGTAACCTGAAGCGTATGTAACCTGAGGTACCACTGTAGTTTGGTTAGAATTGAGTATACATTTCCAGAGTTAATTCTAAATACATGATTTCTGATAAATGAGCCCCCATAGCTGCTAGAGGGCTGTGAAAATTTGTGTCCCAGGCTTTTTAATCTGCTCTCCCCTTGTGAGCCTGGGGCTTGCCGATTGGAAGGTCGGCGGTTCGAATCCGCGTGACGGGGTGAGCTCCCGTTACTTGGGCCCTGCTCCTGCCAACCTAGCAGTGTGAAAGCACGCAGTGCAAGTAGATAAATAGGTACCGCTCCAGCGGGAAGGTAAATGACGTTTCTCTACGCTGCTCTGGTTCGCCAGAAGCGGCTTAGTCATGCTGGCCACATGACCTGGAAAAACTGTCTGCGGACAAACTCCTGCTCCCTCGGCCAGTAAAGCGAGATGAGTGCCACAACCTGAGTTGTTCGTGACTGGACTTAATGGTCAGGGGTCCTTTACCTTTAAAAGGTAAAGGTACCCCTGCCCGTACGGGCCAGTCTTGACAGACTCTAGGGTTGTGCGCCCATCTCACTTAAGAGGCCGGGGGCCAGCGCTGTCTGGAGACACTTCTGGGTCACGTGGCCAGCGTGACATCGCTGCTCTGGTGAGCCAGAGCCGCACACAAAAACGGCGTTTACCTTCCCGCTGGTAAGCAGTCCCTATTTATCTACTTGCACCCGGGAGTGCTTTCGAACTGCTAGGTTGGCAGGCGCTGGGACTGAACAACGGGAGCGCAACAACGGGATTCGAACCGCCGACCTTTCGATCGGCAAGCCCTAGGCGCTGAGGCTTTTACCCACAGCGCCACCCGCATCCCACCTTTACCTTTACCCTTGTACTATCTGAAACCAAAAGGGTGCATTGGTTGCCAGGTGTGATTTTTTTCAACTCTCTACTAAACTCTACTAATGTCATTGTTAAAATTGTCAATAAAATTTTTTTTTTAAAAAAGACTTTGGACACAGAAGGTTTGAAAGGAGGAATCTCACGTGCACACAAACACACTGGGTTGACTCCAGACTTAGGTGAGCTGAGGTCCTATTAAAATTAAGGGGACAAGTTAGTGATTGCTTACTTTTCATTGAAATGTATAATGGGATTTAAGTGCAACTAACTTGTCTGGATCCAACCAATTATATTCCGTACATACTTAATTATTGCCTGAAATGTAGTCTTGGCCGGCAGCAGCAGCTGCTCCTCACTTACTGTAATGGTAAGATGGAAGCACAGATCTTCTCCATTTGTTGAGAAAAAGAATACTGGGGAAAACCATGATGGCTCTGAGAAACCCACTTTTCCAAAATGGAAAAAGAAGTAGAAAAAGTTTCCCACATTTAATTTATGAGCAAAGAAAAATAAAACAAATTCTAAAATTATCCAATTTGCCCCAAGCTTTGTGGAGAAGAATGAGCATGTAATTATCAATTAGCGAAAAGGAACTTGGAATGCAAGGGGGATAATTAATTGAAAGATCTTTCTGAGCAGAGTAACTTGAAAAAGTGCCATCTGAAATGGTTTTAAGGCTAGAGGGCTGTCTATTACGGATGGGCGGGAGACTGGCATGCAGCACTAATGAGGTTAGAGGGTGGATTAAAATCCAATATGTTACTGAAAATTATACAAGAAATGATCAGAGAGAGATAGGAAGGATGATCGTGTGTTTAACGTCTGAGTTGGGTTCTGCCACTGATTTCCTCTGTGATCTGTGAACTAGAATTTAAAGCTCTTCTTGCCCTGGCTTATGTAGAATGCCAAAGCTCTTTATAGACACACACACACACACACACACACACACACACACACACACACACACCCCTAATATCTTTCCCATTTATCTATATGTTTCCTGCCCTGACAAAATCAGAGTGGCTTGTGATTCTCACAGCAAACCATGGGTTGTAAGAGCACGTGGTGGGATGTGCCTGGGAGGAGAAGAGCAGGGGGAGGCCCAATTACAGTGGTTCTGGGTAGAGGGAGGTGTGGAAGGAGGGGCAGGCCAGGTGAGGCGCATGTGGGCCAGCCCCTCCTCCAACCTGGGGAATTGTGCTCATCATATCAGCCAGCCTTCAGGTCTGCGACTGCTGCTGTTGAATGCCAGGTCAGCCCAGAATAAAACCCCGATTGAAATGGATCCAGAAAATCAGTTTCTTCCAAAAGTGCCTGGATCTGCTCTGCAACCACTCGTCCATGATCTGATTATGGATGAGGAGACTGATCTGGCATGTATTGCTGAAACCTGGGTGGATGAACAGGGTGGAGTTGGTCTCACCCAGCTGTGCCCACCGGGGTACTCAGTGTAGACTCGAGGGTGGGGGAGGGGAAGCTGTTGTAGTCTATAGAGAGTCTCTATCTCCAGGCTGTCTGTCCATTTGGCAGGAAGGGGAATCTAGAGTATGTGTTCCTGGCATTGGGCAGTTGGGACTGATTAGGGATCGTGCTGGTTTACCACCCGCCTCACTGTCCAGCAGTCTCCCTGCATGAGCTGACAGAGCTGGTCTTGGAGGCGGTATTGAGACTGCTGGTTCTGGGAGACTTCAGCATCCATGCCGAAGCAGCTGGCTCTGGGGCGGCTCAGGACTTCATGGCCACCATGACAACCCTGGGGCTGTCTTAACATGTCACCGGCCCAACGCACATGGCAGGCCTTGTCTGGACCTTGTTTTCTCGACTGGGCAGGAAGAGGGTGATCTGAAGATGGGGGACATTTACATCAGTCCCTTGTCATTGTCAGATCACTTCTTGTTGAGATTTCGGCTGTCGGCACCTTTTCCTCCTCCACAGAGGCGGGAACCTATTAGGAGGGTCCACCCTCAGAGGCTGATGGATCCACTGGGATTCAAAACAGCTCTGGGGGGTTTTCTGGCTCATATGACTGGCACCCCTGTTGAAGCCTTGGCTGACCTCTGGAACACCTACTGACATGAGCGCCCCTGAGTGTCCTCTTCCAGTTCGTGGAGCCCGTTTGCCCCCTGGTATACTCCATGGCTTAGGGCAAGGAAACAAGTTGAGAGACGGCTCAAACGCAAGTGGAAGAAAGATCCAAATGAATGCAGCCAAACACTGGTTAATAATAATACTTATGATGATGGAGGGAGCTAATGATCACATATCACTCCTGGAATTATTTTTTATTGCCATGAATCTGTTTTTCTATCTAGTCTTAATGTAATCTAGCCTTAAGCATTTTGTAATGATGCCCATCCAACTAGCAGTATAAAGATATAGGAAGAAATTTCAAAGATGGCCAGAACTTTGGAACAACTGACATTATAACTGAAGATAGAGAAGTGTGGGTGGTGGTGGTGGTGATGAATCTTTGTGGACCCTTCTGACAGACTCCCAGCAATGCTATTTAGAGTTGCTAAGTGCTTAGCACACTTGAAAATCAGGCCAATTATTGGAAATTCTAAATATAGGCCTTGACTCGCTTTTGAAACACCCTCCCAAAACCTTGCTTCCAATCGTTTAAGCTTCCTTACAATAATTTAGAGCCAAATCCAAGTTCCACTCAAATCAATAAATGTGTTAATAGACTTTGTAAAGACTTGGTTTACGTTTCCAGGTGTCTAAATCAAAGTATACATCTGAATTTCTGTTTTATTTCATTTTATATGTTTTTGTGTGTTTTAATATTGCTCTTTCACTGGTTTTAGGCTGCATTTTTTAAAGAAATGATATACAGTGTACCTCTGGTTGCGGACGGGATCCGTTCCAGAGGTCCGGTCGGATCCCAAGGTTTCCGCAACCTGAGAACCGCTTCTGCGCATGCTCGCGCAGCGAAACCCAGTCAAATATTTCCGGGTTTGCCGCTTTCGCATCCTGAAGTTTACGTAACCAGAGGGTTATGTAACGGGAGGTACTACTGTATTTGGTTTTTTTCAGACTATGCAATGGGGTGGGGAACCTTTTTTGGCTCCAGAACCTTATCCGCACCTGCCTCATGGGCCAAATTTGACAGGTGGGCAAGGTTTCCCACTGCCAAAGTCCATATTGCGCCAGACTTAAATGGGAAGCACGAAGAGGCTTGCCAAAATCTTGGCAAGTCCTCTGTCGCTATCAAGTCTCCAGCCATGGGCCATCTTTCTCCAGTCTTTAACCTTCACTCCTCAGTTGATGAGCAGAGATCAAATCCTGCTGCATGGGAACAGGATCACACAGCCAAGGCAAGATTAGACCCTGTCCTCCTGCCCATCAGATGGCATCACTAGTGACAGGATCCACTCTCTTTAATGCACCTATAGATACTTGCAAAGACTTGCACAAGAGCTATTATGGTCACTTCTTTGCGGATGGTGTTTATATGGAGCATTTTGCAAAATGGAAAATAACGGAAAGGCCCTGCAGTGTATTTCCATGGCAGGTGGAAAACTTTCACAACCAGATACTAGAGAGATAAATCTGCAATATGGTTTCTGAAGCACGATTAAGGAGGCAACATTTTAATGTGAATGCCAAGCCACAGTGAGAGAAGAGCAGGTTGGAAGTGGTGAGGTAGCATGAGTGATGGACAGCAGCTGATGTAAGCAAGATAAACATGATAACCATTGATGGGAGGCCTGCTTGAGCCTTGTGTGAGGCACCAGGGATGTATGTGTGAGCCCATGCTCTGTGGCTTCCATGGCTGCAAATCCTTCCTCTATCTATATGCAGCTGCAGCAGTATTCACTTCATTTACAATGTGAAGAAAGTGAGGGGTCTGCAGAACCAGAGTGTGAGATGACCTCTGTAGATGCTAGGCAAGAAAGGATAGTTGGAGAACCACTGCCCCAGAAATTATTTAATTTTGTTCACATCAAAAAATAGCACAATATTTTTAGTAAAATATTTTCTTGGGGAAAGCTGCCATTTATGTCTCTACAGAACACCAAGTGAAAACCTGATATGAATTATATGCTGTCAAGAATGTTATCTGTGGACATATATACAGTGGTAACACCTCGGGTTACATACGCTTCAGGTTACAGACTCCGCTAACCCAGAAATAGTACCTCGGGTTAAGAACTTTACCTCAAGATGAGAACATAAATCACATGCCAGCAGTGCAGTGGCAGCAGGAGGCCCCTTTAGCTAAAGTGGTACCTCAGGTTAAGAACGGTTTCAGGTTAAGAATGGACCTCCGGAATGAATTAAGTTCGTAACCAGAGGTACCACTGTAAATCTCACTGAGTTAGGGTAGGAACGATAAGTGAATGCAAATAATCATTTTACTACAGGTTTATTTTAGCGCATTGCTGAGAGCCACAAGGCATTGGGAAGGAGAATCAGGCTGTGCTCATTTACGCATTTCTAGTGCTGGGTTTTTAATCTGTGTTCACACAACATTATCCAGAATGTGTACATATCCTGCACTTTGTTATAAAATGCTACTGTTTGATGTGTTGCTTCTCAAACCAGCTTCACACCAATTGAAGTCCTTAAGCCATTCCTAATTCATCTCTAGCCAAGGTGTGAACACGTCTGCATGGGGTAAAGGCATCTGCACCCGTCAACGCCCACTGGTGTATGCACAAATAGAAATGAATTTGACACTAATGAAGCCATGCTGATGTGAATAGCTCTGTGAAACCCACCAGGTTTCACTGCGCTCTAGGCAGCAATGTGAACACACTCCTTTTTTTTTTTTTTTTTTTTAAATCATCCAGTTCCTCAGCCACACTGAGCGAAAGTTGAATGGCACAATCTGAGGGAAAGCTTCTGGATTTATGAAGGCAAGACACGTCTTAAAACATGTGAATGGCTTTCCTTGCTGACAGAATTTAGTTAAATCTCATTATGGAAAAAGGTGTTATGAGACAATTTTATAGAGTGAATGAGTTTTATAAACTATATGCTAAGGTTCATACAGTTTTCATTTAATCCATCAGTTTTGCCTGCAGCGGTAATGTAAATTTCATAGTGGATTTGGGGAAAACAAAAATGAAAACCATGTGCCCATTTTCTCTCTTAAGCCTTCTTTTCTATTTCTCCTCCTGTATTTGAAGGACTTTACTCAAATTTATCAGATTAAGGTCTGCAGAGAACTGATAAACTCTTACGTTGTTATATAGTACACTTTTACAGGTGCTGAAATTATTGATCAAACTTTGTCAGATCCTTTTCCTGGAAGCTGTTGAGATGTTAATCCTATCCAATAGTGAATCTGTGGCTGTTTCTTAAACTGTCACTGTAACTATATTGACATTATATTAATGTAATCATCCATACCCTTTGGGCATCTTTCATATCCTTAGTTCCTACCTAGTGGTAGTCTGTCTACCTGTGACAACCGAGTGGAGAAAGGTGAAGTATGAGTAAATCCTGTTCAAAGTGGGACTCTCAGACTTCACCTGCAATAAGATCTGTGACATCTTAATGAGTGTTGGACCTAATGGGCCTTCACCATGAGTAAATCCCACTTTGGATATTATAGCAGAAGCAGCGAATAGGTATGGATAACCTTTATTATTTTAAAAGGATCTCTTAGATCAGTGGCTAAACTGTGACCCTCCAGATTTCGCTGAACTGCAACTCCCTTGGTTGGCTGAAGATGATGGAAGTTGGGAGTCCAACAGCATATGGAAGGCCAAAGGTTATCCACCCTTAGGTAACCTAGTCTTTGGTACAGTGGAATGAAGTGGCAGAGCCCTGTTCCTTACATTCAGCCCAAGGGTGGCAGTGAAATGAGTTTGGTGGGGCAGCAGTACAAACTCCTTTCTGCCATGCAGTAGCCTCCTCTGCAAACTAGACCCTTGGTCACACAAAAGCGGGTGGGTGAGATCTTCTCCTTGCTAGTGAGCTTGAGATAGCTCAGTCGGAAGAGTGTGAGACTCTTAATATCAGGGTTGTGGGTTCAAGTCCCATGTTGGGTGAAAGATTCCTGCAATGCCTGGGTTTGGACTAGATGACACTTGTCCTTTCCAACTCTAAAATTTTATGATTCTCTGTTTTCTCTGGCCAACTGTATTATGCAAACCCTATGAGCAGAGGTAAGTGTGCATTGAATAGGCCACAATGGCTTTGTCATATCACCTTCGACGCTAAAATTAAAGAATATTTCTTGCTTCTGAACTATTGTTTTCCCCATATGCAAATTTAATCAAATAGTTAATATCAATTAATCAACTAAAACTCACAGATTAATCTTCAACTTGGTGGCAACCCTGCTTTTACTTAAACAAGTAAACTAGAGCATTTGTACAGCTCTAATCAATTAAAGGGTTTAACCTTCGAAGCTCTTGGATGCAGCTCCCAGTCTTCCCCCAAAAGCTGATCCTGAGGGGAAGAGGATCTCAGGGATAGTCTGGGATGTAGCACAGCAGGAATTGTCTTTTCTTGCATAAGTGGAAGTGCTTGTGTCAGTTGCCTCTGGACCCAGCCCCCTAACTCTCTCCATATATCGTTCCCCCCACTTTATTGAATTAAGATCACATGGAAGAACACTGCTGCCACGCTGCTGGCTACAAAACTGTCCTCTACTAAGAACAGAGCTTCTATGGTGATGGCACCTGAATTGTAGAACTCGCTCCCAAGTGAGAACTGTCAAGTTCTAAGCAAGTGTATGAATTTAAAAACCACTTTTTTTTGCTTGAACAATTTTTAATCTGAGTTTATCATTTTGTTTTGTTGTTTGCAACTCTGAGACCTTTGTGTCAGAAAATTGGAACATTAATTTTAGTATAAAGAAACAAAGCGTACTTCCTTGAACTCTGACACCAGGCTCAGACAAACATGTTAGAACATGGAGTCCGGGTATGAGACAAGTAGCACTGTTTGTGCCAGGAAATATTGATGAAGATCCTTTTTATGATATAGCTTTAAGACACATCTTTGTTGAATTGATTACAGTGTGATGGGAACCTGTCACCAGGGTGTCAAGTCTGGCTCAACCACACTGCTGTTGGATGCTCAGGAGATGGCAGCATTTAACTGTCAAAAAGGTTTTCTACCTTGTAAGATTTTGCTTACTGAGTAGACATAGAACCTTCTTTCTTCAAGAATTTCAGCAGAGCTTTGATGCAAAGCCTGGCTTTCCCTGCAGTAGTTCTGTGAATAAATGTATAATGTGTATACAGTTGGCAAGGAACAGTTCAGTTTTCAATTTTACTGTCCTTTTTCTTCTTATTTCTGTTTCATTGGCGTATGTTTAGTCACTTCATCAGATTTCATGATTAACCTTAACTTCCTTGTTTTTAAAAAACCAAGATGTACATTTGGTAACTTCTGAAAATTCTAAACTGTATTATAGTACAAATTTTCATATCTTGCATACATCACTTTTTTTGCTAGCAAATATGTGTACAGCTTGGGGGGTGAATCCGCCACATTATTAACTGGTGGTTAGCAGTGGGTTTGCAACACAAATGTATACAGCATAGATAGTCAACATGGTGCCCTCCAGCACAAGCTAGCATGAGGGACGATGGGAATTGCATTATAGTAACAACCAGAGGGCACCATTTTGGCTGTCCACGACATATAGCAATTCAGAAATGTAACTGCAACCCTCTGCAATCCTATTCAGAAGCAATTTTATTTGTTTGTTTGTTTATATGCTGCCCATTTGACTGCGCTGCCCCAGCCAACCTGGAGGGCTTCCAACAAATTAAAACATCAAACACAATAAAAGATCAAACATAAAAAAACTTCCCTATACAGGGCTGCCTTCAGGTGTCTTCTTATAAGTCAGATACTGTAGTTGTTTATTTCCTTAACATCTGATGGGAAGGCATTTCCATTGAGATAATTACAATACTTGAATGCATTTTGCTTTAGTTTATGAACACCATACTTGCAAGCACTTTGCTGCTCACATGCTTTATCCAAAAGCAAGGATAGACAATGTGGATTTTTCATAAATAAAGCATCCCTATAAAGACTAAAATGAATGATCGTTTTAAAACAAAAGGACAACTCCTGTAGCGTTGAACTACATGCTTAGCCTAAGTAAGGACTGAGAAGATAGTTATTACTTTGCATTTATATATTCTTGAAGGATGGGATTAATGGGTGAGCTGCACTGCTGATTTTTTAAATGTATGGCTTGTGTGTAAATTCTGTTTTATGAAAGGCTGCTGTTTCCATGGCTTGCTAAATCCATTAATGGTCGCTTTCTAGGCTCATGTCTTCTGCTGTCTTCATTAGATAATGTTTGTTAAATCATTATGATGATTTAGGAGAACATATTTAATAGATTGTAATACAGCCAAAGTGGGGGGAGGAACAACAGGTATATGTGGTAATTTTCCCAGTAAGACCATATGGTTTTATGCCTTCGCTCCAATTCATCTGAAAATTTTGGCATTAATTAACATAAAGGAAAAGAACATCAGTCGAAAGTCGACACAAGCAGAGAGCAGTAACACGAGACTGATGTATTGGTATGTGTTGTGTTTCTGTGTAAACATATGCATTTTCAAAATACAGTTGTAGCATTTCTCCAAATTGTAATCCATCAAAAATGATATGTTTTTTCCACCTTCTGAAAAATGAGCTGTTAGCATTTCTGGCTTGCTTCCCATGATTGCAGAAGGAAGAGACTGCTGTTTCGGCTTTACCAACTAGTGTTTAGTTGTTTTCACTTATACAAGTGGGACTAAAACCTACTGAAACTTCACCGGAATCAATAGGATGTCCCTCTCTCCTAGGCTGTAGAAAGATGTGTTGCTTGCAGAGCTCTTGAGATGTAATCACACTAGAATCTATCTGTGGGCCCTTTGTGCACAATACGAGATCGCCAGCCTGCTGTCAGGCATTTTAGATGGTGTGAAATGTCAGTGTTGCACCACATCCAAAACAATGCTGCCAGAGGCCACACTGTTTTCAATTAAAGAGGTCCAGTCTTACCATCACCATTTCGCCTACACTAGGGCTTGGCAGGTGTCAAACTTTAATTTGAAGTCACAAGTCTTGATCTGGCCAGAGTGTAGCGGTACATGTTTATTTTAACCTGACTTGGACCAATGCTTAGGCACTTGCAGGTATGTATTGGCTGCGCTCAACTTCGGGAGCACTCCCTAGGGATGCTGAAGAATACTGTTTGTGTGAATTCTGATTAAAAACT
The DNA here is from genome assembly GCF_964188315.1 of Podarcis muralis. NCBI lineage: Eukaryota > Metazoa > Chordata > Lepidosauria > Squamata > Lacertidae > Podarcis > Podarcis muralis. The sequence continues at coordinate 58,843,404 of NC_135666.1, forward strand.
GCACTGGTTTGCTCCTCTGGATTAATGTGCAGATTGGAAAATATCCTTTGGATTTTACACTTCTTAAAATTTTGCGATTCAGTTTGCACTGGAAAAACACACATCAAAATGCATTAAAAACCTGTATGTTAGGATAAAATATGTTTAGAAATGCGCACCTTCAGATAAAATGTATTTTGTGATAAAACATGAATTTAAAAAACATTTTAAATTGCTATTTTAAAACATTTTAGTGCCTTTTTTGTAAAAAGAAAGAAATCACAGTTGAATGCAGAAACAAGATAGAGCAGACTTTGGAATACTTGTGAAATGCATGTGGAATGGAAGCAGAATTATTCATCCCTATACTCAGTTCAGCCATAAGCTCTGATTTTTTTTTTTTTAAGTAACGATGTCATAGGTTACATTGAGACTTTTGGAATACTACTACTCTAGTGCAAGCTGCAGAAGAGGTGCAAAACCCTGTGCCTTGAGCTGGGCAAGGGAGCAGTCAGCAGCAGAGCACTGGAAGACAAGGAAGAGAGCCGGTCTCCCTCTGTACCATAGCTGCTCCATTAGGCCATATTGCTCTTGCCCAGGCATGACATCTCTGACTCTCACGTTGCCTGTTAGCCACTTGTGGTGTAGTGATCCGTGCCACTTCTGAACATGTTAATGGCCATTAATATTGTAGAAAAAATGTGCATCGTTTTCAAAAGTCCTTCCTAAGTTCTGTGCAAGTTTTAAAGTTGATGAGCTCATGTTTTACACTGGCTTGCCTGCAAAGTTGCCAGAAAAACTTAATTGCCTGAAGGACCTGACCCTGTTAGGTATTTAGCTGCATAACAGCTTATGCTGCCATTCTAAACTCGCTTACCCAGGAGTAAGCTCCACTGAATTCAGTAGGACTTATTTCTGTGTAGGCATGGTTAGGACTGTGCTGCTACTTTTTTGGATGTCCTTTATTTATATACTAAATGGGCTTTTGTCGTGGTGCTTCTCTAAAGGATCTCTGTATCTTAGCAGCAAACAGGTCTTTTTGCTCTGTTGGGTCTCTATCAGCTGGTTCACACAAGGTGCTCCCTCTTCCTACACAATCTTTCCCATATACAAATTATTTAGAGAATTCTGTGTCAACTGGGCTCTCCATGCAGGCAGAACACATTGATGTGCTTGCTACATGCCAAGCACTTCCTGCAGCCTTCACATTCTTAACTGTCAGCTCCGACGTGCACAAGCCAATTCACACGGAGCTTTCCTCATATTAGCCTGTGCATGAAAGGGTTGCATGGAAAGATGGGGCAAAGCAGCTGGTTTGCATGTGTGAACCAGGCCTGAATATGACACATTTCCCAGTACTGAGGGGATACTCAGATTACCAAAACAGATGTGAAGTGGGAGATCCCTGATCACATCTCCTGACTTAAAAACAGAAAACTTGAAAGCGGCTACCAGGAGCTCCAATTTTAAGCAAAGAAGTGTTGTTGGGGAAAGTGGGATTTTTAATCCTTTCCCAGCATGCCATTTTACTGATATAAATCCCCACCCACACCCCACACAGAATGCAGACACTTTAGCTCTGTTTTGACTCTAACCTACCATAATATACATAGTAAACATCATTACTAAAGGGTATATTAGAGATTGCTGACCACTTTATTTTCTCAGAGTTTCCCGTTCCCTTGCTGATATTTTTAAGCCTTTAATAATTTTGCTTCATGTGGTTTTAAACATTGCAACAGCAATGAAAGATATAGAAGAAACTTGAAAGTGCATTGTGTTGCTGTATTTTCCCTCTGTCCATCCATTCTCTGAGATTCCTCAGCTAACATTAAATACAGGTCTAAGGCCCAGTTTTCACTTTTAAGGTCACCCCGAGGTGACATTTGCTGACATTTGAGCATTTTGAATGTGTTGTGTTGAATTACAATTAATCCTGCCTGACAATCAGGCTTTCTGTCTCCCGTTTGTGAAGCTGAGGGCGACGAGTGTGTTTCCTCAGTACACTGAGGAACAGTTGCACTCTAAGAGGCCTGCCTGCCTTTATTTTTACCTCATACTTTCCAGGATTGATTCCAGATAGTGAAAAACCAAGCCTGGGATTGTGGATTCAACTGTAAAGAATTAACACACGACCAATTTGCTAGGTGGTAAAATATTTATTAATTTGGTCAGTGTAAACAGGGAGTCACAGGCCTAAATTTCCCTTGTAGATCAGCTTCCTTAAGGCCCTCACCCTCACCTTACATGACACACAGAGGCAGATTTTGGGCAGGGCGGCCATTTCTGCCACTCTGGGCACCGACACAAGAAGGTGTTGCAGGGTTTTGCAAGTGTAACGCAGTGGAATGAGCAGAATGGAAGGCGAGAGGCGGGTGCACATCAAATGTTGTCCGTGTGCTTGTGTCCACTGTGACACATGTCGGTGGCCTGTTCAGTTGACAGAACAGGCTTTCTCCATAGCTTAAGTGTCGGGGAGAAGAGTGTCTGCGGCATGATGAGCAGAGTGTTGCATGTCAAGGTCCCCAAGCCACCCCCCAATAATTCACACATCAATTTTGGTTTGGGTTTTTGGCACGATTTTGGCCACAACTTTATTCAAAATACAAAAAATGTGAGTGGTTGCTTAGGCATTGGTTCCGACTATCTGTCCTTGCCCAGGGACAGAACTGACTTCCGGATTCCAGTGGAAGCCAGTGTGGGAAACAAATTTTGGGGAGAAATGACGCTGGGCCTCAGTCCCTCACTTCTCACCCTCATGCCCCCTGGGGCTTGCACACCCCAAGTCCGATGCCAGGGACAAGGACGAAAAGAATGGCAAGCCCCTGGATTCCTTTAACGGAATTCCCTTTCCGCACCACCATTGGAGGGGTAGGCACTTACCCCTCCACCAACCAGTTTGAACCAATGCCTAACCGCCAACCTTACAAGTTGTGATGATCTTGCTGTCCAAGACAAGATCAACTAAGGCAAAAAGGGTGGCTGTATTTATGGAAGGAAGAGAAGTTTTGCAGCAAGAACATAAAGGGGAGAACAAGGGGTGGTGAAAGCAGATAGGGAGAAATGGGTCCCTTCTTTCCATTTGTTTTGCATTTCTCTGTCTCTTGATCGCACTTGGGCATGACCAAGAGCCACTAGAATATATTACAGAATCAGCATGAATTCAAAAGACTGATTGTAGGAACTCATGTCCAGAACTCAATGCATCTGTAAGGTAAAGGTAAAGGTACCCCTGCCCGTACGGGCCAGTCTTGGCAGACTCTAGGGTTGTGCGCCCATCTCACTCAAGAGGCCGGGGGCCAGCGCTGTCCGGAGACACTTCCGGGTCACGTGGTCAGCGTGACAAAGCCGCATCTGGCGAGCCAGCGCAGCACACGGAAACGCCGTTTACCTTCCCGCTAGTAAGCGGTCCCTATTTATCTACTTGCACCCGGGGGTGCTTTCGAACTGCTAGGTTGGCAGACGCTGGGACCGAACGACGGGAGCACACCCCGCTGCGGGGATTCGAACCGCCGACCTTTCAATCGGCAAGCCCTAGGCGCTGAGGCTTTTACCCACAGCGCCACCCGCGTCCCTCAATGCATCTGTATAGCTTCATAATCCCTGCAAAGTGTCCAGTTACTTCTTATAAATATGGTGAGGCTAACGATTCAACTAAACTTGGACATGGAAACAACTTGTGAGTCCAGCCCATCTCTGTGTAAGTGTGTGAGAAGTCTGAATACAATTCTGTTCTGTCTCCTCTAAATCTAAGCATTCCATGCAACAAGGCTTTCAGAAATCTTCTCACAGGAGACTAATCTATTAAGCTTAATGTATCATGGAAAAAGGAAGTATTTACTGATATTTCATCTTTTCCCACTCTAGTTCATCCTGTTTCTTAGTTATACCCTCATGCATCAAACTAAATATTTCCTCTCTACCTGGATGCTGACAGCCATTAAATATTTCTAAACTGCAATTTCTCTGTGCCTGCAACTTAGCCAGAAATCTGTATATAAACTTGTTTTCTTCATTCTTCATAAGTCAATCACTGTAATTTTACATGAATGGTATGGGATTTTGCCTTCTCGTCCAAGGTTGTGAACAGGAATTCCACTTCAGCTAGGAAAAGGAAAATATTAACTACTACATTTTAATAAAATATTAAGTGCTGCCATTTTTGGGCAACAGATACTCACAGAGGTTTGGAAACAGAATGAGTCCATTTTGTTTCGTCTCAGTGGCTTGAGAAAAGAAAGCTTTAAAAGCTGGAGAACAAGAATTTTCCAGTGTTGTATTCTATTCCTCTAAAGAGTTTTATTTCTTAAAAAGGTGGTGGAATGAGCTGACCAGGGGAAGGGTTGTATCTCAGTGGCAGAACATGTCCTTTGCATGTAAACAGTTCCAGATTCAATTCATGGTATCTGATAGAGCTGGGATAGATCAGCATTTCCTGTTGAAAACACAAAGGAGGAGAATTTTTGTTGTAAAAGGAGTTTTATTTTGTGTTTCACAAGTAGGGTATCCTCTGCAAACTCTTGACAGAAATGTATATAGTCTGATATAATTTATATATTGTAAAAGAGTGCAACAATTAAAATGAAGGATCTTGACAATCTTTGGAAAAGTATCTGAAAAATCATGATACCATTACTGATCTTTCTGCAACCGTCCATCAGCCAGTAGTCAGTGAGTGTTCTTAATGTTGTTTTCCTCTCTTCTGGAATAATTTTGCTGGAGTTCCTTGGCGTGTGAGTTTTTGTCGACATATTTTTGGCTTTGTTTCGTGGTGCATTAATTTTTGTAAATATCATAAATAGGCCAAGAGCATATGCTCAATTCATCTGCCTTTTGAGAAATAAAAAACTGGGTGTAGAAATATTTAAACGCTCTCTTCTTCTACAGCCAGCGTTTTACTGAGGTGCAGTAATAGCAACAGAAGTAGGACTGAGCCCCTGGAGGCTCTCGTTCAAATCCCACTGAAATCAGTGAAACTGTCTCCAGGTTAGTAAAGATACTCTTTTTAGAAGATGTTAAGTACTTGTTATGGTGATTTCCCCTGGACAGATTACAGAAACATTCTCCAACAATGGGCTTTTTCCATAATGGTTTGTGAGGTTCACATTTGCAAAGTTTTGAAGGAACTGAATGTGCTGATGACTCTAAAATCCCCACCCTGCTTCCTATAATCTAAAGCTGTGGCTTTCACGCTTTCCTTTGAGAATTGTAGTCTTTGTAAACAGGTGTAGCAAACAGCATAGATTTGTCCCATACACTGCTTTAAGGCTTAAGCCTTAAACCTGGAACCACACGCAGAGGTTTCTACACTGCGGAAACTACAGGGCGAAGGCAGACATTTTAGACCAGTGGAACTGGTTTCAGAGTGTCCTAACTGTACCTTTTGGGACAAGTTGTGAAACCAGCAAACCTCCCACTTGTGGAAGGTACCAGTTGGCTGGCACCTGTGATGGTACAAATTCTTCTTTGCTCTCGCGGAGTCTTGTCATTGGAGCATTTCTTATTTGTTGAGTAAGTTTGTAAGCCATATTTCAAAAGCCAATGCTTTGCCATTTTATTATGTAAATATATTTGATTTTCCATTGGGGGGGGGCAAGGTGAATAAGATGAAGCAGCCTTATGCAAGGTCAGTTTGTTCCACATGGGTATGGTCCTGTAACCATTTCTTGCAGCTGTCTTCGCCCAAACTCTGCATGCCATTAAATGGGACTTAAGAGTGTGTCCTCTGTGCTACAGAGTTAAACCAGTGTAAGGTCTACTTAATCAGCAATGCTCGAAACTATAGTTCTGTGAAGGAGGCTTCGGCTCTTTGTCAGTCATAATAATTCTCAGCCTCTGTAATTCCCAGGCTTCTATGGGAGTGCCTGCAATATTTTATTCTAGTTCAATTTTGTGCCTAAGAGAAGGCAATTGATATGAGTGAACAAGTCATATGTAGGCATTTAGGCTTTGGTGCATACGTAGCTTTTTATATTGTCTACAGAGGAAAAATGGATTGGAACACCAGCGAGGAAAATTGTTCAAGACAGTTTAATAAAAATATATGGGCTTTCAAATGTAAAATTTGTCATGCTGTGAGACACTGATATAGATACAGTAGTTATGTTCCTATGCTGTGGTCCCCATATGGAGGGTGATAAAATAGATTATAGAGGTAGAAATGGAGGTGGATTATGCGCTGGATGTTCAAGATCACATGTTTACCAACTGCTGGAACTGAACAGCTTGTAAACTTAACTGCTTTCTTCTGCATTTTTATATTATCCACTGAGCAGTCCTATCTGCATGTTGTAACGTACCTAACCTCCCATGAGTAACAAATAAATATAGTTATATTTCTTATATTTATAGTTATATTTCTTATTTAAACATGCTACAACTCAAAATCAACTCCCAGACAAGCCAGGGAGGCAACATTTCTTCTTTGTCCAAGTTGTACTTATGCTCCACCTCAATAGCTGAGGTGTTCTGAGCGGGCGCATTTGATGGTTCCACATGCCCCAGAGGTTTGGCTGGCCTATGCCAGGGGCCAAGTTTTTAGAGTGGCAGATTGTGTCCTATGGAACTCCTTGCCAGTAGATGTTCAGCAGGAGTCATTCCTGCTCATTTCCTGACATTCTTCTAAAAACTGGATTATTCAGTCAGCCCTTTCAAACCTGATATTCTCAGCCAACTACATTTTATTGATGTGTTTGACATTTTTCTTCATGAGAAGGACCAAGGAGTAAACCCTACATAAATATGCAGTGGAGTCCCTAAGACTGTTGGATGGGACCTTGTACGCCAGCAGCTCCTGCAGCCAGGCTGGTGCCAAACATATTGCTCTACTTATCTTTGGACTACATCAGCGAGGCCAAGAGGTCTTCTCATCTGGGCAGCCCAGGACCTCCATACACATAGCCCAGGCATGCGCCCTGGGAGGTCACTTCGGTGCTGCCAGCGCAGCAAAAACAACACCAGAGGCAGCAGTTATGAGTTACTGGACTCTGCAGCCACAGTTGGCACTGTGATTCCCCTTCAGTTTGACTTCACCCCTGGATGTGCACTCAAGACAGACAGATGCCAACAATAACAGTTGACTTAATAAAAGTATTGCCCTAACATGTATTATTAGGAAAGTGAATCTCCTACAGTTTCCCCACAAAAAGCCCCTGGACTTATTTGTCTATAATTTGGCAGATATAATCCACTCTGACTCTTGTCAATAAGATTTTATGTTCCATGATAGAATTCATAGACATTTCCAGCACATAATAGCCCATGACACATGTTGCCTCTTAGCTAAAGAGGTACAAAATTTTTCAAAATACTTTTTTAAATCATGGTTCTCGAGGTCTCCCCCCCACTAGAGTTAATTTTTATACAGTTATTTTTGAAATAGGTAACCCACCACATTTGCCTTTACAAAGGTTAATTCCCCCTGTTAGTTTTAATATTGGAGAAGTGTGGAGATATGTTAAGGTTAATATTATTTCTGATACTCCAGAGAAGTTAAGTCACATATTCAGAGAATATTCACCTATTTCTAAGATAGCAATAACTCATTGTTTCTAGAAATTTATTTTAAGAACATAATGGCTAAGTTCAGACATAGCAAGAATATAAGGTTCTGATCCTGGGTTGATATTCTGAGATTAACAAATGGTGGTCTGAATGAGCCATAATTTGCCAAAGTTTGTCCTAATGTCTGAATTAGCCCATAATGTTCTAAATGCCTGTAAAAGTAAATTATTTAAGAGCAATTTGAAAAAAAAAAAAAGCGTTCAGAGCACAAAAAGGCACACACCTTCTTTTTGCAGGCCTTAAATAGTCAACTGTTCTTCATTATTTTATACTTTTGTTTTGGCAGATTGCGACTTGGAATAAATATTTACAGCTATGTAATAAAGTCCAGAGAATTAGAGGTTTACGTCGCAAAATGAAGTTTTTAAAAACCATTAGAATTGCATGATACTATTGTGCTACTGCTGCCAGATGAATGATAGCAGCAGAATACCCTAAAGTTTATGAAGGAAATAATTGCCTGACCGCATCTCCGCAAGGAGGGTCAGGTTGGTATGTCACAGGAGCTGCAACAGAAGGGAAAAGGAAGTAAGCATGAAAGAATGGCCTGGATCCAAAGAGCCAAATGAATCAGCTCAGCTGATTCCTGTCCTACTCAGGGGTTCTCCACATTTCCCCTTGTGCAGCGGGGCAGTCTTCTCCAAAGGGACACCAGACTTTTCAGGATGGCTTCACTTGGGACTTCACTGACAAGCGTGCTTCAGAAACCCCAGTCCTCCTACTGCTCACTGGATCCTATCCTCAGTTTTTTAAAGGCTTGGAACCAGTGGTTGGTTAATGCACTTCCCACTCACTCCAAACACGGCCAGGCATAAGGGACACCCTGAAACTGATAGACAAGCTTCAGCACAAGTGTAATTTATATATAAACAAGCTACAACACTTCATGTGGCAGATGAACGATGGATGGAGTGCTTAAAGGAAGACTCTTGGGAGCACACTATGGTGTTGGAAAATGTGTACCGAGCATATACTTTTTGCACAGGAAAACAGGTGAGACCCCTGTGGACTGTAAAAAGCAAGTGACATATGAAAATGAATGATACCAGGCTATTGTTATTGGTTCTTTCACTTGCTTCTAGGTTAGGCGGTTTGTTGGTGAGTGTTCGAGACTTCCTGGCTATTGAGATTTGTGTTTCTTTTACAAAGGGGTATTTTTATAGCAAGCATATATACAAAAAAGTTTCACATGATTTCTTTAACAGAAGAGCTATCATAGCATGATTCTACTAAGTGGGACTGCTCTGTATTAGCAAGGGGCATGAGCTCAGAGACACATATGACTACAATTATTCTTGTGTATATAGGCATGGGAATGTGTGCAGAACAATGACTAGGGTGCATGTGGCAAGATGCATTGACATGCCTTGTCCATGGGTGCATTATTAAACACCAGCAGGTATCTAGCAGGGAAGAGAAAGATCTCTCCCACTTTTTGTCGCCTTGCTGCAGCAAATAGGAGTTCCTTTTGTATCATACATTCGTCTGCTCACCAATTCAGCATTGGTAGAAAAGTGTTAATCAATGTGCTTCTTTGTAAGGGCCATATCTCTGTGTCAGAGAACATATGCTCTACATGCAGCCAGCGCCAGACTCTTTCCCTAGCATCTCCAGTTAGAAGAAAGACCCCTGCCCAAGACCATGGAGGGTGGCTGCCAGTCAGAGTATGGCAGCCTTCCCCAACCTAGTGCACTCCAAAAGTTTTAACATATGATTCCCACCATCCCTGGCCTTGGGCCATGCTGGCCAGGGTGATGGGAACCTAACATCGGGATGGCACCAAGCAGGGGAAATCTGGAGTAGACAGCACTTGACTAAATGCACCAATGGCCTGACCCGGCACAAGGCAGCTTCCGGCATTGCTCCTGCTCTTGAAATTCTCTCCACCCAAATTTCCCCCTCGATATTGAAGTTGCAAATTACCTAGTTTTGTTTCTGGAATGAAACATTACATTAGGAATCCTCGGTTGTTCAGGTTTTTATTTCTGAATTCTGTGGAGACAAGCATGTTAAATGATTCTCTTAAAAAGAACTTTATCATAATATTATGTTCCACAGATCACAAAGTATAAGCACAGGTTTGTGAAATATGATCTACACTAGGTCTGTGAAACGAACCATTCCAAATGAAGCAGATACATCTAAAGGCATTGACTTTGCTCAAAGCAATGCTCATTTATTGCCATAAAATGCATGACAAATGTGAGTGTAAGCACCTTGATTGCGTCTTGTTCTAATATTTTGTTTATTAAAAAGTGAGAGAACAGAGAGAGCAGCAAAGGTTAAATTAAGCATGCATTGTTCCACTCTGAAAGTTTATAGGCCTATGGGACTTCCATATTGTTAAGAGAAAATGCAGCAAGCTTTTAAACATACAGGGAGGAATTCCATGTCGTGCTATGTTAAACGTTCCATCGCTGCAAGATTTTCAGTTTGCCAGATGGAATGTCCCCCCTCATCCCCACTAGTGCTGTTCTGGGGGTTCTCCCAACATCCCTCTGATCCAATTTCAGGAGTGCAGGAAGGAAAGGGGGAAGCCCCATTGTGTAAGTGGAAGACCTTGCACAGAACTTCTGCTGATGGAACTGCTGGGTGAATCCCACCCAAAGTCATTAACTTCGTCAAAAGAAGCAGTAAAATTAGCGTGTGACATTGTTATTCCCCAGTCATTTTTTTGCTCAAAGTAATGTATTATTCCAAAGGGAAATGATGAAACGCTTGATAGCACATGCATGGTGAAATATATTGCATTGGCTTTTGTGCATCACTTAAAGGATAAGGCACATGAAAATAAATATTGCATGGAGTGAATATAAGTCATATGGAGGGAAGCATTGTTTGCCTTGATTTAATTGCTGATCTCTTGATTAGTTGGAGGAGTCCGGGCACAAGAATGACACAAAATATGCCATCATTTGGGAGTAGATACTGTATATGGAAAGTTATCCACAAGATGGAAGCTTACTTGCACCCTAGGTATTAGGAAAAGAGGGAAGCAGGGAGGCAATTTGTTTCCCCATCAGTCAGGGTTCATCTTGGCCAGGGCTCAGCAACCTTTTTCAGCAAGGGGCCAGTCCACCGTCCCTCAGACCATTTAGGGGGGCCGGACTATATTTTAGGGGGGGGAATGAACGAATTCCTATGCCCCACAAATAACCCAGAGATGCATTTTAAATAAAAGCACACATTCTGCTTGTGTAAAAACACTGATTCCCGGATCGTCCGTGGGCTGGATTGAGAAGGCGATTGGGCCGCATCCGGCCCCTGGACCTTAGTTTGCCTACCCCTGATCGTGGCAATATATAGGCCTCAGAGCTGAGATGGCAACAGAATTGTCTTTGGAAACTCAGGCTGTGCAGCACCTTGTGTCTATGTGAGAAGAATCTCTGCAAGATCAGACCAAAGCTCCATCTAGTCTAGCATCCTGTTCTCACAAATCCTTCTTTCCAAATTTTACCAAGGCATTACCAGGGCAAACTACCAGAAAATAGTGGTTTAATGTTTACCACTATTGAAGAAACTTCTAGGAAAAAAACTAGACTTAAATAAAAAAAAACCCAACCCGTTTAGACAAAGAGGGACACATTATACAGATTGGTAGATTGAACAGTAATGATGATGAATTGAAAATGTCTTGCCAGTTTCATCTAGAAGCAATCAAGGGGAAATAGTGCATGACTTAGAAAATAGTGGGGTGGGTGGAATCTTAGCAAAGTATAGATGGCAGAGGGAGTAACAGATGAAGCCCAATCTTACGTTATTTTTACAAATACTTATACTTCACTTATTGTTCTGGTTTGGCAGGCTCATTATTTTTTTTAACGTATTTTTATTAGGACAGAGGTGCCTGGCGTGCTCTGGTCCATGGGGTCACGAAGAGTCGGACACGACTAAACGACTAAACAACAATTTTTATTAAAGATTTCTTGGTTTACAAAAGTATGTGCAATGTCTCTTTTTTCAAGTTACATTTTCTACAGATCAGTTTCATTTGTTGAGACATAGGTATTACATTAGGAAGAAAAGGGGGGAAGAGGTGGAGGGGGCGTGGTGGGTGGGAGTCGGGTTGGGTGGCAATGTTTCTATTTTACTTAATGTATGTGTGAGGTTTTGTGTCAGTGTTGCTTGTGCGAGTTCTCTTTACTAGTCACTTGTGCTCCTTTGGTGGTGAGAGAGGTCTAGGGTGTGGTTGTTTGTGATTGGCTGTGGTGAACTTTGTTTTCAAGTGTGAGTGGGGTGGGTGAGTGTTTCGAATCAGGTTAGCCATATTGATTCGTATGCTGTTGGTGGATTCTTGTCGTTGTCTTGTTGGGCTATGTATGTGATAAAACGGAGCCATATCAGGGTGAAGGTGTCTTCTTCCATTTGTCCCCGTGTCAGTTTCAGTTTATTGGTTAGTTTTTCTAATAAGGCTGTTTCCCATACTATTTGGTACCATTTGTCCGTGCTTACTCCTGACAGGTCTCTCCAGTGTCTGGTTATGATGTTTCTGGCTGCTGAGAGTAGGTGGGTTATGAGTTCTTTGTGATGTGAGTGGGCATTATTCTCTTGGAAGATGTTTAGTAGGGCCAGTTATGGGGTGATGTCTATTACTTGTTTGGTTATTTTGCATATTTCTTGTATGGTTGTTGTCCAGAATAGTTGGATTTTGGGGCATTCCCATCACATGTGGAGGTATGTGCCTGTGGAAGTGCATCCTCTCCAGCATTTTGGTGAGGTTCCTGGGCGTATTAGCGCTAGTTGGCAGACTCATTATCCGATAGTATTGCAAGGAAATCAGGCATCCAGTGAGGTTCAATTTATTTTTAAATTGTTTGAAATCTTAATTGGGGAATGAAATTTCAGTTAGGTAATTTTATTTCATGTTCATTGTATGTAGATGATGCATTGTTAGTTCCTGCAACTCCCTGTACAATAGAGTTACAAGGCATCTTTCTTTAGTTTGGCAGGCAAGCAACCTGAATTTATACAATTAAAAAATCAGAAAAGGAACAGTATCTGTGAGCATATCAACAGAAATATATCTGTATGTAGATCAAATTATTTTTAAAAAAGCAGAATAAACAATTAGATTGTCCTTATATGGTAGGAAATGTAGTTATGGGGGGATTTTTGTCTTTCTGCAAAGAAACAGTAATAAGGGTTTTAATGCCAACAATTAGAGTTTTAGGCTAATGTTGTCTTTAAGAAATCTACTGACCTTGCAAATAATGACCGCTCCCCGCTTAAAACGGGGGGCGCCCTTTGCGTGGACGCGCGCAGCCCCTAGATCTGGAGCAGCCCCAACAGCATAGGCTTGGCTTTGCCTTCCCTCAGGTGGGATACTTGGAGGTCTCCGCCTACCTCAGTGAGCTGCCCAATCCCACCTGGGGGAAGCGTTGCCAAGGAGACCAGGCCAGGTAGGGGAGGGATTACCTGCCCACACAATAGAGGGAGGATCTTACCTGGGAATCCCACTTGGCTCCAGAGCTTCTCCCACCCTACCCACCCTCAGTTAATGTCTTATTTTGCAGGTTAACTTTTCTTCACAGGTTTTGCAGGTTAACTTTTCTTCACAGGTATGCGGGCGCTGCTACGTTAAGGTCACTGTTAAAGGGCCGGAAAGGAATTTCCCTGCATTGGCAGGTTTCGCCTTTCCCGTAGCAAAACGTCACAACTTTGGCGGTATCAGGCCTTGGGCGGAATCCTTTTGTCCATCTTCCTCTTGCGGCGGCGATACCAGGGTTCCCCTTAAAGGGGTTTTCTGAAGGGAGGCTTTGGCCGTGCACCGAAAGGTCATCATTGCTCTCCCCTGAGGCGGCGGCGTAACGGGGGCGGCTATCTCTGCTTGAACATATGTTCTCCAGAGCCGGCCCATCCCCCCCCCCCCACACTGGATAACCCTGATGCTCCCTAGGTCCCCGGCTGGGGACTGGGGAGGGAGAACGCCCAATGCCTGAGCCAAGGTCTACCCACATTTGAAATTAATAAAGTTGTGGCCAATTTAATCCCATAGCACGTTGTCTTGAGTCGTTATTCCACATGACGGGGGGACCGCGCAGGATCTGGGGACTCCGCCTGTCCACGCAAACAAAACAAACAAACAAAAAAAAACATTCAGAAGTTAAACTGATGGACATCTCAGTTTTGTCTTGGGGAGGATAATAAACTATCGGTTAATGATGGAAGTTTATTCTTCTAACAAGCCACTAAAATTTATGCATGTTAAATTCATGTAGCATATCTGAGTCAAGAAGTGGGGAGATTTGCAGCATGGTTCCAAGAGCCTCTCTTGGATCTTTGCAAGAATTGTAGAAAAGAAGTATAGTATACATGGAGGGTTCGTTGTTTCTTTTTTAAAACACACACACACACACACCTCACAATAACTACAGCAATATTCCAAGACAGGTCTGACACATACACCACTTTCTTTATTAACAGAAAAGATTTGTATCTTGGCAGGTATAACTAGCACACATACTGTACATCAGTCCACTGAATTACTTACTCTGTGGCTGAGATCCAAAGTGTCCAAATGGAAAATAATTGTGCATGAGCACAGAAAGCTGCTGATTTGTCTTCTCAGCTGCAGCTCCTTGCACCTTCTCCAAAGATATTTCGGAAGGCTAGCCTGCCCCCCACTGCCCAATTGATTTTCAATACAGCCTGGAGGGCTGCAGTTAGCAGAAGTCAGTGGGATATGCAATGGGTTCGGATGAAGCCTGAACTGCAGCAGGTTAATTTAGAGAGATTTAAGGCTTGTCTGAAGCAAAGTAGGTGTTCTCCAAAAGAGCTCAAAGTAGTCTTCCTGAAGCGCTAAGTCCAAGACAAGGACGGCATGTCTGAAGAAATGGATCACCCCACCTCCTGCAAGCTCTCTTGATTCCACCCAGGGTATATCTTTACTAGGGCTCCTTTCCCCCTTTACTTTTAGAAACACTGATTTTTGAAATTGTGCAGGCTACTTAACCAAGAGGCACCTCTAAGATTTCCCAACAAAAGCAAAGCCTTTTCCTTCTCCCCAGATTTTAAACAGGCGCACTGACACACACCCCCTTACACAAATGCCCCTGCACCTTATTTGGCAGAATTTATCCCCTCAGAAGGGGCAACTATGGCTGAAAATTTAATTCAATTCTGTTCAAAGAATAAGGGGGGGGAGCAGTTATAGCAGTTACAATTTTTTAAATAATCAAAATGTAAAGGAAGACTTGAAGGAAAAAATAAATAAATAAATAACACCCTACACTTAATTGTTTGAAATTTGGGAGGCATCACCCACTCAGAAATGGCTTCTATACCTTCGAATTCTATCCAGTTCTGTCAAAAAAGTAAAATAAAAGAAAGGAAAAGTTATAGGCATTTGCTTGCTTGCCAGTGTAACTGAATGGGAAGACATACAAAGGCTCTAATTTTCTAAGTTTATATGTCAAAAGCCTTACTGAAATCAAGATATAGTATGTTGGCAGCATAAGTCCCTCCCATTCCACATATTGGGTTTAATTGTTCTCTGTCATAAAATAAAGGATGAAATTTCAGTGGCAGTAACAGGGATATTGCTGGTGCTAGATTTTTCATTCTTCTTTTGCAATAAAGAGTAATTTAAAATATTACAGCAATACAAAACTGAAATGACAAGCCCCACAACTCCAGTATTTCTCTTTGACAAGTAAAACTGCTGCATGAGATTTGTATTTGTTAAATATAATTAATCATATAGCCTACCTAGAGGGAGCCTGTTCATGTAGCACAGATTCTACATACGGAGGTCCTTGACTATTATTTATCAGATATGACATTTGTATTCAAATATGTGGGTTATAATAATTGAAGCCATCAGCAACAACTGTGAAATACTGGACAACACAGGGACTTCCAGCACTCCATGCATAAAGCGAATATGTATTGTCCTTCCTTAACGGGGCTTCATCATGAACCATACTTTTAGTTGCAGCTTTCTGTATCACTGGGCGATGCTTATTGTTATATATTTGCTTCTTCTTCTTTTTAGGTTCTGCACAATGGGCTTGTCATGGAGATGGATCATCCAACAGTAGGGAAGATAGCTGTTCCAGGTAGGCATATTTCCTTCATTTTTGGTTTTCTTGATGGAAGCCAGCTCCAGAGACTATTGACCTGAAGCAGGATTATATATATATATATATATATATATATATATATATATATATATATTATAAGATATTTATTAAGATTTTTTTAAAGTATTACAACAAAAAATGAGAAAGAAAGAGAGGGGAAAAAATAGATACAAAATAAAAATGGTTAAAAACACTCAAATTTTCCATTGCTTATTTTTCTTTAGCTTGTTTCCCGGACCTCCTCATACCTCCCTTTTTTGTATTCCAGTTCAGTTTGTTGGTTCAGCAAATCCTTACCCTCTTTATTTATCCTAATCTTTGATCTTAATATAATAACATTAGATTTTTACCTCTTAACAACCCCTTTTTCATATTCCCTTAAAGCATTACAGCTAGAAACCACTTAATTTCTATCCAACATCGTTCTAACATTCATTAATTTTACAATATTTCTGTAGATAATCTTTGAACTTCTTCCAATCTTCTTCCACCAACTCTTCTCCCTGGTCTCGGATTCTGCCAGTCATTTCTGCCAGTTCCATATAGTCCATCACCTTCATCTGCCATTCTTCCAGGGTGGGTAGATCTTGTGTCTTCTGAAGCAGGATTATATCTGAGCTAAGGCTGGGCAATATATTGACATATCATCCCAAACCGGTTAGAAGTCCATATGATGATATTGGTTTCATAATTTTTGACCTGGCAATATATTGTGAATCATATATTGTGTGTGTGTGTGTGTGTGTGTGCTCATGCTATGTCAAAATCACGGTGTGTGAAAAACCTTGAAGCCAGCCAATGCCTCTACAAAGCTCCATCCTTATTTCAGACATTGTGATATATAGGTATATCACGATGTTTAGCTGGCAATATATCGCAGTGTTGAAAACCAGATATTGCCCAGCCCTAATCTGGGCTGCTGTAAGGGGGCGACAGTTTTCAAAGCTTGATTGTTCTTTTTAACTCTCAGTGCTTCATGCACATGATACCAAACACTGAATTAAATTATGACACTAAAAGGAACCCTGTTTCACATCCCAAATGTGAGTTGCTCCGGTACCATGGGAGGGATGAGGTGGTTGTGAGATCAGCAGAGTGTGAATCCACCAGTGAAGCCAATCTGGTCTCCTGCTGGTGTGTTTGAACCGTGCCAACCTCCCTGCTGTCTCATTGCTGACTCTCCTGCTAAACAGCAGTGGCTCACCTGTTGGGAGGTCAGGTTAATGCCTCCACTCCATCCGCTTCTAAACACCTTCCAATTTCTTGGTTGGGTCTTGTATGTCTGAGTATTTCTGCTAGCTGAATGGGCATTAGATTGTCATAAGACCACCAGTGAATTGCATATGTTCTGCAATATCAATTAAGATCTGTTACTTTCCCTGTTAGATTCTCAAGAAGGCAAGCATGCATAAGCTGTTGCCTAGGGTGGTGTGTGTTCCAGCCTAGATCATTTCCTAAGGACCAGGGTCCAGATGTTTCTGAATGATGCTAGAGTTATGAAAGGTTGTTCCATTTTTGTGGTTACAGTCTCCAGCTCTCCTTTGCGCAATAGTTGTCCTGACTTGATGCATACA
Source organism: Podarcis muralis (assembly GCF_964188315.1). Taxonomy (NCBI): domain Eukaryota; kingdom Metazoa; phylum Chordata; class Lepidosauria; order Squamata; family Lacertidae; genus Podarcis; species Podarcis muralis. The sequence goes on from NC_135666.1 coordinate 58,860,601, forward strand.
TGGACCATGTTGCCTGACATAAACTGGGCCTTTATTGGGCAAAATAATTGGCATTGTGCCTCAAAGATAGTGCATATTCTAGAACTCTTCCAGTAATCTATCTTCCCAAGGAAATAGGCCACTGTACCTGAAACCTCCAGAAATCCATTAAGGGCAGCCCAACAGATGTGGCACTTTGCGTCTAGGCTGTCTTTCCTCTCATCCTGTGACCAAGTCTCTCTCTGATTCCCAGGGCAAGGCAAGGCAAGGAGGTTTAACTTTTGCTTTATGAAAAGGCTCCCTTGAACAAAGTATGGGGACCCCTATCTTGAAAAAAATCTTAGCGTAAGTTTGATGAAATGTTTGTGCTTTGTTTTTATGAATGTTTCTGTTAAACCATCTATGAATGGCAATCCTCAAACCACTTATTCCACAGTAGTCCCTTTGAAGTTAATTGCTTACCCTGGAGTCAGTTGGGCTAATCTGGAAAAAAAGCAGTGTATATGTGCACATCTGTGTTTGCTTTAGGTTTACCTTGAGCCGTACATAAATTGTGAACTTATGTGTTTGAAAGAAATGGAAAAATATGGCTGAACAACAGAAGGATGGTATTTTTCCTAGTGATATGAAGAAAGGGGGGTCTCAAAAATAAGGTGGGACTTTTTCTTGTTATGTTGGTACTGTCACTTCTCAAGTTAAAAGTAAGCATGTTGTGTGGAGCTGGAATGAGAAAAGATCTCTGAGATAAATAATGTTTCCTTTCTTCAAATAGTTTTAGTCTCATAATCAAGATGTGCTCAACCAGGTGAAGCATATTGAGGGCATACAGGAAGGAAAGAGAGAGGGAAAAGGCCAGCATCAAAATGGGGTTCTGCCAAGAGAGATTAAAAATCAAATGTTTGCCTTTTAATCCACCGAGGGAGGCAGCACACTGTGCTTGTGCTTCAGTGGAAATGTAATTAATCAAAAATATGATTTTAATTGGCTAACATCCAGGTTAGATTACTGCAGTGTAGGATACATGGGGCTGCCTTTGAAGATTAACTAAAAACTTAAATAATTTCAGAATGCAGCAATCAGACTATTGACCATAATTGCTTTCTGTTGCTATAATATATTGGCTTCCTGTGTGTTTCCAGACATTACTCAAGCTGCTGAGTTTAACTAATAAAGTCTTCTCCTGTTGGAGACCAGGGTTTCAGAGGGAGCACCTACTTCATGGTGACCATACCTGTTTATTAAGAGCAAGTTTCCTCCACGAACTGGGTCAGCAGGGAGTGGCTGAGAAGGGGGTTTGTGCTGTGCTGGTGCTGTCCTTGGATTTGGTTGCCTGCTGCCCCCCCCTTTGCAGGGTCAAAGCCATTGTATCTGTCTGGTTCAATGAACAACATGTTCCATGAGAGCCAGTGTGGTGTAGTGGTTAAGAGCAGTGGACTTGTAATCTGGTGAACCGGGTTCGCGTCCCCGTTCCTCCACATGCAGCTGCTGGGTGACCTTGGGCTAGTCACACTTCTCTGAAGTCTCTCAGCCCCACTCACCTCACAGAGTGTTTGTTGTGGGGGAGGAAGGGAAAGGAGAATGTGAGCCGCTTTGAGACTCCTTAAAGGGAGTGAAAGGCGGGATATCAAATCCAAACTCTTCTTGTTCATGTAGTTATTGACTGTAAGCTTGATGCTGCGATCCTTTGTGCACTTACTTGGGAGTAAGCCCTTTTGAGCTCTGTGGAAGTTGCTGCCAGGTAGAAATGTGCCAGATTGTGCTGTAAGCCACTTATGACAACAAATAAGGGGATTTGAGCATTTCTATCAACAATTTTTAAAGTTGCATTTTGACTTGTGAAGAAGCAAACTAGAACCTGAAATTCAATTCTTTTGGAAGAAAATATTGGGAAGAAATACCTTGCAGATGGCAACAGGAAAAGTACATAAACTTTTCATGTTGTGTGCAGCCCACAATCTATCTTGTGGAAAGAAAATACTCCTCAAGGGACAAGGTTAAACTGCAAGGAGAGGGAAGGGATGAAAAGGAATGTTCTAATGGCTGTCAACAGAGGTAGGACGAACAGGCAGAAATGTGAGTTTTTGCATAGGTAAACGACAGTACTACCCAAAGCTTAGCTAACTTAAACTTGATTAAAACTCAAAACCTGTGACAGTGCATTGAAATTAAAATAAATAATCTTATCCTCCGATAATTTCCCATTTAGAGGAGCCTCTGTAAATGGCTCCTTGCATTGAAGCATATCGCTAAATGGTTCTTTTAGACAGTTGTACTGGAGAAGCACCAGTGTTTTCTTTTGTAACTCGGGGTGAATATGCCTGAATATAATGCACTAGTATAGCCATGTCCTGATGGTATAAAGTACAGAAATAGTTCACTTAGTGTTATCAGCAACCCTTTAAGGGAATTTTCCATTTACACATTCCTGTGCCATATGATGAAGCCCATGTCTACAAACTTACTGGCAGCCGCCAAATCCAGAGTGACTGATACTTTGCATGTGCTTCCTTTGCCAACCTACAATGCTAAATCTGGATCTAAACGCCATAATGCTATGCATAGGAAGCTGACTTGCTCTCCAAACTTGCTTCATTTCAGATGGTGCTTTTGGGGGAGCCAGAAAATGGGTTGTAACAAATTTTCCAGACAGCTGGAAGAGGAACTACCTTTTCTCTATGGAATTATGCTGTTCTGTTGCCATTAGCATAGCATAAAGGCAGTGTTCCCCCTAGATCTGGAATAGGGAGTATTTTTACTCAGCACGTGTTTCGTAATCCCAGTGATGGGACTGAACAGGAAGAGTAGTTTTTCGCAGAGATCTTCCAGAGTGTCAGGGCAGGAGGTGTTTATGTCCTGGGCAGCAAAAGAGCCTCACTGGCTCATCATCTCATGTCCAGCTGCCATTTTGAGATAAGGATGGTGCTGAAGGAAGGCTCACATTCAGCAGGATTTTTCCTGTCTAGGCTCGTTATTTGCCTGTTTCTATCAGAATGCGGGGACACAAGGAGGTTGATAACAACCACAACTGGTTGAACTGCGCCAGAGAGATCTAGGAGATGAAGGATGAGAGCAGCCAAGCAGCCACAGCAGTGGACCTCGTAAAACTCAGATATTCAAATTGTAGCATCCCTTTTCCCTTGGTATTTCTTACATAACTTCTATGATTATCTCTTCGTCCAACTGAACCTCTTCAGGGGGAGCAAGAGAAATAATTTCTACCTTCCTTCTATTTTGTTGGTGTTAGTCAGAATACAAGACACTCTAACATCCAGGCTAGACTGTTCAACAGCCCCCAACGCACATTAATTGCATTAATTTGCATTTATACCGGTCAGTCATTTTGCCCCACCTGTCTACATCTTTGTATCTACAGCATCTGACCATCACCTCCAGGAGTAGCCCACACACTGCTCTCCAGATGCTGTTGGACTACAACTCCTGCCCTCCCTCACCATTGGCCAGGCTGGTGCTCCTGCTTGGAGTTTGAAATCCAACATCTGCAGGGCACCATGTTGGCCACTCTTGGTCTATACAGACACACACACACACACACAGAGAGAGAGAGAGAGAGAGAGATGGTGATAATATTGATACACTTTGTAGGATTTCATGAGACATCTAGCCATGAAGATTCATTAACATTGCATTTCAGTGATGGCCAGCAGTGGCTCGTGTTGTTCTTAGCAGTCACATTAAACTCCAGAAAGAGAAAATAGACTGGGAAATGGTGGTCAGGCTTTTATTGGATAGACTGTAATGGATATACACAATAAAACATAATGTTAGCTATAGGCCTCTTTTATCAGGCTGTTAGCAAATGCGGTGGGGGGCAGAGTGAAGGGGGGGAGAACTAGATATATGGAGGACGACTAGATATATGGACAGAGACAAATGTTGCTTGAAAAATGTTGCCTTCCATTGAGGGATTTTGCAGGAAATTAAGGAAGTCTGCACTACATGACATTGTTTCCTGCAGCTAGGAGATCTCACACAATAGGAACAACAACAACAGAATTTGCGGGTTCGGAGGGGGGATATATTCCTTTCCATTTGCAGGGAGCACCTCTGCCTGAACTTCTGATCCTGTCTGCTTCTCATCACACATTCCTTTTTTTGTGCATAGCTGATGTTGCTTGAGAAATTTTAATTTCGCTTCACTATTTATGGCACATTGGAGACAAACAGCCTCACCAGCATTACCATTACTTCATTCGTCTTTTTTAGTCATCAGTGCTGACTGCTTATGTCTTTTACATTCACAGGGCTGATTTCAATTTTAAGGAATTCAGTGCCTTTTCAGGAACTCCACAGAAATGATGCATGTCAACTCATTTGGCAGAGCTCTCAAAGCTGGGAGTGAGGGGGGGTCAGGAGAGAAACTTTAATAAATATGTAATAAGGTGACTGACAGTGATTAGTGATCATAGATCCCAAAAAGAGAGAAGAGGGGAGAAAGGAAGACAAAGGCTAAATTGCTGAAAGGTTTTGTTTCTAATTTGCTGCTTTCTATTTTTTGTGGGTGGCAATTTTAAGTGTGGCTTCTGTCTTTTGCAAATAATTTTTAATAGCTGCTTATAGCTGCACTGTGGGTTAAACCACAGAGCCTAGGACTTGCCGATCAGAAGGTCGGCAGTTCGAATCCCCGCGACAGGGTGAGCTCCCATTGCTCAGTCCCTGCTCCTGCCAACCTAGCAGTTCGAAAGCACTGTCAAAGTGCAAGTAGATAAATAGGTACCGCTCTGGCGGGAAGGTAAACGGCGTTTCCGTGCGCTGCTCTGGTTCTCCAGAAGCGGCTTAGTCCAGTTCAGATCGAATGCTAAACCATGGCAGGTGTGAACAGGAGATAGGAAGCGTCCACTTCCTGTTTTTAACTACCCATGGTTTATCATTATATCCAGAAACATCAGCGTCAACAGCATAGACCATATCTTTAACTGGGCGTGGGAGAGAGGGCTGGGCTCAACCTCCCAAGAAGGTGATCAGGACTATTGCAACTAGCCATTTGTGTGAGATTTCCCATTGAGGGCTGGGAACTGTTCACTCTCTCTAGCTCTGCATGCTTCTACCATGCACAGCAGCTATTTTGGTACAGGATTTCTGACCCAATAAGGAAATGCACACGTAGGAGCCAGCTTCCATGAGGCTGCTCCTTTCTGTGGTTTGGGAGCGAGGGAAGGAAATTCTCAGAATGCTCCTCACACAAATTCAATTTAATTCAAATGGGACTAGCAGGCGACAAGACTTCAGTGGAATGTGGACTCTGATTCCTTAGATTTATGAAATTATTATTATTTTGCTTCTTGTCTTACTTACAAATTGCGTTGAGTCACAACAAGGCTTCCCAGACGCTTTAAAACTTTGTTGTGTTGATCATACTAATAGAAAGTTGCTGCTGTTTAGTCACATGGCAGTGTTGGGATTCAGTCCCTCAAACAAGACAGGAAGTCAAGTCTCTCCTAGGGGGGTTATGCAATTGGGGTGTGCTTTCTCTTTCCAGTGTGTGTCTCTAGTGTGTGTTCCTTCATTTCTCCCAAGGGAAAAATTAGTGTGCTTTAGGTTGCAATCCTGTACCAATTCACCCAGGAATAAGTCAGTAGGATGGTCTTCTGAGTAGACATTATAGGTTTTCATTGACAGATGCAGAGACAGTACACACATCTCTGTGCTGGAAGGTATGTGGGCTCAGGTTAGAGTTTTCTAAACAGGCATGGGAAACACTTGGTAAATTTCTCAGGTGCTTCCAGAAAGGAGCTTATTGTGGAGTCAGTGCTGGTCACGCACACAAGTGTCCACATGATGTTGTTGTCAGCAAAGTACCCTCCATATTTCTTCTTGCCAAAGTAAATCTGATGAATAAAAATCCCCCATTAGATACCTGCTGTCGATGTTAAATGTGGAAGCTGATTAGCACCCTATTTTTGGGCAGTTTGTTGTAAGTGTGTGACATTTTGGTGTGGTGGCCTCTAAAGCCACACCATACTTCTGTTTGCTCCTCACCTGAGCACAACTAGCCATGTTATTAACTGCAGCCCAAGTGACATGGATGTGCCTTTCCCCACCAATTGCCACATTCAACCCAGTGAGGAAGAGCTGTTTTCTCAAGAAGATCCACACAGTACATATCAGGAATGACCATGGAGACTAGTTGCAGTGCACACATTAATTCTAGATTCAGGTAGGTAGCCGTGCTGGTCTGACGCAGTCAAAATAAAAAAATAAAAAAATTGTCCAGTAGCACCTTAGAGACAAACTAAGTTTGTTCTGGGCATAAGCTTTCGTGTGCATGCACACAAAAGCTTATACCCAGAACAAACTTAAGATAAAGGGACCCCTGACCGTTAGTTCCAGTCACGGACTACTCTGGGGTTGTGGTGCTCATCTTGCTTTACTGGCCAAGGGAGCCGGCGTTTGTCCGCAGACAGCTTCCAGGTCATGTGGCCAGCATGACTAAGCCGCTTCTGGCGAACCAGAGCAGCACACGGAAACACCATTTACCTTCCCATCGGAGTGGTACCTATTTATCTACTTGCACTTGACGTGCTTACGAACTGCTAGGTTGGCAGGAGCAGGGACACTTAGTTGGTCTCTAAGGTGCTACTGGACAATTTTTTAATTTACTTCAACTGCATACATCATGTTCATTTTAAAGAGGGGGGGGGAGAGAGAGAGGCCTTCTACAAGTCCTCTTTATCATCATTGGGCAGGCCTTAGATGGATAAATATGACTTTCCTGCAAGACCACAGTATTAATAGTATTATGGGTATGCATACATTTGTTTCTAGAGCTAAAGCTCAACTGAAGGGATGTCTTCTTACTAATTTCTGCAAACAGTATAAATTGTATGTGTTCCTCTGTGTGTGTCTGTGTATACATATGCACATGCATGCGCGCGCGCACACATGCACACAAACACGCAGAGTAATTCACCTTCAGACATTACTTTATCTGAAAAAGCAAATTCCTTCAACTCTTGAATGGTAACATTTATTTTTCTCCATCAAACATGTGTTTCTGCCTGTTTTTGTTTTAACTGTATGGTTTAGATTGTACTATCAACATTTCCTGGGGTGCCAATTAGCAAAGAAGAGCTGTTTTTACTTCATTGTGTTTTAAATCTTAATAAAACCAAGGAAGCTGAGTTTGTTTGACAGATCTTCCTGCTGAGAAATATGCCCACCAAAGATGACATGTTCAATGGGAATGTTTATTCATAGGAATCCAATTATTTCAGGAGTAAACATTTTTAATAGGCCTGCACCTTTATCCCAAACATTTGTACTGGTGTTGCTGTCTGCAGTGTTAATCACTGACATTGTGTAATCCTGTTGAGTTTTATTGTTACCGTGTGTTTTTTCAACCATGTATATGTGGTGCAGTCCAGTCCAGCTATCCTGTGCATAAACAAACAAAAGAAGAGCAATCCTTGTTTTATCACGATTGCCTGCCACCCTGACATATCATTCCACATGATGCTCTGACACCATCAGCCACTGCACCTCATCCTAGATCTTAACTTGGACTGTTTCTGTGTTCCTGAAGTTTCACCAAGCACTTTCCTCTTCCTCCTTGTGACAAACTCAGCCAGGTGCTTAGCTGATCCTTAGTGGGCTGTTGTAAAACATGCATGCGGGCCTCGTGTGCATTGTAAAATAACCAAATTACTTCAACACACATACATTTCAAGTATCGTTATGATCTTTCATAATTAGTGAGTAGGAAAAATGTTTTCCACTGCCTGCAGTGAAGCTCCATACCATTAAAAATAAGGACATGTTTTCAATATTTAGATAATTTCACTTAAGTGTTAAAGGCACTGGGGGTTGACTAGATGCATTCTTTCATGCACTCCCCACATATTTCTTCCAAATGGAGACCAGCACAAACCCGTCCCCTAAGAACAGAAACGAGGCAGGGAAATTTACAGTTCACGGATCTTCGTGCATTTGCAAAATGTTGCACAGGCTTTTATTTTGATTCCCACCCTTTCCCCCCTTTATTCACATTAAAAGCTGGACTTTTAAAATAAGTGTAAGAACTCAAATATAGTCAGAGCCTGTTCCATTCATTGCTTTTAAATCAATATGGAACATCCGACCAGACCAGACCCACCCACCCACCTCCAAAACCCAATGTCAGCAACAATGTGTTGTCAGAATCCCATCCATCTCAGACTCGAGGGATACCTCTGAAGAAAAGGCATAGAATTATGTGTAGTACAGCTGGGGGACCTGGAAAACCCCACAAAACTCCCAGAAGTGCCTTGGCTCAGGAAACCCCTCCCAGTGACTCATCCAACCACAGCCCAAGCCCTGCCTTGATCCCCAGTTGTTCTTCTTCTTCATCACCCAAACCTCCAAAGCGAAGGTTGCAACAGACTTGGTGGAAAGACCAGATTCAACTCATGTGCACTGGAGGAGGGAGAAGACTCAGCTGTGAAGAGTGACCCATCAGATGGCCAGAAAGTGGAGGAGCTGATAGGATATGCACCTCTCAGATGCTTCTGGACCCTTTTTGCTACTTTAACAGCTCCTTACTGTCCTCCTTAGTGTCCAGATCACTTTCTCACCTCCAGAAATCCCCTGCTCAGCTCCCGTTCTCACTCCAGTACCAGTGCTAACACCTTTACTAGGTCCTGGCTTTCAGGACAGACGACCAAACAAAATGAGTCTCATCAAAAACTGCATTTCTTGCTGACTCACTTGCTATGTGATGAAAATATTTGTCATTTATATAGCAATCTTTGATTGCTTTAACCTTCTTTGTACACTTTAACCCTTACAAAATAGGTCAGTGTTGTTTTCCCTTTAGTGGTGGGGGATGGGCTGAAGTGGGAAGAATAGTGACTTGCCTCAAGTCCAGGCATAGGCAAACTCGGCCCTCCAGATGTTTTGGGACTACAACTCCCATCACCCCTAGCTAACAGGACCAGTGGTCAGGGATGATGGGAGTTGTAGTCCCAAAACATATGGAGGGCCAAGTTTGCCTATGCCTGCTCAAGTCCCATTGTGAGTTCATGACTGTGGTGAGTTTTGAAGGGGGAATTCTCTGGCTCACACACTTAGCAGCAAGAGTGCATCAGCTGATGTCAAGCTGCATGCAAGGGAAACACTGGCCCAGTCTGGACATATACTTGGAGATGGTTTAGTGCTGTATGAATAAGCCTGCCTGGACCTCAAGCTCAAGTACTCCTCCCTCCATTCTCGTCCTCTGATCTGTTTCATCTCTTTGCAGAAGCCGATTGTCATTTGAAAAAGAGAAAAAGCGAGCAAACCTATAATTGGAGGGATGGGGAACTATCTGAGGCAGTAGTTCTTTAAATACCAGTTGCTGGGAAGGACAAGTAAGGAGAGTGCTGTTGCACTCAGGTCCTCTGATGGACTTCCCCTAGGCATCTGGTTGGTCACCATGGAAATAGGATGCTGGACCAAATGACCTTTGACCTTGTCTAGCTTGGCTCTTACTACATGAGGGCCACACCTGTAGATCCAAATCAAATCACAGCATCTGATTCTGACCATGACCCTGAAGGAACATGACCCTCTTGGGAGAGGCCATGTGGGGCCTGTCTCGAAGCTCTGACTTAGTAGTGGTGCTACTGGCTCTGACTTCACTATACTTGAGGAATTTTATCTTCATGAATTCTGAAATGAGCCGGCCTGATACAAACCTCCCAGGCTAATGTGTGGATTGGAAGTTTCATACTTCCTGAATGTTCTGGTGCAGTTTTGGCTACATATTATGAAACTTTTAAAAATGTGTATTTTGAGAGAAAGTCATTAAAAATATATATTTAAATGGAAATTCTTGTGCAAGAGTTCGCTTTCTTGAAAATCAATAATGGCAGATTAGTGCAGCAGTGGGGTGAAACAAGCTACCAATTGAATACATGCAACAGTAATAGACTGATGCATCCGTCCGAACTCTGACTTATATTCATGGGATAAATAAATGTATCTGTTTTTATTGACAGGGGCCCTAGTGGAATTTTGTAGCCATTCTGTGTTAAGAAGTTGCACATATTAGATAACCTGCCCACCCCCCACCCCCACCGTGGTCACATTTGGACTCAGTAAGTTTGCAAAAGGAGGGATTCTGGCCAGCATTCAAGATTCTGTGTTTGTGGCCACTGTGGGGAACATAGAAGGTAAGGATGAGGCATAGGATTTAATAGTGGTAATATATTTACTTTTGCTACTTTCCTAGCTTGCTAGTCAAAGTTTAGTGGTGTAATTCCTGAAAGAGAATTTTTACTTCCTGGCTTTCATTTGCTCCACAAATCAAAGTCCCCATAAACTCTGCTGTAGGATCTATTCATTCCCTGTTTTTATACCTGCAAATGTTTTTGGTTTAGCAGGCAGCTCTTGGGTGCCCCTTTTCCTTAGGATTCTCTGACAGCGATCACTCAAGTTATTGGCTTTGTCTTTGCCCCTCCATTTCTACTGGGTCTACTAGGGTTTTAGAGATCAAGGACCTGCTAGATAAAGAATGGTTCTGGTCTGCAGCATAAGCAGGGAGCTTGGCAATTAAGAACGGAGTAATGTCTATTTTGTATTGAAATGCTGTTTTAAATTAACCAATCACACAATCGCAGGCAGGCAGTTATATTTAATACCACAGTTATTTCTGGGTAGACAGATATAATTTGTGTACTATTCAAACAGCCTTTGAAAGACTTATGAGTTTTGATTATGTGCTGGCTTATCCTCCAAGCTCAGATTTCCAATCTTTTCTAAATACAGCAACTGTGAAATGTAATGACTGAGGCATGTTGGCATAAAACACAGATTTGTCCTAAACTTCCTGATATAATGGATATAGCCTGCTTGCCAGCTGTGTTCTCCCACTTTGTAATGTTTAGCTTGAATAAAAAAATAAATTATAAAAAATACTAATTTGGAGCAGGTACTAGCTATATATTGATATAGTCAGTGCAATGTTGTTGTTTAGTCGTGTCTGACTCTTCGTGACCCCATGGACCAGAGCACGCCAGGCACTCCTGTCTTCCACTGCCTCCCGCAGTTTGGTCAAACTCATGCTGGTAGCTTCAAGAACACTGTCCAACCATCTCGTCCTCTGTCGTCCTCTTTTCCTTGTGCCCTCCATCTTTCCCAACATCAGGGTCATTTCCAGGGAGTCTTCTCTTCTCATGAGGTGGCCAAAGTATTGGAGCCTCAGCTTCACAATCTGTCCTTCCAGTGAGCACTCAGGGCTGATTTCCTTAAGAATGGATAGGTTTGATCTTCTTGCAGTCCATGGGACTCTCAAGAGTCTCCTCCAGCACCAAGTCAGTGCAATAACAAGGTGCAATAACTAAGGTTCTTTCCAGGCCCCTTTCTCTTCACTGTTGCACAGTAACAGTGCAATTGAAGCAAGTTCTTTTGAGATAGTTAAGAACATGTTAAATTTCTCATTGACATCAGTGGGATTTAGATGTGCTTAACTTTGGTTGGACTGTGCTATGAATGTGCAGCTATGACTCTTCTGCAAGGATTCCAAGATCTTCCCTTAAGGTTAGACTTGCATTTTCCTAGCATTCACACTACAGATGTTTTGTTGTGTTGAAATGTTGAACCTTCCCTGTTTAGTGCAGTTGGTACCGATGTGATGTGCGGAGGAATGCAGTCACTCAGTTATCAGGGTGCAAGGGGGAGACCCTAATGTTCGTAAATATTTAGGGAAAACCCCTATTGGGATGGAGGGAGCACCACAAATAACCCAATGAAATCCAAGTGTGCTTAATGTCCACAGAATGCTGACTGGCTGTAGTGGGCTGAGGGTGGAGGAACAGAAAACCAGGGAGTAGATGAATGGAATGGAATGGAGTGGAGTGGAGTCTTTGCAATCTTAAACAGGGAGTTGAGCTGGCTGATAAGATTTTGCCTCTGTTTCCAAGATGCACTGTTAGATGCTGCATACAGACCCAGCCTACTCTCTCACACTTGCTTGCCCAGTCCCGTCGCTCTGTGCCCAAAACATGTGAATGGCTGCGCCTGCCTTGCTCTTCAAAAGGTGGGTTAACTCTATCTAGCTGTGCACCTTGGAGCTGTGCTATGAACTCCTGAACTGTGGAATATGTTACCTAATCTAAGCTACGTAGTGATTTTTGGACTAAAGCCTCCAGAAATAATTGAGCTGAGAATTTGAGTCCAGGTGATTTGAGTGAAATCAAGTGATACAGACAGCACTCTGAGAAGCAAAGATCCACAGAGCACCCCCTCTGATTTTGCTAAAAAGTAGACATGTTGGGTGACTGCTCCTGACAAGGTACAGTCATTTGGGGTTCCCAGGCTGTGGATCCGCGGACCTGCGACTCCTCACCTGACCCTAGCAGCTCACTCTTGGTTGTGACCCTTTAAAAATGTGGGAAAACATTTTAGAGACTGAGCGTACCCAAAGCAATATAAAGTGAAACTGATAAGTGGCGTCTGTGGACTTTGCTTGAAACTTTACCTGGTTCTCACATGCATCAAACCTGGCTTGTTTTCTTTGTTTGATTATGATACACTTGATGATAAGCAGCTGAGTGTGTGATGTTACCATTGAGGAACATGGCAAAATCTGAGGTGAAATTCACATTTTATCTGTGGTAGTATACTGTGACAGTCAGTTTATTTGCGTTAGGGATGAATGGATTTTCCTTGTTCTCTGTCTTTATTATTCAGTGGGCGTGCTCTGCCTTCTATTCCTTCTAACTAAACTCTGGTTTAACTAGGGTGATGTCTAAAATTAATTCTGGAACTGAAGCATGTATAATTTGCCAAAATGTTCCACCCTCCAGTGTTAACAATGATCATAAAAAAATGAGTTCTGTTTTGTTGATAATGCATTGTAGAATACCGTACAAAAAGTATCTTAATCCTTGGGAGAACAGAGGGGAGCTGCAGCCCCAGGACTTTTTTCAGAGCAGGAGTGATGATGCCGTTTGCCAGAACACTAGTGGAATTAATGGAACCGCCTTCCTCTGGTAAGTAAACCAGGTGATGAGGAGGCATTTAAGTTTGTTTGTGACTGATTAGCCTAGAGAAAACTGGTGAATGAGGAAAATAGCAAGGTGGAGGCTTGCTCCTTTACTTCCTTTTCTTTAGCAAAATGAGCTGTTTAAATGCTGACACTTCTTCATAGGACTGTTTGCATTTCAGCTGGCCAAAGATCTTTTGTTAAAGTTCAGTGTGTTTTATGAGTTGAACCTATGCAGTCAGAAGGACACACAACAAAGTTTAATGGAATTTACTCAAGAAGCTCTGTACAGGATTATGGTCATGCTGATCCTAATAAATTGGGTATTGCAGCACTTGGGGGGGTAGTTTATAATAATGGATCAACACAGCTGCCTATGTTTTTGGACTCTCCTTAGGGACATGGAGAAGGGGGTCGTGATGAGCTTCTGCATTTCAACATTTGCCACAACTGTAAATGTCACATCACATCTGTATGGCTTTTTTCCTGATTCTTTTTTTAAAAAAATCAGTAGAGATATAGTACACAGCAGTAATGACTGGGGAATTTGCTTCAGAATAAACTGAAGAATACAAAAGTCTAAAGTTGCTGCAGTAACTTGCAATCAACAGCACCCTATAGAAAATTCAGAAAGAAAGAAAAAATAAAACAGAGGATTCCTACTACATTGGTTCCACTTAAAAAACAAGACCAGTTAACTTGGAACGCCAAAATCTTTTTTGGAAGTACAAGTGGAGCCAACAACAAAATTTTGCAGTGTGGAATGCACCCTGTTCTGGATTCCAGTCCCTCCCCCTGAGTTTCCCTTTCCAAATTTCTCCAAAACTTGGGCCTTCCTCAAGGCTTCGGATGCCTGCATGGGTGGTGCAGTTTAGACTACAAAAGCAATGGCGCTCTTAGCTCGAACTTCAGAAATAGAAGAAATGATGTAAATTAACAGATTTATGTGCTCTAGTGCACTCGTTTAGAATATATAGCAGGTAGAATGCATTTTCCTTTCTTTGTGCTCCCAAGGTTTAAAAAACTGTAGATGATTCCCACAAATGCAGAATGCAACATTTATATTCCTGAGCAGCCCATCTCCATGTCATTTTGGTTCCAGAATTCAGCCTGCAACACCCTTCCACTGGACAATCTGTTTGGCTCCCCAGGTGTCCCCACATGCTGTTGAAATGAAGGTAGTGTAGATTCTCCAACTGACAATACCACAACTGTGTGTTGACAAGCAAGGTGGGATTCATGATAGATCCCTTGAGGAAGATTAGAGCATATCCTTTCACAGTAATATCTCACAAGGTGGATGGGGACTTTTCTGTTTATCTGTGTTCAGCTCACATACCTACAGGATCGCTTTGGAATGCGCTCCCTGGTATTAAAAGAAGAGTATATATTTTTACCTTATGCATTTGGTACATTAAGTACAATGTAGGAGTAATCTGAATTTCACAGGACATTTATAGGGACCTCAAGTGGGAATGTGAAATAGAGACGCATTTAGACTGTGCAAAGGATGTCTGAAAGGGCAATGACTGTAGACAGGAAAAGGGAACTGTGCAGACAAATTAAAAATGGTATTAAAAGTGACAACGGTCAACTGACCTTTTTAATGTCTGCATTTAATTTGTGTCACAGTTTGGCATATTCTTAGCTAAAACCAGCTATCGCAGAACAGAAAGTCTTACCCATATTATTATATTGGTTGATTTAAAAAAGGATGCCATAACACATAGGCAGAGCTGCACTGTTTTTTTGGAAGGATGGGAAGTTTCTTGAAGCTGCCCTGTGGATACCTCCTATAGCGCTTTCAGAACTCTTGTATGCCACTTGATCTTTATCAATTTGGGAAGTGTGCTGGTTCTTATGGATGCTGAAGGTAAGAAGGTGAAATTAAATGCAGCCTGGGACAGGGCCACTATTTCCAACAAGAAAAGGGAATTGGCTTTGGACAAAACCAACTTCATTTTCTTCATTTGAGAATTTACAAGTGGTGCACACCTTCAAGAAAGGAATTTTGGCTACTCCCAGTTGCCCATAACTAATAATTGCCATACTAGAACAGGAAGATAAGCAAGTGACTGCTCTGGTTCGCCAGAAGCGGCTTAGTCATGCTGGACACATGACCCGGAAGCTGTACGCCGGCTCCCTCAGCCAATAAAGCGAGATGAGCGCCGCAACCCCAGAGTCGTTCACTGGCCAGGGGTCACTTTACCTTTAAGTGTAGGAGAAGAGATGAAGAGAGAGACCTGAGGCTGTCACAGAACCTAGAACAGGGGTGCAGAAGTTGTGGCCTTCCAGCTGTTTTTTGACTCTAGCTCCAATCAGTCTCAGAAGAAGAAGAAGAAGAGTTTGGATTTGATATCCCGCCTTTCACTCCCTTTAAGGAGTCTCAAAGCGGCTAACATTCTCCTTTCCCTTCCTCCCCCACAACAAACACTCTGTGAGGCTGAGAGACTTCAGAGAAGTGTAACTAGCCCAAGGTCACCCAGCAGCTGCATGTGGAGGAACGGAGACGCGAACCCGGTTCCCCAGATTACGAGACTACCGCTCTTAACCACTACACCACACTGGCTCTCAGGCTGCATGGCCTATGGTCAGGGGTGCTTAGAGTTGTGGTCCAACAATATCTAGATGACCACAGGTTCCTCATTCCTGGCCTAAAACTATCCTTAGGTAGAGAGGGAATACAATTGTGAGAGCTGATATTCCAACCTGAGCATTCAGCCCCAAATGCAAACAGAAAGACTAGCCTTGGCTGGGGCAAGGGTAGGGGGCAGAGAGCCGAGGTTCTTTTCCTTGACCTTCCTCAGATCTTGTAGCCACAACCTCTGAGGCCTTTAGCTGAAGCTTCCCCTCCTCAAGCAGTTCCCCAAATAGCCTTTACTGTATAGGTAACAATTGAGTTTCAACTTTACTGGATCGTCCCTTCCCCTTGAACTTTCTACCATCTGTTGTAGAGTGAATATGGGATGCTAGCTTGGTAGCCAATTGCCTGCTACCCCACACAAGGACTATTTCCCATGTGGGGTTATTTTCAGGAAAGAATATTGAACGTATAGTTATATTTAAAATGCACCTCCCCCAGAAATGCAAATGGGACAAAGCTACCTTTTCATTAAAGACATTTAAAAGTTTTACTCTAAAGAGATCAGGCAGATTCATGGAATAGAGCAAAACCAAGTCCACATAATATGGCTGTGAGCTAAGAGTAAACCACACGTTGGTGCCAAGTAAGTGTTGGAAATTATTCTCCTCTGCTGACAGTACCCTCATTACTGATTGTGCAAAGTAATTTATCAGACATTTCTTAAAATAAACCATTCGTTTATGCTAATAGGACTTGGCAGGGGGGAAAAATTGGCAGGACTTGAAGTTCATGGTGTTTTGGCTTTTGCAAACAAAAACTACAATAGTTCTGAGCATTTTGAGGAAACCGTTACCAGAGGCACGCATGCAGTTGAGTAAAGCGACGACTAATTGTGTAATTTTGAAATGGGAGGATGGGATATAATTCGTCTGATAAGTTGACATGATAAATCACTTGCCAGAAAGTTGGGATGGATTTCGCCTTTCTGCACTCTGCACTTATTCAGCTTTAGCTATGAATAATTCAACTCTTAACATCTGCCCCATGATTCTTACCTATTTTTTTTTTTGTATCTAATTTTGAATATCTCATTGAACTTTGTTTCCTTTCATGTCTCTCTCTCTCTCACTCCCTCCCTCTCTCTCTCTCTCTCTTTCTCTCTCTCTCTCTCTCTCTCTCTCACACACACACACACACACACAGACTGCATGCTTTGGGCTTGATTACGTCAACATTTACACATGAGAACGAACTCTCAGGGTGTTCAGTGGAATCTTACATGTTGCTCTTATAGAATAGTTCTATACAGAATGACACTTGCCAAAATCACTGTTTGTTTTGTCTGTTTTTATCACTTCTAACCAAATGTTTCCCACTAAAAATGTAATGGTTTTCCAAAAAGAAATCATCTGAAAATAAACTGGCAAAAAACCTGGACTTTGAATATACTGTCCTGTTTCTCCCCACCCTTGAGAGAAACGAAGTATCTAAAATAGACAGATTTGTCCATCCCTAGAAAGAGCCAAAGTTAAAACAAATAGCTGCCTCTGGGTGGCCAGGTAGGTGATGGAGCCTCCTAAGGGCTTGGGATATTGGCCACTCTCAGTGGAGACGGACCCTGATGCCAGACCCCAATGTCTACGAAAGATTAATTTTAAAATCCTTTATGTGAAAATCCCAGTGTGGTGCCATTTCAGAAAATCATATGTGAAGAGTCATTCTTTGGATCTGCTCTTGGATGTATTTAAGATTTAAATTGCTAAAAAGCAGCTTATTTTAAGATCACTTGTTGTGGTTACTTTTTATATAAATAACCAGAAATAGAGGTATGCTTGAAGAAGAACAACATGTGGTTCCCTTCTCTCCTCCCTCCCGCTTTTATGGCACCTCTGATGCAGTTTTTGAAAACATTTTTCCCCCACTCAGTGTATTAAAAAAGAATCCTAATCTGTTTATGATTCTGTGTGGCAGTGGTTTGTTGTTGTTTTTTAGTAGTTCTCTCCTTCCTGCAAAGAATGTTTTTGAATGGCCTTGACATCTAGAAAATTACTGTTCTTCATTTTCCTCCAGCTGTAAACAATATGAGTTTTTTTTTTTTTTTAAAAAAAACACCCTCTGTTATTTACTGGTCAAATAACATTAGAAATGATGAGAGCTTTTATATATATAAAAAGAGAGAGTAGAGAAAATTTATTCTCATTTGTTCCAGCTGTAACTTGACTGTTCACAAATTATGGAGTGAATACTTATATAAAAGGCAGAAACCAAATTTTTTTTTTTGTGTGTGTGTGTATTAAAAAACAGGTCTAAGAGCTGGATTATGTGTTCTGTTCTCAACAGCTAGCAGGGGGAAAGTTCCAGGAGTATGGGTGCATTCAGACACGGGGAATACTGCGTTAGTTTTCCTGATTGCAATGCTAGCACCTCTGCTCCTTTCACACTGCAATACCTATTTCATTATGGAAATGTGACTTTTTGACTGATATAGTAGCAGGTTGCCCTAAATTACATTTGCACTAGCTGGCATGGTGTGACACAGCAACAAATGCCATTGGACCACATTGCTACTGCCCCTCTCTTTCTGCACATGTGCATTTCTGTTCGCCCATGAAAACAGCAGGAAAGAACTGTATGCTGGTATGACCACCCAAAATGACACTGCTTTACACTGTGATTTTCCAGGTTAATGAGGCAGCAAACAGATTATTTTCTGAAATCAAATAACATGGATATGAGCGTTAAACATGCACTATACTGATTTTACAGGTGTGGCTTTTATGTCATGTGGAAGCTCAAGGATAAGGTAGACATTAACAGTCAGGGAGCTGTTGTAGAAATCGAATAAACTGCCATGTGAATGTGGTCTAACCTCCACTTGCCCCCTGATTTCTAGCCCTGGGCCGGAGAGGGGTTTTGTTTGGCCCATGCGTTCCTCAGGAAAACCTGCTCTTTACTGTTGCATCAGAACAAACATCAATCTGTATAAAACCCAGTTGATGTTTGTTCCGATTCACCGGTAAACAGTGGGTTTCCCTGGGGGAAAGTAGACAGGCAAGTGGAAGTATGGCAAAACTCTGTGAAGGGGGTTGATCATTCTCATGTGGAGGCTCAGGAGGGAATGTCAAGGGCTCTTAGTTTTGGCTCAGCACCTTCAAGGTCCACGTGGGGAGCAGCCTGGTGTGTAGAGATGGACACACACACACACCCAGTCTTAAATAGGCAGGTTCACATTGAATTCCAAATTGAACTGAATTTCTCAATCCTACTGTTATGGCCTGTGCATGCTCAAGAATCACATCCCACTTCAGGCAGAGAAGGGAACAGGCCTATTGATAACACGAGCCCCTGAGATTGGCAGGTGGAGTAATGTCTCTGGATCGGTCAAGTCTGCTCTAAATACTGGGAGTCTGGCTTTCTGTTTTGCCTGGTCAATGGAGCAGTATTTTCTGAATGCTCCAGGTCTTCAGGCTCCAGATCTTTCATTTACTGCACTTTTATGCCACCCTTCATAATATTTTTTATGATCCATGATGTATTTCTTTAAATATTTATGGACTGCACTGTCATAAAAATATAGCAAGGTCAATAGCCCTAGGTCTCCCAGATTTTTCTTCTTGTATGGGGAGGCCTTGGAATTGCTATCATTATCAATGTTGCGGGGGGGGGGGAGGGCGTTCCATGGACCTCAGGGGCAGCAGGGCATGTTCAGCCCAACTAAAAATCAGACCAGGCTTGATTTGCTTAAGGTGACAAAAGAAATCTGCAGGAGAAATAGAAATAGGAACCAGATCTCCACCATCCAGCCCTTCCCTGACTCTAATTTCAAGTTGATGTAATTAGAAGAGTTTCCAATGAATCTCTTATAAACATTTCATTTTTCCCCCCTTCTCTGGCTGCATTAAAATGCATTTCCTCAAGAATGTCCAATACACAAGAAAGGCAATTCTCTTCTGATATATGAAACTCCTCTCCAGTAATAAGATATTTAGGGTATTTGAGAAGAGAGGAAATTGCTAAGGATTAGCTTTATAGCACTTGAACATGTCTCTGAAATGCTACTCTGTAAGTCAATAAATAAATAAACAGAAAGAGAAAAACCCCAATGGGATTACGGAGTTCTGTATCCTGTAGTTTATTAAATTTGTCAGCTAAAGCAGTGAGGGATTAAGGCAGTGTATTTAATAATCTAAGGAAATCCTTGCACGAAGCACCTATCACTGGTCTTCATCTCAAAACATGCAAGTATATGGTAGGAAATGAAAACAATAGACCTGCACTAGGAAGTCATCAGCTTAGTATGCTTGCTCAAAGTACTAAACCCTTGGATATTGCTTACTTTAATGTCAACAGTTCTGGCTGACACTTCTTTGGGTGAGAAGAGTCTCCTGCTGCCTGCATATGGCTATTGCTGTGGGGCAATGGAAGCAACTTCCCTCCACCTTCCCCCGGGGCAAAAGTGCTCCTCCAGCACCAGCAGCATGATCCCTGTATAAGCGTAGTGAAAGAGGCAAAGGGCCTGATGAGGAGGAAAGCACCTCTTTGCTGCCCTTCCTTAATTGTAACCACTCTCGCAAGTCAATGGAGGCTAAACCAAATTGCAGCTTTTGATCTAGACCATTTCGTTGGTGATACCAGTTGAATATCTCTCATTTCTTACACAGCGATCCCATGTTTGATCAGTTTCATGTAACTGCTTCATTGGAAAAAGCTAAGCAAGTGATTTACTCTGCTTTTAATGCTCTCTCAGTACTTGGCTTGGCAAGTCCATGCCCAGTGTGTTATTTAAAAGCAAGCTTCTTTCTACAGACCTCTTACCCAACGAATTATTGCAAGCCAGAGACATCACCTTGCCAACAAAGGTCCGTATAGTTAAAGCCATGGTTTTCCCAGTAGTGATGTATGGAAGTGAGAGCTGGACCATAAAGAAGGCTGATCGCCGAAGAATTGATGCTTTTGAATTATGGTGCTGGAGGAGACTCTTGAGAGTCCCATGGACTGCAAGAAGATCAAACCTATCCATTCTTAAGGAAATCAGCCCTGAGTGCTCACTGAAAGGACAGATCATGAAGCTGAGGCTCCAATACTTTGGCCACCTCATGAGAAGAGAAGACTCTCTGGAAATGACCCTGATGTTGGGAAAGATTGAGGGCACAAGAAGGGGACAACGGAGGACGAGATGGTTGGACAGTGTTCTCGAAGCTACAAACATGAGTCTGACCAAACTGCGGGAGGCAGTGGAAGACAGGAGTGCCTGGCGTGCTCTGGTCCATGGGGTCACGAAGAGTCGGACACGACTAAACGACTAAACAACAACAACAACATAGTTTTGCCTGACAGCAACTGGGACTGTGCCCGCACAAGGGCATTCCAGCATACATGAGTTGCTCTTTCTGTGTGTCCATTTCCACGTGCATCTCCATCCACACATGAACGCTTTCCATTTTATGCCTCTGAAATCTTCCTTGATGTTTCCCATCTACACTAGTGGACAGTGCTTGGTGGAATAGATCTGTGTATTTGTTGCTCCTTCCCTCAGTTAATATTTCCCCATCCTCCATAAGTCCCAGAAAACATTGTGGGAATGTCTCTAGGTACGAGTTTAGTTGTGTGTGCTTCTCTCTCCACCCCCTCTCACGCCGTATATGAAATACAATTTTCTGATGTAACAGATTTACACAAAGGTATATCATTCCAAGCCAGGAAACCTGAGGAATGCTGTGGGCACACATACAGGTATTTTTGTGTTTTGAGCAGGCACACTTTCAAATATATATGTATGTTTTGCTATATACCCAATTTGCACAAAAGAGCACTAAAAATGTGTGTGTGTGTGTGTGTGTTGCTCCACTTGTGCAGGTAGACCCCACATTTTTGAAATACAGATTTTCAGTTATATCAGATTTTCACAATAAAAAATGGGTCACTCCAAACCAGGAAAGGATTTGCAGTCGCTCACATGAAAAGCTGCTGTTTCTTTCTTCCCCTTCTCCTTTCTTACCTCCTGTTCCTTCCACGGGCAAAAAATATTTTTATTTTTAATACAACTGGTTTGGTTTTTTTGCAAGCACAGTTCTGCACAAAAGAGCTGTTGTAAAAATAAAAAAAATACTACAAACTTGCCTTCATCAGCAATTGGTGGTAAAGAGTGGGCCACATCATTTCCTTTGGGAAAGGAAACAAATAGGAAACAGGGAGTGTGGTGATAGATGGTACCCAGTGAAACATCACCACACATGTATAAATGTCTGCCCATATAGGCGCATCAGTGCTGCCACAGTCAGATTACATGTAATTTTATACTGAATTTTCTTCCCTTACTAGATTATCTGTTGGTGGGGAAGATCCAAATTTAGTGTGTTGGGGTGGGGGAGCATGGGCTGCCACTTGGATGAGAAGGATGTCATGTGAGGCATAAAAAAATACGAGACACAAGCAGCTTCAAATTAAACCCCAGGGTGGATGAGCCCTAGGTCAGTGTGTTTGGCAGAACTCCATTGGGATTGCCTTTTCTGCATGAAACAGTTTTTTAATTTAGTGAAGTATCATATGCTATTATTTTCTGAGCCAAAAGTGCAACCTTCATTTTCAGAGAAAATGGGCCAGAATTTTGATGTAACACTAAACCTCAGTTGTAGCATAGTTAGGTTTATGAGAATAAGCCTCATCCTCCCTGGAGATCATGCGTTGCATCTCCCTCTTATCCTTCAGTGCATTTGGAAGTTTTTGCTTCTATTTCTGAATAGCTCCATTTTTCTAGATTGTCCAAACTTGGATAGATATACTATGGTTAATTTAACTATGGTTAGTGGAAGCAAGCCAACTTCACACCATGGTCTATGCAGCTGGCTTTGTTTTGGTAACCATAGTTAAGCTTAACTAACTAAAGTTTAGTTAAGCTAAACAGCAGTTAATCTCAGATGAAAGTGAAAGCTGCCGATTTCATCATGGCCCTGTTGGGGCAAGGGAGTGCAACCCAGTGTGAAGTTTGCCTCATTCTTGTAATGCTGAACCATGGTTCAGTGCTAGATCCAAGCCAGGTCAATGTTCGTTTGGTTACTAGATTTTGGGGCTCTTATGTCCTGCTTGTGAACTTCTTTTAGCAGTTGGTTGGCTGTTTGCAGTAGACAAAAGGTTGTGTGAAATGGGTCATTGTTCTGCCCAACATGGCCATTCTTTTGCACATGTTGTAATTCCTTTATTAAGCCAAATGAATGTTCCTTGCATAATTGCACACACTGATCAAGCTAGAAAATATAGCAATTAATAACATTACTTTTAGGACAGGTGATTCTCACTATTCTTACATCTTTGTACTCAAGTGAAATAACACAATTCCCTTCACTATTATAGGAATGTAGTAAATAGCATGAAAACAATTTCCATAGGTGTGAAAATATCAGAGTCTCATTATAGCCATTCAAAATATTTTTTTAAAAAATGTTTTCCATTTCTTGATCCAGATCTGCTTTTATTTTTGTGTGTGGTCAACCTTCAAAGTATCTACACAAAAGCATGCTTTAGAAATTAAACTGGCATTGCATCTTCCAGATTGAATTCAGAGTGTTCTGACACTTTTAAGGGTCACCAGTTTTTAACTGAGCCTGCTCATGCTTGCTTTAAAGCATGTGAACTGTAAAGTACAGTATGTGTACTAAAGTTATAGATAGGTCCACCCTGCAGAGATCTCTTTAGGCCACAAAGAAGAGTGAACAAAGGAGGAGAGAATTTCTCTGTCTAAAATATTGGTGTTCTCCTTGGCTTTTCAGATTAAATGTTCCGTGTATAATTGACAGGTCACACAAAGTGCTGTGTTGTAGTGATGGTGTGGTGGTGGGGCAGACTTGGTATCAAGTTTGGCCACCTGATAGTTGTAGAAATACTGCTTATCATCATCATCATCATCATCATCATCATCACCATCACAACAAAAGCAAAAACATGATATGCAATACAGTAGAAACAGCAGCATCAGTACAGATAACCGTAGGCACACTCAGTGTAATGTGTATTTTGGCTTTCAAACTGTCCCTCTGTGTCCCATGGAGACTGCTTTACATCTTTTAAATCATCTCCATTTCCTGCTATTTCACCACTCAGAACTGTTGCCTTTCAGTTCTTTAGCCTGAAGTGACTTTTGGGTTAGCTCTTTAATTCCACCCATGAACTGAGTACTGATTATGTCATTCAATTGCCGCTTCTCAGAAACCACAGGAAGCAGGAACAGCATGATATGCCTTATCTCTTTTATTTAAAAAATATTACAGGACAAAGCTGCAGGAATAGAACTACAATGCTACAGAATAGAACTGAGCACTCCAGGTAGATCTAAACGCTTTTTATATATCATAGCAACCAATCCTAATAGCAGCATTTTTCTGAAAGAAACGGCAGTGTGCATTTCGCTAGGGGAAAATAACAGCTGGCTTAAAAATTAATTTTCAAATGAATATAATCTGCAACAGGTACATATATATGAGGTGAAGTAATTCTTGGCATTCTTTGATTGATACTGTATCTGAAAACTGGGGAAGTGGGTTGTATTTGAATCCAGGAATGTCACCCCAAGTATTTTATTTTATGATATTTTCCTCTGCGAGTGGATGAACAAGCATTACAAACATGCCCTCCACCTGTAAGATCCCATTATATGGCAGGTAACCAGGGAATAGCCAGTGCGTTAAAATGAAACCTGCACATTGAATCTGGCGGAAGACAGCTGGTGTAGAAATCAGCACAAGAATCAGAGCAATCTGCAAAAGGCATCTGAGTTCACATTAAACATTGCTCTGTGCTTGCTGAGTTAGAAGGGTGGCTCTGAACTTTGCACGTTTTTGTAGAGGTGAGAGCTGCCTTTCATTTTCCTCCTCCTCCTCCTCCTCCCATCTGCTTAACGTCTTGGCTTTCTGCAAGCAGGCAGCCATGTTCCAATTCAACTAAAAGGGTCAATAGAGAAGAGAGTGTTTGTGTCCTTTGAGTTTTATTGTTTCACGGTACAATTTACACATTTTATTAGGCTGAAAAGTGTCACAAGCCTAGCCCTGGAGAGGCTGAACCTGTGGAACAGTTTCAGGGAAGCAGGTCTGGCGCTTATGGCAAGAACAGGAAACCCAGGGGGCAGGGAGTGTGTGTCCCTTTGAAAGCAGAGAATGTGGAAACAGGAAACTAAGGTGGTCAGAGACAAGGCCCTTCAGAACCCTGGACAGGTCCTAGGGACCATGCAGCTTGTTCCAGGGAGTGCTTGGTGTTCGCTGAGCCCTTATATACTCCCAGGGCCTGACTGCACCTCTTAGATTTTGCCTCCTTGATTCCTTTGGCTTGGAGCCTGACACTTCTCTTCTGTTTCTTGCTGGGGTGCATTGCCTGTGGTGGCAAACGGGCTCAAATGCTCATGGGTACTTTTGGGGAAAGGTGTTGGCTTCCCTCTGGTATCTTTTGCAGGGGCTACATTCTCTAGGGATTCAAAATTGAGGATGTGTGATTCAGTAAGTTCCAGGTCACTGGCAGAGGCTCATTGTCAAGACCCTGAAGTAACGTGTCTGGGGTCTCTTCTGCCAGCCCTCCTGAGGCTTCTGCTAGCAAGCTCCCTCCTGAATAGGTCACTGCAGGCACTCCAAGTCATGGCATCATCACAGCTGAATCATTAAAAGTGTCTTCAATATGGGATGCCCCAATGACTTTCGAGGTGTGAGACTGTTGGTGGGACCCTTTTATCAGTGAAGAGTGGATAGCATGGGATGTCCAAGCTGTGGCTGCATCCTGGAGTCTGTGCATCCTGCTGTGGTGATTCATCCAAGCAGACCAAGCCACATGGCACATACAACAATTCAGCATCTGTTTCTTTCAAATGAGGTCAATAACAAGCACAGATGAATGTGTGGAACAGGGAACAAGAGCACTCCATGCTGCAACAATTTCTTACATATCTGACTTGTATTATCTAATGCTGAATCGAGAAAGAATATATATGTAGACAATGCTCTCCATACTCTTTTATGTGTTCTAAACCTTGGGCAAAACAGGTGTTATATCCAGAGTTTATCTTAAGAGATATCTTAAGAGATATGCCTCATCTGTCACAGAATCATGGAAGAGTTGCAAGGGACCATGAGGACCATCAAGTTCAACCTCTACAATGCAGGAATCTTTTGCCCAACATGGTGTTTGAACCCACTATCCTGGTATTAAGAGTCTCATGCTCTACCAACTGAGCTATCCTTTGAAAGGAAGTTACTGATCTTCAGTCTAATGCTTTCTCAATTGAGCTATTTTGGCCATGTGTTAACTGTGAACTATACAGAAATTTATTATAGATGGAGAGACACATTTCAAGAGACACAGCATTGCCAGAAAGAATGGCACACACACACACACACACACACACACACACACACACACACACACGGTCAAGTTCTTCCACTCTGGCCTTGATTGTTTTCCATGTGCCTGGGACAAGGTCAGCTGGGAATCGCTGAGTGGAGGACATATTGGGTAAGGAGAGGGGTGGTGAGAGAGAAAGGGTAAGCCAGGTGAGGGGGCCATGACTCAAACAATTGATGGTTGTGCCACGTGCCAGCCTCTAACCAGAGGAAATGTGATAGCTCTGTCAGCCAGCCCTCAGGTCTGTCGATGCAACCACTGAATGCTAGGTTAGCTTTAAATATGGTCTCCCTCTGAGAGTGGGGGATTTGTCACCTCTACAGAGGTAGAGAACCTATTAGCATGGTCTGTCCTCAGGGACTGATGAATTCAGGTGGCTCTGCGGGATTTTCCGGCTAATTTGACCCGTGGTCCTATTAAAAGCCCAGTTAATCTGTGCAATACATGGATGGCCCAGGTTGGTGGCATGTTCGCCCCGGGCATCCTCTCCCGCTTGATAGAGCTTAACTGGCTTCTTGGCATACAGCAGAGCTGAAGACAGTGAAACCACCTGGGAGATGCAAGTGAAGAAAAACTCCAGACAAATGCAACCAGTACAAGTACGTGTTCATTAGTGCGCCTACTCAGTGGCAGTGAAGACAACAAAGAAGTACTTTTGATATAGCCTCACTATGCCACCCAGCAGAACGTTTCTACATTTAAAGAGCAATCCAAACCACTAGTCCACCTTGCTACAGGGGGGCTTGGAGGTGTTTGTCTGCCCAGTCCTTCCTTGAAATCCTGTCCTCCAGTGGCAAGAGAGCAGTACTACCAAAATGATTGTTTACAAAGCTATTGTACTACCAACCTTACTATATGCTTGTGAAACATGGACCACTTATAAATGCCATCTCCAGCCCCTCGAAAGATTCCATCAGTGGTGTCTCCAAAAATTTTTACACATCACTTGGGAAGACAGGCAAAGATCACCAGTGTTGAAGCAATGATTTTTCAACATCAACTAAGTTGGACTGGTCATGTTGTGCGGATGCCTGATGATCGTCTTCCAAAGCAACTACTCTATTCCAAACTTAAAAATGGAAAGTGTAATGTTGGTGGTCAGCAAAAGGGGTTTAAAGACTTTCTCAAGGCAAATCTAAAAACATGTAGTATAAACACTGACTACTCGGAAACACTGGCCTGCAAGTTCTCCAGTTGGAGAACAGCCTTTACCAAAGGTGTCATGGGCTTTGAAGACACTCCAACTCAGGACGCAAGGGAGAAACGTGTTAAGAGGAAGACACGCTTGGCAAATCCACACCGTGATCAACTCCTGCCCAGAAACCAATGTCCCCACTGGATCCAGAATTGGCCTCCACCGTCACTTACGAACTCATTGTTAAAACCATGTTTATGGAAGATAATCTTACTCGGCTACAAGTGATAGCCAAAGAAAGAAAAAGACTACCAGCCGGGAAACCCTACTAGTGAAGAGCATCCCAGTGCAGCCCCCCAAATGGCAGGCAGATGGAAGGTAACATGGGAGGATCATTGTCATTGGTAACGAATGGAAACCCCAGAAACAGGATGGGGAGGCAGCATTGAATCACCTGGATGCAGAGCTGTCGTCTGATGACACCAGGCCTGATCTGTGCCTCTGCTGCCTGGGAGCTGGTACTGCAAAATGGTCTTCCCACCCTAAGCAGCAGGACTGTGGATGAGGCAGTGGCTGTGCTGCTCTGTTGAGTCCTGCTGTTGCTGGAGAGGGGTTTCCTCACCTGCACTGCACATCTTTGGCTGGACCTGAAGCAGCACACATAGCAAAAAACATGTTGTGTAGAGGGTGGTGAACATAACACTGGGGTACACCGGGGAGGGTGGAGTACAAATAAAAAGTTGTTGTTGTTGCTGCTGTTGTTTGGGAGTATTTTACTCCAGTGTGTTCACACATCATAGTGGCCTTTTATTGATAGTTGAAGTAAAATGAGGTCTGTAGCATCCTTGAAGACAATAAATGCCAACCATTTTTTTGCTGTGATTTGTATAGAAGCGAAAGGCTCAAATCCGACAATCTTACAAAAGGAAGATGCATTAGCAAAGCGGGGGGGGGGGGGGAGGAATGACACATCTTGGAAAGAAACATCAAGTCAAATGTGAAACCCACAAGTGCAAGTGGCAAAGGATGAAAGGTGCTGGGGTGTGTGGGAGGGAGGGAGGTGCTGCTGATGCTCCCAGACTGTCAACGATGGAAAAATTCTCTTTAAACCAAGCACCTGCTGCTTACGACTAGAACTTCAAAATTACTAGCTCGAGTAAGTTAAAGCACTTTACTTCACAGGGAAAGTGGGGTGGTGGAGAATAGGAAGTAGTCCAAAGCATCCAGGAGGTGGAAAAAGTCAAGGCGAATGGGGAATTGCATTAATGAAACTGATCTGTGCACATTTGAGATGGAATATTGCTTATGCATGGCTGGTTCCAATCTGATTCTAATTTATACTCTCAAGCTTTTTAGTTGTCTTCTTTCTTGGATGCAGAGTCGGCCCCCACCCCACCCCACCGTCTCTCTCCCTCTCTGGATAGCTTCCTAGCCTTATACTTCATTCCTCTCCATGGGTGTGTCTGGTTCTTACATTTCACTTTCTCAATATTCCTGTAGCTTTTATGGGTGAAGAAAGAGGATTCCTGACTTCTTCTTTTTTTTGCTTTTCACAGGATAGAATGAAAATCTCTGGTAATATTTACAGCCACAAGAACGACAGAAAGAGGGCCACTCTGTTGTGCTCACACTTGCACACTTGTGCAATTTAAACCAAAGGCTGCTTGATTGAAGAGACTTGAGTGCCCCATACTGCTTTGATATTCCCAACCTCAGATGAGCTGAATATCACATGACAGGGATTGGCAACAGACAGTGGAAAGCCAACACAATTGCTTGCCCTCCGTACTGTGTTGGTATTGATCACATTGTCAGTTTGTAAATTCATCTGAATAGGGTCCAAATGTGGAATTTGCCCCTTTCTCCCGCCCAAATCCTAATGCTGACTGTTCTTTTAGGAATTTAAAATTAAAATAAAACAGATGATTGCTTGGAACGGAAGGCAGCAGAATTGCAGCAGCCTCAGATAGCGCTCTAGCTACCACAAGCTGTAAGAGGCAATTGCACCAAGGTATCAAAACTGGCATTGGGTGCTGTGCAAACGAGGGAGTCATGTGCCACTGTCCTCAACATTTTCTGGGCAAGGCGATTACGATGGTGGCTGTCTGCCAGTTGTGCACATGCATGGATAGGGCAGATTATCCAGACCCACTTCAGTCTGGCTTTAGACTTGGATTTCGCAATGCAATAGCCTTGGTCTCCTTGACTGATGATCTTTATCAGGAGTGAGACATGGAGAGTGCAACCCTGTTGGCTTTCCCTGATCTCTTGGTGGTTCAACACATTGACCAGTGTATGACTTCAGTAAGCCATAACCCAATAGCCTTAAGATTGGCCTGTTGGGATGCGTTTTATCCCACCCAGGGCTCACTGCCTCAGGTGGCAGGATCCCCAGGGACAGCAGGTCCTGTCTCCAAGGAACGCTTCTTCTTCTTCTTCTTCTTCTTCTTCTTCTTCTTCTTCTTCTTCTTCTTCTGCTGCTGCTGCTGCTGCTGCTGCTGCTGCTGCTGCTGCTGCGCAGTCCTTGGAGGCCAAATCTGCTAGCCTAGTGTTCCTCCTTGGCCAATAGGAGGTGCTGCTGGTCTCCTCCCATCCTTGTTCTCAGTGTAGATCTTCACCCACCCCTTCCCTGATGGGGGGGGGGGCACCATTTTGTGGTTTGATTCAAGTGTCAACATGTCTTAGGCTAGTCCTGTGTGGCACTAGCTGTCATGGGCCAGGAATCAGCTTCACCTGCTGAGCAGCAACCTGAAGGAGCAGAAGGCAGTGACTGCACCTGCTGCTGATCAGCCTTCTTCTTCCTGATGTGAACCAGCTGGCTCCAGCTTTCTTAAGCAGGGTTTCCAGCCTCAGACAGTTGCTGCTTTCTTGACCCCTGGACCATTTGACTATGTGAGCTGAGATACTCCTGCCCTTGGGACTGGACTGAACCTTGCATACGGACTCTGCCCCAAGACTTGGCTGATTGGCTGGCCTCCCCTGCCACTGAGCTGCACAGGACGACGATGCTACTGTTCAAAGACTGTCCAGAAGCTGCAGCCAGTGCAGAGTATGGCCGCCAGGGCAGCAAGATCAGACCATGTGTCACCAGTCCTTTCTCAAAATACGCCTTTATTAAGGATTTCACCTGGATTGCCATTTGTTCTGATTGCTAAGTAGCAGGTTTTCCCTTGGGGAGGAGTGGGGCAAGGGGGAAGCTGCTTGGACCCATGCCTAGAAAGTGAGGGTCAAGCAGAAAACCTCTGAGACACACTCTTAAGAAAATGCAGGGGGAATACTAAACTGAGCAGTGGCCAACCTAGTAGCCTTCTCTCGGAACTGTTGCATGGGAAAGGGAAAGCTGCCCCTTAATTGATCGTTTCTAAGTTCTAGGCTGGGGGCAGAAGTAATTCAATAAATCACATGCAGAACTGAAATAATATATTGTAAAATTCTGAATAATCATTTTTCAAAGCAGTTTGCAACAAGTCTGTTATTTATAATTTAATGCTTTAACTCTTTGTCTTGGGAAGGTCAGTGCTTTTATTCCTGCATGTACACACACATGTGGCAACTGGAATTAGTCTAGGCAATTAGGACACTTGGGGCAGCTCTTGGTGCCAGGGCTATGTTTGGTCCTGGTCCCTGCCTTTGCCCTTGTACTCTTTCACCTCAGAAATCTACCATAAAAACTCCTGGACTGTTTAACCTTTTAAAAAGAAAGACGTCTTTAATCCCCCTGGGACCTCGCATAGCAAAAAGATGCTTGCGCTGTCTTATCTGTCTTTTATATCTCATGTTTTAATGTGTTCTGTGTCTTAACTTTATGGTTTGTTTGGCGCCTGGGATGTTATGGCAGAGAGGCGCCAAATAAACAAAATTTATGATGATGATGTGGATTTCAAGTACTAGGGAAGGCGGAGACAATTTGGTACTATACGTATAACTGATATAATGTTCATTTGACGCCTTGTGAGACCCTGGCGATAAAGCAGTATCTGGAGCAAGTGTCTTAGTAACTTGCTAAAGAAGTCAAAATATAAATATTGATTTACAGGACTTCACATATAGCAGAGTGTGTGTTTAGGTCTTTCTTGTGGAATGCTTACTGCTTTCTCCAGAAAAAATATTCTAAATATGTAGTACAAGGTTAGTTTTTCAAGTTAGTTTTCCAAACTCCCTCCCTCTCTGTTTCATGCCTTCAGTTTGTATGGCACCTTTAGAGAGTTGCATTGGAAACATACATAGGCTAATAATTAATAATAAATTGAAAATAAATAAATAAATAAATAAATTTATACCCCACCCTCCCCAGCCAAGACCGGGCTCAGGGTGGCTAACACCAGGTATAAAAACAATTGATTAAAATACAACTTAAAAACAAGATTCAGTACATTAAAATGCAGCCTCATTTCAGTAGAAACTCAAATCAAAAACTTTTTGGGGAGGATGAAAACGTCAAATCTTCACCAAGGCCAGCTATCCAGACTGGTCCTACATGGGCCAGAAAAAGCCAGAGAAATCCCCAAATAGTAGTTGCATCACAGAAGGAGGAAGGAAAGAGGGGGAGGGGATCAAGTTGATTCCAAGCCAAAGGCCAGGTGGAACAACTCTGTTTTACAGGCCCTGCGGAAAGAAATCTGATCCTGCAGGGCCCTGGTCTCATGAGACAAAGTGTTCCACCAGGCCGGAGCCAGTGTTGAAAAGGCCCTGGCTCTGGTTGAGGCTAATCTGACTTCCTTAGGGCCTGGGACCACTAGGGTGTTGCTGTTTATTGACTTTAAATGGGCCATACTGGGAGAGGCGGTCCTAGGAGTACTAGGGTCCTAGGCCATCCTATGCATCTAGTCTCAAGGAGGTTATAAGTTAAGATGGACAATGGAGAGTAACAGAAGGTAGGGGAGAATGGAAATAAATGCTACCACTCATACACGGGGAGAAAGGTGGCGCCATGTACACTGAGACGCTTCCTCTTGATGGTGACAGTGGGCAAGAAAGGAGGAAGTTGTTTAAGGGAGCAGAAAAGCTTTGGTAATGCAAAGCTGGAAGAGCAGAAGTCACGGGGCAGAACAACAAACAAGGGGAGGAAGGCAGTTGGACTAGATGACCCTCAGGGTTGTGTCCAACTCTACAATTCAATGATTGTAATTGCATTTTATTGCATTGTATTATATTTTATATGTAAATCCCTTTGATAATTCATCAGCGAAGTGAAAAGCAGTATATGAATTCTCTAAATTAAAATGAATTAGGGCTGGGGAAACAGTTAGGATGTCATTAATTCAACCCATCTTAGGTCTGTGCAGAACCTCCTTGTGCGCTCTGGTCCATAAATTGAGGACCAAAGCTCTAGGTGACATCACAAGTACAAATACTTAATGCTGTTTTGTGCAAGTTCACTTTCACATGCTAGTCATAATAGCGACTAATAATAATAGTCATAATCCCCTCCCCCTCTTTTCTTCCCAATTCTGTATTGCATGCAACACTAATGTCTCACAAAAAATGAAACTGATTTGTAGAAAACACAACCTGAAAAAAGACAATGCACATGCTTTTGTAAATTAAGAAGTCTTTAATAACGCCCACCCCCTCAGGCAATCTTGCCCCTGCTTGCATCAAATGAAAAAGAAAAAATAATAGCTGGTGGAGCCCATTCTCAAAACTGGCAAAACTGCCATTCTCAAAACTTGCATATAAAGCAAACCTGCTGTTGTGGAACTTTTGATTAAGGCTGATTATTATCCTTATTTACTACTGCCAAGGTTGGGTACAACTGTAATATTTCTAAATGCACATATATAGGATTCCATTGTTAGTTTGCTTTTCATTTGACCAGTTTAATCTCCAGAGGTCATTTATTTGCAAGATGGTTTCCTTAAAACTTCAAAACTGATAGTGGCATTTGAGCAATATAAGAATGCAAGCCCCAGCCACTTTAGACAATGAATGCTGGCATTTACCAATGCTCAAGGTGAGAATTTATATTGCATTGAGGGTCACTAATATAAGACTTTGGGGGTGGGGGGGAGGCCAGTCAGCTAAAGATTAGGAATTTACAAACAGCTCTGAATGAAAGGGACTTGAAATGACAGTCCATCTCAATAGTGTTGCCTTTGACTATTTAGGAAAGCAGTTTGAAGGATTGCAAATTGACTAGTTCACGTAGTTCAACATGTAGTCTACTGGTGGGTTTGTGTGAGCTTTTAGTAAGAGCTAGTAAGTAGACTTATTTCTTTAAACTGCCATAAGGTGAGAGGAGTGTGAGATGCAACTTCCAGAGAAGTAGTCATGACAACCTGTTGCAGCAAAAAACAACACATTTATGATGACAGAGATTTGGGCCAAGAAAAGTAAAGAGTAAAGGGACCCCTGACCATTAGGTCCAGTCATGGACGACTCTGGGGTTGCGGCATTCATCTCGCTTTATTGGCTGAGGGAGCCAGCATTCGTCCACAGACAGCTTCCGGGCCATGTGGCCAGCATGACTAAGCCGCTTCTGGCGAACCAGAGCAGCGCACGGAAACACTGTTTACCTTCCCGCCGAAGCGGTACCTATTTATCTACTTTCACTTTGACGTGCTTTCGAACTGCTAGGTTGGCAGGAGCTGGGACTGAGCAACATGAGCTCACCCTGTCGCGGGGATTTGAACCGCCTACCTTCTGATTGGCAAGTCCTAGGCTCTGTGGTTTAACCCACAGCGCCACCCTGGATGCAAATCACTGCTCAGTTATGAGTAGATCATTCGGCTGGATCCAGACTAAGTTAGTAGCACTTAGGTCTCACTGCGATCAAGGAGGCTTAGCAATGGAAGGTGGGGGCATTCCGGGGGGGGGCATAGAAAATGAGAGGAAACAAGAAATGGTCCTACTCACTATCAGCATGCATCTGCCTCCCCGGGAATGTATTTATTTGTTAATTAAATTTGTATCTCAATCTTCCTCCCAAAGGAGCCAGGGGCAGCACACACTATTAATTTTTTTTTTAAAAACAACAACAACTTCAAAACAACAACACACAAACAAATCCAAAACAAATTTAAGAACAGACACCAGTGAATTGTATATTTACAATAAATGTATACAAGCTTGTCTGTGCTCTTGTGCAGTTCCCATTCATTTTAGTGCGCCCCTTGACAGAAAAAGGATGTCCCTATTAATTGATTTCAGGTTTTTTGCAGTGGCAACCTCATTTCTGACTCATGGAAGTTTTCATTTTTTGCCCTGTGGAATTTTTCATCACTACACATTATGAATAATAATTGATAAATGCACAAATAACATTCCAATCCAAGTTGCAATCTCAAGGTTGGATCGTAGGAGAATGGTCTGTTGAATGAAGATTCTGAACATGTTATGCTCTGAATCTGTGAACAGGCACAGCCCCTTTTCATTTACCAAATCTGATTTATTATATGTGTACAAAATGTCCTTCTGGAACTCGTGATGGAATAATGGAAGTGGAATTGTAAACATAAAACCTGAAAAAATTATTTCCACAGCCACATAGCCAGGACTGAACAACTTTGTTAGCAGCCCTCGTTTGCTAAATCCCTAGACTGATTTAAATATTCTGTGGGGGCTGATAAAAAGAAATGTAATTTGTATAATATGTATCAGTACAGCAAATACAGAAGAGGGATATGGGCATTTCAGTAAGTAGTCACCAAGGCCTGCTTTTCATTTAACAGTGAAAACACACGCAGCACTCTTGTGATTTAATTCCTTTCTGAACTTCGATGGAAATATCTGGTTGGAATGAAGACATATCAACCAGCTCTGAAGCAGTGGCTCCACAAGTTCATGAGTCTGGCGTAGAGCGAGATCTTTGTGTACTGATCCATATGATCAAGAAGCATTGTTTACCAGACTCCTGCTTAAGAAATTGCTGCCTTCAAAAACTTATTTATATGTTCTGCCACAAAAAAAAGTGGAAGGTTTGATATTTTTCAAGTTGTTTATAATAGCTGATTTGGTTGAAACTGTCAGCCAAGCAGCCTACTTTGTGATTGGTGTTACATCTATGTCCCAGATTCCTCGATATCTGTCTACTTTATCAGCTGCGTCGCATAGATTCACATTTGTTAGAGCCAGATTTAATGTGTTCCCCTCAAATGTGCTGAGCAATAGATTCTCTAACGGTAAAACCTCTGTTTTATGCGCATGTGACAACAAATCAATAGAATCCCTTTATCATATCTTGTTTAATTGCCCCTTATACATTGTTCCCCGATCAAGGATACTGAGTTCAATCATTCTGGAAATTGCTGCTAAACCACCTGAATTACATCTAGCTTATGTACTCCAGGACATTGACTCTTATAGAACATTACAGGTTGCTAGATTCCTGATTTCAGTTCTTTCATATAAAAGACTTCATGGAATGCTGCATGATTATTAAAAATCCAGTAAACTCTATGCACCATCTTTATCTTCAAGGCCATAACACGGTACATCTAGAGATTGTAAGTAATGTGAAGGAGATTATGCGCTGAAATATTTTAGTTGAAATTTTAGATTGTAAAATCATATTTTATCTATTGATTTGTTTTACCTTGTGGGCTTATAGCCGAATAAAGTATTATCTATCTTTGTGATTGGTGGTTTCAGTTTCCCATTGCTTCCATCCTCTTTGGATTGATGCAAACCTTCATCTACATCACTCAGTGTCTCATCACACAACATCTCCTGAAAGTAGCGCCTTTTGAAATAATGAAGGGCAATGTGAAATCTCTGGCTTTTGACTTGTGTTGGTTGTTTCACCCATGCAAATCACATGAAAATCTTGTCGAGAGAAAGAGAAAAGCATTCTCAAGGCACAAGAATTTGTGATATTTGCGGGTGTCTTCTCTGTGTACACGATGGCATTCTTTACAAAACTAACCACGACCATTATTAACTTCCAGTTTTCTTTTTTCTTGTTTTTGACAGGACCAGCCGTAAGGTACAGCCAGTTTGAAGTGTCTCAGCCCAAACCACCTCCTCTCGTTGGTCAGCACACATTGGATGTTCTGAAGGATACTCTGGGGTACAAGGATGATGCCCTAGAGGAACTGCTCAGCTCTGGAGCAATAGTTCAGCATGAACGCATATGAATGGCTTTGGCTTCGGTTGTTGACGGAGAAGAAACTTCCTGGAATTCTACCAGGATCTCTTTAGTTTTCACAACCCATGATGGAGATGTGATTAAGTTCTTGGTATTTTTTTAATATAGTCTGAAACACACACTGCATTCAAGTATCAACCTGCAAAGTTTTAAAATCTATTTTTCCTGCCTTTCTTGCAGACCGGGGACAGGTAGAGGTGCTGGTATCATAGAGGTGCTGGTAACTATAAAATTCAGCATTTGGTATATTGCTGATAGACCAAAATAAAACCCACCATGCAATCCCACTGCCACATGTTCAGCAGTGCCTCTCTCTGGAAACACATGGATGAATTTCAGAAGATCTGAGTTCCATGCCAAAAGCTACTAATTGCATGGGTAAAGCCAGTAGAATCTAGGCCATAATTAACAGCACGTGATACTCGAAAGCAAAACCACTTTCTGTATACAAAGCAATATGGCATTTCTTTAAGCACGGGGGGGGGGGGGGATGATTGGTCAATCTTGCAGGCATATAATTTAGATCAAAAGTAGAATTCTGAACAAGAAGATTCCAAAACTTTTACTTCTGCTAAAGTAAGGCACTGCCTTCCTTCCCTGAAACTAAATAAAGCTAACCGAAACTGACACTCAACAAATAATGACCATATTTCACTCAAAGGATCGGAAACAGGCCTCCTGTTATAAGTGGCCTGTCACTTGGTTTCCAGTTTAACAAACAACATCCTCTGTGTTAAATCTGAACTTCACAACTATATCTTGCTTTCCGGGGGGGGATGAGGGAGAGAAAGAAAGAAAATTATTACATAATTAAGTTTAAAAATGGATTTGCAATCGCCTTTGAAGTTGTGTGGCACGGCCTTCCTTTGTTGGCTTATTTTGTAAATCTTTGTGTTGTCTCATTTTCAGATTTCCTTCTAATCTTTTTTCCTCCTTGTACATGTATGTGTGAAATTACAGTCTCAGTACCAGAGTCAATACTTCTGACCATATGCTAAAGGCATCGTTATATTTTGGATCAAGTGGATCAAGAAGATGCGTGCATGGGCAAGAGTCAAGAATCGGGATGCAGGGAATGGGATTGGGAGGGGAAATTCCCCTTTAATTCAAAAATAGCAGCCAAGATTAAAGAGGAGAAACAATGCTGGGAACTTAGATACGGCGATTTGGTCGTAAACTAGGCACTGCTTTTGTTGAAAACAGTTGCTTTTAAACTCATATTTACAAATAGGCATGCTGTTTCTGCTTAGTCTATTTCTCATTTCAAGAACAGAATACATAAGATTTAAGATTAATTCAAAACCTCCTAAAGGAGCTTTGTTTTGTCCAGTAGTTTCCCAAGGAAAGGGCTAAGTGTCACCAAACCAATTCATGCAAACCCCATTGGCTTACTTAGTTTTTAATTCCATATTTAATTTTTGTTCCGCAAGGCTGAACACAAATAGGAAGTTCATTTTCTTATCCTTTGGGCTTGTTTGAACCTCAGGACCTAATAGCCGGTTTCCTCAGAAAAAGTCAGTGAGTTAAATGAGACTTGCTTTGTTAAATGCTTCATATCACAGTCTCGGAATGCTTTCAGGCATCTTTATCTGCAGGAAGCTATGTTGAGCTAGCACAAATTGTAGCCAGGCGCAGCAGAATGGTGACTGCACAGAATTCTGCTCAGCACAAACCAGCCTGACCTAGGATGACTGAACTCTTTCCATGTTAGCAAGAGGCACTGTGCCCCAGAATGTTCTGACTAGTTAACCAAGAGTAAGCCAGGTCTACTACCACTGAGAGAAAGTGTTGAAATTGCTTAGAATCTGGGGCTGGGTTTACATGGGCAGCAAAATGAGATGGGAATGAACTGGTAGAAGAACAAGCAGAGGTTAGTCAAAGTTATTGAGAGAGCACTTACTTACTACAATTAACACTTTACTGAAAATTTCCTTCTTCATGCATCAAACCTATAAATTCTTCTAACTGGACTATGCAAAACAGAAGCAGTAGCACACAATCTGCAGATCAACATGGAAGTAACTACAAAGGTAACTTTTACTGGCTGGGTTGATGGGAGTTGTCACCCAAGATCAAATATAGTTCTTATAGAATAAAACTGAACAGAGGACCTGTAAGAAGCTGTTATATTTTTTTTTTTAAAAAAATGGTATTGGCATAAAGAAGTGATGCATGATCAGATTTCAGATTGTTGCCCAACATGTGCCCAGTCTAATTGCCCCAGATGCCACTCGTGGGGAACCACAATTTCCAAAGCTTCCATTTACTGAAACTGAGCATAATCTTCTCAGCTGCTACATTGTGAAAGACTTCCAGAAATCGTTTGGCCACAAATATTAGTTGAATCATATCATATACACACGATTTTTAAAAAATGTTGAGATAGTTTTCTTCTATTTCAAAAATCCAGATTTTGAGAGAATGTGGAAACACACCAGACAAAATGGATTTTTTTAAAAAAACAACTACAGTGGTACCTCGGGTTAAGTACTTAATTTGTTCTGGAGGTCCGTTCTTAACCTGAAACTGTTCTTAACCTGAAGCACCACTTTAGCTAATGGGGCCTCCTGCTGCCACCGTGCCACCAGAGCATGATTTCTGTTCTCATCCTGAAGCAAAGTTCTTAACCTGAAGCACTATTTCTGGGTTAGTGGAGTCTGTAACCTGAAGCGTATGTAACCTGAAGCATATGTAACCCGAGGTACCACTGTATTAGTCCATTCCATAGTATTTGAAGTACCATTTGGATCACGAAAATATGAAGCTGGCTTCTGAGACCACCATAAACCTACGATGAAGTAGAGGTTATACTGAAAGGCATCCCTCTCTTCATAAAAGTCTGCAGGCCAAATTAAATCCAATCCAGGATTGGATTTCCTGACCTGTTGGGTTTTTTTCTTTGTTTGCAAAAAATCCCCAATTAAACAAACAATGAAACAATGACATCCTCCCCACGCAATTCCCTTGGTAAAAAACTGCACATGCATCCAAAAGCTCATTTGCTCTGCTAGGGAAAATGGTTGCACTAAAGGGGCAAATCAAAGCTTGACAGGTGGCAATCTTTTAGGTCACTTAAAAAGGGATGAAAACACCCACCTGGTGCAAAGTGACAACTGTCAGTTTGCAAGAGAGCTACCCAGCAGATCCTGCACCCTTCTTGGAGGCCAATAATTTCCTGGGTATTGGGGGTGGGGGGTGTTTGCAGATCCCACTGCTGACAAACTTTAAACTTACATATGTGAAACCTTTGGCAAGAGAAAGGGACAGTTTGCACTGTGTAATCACTACTTTGACAAAAGTGACGCTCCCCTCCGCCCTGGCCATGAGAGGTATCTTCTTGTCATTAAATAAGAGCTTTGAATCCCCTCAAAGAAAATTTTGCTCTGGAGTCAAACCTTGAGAAAATTCAGTCTGGGAATAATCTCAGTCTAATTGGAATGATATTTATTTGCTTATTTCTTCAAATTTATAACTCCCCTAAAAAGGTCCAGGGTAGCTTACAATAATAAAATTACATTAAAACAATTTCAAGCAACACTATAACACATTACGGGCAGCAGTTGAACTCAGCAGTATGAGAAAGGCTTCTTTGTGCTGATGAAGAGAGAAGTTTGTTTGTCTCAAATTTAACCCAATATAATGAGATTATGCAGCAAAAGCAAGATCATACCTCTCATTGGGTTGGTATACGTACATAAGTTACATATGTAAGAGGATCGTTTATCGTGATTCCTGTTCTTATGTAACTGCCTTGTTTTATACTTTCTGCATGTCCCATGATCATATTATAAAAGTAGTTGCTTTCTATGTGATAAATCAAGCACTGCTAGGAGTTGTATTTCTTATCAATATATTGTATTTCCAATGTATTTCTTATCAATAAAAATCAATAAAAGGAAATTATTCTGAAAGTGTGGCCCAGAGGAAAAATGTTTGAGAACCACTGGTCTAGAGAGAAGGTCTCCTGTATTCTTAGGTTCCTTAGTGTCCTGGGAAACCTCATCCATTTGGGGGCCCCTGAGGCTTGAACTGTTATGGGGGGGGGGTCCCTTCACAACCAGCAATGAGGTCTGGGTAACTTCTAACCTCTTCCATGGGCTTGTTCCACAACACATCACCACACCTTTACAATGTCTGTGCTACTGACTCTCAAACTTAGGGATTGTTGAAATATATACAACAAAAAATTAACCAATTTGAATAATGTGACTCAAATTTGGTATACTAGACCCAAAAAGTTTAAGCAGTATGGACTAAAATTGCTTCTGGGGCCCATCTGGGATTAGAGGCCCTCAAACTTAAGCTTTGTTAGTTTCATAGTGGATCCGCCTGTGACCTCTTCTAATGTAGAACTGTCACAAGAAAATATGCAAATCTGTAAGAAAATTGCATTCTAGCCATATTTATGAGTCTCTTACGTTTGTTACTAACGCCAGTAAAACACATGCAGGAACAATCAGGCAGTACTCACAGAAGTGGCCATTTGTGTAGGGTGGGTTGGCTTGTTGTGCATGTCTGCCAGGCTAGAACCAGAAACAGGACTTGCCTAAATCCCATGGTAGGCGACGCAATGTGAATTATGAACTTCCCCAATTCACGAGTGATCCGCAAACCAAAAATTATTTGCTGATTCTGCAAATAACTTAAAATAACGAATACATTGGAGAAGTCTGCGATCTGGTCTCAATCAGTTCTCAAGCACCAAAAAGGTGAAACTTGCCAGATAAATATTATGTTACTAATTATTCACCTAGCTGTGTTTTACACTTACGGGGCTCTTTTACAGATAATGTTTCAAAACCATTCACAAGGAATTCATTGCAAATATCTCACGGGTCACTGAGTTCCCTGAAAGCTGGGTCAGATATTCAAAGGAATACTGTGGAAACACTGAATCATGTACTTAATATTCCTTCTACACTGCAGAGTTGCATAAAGAGGAAAAAAATCAGCATAACCTTCAGGACATGCTATTTTTAGTTGTAAGAATGACCTTGGCATCTGCAATGAGGTGGGTGTGGCTATGAAGGAGAGGGCTATTGATGGCTACTAACCACCATGGCTATGCTCTGCCTCCACACTGGAAACCGCAGGTTTCCCGCAGGCTAATGGTCAGCTGCTGTGAGGATGTGGGACTGGATGGGCCATTGGGGAATCCAGGAGGTTCTTCTCATGCTCATGTCATGACTGATCACACTGATTTCGATGAAAACCAAGCCCACCCAATGTATTTGTAAACATTTCTACCACTCACATTTTAAACATTTTTCAAGGTCTTTTGTATACCTCTTGATCTACTCAAAATGCCCAGGGTTTTAGCATCAAGTTGGCCAACTGCCATCTTTGTAAACTTAATCCCCCCTCCCTCCCTGTTCTGTCTTTTCCAGGCTGCTGTAGCAGAGACTTCTAACTCCTTTCATTTCCTTCAGTAGCCTTTCCCCATGGCTGACTGACACCCAGCCTGGAAATAAGCTAGGCGAGACAAAGCGTAGAATGCGGACCAAGTAATAGGATCCACAAGGAAACTGCAAAAAGAGTATATGAAAAGGACAGGGACAAAATTGGCTGCCTGGCCCGGCATTTTAACTCCACCCTGGCCTAGATGATATTCAAAGGGCTGAGATCTGTCATTTTGCATAGCTATCTAAATACCTAATCTTATATTCACTTTGTACTACCCGCTTTTGATTTAAAACAATTCCGCCCTCCAAAGTTTTATTGTTGAAGTAAGAAATTTGATGATTTGGAAGCGTTTACAGTGGAGCATATTTCGTGGTTATTGTTCTTGTGATGCGTCCAATACAAACCACTTTAGGAAAGCTCTGTTTTCTGCACTTTAAATCCACTTTTGCAGAATAGAGGTTTTCCAACTGGCTGAGGAGGTGGGCTTTCTACTTTTCATTTAATGGATTCTCTGTGAGGAATGTGGCTTTCATTATTTTATTACATTTTTATTCCACCCTTCCTCCAAGGCACTTGGGGCGCCCCCCTCCCCCGCAGTTTATTCTCATAGCAACCATGTGAGCTGCGTCAGGCTGAGGGATAGTGACTGGTCCAAGGTCACCAAATGAGCTTTATGGACTCCAGGCCCCTGTGCCATCCAAGCTTCACTGACTGCTTCTTGTCATTCTTTTCTTTATATCAAATTAGGGGGTGGGGGGTGAATAAATAGGCAACTACTTGAGCCTTCTGGTTGGGGTAAGAACAGCAGCAGGCTGAGAAACCTTGCCTTAGTAGAAATTTGGACATCTCTAAGACCCCTTGAAGGGATGCGGGTGGCTCTGTGGGTTAAACCACAGAGCCTAGGACTTGCCAATCAGAAGGTCGGCGGTTCGAATCCCCGCGACGGGGTAAGCTCCCGTTGCTCGGTCCCTGCTCCTGCCAACCTAGCAGTTCGAAAGCATGTCAAAGTGCAAGTAGATAAATAGGTACCACTCCAGCGGGAAGGTAAACGGCGTTTCCGTGCACTGCTCTGGTTCGCCAGAAGCGGCTTAGTTATTCTGGCCACATGACCCGGAAGCTGTACTACGCCGGCTCCCTCGGCCAGTAAAGCGGGACGAGCGCCGCAACCCCAGAGTCGGCCACAACTGGACCTAATGGTCAGGGGTCCCTTTACCTTTTAAGACCCCTTGAAACTGCTCTGAAGAACCTGAGGGAGCTTAAAAAGAAAAGGAAAAAAGGGGAAAAAAAGGATTCCATTGAAGGAAACTGCTGAAGAGGAGGCAGAGGAGAACCCCTCTGCTGTGT
This sequence comes from Podarcis muralis, assembly GCF_964188315.1. Lineage (NCBI taxonomy): Eukaryota > Metazoa > Chordata > Lepidosauria > Squamata > Lacertidae > Podarcis > Podarcis muralis. Next base: position 58,903,466 of record NC_135666.1, read on the forward strand.
GTCCTGGACTGTCACGGACTTCACCTTTACTTGCTGCACACTCAAGCAGGGTCATTGATCTTAATGGAAAGTGAATCCAGTTCTGGCTAGCTGAAGCTTCCAAGCAGGTTTTATTCTCTCCTTGCACTGTCCGTCCTTTGCGAGATGGTTTACAGCTGCCTCGCACTGACGACATGGCAGCCCCTGTTTGCTTTCCTATGGTGATAAGTGGAGAATGCTGAGCAACCACTGGGGTGTGTGCCAGCTTGACAGGGCAAGGTTAACCTTCACCTCTCCCTCTTTGTTTGCAGGCGTCCCTCTGGCAGCAGTCATCCTAGGAATTAACTTTTCGGCCAAAAAGAGGGCATTTGTTTTCTGTAGCGATGCCACGACCAAATCCAAATGCAAGCAACTGGGAATTTAACCAGAAATCCAGTTCCTCTGCATGAGAAATGAGGGCTGAAACACAACCCTGATTGTGCATTGACACTTGTTAAATGACTGCAACGCAGGAAGGAGGCCAAGATGTGAGGGAACCATGACTCAGGATGTTGCTGCAATGCTGGGGACAAATGTCTCACGTCACAGAGTCACCATACATGAGGCTTACGGAGAAAAAAGCAGTTATTGCTAGTTATTTCTTGGCCTTTTGGCTAAGATCAAGCGTAGTTTCTAGTGACCCAGAATCAGGGCAGGGCCAGGACAGTAAGCTACACAAATATGTGAATGGTTCAGCAATTGCTCACAATGGCTCTTTGGCTTGCTTTAGTAATATTGAACTGTATATTGATTATTACTACTTATATTTGAAAAAAGCTAAAATAAATATGTACTCCTGGACAATAATGTTGCATAGTATTCGGCAAGGATCTAAGCAACACGTTTGTAAAGAGACAAGCTAGTTCTGGTCCCCACCACCACACAAGTCTTACGTGCACACACATGCACTGTTATGAACATTGGCTATGCTACTGTTAATTTTATATATATATATCTGTCACATGCAAGGTGAAAAGACCTTTGCAACCTTTTCTGGTGCTCCCCCTCTTCATGACCCTGTGAGGCAGGTCCCTAAGGTGGTGGGGAACTGAAGGCAGTGCATTTGATCAAAACTACAAAATGAATTTGTGTATTGGTGTATACAAAATGAATTGGTGAATTGATCTCAGCTCGGAAATGGTTACAGCCCCATCCATCTAGTCCCTTCAGTACAATCCACTATGACTTAAGATTTTCATTTGTATCTGATACAGAACTATGAATAATAATAATAATAATAATAATAATAATAATTTTAATATTTGTACCCCGCCCATTTGACTGGGTTGCCTCAACTACTCTGAAACGGCATCCTTTTTTGTTGGGATGTGAATAGATGCCAGGAGAGGATATATTTATTAGATAATTACCTCAGAGTTCGGCAGAGTGCATCCCTTTGCAGGTTAAAAGGAAGCTAAGATTGGCTAGTTTTAACCTTTTAGTTTAAATAATCCTGAATGCTTTAAGACAGTCTGGATTTTTCTGGTAGTTCCCCCTTTCCTACCCCCCCAAAATAACAATCACACAACGTCATGTAAAATGCAAAACAGCATTTACTCACTCAGAATACTTGTGGAAGAGTAACAGATAAAGCAACTTTGTTCCGGCACACTTAAAATGTTAATTCAGTTAGAAAGACATACTTAATTCTTGCTCAAAATGCAGTCTTTTTAAAAAATAGATTTTTATTAAAAGTTTTCAACATAAAATGAATTAAAAATCACACTAATCTGGAAAGGAAAAAGCAAAAAGCAAGAAAAGGGAAAGGAAGGAAATAGGAAGAGAAGAACAATGGGCAATTACCAAGGCCTCCATCAAAATTAAATCTTAACCCTTATTCCACACATGAAGCTCACACTTGGCAGAGATGTTGTCACGTTGCTGACAGAGCAGAGAGAGATGGAAAGAGGAAAGAGAGTGTGTCTGGGCAGGCAGTACAATCTATAGCTCAGCCCTACTGCCATCAGGGCACAGTGTCTCTCACAAAGTTGCCTCGAACAGAGTTTTCCTAATGTGCCTGATTGCAGTCCATTGGACTTTGGTGGCCTTCCCCGCCCTTTTCGTTGTTGTTTCAGAGTTGATTTCAACTCCTACCCCACCCCAGAATTGTTTTACAGTCTACCAGTATAATCAGATTTCTTAGAATAAAGGTTGTGCTTTGCTAAGGCCCTGCATCAGGAGTAATACAGAAAATTTAGGAGCACGTAATCAAGTGGATATGTGGACGCAGTGCATGGAATTAAAGGATTTGGCTGTTTCCAGACTTTACAACTGATGTGATTTGAAACTTCCTTAAAACTTATTCCTTAAAACTTCCTTTAAATAAACGAAGGCTCCTTTTTATAATCCTGAGTCATTGGTGGTTGCATTTCCCCCCCTCTGCACAATATTTGCTATTACAGTTATTTAGTGCCTGTAACAAATGCATAAATAACATCTGTTTCAAGAGGTCAGGCCATTTTGCCTATAGCAGCAAGATAATATACAGCTCTGGCTTTTTCTTCTTTCTTTCCAATGAAATGTACAGCTTGTGCTCCATACAACACATCTATCTATTCAGCCACTTAAAGTATTAAGCCATCTAAGCTACAGCAAACTCCGGCCTTTTCAGCAAATGGAAGTTCTGCAGTCAGTGGGATCCCAGAAAAAAATAAAAGTTTTGTTGGTTTTATATCCCTCAAGATCTCTCGTATTTTAAATCCTTGAGAGCTACTTAGCTATGCCAAGAAGCTTAAGGGGACATGCATGATTCATACATGGTATTTGATTCTTATCCTCCCCATTTGGCCATCACAACAACCCTGTGAGGTAGGTAAAGCTGAGAGAGGGAGAGGGAGAAAGAGAAAGAAATAAAGAAAAAGAGAAAGGGGGGGGGTGGCCCAAGGTGATCCAGGGAACTAAGACAGCAGAACACTCTGAAAGTCTGTTATTGTTGTGATTACACTTGCAGTTAGTGTGCTGTTGACCTTGCTGCTAGGAATTCCATCAGAAATGAAGCACTGTGGTGCTATCGCTAGAGACTCTCCTCCTTCAAGAGAGGGGAGTGGTTGTGGTCGGAAGCCGGACTCCGCCTCAAGCAGGGGGCGTTAGCCCCCTGCCTCCCACTGCGGTTAGGCATTGGAATAATGTGTTGTGGTGTGTCGAAGGGCTAGGTGTGGCCATCGCCTATGCCTTCAATTTTTGGGTATTCCGTTAAAGGAATCTGGCGGTTGTGTATTCTGTCCGATGCCTGCTTGGCAGGGGGCCATGGCAAGACCCTCGGTGACATCAGGGGAGAGCCTATAGTTGGATTAGCATCAACAGGCTCCACCTACTGGTGAATAAACCCCCCTGTTTTAGACTCACCCCTCTCTGAGGGGGTGGAGTCAGCTGACGTAATCCAATGCCTAAGCCAATAGCTTTTCACTTGCTGTAATCAAGAAAGTTGTGGCCTTTTCTTGCCCATTAACCTTATATCACGTGTCCTCGTGTTTTCATTCCACTACGCGGGGATCGGGTCCTTGAACCACAACCTTAGGATACCAGACCACAGGACTGGTCTGCCTGCAAGTCTATACTGCGTGTTGGCCTTATGTAAGTGCAGAAGTGTATGCAATGAAGTATTTTATAAAAAAAACTGATTGATTTTATCACTGCAATACAATCTGATAACATCAAACTACCTCTTTATTTTATTTTAGCATTTCTTAGCATCTTTACAGCAAAACGAGTCCTGTATTTTAACCCAAAGAAGCTATTTTGGCATGCACGTTGGAGTATATCTACACCTAAAGAGACCTCCAGTTCAGACAGATTATTGTACTTCCCAAACTAAAATAACAAACAGACTCTTGACATTTATTCCAAGAGAGGAAAGGAGTGAAAAAGAGAACTGACCTTCAGACGTTTATGCATTCCTTCTATGTCTCACTTTGCATTGTTGCTCCATCGGAAAAATTCTGTCTGCGGGGGAGTGAATAGGTATTTTCCAAGCTTGGAAGACTTGTATGCTGCTTTGCTGACTGGTGTGATGGTGTAGCTCTCCTCGTACTCTGATTGCAGAGATGATACACATAGGGTATGTTACTGATTAGAATGACAATCTTTTAGGAAATGCGAATATTCTTGGAAAATTTACTTTTTCTTCCTCAGTTTGCAGCAGCTTGCTTAATCTTTACTGTCTGTTTCTAGTTATAAAGCCAAGCATCCCAAACACAATACTGGCAATACTATGAATTACTATGACTATATTGAATTGTATCAATTGTTTTGATGAATTGGTTGCTGTTTTTAGCTTTATATGCTATTGCATTTGATATTCTAGCAATCCGTGTTCGAAACTCCCATTGTTCTGGGTGCATTTTACGACAGGGAATTTCATTAGAGCGAGCAGTTTCTGAGCTCTGGGTGCAGTACTGGGCCTAAGATTTCAGATTAAAACTGCAGAGTGGAAGGAAAGGGGGACCTTTTTCTGCCTCCCCGCTTCCAGCTACTCTCTGAAGACAGGAGAAGAGACCCTCTTAATAATTTTAGGGGGTGGGAAGGGGAAGGACTGGACCATGTGAAAAATGAACATAGTATTTTAGCTGCAGTCCATTCATTTTCAGCTTTGTATTCTTGTTATAAAAAAGCACATCTAGACATTCTATTGTTGCGCCCTTAACCTAGGTTTAAGGTGCCATTTAGCTCCTATATCTCAGTTTCTAACACTGCTAGCAATTGCAATGCTTGTTGCTGTATTGATGCTTCTGTGATTATCGTGAGCCGCTTTGAGCTCAACATTGGTTGTTGGGAAAGCGGAATTCAAATATTAAATCAACACTACTCAACACAGCACACCAGCTATGCATGGCAGTCCAGCAGCAGTTGCCAAACACACCTGGTAAGTCACAGTACATTGCTGGTAGGTTGTTCTGCCTTGTGGGAAAGAAGGGAACACAGTCCAGTGGTTGTGCTTTGCACACTGACGTTTTATCCCTGGCATTTCCAGTAGTCATTAATGAGGAAAATCTCTATCTGAGAGCTGCTGGCAGGCATTACTGGGTTAAATAGACGATAGTCTGATATAGTGGAAGACAGCACCATACATCCCTAAACTGGGCAGTTTTAATTTACGTACACCCTGGAGGAGAACCAAGACTTGAATTAGCAGCCTTTGAGGGCTACTAGTTAAATCACTTCTTCAAATGATCACAACATTGTCTTCTTAAACTTTGCACAAGGAATTGAGCGAATGGCCAAGTTTCTCTTTCCTCTTGCCAGCTTTATAGCTCTTGGGGAAAACATGCCAATCCTCTTGCATTATATAGGTAACGGGGGCTGTGGCCTTGCTCACTCTGCTCCCCAAGCTCCCCCCTCTCCCCCTATATTAGCCCACCAGAACTTGCCCTGTCTCCACCCATGAAACTACCAAACTCCCTTTTCACCTTTCAAATCCCATTTCTGAAGTCCCTTCTTCTCCTTTTCTGCAGCCCAACATGGGACCTCTGTTTTCACGTCCAGCCCCATTTCCATGCCTCCTCCGCCTCCTTCTTTTGTACAACCCCCTCTTGCACACAAACCACCCCATGGTAGCATCCTGCATCTTCCTTCTTAAAAAGCCACCATCCCCTCCTGTTCTTCAGGACCTTTCATGCCCCTGTGATCATCTTCAGCCCCATTCCCATGCCTCCTAGTCCCTTCTTTACTCAAACCCCTGTTGCTGAAAACCACAATTTTCCTCTGTATACCTCCACTCTTTCTTTACTCAAACCTCTGCTGTTGTTTGCTTAGATTGATATTTTAAAATATGATAAAATACAGTTGTTACGTAAAAGGTTTTGTATTAAGTTAATGTAGGAATACTGAAAGGTCAATATAACAGAATGTTGTGCTTCTTACTAATATGCTATCATTTAGAGTTTGTATGACACATGAAATGTCTACATTCGTTAAATATAATGTGGTTTATTTATTTTTTAAAAAAGCATTTTGATAAGACTACCGAAATTTGGGGGCATGCAATTGTTGCTGATGATTTCATTTTTGCAGAATTCTAACATGATATTATGGGGTTGCAGTTCGAAAGGAGGCATTCTGGATCTCAGCAGGATGGTGGAACTCTTGGGAACGGTTCAGAAGGCGGCAGAAATCAACACCTGGAGCTACATCAACCAAGGAATGTGAAGAAAGTCTACTGCAGCTCCAGCAGGGAAGAGCTTGAAGAGAACGTGTGGTACCCAGATAGCGCTGAGTGACTCTCCCTGCGTGAGCTGTGCAATTGCTGCCTGCTCTGATCTTCATGCAGGCTGTCACAGTTGGTTAGAGTGAGGCAAACAGTACTCTCCTCACCACTGTGTTGTTTTATTTCATTCAAAATGATATTATTTTGGCACCCCACCCCGATAGGAATAAGTTAGAGAATTTGGATAACAGGCAGAGCAAAAAGCATGCCGAAAACCAGCCTTTGAAGTTGCAATGTGGCACCAGGAGGATTCCTCCAAACCACAGTCAGCAGTGGTACAACTCCCCAGGAAGACTGGGTGAGGAAGCCAATAGGCTCTTGATAGTTACTCACTATGAATTTAAAATATTTAAATTGAGTTCTGAATGTTTTCTGAGAGAGCGAAGAACACAAATGAAAGAAACAACTTGCTTATCAGGCTGTGCTATGGTGGACTAGTAGAGAACCACTTTTTAGCACAATTCAAAGTGCTGGTAATGATCTATGAAGCCTTACATGGCCTAGGTCCAAGCTATCTGAAAGACCATATTCCCTCGTAGGAACCGGCCTGGGCTTTGAGATCTTTGAAGGAGGCCCTTCTCCGGGTCCTGCCACCCTCACAGGAGCATTTGGGGGGGGATATGGGAGAGGGTCTTCTTGGTGGCTTCTCCTTAGAGAAGCTCTCCTTGCTGTCCTCCTGCCAGCAGGTGGAGACTTTTCTTATTCCAATAGGATTTGGGGAACTGACTGCTTTCAATGAAAGGGTTGGTGCCATGCTGTTTTGTTGCAATTATTTCTATGAGTTTAATTGATTTTATATATGTATATAGTTTTACTTCTAGCAATGTTTAATGACTGCTTTTTCCCTATGTTTTTAGCGGTTCTCATTTTTATCTGTAAGCTGCCTAAAGTCCCATCAGAGCATATCTCCCTCCTTGGGTTTCTATCCCTTCCTCTGTTTTAAAAAAGAGATTCCAATAATTCTCAGAACATTTTTTTAGATAAACTCCAGCCATATTCTTCTTCTGTCTTTGTTCTCCCTTCTCCCACCTCTTTCCTCAACTACTGGGTGATGGTAAGGACAAACTTCTGAAAACTCAAACTCATAGTTATCAGAATACAGTGGTACCTCGGGTTAAGAACTTAATTTGTTCTTGAGGTCCGTTCTTAACCTGAAACTGTTCTTAACCTGAGGTACCACTTTAGCTAATGCGGCCTCCTGCTGCCGCCACACCGCCGGTGCGCGATTTCTGTTCTCATCCTGAGGTAAAGTTCTTAACCTGAGGTAATATTTCTGGGTTAGCGGAGTCTGTAACCTGAAGCGTATGTAACCCGAGATACCACAGTACAACAATAATGTTTGCCTTTAAAAACTGGATAACATGGACTGATATCTGAGAGTGAATCAGATATAGTGGCTACTGCCTCTTTCAGCTTGGGCATGTTTTAATTTAATGTACCTAAATGGAAGTAAAAGTTATCAGACATTAATGTCATCATTATTATACTGCAATAGAGGTTTCTAAACATGCTGGTGTTTATAATTTTGAATACTAAAAAAAGAAATATTACCACATCAGTGTAATACTAAGAATGGTTTTAAAATCATATCTTCTCAAATCAATCATTCTTTGCATTCATGTTTAAGCTTGATTTTATGATCTTGCAAGAACACTCATTATCACCTACTCTACAATTTAGATAAGCATTCATAAATCAAACATCACAGAAAAAGCATCACATCTCCAGGGAGGGTTTGGTAAAGATTCCTTCCTGAAACCCTGGAGAGCTGCTGCCAGTCTGTCGCTTAGTACAGTGCCGGATTTGGGGGAGTGTGGGCAGTTCCCCCACACAGGGGGCGCAAAATGTAGAAGATCCCTAATTGAGGAGGTCCAGTTGTGGACACCAAATTTTGCCTTTGCTCAGAGTGCCAGATTACCAAAGTCTGCCCTTCCTTGGTATAAGACAGCTTCTTATGTTCCTAAAAATAGCAGTTTTGCAACTTTGGAAGAGGCTGCAGAGAGAGGGAGGGAGGGAGAACGAACCTTAGGTGAGGCGCCCCTCTCTGGATTATGTTTCTCTGTTGTAAGAGTGTCCATAATTTGCCTCCACTCATTGTAAGGTTGCACATTGGTAAATGAAGCAAGAGCAACACAAGCGCCAATGTCTCCAAGGCACTCTTCTCCAAAGGAAACCAAGTCGCAAAAGCTTCCCTGCTCCACGAACTTGTCACCACTCAGGCCAACGGGTACCATGCAAACACATGGGCTCTGTGGCTGGTCCCATCAGGACCAGATGTCTCTGAGCAAAGCAGAACCTCTCCACTCCCCTTGTCCCCTTACATAGAACTGCATGCCTTTGGAAAACTTTGCTGTCTGAAATGCATGCTTCTTCTGCGCCTCCCTCCCTGTTGTTGTTTTTTAAGCATCTTAAATTGAATCTTTTCAGATATGCTTTCCCCAGTTAATTAGTATTTTCCTTTTCTTCTAATCCCTTATGGCTCTTTCTTCCACACCATTAAAAAAAAGAAGTTTAATTTCTCAGCTCTCTGATCTTTCTCAGTTTTATTTTAGATATTAGGCCTGAAGGCAGGGCCATTGTCTAGGTTTAACAAATGTATGGCGCCTAGTTTATGTGAGTGCTTAATAAATAACAATAATGAAAAGTATAATAATAATAATTATAATAATAATTACTAGCATTATTATTATTATTACTACATAATCTAGAGTGTGTTACTGTGTGTTATGAATGTGGTTCAGCTCCCAGCCAAAATTATACATCAAGTAACAAGTGCAAGTAACAAGTAACAAATGGCCTCTGCCCTATTTGTGGACAGAGATATTGGTGGGGTGAAGTGGGGAGTTTCCACCAGTGGCCCTTTTCTAGTAGAGGTGAGAAAAAGAAAAAGAAACTCTGAAAAGTTCCCAGAGAGAGTGTGATGGCCTGGGAATCCGTTTCAGAGGGTGAACCGGAGGAATCCCAGCCGGCACAGGAGTCCCCGCCTCCAGGGCCAGCTGAACTGGGGCAGAGCCTTGATTCTGAGGAGCCTGCACCTGTGCCGGATCCTCAGGAGCAGGCACCAGGTGAATCCACTCTGGCTCCGGAGGTGGTTGAGGACTCAGTGCCTACAGGTGAGTCTCCCCCGGGGCCCAGTAACCCTTCAGCCTCTCCTGAACTGCAGAGGCTCAGGGCAGAGAGGCGAAGGGAACTGGTTTCTCCCAGGAGGAGTGCTCGCCTTAAGGCCAGGAGAGGCGGGTCTCCTGGGGGCCAGGACCGCCCCTGGCCTCAGAGAAGATAAAGGCCAGTCAGCCCGGTCCCAGGTTGTGGGAGCAACATCGTCGTTGAGTACCTGCTCCTGTTCGGACCCAGACCTGACCCTCCAGTGTTCCTGTCCCCACTCGGCTTCCTGCTTCGGACCTCGCCCCGCTCCTTGCGAACTGTTTCCAGGCTAGTGACCCAGGACCGGACTTTGACTACGTCAATGGTAACCTTCCCCCCCGGGACCAGCATAGAGAGATCTTCTGAGAAGTTTTGGCTCAGCTCAGTAAATGTCCCAGTAGTAGCTCTGGTGAGGGGGAAATCTTAACATATTGCATTATAGAAAAGAGATGCCCACCACTTAATGGCATGGCAAGGTCATTGCTGCAGTTCAATCTGGATGTGACAGGACCTTTTTAATATCATGTGGGTTACTGTGAGAAGATTAAATGATCTTCCAGTGACTGCCCCTATTCAAATCAGGGATGGAGCAAATGAAGAGACTATGGGGGGGGGGGGGTGTTTTACAATTATTATCCAGGCTTCTTTACCTGTTCTGCTTGGGGAAAACAGAAAAATTATGTAGCCAGGTCTGTCACTCTAGCACCTTAAAAAAAAATCACCCACTGAAGTTAAGGTCTGTGCCTATGTGGTCATGACACAATTTTCTATAAATGGGTCTTAAGTACATAATTATATGATAGACCCAAACAGTTCCAAAAGAGTTGCTGCAGGCTATTGTGTAAGCAATACTCCTTTGAGAAACGTATAAATACATGTAATTCAGTACATAATACACATGTTTAAAAAACTGCCTAATTACGTCGTTTCCCAAGAGACTGCAAAGGCTCCAGAAGTGCTGCTCCAGTCTCTCGCGTACACAAAGTGTGTTTTATAACCTACTATGAATCTCTCCCATTCTCTTTCCCCGGAGGTGGGGGCCAGGGGGGAAGGGCAGTGGCAAGGAAACTGAATACAAAACACCTACTGTAGGTTTAATTCAAAGGACAATGCACAATGTTGATATAACGTGTGTCATGCAAACCTTGGGAAGCCAAAAGACGTTGAGAGCGGAGACTGTCTGAACCTCGTTCTCTGGTACCATTTTTGTAGAGTCTCCCCTCCCCGCTGCAACACACTTTGTTTTCCTATAATCTGCCAGATAGCTTAAAATAAGGCCATTTCTGAACTCGTTACATTTCTGGACCTCCATCATTCAGTTACATAAGAAGTTCTAAGACATTCACAGAGATAAAATGATGTATGGAGTGTTAGAGGAGGGGCAGTACCTCTGGTGAGGGACATGATGCACTCCATCTGGGGTGGTTGTCCACAAGTGGTCCCCACCCTGCCCTAAGCTGTCTCCTGTGGCTCCTAGAAGCTAAACCAGGTGAGGGTAGCTGATGGGTCTCAAACCCTTGGTGAGTTAGGGACTTCCCCCGCAGGCTCTGGCAGACAGAGCAGCTGAGACGAACAGTGGGTTCGACAGTCAAGAAGGCGGTTTCTGCATGTGCTGCAGAGGGAAGTGTGGGGCAGATGGGGCTTGTCAAATCTGGGAAGGTAGCCCATCTATGAGAATGAAAACTCTGGTCCTAAACCTCCACTGCCTTGAGATATATCCTCAAGGCTAAGGAGGAAACCCTACACAAATTCAGAATGGAGTCCCTAAGATGGTTGGATGACTCCTTGCACGCCTCCTTCTGACAACTCCTGCAGCCAAGCTGGTGGCAAACGTCTTGCCCTGCTTCCCTTTGGACCACATCAGTGAGGCCGAGAGTTAGTAAGGTAGGTTAGTGTGTGAAAGCGTGACTGCCCAGTATTCTAAGAAAGGATCTGAGCCTTCATTTCCCAATCCTCATCCAACGCTCTAGCTACTGGCACTACTGGCTCTCAGTCAATCCTATGGCAGTGCTGAAACTGGCAAAAACCACTCTTTTAAGACAGAATTTATGGAGTCTGGGATGCCTCTTTGATGACTAAATTTGCCCATTTGGCATGCACCAGAGAAGGCTGAGAACTAGACAAGCATTTTATAGAAGAATGGCCACTGTTTAGGATATTTTGGGATCTTAGTATATGTTTATAGATCATTTTCCTTAAGACAACAATATTTGTGCACTTTAAAAGATTGTCTGTACTCCCGTACATTGCTATGCTGTTCTCTTATTATTTTTATTATTTTTGTGGGGGGATTTATTAAATTAAACTATCAGAATCAGCTGCAGCTGGGTGTCCATAAGAATACTGTATCTCTCCCCCCCCCCCCGTTTCTTATTGGGTGGCTTTATTTGGGCTCAGCCTTTTCCAGTTTTTCAGGTCTGGGGAATGTTGGCACGTGGTTAGTTTAGGGAATGCTTCTTGCACAAGGTCACCCAAATATGTTTAATTCTGAGGCAGGAAGTTAACGCATTGTTTGAATATTTGCCTAATGCACTGAACGAGCACCCAAGCTGTCCATTAAACATGGAACGCTTTGTACAGGAATGAAATTGAGAAGAGGAGGCATGCATAAATAAAACAATTTCATTCCCGGAGATAGTTGTTGGGGTTTTTTTTAAAAGGGGGAAAAACCAACGGTCCTCTTCTTGTCTGTATAATTTCAAAACGTGGCAGTAATCTTAACAGCATGACTTTTCTTCTTTCTGATGCTTCAGTGATGTTCCATGCACTTCAGCCATGCCATTTAATCAACAATTGCCTCCATATAACGGAATGTCTCTGGGCTTGCTCAGATGGGAAACAAGAACTTAGTGTATCGTTTTAGTTTGGTATCTCAAGCTGTCACAACGAAACTGAAATGTGGAATCCATTGCTGTGTCCTGCCTTTGAAAAGTGCGCGTCATTGACTTTGGAGCCACATTGAAGCAGGATCCCATCATGTTAATTTCAGTGGGGTTTCTGGCTGCTTTGCTGCTGAATGTGGTACAGATGGCTTCTTTCATCCCCCCCCCCCCAAAGCTTCAGCTGAATATGCTATTAGGATGGGCTTTTGAGCATAAATCTTGAATCTGAACTACATCAAAATTTATTGATTTTTCCTCTTCCAGATTTCAGCTTCGGAGACTGCATATGTCTTTACCTCAAACAATAAAAACAGGGTTTTCAGGCAGTTAAAGTGGTGGTAGACTGAGTATACAATCTAACCATATGATTCATTTAACCATCTAACTGTGTTGTTTTAAACCAAATTCACCCATTGCACAATGTGCAATATCACCTGGTCCCACCTAGCGAAGGAGGCAATATTTTAAAGACAAAAAGCAGGCAACCATATCACAACAGAATCTATTATTGCATAAAGGGTGACAGCCAAAGGTTTTGCTGTAGCGTTATGAAAAGCTGCTTAACTTAATTCCCAGGGTGAGCTCTATAGTATTGTTTAGAAACTTCCTCAGAGGAGTCTGCTATGAGTAAGGAAGAAAATGGAAACATCCTATATATACCAAGAGGGAACTGATTCCCTGAATATCTGCCCATATGGAACCAAAATGGCACCATTCATATACAAATATTTAAATTTTGTAAACAAAATACATATGGTATTGGCCCATACTTCTTCCAGCCCTCCTTTCAGAGACCATTCTTTCCTTCAGCCATCAGTATAAACTAACAATATTCTCCTTCTTCTTAACATCCACCCTGTACCCCAGGAATGGGTTACAACAATGCATGGTTGTAGCCAGTGCTAGCTGTACTCAAGAGTAGACCCACTGAAATGAATTAACCTGTTAGTCATTTCCACTTATTTCAGTGGGTCTACTCTACATAGGACTAGCATTGACTACAACCCACAATATTAAAATAAATTAAAACAAAAGTTTTATTCAACATTAAGTGAGCTTCTTGACCTATCGGATAATTTCTGTCCTCCCATTTCAGACAATATAGACTTGCCACCGACAAGAAACATGGAGAATTATGGGAGGCATTTTTGCTATATCTTACGAGAAAGTTTGAAGCTATTACTCTGCCTCTCTGTGCTTAGCAAAGGGAAGAACCAAAACCTTTGAGTTACAAAAATTCCCACCACTCCACCCGCCAGCAATATGGTGTTGTATAAGAAATACCACCAAGAATTATTTTTATCATTATGTAGTTCCCTGTTTATTGGAGAGATGAAAGGGCCCTTCTGTATGGAATATTCCACATGGTTGTCCATTTGATGGCATTGCTGTTCAAGATCTTGTTCCAAAGGAGCTGTGTGATGTCTCGCTTTAACGATGAACAAATGTGCAACTTTCTCGGTCATCCACTGATCTGCATCTCCATTATTATTGGAATGTAACCCACAAACAGATTTCTTCTTTTAACTTTTTATTAAACTTGTTCTCAAAGAGGCTTAAATGTCATGCTGCCCAGTGTGCTCTGATAGGCTTATGATTCCCCAGGGCATCTGTTTATGAGGTGAGAAACGCCACAGGCGTAGGCCAAACTTTTTCATTTTTGACTTCAGAAGTTGCTTCTCGTGCGAATGTTGGCATACCAGCTCATGCATAGCTTATTGAGAATCTAGGAACTGAGATGTACTTGGCTTGAGATCTTGCCAGCTTTTGTTTTCTGCCTTGATTTCCCTTGCAGTCTTACAGGATGGTCACTCAAGACAGATAATATTCTGTGAGAGCGTATCCAAAATAATTATCCTCTTTCTCTTCAGCTGAAATCCACAGAATGCTTGAAACCAGAGAGGATCTTATAAACACACAAGTATCTCAGCAATTGTAAACATTTTGCAATTGTTCCATGTGTCTCAGAAATGCCTGCTTTCCACACTGTCTGAACTCCACTGTTCTGCATGCCTAAATCCTAATGAAATCAATGAGACTTAGCACGCTTAATTGCAGGCTTACAGAAGCCTTTGGATCAAGGCCTTTACCTACTTCTCTCTCTCTCTCTCTCTCTTAAAAAAAAAGCTTATTGTTGAATCATCATTGTTCAGCAATTGTATTCAGTGTTGTACAAACCAAGAACCTATTGAACAATATGAATGGTTTTCAAAAACCTAATGTAATCCAGAAATCGTGGCTGATTTAGCCAAATGAAAGGGAACTATATCCACAATAATACACAAAGCATGCTTAAAACCCCCAACGAAACAGAGATTAGGCTTGCCCAACTCATCATTGTTGTACAAGTAAAACTGAAATTCAATCCAGATAAGACTGAGGCTCTGTTAGTGGGTGGTTCCCTAGACCAGATGGCTGGAAGATCACCTGCTCTTTATGGGGTTACACTTCCTCTGAATGAGCAGGTTCATAGCTTGGGGGTCCTCCTGGATCCTTTGCTGTCACTGAAGGCTCAGGTGGCCTCAGTGGCCCCGAGTGCCTTCCATCAGCTTCAGCTGGTGGCCCAGCTATGCCCAGTTTATCTGGATAGGGATAGTCTAAGTGCTGTCGTTTATGCTCTGGTAACTTCAAGGTTAAATTACTGCAATGCATTATACATAGGGCTGCTTCTGAAGATGGTTCTGAAACTTCAGCTAGTGCAGAATTCAGCAGCCAGGTTGCTCACCGGGGCAAGACGGCTTGAGCATATTACACCGATCCTGGTCCAATTGCACTGGCTACCTATTCAAATCCAAAGTGCTGGTTTTGACCTATAAAGCCTTAGGACCACAATACCTAAAAGACCACCTTTTTCCCTATGAACCTACCCAGACCCTGAGATCATCTTCTGAGGCCCTCCTCTGTGTGACGCCTCCTCAAGAGGTTCGGACGGTGGCAACACGAGAGCGGGGCCTTCTCTGAAGTGGCTCCCCATTTTGGAATACTCTCCCCAGGGAGGTTTGCTTGGTGCCTTCATTATACACCTTTAGGTGCCAGGCAAAAACGTTCCTTTTTAACCAGGCCTTTGGTTGATTTGACTGCCCTTTTAAAATGTGGGGCGTTTTTTCCTTGGGGGGTGGTTACTGGGTTGTTGTTTTTATTCTGATTATATATTTTGTGGTTTTATATTTTGATTTTGTTCTGTGAACCACCCTGAGACCTCCTGGTATAGTGCAGTATATAAATGTAACATAATAATAATAATAATAATAATAATAATAATAATAATAATAAGGATTAAGGCTAACGTTGTGTGTTCAGACCAGAGGGGGAGGGGAGCGCTGGATGCACAGTGTGTACACAGCCATTTGGGGTGGAAGAAATTATAAAGGTGTCGGCTTCTCTGAGCACTTATGAAAATACAGCCTCAGGCAGAGTCTCATGACTACCTGCCCTGAGCCACTGTGGGAATTTAGGCTACAATTCTGTTCCAATGGGTGGCTGTTTAGTGAGAAAATGAAACAATAAGAAAGGAAGTGTCAATCAGTTTGTAATTAAATGGTAGCAGATGACTTCATTTGCAAAACAGCCTTTTCCCTTTTCTTTTTAGGTTAAGCCAGAGTTCTGGAGAGATGTCATGCCAGGGAGATGCAAATTTCACTGGCAAGTCAGCAACTGGGCAACTAATCTTAGCCAGGAGAAGATGGCGTACACAAAGGCCCACAAAGAAGCTGACTCCCATTTCCCTCCAGGTGAATTGCAAAGGGAATGAGCAGCTGACTTGAAACCACGGCAAGGGGGGAAAGCTTCTAAGAAGAAAGGGGTGCAGAGTCCCAAACTGTTTTTCTGCGCTCCACTTTCAGGGTGAGCTGACCGCAGCACATCTGGTCCCTAACACCCCAATAGTAGGCAGCCCCTTTGATCCAAGCCTTGCTATGAAACAAGGCAAGAGACTGAGCCAGCTGGCCCTTCAGCTAGAATGATTAAGGTGGGGGAAACTGTGAATGTAACTAACACTAATGAGAACTTTATATAATGCTTTTTATATAATGTGAAATCACAAACACTGCCTTGGAAATATTCGTCCTGACTGCTGCTGGCTCCACTCCTGGCTTTTCTGCTCAGCTTCAAGGGCTCAGCCCAAATTGCACGGAAGTTTGAGATTTTGGGGGAATCCAAAGAAGTCAGGAACAGCAGCCACCTACTTTGCACGGAACAGGGATTTAGGTACCGGCAACTTGAGCTAAGTGCAGAATCAGGCCATAGCATTATTCAGAGATGGGAAAATGAAGCTTTTTAGGACTCAACATTTGAAAAGCTTTGTATATTTATGATTTGTTTTTGCCTACCCACACACAGAAGGAATTCTTTTTTTCAGAAGCCAAGCAAGCATGATTTTCCATGAGGTATTGTAGATGTCCTTTGACATTCCTGGAAGGGTCTTGCATTTAAGATGCAAAGTGGTTGTATCCAGATCATCTGGATCCTGGGTCTGGAACACAAAGCATATCCGTATGTGGTTGTGGAATGAGCGGGAAGGATGCCTCTTGTTCTTGCATTTAAC
Source organism: Podarcis muralis (assembly GCF_964188315.1). Classification (NCBI taxonomy): domain Eukaryota; kingdom Metazoa; phylum Chordata; class Lepidosauria; order Squamata; family Lacertidae; genus Podarcis; species Podarcis muralis. Next base: position 58,920,252 of record NC_135666.1, read on the forward strand.
ACACTCCTCAGAAATATGTACTAGACACAGTGTCTAGACGGCATAGCATGCCAGTCCTAACAGATATGGGTACAGCTGACGGTCTGAGACAGATGTGGGAAGGTGACTGGCAGATTCCTATCAATGAAGATGTCTGGACTTCAGTGGAGGGGGGAATTTCCTTTTAAATCTGCCTCAACCTCAGCAAAGGAGGTAGCACTTTAAATATTGGGGGGGGAAAGATATCTGACATCTGCATGGTTAGCCCATATTAAGACTCCGAACCATTGTACTCTGATCAACATATGTGGTGGACATTTGGGAAAGTGGCTTAGTTCTGGAAGCAAGTGCAGGGTGGGAACTAATTGTGGACAAACTGCCCCAGAAGAAGCACAAGGTGTTGTCGTCCCCCAGAGGTACTACCCCTCCCCAACATCCCATATCATATTGCTATACTTTTTGTGTTATGGCTTGTGAACAACTGCTGGATTACTGTCATGTGTCTATGTGGGGTTGCCTTTGGGTCTGGTTCAGAAGTTCCAGCTGGTGTAGAATGCCGCAGCCAGATTGCTGATGGGATCTTCTGGTCAAGAACAAGGGGCAGCATTGTTGAAGCAGTCTTACTAGCTACTGGTTCAAAGCTGCCCATCTGCTACTGATTCAATGGTCCTGTATTGATTTACAAAGTGCAGGATACCTCAGGGATTGCCTGAACCTTTATATTCCAGGTGGATCACTGATATAATCTGCAGGAGTGTCTTCAGTCATTCCCCAAGTTGGTGAGGTTTGTTTGACAACAAGAAGAAACCAAGTCTTTAGGGTCACGGGCCCAGTCCTGTGGAGCAGCCTGCCAATAGAGATTCAGAGGGCGCCTTCTGTGCTAAACACCTGCAGAAAACTTAGGTTCCACCAGATCTATAGAGTGCACCCCCAAAATAGTCTGTTTTTAATTTCTTATTTTGCTTTTAATTTATTTTTAACTTTATTATTTTATTGTTTGGTTTTATGTTTCTGTATTGTTGTAAATATTTTTTTTTAAATAAATAAACAGACGACAAACACATCCCATTTCAAGCAGGCTAATAAAAAAAGCCACCAAGCATTAGATGACACTCATCTGCTGCGCTGCAGCCTTGATGAAGCACCATATGATTTGCTTAAGACCCCAGCAAGTGTTCTGTCGCTTCAACGGGATGGCACTTGGCAGAGTTCAAGGGAAGGCACATTCCAGCAACACTAGAGACCTGACATCAAAACAGGTTGTGCAATTATAATGGCATTTAATTGAGGCGATGACAGTATCCGTTAACGTTAATTGCTATGTTTCTAACGCTGTCTCCTACCATGACTCTCTCTCTGTGATGTAATAATGTTTAATGGTACCAGAGGAATGGAGGGTGTGAGAGAAGGGATGGGACTTGAGGAAAGTCTATCAGTTTATAATAATAATAATAATAATAAATTTTATTTATATCCCGCCCTCCCCAGCCGAAGCCGGGCTCAGGGCGGCTAACAGAGAGGATCACTTCTCTGGAAAGTCAGTGTTGCCCAAGCCTGTGGCCTGAGGAAAAAACTATCAAGACCAGACAGGGTTGGGGGTTGGGAAGTAGATTGAAGAAAAAATAGATCACTACAATGATTAAAGTAAACCACATACATGAAAAAAGATGCAAACCACAGGTATTAAGTGACAGTCCTCAGTGTAACCCCTCCCCCCGGGACACTGCCCCCCCCCCTTAGGACCAACTGCACAACTGAGGATTGATGAATGAGTAAGCCAGGCAGTAAACCAAAACAAAACAAAACAAGACCATGTTGTCCCACCCCTGCTTTGGGCTTCTTATTCTTCAAAGGACGCATGAGTAAGTCGTCATCAAATTCTTTTGTGGAGACCAAATTAGGAAGCAAAAATATCTGCAGGTGTGATTCAAAGGGACCAGACGATTGCTCTGTTGGTGTTGCACAAAAACAAGAACAAAGACATTGCATGGCAAACAAATCATAATACCCCCCCCCGGGGTATGCAAATGGGAACGTGAAGGCAGGAAATGATTCTGCAGTAGCAGAATTGCAAATAGCGAAATCCATTGCACAAGGAGCACTTACAGCCTGGAGAACGTATGTCAGTTGCATCATTTTTGCATTTTTGTGGGCTGAACGAACATGCTTTTCACAAGCTGTGGACTGAAATGAACCAAGTTCACACCAGGAGACCACAAGAACAGAAAACCTAACAGGTACATGACTGTGAACTCCATCCCTACTTGGTAGTCAGCTCTGTAATCTCCAAAGGAAGGCTTATTTCATACTTTCTGTAATGGCCTCCCACTGCCTGGCTTCTTTCTATAAGGGCCTTTGAAAGAGACATTGATCAGCTCTGCCAGCTCTGTTAATGGTAACATTAATAGATTTAGTTACAGGTTGGTAGCTGTGTTGGTCTGCCATAGTCGAAACAAAATAAAAAAATTCCTTCCAGTAGCACCTTAGAGACCAACTAAGTTTGTTATTGGTATGAGCTTTCTGCAGCTGTTTGATTGAGAATATTGTGAGCTTACTGCATTCTGTGGCATTTCATTTTTGTGTTTTAGGGATGAGGTTTTCCCTATTGCTCTTGTTTTAGTTAGCACAGTAACCTAAATAACGGAAATAAGAGTCCAGAGAGAAAAGTCCTGACAACACTTTACTCAGGGAAAACTGAACAAGAACAGTGCACGATTTAAAGAGAAAGGAGCAGGGAGGCTTTGCCTTCCTAACTTCAGACCTTGTACATAGCAGGGAGACCTTCAACCAAAGTATACAAAACAAATGTTTCCTGAGAACTACACAGCCAATCAGTGCATGTACTATCACAGCAAACATCATGCATCTCTGCCTGGTTGCTAAGCAACAGCTCCACCACCACCCTTGCTTAGCTGACTTACTGCTAAGAGTTAATTTTGTTAAGTTAAAAACTGAAGGAGCCCTGCTGTTGCATTTCCAGTGGTTTCCTCCTTGGCTTTCATAAATGGTTTGATATGATGATTGTAGCCATTTTGCTTAACTACCTGGAGCTCACAAGCAAAGGAGAGGTCATGTTTTGTATAAGACGCAAAGAGAAGCCCCAAGTATATTATTACTGGATATCAGAAACAATTAGTAAGGTAAAGGTACCCCTGCCCGTACGGGCCAGTCTTGACAGACTCTAGGGTTGTGCGCCCATCTCACTCAAGAGGCCAGGGGCCAGCACTGTCCGGAGACACTTCCGGGTCACGTGGCCAGCGTGACCAGCTGCATCTGGCGAGCCAGAGCCGCACACGGAAATGCCGTTTACCTTCCCGCCAGTAAGCAGTCCCTATTTATCTACTTGCACCCGGGGGTGCTTTCGAACTGCTAGGTTGGCAGGCGCTGGGACCGAACAACGGGAGCGCACCCCGCCGCGGGGATTCGAACCGCCGACCTTTCGATCGGCAAGCCCTAGGTGCTGAGGCTTTTACCCACAGCGCCACCCGCGTCCCTAAGAATAATTACAGTTTGCACAAACTCCCGCCCATACGACTGGCGACAGCATGGATAGGAGGCCTCAGGTGGAGGAGCCAAATCTGAGAAAGTGCTCTATGTACATGCCAGGGTATGCGTATGGCTCTCCCTCGTGCAAAGAGGGTCAGTCTCTCCTTGTGTGGGGGAACTCATTGCGCATACTCTACATCAGTAGAGGTGTGGTGCAGCTCTCCCCATGCCAGCTGAAGAGGCAGTTGGCAGAGAAACATTTCTCTCCCAAGTAGCTATGACAAAAGGTATAGCCATGGTATGTATTGGCAGGGATGCTCATTAGAGATACTTCAGAATAACTGGCGTGGGAGGAAAGGGAAAATAATAGATTTCTCCCTTCCATAATTTATATATTTAGATACAGGAGTTGCTCACAAATCACCTACTTTCAATTTTCTTCAAACTACAATACTTTCCTCCAGTGTCAAATAAGAGGCTTCACAGTGCAAGACATTTTCTCATTTTAGTTTCACCTTAAGCAAAAGCTGGTAAATATTGCCAGTTGCGGCCATAATTTTAAATGAATTCACCGTGAAGCCAAGGTGGTCAGGCATAGCATAAACTCTGATTTCCCCAGAATTCCCCTTGTTTCTGAAATGGGCGGGTGTTGGCATTTTTTGTTTGCTGGAGACATGAATAGAACCACTAACTAAAATTCTTACTCATTATGACAGAATATACAATAGTCAATATGCCTGCATTCTGGAATGCTGGAAAGCTGCCAGAGAGAGGTTGTTAGCTGGTGCCTATGATATGGATGATTCAAGGGTTAGAGAAATTTACCGCAGTGGGAGGTACAGCTGGAAGAGGCAATGAGTTATAAATAGAATATTTTTTAATTAAAAAATGTTGCCTACTGCAACAAACTCTTAAGAGTTTCCTGGAAAGGTGGTTGAACTGTTAAAACCTCTGGGAACTAGAGGTCTCCTAAGAACTCTCAGCACCCTTACCAAGCTAAAACTCCTAGAATTCTTTGGGAGAAGCCATGGCTGTTTAAAGTGGTTGCTGGTTCAAGGAAAAGTAATTTATTCTAGATCCCCCCCCCCCAGATGAAACAAATAGAATTAGCCGGTTGCCACTTCTTAAACACAGAGAAGGAAATAGAAATGGGCAAAACCTGAAAAAAAAATTATGAAAACTTTGGAAGAATAGACATTTTAATCACAGCTATCCTGCTAATCCAACCGAGATTTAAATGTTTCCATTTCGCCAATTCTTCAGAAATACCTTTGAGCAGGTGCTTATAGTTTCTGTGACTAAGCTGCTTATGATCTGATGTTAACTTGATGCCAAGATATTTAAAGCCACCGTGAGCAGTGCTAAATTCTAATTGCTAATATGTATTTATTTCATAGAATCAAGAGTTGGAAGGGACCACGAGTATCTTCTAGTCCAAACCCCTGCAGTGCAGGAGTCATGTGCCCAATGTGGAGATCGAACCCATAGCCCTGAGATTAAGAGTCTCACGCTTTGCCAACTGAGCTATTTGCAAAGTGCCCTGTGATATTAGTTGCTCATGAGTCATTGTGGCCAGAATTTGGTACAAATATGCAGGCCAGAGTGAAATTCATAGCACAACTGAGCCTCTAACAAAAATCTGCCATTTGGTTCGGCTATAGAATCTCTTATCTGAAATGGACATTGTTTACAGAAAAGGATGGCCACTTTTGGAAGAGGCAAGTTCAGACAGTTGCTCACTGAGCCATCGTCCCTTTAGTAATGGCGGCTTTGAGGATTTGCATTGATGAGTTTCCTGTAACATAATTGCTGTATGACTGGGTGCTCTCCCCATAGGGCAGCCTCAGTTTGAGCTCTTTCTACCGCTGAGCTCAGGCCTTTAACAATGAATGAGAGGGTTTCTAAGGAGCACTGTCTGTGCTGGGAGATCAGCAAATTGTTTTGCAACTGTGACAAAGCCTGAAGAGCTTGTAAGTCTGGGCCTTCCTGGAGGCTTTTGCTAGATACTGGACTAACATACCATACTTTTCTGTGTATAAAACTATGTTATTATCTTTAAAAATCACGCTAAAAAGTGGGGGGTCGTCTTATACATGGGTAGTGCATAGGGTGGAGGTTTGATTGGTTGCTGCCGCGGCTGTCACCGGCTACTGTACATGTTATTTGTTGCTGTGTCAATGGGTGGTGTTGATTGGCTGACGCTCTGGCAGTTGGGCGGGCGATTCACAGCTTCTGCCAGTGATGGGGCAGATGGGAGGCAGATTTTGCGACATGTGCGATTTTCAGCACTCCTCCCCCCCAAAAAGCCCAAAAACCCTGGGCAATCACCTTCAAAAAAAAAAAAAAGCTGAAAAATTCTGCGCCATCTCCCCTCATTTTCTTAAATTTGAGTTCCCAAAAATAGGGGGCATCATATACATGGGGGCATATTATAGACGTAAAAGTACGGTAATTGGTACCTATAAAAACATAAAACAGAACTAATCTTGCCAAACGAAGAACCTTTAACTGCCTTGGGAACAGAGAACCGCACTTCTGCAGAATCATGAGAATAGTGACAGAGAATAGAATCATGAGAACAGGGAAGATCTGCTGCCCAAAGTCCAGGCAAACTTAGGAGCAAGTGGGGGCTATTAGCTTTTCTCCAAGGCCTCCCTTCCCACGATGGGGTCATAAGCACAAACACAAATTACCTTAAATATTTTGAGAGTGGACAACTGCATTCTTGATAGGTGAATAATACAGAGCGCATTGTGATCAGTTGTGTGAAGTCTAGCTTTTCTTATTTCTCTTGGTGTTCCAAGGGGGATTCCCTTTTCCTGAGTTGGTGGGAGGAGCATTGTCAGCCAGGTTCACTGATGCTGAAAGTTGAAGGTCTTTTAGCGTATTTTCAGCTTGTTGGTTGTCATTTGTCACCCACTGTCTCCCTTTGTGCTGGACAATAAGTTTGAAAAGAAAGCCCCAGTGCTAGACAATACCAGCCTCCTTCAAGGCAGCTGTATAAGGGCAAAACTCATGTCACTGGGCAAGAGCGTCGGGACTGAAATAGAATGGTACCTCGGGTTACATATGCTTCAGGTTACATACGCTTCAGGTTACAGACTCTGCTAACCCAGAAATAGTACCTTGGGTTAAGAACTTTGCTTCAGGATGAGAACAGAAATCGCACGGCAGAAGCAGGAGGCCCCATTAGCTAAAGTGATACCTCAGGTTAAGAACAGTTTCAGGTTAAGAACGGACCTCCGGAACGAATTAAGTACTAAACCCGAGGTACCACTGTATGTCAATGCTGCATCCTTTATATTTTAAGTCCCTGGTGTTATGGAGTGCTTTACATATGGCATCTTTGAGTCTATAATGCTTGAAGCAGATGACGATATCATGTGGGACTTCACCAATTCTGCTTTGGCCTCCAGGGACTCTCCCTCTGCACACCTGCTATTGACAGGAGGGTATTTATAGTTAAGGTATCTAAGAATTGGGCCATATCTTCCCCTTCTTGATTCTCTGGTAGGCCTCTGATTTGGGGGGAAATAATACGTCAATTTCTGTCCAATTGTTCCTCAAGCTTCAGGACAAGTGGAAGTGATTCCTAAAGTAGATGTGAAATCACGGTGACGTGCTGCCCACCCAACTCACATACACAGAGGATATGGTGATCAATGGTACTGAAAGCTGCTGAGACATCCTGGAGAATCAATAGTATTGCACATCATGGTAACCAAATCCAATTCTGTCCCCAAACAAGGCCTAAAGCCAAACTGGAATGAGTCGAGATTTTTCTGACTTTGTGACATGCCAGGAAAATACCACCACACAAGAAACCACTTCTAAATCTGACAGTGGAATGACATGGTGTCCCAGAGGCTCCTGGACTGATGTGGAGGCCTTTGAGAGCCTCTTCACATTTGAGGCTGGGAGGGAGGGTCACATGCCTAACTGGAAAGCTGACCTTTCCAGCCCTACCTTCTAGAAGATGAAGGAATCGGTGTCTCGTTTTAGCATGACTTTTGAGACGCACCCATTGTGCTGCCTTGTTTGGGGGCGCTTCTAGATCCACTGACCTCATTGGCTCGAGAGTGCCCATTACCAACTTGGGTTGGTGCACCAACTGCCCCTATTCCTGGACAGGGTATAGCCTCAGTATTAGACTACTGTAATGTACTGTAGGCAAGGCTACCCTTGCGCCTGCGTGCTTAGTAGGACATCCAGCATCACACATATTGCAACACTCTGGAAAGATCTGCATTGACTGCCTGTTAACTCAAGGTCAAAGTTTTGTTGACATCTAAAGCCTTAAACAACTTAGGATACTCAGGTGACCCAGCAGCCAGCCTCCTCCACCCAGAACAGATGAAGCTAATCTGTAAAGATCTTCCCAGGAGCCCCTGCTGGTCATTCCATGACCAGGGCATTGTTATTTAGTGGCAACGCAGAAGCAGGCCTTCTTGATGACATCACCCTCCCTCCACAATTCCCGCCAGCCTCATGAGGCAGAGGAACTAATGACTCTTAAATGCCTCTTTAAAAGTGATATGTTTACCCAAGCGTTCCTGGACTCCGAGGCTTCATTTTGTTTTGGTTTGTACACTGTCCAGTTTTATTTTGCAGATAAAAACACAATGCAATTGTATCTTATTTTTAAGGATTTTTTACTGAATGTTGTTGCATTTTTAGAGTTTTTGTGTAAACCACTTAGAGATTTGTATTCTATTAAATGGCACATACATAAATAAGTTTCATGAGGACCAAATGTGGCCTGGTGTATGGGGCTTCTCTGAACTTACATCATCTTCCTCTAAAAAAAAGCCTCTGGACAGCTCTGTCAGCACTCCCACACGCAGTTGCCTTGCTGCCTGGATATTTTGCTTTCTTAGATCTACCATGTCCCATTCTTAGCGCTCAGTTATCACAGGAGGTCTGATGAAGGAGTATCTAAGGAAATATTATTTAGAGAGGCAGTGGATGGCACTGTTGGATTATAATTATAATTCAATAAAGGATGTGAATCTCAGAAGGCGGAAATGTTTCACTGTTTATTGAACCCTGCATAAAAGGCAAGTGTGGCACTTAAAAAATGCTAATAGGGTGATCAAATGTGGATTTTCTTGATGGGTGCTAGATAAGGCACTGATTGTTACTGACCTGAGTTTGGGGGCAAATTGGTGTGCATGGTGAAAGTGATCACTCCAGATCCTGCAGAGTGCAATAGATGAAGCAGCTTTGGCTCACGACTGAAGCAAGCCAGAATGCCTGACCTGAAGGCAGAAATATTTTTCTCTCTCAAGTGTGAGAAGCAGAAATGCTGACAAGGCCTTCGCTGAGCTAAGATAATACACCAGAGTGGAGGAGATACAGGATTTGTTACTGAATGTGGCCAGCAGCGCTGGTTGACCTTCGTTGAGACTCCCTGTAGTCCGATAAGGCTTGGATCACATCAACCCCTAAAACAATGGAAATCTGTTTCTTGCAGGTGTTTCTCCCAGGACCTGAATTTCACAATACAAGACTGAATATTACTGAGGAAAAGTGGGTACAGAGAATAAGACAAATGAGAAACAGAAAACTGAAGTATCAATGGGGGTCAGAAAGAGACTGAACTCCGTGCTAGAGCACACTTTTCTTTCTTTCTGCTTAGTTTAATGTTTTTCTAATGGATTTCTGTTTATTCTGAAGCTTCCTTTTTGTCTTCTCCTTTGCTCGGAGCATCTCACTCCTTCAATGTTTGAAGCTGCTCTTGGTCAGGTCCTCTGAGCCAGTCTTTCTGCTTTGAATAGATGCAGGTTTAATAGGTTTTTATTTCCCCCTAACACTCTTTTAATTTTCATTTTACTTTCTGTTAATTCCCTTGTGAGGCTCAGATGCCTTTATTCCAAATGTAAACATTCCTCCTATATTTTTAGATTAACTTGTTTCCTAATTGTGGCCATTCTGGATCCTATACACTGGGGGTCCTGGAATCCTCTTTCTAAACTTCACACCTGATTCTTCAGAAGCCAGCTCCTTGGATCTCTGCTTGGATTGGTAGCTATAATCTCCTCTCCCACTGCTCCTTAATCTTTGGATTAAACTTCTTGAAGGCTGAGAACTTTTAACTAGCTTGAACTGGTGGAAGTTTCAAGATGATGCAATTTAGGACTTCACATTATGTATGCTTTATTGGTAACGGTTAATTTGCCAAGCTAATATTATTTGCATTATAAATTGCCGTATTCCATTCACACTTCCCTTTTTCTTCGCATTTCAGTTTTTTCAGAGTCTGCATATTTTCAAAATCTCTTTGTTCAGATCAAATATTTCCAACTTATTTTTATCTTTGGTCTGATTCTAGCCCCTTTCTGATTAGAGTCCACCACCTTCTGAGGGAGTCTGTTCCAAGCTTGCTCCATCTTCCACATGACAGCCTTTTATAAATTTGAAGATGGCTATCATATCTCCTCTCAGTCTCCTCTTTACCAAACTAAACATTCTCAGTTCCCTCAACTATTCCTCATAAGATCCTTTATCATCCTGGTCACCCTCCTCTGCACATGTTCCATTTTGTCAATATCCACCCAGAACTGGACACAGCACTTCGGGTATGACCAAGGGAGAAGAGAGCAGTGCTATTACTTCCTGTGATCAGGACAATATACTCCTGCTGATGCAGCCTAGAAGAGCATTTGGTTGTTGTTGTTTTTGCTGTTGCATCACACTGTTGACTCAGGTTAAACATGTAGCCTGCCCAGACCCCTAGATCCTTCAACTCAACTTCCAGCATATCTTCATACCAATGAGAGATAGAAACTTGCTTTTAATAAAATGATGGCTGAGATTATCAAGAAGTCAGCTGAATTCTGCAACCTATCCACATTCTGAACTTGCCCTGCAATCCTGCAGAAACTATTTCCAGCAGCAGGATTTTTATGATCTTTTGTTGTGATATTATATGGACAACATACTAATTTAAAACAAGCCAGTATATGACAGGCATCTGACATAGACACCCAAAATAAGACATGAAATAAATTTGTGTCACAGCCAGAATTACCCTCAGTTGCATGGGAGGAAGTGAGGACAAAATTTACTGAATCCAAGAATACTTCTCCATCTGCTCTTGGCAGCAAAGGAAGTGGAAGGTTGGGAGACTTCCTGGATCAGTTCAGCCCCAGGAGCTTCTGCTCCTGGTCACAGCAGCTAACTGAACATATTGTATGTCACTGAACTTACAAACATGTGTAATGGATTGGGGAATTTCACACGTGTGTGTATTTACCTACACGTGTTTGGAAGTTGTCCTGTGTTGCTGAAATCTGGGGATGAGTCACTTCCCTCACATGACGCATACAAAGGGAGAAACTGAAATATGGAAAATTGTGACCCCCTTTGGAACCTGCTAAGTAGGGGTGGAAGGCTATGTCAATTTTGGTTCTGACAATTTTAATTTTTCCAGACTAAATTTCAGTTCTCCACAATTCTGCAGCAATTTGCATTGGAGGAAAAAATCCCCCATGAAAACTATTTTGTATTATAGTGCAAATTTCTCCCAATAAACACATTTCTGTATGCACTTCAGAGTGTACTCATATTTGCAGGCAATTTCTTCTAATGCAACTCATTTTTGTATGTTATTGTCTCCTGCTGAGTAAGGTGACTGCTTCAAGAGGCCAGCAGAAGAAAGACTAGAAGCTCGAATCCAATAATTTGTAGGGCCGGCCCTTCCATTAGATAGAGTGAGTCAGTTGCCTCAGGCAGCAGATTCTGGAAATGGTGGGGAAGTATTGGAAAGCCGAGCTGTGTGTGCTGCATCGCCAGCCCTATGCCCCTGAGTTAGCCTGCCCTCTTCAAGCGTGGTAGAGATTGCTGTTCAATCATCAGTCTTGAAGTAGGATTCAGCTGCCACTCCAGTCAGCTTCTGTGGCAGGGGCACCATTTTGTCCTTTACTTCAAGCAGCAAAGTATCTTGATCTGGTCCTGATAATTTACTTTACTGACATTGAACAACATGCCTGTCTTGCCCTGGCTGCCAAATTCTGCAGCTGAAGTTTCCGAACCATCTTCAGAGACAGCCCCATGTGTAACATGTCGTGTATTTCTTAGCTTGGTTTCTGTTGCATAGACATTGCCTATTTTATTGTCTTTTGAGCCACCTCACACAGTCTTACACAGACACTTGACTGGTGCAAAGGGCAAAGGGCTCATGTGCCCTTTCTCCCAGCCTCTCTGCATGGGTGAGAACAATTGTGTTTTACTACAGCAAAAACCTCTTGTGCAACATGGTGGAGAATAATATTGCTATTCCTCCCTTTCTCATCCTACTAAACTTTTGCTGCTTTCTTTGCTGCTGCTTCCCCAGCTCACTCGATAGCTTTTCATAGAACTTTTCATCATGTTAAGCCTACACACTATAAATATAAAAGGCTGGAAAATCCATGCCACGCAAAGTTGTTAGTGATGCCTATATTAGTCACTTGACTTTCTAAAAGTTACATCGTGCCAGTTGTTTGCAGAAACACTGGGGTGTGCTACTGCTTACTATACTTTCCCCTATATTAATCTTAGTCATGTCTTAGTCAGACCACCCCCAACTGAAAAAGCCCTCTGCCTCCAGAATTCTCATTTGTGTTTTATGCAACCTCCACAGTAAGCAAGTTTAGCTTATGTACTGTGCAGCTTGGCATTAGTAAGAATTTTCAGAGAAATACTGACATATTTACATATTTCTGCACAATAGCAATATGACTTATAACTTGAGCCTATGCATTTTATCTGGAAGCGATGCCCTCTGACCTCAACGAGGCTGACGCCCAAGGACTGCAGCCTGAGGGTCACAGTGTCTTCACTGTGTAGCTTTGAACTGCTGTTCCCAACAGGAGAAAAATGCATTCTGGGGTCCGTCATCTTCTGGGTTCCTTGTGTTCCCTGTTCTTTATGCAGCCCAACTTTCTGAGGCCATATGTCTGTGGTTGGTGGAACCAGAGGCAAAAGTGGACAGGGCAACAGATGCAGTTTTTACCCATGTACCCTTGGCTCGTTTCTCCACCCTCACTCCACCCTCTCTATCCTCCATACAAGCAAGCAAAGATCATTATCAACGTCAAAGGACATCTTCCAGCTAGTAAAAAAACATTCAGTGACCATTACTTTTTGTGTGATTTTTGAATGTTTTAAGGGAACGGGATATGGTTCCAGGTCTCAGAACAAGGGGGTCTCAGAAACCTCTCAGAAGAATTTCTCTCTCATGTTGTCTTTGCTTTAAAAACATCTGAGGAATGGAGTGTTGACTTGTGGTGTTGAACTTGATGTCTGCTGTATGGCTTATGGTGAAAGAGTTGAAGCAGTGCCATAGCTTCAGCTTGAAACAACCTACATGGGCCCTGAAGGTTCAACTGTTATGGGGACTTCTTTGCAACCAGCAATGAGGTCTGGGTAACCACTGCTATCTTCCTCAATGGGGTTGTTCCACAACAGATCACACCTTTACAACATCTGTGCTACAGACTGACAAACTTTGGGATTGTTTAAACATATAAAACAAAAAAAGTAATCATTTTGACTAAAATCAAAGTGACTCAAACTAGGTCTACTGGACCCCCCCCCCCAAAAAAAAAATAAGCAATGTGGACAAAAGTTTAGTTAGTTTCATTCTAGATCCACCCATGCCCTGGCTGCATTGTGTTAATACATCAGGGTAGCCAACATGGTGCCTCTAGCTATTGAAGGATTCTAGTTCCCATCAGCCTCAGCCAACATGGCCATGGGAAAGGGACAATGGGAGCTATAATTCAACAATATCTAGAGGGCACCATGTTGGATACCCTTGCCGTTGATTCAGACAGGGACTAACATTTGAAGCACTTCTTTAAGTGCTGTACAACTACCTCTATTGTTGCTGCTGCAGCTGTAAGTAATAGTAACTAACCATGGTGATGGACAGACTCCCACAAGAGTACGGTTAATAAAGCAGAAGACAGAAGGCAATCTTGAGAGTTCAGAAAGCGAAGTGTATACTCTAGCATATGTAGGTTTTGAATTTGAAATGTCATCGTGAAGAATGCATAACGTTCAAGCCTGTGATTCTTTCACAATGACTGAGGGGGAAATCCCATTGAACGAAATAGGAATTACTTCCAGGTAAATGTGCATAGGATTGGGCTGTAAGTGCTTATTGCAAATGCCTTGCATTCATGGTGTGTGTGTGTGTGTGTGTGTGTGTGTGTGTGTGTGTGTGTGTGTGTGTGTTCCACTGGGGACAACTGGTTTATATTCCCTTGTGAGCAAAGTAGAAGCTCATTAATGAAAATGTCATCACAGCAAACATTTGCAATTCTTCCAAAACCGCAGAGAGTAGCATGTTAAAAATGTACTGACAAGCTTCTTGAACACTTGAGCCTTCCAGTGTTGCCCGTATGATGCCTCATTTCCCATCCCCTTGCACATTTCATTTTTCAAATTTTGCTTGGAATGTGTCAATCCATAATCCCCCTGGTACTTCGAGGCACAGAGGACCCCTGAACTACATCACAAGAACCAAAAGCCATGACATACTCGTTACTATTCATTGTTATTACTATTAATACCATTCTACTATTAATACCATTCTGCAAAAGTGCTACATACTTTCAAGGGCCTTCTCCTTCCTGTACAATTTCTGAGCAGGAAACTTCAAATTCTGCATTGGGTTTAGGGACAAGCTAAGAATTCATTCAAATGTGCAGAAATTATTTGTTTATTGAATATATTTGTTTAAAGGATTTATAATTCTGTTTGAAAACATATGCCACAAAGCAGCTAACATATGTACAAATACAAATCAAAATACAATATAAAAGCATTTTAAAATATCTCTTTCATAATAAAAACAGCCATAGTTTGTACTCCCAGTTTATATTAACCATTGAATGCCACAGTGAAAGAATGGCCTTTAATGATCTACTTAATTGACATAAGGCAAGCAGCTTGTCTAATCTCAGAAGGAATTGAGTGCCATAATTATGGAGCCACAGTCGAGAAGGCCCTGTTTCAAGCACCTGCAGGGCAGGCTCACTGACATGGATCTCAAAGGTGCATGATCCTGCAGTCCAGGTATGTTAATCATGAAAGGTGCACGCACACAAGCACTTGAGCATGACTTAAAGAGTAGGGATGGGAGAATCTGACAATTTCCGTTCTCATTTTTCTAATCATTTTCCCACATTTCCACAACAATTTATGATTTGTTGGGCTCTTGAAAAAAATCCTCATGAAAATGCATCAGCATTTGATGCAAATTTCTCCTAATAAATGTATTTTTACATGAAATTTTGACAAATATACCCATTTCCCCAACATAATGCATTTTTGTATGTTCTTTTCACCAATATATATACGTTTTAACACTTGGCCCAAGAACAGCATTGTAAGTGCGAATTTTGATGGATGTGTTTTGATTTGCATTTTGTTTCAAAAAGTGTGAATTTTGGCAAGTTCGCCTTTAATTGTGAACTGAAATTAATTTGTTCCCCATCCCTACTAAAGGCACAGGCTTGATACTGGGAGAAGGGAAGAAAGTGAGAGTGACAGAAGATGCACTGGAAGGGAGCAGAGAGAGCACAAAAAGGGAATTGCGCAAGTAAGGCCTGGAGCATAACACCTTAAACACAGGGACTAGCATCTTGGCACCGACGCACATGCAGTGACAGAGTCCAATCATAGAAATGGGAGTCGGAGACCATTTATACATTTGATGGGAGTGTTTGTTCACTCACAGCCTGATGACTGTTAAGACTTAGCATGTAAAGACATCCTCCAACACTTGTTGAGTGGCGTTCTTAATTAACAGCAAAAATAAATGCCCATACAGCTTAAGGTTTCTCCCAGTATTAGTTTCTCAAATCTGCCCTGAAGTGCCTGTGCTTTCTGCCAAAGTCAGCTCAAGAAGGAAACATTTCTCTGGTGCCTGATGTGTGTTGCTTTAATAGTAGCTGCTTGAAACCACCCAAGGGGCAGGAATGTTAGAAAGAATGCCTGGGGAAGCAGTGGAGTGGGCAGAGGTCAAATGAGGAACTGAAAGGAGCAAGCTAAATACAGTTTATCACACAGTCCTGCAGTTCATCACATATATGGCTCCCACATGTGCACCGTGCCTATAGAACTGGCTGATTGCTCTGGGAAAAAGCAGCCTCCGATGTTGCCCCTTGGAAAAAGAGTTTCTGTCTGCAGAAAACAATCTGAGACTTGACTGTGCATTGAAGTTGCATATGTGGTTTTTCTTTTTTTACCTTAAGTAAAACTCATTCCTTGGGTGCTTCCACACTCTGTTTACTCTGTGATTGCCACTTTGTTTACTTGCTTTTTTGCAGATGACCCACATTCATTGTTCTCCAGCGCTCTTCCAGTTGTTTGAAGAATTTATCTATTCCAAATTTTGCCAGGCTCTTAGAAGTAGAGTCATCTGTTCCACAAACCTGTGTACTTGTGCAAAATTATGGCTGCAAATGGCATATTTAAGTACCCCCTACCTGTCTCCTCCAGGCTGCGTTAAGATTGTCACTTTCACACTGGGAATTTGTTTCACCATATTCTAGAGACATACCTGTCTCTAACAATGCAATCTCATACGTGTTTGCTCAGAAGTAAGTTCCATTTTGTTTCATGTGATTTGCTTGCAAGTATGTATTTATGTATTTTATTACTAGGGGCTGCACCCCTGCTAACTTCACTCACCAGCCCCTCTGCCATTCCCGCCCCCAAATTAGCCCCCACAGCTTCCCCTCCTGACCCAATGCAACTGCTGAGCTCACTTTTCACCTTCCTATTTCTGAAGCCATTGCCAATTTCTGTTCCGCAGCCCTGATTTGCAGCCGGCTTTTCACCCTCATACCCACGTCCATGCCTCCTCCATTAAAGAGGAAATTTATATTGTTTTAAGCAAGATTTATATATCACTAAACAATAATAAATAAAAATTTCTAAACTATTATTAACCTGTATGCCACATACCAGCTTAAGCTAAATGAGGTGGAGTGTACTGTAGGGTTGCCATATTTTGAAGAGCAAAAAAGACGACGCTATGGTGACTCCCATTTTAAATATCCCGACTATATGTAGGCCATAGAAGCTGTGATAAATTACTGAGGGGGGAAGGAGAAGAGAAGAGGAAGCAAGTCTTCAACCACCAGTTATGTCTAAGCTCCTCCAGAATGTATAGCCAGAGTTTTCAAAAGCAGTTTTCAATCAATGTGCCATTCGAAGCAAATAAATGCAATTTGTCCCAGATGCAAACACCCTAAAACAACAACCCCAAAACCATTCCACTAGGCAACACAACCAACATTGATCTCTCCTGAAAACATCCCATTTTACCATCAAGGTACAACAATGATTCCAAGGACATGAACTGATGTTGGATGTTGACACATGTATAGTGCATTTTTGCAGCCAAGCTAGACCTGCATTTGATACTACAGACCCATAAATATCCTCCCTTGAGCTATACTAACAGCTGATAACCAGAGCAAATCAACCCGGCAGGCAGGAGAGACCAGATCCAATGGCGACGGAGGGCGGGACATAGGTAGGTATGAGCCAATGAGCGCGGCGGCACTGCTGAATGACAGAAGGCGTGCCCATTAGAGGCATACCTAATGTGGGAGCAAACAACATTTGGGCATGTCTGGGGAAAAGAGGACGGCAATGTATGGAAATCAGCCAGGCCTGCAAAGGCACTTCTTGGGCTAAAGTAGACATTCTGTTAATTACATAACAAAACTGAGTTCTTCCTTTATTTAATTACAGGGGCAACACACACACACCCCGCCCTCATTTGCTTCAGCTCAGGTGGGGGTGAGGAACCCTTTTTCAGGGCTCCACAGGTGGAGGCAGTCTGTCTCTGAGCGAACATTTGCTGTGATCTGCAGGTGGGCAGGCGGCAGCTGCTGCTGAGTTTGGGTGCTGCTTGGGGGCTTCCCATAGGCCAGCCACTGGGAGGACCAGGGGCTGCACTGGATGGGACTTTGGCCTGATCCTGTAGGACTCAACTTGTATCACTGGGGCTGCAGTGGAAGGTTTAACGTTTCCCTCCTGGTATGCAATGAGATTTAAGAATATTTATATGCAGATGCACAGCACACACTTAGCATAATGTCCAGTTTAATGAAGATTGGGTCATACTATCTGACTCTACCACTGGAGGTCTTTGGGTAAACAAGGAAGATTTTGATTTGACTGCTCCCTGACTTCCAAGCCTCCCTCCTGCTGCCACTGGCGCTTGCCTCATTTCACCTCTTTTTTCGTCCCAGTTTGACTGGAGCTGGGCCTGCCAAAATCCCATGTACACTAACCCTGAGCTCTCTGGACAATGAGTGAGGTGCAAATGTGATAAGTAGACTCGGCTATCTTTCCCTTAATCAAACCAGAATCTCTGGCCCACCAGTGCATTCTTTGTGGTCAGTCTGGGCAGCTGGCCTTTGTGGATCCAGAGCTGAAGAATAATTTCAAGTTGTGGGTGGGCCATGGGGCTAAGAGATGACCTGTTTGAGAGGGGACACTGCAGTTGTGCATACTCCTTACATATTCCCTAGGCTCTCCTTTTAATCCAACTCTGCCGTTTCCCATGTACACAGTTTTGGAAGGGATTCTCTTCATGACAAAACACTTAAGCAACGTGACTTACTGGTTCAAACCAAATTGTTCTCCATTTTCAATGATCCCAGATGTGTTGTCTTCAGGCACACTGAATTAATTGTGCCCTCTCCTTTGAAGTGCAACCCAGCCTCTAAGCTTCCCCTTCCCTCTATTCCCAACCACGGAGCAGTGCAAAACCCAGTTAATAAAACAGTTTGTATTCAGCAGCCCAAACATGGAGCCTTAATTTTTGTTATTGTTAAAATAGTTTGAAAACCAACTAGCGTGTTCAGCAGGCAACACACTAGACACAGCAGATCTCTGGGTAAGAAGTTCACATGCTCATATTCCTTCTTCAGTGCCAGCAACGTATAAGCAGAAAGTCTTGCTTCTCCCATAGCCATAGCCTTGGATTCCAGCAGAAATCAAGCATGTTTCTCCTTCCTAGGCTTCTGCCTGCCTTGTGCTCATAGCTGTCAACCTTCCCTTTTTTTGTGGGAAATTCCCTTATTCCAGCGCCATTTCCCACTGCTATCCCGGATTGTTAGATATCCCGTAGACTGTCCCCGGGACAGGTGAGGCTGCTGATCCCTTATTTTCAAATCTGAAAGTTGACAGCTATGCTTGTGCCTCTAGCCCAGCTCTCACACAACTCAGCTGTCCCTTTTGTCCTTCTAACTACCAGCCAGTTGAGGGAGGGGGCAACTCTTTGCCCTGTGACAAAGAGCCACATCCTGTGCTACCCTAACAACCTGTACTTAGGGGGACATCACCAAGAGCCTGGACTGGCTAGTCCAACAATTGAATCCTTGCTGGCTTCAGGAATTAGAAGGGACGCAGGCATACAGACAAACCTAGACAGCATCTTAAAAAGCAGAGACATCACCTTGCCAACAAAGGTCCGTATAGTTAAAGCTATGGTTTTCCCAGTAGTGATGTATGGAAGTGAGAGCTGGACCATCAAGAAGGCTGATCGCCGAAGCATGGATGCTTTTGAATTATGGTGCTGGAGGAGACTCTTGAGAGTCCCATAGACTGCAAGAAGATCAAATCTATCCATTCTTAAGGAAATCAGCCCTGAGTGCTCACTGGAAGGACAGATCCCGAAGCTGAGACTCCAATACTTTGGCCACCTCAGGAGAAGAGAAGACTCCCTGGAAAAGACCCTGATGCTGGGAAAGATGGAGGGCACAAGGAGAAGGGGATGACAGAGGACGAGATGGTTGGACAGTGTTCTCAAAGCTACCAGCATGAGTCTGACCAAACTGCGGGAGGCAGTGGAAGACAGGAGTGCCTGGTGTGCTCTGGTCCATGGGGTCACGAAGAGGCGGACACGACTAAACAACAACAGGCATACAGCCTAACCCCTCTCCCCACCCCCCAAACTCACAACGCTGGAATAAATGACAACTGCAAACCAAGGGCAAAGCCATTTTTGAAACAGACGAATGTAATTCTCCTTAAAATTAAAAGGGGGCTTTAAAATCCCTAGCGTGAATCAATGCAGCAATAAAAGAAATCAAATCTTCTTGAGGATAAGCGTAAAGACTGTAAGGAAGATGGGATGAAGTGACATGGCTTTAGTAGAAATGCAATAAGGAATTAAGTATAAATAGATTAATAGAATATTAAAGGAAAAAATAAGGTTAGAATGTGTTAAGATAATTATAGGATAGAAAACAGAGGAAGATGGAAAGGAATTGCTGAAACAATTAACAGAAGTGGAATACAAAAAGGGAGGTGTGAGGGGGTCATGGAAATAAGTGAATGAAAGATAAGATATTGAAATTGTTTGATGTGTTTTAAACTGTTTTTGTCTTGTTTTGTTAGTTTAATGTGTTAGTGTTATGTAGTATTTTTATATTGTATTGTATTGTTCTTTTTCTTTTTTTTCTTCTTTTGTTCTTTTTTGTAGTGTTTAAATTGTTGGAAAAGTAATAAATATTTTTCTGATGTTGTTGTTGATTTCTTTTTGTTTGATCTTGTGGTGTTTAGTGTCACTGGCTTTTGCCGCAATAAAACTTGGAGTATTATAAAAAAACTGTAAGGAAGAAAGTGGTGGGGAGGAGAATTTGCCTCACACGTTTGTACTATGGACTTTAAAAAGGTTTCAGTTGCTACTTATAATAATATTTCACATTTATGTAGCATTTTTGAATGTTTGAAGTGCTTTGCATATCTTATCTTTGTGTAATCTTTTCAAGAACCTTGTAAGGTAGATCAGTATTATAATTCCCATGTTGGATAAGGCTCAGATTGAGAGAGTGGCTTCTCTGAGGTGACCTAGTGAGGTCAAACCCAGGCAAGATGTAAGGCAGGGAACTAAGCATTGCATTATGCCATTAATGAACCAATTGTGTGTCTCAGGCTCTTTCTTTATGCGAGTACAACAGAGAGTGTGGTTTATATCAAGATATAATGTTAATGTTGTACTTTAATCTAGTTTTTAAGTTGTGTTTTAATCAATTGTGTTTATATCTGGTGTTAGCCACCCTGAGTCCGGTCTTGGCTGGGGAGGGTGGGGTATAAATAAAATTTATTATTATTATTAATTATTTAATAGATCCTCCTTCCCCTGGATGTGTGTAATGATACGGTACTACAGTTTTTCTTAGACCAGGGATGGGAAAGCTGTGACTCTCCAGATGTTGTTGGACAGCAACTGCCTCCATCCCTGAGGGCCACAACCTCGCCATCCCTGCCTTAGGCTCTCTTCAGCTGAAGGAATAACAACGGCCGAGGGAATAGGAAGGACTTTTGTAACAGTCTGAGTTTCTCTTAGTATTTGATTTTCAGGGAAAAGTGCTAGATCCATCTAGTGCCCCACACCTTTCTGTTGTCAGAATGGCCCCTTCTAGTTGCTGTATATGATTATTTGTTTATTTTATTGTTTTATTTCACAAAATACCGCTCAAGTGTAACGTAAAACTCTCAAAGCAGGTGCTGCATAATTTGCCTAATTCTGATTTTTAGTTTTAAATCATGTTACTGCTCGCTTGTTGTGTAAGCTGCTTCAAACCGGGGAGATGTGGGATAATACATGAAGTAAAATAGTCTTGCTCTCCAACAAATATATAATACGGTTTAGCAAATTTCTGTAATTTTCTTTGGAGATTCCTTTTGGGGCTTATAATGTATACCCCACGTTCTCTTTCCTGGTCTGTGAAGTCAGATTTCGTTTCAGGAATGAATTTTAGTAGAGGAGCTGCTAGCAAATATTTAACTTATTGGGGAGTGAGACAAATTCCAAAAGCACAGCTCAGCACCTTAACCCCCAACTTGCAACAGCTATGCACTGACGGCAGTGGACCACCCAGCAGAAACTGAGATCAAAGGACCGTTCCCTTATGACAAATACTGTACCAGCACAATCCCTTGAACTGCTCTGGCCTCACAGTATTATCAAGAGCTTGTTCATCTGTATACCTTCCAATATCTCGTGCACCATCACCTGACAGCAATGCCTATTAACAAATATAGGGGGAGGGGACTTGGACAGAAAGCCTGGAGCTCCCGTGAGGCAGGGAGAATGTGCAAGCTGGGTCCCTACTTCTGGAGAGGCCTGACATTGCAGCAATCCCTCACCAGATCCCTGATGCCTGGCCTGCACCGTGTCAGGATCTGACACTGGCCATCTCTGAAAGGGGGCTTTGGGTGGTTCCCAACCAATTGGAATTCACATTCCAGCAGCAAGGGCTGATTAGAATGGGGTCAAATGCTTTCCCTAATGCTACTGCCAGCCATGCTTACCTGCACTATCATCCCACAAAATGTGTGTGGCTTGTGATTATTCTTGCCGCTGTTGCACAAGCCGTAACATGTGATGTGATCTTGGAAATTTCCAGCCATGATAGAACCTGAGAGGTACCAGGAAAGGGGTGAGGTACTTACATGAGCAGGAGATGGGGAAAGTCTGGGGAGGACCCCCAACAAGACATTAAGTAGGCTGTTTATCAGATGAATAAGGAGACTGCTGCTCTCCGTTTCTTTGAGACTTCTTTGAGACAAAAGCGGTTGATGGTCAAATCTCGTACATTCTTAGGTATTTTGCTTGCCCATGCTTTTATACCCAATTAATGGAGGTTTAAAGTCCCTCAAATTTTATTTGAGGTTCTGCATCTGGTTGGAGGCACTATTATCTTGTTCTTCAAATCAGCAGAGCCACAAAGAAGCCACCATTCAATTATCAAGTGGAATACTGAAATATAGAGAATGGCTCTTGCCTGCCACCTAAAACTATAAAGGGGCTTCCCTGCGTCTTCGCAAGGGAACACACTTTGCATTGGCTTTTCTGGAAAGATAATGTGCAATACGGGACACGGGTGGCGCTGTGGTCTAAACCACTGCGCCTAGGGCTTGCCGATTGGAAGGTCGGCGGTTTGAATCCTCGCGACGGGGCGTTGCTCGGTCCCAGCTCCTGCCAACCTAGCAGTTTGAAAGCACGTCAAAGTGCAAGTAGATAAATAGGTACCGCTTCGGCGGGAAGGTAAACAGTGTTTCCGTGCGCTGCTCTGGTTTCACCAGAAGCAGCTTAGTCATGCTGGCCACATGACCTGGAAGCTGTACCCGTCTCCCTCGGCCAATAAAGTGTGATGAGCGCCGCAACCCCAGAGTCTTTCGCAACTGGACTTAACTGTCAGGGGTCCTTTACCTTGTAATGTGCAATACAGTGGTTCGCTTCCCACTGTATGCATACAAGGTACACTTTGACATGAAGGGGGAGGGCTTACAGCTCATATTGCCTTTGAATGCAGCGAGTCCTGGGAATATTCAGTGCAAAGGCTTTCAAGTAGCAGGACTGAAAGGGGGCCTCCTGCCTTGAGACTTTGGGAAACGGCTGCCAATCGGAGGAGACAAAATGCTGGGCTAAATTGAGCAGCAGTTTAACTAAGACAGCTGCATATGCTCAGTTATGTTTTTGGACACATGACTGTAGGGCGTTATGTCAGCGTTCACTGTAATTCTTAACAAACTCTTGTCAAAGCATTTGTTTTGGAAAAACACTCAAGTATCTGCTTGTGAAGGCTCTTTGCTGTTATACTTCAAAATAGTCTGATTACACTGCCCTGGATCCAACCCACTTGACTTTTTATCACGGCCCATATCAATGCAATTGGGGACCTCTCTGTCTGGACTTAGCCAGTGATATTATTTCCTCAGTTTCATAACTATCAAATATAGTTATCTATACATCTTCTTGACAACAAGAAGTTGGGAAAAATGATACTGAAGACCACATACCTGTTTGAAGAAAGCTTTGAAAATGACCTTGCATGAGGAATACATTTCTAATCCATTACAATGGTACCTCGGGTTAAGTACTTAATTCATTCTGGAGGTCTGTTCTTAACCTGAAACTGTTCTTAACCTCAGGTACCACTTAAGCTAATGGGGCCTCCCGCTGCTGCCACGCTGCCACTGCGCGATTTGTGTTCTCATCCTGAAGCAAAGTTCTTAACCCGAGGTACTATTTTTGGGTTAGCGGAGTCTGTAACCTGAAGCGTATGTAACCTGAAGTGTATGTAACCTGAGGTACCACTGTACTTGTTCCCAAACTGGAAGGGCTGGGAGCAGGCAGACCTTTAATAGGGCAACAAAGGATTTGACCAATAAATATATGTTATTTGAATATCTAGCCTCTTTTGTATTTGTTCATAACAGGTCCCTAACTTCTTGGCTTCCCATAGACACCAGGTTTGCCACTGAGAGAAAAGCACAATGGATGAGACGGGCCTCTAGTCTGATCAAGCAAGGCTCTTCTTATGTTCTTATGTTTATATATTAATTTTACAATTGATGTTTACATTATTTTTATGGCTCTGTAAGCCACCTTGTGGGCCCCTTATGGCCAAAGGGCAGCGTAGAAATCAACTGAACCCTGGCCAGAGTATATATTTGATTATATATGTGAGTGGCATGCACCTGGGAACAATTTTATAGTCTCATCAAAGCATTTTATGTGAAACAGAGTTTCGGAATGTTTAGAAATATGTAGCTACATGCAGTAAATTCCTATATCAGTACATGGTAAAAGACTGGTGTTTTTACAGCTATAATCTATTTCCCTGTTACAGATTATTAGCAATAACCAAAGAACATGTGTGGTGCTTATACATCAAGACTGGGTCTTTCCAGGTGTTGTTAGACTCCAACTCCCATCAGTGCCAGCCAGCATGGCCTCTGGTCAGGGATGATGGAAGTCGGAGTCCAACAACATCTGGAAGGACCCAGATTCCCCATCTCTGTTGTACATTATCATAATATGACCAGTTTGCCATGAGGCATGAATCATCAAGGTGGGCCGCCTGCCCTCAAAGAAAAAGAAAATGGTCAAAGCACATTTGCATATATGGAGGACAAAAGCAGCAGCCCTTAACCAAGTGCAAAACCAGACCAATAGTGGAACCTGTGCAGATTTGCTCAGAATAAGCCCCATTGTGTTCAGTGGGACTTATTCCCTGTATAGGGGTTGCAGCCTAAAAGGCACAATGCCTTTCAAATAGCATGCAGCTCTCTCTCATGGAGAATTCAGTTGAAAACTGATTTAGGAAGGCTTTTCAGAACAAAGGTTTAACCTCTTAATTCTAAAGGAATAAGCTTGAAAATAATTTTGTTACATGTAGACGAGTTCCCTTCACACCAAAGCAAAAATACCTTTCAATGTATCAGCCTGCAATTACATTTCCCTAATGAGGATCTGACACACTGGAGATTCTTTTCATCAAGTGTGAAGAGAACTTGGAAGTACGTGTAACTCAACAGGAGGACATATAACTCAACCATTTTCAGACTTGCTTCCTTTTGAATGAGGAGGTTCAATGTTTCATACTGAACACGGCTGTTGTGTTTGGGGAAAAATAACTTTTCACTTCTCATAAATCAGATTGCAATTGAATTTTCCTTGATGAGGTGCTGAATGCAGCTCAAAACATGTTGGGTCTTAGTTTTTAGTATCATTCTTCTATAATAAATCTGTTTTCTCACTCACTTGTTACTGGCTGATGTTTTGTTCTATGCTGTTTGAATGCTATACTCTTGTTGGGCTATCTCATTTAAACACATGCTCATTTACAACCTGATCCTATGCATGCATACAAAAAACTGAGTCCCATTGAATTCAGTTACTTTCAGGTTAGTTTCCATAGGATTGCATATTTAAAATGACCCATTGTCTGCTTTTGGCTCATTGAAGGCACCATTGGACCCAAAGGAGCCTCAGAGTCCAGTTATCATGTTAGCATCTGTTTTGTTATTGTTATTGTTATAATGTGTTCATCCTATGTTAGTATAGGTAAAGGGACCCCTGACCATTAGGTCCAGTCGTGACCGACTCTGGGGTTGTGGCGCTCATCTTGCTTTATTGGCCGAGGGAGCTAGTGTACAGCTTCCGGGTCATGACTAAGCCGCTTCTGGCGAACCAGAGCAGCGCACGGAAACACCGTTTACCTTCCCGCTGGAGGGTTCCTATTTATCTACTTGCACTGACGTGCTTTCGAACTGCTAGGTTGACAGGAGCTGGGACCGAGCAACGGGAGCTCACCCCTTCACGGGGATTTGAACCGCCGACCTTCTGATCGGCAAGTCCTAGGCTCTGTAGTTTAACCCACAGAGCCACCCGTGTCCCTTATGTCCCTTATGACACCCGTGTCATCCTATGTTACACTCGCATAAAATCCAAACTGGATATGGGCTGGAACTGCATGTTTTAATCAATCAATCAATCAATTGCAACAAAATAAATACATGAAAATCTCACTTTGTGTAGGGCCAGCAGCTGGGCTTGGAACCTTTTCCTGGCACAATACTGCCATGTACTGCTAGTTTTTATATCACTTACCCCATCTTTCTACCCTGACCCACACCAATGGGTATTTCTGTAGGCCATCTGACTGGACCACTTGAACCTTCTTTCTGATAGAGTTCAAATGATACCTTTGAGTCAATCTGGCTATCAAATAGATCATAGTAACGGCACTTGAGTCCTTCCTGCTCACCAGGTTTGCCAGTGCTAGCCTTCCACCCCTGTGGTGATGACATACCTGAAATCCAGTTGTGTGTTTAATACTCAATGAACACTGGCCTCATCGCTTGCAAAATTCTCCAGTGTTTCCAGGAAAGTGACTACATCATTGAGACTTAAGTGCGTATTGGATTTGACTTGCGTAGGATGACTTCAGACGTGCCATCCATGGCAAGGATGTGCTCTGCTCCATACAATGTTGGATCAGCCTGAAGATATTATCCAAGTCCGTCTTACAGCTGTCCACTTGCCTGAAGCACTTGGTGCTCAGAATAGCTCAGTAATTAGGATGGAGTCAATGGGTTGCTGATAATCTCTGTTTTCTTGGAATTCATAGTTCTCTGGTTCTAGAGAACCAGGATATAGTACTTTGCAGATGAATCAGATCCAATGTATCCTTATATTTTCATATGGTAGCTATAGTGAATTCAAAGGGGGGGGGAGGGAATGAGCTGAGAATGAGGGAGGGGCTGAATTAGTTGTGCAGAGACTTGATTCTGAGGATGGAAAAATGAATTTGATCTGCGTGGAAAAAAAAGAAGCCAGCAGAGGGATATGAAGGGAGAAGCAACAAAATCAGACTGAAGAACGAGAAAAATCATTTTAGAAGTGGGAGTAGGAAAGAGAAGAGAACATTGCAGGCATCAGTTTTTGTTTTAAGGAGAAACTAAGAGAATCAGAGCCATGGCACTATTTCAGTTGTCTCATCATGAAGCGGGGGGGCGGGGGGGCGGGCTTGATGTTGCATTGCATGGCTAGAAGGGAAGCCTGAATAGAATTAGGCACAGTGAAATCCTGACACATTTTGAAAGGGGCAAAATGCAATCTGTCTTCTGTACCCATCTTGTAGAGAACAGGGTTTGAGATAATATTTTTATTTTACTTTTTTAAACACATTGTGGCGATCACACAGGGTCCCCGCACGTTTGACGGTCTATTGATCCCTGTGCCACCACTGTGCTCGCTTCCCCGCTGCCACCAACCCGTTACTCTCGGGTAAAACACTGAGTCCAGACAGTTGTTAAAATTGAACTAAATAAACAAGTTTATTTTATAAGCATTAACAAGTTTATGGTTTCTCAGATAATATTTCTGTCAGTTTCTTAACTTTAGTTTCTTTACCGGCCTATACCTTCCCAGTACCTTCTGACTGATTATATCAACTGTTTGACTGACTGCTCTTTACAGATTCTCTTACTCTCTCACACCAGACTAGCCCAACCCACAGGCTTATCTTCTCTGTCTCTTCTCTCTCCAGACTTACTTCTCAACCATCCTAACTCTAACTCTAACTCCTCCCCTTGGGTGTTATGTACTGAAGTTCTCACCCTGGGCCAGCAGGGGGATACTGTAGATAGTTATGCATATGAAGGATCGAAAGTGACATTCAGTGATTGGATAGTTTGTATGCAAATGAAGGATCGAAAGTGACGTTCAGTGATTGGCTAGTTACAGAAAATGGTTACTGTTGCATTCTAGTGGAGCTCTATATAAGCAGGCTGACTGAGCTCCTCAGTTCAGTTCTGTTCCAGCTTACAAATAAAGAGCTGCTTTGGAAGAATCGCTGTGCCGTCTGATATGTTCGCCCACAACTTAACACTGGGTTCCCATTGGTTAGTCATTTTACAATTAGTTAACCCTTTCCTTATGAACCCAGTATGATGTCACACACCTAGGAGGGCAAACGCCACACACATCAATCCCTTAGACAAATATGCAACTTCTTAGAGATCTTACTGAATATACTAACAGGGCAATCCTGGGCAGCAGCCTCTGCATATTTATGGAATATGTGAAAATGGTGTGGTTTTTGTAGAGTTATATTGATATTCTTTGTTTATCGCACCCCCATTTTCTCTTCTTTTTGCTCATTCCCTATGTTTGTATTTCTTCTGTGAAGTTTAAGATACACTAGTCACCTATATTATTTTTATCTGCTGTCCATCCACATGCGATTCACCATTTCTCCCTGGTTGCATTTTATTGTTTTCTAAACTATGTGCACAATTAATAAAGTATGTTTGTATTAATGCACCTCCTTCCTTCCACCACTCACCTGGAGTTCCATTCTAAACCTCTCATGCAGTGATGGAGAGTTAGGCTGAGCACGCTAGCTCTGCCCCATGATTGTCCAAGCTGCTCTCTTTCAAAACAAAGAGCCTGTTCTATTCATGCAAACTTCCACACAATCTAGAACTGGAAAACTGGGGCTCAAAATGCCTGGGGAGCTTCTGTGAGTAGGAAAACAGGCTCCTCAACTTGTGGAAGGTGGCGGCAATGGGTGGAGGGTGGAGCAAGTGGCCCCCTCTTTACTCTTCCCTTTATGTGAGAGATTTCAAATGCTGGAATCGAGCTGCTGTGTAAGTGTTTAGTAGCAGTTTCCCTGTACATTGGTGATGTCCACAGCTTAGATAGCTTAGAGATACCCTTCCTAACAGGAGCTTAAAATTGATGAGAAGATGTGGACTTCCCCCTACTTTATTCTCACAACAACCCTGAGGCTGGCTTTATGGTTCAGTGAGGATTTAGCCTGAATCCAGCCCGTGTGCACTAGAACCTTACAACAGTTTGGTAAGGTAGACCATTGTTGTTAGCCAGCTATGGCAGAGAAGGGAAGAGCCAACAGGTGAGGTTTTCTGGGGCCAACTACCCATTATAGCGATAATGTGATTAGCCACCACATTGTGGTTTTTAAACAAACTTAAATACCAGAGTGGGGAGTCTTGATGGTACCAATGGGGGGTTTATTCTAAAAGTCTACTGCTACATTGGTTGGGGGATGGGTTACTGAAATTACAACTGTGGAGGAAAGGCTGGAGTCTTGCTTCCCTGCGCATTGTGGCGCCAGTGACTATTATTAAATACATACTATCTAAATTTTTTTTTAAACCCATGACACAATTGCAAATTGCATCATTAGCCTTAAATGTATTTAGGCCCAGAGGCTACCTCACGAAGTCATGGGTGAGGTAAGAGGTGAACTGGGGATTCTCCTGCACGCTCTTTAGTCACCAGCTGTCAGGGAGGGTGACGGTGATCATTGAAAGCGTAGTCACCTGCCTTCAACTTTTGGAT
This sequence comes from Podarcis muralis, assembly GCF_964188315.1. Lineage (NCBI taxonomy): Eukaryota > Metazoa > Chordata > Lepidosauria > Squamata > Lacertidae > Podarcis > Podarcis muralis. Next base: position 58,949,395 of record NC_135666.1, read on the forward strand.
GCTGCTGCAACTGAAGGTGACACGCACTGGGGTGGAGGTTCAGACCAACTGCAGCAGACAAAGCAGCCCCCCAGTTGCGGTGTGCTTCAGCTTGTAAAGGGGTCTCTTAGCAGTCATCACCTGCCCAAGCTCCACAGTTTGAGATTAACAGGCTCCTCATGGATGGATGTGTGGAAGACTCAAAGAGAACAATAGCCTTGAAGAGAACAATGGCCTTGAAGAGAACTATGGCCTTGAAACACATTTTTGTTGTTAAAAAAAGACAACACCTCAGCAGCATGCCTATAAATTGTAATCCATTTGCTTTATCTGTTTGGTAGATGATTGTGTGTCTTTTCCTTTCTTTCCTTTCTTTCCAAAAGCAAGGCACATTCTGTATGTTCATGCTCATACCGTGCTAAGAAAAAAATACACTCTCAGTCCATAGGAGCAAACTCCTAGGGGCCAAGTTCCCAATAAAATATTTGAGCCCCATCCAAGTTGATAGGCATTCAAATGGTGTGTGTGCATCATGTCTTGTGAATAGAATAGAATAGAATTTATTATTTATACCCCGCCCATCTGGCTGGGTTTCCTCAGCCACTCTGGGCGGCTCCCAATCAAGTATTAAAAACAATACAGCATTAAATATTAAAAGCTTCCCTAAAGAGGGCTACCTTCAGATGTCTTCTAAAAGTCTGGTAGTTGTTTTTCTCTTTGACATCTGGTGGGAGGGCGTTTCACAGGGCGGGTGCCACTACCGAGAAGGCCCTCTGCCTGGTTCCCTGTAACTTGGCCTCTCGCAGTGAGGGAACCGCCAGAAGGCCCTCGGAGCTGGACCTCAGTGTCCGGGCAGAACGATGGGGGTGGAGATGCTCCTTCAGGTATACTGGACCGAGGCCGTTTAGGGCTTTAAAGGTCAGCATCAACACTTTGAATTGTGCTCGGAAATGCACTGGGAGCAAATGTAGGTCTTTCAAGACGTGTTATATGGTCTTGGTGGCCCCTCCCAGTCACCAGTCTAGCTGCCGCATTCTGGATTAATTGCGGTTTTTGGGTCACCTTCAAAGGTAGCCCCGTAGAGTGCATTGCAGTAGTCCAAGCAAGAGATAACTAGAGCATGCACCACTGTGGCAAGACAGGCTGCGGGCAGGTAGGGTCTCAGCCTGCCTACCAGATGGAGCTGGTAGACAGCCGCCCTGGACACAGAATTAACCTGTGCCTCCATGGACAGCTGTGAGTCCAAAATGACTCCCAGGCTGCGCACCAGGTCCTTCAGGGTCACAGTTACCCCATTCAGGACCAGGGAGTCCCCCACACCTGCCCGCCCCGTGTCCCCCAAGAACAGTACTTCTGTCTTGTCAGGATTCAACCTCAATCTATTAGCTGCCATCCATCCTCCAACCACCTCCAGACACTCACACAGGACCTTCACTGCCTTCACTATGATTGTGAAGGGATGGGGCTTACCTGCCCCTACCCAATATTTTATTCAAATTGGCACCCCTGCTGCAGTCCTCATCCCCAGCAAAAGGGTTGTCTGAAGTGCAGTTGAGAAAGGTCACTGTTCCCCACAACCCCTTGAACGTAGTTTGCTCCAGCTGTCATCGCCTCTAGTGCTGCAGGACGGACTTCTTGACTCACTGTCTTTGCCCAAACAGGTGAGCGGGTTTCTGCCATGCTTCATCAACCTGGATCAGTGGTGATATCAAGACCATGAAAACGAGTTACAGTGCCTCTTCCACAGACACATAATAATTGGAAGTGGTTTTAAACAGGCTTTGCTTCTGATGGAGTACACAATTTTTATCCTTTTCAGGTAATTGGTTCAAGGAGGGTGAACCAACACGCATAGTGTGAGCAGGATCCTGGTGGCAGACAGTGTGAGAACAGACGGCATGCACAAGCCAATACTGTTTCTCTGTGCGTAGGGCTCAGGTTTACTTACCTGGAGGCCTGGGCCAGCGTTTGTCCCCATGATCCCTCTCCACTGATCCTGGATTATCTTTTGGGGAAGGGCTCTGGTTGGATGTGCTCAAGCACGTTTTGCAAGCTTTTGAAGCAATACACTCCCCCCTCCTGCCCACATGCTTACCAGAACTGGAAAGGGCTTGAATGCACACACCAGAAGTAGTCGTCCCTTTTCCAAACAGCCTTGAACTCCCAAAGGAAACTATTGTCAGTCTGTAGCCTGGATTTCCTCATCCTGTTCCCCCTTTCCCCCTCTTCTTGTCACCCCATTGTCTTTTCCCACTGACAATACAGCCCTTTGGCTCAGGGGCTTGCTCTTTTCGCTTTGCAAGATGCCATGTACGCTGTTGCTGCTATATACATTATTATTATTGTGTTCGGGATCGCAGTCTGAATGAGAAACGTGCAGCACACAGGGCAGTATTATTATGGCTCTCAACAGGTTGGCATCTATTTGGGATAAGCAGAAGAGAGCAGGGAAATGAATAGCTCCAGCCAAAATATTCCATCTGATGAGGGAACAGCTGCCTTTTTTCAAGACCTGCACCATTCTTGAGAACCGGAAAAGTCATTTTGAGCTCTGGGCTGCTCTACTGTACCATCTTTTGTGCAGCTGTATTTCTGACAGGGAGAGCTAGCTTGAACTTCTGCAATCCTCTGCCCCAGACACCTCCAACGCCCGCCTGTGTGTTTTTTCCAAAGGTTTTTCAGCTGTGCTGTTGAGAAACTCTATTCAAAGGGAGAGGAAGGGGGAGGGGGAAAAAAAGGAAAAACATCTGTCTGACTTGGTCCACAAGATTGTTTCTATAGCTGTAACACTTATAAGAGCACAGAATAATGTTATTTTTCCAGGACGGACTCCGTGTCCTTTTTTGAATTCTTTTCTCTGATGGACAATGCTTCCTGCCCCACCCTTTTTATTAACCACAAGATGATTTTTATGGACGTAACAAAGTAAGAAAGACACAAATTGATGAGGAAATCAATGGAAAGAATACTGAAAATTGCACAATGATCTTAAGCCTTCCCAAGGAATGAGATGTGAGGAGGGAGCTGTTTTTATGAATGGGTATAACTGACACATGAAACGCGTGGGATCTGTCTGAGTGCCTTGTCTGGGTCAGTTGGGACATCTGGCTGTTGTGAATTTGGCACAATGTGACTCATTAATACACAAATAGCAAGCCTTGATAGCATCCACTTATGATTCCTTGCTGGCGTTGTCACAAACAATGTCAAATGCCAGGGAACTGCCAATGTGCTGACCTTCCAGACTCTGGGTTCACCCTCACACAACGCAGTCAAGACTGGTGTGCGTTCAGCACACAGTCATGCAAGGTATGGTGCAGGGAATGACCAATTTGCCCATATATGGTGCCAGCTAGGAAGATGTTCCTTGCTCTGGAATGACTGGACTTGATGCACCAAAGTCCACAGCCTATTTATCATCTGCTCCTCTAAAAATGCCCATTTCCCAGAAACTGGTTAGCAGAGGTCTGGAGAGTCTTTCCAACGAAATGGAAGGTTTCAACCAGAAACTTTGGTAGTGGTTTGCTCTCCTTGTAAATGAGAATGAAAAACAAAACAAAACCCAACTCTCATTTTAATCACTTTATATTATGAATTAGCTGCCAGAAACTGGACCCTGGGAAAGTACCAATATCAGCTCCCTGCCCTTGTTTCCTGGGGCAAGTGGAGTGGTACCTCGGGTTAAGTACATAATTCATTCTGGAGATCTGTTCTTAACCTGAAACTGTTCTTATCCTGAGGTACCACTGTAGCTAATGGGGCCTCCTGCTGCTGCCACCACATGATTTCTGTTCTCATCCTGAAGCAAAGTTCTTAACCCAAGGTACTATTTCTGGGTTGGAGTCTGTAACCTGAAGCGTATGTAACCCAAGGTACAACTGTACTAGCTCCATCCCCATTGTGGGATGTTTCATGGAACCATTGAGTCTCCAATTGAGGCTTTTCTATCTTCTGAAATATGTAAGAAGCCTATTACAGGAGTCCCCCCCCCCCCTTTCTGGCTTTCCTCCCCCACAAGTTTAAAGAGATTGTAAACAGTAATAGGGAAGGGCCAGTGCTGGAACACTCATTCCCACTGTCCTCCCCCCCATATGTTTTCTGTACTCTTAATGATAACACCCAAATAGGGATCCAGCTGGCTTGTTTCCAGCCTGCACCACTAAAGGTAAAGTTAAAGGGACCCCTGAACATTAAGTCCAGTCATGGCCAAGTCTAGGGTTGCGGCGCTCATCTCGCTTTATTGGCCGAGGGAGCTGGCGTACATGTGGCCAGCATGACTAAGCCGCTTCTGGCAAACCAGAGCAGCGCACGGAAACGCCGTTTACCTTCCCGCCGGAGCAGTACCTATTTATCTACTTGCACTTTGTCGTGCTTTTGAACTGCTAGGTTGGCAGGAGCTGGGACCGAGCAACGGGAGCTCACCCCGTCACGGGGATTCGAACCGCCGACCTTCTGATCAGCAAGTCCTAGGCTCTGTGGTTTAACCCACAGCGCCACCCGCGTCCCCTACTGCTTCATAAATTCATCCATCCCATTCCCGCAAAATCCACATGAGATGGAAATGTTTAAATATTATAGGTTGGAGCCAGATTTACCCTTCCCAGAGCAAAACGACTCCTTCTGTTCTTGGAAGGGACTGAGATTCAGTTAAAGCTTCAACAGGGCAAAAAGAAAGCCGCTATTTTTGCTGATTCCTTCTCCCTCTCCTGACCCCATGGGGCTCAAGAGGTCCCTCTGCCACTACGGAACAGCTTTTTAGGAGGCAAAGGGGACAGCAGTGGGGACAAGGGCATCAGCAAAAGTTGCCTCTCCTCACAGATGGAATTCTGCCCATGGGTAGTCTTACCCATTTCTGAATTACCCATTTCTGAACATATTTTCTTTTCCTAAAATAAGCATTCTCAAACATATTCTGGCCTACCTCTTAACTTAGAACTTTGTTGGAACATTTGGAAAGCATGGAAGATGGTAGATAATGAAGATCCCATCTGCACATTGGTCTGGTAGATGTGGATCGGGGCAGTTCATGCTGGAATCCACAAAAACTGAATTCCTCAAGCTTCCCTACAAAGCTCTTGTGGAGATACATATGGGCAGGTGGGGTGAGTTGTTTATATACAGGTGACTTGAAATTGTTGTGGCAGCGTCCCTCTGTGAGGTAGCATTTGTCTGGGAACTTTGAGGATGAATACATTTGACATCAGGATCTGAGTAGATGAGCGATCAATGATTAACAAAATGTCCTTTGATGCAGATGGGTCTGCTCTTAACAGTCACAATGTTGGGGGCCTGATTCATCCCTGAGAAAGTACTCTGATGTAACCACCAATGATGTTGTGGAATTCCAAAATAGAAAAGTTTCACTTAAAAAAAATGTATGAATCTTAAGCCCTTGTTCTTTGGTCTTTTCGCAATATATACTCTTTGAAAATACGCTGCCTTTTTTCAAGCCCCTGACCTGAGAGTCTTAGGGCCAGTGTTTTCCCCCCTGGGGGTACTCAAGGGTCTGCAGTACCAGCACTTATTTACTAGATTAAAAACACTGGTTAAAAGTGAGGTGCTTACTGTAGCAGCTTCATGGTGAGTACCAACACATTTTTTTTTCTGTAAGAAAAGGACTTGCTTAGGGCCAAAGGATACATGGCATAAAGTGCTGTGCTCCTCTTGCCTGAAGGTGTTTTTTTAAAAGGTGACTCAGCCCTCAGTGTTTGAGGTTAATTGAGGACCCCTAGAGGGAGGGGAAGCTGCACATTATGAGCATTTTGGCTTTTGTGCACCCCATTCTACTCCTGGGAAAGAGACAGAAAAAAGTGCACCAGTGTGCTGGGGTTTGACCCAGGAAGTCAAGCAAATTATTGTTCGGCCATGAACTGCAAAGGGATTGAGTGATGACTACTGGCAAAAACTGAAATCTGGGACATTACAACCAAAAATTAATTGGCACCTGCAGTTCCACGGTGACTCCCCACAGCCCCTATCCTCCCATCTCCTATTGACCCTGGAGCTCAGTGTGAGGAGTTTGTAGGGACAGCTGCACACTAGGGGAGTCAGGTGACTCCACTTCTCTTTTGAATTATTATTATTATTATTATTATTATTATTATTATTATTATTATTATTATTTATATACCACCCTATACTTGGAGGTCTCAGGGCAGTTCACAGAAAAGATCACAATATATAAAATCAAAATAATAACAATAACAATAACACAATGGAAAAAGTATTAGAAGCAAACATTCTCTCTAAAGGCAGAGCAATTGTCAAAAGGCAGGGCAATTCACAATGCCATTATTACCGGTAAATTGCAATCTTTTTTAAAAAAAATAAATAAATCTGGAGACTAGATGCCGTTTCAGAATTTAATCATGTCATATGGAGGTTTCAAAAAACACTTGTACACGATGGTGCTCCATGCAGTGAGTGGGGCATAGCATTTATATTGGATTTACTGCATGTGTAAATATTACATGTGGTGCTTCTTTGGAGACATGCCATACTACTGGGCTGACCTGTGCAGTAAGGTCAGTTTGAACGATGACCTTCTGTGAAGACGGCTACTTTTCTATTCTTGGTGTCTTCCCTGTGGGGCGTAGAATATGAATTAAGCCTAGCAGTAAACAGAAGAACCAGGCCAGGGCTAGCCAACATGATGCTGTACAAATGTTTTGGATTACAACTCCACTTATCCCCTACCACTGGCTATTTTGGCAGCGAATGATGGGAGTTGTAGTCCAAAACAACTGGAAGACACCATGTGGGTTCCCCCTACACAAGGCATCGTTGTGAAGGGGCTTTCTGTCCTCCCCATTGGTCTCATTTGTGCTTCTTCTGACCTGAGATTAGAAGAAGGAGCAGGATTTACAACACTCACTTAGTACCATGGTCTACAGGGGGGGGGGGGGGCTTCTCCACACTTCCGCTCATCCCGTGCCCAGATGGTAGGAGTCTAAGAGGTTTTCCGCTTGCCCCATATTTTCTAGGCACAGATCAGAGCGGCTTTGCCTTTTGTTAAGTTGTGGGTGAACATATCAGACGACACAGCGATTCTTCAAACAGCTCTTGTTTATTCACGGGCCAGAACAGAACTGAACTGAAGGGTTCAGCCAGCCTGCTTATATAGAGCTCTAGTACAACGTAACTGTAAAAGGTAAAGGTAAAGGTACCCCTGCCCGTACGGGCCAGTCGTGTCCGACTCTGGGGTTGCGCGCCCATCTCGCTTAAGAGGCCGGGGGCCAGCGCTGTCCGGAGACACTTCCGGGTCACGTGGCCAGCGTGACAAAGCTGCTCTGGCGAGCCGGCACCAGCACGGCACACGGAAACGCTGTTTACCTTCCCGCTAGTAAGCGGTCCCTATTTATCTACTTGCACTTAAGAGTGCTTTCGAACTGCTAGGTGGGCAGGAGCTGGGACCGAACGATGGGAGCTCATCCCGCCGCGGGGATTCGAACCGCCGACCATACGATCGGCAAGTCCTAGGTGCTGAGGTTTTACCCACAGCGCCACCCGCGTTACTGTAGCAACTTTCTAAAACTATCCAATCACTGAACGTCACTTTCGATCCTTTATTTGCATATGTGAACCTGAACTATCTACAGTATCCCCCTGCTGGCCCAGGGTGAGAACTTCAGTACATTTGCCCCACTGCTTTCCCCTGGAAAACCCATTCTTTAGCGCTAAATCAGAACAAACAGGAAACCTGTGGGAAACCTGGTTGCCATGCTGGAAGGCTGAGCACTAAACCTCGGGTTTTCCAGGACAAAAGCGGTGGAGCAAACAGGAGTGTGGATGAGCCCTTAATGACCCAAGTTAGCACAATTCAGGATTGTCTTGTGGCCAATTTATTCCCACCACTTATCTGTAAATATTTCATGCTTTCTCTCTCTTTTTCTTCCACCCCGTCTCCCCACGCCACATTTCCCCCATCCTTTAATGCTCCAAGTAAGCAGCATGCTGGGAGGTCATGCTCCCCGATCTCTTTTGGCATGTGCTGCAGTCAGAGAGAGAAATCCCTCAACCTCTGGCTTTTCCATCGCAGTTATACGGAGTCTCAGATAGGACTCACTCCAGCAACATATGGCTTTCCTCCACAGAAAATCCCCCCTCCTCTTTCCGCCTTATATCCCCAATGGGGCTGCCTGACAACAAGTGCAGTGAAGCAGCCACTGCATAAGAAAGTTGCCACACAGCACAGCATGTAAGCCTTCTGTTTCCTCCCCCTGGCTTACAGCATAATAAACCAATTATCTGAAGATCAGAACTGCTATGTGGAAATTGATATTTTGCTGAATTAAAGGGCATTGCTTTGTTGCAGAGGGATCCCTGTGCTTGTAGTAGCACAAGCAAGAAGGAGCACTTACTTGCTAAAGAAGGGGATAGTTGGGCCTTGATCGTCCGAGTGATTCCTCATCCGTCTGGTGAGGCAGGCTCTGCCTTGGTAAATTTATTAGTCTTTAAGGTGCCATTGAACTCTTTGTTGTTTCGCTCACTGTTTTTACTCAATGCACCAAAGCCAAAGCTGACAGATAACAATCTCTTTAGCTGACAACTGACGTGTGGCATAATATTAAAGAGAAGTGAATGATAAATTCTAAAACAGAAGGTAAGCTTTCTTTCAGAAGCAATTTAATCTCCATATTCACGAAAACACAAGGAGAGGGGGGAAATAGCTCCAATGGGTCAGGAAACCCATATTTGCAAAAATGTTTTACACATCTGTGATGGAAAACTGCTCTGGCAAGTTGCAGAGCAGCTTCTGGAGAGCTCAATGTGGCCGTGCGCAGCCACAGGTGCCTGAGCTCTCAGCCTTGTTACATCACTGCCACATATGCTTGGACCACTTTCCTTGCACAAATCAGCCATATGGAGAGATCGGATTTTGCAGAACAGAAACTTCCAGAATGACCTTATGCCAAAGAAGATTCCCTATGTCTCGCCCTTTTATCCTCACACGGGAGCATTAAAGAGCTAAACATCTCTCATTTCAACTTCCTCCCAACCCAATTCCTTTGGCTCATAGAATGGTGTTCTTTTCTTTCTTTTTTTTTTTTTTACTAGCAGCTGTTTTTTCAGCTGACATTTAAACTTTGCTCACATCCTTGCAGTTGATTTTCTAATGTTCCCTTGGAAAAAAAGAAAAGAAAGGAAAAAGAACCCACCCTCTTGACTGTATTGAATCCCAATAACTTAAAGCATATTGACATTTGCTGGTTTAGAAACTGAGCTGGAATTACCAGCTCATATTTACATTGATTAGCACTTTGTCTCTGGAGGTTCTGGTAATGGAATATATAGCTTTCCACGTCTTAAGATGTTGCTTCAAATGCAATTCAAAGCTGAAGTGGCCCGGCTTAGTCCAAAGAACAGGTGTCCAGACCAAACATGGGAAAGGAGGGAGTTGTGGTTATGAGAAGCATTGAACTAGACCTCAGGATTGATTGGTTCTGTTCCCAGTTCTGTTTCAGAATTGTGTCATTTTTGGCAATGCACTTGCAAATGGGGTAATAATACTTTACTGCCTCCTTGGGGTGTTTGTTGGATGAACTTGCTACTGTTGTGAGAATCTCAGATTCTCTGGTAGGTGGCCCACACAAGTACCAACGTTCCAAGTCCTCCAGCCCTTCCTTTTATATATTAGTAAAGGTAAAGGTACCCCTGCCCGTACGGGCCAGTCTTGACAGACTCTAGGGTTGTGCGCTCATCTCACTCTATAGGCCGAGAGCCAGCGCTGTCCGCAGACACTTCCAGGTCACGTGGCCAGCGTGACAAGCTGCATCTGGCGAGCCAGCACAGCACACGGAACGCCATTTACCTTCCCGCTCGTAAGCGGTCCCTATTTATCTACTTGCACCCGGGGGTGCTTTCGAACTGCTAGGTTGGCAGGCACTGGGACCGAGCGACGGGAGCGCACCCCGCCGCGGGGATTCGAACTGCCAACCTTTCGATCGGCAAGTCCTAGGTGCTGAGGCTTTAACCCACAGCGCCACCCACGTCCCACAGCGCCACCCGCGTCCCGACAGCGCCACCCGCGTCCCTTATATATTACCACCACCATAATCCATGGGCTTTAGCAGTCAATCCCTCTTCCTAGGGAACTCTGGGAAATGTAGTTCTGTGGGGGGGAACGGGAGTCTCCTAACAATGCACAGCACACATAGCAAACAACACTTCCCTGCTTCATTTGAGGGGAGTCTCATGCATAAAGCAAGCATAATGGTGCTTTAAATGTTTGGTGCAGATGTGGCCTACCTTAGACTTGACTGCATGATGACACGCTGAAAGTAACTGAGCATAAGCCAACATCATCTCAAGGAGCAAGGAATGACAATTGAAAAAGGGAGACATTTTTATCATTGCTGGAAATGCCTGTGAGAAAGAACGAGTCGCTTGGACTCAGTCCTAGAACAGTTCAGTCTGGTTGAGAAGATGATGAGTGTCTCTTCCAAATGGGCTTTTCCTCATGAAGTCATACGTTTTTTGGGGGGCGGGGGGACCACAGCACTAAATCTTTAAAATAAAATAAAAAAGAGGAAGGGCTGGGGTGTGCGTTGTGATATCTCTCTTTTTTTTAAATGATATTTATTACTTTTCCAACATTTCCAACACAACACTACAAACAAAAAAAGAAAAGAAAAAGAACAATACAAATACAATACAAAAACACTACATAACACCAACACATTAAACTAACAAAACAAAGCAAAAACAAACAAAAACAGTTTAAAAACACCTCAAACATTTTCAATATCTTATCTTTCATTCACGTATTTCCAACGACCTCCTCACACCTCCCTTTTTGTATTCCACTTCTATTAATTGTTTCAGCAATTCCTTTCCATCTTCCTCTGTTTTCTATCCTATAATTATCTTAACACATTCTTGCCTTATTTTTTCCTTTAATTTTCTATTAATCTATTTATACTTAATTCCTTATAACATTTCTACTAAAGCCATATAACTTCATTCCAACATTCTTCTAACATTCATTTCCAGTCTTCTTCCACCGACTCTTATCCCTGGTCTCGGATCTTGCCAGTCTTGCGTTGTGATATCTCTTTAAGAGGATTGTTATATTTTGGAAGGAAACTCCCTGGGTGGCTTTTTCGGGTCTTATTTTAGTAGGAAGAGGGAGCCTCAGCCTCGCAGAGGAAGCAAGTCAGAACAGTGTGTCAGGCTTCTAGTATAATAAAGGTGGAAGGTAAAACAAATAATAAAACCCTACTATCTTGTATTGTATTACTTTATAATAAAAGAAATAATCAGTACCTTGGCAGCTGCTCTACTGGAGCATAAGTGGGAACACCACAGAACGAATATCTTAAAAAGGCAAAATAATGTTTTTCATCTCATGGCCATATCTTCAGTTTGACAGGTCGGTCTCCCCCGCCCTCTCTCTGAGACAGTTTAAAATGGCTGTTTGACTTTACTTGTCTCAGTTTATATGGGAAATATGGGAAATCCTTGCACTTGATGGGTAATGTTGACATCTAGTTGGGAAGAACATGCTGTGGACTTTGGGAAGAGGGATCCACAAAACGGTGCTTATAACTTGCTCAGCACCTGGAATGGTTCTGCCATCATGCAGGCTGTGTTAGGCCTCTTCAGAGGCTTGCAGACCCTGGCACATTCTGCTGTAGAGTAGTGGCTAAGACACCACATAAACAACCACTACCATGAGCAACTCCTCTCAGGGTTGTAACACTACCCTTTGGACCACCCAACAATGTGTGCAACGTCCAATGATGTTTCCTCTCTGCTAAGACCCACAGGGTTGGAATATCACTGAGTATAGCATGAACTATACTGTTCATAATGTCAGGAATTCTTCCAGGCCCTAGTTCATACAGACAATTACTTGGGTGCGAAACGGAGCCACTATAAGGAATGGCCAGATCATATTTTTTCCAGTGCCACCCCAGGGTACCACAGCACCAGAAGATATCTGTGGATGCAAGGCATTTCTGACAAAGACAATGACATGTCCAACATGTCCCCGAAAGAGCAGGTTTTCACAGGGAAAACTGGAGCAAACAAAAGCACACTCAGGCACGGAGCTTTAAAGCGCGAACTGTGCTTAGAAAGAGCCGAGGAAAGATAACTGTGGATCAAGGTTATGGAGTAGCCCAGTTCCCTCTTTCAGTCTTCCTTTACGCCATTCGCATCAAATTTCCCATTGCGCAATAGGATCTTATAAAGGAAGATTGTGGGTTTTGAATAGTGTGCCAAAGCTATCAGGGTGTACAACAAATCTGGGGTTTCAGAGGTGCTTAATGCTGGGCCACAAACAACTACAAGGTACAGTTTGTTTATCATTCATTCATTCATTCATTCCTTCATTTGCCATTCTCCTGCAGGGGGCAGGCTGAACTGGTTCGTCAAGAGCAAAAATGAAGCATCCAAGCTCACCAACTGGTTTCACACAGTCAGCTCCCTTGTCACCCATGTTTTAATACAAGGGTTATTATACTGCAAGTAGGTTTCTCATGGGTAAAAGGTAAAGGTAAAGGTACCCCTGCCCATACGGGCCAGTCTTGACAGACTCTGGGGTTGTGCGCCCATCTCACTCAAGAGGCCGGGGGCCAGCGCTGTCCGAAGACACTTCCGGGTCACGTGGCCAGCGTGACAAAGCTGCATCTGGCGGGCCAGCGCAGCGCATGGAACGCCGTTTACCTTCCCGCTGGTAAGCGGTCCCTATTTATCTACTTGCACCCGGGGGTGCTTTCGAACTGCTAGGTTGGCAGGCGCTGGGACCGAGCAACGGGAGCGCACCCCGCCGTGGGGATTCGAACCGCCGACCTTTCAATCGGCAAGTCCTAGGCGCTGAGGCTTTTACCCACAGCGCCACCCTGGGAGTAGGGGACAAATAAGTTTCTCATGGGAGCAGCCTTTTCCAAACCTTCCTGATAACTCCCTGGAATCTGAACAAAAGCCTTTGTCCTGTAGCTACTGTATAAGAGAAGGATTAGAGGAGAGCGGGGGGGGGGGGGAGCTGATCAGTAACACCTTTCTCTTGGGTTTTGTCACAAGTCTAACCCTGTGGTACTTCTTTCACAGTATAACCTTCCACTGTATCTGCATTTTTTCTGGAGTGAATATGCTGTTTATTACTCAGTGGCTTGCTATTACATAACAAAGCCAATGAAATCCCCAGTCTGTAGGATCGAGTCCATGCGGCTCTGTCTTCTTGTGCACATTCTCTCACATGCTGCCTCTCCCTTTTCCTTCTCATGCTCTGAGCAGGTTGAGAGGCCTTGCCCATTGACCCACCGCTGACCTCCATCCAAGGCCAAGCTGGGATGGGGGGTGGAGGGGCTGGGAGATCACACCACGCACTGGCTCTTACGTTATTTATTTTGCTCTATAACTTAATGACTTTCCGGGTTCCGCTCACATCCAAAATATCAAGCATGATCTATGCCAAAGATATAGAAAATAAATGAGAGCCAAAAAGTCATCCAAGAAGCATTACTAGACATAACAAAAATTTACTGGCTCTTAAATAGGCCGTGGTAATGCAGGAAATATCCGTGCGCAGAAAGGGGGAAAACACAAAGGTATTCAGTCTTCAGCTGGTGTGCTTAGCATATTCACAGTATATACAGACATTTTAGCTTCCCATGTTTCTGGATGTAATTGTCCTATGGTCACATTTTTGTGCGAGCAAAACAATGCTAAATATTTCTTGCAAAATGATTAGATTTGAGTGGCCACTGCTATGTGCGTTCTGTGACGGGTTAGCAGCTACTACTGTATTTTCAACTTGTCTAGAAGTCAAATGTCTTACTTATCTTTCACAGCTATTTGGTTGCTGTACAATGACTTTGTTTATGGAGACTAATGAAGCCAGAAAGTTGGGTGGTGGTTGTTTTAATGCTTGGGTCTTGCAGTGCAGCTTTGCTTTACTTTTGAAGTAAAAGGAAAATACTTATTTAACCATTTGCAAATTGCCTTGTTGGTTTATTATTATTATTATTATTATTATTATTATTATTATTATTAAAGACAACTTTGTAAATATAATGATAAAACCACTAGGAAAAATAAAATATCCAACAGTGTCAAAACAGTAGATCTAAAAAATACGTCTTATCAACAAAAACAACTCTGATAAAATTTTAATTAACATCAGTGATCCATGTTTCTTTATTTCTTTCCTGCCTGCTCTACTATTATTCTCTATTGATTTTCAGACATTTATAATCAGCAGAAATGAAGAAAGGAAAAACCCAGGCTCAGTATTAACTGTACATCTTCAGAAAAATGGGAAATACAAGTTATTGGCATCCAAGGCACCATGCATAGCAGTAGTTTCATATGTATGCCATGTTTAACAGTAACAATGTTTAACAATAACAAAGTGAGAGTTTGTTTTTTATTACTACAGAATCTTTGATGAGGTGGCCAGGCCTTCGACCAGTAGTCATATGGTATAGAACCCAGAAGATCAGCGGGAAGCAATTTCCACCAGAAAAGAGAGTCTAAGAATTCCAGATTGTGATGTAATGCGCTCTATGTGGGGCTGCCCTTGGGTCTCGTTCAGAAGCTCCAGCTGGTCCAGAACGTGGTGACCAGACTGTTGATGGGAGCTTCTGCTTGAGAACATGCGACACACCATTGTTAAAACAGCTGCACTGGCTGCCCACTAACTACCAAGGCAAGTTCAAGATTCTTGCATTAACTGCACATGGCCAGTAATGCTAGAGAGAAATTAGTCTTTTTGCACCAATGAATCAAATTTAACATTTGCCTAATTGGATCTGCAATTTGTCTGCCTGGTAGAAAACCAGATTGGTCAATGTGCGTTAGCTTTGTTATTACTAACTCAATAAAAGACTAATAACAATTTTGTGTGTTGTTGTTGTTATTATACCACCCTTCATCCACATAGAATGGAACCACCACAAAATGATGCCACCCACGCACAACTCAAACAGCTGCAACTCAAACAGAATTAACAGGGACACACTCCCACAGTCTCTCTCCTGACAAAGGTCACCATACAAAGCAAACCAAGGCAGTTTCCATGCCCAAATTCGGCCTAAACCCTTATTAAAATGTATCTGGAAAATTGGTTTCATGCAAGTTCAAAGCCTGGAGTTTCCTGGCAGCCATGAATGACAACAGAGCCACCCTTTCCTTCCATCATGTTGGAGCAAACTAGATACTCCTGTTCTCATAGAACAAATGAGAACAGAGTGTGAATGATATCAGTGGGATGAGAGAAGCCATGATTTAATCCTCCTTTCTGGCTTTAAAACAGTAGAGTGTGATCTTAGCGATTCTGTTCCAGCCTCTTTGGGTTCTTCTCTTTCTGGTGTTCTTGACTGCCCCAAGTGAAGGAAGAGCCAGCTATGGCCTGTGTCCTGATAATTTTGCTTCTCATTCTTCTTTTCCTTTGATGTTGCTTGTTTGAGTTTTAGAAAAATAGAAATCTTAATACAATGATTAATTTTCTGTCAGCAAATTCTTATAGATTTGGAACATCAAACTCTTGACTTCCTTGGCCTTGCAGGTCCTTGGCCTGTGTGCTTTCCGTATGTAGTATGTTGATTTCAAACTTTGCATTTTGTAGCATGAAAGCTGCATTAAAATAATGCAGAAACATCTGTATGGATGAGAAAATCAGTTAGCATTTTGTATTTTGTGGGGTGAACTGTTGAAGAACCCACCACAGACAGGAAACCATGAAAGCAGCCGTGGGGGCATGTGGGCCTCTAGATGTCATTGAATTACAACTCCCATCATCCTTAATCATCTGTGGGGCCACAAGTTACCCATCCTTCCAATCAAATGATGCACTCTTCTTTCCATTCTTGGCTTACTTCTCAGTCCTGATGTTTCATAACCAACTGAAAATCTGCTATTCCAAGGGCCAGACAATAGACAGAACTCTCAGACACAGGTAGAGTGTACATGTCTGGACTCCTTTGTGACTCGCAATGGGGTGATATGGCTGATCATTTGAGGTCTTCCCCTAAGGTCCTTAAATGGATTTTAGTCAACTGATATTTGACTCAGCAGCAGCTGAGTTAAACATGACTCAGTACTTGGGCATTGGTCTTATTGACCATTTGGCTACATATGGTCAAAGTATATCTATACATAGAGAGGCTGACAAATGTGAAATGTGGCCAGGCTGACTCCACTAATGGATAATTCACCAACTTTGCAGCTGCAGGACAAGATCATTCTGGTAGGTGGCTTTTTCCTCCCATCCCTAATGTAGTTTCCTTCAACATTCAAGTTTGGCCTTTCTGAATATGAAGAGTGAATGGAAAGAGAAACTTTGCTCTAAAGTGGGTTGATTTAAGGAACACCTCTGTGCCCCCATCCTCCTGCCACCACTGCTGAAGAAGTAAGAAGTTGTGGCAGCGGCTTCTGGGTTTCAGCGAGGTCTCGCGAGAACCCCACAAAATCTAATGCAGACCACCAGAGGCCTGTTTTGCCTCGGGCACAGGCCTACTTTATCATGAAGATGGATACATCCTGCATGAAACACATTTGTTATTACTTATTCATTTGTTTATTAAATTTGTATACTGCCCTTCATCTGAAGATCCCAGGGTGGTTAACAACATAAAAATACAAAATGAGGACACAAAATACATAATAAAAACAAGAACAAAAACAAACCAAGAACCCCTCTCCCACAAACATCTTTATAATGACGTAGAATGTTAATAAACCAAAAGCATGTTTAAAGAGAAATGTTTTTGCCTGGTGCCTAAAGGTATGTAATGAAGGCACCAGGTGAGTCTCCCTGGGGAGAGCATTCCACAAATTGGGAGCCACCACAGAAAAGTCTCATTCTCGTGTTGCCGCTCTCCAGGCCTCTAATGGAGGAGGCACATAAAGAAGGGCCTCAGGTAATGAATGCAGAGTCTGGGTCGGTTTGTATGGGGAGAGGCAGTCCTGGAAGTATTGCAGTCCTGAGCCATTGAGGGCTTTGTAGGGCGAAACCAGCACTTTGAATTGGGACCAGGAACTAATTGATAGTCAGAGCAGTTGGGCCAGAATCAGTGTACTACACTCAAACCATCTTGCCTCAGTGAGCCATTTGGCTGCTGAATTCTGCACCAGCTGAAGTTTCAAAATTGTCTTCAGAGGCAGCCCTACATATAACGTGTTGCAGTAATCTAACCTAGAGGTTACCAGAGTGTAAACAACAGAAATTTGGCTATCCCTGTCCAGATAGGGGCGCAGCTGGGCCACCAGCCAAAGCTGTAGAAAGGCACTCAGCACCAACTGAGCCTCAAGGGACAGAAGATCCAGAAGTACCCACAAGCGACATACCTGCTCCTTCAGAGAGAATGCAACCCATTTGAGAGCAGGCAGCCTCTCAGCCATCCGGTCTAGGGAGCCACCCACTAACAGTGAATTGAGCTTCAGTTTGTTGGCTTTCATCCAGTCCATTACCAAGGCAAGACATCGGTCCAGCACATCCACTGCCTCACCTGAAGATGTAAAGGGGAAGTAGAGCTGTGTGTCATCAACATAATGCTGGCACTGCATTCCAAAAACTTTGGATAACCCCACTCAGCAGTTTCAGGTGTGTATTTGCTCTGGAAAAGGCCATCGATGTTTTCTTCTTTTTTATCATAGTCTTGGGGTTCACCTGAAAATGTACCACTGTTGTCCACAAACTTTAATGATCATTCCCTTGGCATACCTGTGGCTACCTTTGTAAAAAAACAATGTAGTAAAAAAAAGAGAACAACTTTATGATGAACCAATGGGGAAGATATATTAAGAATTTTACAACAATGTTGGTTTGTAGTGTCATTTAAAAGGAAATAAAAGAATCTATAAAGCACCCTATACTTTTAAACACTATCTTTGTGGTGCATTTGAGGTTGCAATCTTAGCAGGAAGTTGGGCCAGTGCACTTTGGAAAGATGAAGCTGTAGTTTATCAATACTGGAGATTTCTAGGAAGACTTCTGTTTTGTTTGCTTTTCTCTACGGAGATTGGAGAAGACAGGGGGAAAGCCCACCAGTTAACTTTATCAGCCTGCATCCTGTACACATCAGCAAAGTATGATGCAGAAAGAGTAAATAATGTTTCCCTTCAAAACAGCAGGTTCCTCTCTTGTGAAAACTAAATAGAAAATTATGAGGAATATGGGGGAGGGGGGGAGAATCCATTTTAAAAACACCCTGTGGTTTGGCTCACTGCCACTTTCTGATGCAGGGCTCACTCTACCCATCAAAACCCAACGGCGTGCTGAGCTGTCAGATAAGTCACCATGGCTAAAAGTTAACTTACATTTGTTATGCTTAGAAACAAATAAGCCCACATACCAGACAGGGCAGGGTTAGACTGTGGGGGCGAATGACAGAGGGGAAACCCAGAGGAAGGAAGGCATTCTTTGAAAATAAATAGAAGGTTCAGTGATTATTACAGCTTGGGTGTGCTGCTCTGCTTGTAACCATTTTTTATGCACAAGCAGGAAGCAAAAGCAGTGACCATCTAACCATCCTCACCTTTGCCCATGGGAATCTTTAGTGTTATAGGAATTAAGTTTTAAGCCACAGCCTGCTAAGATTCAAAGGCGCACTTGGCCTTAACGAAAGTGCTGTGAAACCACACTGAAATGTGCTGTTGCTACCTGTTCCCTGCGGGTGAGCAGTGACCACACAAGGTTACATCAATAGCCCTCCAAAGCCACTGCCTCGTCTTTCACAGGGGCAAGACTCAGCAGCTCCTGGAAGTTTAAATATCAGAGGCAGAGAAGGGGCTAATCTGTCTCTACAACACTAAGTGTTGTTGTTTTAATTGAGCGGGAGCATTTTCACATATGGAACTACTGATGTTCAGTATACATTACCAAAACACAGCTGTGCAATATGCCAGACAGATGCCTAGCTTTGAACTTTCTCCTAACTGAGAAACCTAGGAGCCGTCTAAAAGGAGTGGCCCCTTTCACATGTTATCTCCTCTGGGTGTGGTTACTCCCATGCTGCCCCAGGTCATACCTGCAGATGTGCTCTGAGCATGGGACATAAGCATTCGGTCTTCCTGAGCCACATATAGCAGATGCACAGCAAGGGAGAAACCACAGGGGTGTTGACAATCATGCTGCTGTAGTTAGCATATTGAGCGGGACTAAGGGTCTCATCCTATGTGTGCTTTTTGCGGGGAGACTCCCACTGAACTCAATGGGACGTCCTCAGTAAACATGCATAGGATCAGTCTGTAAGTTGGAATTTGGTGCTAGAGCTTGATATTTTCTCCCATTGCTTTCTATCACCCAACCTGCTGCCTTTTTGCATCCATTTTGTCACATGCAGGAACAATGTAGGAAGTCCATGTGCTCCCTGACCAGTAGTTGCTCTCCTGGGTTTCAGGCAGGAGACATTCCCGGCCCTACCAGGAGTTGCCTGGGGTTGAACATGGGACCTACTGAATGCAAAGACGATGCTCTGCCATTGAGCTATGGCCCTCCTCTATCAGCTCTATGGTCTGTTGCTGCCACTGTTGATGTTTCCCTCCCCAACCACCAGAGAATAAATATGGCGCTGACAGGTTTAAGTCATTAGTTTAGGCTTTGGTACTCCCAAGGCTTAGAAGATATGTAATCTCTGTACAAGTCCCCTTTTTCTAGTATGGGCTGAGCTTTACCTTGAGAGTCTATCTGTTAATTAAGCAACTTCATTTTAACTAGTTACAGTAATTATTTCATTGTCTGCAGAAACACAATTTTACAGCACCTCAACACAGGTAATGTTCTGGATATGTAATTAGCAACTTCTTTGACTAATTAATACTGACAATTTAATTATTTTTAGGAAAGACATCATATATATGATTGCACTTAAAGTTGTTCTAATATTGCTTTCAACAGGAATATTGAAAGCAACAGGAGATGGTTTCAATATGTTCCTTTGTTCATTCACTGTAGAGCTACATTCTAGATAAATTCTCATGATCAAATATTTTGTCCTTTGCAAACATTGTGTTTCTTTCAGCAAAAGTAAGATAATATTGTAATTGCTGCCTTAAATTGTTTACAGATGGCAGTCAGAAGGTCATGTTCAGCTTGAAAGGCAAACAAACCTCATCTTTCTTCCAGACAGATGTTATGGTATCAGGATGGGACACACCCAGGTGTGGTTTTGGGGGGAAAGGGATCTGGGAAAGTTCAAAATGGTATGCACTTACTTATTTGTTACATGTGTAGCTCACATTTCCTCAAAAGAACTCACAGTAGTATACTTATCATCCTGGTTACTTAACTAATAGGAAACCAGAGTTCCCAGTTTTGAAATTCTGCACCCAAAGTGGAAAGCAAGGAGAAGGGCAAGTGAGAAGCACCCAGCCCTGGTGCTTGTTCATGGCTTCATAAACCATCTTGAAACCATATTTTTTGTGAAACACAGCAAATATGTTTGATTTGGACCAAATTGTCTCTCATCCAGGCCTGGTTTGCTTATGCCTAATACATGGGCTTCAGACCACAACCTTAGGAGCAAATTTCTCCTTTAAGTTTCTCTTACATCCTAGCATGATGTTAGGAGTCAATTGCATCCTACCATTAAGTCACCAAAAATTGCCCTTTCTATTGTTCTACTGCATCTGTGTTTTTTAATAGCCATACTGAGGCATTATGCCCGAGGACCAACTTTTGTCCTCAGCCTTTCTCATTGCAAGCCAGGCACCACCTGTGTCTCAGCTTGTGACAGATTTTGCCCCCAGGTGGTGTTATTACTCCTGTGTCTAGCAAAAGTGGATCCTAGCTGTTCAGTGACATCACGCCAGTCTGTTTTGCTTCCCGCCAGAGACCAGGTGATTTAGCATGCAAAATTCTGCTAGACCAAGAATGTTGAACACTGCAGAAAAGCTTGGCTCCTTTCTGGATCTTGCTGTGGCCTGTCGGATTAATTAATCAAGACACCAGGAAGTGTTTTACCATGAATTCTTCCTTACATGGAAAGAGTGCAAAAGGAAAATGTGCACACACTGACACTTCTGGTACGTAACAAGATTTTGGTCAGCCCTGAGCCCCAGACTTTTTGCTGCCTGAGGCAAAGCAGCAAATGGCTCCTCCCCAAGTCAAAATGCCTCTGGACATGTACAGAGTTGGCATCAAAGGAATGCTTCATTTCAGATCAAGAAGTAGAGCAAAGATAGCCATGACTGCTATGGATTGACACCTGCTTCCACTTCCCATAGGTCTACTTGTATGGGCCTCAAAAATGCAAAGAACTGGGATTTGCCATAAGGTTGTGAGTTTATGCATGCTTCCCCTTCCCCTCTACTGGTTTTTGCTCCCTTTTTCCTCTTAGGCTCAGGGTGCACATATCATTCCTAAGTGTTTACTCTGGCAGAAATGTGATCGTAACATGCTCCAACTGTGTCTCAAGTACAAAGAGAGAACAAGTGCATAACACAAACAGATGAGCTTAGCTGTGAAATGCATTGACAACCCTCCAAATTTATGCAAAGCAGATCACTCTGGGTCACAAAGCAAGGCATGCCTCAGATCAAGGGAATCCATGGTAGTAATTCAATTCCTACCCTCCCATAATTTTTATTTCTTATTTATCAACCCGAATCCTGGCCCTAGTCTGCAATACTCCAGATGAACTCTTGTGCAAGTCGCTCCTTTGAGGCCATATGGAAAAAATTGACTGTATTTACATTAGCAGTCTTGTTTTTTAATGTTCAAAAACTCAAAATTGCTCAAAAATTCAACTAATGTCACTTGGAATGGTGACCGTGACTATGTTACAATATTGGAATTCATTTTTAGAAGCTTTTATTTTGTCAAATAATGTTTTTACATATATGAGTGTCTTTAAGGCAGCAATCTTATACACACTTACCTAGGAGTGAGCCCCATTGAACCCATTGCACTGTAGCCATGTGGATATATTATCAGGGTGAAGGAACCACTGTTGTCTTTTTCATTTTCTTTTTTAACTTTGTCCTTTAAAAAATACCCAGCTTCTTCTAATCTTGGCTGCAGACCCTCTAAGTGTCCCTATTTTCCAGGGACGTCCCTGATTTAGAGAAGCTGTCCCATTTTTCCTTAGGGTGTGCCTATTTTTGTCAGAGAAACGTTGGAGGGTATCCAACTGTTTTTCTCTCCCTTCTTTATGAAAGTGTATATATATTTTAAAATTGATGGAGATTGGGTAAAGAGACCAAGCTACCTGAAAGATCTTCCTATATACATCTACCCAAACCTTAAAATCTATGGAAAGGACCTTCTTAGTGGTGGCACCCAAGTTATGGAATATGTTATTCAAAGAGTCTTGATGAGCATCTTCTTTATGCTCTCTTCAGGTGAAGACCTCCCCCCCCAGCAAGTATTTTAAACTTGGGTTTTAAAACAAAAAGTAGGCTTCTGTAATTTTAATATGGTTTTAAATAAACCTCTGTTTTCATTCTTTTTTAGTGCAGTTTTAATCCAAATTCTTTATTCTGTCTCTACTGGGGTATGGTGTATATTGTGGATTGAATTTTGATTTAATTCTTGGATTTTGATTTTTTAAATAATTCAAGTTTTTTGGTAAACTAGCTAGAGAATTTTGCAGATATACATATACATAAAGGTAAAGGTACCCCTGCCTGTACGGGCCAGTAGTGTCCGACTCTAGGGTTGTGCGCCCATCTCACTTAAGAGGCCGGGGGCCAGCGCTGTCCGCAGACACTTCCGGGTCACGTGGCCAGCGTGACGAAGCTGCTCTGGCAAGCCAGCACCAGCGCAGCACACGGAAATGCCGTTTACCTTCCCGCTAGTAAGCGGTCCCTATTTATCTACTTGCATTTAAGAGTGCTTTCGAACTGCTAGGTGGGCAGGAGCTGGGACCGAAAGACAGGAGCTCACCCCGCCGCGGGGATTCGAACCGCCGACCATGCGATCGGCAAGCCCCAGGCACTGAGGTTTTACCCACAGCGCCACCCGCGTCCCCTATACATATACATACGTATACATTTAAAACAACCAGTATAGTATCTCCTCACATGGGATGGCAGCAAACTGAACTTCTAAAAAAAACCCAGACAGGCTCATACAGGAAGAGATGATTATTGAAGTGAGTGAGTCCTGGGCCATTTTGGACATTAAATTCCAACACCATCAAATTGAGAAACGTTTGTTATAAATCAAATAGAACTACCCAAGGAGCTATTTCAGAGGAAACCTCTCAACCTTGTTCACTATATATAGCTTGATCTCAATCACTGTATGCCCTAAAAGCTCTGAACTCCCAGCTGCTCTCCAACAAGTTGCTTGAGTGCTACAACATTGAGTAACAACATTATGGCTCCATCTGCCTGCCTGCCTCTGTCGTCTGAGATCCCAGGGCTCTGCTGGCATAATCTCTGGTTCCCTCTGGGGCTGCTCACAGAAGTGTGCCATCTCATTCCATGACAAATGCATCATCAGAGCTATGGCTGAGTTCAGGGCCGTCTTTACCCAGGGGTGCAAGGGGTGCGGTGCACCCGGGCGCCGAATTCGGGCAGGTGAGCAAATGTATACCTACTGTATACCGGTCCCTCTCGATTGGCGGTAGTGAAAAGCAATGGAGCAAAAGTCCCTGCCCCGCTCCTCCGTGGCTTTGTTACTCCGTACTGTCAAATATTCCTAATGAGTCAGGAAACAAAAGCAGTTTTTCCCGCTGCATCGTTGTTACAAGTGAGCGATTTCCCTCCCCCCCCCGAAGAGTTCGCCCCCCCCCCCAAGGGCGGCTAAACTAAATTTAGGGGCGCTGGGCAGATCTTTGCAGCCCAGCAGCGCATATGCTAAAGACGGCCCTGACAGAGTTGAGTACCGTACTTGAACATGGCGAGCCAGAAAGATCCAATCTAAAAAGAGACAACAGAGACCTTTCATTGTGTCACAAAATCTATACAAGAAAGCTCTACCAGGATCAATAACAAGGTTATTAGCAACAGCTAACCATTTCTATGTGTATCAGTTTATGCAACTGACTTCCAGGGATGGGGAGAGATGAGCAAAAATATCAAAGTCACCCCACAGACTTCAAGAGTGTGGGGAGGCAAATGAAGGAAAGTGGGGAATGAATGCTCAGGTTTCACACATCCCTAATAAATGGTGATCTGTACGCAACCTTCATTTAGTACTTCTGATACAAGGGCACTCTGCTCCCACAGTAAACACTGTACGCTGCCAATTCAGAAGGGGAGCCAAGACAAAGAAGGACTCAGTAAACGTGAGCAATTGACATTAAGATAAACAGTTGCAGGAAGAGATTGACTGTCATATAGCAAAGACTTCTGTTGCTTCGTAACTCCTCCTGGAGGCTTCCATTGCCCCATATCTGTTCCTTGAAAGGTTGTACAACTGTTGCATAATTTGGAATAAATTTGCCTTGCTGTGAGTCATATCCTAGGAAATGATGGGAAACCAGTATGCTTGCACTAATACTTTTTCAAAATAAACACTGAAAGTTTCTGACCCAAAAGGTTCAGTCTTAAAATCTGCTTTATTATATTGGCTTCTAAGTGATTTACAATTCTATTTATTAGAAAAAATGTAATTTGGTCTGGATTTTCATGCAAATGGATCTATTTTGCATCTCCTGGACTAATAAATGAATTGAAATGTAATTATCATTCAGATTTTGCACTTCTCCAGATATCTTTTGGTATACAGTTAAAAACATGTTTTAAAAAATCTGTGACATAGCATATTTTAGAAAGGTGTACATTGAAATAAAATGCATATTGAACATAAATATCTTTTAAATAGTTTTTTATTAAGTTTACAAAATATACAAAACATTGAACATTATCATCAAGAACCAGAACAAACCATTTCCCATTTACTGATATTGCACTGTATAACAAAACAAAGGCAAGCCATTTTTAATCCACACAGGTCTTTGTTACCTGCTAAACTTCCTGCTTTTGTTCTTTTCACTATTTTTGTTTTATCCAAAAGGTGCTCTGAGTTCCTGGGGTTTTGGGATCAGCCACTCATGGACGCAGCCAGGATTTATGTTGGGGTGGGGGTAGGGGTTTCAGAACCTGACTTTACTTAACTATTGATTTGGGGCTGGGCAGCTGCCCCTCCCTGCCCCCCCCCGGCTATGCCCATGCAACGACTCTTTTATTAATAGAGTGAAATAATGCAAATAGTGCCTCAATCATATTTAACAGTAGCCTGCTGTGATGCATCGATTTTTCAGGCAAAACAGTGGTCCACATTAAACAAACCACTCCTTAATTGTAAAACCCAACTCTGGTTTGCAGTGTTCCTGGAAGTAACCTCCCTCTTCATCACCTTCCCACCATCACACTGCTACCTATCAGTTTCGCTCAGCTGAGCAGCTTGTCTACATCCATGGAGATAACAGGTTGAAATTGATCTCCTACAACTTGATTAGACAGAGTGCTGGCACTCTTCCGCCACGCTCTGCTACCGCGGTGGAGTCTACTTCTTCCCAAATTCAAGCAAATTTATCTGCAAAAAACTTTGCAAAACCATTGCAGGATATTTTTGATTCCTTACTGGACCGGGATGGTGAAGGTGGTTCTGTTAGACCAGGGGTCTGCAACCCGCGGCTCCGGAGCCGCATGTGGCTCTTTTACATCTTTGCCGCAGCTCCGGGGCGGATACTAGTGAGAGGAGGAGGCGCACTGTGCGCCCCGACACTCCTCACTGTGGCAGGCGCTGTACTGGCTGTGGCGTCGCATGGGGGTGGTGCGTGTGTTAGTCACGCGCCGTCCCGACGTCACCTTCCCGCCCGCTGTCAGATCGCGGCTCCGGAGATATATTTGTTTTAAATGTCACAATGGTTTTGCGGCTCCCAGTTGTTGTTTTTTCTTCGGAAACTGGTCCAAGTGGCTCTTTTTGTCTTAAAGGTTGCAGACCCCTGTGTTAGACTATGAAGCACCTGAAAGAGTGTCCTGGAACTGTTTTCCACATATGCAACAGAGGTGGCTAAGAAAGTCTTGCGTGGTGAGTTCCCGCCCCCCCAGGATAAATAAAGACACGAGACACCATAATTTAAGGTTAATTGGGCGAATTAGGCCACAACTTTATTGAATTCAGGAATGAGAGGCATTGGCTTAGGCATTGGTCCTAACGACTATCCGGCTCCAGCCCATTTGCTGGAGACACGGGGAAGGGTTAACCTTATATTGGGGGAGTCTCCTGCCGAGGCACGTTGACTAGGAGCTCCCCCGGGTCACCGCTCTGGGGCGTGCCTTTGGCCCTCACCTCCATAGGCTTCGGACAGGGCCACGCCCCCCAGAGTCCTTTAACGGACCACCCTTCGGTCGCTGGAGGGAGGTGATGGCGTTCCTCCCCCCCCCCACATCCTCTTAACCCCTTCTTACCAATGCCTACTGCCAATGCCGAGAAGTTGTGACGAGTTGCTACGAGGTAGGCGAAAAACCAAAAGGCCAGAAATCGCCAATTGGGGAAAATTCCTACCATGCCCCTTGCGGCGACAGACCGAAGTCCATAGCAAAGTCAATGACCTACCTAAGCCCAGCTAAAGGGAGGGAGTGTGGGAAAACGTGGGGATGAGCCGGCGAAAAGAGGGCAAGCCCCCTCTGTGCCGGCCCTAAATAGGGCAGCCCACGCCCCCCAGCCAGCCAGCTGATTGGCTGGCTGGGGGGGGGCAGACCCAACCGGGATTCCCCTGCTCTCGCGGGGGCTGGGACCAGCCCCCGCTCATGTGGGGTGGGCGTGAAGCCCGCAACACCACCTCCTGGGCAGGCCGGAAGTGGCTTTCTTTGCCATTGCTTTCGCCACTTGGTAGGCTTGATGTTGAGCTCTCATCCATGGTAGATTATTGGTCAGATTACTGGTCCATCTAGCTCAAGACTCCAGCTCTCGAGATTTGGTATTCTCAGAGACCTTTTGCATGGAAAATATGTGTTCTAAACTCAGCTACATCTGAGACACTTCATTTTTCATTACAGTTGTGCAGCAATAGTAAAAACAAAGCTGTTTTAATTGCATTAATCTGCTACTAGTGTAAGAGAGAAATGAGTCCACATGGTTTCATCTGCCCTGTCAGTGATTTCTTCAGTGCCTCCTGGCAACCAATGGCTTTGTTAATTGGCAAATGTATAGGAAAACTGCACAATGCAATCCTGAACTTTGGAAGTACTGGAGTGTGGTGAGGTGGCACAGAGCTTTTGAGATATATCGTATGTCTTCCATTTACTAGTGTCTTGTGTGTCACAAGTTTAGAGATGTGCATGCTAATGAATAAACAATCTTGGACATGGTCTATAGCACCCTGAGCAATTACTTTAGCCTCTGCCCCAATAGACACAATTTGGCGAGCAATTGATTTAGCTTTCAGGGTTCAAGTTCATGCTGTAATTGCCCACACAAGCGGACTCTCGTTGGATAGTCTCTGAGCAACTTGTCAAGCACATCTCTGACCTGGCTTGAAATTGTTTCATTCCGTGTTCACCCATCACCAGTGGGTTTATCTGTCATCTTTGCACTCTGGGATAATGGAGAACCCCCATTTCATGATCATGTTGATAAAATGTCTTATAGCTGAACAAAGCAGCATTAAAGCTGAAACTTCAAGAGTTTCTGCATGTGAAATACATGTTATCTTTCAGCATCTCAAACATATATTGTTATGGATCTCTTATCAGATTTCTGTAAGTAAAGCCAACTGAGCTGCCTGAGGCAATACCTGCCCAGGCTTTTAAGAATTGACAAAAGACTGTTGATGGCCCCGATGGCCCTGTGGGAACTGAGAAGGCAATGGTTGGAGGCAATGGTTCTTAGAGGAGATGGGTTGTCTGGGTCCTCACTCCCAAGGTGAGAGGGAAAGGGGTGTGTGAAAAGGACAATAGCTTCAAACTGAGGTAGGCAGACTGGAATCATTTTAGGAGGACGCCTGTCTCCCTGGAGATCTGATATGGGAAAAGTGAACTTTATGCTGTCTGTTGGAGAGCGTAAGCTATGTGCCACCGCCTATGGTCAACCTACGTAACTGTAAATAAACACAAACATTTCAGAATGCAATAAGCCTCCAGCGACTTTCTTCCAAAGGTAAACAAACTGGGGAATCATCTCATTCCTGGAACGTCTCATCACACAGAGAAGCATAATGATATCTCAGAAGTATATGGGAATTCTTTCTAAGCTGGGGAAAATATTTTTTAAAGTAAAAACCTTTCCAAAATTATATTTAGTCCGAGTCTGGATGTATTCTAACAGACAGCCCTTCCATACCTCCTAGCTGTTTGGATAAGAAATAAGAAGAGACAAAAACAGTTGATCAGGGCAATCAGAAGAAGCCAGAGAAATCAACAAACATCAGAGATGCCTTCCATATTTACCACAACTGAGAGGAAAGCGAGGAGGATGGGGAGGGGTAGCCAAAGCTGGGGCAAAAGCCCGAACAATGCTGGTACATTTTCAAATGTGCAGAGGAACCTGATTCATATCTTCTCTGGTGAAGGGTAAACTAGAACGTCTTGGAAGTGTTCTGGAAATAGATGAAGGAAGAATGAGGACTTTCCTTTTAATTAGTTTATTCAATATCAGTCAGTGGCTGAGTGGCAGAGTATGAGGACCAGCAAGAAAGACTAATAACAGCCCCTTTCATATTCTGCTGACCATCTCTGACTGGTGAGAAAAACTCACTAAAAACACTTGGAAAGCATGTTCTCCCTAACAGAGAGCACGTGTTGCGGTTGGGGGATACAAGCCACCCTGTTGTTGCCGGGCAGATATGGATAACCCAAGCCATAATTGGTTAAATTGGGTTGCTGGGGAGTTTTGATTGTTGCCAATTCGGAGGAGGGGTCAGAGTCTTTAAATACAGGACGCCCAACGCTGGGCGTCCTCTTGGCTGTTTTGAACCGGATCACCCGCCCACCCTCCCTTTAATGGGGGGGGGGGGTTTCTTGATCGCTTGACCTTGCTATGCCTGTCATGGGGTCGTCTGCCTTGGAGCAGGGGCCTGTTAGGAATTTTGCCATCTGACTGATTGGCTGGTGCCATTTGGTTTTTGCCTACTGCATAGCAAATCGTCACAACTTGTAAGGTTGGCAGTTAGGCATTGGTTAAAATTGGTGGGTAAGTGCCTACCCTTCCAATGGTGGTGTGGAAAGGGAATTCCGTTAAAGGAATCCAGGGGCTTGCCATTCTTTTCGTCCTTGTCCCTGGCATCGGACTTGAGCCATGCAAGCCCCACAGGAACATGAGGGTGAGAAGTGAGGGACCGATGCCCAGCTTCATTTTCTCACCCAATACTTGTTTCCCACGCTGGCTTCCGTTGGAATCCGGAAGTCAGTTCTGTCCCTGGGGCAAGGACAGATAGTCATAACCAATGCCTAAGCAACCACTCACATTTTTTGTATTTTGAATAAAGTTGTGGCCAAAATTATGCCAAAAACCTTAAACAAAATTTGATGTGTGAATTTTTTAGGGGGTGGCATTGTGGGACTCAACACGCAAACCCAACACCCATTTCTGTTGTTTGTGGAAAGAGGCAGGGCTAACTGGTCCCATGCTACTTTTATTGCAATTCTTGGTATGTTTTAAACAAATTTCATAGTTGCATGTAGTTTTAATTCTATCAATGTTCAATTGTATTTTCATGATTGATTTTTCTCTGCTTTTAGTGGTTCTTCTTTTTATCTCTAAGGCGCCTTGAGTCCCTGTCAGGGGAAAAAATGGCGTATAAATAAATGTAAAATTCTGTCTCTCTGTCTATCTATTTCTTTCTTTCTTTTTTGGGGGGGAAACCTGTTCTTCTATGAGGTGAGAATTGGCTCCTTTTTGGAGAAGTGTATTTGGGTTGCTGCTAGTGACAGTTTTATACGATGTGTTTGAGAAACATGTTTGCTTTTGTGCCACTTTTCAGTATGTCTTGTTAGCTACCTCAGATACATTTGCTCAAAAGGTAATTTCCAAACGTTTTATTTTATACCACCTCCAGACTTAGCCCTTGATTGGTCTGTGGAATAGCTGAGAACCAGGTAATAAAAATTGTGGAATATTGTAGCACAGATTAGTTATTTAGGCCTGGATTTAAAAGCGGAAATATAGCACTTGGCCTTGTGTGGGGGAGGCAAAGGGGATTTTCCAGATTTTCCCATGGTCAAAAATCCCTCAGGCCATTTCTACCTGCAGCTTTGGAAAGTCCCACCTTCCAGTCTATGGTGCTGTAGCCTCCCACACTTTTGGGGTTATGATTCCAGTGGCATTAGTCATTAAGGAAGCATGGAAAGGTGTTGTTTAATTCTGATGGAATCAGGAGAGCCCCTCCAGACATGGGCTGGGGGTGGGAACGGGCTCTGTATTTAGCTCAAACGTAACACTAGCTGAGATTCAGGGCTCATTGTGTGCCACTAGTACAATAGTTGGTGCAAAGAGGGCAGCTGTGGTGCTGGAGGATTGTTTTTGCTCAAAAGAAAACCAAAACAAAAAGATGCACCCTCAGGCCTACTCTAAATAAAAAGGGGAATGGTTTATAAAATGGTGGGGGCTTGCCCTTCTTGCTGGTTGGCTTTCCTTATTGCAACAACACATTAGAATAAGTAAAAAGTAGACAAGTGTGCTTTTAATTTCAGTCTCATCAATTCAAATTTGCTCACCTTGGTTAAACTTAGCCATTTACTGATTAATTAAAACTTGTTGTGCAGTCCCAATGAATGTGTACTAAGTACAGTGGTACCTCGGGTTACATACGCTTCAGGTTACATACGCTTCAGGTTACAGACTCCGCTAACCCAGAAATAATACCTCGGGTTAAGAACTTTGCTTCAGGATGAGAACAGAAATTGCGTGGCAGCAGTGGGAGGCCCCATTAGCTAAAGTGCTGCTTCAGGTTAAGAACAGTTTCAGGTTAAGAACGGACCTCCGGAATGAATTAAGTACTTAACCCGAGGTACCACTGTAATACTTACCTTTTTTGCAAGTCCCCCTTCATTCATTTTAATTAACTCCCCCCATGCTATTTGGAAGAGAGAGGTATGGATCCACCGTTATACAGATGCTCCATCAAGTATTTAATAAGGTCTTTCATCACGTTAGGTATTTTTACATAGCCTGACACTGGGCAGCTTACAGGCCAGCTGGGGGGGGGGGGGCATTGCATCCTGTGGATTCTTTTAACCGCAGCACAAAAACTAGTCAAGAGGTCTTGATTAATATGTGTCCGAATATCTGAATGATTCTCTGAGTAGAACACACACACATTTCAAGGCTTCCCCGCATCATTTATGAGCTGTCAAGATTAACAACCACGTCGTAAAATAAATAAGTAAGCAGGTTTTGTGAAGTCACAAATACGTGGTGAAGATTTAGCCAGCACTTCAGACTAAAGAGAATCTCTCCACAGAGAACAAACAAATCATTATGAAGGTCTTTAGGAAAACAGAAGCCTCCTCCATTTTCTGGTTGTGGCTTATTTTGTTAAAGAAAACAGTGGTTGTTCTTGTTTTAGGAGCACGGCTGGCTGGGTATGTTTTTTTAGAGCACTTTCTGTGCTCTGGCGGGTGAGCGGGTCAAAACCAGACCTTTAAAAATTTGATTTGGAAAATAGAGGGTGGGCGAAGTAGTTTTGCTGCACTTTCAGTCTTGTTTCATGCAGCAACTGCTCAAACTATGTCTGTGTATATCTGTATCTATCAGTTTAATACATACTGTATAGGTTTCCATATTAATCTAGAACAGATAATGAAAATAAATTATGGGTATGCTTGTCTAAAAACACAAGGTTTTTTTCTTTCTATCTAGGTTTGTATTTTTAAGATAGTTTCCTTTGGTGGGCAACTGAGTATTTTGCCAGATGCTATCCTATCTTCAAAATGCCCTGCTGGTTTCTTCTAGGAATTTTAAGCAGGCATTGTTTGACATCCTATCTACAGCAACAGAGTGTGGGGAAGGTGTGCGGCAGTGGCACTCATATTGCACTGCCTTCGCTGGAATGGGGTGAGGCAAGAAAGAGATGGGCGGTGCTCTGAGTTGGCAGTGGTGGCACCACAAAACTGTGTGTACAGCTGCAGTTGCCACTGCCAACTCAGAGGTCCCTTGAAGTTGCTGCCATCTTTATAAATGCAGTGTCCCTGGAAGGCCATCACTGCCACTCTGCCCTCTCACATTCCAGTGCTAAAAAATTATTTATTTCATAAAATTTATGTGCCACTTGATTGCAGAAAAAAACACCTGTAAACAGTTTAGAAAAAAGATAAAACAATCACTAAAAAAATTACAATCACAACTTAAAACATACAAAAAAGTTAAAACCACCACAGAATAGACTAAAACAGATCAAAACTCCTACAACTTTTTTAAACATCTGGGCAGGCTTGTCTAAATAAAAATGCATCCAACAGGCACCAAAAATAATACAGCAGAGGCCTCTGACTGATATCAGTGGACAGGGAGTTCCAAAATGTCTTTGTTGCCACACTAATTGACCAAGTTCTTACAGATGTAGTGCAAGTATTATGTGGCAGCTGTAAAAGGTCCAATTCTGCCTATCGATGCAGTCAAGTGGGAGCATATGGGTTGGGAACCCCTGAGTGTTTCAAAGAAATATGACTGCTTAATGTTAGGCTCACTTCACCCTTTTTCTTAGCAAGTAGGAATTATTGGCGCTCTTGTGTTCTTTAAGTAAGAATAGGACAGAACCGGGTAATCATCAATCACCACACTGAGGAAATGGCCTCCACCGAAATGAATAAACATTTATATAGAATTGCACAACATAAATTTAAAATTACACAGTATAACGTTTTGAAATTACAATGCATTAACGTAACTGGAGCAAAGCTTCCTATCTGCCAAAGCAAACTTTGCTAACAGAAGTTTAATCTGTAGGTATTTTTCAGATAAGAGTTCAACTATCATTTCCTGGGGGGGATCGATCTGAGAACCCATAGAGAATAGAAGATTATTTTTTAAAAAAATAATTCTCAGGGCACCATATATAAAGGGCACAACAACAAACAGTGCATGATATCCTCAACCTGTTTATATCCATAGATGCATTTCCATCAGGATTGAGTAGATAAATTGATGCCTCTGCCAGAGAACATAGCATATGACATGTAAGACACATCCTGCTGACCAGACTGGATGGTCCAGCCTTGGTCCAGCCTTCTGCTCTCATGGTGGTCAACCAGAGGCCTAGGAGAAGGCTACGTGCACAACATGAGCACAACAGCACACTCTTGCTTGTGGTCTGCAGCATCCCTCTGGCATGCCCTGGCATCAGGATCGCTGAATGCAGCAATTATATGAGAATAGCCTATGGAAAATCTAAACAATCCTGTTGTCACACGACTCAAAAATTGCCAAGTATACTTTTCTAGGTCTCAGGAAACAAACAAACGTAATTTTGTGGTTTGGGCTGAGAATGCCAAGTTTTGGTACAATATGAATTTAGAGCACAAAGACTTGTTTGTAATGGAAACAAGAAGACACATTTCTGTACTGCAGCATAACTGAACGCTAGTAGAATGAAGCTCGTAAAACTGAATTAAAGAAAACCAGGATTGAATTTTCCACACTGTGTAACTACAATGGTTTTGTTGTACAGGTCTGAAGTCTTCCCTACTTCTGTGATTGTGAGAAGTTATACTCTAAAGGCTTGTTTTTACTAAGGCTATGCGCAGATAACAAGAATTATATTTTTTCCCTCTTATTTGTGCATTTATATTTTTAAAAGATTTTTACATTTTTACAATTTCATGTATTTTTACATTTTATATTTTTATATGGAGATATATATTGCAGTGCTATTAGGACAGTTATGAAATGGGCTAATCAACCTGGTATCGGTAAACCATGAATAAAGCCTTAAATGGCTCAGGAGTGCAATACCTCAAGGATGCCTCTCCCCATACGAACTGAGCCAGGCCTTGTGCTCAACATCTGAGGCTCTTCTTCGTGTGCCTCCTCCACAAGAGATCCAGAGGGCAGCAACACAAGATCGGGCCTTTTCTGTGGTGGCTCCCTGCTTATGGAACACTCTCCCTGGGGAGGCTCAGCTGATGCCTTCATTACATACAGTATTTTTGGCACCAAGCAAAAAATGTTTCTCTATAATTGGGTCTTTGGTTGATAAACATTCTAGGACTTTAAAATGTGTTTGTGGAGGGTGTGATCATTGGTTTGTTTTGCTTTTGCTTTTTTATGTATTTGAGAGCAGCCCAAGAATTCAATGTGAGGGGAGAGAGACTTTCTGTCCTTCACCAGGCAATGGCTTTTCCCACCTGCCTTGCCGCATCTTCCAGGCCCAGCAGTTTTCCCCAGACCATGACTTTGAGAACAGCAGAAGCAGCTGGGAAGAGAGGAGAGGAGTTCAGGGATACGTTTTGAAAATAGTTTTGTAAGTTGTGTGCCCTTGTTTCTCAATTTGACCCTTTTACAGTGGTGCCTCGCAAGACGAAATTAATCTGTTCCGCGAGTCTCTTCGTCTTGTGGTTTTTTCGTCTTGTGAAGCACGGCTATTAGCGGCTTAACGGCTATTAACGGCTTAGCGGCTTTAAGAAAAAGGAAATAAACTCGCAAGAACTCGCAAGACGTTTCGTCTTGCGAAGCAAGCCCATAGGGAAATTCGTCTTGCGGAACGACTCAAAAACCGGAAAACCCTTTCGTCTAGTGAGTTTTTCGTCTTGCGAGGCATTCGTCTTGCAGGGCACCACTGTACATGTTTTGAGGTATTTTATGAACCATGACTCGCCAATTATTTTTATTGATTAAAGTTTAAGTGTATTGCTGGTATTTAATTTTACTGTTTACTATTAAATTCTAATAGATTATTGAATATTGCTTTATTTGATATAAGTTGTTTATTTCAAAGTTATTGTGACTTTTTTTGTATCAGATCAGATTGTTATTATGTTTCTATATGTGTTGGAAGCCACCCAGAGTGGGAACCCAGACAGTTGGACGGGGTATAAATAATAATTAAAAAATTATTATTATTAACATTTTGTATTTTTATGTTGTGAACTGCCCTGTGATCTTCAGATGAAGGGCAGTATACAAATATGATACATAAAATAAATATCTCCTTACCATATGTTTTCCAGTTGACATGGCACGCAAACATTTTTCAAACTGAAATGTTTTAAAGCTATGCAAGAGAACATCTATAGCAGACCCTCCAAATGCCCCTATTTTCCAGGGAAGGGCCTGATTTAGAGAGGCTATCCCAGTTTCTGATCAGATCCTGGAATATATCGCTTTTCCTTAGGACGTCCCTATTTTCATTGGATAAATGTTGGAGGGTATGGAGTAATCCAACCCCTGAGCTGCCTGAAGGCAATCTTGTATCAGGAAGTTTTTAAAAAATGTTTAATGTTTTATTATGTTTTTATATAGGTTGGAAACCACCCAGAGTGGCTGGGGCAACCCAGTAAGATGTGTGGGGGGTATAAATAGTAAAATTATCATTATGGAATGGGACGTCTCTATTTTGATGGGAGAAATGTTGGAGGGTATGCTATACTTCTCCAAATGACCATGGAGACAACCTCAAGAAACTGTACTGCACCATCAGTTGTCTCTTGCGATAGCCCCCCTTGTACACCTGGCCATGGAGCATAGTGGAACAGACAGAATGGGATGCATCCAGACTAAGCTAGCTGAACTTAGTTTCTACTGAAACGAATAGAAGTGATGACTAGTTTGCCCCACTGAATTCAGGGAGGGGGGCTCAATTTAGCTAATATATTCTGGATCCAACCCTATCAGTCAGTAGAGCATGAGACCCTAACCTCAGGGTTGTGGGTTTGAGCCCCACATTGGGTGAAAGATCCCTGCATGGCCCTCGTGGTCCCTTCCAACTCTACAGTTGGATGATTCTTTGGAAATACTGGCCAATGTTTGCTAGTATTACTATCAAAATTATTGGTTAATTATTGGTTACCAGTCCTGTATTCTTGTATATTCTTGTATATTGTGCTGTTCAATGCACCCAAAGAATTTAAGGAGCGATCTCCTGCCTCCCTTGAACACAGAAACTCCCTTTATATCAGGACAGACTGTTCGTTTAATGAGCTCCACCAGCATTGCCTTCTGTGATCGACAGTGGCTCTCCAAGATATCAGACAGAGGTCTTTCCAATAGCCACTTGCTATCCAATTATTCTAACTGGAGACATCAGAGTTTGAACCTCAGACCTTCTGTCTGTGCTGCATGTGGCCTGCGACTGAACCAGGACCCCTCTCCCATGGAATAAAAGGAACACTTCTGCAGGCGTGAAAAGGCCCATGGGTGGGTCTTCAAAGGTTAGTCCTTCCCACAGGACAAGTGGACAAAATATGAAACTATGTCTGAGTGCATAGGCGTGAACATCCTTCTGAAAGATTACATTCACTCATAGGTGGAAAAAGGTGTGTGTGTGGGGGGGGGGAAATGTGCTTATTTTTCAGAGGAAATGTAATGTCTGTTTAATGTTCAGAAGACTGATGGTGGTATTAGGTCCATGTACTCATGTGTGGCAGGGAAGGGAAGTCTAGACAACCTGTCTAGAAAAAGAAAAACCAAGGCATTTTTAAGCCACACCCACACAGTTCTAAAGTACTAAAGTAAACATCCACCACTTTTCCCTTTTGATCCCTACCTAAATAGACCCGACCCCCAGCCTTAACGTATGTTTCACTCCGGTGAAATTTGGACCAGAGTCTTCATTTTTACAAGCTTATCCCCTAGTAATGTTGCAGTGAAACTGCGGGTGGGGGGGGGGATGAATAAATAAAGTATTTTCTCAAAGTCTAGGAAAATGTAAAGGATTTCTGTCAATTATGTTTGACTAGGTAGGGATAAGGAAAACGTATTTCCAATTAAAAAATACCTTTCTTGCATTAGACACAACTACTGAAAATATGGTGGTGTTGATTGCTGAAGTACTTAACTGACTGCCTAAATACAGCAGTCATTCAAGCGCCGGTCTTGTGTCTCCTCTAATTGAAATCTAGTCTCTGATGATTTCATAAATTAAACCTGATTATTAAAATATAATTGTTATAATTATAATCTAATTACAATGATGTTATAATTATCATAACTCTATCACATTTTATTCAATTACAGCTTTGAATTTTATTACTCTATAAAACTTTCACTTAGTGAAAGTTTATCATGCACGGGCATAATAAATATTTCAAAATATTGCAATACTAAATAGTTACATTTTCCAGAAGGGCAGTTTGCCATACCTGTCTGAAGCAGTTGCCTAGAGTAATTCCTTTGTTTTCCAGGGTGAAGTTATAAAGACCAAGAAGATCACAACCTAGAATCTTTGCACCTTTAGACAACTGCACCACATATGATGGTAAGAGCCCAAGTGGAACTAACCTCTGAGCAGACATGGTAGGGATTGCAATCTTAGCGCATATAGGCTGCATAAGAAAAGCAAAGAGGCACCACTATGCATAAATACTTTCTCATAGCTTGGCAGCCCTTAAAAGCAAATTAACTTCAGTTTTTCAATTCCCTCTGCATTCTCCTTCAAAGTAAAAGAAGCAGCAAACAGCTTGTCTATTAGGCATCTCCCTGCAGGGTTCTAAACTTCTTTTGAGCCTCATGATAGCAATATTAGGAAATGTCAAAGAAAGTGACATGTCAAAAAATGTACTATTAATATGTATAATCTGTGGACATAAAACAATAACCCACTGTGAATGAATGCAGATTGCATTTGCTTAAAGGCACGGTGTTACTGAACGCTGAATGAATATACGAACGGAGGAAATGTCTGTATCTGCATCCACTTAGAGCAGAATTCTCTGACATCCTGAATCCAGATAAAAATATACATAAAGCACGGCCTAATCTGTCTAATGTTAATTCTTTGACAGGGTTAATATTTTTTCCAAGTATTTTTAATTTTTTGTAAGTGAAAGTATTCCACCCCCCAAAGTGGAATTGTCGAAGCTTCGTACTCATAGATAGGTGCCAATAAAACTTTGTATGCATGTTTCAACATTTCAAAGTTCCTGATCGAGTATCTGTGATTAATGATCCTTCCTGTATTTATGTATTAGAGAATGACATCAGATAGCAGGAATGGCAAATTAATGAAAGGTAGTCTAGACATCTTTGAGATTGAACCGAGTCTTGGCACAGATAACACAGAAGATTAGCCTATGTTCTAAAACCAATCAATTTATTTGGGGGCGGATAGGGAGTATTACTGTAAAAACTGGCTAGGGAATCCCAGGTAATGGTCAGGAGAGGATTTGAGCAAGGACTCACTTTCATGTCTGAGGGCAGATACTGTACTTCCCTGGGGCCTGTTGCTAAGGGGAATGAGGGAACACATCTAGAACATCTTGCCACACACAAATGGATCACTCCCCCCTCTTCTTCATTAAACAACTGGCAAACCACTCTCTACAGAGAAGAGTTTCTGTGCAGCTGGGCATATGACACTCAAGAATAACATAGGGGAGGGAATAGATGAAAAAAAATGAGAATTTAAAAAGAGAAGATAAAGTCAAATACAACTTCCTTTCCACCTTCATTAACCTCTACTGGAGCTTTCTCTTCCTCTTCCATTCCTTGCAAGGGACTTCCCCTTCTCTTCTTGTCTCCTCCCAGTCACATTTTCCTTCCTTCCTTCCTCTTTCTTTCTTTCTTTCTTTCTTTCTTTCTTTCTTTCTGTTGATGCTTGTTAGTTGGGCTGGGTGGCTGAGGGTGGAAGTTTATTGTGGGCTTACAAATGTAAGTTTTGTGCAGTGTCCATACATCATGCCAACCCATATTCTCCCCCCCCCCCCCAGTTCAATCCAGAGTTGTACTTGGGGATTTCCATGGAAATGGTAAATCCAGATTAAAAGGGAAAGTACAGTGGTACCTCGGGTTAAGAACTTAATTCGTTCTAGAGATCCGTTCTTAACCTGAGGCGTGCTTTCGCTAATGGGGCCTCCTGCTGCGCTGCGCTGCGCTGCGCTGCTGGCATGCGATTTCCATACTTATCCTGGGGCAAAGTTCTTAACCTGGAGCCACCACTTCCTGGTTAGTGGAGTTTGTAACCCGACGCATCTGTAACCTGAAGCGTCTGTAACCTGAGGTACCACTGTAAAATAGGGTCTCATTTTGAGGTGGAGGATGTCATGTAGATGCTGTGCAAACCTTGCGTGCATCAGCGGCAACAAGCCCACAATAAACTCCCATGTGGAAGTCTCCTCAGACAGCTGCTTAAATAATCCCCTGCCACAAAGATCTCCCCCTGACCCCACACTTTGGCTTCTGTGGAGCTTTGTGTGGAAGATCTTGAGTGGAAGTTGCAGGAAATCACAAGTAGGCACTGGCGGAGGAACGGGGGTGGGGGGAGCGCTCTGCCCCCGACACCATCGGGGAGGGGGGTACAATCGCGCCTGCCCCCGGACATGTGCCACGCATTCCCCCACCTCGCTGGGCACCACACCCCGTGTTCTCACTTTCCGTTGTTCGTCATTGTTGTGACACCCCCTGCAGCACACTCTTGGCTCCGCACCCAATGTGGGCAAACAAGTCACGCTCCCCTAAATCCACCTCTGATGCTTGTCATACTCAGAGTAGACCCATTGAAATGGATGAACATGATAAACTTCTTAGGTCCATTAATTTAAGTCAGTCTACTCTCAGTAGAATTTAGCTGCATACACGTTTTAGCTGCAAGCTGCAAGTTTTTATGTATGGGAGAGTTTCTGGGGGTAAAGAAAGCACTTCCTTTTTCTATGGATACGGAGGAGCATCTGTGACACTGATCTGAAGATTGATATTTACTTTATTACAATAAACTCAAAGGCCGTATCCATTACAATGGCCACTGCTGCTATGTGCGCCCGTTGTTTCGGCTCCGAGTAAACAGGAAGCTGTTTCTGATAACATTTCTGATGATTTAACTGGGGTGATTCTAACCTCCTGTGTGTGACATAATAATGAATCACTTTATGAAGCCAGCATTGAGTATGTTCACATTTTCTGGGCTTTTGTTGTGGAGATATGTCTGACTTTAGTCATTAAACTACTTCAACGTCATTCTTTCTTGCCATATATTTACTTTCCTGACCCTCTGGGCAGGTTTTTTCCTTCCCCAAAGTGAAATTGTCTCTGCAGCAAGACCAAACAAAGAAGTAGCCTGATCAAGGATGACACATGTACTTTTGTTTTTCTAAAGAGGATTGGCAAAGGGATGAAAACACACCTTTTTATTCTGCAGTGGCAGAAAACAAATAAAAAAAATCCCT
The DNA here is from genome assembly GCF_964188315.1 of Podarcis muralis. Classification (NCBI taxonomy): domain Eukaryota; kingdom Metazoa; phylum Chordata; class Lepidosauria; order Squamata; family Lacertidae; genus Podarcis; species Podarcis muralis. Next base: position 58,989,526 of record NC_135666.1, read on the forward strand.
AGATTACAAAAACTATCTGAACAACTGATCTGTGTTTGCTGAGTCTGATTATCTTTGAGTGGAGCAGCTCCCAGGAGCATGCCTTGTTGAACAAGGAGGAAATATATGTATATATGTGAGCCAACATGCGCTTGTAATTAATCCTGAGCTCACTTAAAACCATGCCTGAGGTCTGGATGTGAGTTAGCCATCTCATTGTCCCAGTGATTGTAAGGCCCATTGATTTATCTTGGTGCGTCTGATTGTATCGGTGTCTGAATCAAAGACCATTAGAAGCTGTGGGTAAGCCACTCTGAACTTTCATAAGAGGAACCAGATGCTTGTAAATAAATATTAATAATTGAGGATATCTTAAATGCACCTTTTGAAACAGCAAACAATTATAAAAAGTCTCATGACACCTTATAAACCAACAAATTTAGTATGGAAATAAGTGTTGGTGCTCTAGATTCTGGTATTGAGGGTGCCATATGACTCCTTGCTGTTCTTGCAGCAAAAGGTAGATAACATAGCTACTCCTCTTCAAATAAGTTTACTTTAGACTTTTAAAAAAGGTAAAGGACCCCTGACAGTTAAGTCCAGTGGCAGACGACTCTGGGGTTGTGGTGCTCATCTCGCTTTACAGGCCAAGGGAGCCGGCATTTGTCCGCAGACAGTTTTTCCAGGTCATGTGGCCAGCATGACTAAGCCGCTTCTAGGTTGGAAGGAGCAGGGACTGAGCAATGGGAGCTCACCCCGTCGCGGGGATTTGAACCGCCGACCTTCTGATCGGCAAGCCCTTCTGATCGGCAAGCTCGGTGGTTTAGACCACAGCGCCACCCATGTCCCTCCTTTAGACTTAGGTTGATTGAATTTATGTCACACGTCTCACAACAAAAAGTCCCAAAGCAAATAAAGTACAGTAATAAAAATTGTAAACATATTATTTTTTATATATATATATTTTATTACATTTTCAAATACACAAACAGAGATATAAAAGCCATAAAAAAGAGATAAAAGAAACAAAGAAAGAAAAAAGAAAGAATCCAATTTTCAAAAACATTTTTACATAACCAACCGGACTTCCTCACATCTCCCCTACCATGCATTCTTTACCATAAAAATGTCAGCAAATTATTACCTTTTTTCACATCTTATTTTGTACCTTTCAAATATTTTAAATTTAAAATACTTTTTGTCAATTACTTGTACCTTAAATCAACCTTAGTAATACTTTAAATTTCATCCTTTTCTTACTTTTAACTTCATTTCCTGTTTCAGAAATCTAATTGCTGGAGCTAAAACTTCCAAATCGTGCAGTTTTTAACATTCATACAACTTGTAGTATTTTTGTAAATAGTCCTTAAATTTTTTCCAGTCCTTCTCCCAAATCTCGGATTCTGCCAGTCATTTCAGCCAGTTCCATATAGTCCACCAATTGCATCTGCCACTCTTCCAGCGTGGGTAGATCTTGTGTCTTCCAATGTTTTGCAATAAGAATTCTTGCTGCTGTAGTTGCATACATAAAAAAATTCTATCCTTCTTTAACACCTTCTGGCCAACAATGCCCAGGAGGAAGGCCTCTGGTTTCTTGGGAAAGGTATACCTAAATACCTTTTTTAGCTCATTATAGATCATTTCCCAGAAGGCCTTCACTTTTGGACAAGTCCACCAGAGGTGAAAGAATGTCCCTTCAGCCTCCTTACATTTCCAACATTTGTTATCAGACAGATGATATATCTTAGCAAGTTTGACTGGGGTCATGTACCACCTATATATCATTTTCATAATATTTTCTTTCAGGGCACTACATGCCGTGAATTTCATTCCAGTGGTCCATAACCTTTCCCAGTCTTCAAACATAATGTTGTACCCAATATCCTGAGCCCATTTTATCATGGCTGATTTCACTGTCTTGTCCTGAGTGTTCCATTTAAGCAGCAAGTTATACATTCTCGAAAGTACCTTAGTCTTAGGTTCCAACAGTTCTGTCTCTAATTTCGATTTTTCCACCTGGAATCCTATTTTTTTATCCAACTTAAAAACCTCTTGGATTTGAGCATAATGAAGCCAATCTTGCACCTTATTCTTTAATTTTTCAAAGCTCTGCAGCCTCCAGTTGTCTCCAATTTTTTCTATTATTTCCCAATATTTAGGCCAGCCAGCCTCCATATTGGGTCTCTTTCGGACCTTGGACTCCGCTGGTGATAACCACCTCGGGGTCTTACCTTCTAGTAAGTCCTTATATTTTGTCCAGACCATAAATATTGCTTTCCTGACAATATGGTTTTTATGAACCTTTACCTTGTCGTACCACTTCAAATAAGTTTACTTTAGACTTTTAAAAAAGGTAAAGGACCCCTGACAGTTAAGTCCAGTGGCAGACGACTCTGGGGTTGTGGTGCTCATCTCGCTTTACAGGCCAAGGGAGCCGGCATTTGTCCGCAGACAGTTTTTCCAGGTCATGTGGCCAGCATGACTAAGCCGCTTCTAGGTTGGAAGGAGCAGGGACTGAGCAATGGGAGCTCACCCCGTCGCGGGGATTTGAACCACCGACCTTCTGATCGGCAAGCCCATGAGGCTCGGTGGTTTAGACCACAGCGCCACCCGTGTCCCTCCTTTAGACTTAGGTTGATTGAATTTATGTCACACGTCTCACAACAAAAAGTCCCAAAGCAAATAAAGTACAGTAATAAAAATTGTAAACATATTAAAGCATATTTAAAACATAGAATTTAAAGAAAGCATACGATCATTGGTGTTACCCAAAGGCCCAGGAAAATACAAGCATATTTGCCTGTTGTTGAAAAAAAGGTCAAGGTTTGTGTCAGGCAGGCCTCTTTGAAGAAAGCATTCAATAGAGCGGTCCCCCCCCCCATGTGGAATAACGACTCAAGACAACGTGCTATGGGATTAAATTGGCCACAACTTTATTAAATTTCAAATATGGGTAGACCTTGGCTCAGGCATTGGGCGTTCTCCCTCCCCAGTCCCCAGCCGGGGACCTAGGGAGCATCAGGGTTATCCAGTGGGGGGGGGGAATGGGCCGGCTCTGGAGAACATATGTTCAAGCAGAGATAGCCGCCCCCGTTACGCCGCCGCCGCAGGGGAGAGCAATGACAACCTTTCGGTGTACGGTCAAAGCCTCCCTTCAGAAACCCCATTAACGGGGAACCCTGGTATCGCCGCCGCAAAGAGGAAGATGGACTAGAAGCTCTGGAGCCAAGTGAGGATTCCCAGGTAAGATCCTCCCTCTATTGTGTGGGCAGGTAATCTCTCCCCTACCTGGCCTGGTCTCCTTGGCAACACTTCCACCAGGTGGGATTGGACAACTGACTGAGGTAGGCGGAGACCTCCAGGTATCCCACCTGAGGGAAGGCAAAGCCAAGCCTATGCTGTTGGAGCCGCTCCAGATCTAGGGGCTGCGTGCATCCACACAAAGGGCGCCCCCCGTTTTAAGCGGGGAGCGGTCATTATTTCTTCTTGCTAGAACAAACTTCAAGGCAAATAGCTTACGTTGTGCATCTAGAGAATGTTTCAGAAAGGGTTATTTGGGGGCTTCCATAGGGAAGAAAAGAAATGTAAAGGAGATGAGAAGAGCTGTCAGATCATCTGATGCATTAAGCTTCATTAGTTACCAGAGTAGGTGTCTTTCTTGGGACCTAACAATAAGGAGAAATAAGGTGTAGGCTGTAATTCACAGCATCAAGAATGATGAAATGAATCATTGGCAAGTTCCTGTGACTACAATGTTTTGAACTTCCTTTTGCCTTGACTTGGCAAAATTTGAAGGCAAAATGTAACAAGTAAGTTAAGTTCAATCAATTTAAAGACATGTCTCAATGTCAGGCAAGCTCTGGTTGTGGAAATGGCCTCAGAGAAATGTCACTTAGAGCAAGGCTTGCCACAGACTTTGCCCTCAGCACCTTTCCCTCCTCAATGGCTATTACTCATATTTTGTTTAAAATTGAAGCATTTTGAATAATAAAGAAATGTCGCACTTTGCTCAAACAAGGCATCTGTTCCAGCAAAATGTTATGTTTTGATCATTTAAAAAATGAGATTTTTTTTTTAATGAAGCCATGTGGACGTGAGGATGAGTCAACAGTTGGAGTGATTACTGTGTGCGAAGTTATTTTGAATCGTGCCATAATTAAAAATACATTGAAAGATAATCATGTACCTGAAATATTACTTCATTGCTGTTACTATTTGCCTCGGTTTTATTTTTACTCTACAGCTGACATTTAGCTGGAAAGAAAAATAGAACAATTTTACTGCCCAAGAACCTCAGGTGATTAAATATAATGGAATCATCTATATGAAGAATTTCTGAATGAGGATTAGACTATTATATCAACATCCCAATCTGGGCTGGCCCTAGCATTAGGTAGGTGGTTGCCTCAGGCAACAGATTTTGAGTTTCATGAAAGGGCAGCAATTATTAGGCATTAATTTATTCTTATTTTATCTGTACTGCCAGGGAGGTGGAAAGGCACTTGGGGGGTTTTCTTCTCCAGTTGCCAAAATGCACATCTGGCCACTTGTCCTCTTGACTCCTATCCCAGCTAGGTCCCTTATTAGACCTAGCAGAGGCAAGTTGACTGGTTATGTCCAGAGCATGGGTAATACTTCAGTGTGTGAGGGGTGTCCCTGGCACCTCAAAAGAGGTGGCGGTGTGGTCAATGCTAAAGAAGCCGGCCCTGGCCCTGTTGTTTGGACTAACTACAGACCAGTCACAAGTACTCCTTAAGGAAGGTGGTGGAGAGGGTTGCCGTAGGGCAGCTGTAAATATTATTGGATGGTCTAGACCCATTCTAATCTGCATTCAGGCCTGGCTGTGGAACCACCTTCACTAAGAGTGGAACAAGGGGAGCGTGGAGCGTGACCAAGCTCCTCTTTCTCAATCTGTCTGTAACTTTTAATACTTCTGACCACGGTATCCTCCTGAACCAGCTCTGTGGGATTGGAATTGGGGGCACTGTGGTGTTGTTGTTGTTGGTCAGTGTGTCTGGCTGTTAACCAGAAGGTTGGTGTTTCGAGCCCACCCAGGGATGACTGTGGGCAGAATTCCTGCATTGCATTGGGATCCCTTCCAACTCTACTATTTTATATTTATATTATATTATATTATATTATATTATATTATATTATATTATAATTTTATTTTATTTTATTTTATTTTATTTTATTTTATTATTTCTATCTACCCCATCTTTCCCCCTGACAGGGACTCAAGGTGGCTTACAGAAAATAAGAACTGCTATAAACTTAGGGAGGAAAATCATTAAAAACAGTTAGACATTGATAGAATTGTGTGTGTGTGTACTTGGGACCAGTTTACTTGAAGGACTGCCTTACCCTTATGTGCCCCGACCTCACTGCCACCCTGCCCTGCATCAGATCTGTCGAGGTAAGCAGTAGCCATGGCAGTGTCAGGAGGGTGGCTACTGTCTCCTGCAATTTTTACACAGCAAAAGCTTGAGATCGAAAGCACAAAACAATTGTTTTTTTTCAAATTGTTGTCTTACGGGTGTAATTCTCACCATCATCAGTGTGCATTCTCAGTATGCTTAGAATGCTGTCCTCGTTGACAGTTCATGAAACATTGCAAAAAATGGTGATATTTCTGAAATTATGATTTCTCCCTGACATACTATTTCTTTTTACTTGCAGAGAAGATTTTTACACGGTAGAGCCTTCTAAAGTGGTCCCTCATAGGAAGGCAACAGCTGGAAGATGGGGGCTCCCGCATGAGAAGCTGGGTAGAAAGGGTCTCCCAGGGTGGGAGGCTGGGGGAAGAAACAGGTGGGAGCTGGGAGGGTCTACCTTTCTGGGGATGGATAAAGGATACGATATGAATATGATGAAGAGCCTTTGTATGTATTATTTTTCTTTATTTTTTTCTGTCTCTGTTTATTGTGATTTGATTTGTGGTGAGGTTCCTTGATTCTCTGGCATCCAGTAAGGCCTCCTTTGAGAAGGAGACTTCCTTTTGGGAACATGTTCAGCAGAGCAATGGAAAAATACCAAGGATTGTGAAAATGCAACTGCATGTAAGCACTGCTCATAAACATATATTGACAAAAGTACTCCTTGTTAGCCCAAATGACTTGGCTTCTCTTGCAGGAGAATTTTTGCATACAGGAAAAAAGGAGGAAAAAAGGATCTCATCTTTATTTGTGTGTCGCCATATGACAATGATTCCTTTTAAATCTCTCCCCTTCTGAAGAAGAGGAAGAGGAAGAGGAAGAAGAAGAAGAAAAGATGCCTTCTGTTTCACCTAGGCAGAATCTAAAAGCAACATTCTGGTGGCATTCGCAGTAGACGACTGTGTGGCTTGAGTGAGAAGTTGTATCTTAAAAATAGCTTTAGATAAGGGAGATCTATGACTGTCTGTTACCATTTCTATGGAAATGTACACCACATAATTTTGGGTGGGGAGGAAAGAGGCTGTAGGTCCATGGAGAGCACATGCTTTCCATCTTTACATGGAGAGCATCCATGGCATCGCCGGTGGAAAAAGGGATCTCAGGGATTCTATGATTCTAATAAAGGAGTGATATGGATCTACCCTTGCCTTCAGACTAAGAAGAGTTGCTGCCTGTCACAGAAGACCCCTGGACTTAAATGTTCCAGTGGCCTGATCCAATTCCAGTTGTTACAGTAGTGCCACAGTGCTTTGCCCTTTCTTGAAGAGCACTTACTGCAAACATTGGGCTGAAGATGATTGCTCATTTTCCTCATTGATTATGTTACTCAGCTTCTTTTATCACCGATGATGTTAATGGGGATTAAGGAGAACCTTATGTGGCAAAATGACTAACATTTCCATAAGCTGGTAGTCCACCATTCTGTGTGTAAGAATTAGGAGTACATATCTAAAAAAGCAAACACACACAAAAACTCCCTGACATTAGTACACACTGGATCACAATCATTCCATAGAAAAGCATGCTGCTTCATTACAGAGGAAATACAAATATTTGGTGCATCACCCACTAGTCTGTGTAGCTGTCCAGACACATTAGATATGCAGCGTTTGGGATAGAAATGTCATGAGAACAGATTTTCTCCTTAGAAATTCCTGTTACTGGCCAACCCATAAATACCATAAATACCAAACCATAAATACACCTATTTTGTCACTCTGAATTTAGCATCCATTCTTCCAAGCTGTGTTTGAACCAGTAAATCCCAAGTACACTTAAATTCAGAAGTCAGTCCATAAGGAAAAGTCTCATGGATAGGATTCTCTTGTAACTTTTGTGTTCAGTGTGGGAAAACCATGGGTGTTACGTATACTTGTCAGTAGATCTAAATTAATGCTTTCATAGTACTGAGTTATTGAAAAATGGCAGTGATTCATTATAAATAAATTCTGCTTTTTTATTACTGAACTGACAACATCCCCTTCCTCAAATATCATAAGGGAACTGGGTTTTTACTTGTATGTGGAAGGAGAGATGTCAGGCTATGTTCCTGTGGGTGCTCACACACTACACAACAGACACACAGAGATAGGGTGTGTGTGTGTGTGTGTGTGTGTGTGTGTGTGTGTGTGTACACATATATGTGGACCAGGATATTCTTCTCAGTCCTGCAAAAGTATGCATGCTGTTTTTATTCATTAGCACCTCCAAAGGACTAATTGCCATCAGGCATGTAGGTGGCAGTTCTGGCAGGGAGCAAGGAATGAAATAGGTTTGATGACAACCAATGATCTGCCAAAGGCTTGTCAGAAGGAGAACTCGATCTTGCTGTCACTCCCCCATCCATTTAAATTCAGACGCAGATGCTTCCAGGGGGTGTGCATCATCCATCCAAGTTGGCATTTGAAATGCAACACACACACACACATAACACACACACACACGCTATGCTGTAAATGCAGGATATTGCTGCTGCTGCTGCGGTTGCTGCTAAATATCTGGAGCAAAATGAATGCCTGCTGTTGCAGACGGAGCTGAGCAGCACACCATCTACTACAGGCCTTGATAAAACAGTGACACCCTGGGAGACCTCCTTGATCTATTGAACATATGACTCAGTGGTCCTTCAGCCGCTTGGTGCTTTGAGTTGGCTGGAGTTATCACCAAGATAATCCAAATATTTGTGTTCTATGTGGCAAAATTAGAACAAGAGTGGGTTGATGTGTGGTGCTTGTGGACATGGAAATATGTACGAGGCATCTCTGTTGTTGTTTGCTAAGGGATTTTGTGCCTTTCCCTATCAGTGGTTCTATACATCTACTTGAGGAGTGAACTTCTGTCAAGAGTAGCACTACAAGCATCGGGTTCTTAGGAAGTTTTAATATACAGTTGTACACTTGAGTCAACAAGGAAGCTTAGGAGACAATGCTAATCTGCAGTGAATTGGCCAACTCAATATATATTATGTAAGACATGTTTGGTGCCTTGCTCTGGCATCCTGAGTTGCATTACACTATTAAAATAGGTACATGGTTTTTATTATTAGTTGCCATTCTAGTCAGTGGTTGTAGTTGCAGTGGGGACATGATGCCGTTACAAACAAAAGGTGAGGGAAGAGGAATGGGGGAGGAGGTGGCTCTCAATAATTTATCTGTATTAAGCTGTGGCATGTGCTATATAAGAAACAGAGGCCCTTTGATTTATAGGATAGGTATAAGATAACTGCATCTGCATTTACACTAGCAAGGATTAAGTTACAAGTTCTATTAATCTTCATGCTTTGGGGCATAAACTGATTACCAGCTGGGGTCAGGAAGAGCTTTCTCCCAATGGCATAATATATCTCAATTAGGTATATTATGCAAGTTTCATATTTTCCTCTGAAGAATGCAGTTCTTTCTTCCTTAGAACGAGTGAATGAAATCTCTGGTGAAGAGAAGCTGCAGAGCAGTTCTTCTACCTCTGCTTCAACCCATATTTCTTGGTTATTTCTTGGGGCTGGAAAATTCCAGGTACCTAGTTGGCCATTCACCTGAAACCAGTGAGAACCTGTGAACCTCCAGATGTTGTTGAGTACTACAAGTCCTATTATCCCTGGTTTTTGGTCATGCTGACTGGGGCTGATGGAGTTTGGAGTCCAAGAGCATCAGGAGAGTCACATGTCCTCTACAACGGCTTAAACATTTGATGCTGTTATCTAGTAATTTTAAATGTTTTCAAAGCCCAGGTTATTGCTACTGATTACTACTGGATATTTCAAGGTGAATTAGGAGGTGCTTGCTCAAGCATAGCTTCTAAGCAATTTTGAGGGAAGAAAAACCAGTTTTAGTAAGATTTGCAAAATTTCTTAGTGGGTCTGGAGATTGCTATACATGGGATATGTGCAAAATTCCTTTCTTAGCCTTCTTTCTCCCGTTCATGATAGAATTTTACCCATGGTGCCCTGTCATTGTAAAGGCCAGTCATCTGAAGAATACACGAAACAGTGGAGGGGAGTGTTGGTATCTTGTTAATAGGCTTGACAAATAGTGTGAAAACAAATAAAAATGTATAAATACATTCAGTACGCTGTTGGCAAGCATGAAGGAATTAATTACAAATGAATTGTGATGTACTTTGAGCATTTTGCTAATTCAAATCCATGTGTGGATTGGGAAAATCCTTATTAAACTTTATGAGGTGCCCATGCCACAAACACCAGAAGTTACTTAAGTGAGGTGTTGAGTGTTGTCTGGAAAGTGTCAAATTGCCCTTCCCTCCCACTCAAGTCAACACAATACAGAGGAAAGGAAACCCTCAACCACTTGACAACTCAGTGGCCCAAACTGCTGAAAAGCCATTTATCTTCTACTAGAAACATCTGAACGTGGTAAATGCTGTCCCATCGCCACATAGGGAACCAGTGTGGTCAGTATTTGCCAGAAAGAAATGGACATCTTCATAGTAGAATAGATGAGGCCAAAAATGTCTACTGTCCTAAAGCTTTGAGATTAGAACCAGGTCCCATCAAGTTGATTTCATTATGCATGCAAGAGCAGAGTATGTAAGGGAGTGATGGGCAGCAGAGTCAGACCAGAGTCTGGTGATGCAGTGCCTCAGAATTCCACCTGACGACTGGAGCCTCTCTCTGATTGGCTACCAAGACCTGAGTCTCCTGTTTTAATTTTTGTGTTCTTTCAATGAGATTCTTTTCTTGCATATTGTAATTATAGACGTTTATATTTTAAAGTTTTAATTGGATTGTTTTATTGTGTATTTTAATTATAAAGGTTTACATTTTAATGTTTGTGTAAGTGGTTTTATGCTTACTGCTTACAGAGTACAAAGTGTAATAATAATAATAATAATAATAATAATAATAATAATAATAATATGCATAGGAAGTCATCTCACAGGGCTTCTTTTAGGGCTGGCTCCTACGACTCTTTTGTACTCAGGCACAAATTCATGTGTTTTATGAAGACACATAGGCAGACATGGTTCACCTTTGACATGTCGCTTGTGTATTTAGCGCTTGGGCACTGATACCCAAGTTCCAGAAGTTTGGAAGAATGAGGCCTGAGTGGACTTTGGGTGGAATTCAGCTAGCACCTTCGTGCCCACAGAAGAGCTTTTGACCCAGTGGATGCCTCTACTAATGGAACCAGAGGGGAGCAGATTTTTGCCAACTCCCTGCTGGATCAAATATCAGCACCAGAAAGTTGTGGGATGTTCCGGAACAGGGCCTGAGGGCACTGCGGGGGGTGGGGGGAGGGCAAACAACCAAATACAACCTCCTGTTGCATTAGCAGAAACGTTTGCTAAATTAAAAGCTCTTTCATGAGTGCCAGGTCAGCTTGGAGCCCAGTCCCTTCATGACAAGGCCCACACGGACATGTGGATTTGGGTTCTTATTTTCATAGACCCTCTCATCACTGCCAGTCAGCAGTCTACTATAAGAAAAAAGACCTCGGACAATGAGGATTTGTTTGTTTCTACAATCTAATACTGATTCATAGTGGGCAGAGACAGACCAAAATACATCACGGACAGTGAGCAATCTTCAAGCAGGTGAGAGTGACCATTAGAAATTCCCTTACATTATATTAACATGATGCATTTCCATTGGAAAACACCTTTAATTAACTATATTTCCCTTGTGGCTCTGCTACTGTTTCTCTTAATCTTTCAGCAGCATACCACTGGGCTGTTGAGAGAGAGAGGGAGAAAAAGCCTATTACTCAGCTCCGGTCCTGACAAAGGTAGTTGTGGGTGTGGACAGGTGGAGGCAGGTACAGTATAGACTTAGGTGTAGCCTCCACAGAGCCTTCTAGGTGAATGTGGTTTCCCTTCCTCAGCCCAGGAATGGATTGATTGTGCGCAGACTGGGTGGGAAAGGAATAATTATCCAGACGCTTACCACATGACTCAATAGACAATCAACCTCCATAGACAACCCGCTTCATATCAGGCACTGCACATTCTTGCGAGATGAGTCACGTTGACGTGATCTTAGGCACCCCAGCCCCAACCTGTTTTTAAATCTGCAAGAAAAATCCAAACACTGTTTATGCAGGAACATTGAAAAGGTAGTTCTACAGCACTGGGCAAACAGCAGCATAATCTTCCCTTATCAGATGTTCACTTTTTCAAAAGAGGAGAGAGAAAGAGAGAATTGTGCTAGCAGAGGATGTCTTCCTTCATGATCAGTTTGAATTCAGACAGTGTCCAATTTTTATTCATGCAATGGTTGTAAATTTACAAGATCATATTAGACACATCCCATCCCCCCCAGCCCCAGATGCCTTATTTTTAATTAGTAGCTGCAATCCAATACACAAATGAGCACAATGAACACATAGAGAGAGCTCAAAATTCTGAGATTGATGATTGATTGGGGTATTTTACTGTTATTGGTAAAACAAAGAAGTAGATGCCTCTAAACTTTGATGATTGCCCTTAAAAGGCATTGAGAGGTTTGTTTCTATATGTCCATCATTGTTCTGTGCCTACGGGTGCCCATGGGCATTTAATGCAACATGGTTGCACCTGGTGGTGGCAGCAGCAACCATCCTTTAGAAGACAGTAAGAGATAACACGGGACGCGGGTGGCGCTGTGGGTTAAACCTCAGCGCCTAGGACTTGCCGATCGCATGGTTGGCGGTTCGAATCCCCGCGGCGGGGTGCGCTCCCGTTGCTCGGTCCCAGCGCCTGCCAACCTAGCAGTTCGAAAGCACCCCTGGGTGCAAGTAGATAAATAGGGACCGCTTTCTAGCGGGAAGGTAAACGGCGTTTCCGTGTGTGGCTCTGGCGAGCCAGAGCAGCTTCGTCACACTGGCCACGTGACCCGGAAGTGTCTGCGGACAGCGCTGGCTTCCGGCCTATAGAGTGAGATGAGTGCACAACCCTAGAGTCTGGCAAGACTGGCCCATACGGGCAGGGGTACCTTTACCTTTTAAGAGATAACAAGTGGTCTGCTGCAACAACAGGACCTCTGTAGGGGACAAGTTTAGACACTGGCCTCCAAGATCAGAGTTGACTTATTTGGAGTTTGTCACATAGGGTAGGCTATCACCTTACCCTATTTGATTTTTTAACCAGCTATTTGAAAAGCATGTAGTCAGGCTTTTCCCTTCCCCATCATTTCACCCACCTGTATATTACTTAAGTTTCAAACATCAATAGAATGTTGAGTCTCATTTTGATTTGAGATGAGTATTCCCATACTGTTAATTCTGATTGTAGCTGCTTTCTTTCACAGATTAAGGGGTTGGATTCAAAATGGTGTCATGCATTTGTGCGCATGAGAGAGAGAGCCTTCAACAACCACCCACACTTTCATGAGGTACCTCAAGATTCCCCCCAAAAATATTTAATTGAACCTGATCATCTAATCATAGAACCAGATCCCTTTTACCATCTTCTAATCTCCAGCGGAAATGGAAGTTTCTGTTGATGAAGTAGTGTCGCTTTAAAGACTAAATTGAAAGTGAGTGAGATGAAACGGAGGAGGAGACGAGGTTTTCTAGGGACAGGCATTGAGAAAAATACAGGGGAAGCATAGGGGAAGGAAGAAAAAGGAGAGAAGGAATATGTGGGGCAGGTCAACTGAAGGAACATTGGCCAATCCCTCAACTTTTGGGTGTGTTCATACCAAGGTGTTGATTTATCCATTTATAAAGATGAAAAGTTTTTGACAATATGTACATCTGTCTGTGATTAGATAGTGAACAGTTTGAAGTTTGGAGGCACATTTCAAAGACGAGGCTGAGATATAGGTTCATTTGATTTGTGGAAGTGTTTTTGGAGATTGGTTTTGGAGTGAAAAGTTTGGCAAAATTCTTCTAGTAGTTGCCAAAGAAAAAATTGCTCACATTTTTCTTTTCATTGTTCGGTCAGATCAACTAGCTTGTAAAGAGCCCCAGAGGAAATGTGTTATATAAAAGTAAACTATAATTTATTAGTTGGTCTAGTCATCAAAACGGCGTTTGAAAGGCCATTTGGAGGCCATATGGTATAGTGGAAGTACAGAGTACTTATGGGTGGGTGAGTCATGTCAGTATTCCAAAATTTCTCAGTTCCTCCAGCAGAGACCTCACCAATTGGTAGCCTTAAGCATCTATTGATCCCGGGCTACATTATATTAATGCATTATATTTCCCATCTTTAAACACACTGTCTCAGACCTCACACAGTTTTATACAATAAATATGCTTCAGCAATAAAAGGAGTACATTGTAGATCTACTGCATGAGGGATGATATTTTTCTGCTTCAGAATGCAAGGATTTCCCTTTGCTCTGTTATGGTGACGATAAGCTTAAATCATCACTCAATGCTTTCTGCTTTCCCTCTTTTTCCATCACCTTCTCTGCTTCCTACAAGGAATGTTAGATCATTTGGTTACAGTTGCAGTACTAAACAATTCAAAAGAATCTTTGAGTGTCACTAGATTGAAAACCTTCAAAGGTGGGGCAAGATTTACAGACTAGCAGAACAAGGCAAATATTCATCTGTCAGGGCCGCCTCAGGTCCCAGCTCACAAGAGACCAACGCCAAGTCCACTTTATTTACAAAAGTCTTTATTGAAGTACATTGTTTGTTCCACAGCCGAGGCGCGCAGCCCCACGTCTGTTACGCTTAGACCGCTGAAGTCCCCTCTGAATCAGTCCTGCCTCTACACCAGTTTAAGAGGCTTGTGCTGGTCCACCTCTTCCTGTCCTTCCTTTTCCGCAGGGTCTTTCTGCCCCCCTGGGTTCCTTCCCTCCTGCTTTCCCCTGACGCTGAGTCCCCAGACGCCTGCTCCCCCCTCCTCCGTGCTTTGGGACCAGGCTCCTCCTCCGGGCTCTCCGCATTTCCGCGCGCCTCCACATTTGAACTTGGCGCGCGTTCGCTACCCCTGACCTTCCTCTTGACAGTTATACTACTCTCTGTACTACTCTCCGCCCCTTCCGGCAGGACGTCTTGCCCCGATCTCCTTCCCCTCTCTGCTTCCTGCTCTGCTCCGCCTGTCAAACTGGGAACTCCACCCTCTTCACTCCGTTCCGGCTGGGAAGCCTGCCCCGATCTCCCACTCCCACTCGGGGTTTTCCTGCTGCTCCCCTGCTCCTGACGAGTCCCCCCTGTGGCTCCCCTTGGCCTGACCAGGGGCGCCCCCTTTTGGGAATCCTCCGATTCACTCATGGAAGCCCTCAAGTCATTGTCATCCTCCTCCTCCTCGTTCCTGGATTCTTCCCCCTCGCTCTCAGTCTCCTCCCTCATCTGTGCCTCTCTCCCTGAACCCCTGACAGCATCCATCTAAAAGGTATGTCTGGCAGGCACATCAAGGGTGGGAGGCATAGTTTGAAGGCACAATCCTGCATTCAATAGGTACATGAGGAGGATTGCCTGGACATCCTCTGTGTCCTTCAGTGTCAGGGAGATATACTCATTTAAAATTGCTGTGCAATATTCAAAAACAGCAGTGCAACAGCACACAGCATTAGAAATTTGCTCTTATGTCTGATGCTTACAATTTTTTAAAGAAAAGTATTAGGATGTATAAATACTAATTTGGGGGGAAATTAAAATTGTCAGATGATAGTATTATTCTAAGCCTCATACTAATTATATGGGGCTTGGGAGCTGCACAACATATAAGGACTCTTCACCCCCTTACTTCTGCCAAAAGACTGATATTGATTCATTGGAAAGATAATACTATGGCCCCCTTTGACCAATATATCAATCATGACAGCCAGTGTTTTTCTCCCAGAAACAAAGGTGCCACTATTCACCGTGCTATTACAGTAAGTGACACACTTTTAAACAGTGTACTGCATACCCCTGAGTACCCCCAGAAAGAAGCACTGATGACAACTTTTGCAACCTATGAACGGATTGCTTTTAGACACAGATTGTGTATGGATAAATGTAATGATACTTGGAATGCATTTACAGAACCCAGGGGCAGAAGCATTTTACGAAGTGCTGCCTTAAGAAGGGTTGTTGCTGTTATTGACAGCTGTGCCACCTGTCCATCTTGTTTTGCAGAATCCCAGGTCTCTGTCCTGAAGGGAGGGAAGAGGAGGCAGGAGTAAAGAGGGAAAATTGTTGTTTCAGTTGCACATCCTTAGGCTTAGGTTTGGGCTGAGTAGAGCATGAGAACCAGAGGGTTGTGTGGTGTGCCAGAAAGCTTCATGGAAAGGAAGAGTTTAATAAAACCTTCATAGTATTAAACGAATATTTTCACAGCTCCCTGCTGGTTTACTCATAGGATTTTTTGTTATTGGCTGTTAGGGGTTGAGGTTCGTTATGACTTATGAATTATTAAAGCAATGTCCTCGTTTTCAAAGTTCATCACATGGTGGATGGAGAGAACAACGTTCTCTCCTCACGCTCTTCTAAGCTCAAGAGCTGCCAATTATAGCCCACCTCTTCCTGAACACTCATAAAATGAGCTGTCGTAGCATGAAAGTTCAGCCCTTTTCTCTCTCCCTCTCCTCTCAAACAAAATCTTCCTATGAGCTGTCCTGTCGCAGTCACCCTCGCTGGCATGTCTCACTCTGTCTGCCTGCCTCCAAAAAAAACCCCAGATAGCTAAGCTTCCAGCTAAGGTTTAACAGCATCATGATCAGCAGTGACTTGCTGCATCACAGGCTTCACAAGAAAAGCCCAAGTCCTTCAAACGCTTCAGATCATTGTTGTCTGTATATTAACAAAGAGTCCATCAATATGGCAGAGAGCAAGCGAGGGGGTGGATTTATAGATTTCAAGGATCTCATGAGGGATGCATCTCACTGAGGAAGGAGTGTGGCTCTGTGACAGTTTCAGCACAACTAGCACCACTGCCACCGCCACAATCTCCATCTCAGTGTGTCCTGGGGCACACCCAAAGACGTAGACCAGAGCCATGGTTTGCTCTTACGGCATCACAAAGTGCAGGTTAATTTTCTCTACATGAATGAATGGGATTTGCTCAGTAAGAACCAAGCCTGCTCTTATCCTTATTGTGCCATCGTAGGCTTTCTTCATGGACACTCAAGAATGAGTGTGGGAATCATGGTTAGAGGGCAATGGAATGTTAGGAACTGGCATAGATCCATGATAAATAGTTGTATATCTACTTCCTGCAATAAACTGAGATGCTGAAATAGCGACTTTCTTCAATTTCACTCTAGACACAGAACCCAGGATGACCCAGGCTGAAGGGATTGTAGAACTATGACCAGGGTCATAGGATGGATTCACAGTGATTAGATCACCAGGGGCAGGAAAGAAGTTTCTCTTTTCTCCCACCCTGGACCTTGGCGACCCTTCATTTTTATGCTTGGCGGTCCCTGCTGCAGGAAGAGCAAGAACTGCCCTCTTCTCTTGACACTAGGTGACCCAGCCCAGCAGAAAGGGATTCGTTGGGTGGGGTTGGAACAGTATGTCTCGCAGTCTATAGGAGTCCCTACAGTAAACATGATCTCTTCCACACACACTCTACCTGTGACAAAGATAGACATTTTGTTATTTTGCTGGCCAGTCTCGAAGTCAATATCTGTGTGGGTTCTGCACGGTTAAGGTTCCCCATGCATAATGCGTAGCACAGTGCTTTCCTAAAAATCACTACTATATGTCCTTTTGTGGTGAAGACCTCCTCATTGCCTGGTTGGGAGTGTTATCTCTCCATCTATCCACATATATCTTCAGCTGGCATTACCCTCAGGGCAGAGGTAATGGCTCAATAACCATTTGACTCTCAGGTTTCAGACAGAGAGTACATAGTCTGTTATCACTGGTGAGATATAAGGAGAAGATGCCAGGCAAGTCAATCCTTTTTAGGGAACAGGCCAAGGTTGCTTGCTTTATGGAGAGCTTCAGAATTACAGTGGCCTGTGTGTGTATAGAACTTTTCAGATGAGGGTTTTCAGCTAGGCAACTTGGAGTGTCAATGCCACCCCATTTCACTTGTATATTTTTGAAAGCAAGACACGCAAACCCTTTCCCGCTTGTGACTTATCTGCTACCCACATTTTGAAAACTCGGAATTGCAGACAGCAGCAGACATTGATACTGCACCTGTTGATTTAGCTGACAGACTGCAGGCTTATCTTATCTCTCTAAATGGAAGTTTGAACACTGAACTGTATGGTCACACTATACACAGGATCAAACTCGATGTGACATTAAACACCTCCGCATCTGTGGATTGGGATGGCAACTCAGCAGGACGGAGGTTTTACCTTTCCCCCATGCTGTTTTCCCTTCAAAAATCTCCCTCAGAGGCTTTCTGAGGCCCAACAGTTCAGATTTGAATGGTTTCCGCCTCCCTGTCAGGTTGGTTGTTATTTCAAACTCAATCCAGGATTTCTTAGTCAACCCTCCATAATATACAAGAGTTCTGGTATAACACTAAAGCTTCGGATCTCTACCTCACAGCCATACAGGTAAGAGGAGCCCATAATACTGAGACTTGTCGTGACTCGTTCTTGTAACCATGGTTTAGTGTTAAGTGAAAACTGGGCCCCTGACTCATTAACTTGCCCTAATTTGTTGGTAAAACACTTGGAGAGACATTTGAGGGGTGCTGTAGTGTGGCAGGAACCCCCACCCATCAATACAAAAGCCAAAAATGTCCTGTGTGGAAGTGAATAAGAATATCTTTCTCATTTAGTTTGTTTTCACAAACAGATAACACAAATAGTGCCTTAATTACTTGGGTACGAAAAAGAAACATGAATGACTGGAGATTTCATAAAAAGGCAGAAGAGATGTTTCCCCATTCTTTAACTCTCTTTGATGTTTCCTGAATTCCCTGGGGGTTTGCCATGTTTTGGGTCAAGAAAAACACACAAAAACAGCCAGTCTATTATTATTTTCTTTCTTAATGAAGTTTTCCCACTATATATCCCCTTTGCAGGCCACTGATTCTGGGCTGGTGAATTATGTCCTAGTTAAGGAAATGTGGATGAGAAGACAAAGCTCCTGAAATATGTTGGATATGGACTATGTTTTTGCTTTGGGTACTGCGGGAAATGCTCAGTTAACCTTGCCTCAGGACATTAATTAAACCGGTCATTAATTGCAGTAGCAGCAAATTTGTCAGGGGTCATTAAGCTGCCTGGATTTTTAGGGGGTCATACTTAGAAGAGAATACTGCTCTGTCAGATCCTTTTCTCTCTTCCTAGAGAAGAAACAACCTTAGCATAAATGAATGTAAAGGAGCTCAGTCCTCTTTATTGTCTTGGGCTTTGGGAGGTTCTGAAACATCAAAGAGTTCCTTGCATCAAAGAAGTGGCTACTGATGCGTTGTTAGTGCTGGTTTGGTAGGAAAGCTCTCTCTTTTTGGTATGTGTGTGTATGCCTGTGACGGGGAAAGCGCCTCACTAAAAATAGCTTTGAGAAACAATGATTTCATTCTTGAAGTTTCAAGTATGTTGTGACTTTGTATGGATGGGTATCTTAGTCTTAACCAGTGGAATGAAGAGAAGAATGCGTAGTCCATTTAAACCCAATATGGCCAGAAACACATGGGAAATATAGCAATTGCGAACAGAATTTGCATTCTAGATCCTAGAGGTAATGTATTTATTTGTTCAGCTTGATATTTAAGCACTGGGTGAGGCAATAATGTTTTACTGAAGCTGGCTAAGCAGAAAGATTAAAAAAGGAAACAAATATTCTGCTCTCTTGTAGTTAGGGCTGCCAGAGGACTTTGGCACCCTTCCTTCCTCGCAGTGAACCAGTCCTTGGAGAGGACCATAGACCTGTAGTTTGGTTCATAGATCTATGAATATTTCTGAGGGTTGGTTCATCCATTGTGCTTATGAGGTCTTTCTTTCTTTCTTTCTTTCTTTCTTTCTTTCTTTCTTTCTTTCTTTCTTTCTTTCTTTCTTGTTATTCCCCCCTGTTTTCACAGTGTAAAGTTATTGAAGACAGCTTCAAAGTATGGGACCTCTGCCACTTAAAAAATGGTGCAGGAAGCAATTGTATTTATAACAAAATGGCTGCCCCCATCAGTACAACATGGGATAAGGTGTGAGGATGGGGCAGACAGAAGGGTCCAGAATGCCTGAATCTGTTACCAGTGTCTTTTGTGCATCTTCTAAAGATACCCTCCTTGCATTATTTTTTAAAAAAATAACAACAAAAAAGAACCGAGGGGACTTCCCAGAGCAAGACACAATATGCACACCGATGCCAGCCAGAGAAAATAGCCCCCCCCCCCGACTTATGCAGCTCAGGACCCCATTGCCTCAAGTATGACTTCTCCCCACACAAACCAACCCAGTCTCCAAACCAACCCAGAGCACTGGAAATACAAAGATGCAAAACACACGCCAGTAAATTGAAAAATGACAACAATTAGGAAAACATAGAATAAATTCACAATTAGAAAAAAACCAGAACCAAAAATATCTAGAGCAGTGGTTCTCAAAGGGTGCGGCATGCCACATTGGTGTGGCAGAAGAGCATGGCAAGCGTGGCAGGAAGATTCAAGGACAATCAATATTATATTCTGGGAATGATTCATGTTCTTACATATGTAGCTGTTTTCAGAGAATCATAGAATCACAGAATCTTAGAGTTGGAAGGGACCCAACTGTCATCTAGTCCCACCCCCTGTTTTATACTGTGAGTGTCCCATGATCATATTATAGAGTGTTCTATGTTACAAATCAAGCACTGCCAGGAGTTGTTTAGGAGTTGTTTTCCAATGTATTTCTTATCAATTCAGTGTAGTGCAAGGAAATTTTTATTCTGAAAGTGAGGCCCAGAGAAAGAATTTTGAGAACCACTGATCTAAGGTTAATGGACAATAAAATTTCTGGTACTGGTATTGCTGTACTTTCAGGAGCCAGTTCAGAGGGAAGGGTAGATGACATCCACTTGACTCCCATGACCTTACACCAGAAGAGGCTGACAACAGCAAAAGGCCATAACAGGGAGGGCAATGGCGGCAAGTCTCTTCTCCAGCTTTCTAGAAGAACCAACTCATAGAACCATACAACCACAGCATTTTAGAGGTGGAAGGGCCCAAAGGGTCAACCATCTCAACAAGTCCAGTCTTGCTCTTCCAGTTGAAAGGAAAGGAAACTGGGATTCTCCTGTGCAACTCTGAGGAAGGGAGGCATGCAATTGTAATAAATATGAAAACATCACCACTCAGTATAGAATTAGAACCCACTGTTTTTCTTTCTACTTCTTCTTGTCTGCTGTTGCATTTGGATTTATTTGTGCTTTTTGGCTATTTTAATATCCTTGGGAGTTAAAGACAACATGTTATATCTTCAAAAAGAAACAACATAAAATATTTCTGACCACATTTTTCCCATGCCTTAGTATATTAATTTTTTGCTTACATAAGAAAATATCTTAAAATGAATAACTTGCAATCTGTGCAGGATGACTGATGATACAAATGCTAATTGTATTCCAGGTTTCCCATCACTGTGTTTGCAGAAAGCTAGTTTCCGCCAAAATAAAGAACGGGGCAGCATATGCATATATATATATATTCAGATCTTCTCACCAAATATATTAGCACATGCTTTATTAAACTAGGATGGGGGGATCAGCATTAAAATCTCAGATTTTACTGTTCTCTGGGGCAGGACTTTAGCAGCAGCACCAGTTGGAAGGGATTATCTCTTCCTGGGACTGGAAATGAAAAGGGGTGTGAAGAACATGTTGGCTAGAGCTTGCTGAGAGGGATGGAAAAGGAAGGGCATGCAAGCGCCCTGGTCAGCAGGGGGCAGCCACTGGCTGTGGCTTGGGAACCGATGGGGTGGGAGCAAACCCAAGGAGCACCATAAAGCTGATTGCAGAGGGAAAACGGGGCTTAGGGGTACAAACAGAGGATTTATTTGAATTCCCTTCTAGGCTGCCGATAAGGAGAAAATTCTCTCAAGGCACTTACAGTAAAAATAGAATACAATAAATAAAACCGTACAATGAAGCCCCAAAATAGTAAAAAGCAGAACAAATCAATTGCCAAAATCTACTACAGAAGAACAGAGCAACACAAGAAGAAATTGACAAAAAAAGCAGGGATTTCCTGAATGGAGGGATTGGCCCATGGGTAGGCAACCTAAGGCCCGGGGGCCGGATGTGGCCCAATCGCCTTCTCAATCCGGCCCGCAGACGGTCCAGGAAACAGTGTGATATTACATGAGTAGAATGTGTCCTTTTATTTAAAACGTATCTCTGGGTTATTTGTGGGGCATAGGAATTTGTTCATTTTCTTTTCTTTTTTTAATGATATTTATTAAAAGTTTAAAAATTACAGAAAAGAGAAAAAAGGACAACAATAAAGAAATTAACAGAACATACATTACAATACATAAAAAGAAAAACATAAAAAACAATACAACTATACAGCAAAAAGAAACAAAAACACTAACACACACATCCCATATTCCATATCTTTACCTTTCATTTACTTGTTTCATCAACCTCCTCACACCTCCCTTTTTTGTATTCTAATTCAATTTAGCTATTTCAGCAAGTCCTTTCCATCTTACTCAATTTTTGTTCTATAATTTACCTTAACCCAATCTGACCTTAAATTTACACTTTGACCCATTAGCAATCCATTGGAAGACACAGGATCTACCCACCAGGGAAGAATGGCAGATGAAGCTGATGGACTACATGGAACTGGTGGAAATGACTGGCAGAATCCGAGACCAGGGAGAAGAGTTGGTGGAAGAAGATTGGAAAAAATGTAAAGTATATTTACAAAAATATAGTAAAATTAGTGAATGCTAGAAGGAGGCTGAAATGAAGTTACATGGTTTTAGCAGAAATGTTATAAAGAATTAAGGAATTTGTTCATTTTCTTTCCAAAATATAGTCCGGCCCCCCACAAGATCTGAGGGACAGTGGACCAGCCCCCTGCTGAAAAACTTTGCTGACCCCTGGGACTCATTAGGCCTTTCAGAGTGCAGGTGGCAACATACAGATAGCTCAGTCTGTAGAGCAGGAGACTCTTGTGGGTTGGGGTTCGATCCCCATGTTGGGCGAACAATTTCTGCATTGCAGGGGGTTGGACTAGATGACCCTTGGGTCTAACTCTGCAGTTCTATGATTCTCCACTCCAGAGACCATGACGGAAAAGGCCCTTTCTCACATACATACCTGCCAGCAGATTTTTTGAAATGTTTATACATAGTTATTGGTTGTTGGACGTTTGAGTGGTCTACTGAAATGAGAACTGAGTGGCTGAGGTGATGTGGTGGGTACAGCCTGAGAGCGATTGGTGGTATTACCATATTGGCCCAAATATAAGACACCCTTTCCCCCCCAAATTCCAACCGTGAAAAGTTGAAGTGTGGCTTATATTCACGATCTTACAAAAATTATCCAGTATGCAGCCAGGAGTGTGGGGCAAACAGTGCCAAGAGAGCGGCAAAGCGGTGTCCGCCTCGCATGTAGTGCCCTGTCCTCTCCCCCAAGGCCGGGAAGGGAGAAAGTGAGGAAGGGAGCAGCTTATATTCGAGTATTGTCTTTTTTTTTCTCTCCCTCCCCCACCCCCATTTTTAAATGTGTGGCTTATATTCAGATGTGGCTTATATTCAGGCCAATACGGTACGAGGATGGTTTTGTGTTAATATGAATTCTACCCCCGCCAAAGTATTTTTATGAATGTTTTAACATTGACATAGACAACATAACACATAAAACAACATGTTTGTTCAATTGCATTAAGGATACATCCACTCCAGAAAGTTGTGTGAATTGTGTGGCAATTAATGAATTCTACAAATGGATGCTATACAGCAAAAAAAGGAGTCCTTTCTGCTGGTGCCTCTTGAGAGTCGAGCAAGGTTTATATAAATGATTTTGATAATTACGTACATTATTACATGGAATGGCTTTTTTTTAAACACTTTTTGAGATTTTCCACAATTATATGCTAGAATTGTGTTCCACTTTGATGGTATATCTTGATGTATTTTGAAGTTTTGCATGGAATTTGCTTTTGTGGTTTTTATTCATTTGCTTAGGTACATTGTTTTGATATATTTATTTGTTGTTTAACTATTTTTATTTATTAAATTTATATACCGTCCTTCATCCAAAGATCTCCGATCACAAGGTAAAAGCACAAACAAACCCCATAGAAACCCATTTAAAGGGTCGTAGAATATTAATCAGCCAAAGGCCTGGTTGAAGAGGAATGTTTTTCCCTGGTGCCTAAAGATGTAATGACGGCGCCAGGCAAACCTCCCTAAAGAGAGAGCATTCCACAAATGGGGAGCCACTGCAGAGAAGGCCTGTTCTCATGTTGCCACCTTCTGGACCTCATGTGGAGGAGACAGACCAAGAAGGGCCTCAGATGATAAACCCAGAGTCCA
Organism: Podarcis muralis; assembly: GCF_964188315.1. NCBI lineage: Eukaryota > Metazoa > Chordata > Lepidosauria > Squamata > Lacertidae > Podarcis > Podarcis muralis. The sequence goes on from NC_135666.1 coordinate 59,013,244, forward strand.
CAGAGGCGGTCCTTGAAGTATTGTGGACCTGAGGTTATTTACATGTGCAGTTGCATTGTTTAGTATTGAATTTGGAATGGTAATGCATGCCGCTCTTGTCACTTCCACACTGTATTCCATTATTTGTATTATTATTACTATTATTTTAATGATTTCTGTTGGGCCATGTAAGCCACTTAGACATTTCTGTTGAGGTATCAAAGCAGTATACAAGTTAAATAAATAAAAGCATAAGTGCTCTTCTGATGGAATGTGATACTTATGTCATCTTATGTCATCCGGAGCTTTGGGCTGGGCTGTCACCAATATGCTGATGACACTCAGCTCTATCTGCTGATGGATGGCCACACCGACTCGGCCCCAAACACACTGACCAGATGCTTGGAAGCTGTGGCTGGATGGTTTCGTGGGAGCCGATTGAAACTAAATCCTTCGAAGACAGAGGTCCTATGGCTAGGTCGGGATGGCATGGGGATGAGGGACCAACTCCCTTCTCTTGCGGGGGCCCAATTAGTGCCATTGCCTTCCGTTAAGAGTTTGGGTGTAATCCTTGACGCCTCCCTTTCCATGGAGGCGCAAGTTACAGCAACAGCCAAGGCAACATTTTCCCACCTTCGCCGCATCAAGCAGTTGCTCCCTTACCTTTCCCACCCCAATCTGGCCACAGTGATCCATGCGGCGGTCACCTCCAGGCTTGACTACTGTCATTCGCTCTACGCAGGGCTGCCCTTGAAGCTGTCCCAGAAACTCCAGCAGGTGCAGAATGCTGCAGCAAGGCTCCTCACGGGGTCCCTGCCATGGGAGCATAGTCACCCAGTGCTTTTCAAGCTGCACTGGCTCCCGGTGGAGTACAGGGTCAGGTTCAAGGTGCTGGTTTTGACCTTTAAAGCCCTTCACGGCCTAGGACCCTCGTACCTACGGGACTGCCTCTCCCGGTATGCCCCACGGAGAGCCTCAAGGTCCATAAATAGCAACACCCTAGTGGTCCCGGGCCCTAAGGAAGTTAGATTGGCTTCAACCAGAGCCAGGGCCTTTTCAACACTGGCCCCGGCCTGGTGGAACGCTCTGCCTCATGAGACCAGGGCCCTGCAGGATCTGATTTCTTTCCACAGGGCCTGTAAGACAGACTTGTTCCGCCTGGCCTTTGGCTTGGAGCCAATTTGATTCCCTCCCTCTCTTTCTTTTTTCCTTTCCTTCTCCTCCTGCGATGAGGCTACATTTTAATATTTTAATGTTTCAATATTTTAATGTTGTATTTTATTTTTGTTTTTAAGTTGTAATCTTTCAACTTGTTTTTATTATTCCTTGTAAGCCGCTCTGAGCCCAGCCTTGGCTGGGGAGGGTGGGGTATAAATTATTATTATTATTATTATTATTATTATTATTATTATTATTATTATTATTATTGACTACGCCTAAGCAACTTCTTCATTTCAGTACTCATTGTATTGTTTGGTTGGAATGGTAAAGTCAATGCATGAGATGAGCCTTCCTTAGTCAGGAGGGCCTGTCTTCCTCTTCTCCGACTCCCAGAGTGTGTCTGATTAGACTTGGAGTCAGAGACTGGACTCTTCTGTTAATTGGATTTGTCATACATCTGCGGAAACTTGACTGAGGGAGGTCTAAGTATGGCAAGAAATTCCCAGTTTAAACAGTGCTAAACAGTAAAGAATTTCCTTTTTACATAGCAAAGTGACCAACTCTCAGGAAATAGATAAGGAATCTTACTCCACCATATCTAGAAATAACCATGTTCTTTCCCAGTTAAGGAATTCTGTGACTCGGTCTGAGAGAAATCCGCAGGAAACCAGAGTGCACACAATTCGCAAGGATGATACGAAGTCTTGGCAGTGAGTCCTGGAAGACCTGCTCCTGCCTTGCAGGTCTTTTCCACCTGGCCTGAGAGAGGACAGTCCTGACTGACTCCAGCTACAAAAGCTGAGGCTGCTGAACAGACTCCTGGGCTGGGGTGTTGTTTGGCAGGGCCGCTAATGTTGTTGCTAATGATTTCTTTTAGATTTTGTTGTGGAAATGGTTCAGATTGATTTTGTATTTTTATATGTTTTATTTATTGTACATTACTACTTTTTATATTGTAGTTATCATGTTGTAAGCTGCCTTGAGCATGGTTTGAACTGTGGAAAAGATCAATTAAGCTGAATATAACTGAATACAGTGGTACCTCGGGTTACATACACTTCAGGTTACAGACTCCACTAACCCAGAAATAGTACCTTGGGTTAAGAACTTTGCTTCAGGATGAGAACAGAAATCGTGTGGCGGCAGCGGGAGGCCCCATTAGCTAAAGTGGTGCTTCAGGTTAAGAACAGTTTCAGGTTAAGAACAGACCTCCAGAACGAATTAAGTACTTAACCTGAGGTACCACTGTATAATTGTGTCTGTTATAGGATATGGAGCCAAATTTCCCTGTACCAGTATGCAATGTTAAACTGAGCAGATTTTTTTTTAAAAAACCCAATTTTAATGTATGCTTTCTTCACCTTCAAGATTGTAGCAAACCAGAGACTGAACATATACGAAATTAACAGGCTAGAAAACTAGGGAGCTGCCTTATACTGTGTTAGATCACTTCTACACCTGGGCCAGGATCGTCAGCTCTGGTTGGCAGTGGCCCACTGGGACTTCAAGCAAGACTCCTTCCCACCCTACCTGGAGATGCTGGGGCAAAACAGATGTTCTACCACTAAGTTATGGTTCTAAAGCTAGTTGAGCTGTGTGTGAAACAAAGAGCTGAGAAGAGGGGAAAAATCAACAAAACTTGATTGACAAAGATATTCAAGCTTGCCCAGGTTACAGGGCATGCAGGCATTCTTCCAGGGTAAAATGGACTAGTGGGATTAAGGGAAGCTTTAAATTTAAATGCTTAAAAATAAGGGGTTTTGCAGGGAATGGCTGGAGACTTCAAAGATAACATTCCCCATGTCAGACTGTCATGCTATTTTTCTTATCATTTAAACAGCCATTAAAATGTTGTCATCCAGACCACCAGATTGCAGTCCCAGTGGGTGGGAGTCTATTTTTAGAGCTCCGCTTTAATGAATGAGTGGTCAGCAAACTCTGATTCCCAGAAATCTCAGTGAAGGAAACTTTGAATATGGTCAAAAGGAATATTATTCAGAGGACTTAATAAGCTGCAAAAACAAGAGATCCAACTTTACTCCTTTGTCTCTCACAAAACTTAGTCCTACATATGGCTTTTTGAAAACAGGATTCAGTTTGATATCTGTGCTTCAGTTTTCCTTAACAACATACCTGGAGCCACAAACTGAGGGAAGTAAGAGAGGTTTCTTTTTTATACACTAGATTGTTTTTACAGAAGTGGCTAGTTAAATTCTGCTACAGGGATCCTTTCCCCACATGTGTTGGAAGAAATGTGATGGTTACTCAGGAAGACCTATATCTCTGGTTATTGTGTGGTATAAAAAGTAACCACACCAAAGGCTCTGAAAACAAGGTGAATTGGATCCAGATTCCTAATGCAATCCTATGCATGCCAGAGACAAGATCCATTTTGATCAGGCAAGTGTGCATAGGCTTGTAGCCTAAGTGAGTTCCATTAGCTCCCATTGGAATTGATGGGGAAAATTAGCTATGAGTTAACTCCCATTTATTTCAATGGAAACTTTGTGCAGCTATATGCAGCCTCTTCTGCTACACATTGGGTAGTCTACTACTATGGTTGCGACCTGATAGTAAATCCCATGGGTCTCACTTCTGTGTACACACGCATGGGATTGCACTTTTAGTTTCCCATACTTTACAGTCTAGAACAGTGGCAGACTTTGGGCTTTAAAATTTCAGTGGCACCCTGGGGGACACCAACATGTCGGACCCCCTGCCTTGCGCCTTCTGTTGTTCATCATTGTGGCAGCATCCCCTGTGGCCTCGTGCGGGTGAATCAGTTGTACTCCCCTAAATCCACTGCTGTCTAGAATTTAGACCCTAAGCTTCATCATGGGATGATCCCATGGGATGGTCATTGATATTTACCCCTCATATATTTATAAGGTACAAAAAAAGGCAAAGGACCCCTGGATGCTTAAGTCCGGTCAAAGGCGACTATGAGGTGTGGTGCTCATCTCACTTCAGGCCGAGGGAGCTGGAGTTTGTCTACAGACAGCTTTCTGGGTCACGTGGCCAGCAGGACTAAACCGCTTCTGGCACAACGGAACACCGTGACGGAAACCAGAGCATCCAGAAACGCCATTTACCTTCCTGCCACAGCAGTACCTATTTATCTACTCGCACTGCTGTGCTTTCCAACTGCTAGGTTGGCAGAAGCTGGGTTAGAGCAATGGGAGCTCACCCTTTCGCGCAGATTCGAACCGCCGACCTTCCAGTCGGAAAGCACAAGAGACTCAGTGGTTTAGACCACAGAACCACCCGCTCCCACCTGCTCTTAACCATCCAGGGGTCCTTTATCTTATCTTTATAAGGTACAATAATATATACATGTACATAAAGATACAGAATCATAGAATTGTTGAGTTGGGAGGTAGCCCAAGGGTGATCTACGCTACATTTTGCTTTAAATGGGAAATTATTATTTCATATACAATGTCCATATTTCCTAATAACAAAGAAAATACAACTGCTAATGCTAAACTGAAATATTTAAAAGGAATGAATAATGTCCGTAAATTTTAGCTTGTAAGCACAATCAGTGGGTAAAGGCACATCTGAGAAATAAATAAGAATGTCCTTTTCTTTGAAAAATGTATTTGAAACATGTGTGGAGTAATAAATAACCGACCATGCAGTTTTGTTTTTTTCTTGCTTTAGCTGGTTAAAATGTTACATGTGTTCATTATTTAAATATGAATGTAAGCATGGGGGGGGGAAGGAACCCCACAAGACCATGAGCACATAAGTTTAACATGCCCTACACATGTTTGCTTTATTTTAATTGAAAACACTACCTTCTGCCAAATAAACTGCTGATTCATCAAACCATCTTGATTCGTCCAGGTACCCATCTCAGGATCAGATTCAGAGCAATGCTATATTTGGTGTGATAAATAAATATTATTTGGCTGTTCTACAGCACCACAATGAATGAAAGAGATCGCTGCTCTCATTTGAGATCCCCTTTAGATAGGCTTCCATTGTCCCAGTTGCAGTAGCTCCCGTGATTGCTCTCAAAAGCAGCCAGAAATTGTCTAAAGACATTGTGTGGCCCATTTAGGTGTTTCCAATGTCACTGGTAACAACCAAACAGACAAGGCACCTTCCAAAGGGCCGGGCATTGCCTGCATAGTTTGACTGCCTTTGACTGTGGAAGCAGAACTTAGCTATTGTGGCCACTGATAGCCTTGACTTTGCCTAATCCACTTCTGAAACCATCCACCTTCGTGGCCACTGCTGCCTCCCTTGAGAGCAAGTTCCATAGCATAACAGTGCGCTGAGTGAAATATCTTTGTATCTTGCCTTTCCAGCTAAGAGCTCAAGGTTCTGTATGTTTCCCTTGGCTCCCTCTTTTATACTTGCAGCAGCCCTGTGCGGTAGGACAGGGTGTTAATATACAGTATGTGCATAAGTGGCCGTTCTTGTCAATAGACTGCAAAGGGAGGTGCACAGGGGGCCCACATGCAGTCTTTGGGGTCTGGGAAATCCGGTTGGCATCCCTGATCCCTACAGTTGTTGTCCTGCATGTGGGAATGGAGTGCCCCTTCTCCAGTGGAGTTACAGGGGGGGCGCTGGAAAAACCCCAGCATGGATTTCTGTGAAAAACGAATGCTTTCTTCAACATCTCTGTCCCGAACCATTGTTAATAGAGAGCTATTGGGGAATAATTCACTGTGATTAAAACCTACACCTGTCCTTCAAAATGAAGGCTTCCCCCCGGCATCTGTGTGCCCTCACCCCACTTTAACTCAGGGTGTTTCCCTGGTCAGTTTGGTCATGCTTTTATAGAATGGAGCAGTTTGGGGGCACAGGGACACTCAAGATGTCTTCAAGATCTGACTTGGGCATGTGAAAACCTCACCTGACCCATCACTATGCGCCTTGTAGTTCAGGAAGTCCAGAGCACCGATGAACATCCTTAGCACCAGGCATACCTGCTTCACCCCTGACCTTCCTGGAAGGACTGAGGAGAGCTACGGTCAGCTCATTTGGCCAAATGCTCCTACAGTCCTCCTTACAAACAAAGCCCCTCCTATGGCCTTCTTATCAGCAGGAACCATGGAGTCCTGCAGTAGCTGCCAGCACTCTCAGCTTCCTTACTACCAAGACACCCTCTTTCAGGGTTCAAACTCTGCTTTGCTGCTTTGCTGTTGAGCCATATTTGTGAGTCAGTCATTAGGATGATGTCAAGCAGACTAAATTAAGTTACTGAACTCCGAGAGAGAGAGAGAGTTTTCTTTTTTTCCTGTTACTTTCCAGTTGGGGTGATTACTATATTTATACATATGAACAGACTTCTAAAGAAACTTGCTAAATATAGCCAGAACAGTAACAGATTTTCCTCACAACAATGTTGCCAGTATTGGCAGTCACCATGTGCTTACACACTGTACGAGGGTTTGCACGACATTTTTAGAGGGGGGCGGGAACCCGCTTGTTTCGTAAGAAGTCTTTGGCCCCAATCCAAACACTTGTGGGTCTATCGGAAAGCTGTGCACACACGTCACAGGAGCAATGAGTTATTAGGCAGAGTCGGCTGTCATGACCCCAGAGGCCAGCAATGACCAAAGCCAAAGGTTGTGGTGTACCCAATTAAGAAGTCGGTCTAAGTTCTTGACTCTAAGCCTGATGCTGTTGACCACTGAACCCAAGGCTGGTAGGCAGGGCCCACGAGACCAGATCCCACAGCAGCGGAGCCAGAGCTGGGATTCTCATGGGCCTCCTCCCATGGAACAAAATGGCTGTGTCGCTAACAACTTACTTCACCAGTCCAACAGCACAGGGAGCACACCAGGGCAGGAGGCCAGGGAGTTCAGATCTGCCCACCTGTAAGTCAGAAGGTTGACCCTCTGTGGTGCTTCAAATGGCGGTTGGAGTCTAGGATATGAGGACTGGAGGCAGAGGCTCAAAAGGCCCCAGCCAACTTCTAGCCTTTTGCCAGAGCAAGTTGCACACCCTGTACTGTTGCAATATCTAACCATCCAGTTTGTGTCTTTTGTAAGACACAAACAGGATGGGGCAGGATAGAGAGAAGATCACTGGTGGGTCGTGTCCCATGTACATTTGCAGGAGAGAAATGGTATTTGCATTTTCTATCTCAAGCCCACCTCTCATTCCGCTGCCCTTAATGGCATCCAGAATCTGTAGCCTGGGGCAGCCGCCTCATCGTGGGACTGGCTGCCTCTGCCAGAGCCTCACCTACAGCAGAGTCAAACAGTTATTGCCAGCATAATAACCCGGGCAGGAGCAGTAGGGAAATGGTGCCCTTTTAGGGCAAAAGATTGTAACTGTAATGAACATCTTGGGGGTTGATGATTACTCATTTGATGCTGTAGACAAACCCAAAACAGAGAGCTTATTTTTATTATAACTCTTAAAGCCAGATGCATGTTTTCCTCAGCAGTAAGTTCTACTCTGATCAGGGGAACCTGCCCTCAAGTTAGTGTGCCCAGGATTAAAGCCTTAGGCTCCTTTTACAAATGATGCCAAGAATGATTTTCTTTATTTCTCACACAACAGTGAACACAATTAATGTATAGTATAAGAAGAGTTACTATGTAGAACCTATAAAAGTTGCTTAGAATGATGAGGTGAGCAGACGTGGCTTTTGTTATTGTTCCTTTGAACAGATGCAGTCTGCAGGATCATTTGTTGATCACTATCTTTATTAGAGAAAATCTAGCATTTGTGGACTCCTGTTATCCCCCGGCCAGGGTGTGTGGCCTCTCTTACACAGTAAACTTAACAAGAGTGGTATTTTTAGAAAGGTTTTCTACAGAAGACTGTTTCTGAGGAGCAACAAGAATTACTCCCCCCCCCCTTCCTGCTACGAGTGCCGTAAATGCTGATCAGCCGTTTGGTAGGCACACAAACAGAATGAATGGAAAGGGGAACTTTGCTTGAGGTGACATAGCCTTACCTAAGGAATTTTTTTTATTTACATCTACTTAATGTTGATTAAAATAAAATAGATGTTCATAGAATCATAACATTGTAGAGTTGGAAGGGACCCCGAGTGTCATCTAGTCCAGCCCTCTGCAAGGCAGGAATCTCAGCTGAAGCATCCATGACAGATGGCCATCCAACCTCTGCTTAAAAACCTTCAAGAAGGAGGTCCCACCACCTTTTGAGGGAGTCTGTTCCACTCTTGAACAGCTCTTACTGTCCAAAAGTTATTCCTGATGTTTAGTCAGGACCTCATTTCTTGTAACTTGAAGCCATTGGTTCAGGTCCTACCCTCTGAAGTAAAAGAAGCCATGCTTGCTCTTTCTTCTGCATGACAGCCTTTCAGATATCTGAAGATGGCTATCATATCTACTCTTTTCCTGGCTAAACATACCAAACTCCCTCAACCGTTACTCATAAGGCTTGGTTTCCAGACCCTTGATCTTCTTGGTTGTCCTCCCATGCACATGTTCCAGCTAGTTAATATCCTTCTTAAACTTGTGGTTAATTCATAATGAGATTTCCCCCCCCCCATGTATATCAACTTTCTTTTCAAAAAGAAGTAAAAAAGCCAATATACCATATATTCCGGCGTATAAGACGACTTTTTAACCCAGGAAAATCTTCTCAAAAGTCGGGGGTCATGTTATACACCAGGTATGGTTGTGGGGGTCACCTGAGTGTTGCCCTCCACAGCAATAAAGTCCAATGGGAAGCTCTACACTGTAGTTTGATATAAGAGGGTTCTTGATGGTGCGATGAGAAACCTCAGTTTGCGAGAATGGAAGATAGGTGAGGACGGACCTTGGGAACATGGGGTCCTGGGTCCATAACCATGAGACACCAGCATTCTTCCTAAAGAGTCCAGGTTGTGTTTAGATAGGATGAGGGGGGCTGGGCAAAATGAGAGGCTTCCTGGGGCCTCAGCAGTCAGTGAAGCTATTGGTCCATATGCCTGTCATTCTTATTGGCTATTATACAGTGGTGCCCCGCAAGACGAATGCCTCGCAAGACAAAAAACTCGCTAGACGAAAGGGTTTTCCGTTTTTTGAGTCGTTCCGCAAGACGAATTTCCCTATGGGCTTGCTTCGCAAGACGAAACGTCTTGCGAGTTCTTGCGCGTTTGTTTCCTTTTTCTTAAAGCTGCTAAGCCGCTAAGCCATTAATAGCCGCTAAGCCGCTAAGCTGTTAATAGCCGCTAAGCCGCTAAGCCACTAATAGCCGCTAATAGCCGTGCTTCGCAAGACGAAAAAACTGCAAGACGAAGAGACTCGCGGAACGGATTAATTTCGTCTTGCAAGGCACCACTGAACTGCACTCCCACTATGGTTCTGTGCCTGTCTTCTCAGCTCTTCTTCTTTGGGGACCATAAAAGGTAAAGGCAAAGGGACCCCTGACCATTAGGTCCAGTCGTGACCGACTCTGGGGTTGCAGCGCTCATCTCGCTTTATTGGCTGAGGGAGCCGGCGTACAGCTTCCAGGTCATGTGGCCAGCATGACTAAGCCGCTTCTGGTGAACCAGAGCAGCGCACGGAAATGCTGTTTACCTTCCCGCCAGAGTGGTATCTATTTATCTACTTGCACTTTGACGTGCTTTCGAACTGCTAGGTTGGCAGGAGCAGGGACCGAGCAATGGGAGCTCACCCCGTCGCAGGGATTCAAACCGCCAACCTTCTGATCGGCAAGTCCTAGGCTCTGTGGCCACAGCACCACCCGCGTCCTTGGGGACCATAGATGAGGATTAAACCCGGGAACTCATTTACTAAGGCAATGCTATTCCAGGAGGAGTTATGGCAGTTGGACCTCTTTGGTACTGGGCTCTGGAGCCCCCAATACATGGAAAGGGAAGGGGAAATTGGAGGTTTCTACTTCCTGAGACCCTGGAGAACCTGGGTCTTCCTTCTGTTGGCTTCTGTTAGCACTTTTGATCAGGAGGTCCAGCCACCTCTCACTTCTACTATCTTATTGTTGGCAGCAGAGCCCTTAAAGCACAAGCTCTGGACATTCCTAGAGGATAGGAACAAACCAGCACCCCCTGTTCCACACTGCATTACCCTTTTCCATGAAGTAGTATGCCATGATGCTTGAAGTGCCTTCCATTCTTCCTTGAACATAAGGATCTTGTTGCTGTCGTGTTGCCTCTGCTTATGGTGGAACATAAGAACTTGATGACTACATGGTTCCAGCTTCAGACCTTATGTGGTCACCAACAATGAGCTTGTATCATAGGACCACCTTGAAAGTCTTGTGAAACCAGCTGCAGAGGGGCCTCGTGTTGAAATCCTCGCAACACACAACAGGCCTGTCACTTCCTTGGCTGATTCCAGTTGCTGGATAATTACCTGCGCTGATAACAAGCAAAGGTACAATAGTTCATGATAAACATGCTGTCAAGTGACAGTGACAATCCATGTGCAGGTGCAACAGTTTTCATTCAAACCCCCTTATTTCTCCCTTACAACAGATGCCTCAGAGAAGAGATTCAGCTTCCCAAAATTCCCAAATAAGGATGGGGTGGGAATCCAGTGAAAGCAAATCCCAGTGTGGACTCATCCATCTGCAGTGCTGAGACATACATGTTAGATATAGTGGGATTTTAAAACAGAAGCAAAACACATTTTATTGGAGATCAGGAAATGCAAGGGAAGAGTGAAGCCTGTGTTTTGGGGAGCAAGACACCTTTTACCAACTGCTTTCAAAGGTTTGCCTTGCCCCTTTCCCACTGGTAATGGCAAGAGGTGAAGGAAGCTGGCTGTGTGCGTATGGCGCATGCCAGCCTGTATGTGCCTGGTCTGTGTGTCTCAGAGTGTGTGCTATGAGCCTTTGTGTGTGTGTCTATGTATGAGAGTGCTATGAGCCTTCTCTCTCATTTGCAGTGGAGACCGAGTTGGACAGTGAAGGAAGGAATACCCGGTGTGGTGTCTAGTACCAGCATCTGCACTGGGGACGGAATTGGGAGCAAGGCTGGGCTGGATAGTGAGCCAATAAGTCCTCCGCCCCCCACCCATAATCAGAACCCTATCCTCCAGTGACAGTCCCCATCATATGTTGATGGAATAGGAAGGCAGGTTCTCTCTACTGATCCCCAGCCAATAGATGATCTCAGGAACAAATTATTATTTTTCCCAGGATACATTGTGCATTTAAGAAATGGTTTTTTACATACCTTTTTATTTTTTTATTTTTTTATTACAAAAATAAGATTCCCCGAGATGAGAGTGACGGCATGTCATTAAGACTCGTCACTCCCAGGGGGACTTGTTTTGCTTCCAGCCCATGCCAGCTAGCTGCTTGTAGGCGGTGGTAATTATTTTTTAAAAATAATGAAGGCAGCCCTCAGACCACCTCCTAAGGTTTTTCTTATTTATTAAAAACCCCTTTAAACAAAATGTGCATGTTTAAAAGGATTTCTGCATATATTTTTTATAAAGACTGCACAGCAATGGAACAGGGCGAGCTTTACTCCAGTAATGAGTGGAACCAGGACCAGTCAGAATTTGGCCTTGTGCCCAGCTCGACTGCCCACTCACGCTTCCCTTTAAATGTTATTCCACACCCTTGCTTTTATACATATTCAGAAAAGACCCATTTGGATCATCGTGTCTAGTTGCACCCCATGCGTAGCATTTGTCACCGTCCCATTTTCTGAACTGATGCCATGTTCTTTTTCAAGGCATGAGTGACATCACCATGCTCACATTTTGGCTTGGTTCCTGAAGAGCTCTCTTATTGTCAGTGAAGCTGTAATGAGGGAATGGTGGGGAACCACGAGGTTGCGAGGAAGGGGCTTCATCCAGTTCAACGTTGAAAAATACCAAGCAAATATTGTGGGAATCCTAAGTTGCCTGTGCCTGCAGTTTACTCAGCACACAGGGTCTACAAAGGACAGCGCCATCCACTTTCCCCTCTAATTAAAAGACCTGAGCCTTCTCTACATGTTATAGAGGAACAGGCAGTTGGCTTGAGAGAAACTACGCAAAGCATGACATCCTTCTGGACTCCACTCTATTTCTATCATACTTTGGTGAAAGAGCTGCTATTTGTCTGCTCAGTGTGCATTCCAGAAGGGCTTTAACAAAGGACCTCCCCGCTACTGTTATTGCGATCCATGGCAGACTAAGCTATGGAACTGAACTTTCCTTGACAACAGCCGATGAAAAACAATGAATAGCTTAGTCAGCAACCACAGTTCCCGGTTCCACAAAGAAGGGTCATGTACAATTCAAGTGAGTAAACCGCAGTCTTGGACCCCTGATCATATGGGTCCGGGAAATGTAAAAATCAATGTTCCAAAACAGAAGAATCAAGCTGGGATCAATGGAGCACTGTTTAAACTTTGGCTCATGCCTCTTCAAAGAAGGCTATCTTTAAAAACATTTCCCTTCAGCTTTGACGTTAAGAACCTTGAAGATAGACTCGGAGAGGGTCCAAATGCAATTTTCCTGTTTCCTTCTCAGAAATATTTTTAACAGCCTAAGGGGGAACGTGATCTGCAACTGCTTTGCGAGGTGTCAGAGAGGAGTGAATGCTAATGGGGGCCTCTGGTCTCAGGCTCATAGGAGGTTTAGAGCATGCATAAGCTTAAGAAGGTGATCTTTTCCAACGTTTAGAATTGAGGTTTGTAATCTTAAGACTCACTGGAAGGACAGATCGTGAAGCTGAGGCTCCAATACTTTGGCCACCTCATGAGAAGAGAAGACTCCCTGGAGAAGACACTGATGCTGGGAAAGATGGAGGGCACAAGGAGAAGGGGGCGACAGAGGACGAGATGGTTGGATAGTGTTTTCGAGGTTACCAGCATGAGTTTGACCAAACTGCGGGAGGTAGTGGAGGACAGAGGTGCCTGGCGTGCTCTGGTCCAGGGGGTCACGAAGAGTCGGACATGACTAAACGACTAAACAACAACAATCTTAAGACTATAGTGTTCTCTTCTCATTTCTTCCCGATACAGTGGATTACAGGACTATGGTTAATACCTGAAACATATAATAGGCGTCAGATGTGATTTGTCATGGGCTCATGTAAGGTTTGCCTTTAAGCAACACAGACACTGCGTTCAAACTGCATTCTGGGGATCCATGACTCATTGGGGATTCCTCAAGAACACATGATGGCCACCACTACCAATATTTCTCCACAATGTGCAACTACAGGATGGGTCAAGTGTTTCCTAGGGTAAACTCTTGGCACATGTGAGACATACGTGAAATGCAACAGCATTAGCCAGTTCCACATGTGTACTGAGTGGAATCATAGAATTGTAGTGGGTGCCCTAAAACATGTTCTTGCAATGTGCAGGGGTTGCGTAGCATATTAGTCAATGGGAACAGTGTAGATTATGGTAGAATGTTCTGAAGACCACCACTGCAGCATTGGATTTTAGTTGAACATAAGTGGATAGCAGTAAAAGTCCAGTGACTTCCATCTCTTTCACTGATCCTTGCTGAGAGCTACACCTGTTATTTTCCAACATCAAATAAACTGAGTTGGAAGGTCTGTTTTCACTGAAGCATAATATATGAAGATGCCATGAAAATGTTAATGATTCAGAAGTCTACAAGGAGGACCATCACCTCCCTCAGTAATGGGGAAGCAAGCACGAGCTGACTATAGAGCTGGCAAGTCAAAGCAGCCTACAGTAGGCAGTTTAACATTCAGCAGCTTGTGTAATTATGGTTAGTGCATTCATCCTTAATACCCATGGAGCTAAAATCTCAAGCTTACCAGGCAGTGGTGAAAGTGGGCAGGAGCAGACAACTACAGAGCACTGAAAAAATGTTTCCCAGAAAAAAACATCTCACCCATGTTAATCTCCAAGTTTAACATATTGGCTTTAGCAAAACGTGTACGCAGTGCTGCCAATTTGATAGACCTGATACAAGGTTAAGGGGTTTTATGTTCTGTTGATTTCAGAGGGAGAAGTTTAATCGTAAAGTAGCTTTTCAAGTGACATGTGACAGAGGACTTGTGGAATGATGACAAGTCTCTGGCTTTGCTCATGGGGGGAAGGGCTGTCATGCTTTTCTTCAGGCCAGAGGACACTGACCTGCCATCACTCTCAGATTCAGAGGAAAAGTCTCTCAAAGCACCCTTGACTCCTCAAGTTTTGCAGGAGTCAAATATTGAAAAATAAGGAGAGGGTCCTCCAACAGTCCTGCAGGTCCTTTGGGGAGGTGGAGCTTGCAGTAGCACAGGCCCAGCCAACATAGATAAAGCTTCAATTGGATCTGGGTACTTGTTGAGTCAACAGCTTTTATAGCTGCTCTCCAAGGTCCTGTCTTTGAATTCCTGACTCAGTCCCTTGACAGGGCACTGCTGGCCTTTCCCAGTGAACCCTGAGTTCTTACAGAAGAGGACACTGTTCACATAGTAGAATTGCTAAGGAGCTATTTAGCTGTAGGTCAAACTACACTACATTATTTGCACATTTATTAATTTTAGGAATCAACCTCCCTTCAAAGAGAATCCTAGGGTGGTTTACACCACCTCAACAATACAATATAGTGGTACCTCAAGTTACAGATGCTTCAGGTTACAGACGCTTCAGGTTACAGACTCCGCTAACCCAGAAATAGTACGTCAGGTTAAGAACTTTGCTTCAGGAAGAGAACACAAATCATGCTCCGACGGCGCAACAGCAGTGGGAGGCCCCATTAGCTAAAGTGGTACCTCAGGTTAAGAACAGTTTCAGGTTAAGAACGGACCTCCAGAACTAATTAAGTTCTTAACCAGAGGTACCACTGTATGAAACATCTTCTAAAGCCGTACCCAAAATTGTAAAAGAGCAATGTAAGAACAGCAATAAAGCAATGAGGGGCAGGGAAGAAAGAGGTATTTCCAGTGCCACAATGAGATCAGTTCAGGTGCCAGGAAGACCTCCTTGCAGATAGCATTTCACAGTTGGGGTGCCATTATTGAAGCCCTTTCACTGGCCACCAAGACCCACTACATCACAGATGGTGGAGGAACCCACAGAAAGATCTCTGACCAAGGTTTTAGTTCACAGACAGGTACAGGTGGAGACAAGTGAGATGTCTTCAAACACATGTTGTTCTTCCATAAGCAGAAATGGAGCCAATTGTATTTCTGAAATGTGCCATTGAGTTCTTCATCCTGGAGAGAGGAAACAAGAGAGAGTGCATCACTCCCAATTTCCCTTTAAATGGCACCTTGCCCCAGACCATGTGTGGTCATTTTCCCAGTTTAACCAACTCTGAAGCTGAGGATTAACCCCCCCCCAAAAAAAGATCACCACCCTGTTGAAAACTGGCTGATTCAGAGTGGTTGCTAGGTCTCTGTAGAACACCCAAAAGATCCTGACAGAAAAGGTGACATAGAGACACTGAGTCAGGCCCGTCTGTGCCCAACTATTCTTGTTTTGTTTCTACAGTGTTTCTCTTCTTTTTCCACTTGAAATGAGAGAAAATGACTTTCTCTGTTAGCTGCCAGCAGCCATTTGTTTTACATTCTGTTATTCACTCTATAACTAGTTCAAGCTATTGACTCTTCTTCTGACGCTGCTCTTTTTTCCTGACTTTTACACAGGTTATTAGAGGTTAAGAGACTTTAAAAAATGGGAGGGTGGGTTTGAAAGGAATTGCTTTAAAGTACTGACTTTTAATATTAGCCACAAGCATATGGTTAAAAAGCAAAATTATTGTTGGGTGCTAAGCATCAGTACCAAATTAAGCGGAAAAAATAGTTGGTTCTGGAACCTATTGATGGCATTGATTTCCTTGGGCTTTGATTCAGACCCACAGAAGAGAAGAATTGAGTTATTTTGTTTGGGGTGGTTTTTTTTTAAGAGAACAAGAAGTTCTGGTTTTGGGAGAAGGAAAAATTACTCAAGGCATACCTTCACTACTAACCTGTTACTGAGATAATGTATCTGAAGAGCTTAGAACACCTGAAATGCAATTATTAAATATTATTAATAATGTTGCTGCTACTGCTCAGTCAGTAGAGAATGAGACTTTAAATGTCAGGGTTTTGGGTTTGAGCCCCACGTTGCACAAAAAGATTCCTCCATTGCAGCGGGTTGGACTAGATGACCCTTGTGGTTCCTTCCAGCTCTACAATTCTATGATTCCATGACTGCCACTGGCCAATAAAGGATGATTTCCATTATTCCATTGACGAACTGGTAACTTGAGTGTGCCATCTCTGAGCTGCACACCTAGCATTTTCCAACCCAGGCATGTCATAACAAATGACACTTGGTGGATGAATTTGTAGTGGATGGAAATAAGCAGCATATCTTAACTCTGTTTTGCCCTGCATTCTGGCTCACAAGGTTCTGGCAGTATCTGTAGATGGCACAGAGCTTGAAAGCTTCCTCAGAATTCAGCAGCTCTCTCCAGATCTCTTACACTTTGGTAAGGCAGTGAGAACAACAACAACAACAACAACAACAACAACAACAACAACAACAACAACATTTCTATCATTATTCTATAATGTATTTATACCCCAGGGGGACGCGGGGGACGCGGGTGGCGCTGTGGGTAAAAGCCTCAGCGCCTAGGGCTTGCCGATCGTCAGGTCGGCGGTTCGAATCCCCGCGGCGGGGTGCGCTCCCGTTGTTCGGTCCCAGCGCCTGCCAACCTAGCAGTTCGAAAGCACCTCTGAGTGCAAGTAGATAAATAGGGACCGCTTACTAGCGGGAAGGTAAACGGCGTTTCCGTGTGCGGCTCTGGCTCGCCAGATGCAGCTTGTCACGCTGGCCACGTGACCCGGAAGTGTCTCCGGACAGCGCTGGCCCCCGGCCTCTTGAGTGAGATGGGCGCACAACCCTAGAGTCTGTCAAGACTGGCCCATACGGGCAGGGGTACCTTTACCTTTTACCTATTTATACCCCACCTTTTTCCCTGACAGAGACTCAAGGCAGCTTACAGATAAAATAGGAATGGCTAAAAACCTAGGGTGGGAAAAAGAATAATTAAACATTTATAGAATTAACACAGTATCATTTGTTAAATATTATATATATATGATCTATTAGAAACATACAGATAATTACAATAAAAACAGCACAGCACCAGCCCTTTTGTTAAAAGTAGTCATTCCCCAAAGCCTGTTGGAATAAGAAGGTCTTCATATGCCAGCAGAAGGACAACAAGGGAGCCATTCTAACTACTCTAGGGAGGAAGTTCCAACGTCTGGGAGCAGCCACCACCAAGAAGGCTCCTGGGAATGAAATTATGCAAATTAAATCCATTAACAATGAAACTGGAGATGAATGTAAGTTCCTAAATTCTAGGCAGGACAGAATGCTGGGAGGGTGGGAAGAAGGAGATACAAGTTCTTAGAGCTGGGTAAACCATGAATGGAGCAAGCCTTCAGGTGCTGTAGTGGCAGCAGGCAGGGTTGGCTGTTGCCCAGACAAAGCTGAACTCTGACCTGGAAGCTTTTATATGGGAAGCTAAGTGGTTGATGGAGTCACTCTGGAATCGAGGAGAATATCACAGCCACGTGTCAACCTCGTAGCTCACCACAAGGGAAATTAAAGACAGATCTGAAGGTTCCCAGTTCCAGTCTTGGGACAAATTGCTTCAATCTGCGTGACTCTTTTAAAAAGTGTGGTCCATGTCAGCTTTGGGATCCATAGCAGGAGTTGGGGGTTGGAAAGAGAAAAAAACAGTTGCCCATTCTCACCAATCTAGTCTCTATGCAATGTCAAAATTGCCAGTAGTGACTAGTATAGAAGTTTTGTTTTCTCTTGTCTACTGTCCATTAACAATCAATGAGAGTAAACACTGTCTAACTCAATTATTTGTGACCTGGGTCTGAATTAATTCAATTCTACAGTGGCAGAGAACCAACTGTTAGAAACCAATGAACCATTTATCCCCACCGAGAAAATAACTCTTGTGCAGTTATTAGTTAAGGATGGACAGGGGCCTGATTCCTCTTCCTTTGGCAAACAGTGTTTCATGGAGTTGGTGTGGCTTTATGAGATTTCTGGTGCTGGCATATTAGGAGAACTTTTGCTCACAGACGAGAGCTATACAAGAATTTACAATGGTTTAAACAGATCAGATTTAAAATCTGGTATGCTGACAGAAAACAAACAAACCCCGCGGTTGAACATCTTGGGGCAAAGGGCAGTTCCAGAATTTGATAATGTATATGTAATACTCCATTTGGAAAGAATATCCACAGATGTAAAGGAGAATACTTCACTACCAAGTGTGAATGGAATGACTTGCTAACAATAATATGACCGCAACTGGTTGCCGCAGCACATCTTCTTTGAAACAGACAGTGACATGGGGAAAGTGAACAGGACTGATATTGTTGTTGTTTAGTTGTTTAGTCGTGTCTGACTCTTTGTGACCCCATGGACCAGAGCACGCCAGGCACTCCTGTCTTCCACTGCCTCCCGCAGTTTGGTCAAACTCATGTTGGTATCTTCAAGAACACTGTTCAACCATCTCGTCCTCTGTAGTCCCCTTCTCCAACATTAGGGTCTTTTCCAGGGAGTCTGCTCTTCTCATGAGGTGGTCAAAGCATTGGAGCCTCAGCTTCACGATCTGTCCTTCCAGTGAGCACTCAGGGCTGATTTCCTGAAGAATGGATAGGTTTGATCTTCTTGCAGTCCATGGGACTCTCAAGAGTCTCCTCCAGCAGCATAATTCAAAAGCATCAATTCTTTGATGATCAGCCTTCTTGATGGTCCAGCTCTCACTTCCATACATCACTACTGGGAAAATCATGGCTTTAACTATAAGGACCTTTGTTGGCAAGGTGATGGCTCTGCTTTTTTAGATGCTATCTAGGTTTGTCATTGTTTTTCCCCAAGAAGCAGGTGTCTTTTAATTTCGTGACTGCTGTCACCATCTACAGTGATCATGGAGCCCAAGAAAGTAAAATCTCTCACTGCCTCCATTTCTTCCCCTTCTATTTGCCAGGAGATGATGGGCCCAGTGGCTACTGATATACATAGAGACAATTGATCACATTAAAGGCTGGACAACAGCTAAAGAAATTACTCAGTCCAAGTGATTTTGTTTCATTCAGCATTGATGGAAAAATACTCATGTTTAATGTAGTGATCTGCACATGCTCAGAAGCTTGGTTTCTTCCTTCAGATTGGGGCAATGCATAATGTAGCCAAGAAGATATTTTGGTGTGTAAGATATGGAATGTAGCATCCTGGGATTAGATGGTGTCCAGTTTTTAAAAAGCTAACAACTGTGTTTCTCCCCTATCAAAACAGGTGGTTTTTCCATGCAAATATCTGAGTTGGGCCCTTAGGCACCTTTTTGTTGGGATGTTTGAGCATGAACACATTTGAGTTTAGAACCTCCATTTTAGGTGTCTGAAACTGTGATTTCTGAATTTGAAATGAGATTTCTTTGATTTGTTACATACATCTTTGGAAGGATCTAAAAAAGCAATCCTGTGTATCTTTACTTGGAAGTAAATTCCGCTGTGTTCAACAAGGCTTAATCTTTCTAGCAAGTGTGTTTACAACATTTTTAAAATGACTGTTTTATAAAACAGCAATATAAAAATTTAAAATGAGAAGCTGCTGGAGGCCCTCAAGTATTTCCTTGGTGGTTGTCACTCTTGGATATCAGAATTCCTATGATGCTGCTTATGTTGAATGTTGGCTTCTAGTCAAGGGTATCTGACACTACAGTGGTACCTCGCAAGACGAATGCCTCGCAAGACGAAAAACTCGCTTGACGAAAGGGTTTTTGGTTTTTTGAGTTGCTTCGCAAGACGAATTTCCCTATGGGCTTGCTTCGCAAGACGAAAACGTCTTGCAAGTTTGCGGTGTTAATTAATAGCAACTCATGTTGCTGTACAGTGGTGCTTCACAAGACGAAAAAACTCGCAGAACAAATTAATTTTGTCTTGCGAGGCACCACTGTATTAAAAGAAAAATCAAATGCTAGCAATGGCTCCTAATGAAATATTTCTTTGATTTGTGACATTCATACCACAACAGCTTCTAGAAGCACACATACAAAAAAATGTGAAATTCAAGACTAGGTAAGCCAATTCTGTTGAGTTGGACAAGGAGTGAATTAGTGATTTTGTGGTTTGACCTTCATATGGTACTTCAATCATGGCAAAGTTTGTTCTCCCTCTGTCCAAGAGAAACCACGACTTCCCACGCAACATGTCATTACCATCACAATAGGACCTGCTTGGTAAGAGCATTTGGAACAGATCTTTAACTTTAAAGCACTGTTTGAAATCAAGGCTTCCTTCCTGTTGCAACTTAACTTTAAAACAGATCTGTTTGCCTTTGGCACATAGTCTCACCTTTTCATTCTCTGCATTTTCCTTTCTGTTTACTTTGCTTTAAAACTGAGAATCATTGCTGTGCTGCTGTTTTCATTGCAATAATTAGAAATTATAACAAAAAGTGAAATATTTTCCAAATGGCATAAATTATTTTAAACTTTCATGTTTAGGCAAAAAAATTCCTTCCAGTAGCACCTTAAAGACCAACTAAGTCAGTTCTTGGTATGCATGCACACGAAAGCTCATACCAAGAACTGACTTAGTTGGTCTTTAAGGTGCTACTGGAAGGAATTTTTTTGTTTTGACTATGGCAGACGCGGGTGGCGCTGTGGGTAAAAGCCTCAGTGCCTAGGGCTTGCCGATCAAAAGGTCGGCGGTTCGAATCCCCGCGGCGGGGTGCGCTCCCGTTGTTCGGTCCCAGCGCCTGCCAACCTAGCAGTTCGAAAGCACCCCCGGGTGCAAGTAGATAAATAGGGACCGCTTACTAGCGGGAAGGTAAACGGCATTTCCGTGTGCGGCTCTGGCTCGCCAGATGCAGCTTTGTCACGCTGGCCACGTGACCCGGAAGTGTCTGCGGACAGCGCTGGCCCCCGGCCTCTTGAGTGAGATGGGCGCACAACCCCAGAGTCTGGCAAGACTGGCCCATACGGGCAGGGGTACCTTTACCTTTACCTTTTATGGCAGACCAACACGGCTACCTATCTGTTTCATGTTTAGGGTTAGGGTTAGCTAAGGCTGAGAGACATGGCAATGCACTCCACAAGCACTGTTCCCTTGGCATTTACAAAACAGAAACCTCAAAGTTTGCAGCACAGTCCTAATCATGTCCACTCAATGAGGCTAACTCCCAGATAAGTGGAAGTAACTAGGTAATTAGTAAATACCCTTACAAATTAGCATACTTCTATGTAAGTATACATAGATTGTTTGTGCTGCAAGCAATATTCCTCAATTTTATTGGATGACATATCTAATATTGTTCTAATAACGTTAAACAGGTCAGTGTAGACCCAGCCCAGGGCTGGTCTCCTTCCATTAAAGGGTCTTGCCTGAATATGGGAGGCGTTTCTACACCTTCCCCCCACCCCCCAAAAAACCCACCCCAAGTGTTCCCAATAGCTGCTAGGAGCCACAAACTGTTAAGTGTCAGCTGGAAAAGAACATGGGAAAATGGGGTAAAATGGGGGAAGCATCGTTAGGTGATTGGGTCCTGCCCAGCCCTATATATTTTAGGGAGGAGCAGATGGTGAGCTGGCTAGACCCTAGAACAGGAACAGTACTGTTAATGCATTAACAGTTTGTGGCTCCTAGCAGCTATTGGGAACACTTGGGTTGGGTTTTTAGGAGTGAATAAAGGCTAATTAATGCATGAAGAGGTTAATACCACAGAGTAAGCTGTCCTGCCAGGCTTAGCCTAGGCCATAGGGAGAAACAAGGTAATCTAACCTCTGTTCCCTCCCCAGTCTATATGTGAACTCTGTGAGAAGCTCTGACCAGCTGCCTCCAGCCACGTGGCTCTAACAATCCTCTCTTGAGTTTGTATACCAATACCAGTAGTTTAGGAACTTTCACCACTTTGTTAGCTAGGTTTTGCTACCTGCACAACTTTTTCTGAATGCTGTATGGAAAAGCATATGAATCTGACCTTTAGAGAGTTAGTAAGGAAACCATTTTTAACTTTCCAAATGTGTGGTCTTTTTCTATGCTAGGACAAGAGGGAAACTTGGGAAGAAACTTGGAAGGGCATATTTTAAAGGTCTATATTTCCTCTCTTTACTTTGTTGCATGTTTTGTAATTTTAAATTTCTGCTGGTATTCTCTCTCCAAAGAGTACTTGCCCCAAACTTCGATCTTGGTATTGAGACATTCTCCTTTTATACCTATTTTGTTTTCTTGAATCAACAGATAGTCTATCATTTTGTTTTGGGTCCTGCTTCCTCAAAAGGCAAAATAGGGCAGACACCTATTCTCCCTGACAAGGTTCTCCCTGATAAACAGGGACAGTTGGGGTGTATACAATGCACGCAACACGCAACTAGAAGTTATAGCGATGGCTCTGCTCCACCCCACAGCTGGAGGAAGCAATGCTGTCAAATACCAGGATGCTGGATTATGTTCTCATAATCAAAGGATGGACCATCACTGAAGGTGGACCAGAGACCATCAGTAGCTTAGCTTTTCTTTTATATCTAGCTGAACAGGCCACATTTTCCGGCATTTCTGATGGTAACTTTGATGAATGATACAGAGCTGTGAGCCTGTCAGTACTTGCAGAACAGAGTATGGATATAAGGCAGGATTTCTACTGAATTATTTGCTTGTCCCTGACTGTTGGAAATATATGGGTCAGTTGTGGCAACCTGGCATAATGACCACTTTAGGGATAATGTCGACTGCTCCTGTTTTATAACTGAGTTTTACAGTGTTGGATGTTTTGTGCTCAAATAATGTGTTTGTGAGCTAAAAACAAATTACTGTTGCTATACAAGAGCTTCCTTTATTAATATCTTGCATATCTGATACAGACAGACATAAGAAAATAGATGATAGTGCAAATATGTTTTAAATTATAGAAACGTTTGTGTTGGCTTTGAGTTCGAATGATATCCCGTATAAATGATGAGAGGTTAAGGCATAGCCTGGAGCTGAACTCTGTTAAGAGATGGAAAACCTAATATAGCTCATATAGTACAGTCAGATGGATTTATTCATAGTAATGTTTTACAAAAGCCTTCAGTATTACAGGACCTGATCCTACATCTATTAGGGAGCTCAAGGACTTACTACCATGAACAGACATCAAAAGATCTGCCTAGCTCTTTGTCAACTCACAGAAACACATTTTGTGTGTATGTGCCTATATATACTACTAGATATTAGGACTGTTGGCCAAATAAAGATTTTTTTCAGCTAGTAATCGGGTTGAAGCAATTAACTGCCTATGAATTAAGTTTGCATCAATTAGCCCAAAACCACAAACAGAATTTTAAAGTTTCCTCTTTTTGTGTGTGTTACAAATAATCTTACAACATGGAATATTAGGCATGTTTTTGTGAGTTGCACACAAATTGACCATTTTGTTTTGTTTTTCTAAATTGCTATGATTCAGCAGGCATTCCGCAACCAAAATTTCCTTCCTGGAAAGAATCAAGCATGCCCTTCAAGAGACCCATAATTTGTGCTTGTTATAGGCTCTGTTGTTAATCAAGGACAAGTTTTAGCTTGAGCTGATGAATTGTACCAATTGATCAACCACACCAAATCTCTAACTCTAAAGTTGTTGGTATACATGTGTACCTTGTTAAAGCAATAGTTTAGCAGCTCAAGCTAAGGAGAATTATCTAACTTCTTCAGGCCAGGAATGATCTCCTATTTTTAAATGTATTATCATTTACAAATGCTTATAAAAGCACAAGTTGAATTTTAGTTTATATGTCAAATTTCCTATAGATATCTTCTAAGAAGAGTGAGAATTGGGAGAGCAGCATTCTGCTTGCTTTACTGAAAGACAGTGCTGAGTTTGGTTCCATTATTCATACATGACATTTCCCATCACTGGACTAAACTAGGTCGCCTTCTTCCCCATAACTCTGTGTATGCGATAGGGATGCCAAAGGAATTCATTCTTTGTGAATTACAATACAAACTCAATCATTTTATTTGCATGTGTTCTTTCCAAAGCTAACACCATACTCAAGGTGGCTTACAACATACAGATTTTTTTATAACTACAAACATGACAAAAATAGTTATAAATAATAATGGCTGCTCATCGCCTTCTGGGGGGGGGGTGACATTTGCAGTCCCTCCCATTCCAGCCTTGTTCCCCATGGGGCTTCCAGCAGCAGCTACAGGACAGCCACCTCAGTAGACTGATGCACTTGGAGAGGCCACAGTCCTTGGCATGACCTTGATGCGGTTCCAGCCCTCCAACTGGAAGCCAGAATGGATATACACCCAACATCTGAGCCAGAGTTCCACCTACACCTGTAATCAATAAAGTTGTGGTCGTTCTTCATTCCAGATCATTGTCCGCCTGTGTTTGTGTACTCTCACTTCACCATAGAATAAGAGCAGAGAGGAGAGTCACTGCAACAGGGACTGCAAGCAAAACATCAAAAAGCACTGAATGAAATACCCCAGCCCATTTTGTGAGAGGCCAAGATGCATTTTATGCAGATTTTAAATGAAAAAATCAATTTAATACAGAAACTGGAGAGAAGTGACTTAATAATGAACACATGTGAAACTGACAGGGATAAGAAATAGACTTTTCTATTCTTAGCACACAGTGTTCTAAAATAACTTTGGCTCATGGGACTGTCTTAGCAGTAAACACTGGGGTTGTCCAATGCAAAAATTCACCTACTTCTGAATGCTCAACATATTTCTGCCAGCAACAACCAGCTCCCTACGCTTTATTAAATAATGTCGTAATTCAATGGTTAAGCAATAAACCTTCATTGTCATGTGACATTTGTGAAATGGTACGCCTGTAATCAAACATTCAGAGAAGCAAATCAACTACTAGGATTTCCGGTCCAATAGTGTGAATAAAATGAACTAGAATCTTTTCTCAATTGTATTTTTTAAATTAAAATAAAACATGTTGTTTTGAAACCCCGCTTATTTCTACTCCTAGCAATACTAGTTAGTAAGAACACGTGCAGTTTGAGCAGCCTGCTGCGAAGGGATTCAGGGAGATAAATTATTGTTATGCTGGGTTTTGAAGACAGTGCTTGCAAAATGTAAAATTAATGCTCACCATTGAGCCAAAATCAAGCCCATTGTATCCATGCCATTTCCTTGTTCTAAGTAAGGAAACTCCCTTGACTCCAGCACTTCAGAGTAAGGGAAATCACAGTATAGGATAAAATGGCCAGCTGGAGTTATAAGGAATTTACCATGTTTAGTCAAATTTCAGCTCTCATCCCCATTCTTTAAACCACTGCAAAGCCACTGCATCTGACTTAGAGAACAAAAGAACAGTGGTTATAGAGTCTGACATGTAAACATCATAATCTGAAGCAGCAAAATTTGGTTGGGGAACAACCAAAGTGGCTGTAGCGACTGGAGAGCCGCTCTTCCAATAGCATTCCTCCCACAGTGGGGGAGACAGACCTCCTACTTTATGACTAATATGTGGGGAAAGGAGATGATCAGACATCTATGGGAGGAACAGACAGCTGGAAATGCATTGACCTTGCATTACGGATAGCTGCTAAAGGAAGAACTGGGTTTAACTGATGCTTTGTGTTTTTCTTGCTTTGCACCAAGATGTAGGTGATCACATTCTTGTCTTTGGGCTTCATATACTAGTTATCCAGCTCTGCTTAAAAATGATACCTATACCTCCTTCACACTTTTCTCCTACAGGCCAAACAGCAGGGGTGGCTCATCCTGATTTGCCGCCTTAGGCTAAACGGCAAGGTATTCCCTCCCCCCCCCCCAAAGCTTTGTATACCAGGGTTGTGTGGCTGTGGTGGCTGCGGCACCAGCTTCCTGCAAGATCTAGTGAGATGTTGCCAGATGCTATCGCCACATGGCCCCAGTGGTGGCCGGGACGGGTGGAGCAGCTGCTCCATGGAATTTTGCTGCTTAAGTCAGCTGCTTTAGCCTAACTCACTGGTGGGGCAGCATGGCAACCAGGGACTTATATAATAGGGATAGCCAGCTGATGGCCTGGGGCACCTAATATGGTCCTCAGAGATTTTAATTTTTAATTTATTTTGCGGTGTGTGTGTGTGTGTGTGTCTAACACTCACCCAGGCCTCCCCCATTCCACATACTGCATAAAATCTGACCAGACCAACAGGTGAATCTTAATTCAACACTGTCCTCCCCTGTACCTGAAAGGAGTAGCCGAACCTAGAGGGCACAAGGCAGTCTCTGAGGCGAACAATGAACAAGCCTTGCGGCCAAGAGATGTTGACAAGAGGCTGGAAGAAGGGTGGTGAGCTCGAGCGGAATGGTTGGGAGGCCTGTGACTGCCTTCACACATCTGCTGCTGAGGCAACAACTTCACTCTGTCTAACGGTAGGGCTGGCCCTGCAGCCTCTGATCTGACCAGTCCTCCTTTTTTGTAGCTTAGGCAAGGCAAGCCAATGGTAGCCAGCCGTTGAGGGAAAGGCTGCTCCTGAAAAGGATTTCCTACTGTATTCAAAGGAATTTACTCCCATGAAACTGTAGAGAGTTTTATTCGAAATCATTTACTGGCATGTTTCCTTACCTTACTTTTACAATGCAATAGTAAACAGTCCTAGGATCAATTCAGCCGCACAGTGGTGGTCTCTGCTCTGAAAGCTCACAAAATGCACAGGAACCTTACTGTAATGTATAAATATGCCAGTGTCTAATGGATTTATGCATGAGACTTGCAGTGACTTAAGTACAGAGGAAGCAATCTAGGAAACTCTTTTTATACCCAGTTCCTACCTGTCTGCAAGCCAAAGTTGGTCATTTCCGTCCTTAGCTATGCCACCCATCAGGCAAAGCCTAAGCTGCAGAGGAACAATTGAGTGTTAGAAGGCACTTCTGATTGTTCCTATGCAAACAGGGCACCTTTTCAATTTGGCGCCAAATGCAAGCCTGCTAGGACCCTTCCCACAAGCCCACTGGGAATAGCTCCACTTGGGTTGGAGTTCTTAAGTGGAATTGATCTCTGCCACAAACCCTGCTTCCTTTTCAGACACAGCTTAATTCAAGCCACATCTGCAAAGGAAGAATATTGCTTTGCAGATATAGCCTAAATCCAAATCACCTGCAAAGGAAGAAATTAATTAGGAGAGCACTCCCAATTCCTCCCTTTGAAGTTAAGTCAGCTGACATCAAGTGACTGACATGGTGGTGGCATCCCAAGTGGTGTGTGGGGGGGTGTTCCCCACCATGGTCTGTATGCTCAAAATACACTGGGACTGTTTAAACCTCAAAATTATTAACATGTGATTACAGTGTACAATTGCAAGCTAAATTGCTTTCCTATCCAAGTTTTGAAAGTTTGATGTCTCTTCAATAAAGTGAGCCTCCTGGATCATTATGCGTCCATAGCTATCAAGGTTCCCCTCGAGGAAAATACACCCCTGTCTCTTCTACCAGAGACATTGTTAGTGTCAAGGGCACTTTCCGGCCAAAGGAATGCACACAACAGATCATTAACTACTGTACTGTCAAAAATAACAGTCACTTCTACAGCTCTGGATACCTACTGTCCAGCACCCCTGGCAGCAAGTCAGTGTGCCAAGTCCAAGTTCTAAGTCTGAGGGTCAATCCACACAAGCAAAGTCCAAAGGTCAGGAAATGAGGTTCAGGGTCAAGCAAAGTAGCCACGCCTGAAGTCCAGTGGTCAGAATACAGCCCAGAGTCAACCTCAAAGCACAGTCCTGTGGTGGTCCAGGAGCATCCAAGTCAGCTAGGGAGCTGGGCTGTGGGCCTTGCCTGCCTCTGCCTCCTGGAATGCCCTGCCCACGGCTCCCTATGCCTCAGAGTCCACCATGTTCATGGAGACTGGGGTACCTCTGGCTCTGGGGATGGGTCCCGCTGCTCTGGTTCCCATGCACTGACCTCCATCCCCTCATCATCTTCCACCACCTCATAAAGTACTTCCTATACCAACCTCTCCTTCCCCATACCAAGCCTGCCTCAGCTCTTGTCAAGATCCTATTCTTCCTCTTCCTCTTCCTCCTCCCCATTGTCCTGCCTGTTCATGACACCTACACACCTAGCATCTAGGCAGCTATTCCTAGGTCTGCACTGTATGGAACAGTTGCAACAACCGGAGGCCACTCTCCCTCCAACAGTTTATGTACCTCTTCTTCCCACCCATCCTGTGCTCAACCCTCCAGCTCTGAAGCTTCCCCTGCTTCCAACTCTTGCCTCCTGGCTGGTACAGTTCCCCACAAATCACTGGTTCCCCTCTCCCAAATCAGACTCCGGCTTCACTTCCCCCATGCACACTCACCTTGTGCCCCACAACACAGTTGCCTTTCTTTCTGGCCCAGTTACTGGCTGCTGGGTCTGGAGTGTCACACATGCAGCCCCTTTCACGCATGGCCAAGTCCCGGTATAAAGCATCTGAAGGCAGCCCTGATTAGGGAAGTTTTTAATGTCTGATGTTTTGTTTTTTTAATATTTTGTTGGAAGCCGCCAGAGTGGCTGGGGAAACCCAGCCAGATGGGCAGGGTAGAAACAAATAATAATAATAATAATAATAATAATAATAATAATAATAATAATAGCAAGGAGCCTGTCAAAGTCCTCTATGATGGCCCAGGTCAGGTCAATTCCTTTATGTAAGCCTAGGTAGTTCTCGCCCAATTGGATGACAATGGTGTCAGGAGGGCCAATGATGATAATGATTATGATACTAGTTGTTATGGCAGTGAAGAGTTCTTGCCATTTCATGCCCTTCTGCTATAACCAATCTGGACATCTACCAGGAAGTCAGTACTGCTGCCTCTTCTGCTGGCTAGAGCATGTGTCTGGGCTCACTGGACAATACTGTGCCTTCAGATCCAGATCTTTCTCACCAGCATACCTGAAACCAAGGAATAACAAGACGGGGTAAGTTCCTGTGGGCTGTGGCAAACATACTTTCTGTAAGCATTAGATCTCCAACGTCCAATAGCTTTTAACCTGTCCCAAGGAGCTGTGATGGTAGCTGCACCTATTCTAAAGGTGCTGCCTGCAGGCCATATGCCTCAACTGCCTTGCGCAGCACCTTGGTAAACTGATGTCTGGGAAGGCGTGAGCAATCTTCATGAATGAGCAAAGAAAAACTGAGGCTGGGCTCAATTTATTCCCCAGGGGGCAGACCCAAGTGAGGCCCATTGGCCGGTTGGGTGTGCCCTCTGGGAATCTTCAGCCCTAGGCCAATCTGCAGGCAGGACTGCAGTCCTCTCTAGCCGGCTGCTGGATCGCTGACCAGACCCATGGCCAGGCCGCAATGCAGCCTGACCGTTTAAGGCAAGTGGACTTGGAAAGGAAAGAATTCACCTGAGAGAGGCAAAAAAATACTTCAAGAGGCATGTGGAAGTGGGAAGGGGAAAATATGAAAGAAAAACACTTTCTCCATTTAGGTTGATTTTGATCCAGTCTCTAAAAGGGGATGCTGAGTCACATTATCGCAAGAATAAATGTCTTTGCTTAGCCTGAGGAAAACTGAGCTGTGGGGCTCCTTGCCACACTGTGGCAAAGCAGCAGTGTCCAAAAATGGATTATTCATGCAAAAAGTAATGCCAGTATTAGCCAGCTGATCATGCATCTCCTCCTGTTTTGTGACTGGTGGGCCTCAATGGTTTCGGCTGCCTCAAGTGGCCCCTAGGAGTAAAAAGTTTGAGAAACTCTGGTTTTGTGTGCTCCACCCTTTGAATTGTGTGGTGCCATTAGGATGGTAACTCCTTTACAGGACAGAAGAATTTATGTGAAGTCATAAGCTGACCTGCATGTGACTCAACCATCAGATCCGTTGACCCAAAGAAGCATCACATAGGTAGGCTTTAGGTGCAGAGGTGAGCCAGGCACAGAGATGTATAAGGGACATGAAAATGGAGAAGTTTGCTGTTAAAAGGTTTCTTGGACTAGGGAAGACCAGTTCTGGCTTCTGGTCTTAAGTGTTCAGTTGAGATACATGGAAACTGCAACTGCACAGCCGTTCTGAAGCCCTTTTATGCAGTCACCAAGTACAGACACGAGGTTTTTAGGCAGGGAAGATTTCCAATAAACATCACAAACAGCCGGCAGACTAAAGTCCTGAAAGTGCGGAACATTTCCAGTGTTTGTATTTAATGTATTCAAAGAGGGTTTGAACTTTTAGCTGTCTAAGTTGTGCTATTTTCACTTAGAAAACGTTGAGAGTCCTACAGTGCTGTAATGAGTGACTGTTTTCTATGACTAGTTACCGTAATTAATTATTCTTTTGAAAACTGAAAACTGAAAACATTTCCCCCTACATTATTATCAACTTTCTGAGTCTGGCCCAATGAAATTCCCATTTTTTTCAGCAATTAACTTTTGAATGATCATCAGAGAGCTAACTTAATTGGACCTAAAACTGTTACAGATGCACGCATCGAGACGTGGTTAAAAATGCTCCTAAGAATATGCTAGTCCAGAAAGAAAATCGCACATGAATGATGGCAGACAAGGGCCCTTATTGCTATCATGGTCTATGTATGCAAAGATAAATTGGCATACAATATATGTGGGTCACTGCCAAACTCAATGGGCTTTGAATCATAATGCGCAGCCTATGTGTGTTGCTCAGGCTTCCAATAAGACCAGACACTACTACTTACGAAAGGCACTAAACTTTATTTTAATATGAAACAATTGAGACCCAGAGCTTCCCACAACAGTCAGCCAACTTACCAACATGACAAACAACAATCAGAGGTTCTTCTTCCCAGGCTCCCTCTGAAAGACAGGCGGCTCTGCCTACACATTTTAACTCTTCACTCCCCCAGGACTGTTGCTTGCACATGGCCACATGGTGAAAGAGAAATCAGCCCTCCTTTGGCGCCCCAACCCTCTC
Source organism: Podarcis muralis (assembly GCF_964188315.1). NCBI lineage: Eukaryota > Metazoa > Chordata > Lepidosauria > Squamata > Lacertidae > Podarcis > Podarcis muralis. The sequence continues at coordinate 59,044,121 of NC_135666.1, forward strand.
TTCACGGCCTAGTTTGCACATGTAGGAGAGGGATGCAGATGATGGAATTTGTCTTTGAATTTTCCTCTGCATAAACAGGGGCATAGCTAGCTGTTCTGGAACCTGGAGCAGCAGGGGCAGGGTGATCCGCGCACTGGGGCAGCGTGGCGAGCTGCCCACGGAGTCCGCATGGTGGATGCAAGCCCCACACTGCCGTTTCGGGCAGCATGGGGCCCCAAGAAACCATGTCACTCCCAGGACAGATGCGTGGCTCGGGCACACTGCAAGTGAGGCCCTATAGTAAGTGCCGCCCCCCACAGTGTGCCATTTTGTCACCCCCTCACGGATGACACTCGGGGTGGACTGCTCCCCCTTCCTGCGCTCCTGTGCATAAATACATCCCTGCAGAGTTGCCAGAATTGAGTTCTAGGGAGTTCCGGCTGAAAAAGGTGTGTCTTGTACCATCATTATACAGTTTCCTTAAAAAAAAAAACAAAAAAAACTTTATTAATTTAAATTACACACATGTACAAAGAATTCACAATCTCATACTACAAAAAGAAAATTAAAGAAAAAACAATTAAGAAAAAAGAAAAGAAGAAAATACAGAAAAAAGAAAGAAGAAAAAGCAGATTTACGTGCATAAAAAAACTTAATCCTCCTAATTAATACTTAAATAAACACTTAAATAAACAAGACTCAAGGAAGTCATTATACAGTTTCCAATGAATGTTGAAGATGCACCTTTTTGCCCCAGCTTCTGACACTTGGGGTGTATATTTTAGGACCCACCTTATTTCTGTAATTTTAAGTTGTTTTAAACTGTTTTTAATAGTGTGCTGTAATGTTGTGTTTTAATGTTGTAACCCACCCTGGGACCTTAGGGTTTGTGGTGGGTGATAAATTAGATAAAAATAACAACAGCAATAATATCGGGCACAATGCCTGAGCTTCACATTGGAACGGGCTTCCTATTTATGATTATGGGAAGAAGGAATACTATGCAGAGGACTTTCCCTTTATATACTTGAAACATTCGTCTTGATAAGCAACAGTCTTGTTGATGCATCAAACTCTGAACAACCCCATGATCTTTTGAGCATTAGGCAGGAGTGTGAAGAGAGTTTGGATTTGATATCCCGCCTTTCACTCCCTTTAAGGAGTCTCAAAGCGGCTCACATTCTCCTTTCCCTTCCTCCCCCACAACAAACACTCTGTGAGGTGAGGGGGGCTGAGAGACTTCAAAGAAGTGTGACTGGCCCAAGGTCACCCAGCAGCTGCAGGTGGAGGAGCGGGGAAGCGAACCCGGTTCCCCAGATTACGAGACTACCGCTCTTAACCACTACACCACAGGATTAATTTTTCGGTGTGTTCATTGATACAAATAATATGACTTTTGGTTTTTTTCCCATTTGTACAAATAACAATCTTTGCCCTCTGAATTCCAAAAATGTCTGAATGATTACTGTAATGTCACTTGTGCTGAAGTTATTTTAGGATAATAAGCAAGTTTAATCTTACTTAATAAAAGGTTTCCATGGGGCATTTTAGAGAATCTACATGCAAGTGGTTTGACTAAACCAATTCTTCTTCCTTTGACATTTGTTCAAGGTTATGCAGATCCTATAAACCAACAGATGAAAATAAAAGTCAAACAGCCATAGCCATGGACTTAATTAACTGGCTGACTGTAAAAAAAAAAAATCTTATTAAAAGGAAACAAAATTGTATTCTTTGAAAGTTCTTTGTCCTGATTTGAAATAGGGCAATGGATGAGTGTGTTGAATTCATCATAGGTTTACGGGCCTTGGGCAGGGATCGGCTTTCATTTGTCTCCGACAATTTGGACCCATTTGAGTTATTGCGCTCTATATAACAACAAAAGCGGTTTGGCATAATGTCTTCCTTTAATTTTGGTTGGTGTTCCTCTTGAAAGCAAAGAGGAGTTGGAAACTGTTAGCAAAACAGATGCAACAAAAGCAAACTTTAAAGCAAATAAAAATATTGAGCATCATAACAAATTGGCTGTAAAGTTCAGAAAGAACAGTGCAATTATCAAGTAACCACTTCTGTTGCTTTCAGACTTCTGGAAATATTTCAATTCCATTCCGTGGGAGAAGGGACAATTAAGCACAGTAAAAACAGACCTTGAAGAGCAGATATTACGGGATATCTGCCTCAGCCAGAGGTTTAGTCTGATCTGAAGGTTGTTCCAGATGACTACTTAGAGGCATGCATTAGTTTTACAAAGTATTTCTCTACTCTTGTGACTTTATTAAGATAGTCTAGCTTCCTTTATGAGAAGAATAAGAACTCTTCATTATTCAAATAATTACAATTGCCTTCTTCGTTTCATGTAGCTTCACAATAATTAAGAGATCTTTGGGAAGGGCGGTGGCACAGGCAGACGGCATATGCTTTCTGGACATCCTTTTCTATTAACATTTCTGTCACCTGCCAGTTTTGGGCCCAAAATACTTCTTTAAAATGCTATCAATTTATCCAACATCTTGCCATCTTTATTACTCACTGTTCACACACTGAAGTGATGAGAGGAAATTTAGTGTTTCCCATTCAGGCTTGCAATTACTTCTCTGAAAGGGATGCCTTAACAGTATCTTTCATTCTTTGTATTTGGTTACGAGTTGGTTGCTCCCCACCCCCCGTCTCACTTGTTTTTTTATTGGATTTCTTTTAAGACTGCAGCTTTTTTATTGGGCTGGTACCAAGTTCTAAAAGAAATGGTCAAAACCATACCAGTTTCCTGGAAAACAATAGATCCCTAACCTGTACCACTAAATTTCAAGATTTGGAAATTGTTAGGGTACTCCAATGTCTCAGTCATTTATTGTAGTAGCAGAGGAACAGGAATCACTGTTCTTTTTTCTTCCTATTGAAACCCCAAATGGGTTGTATCTACTTCAGTATAACCTAAGATATTAAATATCCTGATTGGTTTTAAAATTTTGCTTCAGTATAGAGAAATCACATTTAATCCCCGCGAGTTTAGCACATGACATTTACTCTTTTTATTCCCTTCATTTTATACTGCCACAAAATGTAAAGCAGTTATTTAAAACATTTCTCCCACAATTGGAAGCCACTAACATCATATTTAAAATTAACAAGTAAACCATTAAAAAACATTTCAAATTGGTTGTGATTTTAGTTTCCTTTTAACAGCAGCCGTGCAACAACTTAATTCATCTTTACTCAATCTATAAAACCAGCAGATGACAAAGAAAGTCATCAAAAAAGGTGTCACCAAACCTCTTTAACCAAATGGGTTTTTGCATAGCTTCCAAAATTTCAGTAAGGAGGTAGAGTGTCATACCTCCTCCAGAAACTCGTTTTAGAGCCTTGGAGCAATGTCAATCAAGCCTCTGCTCCTCCTGCCACATAGAAACCCAGCCAGATGGGTGGGGTATAAATTATTATTACTATCATCATCATCATCATCATCATCAGGTGGTGGAGAAGGAACTGGCAATCCACTCCAATATTTTGCCAAGAAAACTCCATGGACATAAAAAAGGAGAAGCTTTGAGAAGAAAGCAAGAGTTTCCAAGGCATGCTCTGGTTCATGGGGTCATGGAGAGTCAAACACGACTAAGACGACTAAACAACAACAATGATCAGGTGGAGAGGGGGGTGGATCCACTGCCAGTCACCACAAACAGTACCCGGCTAGATCAGTTAATGGTTTTGACTCTAGTAAAAGGTGCTTTTTATAGTATTAATCATAAATTTGTTGTTGTTGTTGTTTAGTCGTTTAGTCGTGTCCGACTCTTCGTGACCCCATGGACCAGAGCACGCCAGGCACTTCTGTCTTCCACTGCCTCCCGCAGTTTGGTCAAACTCATGCTGGTAGCTTCGAGAACACCGTCCAACCATTTCGTCCTCTGTCGTCCCCTTCTCCTTGTGCCCTCCATCTTTCCCAACATCAGGGTCTTTTCCAGGGAGTCTTCTCTTCTCATGAGGTGGCCAAAGTACTGGAGCCTCAGCTTCACGATCTGTCCTTCCAGTGAGCACTCAGGGCTGGTTTCCTGAAGAATGGATACGTTTGATCTTCTTGCAGTCCATGGGACTCTCAAGAGTCTCCTCCAGCACCATAATTCAAAAGCATCAATTCTTTGGTGATCAGCCTTCTTGATGGTCCAGCTCTCAATTCCATACATCACTACTGGAAAAACCATGGCTTTAACTATACGGACCTTTGTTGGCAAGGTGATGTCTCTGCTTTTTAAGATACTGTCTAGGTTTGCCATCGCCTTTCTTCCAAGGAGCAGGCGTCTCTTAATTTCGTGACTGCTGTTACCATCTGCAGTGATCATGGAGCCCAAGAAAGTAAAATCTCTCACTGCCTCCATTTCTTTCCCTTCTATTTGCCAGGAGGTGGTGGGCCCAGTGGCCATGATCTTTGTTTTTTTGATGTTGAGCTTCAGACCATATTTTGTGCTCTCCTCTTTCACCCTCATTAAAAGGTTCTTTAATTCCTCCTCACTTTCTGCCATCAAGGTTGTGTCATCTGCATATCTGAGGTTGTTGATATTTCTTCCGGCAATCTTAATTCCAGCTTGGGATTCATCCAGCCCAGCCTTTCACATGATGAATTCTGCATATAAGTTAAATAAGCAGTTAGACAATATGCAGCCTTGCCGTACTCCTTTCCCAATTTTGAACCTATCAGTTGTTCCATATCCAGTTCTAACTGTAGCTTCTTGTCCCACATAGAGATTTCTCAGGAGACAGATGAGGTGATCAGGCACTCCCATTTCTTTAAGAGCTTGCCATAGTTTGCTGTGGTCGACATAGTCAAAGGCTTTTGCATAGTCAATGAAGCAGAAGTAGATGTCTTTCTGGAACTCTCTAGCTTTCTCCATAATCCAGCGCATGTTTGCAATTTGGTCTCTGGTTCCTCTGGCCCTTCAAAATCCAGCTTGCACTTCTGGGAGTTCTCGGTCCACATACTGCTTGGGCCTTCCTTGTAGAATTTTAAGCATAACCTTGCTAGCGTGTGAAATGAGTGCATTTGTGCGGTAGTTGGAGCATTCTTTGGCGCTGCCCTTTTTTGGGATTGGGATGTAGACTGATCTTCTCCAATCCTCTGGCCACTGCTGAGTTTTCCAAATTTGCTGGCATATTGAGTGTAGCACCTTAACAGCATCATCTTTTAAAATTTTAAATAGTTCAGCTGGAATATCATCACTGAGAGGTTTGGCCTTATTAGCAGTGCTTTCTAAGGCCCATTTGACTTCACTCTCCAGGATGTCTGGCTCAAGGTCAGCAACCACACTACCTGGGGTGTACGAGCCATCCAATTCTTTCTGGTATAGTTCCTCTGTGTATTCTTGCCACCTCTTCTTGATGTCTTCTGCTTCTGTTAGGTCCTTTCCACTTTTGTCTTTTATTATGGTAATCTTTGTACGAAATGTTCCTTTCATATCTCCAATTTTCTTGAACAGATCTCTGGTTCTTCCCATTCTGTCGTTTTCCTCTATTTGTTTGCATTGCTCGTTTAAGAAGGCCTTCTTGTCTCTCCTTGCTATTCTTTGGAAATCTGCATTCAATTTCCTGTATCTTCCACTATCTCCCTCGCATTTTGCTTGCCTTCTCTCCCCCGCTATTTGTAAGGCCTCGTTGGACAGCCACTTTGCTTTCTTGTATTTCCTTTTCGTTGGGATGGTTTTCGTTGCTGCCTCCTGTACAATGTTACGAGCCTCCATCCATAGTTCTTCAGGCACTCTGTCCACCAAATCTAAATCCTTAAACCTGTTCCTCACTTCCACTGTGTATTCATAAGGGATTTGACTTAGATTGTATCTTACCGGCCTAGTGGTTTTTCCTACTTTCTTCAGTTTAAGCTTGAATTTTGCTCAAAGAAGCTGATGATCTGAGCCACAGTCAGCTCCAGGTCTTGTTTTTGCTGACTTTATAGAGCTTCTCCATCTTTGGCTGCAGAGAATATAATCAATCTGATTTTGATGCTGCCCATCTGGTGATGTCCATGTGTAGAGTCATCTCTTGTGTTGTTGGAAAAGAGTGATTGTGATGACCAGCTTGTTCTCTTGACAGAACTCTATTAGCCTTTTTGCTTCGTTTTGAACTCCAAGGCCAAACTTGCCAGTTGTTCCTTTTATCTCTTGACTCCCTACTTTAGCATTCCAATCCCCTATAATGAGAAGAACATCCTTCATTAATCATAAATACAAATAGTAAACACGTGCTCTGAATGCCAATCCCTTTGTACCCTACATACACGTAAGAGGGATGTATCAGCAAGCTTTGGGATTCCCAAGCTTCGCAAAAGAAAAAAAGAAAAATCAAATTATAGGGGAAAAACCTTAGTAGGGGATGGGCTCTTAAAACAGCCCAGTGAAGACTGACCATGCTCATCGGCCATGAAATGCTGTCTTTCATTTAAGGAAGGGAACAAGGAGAAGGAAATGTAATAGAGTATCCTGGGAAAGGGTTCTGCTGAGCCTTGAGCAGAAGGCCTTCACACCATAACATTTTTGGTAGGTCCATCTTGTCATTCCTTCTATTTCCAATGTTCAGGCTGGAGTCCTTGCTTCTGCAGTCAAACATAACCCTAGCACAAGGAGGAGGTATCAGCAGGTTTGGGGAGCTCTGATATTAGCCGAAGTGCAAAAGAAGCTTTTGGGGGGGACTCTAAGGGAGAGAGGAACCCCCAAATAGCCCAATGACCACTGAGCTTGCTCAGTGTCTATGGAATGATCACTCCCCACATTAAATGGGGGGAGCCTCTTGCGTGGTTGCACGCAGCCCCCTGGACCCTCTGCGGCACCATTAGCACAGGCTTGGCTTTGCCTTCCCCAGGTGGGATACCTGGCGGTCTCCGCCTACCTCAGTCAGTTGCCCAATCCCGCCTGGGGAGGCATTGCCAATGTGATCAAGCCAGGTAGGGGGTGGGACTGCCCACACAATATGGCGAGGATCTTACCTGGGAATCGTCAGTTGGCTCCAGAGCTTCTCCCACCCTCCCCACCCTCAGTTAGGACTTATTTTGCAGGTTAACCTTTTCTCCACAGTACACGGGCGCTGCTACGTCAAGGTCGCTGTTGAAGGGCCGGAAAGGAATTCTCCTGCATTGGCAGGTTTTGCCTTCCCCGTAGCCAAATGCCACAACTTTGGCGGCCTTGGGCGGAATCCTTTAGTCTATCTTCCCTGAATGGGGGGGGCGTGCACCCCCTCCTCTTTGCGGTGGCGATACCAGGGTTCCCCATTAAAGGGGTTGTTTGAGGGGAGGCTCTGGCCGTACACCTAGAGGTCGTCATTGCTCTCCCCTGCAATGGTGGCATAACGGGGGCGGGCTCTCTCTGCTTGAACATATGTTCTCCAGAGCCAGCCCCCCCCCCCACTGGATAACCCTGATGTTCCCCAGATCCCCGGCGGGGGACTGGGAGGGATAAACGCCCAATGCCTAAGCCAAGGTCTACCCACACCTGAAACATAATAAAGTTGTGGCCAATTTTAATCCCATAGCACGTTGTCTTGAGTCGTTATTCCACACGGGGGCTGCCCAGGGTTTGGGGGACTCCGCCTGTCCACGCAATGTAACACTTTTGGGAAAATACAGAAGAATTCAGTGGATGGAAACCTGAATGGGAGCACGTCACATTGCAACCTTTTGTTGCGTGTTTCACTTGCAACACATATCTCCACACATGAAAATCCTCTAAAGTATGTAGGTCCAGGTCGTTGTAGCTTTCCCCATGAATAATTATTTGGCTGTAATTTTGTGATTTGGGTGTGTTTGTGTGCAGAACTCCCGAATCAAGGAAATGATTATCTGGGCCTCCCTAAGTATAATTAATGGGCAATGAACACAAACCTTTTGGCTGGCAATGCTTCGTTTTTCTTTTGAAGAAAAAGAAAGGAAGCTTTAATGTTTCCGGTACAAGGAAGAAAACTGTGTGTGAAAGATAAAGGGCTTCCTCATTGGTTGCTGCAATGAAGATTACAGAGCAAACAACCTTTTGAATTGCACTAGTTTTGAGACGATTGCTAGTTGGAAAGCATTCTCTTAGAATTCTCAGCAGGGCTGTGTTCATGATCTGTTTTTCCATTTTTGCACCATAGATAAATCTTTGGATTTTGTCACTAGCATTGCAAATGCTGCTGGATGTGAATTTCTCATTTGCACTCCCCCCCCCCTTCCAGTTGATCTTTACTGTGTCTGATTCTGGGGCATCAGTGACACTTTAGTCTCCTTGGGGAAAGGCAAGAGATGACATCAGAACTGGCTCAGGGTGTGAGAAGCCGAGTGACAATAATTTACTCCAAGATGGAGAAGATTGGTTTTCAGAATGAAATAAACACGTTAGATGTATGTGTGTGGGCAACATGATGAAAGTGTAGTTATTTGTTTGCAAATGCAAAAGTAATCCACATCAATGAAAATAATTAGAACTTCTCAGGACATTTTACTGGTAGAAAGGCAATGCTTTCACCCAGTACAGAGTTAGCATATGGGAATCATTGTAGTGACTAAAGCCAAGAGCTCAGTGTCTTTCAAAATGTGCTAGACATTAACATGGATATTAAATATGCAATATTATAATGTCAAAGGTTGGACACCTAATTTAGGAACATCTCTTGAAGGGGCTCAAATCCATAGCTCAATCTGTTGCTGTTTCAAAACACAGCATTTTGAATACTGACCTAGGTGCTAGGTAGCATTGCAAATTCTCTTCTTTTTAAGGAGCAGATGAAGTGAGCTGAAAGAAACAGATACAAAAGTTGAGGGTAGGGTACAGGCGGAATAAGCAAAGCAATCAATTTATCTGTTTATTTAAACTGTAATACTGCCATATTCCAAAGATTCAAAAATTCTCCACATGGTTTTAAGTTTTAGCCTCTAAAGTTGTCTGTGTAGACTTGCTTCATTTTTTCATCAGGGTTGCTGAGAGAGGAGGCTAAAAGAAACATTCTACTGTGTGGACAGCATCTTAAAAAGCAGAGACATCACCTTGCCGACAAAGGTCCGTATAGTTAGAGCTATGGTTTTCCCAGTAGTGATGTATGGAAGTGAGAGCTGGACCATAAAGAAGGCTGATCGCCGAAGAATTGATGCTTTTGAATTATGGTGCTGGAGAAGACTCTTGAGAGTCCCATGGACTGCAAGAAGATCAAACCAATCCATTCTGAAGGAAATCAGCCCTGAGTGCTCACTGGAAGGACAGATCCTGAAGCTGAAGCTCCAATACTTTGGCCACCTCATGAGAAGAGAAGACTCCCTGGAAAAGACCCTGATGTTGGGAAAGATGGAGGGCAACAAGGAGAAGGGGACGACAGAGGATGAGATAGTTGGACAGTGTTCTCGAAGCTACCAGCATGAGTTTGACCAAACTGCGGGAGGCAGTGGAAGACAGGAGCGCCTGGTGTGCTCTGGTCCATGGGGTCACGAAGAGTCGGGCACGACTAAACAATAACAACACTGTGTGGGTAGTGCCATGATATAGTTTAGTCATTAGGTGGCAATGGTCTTACTTGTCTCTTTTTGCTGGTGCTATTCTGTTCTTGTTTAAGACAGGTAATACAGATATTGTCTAGCTTCCTAGCTGGTGGGGTTTTCCATGACAAACCCTACCTTCCCCACTTCAAATGCACAATGAAACTCAAAGAAAACCTCATAATAATTCTTTCACAAACACCACTTCCTGCTTCTAGAAGCCGTTTCTGCCTTCAAATTTCTCTTCCCACCGAAGTGTTATGATCTCTTCTTAACGCATTGGAGGGGTGGGAGAAAAAGTTGTTCATGTGGCCTACATTTTTCAAAACATGTTAGGTTGGAAAGATGTGGCAATGTGAACCGTCTCCTGTTTGCTCTGAGGCCCATGGATTTTCTCAGCAGCCCAGTTTTTCACAAGTTACCTTCTTAATCCTTCCTCATTTTTTTGGTTTAAAAAAAATATCTATTTTTTTCTTAGTAGTTTGCTGTACCTCCCTATAGGATTTTTGTATGAATTCCATACACAGACTTGATGTGCCCAATGAAAATCAAGGACAGCTGTTTCCTAAATCTGATCATCCTTTCATTTTTAATATTTTCCAGTAATTAGCTTGTCTACAAGAAATACCATACTCCCCTATCGCACTCTTGAGTATAGTGAGAGAGTGATTGCCTGCTCGTGATCTATGAATTTTTACATCTTACTAACATCCTAAGTAATTATTCTGGAAGCTCTGTTCACCTTCTCCAAGATCATCAATATTACCCGTGTTTGAAAGGAAGCCTTAAGTGAACATCCTGGCTAAAGGTTCTCCAATCTTTCTTGCTGTCTGCCTTCTGAATTCAGAAAGCGATTTGCGTAGGACCCTCGAGTCCTGTCAGCTCTAATTTGAGACGTTGTAATTTCTTGATCACCTGTTCTGTGGTGATCATAATTTCTTTCTGTCAGGTCCTTCCTCCCCGGAGAAATCTATGTCTGTTTCTGTCATCTAATATGGAATCCCTTTTTTCTTTTCTTTTTGGAAACAACGAGGGAAAGCATTAAAGTAATATATTTAGCAATATCTCTTTCCCTTATTTAATAAATTGTCCCATGTCTATTGACTCCAAAGACAGTAATTATGCAGAGGAGCTTTATTTTATAATTAGCTTGTAATATAATTCTTAGCATTTATACAGCATATTTAGAGTGTTTGCATATCCATTAAATTATGGAAATGTTTACAACAACTTTGTAGGTAGGTTGATATTATCATCCCCCTATTGCAGTGTGTGTGTGTGTGTGTGTGTGTGTGTGTGTGTAGCTCAGACATTGTGACTTGCCTAAAATGACCTGACGAGTTGATAGCAGAGGCAAGATTCAAACCAGAGATGTCCTCCAGCCCAAGCACCCATCTCCTCCAACATACTGGCCAGTTATTTGGCCCATAACCAAATGCAAAGACTGAAAGTAATGGTCCTCTCCAGTTTGTTCCTGGAACCTGTTTCTGGAATATGGACCCCAGCATGGTGAAAGATGAGATTAGAATTTATGGACCTAGTGGCTGTCTAGAGGTCAATGTACCACATTTGACATTTGAGGTCAATAGGTTTCTCAAAAGATGAGAATCTCTTAAGGGTTACCATTCTTCATCAGTTAACCAATTTTACGGAGTAATTTGTTACGTACATTCTGGGTTTAACCACATATTATATGCTTAATGATACAAATTATTTCTGTTCATTTTCTGATTTCTCTATAAGAGAAACTGGCTGTTCAGATGAAATGAGTCCTACGTGCTGAATAGCATCCTGCTTCTTTTTTCCAGTTGCAAAGAATACACTCTTTCAGCTGGAAAGAAGAAAGTCCACCCTAGCTACAATAGGCTTGATTTAGAAAGTTCTGAGCTACATTTCATGGAAAAATCTTAAAGAGTAAATACAATTTTTTTATGATGGCCCTGGTGATTTCAGTGTGGTTTGGCTCCAGTCTTAGAATTTGAATGGAAGAACATGAGCCAAACTATCTAGAAATCAATTTTAATGCTTGATTTGCCATTCCCTCTTGGCAGACTGTAAGGGGTTTTTCCCTCTCTCTGTGCCATGGAAACCCAAATCCCATGTGGGACCACTCTCTAAACCCAGGATTGCTCTCCAGGCTCAAGAAAGCTGGCTCTCAGCATCATCTGCTATTTTCCTCAAGGTGAGCCAGAAGCTGATGTTACATGTCTATGTAGTTTTCATATGCCTGGCCACTGTTTCTGCTTCTGTTTGCACAGACCACAATATTCTGGCATCCTCATTCTGAATGCCTTCACCTGGAAGGAAGTTCAGCTAATTTTATTGGAACTCACCTCTAAGTAGAGATGGGGAAATCTCCCTTTGGAAAGCTCACAACTGGACCCAACATAGTGGAACTGTTTCACTCTGAAAATAGTTTGGTTACTCCCAAATTCAGTTTGAACCCTGTTCTGTCACATGCACAATGATCTCATTGTGTGTGGGTCAGGGGCCAATTTATCTCCTAGTTTCCCTGCCATTGAGCCTCCACTCCAGGGTTGGGGAACCTTTTCTGATCAGCAGGGCAGATCCTTATCTTGCCACCCCAAATTTGACAGGTGGGTGGGGCTGCCTAGCTGTCCATCATCTGATGTTGGCCTGATGTCAGATTGTGCTGAGCTTCAAAGCTCCGATCACCTTATAATTAGAAGTGTTTATCTGATGAAGCTAGATGAATAAGAAACAACGAAGAAACATGTTTCACTCTTCTCTTCACACCTCCGTATCCTTGACCAATTCCCACAAACGGGTAAGAAACTGTTTTATTGCTGAAAATCGTTCTGGGTCCTCACTGGAGAAAAGTACCTGGGAAGACTCTCATTTAGAGCCACTTCCACATTGAATCAAAACCAGCTGTTGCCTTATTTTAACAAAATTATTTAAAGGTGGTTGAGGAATACATTTAACACTACTTTGTGCCTCCCTGGCCCATGTCCCCCAAAGATATTGGAGATCTACTGTGCAGTTCAACTGGATGGAAAGGGCAGTGTTTCCCAGCATATGTGCAACATTTTATAATCTTGTCGTGTTTTAGAAAATGTAGCTCCACAGATTTCCCTGGTGGAAACTATTTTTAAGCACCGTATTGCTGGGGTCTAAAGTTGGTTTCAATAAGATGTTTTTGAAGAAAGTAGGGCTGCCATATGTCTGGATTTTCCCGGACATTACCAGGGGGAATTTCTAAAAGGTGGCACTTTGTCCTGGATCTTAGGCAAGTCAATTTAATTTATTTATTTTTATTTTTATTTTTTTGCTTTTTTGCATAGTATTAGAGAGGGGAAAAGTGTGATCTATATATAGAACTTCCAGTTCCAAATATAACAGGGCAAATATATTCATATAGTGTTTCAGTCCTATGCATGTCTTCTCTGAAGTAAGTCCTACAGAGTCCAGTGGGACTTATTCCCATGTGTGTATTGGATTGCAGGTTTAAGCTACTCTAACGTGCTACCATTTGCTTATAAATGTGACAAACAAGTGTTTGACAACAATCAGAGAGCTGGGATTGGCTGTGGCTACCAGGATTGATGTCATATAATACGTGGAATGGCCCAAAGATAAGGACTTGATCACAAGTCTGGACCAGGGAATTTGGAAATGTCTAGTTTTCTTGCTCTGCTGAAGGCCTCTTTGCAACCTTGGAAGACATTTTTGCTTGCGTAATCTCCACTTTGTCCCACTTTCCATCTGCAGAACAAAATAAGATTGTCCCTTTGTACATCTATAAAGATAGGAAGCTGCCTCAGACCAAGTCAGCCTGTGAAGACCACTAGCTTAGTATTGTGTTCACTGAGGACTCATCCACACTTCCACTTCTCCTGCCATTTCCACTCAGGAAAACCCACTCTTTACAGCTGAATCGGAGCAAACATCAGTTGGGTTTTCCATGGATTAACATTTGCTACGATTGATCATAGACCTTTGACTTTTGCATTGAAGGCATGTGCTATACTACTAAGCAACAGCCTCTTCTTTAACATTGGATTAATAGATTACCCCACCACTTGCATTAACTGATGATGAGTCAATACAAGGCAATCCAGGGAATTCACCCCTCTTTTGTAGAATTAAAATGTGCTTCTCCTGCCCTTTTCTGCTTTCAGGGTGCTTTCAGTTCAGTTCTGTGGTTTTGATTTTTACCTTAATCATTGCATTTGGAAAGGCTCAAATATTTATCTTGCCTTGTGAAGGATCATCATAGTAAATGCAGCACATTGAAGCTGGTAGAATTTTGAGCTTGAAGCAATGTACTCTTGAGAGCAACACACACACCCCAACTCCCCACATACAGGGACAGTGCTAGCCATGCACTTTGGGGCAGAGGTTTGGGATCCCCACAACTCAGGATGCCACCAAACAACCCTGCAGGGTCACAATGTATTTTCTCAGCCCCCTGTTACTTAAATAAAAGGTAAAGGTACCCCTGCCCGTACGGGCCAGTCGTGTCCGACTCTAGGGTTGTGCACCCATCTCACTTAAGAGGCCGGGGGCCAGCGCTGTCCGCAGACACTTCTGGGTCACGTGGCCAGCGTGACAAGCTGCATCTGGCGAGCCAGCGCAGCACACGGAACGCCGTTTACCTTCCCGCTGGTAAGCGGTCCCTATTTATCTACTTGCACCCGGGGGTGCTTTCGAACTGCTAGGTTGGCAGGCGCTGGGACCGAGCAACGAGAGCGCACCCCGCCACGGGGATTCGAACCGCCGACCTTTCAATCAGCAAGCCCTAGGCGCTGAGGCTTTTACCCACAGCGCCACCCGCGTCCCTGTTACTTAAATGCCAGTAATAAAAATAATCATAGTGAAGCAAGGGTGCACTCAGATAATTCTGACTGAGAATGGCTTAACAAAGCATGTAAAAACTTAGTGAAGTGACATGTAGTCTTTCTGCTGGGGCTGTGGTGTTCCTTCTATTTTTCAGCAAAGAGCTGAACATTTGTAGAAACATCAAATTGAAGGGCTCCACAAGGGTCATCTAGTCCAACCCCCTGCAATGCAGTGATCTCAACACACAGTCCCCCATCCAATTTGAAATGTACTAGAGCCTGCTTAGCTTTGCAAATGTGGGAGCAGCTTAATTGCTGCAAGACGAGGAGGTCTCCCTGCATGGTCCTCATGACAGCATACATCAAGCTTAGGCCATATTGTCCCACACAACGGCCTAGCAAGGTAGACTGAGAGATAGTGATTGGTCAAAGGGTACAGTGATTTCCATGGCTGAGCAGAAATTTTTAACCCAGTTCTCCTTGGTCAAAGGCCAACTCTCCTATTCTCCACACTGCACTGGCTCTCCTGTAATGCCAAAAAGAACTATTATTACTATCTTGATAACATAACAGTTACCACCAGATTCAACAGTGACTAGCTGAAATATAAACAAGACCCCCTCATTCTTCCCCAAATATATATATATATATATATATATATATATATATATATAGGTAAAGGTAAAGGTACCCCTGCCCGTACAGGCCAGTCTTGACAGACTCTGGGGTTGTGCGCCCATCTCACTCAAGAGGCCGGGGGCCAGCGCTGTCCGCAGACACTTCTGGGTCACGTGGCCAGTGTGACGAAGCTACTCTGGCGAGCCAGAGCCGCACACGGAAACGCCGTTTACCTTCCCGCTAGTAAGCGGTCCCTATTTATCTACTTGCACCCGGAGGTGCTTTCGAACTGCTAGGTTGGCAGGCGCTGGGACCGAGCAACGGGAGCGCACCCCGCCGCGGGGATTCGAACCGCGGACCTTTCGATCGGCAAGCCCTAGGCGCTGAGGCTTTAACCCACAGCGCCCCCCGCGTCCCATATATATATATAAAAATATATATATATATATATATATATATATATATATATATATATATATATATTCATGGAGTGCTTGTCTTATTTGTGTATTCCTGAGGACACCATGTCGCCAGGCTACACCAACGTTCACTGCAAATCACGGTGCCTGGAATGTTATCAAGAGCTCTAGTTATAGATCACGAATAAAAATGTTCCAGATTGATTCATGTGCATTTCCAAAATTTGGACCTGTGTTGTGTCACTTGCAATGATTAAAAAAAAAAAAAAAAAAGCCAACTGTATCTGAGTTCTGTGGGTTGCCAGGCTCTGAGTAATGCCACGTTGTGTATTCTGTATTTTGAGTTCCAAAATCTTCATTTTTGCCTTTGTTGTTTGAAGTCGTGAAGTTGTTCATGCACAATAACCTTTAGTGTATTGTCCTAGGTGTTTTTTTTTTAAAGTCTCAACTAAAATAAAATGATTGGGGGGAAAATAGGGAATCCATCTATCTATTCCAGCACCAGCAACCAGAGAATTTTCTGGCTCTTGGTGTCCTCCACAATGAAGGGCCAGTTGGCAGACGGCACAGGAGCAACCCAGGACATTCTCCTGCCTGAGATGGAGGTGGCACCCCACTATCACCTGTCAAAGCCAGCCAAGTTATTTTTGGCACCTGAGGCAGACAATTCCACATGCATCCCTCTCCTTCGCGGGTTCTAAAAATACAATTATAATAAATTAAATAAGTATTAACTTTCTGGCTTTTGTGACATGCAAGATCAACTGCCTGAAGCAGCCACCTCTCTCTACCTCGTAGCAGGGCTGGGCCTACGGGCAATCATTCCTGACTTCTTCTGTTTTTTGGTATGTGGCGTAAGGGTTTGATATGTGGCATAAGGTTTTCCACAGCATCTTGTCCGTGTGATGGCCTCACAGAAAAGAGCTGTCCTTTGAGCAATTGCAACGGGGAGGGGAGAGCCTATAGAAGGCTGCTTCTCCTGGAGCTCAGGCCCATTTTGCCTTGAGAGCTTCCTGCCCACCAATCTGCAGGTTAGAGCCTTCACTGAGCATTTTTGAGTCGCTGGTTGATGGAGCCGGAAAGGATTTCCCCCCCTCAACTGCATTGGTACTTGGTTGTTTTTTTGTGTGTGTGCCTTGACGGATTAATTACCTGAAGGAGCGTCTCCACCCCCATCGTTCTGCCCGGACACTGAGGTCCAGTGCCGAGGGCGTTCTGGCAGTTCCCTCACTGCGAGAAGCCAAGTTACAGGGGACCAGGCAGAGGGCCTTCTCGGTAGTGGCGCCCTCCCTGTGGAACACCCTCGCACCAGATGTCAAAGAGAACAACAACTACCAGACTTTTAGAAGGCATCTGAAGGCAGCCCTGTTAAGGGAAGCTTTTAATGTTTAATAGATTATTGTATTTTAATATTCTGTTGGAAGCCACCCAGAGTGGCTGGGGAAACCCAGCCAGATGGGCAGGATATAAATAAATTATTATTATTATTATTATTATTATTATTATTATTATTATTATTATTATTAGTCCCTCGGTGAAATTATGGCATTCCTTTGTTTGGCAAAAGAACATTGTTTGAATGAGGGTGGAAATGGCATTGGGCAGGATCAGCATGGAATAGCGGAAGGCATAAGGGACCTGAGGGGAGGAATGACCACAGCACCCCCCAAGCTCAGGTTGGGGTATCTGGCTGGTTGGAATCTGCACCACGGCAATGTTCAACACCGGCCGACTCCCATGGAATGGGCTTGGGGCAATTCCATCAGCGTGGGGTTGTGGAATGATGAACTAATCCTGGCCCCTATGACAGGCCAACACTTACCCTGCTGTCAATAAATATTTGGCCTGATTTTATCCCATCATTGTTGTACAGACTGGTTATGTGCTGCTCTCGTGGCTCATATAATGTGCCTCCCTGGGCAACAACTGCTTCCTCGTTGTTTGACTGGGAACTATGGCAGAAAACTGAAATAGCACTGTCTTCTTGGTTCGGTTCCTCATACTGAGGAACACCCTTTAGCCAGCAGAATTATAAGACATTTTAAGGAGACTGCTTCTGTGTATACATTACACAGCGAATAAGCTGGCTGGAACAGATCCTTCCAGTTCAACATTAGCCCTTACCATGTTCTCTACTCTAACATTTATATACAATAAGCCTTAAAATGATTATTCTTTATCCAAGTACAGGTGATGCTTACAAGCTATTCAGTAGCATATGCAAAGCTAAGCACATATATAGCTATTTTATTAAATTGCCAAAGCAAAACCCATCATTAGTCCTGTATACTACAAAGCTATGGAAGATGCAGACTAATGCAAAATGCAGATCTGCTGTTTATAGTGTACATATTATTAGATCATAGTTTAGCACGCAAATGGTTGCTAATAAGTACATTTGCCCTATAATTACACAAATAATGTATCGGTCTGGCAAAAAAGGTATGATAATATTTAACAAACCTACATTGAACATATTTAACTTCAAAATTCTAATAAGCTCTGTTCAATACAACAGGATTTACTTCTGAGTAAATGCAAAATATTGAACTAAGTGTTTTATCTGTGTATATAAGCTTTTTGTAACACTTTGTTTACCATATGTAAGGACTTATTTGATTCTTTTTTTAAAAAAGAAATGTTGTCTTATAAAATTTAAGCTATTTTCCTTGGCATATCTTGTAAGAAGAAAGAAGCATTTAAATCGGTGGGCCTTACTTCTGAATGACATTCAGACTGCCAATTTTCCTTGTTTGTGGATTTTGTGGCCCATCATTGAAACTATTTGTCTGATACTAGATACTAGATGCAAGGAGTTCGACTCTAATTTTCTCTTAGGGCAAAGGGTTACCATTCAATTAAAAGGTCACCTGGAATGTGAACACCTGTATTACTGAGAGCTAAACCTGGCCAGAGCAAGCCAGTACCTTTGAGTAGGTTTTCCCCTGTCTCTCCTTGCAGTGTTCACATTTACTTTGTGCATTCATACATTTGTCACATATCTCAATTGGATCAAGCTTTCAATCCCCATCTGTTAAATAGGAATAACAGAAACCTGTGAATGAGTAATATAGACACTGTAAAGCATTTTGCAAGCTAAACCGCAGTGATGGGGCAAAGTCCCCATAGCTTGCTTCAGAATTAAGTTGGCAATTATGAGCATCACCAGAGAATGCGGAAGCATTTTAAGCAATTGTTCTAAATTGGCTTGTAGTGTTTGCCGCGCCTTATCATATTAATCGATCATTTTATTGCCCAAGTCAAGGACTTCAATGGCAACTCAGACAGAGCTATGCAAATGCCATAAAGAATAATTTGAGAATCCAACGAGCTAGGTAGGGGAAAACCATAACTTTAAGTGCTATAAGTACCTAGTTGGAATGCAACTTTACACACATGCAAAATGACTTCCATCAGCAACATGTAATTTTTAAGTAACACTGAGGAAAAACCTGGGCTTGACTCTTCACTTAGCCCAAGTGAGTAGAATTAAGAAATCAATATTTCCTGGGGATTTCAAACCAGCTCCGATATAACAATGAGGACAGACAGCTTTATTCAGAATGTGCAGAGTGTATCCCTGAAAACTCCAAATCCTGTTGGGTTTTTCCAATATCATGCAAATTTTATACCAGAGTCATCAAATTGCTTTCTTTTGACTTGGCTAGACCCCATATTGCCTTTTGCAGTGGATATCTTACTTTGATATATCCTCCCCCATGCCAGATTCTCCCTCTTTGGCAGGGGTCAGCAAACGTTTTCAGCAGGGGCTGGTCCACTGTCCCTCAGACCTTGTGGGGGGCCGGACTATATTTTGAAAAAAATAATGAACCAATTCCTATGTCCCACAAATAAGCCAGAGATGCATTTTATTACATGAACATTCTACTCATGTAAAAGCACACTGATTCCCGGGCCGTCCACAGGCCAGATTTAGAAGGCAACTGGACCTCACCTGGCCCCGGGGCCTTAGTTTGCCTATCCATACTCTGCGCTCAAAATAAGAGGTATGTATTCCTTCGTAGAGAGAGTAGCTGAAAGCCCAACGAGAATGTATTAGAAACATTGGGCTAGATTTACACTAACTTAGACTTAGGAGCAAATCATGTGTGACATTAGCCAAATTATTTTAACATGAGGATAAACCTGGTTGTTTTTATTTTAGAGAAAAAGTAGTCACAGAACCCCAATCTGAAGCCAGTCTCAGTTGGGGCCCCGCTCTAGTTTTGTGCTGAAAATAGCTTTCCACTCGTGGCATTTTTTTCTCCTGAAAGTGCTATCTATTGTAAAAAACACATTTGGCATAAATAGCAGCCAGGAAGAGGTCCCAATTTGAATTGGGAAAACCAGTGTAGGATTCTAATTTGAATTACAAGCACATTCCAGATCAGGGCCACAGGACTGGTTCCCCCCTACAAAATAAAAGTACCCAATGCTTGTTTCAACATGTGACTGCTGTGACATGTAGATTGGTCTTATTGTCACGTGTAGTTTGTTTTCAATAGGACCTAAGTACAGTTAATCTGGCCTGACTGTAACTCTTACTGCTGGACTAAACTGACTTCGACCTGACTGAGCTAGGCAGTTTTATATACGTACTTCATATAGATATGCCGCACTGCAAACTTGCCTGGAACCAATCAAACTATGCCAAATTTTTGCATATCACCTTCTTCCAATTAAAAACATTTTTTCCAGCATTACTTTTTATGGTTCCCTTTGTAGCTCAGGGTAATAAGACCAGAGCGACTTAAGACAGAGACACAGAGAAACCACAAGGCCATCTTCCCTGTTAACCGAAGCGCTTTCTCATCTACCAAGTGGCAGAGCAGACAAAAGAGCTTTGATCACTTTCAGTCTCTCTTAACAAGAAGACTTGTTTTAATTATAGAATACCTCAGCTATTACTACACATTTGCCTGGCACACAGTTGGCATATGACATCATTACACAAAAGCCTCGGTCCCCCCCCCTCCCTCGGAGCATTCCAGCCCTAGGTTGTTCTGCTTAGAACTAAAGAAGCAGACTTATTTGCAGCCAAAGGAAGGTGGTGTCTTTAAATTAGAGCCAATAAAAATAAGATAGTAATCCGGAACCATTCCAAAGGAATGACCACAAAGGCAACAGCCACCTAATGAAGACATTTTCCCATTCACTGCTCCATGCATTGGTTTCCGGCAAACGCTTAACAATGCTGCCCCACTGCCCCAGAGACGTAAGAATACGGTTGAATTTCCCGTAATCCCAAGGCCAACATTAATTTTACAAACTCGTATTGTTCTCTAAAAAGAAAAGGAAAAAAACATTGCTTTGGGAATGTTTTTCTTTCTGAGCCACTGTGACATGCTGTATGGCAAATACCCTGCGGATTAAAAACCAGATGAGGTCAGTGCCACATGAAAGGAAGGCTGATAGAATCTCATAATCATGTATTTAAGTGTCATAGAGCTGCAACATGATACTCTGTAAAACTGTGGAGGACTGTATTCCTAATTAACCTGGGTGATTTCTGTCAGCTTCTTCTGTTTCATAAAATAAAGAGTCTTATATATGCATATCATATGAAATATTACCTTGGAGTAATGCAAGAGGCATTATTATTAATTGCATTACAAGTATATATGACTTGCTCCTTTCCCCAACATAATTATTCTCCTATCTAATGAAATCTTTTTGACACTATTAGCAGTGCAAGGCCAAAGGAAGTGCCACATCCTTCATATTGCCCACATCATTCAAGCACTAGCTCATAGAGGGTTTTTTAAAATCATATTGTTATAATTGCTTCTCTGGTGTACTTCTGCATTTACCGCCATCACAGCTGCCATGATGTGACAAAAGCAAGGAAAAAATTAAATGCTAAACTAAAACCTTAATAATAAATCCTTTTGAACAATAGGTAAAGTTAAAGGACCCCTGGGCGGTTAAGTCTAGTCACAGGCGACTATGGGGTTGCAGCGCTCATCTCGCTTTCAGGCCGAGGGAGCCGGCGTTTGTCCACAGACAGCTTTCTGGGTCATGTGGTCAGCAGGACTAAACTGCTTCTGGCACAACAGAACACCGTGACGGAAGCAAGAGTGCACGGAAACGCCATTTACCTTCCCGCCACAGGAATTTATTTACTTGCACTGTCATGCTTTTGAACTGCTAGGTTGGCAGGAGCTGGAACAGAGCAACAGGAGCTCACCCCGTTGTGTGGATTCAAACCGCCAACCTTCTGATCAGCAAGCCAAAGAGGCTCAGAGTTTAGACCGCAGCGCCACCCATATTCCCTTTGAACAATATATATAGGTGTAGGCTAACTAGCCTCATATAACCAACATGTTTAAGTCTAATTAGTTAATGAAGGGATTAAGACCACAGAGTAAGCTGTCCTGCCAAGCTTTAGCTGTGTCCACTTCCACTCACCTTGGGAGGCACTAGGTAATCAAGCTTTTGATCTTCCTGGTCTACCTGAGATACCCAGCGTGTGAAGAGGTTTGAGCTAGTTGCTCTAGCTCAGCAGCGTGACTCTCACAAGCCTCTGTTGTGTTCACATACCGTACCAATAATTTAGAAACTGTATGGAAAAGCACATGAATCTGACCTTTGGAGAGTTTGTAAGGAAACAATTTTAACATATTTATTTTAATAATAATAATAATAATAATAATAATAATAACAACAACAACAATAATAATAAAAAATAAATAAATAAATAAATAAATAAATCTTGCCCAGAGCAACACAAAACAATTTACAAACTTTCCATATTAAAACCCAGTCTAAATCCAGATTGAAATAGATCTATGAAGATAGCAGGCTCTCCACTTCAGACCGTGACAGAGTTAGTGCACTCATCCCACCTGAAGAGACCCATTGCCCTTTAATCACTATGTAGAAATAGCATTTTCACACAAACTTTTTTAACATTAGCTAATTATTTTGTTAGTGCATTGTCACAGCATCCAAAGCTGGTTTGCATGTCAAAATTGGCTTGGAAAAAGCAAGAAAGCTTGGCACTGAAGATGCCAGTGATGAGCGGCTTGCGTGAGGAAGGCACACAATGCTTGCATCTTAAAAGGCACAGATACCTTGGCTGGGAGGCCATGGGCACAAATGATTCCCCATCCTGATCGGGTAAGTTCCTTGGTGCCGCTCTGAGCTGCATGCATAGAGCCTTGCCAAATAAACTGCATTTGTGACAATCAGCTGGTTGGATGGGACCGGGTTGAGTCCTTATCACTCTCCTTCGCTTGACAGATGATGGGCATGATTATGTGGCCGCAGGCTGCCACAAGAACTGTGCTGGCTGCTGTGTGCATGCAAAGTTAGACAGACTGGGGTCACAAACGACAACAGGTGAGGCTTATTAAAAGAATATCTAGTGATGCCTTTGGGTATATAAGACACAGTCCAGCAAAAGTTAGTTATGGTGACCAACTTTGGTTCTGTTGCTTTCAATGAGTCTAAATTAGGACCACCTATTTCTGAGTTGTGTGCCCATGTTGGCAGGTAAGCTGTGCAGTGATTATTAAACTTAGTCATACTTGTAGACTGCTGTACCATTTGTTTTTGCAGTTATGTTCTTACTTCATGGCCACCCAATTGAGGAATGCTTAAAATCAAATCAAAACTCAACTGATGTACATGTTTTCTGTTCCTGCATCTGAAAACCATAGGGTCGATATGCGTGCCTGTGGGAGAACCCATGCGATCAGGAGCTTCTCTGGCATTCACACTGCTGAAGAGGCAAGTTGCTTTTCAATTTATTGATTTTTTAAAAGAGATTGCCTCTTCAGAAGCTGTGATCTCACCCACCATTTCAAAGAAGACTAGAGGCCACTCGTGTTCCCTGGGCCATAGATTAAGAACCACTGCTGCGCTCCAAGTTCATAATTTCACAAAGATTTTTTCCCCAGTTGTCAATTATAATTTGCAGGATATAAATTTGTCAGTTGTCAATTACAATTTATAGGATATAAATGTTGTCTGATACGCAGCATTCCATGCTTGGCCTTTCCAGTTGTACCCAGGGCATTAGGGCCGGAATTAGGAATTCATAACTTATTAACTTGGGTAAGATTGGCAGCAATATGATACCATTTTAAATTTGAGACTTCTAGCCCTCTATTTTCACAAGGCTGGAGGGAAGCTTGTTTCTCTAAGCTATGGATTTGGATGCCTCCAAGGCAATCATTCTGTTTTAGAAAAATATTCCTCTGCTTGACGCATCTGTAGGGCAAAGTGAAACTACAGAGCTCTCCAGTCATCTTTATCATGCTCGTTTTTCCTCAGAGATTAAGGTGGAATTTATTCAAGCACCAGACATTTTCCCAGTATATTTAGTACAGCTAGCTGAAACAGATAGAAGAAAGAGCCTCAGTTTTCTTATGTAATTAGTACTGAGCAGTGATCTGGGTTGTGTAGGGAACTACTTCCCACAGGAAGTTTCTTCTTTATGCATCCCCTTCTAGACAGCTGGTCGTATGCCACTCATTCTAAAAAGTAAAGTAGCTGTTAGTGGAGAACAGTTTAGGATGAAGATGGTCCTGATTCAAGTGGGCTGGAATTTTCTTTTGAAAAGAAATAGGTCCTGCATCGTGACCAGTGACCAGGTTCTTTTACATTTTCTTCACTGGAGCCCAGCCGCTTTCTGCTCTCCCCTTCCCACCTCACCCCCAACCACAGCATTTTGTTCTCTCTGCCAGTACTCTGAGAAGACCCAGGGGCCAGCAGTTAGAGACATTCCTTTCTCCAAACCAGTGGTTTGGGAGAGGATCCAGCACCTTCCAGAAGTCTCAGTGGTCACAACATGGTGGGCTGCCTCACTGAGTCTTGTGGTCTTGGAAGTAACTGGTTAAAGTGCTGGTGACTTATGGTAGCCACATGGTCATTTGGTCCAAAATCCTCTTCAGTGACCAAGGGAGAGAATCTAAACTTGCTACTATCATACCTCCCCTTGCAATGTCCACCTGAATGGACAAGATTTGATCTTTATCCTGCTGCACTATATTCAGAGAAAGACTACACTTTTATTTGGCCAACTGGCTTCTGAAAGGCGATGGATTTCATTCTAAATCCAAGACTCAAGGTTCCTATAGCACAATTCTTACTTGAGACTGTTCTTCATGCCATCAGTGTCAGAGTGCAGAAATGTGAGTCCTAATGTGTTAACAAAGATAATTGTGACTTCCATCAGGACAAGGTGGTCTTCAAAGCTGATCTGCCATTTTTCTGTACGGTCAACTTCACTTACAGGTCTCAAGAGATACACCGATCTTCTTTCTGTATGAAAACTGTCTAGAGAAAGAAGAACATAGACTCAGGTAGAATCTACACGCATATAAAAAATGCTGTGAAAATGCTTTTTTAAAAAAGTTCTGAAAAATATATTGCATCGCTCACTTTCGTCATCTAGTGTCACATTTGTATATTGCACTTTGCAACACATTTAAAACCTTTTATTTGCAGCTGTATAGCTGAGTCCTCAGTATAAGTGGAGGCTATCTCAGAAACATTCCCAACATCCGCAGTCAGCATGGGCAATGGTCAGGGATGATGGGAGTTGCAGTCTAACAACATCTAGGGACCTAAAATTGTGATTGTTATTAGTTATGTTATTATTGTTTATCACTGATACACATGAAAATGGCATTTTCAAGATTTACTTATTTTATTTATTTATTTCATAAAATTTATATACCATTGTAGAAGAAAACATCCGAGCGGTTAATATATGTGGTGTTTGACAGGATAGCATAAGAGTTAGTGTGTGATAGTGGTTAGAATGTTGGACTAGGATTTGGGAGACCAGAGTTTAAATCCCCACTCTGCTATGAAGCTCACTGGATGATAACAGACCGGCCACCATCTTTCAGCCTAACCTACCGTACTTCATATAGTTGTTGTGAGAGTAATATGGGGTGAACCAGGTGTGTCACCTTGCGCTCCTTGGATGTAAGGTGAGAAATAAATGTCATTACTTAATTAAAAATAAAATATTAAGTAAAACAGCAAACTTCCTGCTGTTTCCTGAGGAGCTTTCTATCTAAATTTTGAAAGCGGGAGAGGTAATAATGGGAGAGAAATGAAGGCCAGAAGCCCAAGGTATGTGAATGATCCAGAACTATTAGCCAGTTAGCTAAGAACTGCAGACCCCTGTTTTTCAAAAGCCAAGCCATGGACCCCCTGATTTTGGAAATGTTGATATCTCTATGGTAGCTTTTGATATGTGAATGGTGCCATGGACTTCCTGGGAACCACTGGTGTAGAAGTTAGGCCTAATGGGAGATGAGAGAGTAATGAGTTGTTTGTGAAGCAACTGGACCTTAATGGTCTCAGTTTGTGTGTGTTTGAGTGGCATTTCCTTCAAACTCTTGATGACAGCTGCTTATCATGTTTTCTGCCATTTTGACAGCATCTGCCATATTTTACAAGTTAATAATTGTCCAAAAGCAACTGAAGTTCATTCTGTGTGTTTGGTAAACTTTATTGTTTTGCCTTTTACGTAACATGCTGAAAACATTAATGGCCAGATTGTGAAATCCTTAGTCATGCTTGTTTGTCACTAACTTCCTTCACGAGCAGCCGCTCCTTTTCTTCACCAGAAGTTCATGCAGAGTTCTCTGCTGTCCACTGTGAGGGGATCGTGTTCTGGCCCTAACCAATCAGAGACTTCCTCCTGCTTCAACCTATCGCTTCTTCGCACAGTTAGGTGGTGTTGCAATTCCAGATATGAAACAGAAGATTGCAATTAACTGGAGGCTTAGATTGGAACTCGGTCTTCAGACTGAGTTTATTGCAAAGGCTCCAGTTCAATTTAATGTTACATCAGCTTGGTAAATATGTCCAGACGAATTATGAGTGAATGTTAAGTAAAGATGGGCAAATGTTGCCAATTCTAGTCTGGAAATATTCTTGTGACCCCCACACAAGAGTGGCTATTGCATGCCAGTCATGGTTATCATATTGTTGTCTCACCACCCTACAGCAGTAAGGCCTAGTGTGGAGACTTGGACTCTTTCTAAAAACCCAGTAAGTTCTACCTATTTCCCCACTGGACTCCTCCCCTACTGTAGGTCTGATTATTTCTGAGAAGTTGTCCAGACCAACCTAATCCTATAATTTCCCTTTAGATAGGTTTTGGTTTTTTGTAAGCTACGCAGAGGAATTTATGTCATGGGACAGCATGCAAGTGCTGGAGAAGGAAGGAAGGAAGGAAGGAAGGAAGGAAGGAAGGAAGGAGAAGAGTTTGGATTTGATATCCCGCCTTTCACTCCCCTTCAGGAGTCTCAAAGCGGCTAGCACTCTCCTTTCCCTTCCTCCCCCACAACAAACACTCTGTGAGGTGAGTGGGGCTGAGAGACTTCAAAGAAGTGTGACTGGCCCAAGGTCACCCAGCAGCTCCATGTGGAGGAGCGGGGAAGTGAACCCGGTTCCCCAGATTACAAGACTACCGCTCTTAACCACTACACCACACTGGCTCTCAAGGAAGGAAGGATAGTGGCTAGATAATAATTGCTTACGTTCCTGGTAAACTGCATCAGGCATCACTGGCTTATGAAGGGCTGACCACATTACTTAAGTGTCATATTCAGTGATTAAAAGCAGCAAAGTTGATATGTGACTTCGAAAACACTGCTATAGTTTGAGGAATCAGAATGCCAACACTGCTATACTTGAGTTTACTAAAAGCTGCCATCTACTCTTAGCTTTTATCCGGAGTTGCAGACCAAATGCTTTGTTTGAAGACATAAGCACCTTGTATAAAAGGCCATCTGGGAAGCCACAAAGTCTCTCCACTCTATTTATATATGCGGCTAATTACAATGGAATTCAAAGACCTAAGCAAAATATGGTGTAAATAAAATAAAATAAAAAATAAAATGAATCCTTTCCAGACTGCGTCTCATTTGGCTGCTTCTTGCAGAGCTGGCCAACTATAGGCGCCCCCCCCCCCCTTAGGCAGGGGTTACGTTCTGGACCCCTATGGGCATTAGTGAAATTTTGTAAAGTGGGGAGTGCCTTTTAAAAAGCCTCTAAATGCCCCCCTCTCCACACAAGTCTCTCTTCAGCTAGAGTTGAAGCTCTAGGGCTGGCTGGAGGATGAGCGGGGAAGTGGCTGCTGCTGCTGCGCTACTCTGAGTGTCGGATGTTAGGTGAGGAGGCTGAGCAGCCTCCACAAAGCCCCACTGTGTCTCAGGTTGTTTTGGCACTTCCTCTGCCCTCACTGATGTCCAGAGAGGGTCTCTCCAGCTCTCTCCCACCATTTTCTGGTATGATTCTATTTATTCTTGGTATCGCGCACATGTGCAATCACACATGAGTACAATGCACATAAGTGGGAAGGGGGATGTCTATACATTTACACTAAGCCCAGGGGGCGAGGATTCGTGGTGCTGATATCCAGATACCAAGGGGCACAATTTCAGCCTTCACATGGCTATTTTTTTTCATACAGTGGTAAAAATATATACGAGTAAGCTTACGATAAGTCTGTTTGGAATTAAAAGGTGGGAAATGTAATGGCACTGGAGAGCAAAATATGCTTATGAATATCCTGGTGTACATGCCATGAAGCTTATTTTTTGTGTCTTTGGTATGTATTTCCTGAACACCTCAAAAATGGGCAGGGAAAATCAAAAGAAGCAGAAAGGCCATGGGAGGAAAGTGAGATTGTGTGTGGTCACAGTTTTAAGCATGGCTTTGTTATGTGTTCAGATCACCATCTGGACAGCAGCTTTTTGCCTTCTCTGTGATAGGTCCTATGTTGCCACTGTCAAGGGTGTGAGAGAGATAATGGTGAAACTAGTGTCTGCATCTCATACCAAATAGCTGCATTTGTATACAGAAAAGCAGATGTGGTCTTCCTATGCAGTCATACAATTGTTTCCCTCCAGTGGAATACAATTCCTTATACTTTGAAGATATTTTGGAACTTTCTACCTGAGGGCCAAGTGGAGAAGAGTGTACCTCTGGTTTCCTTTCCTCCCAACTACTGCTAGCGCCATTAAAAGCAGAGCTTCTGAGTCAGAAGGTGTGTAGCGTCTAATGAGCTCTGACTCCTCTCACTGTATTTATCCACCCTACCCCTTAAGGCTGGTTCTTCATCATTTTCTCTATTAAGCACTGAAATCAACGTGTGTTGACATTTCATACACTCTTCCTTGGAAGCCAGCATTGAGCCTGATCCTGAGAGTTTTTCACATATTCCAACTTATTTTGTGAGAATGTGGGGAGTTTGAAATACATGTTGACCCAGTTGAACATGTACATTTTGTACATGTCTACACAACCCATCCAAGAAGGTGGTGTATGTAGGGACTCTGAAGGAATAATTGAGTTTCAAGGTCTTTTGATCAGTTTGAGAAAGGGACACGTGACCTTTGCTCCTGGAGTTTTATCTTTGAGTTTTATCATGTTCTCTGCCACTGAGCTATGTCTTCGCTTGTCTGCATTTCAACAATGTGTCATGAACTGGTAGGACACCGAGGAAGAAAAAAGAGGATCCCTGCGAGGGATTAGCCATAACTGGCCACACTGGAACAAGCTGAAGATGGGAAAGGGGAGGTTTGGGACATCAGAGGATGTCGAAGTGGCAGCCAACAGTTCACGAGAGCCAGGGGAAGTGGACACATCACCAGAACCAGAGGTGCCCCCCTTCTCTGTGAATATGACAGGCAACTGAAGGACTGAGGCAGGCAAGAGAACACAGCCCAACATACGAGTTGATCAGGTGAAGAACATGGGATTTGTTAGGTCTGGGAGGAGGTTTGTGGTCACTCAGCTGGATTAACCTTAAGACAGGTGATAATCACAGTCTTTGTTAAGGGGAGAAACACAGCTGGTGTGTCAAATAAGATTGGGAGGAATAAAAAGAGAAGCAAGGCAGAGACTCTGTGTCTGTTCAGGTTTCACCATTGATGAACCATGTCTTGACTGTTTTGGGAGCTCCAACGGACTGCGATTTTGGAACTGCCCCTAGGATTCCAATCCTGGATCTTCTTCAGAGATGGGAACCTGGCCTTACAGTTTGACTTTGGACTTTTCTCATTGCATTGGGCCTGAACCTGTATTCGATCATTGGACTCTCTGACTTAACCTCAGAGTGCTCTGGGGTTCAGGACACAATGCTAATTTCAAGTTAACGTTAAAAGACCTGGGGCAGTTTGCATACCATCCAACTTTTTCTGACCCCAAACAGGGATGTGTCCCAGGTGAGTCATGTGAGCCATACCTTGCTCTTGCCCCGAAAAATGTGCAATTTTGGGCACTATGTGAGATCACATCCCCCAAAAAGTGCAGCACCCAAAACGGATTTTGCGTGAAAAAACAGGATGTCCCATTTTTTCCCTGGGACACTTAGAAGGCATGTAGCTTGAAGTAGCACTGCTATACTATAAACAGGCCTTTTTTTCAGCCAGAGCTCACCAGAACTCTGTTCCGGCACCTCTCAGGTGGGTGCCGTTGCCATTATAAGAGAACAAGGGAGGTGTTCATGGCGAGTTCTAGCACCTCTTTCTCTAGAAAAATATAATCATATCTAAAAAACCGGTTCCCAACACACACACACACACACACACACACACACACACTCTATTGCAGGGGTAGCCATCCAGATGTTCTTGGACTGCAGTTCCCATAATTCCTGACCATTGGCCATGCTGACCTGCTTGATGGGCATTGTAGCTGAACAACATCTGGAGGTCACATTGGCTACAGCTGTCCAGACTGGATTATTGTAACTCGCTCTACGTGGGGCTGCCCTTGAAACTGACCCAGAAACTCCAGCGGGTGCAGAATGCCGCGGCGAGACTCCTTATGGGGTCTTCGCTGCGAGATCACATTCATCCGGTACTATACCAGCTGCACTGGCTCCCGGTGGAGTACAGGATCAGGTTTAAGGTGCTGGTTTTAACCTTTAAAGCCCTATACGGCCTAGGACCCTCGTACCTACGGGACCGCCTCTCCTGGTATGCCCCACAGAGAAACCTACGGTCTGCAAATAACAACATCCTCAAGGTCCCAGGCCTCAGAGAGGTTAGGCTGGCCTCAACTAGAGCCAGGGCCTTCTCGGCGGCGGCTCCAATCTGGTGGAATGCTCTGTCACAAGAGACTAGGGCCCTGCGGGACCTGACATCTTTCCGCAGGGCCTGCAAGACAGAGTTGTTCCACCAGGCCTTTGGTCAGGGCGCAGCCTGACTCCCTCCTCTGGCAACCTGCACAGAATTTTGCCTAATCGGTTGCCAACAATTTGATTTTAATTAATTTTTATAATGGAATGTTTTTAGAATGTTTTTAGAATTTGACTGTTTGACTATTTGACTGTTGTTAGCCGCCCTGAGCCCGGCTTCGGCTGGGGAGGGCGGGATATAAATAAAATTTATTATTATTATTATTATTAGTGTGGTCAAGGCACATAAACCATGCAATCATATATGGAACATTTTAGGAACAAGCTTCATTCTCCATTGCAGTTAGTCAGCAATCAGGTGCACTATGTGCAGCCAATCCCTGCTGTTCCCAATATCCCAAGAGGCATGACTGCTTTATAAAGAAGCTGAAGCCCTCTGGTTTTGTGAGTGTCAGATGGGAATGGTAAGCAATGCAGATGTGGTAAAAAGCCGGGCAAATTGAATATCGCTTCCCTCCTTGCTGCTTTTTTTTTTTTTTTTTTTTTGGAAGAGGTCTTGTGAGCTAGATTGGGCGTTGAGTGGAAAGGCCATCTGTTGCAGGAGTTTATACCAGGATTACACAGAAAATCCAGTTTTTTGTGCCAAAAGTGACAGACTTTCCAATATTATTATTATTATTTTTTCCTTGTGAAGATGCAGCTTAATGGTAAAGGTAAAGGTACCCCTGCCCGTACGGGCCAGTCTTGACAGACTCTAGGGTTGTGCGCCCATCTCACTCAAGAGGCCGGGGGCCAGCGCTGTCCGGAGACACTTCCGGGTCACGTGGCCAGCGTGACAAAGCCGCATCTGGCGAGCCAGCGCAGCACACGGAAACGCCGTTTACCTTCCCGCCAGTAAGCGGTCCCTATTTATCTACTTGCACCCGGGGGTGCTTTCGAACTGCTAGGTTGGCAGGCGCTGGGACCGAGCAATGGAAGCGCACCCCGCCGCGGGGATTCAAACCGCCGACCTTTTGATCGGCAAGCCCTAGGCGCTGAGGCTTTTACCCACAGCGCCACCCGCGTCCCTCAAAAGATGCAGCTTAGCTATGGTCAAATACAGATGCACATGTTGCCAAACAGGCATCTGACTCAGTCAGGAAGCAAAGTATTATTAGAAGAACGGCGCCTGAGTGTAGCCGGCACCTGTGTGTTCACCCATGGACTACCCATGCTTCAGACTTGCTGCTTTTGCCAACTTTGTTTCTCTTCTTCCTTTCCACCACTCAAAAGTCAGCCACCTAGCTGCTCGCGGTAACATTACCAGAGCTTGATAAATATTATTACATCTGGGCTGACAGGAGCTAGAAATGACATTTGGGGGTCAAAGGGTGCTTGTTAAACAAATAGTTATGCCCTCCTCATGCAGCTTATTTAGCTTTTCTAATGCTAGACAAGTACGAAATTGTTCAGATTCAGAAAACCCTATTCATAAAAGCTACTGAGCTGGGCAGGAAACAGATCTAGCAACAAATCATGGGTAAAACTCTTGAATCCAATGTCAAACAATCTCTCTCTCCCTCTCCGTATGATGAGGCCAAATCAAAATGCTGTCTTGTGTATTCCAATGGGCTGGTGCTGGTGCTCACAATTTCTTCCCTAGTGCAATGGTGAAAGGTTGGGAATCTGCCCTTTCCCAGGTGAGGCTATTTGTCCATCTACCTGCTGACTGGCAGTCATTCTTCAGCGTCTCAGGCAGGAGTCGTTCCCACCAACTGCTACCTGACCCTTTCAACTGAAGATGCCAAGGACTGGCTGTTCTCGATCTTTGCCAGCAACAGTTACAACTCACATCAAGTCCAGGTACCTCCTGCAAGCAAGACATATGGCTTACCTTTGAGCTAATGCTACAAGGTGTGCTACAATGCTAGCATATGCTTACCTTTGAGCTAATGATCCTTCCTCCATAAAACAAAGGCTAGCCTAGCAGAATATTAAATCCTGCACTGTATGCTGTAGGATACAATGCTAGCATATGCTGCTCTGGACAATAAATCAAGTAAATAACCCAAAGGATCTTTTCAGCCCAAAGTGCCCACTCATAGTGTGCTACATTTCGGCATAGTTCACTGCCCTGGGTTTGCCTCTTTCCAGTCAGGAAATAAGATGTGAGGTGGCCACAAAGAGTTAACCCTGTCCCCTCCTCCTAACGGGTGTGCAGCCATGCTCCACCACAACCCATGCCTTCAGAGCACATCAGAAGAGGATTTTGCACATACCCGCACATAGATACACCCGCACATAGAGCCCCTTCAGACATGCTCTGAATCCACAGACAGAGGAGGATGTAGCTGTCAGGAGTATTGGCTAGCCTGAATGACTGCAACCCCTTTCAGTCCAGGGGGTGAGGAGAGCGTAATTCTTCATTTATAATGAAACTAGTAAGGGAGATGTCCTCTGTTGTCCTACAAATGTTCTACAAATATTCCATTTTAGCATGTAGAACCTGATTGCCACAGTGAGTGTGACTAATTTCTTAGACATCCCTAAACTAGCTCTTTGGTTCTTGGTTTACAAAATAACCCCCCCCCAAAAAAAAAAAAAACTGGCAAAAAAACCCCATGTTATAAATGCGAAGTCTTCTTATTACTCCATGTTGCCACATCAGATGGTTTCTAATGCACCCTTCGTTGCGATAACTTACAGTTTTTGGATTGCTGGATCTGAAAGAAGGAGAAATAGTGTAACCATATGCCAGGTTTATGGAAGCACCATAAGGGTTAAGAAACTAAAGACAGTCAAACCTGGAAAATAAAAAGCACAAAGAAATGTTGTTGCAGTCTGATGAAGATTACCAGACCACAGTGGAAAAGCCCCAAAGCATCATTCAAACCTCAGGGAAAAAATGTACTTAAAAGTTGCCATGGGAACCACATATTAAATGATCCAATAAAAAAAGACAACCATCTACACCTCAACCAACAACACAAACAAACAATAAAAACAGAACTTCAAATCAGCTAAACTCCAAAATTAACCAGGAAGTGGGAAAACTAAAAAAAAAACACCTCAAAAAACATTCTTGTTGTTTTTAGAAGAAAACCTTAGAGAAATAAAGCAAAAACGTAGGACTCTAAATAAGACATTAACTGAAAACAATATCACAAACCACACACAATAAATACATCTCAGAAATTGTGTCATATAAAACAATGGCTTTTTAATAAGCCAAGAGGCTTCCTCATTACATAATGCAGAATGGCAACATTTTTTAAAGGTCTGCACAATTTGCAGCCTCAGATTGCGGACTGCATTAGGCTTGGCGGGTCCTTAGGCTTGAGATACTGGGCTTACCAAAATGAAGCTGCCATTCTGCAATGACAAATCTTATATGGCACGCTTTCCAATATGTGTTTTGGAAAGGCACCTTGAGCATGGATAAGGAGCAAAGGAACAAGACAGGCAAAGTGTCTGATTTAAATGGACCACAACTTATTAACAGAAGGATCTGCATAAATAGTACTGGTTAGCAACATGGCTCCACAAATTGCTGATCTGTGAACTTTATGGGCTGTGAAGCAGCCAAATCAGACAGTCCTGACCTGTCTCAGGAGCCCGGGGTTGCGATTAATTTCCTCCTTGGGTTTTGATAGCCCCAGATCCACAATATGCGGGTGGAGGCCTTTGAGTGTCACTGACTTTGGATCAAGCGACTCCAAGAAGAGGAGCCTGGCGTGTTTTAGAACTCAAGAAGATCAGGATTCTGAAATGTCCACATTCTAAAAGGTGGGATTCTCATGTCCTGCTAGCAGACTTAGGCATCTGGTTGGCCACTGTGAAAACAGGAAGGGCCGGATCCTGCAGGGCTCTTATGCTCTATGTTCAACATAAACATAACTATTTTTGTCCCTCTCTCATAAAACTCATGGTTACCCAATGACTGGCAGTAAATTCAGGACAGCATTTCTTCACTTGACACATAAATCACTTTTAGAATGTGCTATTACAAAATGTGATTATGATGAACAATAGTGTTGATGGTTTTAAAAGGGGATTCAACAAATTCAAAAAGGAGAGGACATTCAATGGATTTTAGCCATGACAGTTAACTGGAACATCTATATCCGGAGAAAGTATAACCTGAATTTCCAGCTGCTAGAAGATGGAACAGTGGAGTTCTCTTGCCTTTCCCCCCAGACTGGGCTTTCCAGAAGCTTCTGGCCAGCAACTGCAAGAGAAAGGATGCTAAAATAGCTAGACCCTCAGTAAAGGTCCAGTAGAACTCTTGTTACATTCTTCTCTGTCCTTCCCTTATACTTTAGCAGCTGTAAGTCAAATATTATCCAATGACACAGTATTATATTTCAATATTTGATTTAACAAATATTTTCTAACAAAAATTGATTTAACAGTCACTATTAACGTAGCTTGCAATCTTAAAGCACCAATTATATGATGGGAGGATATCTCACATTTCTTAGTGAAAACAAGTCCACGGAAGTCTGGAACATCCTTATTTATTTGTATACAGTTGTGGAATTCTGAAATGCTTCTAATAAAAAATCCATTGCCAAGAAAAGCAGCTGCTGGTGGTGAAATGAGAAAAGAGGAGCGAGAAGCCGTTGAAAAAGTTACCTTTTTCATTGCACATCATTGCAAAAGCTATAGATTGGGCTGACCTTTTACCAGAATGAAGTGCTGACAGAAACGATGCGGAGATGTTAGAACAGATACACATCTGCATTGTTTCAGTGCTGTAATTTCATCCCACAGTTCCCAGGTACCCTTCTCCTGCCTGTGGAACAAGTTGCCACCAGTCTAAGGACACAGATCTTTTGGCTCAAAAATGATAGGCAGTTATACAGAGGAAAGATTCCTGGATGAAGGATGGTCATGGAGACCAAGCAACTTTGGGGTGCATACTTCTGCTGCTCTTCTTAGTGCCTCCTGATGCCTCTGCTGCCGCCATCCAGACATCTGTTTAGTTGCATAAACTGTAGCACCTCTAAGCCTAACATCTGCCATGGGGCTCTATTCCTGGCACAAATCAGCATAGGGTAGTCTAAAACAACAGCCACACCCCTCCATTGTGATCCAAGCTGCATTATCTTGCTAGGAAGTTGCATTGGTTCATGGCCCATAGGATACACTCCTGCTGACCCATGTGGCTTTTGCAGCAACATCTCTGCATGATCTCCATGAGACATTGTGGAGCGGACCTTGGGCTGGGAACAACATCTGGAGACAGGCAATTTCTTCAGTGGAATTAGAGAGCTGGTGGCCATTTGGTAGAGCACAGGGAGAGCAGATATCAAACCCATTAAAAACAAAAGGTATTTATTTCTGAGGCTGAAGCAGGACTGCCCCAGCCTGGTGCCAAAAGGTCAGATATGTTGAGCACAGCCATTCCATGGATCTGAAATATGACATTTGGCCATTATAGCACAGATAGTATGTAGCACTGATGCTCAATGTGAATTCTCCCAGGTATCTATTTGCAGTGGCGGTAAACAATCTCTGAAGGAGTTTGCACGGTATGCTCTCTAGTCATTGCTTGTAATGTTGTCCAGATCTTATTTCCTCCCTGTTTAGCCTCATGTTAGGATATCATATTGTGTGCTATCAGTTGCCCTGTATTTTGTCTGCCTCTGCATCACGTTAGTGTTTCTATTTTGGTACATTCTTATAGCATCCCAAAGTTCAGATCAAGAGTTTCTTTATAGAGCTGTTGTGTCATAAACCGGCTTCCTATTTATGTGAGATCATGCAGGCCTCCTCATCACCTATGCTTGCTCACATAATAGCACCATGAGACCCTCAGTAACTGTTTACATAGAAAACTCACCCAAAGAAACAAAATGGTTGCATTTTAAAGCTGAGTGCCTTCTGTTTTATCTCTGTAGTTTCTCCAAGGGACACACTCCTGCATGGCTACTTTTGATTTCACTGTGCTCAGTATTAGGCTCAGTCTTCAAAGTGGGCTCTTCTGCACAAAGAAATAAGCAATAAATCATAGGAAGCACGGGAGATTTGGTTTATTTCCCCTTACCTGTGCCAATGGTGGGTTGCAATGGGAATAAAAGCAAACGGAAATAAAACTTGGGTGAAGCATGGGAAAATAGCTGGTGAATTAGGTCTGAACCCAACTTTTGCTCCATCCATAGACCTCACAAATAGGATGGCGAAGAGATGGTGGAAGGTAAGAACTCTTTTATTTTATTTTTTACATATAATTTTTATTAAATATTCTAATTTACATTTCAAAAGATCAATTTAAACAACCCTAAATCAATGACTTCCCTTCTTCTTCTTCTGTGTTTCATTTTGCATACCACACATCCCTGCATATTTTACATGAACTAAACCACTCAGCAATCCATTGTTACAGTCATCAAAACTTATTTACACTGTTGAATTTGTCTTAATGCTACCAGCATTTTTAAATAAACACAATTTTCACCCATATATTCCGTAAACATTTTCCAGTCTTCTTTAAACGTACATTCCTCTTGTTCTCTTATTCTATATGTTAAATCTTCAAGCTGCGCGTATTCCACCAGTTTAAGTTGCCATTCTTCTTTGGTTGGGACCTCACTCATTTTCCATTTGGGGGCTGACAAAAGACAGGCCGCTGTAATAGCATACATAAATAGTCTTTTTTGACACCTAGAAATTTCCCTCTGAATTATCCCCAACAAAAAGGACTCTGATTTTTTCCGAAAGGTACTTAAATCCCCCCCCCCCCCCATTCATTATATATCATTTTTCAATATTCTTTTGCCCTTTTACAAGTCCACCACAGGGAAGAACTCTTTCAGAAATACACACTGAAAGCCTTTAGAAAAACACAGTGGTTCTCTAACCAATAAGAAGTCAACTTTAATTGAATTCATTTTCAATGCTGAATTACATTACTCCCAATCCCAATCCTTTTTAGATTGCATTTCAGACTTTTCTGATACAACAGAATACCTGGCAGTTAACATCCATCATTTAACTTAGAATTTATTTATTTCTTTATTTTGCTATGCAATCAAATAGTAATTTATTAATATATTTCTTTATTGCCTTCATGAAAATGGCCCCAGGGCAGTTTATATCAGAATGAGACAATCCAGAATACATACAAGCAAATAAATACGAATTAAGATAAATACTTTTGAAAACATACTTAATGGTGTCGGAACTCAGAATTGATTTCATCTTAAGGCCTGACAAAAATGTAAGCATAAAATGGTGGTAAGGAGCACCACCTCAGTTGGGTGGCCATTTCACAGACGCAGAGTCACCACCCAAAAGACTTTTCCTCACATTACATCCCTCATTCAACTTACGGACAACCAGGAGATGTTTTTTATGTGTTGGAAGCCATGCAGAGTAGCTGGCACAACTGAGCCAGATGGGTGGGGTATTAATAACAATAATAACAATAATAACAATAATAACAATAATAACAATAATAACAATAATAACAATTATTATTATTATTATTAATTAATTAATTAATTAATTAATTAATTGGGCCTGGGAAACAGCTGGAAACCAATGCAGCTGTTTGATCCCAGTACTTCCACCAGCACTGGGGTTGCTGCATTCCACACCTATTGTAACTTCTGAGTAATTTCAAGGAGAGACCTACATGAGGCACATTTCACTAGTCCATCCTGGAAGTTACCTAAGCATGGATAACTGTAGCCCGGCTACCTCTATCCAGAAAAGGCCATCGTTGATACACCAAGTGAAGTCAGGCAGAGGCACTCCTAACCAATGAGCATGCCTGAGCCTCAAGTGACAGTGATGGTTTCCAGAGCAGCCCCAAACGATGAACCTGCTCATTCAAAGGAACTGCAAACCCCGACAGAGAAGCCTATCCAGAGTAGCCCATCCACATTCGCCTCATCTGGATTCATTTTCAATTCATTGGTCCACAAGCCACCCGTTCCTGCCTCCCGGGACCCATATAGGACCTTCTCTGCCTCCCCCGATACCATTGGAACCAAAATATGCACACCTTGACAATGAAGAACATGTTTCTATTTGCTTTTTGGCTCGAGTAAAATGTTCAACGTTCTTCACTTTTAATTTCCTTGTTTTTTATGAGTTTGGGTTTTGTAAATAGTGGTGCAATAGTCAAACCTGTTCTTGTCTCTTGGCAACCACAGCTCAGTGTTGTAAAAAAGCAACAGCATTTTATTTCACTCCAGTGTAAACTCATTATCTGGCTTCTGTGACAGCATCAGAAGTAAAGTGTATATATTTATATGTCTAATTTTTTCCAACACTATTAATAGTTATCATTTCTCTGACAGCTTTGACATGCACTTCTATTTCTTCATCATTAATACAACTTTGGGAAGCAATATTTCTTCCACTTTAAATGCTGGAAACTGAGAATGGAATC
This sequence comes from Podarcis muralis, assembly GCF_964188315.1. Taxonomy (NCBI): domain Eukaryota; kingdom Metazoa; phylum Chordata; class Lepidosauria; order Squamata; family Lacertidae; genus Podarcis; species Podarcis muralis. The sequence goes on from NC_135666.1 coordinate 59,082,909, forward strand.
CTATACACACTTAGCTGAGAGCAAGCCACAGAGAACTCAATAGGACTTACCTCTGGGTAGATATACTGGGTAGACTTCTGATGTTTCCAAGAAGCATTCGACCTTGATTTTCTACAGCGGCTCCTGAACTATCAATTAAACAACTAGCCCAAAGGTACTTATCCCCAAATTAGTTACATTCTGTGTTGTTTGTATCAGAAGATAGGTAGGAAGATGCTGGCTCCAAACCAGTGGTTGATTTTTGTAAAACACTTTGAGGTTTCTTCCCACTGCCCATCACTCAGGAAACACACCAGCTCATCCTTCTCCCCCAGCATGGCAGTGGTGGAACTGGCCAGGGAAACAGAGACATTCTGGGATCAAATGAGAAGCTGGGATGTCTTTTGTAATTCCAGGACTGTCCCTGGAAAATCGGGACACTTGGAGGATATGAGACATAACGTAATACGATTATTTCTAAATTTGCACCTGCAGATTTTATGCAGACAAGGGCTCTCTTTTGCCCTCTGTTTTGATAATGCAACCCACGGAAGGGTCAGTAACTTTTTCACACCTTGTCCTCTCCTAGGAGGTACGGCAGGTTGGGCCCAGGGGAGGAGGTGGGGAAATGGGCAGTGATACAAGTGGCAAGGGAGGAGGAGATGGACACACTCGGGGGGTGTCCACTAAGATCATCTTGCCAAGCACCCCCCAAAACGTGATAACTGCACTGTGTGCATTGGTGAGTGTTTCAGGCCTAGCAAAGTCCAGGCTCTTTTCCCCACAGGAATTTCCTACCAGATAACTAGATAGTGTTTTTCTTTTTCCTTTTAAACTGTGAGTCTTAATTTGTGGGGGGCAGCCCTCTCAAATTTTTTTGGGGGGGGGCAAAGATCCCTTGGCCCCTAGGAGTTGGCTCGTATGGCAGAAAGTGCGACTACAGACTTTGAACAAGCACATTAAACATACACACACTCACAAAAATATAATTTAAAAAGAGGCAATAGTGCTCTGGAAAAACAGGACAAACACAAAACTCCAAAGCTGTGTAACGCTGCAGAACTGTTTTTGTTATTTGACTATGTGTATGCTTATGTGTGTTTGTGGTAAAGGTAAAGGTAAGGGACCCCTGCCCGTACGGGCCAGTCTTGCCAGACTCTGGGGTTGTGAGCCCATCTCACTTAAGAGGCCAGGGGCCAGCGCTGTCCGGAGACACTTCTGGGTCACGTGGCCAGCGTGACAAAGCTGCATCTGGCGAGCCAGAGCCACACACGGAAACGCCGTTTACCTTCCCGCCAGTAAGCGGTCCCTATTTATCTACTTGCACCCGAGGGTGCTTTCAAACTGCTAGGTTGGCAGGCGCTGGGACCGAGCAGCGGGAGCGCACCCCGCCACGGGGATTCGAACCGCCGACCTTTCGATCGGCAAGCCCAAGGCACTGAGGCTTTTACCCACAGCGCCACCCGCGTCCCGTGTTTGTGGTACCTCCACTCTAAAAATATATGTATGGTATTTATCTCTCTGTCATTCTTAGGTTCTCTCTGTGTGTCTGTCTGAAAATATATATAATCTGAAGCACACAAACATCAAATAATGGCATTCACATTTAGCCTTTCCTTAGACGCTTCTTGTACATTTTGCAAGCTTCCCGAAGGCTACAAGACACCATAATCTCTTCTGGAACCTTTGTGCTGCAGAAGCTAAAAGAGACACAACAGCAATGTAATGATAAATGGTTATGTAGCATTGTGGAGTTTTATCAGTGGCACTGGTTCTGTGGCTAAAATTCAGATTGCATTAAGGTAAATAAAAAATTATTTTATCTCTGGCATTTTCTGATCCAATGCCTGTGTGATTGTTTATGATTCTCCAACCCTGCTGTGTCTAACTTGTTTTGATGCACGACCTGATGATGAACGTCACTGCGAAAGAAAATCCATGTCAAGGAAGGAACTGAACAATGAGTTGTCACAATTGTCAGAGGGCACGGTGAGAAGCAGACCTTGGGGGGGGGGTGTACAGAGTGCCTCCTTGACGGCACCCCCCCTCCATCCTGCTTATTTAGTCTAGTAGAATGCAAGAGCACATGCACAGACTAACTGGCGTCCCATTGCATTCCTCCAGGGTAAATAGTTTATCAGGACTGAAGCTGATTAAGTGTAAATGAGAGGAGTGTCAGGAATCCAGGTAACACAGTGGTGTGTGCTGCCTTTTTGCATCCAAAGTCTGCAGGTCACATGTCAGTCTTCACACTCTCTCTTGGAGAATACTTAATGGACTTGCTTGTTTAGGAACACAGAGGGTTTTTTAAAAATGTGTTCATTAGAAGATAATTGTAGTAGCTGAAAGCTCAAGAGACAGTCAAGAACATTTAACCCGTGAAAACCAAATTATGAAACAGGGTGTATCTCCCCATGCATGTTTACACAGATGCCAATGTACAGCCAACCTATGAGACTTGCACCATTCCATAGGTCAACTTCCCACTGGCCACATGCCAATGGCAGCTCAGGCCACATCCACTCCATGCCTTTAAGCACTCATACCACTTCAACTGTCATGGAGAATCCTAGAAATCTGTTAGGAGTGCTGGAATTTGTGGGTCTGTGAGATCAGACTACATTTCCCAGGATTCTTTGGGGGGGAAAGCAGTGGTATAAGACTGCTTTCAATGTATGGTATAGATGTGACCTCAGTCACAGAATCTTCATTGCCGACAGGAATGACTGCTAAGTTGGTGGCTACGCGGCATGGAGGAGTCAGTACTGGTTCATCTCATGACACACTGGTCTAGGTTTTAATGTCACAGTTACGGATGGGGGAGAAATTAGATTCTGTTCACACCTAAAGGCAAATCTACCTAATTTGCACTTTCCAAAGCAATGCATGAAACACAGCCAGCCTTTGAAATTCACACTTCTCTGAATTTTGCACTTCTCCAGCCAAATAATGTGTACAAAAATGTATACACTAGAGTATATATCCAGTGATCAGAGCTAAGGAGGAGCTGCCCACTAGGGAGACAGAAGGACCTGCACCCACAAGTCTCCCACAGGTAAGGAGGCTTGCAGGGACTGAGTTAGTCACTTCTGCCTCATTGCAGATACTCAGTAAAGTTGTGACTCTTTAACCCATTCCTGGTCCTGCGTCCTTCTTTCTGGATGGGGCTGCAAAAAGAAAAGGACAGAAACCCATCATGCATTTTGTCAATTTTGAAGTGACATGAAAATGTGCAAGGCATTTCATTTGGGTTTGCATTTGCCTGCCCCATCTGTTAATAGCCTGTAGACATGAAAAAGTTGTTTTGTGTGGTGGGCTGCTAGACTTAAAATACTATTGTGTCTGGAAGTCAATAGAAGTCTTAACCACTGTGTTGCTTATAAAAGATATTAATTCAAGCTGGCCTGCTAAGATGGAGCATTGTCCAAAATGAAACAAAAATAGACCCAAGGCCTACTTCATCATCCTGGAATCTGTCTTAAATGGCAACATGCCGCATCTGTTTATTCCTATTTGTGATATGCAGTGATGACAGGTCAAACACGCACAGGGAGTGGCTTATCCAGGAGGCTCAGAGTTAGCAGAATTTTTATGTGGTCTAATGCTTGAGTAGGCTTGAATGGGGCAGTCTGCACTGACATACAAGTAGGTATGGAGGATCAGCAGCTGGGTCTCAGGATATACAAACCCTCAAGAGCAACTTCATCACAACATCCTAATACCAAACAAGATTGAGAACAATTTCCTTTGAAATTTAGCCAGTTCCCATTTCTCCTCTTCACTGCTTGTTCAGTTCTTTGTCTTCATTCAAAAGTATATTTACATACATCCCCCTCTTGGTAGATCTGCATCACAGGTTTTGTCTGCCTAAACTTTTCATTCTCTGTTTACACAACATGAATCTAAAATGGGTTTTGTCATCAAAAGGTCTGGATGCTACTGCAGGAGTTGGCCCCTGAAGCTTTCAAATGTCATTCTAATACAGGAAACCTGCCGGTGTGTTGGTGAAATCATTAGCATTCCCTAGATCAGGGGTCTGCAACCCGCAGCTCCGGAGCCGCATGTGGCTCTTTTACACCTTTGCCGCAGCTCCTGGGTGGATACTAGCAAGGGGAGGAGGCACATTGTGCGCCCCGACACTCCCCACTGTGGCGGGCGCTGTACTGGCTGTGACGTCACATGGGGGCGGTGCGTGCGTTAGTCACGCACCGTCCCGACGTCACTTTCCCGGTTTTGCGGCTCCCAGTTTTTTTTCCTTCGGAAACGGGTCCAAGTGGCTCTTTTTGTCTTAAAGGTTGCAGACCCCTGCCCTAGATAAATAGAATTCAGTGAAAGTCTCCTTGCAGTTCTACACCAATATTCCAACTAAACTTTGAATTCTGCAGTTAACAAAACTCAACTAATCATGTTTATTGGATCTTATGGCTGCACACTTATATATCGAAAACAGCTGCCTTAGTCACAATAGATGCCAACCCTAAGAGGAAAGACCTTGATATTTGCCACCGTGCCTCTCAGGTTATTCTGAAAAGCAAAAGCAAGAAAGAGGCTGTCCTAACGGTTTGTGCATTTCTGTCCTCACTGTTAAGGAAATTTGTGAAGGAAGAATTGTGTATTGCCCCCCCCCCCCCTCTGCAGGGAGATGGGAACATTTTGAATGAAGATGCAATGGTTCTCACTAAAGGGATGAACTGCAAAGTTATCTCTTTGGATATTACTGCAGAGGTGGAGACAGCAAATTGGTAAGTCAATAACGCATCTACATCATCCACTTCACTGAAACATGAGAAGCCCCTTGCAATGTCTCCTCAGTGTTAACGTATTGTGCAAATTTTTATTTATTATTGGACACTTTTATGTCCTGCTTTTTGTCACAAATTGACCTGAAACAATACATAAAAACTTCCTTTCCAAAAGAGATACTGTGATACCCAAAGTAACTTGGTATGTACAAAATTCCACAGACAAATTTTGCTCATCTCTGTAGAAGCTCTCTTGGGTCTTCCTTTGAAAGTCCTCTGGTGTTTCACCTCAGGAGGAACCTGTGAACTGCCTTCAGTTTTTGCTTTAGGGAATATGTTGATAGCAACTCTAAGGGATAAAGAGAGTTTTGTCTGGTAGGACATATAAAACCACCACATGTAAATTGATCCAAAAATCTGAATTGAAAGCAATGCAGTTAAAAAAAAAGAAAAAAGCCCACGCCAGATTCATTCTGTGAATCAAAACTCTAGGTTTCCCCAAGCGTAGGGGTTTTAGATGTCCTTCTTCCATTGCAACCCATGACAAAACTAGGGTTAGATCTGGCTTTTCCTTCAATGCAGGGCAGTTGGACTCTAATTTTAATTCAGGGACATTATTATTTAAGGCTGTAAATGGTCTATCCTATTGTAATACTGTCTAATGCTAAGTTAAGATGTTGGAGGACAAAATAATCCTGTATGTTACTAAATAAACTCAGGGAGGGTAAGCAGGGAGAGAATTCATAGTTTGCACTTCAAAGGAATGTTCACAGTTAACCTTGGTTACACTATATTAGCATTACATGTTAGCTATGGCTTACAGTAACCCAGAACAAGTGTCTTCCTGCTGACGTGAGTCAAAGAATGACACTGTGCATGAACTCTGAAGGGAGTGTGAAACCCGCTTGGACACAATACAAAGGAATGCCACAGGCTATACAGTAGTCAGTTGTCTTTGGAGGCATCTTAGCAGGGATTAAGTCAGAGACCGTGTGGGGAATGCAAAATATCACAAGCAACAGCTTTTGGGAGTGCTTCTTTGTCTAGACAGGGTCATGCCATTATCAAGGGGGGGGGAGTTTTAAATGGCTATGGTGTATTTTAAACATCCCCCCTTAACCTTTAAGATCACTGTTGTGCCTTGTTGACATTCTGGCATGGAGGAGTTTGTAAATCATGCCAGCACCTGGAAAGAGCTTGCCTCACCAACAACTGATGCCTCCAGCTGCCGTGCAGAAGTGTTCGAAAAAGAAAGAAAGAAAGAAAGAAAGAAAGAAAGAAAGAAAGAAAGAAAGGCAAAGAGGTGGCCAATTGTAGGCCCAGTTACAGGGGAGGTTTCAAGGGCATGAAGGCAGCAATCTTATGAAGGCAGAGGAAGAACCAAGGCAGACCACCCCAAGTGCAGCAATGGAGAAGGAGGCCACTGCTGTGAAGAGGCAGCTGTTTTCCCCATCTCAGGATGCGAAATGTGCATTGTTTGGACAAGTGGGTAGCCTTCTAGGAGACAGTCACAGCGGCTATGGTAGCAGCCACACTACCTTTCTCTCCACCCAAAATTCATTGGGGGAAGAAGCACGGTTCCATTTGCTCCACTCACCCACCCATTGAGAGTGAAGCCAGCACAATGCAGGAAGCATTGACATCTCGCAGAACTGGCTCACGGTAATGCAGGCACAATGCCAAATCTGATTGAACTATGGAGGGCACCAGGTTGGCAGAGACTGGCCTAGATTTCATAGTGCTTTACGCTTCTTTTATGTGAGTTTGTGGCTGGGTGTTTATGCTTAGAGGGAACTACAGTCAACCCTGGCGCTCCAATGAGAAAACCTGTATTGGAGACATTTTTTAAACAATTATCTTCTTCACACATTAATATTTCTGGGTAAACTTCAAAATCTTGGGTGAATACCTAAAAAAAAACCCACCACATAATGTGTAAATCATTCCCAAGATTGCCAGGGAATACAATAATTCTACAACTTGGCACTGTAACCCAGGTCTATATAGGAATATTGTTTCCATGCAATGTATTTCATTCCAACGGTCAACTAGTTAACAGGGCCATGTTGTAAGATGCCATGGTAGTATTTCTGAAAATACATATTTATATGAGAGGGCAGAACATTCCAGATTAAGTTGACCACTTAATGCAGATGTCAGCAACCTCATGTCTGCTCTTTATGCTCTACCTGCTTTCAGATGCAATCTCCACGCATACAAGAGTTTGCAGTACATTTGCACCAAGATGAGCCTGGTCCTGCTGCAGTCATAGTCCAGGGCAATTTCTGATGTGGGTGTGCACCCTTCCTCATTTCCATCAAAATAAGCATGCATATAGTTCAGCAAAGATCATGGAGCTTATTTAAAGGGCCACCTGTATCCTTAGAAACCTACCTAGTCCTCAGTTTGGCTTCAGAGGACCTGCTACATGACTCATCCTTAGGAACAATTCAGTTGGCAGTACCAGGAACAGGGCCTTTTCACTGGTGGCCCCATGTCTTTGGGGCAACCTCCTTTGAGAAATTTCTTTGGCTCTTTTGCTTCAGAGCTTTTAGCAGACCCCAAAGACCTTTCCCTTTGGCCAAGGCTTTGATCTGTTGCTTTTTTAATATCTATTTTAATTTTGTTGCTGTAGTTTATTATGTAGTTGTATTGCTTTAAAGGTTTATTTGTATAACACCTTTGGAGAGCTCACCTTGAAAGGCTGCTTATATAAAAATGCAGCTAAATATATAACAATACCCAGATGTGTGCCACCTGCATTAGCAATGTGAGTGGAACATTTCTTGCACATTTTTTTTTTTGCTGAACTGAGAGAAATGTCTTCTGTGTTCTGCCACACAACCGAAACAAGCAGGAGGCTGGAAGATCAAGAAGAGCCGTTTCTAAATAGGAATATTAAGCTCACCTAAAGGGAACATGTATGAGCTCCCTATGGGAATTGAATGTCCATTTTTGTTTTGGACCATGATGGGGACCAATTGTATGGGCTGTTGTTGCTAAATATGGCCAGATGATTGTGAAACTCCTATCCCAGTTCCAAGACAGTTTTTTCTTGGAACTGAAAAAAAAGGGAGGATGGTCTCCCTAGGGTGGAATAACTTCCGTTAGGGTTTTCATAACATCTGCATTTATCATCTTCAGTTCACTCTCACCATATGTGGGAAGACTCATAGTAAACAGAAGTGACAACCAGAGGGAGGGCAAATAAGACATTTTGAAACCTGGCGTAAGCATTCTTGGCTTCTTGAGCTTGCTGATGACATAACGGCTGTCACCACACTCCGTTTTGGGTAGGGGGAGTTAGGAGAGCCCTGGAAGGAAGACAAATTGCTCAGCGACTGGACTGGAAGAGTCATTTGTTTAACCGTCCTTCTGAGCAATGTTGGGATTCATATAGGCCCCCCATAGAGCACATGTTGTATATCCTCCCAATAAAATGTGACAAAGCACAGGCTTCTCTGAACACATTAGCAACCACATTCAAAACAACAGGGCTGTAGTCTTTCAGTTACTGTTCTAGACCTTTGTGTCACTTCCTGGTTGTTAACTTATTCACAGAGAAATGAGACCGTTGAAGTTTTCACCACCTGCATAGTCGTCTTTGACCACGGAAGCTTCCAGACCCTGTGTCACTTCCTCATTTTTAAACCCATAGACTCTACTGCCATATACTCAAGGGGTCTTCCAGACCAGGCCGGAGACACGAATTAAAAGCACAATACAGCATTAAACATTAAAAACTTCCCTAGACAGGGCTGCCTTCAGATGTCTTTTAAAAATAGGATAGTTGCTTATTCCCTTGACATCTGCTGGGAGGGCGTTCCACAGGGCGGGTGCCACTGCCGAGAAGGCCCTCTGCCTGGTTCCCTGTAACCTCACTTCTCGCAGGGAGGGAATCGCCAGAAGGCCCTCAGCTCTGGACCTCAGTGTCCGCGCTGAACGATGGGGGGGTGGAGACGCTCCTTCAGGTATACAGGGCTGAGGCCATTTAGGGCTTTAAAGGTCAGCACCAACACTTTGAATTGTGCTCGGAAACGTGAACTTACCAATTTTGCACTTAACAAAATCAATATGGGAAACAAAACAAAGCACTTCAAATTTATCCCTTATCCGAATACGGAAAATTCATGGAACTTTGGAGTGTCAGGCATAGCCCTATTGGCTTTAGCCCAAACGTAGCAGAGTTTTCCTGCACAGCGAAGAAGCTAGTTGCGGCAGTAATGACTAGCCAGCTAGACTCAGAATAACTATTTACAGGATTTATTAAAAGGAGAAAATAAAAACCAGCAGAGTTTCTGCATACAAGTAAAAGTAAAATAAACCCTCTCTTTCTCTCTCTCAAAACCATACACAGCACTTCTACTCCTAACAACACCTCACCTCAAACTGAGCTAGCAATCCCTTGATAACAGAGCAGAGTGCTGGTCGTTAACCAATCAGAGTGAGTAGTTTCTAGGTCAAGCAGACCTGGGCTTTCTGCCAAGAGTAAATTGACACCACCTTGAGTTAATTGTGAGAAGCCAGAATCTGCAAGTTTCCCACGAGAACCAATTAACAGAAACTGAAACTGAAACTGAACACCCCCTCACAGATTCTGCTGAACAATTAACACCAAATACACCTATGTAGAAGATCATTTTTCCAGCAAACCTAAACCCTTGCACATTCGCTTGTTCTTTACCTTTGCCAATGGTTTAGTTAACACATCTGCTACATTTTCTTCACTTGGTACATAAGTACAGGTGATTACATTGTCTTGTACACAGCAACGTACATTTTGGTATTTTACAGAGATATGTTTGGAACGCGATTTGAAACCCTCTGTTTTACTTAAGGTTATACAAGCTTGATTATCAATGTAAACTTGTACTGGTTCTCCACAATTTACATTTAAATCTGCCAACAAATGCTTGAAATAAATCACCTCGTTGCACAATTCACTCAATGCGGCGTACTCTGATTCCGTTGATGACACACTTACAACGTCTTGCTTGCGTGACCGCCAGCTGATTAAAGCTCCACCGACCATTATGACAAGTCCTGTGACAGATTTTCTATCCGGCAAATTTCCCCAGTCACTATCACAGTAGCAACTCAACATTTCATCCTCTGAAGAATTTAATTGTAACATATAGCCAATTGTCTGTTTGAGATATCTCAGAACTTGTTTTACCCCTTTCCAGGCATTTAGTGTGGGTTTTGAGACCAATCTACTTAATATGCCTACTGCATAGCTAATATCAGGTCTGGACCACTGTGCTAGATACAATAAACTTCCAATTACAGAGTGATATACATCAGGATGTTCAAATTCAGGACTCTCATCTACATGAAGTGTTTTTATGAAACCTGGATCCATAGGCACCACTGCCCCTTTGCAATCCTGCATCCTGTATGTAGTCAGTAGTTGTTTAACTTTGTTCTGCTGACTAATTAGACAGCTGCCATCTTGGGCCCAGCACACTTCCAACCCTAGATATGTCCTAACCGGGCCTAAGTCTTTCACTTTGAACTTACTGGACAATTGTTTGGCAAACCTTTTAGTTTGTTTATCTGTTTTGCATGCATACAAAACATCATCTACATAAATCAGACAAAACTCTTGATCACTGCCTGTACCACGTACATAAACACAATTGTCAGCTGTACTCTGCTTGAAACCAAATGACACTAAGGCCTCATGGAAACATTTGTTCCAAGATCTTGCAGCCTGTTTGAGACCATATAGAGCTTTGTTTAATTTCAACACTCTATTGGAACCTGTCTCATAACCAGGCGGTTCGGCTAGATACAGGTCTTCTGATATTGATGCATGTAAATATGCAGTCTGAATGTCAAAATGGTTTAACAGGAGTTTTCTCTTTGCTCCAAGCGTTAAAATCAGCCTTACACTGTCTCCCTTAGCAGTAGGGGAAAAAGTCTCGTCATAATCTTTTCCAGGCCTCTGAGAATATCCTTGAGCCACTAAACGAGCTTTGTACTTGTACTCTCCTGTCACCAGAGGTTTAAGTTTGTACACCCACCTGCAGCCTACAATCTTTGCCCCCTCAGGCGCTGCTACTGGTGTAAAAACCTTGTGCTCATTCAGAGAGGACATCTCTTCCTCCATTGCCTGTTTCCAGAGCTCTGCCTCCTCTTTTGGTAACTTTAACACCTCCTGAAAACTCTTGGGTTCTGCACTTACACTAAACACATTTGCAGTATCTGGAGAAAAACGCACCGGAGGCACTCCTTTGTTTTGTCTTTTAGATCTTCTGGGAGAAAATTTTTCTTCTGACCCACTTTCCTCCTCAGAACTACGACCTCTCTTTTGTTGCTTAGCAACTGGTCTTTGGCTAACTCCACTTTCTTGAGAGCTCTTATCTGAACTTTCCTCCCCCTCAGACTCTGATTCTCTATGTTTACCTTCAGAGTCATGAAGCTCCTGGGAAGGTTCAAACCAAACCTCCGTATTGGCATGTAGTCTCTCCCAGCCACTATGTTCACAAAAACTGGCATTCCTGGAGATCACAATGCCATTTGTCCCTTCAGCAAAGCGGAAACCTTTTCCCAGCTCCTGGTAACCCACAAACACTAACTGTTTGGTCTTAGGATCTCCCTTCTTTCTCATTTGTTTCGGAATTAATACCCAGGCTTTTGATCCAAACACATGCAAATGGTCAATTTTGGGTTTTTTCTGAAACAATTTAAAGTACGGAGTTGTACCTATTGTTTGATGAAAGAGCCTGTTTTGGAGATAACACGCGGTGAGCATGCTCTCCCCCCAATAAGACATGGGCAAATCAGCATCGTCAAGCATGGCAAACATCATATCTTGTAAAGATCTGTTTTTTCGCTCTGCAACGCCATTCTCCTCTGGGGAAAAAATGTTCGTTTTTCTATGCCCAATGCCACGCTTTTGTAACCAATCTTTAAAGGCATTTGACATAAATTCACCACCTCTGTCCGTCTGAATCCTTTTAAGTTTAATGGACAGAAATCTTTCCACAGATGCCACCCAGCCTTTAAACTTAGTGAACACATCACCCTTATTCTTCATGGGAAAAACCCAAGAATAACGCGTGGCGTCATCCACAATTGTTAGTGAAAAGCGCGATCCACCCCTGCTTACAGCAAATGGACCAATTACGTCCATGTGAACCAGCTGTAGCGGTGACTCACTAACTCTGTCACTTCTGGGGTAAGAGACTCTGTGGGTTTTAACCTTTTTACAAACGTTACAATCAAGGTACTTGTTACAACTCTTTAAATTACCCCCATCAGCCAATTCAGACATTTTTAGTACACTTTTCCAGCAAGCATGCCCCATTTTCCTATGCAATAAGTGCACACAGTTGTCATGTATAGCTTTGTTATTCACTGCAGGCTGAGATTTACTGACTACTGCTGCAACTTGAGATCCTGCTTTAAGCCAAAACAAGCCTCCCTCTGACTTAGCAGTGCCTAAAATCTCACCAGCCTTCTTAATAATGCAACTGTCTCCTTCAAAATGCACTTTAAACCCAGCTTTTAGCAAACAATCTACAGACATCAGATTGCTCCTTAATGAAGGCACACAAAGTACATTTTGCAGACATTCACGAAGACAAGGAACAAAAACTGCACCCCCCGAAATCACTTCGGAAGTACTTCCGTCTGCTAGAGCCACCTGGCTGCGCTGTGCTGAGATCTTGGAAACAAACAATTCATCTGAATTCACGATGTGGCGAGATGCTCCCGAATCGACCACCCAGACCGCTTGTTTCTCATCAGCAATCTTGACCTCGCCGGTCACCAGCTGAGCCGACTGTTTTTGTTTGAAGAATTTCTTTTTACGCTGCTGCTGCTGATCTCGTCTCTGCTCCTGCACCGGCAACTGAGACTTGACCAACTCCGGACATTGTCGTTTTAGATGCGCTGAGGACCCACATTGGAAACAACGCCTAACAGCAAACGCTGACTCCTCACCGGTACGCTGCTTTTGCTTCACCTCTGGCACGGCATGAGAACTCCTTCCAAACCGCCCGCCTGTAGAAGCCTCTGCAGCCAACGACCTTTCTCGCCTCTTCTGCCATTCTTCAATCAAACGCCCAGTAACATAGCTGACTGATAAATCATGCTCCTGCATGCCTTCTAGAGACAAAACTAAATTATCCCAGCTTTCCGGGAGAGAACTCAAAATAATAGCCACCTTCTCCTGCTGGTCTAACGCACAGTCTCTTTCCTGTAGCGCAGTAAACTTTAACTGTAAACTGTGTAGGTGTTCCTGCATTGTAACCCCAGGCTGTAACATTGCCTTGTACAATGCCTTGCGAATGAACAGCTTGGAAACCGCTGTCTCACGCACATGGAGTTCTTTAAGTGCTTGCCACACACCTCTAGCTGTCTTGATTCCCCTCACATACGGCAACTGGGAATCTTCCAGCCCCAAGACAATTGTGGCCCTTGCTCTTTGGTCTTTATCGAGGTCTTCATCATCAGGCTTCGCAGGAAACTTACTCACCACTTGCCAGAGACGATCCCTCTGCAGCACTGCCTGCATGCGTTCCGACCACAGCAAGTAATTGGAGTCATTCAGACGCTCAAAAGCCATCTGAACTGGTTGTGAGGCCATCTTGAGAGCGATGTCCCTGGAACCCGGAACCAGCTACTCACGACCACCGAGAGAGAAAACAGGAACCACAGCACCCAGCACTCACACGCTGCAGCTGTTGTCCTTGTGTCCACTGCGTCACCAGCTCACCACGGTCAGGAACCAGCCAGAGAACAACAACTTCTGGAACTACTGGAACCAACGCCGTTGATGCTGACACCACCGCAACTCAGGCTGGCAGCACAATGCCCATAACCTCATGGAACTTTGGAGTGTCAGGCATAGCCCTATTGGCTTTAGCCCAAACGTAGCAGAGTTTTCCTGCACAGCGAAGAAGCTAGTTGCGGCAGTAATGACTAGCCAGCTAGACTCAGAATAACTATTTACAGGATTTATTAAAAGGAGAAAATAAAAACCAGCAGAGTTTCTGCATACAAGTAAAAGTAAAATAAACCCTCTCTTTCTCTCTCTCAAAACCATACACAGCACTTCTACTCCTAACAACACCTCACCTCAAACTGAGCTAGCAATCCCTTGATAACAGAGCAGAGTGCTGGTCGTTAACCAATCAGAGTGAGTAGTTTCTAGGTCAAGCAGACCTGGGCTTTCTGCCAAGAGTAAATTGACACCACCTTGAGTTAATTGTGAGAAGCCAGAATCTGCAAGTTTCCCACGAGAACCAATTAACAGAAACTGAAACTGAAACTGAACAAAAATAGCATACAAAAATGAACGTTGCTTCACAAAAATGTGTACATTAGACAAAATTGCACATATAGATGTGTATAGTTAGAGAAATTCACAGAAAATGCTGATGAAGCTAGTGTACAAATGTGGAGAATTGAACTTCAGGTTGGAAAAATGGGAAACTGAGGGGAATTGAAACTGACATGTTTGTCTGCTCCTACCACCAGTATTTCTTCAACAGCAAAATTGGACAAGTAGTCTTAAGGATTTTGAGAGAAGTAAGCCATCTTTGAGGTATTCCACAGCCCATCAGTTTTCACTAGATTCCTGAAGCAACATATGAAGCAAATTTAGAGATTCTGCCTTAGGTGAAGCCTCTAAGGGATTGTTGAGAAACTCAAAAAGACTAAGCAAATTCCTCAGCAAATTTTGCACAGCTCCAGCAAAAGTATGCTCATGTTCCATTTCTTTTGAAGACAATCTAGGACAAAGCCCCCACAAACACTTTTTTGTTCTAATTACCTCTTAATAAAATATTTGCACTTTCCCCCTATCCCTCCCCCCTCCAGGTGGAGAGCATGCAAGTCCTTTTTGCTGGAATGCACAGTTTCCCTAGTACTTAAACCACAGAGAGACATAGAGAAGAAACTCAATGGCTCCCTTATGGTGAAAGTACCTGTTCTCAATCTCTGCAGGTGGAGGTGAGGATGAGAAAGGGAGAACAGGATGTCCTGCTACTGGCATTACATGAATAAGGCATCTCCAATCCAGCTAAGATTTCCTTTCTGAGAAATTCAGCATCTGAAGCTACATTCCCAGGTGCAGGAGCCAGGAGAAACCCCATGACAACTTTAGTTATAATTACAATAAAACTGTTCTTTGCTTTCAAAGACTGAAAGTAAAATTATGTTCACTGACTAATCATAAAATCCCATATCAGAATTGGAAAGGGAATAGCCTGTAAATTCTGTGCCATGGGTTAGAATACCTTATACCCTAGGGCTCCTTTGCTACTGGGAGGGCTATTGCTGGTTTGAATTATCATTGCAAGAGAGTAGTTTGTCAAGGAGGCAGGAAAGGGTATTTCTAGAAGTGCTTTTTAATGCTTCTCTGTATAGAATAAAATACACTACTGTTTAAACAGAAATCTTGTCGGAGAGACGAAACAGACCTGCCACGAGTGATCATAATTCACGAGCCTGGATTTATAAAAATCTGAGTCCAGGATTGTAAACAGCATAAGATCTAATTTCAGCTCCTGTTTTCAGATTTTAGCCCTGCAGCAACTTTCTGGGCCTGTATACAACTTCACCCAAGGAGTGGCACAGGAAGGGAGCAGACGGCAGCAAAGAGCCAGCCGATCTATTTACTCCTAAAAGATTTTTTAAAATGGTGCATGATGTGGAAAGGGGGGGGGGGGGGATTTCTATAATACATTTAAACCAAACCTTTTCAAGAAAGGGCAAAAGTGATATTTATTCTCTCAATGAACTTTGGCTCTGTAATGCCATACAAGCCTATTACCAAGCCAAAGGTAAATTCCAAAGACTTCAGTGGTCTGCTGTGATGCTTTGGTGTGATTGTGTCTTTCAGGCTTGTTTTGCTCCTTCCTGCTGCTGCATGGAGGTAACAAACCACAGTCCCTGGCGTAGTGTTACATCTGTACCAGGGATTGTGTTTTGTTTCACTCCCAACAAACCACAATCTGTAGCCATGGTTTGTTCTTAGCTTACGCACCTCACTGTGGTTTGTGAAACAAATACTGTAACAATCCCTGATAACACTATGCCAGGGATCATGGCTTGTTTCCCCTGTGAACTGGTGGAGAGCAGAAAAACAGCCCAGAAAGCCATATCAGGGCAAAGTATTCTCTGTGGCTTTTTGTGTTGTGTTAACTAGGCCAATGATCAACTGAAACATATACTTAAGTCATTTGAACAAATTGCTTTCCTAAAGTGTGGAGCTTCAAACATTATTCCACAATATGTCAAAATGGAAACTTCGAAATAGTGGGACTGAATCTGGCCAAAGTTAAGCATTTTAAGACCTACCAATTTCAACTGAGAAGGATATTTCAATGGAAAGGTTAAACACATAAATGAAACACCACAGTTTCAAAACAACATCCATCTATAGGGCTAATACAGAGAAGCGTGTGGTGTGCGCTAGAAATCCACTGAAGGGTTTGGTAGCAGAACATCTGACTTTGCCATGAAGAAGCTCCCAGGTTCAATCCCTGACATTTCAAGGTCAGGCTGGGAATGTTCCCCATCTGAAACCCTGGAGAGCTGCTTCCGTCACTGCAGGCAAGGCTGAGCTAGCTGAATCAGTGGGTCTGATTCAGTATAAGGCAGTTTCCTATGTTCCTACATTCATTGAGATGTGGGAACATGACAGCTCCAGAGAGTCCACAGGAAGAATGCATCCAATTAAAACAATGCCGTTTTCTTGTAGTTGGGTGGATTCAAGAGGAATTATGTGTAGGTGTGTGTCCACTGGCTCTTATTAATATGTAGTGTTATTTGCATTTACAGTAACCCATCAGAGGAACCTAGCAGCTTCCACTGACAGAAAGCCAAGATGTCATGTAGCTCCTTTTTCCTCTTAATTGCAATATCCTGGCAGTTTCTGATGTTCCTTAGCTTCATACTGGGCAGTGCTGTTCACATCTTTACTTGCAACCCTGACAAGAAATCTTCACTAACTGAAACTGCTATCCTGTTTCCATTTACCTATAGCCATTTACGGAGCTCTTCTTTGTAGAATTGTTTAGTATTGTGCTGTGCTGTAAAAAAAAAAAGTTAACATATCCCCAAACTGATGACCTCTCATTAATTGATTTGTGTGTCAGCTGCAGCACAGAAATGGTTTGATTTCCCTGAATCTTCATATTTTTCTTGCAATCAGATTGGCAAATGTGTGTTTTCCATGACCTGACCCAACTGAGGAGTATTATGTTTGGAAATGATAAGGTGACACATTATTTATACATGCGGGACATTGCTGGTGAACAGCTGTGTAATAGTATTTAATCTCTGTAAGATTCATAAATGGCAAAGTAACAAATCTGGAGATAACAGAGCTGTGTTAGTCCACAGTCAAAAGCAGAATAAATTTCATCCAAAGCCCAGACAGTGTGAATGTGATTACTGTAACCACGTTGTCTTCTATAATATCTTATGACTGCATGTTGCGTGTGGCAATCTTGTATTTGTCTGAATGTGATTTAATTTATTCTGGACATTGTAATTGTACTTAACAATGTGAAGAAATTACATCTGGAAGATCTAAGCAGCCTGTTTCATTTTATGATTTGTATAAGAAAGATGACTGTGACATATTTTTCACTTTTGATATACTGTCCTGGTAATTTCTCTGTAATGAGGCAGGTAGAATATCACTGTCATGAAATACAGGGCCCGCAGGCAACATCTAGCTTCATGTGAAATGCGAGACATTATTGCTAGCTGACAGCCGTGTTTGTCTGCAGGCCTTGCCTCTATACAGGCAGGCAACAGGATTTCAAAAGAGTTCAAAAGGAGATGCACTTAAATGCTCCCCATCAAACTTTAGAGTTGAGGAAACTCAGGAAGCTGCTTCCTGCCCAGCCTGAACATTAGCTGCTGTCACTCACTATTGTCACATGGACTGACACCAACTCTGCAGGGATCCTGCAGACAGAGCACTTTCCCAGCCCTACCTGGAAATGCTGGGATTGAGCAAAACAGGTCCTCTGCAATTTCTTTAGTTGTCCTAGTCAAGTGTCCGTGATCACTGTGCGTTAGACAGTATGCTCTGAAAGATTGTTTTGTATGTTCATTTATTAAAAAAATATTTCTATAGTATAGTTAAAGCTATGGTTTTCCCAATCATGATGTATGGAAGTGAGAGCTGGACCATAAAGAAGGCTGATTGCCGAACAATTGATGCCAAAGAATTGAATTATGGTTCTGGAGGAGACTCTTGAGAGTCCCATGGACTGCAAGAAGATCAAACCTATCCATTCTTAAGGAAATCAGCCCTGAGTGCTCATTGGAGGGACAGATCCTGAAGCTGAGGCTCCACACTTTGGCCACCTCATGAGAAGAGAAGACTCCCTGGAAAAGACCCTGATGTTGGGAAAGATTGAGGGCACAAGGAGAAGGGGACGACAGGACGAGATGGTTGGACAGTGTTCTCAAAGCTACCAGCATGAGTTTGACCAAACTGTGGGAGGCAGTGGAAAACAGGAGTGCATGGCGTGCTCTGGTCCATGGGGTCACGAAGAATCAGACATGACTAAATGACTAATCAACAACATTTCTATACCACTAACCCCCTCACCTATGTTTATAAATTAAAGAACAGTACCAGAGGGCTGTCCTTGCAGCAACAATACCAACAATACCTTTAGCATCCTGTCCTTAAAATGATCATTTAAATGCAGGATTTGAATATCTGAACAGATATAACTGGGCATGTTTGAAAATGAGATTGTGCCAAATATTCTAGGCAAATCTTCAGAGCACATTAAATGTCTCTCAAAAGAATTGCCCCTCATTTTTGAATCAATTTGCTGCTGTTTATAGCTCCGATCAGTTGCAGTACTGTTTTTTTTAATAAAAAAAATAGCTCTTCTTTCCAGTAAGAAGGTTTGTCACAGAGCCAGTGATATTTGGTTATTCAAGCCAAACTAATTCAGAGTGAATTAGTCTTGGGACGCGGGTGGCGCTGTGGGTAAAAGCCTCAGCGCCTAGGGCTTGCCGATCGAAAGGTCGGCGGTTCGAATCCCCGCGGCGGGGTGCGCTCCCGTTGCTCGGTCCCAGCGCCTGCCAACCTAGCAGTTCGAAAGCACCCCCGAGTGCAAGTAGATAAATAGGGACCGCTTACTAGCGGGAAGGTAAACGGTGTTTCTGTGTGCGGCTCTGGCTCGCCAGAGCAGCGATGTCACGCTGGCCACGTGACCCGGAAGTGTCTCCGGACAGTGCTGGCCCCCGGCCTCTAGAGTGAGATGGGCGCACAACCCCAGAGTCTGTCAAGACTGGCCCGTACGGGCAGGGGTACCTTTACCTTTACCTTTAATTCAGAGTGAGGGCAATTACCTTACTCTAAATTAGCTTAATTTGCCCTCAGTGAATACATGATGGCATTACAGTTACTCAGATGACAATGTGCCAGAACACAGCCATGAGACAATGCCTGGTGACTTCTGCCCAGCGTAATTCTTGGTCTCCTATCTCTGCCCCATCTGACTCTGGAAAGGCTTGTGGTTTCCCCATCCTAGTTTCAAAGTGGAATCACTCAGGCTTGGTCTAAGGCAGGCATGTCCAAAATCTGTTTCGGGGGCCTAATCTGGCCTGCTGGTTGATTTAATCCAGCAGTATATGTCCTGGGGTAAAATCCAAAAAAACCCCTCAGCAACTTCAATCCAAAAAAACAGCTCAACAACTTTGGTTGTCCCTCACACATGTTCACTTCATCAAATCTGGCCCTCTTTGAAAAAAGGTTGGGTACCCCTGGTCTAAGCCCTAGCTGAGGGTCTGATGTG
Organism: Podarcis muralis; assembly: GCF_964188315.1. NCBI lineage: Eukaryota > Metazoa > Chordata > Lepidosauria > Squamata > Lacertidae > Podarcis > Podarcis muralis. The sequence goes on from NC_135666.1 coordinate 59,102,419, forward strand.
CATCTGCTCTGACATGGCACTGCAGGGTGAGACAAAGTTCAGTGGAGAACCAAGACAGGACTGCATGTGGCCAAAGCTATACAAAACTGAGAGGCAGCACCAGATGTAGGGTGAAAGCAGCTACCAGGGCGAGGGAACAATTTGGTAGTAGACCAGAGGAGTGGTCAGAAACACAGACATTTCAAAGGCGGACATGGACTGGAGCCAAACTCAACCCTTACAGTCATGTTGCTGCAGGTATGAGACTAGCTTACTCCATGAAGAGTAACTCGTGGAAGGACCTGGGCTCTTCCTTGGACTCTTAATCTGGTTTGGCACTCTTCTTGATGGGTTCTATGGGTTTTCTGGCAGTTTTTCAGAGGGTTCTGGTTCAGGTAGGCTGAACTGCTGTCTCTGCAGTATTTGTCAAACAGTGCTGCTCCCCACCCGAAACTGAACAATAATTCGCAAGCTGTGCTCTGAACAAACTTATAGTGTGCGATGAGGAATACATTAAACCCGTGCTTCTCAAACATTTTTCTTTGGGCCACACTTTCAATATTGAAATTTGCTTGCGCCACACCGAATCTTTTATGGATAAGAAATACTTTGGGAAACAAAAATAAACGTCTAGCAGTGCTTGATTTATAATACAGTGGTACCTTAGGTTACAAACACTTCGGGTTACAAACTCCGCTAACCCGGAAGTAGTACCTTAGGTTACAAATTTTGCCTCATGATGAGATGGAAATCGCGCGGTGGCAGCAGAGGGAGGCCCCATTGGTGAAAGCGTGCCTCAGGTTAAGAACTGTTTTGGGTTAAGAATGGACCTCCTCAACGAATTAAGTTTGTAACCCGAGGTACCACTGTATAGAACAAAACTACTTTATAATATGATATGGGGACATCCAGAGAGTATAAAACAATGCAGCTACATAAGAACAGGAATCATTCCCAAAATATAATTATAAACGAGCCTTTTATATATGAACCTTTTTCTCGGGGGGGGGGGGTGTATGCAAGGGTACACAGTACCGGCACTGTTTTTCTAGAACAAAAGTGCTGGTTAAAAGTGCGGCACTCACTGTAACAACTGCATGGTGAGTTCCGACACCTTTTTTTCTAGACAAAAAGCATGTATGTATACAAACGGGACGCGGGTGGCGCTGTGGGTAAAAGCCTCAGTGCCTAGGGCTTGCCGATCGAAAGGTCGGCGGTTCGAATCCCCGCGGCGGGGTGCGCTCCCGTTGTTCGGTCCCAGCGCCTGCCAACCTAGCAGTTCGAAAGCACTCCCGGGTGCATGTAGATAAATAGGGACCGCTTACTAGCGGGAAGGTAAACGGCGTTTCCGTGTGTGGCTCTGGCTCGCCAGAGCAGCGATGTCACGCTGGCCACGTGACCCGGAAGTGTCTCCGGACAGCGCTGGACCCCGGCCTCTTGAGTGAGATGGGCGCACAACCCCAGAGTCTGTCAAGACTGGACCATACGGGCAGGGGTACCTTTACCTTTACCTTATACAAACTCAAAGAGAGGTGAGAGCTTGCTTTTCCAGGGTAATCTCATTCATATTACGGTAGGTCTAATCTGAGACAAACAAGCTCTTATCTCCTCATCAACACAAGGAAGCCTTTCTCTCTTCTGATCTCTCATATTTGTCAGAGTTGAAAATCCCTGTTCACAACAATATTATGTGGAGAACTGTAGAAGAACTGCAATTCTAAATCACAAGCAGGATTGTACTCAGTATCACTTGCACTCATTTTGAAAAGATATTTGCCCATATTCTGAAAATAAAAATTATTTTGAGACTATACTACACTGAAACATTTAAATCTTTCTTTGATTGCCCTTGAATCTTCCCGCCACCCTTGCCACCCTCTCTTGCCACACCAGGGTGGCATCCCACACACTTTGAGAACCACAGTGCCCATGCCCAGAAGATGCTGCCTGCTACTTCTCTGATGGAAAGGGTTGTGGCTTTGCAGAATAAAGACTTACAAACTTCTCTAACATGTTAGAAAACAACATCTCCAGTTACATGGAATATTGGAGGTCCCCCCCCCCCAATTAAGAAATGGTTATATCATGTATCCAAACCACTACATGTCGGAACAGGTAGCCCGCAAGTTACTTTTTCCAAATGTTACATACCTCTTCTCTATAATAGCATTAACAGCAAGTGATTTTCTCCCACAGGAATAATTGAATGATAGGCATTTAAGTGAGAAAAGGCAAATAAAGTAATCTTCACAATTTACCTGCTGACACAGCCTTCCTCCCTGAAGTGTTTTTGAAGCCACATAAATGAGGATCCTATGTAATAATGGTGGATAATTGTAGTAGGAGGGAAACCTTAGTTTCCTTACAAGGAAATGCTGTTAGGACAAATTAGCAATACATCACAGAGGCATTCCACATGTGCTGCGCCAGGAAGATTTGGGGCATCACATGGCAGGACAAAGTTACAAAGATTTGCTTTCCCAGCATGTTTCCATTCCTGTCTCAATGACGTCTACGCTGCCTTGGTCATGTCCAGAGAATGGAAGATGGCAGGATCCCCAAGGACATGCCCTATGGAGGAGCTGGCTTCAGGCACTAGGATGCCAACTTGAATGAAACATTGCGGGAGCCCGACCCCACTGGGAGGAGCGCAGAAGGAAGAAATGCCCTGGCGCATCTGCAGCAGCACAACCAGGTGTCTTCATCTGCCCCAGCTGCAACAAAACAGGTCCCTCCCATGGCATATTGGCCTCTACAGCTACCATAGGCGCCGACTCCATGGGGCTTGAGGGGGCCCGAGCCCCCTCAAAAATTCATTTGGGGGGGCTCCGCCCCCCCCCAATAATCTCCGGCGCCCCTCCAGCAGAGCGCCATCGCCGCCCCTCCCCCAGCCCAAAATGCACAGGGAGGGGCGGGCTGCATGCCTCCTGCCCTCCCTCCCGAGCAAAAGCTCCACCCAATTTCCTTTGGAGCTGATTAATAGGCGCAGCACGCTCTCCCCTATTCGCTCACGAGGAGGCGGCGCCACTTTATTTGCATATTCATGAGCTTATTTATTATTCATGAGCTTTCCCGGGCCCCCCCAATATTTTTTATAAGTCCGCGTCCCTGACAGCTACAGCAGGCACTGTAACTCTCCAACCGCTTGACTTCATCCCTGAAAGCACATTCTTCTATTGTCTCCTGAGACAGATGGATGCCAACCACCTTTTCAAAGATCCCATTTGGTGCCTCAGTTTGTGTGTCCCCACCTGATTTTTGCCGCTTCCTCCTTCCTGAATTAGCCACCTGAATAGAACAGCATCCTGGGACTATGACAGAAGTGAAAAGTGGCTGATATATGCAGTATGGGGAGGACAAGCATTTTCCCCTGGAACTCTAAAGGGCAGGTGGATTTTCTGTGAAAATAAATTAATTTAGACTAGGAAAAAAGATTTCAGGATGGGGTCCTTCTCAGAGGGAGGGAGGGAGGCACAGTGTCACTATTGTTTTGAGCTAAGGGGAAATAGTGTGGACATGCTATACAGAAGTAGTTTTAGCAGTTTCGATGTCCTGCTGCCTCGTGAGTTCAGGTGTTTGTCCCCCTCGTGCATCTCGCTGAGAAACAATTTGCAACGACTGCCGTAAATGGTTCATAGTTATGTACAACCTATCTCTGGATAGCCATGTGCACCAAGTCACACGTTTTCAGCATGGGGCTAGAGCAGGAACGCTTGATATTGTGTCATCTCAATAACTTTCTGTGGTACAGAAATGCACTGTGACTGAAATGCTGTCCTTCAGGCTCATCTCACAGATGGTTTACTGTTAGTAAAGGCTCGTTTCTGCTGTTTTCAGCCATTGGGTACAATCCAATGAGCAGAGTCAGGTGTCCCATGAATTTCACATTCTACTCATGGGAGAACTGCTAACCAGGGTAGGTGGGGTGGGCATTACAGAACTCCCATGTTCCAAACTATGTGTGAAAGTATACAGAACATGGTAGGGAGAATGTGGAAGATGACTGAATTGTGCCCTTTGATTTCGCATCAGATGAACAGAGACATGATGCAACTATGCAGATAACTAATCCAGGATGGAATTCTGTACCAAAATAGTCATTGTTCCCTATTTAAAAAACAACCTGATGCAACGTGTCACTTGTTGCTTGCCATTGTTGCCCCATTTTTCAAAGGAAATTCAAAGCAGGAAACAATACAAGATAAAATTCTCATATGCAAAATCTTTATAACAAGAAAATTAAACACAAAGCAGCAGACTAGCCAAAGCAAATTAAAGTTTACCCCCAAAGGAAGTAAACTCTTAACTTCGGAGTGTGAAGGGACTCCAGTGTTCAAAGATACAATGAGCATCATTATTCAGAGAAAGTTACAGTAATGATTTATGAATATTTGTCCTGTTCTTAAATTTAAATCAGGCTGTGTGCTGGTACAAGACTTGGGGAGCTTCTGAGGCCCAAGGGCCCTGGGGGGAATGTATCCCTGATGCCTGCTCTGGGCCCCCTTTAAAAAAGGGGTTACCCTTTGAGAGGACTACCAGGGTAGTTGGTTTTTTTTACAGAGATCATCTGCCTCCTCCCCCAGAAACACAGACTAGCAATGATGTTAGCCATCACACAAGTACTCTGGAATTACTTGATTTATGGGGCAGGCATGGAGGCAAATCCAAGATGGTGGCCTTAAACTGCTCAGGGCCAAAGTTTTCTTTTTTAAGTTTAAAAAATAATTTGCTGTGGGCCACATCAACCCTATTTAAAATGTTTCCTTCCTCTTGGGAAGCTTAGAGTATTTATTCTGTGCACAATGTGGCCCCTCAAGAATATACATCTGGCCCAGCAAAGAGAGCCATAACAGTACAGGGGAAACCAGCTAGATGGCCACAGCTTATTTGCTACATCATAATCATCAACATTTTCTTTATATACTGCTCAATGCCAAAATGGGCTTCTAATTGGTTTAAAGGTAAAAAAAACCAATTACACAAGCATTAAAATATGAACACCCATAATTAAAAGCACAATAAAGCAATCTTATTAAAACAACATAGCAATTAAAGCAGGAGACTCTGGTCGAGAGATCAAGGGAAAGTCTGTGTAAACAGGTGTGTCTCCAAAAGCTGGCAGAATGTCAAGAGAGATGGGGCCTCCTGCATTTCAGCAGGGTGTACATTCATTATCACCTGTGCCACCAGTGAAAACATCCACCTCTGCATCACCACACAACTATAATCATCAGGCCATGGAAAGGAAGTCAGTTTTTCAGCTAACCCAGGGCTTTATGGATCTTAAAACTGGATGAATGGCAAACAAGCAGGCAGTGAAGATACATGCCTGGTACCACTCAACACCTAGACATGGTATTCTTTACCAGTGGAGGCCTCCAGATTAGCCATAAGGGAAGGTCCACACAGGGTGCATTGCAGACCCAGCGGCAGTGAGCCCGCAGCTGGCGGGGGTTAAAGCATGGGAAGATACAATAATCACAGGACAACTTGGGTTTTAAACAGGCCACAACTTTATTGATTAGAGATGTCAGTAGGCTTAGGCACTGGGTGTGTAACCTGAACATAGTTGTCAACTTTCCCCTTTACTCGTGAGGAATCCTATTTGTAAAAAGAGAATTTCCCTTAAAAAAAGGGAAATGTTGACAGCTATGAACCTGAACCAGCCAGCCCACTACTGGTTGATTGTTTGGCAGGGTTGATCCTGGTATAAGGGTTGCCCTATGACATACATCAAATCAAGGCAACCCCTCCAAGATGGCTATTTTCTGAGTGTGGGGGATGTGCTATGGTCCTTTGGCCCCTTTCTTGGACATCCAGACAGACGCACCTCCCCCTGGAGCTGGGATTGGGGCACCCAACAGCTCCTTCCTCCTTGACTAAGAATCCATCCCAATGCCTTATCTGGCAAACAAGTTGTGGCAAAATCCCCAGATCAGACCATTGTATCAGGAGGCAAATTCCTGCCTTGCCTCGAATATGGCAGCTGAATGTTTCCATAGCAAGGTCTTAAGCATGACCTGCCTGCTCACCTTCGGGCATAGGGTGGGAAATCCAATGATGACTGAGCAGTTGAGTCTGGGTGCGACCTCCTTTTATGCCTAGGAAGCACACCAGAGGGAACACAGGGGGACAAAGTCTTCTCCCTGGTCTGCCACCCAAGCCGTGCCCAACAATTGGCCCCAAACCACAGGTGATCCTCAGAAGCCCACACAGCCAGAGGAGAGGGAAGTCACAGTCTCCCCATGCCATGCAGGAACCAGAAGACTGTCCCTGGCTCAGCCACGGCCATGATAGTCTGCAATGACGGCTCCTTTGTCAGGCAGATGGTAAGGGCTCCTTATGATAACAGAGCACATTACATGATCCAAAGGTATTTCACACTATACTCTCAGAGCACTCCTTCCTTACCCTATTTGGGGTAATACTGGGGACTAAGAATATTGTCCTTTCTTATGATGATGTTGTAATGTTTACTGAGATAGTTTACTGAAATCTAGAACCACCATCCTCATCTGTTAGAAATGTATGTTTTTTGGGGGAAATTGCTGTAAACATGGTGTCATGACATCCCACTTAACCTAAAAGTGCCATATAGAAATAAGCAGCTACTTAAATATTAAGTAGAATGAAGCAATAATCAGAACCTTTCAATTACAGTTGCTTTTGCTTAGGTTAAATGATACTGGGACACTGTTTCTCCAAGAAATTGAGAAATTGTTAGCTGCTTTCTGCTCAAAACCACAATCTTCCCCTTCTTCTGGAAAGCTACAATCAGTGCAATCTGATGCAACAATACTTGGAAGTAAACCCCATTGAGATTGATGGGATTACACCCATATTGCTGTGGACAAGATTGCCACCTATAAGACTTATTTCAGTTCTGTATCTGTTTGCCAGATACAGTTGTGGCTCACTTAGCAACTTTCGTTATTTAGGGGATGAGGAGAACAACATTACAAATAGAGAGCTGAGGACAAAGATAATACTAGACATTAAATGTTGGGATTCCCAATATGCAATTCATAGCTATTCAGATACTTTCAATGGGGTGTGAATTTCATCCAGAGTCTATACCTAGGTACTTAAAAGCTGTTTTGCTTTGAAAAGAAAATTAAGCATGTAGACAATCATATCGAATAAGAAAACATATTGGATAAAGGATATGAAAATGGTCTAAATGTATTTCAACTCCCCCTCTAAATAGGTACATTTGCACACATAGAGCAATTACACACATAGAGAGATGGACAGAATCTGCTGCTTCCTTGGCCACTTGAGTCCAGGGCATCTGTCAACTTGGAACATGCACAGCTACATATATTTTCACAAATGGCAGGTTATAAATGTCCAGAAGGGAACACATATTTGAGATTTCTAAGGCCCAAGTTTTTGTGATGCTAAAAAATGCAACACAAAAAAATGGAATGGAAAAGGATTTCAGTGCTGGCTCGCAGATCCAGTCTCAGAAGAGTAAGTTGAATGGAGGTCTGCCACTGAGATTCCCAAATGCTACGAGACACAACAGTGAATTGCAAAATTTGGCATTGACTCGTTCAAAAGGATGCAAGCTGGGGCAAAACAGCAGGAAAGTACTATAATTGCAGGGGGCGGGACTTGTGGGTAGAGATGTCACAAACAATTGAAAAAGTGAGCAAGCAAAAGTGAGCACTCCTGTCCAATTACAAGGATGTGCAAGCCAAGGAGGCTCTGTTCATGGCTTCCATCAGCAGAAGTGGATGCAAATGGTGTCACTTTTGAACAGAGATGCTTTGATGTGCAGCCCCAGAGCATTCTTCAGTGGGAAAATAAAGCCTACCATGACTCCCCTTCTCCTGCCCCAGGAAAAGTTTGGTGGAGCCTCGGGGAAAGGGAGAACAGGGTGGAGGCGGCATTAGGCAAATGTTTTACATGTGCTTGGAGCATAGTGCAAAGCATTTATCCTTTACCCATGATCGTTTGAAGCATGTACAAAGGAAGAGAAGGGTAAACAAAGGAATGGTTGTGCATCCCTGCTTAAGGGTAGTTGCCAAATTGAGTTGCTGTCTCTCCCTTCTTCTGGCAAACAGACAGATGTGTCTAACAGACAGATGTTTAACAGCTGAACCATTTAACAACATGGAGATTTGGTGACTGGCAAAGATTAGTCTGATGTTTTTTGCCTCTTGTTGAGGAGTTAAAGACACAGGGGCTTGGCCAGATGAAAGTGTTGCATTCCCCCCCCCCCATTTTCTTACATTTATATCCTACTAGTTTTCCAACATGGAACCCAAGGTAAGACAGATGTGTCTCCATCCAGATTTTGGGCAGGCCCAGGTGGTGGCCTCCTGTTCCTTCAGAAGGTGTTCACAATCCTCCTGTGCTCCCTGGGATGTTCACAATCCTAATCCTGTATGATATGGCAGAATATATCCTACCGGCATGAGAAGAAAACCATAGCATGCTGCCTGTGCATTGTGAGATTAAACAGTTTGCTGGGGATCCCACTGAAATTGATTAATATGGCTTTTCTAGCAGATTCCTAGCTGTCTCTGTCCTGAACCCTAACAAAACAAAAGCATATGGTCAATTTCTATGTAACTCTGCAGTGCACCACATCATGGCAAATCTCTTTGCAGATTTTGTCAGGGGACAAAAGTGCGAAGCCTGCCAGGTGTCCTGCCATTACAAAAATAATATTTGGAGAGACCAAAAGCAGTGAGCAATTTAAAAAGTGTGCAACCTCTCCTTCAAGATGACTCTGAACTTCTAGACTGACTTCACCTGGTAAGAAATGGCCTTGATGAGGGAGAAGCTCAAGTATCCAGTGCCCAATAAGGGTCTGCCTTTCCTTGAGGCATTGTATGTGGGCCTCATCCAGTCAGAGAGTCTAAGTTAGTGCCTGTATGGTGCGGTGACTCTAGTCGAGGACCAGGCTGTGTGTGACACCAGATTTTTGTCTACCCTGGGGAAGTGGGGAAGTGGAAGACTTGTGGCTTTTGGAACTATACCTATGATGGTTGGGAGACATGCCAAGTGCTCAAATGGGTCCTGAAGCATGGGAACATTGCCAGCATAGAGTCCTAGGGGCCATACAGCGGCCCCAATGGAAACTTGTGAGCAACTGTGCTGGTCCCGGGGGTAAGGTACCTTGGGTGTAGCAGAGTCCACACGAAGAGGGGCGAGGTCCGAGGCAGAGAGCCGGGCGGGGAACAGGAACGCTGGAACAGGAGGCTGTGCAGGGAACAGGAACACCGGATGGTCGGGAACAGGAAGCCGAGCAGGGAACAGGAGTACCGGATAGTCAGGAACAGGAGACCGAGCAGGGATCAGGAACACAGGAAGGTCCGAAGCCAACAACGACGTTGCTCCCGCAACCTGGGGCCGGGCTGACTGGGCTTTTATCCTCTTCTAAGGCCAGGGGCGGTCCCAGCCCCCAGGAGCCCCGCCTCCTCTGGCCTTAAGGCGAGCACTCCTCCTGGGGGCAACCAGTTCCCTTCGCCTCTCTGCTCTAAGCCTCTGCAGATCAGGAGAGGCCGAAGGGTTACTGGGCCCTGGAGGAGGCTCACCTGTGGCCACTGAGTCGTCAAGCCTCTCTGGGGCCAGAAGGGCTTCACCTGGGGCCAGCTCCTGATGCACTGCCACAGGTGCAGGCTCTTCAGCATCTAGGCCTTGCCCCAGTTCAGCCGGCCCTGGAGGCGGGGACTCCTGTGCAGGCTGGGATTCCTCTGTTTCATCCTCCGAATCGGAATCCCAGGCCATCACACCATCCCCCCTCCCAGGCCCCCCCCTCAACCGAGGGTCCGGACCCGGCTTGCTGGGGTACGTCGCATGGAACTCTCGGAGGCAGGCAGGTGCGTGGACGTTGGCCGCTGGTTCCCAGGAACGGTCCTCCGGTCCGTACCCCTTCCAGTCAATGAGATACTGCAGCATTCCCCTGCGGTATCGGGAGTCCAGGATGCGTTCCACCTCGTACTCAGGCTCTCCCCGAACCAACACTGGCTGCGGTCGGGGACGGTTCGGGTGGAACTCGTCGGGTGGGGCCACCGGACTCAAAAGGGACCTGTGGAAGACCGGGTGAACCTTCAGGGTTGCGGGTAACCGGAGACGAAATGCCACAGGAGAGACTTGGTCTACGATAGGGAACGGGCCGGTGAAGCGGGCGTCCAACTTCCGCGAAGGTCGAGAGGGGTGGAGGTGGCGAGTGGAGAGCCAAACCAGGTCACCGACGCGAAGTTCCGGCCCCACCTGGCGGTGGCGGTCGGCCTGGGCTTTGTACGCTTCCTTGGCCTGGTGCAGTTGCTCCACCAAAAGCTGTTGCTGGGACTGGAGCTCTTGAAGCCACTCCGTCACCGCCGGGACCGCGGATGTCGGCAGCACCTCTGGAAACAGCCGTGGATGATAACCATAACTGGCCTGGAACGGGGTCTGCTGGGTGGACGCATTCACCGCGTTATTGTAGGCGAACTCCGCCAATGCCAGGTGGTCGACCCAGTCATCCTGCTGGTAGCTGCAGTAACACCGGAGGTACTGCTCCAGCACCGCGTTCGCCCGTTCCGTCTGGCCATCGGTCTGTGGGTGGTAGGCTGATGAGAGACAGACCTCCGTCCCGAGGGTCTGGTGCAATGCTCGCCAGAACCGGGATGTGAACTGAACACCCCGGTCGGACACCACGCGCTCAGGTAGGCCATGCAGGCGGAAGACATGCTGAAGGTACAGCTGAGCAGTTTCCTTGGCTGTGGGTACCGATGGACAGGGAGCGCAGTGCACCATCTTGGTGAAATGGTCGGAGAAAACCAGAAGGCAGGTACAGCCACGAGACGAGGGTAAGTCCACTACAAAGTCCAACGAAACCGTGTGCCAAGGGCGCGGTGGAACTGGCAATGGCTGAAGTAGGCCGGGGGGTCGCCCGGTAGGTCCCTTGGCGCGCCGGCAGACATCACAACCAGCAACGTAGCGAGCCACGTCAGCCTTCAGGCGGGGCCACCAAAACTCTCGACTGACCAGATGGGTGGTCCGATACCGTCCAAAGTGCCCCGCTGCTGGGGCATCATGGGCCATCCGAAGAACCTCCAGCCGTAGTGGCCCTGGCGGGATGTACAGACGACCGTGGTGCAGCAGAAGGCCCTGATGCAGGACCAGCCCCGGATACTGTGGGCTGGACCCTTCAGCCAGCTCCCGGAGTCGTTCCTGGGCCCAAGCGTCGACCCGCTGCTGTTCCTGCACCCGAACCTGCAGTGGCTGCGCCTCCTGGGTGGCCAGGAATGCAGCCGGAGGTAGGATCGTGGTGGGTTCTGCTTGCTGTACCGTGTCTGCGTTGTCTTCAGGTTTCCGGGACAGGGCATCCGCCTTCTGATTCTGAGAGCTAGGGATGTAGCGGATCCGGAACTGGAACCGGGAAAAGAACAACGCCCACCGGATCTGTCTTTGGTTCAGCTTGCGGGTGGTCTGGAGGTACTCCAGGTTCCGGTGGTCGGTTCTCACCTCCACCGGATGTCGTGCCCCCTCAAGATGGTGGCACCAGACCTCAAAGGCTACCTTGATGGCCAGTAGTTCCCGCTCCCACACAGTATAGTTACGCTCCGCTGGTAGGAGCTGGCGGGAATAGAAGGCACAGGGTAAGAGTGGCGCTTCAGGACCAATCTGTTGAGACAAGATGGCACCGAGAGCCGTACTGGAAGCGTCGGTCTCCACCACAAAGGGTCGAGAGGGGTCCGGATGTTGTAAGATTGGTGCCCTCTGGAAACAGGCCTTCAACCCCTGAAACGCCTCCTCTGCCTCCTTGTCCCAGGAAAACGGCGTCTTTGGGCGCAGTAGCCGGGTCAACGGGGTGGTGCGATGAGCATAATCAGCGATGAAGGTCCGGTAGTAATTGGCGAACCCCAGGAAACGCTGTAGGTCCTTGCGGTTCCGGGGTGCCGCCCATTCTTGAACCGCTGTCACCTTCCCCGGGTCCATTTGCACCCCATCTGGAGAGAGCCGGTGACCAAGGAAGTCCACAGTCCGCTGATGGAACTCGCACTTGCTGAGCTTTGCGTACAAACGGTGCTCACGCAAGCGCTGCAGCACGGTCCGGACATGTCCCTCATGGCGAGCCGGGTCACGGGAGTAAATCAGTATGTCATCCAAATACACCACCACGTACTTGTCTAACAAGTCCTGAAACACGTGGTTGATGTAGCGTTGAAACACAGCAGGCGCGTTGCACAAACTGAAAGGCATAACCAAATATTCGAACTGCCCGTACCGGGTACCAAACGCTGTCTTCCACTCATCCCCGGCTCGGATCCGAATCAAGTTGTAGGCCCCCCGGAGGTCCAGCTTGGTGAACACCTGTGCCCCTTGCACCCGCTCCAGCAGCTCCGAGATAAGGGGCAAGGGGTACCGGTCTGGGACGGTAATTTTGTTCAGGGCTCGGTAATCATGGCAAGGGCGGAGTTCCCCACATTTCTTCTTAACAAAAAGCACTGGTGCCGCTGTAGGCGAGGTGGAAGGCCTAATGAACCCACGCTCCAGGTTCTTGCGCAAGAAGTCCTGCAAAGCCTCGCGCTCTGGCTCTGTTAGGGAATATAAGCGACTCACTGGTAAAGGCGCTCCGGGTTGGAGGTCTATGCCGCAGTCAAAAGGCCGATGCGGCGGCAGCTGGTCTGCCCCCCGTTCCTCGAACACGTCCTGGTAGTCCTGGTACACGGCTGGGAGCGTGGGTGCTGCCTCCTCTGAGGGCGCGGCCGCCAGCGTTCCGGATTGAGCATGGGAACATGGGTCTGGGAAGTGCACGGTCCGTTTGACCCAGTCAATCTGAACGTTGTGGGCTTCCAGCCAGTCCATCCCGAGCACCAGGGGGAAGCGGGGCATAGAGGCAATGTCCAAAGTTCGCAACTCCCGGTGCTGCTGGAGACACAGGAGCAGGGGCTGGGTCTCCTGAGTAACGGCACCTGAACGCAGAAGTCGACCGTCAATCGCTTCCACCTGGACCGGTACTGGCTTGTTCCGAAGTGGCACCTGATGATGGGCGGCAAAAGCAGCGTCCATATAGGAGCGGGTCGCCCCTGAATATACAACTTGGCCTGGGCCAGGAACATGGGAAAGCTGGCCGGGGCTCCATCAAATTTCTCAGGCAAAGCCACTGGGTACTTGCCCGGAGCCGGGGCGTCGGCCCCAGGAGCCGGTAGGGCTTCCAAGCGTTGCTGAAGTGCCACAACCGCGTCACTGAGCTGCTGCACGGTGTGAGTCAAGGCCTGGTTCTCCTGGGCCAAAGCCACCAGTGCAGCCGCCTGTTCAGCCATGGCCTCTGGCTCTTCCCGAACGCACCCCTACGAAGGGGGAGTGCGGGTGTGGCGGGAGCAAACTGTGCTGGTCCCGGGGGTAAGGTACCTTGGGTGTAGCAGAGTCCACACGAAGAGGGGCGAGGTCCGAGGCAGAGAGCCGGGCGGGGAACAGGAACGCTGGAACAGGAGGCTGTGCAGGGAACAGGAACACCGGATGGTCGGGAACAGGAAGCCGAGCAGGGAACAGGAGTACCGGATAGTCAGGAACAGGAGACCGAGCAGGGATCAGGAACACAGGAAGGTCCGAAGCCAACAACGACGTTGCTCCCGCAACCTGGGGCCGGGCTGACTGGGCTTTTATCCTCTTCTAAGGCCAGGGGCGGTCCCAGCCCCCAGGAGCCCCGCCTCCTCTGGCCTTAAGGCGAGCACTCCTCCTGGGGGCAACCAGTTCCCTTCGCCTCTCTGCTCTAAGCCTCTGCAGATCAGGAGAGGCCGAAGGGTTACTGGGCCCTGGAGGAGGCTCACCTGTGGCCACTGAGTCGTCAAGCCTCTCTGGGGCCAGAAGGGCTTCACCTGGGGCCAGCTCCTGATGCACTGCCACAGGTGCAGGCTCTTCAGCATCTAGGCCTTGCCCCAGTTCAGCCGGCCCTGGAGGCAGGGACTCCTGTGCAGGCTGGGATTCCTCTGTTTCATCCTCCGAATCGGAATCCCAGGCCATCACAGCAACTAGGTTCCGGTTATGTCAATGCCATGACGGAAAACATTGCAGCTCTGAAGACTGCTATCTACAAGGGTGGCCTTGGGTCCATTAGTCCTGGCATCTCCCACAGAACCTTCTTCTGTTCCATTAGCATCTACTGTAAGCCCAGGTGACACAACAAGAGGAGCAGGCTGACTCATGCAGTTCTAGCTGTAGGTTATAGTGTTTTCCAAGAAGAACTTTGCTGGCTTGCAAAGAACTCTGAGGAAATGACAACCACATCATTCACGTTCATGAAAGAGAATGTGTGTCAAGAATCCACGGGTGCATGACTGGACCACACTATGGCAAACACCTTCTGGCAATCTCAAAGATTGTTACTTCTTTTTGCTCTGAATCTAGTTTGCTCATCTCCTAAACTACTCTGGTATATTTTTTGGAATTACTGTCACAGAACTGAAAGAGATTCAGGAAAATTGGGGGGGGGGGGGGAGCAATATAAATACCTAAATGACAGATTTGATACCTGAGCTGCAGCCTGGAAATTTGCCTTGCATCTTTCAATCTCTTTCCGAGAGTATCAGGAGATGATGCCACTGAGGCTTTTTTAGTCCATTCCTCCCTAAGTTCTTAATGCGCTCTCTGTGTTTGCTTTGTGGCACACCGTGGGCAAGAAATGGGCAGCGGACAGACTGCAGGGGAAGAACTGGAGGGAGAATTTGCAGGTGCTTTGGACCTCAGCAAAATAGGGATAGCAATGGCACAGGCTGCAAACCTAGTTGCAGATTAGGACACTTTCTGTCACTAGGCCAAAAGTATTCTATGCGTACTAAGTATTAAGGACGATTATATTCCTCTTGTCAGTTTAGGAATCCCATTCCTCCCCCCCCCCCCCCCGGCTTATTGTTTTGCTTTTTGCTCTATCACCATCATTGTTTCTCAGCAGCTTGGGATTCACAGTGTGTTATCATATCTCAGGGTCTTATGAGATCAAACTATGCGGAGGATTTTCTTGACGCTTGACTACAGAGATCTTTCCAGTGCCACAAGGCCAGCCAAAAAGCCCTGAAAAACAAAGGCCTTGTTGAGGGTGCAAACAAATTCCAGGAGATAATAGATGAGCCCTTTCCCGTTTGCTTTGCTAGCTACTTTACTGAGGCAAGATGCCTGGGTTCTTCTTTCACTAAATGTGTGAGGAAAGCTAGCCTGACCTTTGTAGGCTGTCTTAAATTTTAGGCTGCTGGAGACCTGAACTGGGAGACAAAGAGAGTGACATTGCAAATGCTGGCCTTAGAAGGAAGCATTTATTCTGCTCACAATAGCTCTTTGTCCTCCTCCTGAATTTTGGACGGGGGTTCCTGTGTAGCGTTTGGGTACACTAGTCACAGGCACCTGACATTTTCAAGGACAAAATTCTATGAAATGCAAAGGTGTGCTTTAAACGTGATGTGGGTGTGATGAAACAAAAGTGGCCATGATTACCACTGTGAGCAGATTGGGTGGAAACAACTACTCTTCTGATCCCATTGAAATAAGAACCCCCTAAACTCCACCTTCCTTGTATAACAGTGTGCAATAAGGCTGTCTTCCAGCTGCAACTATATGAAAAGAAGCGTTGTGTAAAATGTGTCTGCTGAAGATTTACAGTAATTCTACAGGTGTGTGTATATCATTTGTCCTTTACTTTTGCCTTTTTATATTTAAAGAACTAACTGTGAACCAGCACTGGAACTGCTGAACAAGTGAAATACCTCCTGTTTTCTAAAGCAGTAACACAGAGTTACAATGAGTTTAGGATTTCTTGCTAATGCAGCATATTTCTGAAATGAATAATCCCCCCCCCCCTCCTGTGGAATAGTACTTGAGTATTTGGAAGAAAATTCTGTTACTAATTGCCAGGTAGGTTATTATCACTTTCTTCCTTGCCTGCATATGAAAAGGAAGAGAGGGCACTTAAGAGAGAAGGAAAACAATGCAGTGGTACCTCAGGTTACATACGCTTCAGGTTACAGACTTCGCTAACCCAGAAATAGTACCTCGGGTTAAGAACTTTGCTTCAGGATGAGAACAGAAATCGCGCAGTGGTGGCGCAGCGGCAGCAGGAGGCCCCATTAGCTAAAGTGGTGCTTCAGGTTAAGAACAGTTTCAGGTTAAGAACGGACCTCTCGAATGAATTAAGTACCCAAGGTACCACTGTAGACGCAAGTGCCTTATATTTTTAAATGTTGCAGCTACAACAAGCTTCCACAGTGCCATTGACAGACTTACTGATAGCAACCAACCAAGCTTGGGAATCCCTAACCTCTCACATTACCAATAAAAATAAATAAATGCATACATAAACAGAGAACCTACCCATGTGACGCTGACACAAACCCCAACACTAATAATTGGCAATAGAACAGGATACCCTCATCTCTCTCCACCCTCTCTCCCCTCCTTGTCCCCCCTTGCAAGATGTCTATGACAAAAGTGTCTCTCACCAAACGTAAGCGAACTGTGACAAGGACCATGAATTGAAAGTGGAGACAATAGATGTACTTTCCCCTGTTTATCTGTTTGCTTTGTAACACAGAAAAGCTTAATAAAACAGCAACAGCAGCAAAATTTCAAGCACCTGTTTCTGCATATACACTAAAGTAACATACTATCTAAAGGCAGCTGTGCTTCAAGAACCAGTATGGCATAAGCATGGACCATTTCCTTGTGTATGCAGGAACATATTATTTAATCAATAATATGCTAATTGCAGTGCTCCATAATCTGTTGCCAGGGACGCGGGTGGCGCTGTGGGTTAAAGCACAGAGCCTAGGACTTGCCGATCAGAAGGTTGGCGGTTCAAATCCGCGTGATGGGGTGAGCTCCCGTTGCTCGGTCCCTGCTCCTGCCAACCTAGCAGTTCGAAAGCATGTCAAAATGCAAGTAGATAAATAGGTACTGCTCTGGTCGGAAGGTAAATGGCGTTTCCGTGCGCTGCTCTGGTTCGCCAGAAGCAACTTAAGTCATGCTAGCCACATGACCAGCTGTACGCCGGCTCCCTCGGCCAATAAAGCGAGATGAGCACCGCAACCCCAGAGTCAGCCATGACTGGACCCTTTACCTTTACCTTTATAGTATGTTGCCAGTTTTATATCACTGCTTTTATATACCGGTAATCTGAAATATTTTTAGAAAGAAGGAAGAAACCAAATAGTGAGTAATAGTCTTAACATCTTTCCTGCAAAGAGTTAAATAAAGGTAAAGGTAAAGGTACCCCTGCCCGTACGGGCCAGTCTTGACAGACTCTAGGGTTGTGCGCCCATCTCACTCAAGAGGCCGGGGGCCAGTGCTGTCCGGAGACACTTCCGGGTCACGTGGCCAGCGTGACATCGCTGCTCTGGCGAGCCAGAGCCGCACACGGAAACGCCGTTTACCTTCCCGCCAGTAAGCGGTCCCTATTTATCTACTTGCACCCGGAGGTGCTTTCGAACTGCTAGGTGGGCAGGCGCTGGGACCGAGCAGCGGGAGCGCACCCCGCCGCGGGGATTCGAACCGCCGACCTAGGCGCTGAGGCTTTTACCCACAGCGCCACCCGCGTCCCAAAGAGTTACATATCCCTACATTAAATTATTAAGTAACTTCAGAAAGAGGATTCCAAGTGTTCTTTTCAGCTTTACAGTTTTGCTTCTTTCTATAGTGATGAGAGGGAAAGTTAAGTGGAGGGGGGAAGCATGCTGCGGTCCATCTAGGGACCCCTCCCTCCCTCCCTCCAACCCACCCTCTTTTCATCCTAGTTTTGCTTCTGGGAGGCTACTGCCATCCGATGAGATTTCCATTACATCAATATGGCAGTTGTTGCAGCAACTCACACATCATTCAGGCACTTCACAGAATTTGTTTGCACCACGTTTTGAAAAAAAAACCAAGCAAGCCTCCATGGAAAGAGTGAACATATACCCAGGAAATAGTTTGCTGATAACATAGGAGCCTTCAAGTCTGCTGGGTGTTGCTTGGAGTTTCCCTAACAAAGGAGTAAGTGTTGGTTCTTCAAATAAAAATGGCTTTTTAGACTCACGCAACTGAGACTGAGAGTTTCCAATATGAAAAAGGTTCCCTTTTGGTTGCTATTTATATGTATTTTTTAAGCAAGGCATAATTAGAACGGGATCTCCTCACTCTTACCCCCCACATTGGTCTCCCTATTTTCTGAGGGTTAGAGAATCTTGAAACTCTTTAACTCTGTGAACACTAGAAGACAGAATGACTCTGCACTGAGACTTGAACAGAGATTAGGCCACTGATGGGCTTGAAATTGTGCTTTCTGAACTTCCTTTCCCATACGGTTATCCACATAGAGTTGCTGTTCAGTACAGAGTCAGCCTGATGAAGTTTATTTGTTCAGTCTCTTTGGTGCCAAAGTGTTTGCCAGCAATCCGATTTACCTGATAGCAGTACCATTTCAGATATTCCAAATCAGAAGAGAAAATGCTGGCAACTGTGGAGTTTCTATTTACAGTGCCCCAGACCCCAAGCAAAGAATATTCCTACCCCCACCAAGAAAGCTATCCACACCCTGCTCTCTTTTTTTTACTTCTAGATTGCTTTTTGAACACTCAGGCAAATGAAGGCGTAGAGTTTTTGTTTTGTGTTTTGTTTATGATTATTATTTTGCTTCTATCCTGCTTTGTATGAGTTAAAGAAAAATGGGGTGCTCAGATCTCTGCCCCCAATGGTGCTTTTCCATATGCCCCATTTCCTTACTTAAGTCACCCCACCTTCCCACCACTCAACTCCCTCAGCCATTCCTATGTCTGAATGTTTTGTGATTAAATGGATAGCTAAATTGCTTCTCCACTCTTAAAAACAGGTGTGTGTGTTGTTCAAACATGGTATTCAGACAGTTGCTGGCTTGCTTCTGGGTCTGTTTCAAGCTGCTCGCATCAGTGTTTAAAGCACTAAATAACTTAGGCCTCAAGTATCTGAAAGATTGCCTCCATCTTTACAGACCCTCTTGAATGTTAAGGGGGCCTTCTGCTTGGTAGTTCCACCCCCCTCAGAATGTAGGGTGTGGCAGGCCAGTCCCTAAATTATGGAACTCACTCCACACAGAAGTGAGTCTAGCATCTTCATTGTGCACCTTTTGTCAAATTGGATCACTTCTATCTATATGTTTGCTAACACTATCTAAAGCGTGTTCTCCTTCATGGAGAGCACATGTTGCAGTGGGGGCCGCCAGGACACTCCAAAGTTGGGGGCGAGCTAATTGATCATTGGCCACTGATGCAATTGGGGCTACCCTTGTTGTTGGGAAGAAGCCATTTGTTGATTGACAGCCAGAAATGCTAAAACTCCTTGCACGAGGCTAGGGCTTCCTCTTTTCGCCCGTGCATCGGATTGCCCGTCCCCCCCCCTCCCTAGAATTAGGGTTGTTCGTTTTGACCTTGCTATGCCTGTCATGGGGTTGTCTGCTCTTGGGGCAGGGGCCTGGTAGGAATTTTGTCCATCTGGCTGATTGGCTGGGGCCATTTGGTTTTTGCCTACTGCGTAGCAAATCGTCACAACTTGTAAGGTTGCGGTTAGGCGTTGGTTTATGGTTTGGTTGGTTGAGGGGCATGGATTGGCTGTGCCTGCCCCTCTAATGCTGCTGCTGCAAGGGATTCTGTTAAAGGAATCGGGGGCTAACTATTGCTTGTCCACTCTGTCAAGGGGGCTCGGGCCATAGCAATGAGCTCCTGGTTGCATTTGGGGTGAGGACAGGTTCCCTGCTCTGCGTAACCCCCAAGTGTATTCCCCCATTCTGACTTTCGCATCGTGCGGAATGTCAGTCTGTCCCCCATGGTGGGGGCAGATAGTCGCAACCAATGCCTAAGCAACCACTCACATTTTTTTATTTTAATAAAGCTGTGGCCAAAATTATGCCAAAAACCTTAAACAAAAAATTCTGTGTGATGTGTGAGTTATTGGGGTGGCCCTGGGGACCTCGACACACAATACGCTCACAAGACAGTCCTTTACACCCTTTTAGAAGCCATGTTGGTTCTGTGTCAGCATGGCTTGTTTTTCTATGTCTCGTGTTTAAAAATACTTTCCACCAGTTTTCCCAGGACAGACATTAAGCTAGCTGACTTGTAATTTACAGAACCGCTTCCCCACCCCAAATCCATTTTTAAAAATTAGTGTTACATTGGCCACTTTCCAGTCCTCAGGTTTGGAGATGGCTCTTTGGGACAAGTTACATATTTTTGTTAGAATATCAGCAATTTTACATTTCAGTTCTTTGAGAACTCTCTGGTGGATGCCACCTGGACCTGGATGCCAGTTTTGATTTTGCCTCTTCAGTGCAGAACTTCATCTTTTGGCTTTTTTCACCACTGTTTGCCTCAGTTCCCCAGACTCCTCTCTCTGCCTGCTTTGCCTGTCTCAGTCTGTTTTCTCTCTGTGGATCCATGCTTTTCTGTCTCTCAAAAGAAGACCAAAACTTATCTAGCCTTCAGTGGAGTGGACAATAGTCAAAGAGCTTTCACATACCAGGATTCATCACTTTACATTTCCATCATTAGCTGCTGTTGGAGGAAAATTGTGAGTCATCAATTTCCCAAATAAAAATGGTGGCTGGCATGGCTGGTGGTTAGTACAGAGCAGGAGTAGGCAACCTAAGGTCTGTGGGCCGGATCCGGCCCAATCACCTTCTCAATCCGGCCCCCGGATGGTCTGGGAATCAGTGTGTTTTTACATGAGTAGAATGTGTGCTTTTATTTAAAATGCTTCTCTGGGTTATTTGTGGGGCATAGGAATTCATTCATATATTTTTTTCAAAATATATTCTGGCCCACCACATGCTCTCAGGGACAGTGGACCGGCCCACAACTGAAAAAGGTTGCTGACCCCTGGTATAGAGCATCTTCTTTCTCTATATCTTTGCTGGATCTTGGGAAAAGCTCTCTGGATGATCTTGAACTGTGGTTCCAAAAATCCCAGACTATTGTCCATGATGACTGGGGATGATTAAGGTATGAGTCCAACAACAATTGAGAGGCCACTGCTCCCCAATCCATGATTTTGGGATTGGATCTTGCCAGTTCTCTATCCTGCATGCCTAACAAAAGAAGAGAAATAATGAGATTATAATCCCTAGTAGAATGTGGCCAGCAATGAGAACAGCGCCTGGTATTTTCTATGAGAAGGTGGTGCATAGGGCATCCCCAGTTATAATACGCAATGAAAAAAGGGCACACTTGCAACATGTAATAACGTGTGATTGTGAAGAACTGAACATATAAATGGTAATACGCTAGTACAGCTCGCCAGAGTCAGCATTTTGGGAAGGAAAAAGAAAGGCAGTTGAAGGTTTGGGTGCGTAAGATCCATTCTGAGGAAGATATGTCCATTCAAGTCTCTGAGCTTAGTCTGAAAGGCAGGGATTAGTGTCTTCTTAGAAGTAAATAGGCAAGAGAAAAGCTGGAAAGCTGAATTGGGGACAGGAGAAGTAGAGGGAACACTGCACTTGGGTATACGTTCAGTAAGGAGGGGACTGATCTTCTGGAAACTGAAGAGAGGGATGTGGTGATCCCCTGGATCTGCTATATTACTAGAGGAGCCCCAGGATTGAGATCTATAGAAGGTTGGGAAACTGACAGAAAGTACCACTTTGTTTAAGAACCCAAGTATTAAGACCTAGGTTATAACACCTATACAATTAGCTTTAGAAACTGAAGTGAAAAGAATCTGTGTGTTTACTACCTTGTTTAGAAGCCTGAATCCAACAAATATATATCTAGTTAGCTGTTTCTTGAAAGAATTCTATCTATTGACACATCCTTTGTTTTACCAATTCTGTAATGTAGAATAAAACCCTTTCCATTTTTAACTTCTCTAAGTCTCCAAGTACCAGAGTTTTCCTTAGAAAACCCAAAAAAGTAAGCAGTAGTTATGAGGGGATTTGCCTCACTCACCCTCTTCATTTATAAATTAAATTTTCCATTTCTGATAAAGAAGTGTCATGCTGTTGCTCGAAGTCCCTCTTTTCTAGCATTTCAGAGATGGTTTTCCCACCCTGCCTGGACGAAGCATCACTTTGTCATTCTAGGAGAAGCATTGTCTGTGCCTGAATGCCTTAAAAATAGGCAGGATGAGGTCACATGCCCTTAATTCTAACAAAGAAATGGAAAAGCATAATAAAATAATTAAAGAATGCCAGGACTGCAGACCTCCCTTGAGGGCTGACCAATTAAGGCCAAAGAACCATACAGTAAAAACTAAATACACAAAGCCTATTAATATCATCCAGTAGCTACCAGCTTTGCTGGAAAACAATTGTGTAAAGAATTGGTTTCACAGCTAGGGAAACCCTATAATTAATCATCGTAATCATAAATAGATTCCTTCACCATCACATATCCTATATTTAATCACCATAATCATAAATAGATAACTTTTAAAAACCTATCTTATGACTCATTGGAAATTCTGGTGGCTAGATATTCTGATTCAATTCATATGACCCAAGCAGTGCAACAACAATTGATTCTACACAGAGCAAGCCATCTTTAAACACTTCATTGGGAAGTGTGTGCGTAAGGGAGAGGTCTTGTTTTTAGAGCACAAAAATGAGGTTTTATTTTTACACAGCAAAGGACATGCTCACTGGAGTTTGGAGAGAGGTGCCACACTTTAAAGCATTATCTTCTGCATGGGATATGTAAGGTAAAGGTAAAGGTACCCCTGCCCGTACGGGCCAGTCTTGACAGACTCTAGGGTTGTGCGCTCATCTCACTCTATAGGCCGGAAGCCAGTGCTGTCCGCAGACACTTCCGGGTCACGTGGCCAGCGTGACAAGCTGCATCTGACGAGCCAGCGCAGCACACGGAACGCCATTTACCTTCCCGCTAGTAAGCGGTCCCTATTTATCTACTTGCACCCGGGGGTGCTTTCGAACTGCTAGGTTGGCAAGCGCTGGGACCGAGCAGCGGGAGCGCACCCCGCCGCGGGGATTCGAACCGCTGACCTTTCGATCGGCAAGTCCTAGGTGCTGAGGCTTTAACCCACAGCGCCACCTGCGTCCCTTTATCGGATATGTAGATGGGAATAAAACATCCTTTGAGACCTACAATACAACAAAAGCTTACACACGTACAGTTGGATTCCCCACAAACGGCGTAATCCTATGCATGTCTATTCAGAATTAAGTCCTGCTGAGTTCAGTGGATCTCACTCCCAGAAAACAGGGGATAGATTTCAAGCTAAAGTTAGCAGAGGTGGATGCCCAGGACAGCTCTTTTGCTCCAGAAGCAAATCAAGGGGACTTGTATGCCTAGTTTCTGAGCTGGTTTCATAACAGCACCATAAGGGCATTCTAAGAGGTGAAGCAAGGGCCAGGACAGAGAAGAGGTCCAGCAGTTGGTCAAGCTCATGAATCTAAAGGACGAAAGGGTGAGCAGCTAGCTTGTGGGACCTGGGATGGCTGGGGAGGAGCAATGAGAATGCAGGAATAAGTAAGGGTCAAGTGGGTCACAGGGATGAGGGAAGGGTTTGATGAAATTCGCATTTAAAGGTGAATTGACATACTTTGCAGTTTTTGAAACTATAGGAGAATTGTAAAACAGACATTCACTGAAATTCACACTTTCCCAGTTTTGCAGTGCAGTTCTCCAGCCAACATGTATGGACAAAATGCACACACTAGGATAAAGTGTCCATTGAAATGCATGTATTAATGAAAAATAAAATATAAAAATGCATTCTTTTAGGGGAAGCTGCTTTGCAGAAATGTGTATATTAGGCAAAAAATGCATACAAACATACTGCATATTCACACTGAAAATTCACACTGAAATGCTGGTGAATTTTCATGAGGAATGATAAAAAAATTCCCAAACTGATATGGAAATGGGGAGAATGGAGCTTAAGATAGGAAAAACGAGACACAGAGAGAATCTGGAGTTGACAGATTCATCTACCCCTGGTGGGCTGGCAAAGCTGTGAGAATTAAAAGGTCAAAAAAGGAACATTAGCCTCTTAATGTCTTAACAAGACATTAGCCAGGCTCTTCACCATTTAACAATGAAATTTCCCGGGTATGTTGAGGTCTCTATCAGAAGAAAAACAAACAAGCCCAACACATTGAAGCAAATTTAGATTTGACTTTCAGGATAATTCAACTTTCCTCTTTGTGATATCTAATAAGGCTCCAGTTTTAATTGCATACTCTTTGGAAGAGAGCACAAATGAATGTCCAAGAGGAGGAGGCTAATCATCATAGGGATGGCCGTTCAAGATCCACAGAGTGCTTGGGAGACAGATCTGGAAGAAACCTTTCTTGTTCAGCCTGGTTATCTCTTTGAGCCTCTGCAGCCCACAAAACAATCTCGGCTTCAGCAGGACTCTCTAGATGTTGAGGGCCTCCAATTCCAATCAGCCAGCATAGCCAATGGTTAAGAATGATGGGCGTTGTAGTCCAACAACAAATGGAAGGCCACAAGTTAGCTACCCCTTCCCTACACTATCCAAAGAGCAATGCTGTTATCAATACAATTCTATTTCTTCCACTGCATTCAGCCAGTTTGGGGAAAGGGGCAGATACATTGTCCACAGGGAATACACTCTCTATGTTAGTCCTCTTTACAATTGTTTGGTGCATTGTGTTTGGAGGTGGGACCAGAATATGTCAAGGAAGGCAGCCCAAGAACAGGTGGCATCCCTGAAAATGTACATTTTTCTCCTTTTGGAGTCCAAACCCAGCAAGCGACAGATAGTTGCTTTAGCTGAAACTTGCATCGGCTATGGGCAAAATTAACCATAGACAAAAGAATTGCAGCTGTCTGTTGATAATTGATCATTTCATGTCTGCAGTTTCAGCATACTTATGAGAGGCCGACGCTTGTTTGGGCCCTCAAAAACCCGAACAGGTTGCTAATGTACTGTGTTGTTGTTGTTAGTGTCTAGCTATGAGCAATGTATGTCGTTCAAGTATTTGGAGCCTAGCAATTTTGAAAATGAGTTAGTGCCCCTTGGATGGGGGGGGCGCTCCTTTTGCAAAAACCCATTTTGCTTGAGGAATGCTCCCTTGTAAAGACTGGCGAGACAAATAAGGCTGGAGCACCAACCAAATGTTCAGAATGACATTCCTTTCCCAGTTCCCATCCTCTTCAGATATCCCTCAAGCTCCATTAATCATGCTATGGTTGATCTTGTGCTACGAGAGCAAGACATTTGCTTAGGGAAGCAGCAAGACACCATGGCTGGAATTAAGGAATCTTGCAAACAGACTGCAGCAAATGTATTTTTTCAGCTACTCCACTATTTCTGCCTCTTTAGACGTGACTTCAGATAACATTGAGTATGGCAACCTCTAAATAGACCGTCTTGTTGAGGCTCAGTGTCACTCCCTTCCTATGAGAATTCTCAACGGTGGTGTAGGCACAGTGGAGAGCATCTTGATGAGTTGCTATATTTCAATATTGTGCTTTTATTATCCAATTAATTAATGTTGTGTTTTTTTAAAGGATATTTATTACTTTTTCAACATTTTCAACACAACACTACAAATAAAAAGGAAAAGAGAAAAAACAATACAATGTTGTTTCTTTGTTTGTTGTTGTTTTCCTTGTAGCCCAATACAGCTTCCATGATTTCTTGTGCAGTCTTGAAAAATAACAAATTTATCCAGCTGAAGTTGATCCATTAGGGCACATAGAGCTCTGCTCCACCAACCTCAGCCTCCCATCAGACACCCCCATTTGCCTATGGCCTTACTTATAACCAGTCCAGAGGGGCACTGGCTTCTCTTTCCTCCTCCTTAGTTTTAGTGTTGCCCTAGTAATACTCAGAGGGAAAGAGGATGGGGTCAAAAATAAGATCAGTTGGCTCTGCTTGCCATTGACTCTGGCTCGGTCCACAGGCTCCAGCTGCACCTGCTGTTGGCCTCCCTGCCATCTACCACACCAGTCCAAATGGGCCCCAGCCACCACTGAATTTAGCCATTCATTAGTGGGATCCTAAACAAGAGAAAGGGATCTTATACCACTTGAGGGTGGGACTTTATTTCTTGATGGAACTTTCCCTCCAGCTGCTAAGTGAAGCAACCCAATTTGGCTTCTATTGACTTTTTAAATTTTTTAGCACACCACCTAAATTTAATCTCCAGCCTTGTTAATACAAAACTGTCTAGTTTCTATTCCACGTATACAGTGTTTGGAGGCAGGGATGGGCTGGATGTGGGCAAATAAACTGAAGTTGAATCCTGAAAAGACAGGGGTGTTATCTGTTCTGAGTTCTCACATCCAGGAGATGGCCAGTCCAGGAGAGGGCTTTATTCTCTAGGAAGGAGCAGGTCTGCAGCTTAAGGGTGCTTCCTGGATTCAGCACTGTCACTGGAAGGTTAGGTCACTTCAATGGCTAACACATTACAGTTGCTACATCAGGCAGAATAATCATTTGGTGGTCTGCCAAGACCCTCGGGGTCTTGTGGTCTATGGGAGAAAATGTTTGGGAAGCACTGATCTAGTTGTAGAAATCTCATGGATTCTATCCTGACTTGGAATCATAGAATTGTAGGGTTGGAAGGGTCATTTAGTCCAACTCATTATTTTATATAATTTGTGAGTATTGATGGAGTGACTTGACCCTTTGGGACCTATGGTGTTAAGGTCCAAGTTTTGTTCTTCGTCTTCTACATATACCTTCACAGTATCAGAGGTGCTGATTTGGGCTTCAGATTGTGGGTGTTCAATGGCACAGCGTGACATCCTGACTTGTGCCATCATGTGCACATGATGTTGGGCACTGTGCTTGGCCTCTGCTGGCCACTACTGCCCACAGCCTTGCTTCTGCTGGCCCTCTGCCTCTGCCATTGCAGGGCCTCCGTTGGGGCCTGTTGGGGCCATGGAAGTGCAGCCTGGCTTCCGGGAGTGCATCAGTGGGCACGGTGGGCCTTGGTGGAGGCCTTGCAGTGGTGGCCTTGGCCTGGTCCCCACAGAGGCAGCTGAGGTGCAGGCGGTGGAGGCCTTGGCCTGGTTGCCGTGGCTGCAGCGGCATTGGGATGAGTGGCCAATGGGCAGCAGAGCACACATCTTCTGGAGGAGACCCCCCCCTGTTGTGGGAACTCAAGGGGAAGCCAATTGAACAAGTCTACAAATTTCAATATCTAGGAATTTACTTCCAGCATAATATGGGATGGAAAGCGCATATCACATACTTACAAAATAAGGGCAAAGCCCTTATCTACGCTCTATTACGCTTTTTCTTTACAGAGGGGGCTATGCATGTTCCATCTGCCTTAAAAGTTTATAGTGCAAAAGTGGTTGCAACTATGGCCTATGCGGTCCCTTTATGGGGCACTTTTGTAAACCTCATGCCTCTGGTGACATTGCAAAATCTTTTTCTCAGACGCCTTTTGAAACTACCCTCCTGTGTAAGCAACTCGGCTATTCGCTTAGAACTTAACATCCCCTCCCTAGAGATTCTGATGTGGAGACATGCCTTTAATTATTGGCTGTCACTTTGGCATAAATTGCCCAATTACCATCTTATTCAGTGCCTTTGGAGAGATGAATTTACCAGCCCATGGACAACAAAAATCCATTCCAAACTGTTGACTTATGGAATCTCTCCTTCCGATATACTAAATTTAGATCTAATTACAGCAAAAAAGGTCATCAAACAAAGATTGGAGGAGGTTGATTTGCAACAAAATCTTACTACAGGTGGAGGTACATGTTCCCCGATAAACCAGGGCATTACATTTATGTCCCAGATACCTCGATATCTGTCTACCTTATCGGTTGTGTCGCATAGATTCGCTTTTGCTAGAGCCAGATTTAATGTGTTCCCCTCAAATGTGCTGAGCAATAGATTTCCTAACGGTAAAACCTCTGTTTTATGCGCATGTGACAACAAATCAATAGAATCCCTTTATCATATCTTGTTTAATTGTCCTTTATATATTGTTCCCTGATCAAGGATTCTGAGTTCAATTATTTTGGAAACTGTGGCTAAACCACCTGAATTACATCTAGCCTATCTACTCCAGGACATTGACTCTTATAGAACATTACAGGTTGCCAGATTCCTGAATTCAGTTCTTTCATATAAAAGACTTCATGGAATGCTGCATGACTATTAAAAATCTAGTAAACTCTATCCACCATCTTTATATTCAAGGCCACAATATGGTACATCTAGAGATTGTATGTAATGTGAAGGAGATTATGCGTTGAAATATTTTAGTTGATATTTTAGAATGTAAAATGCTATTTTATTTTATTTATTGATTGGTTTTACCTTGTGGGCTTATAGCCGAATAAAGTAATATCTATCTATCTATCTAGACCCCCCCTGCCTAAAAATAATATGGGGGCTGAGGCACCCATGGCCCTGTGGAGATAACATCTATGCACAATATAATAGGTGGACAATATCATGGTCTATAGGCAGATTGCTGGATTAGTAAAAGCATCTGAATCATGTTTATAAATAAAAAGTTTAGATGCCTTTATATTTCAAATATGGAAACTGTAGATTGTCCAGCTACAATCCTACAGAGCCAGAGTGGCGTAGTGGTTACTGTCAGACTAGGATTTGGGCCACTTGGCCATGGAGCTGACTGCGTGGGTGACCCTGGACCAGTCACTGCCTCTCAGCCTAGCCCACCTCACAGGGCTGTTGTTGTGTGGATTAAATGAGGAGAGGGGGAGAACCATATATACCACCTTGAGCTCCTCTGAGGAAAATGTGGGATAAAATTACAAACCAACCAACCAACCAAATGCTTGTGTGTGAGATCCATTAACTCAGTGGTGCTTACTTCTGCATTGGCATACATGTGATTATTCTGTTAGATTACTTTGATTTGCTTAGATGTCAGAATATAAATTTCAGGATTTTAACGTCAAAATTCTGTCATTTGACCTTACTCTGAGCCCTGTGAAGAAAACTAAAATGCTTTATGTGTGTTCTGCCAAAGCACATAAAAAAATTGGTCAGACACTGAAATGTAATTATGGGCTGAAAAGCATCTGTATGTAATGGTGACTTCAATGCCAGCTGAAAAGCAGATTTGGTCTTGAAGTTTGGGGATCAGATTACTTTGAAGAGTGACCTGAGACATGTGACCAAGGCAAGAAGGGTGCCATGCTCACTTTAGGTGGCACAGGCCCTTGTGGCAGCCTTGCCAGGAAATATAGCTTCCTTGACATTCCCTCTTCTGCCCAATTATTAAAGTTGTGAACACTGTGCCTGTTTTTCTATCAGTCCACCCTATTCATTCTCATCCAGGAATCCTGGGAAGGGGTATGACCCTGCTGAAATGCCCTCCTGCAGTAACAGTGGTGGAAAAGGAGGGGTTTTTTTGTCATTCAGCCCTCATGGAGGCTCAGGATGCTGGGGCAGATCAACTCTGTATAAAGTCTAAATTTTCATATAGGCTTCAATGAAACCGATGTGTTGTTCAGTTCCTTTCATATCAGTTAGCTATCGTTGAAGAGCCACAATAGTTTCCCACAAATAACTCTGTAAGCCAAGTTTCAATTAATGATAAAAAATAGTCATTAGCTTGCTAAGCTTTAATTACCCACTATTAAGCTTTCATAGTAGAGG
This sequence comes from Podarcis muralis, assembly GCF_964188315.1. Classification (NCBI taxonomy): domain Eukaryota; kingdom Metazoa; phylum Chordata; class Lepidosauria; order Squamata; family Lacertidae; genus Podarcis; species Podarcis muralis. Next base: position 59,131,915 of record NC_135666.1, read on the forward strand.
GAAATGGGAATTAAGGTTTTTTTACTTCTATGCTGACAGTTCTGAGTGAAAATGATACGATCGCTCTCCCGAGTCCCCTCCCATTCTTGGTAAACAAAATTTTGACAGCAACATTTTCAAAGGTTGTGCACTTTTCAGGGTTGTTTACAAAAGTATGATTCTCCAGATGTAAAGTGAGATTCTGTGACATTCTGCACTGTTTGCCCAAGTCCTGAAAGTTAAGTTGAGCGGCTTCTATGATGTTCCTACTTTTCATACTGCTTTATACTTATTCCCTACCAACTCAAGAAGGATTTGTCACACATACCTACATAGCTCCATACTAGTGATGCACAGAACAGCCCTCTTTCTTTTGCTTTTCTCACTACATGACTATCTAGCCTACATAACACAGAGAGAGCGTAATGGTCCAAGCTGCTTAAGCCTAACAGAACAGAGAAAAACAAAATATCCTACTTCCTCCATCATTAGAGGTGGGCTGCACATCACATCAGGGGTCAGGTAAACTGTACAGTGGACTAATTTCTCCATGCAGAGAGTCCTACTTTCAGGCAAGGAAAAGGCACTATCAGAGTTCAAAGACATATTCCAGCCAGACAAGACACCCAAGATGGCGCTGGTGGTGCATCGATAGGGCATCAACCTCAGGCTGCCCTCAGCCCCCCTTCCCACCCCTGACTGCCTCCTTACTTACAACCAATCAGGGTGTGTCTCTGCCTGTCACTGGCTCTGTGGCCGCCTACTTGTTGGTCATCTTCTGGAAGGCTCTGGAAGGACAGGGACTTGTAAAACCAGCCAGCTGTACCAGTTTAGAACCTCAAAGGCATTGTCTCTACAGCAGGCGTGGCCAAACTTGGCCCTCTAGCTGTTTGGGGACTACAGTTCCCATCAGCCCTGACCTGTTTGCTAGGGATGATAGGAGTTGTAGTCCCAAAACAGCTGGAGGGCCAAGTTTGGCCATGCCTGCTCTACAGGCAAAGAAATCTGAAGTGGGTAAAAAGGTTTCCTCTCACCACATCTTCCTTGCAGCACCAAATTGTCAGGATTTAGTGGCATTCAACTCATGGAGGTCTTGATGAAAAGTTAAGATGGGACTCAGTGGAGCTTATTTGACCTTATTTCTCTCTAGATAGGGCGGAGGTGATCGGATTAATGCTTCCAACCATGAAATGTTACTGGTTTACCCATTATAATTACTTTGTATGTGGAAAAAAAGAGGAGTGGAAATAACAAACAATGTTGATTCATATCACGGGCTTTCATCTTCTTGGCTTTAGGCATTATTGCTCTTTGTGTTCTTTCCTACAGTATTTCATTTGCACTTGTTCCATGTTCTTCCTGTGATGGAAGTCCCATGAGAAGCACTATGTCATGTAAATAATATACACATTGCAGTCTATTATTTTGTATGGTTATTAATCCCTGTGGAGATGAGAACTTTCTGTTTTGCCTTAATGCAAAATCCATAAGCATGTTGCCTGGCTGAAGAAGGAAAAAAGAAATTTTCTTCTTGGCCCAGACATATGTTTTATAAAAACGATACAAGTACACCCATGAGCTATGTGCCATTTTCAGCTGCTGGATCCAGATTTCTCTGAAAGGTCTTTATCTCTCTGTTGGGTAGCATTTAAGCCTGAGTATGCTTGTAGTCATAGCAGTTCTTATATAATTTAATTCTACATATGGGCTATTTTATATTTCAAAAACATGAGTAAAGAAATCTTATGATTTATGAATTCATTTCAATCCTTCCTTTATTTTCCTTTTCCTAATATATGCCAGTATCTGCCAGAAATGCCCTTCTGCGTTCTGCATAGGACAACCAAGGGAGTTTTGATACAAAAGAAGAAATGGGAATAAACTGGACAGCAGAAATGGCACTATTCAAAAAAAAAGGGGGGGGGCTTCTATCTTAAGGTAGCCATGCTGGAAAAGGTGATGTTCCAAGAAACCACTGAACAACACTTCATCAAGAAGTTCAATCAATCACTTGTGGATTGAACTGGACCAAGTTCTTTTTTGAAATTGCACTGCATATGTTAATTAGCTTTTCAATGCCAAAATGTCTGCATTCTAAATAAGCACTCTCAAGTACACATGTATTACTGTTTATTATTGTGCTAATTACATAATAAGTAATTTTATTACAAAATTATCACTGTCTCTGTACTTTCTACATTTCATTTCCCTCTGACCTCACTATTTACGATTTCCTCCTGCCCCACAACCATGTCTGAAACACGTTCGGAGGTAAAGTAAGTGGAGCATTAATGCGCATAACAACTGGTCATCTGTGCACATTCTCCAGACTTCATGGAGAATGTGCACATAATATGCCAATGTACATAATCAACAGGCCCTGGGTAATGTGCATATCTTGACTGCATTTTGTACATTCTCTGGCCAAAGATCCAGGCTATGAGATTTTATGATAAAGGGTGATATATAAATTTAAATAATCATAATCATAATCTCTAGCAGGTCTTGACGAATCTCCAGCAGACCTAATACATTTTATGAGTCTTTAGGGCGCTCTTTTTTTAGGATGCGGGTGGCGCTGTGGGTTAAACCACAGAGCCTAGGACTTGTCGATTGGAAAGTTGGCGGTTCGAATCCCCGCGACGGGGTGAGCTCCCGTTGCTCAGTCCCAGCTCCTGCCAACCTAGCAGTTCGAAATCATGTCAAAGTACCTTCCAGCGGGAAGGTAAACGGAGTTTCCGTGTGCTGCTTAGAAGCAGCTTAGTCATGCTGGCCACATGACCCGGAAGCAAACGCCGGCTCCCTCGGCCAATAAAGCAAGATGAGCGCCACAACCCCAGAGTTGGCCACGACTGGACCTAATGGTCAGGGGCCCCTTTACCTTTACCTAGGGGGCTCTTTGCTGCTGTTTTCTTGTTTTGCATTCCAATGATTATCAAAACAATTCAACAATATATTATTCATTTATTTACTTGTGGTGTTTCCTCCATTAACTAGTACAGTGGTACCTCGGGTTAAGTACTTAATTCATTCTGGAGGTCCGTTCTTAACCTGAAACTGTTCTTAACCTGAAGCACCACTTTAGCTAATGGGACCTCACGGTGCTGCCGCATCGCTGCTGCATGATTTCTGTTCTCATCCTGAAGCAAAGTTCTTAACCCGAGGTAATATTTCTGGGTTAGTGGAGTCTGTAACCTAAAGCGTATGTAACCTGAAGCACTGTACAGAGAAGGGGAGAAATGTCTTCATTCAGGAGAATCACTGACTGGAAACAGGCCTGAGGAGATGTACCATGTGATCCTATTCATGCCTACTCAGAAGTAAGATCCATTGACATCAGTGGGACTTTCTCCCAGTTAAGTGTGTATAGCCAGAGTGGCTGACCTGTGGCCTCCAGATGTTGCTGGACTCGAACTCCCACCAGTCAGGCTTGATGGGTTATGTAGTCCAGTAACATCTAGAGCACCACAGGTTAGTCACCACCAGTGTATAGAAATGTGGCCTCACAGCAATTAAGCAGGATTTGAGTTGACTAGTGCCTCTATTAGTACTTAGAAGTGTGCACATGTATGTGATTTTGTGTCCAAATGTCCCAAACAGGCACAAAATGAGTGATCTTCCCCTGGCATCCTGCAATTCTCCTCACAGTGAGAAGGAAGAGCTTGAGAATGACTTCTTTGGGGGAATTGTTTTTCCAATTGCTCCTGGCTCCTCCCCTCCCTCCTTTCCTTCACTTCTGCCACAATCTGGTAAATTAGACCTTGTTCCTTTTGTCCAGCCACGCCTGCCTTCAAGTCATTTCCATGCCCTTGATTTCTGTCATCCAACCAGCCTCTTACTCAGCGCACTCCAGTGATCCTCAAAGCAAGCTGGAATTTTCTTTTCTTTCCCCTTTGTTTTTAATTGGCTTGGTAAGTACACCACAGAGGATGTTTACTTCGGAAGGAAAGGCTGATGTGCATCTAATAGGAGCACGGCGGACCTAGTCCCAGACTTTTAAGAGAGCCTAGAGGGGCTTCCATGCCAGAATTCCATCTCTGGTGGATGGCCTGCTGTGTTCAAATTGATTCCTGCACAGTGTCTTGTGCTGATGAAAGGGATGCATCCCAGAGAAGCTCTGTCATCGGAAGAAACCGTACATGTATATGCATAAATGACCTTGAAATGAGTACATTGAGGCCCAGATCATGCCTCAGCTCCACACAGATCTCCAAATTAATGATTTTACCAGATACCACCTCTCATGATAATCATGACATCACTTAGCTACACCCTGATTAATATTCCTTTCCTAAAAACTCTAACCTTAAAAGAGAAAACAATAGGTGACATGAGTGGTAGAATGCATCTTCTTTCTCAAAGTAATTTTTACATTCCCACATTTGGGTGATTTGAGAACGAAACTTGCAACAAGCTTTTGTTTTAGGCACTGTTCCAGCTAAAGTTCGTTGCGACCAAGTCCCACTAAAAGCAAGAAGACTGAATTTGACCAAGTTGTTCCCCTGGTGCCAACAGGAGTCACAACTTGGGCAATACACATTCTAAACATTAAGAAATATATTTCCCCATATGCATGCATTTTAATTTATTAGCTGTGTAAAAAATATCCCTTAAATTTAATCACCCTCATTTATATCTTGGCACCCTGCAAGCTGTGGTCAGGATAACTGTCATTCTGTATGTCTAAGAAGTCATGACATAAATTCTGGTTTCCTTTGGGGGGGGGCGGGGCAGTTCAGTGTTACATGAAACTTCAAAGAATATTTTCTTTGCCAATCAAAATATTGAGCTGGTACATTAGTGAAAATCCCTGCACACACGTACGCACTTTAATTCCAGCCCCCACTCCAAATGATGGAAGATTCCTCATAGTTATTCAACAATATTTTCCTAAGAGGTTTCTATTTCTTTTAAATCATCAGGTGATTCACTGCTCTGTTTCTTATATCATAGGCTAAAAGGTGTAATTTCAATGCTGTTGTTAGGTTTTGTGGTGTTATTTTTGAATACCACAAAACTGAAAAGAAAACATTTAAGAACAGAAAATAAAAAGGCTATTTTTTTACAGTGCAGTCCAATGTTCTGCACTTAAATTAAGTATAGATATAATGTAAAACCACAGCACTTTTTAATACAAGAATCAGTGCTCTAGGGTTAAAAGCTTGTATGAAAACCTGTAACTTTTCAATGCTTGCCCTTTCATCTACTACTGCAAACAAAACAAAGCAGATAACCGTGATTGGTCAGGTCATAGTATATATATATATATATATATATATATATATATATATATACACACACACACACACACACACACACACACACACACACACACACTTTGAGAGTATAACTGCTCTCAAAGTTATAAAGTTCCAGGCTCTGAATATAAACTCTGGTTGTTCATAATGCTTCCATTCAATGTGAGGGAAATAATTTATGGATATATTTTAATCAAAGTTGGTGAATACTTTCTTTAATTCCACCCCCTCCTACTTTTGTTGCAGCTGTGATGGCAGCCGTAGGGTAAGAAAGGAGGAGACAGGAACAGGAGTCTTTCTCTTCCTCTCTCCAACTTCCCTCATCCCATTAGTGGGGAATATTGCAAGGACAGAGCACCAGATACCTTGGGAAATATTGTTTCCCCAAGGCACCTCAAGGCCTAGTATCTGGGGGAAATTCCATGCCCAGGGTGCCTGGTCTGCCTGCTGCCCTTGCACCATTCTGTACAACAGGCATGCTGGAAGTGTCAGCATTGAAGAGAGAGACATTGAGAAATTCCTCTTCTAAACCACTGGAGCAGCAGCAGGGAAAAGGAGAGCGGCTGAGGGGGAAAGGGGGAAAGTGTGAGAAGTTGAGGCTGCTGCTGCTGCTGCATGAAGGAGGCTCATGGCGGTGACTTCAAGTATATTTAGAACTGGGGGGAAAACCCCACAACAGTACATTGCCCCCTGAATATTCTCTCACATTTTGCTTGTAATGACCGCTCCCCGCTTAAAACGGGGGGCGCCCTTTGCGTGGACGCGTGCATCCCCTAGATCTGGAGCGGCTCCAACAGCATAGGCTTGGCCTTGCCTTCCCTCAGGTGGGATACCTGGAGGTCTCCGCCTACCTCAGTCATTTGCCCAATCCCACCTGGGGGAAGCGTTGCCAAGGAGACCAGGCCAGGTAGGGGAGGGACTACCTGCCCACACAATAGAGGGAGGATCTTACCTGGGAATCGTCACCACTTGCCTATTTTGACAGATGCATTTGGAATTTCACAGTTCTTTTGGATTTCACAGTTCTTTTAAATCAGTGTCGTTTTCAGTGGTTTGGGGAATGTTTCCTTTGAAAGTGCTCTGGGGTTTCTCAAGGAGATAATCAGTAAGAATGAGGGAACTTTCCTGAGAGACCTCTTGTCTGCTCCTACTGATCTTCTACTGCAATGTGCCACTGCAAGGGAGTGTTGGGTATATGGTGCAGGGCACACTCTCCGTTCTCGCAGGACAGAGGTGAGGGCAAAACTTGTATATCCTGAACCTGCGTCTGGAATAACACAGCCTAGATTCCTTGCATTATGCAGTGGTTCTTCGGTACATCCTTAGACATCCTAAAAAGCGTTCTCTGGAGACAGAAGGTTGGGTGGGGGGCTCCTATCAAGTTGTCATCCTTCAGCTTTGGCAGACCTAGCTTGAATTCCTTTTTTGCCACGGCACACTTTAATAGCTCTTGGCACCTTCACCACCCTCTCTGCAGTAAAAAGGTTGATTAAATAATGAGATTGACCCAGTTCTTTATTTGGTTGAAATCAAAGCCTAATCCAAAGCTTTGCAAGAATGTAAAATGGTGTTTTTGGAGTGACTTTTAGTGAACTTTGGCTGACAGGGTGCTCTTTCTTTTTTTCTTTTTTTGCTGTTCCAATTCTTGCAGGCCCAGGTGTGTGATGCCCACAGCACAGTAATGGGTGAACCATAGAAATAAGACCAGGGCCGGATTAAGATGTTTAGAGGCCCTAAGCACTTAAAAGATTTTGGTGCCCCCATAGAAATCTAAACAATAATAAACTGCAAAATAAAATTTTATTTTTCAAAATGAAACAAAACCTACAGTAAGATGGAAAATAATGTTTATTTCTGTATACTTTCTCAAAACTAATCTCACGTAACACATCCGCTCCTATACTTAGTAGAGATAAGGCGTCCAGTCTGCCTTGTTGCATTGTTGTTCTGTTGGGAATTTTAATATCCTTCAACTGAAAAAATGAACACTTAGCTGAGCAATTTGTGACCATTAATGTTAAAAATCCACAATGGAGGATTTCTGTGGTGCCCACCCCCTTCTCTTGATGCCCTCAGCGTGTGCTTCTTTTGCGTAATGGTTAATCCAGCCCTGAATAAGACGTGGGAGATTTGTATTGGGCAGAGGTAGACCACAACTTTATTGATTACAGATTTAAGTAAGTTTTGGCCAAGGCACTGGGTATTTACCCAGTATCAACCAGCCTGACTGCTGGTTGATATGTAGGGGGGTCAACCCTGAGCTATGGGGTCCCACTAACATGTGGGACATGTAAATATTCTTCAGATATTTATTTTGACAGAAACCTCCTTTATGCTGAGCTGAGGGTGGGGTTGTGCAGACCTGTTCCTCCACTACCCCGACCAGTCTCTGTTTGATCAACAGCTGTGGGCCTGCCAAGCAGGTGGGAGGAATTTCTAGGGCAGGGCTGAGCAATCCCAGAATCCGTTGAATGCCCAGTCAGCCCCACCACCCTCAGGTAACAGCAGCAGCATGAGACCTGAGCCCAGCCACTTTTTATGTAAATTAACCCCTTATATACAGTACACACATTTTGGAGTACCTTCTTTTGATGAAGAACTGTGTTGCAAAATATGAAGAAGTGCACATTTCAAAGGATAGCTGCGTTCCAGCTTGTGTATTATTTCAGGAGATTCAAATTAGATTCACATTAAAATGGGAACCAAGCTAATTTTCTCCTCAGGCATATTTCAGTGTACGGTATTTTATACTTTGGTGGTAAGCTGCCTTGTGAGAACCATGCTGTAAAAGGCGGCATGAAATAAATAACATGATTTTTGCTTTGTTATTAACTCAGCATCATGTGCACAGATGTTTTACATGTTTATTTCGGGTTTGATATGTGCTCACCTACAGCCTTCATCTATTGTGTCACTTAAGGAAGCTGATAATCAACACTGAGCCATTTGAGTCTAATTTCAGAAAGCGTTTGAGTCTCATTTTGGAATATTCACTCTGAAAATGAGGCATCTTCCTTTTTTATCCTGGGCATTGAATAAACACATAGGGTGATATACTCAAAGTAAAATCAAGTAAAAGCAATTATTTAGTTGGATAGCAACCAGATAGATGGGGTGAAAAATATAGGTCAGTATGCCCCATCCTAGATCAAGGCATGAGTATCAGAGAAAAAAATCCGATCTTGTGAAGAAATTAGAAGCAAAGGATTTCAAAATAACTCCTAGGGGATAGTTTTACACTTGTTGTTTCTGTCTTTCAAAAAAGCTGAGATGAATAAGGACCCTTTGTCATGTTAACGATAAAGACGAGTGTGCAATTTGCTGTATGAAAAGGAGATACAATAGGCCACTTCCTGCAGATGGGCCACCATCCTCCGTTTTGCAGGCTTCCCTTAGTGCTGTGGAATGGCGCTTTCATGTGTGTGGTACAACTGTGTAGTGTTTATTCAACCCTTGTGTATTCACATGAGTTTGACACTAATCAACAGTAATGGCATAATAATTACAAATCCGTACAGGGAAATAATGTTCACCGGTCTCGGAAAAGTGCTGCTCGGTTTCAGCCTCCTTCCTCGGAGTCCGTAGCCTTTCACAATTCCATTGAATTCTGGCAGCTCCCCAAAATATGTTAGTCATGAACTCATTAAAGATACAACAGGGAACCCAGCACTCCAAACACCCTCCTTCCCCCAGCATTCCTAAATAATACCTTCCGGAATGCTTATCTTACATTCCATCTCATTATTACTTTGGGCACATTTACAGAAGTGAAGAGATAAGCAGAAGCTACAGGGAAAAAAATTCATTCAGATTATGCCACTGTGCTCCAAACTTTATTTTCTGTGTATGAATGGAGACTTAGCTGCTGCTTCTTTCTGTGATTCAAGCCACTTTATATCTTGCCTTGCAGCTGAGTGCACCCCCTTCTCCTACAGGGAATGGCATCACACAACGTATCCTGTGAGAAAGTTGATATGGGAACCCTGCGGGGGAAGAGGCCAGTTCTCTCTCTTTTCTCCTTACTGCTCTGGGTAATCATGGGAGGGAAACACCCTTCCGCTTCCTTAGGGCTCACATTCCTATCATTGCTCTCCTGCTCTTGCATGCCCGGTGCCCAACGTATGGAGGAAAGGGTAGGGCAGCCCTTAGTGAAACCCACAAGCCGACCCCTGACTCCTCCCTGTGTTTTAGCAGAATCGGGATCCGCTCGCAGGCTTCTAAAAACAGCCAGGAAGGAGATGGAATTGCCAGGTTCGCCTACCAGCTGGCTTTGGTGAGGATAATGTAGCAGCAGAGGAAGAGGTGAGGAGTGCAGAGGCCTCCCAGGGAATGCAAGTGGGGACAGGGAAGCAATACTGGCTCATGGACGGTGCCAACTGAAGACTGCTTCCCCAGCTTGACGGATATTAATAGGGGCTCTTCCTCTCATTAATCTGAGCAAATGGTGAGAGGATAGAAGTGGGGCTGGCTCAAGGCACTTTGCAATTCCCCATGCAAAAGCCGGCCAGATTGGCATTTGAATCAACACTGGCAACGGGATAGTGTCTTCCACCACTCCTCAGGCAGCAGGTCAGATTAGGGGACGCAGGAGAAGCCAGTTGGCAACAGCATCCCCTCCAACATTCCTCAGATGAAAATAGGAACATTCAGCACTCCCCCCTCCACTGACCCTCCTCGAACCCCATTCTGATGTATCCCTGCCCCTGCAGAGCATTTCTGATCAGAAGAAGGGACAGTGTCTTCACCACCACACCAACACTTGCCTCCCATGGTCCTGAGAAAGCTCTTTCATCTTGATTTTATTTTATTCTTTGGTAGAGTTACAGAAAGAAACGCGCACACCAATAGCTAAACTTTAGAAAGGGGCAAGATTAGATGCGGACACACAAAGTATTTTTTTTTAAAAAAAAATCATGACTGCACTCTTCTCTACTCCCCCAGCAGCCGCTACAAGCTGCCCAAGGGAGGAGGCTGGCAGCAGCAGCAGCCATGGAGAGGCCACAGGGTGGTCCATTGCAGCTATCATAGGCAAAGCCGCTGTCGTTTATCCTCCCTGAGCTTGGCAGCGGTGGTGCTTGAGGGGAAAATAGGGACATTCTGGGATCAAATCAGAAGTCAGGATGGCTTTTGTTATTCTGGGACTGTTCCTAGAAAATTGTGACACTTGGAGGGTATCCCCCTCAGCATCTGCCACCAGCGATAGTTGGTTCGCTTCACCTGATGGTGGGGCCAGCCCTGGATACAAGATTCTTCCTCCCTCAGTGGTCAGTCTGAGCTCCATGGGCACTGAACATGCTCAATATTGATTGGGCTCTTTGTGGGGTTCTTCTCCCCTTTAAGCCGCTCCCCTGCCAAGATGCTTTGTACTTCTGCAAACCTTACGGTTGTCCCAAGTCTTCTCATACTTCCCACTTATGTGTGGCTGCAAATAGACAATAAGATAAAGAGTGGCAAATATGGACACTACAACCCTTTCACCCACTAAATAAAACAACAATTTTATGCAGTGTGGTACATTGCCACTTATATCAGCTTAGACCCAATATAGTGGTACCTTGGCTTAAGAACTTAATTCGTTCTGGAGGTCCATTCTTAACCTGAAACTGTTCTTAACCTGAGGTACCACTTTAGCTAATGGGGCCTCCTGCTGCTGCCGCGCTGCAATTTCTGTTCTCATCCTGAAGCAAAGTTCTTAACCCAAGGTACTATTTCTGGGTTAGCGGAGTCTGTAACCTGAAGTGTATGTAACCTGAAGCATCTGTAACCTGAGGTACCACTGTATACCTGACAGCCTTGTGACTTCCTCGCTTTGCTTAACTGTGGACTAAAAAGTGTACCTTTTCCCCATCTCTCTTTAAACTAGGAGCAATGCACATTTAGACATTTATAATAGGGTTTCATTTCTGTACTAATTCTGCAAAGGCAATTTGATCTGACAACTTTCTCATTCTGAACCTTTCATTCAATTCATGGAGACTGTGTGCTTCTTTGGAGAAAGCAGGAAGTTCCTCCTCAAGAATCCCTCAGTTCTTTCTGGTATTTTCCTCCTGGGACAGAATCAGCAAAACACTGTCCCCAAAAGCCCTTATAAAACATTGTTAATAGCAGAGATTCTATAATGACAAATAGACTGGAGACGGAGAGTTTTGGATGAGTCATCAAAAATTATCCGTGCCTCACTTTAAATGCTTGCTAATCAACCATGGCTGCATGATGGGCAAACAGAGGCATGAGTAACCCATGCTACTCGTCATCAGAGTTTTGAGAGCCCTCTGGAGAGACCCACGTTGATGCTGAATACATCTTGCTTCTGGGGTGTGTGTTAATTAAAATGCTGCATGATTCACTGACTCCTGCTGTTTCTCTGCAAATGTGGGCACGATACACTTACATTTTCAAGCATAAAAAATACTTCAGCTAATGCCCACTGTCTGTTTTTATCAACGTGTAAACCTAAGGCTCCGTCTCATTGTAAAATGACCTGCTTCTCCAATTTAAGGTTGTTTCTTCTTCAGTGTTATAACATCACACATCAAAGAATCATAGAATCAAAGAACTGTAGTGTTGGAAGGGACCTGTAGGGTCATTGTCCAACCCAGTCCAACTCCCTGCAATGCAGGAATCTCAGCTGAAGCATCCATGACAGATGGCCATTCAACCTTTGCTTAAGAATCTCCAAGGAAGGAGAGTCCACAAGGAGTTCATTCCACTGTCATACACCTCTTACTGTCAGAAAGTTATTCCTAAAGCTTAGTTAGAATCTCATTCTTATATCTTGAAACCATTGTTTTGGGTTCTACCCTCCAGAGCAGAAGAAAACAAGCTTCCTCTATCTGCCATGTGACAGCCCTTCAGATATCAAATTGTCTACATGCTATCTTTTGGTTTTAAGGCTCTAATATGAATGATAGAATAGCAATGTGTTGTTATAAGTAAAGGTAAAGGACCCCATGGCGGTTGTTGTTGTTGTTTAGTTGTGTCCGACTCTTTGTGACCCCATGGACCAGAGCACGCCAGGCTCTTATGTCTTCCACTGCCTCCCGCAGTTTGGTCAAACTCATGCTGGTAGCTTCGAGAACACTGTCCAACCATCTCATCCTCTGTCGTCCCCTTCTCCTTGTGCCCTCCATCTTTCCCAACATCAGTGTCATCTCCAGGGAGTCTTCTCTTCTCATGAGGTGGCCAAAGTACTGGAGCCTCAGCTTCAGGATCTGTCCTTCCAGTGAGCACTCAGGGCTGATTTCCTTAAGGATGGATAGGTTTGATCTTCTTGCAGTCCATGGGACTCTCAAGAGTCTCCTCCAGCACCATAATTCAAAAGCATCAATTCTTTGGCGATCAGCCTTCTTTATGGTCCAGCCTAAGTCCTGTCAAAGGTGACTATGGGGTGCAGCGCTCATCTCGATTTCAGGCCATACCTTTTAACCTAAGGTCCCTGTTTTGAGGCAACTTCTGTACCATCAAACCATGGTTTCTGATCTTGACTTGTTTCTAATAGCCATTGGCAGGGCATCACTGGTGGGGCTGGCCTAGCTTCCCCATGCCATGTGCTGCTGCCATTTACCAACAGGGAGAGGGTAAGGTAGGAGGGGACATGGTGTGATGCAGGCACCGTCACTGCTTGTATTAAAACAACAACATAGTTTTAACTAACTGTTGGTACTGGTTCAGATGTAACAACAGCACACCATGACTAGTTTAACCAGGAAGTTTCCAACCTCACTGCTGCTGCCCTGGAGGAAGAGAGGAAGGGGGAATACTCAGCCCAAGACCTGAGGTTGTCCATTCCCCTACCAATAAGCTATATTTATGCCCAAAGCATAAATTGTGCTGATAGCAACACATTACAGTAAGGATTATGTGTTGTTCTCGTAGTTTTTATTCAGACATGAATGTGTGTGTGTGTGTGTGTGTGTGTGTGTGTGTGTGTGTTTCCATATATGGGGAAAATTGATCTGTCCTTTCTGGAATTTGTTTTGCAGTTCCAATACTCTACAGCTATCTTTCAGATAGCTATCTTTCATGTATTAATGTAGTGTGTGTGTGTGTGTATACACACAAACTACAGAACAGATTTCTATGCCTGCAAATCCATGAGATTGGAGCATGTAAGTCACCTCTCAAGTGCTATGGAATCCCTATAATCTTTTGTTGTCATCAATGTCTTCAGTGTCTGGACTATTTTTCCGATCATTTTCTTGTAAGAAGGAATAGAAAGAGAGAGAGAGAGAGAGAGAGAGAGAGAGGAAAAAACACCAACCCTCCACATTCATTGTGCAAATAGCTACCTTTTGTGCAAAAGAGTTTGGGAGAATGTGATGCCAAGATGAAGGTCTACCAGGCTTGGTACTGAGAGGTGGGCAAAGTATACCTGCCAGGAGAGACACCTCAATGCCTTCCACATGCGCTGAATCAGGAAGATTTTGGGCTTTAAGAAGGGCTTTTCCATAAGTAACCAAGTTAAAATGATGTTAACACAGATTCACAGAAGAATGTGCACCAGACCCTGATGGAAGAAGGTAGATAAGAGATGATGGTCTGGATCCTAACAAGCCCTATACTAATGGAAAGACTCCTCCTATTTACAGTGGGAACTGAGAACCAGCAGAGGCGCCGGTCTGAGTCCATGGCAGCACTTACACTGCTCTTCTTTTCCTCCCGCAGTGCCCTATGCTACCTGTTCTGCTGCTCTGGAGGGTCCTGCCACCTCCCAGAGCAGATCTTCTGCAGGCAAAGGGGATGCAGTGTGAATGGGAGATTGGTGAAAGTCCCTCCTCTTCCCCCCTCTTCTTTTTGCTGTCAGGAGCATCCTGTGAGCAGAGCTCACCTCTCGGCATGTTCCCGTCTCCAGAATCTCGACAAATATTCAATGCTGCTCATGACTGCAACCATCATCTTCTATGCAGTGTTCTAAATGGCATTCATATAAAGGGTTTTAAGTAGAAAAGATGGTTCAAAATGTAAAATGTAAAATGTAAAATGTAAAATGTAAAATTGTTTCTTTAATTGGGCCTCACAAGGTCTACATTTCTGTTGCAGTTGTATTTGACAAATCCTAATGGCTTTAAGTGATATGGAGTGAGAAAAAGCTGGTGCTTTTATAAACATCGTAGCTGTTGGCATAGATTGAGTGACACGTCTTAATTATTTTTAACCCGAACAATGAATAAGGATGTCAAACACAGATACGAACTTTCCCTGCAGCGCAAGCTTTCTCATTTATTTTCTTGTAAGCTGCCCAGGGCAAAATAGAATGGGATAAACAAAGAAAAGTAGGACTCAAGGCTTTTCTTTCCAGCTATGTGACCCATGGGTTTGCAGTGCGAATGGGAACAAATGAATACACCAACAGCCCTTACGAGATTTGCCCTAGTTAGTGATCCCTTCACCAAACCAACAGCTCCTCTGGGCTGAATTCATGGTATGTAGAAACTCTCACTGTCATGATAGCTGCATTCGCCATTGACCTAGAGCAGCAATATCCATTACAATTGCTGCAGAAAACACTGGTGTGGGACGTGTGCTTGCAACCTTGAACCCCCATGTACATATAAGGGGGAACCTGGACCCAGTCAGGGCTCTCGGATCCGCACTGCTACTCCCCGTAGTAGCTGAAATGTATAAAGTTGCTCCTATTTTATCGGAGTAAGTTGTCATCAGGAAATGAGAAGCAACTACTGGGGTCTGACGTCAAAAACAAGTGGGAACATTGAGTTGAAATCCCCAAGTCCACCACCCTTTTCTCAAGCTGCAAAGCTGTGAGGGCAGTAAGCATTGCTTTCACTCTGATTTGGCTTCATGATAACAGGAGACTTGTGGGTGAAACCCCATGTAGCATCAACTGCAACTGTGACCATCACGACTACCAGAATTGTAAAATGGGTGGTGGCAGCATTGAAAAGCAGTGGCGTAGCGTGGGGGGTGCCAGGGGTGCCGGCCGCACCGGGCGCAACTTCTGGGGGGGCGCGCTCGCTGCCTCCGGAATCGCCCAGAGCCCCATGGCAGCGGCTCTCAGCGCTCGCTGCGGAAGGCGCGCCAGGCAGCCCCTCCTCACCGACGGGCAGCGTTCGCCTGCGGGGCTCGGCCAGCGCGCAGGGCTGGCCGCATGGAGTTGCCGGGGAGCCACCGCCGCCTGCCATGCCGCCCTGGCTGCTTCAGCCGCGTCCGACAGCCGGCTCGAGGCTCCTTCCGGCCAGGTCTCCCGATGGGGTGCTGCGGGCGGAGGCTTCGGCACCAAGCGCCACGCTGCCCACCCGCCCCGACGGGGCCCGCCCACCCGTTTGCCCCAGAGTAGAGCCGTCAGTATTAATGACCATGGTTAGGGGTTAGGGGGCGCAAATTACTTGCCTTGCCCCGGGTGCTGACAACCCACGCTACGCCGCTGTTGAAAAGGGAAGCAAAAGGATGGTTTCAAGAAACAACCTCCCAATAACCCCCACCCTTAAGTCACTACAGTAGTAAAAAAAAACCCCGAGCTTTCAGCTAAGCTCTCATAAACTCTATATATTTGACAAGTGGCAAGGATTGACAACCCTTATGAAGTCTGTTTAAGATTAAGCTAGATTAAGCAAATTGTTGAACTAGTAGGTTTTAGATGTGATCATCACACTATTAGGACTATGTTCTCATGCTCCTAAGTTTAAACATGCAGCTACTCAGTGGTGGGATAAATGCACTTTGCGCATGCTTAGATTTGCACATGCACTTTATTATATCACAGATTTGAGAAGGGGTCAGGTCCTAGGGCTGAGCCTTGGTGAGCCATGCCACACACCACAAGCCCTCTCTCCGCACCGTCTCATTCATAAATCTCTCTAATTAAAGGCAAGAGGGTTCGCTTGAGACGGAGGATGGAGAGTGGCATACCTAAAGTAGCAAGCAGCTCAGTAGTAAAATTACCATGAAAGTGAAAGCATATCTTCCACACACTTGTTTTTGCTCACATTGTGGTAACTCATTTTGCATGCATGTTGTTCCAAAAAGCATGAAACAACATCGTCCAGCGACTGAGATAATTAGTTCCTCCCCTGCATCCTCCTGGTTTACATATTTGACGGACCACATAAGTAAATTCTGCCAAATATTTTTAAAATGGCCCTGTTTACAAAACTAGGGCAAAATTGACCTAAATCTTGTAATTCAGCATGGGGTGTTTCCATCTCTCCTTTCCCCCTCAGTAGATTGACAAGTGGAAGTGAAAAATTATAGGTGCTTTTTTAAAAAGCACTATTCAAATGTAAGAATTCATTCCTCTGATCTCTACTTACAATCATGCTAACACATTTCAAGTCTGGAAAAAAAATATGCTGTGACAACTGTAACAAATGAAGACAATTCGTCAAAATTATTTTTAATGGGAAAATTGGACAAGTGACCACAGGCTAAAATGGGGGGGGGGGGAATTGTTGCCTCTTTCCTGACTCCAGTTTATAATTTCAAGGGCATGAAATACAATTACTTCTTAAGGATGTACTACATGCAAACCTATGTGTACCTGCAGGAGCCCCTCATTTCCAGAGGCACTCTGGGCTTCCCAGACAGAAGTGCCTCCTCTTGGTCTCCTTCCTCAGGGTTCCTAAGCCAAGCCACTCGCCCTGCAGTTTTGCATTTTCCTCTAATGGGGCAATAAGAACATGGTAGTTCTGGCTGTTTTCCTTCCTTGTTCTCCCTGACAGTGCCTGCTTTTCTGCAGGAAGAACAGCTGACATCAGAGAGAACTAACAAAAAGCAACATCTAGGGCAGTGGTTTCCTTCTTTCTGTTAGTATGTAAATGCAGGGCATTTTAAAAGTTTGGAGTGAAATTTTCAAGGCTGCTGAGAAGAGTTACAGCAGAACCAAGTCAGTCAGTACGAACAAATGCTATTCGTTATTTACTTATCCCATCCTTCAGAGAGGGGGGAGCTTCCAGAGTTTTTGTTCATCATTTTTAATCCTAATCCAAAAATAGGCTGGGGGACTATCATCCACCTCTAGCTTTCATAGTGTAGCATTTATTGGAATAAGCATGTTTCATTCTGCCACAGCAAACCTTGAGCAATATTTCCCAACAGTAGTGTTCATGGTGTCTATTGTATAATGGTCCAGAGAATTTGCAGCATGTCAACTCACTACAGTGGTACCTCGGGTTAAGTACTTAATTCGTTCCGGAGGTCCATTCTTAACCTGAAACTGTTCTTAACCTGAAGCACCACTTTAGCTAATGGGGCCTCCTGCTACTGCTGTGCTGCCAGAGCACGATTTTTGTTCTCATCCTGAAGCAAAGTTCTTAACCCAAGGTACTATTTCTGGGTTAGCGGAGTCTGTAACCTGAAGCGTATGTAACCTGAAGCGTATGTAACCCGAGGTACCACTGTACTCAGTGTTATTAGCTTTCTGGTGAAATTCAAGGCTGTAGCTATGAAGAGTTAAACTATGGACCTTGCTCCCACAGGAGGTAGTGATGGGCACCTACTTGGATGGCTTTAAAAGAGGACAATTTCATGGAGGATAAGGCTATTAATGGCAGTAGCCCTGATGGCTCTGCTCTGCCTTCACAGTCAGAGGCAATAATTCTTCTGAATAGGAGGTCCTGGATACCTGAGGAAGGAGGAGCCCTCTTGTGCTCAAATCCCGCTGGTGGGTTTCCCACGGGCATCTGGCTGGCCACTGTGAGAACAGGATGCTGGACTAGGTGGGCCATTGGCCTGGTCTTCCATGCTTTATTTATGTTCTTATCTACACATCTAGAGAACCCACCTGCTATGAAATGTTTGGATGCCCCTATAGAAAACACTATGTGCAGGAAGCTAGACTCAGACCTTCCTCTTGACATCCTAGCTTTTTTTATGTGAAGGGAGATTCAGAGGGACCCAGTCCATATTTCATTTTGAAAGTTTTTTGGGGTGATGTTCAGGGGTTAGGAGAGATTTCTTAAGCCTGACCAGGGTGAGGCAACATTCCTAATGGAAAATGGGCAAATGACTCTGCGCCATGATGTTAACAGGACATCCTCAGCAGCCCCCCTTTAAAGCCAAGAATTCCCCTGGCAATTATTCTGCCACTTGAGGGAGAGGGTGGGCAGGGGAAAGAAGTTTGCCTAACAGTTCTCAAATGCACCCCTCTTTTGTGAAGGTAAGCCTTTCATAAAAATATAAGAAATTTCTCTCCATCTCTCCCAACCCACCCCAATTCTCTGAAAATGAATTTACACACTTTTGTGGGAGAATAGCCCTGCAAAAAGAGAAGGGGGCATATTGAGACCACCCTTGGTCCATTTATTTTTAGAGACCTCAGCACTTAAGGGGAAAGTTGCCTATACTAAATTATTACAAAGAGCAAATGTTATAGTCTATGGGAAATGTAACAGAAATAGCACATACAAATGACCAATGGACTTATTTTGTCCTCTGTAAGAAGCAGCAATCTCAAAACAAAATGGGACTCATCCTCCAACTCTCTGTGTTATACATATATCACAGACACTCTTAAAAGAAATATCCCTATTTGCATTCACAGTGTTTTGAACATACAGGTGTAGACCAGCTGTGGCTTATTCCACAGGGATAAAGATGCCAGATCCGCTACATTTTATTATCTCTTCCTCTCAGCACACATTGTCCCTCAATAAAGGGGGTGGAAAGAACGATCTTAAAAGCTGGGTGGTTACAAAAGCCATAAAAAGTGTGGTGTGAAGGTGTAGGAGACATGTCTGATACGGAAGGCAATGGAGCATGACGTCAGTCATTGTGGTTGGCTGAGTAGCAGAAACAAAGGTCCTCTCCAGCAATACAACCAGAAAGGAGATACATACCAAATATTATTGTGGATGAGGCCAAAGGACCCATTTTAGGGGTCTCATCAGCCTCCTCCAAGCAAATATTTCTAACCCCTGCCCACCAGTTGAATCAGGACTGGAAAAATAAAATAGAATAAATAAAGCTGTGTTGATAGATGTCCAGTGTACTCCCTGTTCATCAGATTGATCATTTGGTGAGTGGAGAAGGAGTGATAGAGCTCCTCCCACATGGAACAGGTGAAGAGGTTCTGTGTCCCTCGATTTGTCCCTCTGTGTGTCTCCACCAGCGTGTGTCTGTGCAAGAGTGGCATGTGGCCGCTGCTTCAATCTCTGAGCTCACCTGGGTCATTGGCTGAGCTGCTAGATCCACAGGGCATAGCAATGACCCACCACCCCCTGACATTCATTGGCTGAAGTGCTCTGATGTCACAGAAGGTCTTGAACATTCTAATTACTACAAGTTTAAACTGTCTGGGAAAGGAGTCTAGGGAGAGAAGTGCAATGAGCTATTGATAGGAAGAAATGCAGGGAAGTGTTTGAATAAGGTGTGTGAGTGGCTTGTGGGGATGAAAGTGGTATGTGGAGATGGTATAACATTATGTGTATGCAAATGAAGGGAGTATAAAGGTTGGGTGTGGCTGTTAAATGCAGCATACACTTCATATAAGCAAATGTCTTGCCTTTTATATTGAACACTGCTGTCCTCATTGAGACTCCTGAGGTTGTAGAACTCATCCCTGGTTTTTCTATGGCTTCTTTTTGTGCCATAATCACGTTGCAAAAATGCTTCCAGATATCCCAATTTGAACTTGGCCAAACATGGGTGAGAACACATTCTCATGCCTGCCATGTGGCAGTGATGATGAATAAAGTGTACTTCATTGCCAACATTGCATCAAAGGAAGAGGGTCTCCCCTCCCCCACACCGCTGAATGGGAAGTTTGGGATAATCACATTTGGAGCAGAGATATGAACACCTGGCAGAAAACAATAAAGAATCACTTTCTCTTCCCCAACACCTGCAACGTGGTTCCCTTTGAGTGGAATCCGTAAGCTCCTGGGCTCCCTGGGAGGAAGGGTGGGACAGAAATGCAATAAATATAAAATATAAAATAAACAAATAATCAGTGTCCCCCTCTCAGCAATGTTTGTTACTTGAACGTATATTGAAAGTCTTGTTATCCCACTTTGCAGTCTCACACGAGTTTGAATTAAGACAAGATATTGTACAACATTTTTAAAAAGATTATCAAAATCACCAGAATAATAATAATAAAAAACTGTCCAGGGGATAAAACAACAAAGGCAGACTAAAAACAGAGTATAAGGAATAACGAGAAATCCACAGAGCAGCAAATTCCCCATAAAAGCAGCAAGAGTACATTACAGTCCAATAAATGCCTCTTATCTTATGGTGTTTGGGCTTGTCCACACCAGATTACGCCAGCTGTTGAGGCAGAGAACTCCATAGGATGTTCTCCCCATTCCAGTGTTATCCCAGACCTTTCCTGCTTTGAATCTCAATCCTGGCCATTTCAGACTTTCCAGGGATCAAAATACTCCTAAGGGTTTGGGACAGCACAGTGAAGGGGGTCTACTTTTTGCTCCAGTGTGGACAAGTCGTTTGCATTACTTTCTTAGTGTATAAAAAGGAACTGTAAGAGCAGTCCGGGAGCCACTTCTACCCTTGTCCACCCACCCAGCTGCACTGATTTCCCAGTGCGGCATTTGAACATTAAAATGAAAAATTAGCAGTGCAGTCCTGTGCATCTCTACTCAGAAGTAAGTCTTGCTGAGTTCAACATGGTTTATTTCCCGTTAACTGTATTGCAGCGGTGGGAAATATATATTTTTCTTTTTTAATATATATATATGTATATATATATTACAGTAACAAGAACAGACTGGCTCTGTTCCAGTAACAAGAAGCCGAAAACACCAGCCTGAAGATGACGAGTGAGACCTCGTCGAAACGTCGCCTAGACACCCCAACTTTTACACGGGAAGACACCCGAGGACACCAAAACCTGCATATATATATATATATATATATATATATATATATATATATATTCAAGATTTCTTGGTTTACAAAAGTATGTGCTATCTCTCTTTCTTCAAGTTACATTTTCTACAGATCAGTTTCATTTGTTGAGACATTAGTGTCACATTAGGAAGGGACGTTTGGGAAAAGTTCCTCAGGGCCCAGTCAAAAGGTGACTGGGGTTCCCCTTTTTTCTTCCATTCTTTTTTCCTGTCACTCTCTTATTTTTTTCTGAGCCACCCCCTTAGCTGTTGGATTACAGCCTCAATAAGCTTTTTACTAAAATCTACATTAAGGCTGCATTCTTCCATCCATTTACCTGGGAGCAAGCCCTATTGAATTTGACGGGACTTACTTCTGAGTAGACATATGTGGAACTGCACTGTCAATAGCCCTACTGATTCCAGCACATCATCATCGCCTGATGAACAACCCATGAATCAATATTGTTACCTAAATACATTTTGAAAGTGCAAGGAAGCTGGTATTTCCCTCCCCCGTCCCACACACAATGCAGCTTTCATAGCAATATTTTTAATCCTTTTTTCTCTGAGTCATTCTTAATTGGTATTATATAGATGTGACACCAAGTGTAACAAAAAGGAAAAGTAGAAGGAAGAAGCTGCATTTAATAAGGAATATTTTTAGTTCCAGTAGGATGGTTGTAATACCTGTTGTTGCGCTTTTAAAAATAGTCTCTCTGATGATTCATTTAGAAGTCCTCGGTGCATTCCTCCAAAAAAAACCCCCCACAAAAAAACCCTACTTCAGATTCTGCGTGAGAGTAAATATTCTCTTGAAACTAAGGTACAGAGCAAAGTAATTTAAGATAAAGTATTATTAAAAGGTGCAATTCCTGTTCCACACCACTGGCCAAATTCCTGCTGGGTGCAATGGATCTGAATAACACCCAAGGGTTTAAAAATCCATAATAACTTGTTGTCCATTCAATGGCCTGTAAAGTTTTGTGTATGGACAGCTAGAAAGAAATATAGCCTCAGGGCCTTTTAAGATGACCGGCTGGTAATGTAACGAATGTGTAGTTCATATTATCTGTTACACTGGGTGGTCTGGATATTGTCTTTTTTAGATACGTTTCTGTTTCAGAGATATCAGGCCATAATGCAAAGCTGCCGGGTAAATGTAATTCCTTCCCTCCACCTGGCGCAGGCTGCCAGATCCCAGTGGGTTCAAACCACAATTATTATTATTTATTAAATTTGTTTGTCACTTTATCTTGCCTAAGGCAACCTGTAGCGACTTACAACCAAACAAGACAGATATTGGCTCCTGCTTCCTGAACCAACAAAGGCTGCTAGATAACTTCACAGAGTTCAAGCTGGAGAAACAGCCGTGTGGGGCAAGACTGCTTAAACCTCTCCCTGCTGTTTAACGTGCACAAAACGTAATGTTCTGCATGCATTGAATTTAAAACTTCTGTACATTTTTTGCATTTGCAAAGCATAGATGTTTACATTGAGCAGAGAGGATTCACTTTGGCAAAAGCATCAGAAACGTGGGGTAATTTCCTATTTGAAAGTTTAGGCTTCAGGTAAGTCCCTCATCAGCAGGCAATTGAAACAGGAGAAGCTCTTGTGTTGTGGGACGCCAGCAGAGAGATTGCCAGCTCAAGTGTTGGGAGAAGGAGCTTCCAGCATAATGGTGTCCCTCTCTGGCACCAGAAAGAGAAGGACTTAACTGCATTGCCCGATACTTGAATGCAATGTGTTATTTTGCATTTTGTTTCTTAGTAACATTTACATGTAACTAGTTTTAAGACTGTTCTGCGGTAACTCTTTGAAAGTCATTCTTGGCGTGGAATGTTCATGTATTTTAACACAAGTCCAGATCTGGGATTCCGCTGAACAACTCTAACACCTGCCCACTGCTTTTCTTCCCCCTCTATGTTCCAAATGTCTATTTGTGGGGGCCAAGATATCTGGAAGCCAGCAAAGAGAGAGGAATGTACAGTTTACAGTGGTACCTCCGGTTATGAACTTAATTCGTTCCGGAGGTCTGTTCTTAACCTGAAACAGTTCATAACCTGAGGCGTGCTTTCGCCAATGGGGCCTCCCGCTGCTGCCGTGCCACCACATGACTTCCGCTGGCATCCTGGGGCAAAGTTCGCTGCCAGGAGTATCTACTTCTAGGTTAGTGGAGCTCATTACCTGAAGCGTTTGTAAGGAGGACGGTACGTAACCTGAGGTTCCACTGTATTGAAGGAATTCTAGCAGAATTTCACTCTCTTCCCCCACCAATATTTTGCTTAAAATCCCTCTCCCCAAATTAGTTTTCATTGTACAAAAGTTACCATCTACCTCTTGCTACATTTGCTGGAAGACAATATTTAGTTCTGCCCTGAAAATTCAATAAAGAATCCACCAAAGTAATTGTCACTGCTTAGAACAATTTAAATTTCCATTCTTAAGGAAATCAGCCCTGAGTGCTCACTGGAAGGACAGATCGTGAAGCTGAGGCTCCAGTACTTTGGCCACCTCATGGGAAGAGAAGACTCCCTGGAGAAGACACTGGTGCTGGGAAAGATGGAGGGCACAAGGAGAAGGGGGCGACAGAGGACGAGATGGTTGGATAGTGTTTTCGAGGTTACCAGCATGAGTTTGACCAAACTGCGGGAGGCAGTGGAGGACAGAGGTGCCTGGTGTGCTCTGGTCCATGGGGTCACGAAGAGTCGGACACGACTAAACGACTAAACAACAACAACAACAAGAACAATTTACATTATCTGACAGAAGAAGCGGGATGGGGGCAGGGGAGAGAACCATGCAGTATAATACAAAAGCTTATTGAATATACATATTGTGGCTTTGCTGATAATCATGCTTTGGTTGAAACCCATATATTTCTTATTATGTAAATATGGCATTTTTATTAAAAGATGTCACTTTAATTTAGAGCTTAAACAGAAGACATAAGCAAATATTTTCCCATTCACAGGTCATGGGCCCTAAAAGGACAGAAATAAATTCTCCTGATGAGTCCTGTCAGCATGTTGTAATTCTACCAGTTCATTTCCGTGAAATTAACCAGACTTGTGGATACCTATTAGTATACATTTTAGTATCATATTGTGGCCTCAAAGAAAATTTCCCAGGGATAGTTTTAGAGTATATTGTTGTGGGAGCACACATGTTCGATGATAGTGAAAGGTTTTACATGGTTTGCCACTGATCTAAAATGAGTTATTGGCTCATGAGATGGAAACATTTCCTGTTTGTGCCTTCGGTCTGGTTTTGTCCAACTCACTGATTTTATTGAGGCAAAGTAGTGTCAAGACAGACGTCGTAATAATTGATGAATGGCCACAGGGGTTACTTCACATGCAGCGTAGCCTGATCTCAATTTGCACGACAGATATATGATAATATTTATTTATTTGGCACTGTTACTGTGCTGAAAACTTTAGAAAGTACTGTAGGTAAGGCATCCTGAGAAAGTTGCGGCCTAAATTGTGAAGAAGGTTAAAAGCACATCTGATAAGTATCAGCTTGTAGTAACATGGAGGTGGGTTTTTTCACTGGGGCACCAGTATTGTGAAAATCTCCCCCTGATGAAATATGAGCGGCCCCAACAGCCCTGGTATTTCACCTGCTCTTGACACCACACCTGTTTAAACAATCATTCCCCTGATTTGAAGTTCTAGTAGTATTTCACATTGTACTCCACACTTGCAGAAAGTACTGGGGTTAGTCTTCAGTCTGTCCATGATCAAAGTGAAATCCCATCTGGATGGTTCAATCTAAATTTGTTCTGTGGCAATAACACACTTGACCAATAAAAAACCTGCTCTGTAAGATTAGCACTTACAGATTTAAAGACAGATAAAATCCACACAGGTAAGACTTACAAACAAACAAACAAACAAACACACTCTCCTCATCAGTGGTGACATTGCAGCCATGGCAATAATTGAATAAGGCAATGTTTGCAGTCTTGTTTAATTTATTTTGTGTAGGCTTTTGCAAGCATTGTTGCAAACACGCTTGATGTATGACTTTCCTGATTAATCATAGCAAAACAAAACATGTGCAAAGAGGGGAAGAAAGGAAGAATATACCTCTTACATTTTGATATGGGGTAGTTATTAGAGAGCAGTATTTGGATGAGCTAAGCCTGAGTCCTTACTTGCCTATCACTGGATGGGCAATTCACTATAGCTGCTCCACGCTCTACACAACCCTAATTGTGTGAAGTGGGAGGATGGGGCCACACCTCCTGGGCCCACCCTTGATGTCATGTCCCCATTGGCTCTAACCTCACCATCTGTGGGGAGTGCATCTGTTGGGAAAGTCTGAGCTATGTATGTAGGTTCCCTCTGTGAGGTGGAATCCTGTGTGATTAGGGCTCCATGCCACAGAAGGAGACTATGCATGTCTACATATGTGCTCTGCCAACCCATGGCCAGTGGGGGAGCAGGACCAATGTGAATGCAGTGGCAGGGGCAGGAGCAGATGTGCCCCCATTCTCCCCCCACATGAAGATGATGACATGGAGGATAATACATGAAGGGGACTTATATCTCAGCCTAATCAACCCCACAATATTGTTCTAAGGCAGGGATTGGGGATGTTGTTGGACACCCAACTCACATCATTCATCTATGTTAGCCATTCTGGCTGGTAAAGAAGGGAATCAGGGTCCAGTGCTTTCTTGAGGGCTCCATGTTTTGCCATTTCTTCCCTTCTAGGAATAGTGGTGCTCTCAGCGTAGGACTCTGGGACAGAGGTCCAAGACTGCAGAACAAGTAGGATTCTGCAGCTGTAGCAGTGATGGATGACCACATTTTAAAATAAGGGAAGTAATGCACACTGCCATCAAAAAAGATGGATGGGCATAAGACCGTTAAGTTCAGAGTTCAAAGCTATCCAAGTGCACTGGAAAATTGTTATCCACATAAAAAGGTACAACATATTCTGCCCAGGGCAACCTGCAAGTTGGCTTCTGTCCTCATGATCAACTGCAGTTATTCACTCCATTTTTGAGGTTCAGGCTGTGAGTACCATTCCATGTCTTGCTGACATGGCAGCACCCATGCACATTTGGGAGGCTCCAGCAAGCTCAAGAAACCCCATAAAGATAGTATAAAAATAGGGGGAAATCTAAAGAAGGAACATCTAGAACCATGCAGATGGAGCTAGCTCCATGGCTAGTTCCAGTGCTGGCTGACTCTTGGGAGCGATAACCAGAAAAGTGGGTTGAAGGGGCAATAACATTGAGTGACTCGCATCACATTTTGCACAGGTATCAATTATTGTGTAACAAACACTCCTAACATACTTGGTATATTTTAAGCAACGTTTCAGGATTTACTTACATTTTTAATATTCTCCACTTACTATATATTGTTATAGCTGCAATGCTGTCGTGTTTGTTTGTTTGTTTGTTTGTTTGTTTGTTTGTTTGTTTGTTTGTTTTTTTAAAAAATGCTGCCACCAGTCTTGGGATGGTGTTCCCAGTATCCATTTCCAGGTGTGTGTTCGCTCAGCATCCTCTCCTCCACGCAAAGGGATGGGCATCTGTGTTTGCTAGCCAAATTGTCTTTGGATCAATGCTTCCGACTCTCCAAAATGCCAAGAGTCTGCCAGAGCAGCCTGATAATCCTCTTACTGTTTCTGGTTATCTTTGTAAAGCAAACAGCTGCCAAACACTGCTAAAGTTTCCAGAGCTTGGGTGGGGGCAGGGAGAGAAAGCATCCTCACTCCAGATTTCATATTCACAGAATCCTTTCATGTCATCGACTCTTCGTATGTTCTAAAGCTCTTATGACATCTGTTGGGTGAATGCAGCTTTTTGCTGGTAACTCCCACCCATTAATCATCATAGAATAAATGTACCATTTTATAAATTAAAGTCAGGCCTCCTGAGTAGTGGCACCAATAAAACTTGTTTTTAAAAATAAGATCTTTTTAGGGGCTCCTACATATATGCCCCAAGTAGATGGAAATTCTGAAATCCATACACACAACGGAACTTACTCGGCCAGTAATTTCCCTTTGGGGACAATGCATACAGAGACAATTTCTCACTTAGAATGATAAAATGAACTGGAAGAGCTTGGGGAAACTTGCAGCTTTCACGTAAGTACGGTATTTCTGTTTCACAGAAAACGATTTTTTCTATAAAGCCCCTCCTCCTCCCAGAGGGGAGGTGTGGTGAGCGGGAGCCGTTCCCACGTCAGCAGAAATGCCCCCCGCTACGCGGGGTGGGGTCATATATAGGTTGTTTGATCCAATGCCTAAGCCAATACCACTCACATGCTGTAACCAATAAAGTTGTGGCCTTCTTTAGCCCATTATCCTAATATACATGTGTCCTTGTGTCTTATTTACCCCTACGCAGGTTGCGGGTCCTCCACTCACAAGCAGAAATATCTTCAGCCAACGCACTGCACCTCCAGGGGGGAAGTCAAACTGATGGAGAAACACAGTGCTTGCTGCCACTCACATTGCTTCTGCTGCATTAATTAGCAGCGCTGAAGTGAGATACCACCACCCGCCACGCTGGGGCACAAGCATGGGCAGTGTGTATAGAGATCCTAGGCTGCTCAGATGACAAGACTGCCCTTTTGGTCTCACTGATGTGGTCCAAAGGAAAGCAGAGAAAGACGTTTGGCACTAGCTTGGCTGCAGGAGTTGCCAGAAGGAGGCGTCCAAGACGCTGTCCAACCATCTTAGGAACTCCACTCCGGATTTGGGTGGGGTTTACTCCTTAGCCTTTTCTTCTCCCAAAGATGTCCTGCAATATAATTGGGTCAACCTTGGGTCTAGCCAGGGGAGGCGATGCTGTTCCTTGTTAACACCAGGCAGCAAAATGTGTTAGGCCTGATAGAGGGTCACATTATTAGGGTTGTAAGCTAGCATACTCCCTGACATGTCTGTGTTTCAATTATGGATTGTTATTTTAACCAAGGAGCATTTGATCCTGTGAACCTCCATCTCAAAGTGAAGTGATGCAGCCAAGACACAGATTTTTGTTGCTTGCGAGAAATAAGAACCTAAGAAGATCCTTGCTGAATCAGACCCAATACCCATCTAGTCCAGTTCACTGTTCTCGCAGCCATCAACCAGACACTGAGGAGAAGTCCACAGGCAGGAGCTCAATGCAACTGCATTTCCCCACTTGTGCAACTGGTATTCCAAATGCAGACAGAGCTTCCATGGCTAATGGCTGGGGTAGCCTTATCCTCAAAGAATTGTTCTAAACTCCTTTTAAAGTCATTCAGGGTGGTAGCTATCACCTCATCTTGCAATAATGAATTTCATAGTTTAACTACATGAAGAAATACTTCCTTTTGTCTACCCCAAATCTTCCCACATTCAGTTGCAAAGGATGATCCTGGGTACTAATAATGTAAAGGTAAAGGAACCCCTGACCATTAGGTCCAGTCGTGGCCGACTCGGGGATTGCGACGCTCATCTCGCTTTACTGGCCGAGGGAGCTGGCGTACAGCTTCCGGGTCATGTGGCCAGCATGACTAAGCCACTTCTGGAGAAGCAGAGCAGTGCACAGAAACGCCGTTTACCTTCCCGCCGGAACAGTATTATTTATCTACTTGCACTTTGACGTGCTTTCGAACTGCTAGGTTGGCAGGAGCAGGGACCGAGCAACGGGAGCTCACCCCATCGCGGGGATTTGAACCGCCGACCTTCTGATCGGCAAGTCCTAGGCTCTGTGGTTTAACCCACAGCGCCACCCGCGTGCCTTACTAATAATGTAAGAAAGAATAAAAAAATATCTTTCGTCTCTTTCTGCACACCATGCAGAATTTTAGATATCGCTATCATGTCACCCCTGACTTGCCTTTTCTCAACACTATAAAGTCCCAAATGTTGCAAATTTATAAATGTTGCAACACTATAAAGTCCCAAATGTAGGAAGGTATGAGGAAAGCCTTGTGACACTCTAAATTTCTTGGAAGAATTCATAGTTCAGTTATTAATGTCTTTGCCCAGCCGGGAGTATTTTCCTTCATCTTATGCAGAGGCTCATTCATCTTTCACAGTCCAACCAAACATTATCTTTTACATGCTACATATCATAAAAAATGTCCATTGCTTACACGCATGCCATTATACCAACTTATACTTGACCTGCTCTCAACTATTTTTCCTCCTGAGTGAGAACTGATCAACTGATATGAATGTTTGACATAAATCCTATTGGAGTATGAATTGGGATTCTTTATTTCACTTGAGCATCTCTGTACATAGGAGGGTGGTCATCTCATCAATGTCTTGAACAACACCATGAAGGCAACATATATCCAAAAGATTTCCCTGAAGATGACTTCCCTTAACTCTCCCTTTACCCTTTCATTTTTATGCTTCACAGGGTGTCAAGTTTGTTTTTCAGTTCTGATTGGAATAAGTCAAAATGACCTATGGTAGTTACTGTTTTAGATTAGTTTGGAGAGAGTACATCTGGCGGTGTCCAAAGAACCAAAAAAGTCCAGAACTTTGAAGCTGTGCTTCACAAACAACAGTTGTATGGGAAATAAATTTTTAAATGGAAAGGAGTCCCCAAAGTAGGGTTGGTTGGTTTGTTATTAAAAAAAATATGACATAGGAGCTTTTCAGAATAGGGAGGGAACACTATAATCACAGTGGGCTTTAGATCTGGGCCATTGCATCAGCCTTGAGGACTGGTGGTGGTGGTGGTTGTTGCTGCAATTCTTAGCAAATGGTATTTGTCAAGAGGTTTCAGTACTTAATTCCTCAATTAAGTTCCTCCCTTATGAACCTAATTGCCCCTTCCTGAGCTTCTTGTGCTGAAAGAGCAACCAACACGTGCAGAAGTGGTTAATGTGGCCAGTGAAATGATGTAAAGATAGATATAAACATTCTTAATCCTCCTGCTGGAAATGGTTGCACAGTTAATTAATAAAAGAGGGGAAGCCAGGGCTGCTTGCATGAGAATTTGTGGGACGAGTGCCCATTGTTAAATTAAGATCATCCCATTCACTTCTGAGCATTTTTTTCACTGGAGTTCTTGCTTCAACTTTTGCCGATGGATGTCAGCCAGCTTAAAAGATTTACAGTCTTCAAAAGCTGCTTTTACCAACATGTGGATCTTGTAAAGGTGTTCGATGGTGTTTAAGCAGCTTTAGAAGTAAATCCTGCCTTCTGCGCAAGTTCATTCCCCTCTATTCCCCTCTTAATTTGGCTATGGACTTGGCTTCTTTGTTCTTTCATGACTAATATTGCCATCTGTGACCATTACATATTGACATAGCAATGTAACATATTAAGCACAAGAAAACCCAGAATGCTTGAGCTCATCTGAGTATTTGTTACTTAAAGCCGGAGTCCTCCTTGCAACCACCTGAATCCTTCCAGGCTTCTCCAGGTTTCTAACAAACTGCAATCAATCAGGATGTTGCTAGGAACTTGGAATGTAAGGCCTCGTTTGTAAGGCCCCCTTTGCCCATATTACAAAAAAGCAAAATTCCCAAACGGCCCTCCAGTTTTATTCAGCACCATAGACTCATAAAAAAGCAGGATTCACATTTATGGCATTAGCTTAGCTACGACTAGGAGCACATCCCTTTGGGAGTTGCCAAAATCCATTTTTGAGTTGAGACCTCATAGATGACAGTAGCTGCACCACTCCCAACTCTGAACTATGACAGCTGCCTTTAGGAACTGGACTCCAGTCCAGCAGACGTTCAACAGCCAGAGAAGATGATAAACAAGCACCAGGCCATCTCCATGTCCGTGCTTGAGGAGCATTGGGGGAAGGGCAGAAGCAGGTGCAGGGAAGAAATGTTCTCTCTAAAAACATCTTGAAGCGGATGTGAGGCAAGGTGGAGGCTGAGACTCTCTGAGGAGATCTTGCATCCTTTCATTTTCCACAAGGGCATGGGCAAAGCCAAACCTTCTTTGACCTCACAGTCAAGAGCTGCAGCCCTGAACATCAGACATGCTCTTGTTCCACAACATTTTTACATCAGGCAATCTGTCTTTCATCAACAGACTCTCAGTGCATCCATTTAAACCTAGTAGTAAAAACTGGAAAATATGATGAGGGTTATCTGGTGGATGAGAGGAGCAACTGCTTTAACATCCCAAATTCACTGTCTTGCCTGTAGCAACCTGAAGCGGGAAAGAATAACCCCTTGCAGGAGTGTTGCATATATCCTACATTAACATGGGGGGAGGGCAAATGTATAAGATTTCTACTTCCAATACAGTGGTACCTCAGGTTAAGAACTTAATTCATTCTGGAGGTCCGTTCTTAACCTGAAACTGTTCTAAACCTGAGATACCACTTTAGCTAATGGGGCCTCCCACTGCTGCCACGCGATTTCTGTTCTCATCCTGAAGCAAAGTTCTTAACCCGAGGTAATTTTTCTGGGTTAGCGGAGTCTGTAACCTGAAACATATGTAACCTGAAGCGTCTGTAACCCGAAGTACCACTGTATCTAGAAACCTGATTTGCCACAGAAGCAGCCCAGACACAACTTTTGATTTCATAGTCTGCATCCACCATGGCTTCAAGTTCTGCTATGATACCAAACTCATGATGTCCCTTTTTTCTTCAAGCTGCCCAGTGACAACTGTTTAAGGTTGGGTTTTTATAGACTGTCAGTGGAACTGTGAGTGCACTAATTTCTGAGAACGCTTGCTATTTGTGGCCACTTCAAACTGGAAGGGCAATCATAGTGGCAACACCAGCCTTTAACACCAGCCAGCCTGGGACAAGCACTGAGGAAACCATTTGTGCTTGGCATATGATCACCATACATTTTGGGATGGATGTTGGTCCACACTTTATGCTTTTTTACTGCAGGAAACACAACAGCACAAGATCGGTATGGCTGCATCAAGGTACTTCTCTTAACTAGTGATCTTCTTGAGGTGATCCTTTTTGTTGACTGCATTTGCAACTTTATTTCAACATAGAATTCCGTGTTAAAGGGGGGGTGGATGATGGAAAATTGAAAGAACAGTGCAATAGCAAAAAGAAGGGAAAAGACTGAACTAGACTAACTAATACAGCATGGATAGCCACTATCCCAATACAAGAAGAGAAATGAAACACTTCCTGTTTAGTAGAACCTCGTTTGCTTGCATGGAAAAGCCTTGGTCAGGGAGACTTGGGTTAAATGCATGCTCAGCCACGAGGTTGCCGGGTAAATGTGGGCAAAATCATGCTCTATCAGCATGGAAGTGAAACTGACCCAGATCATCTCTGTAGATGTGTTTAGTGCAGAGGTCACTAAAGAGGCTGCTGCCCCCAACCAGGCCATATTGTGACAGCAAATACTTGCTCATTGTGTCTGAAGGTTAAACTCCTGCCAAACATTGTAATTAGTTAGGCCAATCCCTCTGCAGTCTGAAACAGGGATGGGGAAACCATGACATCCCACATGTTGCTGGACTACAACTTCAGACCATTGGTCAGGGTGGATGTGAGCTGGAGTTCCACAAACTTTGGAGGGCCACAAATTCCTTATCCTTGTTCTTACAGATAAGGATATTCCAGACAGTACAGATTTTCTTCCTCCTGAAGCCCTGTGGCATAGCTATGCTTGAGAATTTCAGTATCTGCAAATCCTGATACGGACTGGTCTGATTTGCATCACTCAGACTTATGTGTGAATTGGAACTTAGGTATTTTGTGTGCTTTAGTACTTCTCAACACTTCTTTTAACACAGTTAAGTGGACGTTTTGATGCAGATTTTTAAACAATGCAAATTAGAATGGAATGAATTTATGGTTCACACATGTGAAAATGACACAAACCAGAAATCTACTAATGTCATCGTAGGCTGCATCTGAAAAAAAAGTATTCTTCCACACAACTATTGCCCTGGATGACTCTGTTAGAGAGGTGGAAGCTGTGAACGGTTGTGCGTACCAACTCCTCTTGCCCATTTAAACTCAGGGGTGTGGTATACACAAAATATTAATTAGGCCTCAAAACTGAAAATGTTCAAAAGTCAGGAAATGCTTATATCGTGACTCATATTGCCAACCACACAGTCCATCCACTTCCCCTCAAGAAGGTTAAGTCATGATTTGCATGCAAAGTGCATATAGGGGGAAACAGATGTTTGCATTGGTGAGTGACCAGAACCAGAACACTCCGTAATCGCTGTGATTGGGCCATCTGCTTAATAGTAGCCTAAATAACATAGAGGCATTTCAGCAAATGTGTACCTTTCAATAAAACAAAAATAAAAAGATGGTGAGGAGTTTTTTTTAAGGCTATACATCCTGTCATGTTCCTGCATGAGAAATAATAATTCATCAACTAATTACCTGCTCACTACTGGACGCTTCCTTCCTTCCTTCCTTCCTTCCTTCCTTCCTTCCTTCCTTCCTTCCTCTACCTTCTATACATGCCTTCAAGGCTGATTGCAAAATCGTGATAAAGACAGCATAAAGCATTACAAAAAACACAACCTTAATATAAATTCTAAAAATAAAGCAACTTAAAATAGAAATACTCAGATTCCATCTTTTGACAGTATGTTTCCAATTCCATTTTATCAACCAACCCAGGATCATAATGACATGGTCCCAGTTCAAGCTCAGGTTGGATCTGGCTGGACCCTTTGCATGGATCAGGGCCCTCCTACCACATACAGGCAGCAGCTGTTTTAGGCGTGTCCGATATGTGTGCAACTGTGCATGCGTGCATTGCACCAAACTCAGAAGTGACACAAAAATGTCGCAAAAACAGGTAGAACGGGACAGGGCGGGGGCAGAATGGGGTGTTTGCAGGCTTTTCAGTGGTGTTTCAAATATATGTGATTTCACTTAAATGCACAGTGCCTTGGAACATAACCCGCATGTAAATTGGGAGTTGCCTGTACTTTTAAGTTAAATGTTGTGCAGACCTTCCTCCTGGAAGCCCCTACTTCTGAAATTCACAAGGTTCTTCCTCTCCAAATTAAAGGATGCACTAATGCTAATTGTGTCCTCGTGTGAATAGCTCAAGCATTATTTTGAGGCTGAGGTAGAGAGGGGTGCACCAGCCACATCACCGTCCAAACGAATCGGCAAGCTGAGTACAAAGCAGAAATGGATTGAAAATATATCCATGAAGAAACCCAGTTCTGCAATTAGCCATGGACTGTACGGCAGCAACCTTTTAACACAGGGTGGCCTAAGGCTGGTGGCTGCTAAATGGACAACCCTCTTCTCCTCCCTTTTTTCATAGCTCACTAGAAAGAAGCTGGAGGCCTTCTCTAATGAATGTGTGTGCTTCTCTGGGGACAAAATGGATGGTCTTGTGCTCAAAACAGTGTGGGCTTTTTTTGGTTTTGTTTCCCAGTTAATGCTGAAAAAAATGTGGTGTGTATATTTGAATGAAAGATTGTGAGAGCCCATAATAAAACTTTTTTGATGTTCATTTTAGGAAAATAAATAACTGAAAGAGTGAGGCTTAGGTCACATAAACAGATGGGCTTATTGCAAAGCTTTCAGACAGAAGGAAATAATAATAATAATAATCTGGCCAGGTATTTCTAGGCAACCACTATCCAGTTTAACCACGGAAAAACGGCATACAAATAAAATTAGGTTTGTATGTCTGTAAAATAAGGCACAAAGGGAGTTCCCTCAATGAGTGTAACTTGATACTGTCAGGTGTCAAAGGAGTGCTGTGAGAATCGGGCATAGCGTGGGGAGGGCCAGGGGGGCCATAGCCCCGGGCACATGATTTTGAGGGGGTGCAAACCAGTCACCCCCACACAGGGATCCCCATCCTGCTCTGCCTGCTGCAGGGGGTCTCTGGGGCCCAGAGCCTGGCCTTGCCATCACTGAACAGGCGGGCAGGCAGCGCAGCACCGCCCCATGAGCCTCTGTGCCCCATGCATGCCCAGCGTCATTGGCTGGGCTGCCACAGCGGGTTTTGTTCACCCTCCACACCCCACCCCTTTTCCTGCCCAGAGCATGTGCACCCCAGGCACTGGCCAAGGACACATTGCCACTGGTGAGAATGGAGAAGTTGGGAGTGAAATGTGTAACTCAGCACGAAAGGAACTTGTTAGATCATATCCAGGAGGAGCTTCCTGGCAGAAGAATACCTGCCACTTACTAGGATAGTGTGGAGCAGGGAGGTGGTGGGGTCTGTTGGGCTGCAAAGCCAGCCCTGCTCTTTGATCAGTGCCCCCCTGCAGCCCTGATCCTGTGCCCCCATCCTGCACTGCCTGAAGAAAGGTCACGGATCACCAGTTTGGGAACCCCTGGTGTAGATGTACCTAGACATCTCTCTTTGCTCCCACATCCAATTTCAAATTACCTGACCAGGAGCAAATTTCTTCATTGATAGCTCTGATCTCATCAGCACAATCACATGTAAGGAAGCAATGTGTTTAGCATAAGGTCTCCATTATATAGACAGTAGTCTTGAAGCTCCAGGGAAGGGCTAAGGAACGGGCTGATCCCGCAAGGCAAATGTGTCCAACAAACCCGTCTTTGCAGATTGCTTGAAACACAAATTTCTGGCAGGTCTCAAAACACAGTTAGAGGACTTTTACAGCTTGATGGGTCTCAAGTTGCACAGGTTTAAGCCCTTCACATCCACAAGGCTTCTGCTGCTGACCGTTAAAAACAGGAAAGACCTGCTGTGTACACTGACCAACTCTGCTAGATGCAGCCATCATATTAAAGTTTATTTGAAAAACCATCCATTCATACTAAAGTTGACAAGACCTGCAATTACCTAAGCACCTACCTTTTTAATTACCTCCCAGGATGGAAGACCACAAGTCTGTCCAGGTTTGCTTCAAGAAGAATTTGGGTCTATGTTTGTCCAAATAGGTCTGACAGGTGCGCTGACCCTGAAGTTGGAGGGAAAGATTTAAATCAAGCTGAAATGAAGTCAGATCTCATTGAGAGCCTGGAGACACTGCATTGTCTGGAGAGGTTGGCATGTAGCTGCACTAGTTTCTTGGAACCAGATCAGAGATCAGGACGGAGGAAATTAGTCTAGATTCTAAACTACACAATAACTGGCCTCAGAGAAACAAATATCTCCTGACAAGTACTGTGATAGTGAAGTTTATTTGAGTGAAAATCTTAAGTACTAATGGGGCAGTTCCCTGTATGCAATAAGTGGAGAAATTGTGAGTCTGAGCCAAGGCTGGCCTCAAGGGATTTCTACAAGATGTTAGCATATAAATTGTTGCCTGCCAGAGATATGCATGTGCTTAGAGAATACCTTTGTCTTGCTGCATTTAAGTACTTCGGAAAAGATGTTTTAATGGAGTCATGTAACCAAGTGGCACGATCACCTGGGGGGGGAAGCACATTTTAAAGTTACCCTATCCTTTCCTCCATTTTATGCAGGATTTGTGCAACACACTGCAACATCTTACATTTCAACACAAAAGAGCTGTTCTGACCATTTCAAATCTTTCAGTGTCAGGATGGAGGTGGCTAGCTAGGTTCCCACCCGCCTGCAAATTCACTGAACACATTAGGAGGTTCATGTGAGCATCCCTGAAGTCATATCCTTTTTGTGATTGTGCAGGGGGTGGACTATGTATTCTTATATTCTTCCATCTGCTATAACACAAAACCTTGAGGCCACAATCCTATACAGTGGTACCTCAGGTTACAGACGCTTCAGGTTATAGACTCCGCTAACCCAGAAATAGTACCTTGGGTTAAGAACTTTGCTTCAGGATGAGAACAGATATTGTGCAGTGGGAGGCCCCATTAGCTAAAGTGGTACCTCAGCGGGAGGCCCCATTAGCTAAAGTGATACCTCAGGATAAGAACAGTTTCAGGTTAAGAATGGACCTCCAGAACGAATTAAGTTCTTAACCCTAGGTACTACTGTACAGTCATAGTAATGGAGGCTGAGGGAGTTGAAGATATTATTAAATGCTTTTCTAGCAGCCAGTCACCCAGTGGAACCAGCAATGTGCTTTCCCAATTAAAAAATTAGATTGTCAGTTTACTGTCTAACTGTACACCTGTTTTTCCTGCACCATCCTTGTCTAGGACTGAAATACTAGTCTTCCTATAAATATCTGAAAATTTGCTTTAAAGCCCCTTTTTAAAAAAGGCTTATATTGAAATGACAATTTATTTAATTTAGGGTGCTATTGAGTAGATATAATATAGACTAGTATAGTCTTCCTCTTGATTGCATTCTTGCAACATGTTTGTTTTATACACTATAAACCTAGTATGCCACCAACCTTGAGCTTTTACCTTTACCTTTTACCAACCCTGAGTGGCTGGTCTAATAGCATTACGTCAGAACTCAAGCATGTGCTTTCTCTCTCCCCAAACCAGCTCGCCAACCATGAGCATCACTCATGAACCAAACGTAAGCCTCCAACCAACCTTGGTTACAACTTGTGATTTGGTTGGAGTGGGGCAAACCATGAACTTGAGTGTTGGCTCTAACACTGCGCCAAACTAATTAAAAGAGATGGCGCATGATTTTAACAAACATCTCCAGTGTTTTATCTAGTTTGTCTCATACCTACACGGGCTTGCAACTGTGGACAGAGCACTTCCTCTATATATTTTGTATAAATATTTATATGCCCCTTATTTATTCACACTTCTCTGCAGTGTACATGAAAAACAATCCACAGAAAACGAAAAACCACCCTAACATGGAACACTGCCTTAAAATGGCTGCTGGAACAAGAAAGTCTCCGTCGTGGTCCTGAGGTTTAGCAAGGAGGCGGCCTGTCTAATCTCAGCTGGAAAGGAGTTCCAGAAGCTTGGGCCCACTACACGCACGGAAAGCTGATCTGGGTCAGATTTCAACCATAATCATAAACCAAACAGGATCCGTACCAGAGAGACAGCAAACGATTCTTTCAGCATTAGGACTCACAAATTAGAAATCAGGTCAAGAGCAGGACTGGAAGCCCGAGTCTGTCTAGGGTACTTGTGGTAAAAAAAGAAACACAGGATTGGAGGAAAGTGGTTTTTTGTATTTGTTTTTGTTTTCAATGCATAACAGGCTTGCAAGGGAGTAGGAGTCATTATGAATCAACTTCCTGCCTAACCTATTTAGGCCCTGAGGCAACTGGTTGGGAGCAAGAATGGGGTGCCCGAGTGTGACCTAATGCCACAGACTTATGCTATAGGATCACTTATTCTGAATGTCGGGGGGGGGGTCAATTTACTGATAGAGACAGTTTTTATCATTTGCAGGATTGCGGTATTTACACAGTCTAGAGGATTTCTTACCATGATTGCCGTTGTTGCTGCTTCAACTTATATACCAGAATTGTAAAATTCAATTTCTAGTGTGTAGTTCCACTGAAACAGAAGGGCGTTCCAGAGTTCCCTTATGTCTAATTCTATTCAATTTAATTTCTGGGTGTGATTTGTGACTGGATGTGCAAACCTCAGGCCATGTTGCTCGGGGCATGGTGAATAGATGTGCTGAATACACAGCAACCTGCAGATGGGAAGGGCATGAAACTGACAAGTTTGATGCAGCGAACGAGAACAGCCCCTTCACCACGGAGGTAAACCCTCCCAAGAGAGCCTGTCAGCTTCGCTCTTCCCTCTTTGCAGCCTTCATCTACACACAGCGCTGGACTTCCCTGGATTGGTGGCTGGAAGTCACAACGCTGCACAAGCAAGGCAGTTGAGGTGGGAGGAGATTTTTTGGGGGGGGGGGACATGCATGGGTAAAAGCTGATAAGAAACACTTTGAATGTCCAAGGTGCTCACAGAGTTCCCATAGATATCCAACATGACAGGGAACAATAGAAAATGCCATGGAAATAAAGAGACACATTCCACACATCCTCAATTATGGCCTTCCTTCTCTGTGCTGCATTTTTAGCTCTTTTTAACTTGCATTGTTTATTCATTCTTGCATTATGTTTGTTTGTTATGGTTTGACATCCTAAACAATAAAACTTTATTCATCCATTCTTTCCCTTTAATCTGTGTAAAGTGAATGAAAATGTTATTGTTCGTCTGTTAACACATTTTAATTGTCCTTTTATACTCACAGCCAGGATTGGGGGGGGGGGGAATGAGAATGGGCAATGCATCCCTTTTTCAGTGCATCTTTATAGCTGGATCCTAACGCACCAAGGTGACTGAGTATTAAAGCAAGTGGTGGAAATTAGCATGGATTAATACAGAACAATCTTGAGGAAAACTGAACAGTGCGGTGGCTGCTAAGGAGGGTGGTGAGGCACTTGTTAAGGCTCAAGGAGCAACCATGGAGGAGCTAAGCAAACTCAGAGAACTTAGAGAACTGGGCCAAAACAAACAAGATGAATTTTAACAAGGAGAAATGTAAAGTATTGCACTTGGGCAAAAAAAAATGAGAGGCACAAATACAAGATGGGTGACACCTGGCTTGAGAGCAATACATGTGAAAAGAATCTAGGAGTCTTGGTTGACCACAAATTTGACATGAGCCAACAGTGTGACGCGGCAGCTAAAAAAGCCAATGCAATTCTGAGCTGCATCAATAGGAGTATAGCATCTAGATCAAGGGAAGTAATAGTGCCACTGTATTCTGCTCTGGTCAGACCTCACCTGGAGTACTGTGTCCAGTTCTGGGCACCACAGTTCAAGAAGGACACTGACAAACTGGAACGTGTCCAGAGGAGGGCAACCAAAATGGTCAAAGGCCTGGAAACGATGCCTTATGAGGAACGGCTAAGGGAGCTGGGCATGTTTAGCCTGGAGAAGAGGAGGTTAAGGGGTGATATGATAGCCATGTTCAAATATATAAAAGGATGTCATATAGAGGAGGGAGAAAGGTTGTTTTCTGCTGCTCCAGAGAAGCGGTCATGGAGCAATGGATCCAAACCACAAGAAAGAAGATTCCACCTAAACATTAGGAAGAACTTCCTGACAGTAAGAGCTGTTTGACAGTGGAATTTGCTGCCAAGGAGTGTGGTGGAGTCTCCGTCTTTGGAGGTCTTTAAGCAGAGGCTTGACAACCATATGTCAGGAGTGCTCTGATGGTGTTTCCTGCTTGGCAGGGGGTTGGACTCGATGGCCCTTGTGGTCTCTTCCAACTCTATGATTCTATGATTCTATCATTCATGTCTTAAGTCAGGAATGGCTAAGACGTGTCAGGCATAGGTCAACAATAACAACATGGTGTCAGTGAAGTCAGCTCTTTCTTCAAAGAAACCAAAACAGCACAGGCCTAGTGATTCCAGCAACTCTTCCCAGTAGGCCTTCTTCCAATGAGGCAGTTGTCCCTACCTTCCCACCACTCTCTAAGGCCCCTCCTCTCCAGGGTCTTTCCCAAGCTGTTGCCAATTACGTCTCTGCACAACCAATCTCTGCTCTGCTCTTTTCATTTCTCTCTGTGTTCTAGGAGACCAGGAAGGGAGGAAGAAGCTGGCCACAGCAGAAGGAAGAGACTCCTTGGCTTCTTCAGCAGCCTGTCTCA
The DNA here is from genome assembly GCF_964188315.1 of Podarcis muralis. NCBI lineage: Eukaryota > Metazoa > Chordata > Lepidosauria > Squamata > Lacertidae > Podarcis > Podarcis muralis. The sequence continues at coordinate 59,172,349 of NC_135666.1, forward strand.
ACTCTGCCTCTTGTCCCTCCTCCTCTCCAGCCTCTGCTTCCGCCTCTGTTTCTGAACTGCTCTCTGCCACAGCCTGTTCCTGCTCACCGAACCCAGTTACCTCTTCTGTCTCCTCCTCCCCCCAGTCTGCTCCCTCTTTTCATCGTCATCCCACCACCAATCCCCTGGCTCTGAGCCTTTTTCTTTTGAGGGTTCCCCGGCTGGTGCCTTCCCCCACTCCTCAGCACCCAGCCAGTCCATGATATCAGATGCTGTTAGACTCCAACTTCCAACAGCCCCGGCTAGCATACTCACTTGTCAGGGATGATGTGGTCCAAAACTTTGGCAGGGCCACAATGTTTTAGAGCTCAAAAGTGGTAGATCCTGATTCCATGTTTTGAAACATCTGGTGGTTTTGTTGACGTGTGTCCCCCACTCTTACATGCTCTTTTTCTAAAGGTGGACTCTTAACAATGCCCTGCTTCCAAGAAAGCAGGTTAGCCCAGCTGAATATACAACATCAGAGTTTCCTGGTGTGTATATTACGACTACTTTCTTCACATTTTGCTCAAGGGCTGTTCGTTTGGGTTAGCAGGACATTTTGTACACCCTGTGTTGAAAGATGAATTGGCCCATCGGCCAAGCAACATAATAAATCTGTTTGAGGAGGTTTGTCACACCCAAGCTCTCCCTTTCCTTTCCATAGTGTGGGATATCGCCTAATGCACTACGACAGCTGCTGGGGGTGGAAAAGGTACAGCCTCTGTAGAAAATGATTTATGTCTACTGGTTCAGAGCTACTACAATTAAGAAGGTGGGATTGAAGGGGCTAGCAAGCAAGTATTCATGAAATTCAGGAATCTGTGAAACATTTCAACTGACAGTGAAGTACTCCCAGGGTATCTACTCTGAGGCTGATCTAATCACACAAGTAATTGGTGGTGATAGTTGCGGGCATTCAAAATAGACTCAGTGCCACAGCTGCTGATGCTGAAATGACAGAAGCAGCAAATTAAAGTCTCCTTGCGACTTGACGGCAAACATCCACCACATCAAATTCTCTGCAGATGCAACTACTGGGCAGAAAACAATGAAAGGTGCTATTGGATTGTAGCAGGGAACAGAACAGAAACACTGTGTAATCTGGAAAGAAAACAAATTACCTGCTGAGGACCCAGTTTTTCATTTTGTTGACCCCAAGCTTTTGTCATTGCTTCTTGTAGACACCAGAATGCCTGAATTGCTTCCCATGGTTCGAGTGATGACAAACAGAGGACAAACCCTTGACACTTTCTGTGTGTCGTGGAAGTAAATATAAATCAGGATGCCTGGGCCTCATAAACTTGCTCCCACAATGCATAGAAAGCTGCTGTTTGAAGCAAAATCTAATTTTTAATTTGTTTCCTTCTAACGCTCATACACAGAGGAAGTTATGGGATAGGATATTGGGGCTGTGGGAATACTAAGCAGCCGGCGGGGGGGGGGGGGGGCATGGACATTTGCAGTGGCAGCGAAGAATGGAAGTCTGAAAATGGAGCACGCCACACCCAAGCAATTCCCTTCCCATTCTTTAACAATGCTCAGATTAGAGAGGGGTTTTCAGTCGTAACACAGCAATCCAGGGTAGACAACAAGTTAATAAAATCCAAATACTAAAGTACAGTGCTAAAGCGCCATTGCCCAAAAGCTTGTCCAAATAAGAAGGCCTGACATAATCTCCATCATATACTTGGATTCAGGCTTTTGGAGAACCGCAGGAAGAAGAAAATGGCCTTTTTATTTGTTTAAAAATCTAATATGATATGACAGAAATATGTTCAGCTTGGAACTTTAAGAGCACAACTGCTGCTGGATCAGAGAAAGGCCACTCCAGTGCAGCTAGGTGACTCAGAAAACTGACAAACTGCACATGAAGATGGTGTTTTCCTGTTTCTCCCTAACATCTTGTATTTATAGGTCTATGGCTATCTTCTGTAAAGTAAATGCTTGTGCAGTAATTAGGGGGTTGGGCTAAGACCTGGGTGACCCAAGTTCAATTCCCACTCAGCCATGAACCCACCTCACAAGGTTGTTGTGAGGATGAAATGGAGAGGATGAGAACCATGTATGCCTGCCTTGAGCTCATAGGACAAAAGGTGGGATATAAATGTAAAGCTAACTAAATAAAATAAATATAGCCTCCCTCAGGCTCAGGGGGAAAGCATACAAATTCCACCCCCCTCCCTGCCATGTTACCTTTTTTTCCTTTTGTTTCAATAAAATCCAAATGCATTAGTGGGCAATCTTCTGAAGCAAGGAGTCACATAGACTCATAGACACTCCCCACATGTTTTAAAGCTCTGGAAAAACAGGGTTCTGCGATGTATAGGGAGCCTGCCTGAGTACAGGTGGCTCTCTGCTTCAGACAAGTCACCCTCATGAAGAGGGATCGAAACACTGACAAGGGAACAGAGATAACATGTTCTCTCTCTCTCTCTCTCACACACACACACACTTTGCTTGCTAAGCTAACACAAATATTGAATGCCTGCTGTGGGCCTACGATTTTGAATAAACATTTTGTTAAGCTAGCTAAGCAAATGGCTGTCCGTACATCTTGTAACGATTGCAGGTTGTAAAATGTTCATCTAGGACAAAAGTATGTTAGTAGTTTCATGTTAGATTAGTTCTGGGAATCCGTTCAGCATCTGTCAACATGCACAAAGTCAGGTGGCTTTGCAAAAGGCAGAGTTTGAATGCATGACATTCTTTCCACTGAACAGGTACAAAAAAACCCCACACTGTTCTTCCCTAGTGTGCCTAATTGGTGTTGGAATTAGGTGAGATGACTCACATCAAGAGCTCTGCCCTTCTAAATGAAAACTGGCTCTAGAATATATATATCCATGAGTATTTTAAAAGCTTCAAATCAATATTCTCCACTGCTGCTTGGTTAGAACAAGATACTTTCAAACTAGTGAAATACGGACATCGCCATGTGGTAGGTGTGGTGTGAAGCAAAGCATGTCATGAAAAGCTTTCCCACTGAACTTGGCACAAGGGCTTCACTTTAGCGAGATCATGCCCAGCAAAGCCTGGTGCGACTTTTATTATTCCAGGGAACTTTTAAACCTGAACATGTTTTGGAGTTGAATTAAAACAAAATGTTAGTTGTGCTGCCAAAAACCCAACGGAGAGGAAATGCTGATGGGTAGAAACACCACACAGTCTTCATGATTTCCAGCAAATACTTTAAAGCTAATAGGCTCTGGGAACTGAGGCAGGAGCAGCTTGCATTTCTCACCTCCTCTAACGCCGCCTTATTTTGCTTCCTTAGCAGTAATACTGTTTTAATAACAGAGATTTGTGGATGCCAAGACTACAAAAGACTACTAGGATTATCCAGTTTGGTTTTTCGACTTTCACAGAGCATTGAATGTCCGTATCCTGTTTTCAATCTACACCGTTCCAGCGTGGTGTGGATGGGTGACTTTTTGGAGCAATTACAGTAATCATGAGATATGTCTCAATTATATAACAACCAAAAAATTGGCCGGTGGGGGCGGTTAGAAGAACTGGAAATGAGTCAAAGCCTGAGGTGACACGGGCTGGTTATTACCTTCCAGATCACACGCCTTCCCAAATCATCCACTGGGTTCTTATGATGTCACAGAAATCTAGACACAACTGTGTGTCCTCTGTCTGCACAAAAGTATCCTTGCTTCCTGAGGAATGTTCCTATCACTGCCTGGTGGCTGGCATGCTGGGTGGTGGGAAACCCTTTGAAACCAGACAGAGCTCCACTTCATTTCTCACTGTGCACATTGCACTGCGAGGGCAGAATATAGGGAGGGCCAAATTTGTTCATTTCGGTTTCTCCCAGCTTCTCATTTTTCCAGTATTAAATTCAGTTCTACATATTTCCACATCTGTTTGCATTTTTTAAAAAGTCCTCATGGAAATTCATCAGTACTGTAGTTTCTCCTACAATGCACATTTTTGTATGTAATTTTGCCTAATAGCAACATTTTTGCAAAGCCATTTCCCAAAATATAATGCATTTTGTATATTATTTTCACTATATATGCATATTTATGCATGCTTTAAACTTTTTCATGCTTTTACTGAACCTATTCTTTGGCTAGAGAACTGCAAAATTCAGAGAAGAGTGGAATATTGAAGGATAGATGTGTTTTGGTCTGTGAATTTTTTCAGAAAGTACAAATTAGGTTAGTTCGCTTATATTTCTCCTCCATCCCCAGCTAGATATATAATAAAGCAATAAAAATAAACTTTTCCTATAATTTATGCAATCTTCCAAATGTCAGTTCTGGTTTGAAACTGGTATTGTTTCAATGTAATTTTAGTTTGTCAACTTTTGTATGTTTTAAAGGATGGTTGTGATTTTTTTCTCAATTTTATTGTTTTATTTTTTTATAATCAATTGGTTTATATTTTTTTAAAAAAATAAAGAAATAATTTACAGGACAAGTACTGTTGTTTCATTTTTGTTTGTTTTGTTTATATGATTGACTGGCTTATTGACTGATTAGTTGCCTTATTCAAAAATAGCCCGCTAATCTAGTGACTGGAGAAACAGAATAAAATTCAGTATAAGATTAGCATAGCAATAGTTAATTATGCCATCAATGTACATGGCATTTTACAAAGTAACATAAAACAAGAAGACAAGATTTTACGACCTAAAGCTCCAAGTAGATTTGATAGTAAATGAGCCTTTGCATTTAACATTTAAAAAAGCAAATAGTGGCTGCTGTGGGTCTGATAAGCATCCGGATTGCAGCAGGTAGAGAAGGGGCATATTTTCTCTGCTAGGGTGGTCTTAATGAATTCACACTTCTGCAGTTGCTATTTGTACTGAGATCTCCTCACCATGCAAATGACAGCTTCAGAGAAAGAATCTTTATCAGGGCCATAGCAGGGGAGGTATGTTTAAACTTCCCTCTTTGACTGCTGCAGTCTCAATTAGTACCAGTACCCTTTCCACACACAGCAGCTGCTACTTTTTTAAAGAAGTGTGCACTGCAAATGCAAAGACAAATGTATTCCGGTCCTCCATTTTCTACACAATGCAGACACCAGAGAGGAAGAAGAAAGGGGAGAAAGAATGGCCAGAACTGTGCTTGGGTATGTATGTTTCTTCCTGCAGATGAAGCAGGAAACATCTCTCTCTCTCTCTCTCTCTCTCTCTCTCTCTCTCTCTCTCTCTCTCTCTCTGTGTGTGTGTGTGTGTGTGTGTTTTGAATGGCCATGGACCAGATCAAAGCAGATAGCTGTGTGTCCCCAAATCTACATACTTTTTAGGATGCTCCAAGTTTCATAAACCAAAATACCATGCAAAATGGAAGACAGCCTTGGGGTTGGGAAGAGCTGTGGTCAGTTTTCCATTTAGCAGTTCTCCTTTTATCTTTACTCAAAAGCAAAATAAAGTCTATTATGTTACTGCCAAGGTTAGTCTAGAAAGAGAAAATTAGTTGCCCTTTCACTATCTCATGTTGACAGAGTGTTCTTTCTTGACCATCCATTTAATGGACACTCATTTAGATCCTGTTCAGATGGCTTTTCAAACTCTGTCTGCATTTGCCGTATAAATGATGCAATCTCTGAATATTCTCTTTCTTACTTGCATTGCACTGAAGTCAGAGATGAAAATTCAAACTCTACTTTTGCCTACTAGATGGCTCAGTGTCCTTGGTATAATATCAACATGTGGGGAGTTTTCTTTTAGTACTGAATCAAAATTGAAATTGAGGCCCCCATCTCCACTGTACATTTAAAGCAGCATCATACCAACTTGAACAACTTTCCCCAAAGAATCCTGGGAAGTGTTAAAGGTGTGGAGGGTTGTTTGAAGATCCCTATTTTCTGCAGAGCAAAACAATTTCTAGAGCTCCCTGCAAGGAGGGGTTGATTGTTGAACCACTCTGGAGATTACAGTTCTGTGAGAGAAACCCATCTTTCCAATAACACATGTGGTGAAATTTCAACACACATAGAAGCCAAGCACCATGTCTTCTCCCAATCCTCCCCATTCACAAAAATAACTGCAAATGATTAAGCAAAAAATAGATTGTATAGAAAGATAATCACACTATCTCTCCGCCACTGCTGTGTTTAACAAATATAAATGAAACAAAAGGCAAGCTTGTTAAACTAGCAACCACACCCTTCACCTAACTAGCTGCAAAGAATGTGCTCTGAAGTGTGGGCATGGCCTTAGGAAACATTTCTGAGCATCTCCAGACCACTCTTCAGGCAGCCCAACTAGGCTTATACTGTGGCTGTTGGTTAATCCAAATAGCAAGAGATGGAACTGAAACCTTCCACATAAGGCTGAATTTCAGGCAGTCTGAACAAGCACATGCTTTTTCTGCTTTGAGACACATGGGAGGCAACTGTTTGCCATAGCTCTGCTTTTGGCTGAGTGCTGCAGAGACATGAGCAGTAGATTGACAGACATGCTGCAGTGCTTCTCTGAGTTCAAATAGAGGTATAAAACATGGGGGAGGGCAGGGTAGAGTGAGTGGCTTTGAGATTTGGTGGGGTTTATATTTTTAATTGCTTGACATTCTCCTTGGAAGAACTGTGCCCCAGTATCCCTAGAGGGCAAACCTCCAATGTATAAAACATAAAATGCTAAGGCTGTTGGGAGAGGGCAGTTTAGCTGCCCACCCAAAGCCCTCTTGCTCTTGCGCTGGGATAGGAGTTTTGAGAACCATGGGAGGCGAATTGAAGAGTTTTAGATCAGCCCTGTAGCCCTACCAGCATTGGAGTTCTTTGCAGTTGGGCGAAGTCATTAGATGTTTCCATAGCGGCAAGGAATGAGGACACAACATCAGGACTCTTAATTTCAGAGCCCCGTCTTCCTTGGTATTGGAGGAGATTAGATATATCCTGTACCTCCTGGGACACACTCTCAGGAGCTGAAGGATTGCACCCATGGCTATATTTGTATGACTAACTTCAGGCTACATTTTAACATCCATTAATTGAGACTAATCGTCTCTTCAGGAAGAGGCAGAATGGCAATAGGGATTGGGCTACATTCTAATAACGAACAGATGTTCTTATCATCAAACAATCAACCGTCTTCCATTTCTTTCTAGAAACATTGTAATATTAATTGGCATAAAAATACTTCATTTTTTCAGTATATGTTTCCTTTAAGAACTCTGGGATCTTGTTTTATTTTAAAACGTTCTTGAGAATGCTGTGATGGGAATTCTTAGTGGATCTAAATTTAAACACTGTGTTCCCTTACTCTGCATTTCTTTATAATACTTAAGACTACCCTATATTGCTGGGTGGGAGGAATATGTGATATACTGTATTGTGTTTTTAATATTCGATTGGGAGCCGCCCAGAGTGGTGGGGTATAAATAATAAATTATTATTATTATTAGCCATTCTAAATTGTTATTACCCCTCTGAAGCCCTTCTCTCGTTACCCAACTATCGTTTTCTCCTACTTAAGCAGCCAAGGCTTAATCTAGTTACGATATCTGCATTGTGCAAAGGTAATTTTCTAGGGAGTAATAAAGGAAGCTGAATGGATATCCCAGGTCTACATACAGCACCAGGGCATACCCAGAGGCAGACCTGGGGTCCCTTCTGCCCTTGTATCCATGCTGCCCCCCAATCACTTTGCCACAGTAGCCACCAGCCAAGCAAGTCCCTCATGGGAGTGGTAAGCAGGGAGGGAGAGAGGCAGGGAGGGCCTCATTGGGTCCCGCAGGGGGGAGGGCCATGAATACACAGAGAAGCTGGGAAAAGTCCCTGCCTGTAGGGGTGTGAAGAAGGCAGCAACAGTGGCACCAGCCATCCCATCCCATCCCATCAACCCCCACCCCACCCCCCCAATCTCAATTTCTTCTGAGGTGATTGTCATCCAAGCAATCTGCCTCTTGTGCCTCTTGCACCACACAACTAACTCTCTTTCCTCAGTCGGAGCAATCTGGGTTTGTCTTTGTGCCCCCACCCCAGGGCCTTTGCTTCCACTGGGGATTTGTTTCGCCAACCCCTAGGTATACCCCTGGCTGCACCATTAGGCAGAGTGTGGTGGCTGCCTCAGGCAGCAGCTGCTGGGATTGTGGAAAGTGGCAGCCAACTGCTGGGCGGGCAGCCTGCCCTTTGTGCCATTGGCCAGCCTTCTGACCTCAGGAAGACACTCTTCTATTGCTAGTGTCAAAATAAGATTAAATATCCATGACTGGTTTGGACAAGAGTTTAGCAAAACTAAAAACAGCATGTTTACATACTTATTATTTATACACAATGTAAATGTGTGATGGGTCCTTGGGTCCTTAGGATTGAACAGAAAACCAACCAACCAATAACCATGGGATGAGCTGTGGGGCAGGGATGGCTGTGTGAATCCTGCCGAAATGTACTTGTGGGCTGGTGGATAATTGTAAAGGAGAAGGCTCGTGTTCTGATCTGTTTCTTAGATGTTCTAGTTCATACTCTCCCCAGTCTCTGCGGCAGAGATATACATGAAGGGACCATTACACAATGCTAGGTGGAACTCCCTTTATTAAACCCACTTGTGGGTTTTTGATGTTGTTGCTTAGGAAAGAGCAATGTTTTTTTAAAAAATGAAAAGAACAAGAACAAAGTTCAATCTTTGCTGGTCCAAACATATTGAACATATCAAATTTACTCAAAATGCAAAATGTATTATCATAGTTTTGCAATTTATAATACAGGGGCAGAGCCACCAGATTCATTTTCTGACACTTTCTGCTTTTCCCATTGTGCCCTCAGTGGAGAAAACCCATCTCTGGTGCAGCTTTGCTTGGAAGGACAGCTATTTTGAACCAGATAGAAATTTGGTCTTTTTTCTCAAACAATACAACATGACTTTATCGGTCTGACAATAAGTGCATGGAGTTACTCCTGCCAAACCAATACAAAAAACTAAAAATAAATAAAGTTTTAAAAACCTCTTTTTTTCCAAACATGTCTTTTATTTATTTAAGAAACTACTGGGAGTTGATGAAAATGTCTTGCTAACTGTACAAAGTATAGATTGCATGCCTTCCAGGTATAAAATATCAGACGGAATGCTATGAAAATAAATAACTTCTAACACAAACAAGAAGGAGAACATATCAAACTGTTACTTCTTAAAACATACTGTAAATAATAAAAAAAATTACCAGTCCTTCTACACAATAAATATTAAGAAAACAATGACATAGTTGAAATGTACTCATATAAATTAACAACTTTAATTACATTAGCCAAATGGACATTGGTTAAAGCACTGCATGTAGTATGCCGGGGAATGTAACCCAATAATAACAGCAAAAAAACATTTTTTTAAATCCCCAACAAAATGTTATAACATCTTGGTTTTCAATATATATATATCGTGGAATGATATATATATCTTGAATGATGTGTGCATGTGCTTCTCTGTATATACACACAGGCATAAACCAATATAATAATTTCCTCGATTCAGAGGTCCCCGTGTGCAGAACTGCATATTTGGCTCCATGCCTCCTGTTAGTTGTGAGGGTTCCCCTTTGCCACCAAGCACATGATCACGTGATCACCTGTTTGCGGGAGGGGAAGAGAAAGGCAGTAGTTTGACTCAGCCTGTATACACTGACTGAGAGGTCTGGGCTGGGCATGGCTGCTGCCATTCGCTACAGCACATCCAGGTGTAGATTGAGAGGGGAAACCTCCGCAAGTGAAACTCGTTCTCTCACACAGATAGCTTTCGATGGATCAGGGCAAATGTACACCTGTGTGTATATTTATGCACATGCACACACAACATATATATCTTTATCATCAAAGTTTCGCCTTCAAAGAGTTTAAATACAAAACTAAATTGTTGCAAATAAACAACAACAAAAAACCACTGAATCAAAAAAATAAATAATGAGTTATGCTAGAAATGTAGATTGCTTCTGCTTAAGGAAATATGATGTTCACAGGGGCTTCTGGCCTTCCCCCTCTCATACTGATAGCGCATTAAAGAGATTGGTAATTTGTAGGCTGCAGATATTCAGTATAAGTGAAGGTATCAGAATCTGGCTTGTGATCTAGGTGATTGACTTGCTGTAAAACATAACTCTGTTAAGCTGACTTCAGTGAGACAAGGGTCAAAATAAAGTTATGGCTAATGGAGAGAGGGGAGGTAGCTCTCCCTCACTGATAAAATGTTCATTTTGTACAAAGATTTGGCAAGTATCACCAGCAACAATCTCCTATTAGTTTTGAAATTACATGTTTTTAATAATCCAGTGAGGGAAATTTAGTTAGCATTTGCTTCTCAATACAATTAATACTGTGTTTCAATGCTGTAATGAGAGAATGCTATAGGACCATTCCTACTGAAGTCAAGAGCTAGGAATCCTTTCATTTGGAAAGGTTTAGGACTGAACCACCCATAGAGCTAAGGTCATAGACATTTTTTTCTGGGCATCTGCAAGGTTTTGACTTGGCTCGCTTTAGACTTGGCCTAGGTGTGATGCTACCTAATCTCTAAACTGTGGTTTAGAGTTCGGGAGCACCCTACAGTTTCATGAAGGCATTTGTCCCTCCCATTTTGCTACTATAACTAACCATGGTGTTTGCTCCAAAAACTGAAAGGGAGCAGGGAATGTCCACAAAGGAACTGTAGTCTAAAACATCTGGGAGGCACTAGGTTAGAGAAGGCTGCTTTAGAAGATTCAACACCAAGCCTTTGTAATTCTCACAGATGCATTAATCCAAAGGCCACTGACACACTTCTCACGCTATCAAGTTCTTAAGAAGTGTTATTATATCATATTCATATTTTCTCAACAGGTGGGGACGTGGTATTTATAATGACCTGCAGAAAACTTGAGCAGGGCTAACAATGGATAGCAAACAAATGCATTACTTGTTTATTCTAAAAAACCCCAAACCCTTCGAACTTTGTCTTATTGCTACCTAAAAAACGCTATTGTTGCCACGGCCGTTTGGCCTTTAAGAACATGTCAAATGTGGTAGCAATTTAAAACTCTGAAGACATACCAATTTAATTAAAACAAATTATCTTCTTTTTGTTGTTGTTGTACTGGAACTACAGTCACTCTTGATTAATGTACCAATTTCATATTTTCTTTATCCTTGTACTTTTTCACCTCCCTCTGCTTTGAATAACTAAAAATCAAAAGCCCATGACTGACTATAGCAAATGAAGGAGAGAGAAAGCCCTCAAAAGTTGGAAACGGGGTATGCATAAGTATGAATGCTACTGGAAAGGGATGAGAAACAGTCGCTTGTTAATTTATATACCTCCCACTCTTTTCAATATGCTTACCATAAAACCATCCACCACATCTAAACTTTTATTTTCCTCCATCCATTAACAATCATGCATAAATAAATTAGACTGAAGAGCATAGAGACATGTATCTCTGGTTTCCAAAGCCAGCTAATAATATCTATGGGAGATGGATGGATGGATGCATTCAGTTGGAGCAGAATTGGATTTTTCCCAAATACCTTTTAAACAAAATTAACATAAATACGGTTTTTGCTAGCATGAAATTGTCAATGCTGTTGTCCATGACAATGAGACAGTGAGAAACATGGGATTAACTACTAAAGGTGTGGCCTGTTAGTACTAAGTGTGGCTTTATGGATGCTATAGATAATTACTTCTGTAACAACCTTGGGTATGTCTTATTTCATTTGCAGCACTATCCCATACATGTCTAATCAGAAATATGCCCCATTGAATTCAGTGGGATTTACTCCCATGTACGTATGCATAGGACTGCAGCCTTAACCCCACAAGGATGTTGTGAGGTAGGTTAGTATTTGCCCGTGACAAGCTAGGGAGGGATCTGAACACTAGCTATTGCAAGCTGTACTACACTGACCAACTTCTTTCCCTCTGACCTGGGCTACTTCCCATTCCAGATTTACCTTATGTGAGAACCCACGAAACTGTATTTTAAAGATGCAATCCTGTAGCCAGGCACTTATTTTTGAGTCGCTATGTACTGTTAGCCATATCCTTGGAGCTGCTCACATGAGTAAATAAAGGGAAATGCTAAGGACAATGCAGTTAGTCCCTAAGAGAACTTATCTATGTGTTGAGCTTTGCTGAAGGAAAAATTCCACCAAATGCGTCTGCTTCTGACTGTGAAGAGGAAAATATCTGATGGAATTTACCCTTCAGTGAAAATCTTGTAGCTATTCAACTTCACTCAGGGGCTTTAATTTCTGGCAACCTTGGATAATACACATACAACTAAAAGGCCAAATACAAATCTAGAGAAGACAATAGAGGGTTCCCAATTTGATTTACATTTATATCAGCTCAGTCACCTCATTTTCAATCTTCCTTTGCCTTCCAAAATAATTAGTAAATACTCTCACAGCAACATCCAAAAGCAAGCACTTCTTAAATTTCAGAGCACTCTTTGTGAACATTCCCCATTAATACTTTTTTATCTACTTAATTATTTCTTTTAAAAAAAATATTCTGTGAATAATGTAAATTTTAAGGCCTTTTTATTTTATGGAATACATTTTTATGTAGTCTAATTAGATAAAAATTCTAATTCTTCTTTGCAAATTTTGAAAAGGGGAAAGAAAATGCTTTTCAATTTGTTTATTTTTAAAAAACCTACATAATTGTGCAACCCGCTAGCTGAACTATGGAGGCTAAATATTGTGGAATAAATTAGACTTAACTATAAGCAAGTGCTTTGATATTTACTGGACAACGGAAAACTTTTTTTTCTTTTCCCCCTTTATTTTGCATCTCATTTGATACATGCAAGCACACAAATGTGCTTGCATGCACCCATGAACATACCACATGATGACCCTGTATGAGGGAACCTTAAATGCTTCTTAAAGCTGCACACTTGCTGCTGTATCCCTTCCTCACTCTCCATGATGGAAAGACAGGTTCCTTACTAGTTCTATGAGGTTCAAAATGTGTATCATTTCTCACCCTCTCTTCCTCACTGTCTAACAGGTGATGTTAGGAGTGCTGGTGTCTGTTGCATCTTAGGAAATGAGCACTACCTGTGATTGCCACATGCAGAATGCAGCATTCCAGCCCACTCTTTCTCCCACCCCCACTGGCAATGCAGTCAATTCATGTGCAGAAAAAGGCTCACACGCTGCCTTCTTTGGATCATGGTAGCTCGAGTTTTGGCTGACAAAAAGGGTAGGGAGGGGGTGGGACTACGACTGCTTTATTGTCCTGCTTTTCTTGCCCTCAAGGTGCTAACATGCCACCCCTATCAAAATAGACAGGGCCTTACTGTGCTAGAAAATTAATTAATTTGACTAGTGCCAGAAGTAGGAGAAACGTTATAGGCGCTTTGCTAGCCTAACGGCTCCTTAAGCTCATCTCAACAAAAACTGAAAGTGTGGCGGACAGCAGTGGCAAAGCTTTATCTGCAGAAGCTAAATTTGCCGGCACAGAATTATTTCAAAGCAATGAGGTTTTACTTGCAGTGTTGCTTGTGAAAGAAAAGCTTTGTGGCCTTTGGCCCTTAGAGTAAAATCTTAACTACCACTGAAGTCAATTTGAGTTGTGCCCTTGAGTTGCCCTTGAGTTGTGCCTATGTTAGAGATTCCACAATGTCTCCTCAGACACATTCAGCACTGACCAAGGCTTTTGCTTTAAGAATTCTTTTAAATGTGACCATTTTAAAAAGCTGGGGCTAGTATGAGTTGATTGGTGCATATGCATAAACACTAGTGATTATTCAACATTTATCAGAAGCCATGAAGAATATGCACACATTGAAAACATGGAGATTTCACACATTGCCCAGTCAATCTGCGCAACCAACAACGGATTTTGGAAAATGTGTCTTGAACAGACACATTTTGCATATTGCCCAGTTAATATTCACAGCCACCATTTATATAAATCTTGTACACTGCCTGTTCACTGTTTCCAAGTGGAGAACGTATCCATTGATAGGACAATGTGCACATTACCCAATTAACTTTGTCTCTTTGTGCACACCCATCTCTTGGAAACAAAGCATGTTGATCAGACAATGTGCAAAATTTCCAGTTCATGCTATCAGTTTGTGCGCATTCTTCACACCCTCACATGAATGTGCCCAGTCCGCAGTCGTCGTGCACAATCTCTATTCAGCTCCCTTTAGGTATAATGTGCATATGTTGGGAAGTTATCCAAGAGCTACTAGATACAGCAGTGATAAGGGCGGGAGAAAGGTGCAAAGGTGGATCCAAATTAGACCTTTCTATGTTTATACTGAGATCATATTCCTTTCATATAGAGTAGTGTGGTTTTAAATAAGTTTCCTCCACTGGGAAAAAGACATTTAATATACTGTGCTTGGCACACAAACATTCATTGTTTTTAAGAACATTAAAAGTGTAGCCTGAAGTGCTTAAACTGTATATATACATACATATACAAATATAGATTCACCCTTACAGGAAGTTGTTTTCCAACAGTGTACAGCTGCTGTACATACGAAGGATTCACAACTGAGCTATTGTTGGGCCTGAAATAGAACATGGATTCAAAGCACCCTTGATAGTTTAGAGGTGCTTGAATAGCACAGCCAAATCTAGCCTTCAGGTTTGTGTTCAGGGCACTGAACAGGCTCACCCAGAAACCATCTACACCCTTCCAAATGCAACCAGCCTTGCTGACGACCCTTGAAGCCAGATCCTAACCTATGAATGACACTAGCTAAGAACAGGCTGCTTAGAGGCTCACATAAATGTCTTTGGTGTACACATCTATTCTCTTAAAGGTATAAAATAATAATAATTATAATAAAAATAACTATTTTGTGTGCTGTAGCAGTTCTTGTATAGCTCACAATAAGTGCAGCTCTTGATTCCCTTCCACCCCTAACCACATTCCCACCCCACCACCCACCCCACCCCAAAATTACTTGTTAAATAAGGATTAGACAGGTTGAACATTGTTTGTAGTGCAAATAGTAAACAATTTTTTTAAAAAAAACAAAACCTTTTTTTTCTCTTTTTTACAAAATATAGAAATGTTTGGCTCCAGTAGCTGGACAAACATGTTCCTTTCAAGTATCTCTCATTGAAGAAAAAAAATATTAAACATGTTACTTCCATTTTTTTTTAAAGTCTGGGTATTTCTTTCTTTCTTTCTCTCTCTCTCTCAGGTAAACAGTTTCAAACCAACTTGGTTGCATAGTTCTAATGTCATAAGCACCTTTACGAAATGTAACTTTGTATTTTCTTTCTTTCTTTCTTTATAATTTTTTTAAACTTTTTTTTGCAAAAATAGTGCAGAAGATAAAGGTGAGTACACCTGCGCATTATTGTCCCCTTTTACCAAAATATATACACAAGTGTGCTCTGTGCATGCATATGCCAGAAGAAACCTGCACACACACGCGCACACGCGCACACGCACACTCACTGCGTCCTTGGTAAACGGATGGGAGCAAAAAGTGCCAGTGAATGTAGTGTTCATACACATGGCTTTTCTGGGCATTTTAATACCATTTTGGACTTAGCATCCAAATTGCTGCGTTTTTTAGGCGAGCTGCTGTCAGGGCTTCAATGCATAGGTAATATAGGGAAGGGAAACATACCTCCCCTTGTTGTTGATAAAGTGTGAAAATACTACGTAATAAAATATGGAGCATATAAGATAGGAAATGCCCTTCCCCGCACCATTTGAATGTTCCTCATCCAAGCCCTGGAGAACAACGCCATTCTTCTTTCCTTTGTCTGTCTCTCTTGTTGTTTTTTGAACACTGAATGCTTCTGTTTTAGAAATGTGACTGTTTTGTTTGGAAAGGCTAGACCCACTTGGTCTTCCCTCGTACGTTGTATTTTTTAATGGTCTTCTTCAAATTGGTAGAAAGGCAGTCCCAAACATGTATGTGAGCATGGGTGTGCCACTTGCGCACACACACCTATGAACACCCACACTCTTCCACAATCATGTTCTGGATGTCCTTTTTTATTATATTCTGCCCATCATCATAGTAGAGCATAGACATGGGCCGCAGCTTGGTGGGTACACAACAGGACTTGAGGTTGGAGAAAGGACTGTGGCCTCTCATGCGGTAGTGGTTGATAACAGTGGAGTGGAAAGAGAGCGTTGAACCAGATGTTCCTGCAATATGACTGGGGCAGTCTCCTTCACAGTAGTTGGCGTGGTAGCCTGGTGGGGCGATGATCCAGTCATTCCAGCCAATGTCTTTGAAGCTAACAAAGAAGTGCTTCTTGCAGCAGATGTTGACTTTGCCATCGCACTCAAGACCCCGCCTCCGCCGTCTGTGCTGGCGATCCTCTGAATGTCTGGCAAGCATCATCAGGAAAGGCCTGTGTGATTGTTCCTTCTCCTCTTCTCCCGTGCTTTCACTACCTTCCCTCCCTTCTACATCTTCTTCCTTTTTTTTCCTCTTTCCCAACAGCACCAGGCTGGCTCCAGTTTCTTGGCACTGATCACAAGCAATCCGCACATCCAGGGAATTCTTTCCTTGATCCAGGAGGTGCTGGACGCTGCTGGAGACTGGGAAAATGTGCCAGGTACTTTTGCGAGTGTCCACTGCTTTTTCAGAGATGAGGATTTCACCTTTTTCTCCTTTCAAACCTCCATCCTCGTCCACCCCTTGGGAGTTGCGTTTTAGCAGCAGTCTCTGCTGCTGATATAGGCGGATGGTCACTTTTGTCCTGCTTCTATTCGCTTTAGAGACTTTGAGAAACAGCCACACATCAGCTTGAGCCACTACTGATAGCTCGCTGCCTTCCTTGGAAATTTCAAAGTGCAGCATTTTCTTGGCAGGACCTACAATGGGAAAGATACAGAGATGGGGAAAACTAATTAGCAATGACAGAATAATTTCTGTTCTGAAATTCAAATGACACTGTGATGCTCTAACATTGCCTAAGCTAAAACAGTAGGTTTGATTTTTCTGCTCCCCCCCTTTGCTGTCATTGGCATTGGAGATATATATATATATATATATATATATATATATATATATATATATATATAGCCAGTAAGACAAGACACTGAGAGTGCTTTCAGGTAAGAATTGCACAGCTGAATGCACAGGAATTTTCATGTTCAGCTAAAACAATAGGATCATCACATCTAAACACTAGGAAGAACTTCCTGACAGTAAGAGCTGTTTGACAGTGGAATTTGCTGCCAAGGAGTGTGGTGGAGTCTCCTTCTTTGGAGGTCTTTAAGCAGAGGCTTGACAACCATATGTCAGGAGTGCTCTGATGGTGTTTCCTGCTTGGCAGGGGGTTGGACTCGATGGCCCTTGTGGTCTATTCCAACTCTATGATTCTATTCTATGATTCCATGATTTAACTATATATTTATCAGTTTACATGCACAGTTCCACTCGTGAATCTTTGCTTCACAAATTTATGGGTGTGACAATCTTATACCATATGCATTTCTTTAGCTGTTTGGTAATCTCACAAGTGCAGTACTAAGATAAAGATTCAAGAGTAATGGAGCTAGAGGACACCATTGTTTCAACCTTCAGTTCATTGCAACCATGTCACTGGAAATCCCCACTCTTATTCTGGAAGGCATGTTTTTATGGACTTCTTGGGGCAAGCATAAAACACTCTTGACAATATTAATACAGTGGTACCTCGCAAGACGAATGCCTCGCAAGACAAAAAACCCGCAAGACGAAAGGGTTTTTTGTTTTTTGAGCTGCTTTGCAAGACGATTTTCCCTATGGGCTTGCTTTGCAAGACGGAAACGTCTTGCAAGTTTGTTTCCTTTTTCGTAACACCGTTAATACAGTTGCGACGACTTCGAGGAGCAACTCATAGAACGCGGTGTGGTAGCCTTCTTTGAAGTTTTTAAAGACTTTGGTGATTTTTGAAGCTTTTCCAAAACTTTCCCGACACCGTGCTTCGCAAGACGAAAAAAATTGCAAGACGACAAAACTCGCGGAACAAATTAATTTCGTCTTGCGAGGCACCACTGTATTGACTAATTTATGCCAAAACCAGTTTTGTCAACTGACTCAAAAGCTACAGCCAAGTCAACAAAAGCAATATATAAATGTTTAGTAGTAGGCTTTCTAATGCACCAGTGGGCAAGCTAATATGTTGGTCAGTTTGCTTGGGGCAGAGAGCATGATTAAGACCTTGCCATTTCCCCAACTGTCTGTAGTCCAAAGGATCAGATACAGCCAAAGCCACAAATGTCATCATGCTGTAATGTGTGTCCCACACATTATATTTTGTATGAATCAGATCACTGCACACAAAATTCCCTACAACCCCTGACGCTAGTAGAAAATTTTATTGTTATTCATAATTTATTTATAGTTTTTATAGCCTGGTCTCCTCCCCGCCCCCGCCCCCATACACCTCTGAAATAGATCCAACAGATATGCAGTTGGGTGGTAAAAAGAACAAGATAGAATCTAGAATCACAAGTACCAAATCAATGGCTTAAAAACATTGAAACAAATGAGTCTTCAAGGCACTTCTGAAGGCCTCCACTCATAGTTTCATAGGATGGGAGTTCCACAGCCATGGGGCCACCCCCCACCCCACCCTATCCATTGTGTGCATCAACCTCATAAACCAAACTTGTGGGCTCTTGCGGAGGGTCTCGGTAGTTAATCTTAAAAAACAAACAGGAAGATGGCCCTTGAGATAAGCCAGCTACAAACCATTTAGGCTTTCCAAGTTTACACAAGCACCTAGACTTAAGCTCAGAAATACACTAGTAACCAGAGCAACTGGTGCAAATTGGTATCATGTGCTTGGAATTCCTGGCCCTCATTCATGCAGCTTCATTTTGCACCAACTGAGGTTTCCAAACCATCTTCAAAGTCAATCCCATGCAGAGTAGTCAAGTTTGGGTGTAACTAGTCCATGGGTAACCACAACTAGGTTTGACTGATATAAGGTCACAGGTTCTATTCTAGGTTTAGCATCAGCTCCACCTGCAATTCCCCATTAGTATCAGATCCAGCAGACTACAAACTTGGTCTTTACTGGAGGAATGCAATCCAACCCACAGTTGGCAATGTGTTTCCAGCCCCATCAGATGGCTTCCTAATTTGCAGCACCTCCATCTTATCAGGATTCAGTTTAAGCTTATTCAGCTGCATCCATCCCCAAACTGCTCCAGCTCCCAGACACCTGTCCAGGATTTCCACTGCCTGCCTGGGAAGGCTGTTTGCCGGAGGAAAGAAATGACAGACCTGTGTTTTTTATGTGCATGTTAATGACAATGCGACCCATATCTCCTGGTGACTTTTCTCAGCCACTTAAATGTAGAAGTATGAATTTACCTTCTCAGTTTGGTCTCAGTTGTTTAGAAAAATGAGGATGGAAATTATAAGGCAACAAAACAGCATCTAATACACTTAAAAACAGTTCAAGGGTTTAAATCACAACAATCTTTTTTCCAAATAGAAGTAATTCTGTTTTCTACTCTGATGGTAGAGTTTACCCTTTTATGTATGTTTCTTAAATTTGCCAATGGAAAAACTATTCAGTGTAAAAACACCTTGCTACTTAAATTTTGTAATTATTCACGTCTGCTTTAAGTTGTTCTATTTTGCACTGTAAGCAAATACCCCCCCCCAAATGAGGTAAGCTGTTGGTTTTACAGTAGCTTGCTTTTGGGCTGTGTTTACAGGCGTTTTCTATCTTTGTGGGGAACCTTTGGCCTGCCAGATGTGTCTTAACTGCAGCTCCCACAAGGCCCAGCAAGTATGGCCCATCGTTAGGACGATGTAAGTTTTAGTTCAGCAACATCTGGAGGGCCAAAGGTTCCCCACACTTGAACTATCTATATTTGTTTCTGAAATCTTTTTTTGTTTTAATCTATTATTGGATTATCTTGGTTTGCTTTTCTTAGTTGTATCGTAATGGACAATAGTGGCAAACATTAAACATCAGACTGACTGGTTAATAAATACACACACACCTGCATGTGCATGCACTATGTAAATAGTGTAAATGCATTCAAAGGCACCCTCCTCTTCGCTCCTTATCTCATTCCGCAGGTGACAACGAAATGTGTGTGATTTATAATATAGTTTCTTATAATAGAACAGGAGCTGTTGAGAAAATGGCTAGTTCAAAACACTTGGCCAGGAATGGCCCATTCTGAATGCAGCATGTTATCTGTACCATTAACTAAACATTTGTTGCAGATTCTTTGCAAGGACTGTCAGTGTCACACAGCCACACACCAGAGGGCAGGTTTATTCTTACAATGGTGATGTTGTCCCCAAGTTCAGCCCTTAATCTTCTTTCTCATAGGGCTAAATGGTAGCTTAGTCACAATGTATGTCCAATTCCTCATGATCACTGTGTGTTGGAAGCCACCCAGAGTGGGCAGGGTATCATATTATTATTATTATTATTATTATTATTATTATTATTATTATTAAAGGTGGATGAATTCTGTGTGGATTGCATTTTAATATGACTTTACCTAATACACACTTCCCAGGACAATAAGCAAACTAAAGCAAACCAAATTCACACTTGTCCAACCAAAAATGTTTACAAAAAAAGCATTTATTAGGGGAGAGCCTGGATAAAAATGCTTATATTAGTGAAAATGCAAACACAATTATAGTGGGGGAAATTGCTTGCATTAATATTAGCAAAAAAAATGAATATAAAATGTATATATTTGCAGACATATGCACTAACATAATGATATTTTTGTGAAAATAATACTATAATATAATATACTATAATATAATGTCAGTTTGATGTGAAAATGGAGCAAACTGAACATAAGAGTGGAAAAATGAGAAGCTGCAAGAAACTCAAATGGACAGTTACCCACTTCTCATAAGTAAACCTTCCTCCTGCCTTGGATGACTCTGATTTTATTAGGGAATAGATTTTCACTTTCCCAACACTGTTGTAAACCGCAACCCATGGATCCCATGGGATTCAATGGGAGCGACTGATAGGCAGGTCCCATTCTCCATCTACAAGATCCCACTCTGAGTGGCATTTGTAATCATGCTAGAGTTTGACAAAGAAAAAATAACATTGGAAACCCACTATGCACACTCGGTGCATAGTGGGTTTCCATGCCACATGCTGCTTGATAATGCAAATAGGCTAGTGTTTGGTGTGACATAAACATTTCTGATCTTACACAGACATTTGACTTATCTCATATTCCTGGGAGCTAAACTCCATTAGCATGCATGGTTCTGAAGATGCATGATATAAAGGCATGTATGGTTGACTCAAACAACTTCTAGGTATGATCAGTTAATTAATATGTATAATTTCTTGTACGGGGTTATAGGAGTTATTATACACCCAAAAACTTGAATGATTCTACCAACATTTAAACATCCTCTGCCCTAAAACTGCTTAAAATATTAAGCAACAGCTCGCCAATGGGGAAGCTAAAAGCACAATGGCAAAGTAAACCTAAGAAGAGGCTGCTGGATCAGGATCAGGCCAAGGGCCCATCTAGTCCAGCATCCTGTTCCCACAGTGGCCAACCAGATGCCTGTGGAAGACCAGGGAGCAGAACATGAACACATGACCACCTCTCCCCTTTGTTGGGGTTCCAGCAGCTGATACAATGGTACCTCGGGTTACAGACGCTTCAGGTTACAGACTCCGCTAACCCAGAAATAGTACCTCGGGTTAAGAACTTTGCTTCAGGATGAGAACAGAAATCGCATGGAGGCGACAGCGGGAGGCCCCATTAGCTAAAGTGGTACACCTCAGGTTAAGAACAGTTTCAGGTTAAGAACGGACCTCCGGAACGAATTAAGTACTTAACCCGAGGCACCACTGTATTTGGAAGGCAGAGCAGAGCCATCGTTAAAGAACTTGAAACTAGGGCTGAAACATAGTTTGTGCTTTTCACGGTTTCTCATTAACCATAAATTCTGTCTTCAGAAAGCAGCTGCATAACAAAACTCCTCTCGCTGCCCATTCTCCCCATCTTGTCCTATCCTGAAGCACCTAAGAGTTCTCTCATCGTTCCAGACAAGCTACCTAAATATTGTTCTCATTCCTTCTTTTATCTTGCAAAAGAAAGGCAAATGCTTAAGTCTTGGTTGTGGTTCATTTTACAGGAGACAGGAGACTGCAGCAGGGAAGTGGAATGGGCATGCCACATAATTACATCACAGCAGCAACAACAAAAGCTGTCGGCTGTGACCTTTTACGCTGCTTACACAAGAGATTCACATGACACTTCCATCACTACCAGAGATGGTTTTGGGGCCCAATCTAAAAAAGTTCCTCTTATTTAAGTCTGTCTGTCTGTCTGTCTGGGATCTAGAGCAGTCCTTCTGCAAATGAAAGCATTATTTTCATTTGCAGGCAGACTAGTGAGTCAATGAAGGCTCTCACTCGGGGAAGCAGAAGGGGAGGGATTTTTGTCAATTTTCTCCTTCCTTCACCCACATTCCATACTGTTCCTGGACGGGGGTCCTTCAACTGTCCACTGGCAAAGCTCCACTCAACAAATCTCTAGTTCCAACCCAATGAAGTTAATGAGACTAACAGCACAGCTCTCTGCATGTTCACTTGGAAGCAAGGTTCCACTGGTCCCAGACTGTGAGCGCCCAGCGGCACACGCGCAACGCTGGGCTCCAGGTTTGGCCTCCACCCGCTGCCTTGCCTCCATTGGTTCTCTGCCACCACCATGGCAACTGAGGTTTCAGTAACAACAGCCTTATCTATCGTGAACTCACTGTAGTGAATAAAAGGAGTTGAAATGGCTTTTAAACGGGTTGGAATTGCCCCCATATTAGTCAATACAGATCTCCATTGCTTCAGCACCACCCATCTCCGCTTTGAATGTGTGGACACACATCCAGAATAAAAACATTCACAAACTTGTGTGTGCGCGTGCCAACTTCACACAGAGGTTGGTTTAATATTGTTGCACAGATAGATAGAAGATGTGTGAGCCTTAAGCCACAGTCACACACCCAATCGTGCGTCCGCTAATGCCATACCTCGTGCTAGTCCCTGCCATACCTCTGTCTGTTTCCCAGTCTCTCATGCTGCCTTCTTTGTCTACCCATTTTCCTTCAGTGGCTGCTGCTGCCGCCTCACCCTTGACACACATGCATTATAGGATCAAAGCAGAATCACGGGGTGGTGATTACCCACAGTGAAATTTCCCTTCTTAATGTGCTGGGGCTTTCTCAAGATCTGGAAGTTGAAGAAAGCAGCAGGGCCCAAGAAGCAGCAGTAGACACCTGTAGTTAACATCCTAGCACATCCAAATCTGCAATGCAACAAGGAAGGTCGTGTGATAGCATCTAGTATAGCATCTAGATCAAGGGAAGTAATAGTGCCACTGTATTCTGCTCTCGTCAGACCTCACCTGGAGTACTGTGTCCAGTTCTGGGCACTACAGTTCAAGAAGGACACGGACAAACTGGAACGTGTCCAGAGGAGGGCAACCAAAATGGTCAAAGGCCTGGAAACGATGCCTTATGAGGAACGGCTAAGGGAGCTGGGCATGTTTAGCCTGGAGAAGAGGAGGTTAAGGGGTGATATGATAGCCATGTTCAAATATATAAAAGGATGCCACATAGAGGAGGGAGAAAGGTTGTTTTCTGCTGCTCCAGAGAAGCGGACACGGAGCAATGGATCCAAACTACAAGAAAGAAGATTCCACCTAAACATTAGGAAGAACTTCCTGACAGTAAGAGCTGTTTGACAGTGGAATTTGCTGCCAAGGAGTGTGGTGGAGTCTCCTTCTTTGGAGGTCTTTAAGCAGAGGCTTGACAACCATTTGTCAGGAGTGCTCTGATGGTGTTTCCTGCTTGGCAGGGGGTTGGACTCGATGGCCCTTGTGGTCTCTTCCAACTCTATGATTCTATGGGGCCAAGCCTCAGACACTTAGAAGCATAGGAGAAAGACTGCGTGGAGGGTGGCAGCAATAGCAGCAGTACTGGTTTTATCGCTACTTCCTGCAGCTCAGGTGTTTGTTCTGCCTTCAGAGAAGCCAACTGAGGATGGTGGGAGAGGGCAACAGGACACAGAAGAATGACCTTGACCTCTAGTCAGGATCACAATTGCCCTGTCATAAGCTAACAGTTTAGATGAACTGAGTACGCCATGCTAGGGATGGCGGATGGTTGAAGGGATCACCTGGTTTTAAAAACAAAAACATAGTCTTTGTTTTGGAGCTGCCAAGTTCACTAGAGGGAAACACCTCCCCAGTCTATATGCAGGCATTGAAGTAGATGTCAAGAGTGAGGCAAAACTCCTAAATGCCCCCCCACCCCCACCCCAGGAAGGAAAAAAAAATGCTCTTGGCCTTTTCGAGCGATTCCAAGCACCCACCATTTCCTATGTATCCTTGCAATGACATGCTCCCATCTATGTGGACTCAGAGACATGCACATACGCTCTCGAGGGCATGCCCTGGCACATTCCTCCTAGGGGAACTTCGTACTTGCATGCTACCCTCCCACGGCCCCATTCACCAATGTATTTCCTATCTCTCTCAGATTTAAAAAGTTTCAAAGGGGAAACAACTGGTTTCCAATTATATTTCAATTAGGTAGATTCACAACTGGGTGCCAATTAAATTTCTTTCAAGCAGATTCACTGGAAGTGGATTTATTCCTTGCAGCAAAAGAAAATAAATTTGGTGTTCAAAAGATTCCAGGTTGTAAAGCAAAGGAGGACCATTTTAGAAACGTAATAATGACAACAACAGCAACCAGCCAGCCCAGCCTATAAATCATAAATAGATTTCTCAGTGTCTTGTCAAAAACACACTACTGTGACCTTAATAAATATCTTATATTTTAGTCTCTGGGCCTATCAACTTTATCTTCTCTCTCTTTCTCTTTGCTCTGTTTCATTATATCACATACTCCCTGAAGTTCACTATGCTGGTGCTTTTTATGCTTTTTGCGGGAAATAAGATTGTCAGATGAGCTACAGAGAAGCACCAGAGCCTTTATGTTGCAGAGCCAAATGGGTAAAAGAAATTTATAGGTAGCATGAAGTTGATGGGGAAAAGCCTTTGGAGTATGCCCTCTAGTGGCTATTTGATTTTCTATTCAGAATTTTAAAAAACTGAACCCCCAGAAAAACAGATCATTTTAAAAATGAATGAAACCTTCGTTCTAAAGACTTAAATTAACTATTCTCTTTCTCCCACTTCCAGTACTTTTCATTTAATTCATTTAAAAGATGTATCTACTCCCCCCCTTTTGCTATCAAATCTTAAAAAAGATATGTAACACAGACTGCAGTCCTGTTTATTTTTACTGGGTTTCAGGTACTACTAAAATGAATGGAACTTATTTCTGAGAAACCCTGCTCAGCTTCAGGCTATAACTGATAAAAGCCTGGATCACAATTTCTATTAATTCTTGTCTAACCACTGATCACAGTCACTGGAATGCCAATGTCACCTACTCCGAGAAACCCCACTGGCAAATGTAGGTGGTGACTGGACTGCTAACATTGGCTAAACAGGAGCCAACAAAATTAATTTATAATTGGCTGCTGTATCAACAAACCATTATTTATTATTTTCAGCAAATAGTATTTATTATTTTCCCCAAAATGCCAAAGTTATACCTCTGATTTACCATAGTTAACTTACTGCATAACTGATGCAGAAAGGTTTTTTTGCCTTACTAATGAAAATTTATTTTAAAAATTCAACTCTTTTTTGTTAACTGCGTTATTATAAACGTTATAACTTGAATATCTCACTAGAACCCATATTCCCTGGCACAGGGAAAAGTCTTGTCCACATTTGAAGGCATTCGTTTCCACAAAGGCCTGGAATGTGAGTGGCACCTTTTCACAATTTTCTTGATCACCTGGAGCAGACAACCCCTGTGTTTTGGGACAGAATCAGTATATTCACCTTTGGCCCTCGTGTTCCCCGCATCTTCTAATCTAGAACGTTCTCCTGTTTAATCTGTGCTAGTCCAAAGGGGCAAATTGAAAGCTGTACACATGTGCCTGTCATTTGTCAGATTTGTATATGGCATCTTGGAAGATACCTAAATATAAAAGATGAAATTATTCTTCTAATATCAGTAGTGCAACTGCTGCATACTTCCTGGGAGTGATGAGACAGTTAACTTAGAGCACTTTAGACTACTTCTATTTTCATTGGTTGACAAAACTTTAGAACATGTTGCCATTCACTTCCATTGATTCTCTACTGCCTCCCTTTCAGTCAATGGTTGCTTGAGGAACCGCGACACGAGTAAAATGCTACTGAGGAATAATATTTCCCACAGTATACCATTCAACTCAAGCACAGTTGGAACACACCACAGATTTGGTTTTGACCACTCGTGATCCCCAAGAGATCCCTGCCCTTGCAGACCTCTTCCTTGACATTAGGCGGACGGCTAGATTTTCCTGTCACTTCCATAGGAGTGATCAGAAGACACCAGCACTATTTTAGTATTGGACACCCACCCTCAGGAAGGGAAAGCATTTGAGAAGGTTAATACTTGTAAGAAATATAAGAACTGTGGATAGTGGCTGAGAAAAAGACTGAATAGTTGACCTAGTTATGGAATAATATGCAATCAGCAATCATGACCCCGAGACACTGGCTGAAGCCCATATGGGCCACTGTATGACTGAATCACTGAATAGTAGTCTAGGTTTTATGTAAAATTCTTTTTCCCAGCAAGTCCCACAACATCTCCCTTAGCATTAATATCTCAGTGTTTCAAAGAAATTGGCAGGGAGAATGAGATGAGAAGGAAAAATATAATTTAGATATTTTGTGAAACATCCACAGAAAAATGCTTCCAGGGGGGCTGGAGCAGATATATAAATGGGGCAGAAACGCCCAAAATATACTGACCCCTGGTGTGCTCTACTGGAAGCAGGAAGAGTGTGAAATTAAGGTAGTTGCCAATACCAATGCTTCCTCAAAATACAAGCTGGAGTAGTTTGACTGTTTGGTAGCTTGCAGATGGGGGGGAAATGAGTAGCTGGACTATTGGACACTTTCTGGGCAATGGCACAGCTAATATTAATCATGTGACTCTGTAAGCCAATTGGAGTGGGTGTCGCTGTTAAAGCGTGTCACTGTTGCCTTTGGAGCCTGGTTTAAGCAGATACAGTGCAAACTACTGGAACTCACACAGTGCCTCAAAACCACAGCTCATTCCATGTGTCTTTCCCCTCAGCCTAGTGCTGCGGTAAACTGGATGCAAAATCTGTCCATCAGATGAGCTAGCAACTTCTTTGCTTCTGAATGTTCACTCCTTAATTGAGTACCTCCACATGATCACAGGCACTGAGACATTCTACTCATCTTTTGAAAAGGAGAGTGTGCTTTTCATCATCATCATCATCATCATCATCATCATCATCATCATCATCATCCCCCTACCAGACAAACAACTGGTATGATAAGATTTAACAGGACACCAACCACCAGGGCTTCTTGTATAGTTGGAACTCATGCAGATAGCAGCAGGAATATCTGCTCTTAAAACCACGCATGATTCTCTGCATGTCTTTTTATGCAAACAGAACATCTGAGTCAACAGGTTTTCAGGACTGGAAACTCTGAGAGTTGTCTTAATTGTTTATATTGCTGCAGCAAACTTTTAAACAAAAATGCTCAGTGTGCCTGTGCATACTCTGCCTACCATATGCTGTACCAAGCAAAACAATGACATTCCTTGCAAGCTGTCTTGGCAACAGGGGGGAAATGCTTTAACTAGGCAACACAATTAATTTCTGGAAAGTTTTCAGTAGCCGTTTTAAACCTATGTAGATTAAATAACTATTGGCATAGACAGGTAAATCTGAATATGCACACACATGCATGCAGAAACACACATACATGTTAAGTACCAGGGTTAACATTTAGCATAATACACATATAGAAAGCATCAGTCACATGCAAACGCTTACTATTTAATGGTGAAGTAAGTAATTCTCTATGTACCCTGTCATAGGTATGATCGGAGAATCGATATGACAATGCCTTTTCTTTTAAAAATGCACCTTATCAATGTTGCATTCTTTGGAAAGGAGCTCTCAGAAATACCATATTTCCTCCCCTACCCTTTCCCCCAGTGTGCAAATGTCAGCTTTACAATTGGGTTCATCCACAACTATTCGTCCCAGTTACTATTGAGGTTTTCTGACAGTAGCTGTTAACACTGTTGCTGCCCTGAATATTTGCTGTTGATTGAGTACCATTAAACATACATATTCTCAAATTCACAGGTTTTACAGTGAGTGGGTTTGAAAACTGATTTTAGCTGTCTTCCTTTGCCCAGAGTATTTCACAGTGCCTGCCCTATTTGTCTGTTCCTGTCTCTGTTTTTCATTTTCAATCATCACCCTCAATAGTCTACTGTTTATCTGTTCTTTTCACAAATGTACCAGGGAGACAAACCCACTTACTCAAAATTTCAGCCTAGGATTGGTATATAGTTCCCTACTCGCTGGCTGGCTGCATTTCATAAGTGTAATCAACGCATCTGAAACCAAGGCTAAATTCTAGAGACCCAAATCCCTTCATGCTTTCACTCTCTCCCTTCTCTCAACCTGTAACCTCACAAAGAGTATTACTGTTGCAAAGAAAAGCGAAGTTAATTGCAATTCTGACTGAGACCTATTCAAGTTGAGTTCCCACCCCCTGCCACAGCACCCACCTGATTCTGCAAACGTTATGATCTCTGAAGTTTGCTCCACAAGTTCATTCATTTCTGTTTTTCTTCCAATGTCATCCTCTATTTCCACAAAGCCATCCTCTCTCACTTTCCCCACATGGAGCTTCTTGATAGCGTTAAAAAGTGCAGCTTTGGGCACCGACTGAGTGATGTTGGGTCTGTCCCTCAAATGCAGCATGTTCAGAATGTGCTTCTTCACTGCTTCCACCATCTCAGGCTGAGAGCTGGGCACATCCTTTGAGAGAGTGGCAAGGGCACATGATGGACAATCGGTGACTGAACTGTGCCCCTCAGATCCTGGGGTCGGGGAACTCCTCACTGTAATCCAGCAAAGCACCAACAAAAATCCTCTCTTCTGAAGCAAAGGCATCCTGGCAGCGAAAGTTGTTGTGATTCCTTTTTAAAAGGCACTGCTTTTCTTCTCCCACCACCACTTCACACACAGTTTGCTTGTGTCTGTCCCCCTCCCTTCCTTCTTCTTCTTCTTCCTTTCTTCCTCTTCAGCAAATTCTCTGGAACAAGAACAAAAAGTTTTCTGTGAAGTTTTGTTTGCAGGTTCCCTCTCTGAATTCAGTAAGTGCTATAGATGTTTGTGACTGTCAGTGAGAGGAGTTCTGACTCTGTCTCAGAGTGGGAGAGAGAAACACTGAGAAAAGAGAGAGAGAGAATGAGAAAGAGAGAGGGAGAGAGAGAGGAGGACGGATTGGCCTAAAGTGAGTGAGTGAATGAGAGAGGGAGGGAGTTTTGTCTGTGAGTAAAAGCTATGATTAGGAAGGGGGAGGATCAGCACATATTCTGACAGGCTGCCTTCCTTATGCTCACTGCACTCTGGCACACACACCTCTCCCTTATATGTGTTTTCTGCCTGACCCACCTCTGCTTTTCAATCTCTTTTCTTTTTCTTGTCTCACAGTTGTCCTGTGGTTTCCCTTCCTCTCCTCTCCTTGCAGCCTCGACATATTTTGCTTTTCTTTCTGTTCTCATCTTCTTCAAAGTACCTCAGGTTAACAGAACAGGGTGAGAATGGAAGGAAAAGGTGAAGGCAGAGACCTTTAAAACGCCTTCCGGTGAGTTATGGACTCTGCCAGAACAGGATTCCAAGGAAGTGCTAGGGAATTTGTGACCTGAGCAGCAGGAGAACGTTAGAGGAAAGATCTCACTGTATTCAGAATGGAGCAGATAACAGAACCCGCTTGTCCAGACCTTTTTAGATGCTGTTGAATTATCAACACTGGCAAGGAATCTGAAGAGGGCAAAACAAAACTTTTGTTTGGGTCCTTATAATATGCTCTGTATTTCCAAGCTGCTGAAAACAGAGAGGCACTGAAAGGCCCAAGCAGAACCTATTTGTGTTCTGCTCTCAAGTTCTGTGTCACAGTTTTTTGCAAAGGTCGCCAGTGAATACATTGTGAATTAGACAGCCCTGCCAAATCTATGCACTACTGCCAAACCTGAAAGTCCCTTTTCAGTTGTAGCAACCTGAGGCTAATCCATGATTATTGCTGCAGAGAATTTTGACTCAGTAAAAGATGAATAAAAGGTTAGTAAGGTCCCAAACCTCAGCCTTCTGAAAGGCCCTTGATTTAGTGGAAGGTGCATTTTGCAGTAGCATTCACTGCAAGTCTGTGGTTTGTGTTTTTTTAAAAGAAAATTGTTATACCCCCCTAAAGAAAACGGACTACCATTAATTTCTTTTGCTGTGTGTTTATTTAAAGAGGGTGATACTCTTGTCTGGTATTCCAAAATCGTCGTCATGCTTTGCTCAAATAAGAAACTGGATTTAGGGCCTCCAAGTTGTTTTTCTTCCATTCAATATGTGCTATCTTAATGTGAGTTTTAAGTTCATTCAGCCATAAACCACATTGTTCTACCCCAACACTTTAGAGTTTCTTATATGATACCTAAGCATCTCAGTTTATTGGAAGGAGGGTAATTACAATATACTAGGAGAGGCTATTCATGCCTGTTTCAGCTAGAGGAGTTGGTGAAGAAATCGGAGCAAAATATATTTTTCCCCTGTACAGTATGGAAATAATTTGAATAAGCAGGATAGGTTTTGCAAACGTTCCATACTATCCATTTGTTTCCTTTTGCTTTTTGAAATATGGATGCTTCCTAGCAGTGAATGAAAGCAAAGGATGTTCCTTTTGCATATCCTGCTTAGACCCCCCCCCCCCACCAAAAAATGCTCCTGAGTTTTGCTTCTGCTGTGCTTAATATGCTTCATTTGCTTTAGAAACCATAGCTGCATTTCATCTTAAGGAAATACATTTGAAACGCAAGCTGCACAAGCTGTACCATCAATGAACGCCTAATAGTCCTAATTAGTTTCAATTCACATATATGTCAAAACTGAGCCCAACATAAGACTAAATTTTTGAGTGTCTTTCAACAGAGACTGAAGTAACATTTGTAGTTAAAAGGTTGAACAAATATTTTATATACAGGTGTGCATGGCTATGCTGTTAACAGGAAGTGTGGGAGCTCGTACCATTTTATACATATAGCAAATATTATTTACATAATTCACCCAACAAAATCTTAACAAATGCTTGCATTTTAAAGTAGAATACTTTACACAACTTTAAATATAAGGTCATACTGTATATGAAATGTCCAAAGAAAATGTATAAAGTTGCAAAAGAGAGAACATTTAGACTTTACCTTTCCGAGTCTAAATTTCCTCACAGATCTTTCTCATGGAAGTTTAAGCAGACTTCAAGTTCTTCCACTGGAATTCAGGCCACAAAGCTTTATACTGTACTTCCCCTGTGTGCATTTAGACATTCACACCAGTCAATACTGTGGGGTGGAGCATTGCTCTGGATTGGTTATTCCCTTATTACAGCAACATATGAGTGGTTTTTTCCTGTGTGAGGCATAACTTTTGACAATGATCTCATGGAAAGTCCTTTTCTCCTAGTATGACACAAAGCAAAGGTATATTCCTCTAAGGCTGAAATCCTGGACACATTTACTTGGTACATATATGAAGAGATTGAATGTGTGTGTGTGTGTCTTTCCAGATTCCTATTTAATACAGTTTTTTTAAAAAAAAACAACAACAATCCAGCTCTCTGTCCATTCATATCTCCTTTTGATCTGACTTTATTTGGTAGTAGCATCAAACCAGTCACCAAAATGATTCAGGAAGAATTTTGCGCAATAACCTACAAGTAAAATGTATCTGGTGATTCTGTCTGGAAAATGTGAAATTAGGAAAAGTCAGGAAAAATTATTCATTCTGTTCAGGGTGATTCACTGTTGGGGCAGAGGCTCTTGTGAGCTACCACCACCCCCTGCTAGCCTAGAGAGAGAGAGAAAATGGAAGTGCTAAGAAGAATGGTGCCTATGAAGAAGAACAACTTGGTGTTTTGCACCCATTGTCAGATTATGCCCGCAGTACCAATGTTTCAAAAAGCTGTTAAATAATCATTGAAACTGCATACTTCTAAAAAGGGATGGATTTGAAGTAGCAAGTCCTAGTCTCAAAAAGTGGACACAGGAATGCAGCCCAAGTCAAGAGTTTTATTGTCTGTTGTTTCTGAGTTATTTTTAAGGATTTTTTGTTTCGTTTCCAGTGTTGGTTTGTTCTTTTCTTTTGTATACCACCTAAAGCAATGGGAGAGGTGTGGTGTGTGTGTGTGTGTGTGTGTGTGTGTGTGTGTGTGTGTGTGTGTGTGTGTAAATTTATATTTGATTTGAATGGGGATGAGATATGCCTCAGCATATACTTTTGACAAAGGGCCAAACTCTGCCATCCATTTTCATTTGCAATTTGCCCATTGACTTCAAGGGGGTGAGGGAAAAAATATGGTTCCCATCCTTTTATCCTTATCTCATTGTAGCTCACCAGTCTTCTACTGGGTTTAATGTGGGAATGGGATTTTTTTCCTCCCCTCAGGAACAAATTGAAAGAATATGAAAAGTCATCATATTGGATTAATGCTAAGGAATGCTTTAAAGTACCATAGTCTGCTTTCTGAAGAAGAACATGGTAGTGGTGAGTGAAGGCGGAGATGAATCATGAGACATGTTCACATGGCAATTTTGGTATAATGAGCAAAATTTGGGGGTTAATGGGAAACATATGACCAGATAGCTTGTTTTCAAGTTTTAACATGCATATAACAAGCGTCTCAGAAACCCACATGGTTTATACAGGAAAATTTAAGATCTTTTAGTAAGATTCAGAGGATTCTTTGCAAAACGATAATTTAAAAGTGAGGTTCTCACATTTTCACTTGAAGAGGACTAAAGAAGACAATGGTTCCTTCACATATGAGAGCTCAC
This sequence comes from Podarcis muralis, assembly GCF_964188315.1. Lineage (NCBI taxonomy): Eukaryota > Metazoa > Chordata > Lepidosauria > Squamata > Lacertidae > Podarcis > Podarcis muralis. The sequence goes on from NC_135666.1 coordinate 59,205,249, forward strand.
TGTTGAAACAAATTTTTAACCTCTAAATAGAAAAAAGGAGCTATTCCATTGCAGTTTTCTTTTTCTTTTGGGAACGGATACAGGTTTTGAAGCTGTGCTTCCCAGATACCCGGTTTACAGATGTTTCTGCTTCAGAGAGTCTTTCCACACCCACTTGTCTTCAGAGGAATGACTGCATGTCTACCACAGAACTCCTGTGTTGCAGTGGATTTGGGGAAGCACAAAGGCCACATAGGATAAGGTTACCAGACATCCCCATTTCCTGGGGACAGTCCCCGGATTTACAAATCAGTTCCCTGACAAAAGCCATCTATTTAGTAGGAAGTTGAAAAGTGTCCCCAGATTCATTGAAAAAAATCTGGTAACCTTAATGTAGGACTCACACCTTGGGTGGCAAAATCCCAAGAGGCAGCACCTCTGCAAACACTCCCGCCTGGAGCACATGAGATCTTATGAGATTTAAGTGAGATCTCACAAGATCTCATTGTAACCCACCACTGCTTTGCAGGTGCTGCCACACAACCCAGATAAGGGAGGTGATGGTAGCACAGCACATTCCCATTTTGCTTCAGGCAGTGAAACAATGTGCATCACATCTGGTTAGAGGCCACATTCCCTCATGAGTAATCAGCATAATGCAGGAGGGCAGAGTCCAGAGTCAGGGATGGGCAGAGCAAGAGACAAAATCAGATGTCAAGGAAATAAACAACTATCTGACTTTTAGAAGACATCTGAAGGCAGCCCTGTTTAGGGAAGCTTTTAATATTTGAAGTTTTATTCTGTTTTTAGTGTTCTGTTGGGAGCCGCCCAGAGTGGGTGGGGAAACCCAGCCAGATGGGTGGGGTACACGGGTGGCGCTGTGGTCTAAACCACTGAGCCTCTTGGGCTTGCTGATCAGAAGGTTGGCGGTTCGAATCCCCGCAACAGTGTGAGCTCCCGTTGCTCTTTCCTAGCTCCTGCCAACCTAGCAGTTCGAAAGCATGCCAGTGCAAGTAGATAAATAGGTACCACTGAGGTGGGAAGGTAAACGATGTTTCTGTGCACTCTGGTTCCTTCACGGTGTCCTGTTGCATCAGAAGTGGTTTAGTCATGCTGGCCACGTGACCCAGAAAGCTGTCTGTGGACAAACGCTGGCTGCCTCGGTCTGAAAGCGAGATGAGCGCCACAACCCCGGAGTCACCTTTGACTGGATTTAACTGTCCAGGGTTCCTTTACCTTTTATCTTAGTAAAATTATTATTATTATTCCTTGGGTGAAAAACCAGCATATTTTTATTACAGTGGTACCTCTGGTTGCGAACGGGATCCATTCTAGAGGCCCGTTCACAACATGAAAAGCCCGCAACCTGAAGCGCTGTATCTGCGCAGGTGCGCGGCGCAATTTGGCACTTGTGCACATGCGCAAAGCATGATTTAGCGCTTCTGCGCATGCGTGAGCGGCGAAACCCAGAAGTAACCCTTTCCGGTACCTCCGGGTCGCCACAGGATGCAACCTGAAAAAACACATCATGAAGCAAATGTAACATGAGGTATGACTGCGCATAAAATACTACTCCTCTGCAGGTTTCCCAATGGTGTCCTAAAGCACACCTAATATACCCCCATGCCTGTGCTGCTCACAGGAAGACCAGTTGTGACAGGCAAGGGTGTGTCTAGGAAGCTTGTCTGCTCTTGGTGATCTTTTCATTGAGGAGCCCCCATAGGTTTTCAATAAACTGAAGGCTTATTTGGAAACATAATCATTTCATATTTATAGTACTTACAAAGTTATTCACAGTTTTGCTTGTGGGAATGTAAGAAAACAAACCATCTACTTGCAGGATACTGCTTCAAAAATTAAACTCAAAACAAGTGTTTGGTTGGTTAAGGGTGCTGAGAGTTATTAAGAGGACCCAATTCCCCTCACAGAGCTACCATTCCCAAACCGGTTTACCAATTCCTCTCCCCAAGGAATTCTGGGTTCTCCTAACAAGCATTATAATATGCCAGTAAGACAAAAAGCTGTAATACCAGTTAAGGATTAAAAGAAATAATTATTTTGGGTTTACTTATAAACCTATGACAACCAATTTTCAGCTCATGACCCTGGTTGGGAAACACTGATCTAGAGCAATTTGCTATGCAAGCATGCTGTTGCTGGCAGATGACATGGCGAGCTATAGCAAGTATATCAAGTATAACTTAATGTAAAAACAGACAAAAATACCAACCGCATCAGCCACGCAGGAGGCATCACTTTACTCAAAAGCTTGGGTGGGCAGCCTCATCTTTACCTGGGGTCATCACACCTTCATAGACGTTGGTGCCGCTGGCACCTGAGAGGGTTGTCAGCATCAAGGTGTCATTGTTGAGAAGGCCCTGATCATTCGTGTTGTGCCCTTGCTCCTGAGGTCTGGATAGCAAAGGTCTGGCGTAGGCCTTGTACCAGCGGACGAGGCCAGCTGGCCTTGTGGTAGCTTTCAATACTGTAAGCCTTATCAGTGTTTGCAAGGCAATCTCAAGGACAAGATATAGAGGGAAGTAAATAGAAAAGAGGATTGCTACTTATTTCAGAGTATGCTCTTTATTCCCTCGGGGAGCAGGAATGCAGGTTTTCCAAATGCCTAATGAGTCCTAAACCTGATGACTGGTTATTTTTTTTCCACGTTCACATCTCTGCTCCCCACTCCACCCCCCTCATTCCCTCATCATCTTTCCCTCATGGATCTTATTGTCTTCTTCTCCTGTACCTACAGCAGCACCTGGTGGCAGGGAACCGGAAGGACCCATTTAAACAAGAACGCTTCTACTCCAGCTGCCATTCATCTCTGCCAAGCAAGGCTAACAGCTGCCAATTTTTACTTCTTCCCAACAGAAAAGGTGGTTGCTCCTAGGCCTGACCGGTGATGGATATTGGCCTGGCAGACTGGGAATCCAGAGGATTGCTGCTCATTTAAGAGATTTTCAATCAAAACACCATTGTCTAAGCACTGACACCATACACACACAAACCCCCCAAACCCCAAACAACCATGTATCTCAATGGGACACCCACGCCCACCTGGCACATCTCCATTCTTTACTAGAAATGAAAACAAATGCATTTATTTTTGGAATTTCTATCGCTCCGTTTCTCCCCTAAAAGCCCAGGACGGCAAATGGCCTCCCTTTCTGGAAAAGTCCGCTTTAGCCCTTCGTGTCAACAGCAAAGTGATCCATTGCCGCTGCACTAATCACTCAGCAAGGGGTCTCATGATTGGCTGGGTTTGGGAGCCCTCAATCAAAAGGGACAAGGGCCGATGCGTGTGTGTGTGCCTCGTCTCTCTCTCTCTCAGTTTCTGCTTTGAAGAGCGGTCACTAGAAAATACATTGGCAGGACTCGCGGTGCGAATCAGCTGGAATGTTGCACCATTGTACCTTATTTTATGACTGTAATTGCTGCGAAAAAGTTGAGCCAGGAACTTAATGTCAGAAGTTCTGTGTTTTCACTTTTATGTAAATTGACCAATTAGAGCTTGTCTTTCCGATCCTGTGGCAAGTGTGCTGCTTACATGGTGACTTCCAATGACCCCCCCCCCCCCCAGCCATAATTAGCAAAAAATAAAATTAAAAGTTCATCTGGGGATAAGACCTTATTTCAGGGGTTGGGGGGTAAAAAGTAGATTTCCTAAATGCTCCTTTTGGTTCATGGACCCGAAACCTAGAAACCAAGTTCACTATCCATTTACTCATAGCACATTATTTAATTTATTTAGCAACATTTATATGCCACTTTTCTTCGTATTTAACTACTTACAACAAAAGGAATTGAATGGACCACAATTTAGAATACAAGTTCATTGAAGCATGGGCTTATGTTTTTCCTTCTGTATAAATAATGATAACCTCCATCTTTATTTTCTGTAAACAAATGTTGTTATGTATTCCACACTTCCCCAGTTACAGCTTACGTATGGTTCGCACCCATTGCACTAAACCTTGAGCCCAGGTTCAGACGACCTATTTCTGTATTGCAGGGAGTTGGACTGGAGGGCACTCAGGATCCCCTCCAACTGTACAATTCTAGGATTCTGTGATTCCCCCAAGGAGCTCTGACAACACAGAAGAAGATTTCCTGCTATAGCCACACAACAGCCCTGTGAGGTAGGCTAGGCTACTTGTCCAGGGCCACCATTCGGGATGTAGGAAAGGGATCTGGACCAATAACTTCTGCACCCAAGTCCAGCACTTATATACCACGGAAGCACTTACTGAACACATGCAGTACCTCTCAAAGTATTTTCTCTATCCCAGCCTACATAGAATGTTGCATTCTTTTCACAGAAAGATAGAAAAGGTAGGAAATATGGATGCATAAAGCAGCTGACACAGAAGATGGCATTTGATTTAGATGGAATGACACAAATGTGGTTTGCTTAAAGTGTCTCGAGGGGCAGGAAATCTATTTACAAAGGGATTTCTTTATTTTATATTTTTTTAGTTCATAAAGCTGATGGAGTTGTATATGAATCATGGGCTGAATGCAAAGAACTTAAGGTGTTCACATCAATTGTTTTATTCCTGTTTTATTCCTATAAAAGGAAAGCAAATCACAGTACTCTGCCTGTCCCCCCCCCCTCAAAAACCCACCAGAGAATAGAAAATGATCAAATTAACATTTGTTTCAAAAATGCCAAAGAGACCATGACTAATGGTCACACTGAATCAGTGAAATTTGCTTACTTCCTGGGAGACGGTCATCCTACAGTTCATGATAGTTTCAACTTTAGAGGAAAGTGTATTATGAGGAATTGAAAAGTCCTTTCAGCTTTCAGTTGTACAGTTAGGTTCCTGCTTTAAAACAAAACACACACACACACCCTGTCCGCGCATCCTCCTCCATGCCTGCTTGCCGCTGGTAGATACAGAGGAGGTGGCCACGCAGGAGGAGGAGGAAGCAGCAAAAGGTGCAGCTGTGCATGGAGTAGGCAGCTGTGGAGGTGGCTGGATCTGCCACCCGAGGCAACTGCCTCGCCTCACCTCATGGGCCCTGCAGGTAACAGACACAGCGCCCCCCTTTTGTGATTGGACTCCCATTCCAGTCAGCCCAGCTAACACAGTCAAAGGCCAGCGATGACAGTTGTTGTTGTCTACCAACATCTGGAGAGCACCATGTTGGGAACCCCTGCTTTAAGATTACTATTTGCATGTGTTTATTAGCAGCACGCTTTAATGCAGGTTTACTCAAAAGTAAGCCACGCTGTGTCTAATGGGACTTCTTTGTGTTTCACTGCCATAGGGTTGAAGTCTTAATAGATTTCTATCCTGCCTTTCAAGACAATGTGTTCTTGATTGGCCCAGATAGGTGCTTCTCTCTTGATTTGCACTTGAATCATTAACCCCCTCCCAGAAATAAAGTCCTTTATAACATTTGCCCTGATCGCCAGATATTGGTGAGAGAGTGTAGGTGCTCTGGGGCAAATACTGGGGCTTCTCAGCTGCCAGCTTGCTCTTCACTTCATCATCAAGGGAGAAAATCCACACAAACGGTCTTCTGTATGAAAGTCTGGAGCCCTTCATGAAATGAGCATGCTCTTATGTGAAAAAATCACACACTTCCCAAGTACTTTATAAAGTACGATGTGCATTGATGGTGCTGTATGAATTATCAATACTAATAAAGATATTCCAGGTTGGGGGGGGGGGAGAGGGGGCACATACACACAAGTCCTGCTTACTGAACACAATGCGTTCAGTCGAAATCATTCATTAGCTGGGTCCACAGTTTTCGTTATTCCCTATGGAAATAGTTCTAATCTGGGATTTACCCAATTTCTCTCCCTCCTTTTTTCAGTGGTTTCTTCCTGACATGGCTGCAGCCAAACAGCAAAAGAAAGATTTCTCCAATCCCCCCTGCTCTCTGATTCAACTGATTTCTCTCGCTTGCCTGCCTTTCTCCATCCCTGCGTGGTTTCTGCCCCAAAATGGCTGCCACTGACCAGCAAAGCAGGAACAAGTATGGAAGCAAGGAAGTGGGCAAACTCCCGATGTTTGGAATCTGGTGTTTACAGTGCATAATTCTTTACATGCAAATAAGCGAATTTTCACATAGCGAGTGGACGGATTGCAAGACCTACACGTATAATGAATTTGTTTGCAGTCTTTACTTGCTCCCCCCTCCAACTGAGAACTCAGGTGGATTTCAATTTGTTAGCAATGGCTGGTGTCCATTGGGACTGGTAGGGTGGGAAGCAGCTGTAGGTGGAGCCACAGCCAAAGCCAGACAGCCAACTATATATTTGCCCCCATCTTCTTCCTGCTGGCTTCTGCAAGAACGCAAGTGAGACTGAAGAGAAGGAAGCAGACAAGCACTGCCACCCTCTGGACTAGTTGTAAACAAGAAGGCAAAGCAAGTGAGAGCAGACTGTAGATGGTAAGGCAGTTCATTTATTTATTAAATTTAGATCTCACCTTTTACCCAAGGATCCCAGGGCACTTGACAGTATAAAAACCCAAAATCCATAACATAATAACAAACAAAACAAGAACACCTCACCCACAGTCTAAAAGGCCATAGATTGGGTAATTGGACCTGGGAGAAGAGAAATGTGTTTGCCTGGCGCCTAAAGAGATGTAGTAAAGGTACCAGGTGAGGCTCCCTGGAGAGAGCATCCCAGTAACCTTTCTTCCACAATCACCTTAGTGGACCAGCCTTTTCTGAAATTTATATGAGGCAAAAGTTCATGCTTCTTCCCAAAGTAAAACCTCTGACATTAAACTGCTGCTTGTTTTCAGGCCAACTCAAAAACAAATGTTGCATTTCCAGTTCTTGTCACAATTTACAGTACCTAATTTCGAGGCTGGACATTCAAAAAGAAATCTGAAAGCACTGTCCACTGACCTGATAAATTTTCAAATTCACATTTGAAATTGTCGTGGGCCTACGTGCAATATAATGAAGGAAAGGGGCTCAAATGGCCAGAATTGGAGGGGCAGAGGCAGTAGGCATAGCTCAGTGGGGAGAGCATGTGCTTTGAATGCAAAAGGCCTGCCGTTCAGTCTCTGGCATCTCCTGCATGAAGAAGGAAAGACTCCTCCCTAAAACCCTGGAGAGCTTCTCACAGTCAGTGTCAACAATCCTGAGCTAGATGAGCGAGTGGTCTGTCTCAGCATCAATCCGCTCCCTGTGTGGCTGACTCTTTCATGATAGATTAAACACCAGAAGACAAAGCCTTTTGCATCTTTCTGCATTTTAAATACAGCTGTTAAGAGATGCCAGACGAAAAGCTGACAACCTCATCAAGACCCCAAACCTAATTAGCCTGGCAAAGTAGGTTTTTTTGGAATAATATGAAACCGTAAAATGTTCTTAGCCCTTTGGAGAAACATCAGGGAGCATGTGATGAACAAATGTCCTCAACCAAAACTGAAGCTAGCCACCACCTAACTTGAGCCATCCTCCCAAGGATGATGAGCAGCGGGTCTTTCTCAGAGGGATTATCAAGTTCTGCGATAGCTTCCTAGGTCAATTAAAATCAGGACACCCTCCATGTTCAAAGACTCCCACCCTAAACTCTTCCCATCCCAGGGCTGGCCTGAGGCAAATGATAAGAGCATCTGGAAAGGACTTGATGCATTAATTCCACAAGCAGGAATTAATTCTAGATTAAAAAAAATAATTACACATACCACCAAACTAAAAAAATCATTACCCGAAGTAAAATAGAAACCAGTTAACTGTTACAGTTTCCAATCACCACTTCAAGAGGGTGGACCACAAGGCAGCTTCATCGAAGTCAGTAGATTTGCAGAATACTGGATTAGCAACTGGCCCTGGAATTCTCATTTTGACCCAAACAGGCCAATATTACTGAATGCACACAACGGAATTTGCTTAGCGAAGCAAGGAATGCTAAGAGGATTTCTAGGAGAGGGGAAAGGATCTGAAAATGTTAGTTAAAATGTATTTCTCTGCTGTGTGTCCCTGCAGCCTCATTAACAGGAACGAGAGAGGACTTGTGAGCTGCAGATCTGAATGTGGAACCAAATTCCTGTAGAGTTCAGGAATGTTTCGACCCAGGTGTTCTGCACTGCCCATTACAGATATAGGGGACAGCTGCAAAGTTCATATCCAGATCTACATATGAACTTTCCCAAAGTCCAAAGGCGTTTGGCTATGGGATTTGGCTTGTGTCCATTTCTGCTGTGATTTTCTGAAGGAACTCTGTATATTGTGGGTGTCATTTCACTCCGGCTTATCACTGCTGGTGAAAATGCTACCATGCTCTAGGTGAAGAACCTGATCTAAAACCTGTGAGGTTGTTGGAAGTGAATACCACAGACCTTTGGCACCAGGGCACAGCTTTGGAACAGGCAGACCTATTTGCACTTTAAACATTTAGTTAGTTATTTCCAAATGAGCATTTGCAATCAACAACAAACAGCTATTCTTTATTCATTGTCTGCTTATTGGTGTCATGCCCTCATGATGACTCCTATGGTGGCCTGCTAAGAGGGGTGATATAAGGTAGCTTAGAATAAAGTTTTTGTGTGCAAACAGGGCTCATCAGTGTGTCCCTACACATATTATCTTTTAATTGCTCCTTTGAAACTGCCCATGCAGGGACAGTGACCAAGAATCTAGGAACTACAAGTATCTCTTGCATGGAATAAAATCAACAAAGCTGTGTTCAGAGGTTCTTCACAGAGCAGATTTTCCTGGATTAATTTTGCTTGGGGCTTCTCCCCCCGCAATCTTATCAGAATATCCCATGTATGGATGGTGACAAAGTCAATCATTTTGAGTACGAATGTTACCCACCAATCCACAAATAAGTCAAAGTTAAATGGACATCAGATTAGCTGCCCTTCCCCATTTTTTTGTGTAATGAAGAGGTTAACCTTTTCTCACACTCCACTGATTCATTTTTCTGAGACAACCAACGGAACTGCCAAATATGGGTTCATGCTTTGGATACCTGCTCACTGCTAGCTGAACAGTGACTCAGTTCGCAAAACGGTCACTAATAAATTCTCATGGATGTATCATTTTAGTCACTCTTGACCCTAGTTGGATTTGAACTGCTGATCTAGATGTGGCAAAGGTTCATAGCACAGTACCTCATTACTAATCTTCTCAGCCAGCCAGTCACTCTTGGTTAATGCTTTGAAGATTAAAGAGCTTTGTTAAGTACTGAGTATTAATATTGTTATTATTATTGGTTAGCTTTGATCACAGACAATTGGAAACATTTCCTCAACCATTAAGGTTTCTTTTTAAAAAAGAGAAAAAGAATAAAATTGCACATTAAGCTCTGGTTATGATGAAAAGTTAAGAAAACATTTTCTCCCTTGTATTTGAGACTGTTTTCTCATAGCATTGGGAAAGTGGTTCATTCTGCAGGGCAGTTTCCGACTTCTGAAGTCTGGATACACGAGGAAGCGTAGTGGTTCTCTTCTGTGAAGAGGGGGCATTATAGTCCAGTGTTCAGGGTAGCAGCTGGAGCTCAAGGAAAAAAGCAGGAAGGGCCCCAAGTTCAGTTCTCTCTCCTCAGCCATCAATGCACAAGATGGTCATACAAAATACCACTAACTCTCCCCCATACCCAAATTTTGCAAAATGGATGGCGCAATGCTGGTCTACCTTACAGGATAGTTGTAAAGAAGGCTTCTCTGACCTGGTGCTTTCTGGGTGTTTTGAACTACAATTCCCATCTATTCCCACCACCCCTGAACACTGGACATGCAAGCAGGTTCTGATGGGTGTCACAGTCCAATGTACCTGGCAGCTATCAGGTGCAGGAACCTTGCTTTAAAGACTGCCTTTCCTGTTGTCCAGTGTGCTTTTGTCGTCAGATGAATGTCTGAGTGAAGTTAGGCTGGCAAACAGACAGAGTTTCAGGGCTCATTCCATAGCCCTGGAATTCCACTCAGTGGAATTTGATGTGGAAGATCCTTTGCCAGATGTGTTCTGTCACGGTTTTTTGAAAGGTGTTTTCCTTGATTTGTTTGTTTTAAAGCTGTCTGTCACTTTTGCTGCTTCCTTTTACCCCTTTTTGTGTGCACATTTATTTGTTTAACCTTGTTTCCATTAGGGTTTTTTTTATCGTCAGTTGCCCAGAGAGCCCACTAGGGAGCAGAGCAGCAGGATATAATGTATATTTTGAAAATGAAGAAAGGTTAAGTAAAATTATTTGGAGTCTTGCAACAAAAGGTTACAGTGCGGAACACTTCTTTTCTGCTCAATTACACACACACACACACACACACACACACACACACAAACACACACCAATTTCCCTTTTTACTTTCTCTTTCTCCATTACCACTCAACTGATACAACAGTTGACTGGGGAGTTTGCTTCCATTTTGAGTTTTTTGAGGGTGTGGGTGTGGTGCCCACTCTCAGCTACATTAAAATAATGTACTTTTCCATTGACTTCTGTGGGTAGCAATCCCTTCCATCCCTGGGGACATTTTAAAATGGCTTCTCAGTGTGAACCAGAAAATGGACCTCTCCAGACAATTAGATGGTTTGCTGAACTCTTTTAACATCTGTATGTCTCATTCTCTTGCATCCTTTTGCAGCTACTCCCCTCCCTGCCCTCCAACACAAAACTCAGAATTTCATGGCCATTGAGTTTTGATTGAACTATTTCTGGATTTCTCCTTTCACATTTTTTCCTAAAGATTTTGTACCCCTACCAACTTCATGGTTACCTTGAGTCTGCTGATACTGTTCTCTTGTTCAGGGATGCTGCCATTTTCGCCACATTTGTGAGAGCGCATTAAGACTTGAATCAGAAATAGATGGAATTATGGGATGAGTGTCTGTTTCAGTCACATGCAAGGCTCAAATAATATTCCATTGGTGGGTGGGGGGATATGTATCATGCAGCCTTACCAGTACAGAATTAATACTGCAGTCAGGTAACCATTAACATCAGTGGACAGACAAAAAATTGCTCTGCCTTTTTCTTGCCTTTGTACTGGTGACAGGAGGCATGGCTATTGGAGGGAAATCAATAGATTTTTTTGAACTTGAGGCAGGCATTTTACCCACCGTGTTCTTCTTGAGCTCTTTTGTTTTATTCCTTGGTGTGTTTTTCCAAAGAAAATGGTGCCCACTCAATGCCCCACCTTCAACTCAAATGCCTAATTGTACTGATGTGTAGTTTTGCCAGATAAATACAAGTCAAAGCTGACTCTTTGTGCAGATTTGTGTCATTCAATTAGCAACTAGTGCATATATATAGTTACTTAAGACAGGCATGAGGGATTAAAAAAGAGAGAGCATATTGCTGACACTTCTCAAATAAATGTAGCTACTTGCATGCTTTTAGACTAAAGTTCATTTACCAAAACCGCCAATAATCCTGGGACACTGGAGAGCAGATGGGGAGAAATAAAACCTATAACAGCCAGTGGCCCCCTAGAGCTAACATGACATTCCCGAGGGCCGGCCAGCATCAAGAAGCCCATGGCAGGAGCTTTTCCAAACCTTATTGATCAATCTGTAAAGTATGTTATACAAATGCATTAAATCAAACAAATGTGATTGGTCATTATTGTTGGCTACCTACTCCTGTCAGAGTTTCCAGTGGTTGGGGCAACTCTTGTTTTGGTGCTGGGACCTGTACACTATGTCCCAGTTTTAACTGAGGTATGCGGCATTTATTTAAGCTCTCAGTACGTTGAGGGTTCAGCATGCAAGCGCCTTATTTGGTTGTTCATGCTACTGACGAGAAATTCCTGTAAAATTGTGCTTGGCCTGGGAACCACTTCCTAATACACTTTCGCATTCTCACAACTGCCTGGAAGAATTATGCCTAATTGACCGCCTCACAGCAAGATGGAAGCGAGGAGAAGTTTGCAGTTGGAGGCAGCCTCTGGGTGTCTTTTCTTTATCACTGTAGCTGCTGCCTAAACCTGATAGCAAGAGTCCAAAGACCTGTCAGACACCTCACGGTTAAGTTTAGGGCTACAATGGAAGTCCTGTTTCTCAGCAGGGCAAAAAATCCAATTCGCGTTGGCAGAGCTTCCATAAGTGCATTTTAGTTCAATTGGTAAATATTTCCAGGTGGCCAACTCTCATTTTTGGGAGGTCAAGTTTGCAAAGGTTAAATAGCAGGCAGGATTTCTATAAGGCGCTATCAGTTTGGGGGGTGGGGAATAAAATGTAATTAAAACCAGCATTCTTCTGGAGATTAGCTTGGAGTCATTCTGCACTCTTGTGTCGAGCTTCCCCCACAGACACACTTTTTAAAAGCGTTGTTATAATAATCCACGCTCCAAAGATACAGTCAGTTCCTCTAGTAAAGACAAGCGGGAATTAGTAATGGAGAGGGGGGGGGGAACATAAGCAAATGAGAAGGGATTAAGAGGAAAGCCCCATGATCGGTCAGAAGAGGATTCAGGATAATTTTTTAGCTGTATTTTTCATGAATGGCAGAGGGGAGGGGGAACCAGGAGCATCTTGGGGGCAACCAAAACACCATTTGACTGTAAAACTTTAAAAAACACACCTTCAAAATAATAATAAAAAAGCCTCCCCATTTCCAAGGGCCCTTTGTTTCATCAAATGCCCTTAGTGTCTTGTTAGTCATCAATCAAGGGGGTGGGGAAGGAATCACACAAACTTATACGCAACGCTACTCAGCCAGTTTGCTCAGCTGCTGTTGACGACACTCTTGCCCGTGAAGGGTAAATTCCTGCAATAATCCCCTATTTTATTAATAATCATTTGAAGGGAGCGGAAATGGCTGACATCATTATTGAAGAGGATTGGCTAATTTTGGCTTTAGTCAGCTTTGTGAAAGCATTTCTCATATGCCATGTGAAAGTGATCACTACTTCTCACTTGAACTGCCTGACCATCCACAGACCTTCCAGTTGCCCCGGGGTCAAGTTCACACTGGAGGGCTGTTCTGCTCAAGACAGAGGCCCTTTAGCTGGAAGCAAGGACACGGTCTGCTTATGGAGAAGCATTTATTTCCAGGCAACCTTTGGAGATTCAGATTGTACACAAGACAATCAAATTCAAGCATTTGAGCTAACCGGAAGTGTTTTGAGTACAGTGGTACCTCGGGTTACAGACGCTTCAGGTTACAGACTCCGCTAACCCAGAAATAGTACCTCAGGTTAAGAACTTTGCTTCAGAATGAGAACAGAAATCATGTGGCGGCAGCGGGAGGCCCCATTAGCTAAAGTGGTACTTCAGGTTAAGAACAGTTTCAGGTTAAGAACGGACCTCCAGAACAAATTAAGTTCTTAACCCGAGTTACCACTGCATCTCTGAGCTTGTCATGAAGGAGTTTGGTCCCTTGTACGCAGTTGAAGGGAGGACACACAGAACACTCTCTCACACACAAAATGGCTGCCTTCCTCAGTAGAAATTTATGTAAATAGTATTACATTTCTGCCAGGGACACTTGCAGCCCCAGTCCAAGTGGGAAAGGATCTCTGCCAACATAATTTCATTGGATATTTGAAGGGCAAAGGGAAATGGAAGTGGCAGCAAAAACAGTAGTGGTCACTTAAGGTATGACTTGTTCAGGCCCTGCTTATGCCAGGATAGAAGCAGATCCCTGATCAACCCCCACCTACTCATGAGTAATTGAATAAGGGTGCCCACTCCTATTCAGCTTCTTGTGACATCTCTAAAGTTATTTTAACTGAGTTTTTCCTCCCTCCTTCCCAATTTGGGTCCCATTTTTGCATTTTTGTACTACGTATCTCTTAATTACATGAAATACGGGGTTGCAGTTCCAAAATGATTTATGAAATAACTATCCTTTTGAAGCTGAGGACTTGATAAGTTGTAGCCAATCGAACTAAACCATTGCAGTTTGGCTCCTGGCTTTCAATAGAATTTTAGCCACCTAGCTGTGTGTCATACTGTTAGCAAAATTTATTATTTGGACAAAGTTATTAAGGCTCAAGGTCTTTTAAGCTTCTCTGATATCCCTTTCCTCTTCCCTTGGGGAGGAATATGGCAACAGTACAGAAAAATAATCAGTCTAATTTTTCAGCAAAGCTCCAGTGTTTTTAGATTTTATTTGATTTTGTGTTTGAATGTGTTTGTGATGTGTAAACAGAAAACATGGGCAAATTATGCAGCCAAGCCTTAGCCTGCAGTATCCTTAGTGGGCAGGAGATGAAGATAAACTGTTTCGGACAAAAGGGTGAAGAACATGAGATGTGAGGGAAGTGATTCATCAGCAGTGAGAGAAGAAGAGCGGTGGAGAGGCTTACAGGTAGACAGGATGTCACAAATGATCTAGCAATCAGCACACGGAAACACAGGAAAGGAGGAACAGGAGGCCATGAATGGTTAAGTGGAATGGAGTGGGTGAATCCACTGAAACAGGCAATTCAGAAAAGCCTTTGGTTTGAAGCTGAATTAATAATTCTTCTTTGAATTAATTGAATCTGAATTCCACTCTTCTTAGAAATGTAAATAAAATCCTTCCAAGGAACTCAGAGCAGTGTTTTGCCCTTCCAGTGACCCTGTGAAGTAGGCTGAGCTGACAGATAATGGCTTGTCTAACACCAACAATATGCTCAAGTTCCCCACACTGAAACCCAACACTAGTCAGTGCTCAGCAGTGGCTGATAAACTTGTTTTAATAAGAAGTATAAGAAAAGTGTCCTAGATGTCTAGAAGACATGAATTGCAAAACTGGATACGACAATGACACTTCCATGATGAAGCAGACGACGACGACAACAACAACAACAACAACAACAACAACAACAACAACAACAACAACAATTATTTATTTGTACCCCACTCAGCCACTCTATATCAAACTAAAGTCATTGTTCTCAAAATGCAACTCCATTCAGAATGACCATTCTTCCAGGTTGACCTTCCAGATGGGTCATTCTTGATTGACTACCTGCCCAGTCTACTACCACTTGTTAGAATTTTCCTCAATTTCACTGTAGCCCCTTTCAATGCTTCATTTTACTCATCAATCTCCTGTCATTCCCTTGCTTTACCTGCTTTCACTGGTCATCATCCAAACCACCTTTCGGTCCCCTACAATGCTATTTAAGACCCAGCTTAGTGGCAGGAACATCTCCCTGTGAACAACCTCTCTGCAAATACCCCAGTCGACCACTGGACTTCAGGCTTAGTCAAGGGTCTGTGCTTGTAATCCCATTTTAATAAATATCTGAAATATTTTTGGGCATAGATTATTGAGCTCAATGCCTGAGTTCTAGCTGTTCTGCCATGCACACTAGTTCAGGGGCATATAATTCTGAGTCTATTTCATGAGAAAATAAACTTCTAAATCTTACTCAGATAAACTAGTATGCAAGCAGAACCTAACTTCTAAAATAAAGGGCATGCATCCAGGGATTGCTAAGAAGTATTTAACTATTCCTGAGACTGAATAAAAGAGAACAGAGACCTAAGCATATTAAAAGATCAAAAGGCAGAGGAATCACTCAATAGCCATGAAGGAATAAAATTCAGTTTTAGACTATTGGGCAGGTTGTATTTCCTTATCCCAGAAAGAATAGGGAAGGCTGGAGTTGTATATCTGATTTTGCTCAACCCTAGGCACATTTTCTTGGGAGTAAGCTCCATTGAATAGGACTGCTGAAAATTACTTCTGAGTAGACATGAAGAGGGTTGCACTAGAATTGTGCTCTCTCCCTCTCTCCCTCTCTTTGTGTGTGTTTTGCTATCTAATACTTCATCCTTTGTTTAATCCGTCCAGAAGCTTGGGTCTCTCTGTTCTTTTTTCCTGATTTATTTCTTGATATGCTTCATTGTCATTATAATATTAAATGGGTGAGATTTTCCAAAGGAGAATAAGGGAGTTTGGAACTCTTTATCTGACTTTGTCCAAGCTATGAATTCATATTAGTGGTACGCCATATGAACAAGATTTCCCAGAGTGATCAAAGGACTTTAGAACCAATCTTATGAGCTTAAAAGAGCTGACTGGGCCCATTTGGGCTAACCCTGAAAATATATCAAAGGAATCATGATCAGGCTTAAATTTCAGTACAGAGAACATGGGAAGAAGAATGTACAGATCCAAGTGCATTCATAAATTCAGATAAATGAGATTAATGATCAGAACTACGTTTTCAACATATGTAAGAGGGATTTTATTCTGATGCCTCACTTATATCAGCAGCATTTCAGAGCTGTCCAAATAGAGATAAGAACTATTATCATACATTAACTCAGTGGCCTGGTTCACACATAACACTAAGCAAACCACGATTTATGCACAAGTTCCCCACAGATGATCAAACAAACCATGGCTTGCTTCTCCAGAGTTTAATTTGTTTTCCAGCTGTTCTTATTTCATGCCTAAATTTTGTGAGCATTTGCAGCAGACTGGTTAAACAAACCATAGTTAAGGAAGGAAACACTAAGCCCACCACTCCACAATACCGATCTTGTCCCATCACTTTAGCCTAAATACATGCTGTATTGCAGCTTTCTGCTCAAAGGTTATCAAGCTGTCCCCATCTTTCTTTTTAATGGCTTCATTATTTACTGCTGCATCATCTAGAAATCTCTGCTCATAAACCAAAAATATTCTGGGCAATTATGTTGCATAATTTCCAGTTCTTTGATAAAGTGATTCAATACTAGAGCAGAGTTGAACTTTTGTGAGTTCCAAGTTTTGTATTAAAATTAACATGATCACTAAGGGATAATCTTAAATCAAACAGTTAAAAGTTGAAAGTGATTCCTTGCTTTTGTCTAAGTCCTAGATATTAATCACAGCTCGGGGAAAATAAACAGTGGGAATACTCCCCAACACTGGTTATTAAGGCTCCAAGGAACTGCTGAAACCCTGAATTAGCCCACAGCACACGTCAGGTGCAGTCTATGCTAGTTTCCCCAAAATGGAATGCAAGAGATACTTTTTATTAATTTGGGGGAACCCACTTTCTTTTTTTACCATGCTGAATCTGAAAATCAGCTGACTCTGAAAATCAGTGTTTTCATCCAGTATAACATTTAACTTATAAGTTACTTGGAATAATTTAAAATACTGTTATATGTCTCTAAAATGTCAAATGTCAGACTGGAGGTGGAGTCAGGCTGGAGCTGCTAGCAGGCTCATTGGCCTGGAGAAAAACAGATTGTGTTTTGAATGCAAACCAGAAGCTAGGCCTGGGCTAATCTTTCAAAGGGCTGAAAGTCTGACCCAAATTTGGGGGCAGTCAGCAACAAAAGAGGGTGTGAACTCCACCCTCCTTGGGGATTGGGGCATGAGGTTGGCAGCCAGCATTTTAGATTTCACAGAATGCCTCATCTGAAGGAAAATGTAGAGTGATCCAAAAATACCAGCCACCATTCTGGTAGACCTCAAAAGAACCTTGTTTAGTTTCAAACGTACTTTGAAATGCACCCCCAAATGGGAGTGAGGCATCTTGCCTAGCCCTACTCCCTCCAAAATGAAATATTTTTCAGCCATAATGAAAGCAAGAAAAATAACACCTAAAAGGTTCTTTCAGCTTAGTTCTATTAAATATTGACCATGCACCCAATTCAGCTAATAGTTTATGTGACTTCTGTCTAACTCACTGTTTAGTGCAGTGGGAGGTATTTGCACAATTTGCAGGGGTGAACTATGTCCTCCCAAGAAATTGCATGGTGATTAGAGTGAAGAATTTCAGGTATAACTGTGGTTCCAACTCAATATATTTTAATGCTGTTGAAGCTTGGCACTTAGTCCTTCTTGGCCAGTTGCTTCTTTCATCCACCAAGATGAACTAGCCGTATATTTTTTCACAGTTTAATTAACACTAAAATGCCAGCATGTTGATGGCACCACTGCAAGAACTAAATAAAAAAACTAAAATGGCCATCTAATATGATGATTTTCACAGCAAAACAGGAGCACACATAGAGGAATTTCACCTGATGGCTTATTTAATGCTAGTATGTTTTTAGCTTTACACTTACAATGTTTGCGGTTCTACCATAAGGAATCCTCATCCTTCACCCCATCCGTGCAACTGAAGCCTGAGCATCAGTCCTGTAGAACTTAATAGGAACCAAAACCACAAGACAAAATTTCTTGCCATTCTACTGTGAATTAGCCTGAGTCCTTTTCCCCCCATCTGGATACCCACATTTGAAGCACTTGTCTGTTTAGTTTCTTCCCTCATGTTGTAGCAGCACTAATCTGTTTCATTTCTCCTCATGTGCTAAAGAGGCAAGGCTTGCTTATGTGAAGCTCAGATTGACATTTAAAATGTTCTTGTTTTATTGCAGGTACCATAACTACCCATGTGACATTGTACAGAAGCTCAGCTGTGCTAAGTGTTTGGTGTACTTAAAGTCACTAATTGTATATTGTTTACACAGGGCAGTAAATCAAAGCACCCCCCCAGACCTTGTGGAAAATACATCGCCTGCACCACAATCCTCGGAAGAAAGGCTCATCATTTGCGTTTCAGACCTAATGACCTAGCCCCTACTGCGCAAGCTGCTGCTTCTCGGTTAAATAACACCTTTGCCTCTATTCAAATACTAACCAGGACTTTGAAAATGAACAAAATGCCACCTTAGTGTACAATGGTCTCTGATCAGGAAGGACCAAGGGAGCTCAACTTGTAATCCTTCAAGTCAGAGACTCTTTTGTGTTAGGAAGAGGACAATGCAAAGATTTCAGGTTATGCAGATTGGTTCATACATTGCCACCTCCATATAGGTAAAGGTAAAGGTACCCCTGCCCATACGGGCCAGTTGTGACCGACTCTAGGGTTGCGCGCTCATCTTGCTCAAGAGGCCGGGAGCCGGCGCTGTCCGAAGACACTTCCGGGTCACGTGGCCAGTGTGACGAAGCGGCATCTGGCGAGCCAGCACCAGCACCGCACATGGAAACGCCGTTTACCTTCCCGCTATAATGCAGTCCCTATTTATCTACTTGCACTTAGGGTGCTTTCGAACTGCTAGGTGGGCAGGAGCTGGGACCGAACGATGGGAGTTCACCCCGCCGCAGGGATTCAAACCGCCGACCTTACAACCAGCAAGTCCTAGGCACTGAGGTTTTACCCACAGCGCCACCCGCGTCCCTGCCACCTCCATACACTAAATAGCTCTTCCCAGTGATGGCATCGCACACAGCGGTGGTAATACCCAAGGGCCATTTCACACACAGAACAGGTCCACACACAGAACAAGTCCATTATGGCTCCTTGGAAATAATAATAATAATAATAATAATAATAATAATAATAATAATAATAATACAGCATCTGCAAAATTAACTCATTGGTGGAGTCTCTCAGTCTCATAGGCATTGAGAAATAAGCTGGCACCTTGGCATTTGGCAAATACTGTTAAGGAGGCAGCAGGAGTAGCTTCCTAGGGCAAGGAGTGCCATACTTGGAGTGCCACGACCAAACAACTGCTATCTGAATGTTCACCAAATATTTGAACACTCAGAGAATATCTGATGACTCTTTGTCATAACTCATGAAAGGAACATTTACTTTCAGCTGTCATCTACCAAAGTCATCTACCCACAAGGAAATGTTATTGTGGCTCAACTCCATCTGACATATTTTATTTAATTGTTCCACTCTCAAAGTGCAAAAACCCAAGATAAAGGGAAAGGAGAAAACCTTTCCTGATTTTCAATGAGAAAAATAACAGCAGATCAGAAGAACATGTTTTCTGTCAGCGTATCTTCATAGAGTTGCCCTGATATTGATTTACTCTCACTCACTCTCTCTTTTTAAAAAGAAGTTCATACTGTAAAGAATATAAACTGATGACTTAACCTTCCCCTGAACACTTGCTGAAATCGGAATTCTTAGATAAGTGGATTGTCTTGAAAAAATAATCAGTAAAAGCCTTCATGTGTATATCCCTGTCAGGCTTGATAAATGGCTCCCTCGAGATGCTGGATATTTATGCAAGACCTTCCATTTGCAATGGCTGCTTTTGTTTTACTCTATTTTGGTCTTTTAACTAACACATTAAGATCACAGGGAAACAGGGACGATTGGCGGCAGATTCCTTTCTCCCTTCCACTCGCATCTCGTTGTTTTGGCTTCTTATTTGGTGTCTGCTGAAGTTAAGACTGGTAGAAGTGCATTATGGCACAGACCCTGAAGTACACTATTGAGACACTGCATAAATTTTCCATCAACAAAGTGTCTTCTGCTCTTAGTCTCTGTTCCAAGTATCTATCTGAATGGCTGAGCACATGAATAAGAGCACTTGCAAAAGCTCGTAACCTGACCGAACATGGGGGGGGTGTGCATTACCATGCCCCCTGTGGGTACTGATGGCATGGAAGAGAGCCTCCTTTGCCACCACCCTTGTATCTGCAGATAGCTGTCCAGCGGAGCTTTCCCATGTGGTGAATGGGATTTTCTCATCTGGACAATTTGAGTGCTGTTCTGACTCCCTCGGCAAATGCAAATTTTGCATTGCACAAAATTACCCCGATTCAGAGACAGTTGAAGGTTACAGTTAGAGCAAGTCTAAGGGAAGTAAGCCGATCACTGTCCATCCCATCTGTATGGGGTAACTTTTGATTGTTATGGCCTGAGGGTGTGGGCAAGCTATTTGTAATGTCCTGGGCATTCTGGGAAAATGAAATTGAAATTAATCATAGAGTTGGAAGGGACCACAAAAAGTGATCTAGTCCAAACCCCTGCAGTGCAGGAATTCTCTGCCCAATGTGCCACTCGCACCCAAGACCCTGGAATTAAGTGTCTCATGCTCTACCAACTGAGCTATTAACCTAATGGTGGCTGCCCAAATTAGTGCTGCTGTTGTCAACAAACAAAAGGAAAAGAAAGAAAATGGACTTCAGCAATGAAAATGAACATATTTTAAAGGAATGGATAATTAAACAAATATAATTTAATTTAAAGAAAGACTAGTGAAACAAATGGTATCTTAATAATAAAAGCTGAGGGAATAATATAACCCATTGCTGGATTGCATAGGATTGTATCCTCAGACTACCTAACAGCAGAGCTAGGAAGCCTTTGGCCCTCCTGATGTCCCACCGTATGGTCTGTACGATCTGAAGGCACACACCAGGCCCTCCAAGTGCCCCTGCTTTTCAGAGACATCCCAGATTTACAGAAGCCATCCCACTTTTCCTTAGGATGTCCCTATTTTCATTGGAGAAATGTTGGAGGGTATGGAGTTATCCGGCCCTCAAGCAATCTGAAGGCAATCCTGTATAAGGAAGGGTTTTTTTAAAAAAATGTTTACTGTTTCTTATGTTTTATGTATATTGGAAGCCAACCAGAGTAGCTGGGCAACCCAGTAAGATGTGTGGGTATAAATAGTAAAATTATCATTATGGAATGGGACGTCACTATTTTGGATGTTGGAGGATATGCACACACACACCAAAAAAATCCTCGCCCCGCCGCCACCATACCCCCTCCAGACAGCAATAATGTGATAGCATTTGTGGAAGCATCACAGAACAAACTAAAGCAGAATATGTAAATCCACCATTAATGCACTACTGGTATGTCACGAAAAGGTTGCAGAATACACCCACAATAACACACCAATTTGGAAGGGCTTTCTGCAGGATGTTGTGGGATATGCGCTGAATGGGAATGAAGCAGTGTGACCACCCCAACACTTTTGCAGGCACAAACGGTGTTGAAATTGGGGCCACTTGTGGCAATCTGATACCATAATGAGCACAAATCATCATGAACTAAAGGGATGTCTGAAGGAGCAGGGATACAGGTCTTGCTAGGTACAGGTGCCCTTTCAGTGTGAGGAGTTGCTGTTAGGATGGCATTCAGAAACACAAAATTCTGCTTGCTATGCTTCAATGAAGACAAATTTCTAGCAAAAGTGACCCTATCAGGTGTAGCTACAAATCAGGCCAAGGTCTGGAAGCTAAAGGAAGGCAGGGGGTAAACAGGGAGGACATTTTCCTCTAACACTTCATCAGTACAAGAAGCAACTGCACTTACTGAGACAAATATGACTTGAATAATTAACATACCGGATCCTGACTCATCTCTCAAGTTCAAAATCAAGGTATGATTTCACTGAAAGGTAGCTCTGGGAAATTGGCATCTTGCAGCTTTCTTTTGTACACTGTTTCACATATTTTTATCCCAGTTCCCTTGGCATAGCTTCCTACCCTCAAACAGTTAGGTGACTAAAGTGACCTTGGCAAATGTGTGGCCCCCACACTGCTGCACTTCGCTTATTCTGAATGTGAGCGTACTCTTAATTATTTGAGGGTGCGGGTGGTGACATGTTTGTATTTTCATGGATTTTCTTGTTACCACAGCATTCGAAAAGCATCGCTTATCTTGTAGATCGAAAACTCACATCTGTTTAAAGTGGAATGCATGACCACATGTGCAGCCCTACAAGATGTCACAACACCAAGACGATGGTTGTTAGTTTGGATGGTCAGTGCATGTTCAGTCGGTGGCACATATTATGTCCCGCATATGATTTCTCAGGAAAACTGTGGCTTTTAATGGGGAATGATATGCAGTTTAATCAATTTTGCATGCCACGTGCCAAAATTCTGGAAATTGTAAAAAGCACGTCATTGCAAAAGCTGCACATCTGTTTTGACCAAAATGTGTCCTTAATGCACCATGCCAGAGTTCAGGAGGATGAAAATACCATATGCTCTTTGTGCCATAAGATTTCAAAAGTTTAAAAATAAGCTTCATGTTCATATAAGTAGAAGATCCATAACCACCTTTTTTTTTTAGCACTGGTGTGGCCAGTTTAAGCCTTGATATGCCCTTGTATAAAATAAATAATATAATGCCATATGCCATGGAATGCACACAAATATTTCCTTCCTTTCTTACAGTGTATCTAAGAAATCTATCTAGGGCCCAATCCGTCCAATGTGCAGCATCTTTAACTGTGCAATCCTATCTATTCAGAACCCAGCCTCACTGAGTTTAGTGGGACTTACTCTTAGGTAAATAGGTATAGGATATGTTTGCAGCCTACACCCCACTGGGTTTAATGGGGAGAATTTCACAGTGCATTCAACTGTCCCATTGAAACCATGGCAAAATCTTTTCTATTCTCCCAGAATTTTAGAATGCAATTCTATATTCACTTATCTGGTAGCAAGTCCAATGGGACTTAGGTGGGGCCTACTTCTGAGTTGACATGCATAGGATTGCAGTGCACAAATATTTCAGACATTTTGCTCACTATTTCTGTTTTTATCTACCAATTATTTTTAGCATGCAGTTTATTACATTTTTCATTCTGTTATCTTTTAATTTGGTGAAGCACAGAATATTTTAAATAAATAAATAAATGTGTCTGCAATCCTGTACAAACTTACCTGGTAGTATATCCCATTGAAATCAATGAGCATTACTTCTGAGTAGACATGCATAGGATTTTACTGCAAAAGTATTCAGCTTTGGCTGGCTTACACCCCTTAGTTTATGCTCCTTTAAAACAACAGCACAGACTTCAAGGTCCTTGCTTATCCTGGCATCTTTATTTGGGGACTAGGCACAGCTCTGAATAACCATTTCTGATCTCTTAATTGCACTCTAAAAACTTTCCTTGAGAAATGGAGAGTTATCTGAAGTGCAGTGAATGTATTTGTGGGGGTGGGAAGGAATTTCAAATTTAATAATTCCTGAAATCTATGCTTCATTTTTGACTTTTCAGGTTGGGTAAAAGGTAGTCTCAACAAAATGATGAGGTTACAGACACACACACACACACACACACACACACACACACACACACACACACACACACACCTTTAATTAAAAGGAAATGCTGATTAATAAAACAGCTTATTTAACTTGATGTTTGAGCTCCCTCTACTGGATGAGACAGAAAGACCTTGGCTGTCTGAAGTTCACCTCCTATCCTGTGTGACTTTTGTTCTGTTGTGGTTTCAAAGTGAATTGGTAAAATAACATTCAAGATTAAGGCAATGGCCATTTGGGCAAGACGTTATTGCCATTTAGGGGGAAATAACTACTCTGTCATTTGTGAAGTTCAGCACAAGTATATCTTTTGCTGCAAATGTAAGAAAGTGTGACTAAGTCCTTCATGATAGAAACAGGCAATATTTTAGTTGCTCCCTTGAGGATTGAAATGACATCATAAGGCTAGTTCAGATAAATGGCAGCCCTCTTTGGACTGTTCCTGACATTCCTGCAGCCACCCCTTGAACCACACTGATTAGGGATGTGACTACCAGCATGGAATTTAGAGTGCTTACGTGTGAACAAGTCGCATGGCAATTCTGGTTCCCACAAACGGCACGTTCACATGAGCCTGCCCTCATCGCTGTGAGACTGATCGTGCCCCCCCCCCCGATGGTCTCCTTCCGTGAACCCAGGGCCAGCCACATGGATGTGGCACGAGAGCAGTGGTTCTCAAAGGGAAGCCACTCTGGTGCGGCAGGAGAGGATGGGCAGTGTGGCAGGAAGATTCAAGGACAAGCAAA
This sequence comes from Podarcis muralis, assembly GCF_964188315.1. Lineage (NCBI taxonomy): Eukaryota > Metazoa > Chordata > Lepidosauria > Squamata > Lacertidae > Podarcis > Podarcis muralis. The sequence continues at coordinate 59,229,652 of NC_135666.1, forward strand.
GAAATATTTAAACATTTCAATGTAGTATAGTATCAATTTTTAAATGTGTGTGGGGTTTTATCTTTTCTTTTCAGAATATGGATAGGTATCTTTTCAAAATGAGAGGAAGAGCATCAAATGATACTGAGGACATTCCTAGTTGTTGTTTTCCAGTGTATTTCTTATCAATTAAAAATTCGGTCCGGTGTGAACAATTTTATTTTTTTATTTTTTATTTTTTGTGGCACAGAGAGAAAAGTTTGAGAACCACCGCACTAGAGCAAAACTTTAAGTCATCACAGGATGGGTAGACATTGTCTAAACCCGGTCTGTAAAATGGAGTACTCAGTTGTGCTCTTTAGGTGTTGTGGCAATCTGGGATATGTCTTTTTAAGTTTTACAAGTTTTACAAGTTGTTGTAAAAAAATAAATGCTGCTTCATAGCAAAACTTTTGCAGTTTGACTTCTCACAATACGAAACTCATTTATTTTAAGGCCATTTTTAAAATGGGCCTCTCACAGACTACATATGTTTACTCAAAATTAAATTCTACTAAGCTGAATAGGATTTACTACTTAGTAGGTGTGCTTAGGAATAGAGTGGCTCAGTCTTATCAAAAGTCTACTTGGAAGTAAATCTCACTGTGTTCAATAGGGCTTACTCCTGTGCAACTGCAGCCTTAACATTTGTTTCTTTTATTTATTCAGAATATTTATAAACCACTGAACATTTAAAAATATAGAACAGCAGTATGCAAAAATAAAAAGAAACGATAAAGCAGCTCTCAAAAAAGAATCAGACACTGCCTGGAAGTCAAATCATCCTTCTGTGAACGTTTGCAAAATAAATTTTAAAAATGTGTAGAATGTGGATGCCAGCCTAACTTAGGTGTGCTACACAGGGCAGGTGCTGAACTGCTTTAACATTAAGGTTTGTAGTTGGGTGAGCTAGTTTTGCATGAGATGAGGCCTTGACTATCCTCATCCTGACCACCCAACCAACCTCTCTTTGGTATTGAAGCACATGGCATGGAGTCATCCAGAGCTGAAGGAGGCACAGAAAAGCTCGGGATTCAGCAGGAGTTTATAGATCACCATAACAAGGGGGAGTTGCTTCATTAACTGCAAACCCCAACATTTTGGCTCCCTTCCAAACCAGTTTTGTAGCCATTGTGTAGGGGTTTTGTAGTGAATCAGATTATGTTGGATTCCTGGGTGATACCTTTGACCCTTAGTTTGAGGATCAGTTACTCAGTTTGGGCGGGGGGTGCTACAAAATGTGGGGTTCACACTACAAAACCCAACAAAACTCATCAGTTTGGAGTGAATTGGATAATGTGGGATTTCTCTGTGTTAATTCGAACCCTCCAAAAAAACCCCCACAAAACCCCCACAAAAGGTGTCTCTATTTTCTAGGGACATCCCTAATTTAGAGAAGCTGTCCTGGTTTCTGATTTCAGAATGTCCCACTTTTCCTTAGGATGTCCCTATTTTCATTGCGGGAATGTTGGAGGGTATGGAGTTATCTGACCTTCCTATACAGAAGGGCAATGCTGTATAGGGATTTTAAATTTTTTAAACGTTTTATTATGTTTTTATATATGTTGGAAGCCACTCAGAGTGGCTGGAGCAAACCAGTAAGATGTGTGGGGTATAAATAGTAAAAGCATCATTATGGAATGGGACATCTCTATTTTCGTCAGAGAAATGTTGGAGGGTATGGCGACTGTGGTGCCTTTAGGATATATGGTTTATTTACACATATATACAACCTGAACTTATGATGGAGGGACTCACAGCATTAACACCACAGATGGCCACAGCCTTGGATCCCAGCAGAAATCAGGAATGGCTTTGTCTGTCAGCTTCTTCTAGCTCTCTCTCTGGCACACACACAAAGGCATTTGTTTTTCTAATCAACAGCCAGCTGAGAGAGGGGTCCCCATCCATTTGTCCTCTGGCACAGAGCCACTTCCTTTGTTACCCTAATGACCCATACTTAGAGGGCCGTTGCCAAGAAGCTGGCCTGGCCACTTCAACAGTTGCATCCGCCATTGGATCTTGCTGGATCCAGGAATTGGAAGAGACTCAGGCATGCAGCCTAACCTTTGTCCTGCAGCCCACTACAGCTAAACGTGACATAGGCTACCTGCACGTGAGCCCATTTTCTCCCTTCATTTCATTTTTAGCACATGGAAGTTGTTGCGGCCTCAGGAAAGATCTCACTGGAAGCCACTTCTGCGTCTCCTCACTTTTCCAGTGGCAGCAGGGGTTGGTGGGGCTCCTCAGTCTGCCTCATGGGTCGGCCAGCCCTGACTAGATGGCTTACAAGTTTCCCTTCAACTCTCTGATCCTACGAATCAGCATACAGTGGTACCTCGGGTTACATATGCTTCAGGTTACATACGCTTCAGGTTACAGACTCTGCTAACCCAGAAATAGTACCTCAGGTTAAGAACTTTGCTTCAGGATGAGAACAGAAATCGTGCTCTGGTGGCGTGATGGCAGCGGGAGGCCCCATTAGCTAAAGTGGTGCTTCAGGTTAGGAACAGTTTCAGGTTAAGAACGGACCTCCGGAACAAATTAAGTACTTAACCTGAGGTACCACTGTATTTAAATGAGCAGCAGAGATAAGGTTCCTTTGCCCAATATTTGTTGGCTTGGTTTAGGAAATTCACTCCTTCAAAGGCTATGCACATTCCTTTAGAGCACATTCAAAGCACATCATATCCCTCAAAGAATTCTGGGCACCCACAGAGCTAATATTTCCAGCGACCCTTAACAAACTACAGTGCCCAGAATTCTTTGAGAGCAAGAACTTGTTTTGAATGTGTTGAAAAGGTACAGAGTCTACAAAGCCTTCACACACCATGTATAGGATGGGAATAGCAGTGATTCATAAGTGACAAACAATGTAAACATTATAAAGCACCCTGCTTAGTAAAAGTGTTTTATCACTGGGTAAAGCCTCCATGAGCAGCCACCCGGAGCCAAGGGGTATGGGCCTGGGGTGAGAGCAGTGGACCAATAGTCTTCTTCCCCAGAGCACCATCATCTTTTCCGGCCATGGGCAGCACCAGATTCTCAACACCCCAGATTCTGCACTATTTGGCAAAACCTGTTTTCCTGCTGCAATGTCAGAATACTGGCGGTGTGTTTTATGGAAGCTCAGACATCTGCTTCATTTAAAAGAAGGAAAAAGCAAACCAAGCAGGTTTATGGCAAGAGGAACACACAAAATTTCTGACTGCAACAAACGGGCAAGGCTGTTGTGAGATAAGTTGTGACAGGAATCCTTTGAAGATTTGGAGTCAGCATCCCACAGATGGTAGCTTTGCCCCACTGGCTCCTCAGCCAAGCATAGAGACCAAATGTTCTGTTTTATTATACTACTCTTTTATAGGAGTCTTAAATGGAGCGTGGGCCTATTAGAAGTGTAGGGTTGAAGTTGGAAGAACTGGGTGGTTTTGAAAGCCTAGAAAATTAGCCGCACATATCACATAAGCTGGTTCACTCTCTGCCGTATCCAAGGCCACTTGCAGTTAGATATTGATTTTGCTTCTTGATTTTATTTTGGGGTTTTTAAAAACTCATGTTCTGAACTGCTTTAGGAATCCTGAGTTGAAGAATGGGTGATCATACATTTACAATCAACACACTCTAATTTAATAAGCACTTATAGGTAGCTTAGAATAAGTCATTTTGCTGCCTGGGACAGGACAGTATCGCCAACGTCTCCTCTCCACTGCTCTCACCTTGCTGCCCACTGGGACACTGCAGAGACCCCACTGCAAGTCTCACTAAGCTCTCGCAAGTCTCACGAGACTTCACCAAGCCAGTAAGATCAGCTGAGGAGGCCCAACTTTGTATGAGCCTGCAGTCTGAAACCCAATGACTGAGGAAGGCTTTTGCAATCATGGAATCAGAATTGTAGAATCGTAGAGTTGGAAGGGACCCAGGGGTCATCTAGTCCAACCCCCTGCAATGCAGGTATCTTAGCTAAAGCTTCCAAGACAGATGGCCATCCAAGCTCTGCTGAAAAACCTCCAAGGAAGGAGAGCCCAAGGGAGACTGTTCCACTGTCAAACAGCTCTTAGCATCAGAAAGTTTTTTTCCGTATGTTTAGTCAGAATCTCCTTTCTTGTAACTTGAAGTCCTACCCTCCAGTGCAGGAGAAAACGAGCTTGTTCCCTCTTCCATGTGACAGCCCTTGAGATACCTGAAGATGGTTACCAGTCTCCTCTTTTCCAGGCAATGTGTACCCCTCTCCTACCCACCGAAACTCCCTTATCAGACAGGTACAGCAGGTCAGGCCTTGGCCAGCCTTCAGGCAGGTGTTTAAAATCTTCAATGTTCAGAGCGGCCTTCACTGGGCCATGAGGAGCATCTGGAGTCTTGTCCAGGATTTGGTATTTCAGCTGGTCTTGGGGGCTACAGTCCTACTGAATAAGCCCCAGTGAGCACAGCGAAACCAAGTGCTTAGTAAATACGTGTCACATAACACTGAACATCACTGACCTGCCTCTGTTACAGTTGCTTTAATAGTTAGAATAGTACAATAATAGAATTGTATTGAATGATGAAACTGTATTTCCATAATGATAATTTTATTATTTATACCCCACAAATCTTACTGGGTTGCCCCAGCCTTTGTAGGCAGCTTCCAACATATATAAAAACATAAAGGTGAAGGGACCCCTGACCATTAGGTCCAGTCATGACTGACTCTGGGGTTGCAGCGCTCATCTCACTTTACTGGCCCAGGGAGCTGGCATTTGTCCGCAGACAGCTTCCGGGTCATGTGGCCAGCATGACTAAGCCGCTTCTGGCAAACCAGAGCAGTGCACAGAAACGCCGTTTACCTTCCCATTGGAGCGGTACCGATTTATCTACTTGCACTTTTTGATGTGCTTTCAAACTGCTAGGTTGGCAGGAGCAGGGACCGAGCAACAGGAGCTCACCCCGTCACGGGGATTCGAACTGCTGACCTTCTGATCGGCAAGTCCTAGGCTCTGTGGTTTAACCCACAGCGCCACCCGCATCCCATATATAAAAACATAATAAAACATTAAACATTTTTTTTAAAAAACTTCCCTATACAGGATTACCTTCAGATGGCTTGGGAGTCAGATAACTCCATACCCTCCAACATTTCTCCAATGAAAATCGGGACATTCTAAGGAAAAGTGGACATCCTGGGATCAAATCATAAACTGGGACGGCTTCTCTAAGTTAGGGACGTGTCAGAACCACTTGGAGGGTCTGAGTTTCTGCTGTGGCTCATTCCAGAGAAACCAAACCCTGGGTATCCTGTGGGATCTTGTGCTGCTTGGAGATTGGAAGGGCCCTTTAACATTCTGGCTATCTAGGAATGCAGCAAAACAACCCTTTCTTGCAGATGTGCAGGACTGCAGAGTGGTCATTTATCCATGTTATAATTACAAACCTGTTCTGTGGGTTAATAGTGACAACTAAATAGCCTTTTCACATAAGCTACTCAGAAAGAACGCTGCAGCTCAGTAGTTTTCTAACCGTGTGCCTATTGTATTTTATTTTTAATCTGACCTTTCAGCTTTTTAAAATTTCCTAACTATGCTCTTAACACAGTATTTATTTATAGCCTCCAATGTTCTGGGCTATACACCACACCTCCTCAACAGTATTTATAGGAACTCAAACACTGAGATCCTGCTCTGTTCCAGTAACAAGAAGCCGAAAGCACCAGCCTGAAGATGACGAGTGAGACCTCGTCGAAACGTCGCCTAGACACCCCAACTTTTACACGGGAAGACACCCGAGGACACCAAAACCTGCATTCCTATACCCGTGAAAATCTACGAAAGCATATATAATATATATATATATAATAATATATAGTATATATAATATTTTACTAGCTAATAGGGACGCGGATGGCGCTGTGGGTAAAAGCCTCAGCGCCTAGGGCTTGCCGATCAAAAGGTCGGCGGTTCGAATCCCCGCGGCAGGGTGAGCTCCCGTTGCTCGGTCCCAGCGCCTGCCAACCTAGCAGTTCGAAAGCACCCCCGGGTGCAAGTAGATAAATAGGGACCGCTTTATAGCGGGAAGGTAAACGGCGTTTCCGTGTGCGGCTCTGGCTCGCCAGAGCAGCGATGTCACGCTGGCCACGTGACCCGGAAGTGTCTCCGGACAGTGCTGGCCCCCGGCCTCCCGAGTGAGATGGGCGCACAACCCCAGAGTCTGGCAAGACTGGCCTGTACGGGCAGGGGTACCTTTACCTTATACTAGCTAATAAATGTATATGTTATCTCAGAGCTGAGTTATTAAACCTCTTCACATTTTTCAAGATGCTCCATATTAAAAAAAATATTCCCTACACACAGAAAATTAGCTCTCGCCTGAGAAATGAATCCTAGCCTAGGGTCAGCCTAGGCCAGGTAAGAAGTGTCAGAAGTACCGCACCACTTCCTCTGGTTCTGCATACTTTTTATTGCATTTATAACCTGTTTTACAATTTACATGCATAGTTTATCCTGTCACTTAGTACCACAATACCTTAAACATGGCATTTGCTGAATGAACACGAACACAAAGTAACACGCTGGCCCAAGACAGCCCTGTTGCCAGCTTTACAAGTGAAGTTGAACTGTATGTTAAATTTGTTTCTGCTGTTAACGTGGATAGTTAAGTGGATAGCCCATGACAGACCAGTACGACCAGCACCCCAAGTGGTCATCTGGATCATGACCACTAAAGCCAGACTTCTCCCAGACTTAGTAGGTGCTCATGGGCAGGGAGGTGTTATAAACATAGGAGAGCATTCAGATAAGCAACCCCCCTCCACGTGGCCTGAAATGCAACAGTCCCCATTATGGGAGGTTAGCAGGATCTGGGCAGGCTACAGACTACAGCGGAAACTGATAGTATAAATTAGGCTTTTGACTTTGAGAAAGATTGGGGAAATTATGCGGAGTCCCAGGCAGGGCGAGCTATAAAAAGGAGTTTCTGAGATCTACATATGCCAAATATAAAATCCTGTCTCAAAGAAAACACACTTATGGCCAAGGCTAGAGGTGTCTGAGAGTAATGGAAGCTTCTTAGCATATTCAAGATTCGCCGACAGCATCTGGGAGAGCGAGATTGCGACCCAGTCCAAGTACTGCTTCTACCAAAAATAAGCTCAGCATTTATTTAGCATGCTCTTTATTTTTGGAGCGAATTCTTTTAGCCCTCCAAGCATTTAGCAGATACTTTGCATGAGACTAACATGGGAACTAAATCACCATATCTGAGTTGACCATGTGGACCCCCCCCCCCCAATTTCCTCTGGAGTTTATTTTCCTGCATTAGTCACCTGGATATCTTCTACACTGCACCTGTGGAACAAAAGAAAGTGCCTTCTCTGTAGTAGCAAACCAGAGGAACTCTCAGAAACATGAGATTAATCTTGCCTCATCTACTGTGATTTATTGCTGCTATGTTAAGACTGTTTGCACAAGCATTTCACCAGCTTTCTGTTAATATCCAGGGTCTCCAAGTTCCTTGGGGCTGTGACCACATTGGCAAAGCAGGAAAAATAATGTTCTGGGCACCATGCAGACACTGCAACCACACAGACTCATTCTCCCCTCACTAACAATTGGGTTTGATCAGGCTACCTGACCAGTGGGGCGAAAGGCAGGGAGATGTGAGCCCATGGGGCCCAGGGTAGGTCTCTGCATTGGTGACCCATGTGCTAGAAGTTTAGCTCCTCAGGTGAATTGTTCTTACTATGCCGTGATTTAGTTTTAATCACTTTTTTTTTTTGGAGGGGGGGCATTCCTTTTGTTATACTGTGTGCTGCCTTCCATGGTGTGTTCAGAATGGAAAAAATCAAAAGAGAAGGCATAAATCTTGTGCAGAAATGATACAGAAATAAATCTGTTTGTAGCTTGCGGCACTCTTGGGTCTAGAGTGCTCAAGTTGTTGGCAGAGGCTGGGGGAAGGTCAGAGCGGAACAACACACAGCCAAGCATGCAGGGAGCAGAAGAACAAGTCCCAGTACAAGTGGGGAAGGAGAGGAATGGATCCCGAGAGCAGTTCCACAAGAGATTTAATCCAGACACAAAGCCAGCTGCAGACCAGCATCTGAGGAGTCCACCAGAAAGTGGAGCTGGAATGACAGAAGGAGCCTTCAGGGTGGCAAAGGAATATCCCACCTAATGCAACAGAGATTGACACATTCTCAATAGCACCATGGTCAATGCCCTTTGGAATGCCACTGCACAGAGATATATGTGAACTGGCCCTTTCTTTGTGTATCAAAGATGCTGAACACCCAAATCAAACTGGGAAACGCATGGTGCTGGCCATGTCATACCCACAGTGCCAAGTTTAGGGCCGTGCAGGCAGTGCCTCCGCACAAGTAACAGCAACAACAACAACAACCACAAACAACAGCAACAAACATATATTTATATGGATACACCTACTCAAAGTTGGGGAATGGGCACCAAATCTCGTCCTCGCAAAGGGCATCATATTACCAAAGTCCCCCCGCTGACATTCACCCTACTTCTCACTGTATTCCTACAAGCAAGTCATAACAATACCAATGCAGATAGATAATAAGCCTCTGAACAGATTTTGCTCTCTCTTTTTTGCTCATGTTTTAAAGCTTCATCAGTGCAATGCAATGATTAGTGCTATTTAGAAAAAGGAGCTGAGGGAGGGAGGTATTAATCTAACCCTGTTCTTTTAGTCCCATTTCATCATTATCGCCATCATTGTCTTCCATTTCCCCTTTTCTTCTTTTTCTGCATACCTGATTGGGCTTGAAATGGCCACATCTGCTCTCCATCACACTATATACTTAAGAGAATCACCAGCTCCCAGGTATCCTGACACCCAACACCCTGCTGTAGTCACCAAACAACATAATGAAATGAACATCTTGATATGTGGCGTAATGACTAGGCTTTATTAAACATCATTGCATGAGGGAATACACAAGAAATATTCCAGTGGACAAAGGTCATCTTGTAAGCCTAGTAATAATGTAAAAATAGTTAAGACCCCTATTAAATCTCACAGAACAGTGCTAAGCAAATAACACCTGTACACTTTAGGGAAAGATGGAGGGTTTTCAAACTTTTATAAACAGATGCAAATGCCATTGAGTCAAAAAGAAGCATTCAGATAACACAATCTTCCACAAACACTCCAATTCAAAGAAAGACTTATACAAATCCTTAATTTTCCTAAAGTTTAAAGAAACTGATACATCTCCTTTGGAAAACCATGGATGCATATACATAAATTCATTGCTAAGCTCCAGCTAAGAACACGCATGAACTTGGGAAGCTTGCCAGGTGAATCATCCATCATATTGGAAACAGATTTTGCATGATTTAAATGATACAATTTGAAACTGGGCTGTGTGTGTGGAATAATGGAACTAGCAGTTTTTAGCAGGGCGTGTTGAAGAAAGGTGACAACACTAATCATGAGGCTACTGTAAAGTTGACTGCCCATTCCGGTGCCTTGGGGTCAAGGGGTCAGTAGATGGTTCCCCCCAGACACATATATTTCTTTTTTGAGGTATGCAGCACAAGCTTTGCAGAGGTAGCAGTATCAAGGTTTCACTGAATTGTTGCAGAGGGGGAAAGCAATATTGGGGCACACTTAGTAAGCGGGGGTGGGGGAGTCCAGAGAAGCCGCCCTTTCCATGTAAGGTGTAAATAATTGATTTTCCCTTTTCCATCCTTCAGTATATCTGTACATACCATTTTATGAAGTTTTTAGTAGTAAATGTTACAAGTCCCTTTGGTTTTTTGGGTCTTTTTAATGACTTGGTTGCGTGCTTGTTCGACATCACGCAGGGAAAGTGGCTGTCTCCAGGTCTTTTCTGGCTGTCTCCAGGTCTGCCAATGTAAGACACTTGCTAGCAAAGCTGAACTCTGAGTATAGAAGGACCACTGATTTCCTTCCCATGTTCTTGTACTGAAATCACATATGGCCAAAGCAAACCCCGGCAGTGCAACTGTTTTTTCCTATTTACACGTGTTACTAAGAAACATCAGCGGAAGATATGTTATTACAAGTTTGGGAATGACCCCATTCTTGGCAAGGTCCCAAGGCAAACATTTTATTTCACTTTAAAAAAGCAAAATGTGATACAGTCAGTAGTTGTAATTATGATTGGCAAGCAGATGAGCCAAAGTGCTACTATTCAATCTAAAGAAGAAAAATTCATATACAGGTTAACGGCAATAATTGCTAAGTACCAACATTAATTCCACCAGGAAAACTGAAGGCAAAGGAACACTGTTCTGTCTTCTAAGTAGATTAACACCAGAGGGGTAAAGAATAAGGAGAGGAAGAGTTATTAAAATAGGAGTAACTGTTGATTAAACAGAACAACCTGGTGTGATAACATATCAGTTCACTTTGCAGCTACTATGGAAAGAGTAAACCAATCCAATCTGAGCAACATTTAGAAAGGAAAACATGCAGTTTTGGGATCTGAGGGTGAGATAAATGTGATAAATATGTCTGATGAGCCATAGCTGCATATAGATATTATTCCAGCCATTTTACCCAATTTCTTCCCAACACCAAGCATCTATGGTTTTCCATATTCTGATTACTATGTCAACATCCAGCTGTCCATGTACCTAATCCATTTGGCATTCAGGGCTTCCATCTGAAAACTATTAAACCAGACAGACTGTGGGATTTTGCCACACAGCTTAAATGGTGAGAAATGGGAAATTTCACAATTGAAAAGACTCAGAGCAGGCAACGGAGTAGTAGCTTGGTTTTGGAGAGATTTCATCCCTGTGGAAGGAGGTGGGAACTCTGGCTTGCACATGTGAGAGCAACTAAAATCCTCAAACCACTCCACAACCTTTGTTTTTCAGTGGTGCTCATGCCAGGACACTGTGTGCTGAGGATCAAACTAAACATGCTGTTTTCTCTTTGGCAGTATCTTCACGGACACACGCGAACTACCATGTTCTAGCAGCAAAACCTGTGTTGTGGCCAGTGGCGTAGCGTGGGGGGTGCAGGGGGGCCAGCCGCACCGGGTGCAACATCTGGAGGGGGTGCGCTCGCACTCGCAGCTCTCTGCCCCCTTAGGTTAGGGGGCGCAAATTACTTGCCTTGCCCCGGGTGCTGACAACCCACGCTATGCCACTGGTTGTGGCTCAGGCTTCTGAAGGGGACAGTGACTCCAAAATGACCACTCTCCATTCCCAGCGGTGGTTCCATTGGGATCCTGAGTATACTGGCATTGCCTTTGGCCAGCCTGGTGGGGGTGGATTTGCTCCTGGCGTGCCCACTCACTCCTACTTTAAGGGCTGTCACAGTTTCAAGTGCAAACTGCTTTTTGCAGAGATTTATAACTTGGCCATAAAAGTTCCCTCCTGGCTAAAATTTGCACTTCTTTCATGTTTTATGACACACATGCATAAAAATAGAAGTTACATTTTTCGAGGCGTATATTTCATTGCAGGACATGAAGATTTATGCTCGCAACTCTCATGAATGCCTGGGAGTGTTAAATGTCTAAGTCTGCCTCCAAACAGCAAGATAGGATTATAGACAATCAGCTGGTAATAGTTACTGTCCCTCAAACTCAAGTGATATGACATTGAGTAACAAAATACAACAATGGAATTATTCCTGTCAGCAGTGGCCCCTGTGCAGTGGAGGCTGGTCCACCCACTTCAGTTGGCCATCGGCCAGCTCCCATCCTGCCTGTCTTCTTAGGTACAACCAATCTGCAAAGAATGTAAGTAGTATATTTCACTGCATACTGGTTGCCACCGTGTAGTAGTTGAACCCCCCTTTATGGACCCTGAAATTGGTCCCAGAGCATTCCCTGAATAATAGTTGCAGGGGTAATTCTGAGATGAGGTGTGGGTTGGCACGGGGGGCTCCTGAGGCAGCCGAGTCTGGGCCCTTGTTGGCTTAGGCCCAAGCAGAGGTAGCTGGAGAGGTGAGGTGAAACCAGGCCTGGGCTGCCACTGCTGTTGCAGTGGCAGTTGTGTGGAGTCAAGAGGCAAGGAGGCAGCTTGGCCGTGGCACCGTTGGCTCTTGCCACACACTCAAGGCAAGGCAAAGCCAGACCCAGGCTTCTGCTGGTGCCAACCCTGCCACTCACCTCAGGCTCCCTTAGGGACACCCCAGCCAAGAAGGGGAAGCAGTCGGCGAGCAACCACCTTCATCACCTGTCTGTGACCCCTTCCTCTGCCTCCAGCCTGTAATTCACCACATAATGGTTGCACCCCCCTGTTTGGAAAGGAAAAATCGACACAAGAAATGCAACCATTATGAGGTGAAATACGGCAATATGCATGTAACAGTAGTTCATATTAAACCTATCGTCTTGAAGGAAGAGATATTTTGCTTTTAAATTACTGTTTCCCCTATGAACATTGCTGTGATGTCCAATTAATGAGTGCTTTGCACAACTTGAGAGCCACCATGCTGAATACATGCAAACAGCGATGTCTTGTAACTCGGAAGTTGCTTTAGAAGCCATTTTCTGTTTTTTTCAGTTCCCAGGTTGGTGGCTGTTACAGGGGTTTATTGAGCCTTTGTTACCATTCATGGCTAGTAGAATGCATTCATTTTGGTTGTCAGCAGCTGGACAGGCCTGTTTTGCATAGCTCTCGAGGTGTTTTATTAGCTTCTGTCACAGACAGTACAGAGTAATGTCAGATATTAGTGTTGAGCTGGTTTGCCAGGGACCCAGTGCCAAGTCACTTAATACAACTGGGCTATCATTTTGCTTTTGAGCTACTGATCCACTAGTGATATATGCGAGAAGAGGTGCAGCAAGCGAACAGAAAACTGCCAGTAATTCCCCCCCCCCCAAAAAAATGCACTTGCAGCACAATCAGCCCTAGTTCCTCCTAAGTGTTCTCAGATCAAGAGATCAGGAGAGCGAAACTGACATGGCACCAGGAGACCAAAAAGCCTCCCAAGGTGGGAAACAGATAAGCAAACTCCTGGAGGACAGGGAAACATTGCTGGCATCCATTTGTCTCAAGAGACAGAAGAGTGTGCCTCTGGAGATGAAGTGAAACTGCTGCATCAGCAGCATCGAAGTGACCTCCCTGGGGCACAAGGCTGGGCAGTGTGTCTGGAGGTCTTGGGCTGCCCACATGACAAACCTCACTACATGGTGACACAATGTGGTCTCAAGTGAGAACACCCCTCAGGGACTGCCCTTCACTCCAGTGGGAAAATGAAGCACAGCACTTCCCTGAGATGAGAGCAAAACTTCGGCATTTTTTAATTTTTAAAAGGAGGGTGTAAATTCAAAGAAAACAAAGCCACACTGGTCCTCATTATGAAGGATTAGGAAGTGGGGTGCAATTTGTCCCTGTGCACAGAATGGCGAGAGACACGTTTCAGGCGTCCTTGCCTTATACAAGCCCTCATTCCACACATGGACACCATCCAATGTAATGACAGGCGTGAACAGTTTATAAAAAACATCTTTCACATTTAAGCTATTATGGATTCAGTGTGGTCTGAAGACGGGGACTTAAGGGTGTTCCTCTACTGAAACTTGTCAGTGGTTTCATTCATTCTCTTATAGTTGCAGCTTTGAAATTAACAATTCCAAGACTCCTTCCTAAGTGTTGTGTGAAATATTTTCAGTGAAGTCCCAAACCACTGGAGTCTGGTTTGGTTTTCATGTTAATTGCACATCACAACAAGCTCAGTGGACTATTGAAGTCGGGTCCACCTTATGATTTTCAGTAGCATGCTAGCAAGTGCCTTCTTCTCTCTCCCCAGCTCTTCCAAGCTAATCTGCAAACCTCTGAGAGGAGGCCTAGTTCTTCCATCAAGGAAGCAGCTCCAACATCCCCACGTCCTGCTTGCCACATTTCAGACTAGACTGAACAGTTAGCAGTCATGTGGTATCTTCCCCAATATCATGTGTACTGTACATCCATTTAGTAAATCGGTTTTCTCCTTTTGTTTTCCCTTTCTTTCTTTAGCAATGCAAATCTTTTTTGACAATGGTGACCATTTTACTTAGAAACAAAAAGAAAGCTGCACCAATCCATGAGGACAATATCCAAAAAGTACTGGAGAAATCTAGTCTTATTTTTCAGAAAATGACTTGACTTGTTATGAGATTTGCAACTGTTTTTAAAGGGGGTATTTTCTTTTTGCAACTCTTTTCAGGCAGGTTCTCCTTCTAAAAAACCCCCAACACATATGCTTACATATGCAAAATAAACATATTACATATAAACAAACTGACCACGACCATATTCTGCCTCTTTTTGCCAGTATCTAACTGGTGGAATCAGGCAAACGTTTGTAGTCTAGGGAGACTGAAGCTCCCTTGGGACCTTTGGAGTTGCAGCCAGGTCTGCGCCATGCAGGGTCTGCTGATGAATTCTCATATGAATTTCCCGAATAGATGGTCTATTTGTGTTGGGGGAAAGGCCCCAAGGAACATATATCAACCTAGGAAGGATGTTCATTTTAATTATATTTACTTTTACACCACAGGGGGAAGTAATTTGCTTCTGCAAATTATTCTTAAAGATATTCAACCTTACTATGAATCTTCCTTCCATCCACTGAAATCTGAAGTGATGTCTCCGGAAAGAACAGGAGAAAATATCTGGGATGGCCGTGAAGAGAGCAGCATGTGTGTAACACAGAAAATAAGTATGTGTTTGGTTGTGGGAGTCACGAGGACAGAGGGGAGATATGCAGGAAAGAGCTAATTTGTGTACTTTTGACTTCTCTGCGAGTAAGTAATGCTCAGTCATTCCTAAAGAGAAAAAGGAAGGGGACTGTAGCAAAGTAAAACTAAATGGAGATAAATGAGCCATTCCTTCCAGACTCCCTCTGCTCAGCTGCAAAGCCCCCGACACGTTTAGAATTCCCAAGCAATTAAGTAAAAAATGGGCTACTTAGGCTTTTTGCTTATTTAGTTAAATTCTGCACCCCTGGACCCATCCGCAACTGCTGGGCTCCATCCCAGACCTGACTCCCACCCCAGAGAACTCTACCGCCAAACTCTGCCTGGTTACTAGATTCATTAATATTATTTAAAGAGCGGGTAACCTAAAGCACAGCTCAGGACGCAGGAACAGATAAGGGCCCAAACAGATGCTTTTATGACTTTACACCCTGGTAGGGTGTGGGGGTGAAAGCAAGGGAGAAAAATCTGAGTTTTGCTGGTTGAGAACCTTGCTCTTACCTGCTCCACTGGGGAACTGGAAGGGAAAGCACAAAAGGCAGCCAGAATGGGAAAGGATCGGGTCAGCACCAGGAGAAAGAAGGCACAACTCCTCCCCCTCTCCCTGAGCCAGAGGTGAATTGTAATCTTAAGGACGGTATCAGGCCTAGTTGACATTTAAAGGACCCTTCAGAGGAGGCGGAGATCATAGGAGAGGTTGAGCTTCATGCTTCTTCAGTGAACCCCTCCAGACACACAGCTAAGGTAACTCTGAGCAGCTAAGGTTAGTCAGTTACTGTGAGCAAGAAAGAGATCATTCCCGCTTCTGGTGAACTCACTCCACATTCAGAATTCTTTATGAACTTCAAAGAATGCAAGGTTGGAGATGTATGTGTTTCCTTTCACAAGGATGCATCTGTATAAAATACTCTTCCTGTATTTTATAGGCAAGTAATCACTGGTGTCTCCAGCAACTTCTGTGGCTTATGCTCACCTGATGCTGGTTTGCCACCTACAGCTGTTCCTGATCAGGATCACCTGGTCTCAGTTGTCTATGCTCTCCTGCAATATGCCCCATGTGGGGCTGCCCTTGAAGACAGTCCAGAGTTTGCAGCCAGTTCAAAACATGGTTGGTAAGTGGGGCAGCGCAATGGGACCATGCATCATTGCTCCTAAAAGAACTGCATGGGCTGCCAGGGAGCTACTGGGCCCAATTCAATGTGTTACTTCTGTCATATAAAACCCTGAATGGCTTGGACCCAAGTACCTAAAAGAGCACCTCCCGCAATATCTATGATCTTAGGCCCTGTTGTTTAGGCCACCACCAAAGGCTGCTACTTTGATAGAGTATTTTCAGTGGTGGCTACCCATTTGTGGAATGCTCTTCCTGGTGAGGTGCATATGATTCCATCATCATTTACTTTCAGGAGGAATTTGAAAACTTTCCTCTTTACTCAGGCATTTGATGGCTGAACAATACTGTTTCTGGCAACCCTGAGACTACTGCATAAAAAGTTTTTAATTGCAACTGCTTTTAGAATATTTTTAACTGAAATGGTTTTTGACATCTTTAAGTGTTGCTGTTTTTAAAATGTTTTAACTGTTTTGGAATGCTTTTAAAAAACTGGGATGTGTTTGCAGTCCTGGGCTTCTTTGGGTGGAAGGGCGGTGTATAAATTCAACAAATAAATAGTTGAGAGTAGCAAGGCCCAAGCAGAACCAATGGAGAACAGGCAAATGGGCAGGTTTTCTTCTGAGGACTTATTTCAGGCTTGTGCAATGAGAGAAGCACAACAGGAGTTGCACTTATTTACTTTCTCTAATTGGTTGCATTGTGGATTTGTTCAGGAGAGACAGAGACCGAGACAGAGAGAGGGAGGGAATGTGTTGGACCCAATTCCTTCCTTCTTCATCCTGGAAGATCAGTTCAGACATTCCTCACAGCAATATACGGTGTATTAGAGAAGGGGAAGAAGTGTGGGTGGCGTAGCTGTCACAGTGCTGTACCTGGGAGACCAGGGTTCAAATCCTCACTCAGCCCCAAAGCTCTCTAGGTGACCCTGGGCCAACTATTCATTCTCAACCTAACCTACCTCACAGGCTTGTTGTGAGGATGAGAGGAGAGGAGAAGGAGAACTATGGATGCTGCCTTGAACTCTTTGGAGGAAAGGTGGGCTAGAAATGCAAGACATAAATAAGTGAAGAGGGTGGCTTTGAGGTTGATGCTTCTTCTGCCACAGCCCATCCTTGCATGCAGGGGCATTCTTAAAAAGGAGAAATTTTACCCCACTCTTCCAAGCAGAAAGAAGAGCACCACAGTAATGGCCAAAACCATACCAAGGTATGGTCCAAACTCAACATTTCTTTCTTTCTTTCTTTCTTTCTTTCTTTCTTTCTTTCTTTCTTTCTTTCTTCCTATTACAAATAAAAAGAAATGCAACTGAACTTGTATAGTATAGAAAGGGAAATGGATGGCAACATTTCTCCCTGAAACCCTTAGTTTCAAGGAGGAATGTTGTCATCCATTTTCCTTTTCCAGAAATTTATGAACAAGGCCCATCTCTCTACAAAGGATTACATATACCTCTTTTTTTTTTTAAGATAGGTCAGTTCGGTCAGCAGTGCAATTTTCCCCAAAAAAATTCAGCTGCTCAGTTATAGGAAGAGGTTTATTATTTTTCCAATATTGGCCAATGCACAGTCGTGTGCCAGTCATAAGCTTTGCACCCAGCTGAGTGTCTACTTTTCTTACTTCCATTCATGCTATGCAAATGAGAGAACTCGTGGGATTTCTTGTTACACCATATTCTGGAAATTCCTGGTCAGTGCCCGGCACAGTATTCCCAAAAAGTTTTACTTCAGCACATGATCTGAATATATGTACAAAATCTGCTTTCATTTTCTTGCATTTCCAACAGTTCAAACTGAGTTTATAAATTTTGCTTACTTTATAAGGAGTAAGATACTTTTGGTATGCATATTTGACTTTTTCTTTTCTTTAAGATTAACACTTATCAGCAGTTAGTATTGTTTTAAACAGCCAGGGCCATTCATCCTGTTCCATGCAGGGCTAAAGACTGTAGCTTGCCAAGTCTTTCCCCCCATTTTCTTTTGAAAGTTGGATATAATTGGCTTATTTTAATATCTGATAGTGTTAAGTAGATTTTGCTGATAATCCTTTTTTAAGTTTGTGTTAATCAAAAGATTCCCAGAAGGAATATATGCATGTGGAAGTCCATATTTCATTCTTAATTGCTCAACAATATGTCTTAATTGGAAGTACCAGAAAAGCAGAGACCGCATTGAGTCTAGTTTTGACACTAGTTGTTCATAAGATATTAGCTGACCATTACTAAACCATTTTTTCCTTTGTGGTTTCTTTTTCTGAGGCCAAGTTAGGAAATTTATGGTGTTGTGTACCGATCTTCCTGTGGATGCATTTGCCAACAGAGAGATAAAGGGAGACATGTTTAGGACCAATTTTTGATGGTACCGTATTTATAACATATTTTCAGAACTGTTTTGGTTGGTGACAATTGGAATTGAGAGAATGTGGTCTTAACATGCCACTTAGAAGCTGGTGACGGCTGTGTGTTTCCCTGGGGAGGGCATTCCACAGATGCAAAACCACCCCTGAAAAGCCCATTCATGTGGAGACAGGCAGTCCTTGAGGACTGGGGTCCTGAGCCAAATGAGGCTTTATAGGTCAAAACTATGGATGGTTAAACCCAGCCACTAACTATCTTAATTTTCCCAGAGACATCTATAAATTAGCATGTGTATGGGGTGTTAGGGGAGGGGTAGTACCTCTGGTGGGGGAACATGTCATGCCCCTTCTGGGGTAGTTTGCCCACTCAGCGCTCCTAGAAGCTGTCAGCATGCAACCACTCCTGGGAAAACAGCTTCCACTGGCTGGCTAAACCAGGTGAGGGTAGTCAATGGGTCTCAAGCACTCAGTGGGTTAGAGATTTCCTCTGCATGTGAAGAGAGGTTCCAGTGGATTGAGCAGATGAGACTAATAGTGGATCCAAAAATCAAGAGGGTGGTTTCTGCACATGCTGTAGAGGGAAGTGAGGGGCAGATGGGAAAATAGTCATCTAGGAGATGGAAAACTCTGACCCTTGCCCTCTGCTGCCTTACAGAATATATTCAGGGGGAGAAAAGGCTAAGGAGTAAACCCTACACAAGTTCGGAGTGGATTCCCTAAGATGACTGGATGGCGCCTTGAACGCCTCCTTCTGGCAACTCCTGCAGCCAAGCTGGTGGCAAACGCCTTGATGTGCTTTCCTTTGGACCACATCACTGAGGCTGAGACACTTGTCGTCTGGGCAGCCCAGGATCTCCATACACATTGCCCAGGCTTGTACCCTGGGGAGGTCACTTCAGTGCTCCTAATGCACCTCTCTTGAGACAGATGGATGCCAACAACTTTTGTGTCATGAATCTGTCCCCTGAGTCTTCTAAGTGCCTAGCTGTGCTGGACCCGGGGGTTAACCCGAGCAACGCGGTCCAGGTCTGGTCCCGAATCCAAGGGTTCCGTGAGGAGTCAGTCCAACAGGGCCAAGGCAGGAAACCAGGCAAGGTCAGGCACAGGGTCTCAGGCAGGTTCTAGCAAACAGCAATGTTGCTCCTGCAACCTGGGGCGGGGCCCAACAGCCTTTTATCTCTGTCGGGGTAGCGGCCGGTCTTGATCCCCCGGTGACTCACCTCCCTGTCTCGCCCGAAGGCGAGCACTCTTCCTGCGAGTACTCAGGTCTCTCCTTCTCTCAGACCTTAGTCTCTGCAGCTCGGGAGACGTTGGTTAGTTAGTAGACCCAGAGGCTACCTCATCCTCCCCTGACCCAACCAGTAGTGGAGCAGCTGTAAGTGATTGCCCGGCTGAAGGCAACAAGGTAATCGCTGCATCTGGAGCCAGGGCAGGCTCAGGCCCCTGACTCGGCCCAGCTGGTGCTTGTTGCAGGGGAACCTGTGCAGACTGGGGCTCTTCAGAATCAGGCCCCAGACTAGATTCAGATGCCGCCTGAGGCAAAGGATCCGGTGCGGACTGAGACTCCTCTGGTTCCGAGTCCGAGCTCGAGTCCCAGGCCATCACACTAGCAATGTCCCTGCTTGCACAACTGAAATTAGGAATTCCTGGCACATTTGAGCCCCAGGATCTCTCTTAAAAAACACACCAACACACCCACAGTCTTCTTTTTGCTGTTTTTGTATGCCTTCAGCTCTGCATCTGCCCCTCTTCATATGCATATATTTGCTATTAGAGGAAAAGGCTGCACATAAGTCTGTGGATTTCTCCAGTCTCCGGGTGTCAGAGTTTGACAGGCACGTGTAGTTACATGCAAAATTCACCCTTACCTATTTGAAGTTACCTGTTGATCACAGCAAGGTAGAGATATAAAATGGCTGCCTACCTAATCACACTCCTTTCTGCCCTGAGAGTAGGCTCCCAATTTTATATCTATCCACCTTCCCCACATTGGAACTGCACTGAGAATTACTATGAACTTTTATGGTCACTGGTGCTAAAATTCCAGGGCTTCGTTGCTCCAGTAGGCTACTGCTGATCAAAAGCTCTTGCCAAAAAGGTATCCCTCCTAGCTGTTGCTGTCCAGTGTTGCGATTTCCCCCTCCTTCATCAGCACTATTCAGTGAGTGTGTTAAGGTGTCGGCATGCCAGTAGTGCCACTCTTATGCTGACCTCACAAAGCCTCTGGTGGTCTGTGATGCTTGTTTTGCACCCTTGCCCAAGCTGAAATCAAGCCAAGTGACCCTACTGCCCTGTCTAGACTGGGCATGTGTGGAAGGGCCGTCAGAAGACAGGCCCGTATTTCAAGGTGTCCTCCCTTTGGAGGGATGTCCTGCCCAATATCTTTTTAAATGTAAGCAGCCGTAAGAAGGGAGATCAGGAGCCTTGAAGTTGCCTGTCAACAGCACCGTGGAGCAGACTGAGTTAGCAACTAAGTCACTCACTATTTCCCACTTTGATGTGATGTTATGCATTTCATTTCCGAGCACAATTCAAAGTGTTGATGCTGAGCTGTAAAGCCCTAAATGACTTCAGTCCAGTATACCTGAAGGACCATCTCCACCCCCAATGTTCAGCCCAGACACTGAGGTCCAGCTCCGATGGCCTTCTGGTGGTTCCCTCGCTGCGAGAAGCCAAGTTACAGGGAACCAGGCAGAGGGCCTTCTCGGTAGTGGCACCCGCCCTGTGGAACGCCCTCCCACCAGATGTCAAAGAGAAAAACAACTACCAGACTTTTAGAAGACATCTGAAGGCAGCCCTGTTTAGGGAAGCTTTTAATGTCTGGTGGACTACTGTATTTTAATATTTTGTTGGAAGCTGCCCAGAGTGGCTTGAGAACCCAGCCAGATGGGCGGGGTATAAATAATAAATTATTATTGTTATTATTTATTAATTTCTATTTTAATTATAGCAATTGTTTCTAAATCTGTACCCATAAATCAGCATATAACAATTTTTTGCAGATTTGTGCCCTTTTTCAGGGTGATTCATTTCCTCTTCTGGGGCAATGCGTAAGTGGCTGCCCTATGCTTTGACACTCGGAGAAGCCCAGCCTAGTGGTCTGATGAAAATGTAACTTCTACGCTCTGATCGTACAGAAACAGCCAGTAATAATGGTAAGAGGCTTCTGATAGCATCTATACTTTTATCATACAAAAGTCATCCAGGATAATTTTAACAATCTTCTAAGATGGAGGGCATGTACCTTTTTGAAACTCTGGGTGGTACATTTCTGAGCTATAGAAATTTGGCAGCACAATATTACCATGTGGCTTAGATCAAGAAGAGCAGGGTCTCACTCCAAAATAATATATATTTACCCACTCAGCATCCCTTTGAAGTTGTCTGGCAGAACTGCACATTTTAAAAAGATACTGGTAATCTCTTTACAATAGTATGTGGCAACATTTGACTGGAATGTTGGCACTCCATTAATTACATGATTTATGGGACAGCTCTGGGAGTACATTTTAAACTATCTCTTTAAGCTAAAATGTAGGCTAAAAATGTGTTTTTCTTTCTTTCCTTAGTATCAAGACTAAGAATGTTCCAGAGAAAGCCATGCAAACGTAAGTCTAGAAATATTTCTGTTTGTTAGGGAGTCTGATTGTTTTCATATTACAGTTATAGTGTGCAGCATGTATTAAGGCAATTGGGCATTCAAGTCTCTGCAAGCCAATATGGATTTGATAGAGGTTACAAATCATTTTCTTTTAACACATGATTGAAAAATAGTTGATGTCCCTTCAGATGTCAAGGAAATAAACAACCGTCTGACTTTTAGAAGACATCTGAGGGAAGCCCTGTATCGGGAAATTTTTTATGTCTAATGTTTTACAATTTTTAATGTGCTGTAAGCCGCCTAGAGTGGCTGGGGAAACCCAGCTAGATGGGCAGGATATAAATAATAAAATTGTTGTTGCTGTTGTAGGAATTTATTAGGTGGTTTGCGTAGAATTGGAACCTATAATTATTCAAACCCTGCAAACCTTCACCTTGCATATTACGGTCAAGGTGTTATTGGCCTTTAGTTCGTTTCTAGTGAGGGGTGTTTCATCCACTCATGTTCATCACTTGAAGACCGAACCTTCAGTTGTTGACCGGCATGTTTGAAATAATCATTTTCATATCACAGTGTTTTTTTCCAAATGATTCGCACATTCAGCTGCAATTCCAGAACGCAAAATCCACAGGAGCATCATTTATGCAGGATGTGGGGACTGTGCACCCTCCTTTCCAGTTTCTGACCACATGTAGCCAGCACACTTTTGCTATAGTTAAAGTTCCTATTCTTAGAAATAATTAAATGGGCCCATAGCATTGTTGAAAAAGCTATGCTCGTCTAGGTATTGATGGACTACAACTCCCATCAGCCCCAGCCAACATGAGTTGTAGTCCAACCAGACACAGATGGTTACAGGTTCCCCTGCCCTGGCCTATGCGGTTGGTATAGGTGGCAAAGGCACAAATCCCATTGCTTCAAAAAAGTGGTGACTGCTTGAGATGGGATAATGTGATCCTATTTATAATGAGGGAGTAAAAGTAACCACAAATATTCATAATAAAATAAACTGTGGTTTGTTTGCTTGTTTGTTTTTTCAATTTAATTTATTTTAAGCATACCCAAAAATGAACTGCAACATTTATGCAAATTATACCCCATCCCTATTCCCCAGATTAAATGTGGCATTAATTGTATGATTAATTGCATAATTAGTTGCATACTTGCAATTAAATGCTTAATCTCTAGAGAAACTCCCATTGGCTTACTGGGTAGTATTCAACTATTTTTTGCTCAAAGTAGACCAGTTGAAAACAATGGACCTCACTTAGTCATGTTCATTAATTTCAGTGGGTCTACTCTGCGTAAAACATAGTTGAATCCCCCCCCCCCCCACTGTCTGTGCATCATGGTCTCAGTCCTTGTCCCACCACCCCGGCTGTTATTTAAAAAGGAAAACCTAGGCCCATTAATTGAAAACATGCAATTCTCAATTAATGCCCCTTCAAATTTGACCCTTTGTATACTATTACCTCTGTAATCATCATCATCATCATCCTATCTCACTGGGGTTTTTTTTTTAAGTGAATAAGGAATAGCGGGAGTGGGAGAAGAACCTATGAATATCCTGTAGCTCTTCCTGGTTGCTTGGGATAAGATCAAGTATAAAATGAAATCATTAAATGAGTTTCTTTTTCAAACTTTCTGCTTGAAATATGTCCAAAAATCAGGGTACATGGGAAATGTGCAAGTTTCGGTTTTCAATCAAGTTCTACAGAAGGTTTAATTCTGTGGTGAGCCATCCCCTTTATATTCAAATTATTTCTGTTTACCTCTGTTCTCTGGCCCCGATCCTGATGAATTCCTGTCCCTGTTTTGCAACACACCCTTGCTTCCCTGCTTGACAGGATGCGAGTAAATGATTCCCATGTAACCTGGGAAAACCACTCAGGCAATAAGCCTCCCATCAAAGAATAGGGGCTTTACAAGTATCCAGGGCCATCGCAATTCTAATTTTTGAGAGTGTATGTGTCTGAAGCTCTCGCCAAGACACACATAAGAAAAGTTTCTTGGGTGTTCATATTACATTCAAAATCTCTTGCAGTGCAGATAGCACAACCAGCCTATTCCCATGGTTGTTTAGCTTTATAATGTGGTAATAGCACCATATTTTGTGCCTGGAGAAGTTTAACGCTACTAGGTAGACTTTGCTATATACCCCAGGGATCTTTCTCATAGCAAGAAGTAGGTTCAGTTTTCAGGACTTCCAACAAAAGGTACAAATAAATACATTTTCCATTAAGCTTGAGGTTCTGAAACCACTTGTTTTAGAGGGACAATTCAGTGAGACCTGCACGAATGAAATACTTTTAGGACCTCAGACCTCATTTCTTTATTTTCATCACTTTTTACTCGGTGAGCGTTTTGGCAGGAAATCCTGCACTGAGAGGCTGAAACCTTTGTTGGCCTTTTAAATGAAAAACAAATCAAAGCTTTCTCCCCGCACATTCCAGAGAGGCCTGCTTTGTTTGTTTCTTGACCTTCAGGACTGGGCTCCCATGGTGAATCTCCAACAGTTTCTCTGACATAGCAGTTACAACTTCTGCATATCCCTCAAAGCCAGCATCTCTCACCCACCCTTCTTGCCTGAAGCCCTGGATTTTAAATATGCGTTGATATAATATGCATATTTTAGGCAGGTCACTGCTATTGCCAACTTTCTTTACCATTGCTAAGTGACTTACTTATATCTCATTATCAGAAAAAAATTATCCAAACCTCTATAGCTGTCTGTACTTGACAAGGCTGTGTTGAATGATTAATGCTTACTTCGGAAGCTTTGCACTATATAAATTTTCTGCATAAAAGGATATAGGGATATAGGGATCTCATATGATCCACTTGATCCAGAAGATTGCTGACAGGAGTGAGGCCTTGTCAGCATAAACCTCCTGTGCTCAGAGATCTGCCCTGGTGGCCCATTTGCCAAGTTCAAGGTGGTTCTAGTAGCATATAAAACCTTTAACAACTTGGGGCCGGTTTGCCTACAAGATTGCACTCCACAGGTGCCCCCTTGACTGCTCCGCTTGGCAGAATTGGCACTACGGCAGGTGCCACCTAATACTCGTTCTGCAGGTGTGAGGACGGTCGTTCAGTGTGAGAGAGCCTGCCCTTTGGAACTCCCTGCCTCTTGGGATAAAGTGGGTGCCTTCACTGTATTCTTTTCTGTTCCTGCTAAACAAATTCTTGTTTAGGCAAGTCTACCCAGCAGCTTAGAAAGTAAGAGGTAATTAAAATCTGTTTTAGTATTTTAACTTTTGGGGTTGTGGATTTTCTTGATCTTTTTTTTTTATCCTTTAGTAGACTGCTTTGAGGGACGCGGGTGGCGCTGTGGGTAAAAGCCTCAGTGCCTAGGGCTTGCCGATCGAAAGGTCGGCGGTTCGAATCCCCGCGGCGGGGTGCGCTCCCGTTGTTCGGTCCCAGCGCCTGCCAACCTAGCAGTTCGAAAGCACCCCCAGGTGCAAGTAGATAAATAGGGACCGCTTACAAGCGGGAAGGTAAACAGCGTTTCTGTGTGCGGCTCTGGCTCGCCAGAGCAGTGATGTCACGCTGGCCACGTGACCCGGAAGTGTCTCCGGACAGCGCTGGCCTCTTGAGTGAGATGGGCGCACAACCCTAGAGTCTGTCAAGACTGGCCCGTACGGGCAGGGGTACCTTTACCTTTACCTTTAGACTGCTTTGAGGGTTTATTTTTTCTTCAACCAAGTACAGTGGTACCTCGGGTTAAGTACTTAATTCATTCCGGAGGACCATTCTTAACCTGAAACTGTTCTTAACCTAAAACACCCCTTTAGCTAATGGGGCCTCCTGCTGCTGCTGCCACGCCGCCGCAGCACGATTTCTGTTCTTAACCTGAAGCACTATTTCTGGGTTAGAAGAGTCTGTAACCTGAAGCGTATGTAACCTGAAGCATATGTAACCCGAGGTACCACTGTAGCGCATACATTTTATGAAATAAATAAATAAATAGGGGGGGGGGGAGAATAAGAAGAATATTGATTTTCTGTCAGCCTTCCTGATGCTGAGTGAGTAGCAATTTTCCTATAAGGCAACTATCTAAAACATTGTAATTTGGTGATTTCACAGAAGACTTTCAGGACTGAAAGGGAAGCTGCTGCTTCTCCTTAGGAAATACTGGGCTACTGGTATTCCTTTCATTGCTAGGGATATCTTCCCAACCCTCCCCCACCGCTTGACATCCCCAAAGCAGTGAACATATAAACTCTCATGACACTAGCGAAGAGGAAGCGAGAACTGTCTGCTGTCTAAATTATTTCTGCTTTTACCAGAATAATGTTTCTCCAGCTCTGCTATTGCTCGATCAAGGATAAACAGCAAGTTTCCAGTTCTGAGACATTCTCTTTGAAATGTGCAACCAGCTGGCGAGGCAAATTATATTCTTTCGGATTGTGAATTAATCGGGCACCATAACATTTCAAGCATGTTAGAGAATCAGTCTGCTTTCTGGGACGCTGGATCAGGGCAGCCCTATTATAACTGCCTATGCAAAACTAAGCTACACTGAGTTCAAGGTGATTTACTCCTTGGTAAGCGGGCATAGGATTGGAACTCAAGACACAGTGAAGGTTGCCAGATCAACATTCCAAAGATAATAGGTGGCAGGTGCTGCAGTGTTTGAAAGAATAAGATGAATTATTGTTGCTGCTGCTGCTTTATATAGCACATTAATGCGTGCAATATAGCACATTAATGCGTACTTTACAAGGGATGCGCAGTCACTGGGAGGAAGGCAGGAAGTTATGGGATAGAACAGTAGAGCTGAGTGTCGTCAGCGAAAGCCAAGGGATTTGAAGATGCCATTGAGGTCACACTCTGACCAGCAATAGTTTCCTAGGGTCTCCAGAGAGAAGTCTTCCTCAGTCTTGTTAATCTGATACCATTTTTCTGGATATTAAGTTTGGGATTCTCATCAAAGTTGCGTGGAATAGAATCCTATTACGCTCAGCGAGACAGTTCTGAATAAACATGCATATGATTGAGCTGGTTAAGGATATGTCTGGGAAAGTCTGTGACATTAATGATGAATCAGGACCAAATATTAATAATTTCTACAAGGGGTGTTATTAGGATTCAGTTTAGTGCTTTGGAAAACAGCCCTCCTCAGTTTGAGGTACCAATTAAGCTCAGGGTCCTCCAAATCTACTCCGCGCCCCCAGTTCACTCCTTGGAAGTTAAAAAATGACTAACCTTTTTTTCCTTTTGGCAGAAGTATATTAATTTTGCAGGCAAACTAATTTAGGGGCATTTGTGCTCAACACCTTTAAAGTTATATTTTTAAAGGACTATTTCTACTATTTTAATGTAGAATTGGATGAAATTTGGAGGCCATGTAATGTTTTCTGAGGGCATGAATCCTGTCAAATTTCATAAGGATGACTGAGATTTTTCCACAGGGGCAGACATTGCAGTTTTGGGGTGGGTAAGCCAAGAATCACTTAATCTCACCATGTGTTCTGTGGGCAATTGGCTTTAAAATTGCAGACATTAGAGAAGCACATTGGTAAGAAACCAACCAAATTTCCCCAAAAAAACCCAGGGTTTCCTCCCCTAGGTAGCTCTTTTTGGAAGAACTAAAAGGAATTTGATTTCTAATTAAAATAATTATATCTGATTACCAGTTTGACTTGTCAGTCACAACAAAGCTTTCCCTCCACCCTTTCCCCACTCTTCACTTTCAGCAGACACTTGTCTCTATTTTTTTATATGTCTGGATAGCTGAGGTGCCACAAAGTGCTTTAAGTGTTCCTGCTTCAATATGTGCTACCTCATGCATACCCACTTCACCCCAGGATTTTGGAGGATTCTTCAAAATCTGATGCTTGCCCCTAATTTCAGGCCTTCATTGAAATGATAAATCTGAATATGAGATGGCAAAAACAAAACTCAAACCTTAGGTGGCTTTCAGTGCCAACTCAGTTCTCCTTCGCCATTTCAAAAAGTTATGTATTGGTCTTGCACTCTGCGATGGATATATTACTTGCATATTTCTCCCTCAAGAGTTGTGGTTACCATTAGCAACCCAACTCCGACAAAAACAGTAGGGTGGCAGGAAAGCTGAAGTAATAAGTTTTTCAAATCTCTCTAATGTATTTTTCTAAATAGAATCTTTCACACTGTGAAGCTTTTAAAAACCCTTAAGTTGCTTGAGCTGCCTGCGAAACCTCAAACAGCCACAATGTTTGCTTATCCGTAATAATTATCACTTAATATGTGGTTTGGCTCTACACTCTCCCAGTCTTATATAGATACATTGGTTTATTTCACTTATGGCTCTTGTGGCACAAGAAAGCCATCAATGAAATAAATGTATCTGTTTAAGACTAGGGAAATGTTTAAGACATATGGTATGTTTTTGCTGATAGCTACACACAACACCCCACTCATGTGATTCCTGAAGCCAAATGAGAAATGGTTGAGTGTTGTTATTATCAAATATTCTGCCCAAAGTTGTGGTCCTTCAGCTTCAAAAGAGATAGGAGAAGAATGAATTTACCTCTTAAAGGATAGTCATGGCTAGACAGGGTGGATAAGGGACGACGTCATGGCTCCGTTGGAATGAATAGATGAGATTCTTACTGATTTCAGAGGAGCTGGAATACAGCAAAGTTGCTGTTTTTTATTTACTTTTCTTTTTTCTGGCATTCTTAGGGAAAGCAGTCTTGAGAACCTAGCTTGTTCACAAAATGGTTATCAGTTTTACGGAGGCTTCGGGCTCGGCGTAAAGTTAGGTTGTAGTTGGCATCAGTTTGTGAACGTTGTACCCCGCTGTGATTTGGTGTAGCCTGGTCCCATCTTTAGTTGAAATATTTATATTTAAGCATTAAAGCATCTTTAAGATCCCCCCCTTTTTCAGGGGATGGGGTCAAGAACTCAGAACCAGAAGGGGAAGGACAAGCAGAGCCAGACGTAGCAGTGCTTCCACCAGATGAGGCCTGTGGGGTCAGGGACCCTCTGGCCTGAGGACGGGGCCCTGCCATCGGCAGCCTCAGAGGACTCGACTGCAGACCAGCGAAACCAGGGGCTCCCCCGCAGTAGATGACTGAAGTGTGGGGTGGGTTTTTATGGGTAGGAGAGGATATCTTAATTGCAATTCATCCCTCCAGGTGCCCATGTGTGTGAGCTGAACAGAGCTTCCAAATCCCATCCTTGGCAGCAAAATTAAAAGCATAGGAATTAAGCTGTAAAACCTTGTTTTGAACAAGTCCAGCCATGAAGTAAGCTGGCTTCTCTTTCTTATCCCACTTACCGTATTTTTCGCTCTATAAGACGCACCAGACCATAAGACGCACCTATTTTTTGGAGGAGGAAAACAAGAAAAAAAAATATTCTGAATCCCAGAAGCCAGAACAGCAAGAGGGATCACTTGCTGTTCTGGCTTCTGGGATCGCTGCACAGCCTGCATTCGCTCCATAAGATGCACACACATCTCCCCTTACTTTTTAGGAGGGAAAAAGTGCATCTTATAGAGCGAAAAATACGGTAACAAAGAATCAGTGGTGTAACAAGGTCAGGTGGTACCCGGTGCAGAAAATTTCTTGTCACCCCGCCCCCCACTGAAATCTAGTTGGACTCCCAAGAGGCTGTGATCTACCCGTTGTCATTGTCCTGAGTTTAGGGAGCTCCTGCTTCTATCCTTCCCTCCACCCTCTGCTTGTTTGCTCGCCTGCCTCCTTCCTGTCCTCTCCCTGCCTGCCTGCAGTCAAGGAGCGTGGAGCTGTAAAAACGGCAAAGCGTCGCAGCTCCCCCCCTTCCCCTGACGGTTCACCGTAGGTTCACAGTAGGCGGGAGTTGTGGGTGTGCAGCGCGCAGAATGTCACCCCCCCTCGGTGATGACACCCGGTCTGGTCCACACTCAGCTTGCTCCGCCCCTGCAAAGAACCAGGCAACAACTTGGGGATTAAGTTTAAAACTTTAATGTGCTCTTTCATTGGTTCACAGCAATGGCAGCAGTAAAAACTATGTAGGCAAAATACTTCTAAAACCAGCTTCAGGCATGTGCTTAAAGCTGGAGCGAGCACAGGCAGGTCTGTATCCAATGCTAGTCAGAGCAAGAGAGAGAGGGTCAGGAAGTCCTGTCTGCTCCTTCCTCTCCAGAGGAGGAGGGGAAGTGACATCACACAGAGCCCTCTCTACCAATTGTATTTCTATGGTCTGAGTATCTGCCTATCAGCAATACAGTCATACATCGTGTTGAAGTAGCTTCGGGTTAAGCATTTTTGGGTTGCGCTCCACGGCGACCCGGAAGTAATGGAGCGCATTACTTCTGGGTTTTGCCACTCGTGCATGTGCGGATGCTCAAAATGACGTCATGCGCAGAAGTGGCGAATCGTGCACACGGACGCGGGTTGCGTTCATTTCAGGATGCAAACGGGGCTCCGAAATGGTTCCCGTTCGCATCCAGAGGTACCACTGTACAGCTATGGACTTAGCCTCTTCTCGTGCTACCTAGCAAGAGAAGCTGGTAGATGCCATTCAGCCTCACTAGTTTGGGTCAGTAATGTTCAACCACTACTTTGGTGAGTTGTCTTTTCTGTATTTTCTGTGTGTTTCCCTTGTATTTCTATTTTATTTTCTATTCCATAAAGCTAGTAACAAAATACTAGCCAGCCAGAATTAAGTTTGTCTTTTTATTTGTGACTATGCATGTGAGTGACTGACAGTAGTAATTCAGAATTATTTCTGGATTCAGCTCTCTTTTGCTGTCTAGCTATGCTCCACACCAGCATACCAGCAGCAGACAATAAGCAAGACTTAAAAATGTCCAGAAAGGAAGTTTTCAAATGTTTTTTACCGCCCAAAATAACCTGAATGGGTGTTTCCATATTTGAACAATTTAATGTTCCTCACTTTTCTTTTTCTGCCCTTTTGGAATTGACTGACCTTTTGCAGCAGCCATATTATGCCTGGTGTCATTGGCACTTTCTCAAATTTCTAAATATGCCCAGGGACACAAAAATGTTTATGACCTCTTTATTATTAAGTGGTTGCCGCTTAGATGTTAATTGCAAACACCATTATGTTACAGTGCCTTGGAAAAGCGTTTCTTCAGTTCCTAAAACTCTCCAGGAAGGCAAATTATCACATTTTTACTGACTTAATAACTTGCCTTGAGCTTTCTGTGTGACACCTGAGGTGTATTATGTCTGGACGGAGTCCGATGTAGTCCCTTGGGTTTCTTATACTGTCTCCTAAATTTCCATCTCCATTTCATATCCGTAGTCCATAATTGCACATTCATCATAATATAAGGGAAACTGATCTAAGTGGAGCCATAGTCCAGCAGGTTTAAGATGGAATTTTATCCTGGATATTAAGCTTCTCATAGTGACAAAGTCAGAGACAGGTACAATTGCGGCTGTGTTACAGCAGCAGGCTCTGAGCTCCATGCTTTCAGGTGATCTTTGAAGCAGTGCCTACTGACACAGAACTTGTTAGTACACACAGGTTTTTGTATGATGAGGAACCCCACAAAAAGGAAGGGAGATTGAACCCACAAGAGGCCAGGCTAGGCCAGGGTCTACCTTCACAGTCTCACCCACCTCTCTCCATACTTCCAGTGCGTAACTTCATCTTTTTTCTTCTTTCTTCAGATTAAATGTAGGTTTGCCATTCCTCCCTGGTCTCTTTCTTCTTTCCATCTCTGGGCTAGTAGCATCCGTGCTGCTGTTGTCACGTACATAAAAAGTCTTTTCTGCTCCTTTGGGATGTCAGTACCTAAAGGTAAAGGGACCCTGGAAGTGCCTACAATTCATAATAAAAAAGCTTCAGGTTATAGTTGTTGTTGTTGTTTTTTACAAAAGTTACCTTTTGAAGGTACTTTATTTTTCTTTACATTTCCAGCAGGTATTTGTACTTGTTTTATACATTTTTGCTAATTTACTAGGAGTTAAATACCACCGGTACATCATTTTCATATAGTTTTCTTTCAGCGTACAACAATCTTACCCTCCTCTCTCCAGGCTTCCAGAGCTTTAGGGTTATTGGGAAGAGCACTTACTTTGCCTGAGAATTTCAAATGTTGTTGCCTTTCAGAGTAGACAAACCCTAAGCCAGATAGACCAGTAGTCCAATGTCGTGTAAAATAGCTCCACGCGTTCACTCTCCCGAGAAACCATTTAGAAACAGGAAGACACCCAACATGACAGTGAGCGGTGGTGGCTGGTGCCCATCAAGACTGGCCAGGTGGAAGGCAGGGAGCCCAAACCGTAGGGGGAGCCAGAGCCAGTGATGGGCAGAGCCAACTAATTCTACTTTGGTCCCCATCTTTCTCCCTGCTGAGGAAAGGCAACACTGGGACTAAGGGAAAAGAAGCTGCCAGGTAGTGCCATCACCCCCTGAACTGGTTGCAAGAAAGAAGACAAGCAGGTGGGGGCTGGGTGAGGGCAGCCTGGGGTTGGGGGGGGCACAGTGCCCCACTTGCCCTAATGGTCCAGCCAACACTGATGAGATCTTGGAAACGTGTGGGCCAGAGTTTGGCAGTGTTAGTCAGAATGCAGCCAGCCGTACAGCCAGAAGCACAGGGATAATGATGTTCTTCCTTCATAAAATACCACATTATGGATGGCATTGTGGGGTTTTTTAAGCCTTTTCAAACTTTCTACAGTATTGATAGTAATGATAATAACAAAATCCATTGATGTAAGATCAGTATGCCATGGCTATATTCCTCCATGCACTCTGCTGTAACAGTGCCTTTGGGAAATGAAAATCCAAGTTGAGAGCCCTCTTATTTTGTGGTTTTGAAACACAGCAGTATTGCTAGAGGTGTAGTAATATGTGCGATTCAGAATGTTTTCACAGATTAGGCTTAAAACAGCTTTGCTTCTATCAGGTTTCTAATGTGATGTCAAGAAAATTGTTGCCTGAGTCCTCATTTGCAGTGGAAAGCTCTCCTTCGCCTTTCTCTTAAACATTATTAGGGACCAGACATTAGCATAAATAGGTTGAGAGGCAATATAAGCCTCATATCTGAAAGTGCCCACAGTCAGCCTGAGACCAGTCACAGAAACAACTGACTTGCAGAAGCTGGGTTGCTTAAGGCGAAGCAAGCTAATAACAAAGATAATTAGAAAAGACATTGAGCAGCAATGTATGTTGCCTGCATTTTCCATAAGAGCCGGTCAGTGAGCTTTGCCATTGCTCTGGGAGCACCTTTGGGTGTTACTGCGCCGCATGAGGCAGCTGGGAAGATCTTGTTTCCACTGTAAATAACATCGCAGCTGAAATGTACCCTTCACATCTCCCCACAGCTGGAGCTGACACATCTCATTTGTGAGGTGGCGCATAGGCTGGATTTTGGTGCAGTAGGTGAAGAACTTGCGCTCTGCAAGATTATTTCTGAAGCCAGTCTGAGTTACAGATCTGCTTTTGAATTGCATTGTCCAGAGAGGAACCAGAGTGATAGAAGGGATACCCAGCAGACAGGACATTCACCAGCTACAGTGCCAATTAACATACCAGGATTCTCTCACTCGCACATATTATGTTGTTTTCATTTTAGCAGAACAACAGTTGCATTCAGCTGCTCGCTTACATGGAAAAACCATCTTCAAAAGAGTGCTTGGGAGTGACCCAATTTTTCCATATTGTTTCCTATCGCTACCATGGTATGTGTATTAGACACACAATACACTGGAAAATTGCTTTCGTCTCTGGAACATCTGTCTGGGCTACTGTGGAAAAGGGAAGACTTCTGCTGGTGAAGTGCTTTTGGAGGGAGAAAGAATATTAAAGAGTGTTAAATAAGGGGACTGATCTGGGATGCCATTGTTTGGGACAGAGGCTCCTCTACTTCCACTGCTGAAAGAGACCATGCTGGAGGGAATTGTGCTATTTATTATTATTAAATTTGTATATCACCCTGTACTCACAAATCTCAGGGTGGTACGCAGGATAAAATCACAAAATACTTAATCAAAACAAAAACAACCCAGTAACAGCTAAGGGTGAGCTGGGAGCTAGGGTGTCCCAACTTTAAATGTTACCATGGTCATGAACTCACAATGTGGCTTTACCTCAGTCCTCCACCTGCAATATAAGTAACAAGTGTAATTAATGCTTGAAGGGCTTAATACCATAGAATAGGCTTAGTCTAGTTCACTTTCCCCCACCTTGGGAGGAAACAGGCAATCAAGCCTATTATTCACACACACCTCAGTCTACCTGTGAACTTCAGCGTGTTAGGAAGTTTGAGCTGGTTGCTCCAGTTCAGTCCGCATGGCTCTCACCAGACACTCTTGGAGAGTAAGTTACAGCATGTGACCCCTACATGTGACTGCCTACCTTTGGGGGCAGCCTGTGCATGCATTACAGTAGGGTCACATCATGTGTTCTTTTTACTTACGCGAATTCAACTTTACATGTTTGATTACAGACCCGTTGCAGCCTTTTTATTTTGCCTGCATCTCTTTCTACCTGCTTCCTGCCTTCTTCTCTATCCAGAGGAGTGAGGGAAGGACAACAGTTATTTGTTAAGCTTGATTCAAAAGAAAGAGATGGTAGGTTGCATTAAAAATGAAAGAATATCATCCCAACTAATCCTTGCTTGATATAGATCCTAACTTAGGCCAATAAACTTACAACCTTTGTTGACAAAGAAGTGGCTGAGGTCCTGTTCCTGATACAAGCTTCAGACGAAAGCAAATGAGGATGGAGATTAAAAGGACACATCAAACTCTTTGTTTAAAAGTTGAGTTTTAGGAGGGAGAGGGGATGGGCAAAATAAGCTCAGCCTTCCATTAGAAAAGGTCTTGGAGATTTGTCTCAAGTGCATCATGCCAGGAGAAAGCAATACTTAGCACATGACTAGCCTAAGCAAATATTTGGAAAAGGTTTAAACTTGAGGCGTTTCTCTCCCTTCTTGCTAGATGCTTCATGTTAGGCACACGTACGCACGCACACAGCCCAGTGCCTATGTCTTGGCTCACCTTAGGATCCATGGACACAAAAAGCTTTCCTTTTTTTTTAAAAAGATATTTATTAAAATTTTCAAAGTATTACAAAATGAAAAAAGAAAAAAGAAAAATACAAAATAAAAATAGTTAAAAAACAATTCCATCTTTCCATCACTTATCTTTCATTTGCTTGTTTCCCGGACCTCCTCACACCTCCCTTTTTTGTATTCCAATTCAATTTATTAGTTCAGGAAATCCTTTCCCTCTTTGTTTATCCTAGTCTTTAATCTTAAAATATTGTAACATTAAATTTTTACCTGTTAATAATCCATTTTTTTTCATATTCCTTATAGCGTTATAGCTAAAAACCACTTAACTTTTTATCCAACATCATTCTAACATTCATTAATTTTACAATATTTCTGTAGATAGTCTTTAAATTTCTTCCAATCTTCTTCCACCGACTTTTCTCCCTGGTCTCGGATTCTGCCAGTCATTTCTGCCAGTTCCATATAGTCCATCACCTTCATCTGCCATTCTTCCCGGGTGGGTAGATCTTGTGTCTTCCAATACTTTGCAATAAGTATTCTTGCTGCTGTCGTGGCATACATAAAGAAAGTTCTATCCTTCTTTAGCACCAATTGGCCTAAGATGCCCAGGAGAAAGGCCTCTGGTTTCTTCAAGAAGGTATATTTAAATACCTTTTCACAAAAAGCTTTCCTTGCCTTGCTGGACAAAAGGAAAAAGTCCATGGCAGTCAAGAGATTTTGAAAGGGGAAAAAGGCTTGGGGGATTTTCTTTGCTCCTCTAGTTTTATCCCATATAAAGAAAACTCGTTTATCTGTCCCTTGCATCTCTCACTAGGTGGGTGAAGACTTTCTTCTTCCAACAGGCTTTGGGGAACTGACTGCTTTTAATGATGGGGTGGGAGCCATGCTGTTTTTATTGTAATGCTTGGTATGATTTTAATAAGTTGCATGTATGTATGTAGTTTTAAACTCCTAACAATGTTCAATTGCTTTAAAATATTGTTTTTTTTCCTATATTTTAGCGGTTCTTATTTTTATCAGGGAGAAAGGTGGGGTATAAATATTATTATTATTATTAGGGGGTGAGGTGTGAGGAGATTGATGTAAAGCGAACACACTAGCAGGAGTGCCATGTTTCTCTGCCAATGCATTTGCAGCCGGCCTTTCCACGGCTTGCCCCTTGTCTTCTATGGCCCAGCAAGCAGCAGAAAGGAGGTCCAGAGAGCAGCCATACCCAACCTTGCCATCCGCTACTGGCATACACCCATAAACATTATTAATTGAATAGCGTTTAAATCCTCTTTGGTCAGCCTAGTTGTTTAAACAAAAGTGTGATTGACACTTAGTTTAAATATGACTAAAAGTTATCTTTCCTGAGAATGTGTCTTGTGAGTTTCTGGAGTTTTCATGGTAAGACAGATATTAAAGAGATTGACCTGATTCTAGAGTGAGAAACTTCTCTCTGATTTTATGATGGGGCAAGACTCTATACATCCGTGCTTAAATGTCCCTATCCGAAGTGAAAGCCTTTGGTGTTATTGCTAGTTATCAGTTGCTCATTTATTTATTTTTTGCTCAGCATTTCCTTGTAATGTTACAGAAGAGATCTTAGGTTGAGTAAATTATTGGAAGAGCTGGGTAACCCAGACTGTAAGAGTCAATTGTTTGTTTAATGCGGTGACTGTGTGCGGATATGATTCACAATTACATTAGTACACATATTAGCAACAGGAAAATCTCTCCATGGATGAATATTTTTGTTGAACTCAAGACTTTTTAGTGCAGCTGCTGATGCTACTGGAAAGACTGATTCATTTACTCTGTCCAACTGTTCAAAGGACAGAAAAATAAACATTTTTTTTAAAAATTCCCGTCTTCAAGGAATTTAAAGGATGAACTAAGAGATAAGTGAGGGGAATATTTTCATAATCTTACTTCTGTGGTTAAAATAGTATGTGAGCTTTCAAGTCAACCGAGCTGTCTAGCAAAATGCAGAGTCAGGGAGAAAGGGAGAGGAGAGACAGTGAAGATGTACGGAGATAAGTTATTAAAAATGTGAATATTTTTTATTATATTGCTGGCTGATAGTGCTTCAGGGCAAGGGCTAGTGGGTTCTGCTGTGCGTGCCCCACCCACTGAGGAAGGGCACCAGGGCTGTTCAGGAACACCTTCTGTTATCTTCTTCAGTCAGGCTGGCACAGGAAAACTGTATGCAGAACAGAGATCACAGTCCTTTCACACACAAAAACCTACCCCTGGCTATTATGATTATTTATTAAATTTCTATACCACCCTTCCTCTGACGATCACAGGGAAGTTTACAATATAAAAACACAAAAACACATACCATAGTAACAAACAAACACCCGACCGTACTTAGCCAACGGCCTGGGAGAATAAGAATGCTTTTGCCTGGTGCCTAAAGAGATGGAGCAAAAGTGGCAGGTGAGCCTTCTAGCATTTCACAAGCTGGGAGCAGAAAAGGCCCGTTTTCATGTTGCTGCCCTCTGGACCTCTTGTGGAGGAGACACACAAAGAAGGGCCTCCGAGGATGATCTCAGACTCCAGGTAGGTTCTTATGGAGAGAAGTAGTCCTTGGGGTATAGGGGCCCTGAGCCATTTAAGGCTTTATAGGTCAAAACCAGCACTTTGAACTGGACCAGGAAACTAATAGGCAGCCAGTGTAATGAGGCCAGGATCAGTGCAATATGCTCAAAGCGTCTTGCCCCAGCGAACAACCTGGCCACTGAATTCTGCACTAGCTGACGTTTCTGAACTGTCTTAAGAGGCAGCCCTATGGCTAACACGCTGCAGTAATCTAACCTAGAGGATAGCTTTCCTCATTTAGCACCCTACTTTGGGTGCAAATGCATCCTTTTGTTGCTCCTATTGTTAAACCATCAGGATTCCGAAATCTTTGCTCTCTCAGAGATCACCCAGGAGACACGGATCAATCTTCTTCTCCCATGCTATAGAAAGTCACTCATCAGTTCCACTTCTTACAAACAGGGCCCGCCCAATGGACTCAAGGGCATCCTGATCAAATTTGCAGATGACACCAAACTGGGAGGGGTGGCTAACACCCCAGAGGACAGGATCACACTTCAAAATGACCTTGACAGATTAGAGAACTGGGCCAAAACAAACAAGATGAACTTTAACAGGGAGAAATGTAAAGTATTGCACTTGGGCAAAAAAAATGAGAGGCACAAATACAAGATGGGGGACACCTGGCTTGAGAGCAGTACATGTGAAAAGGATCTAGGAGTCTTGGTTGACCACAAACTTGACATGAGCCAACAGTGTGACGCGGCAGCTAAAAAAGCCAATGCAATTCTGGGCTGCATCAATAGGAGTATAGCATCTAGATCAAGGGAAGTAATAGTGCCACTGTATTCTGCTCTGGTCAGACCTCACCTGGAGTACTGTGTCCAGTTCTGGGCACCACAGTTCAAGAAGGACACTGACAAACTGGAACGTGTCCAGAGGAGGGCAACCAAAATGGTCAAAGGCCTGGAAACAATGCCTTATGAGGAACGGCTAAGGGAGCTGGGCATGTTTAGCCTGGAGAAGAGGAGGTTAAGGGGTGATATGATAGCCATGTTCAAATATATAAAAGGATGTCACATAGAGGAGGGAGAAAGGTTGTTTTCTGCTGCTCCAGAGAAGCGGACACGGAGCAATGGATCCAAACTACAAGAAGATTCCACCTAAACATTAGGAAGAACTTCCTGACAGTAAGAGCTGTTCAACAGTGGAATTTGCTGCCAAGGAGTGTGGTGGAGTCTCCTTCTTTGGAGGTCTTTAAGCAGAGGCTTGACAACCATATGTCAGGAGTGCTCTGATGGTGTTTCCTGCTTGGCAGGGGGTTGGACTCGATGGCCCTTGTGGTCTCTTCCAACTCTATGATTCTATGATTCTATTCTATGATTCTAAGACATTTTGCTGCCTGAAGGTGAAGGGCAAAGTGGTGCTTTCCATTCCTATTCTATGCACAATGGCCAAATGGACTGGTACTTGGATCTTACTTCAATACTGGTGATAGGTTGGTGCCCTGAACTGGGCAGCAGACTAGTTTAGGTCAGCACAGGCCATGTAGCATGATCTGTCCTCCAACAGAGAGGACTAGCTGGGAGGAACAGCTTGGCATCTACTGTCTAAGGTGATCACCTCCCTTTGCTTAATGGTAGGGCCAGCCCTGCTTTATGAATCATATCTGAAGTCTCCATTAAGTAAAAATTGCTGCTCCTATTTCCCAGTTTGCATTCTAGTGGTTATTTTGCACTTTTCATAGATATATAGTTTGGGGAAGAGACAGCCTAGGCCATATGATATGCATACACACTCAAAAAAGACTCGGACTTGAGGGCAAGTTTCCCAGAGTATTGCACCCTAACCAGTAATGCCACCAAACCCTGTATTTCCCAACTCAGAAAAAAAGAATCTCAGTAGTTCCTGATACTCACCTCAAATGAAAGGCAAGCATTAGAGACCTCAAAATTCTTCTTTAGCTCAGATTTTAAAGCCAAGCTGGAGATACAATCCAGGCATCATTAGCGGTTGCTTGCCCCCAGACCTCCAAACCCACTCACTCCTTCCCATCCAGCCACCCACTTAGCTTTCTGCTTGTGGGATTTCAGAAGCACCTGGCAGGTAACTGGGGGAAATGGGATGCTGAGCTCAATGGGCTTTTGGTCTGATTCAGGAGGACTCTTCTTGTGTTCTTTATAGGGTAGAGCAAAGAAAAGAGGTATTTTCTCCCCTCTCTGATGTTCAGTACACTGCTATAGTTTCAAGCCACACAGAGCACTGGGAAATGTAAGTTTCCCTGCACCATTGAAAAATGTCATCCGTCAGTAGTGCTGGGGAAACTATGTTTCCCAACCCTCCCAGTGCCTGGCTTGGCCATAGCCTCAGGCCAAGAAGCAATGCCTGACAATATCAATGGAGTGCACTGCCAAGGCTAACTTTGTTTGGAATGGGACTTAGAAAGTAAAAAAACAACAACAACTAGGTCAGTTTTCCATGCCTGACAGGGAGTTTGCCACAGCACTAGCCCTAACCCATAATCCTGGGCATGTTTTCATAGCAAAACCAGGGACTAAAAACAGAACTTTAGTTTCTGTCTTCTAGGCAGCCAATGGATCTGATGGTAGCTGCTCAGCAATTTGTACTGTTGATCTCAAGATGATTTTGGGCACCAAATTAAAATCTTACAATCTCTGTGGCTCCATGAAATATCATGGAGCTCCCCTTAATGTGTCATGGTACAAATTTCTCTCTTGTGCAGTTCCAGTAGCTCTGAACAAGCTACAATCGTGTTGTGATGTTATCTCTATTGCGGGAGGGTGGGGGGACGACACAAAACCAAGTGAAGAAACTGGCTGATTGATCTACCAATACTAAAACATTTCATGCTTTTTCAAAAATTCACCAGAATTTCATTGTGGAGTGTTTTGATTTCATGTATTAGGCATACAATAAAAGCAATTTACATTATATATAATACAATAAAACATAATTAAATGTACAGTATCAATGCAAGAACAATTATGAAGCCTAAAATGAATAGTTGCAACGATATCATCATTAAAGCTGCCCCTATGCACCTGACTCAGAAAAAATACTTTAACTTCAATCACTTTCAAATTACTCCTAGGAGAGCTTCCCTTCTAAAGCTGAGAAATGATTTACACTTGGGTTTTTTGCTTCCAGACTCAACCATAATTCCTTGAAATCCTGACAGTCTTTGGTGGAACCAAATTATAGAATTAATTTGTCAGAAGCTTTTATGTTGCAGCTTCAGTCAGATCTAAGCTAGATCATTTCCACTAGTGTTACATCATGGCTATTAACTAACTTAAATGTGGTGTTCATTTCTACATACTTTTCTGTCTGTGTCTATATTTGAGGTTAGTATTTTTCAGTTAGTAGATCACAGATAAATGGCAAATGGTCGGCGTGTTCCAAACCCAATCTAATCTAGGTGATGCTCCCAAGTCTGCTAGGGCAATAGTAATGGGAAATCCATTTGCGCAGAAGCTAAGATAGTTGATGGTGGTCTTTGCCAGTACACAATTATATGCTTCAATGAGTCTGGGAGACTGGGTGGTCTTCTCCACCCCTCATGTGTGATCCACTCTGGAATTATGATTGCTGTCATCTGAAAATGTTCTGTTCCCTTCGGCCGCAAATATTCATTTTCTTCTTTCTCTTTCCTCCTCCAAATCCACAATGAGAAAGCCACAAAATAGGCCAATTTCTGCATCATTCAAACCCATCTGAGCTCACAGGAAAAGGCCACCATGAACCATTGTTCATGAAAAGAGAAATTTATGATGGCCCAAGTACAAACCTGGAACATTGCAGTGGTCTACAAATTTGCACCTTCTAGCTATATAAGTATCAAACAAACTGAAACTCTGCTTCTGTTATGAAATTTGGAATCTGTTGGGACCTTATAGTTCCCTTCCAAACCCAGCACCTCTGTAATTTTTTCCATCGTTGTCTCCCATTCTGAAATAAAGTCAAATCCAAGCACACCCACTATAGATGGAGCATCATTTGATCCCGTTGGAAAGAAATGCCACACTGATCCGTAGTGACTGATGCAGACTTGTAGCTCATTGTTCATTAGCCCATTACGTTTCTGCAAAATTATTGCTTTAAAAAGGCGTTCTAACAAATTAGTTTAGGAAATGACACTAAAAAGTTTCCTTCTTTCAAACCAGTTACATTGTCCTTCCCAAAAAGAGGAAAGGAAAGGAAAGCCGAGAAATACTAACTATAATGCCAATAATTAGGTGCTATGTGATTTTTATTACATCACCATTTATTACAAATGTTTTTGTGGGTGGTACCAAGTGTTTGAGCAGGTCTGAGCCCGGCCGAAATTTATTAAATATTGGTGATGGTTATTGCAGGTTTGTGTCTTGTGATCCCTGGGCTGATTTATTTGTATGAAAACCAAAAGGAAACATATTGTAACACTTCCAGGGTTGTTCTCTTGCTAGTGTTTCATAACACAGACTCCTCCAACCACCTCTTTAAAACTTCTTACACTTTGAAGAAAAGGGAGGGGGGAGCAGACTAGGGAGGAGTCAAAGGGTCTGGTACCAAAGTGTAATAATAAACCAATCAGCATTTTCTTTCTAAAGCAAATCTATATTTTCCAAGTCAGGTGCCAAAATGCTATGTTACTAAATGAAAGCTCCAAAAATTTCAAATAAAATAAAATAAATTGAACAAACACAGCAGTCTACAGTACAGCACCATGTTTGGGTTAATATAGAAGAGGCAGCCTCCTCCCCCATGACCTATTGCAATATCTAAGATGAAATAGCCTTTTAAACAATACAGTAATGGCACATGTATGTGTGCCACATTTCATGGCTTCGGGGTCAAGTGCTGTGAAAGAGCCATCTCAGAATAAACACCCTGGGCAGTTTTCACTGCCACTGTATTCTGCTCTGGTCAGACCTCACCTGGAGTACTGTGTCCAGTTCTGGGCACCACAGTTCAAGAAGGACACTGACAAACTGGAACGTGTCCAGAGGAGGGCAACCAAAATGGTCAAAGGCCTGGAAATGATGCCTTATGAGGAACGGCTAAGGGAGCTGGGCATGTTTAGCCTGGAGAAGAGGAGGTTAAGGGGTGATATGATAGCCATGTTCAAATATATAAAAGGATGTCACATAGAGGAGGGAGAAAGGCTGTTTTCTGCTGCTCCAGAGAAGCGGACACGGAGCAATGGATCCAAACTACAAGAAAGAAGATTCCACCTAAACATTAGGAAGAACTTCCTGACAGTAAGAGCTGTTCGACAGTGGAATTTGCTGCCAAGGAGTGTGGTGGAGTCTCCTTCTTTGGAGGTCTTTAAGCAGAGGCTTGACAACCATATGTCAGGAGTGCTCTGATGGTGTTTCCTGCTTGGCAGGGGGTTGGACTCGATGGCCCTTGTGGTCTCTTCCAACTCTATGATTCTATGATTCTACTTGGCATTGTATACTATAAGTGCCACACATTCAGCTGCAAATCATCAAGTGATACTATATAGATCAGCAATTCTTTAACTTTCTCATATCACGGCCCACGATTCTGGTCTGTTGCTTATTTGCAAACAACCATGTTTTGTTACTTTATGGCCACTAGGATGGAAACTCCTAACAAAATTCATTGCCTTACGTACTTTGATATATCTAGGGCAGATCTACACTCATGGTTTTTAACACTAAAAAAAGTTAAGGAATGATTCTGATAACCATATAGCCATATGATGCTCTTTATTAATGTTAGAAATGTTTTATTAAAATGTGACACCAGAGGGCGCTGCAGAGCAACCAGCTACTGGAATCCAGGTAGACCTTGTGGGAAGAAAGCAAAACCAAAACCAAATGGGACTCTTCCTGTCATGATCTTCAAAAGATGAGTGTAGATCCAGCCCTGGTTTGGCACTGGTCATTTTGCCCCTGAACCATTGGCCTCCTTAGGGTCAAACTAGACTTGATGTGGGAGCCTCTGTTTGGAGCCCTGGCATCTTTTTCTAGAGGACTGGTGGTCTGATAAACTAGAGGCATCCGTCATGGATGCCCTCGTTGAGATTCCTGCATTTCAGGGAGTTGGACTAGAGAACCCTCAATGTCTCTTCCAGCTCTACAGTTCTATGATTCCATGTTCCTAAGTTCCAGCCTTGAAGTTTTTATCTTTAGCTCTGCCATACCAACAAGCTCTTCTCCATGGCCATGGTAGAAACTGGTTGTGGAAAAAGAGTTGTGGAAAGAGCTAAGGCTCAATATTCTTTTTTGAGCATCCAAACCGCAGT
The DNA here is from genome assembly GCF_964188315.1 of Podarcis muralis. Classification (NCBI taxonomy): domain Eukaryota; kingdom Metazoa; phylum Chordata; class Lepidosauria; order Squamata; family Lacertidae; genus Podarcis; species Podarcis muralis. The sequence goes on from NC_135666.1 coordinate 59,273,160, forward strand.
ATTTTTGTCCTTTGGAAACAATTTCCTTAGATGGTGCACCCTGTTGCAATTATTTCTGTCGTTTCATGAGTGTTATAGGCATATATACGTAATTGCCATCATGTGAATGAAAATTAGAGAGGCCTTTTCTGGTTCTTATACCATTTTGTAATGTAACGGTTTATCATATTTTTAACGCTTTGGAGACTAAGTGCTTGTTCACCATATTTTAACATATTTCATCAAGCCTTTTTGTTGCTGTTGCCCTTGTTAAAGGGGAAGACTGTGAGTACTAAGCAAGGCTATTCTGCCCTAGACAGGAAAGCCAAAACATTTCACGGACATGTTGCAGATTGACTCCATTTCTTTATTTTCTGCTTCCACAATAAGTACTCTATTCCAGCATTTATTTGAGGAATGAGAAGCACAGATGGAGAAATATGAGCATCATGCTTCACTGACAAGGGGGGAAATCTTCTGCACTGCAATATGCCCTTTGTGGTGGCCAAGTGCTGTCGTCACTGAGGTTTCCAGGGGCTGAGAAGGAAGTGGAGTCGGCTGCAGCCATTGTGCTTGTGCAATCCAAATCAGGAAGAAGAACATGGAGAAAACATTTGTCATGTAAACAATGAACTGTCTGCAGAAGCGGAAGACGTGTGTAGTGACAGGAATATGAGAATTAAACGCCACTGGATAGAATAGAAATGTTTTACAGAAGTTAATTTATAGGATAGGATGTTGACTTCAGTTTGCTTGGCCTGACTGGAAAGGACAGACTCTACTGTAAACAAGGAATATATGATGGTGTGTTATAATGTTTTCATTGGCATGAATTTGGGATAGATCTTGTATTCCTATGAGGAAAGCACACAAAACTGCTTTCCTACTAAATTCTGATTACTCACTGTGTACTCCATCCAACACATAACTCTCAGTGTCTTTCTAAACATCTATTTTTCTCTCTTTATGCAAAGGACATAGGCAGGCTACAAATAGATGTATCAACAAATTTTCACTGCAAGTAGAACTGGCAATTCTGACTTGAGCAAATCATCTGAAGATCTTAGAGGGAAACAATAAGCATTTTAATCAGATTCAGTGCTTTTTTCTTTAAAATTTTTAGGGGTACTCTCATTTTGACCCAAGAAAATCACCATTTTATAGTTCAAATTGGGAAAAATAAATACAGTAAATGGACAAAAGTAAAAAGATTCACAAGATATTTAGGGGTATGCATACCCCTGAATCCCCCCCCCCCCCGAAAAAAGCAGTGATTAGACTAGTGGCATTTCTACAATTTGGGGATTCACAGATCCCTATGTTTCTACTGAATTTTGTCTACAAGAAAATTCTAAGGTGAATTTGGAAGTTTCTGAACAGCAGAACATTCAAAGAACATGCTTTTAAAACATTTTGATATGACCAGTGGAATTTCTCAGAGGACTTCTGTGCATCTGCAGTTGCCTTATATAGCTTCATGTTATCAACACAACAAATCAGAGAAATGGATTTAACTGCGGTCTAGTTCTACTAAGGTTGTAAACCAATGTCTGACCCATCATAACACAGTTTTCTTTTATAGATTAGGGGTTCATGAGGTGCAGCAAATAGAGTGTTAGGTTTAGACCTAGAAGATCCAAACTCTGAAGTGGGGACACTCTGGCCCACAGTCTGACTCCATCCCATGAGGCCATCCATTCCTTCGCATTCTGCCCGGACCACGTCCCTCAATTCAGACTATGCATGCTTCCAAACCACCTTCTTGCTAGATCTGCTATGCACCAGTTTCAACCGGTGCCCAGCTGGAGTCATCACCCGACAATCAGCAGTCTCTTGCTGCAGTCCTGGAAGCAAGCCCCCCTTCTGCGAACCTGCAAAGCAGCCCCTAGAAGAAGACATTCTGAAAACCACATTGTTTTTGTAGCCAGTTTGGGGGCCTTCTGTTTAGAAAACCAACTCACGACACTTTCCCACCACTACTTTCTTTCCATTATTGGGAACTCACACCAAGTTGTATTTGGTTTGGTGTGTGGCCAAACAAAGCTCCTTCGGTCTCTATGGTATAGGATTTGACAGAAAACATAACATATGGGGGGGGGGAGTTCTATATTAAGCCTTTTTCCTTTCTCCCCATTTTCCCATCAGAAAATATAAAACTAAAATATTGGTAATATAAATCCTTCTCAGTTCCAATTTGCACTCTGGTTATTTATATGCTTTAAATGTGAGCAACAGAGAGAAATTCAAAGTAATGTATACCTCTATAGACAAACTTTGAGAAAACTTCTTTTTGAAATGGGCAGAATGGTCCACATTATTTCTACTGGCTTGCTGAAAATGTTGTTATTCTCTTTACAGTGCTAATATATTGATGCATGTGCTGCTTTACAGAGTACCGTGGTACCTTGGTTTACAAACTTAATCTGTTCCGGAAGTCCGTTCTTAAACCAAAGACATTCTTAAACTGAGGTGCTTTCCCTAATGAGGCCTCCTGCTGCCAGTGCCATTCCACTATTCAGCTCCTGTTCTTATAACAAGGTAAGGTTCGCTAACAGTACTTCCGGTTTTGCGGAGTTCTTATATTGAATTGTTCGTAAACAGGGCTGTTCTTAAAACACTGTAGTCTAAGCAAAAGAAGAAGAAGAAAAGGACCGCCATTAGAAGAGGCTATAGAGATTTGTATCTCGACTCTTCTTCCAATTCTACTTCTTTTCTTACCTAGAGTAACAGCTCAGATTTGCGTATCTTTTCCATTAAGTTTAAATAACTATTAAAAGGAGAGAGTATTTTAAAACCCAGAGCAATGCAGCGAGGTCAGAGGCACAAGCCTCGTTGAGATAAATAGGCTTTAATTCATCCAGTGCAACAAGGAAGAATGTACTTCATTTGAAATGAAGCCTTGTTGAAAAGAAGAGCCTTGGTGAAATCAGATCCATTCTCTTGCACAACCCCCATTCATTTCCATGGAGCTTCCACAAAAGAAAATGCCCAACGCCTTGTGCCCCCAAAAGCCTATACTCAGATAATAGAGCCTTGAGTCAGCACTCATCTCACATTATAACACATTCTTTCTGATCTGCTCATTTGACCACTGCATAATTGCTTTTGTTGATGACCAGGCAGCTCTGGAGAAATGTTGGAAGAAACTGGAAGCCTGGTTTGAATCTGCTGAAATCACAGGAGCTGCAGCAGGAATTAATTTAGTCTAGGGATGCTGCCAGTATCGAAAGAGAAGGGTGAAACCCTAGTCTTTATTCTTTTGCATATGGTAATTCATTAGTGACTGGAGACGAGTGGGAGAGGGGTTAGGAATGGATCAGTAGTAATATATAACATGCTTGCAAAATCCAACTTAGGACAAGCAACTCTAATAGAAAAGATAGTAGAAATTGGTTTTGGGCGGTGTTGTTGTTGGTCAGTCTCATATTCTTGGTGGAAAGGATACTTGCTGAGTCGAAAAGCATCAGCAGATGGTGTGCTGGGGCTGTAGAGCTCATATGACCTCCATCAATCTGAGATGCTTCATCATGCCAGGGTGGAGAGGGGGAGGGTGCAAGGCTGGCCCTGTGCAAACGCTCCAGAAGCAGCACAAGATTGGCTCCGCTGGCGCATTGGCACTTATATGAAATATTCATCATGCAAAATGCTGGACTGGATGAATCCCAAACTGGAATTAAGATTACCAGAAGAAATATCAACAACCTCAGATGACACAACTTTGATGGCAGAAAGTGAGGAGGAATTAAAGAACCCCTTAATGAGGGTGAAATATGGCCTGAAGCTCAACATCAAAAAAACGAAGATCATGGCTACTGGGCCCATCACCTCCTGGCAAATAGAAGGGGAAGAAATGGAGGCAGTGAGAGATTTTACTTTCTTGGGCTCCATGATCACTGCAGATGGTGACAGCAGTCACAAAATTAAAAGACGCCTGCCTCTTGGGAGAAAAGCAATGACAAACCTAGACAGCATCTTAAAAAGCAGAGACATCACCTAGCTGACAGAGGTCTGTATAGTTAAAGCTATGGTTTTCCCAGTAGTGATGTATGGAAGTGAGAGCTGGACCATAAAGAAGGCTGATCGCCGAAGAATTGATGCTTTTGAATTATGGTGCTGGAGGAGACTCTTGAGAGTCCCATGGACTGCAAGAAGATCAAACGCATCCATTCTTAAGGAAATCAGACCTGAGTGCTCACTGGAAGGACAGATCGTGAAGCTGAGGCTCCAATACTTTGGCCACCTCATGAGAAGAGAAGACTCCCTGGAAAAGACCCTGATGTTGGGAAAGATGGAGTGCACAAGGAGAAGGGGACGACAGAGGACGAGATGGTTGGACAGTGTTCTTGAAGCTACGAGCATGAGTTTGACCAAACTGCGGGAGGCAATGGAAGACAGGAGTGCCTGGCGTGCTCTGGTCCATGGGGTCACGAAGAGCCAGACACGACTAAATGACTAAACAACAACAACAACCTCACTGCCACCACAGCCCCTCCTGGTATGCTGCAGTAACTCAGCTGGGCAGAGGTCAAGTGAGTAGCACAGCCCACCCCCAGAGGGTCTAGCAAGGAATCCTTGGCAGCATGCAAGTTATTTCAGAGTTGCAGACCAGAAGAATCTCGTGACATTTAAAAGCTATGAATTTTTAAACTGTCCTGTATTTCACAGTTTGTCCTATATCTCCCTTGTTTCTGTTCTGCTTTTGTTCTCTTGCTTCTTCTCTGCCAAGTTAAGGATCCTCTCCAAACGTTTGCCTCTGCTCCTATAGGAAAGGCATTGCTGGCTTGGCTGGAGAAGCCTCCTTTTGCTCCTTTCCTTTCCTTTCCTTTCCTTTCCTTTCCTTTCCTTTCTCCTTATTCCCTCTCCGCATCCTGCCCCCAAGGAGGAGCAAATCAGGGTAAGGCTTCTATGTTCTCACTTCTGGTTCCCTGCAGCTTTGGTGCAGGTTACGATTGTCATCCACAGAACTGCATTCTGGGAGCACCGGGCCCCGTCTCTCAGAGAGTGGCAGGTTCTGAGGCACAAGAAACAAGCGATTTTGTGTCAGTCAGTGTAGCCCAGAAGCCCCAATTCTGAACACAGTTATCTGCATGATGTTTGAGAGAGGAGGGCGGGGGAGAAATATCTCCCCACAAGGCTTGCCCTCCCCACTGCCCCCTAATATTATTTTCTCTCCTTCATTAATTTAATATGTGGGACATAGTTTATCCCCATATCAGAATACGTTCCCCTATTTATTTTTTTTGCCCTGGCCTGTACAGGCCACTGCGCATGTGTGCAAGGGTATGTGAAAAGTCATGCATTTAAGCTCTGGGTAGCAAGGCACAGACAAATTCACAAATTCATGTGTGGGTGCCACAAATTCCAGAGGGGTCATCCAGTTAGGCTGCAATAGACTTAACGGATTGCTTTGAAATCATTTCAGCACCAGGTGTGTGAGGGGGAAATCCACCCCCATCCCACCCCTGCCTCCGCCATCCTGCCCTGTACTTTGCGAGAGCAAAGGTAGCAACCCTCAGTCTCCTTGGGTCTCATTCCAGTCAGGAGGGGAGTGATCTTTCAGAAAGAGAAGAATCCCAATCCATTTGCGAGGGGTGAGGTGATCCCCTGGGTCTGCTTTACTGCTGGATTTAGTATGATTACGTTTTCTAAAAGAATATTATCTCCTGACACATCCTTTGTTTTATCAACTTTGTTCTGTAAAATAAATCTTTCTTATTTCTTCAAGATAGTGATCCCCATTTTGGATCAGGTTTCCTTATACCCATACTGCAATAATATTCTGGAAAGACTGATACGTTTGTCCCTATCTTGTAGGGCATCTTGCAAATGTTAAGGGATAAGTGAAAATGGAGGGCGGGGATTTGAGATGTGTGGATCAAAGCCATTAAGGTTTGAGTTGGTGCTCAAATCCTGCTAAAAACTAGCCACTCCCAATTCATAAACCAATAAATTAAGTCAGATTTTGGTCAGAGGGCTGCATTAGATGATCCAGTACCATAATGTAATAGCTGTGAGTTTCATAGCTATTACAAATTATTTTCCCAGTGTAAAAGAAAAGATACACTGTGTGCAAGTTTATATCACAGATACCTATTCTGTATGAGTGGATAGATGGATGGATAGACAGATCTGTACAAAATTTGAGAGAACAAAGGTCTTACATTATACCTAAGAGACCATAAGAATTTCCTCTTTTATTATTGGCCAGAGTTGCCTTTGGACATCTTTTGCACCTCCTGTAAATATAGTTCCCTACAGTACTTTTATGCTGCTTTAATGGACTGGTGCAAACCACTGAAATTCAATTCCATCGTAATAGGTCGTCAGACTGAGAAAATGTTTCCTAAATGCCCACATATATCTTTTTGTGATTTCTTCCCTCTGATCATACCTTCGCCCTGTTTCTCTTCCCTGGGATCACCTTAAACTATTCCTTTTGCTCTTAGGTGTTGGTTTCTATCTAATGCACAGTGGAATTTGCTATATCCTACTTTTTGCTTTCCCAGCCAAGCAATATGTAATCTATTCTCTCCATTTTTCTTCATCCCCTCACCAGTCCTTTAATCATTTCTGCTGTCTGAAGTCCCTCCAACTTGCTGTCAGTTCAAACCACGTACAATGTGATGGTAAGTATCACAGCAATAGCTTCACATTTAGGATTCCAGAACCTCATCAATCCTCACCGCTGTTATGCCTCAACCTATCATATCACCGGACAAAAATAGAGACTGGTCAGAGAAGTAGAGAGCTAAGTAGCCCAAAAGTTTTTTAAAAAGACAATATGAAGCCGTGAGAACTGGACAAGAAAACCCATTACATAGGGTCAAGGAAGCCACTGAGACACACCCTAACAGTGTGAGTGAGGAACAGTGCAGAAATATCCCATATAATAAATTGTTGAGATAGAGAGCTTTCTTCAGGGCATCTACCTGACCAATTCCTCTGCAATTGTTCCGCTCGTAATATTCCATCTGTATCAACATGTCAGGGACCACACATGGTTATAAAGTTGTATAGAGCATGCTGGACTGAAAGAACTTAGAAGGCCCAAGGTATTCACATCTAGCAATAGCATGGGTTGTGCTTGTTAGACCTACAGGCAAGCATACTGCGGGACAGTAAGAGCTGTTTGGGCTCTCGGAGGTGGTAGACTTTCATTCACTGAAGGGTTTTAAGTAGAGGTTGGATGGCCTTGAGTCATGGATGCCTTGGTTGAGATTCCTGCATTGTGGGGGTTGGACTAGATGATCCTTGGGATCCCCTCCAACTCTATGATTCTATGATTTTAGACCATTCAACAAGAGCAATGAAGTCAGCCACCACTTAATGTGAGATATGATCTCGGCACAGAAAAAGCTGTCCCTCAGAGCACTTTTCAATAAGCTAAAATGAAAAGCTGATTGCTATAGAAGAAGTTTCAGGTTATTTCAGAGTTCTGCTTTTATAGGCTTTCTGTTCAGTCATGTACTTTTGCTTTGGGGAAATCTACATACATAGGCCTACCATACTACCCAAGTCGATTTTCTTTCTTTTGTCTCAGAACATCATTTTTGTCAACTGCCGTAGAAGCTATGGATGTCAAAGATTGCAGAAATCACAATATGAGCATGGTCCTAGGGCCAAACTACTGACAAAGTCTCCTCCCCTGAGGGCTAGCCCTACCATGAAGCAGAGCAAGGTGGTTTCCTCAGGCAGCTGACTTTGAGTGTTGGGAAACAACAGCATATTGTTAATTTATTATTATTATTTTAGTTTTGTTGCCAAGGAGATGCATTTATGGGATTTCAAAATAACTTGTCTGGAGGTGAAGAGAGGCGACTATGCATCTTGACTAGGAAGGTGGTAGAGGGAAAAGCTATGATCAGAAGACATTTATATGCTTGTTTTCTCAGCATTTATGAGCATATAAAAATACTACTGGTAGGTGTTCGACTCTGCATGCATAACCAAGCAATTCCCCCCTCACGTTTGGCACTGCAGTCAGTGCGCAACATTGACCCAGGCTGCCAAGAGAAGTCCATTTTATCTTTGGCAAGCCAGAGCTCTGTAGCTCACTGGTAGTATGATGGTTCCTACATACCACTGTGTTAAGGACCCCTTAGCTTACAGCATGGTAGGCAAACTAAGGCCCGGGGGCCGGATTCGGCCCAATCGCCTTCTAAATCCGGCCCACGGACGTGTTTTTACATGAGTAGAATGTGCCCTTTTATTTAAAATGCATCTCTGGGTTATTTGTGGGGCATAGGAGTTCATCCCCCCCCCCAAAAAAAATATAATCTGGCCCCCCACAAGGTTCGTGGGACAGTGGACCGGCCCCCTGCTGAAAAAGTTTGCTTAAAGTATCCAGGACCTGCCAGAGAGCGCTTACTTATGAGAAAACACCCATAGTGAGATCTCTTCTTGTTTCTCTAACCCAACAAAGAAAGTGTCTCACAATATTGCCTCAACGTTTGATTGCCCTGCTTATTCCACAAAAGACTTGTCCTTCGTGGAACTCCAGTGCATCTTCTTATTCATAATGGATGTGTTGCTTTTTAGCTGCCCAAATGGGGCTGGTACTTCTATGCCGACTCTGTGTGCTAGAAAGTGTCGCTGTATCCTGCACAATGGCCTAGCATTACTTCATGAGAGGAGGAGGGGAGAAGGGAACATGGACCACCATGTGTTTTGCAGCTGTATAAAGCCAGCTCTGTGTACAGTTTTTTTCCTAATGACTGTAAAACCTGTGCTGTATCATAGTCTCCTGGTGATTGCCCTACAAGCAGAGCTCCTGGACCTTCCAGAAGGTTGTCATTTCACCTCAGAAAGGCACACAGGCTTGAGGTGAAGCCAAAAAAGATTACAGCATAATCCAATCCCCAGGGAGGGGTAATTTCTTTTTTTAAAAGGGGACACTTTTTTCTGACTTGCAGCCAAAAATAAATAAATGTTGTAAGAATAATGTCATGTTTTTAGAAGAGATGGTGATGGAAGGAGCGTACGAAGGATAAAAAAATGAACTGGAGTTTTTGACTGGTGAGCAAAGCCGCCTGGATTGCAGTGCTTAACTTTTGAAGTAGTCTTATCAAGAGGCTTGAAGCTGGGAGAGTCAAAACCATATTTTTCAGGAGGAAAGTATATACAGTGGTACCTCGCAAGACGAATGCCTCGCAAGACAAAAAACTCGCTAGACGAAAGGGTTTTTTGTTTTTTGAGCTGCTTCGCAAGACGATTTTCCCTATGGGCTTGCTTCGCAAGACGGAAACGTCTTGCAAGTTTGTTTCCTTTTTCTTAACACCGTTAATACAGTTGCGACTTGACTTCGAGGAGCAACTCATAGCACGCGGTGTGGTAGCCTTTTTTGAGGTTTTTAAAGACTTTGGTGATTTTTGAAGCTTTTCCAAAACTTTCCCGACACCGTGCTTCGCAAGACGAAAAAAATCGCAAGACGACAAAACTCGCGGAACGAATTAATTTCATCTTGCGAGGCACCACTGTATATTAAACACAAGAGCTATGGACATGGAAGCCGCCAATATAAATGAAGTCTTTGCAAGGAGCCACCATCTCTCAGCCTCTCCCCCCATCTGCAGTAATAGGAATGAATAATAATGCTAATATCCACCTTACAGGATTGTTGTAAGGATTACTAGGACGTTTTTGAAGCTGCCTGAATACTCAAAAGTGTGTTGCATGTAAACATTCATTCTTCCTAATCATTTTTGTGATATATTTTGGTATAAGAAATGTTTCAACAAGTGACCTTGTTCATCTTCAAAACAGCCCAGGGATGTTCCTTAGTTGAGAGGCAGTGGCTTACTCACAGGTCAGAGAGCATTTGCACACAGCAGGAGTCTGAATCTCAGTTTCATCTACCGAGACCACACGCTGTGCGGCATATTTGTCCACACAAACTACTGACAAAGTCTTCCTTGACAGTTCATACTTACGTTCTGATCATCTGACATTAATAGACACCTTGATGACTGGGATGGGTAATAAAAGCCCATGCATTGCGGTGAGGATAAAAAATGAAAGAGGAGGGGACTCTACAGCGTCTAGTGCAGGGCTGCCTGTCTCCAGTTCCAGTTGGGAAAGTGCTGTTTGTGTGGAGGGTCCTCTTCCTTCCCCAAACTGCCAAACCTGACCCTTTTGTGACCTGCCAGGGCTCTGTGTAATTAGCATGATTAAAGGCTCCAGCATGACTTTAGCGCTGAAAATCAAAACCACAGGATTGCATAGTTTGCCGAATAATGCAACTCACTGTGATTATTTGTGTCATTTTAATCATTTCAACTATTACCCTATGGCTTGGATTTGGGTCGCTGGTCGTAATAGATTGCCAGTTCCCATTTTAACCGTAAATCATTACAGAAATGCTTCCATTGCAAAGGGAATATTGACTTGTGGATAAGATGGTGGTGCTAGGAGGAGGGGTTTGAATTTGTTGGGTGCTGGGGAGCGTTTTGGGACAACCCAGCCTTTACGAAAATGGGTAGGCATCACTTAATGCGTGGTAGAACCAATCATTATTAACATATATAGCATCATCTGTGTACATGGCTCTGTACATAATTAAAATCATAGCATCTACCCTGATACAATCTAATGATTCTGCATATGATTCTGCTAACACAGGACTGAAAGCACCCCCTGAACATCTACTACTATTAAATGATTGTAAAAATTGGAAACACTTTCACTGTTATTGGCAGATATTCACACTCAAAAGCTTTGGAACTCAGGAGGAAAGTGAGTTTTCTGTTTTTTCTAGATGCTATGATTCTGTTAGCAGAATCATAGCATCTACCCTGATACAATCTAAAAGCTGTTAATTAATTGACAACCAAAACAAGGTTTTAAAATCTGCATATAACGGTATAATCATAATGGTATAATCTGCATATAATGGTATAATCATAACATAGTTCCTAAGAGCCACCCACTGCAATCTGCTGCAGTTTTCGAAACTCCCACTGTTCTAGGCGCATTTTGTGACAGGGAATTTCATTAGTTCGAGTAGTTTCTGAGTTCTGGGTATTGTACCTAAGATTTCAGATTAAAACTGCCGAGTGGAAGGAAAAGAGGACCTTTTTCTGCCTCCCCATTTCCAGCTCCTTCCTGAAGACTGGAGAAGGGACTCTCTTAGGAATATTAGGGAGCTGGGTAGGACACAAAGGCATGTAACTTGTACTAGAGCCAGAGCCAGAACATTCTGTTAGCTCCACTGAAAGTAAATAAACTAACATATACACTTATTATGCCCACATTCACTACAATACTTACTTTTCTTTCTTTTCAGTGTGTTCAGTTGTGGTAAGATTTGCCATTTTCAGTGCACATTAGAGACTCTTTTGATTAGATCTTGGTGGCATCATTCTCTTTCAGGGATGAAGATCTAGAATGTAGTACCGAGACCATCACACAGATGTTTATGGTTTTCCAAAATCTCACCATGTAGTGGTTCATAGACCACATGAAACTGACCGGTACAAGACACTTGCAGTGATTTTATGGTAACAACAAGGAAGGGATGAATACAGTCAAAGTTTCTACTTCCGAAATACCACTGTAAAGATTACACAGTGAGTTGGCTGCAACTTGAGTTTTTCACTTGTGACAAGTTGAAAACTGGCTAGTGATCTGAAAGAGGAAAGTGTTTCCATTCATTTGGAACACCTGGATAGAGAATGAATGGACAGCACTTCTACAAAAGAGCTCTCTGCTCTAAGGAAAAGAGCTTTATTGAGCACAGTGACAACTCTGCCTATTGAATGGGAAGAAACGGAAAATCACTGTGACCTATTTTCTCAAAAGATATAGCAACTCAGTCCATCTCTTCTCTGGCACCATAGTGCTTAGTGCTAAACTAATCCCAGCTGTTCCACACACAGTAAAGAAAATGGTTGGAGTTGCTCTACTCAGGACTTCCCTGGGCAGAAGAGCTCAATAAGAGGAGCTTCATGCTTAATAGCTGGAACAATGCTTGTTAGTTGCCATTGTTTCTAGTCACCTTTTTCACCAAGACAAGCTGATCTCTACATATGGCATATTGGCCACGGTAGAACTAACACAGTCCTGAGCAGTATGCAAGTTCTTGGCTCAAGAGGCATTGAAATAAATCAAGGAAGCTGCAACGTCTGTTGGTACAATAATAACAGTGGGTGATTGTAATGAAACCAACATTAACTGGTCAAATAGCACATCTGGGATGATTTTGGGAAGCAGCTGCTGACTACCATGAAAAATTGCTTTTTAAAGGCAACTTATTTTAGGATTTTATAGTGAAGACTGAGACTTCTGTAAAAGAGCAGGATCTAATATATAATGTGTGAAGCTGGGAGCTTCGCTTGGCAAGGAAGAGGTGACATGTTCTTAAACAGATGGGGAAGGTACAGCCCACCAAGTTGACCGGTGCAAGCCCCACTGAATAAATGCGAGTTGTACAAGAGCGCAGAAACACACCTTTTCATCTAAGCAGGTCTTGTCAAAAGAACTTCTTGGTAAATGGAGCCCTTTATCTATAAAAGGTTGGCAAATCCTTGGCCATGTCATGGACTCAGCTTGGGAAATATGGGTGTTAAAGCTTAAGAAACTTTTAAAAATATGTTTGCTATAAGAAAAAACAGAAAACTCACTTTCCTCCTGAGTTCCAAAGCTTTTGAGTGTGAATATCTGCCAATAACAGTGAAAGTGTTTCCAATTTTTACAATCATTTAATAGTAGTAGATGTTCAGGGGGTGCTTTCAGTCCTGTGTTAGCAGAATCATATGCATGCTTACTTACAAATGCTTACTGAGGAAGTTGTTACAGGTCTGCAATCTTAATTTTAAAATATATTATAACAGTATTTTACTATTTAAAAACATTGGGTTCTTTCTAACCTCTGTCACATGCAAAGAGGGGGGTAGGGGGGAAAAGATGTTTCACTTTATAGAAATGTATCTACAGATATCCTGTGGAGAGCAGCAAAATAATTATCTTGCCCACCTGACAAGAAGATCTGCCCAAGAGGTCTTCCAGAGGAGTCCACGCTTGCATGAGATCCAATCTCTGACTTCCCAAAACAGGGCCTTCTTTGCTGTGGCACCACAGTTATGTGCTATAGAGGCATATCAGGCGACATGTCCAATGAGGTTTAGAGGGTTTTTTTTTAAGATCTTCCTATTCTTCTAAGCTTTTTCTAGCAAGTTATTGACAATAGTCTTAAAACTGGGTTCCCTGAATTGCTGTTTGAGCCTTTCCTGCTCCATTAGTTTCTATGTATTTAAAAAATGATCTACTTTTAAAAATGTATATTTACATGATCTATACATTTTATAAAGAAATTAATAGGTGATGCCAAAATAAGTAACAACATTGAATGACTTTTCAATACTTGTTAAGTTTGAAAAATTCCTGCTAACCTATTTTAAAGGCCATTTTAAAAGTAAATTAAGAGAACAGCCTTTTTAAAGAGGAAGTTAAAGAGCAACATGAGAAATTCACATCCAGTAAATCATCAGGGCCAGAGAGCCTTCACTGAAGGGTTGTGAGAGAAATTAAGTGTGAAGCAGATGAGGGATTGAAAAATAATAATAATGTATTAGATGTCCTCAAATATAGCTGTTATTCCTGGAGATTTGCAAGTCTGCCCACCAAGTACTTATTTTTAAATAAAGAATCCAAGGAACATCTTGGCAGCCCTTACTTCAAACCAGGAAACCTCCTTTCAGTAGCGAAAAAAGTTACCATGAATCAAGTTAATGCTAAACTACTACTACAATTGCAGAATGTGTAACTATAAGGGCCAAACCCACACATGACTCTGTATGGAAAAAACATACTTTTATGTCTTGTTAAAAATATTTCAGAAGAATTGCTATGGTAGATGGAAGTGCTGCTTCAATGCAATTGCTTGGCTTTTTATTCCACATGATCAGAATAAATCTGTGAGGTTTAGAATCTAGTAGAAAAACTGCTAAACTGGCCAAACCAGGTTGTTACCCTCATCAGCAGGAGTGGGCTAGGTTGGCATATTGCTGGCCGGATATGCTTCCAAGAGGACGAGGGGCTTTTCCCGCCTCACCAACTGGGATGCCACGTCATCCTAGGAAGGGGAACAATAGGCTGAGGGTGAGCTGTTTTGTGTGTGAATTTTTGGCTGATGCAGAGAGCTGTAAGGAGACGCAGAGAGATTTGATCTCTCTGTGGACTGAAGCCAAAGCTCTATGGCTATAGGACATGGCCAACTCCTAAGGACAAGGTCCCTTCACCCACCCAACCCCACCACCACCACCACTGTGTTGCCATTCGTTGTTCCCAAACACCCTCCAAAAACCCACAAAGGGTAGCAGGGCTACTGTGGCAGCAACCATCTTCCACACAAACTCTCAAAGTTCCCTCCCGTTGGAAGAGAAGAGGATGGCTTTGCAGCCAGTCATAGTGGAAGTGGAAGTACCTTCAAATTTCTGGAACTGTTCTACATACCAATATCTTCCCTCAGGTTGGTGTCTTGCCCATTTTGATTCATAACTCGCCTTCCAGAAGAGCTGGAGGCTTACCTTTAAAAAATAAAAACTGGGGTGCCCTGTGCAATTACTCCATATGCACCATGACTCAGCTGGCCCTCTTTCTGTGGCAGCCCCAGGAGCAGGGAGCTCTAACGTGAAGTGGAGTTCAAAACCTGCCTACAGTAAGAGAGCGCTTGGTAAGTTTAAATGAGCATTATACAGAACTTGGTGTTTTTTGTTTGTTCGTTTTAAACCTGAAGCAGACGGGCCTTTCCATAACTTTCTGCCTATGCATGAAAAGGGAGTTTGGGGAGGGCAGTTTTGAGCTAAAAGATGAAAGGTAAAAGAGTTCAGCCTTTTGTTAGTCCCTTTATCTTGCTCAAGGCAACCCAAAGTGACTTACATGCAAAGAAAATCCCACATAGATTCATTAAAACCAAGGAGAAGGGATAATATATTAAAAAATATCCCACACACTTCTATTTGGCCACAAATAGTTAAAGGCCAAAGGCAGAGGAAAGTTTTTGAATGTCAGCCTGCAATAATTTCAACTTTGCAAACAACAAGCCTGAGGGCTGTCTGAAGGAAATGACTGTCCTTTGTTTCTGCATTCAGTTCAGAGAAAAGTACTAGATAAGAGAAAGCAGAGTAATGTTGCTTTTGCACAGAGCTGGTCCAAGACTGGCATCAAATTGTTCTTCAAGCCTGGTAATGGGGACAATCTTGTCTGCTAAGGAGAGCAGATCAGCTTGGGGAGTGTAGAACAGGCTGCAAGGCAAACACCCAGAGTTCAATCCTCCAGCCATCGTAGGTAGCTGCCTCACTCTGTCTGATGGTAGTGGTCACCCTGCCTTTTTGCAGTGTGGAAAAACAGAATTTTATGGCCATTAGCCGATTGCCACAGACATCACTTCCCACAAACCAAGAAATTGGAAGGGAGCGTATTCTGATAAGGAAAGCGGAACATACATCACCCTGAAGGCAAGAAGGTGATAGAGTGAGCATACTGGAAGCAGATACCCATCTGTTTCTTTTGTGTTTATAAGAGAGAAATGGAAGAGAATTTCATCCACTTAAAAACTAGCTTTTGGGACTATCCTGAAACATGTGGTTTATTCTGTTATGGTTATTTAAGCAAAGAAGTGTCTAAATGGGCTTTGATCACATTTTGCACAATTCCCTAATGGTGAGCATGAAAAGCCCTCGGGATTTGGGCAGGACTGTTATGATTTGTAGTAGCTATGGGAAAGGGCGTGTCGGGAAAACACTCCTCTGTTCAGCAACAGTCAAGGCATCTGCCCCAAATTAAGTTAGAGATCTGAGGAAATTTCTCTTAGTCCCCAGCACCATTTAATAGGGTATCCTACTTGCGACCCTTCTAGAAGGGAACTATCATTTTATCTCCTTTTACAAAAACTTCCCTTGAAAACACACAATTACAGATAATACTAAATGCAGCCATTTGTCAAGGTACATGAGTTTATGGATTCCGAAACTCCTATCATCTATCAACATGTAGCAACATTTGCAAGGTAATGCTTGCCCAAATATGTCAACACTGTATAAAACCTATATAACAAGGGAGCAAGCAAAGGCATCATTTTAGGTTTGGGGAAGGGAGAAGAGCTTTTGGTGGTGCAGTGCAAGTTTCTCAGCAAAGGGCCATACTTGGATACATTCAAGATTAAGAGGCATTGTTGTGATTACCCTTTATACCTCTCAAGAACCAGAAACTTAGGTCTTCCTCCAGAATAATGACTTCTGATCTGAAATACACCTGTGAAATGCAGAGAAGGGAGTGGATGATTGTTTTCCTTCCCTAAATGGTGCCTTTAGGTGCAGGTTCTTATTATGCCAACAAATCCCTAATGGACATTTTATACAAATAGGACAATTTAACCCAAATACAATCATAGGCAAATTTGGAGGGAGCCAGCCAAGCATTCCATTGCCAAGGACAATGTGGTTATATTCCCCTTCCATAAAAAGGTTCAGTGATAGAAAAAGCCAATGAGAGAACTGTTGGAACCAAGAAGAGTGCTCGGGAAAGTGTGTGTTCGCTGTCTTTCCCGCTTCAAAACACTTTGTGGATGTGAGGAACTGAAAATTAGAGTTTCATTTGGACATCTTGTGGGTCATCTGCATGGTGATACATTGAATTGTGCAGCCAAATCTACCAAAAATACTAAAATGGATCCGTTCATTTAACAACTGTTTCCAGAACAGGAAACACAAAGCAAGCATAATAAAGCTGAAAGGGACTACCAGAATCATCAAAGCTGAGCCCCTGGATTATGGTAAAATGCACTCATCCACAACATAAGTGACAGATGTCTTTGTCTTTGAATAAACTCAGTGAACTGAAATCCAGGAAGCTCCTTAGACATCTTGTTCTGCTGCCCAAATGTGTATACATAATGACAAGATTGCAGGTTTTGGTGTCCTCGGGTGTCTTCCCGTGTAAAAGTTGGGGTGTCTAGGCGACGTTTCGACGAGGTCTCACTCGTCATCTTCAGGCTGGTGCTTTCGGCTTCTTGTTACTGGAACAGAGCAGGATCTCAGTGTTTGAGTTCCTATAAATACTGTAGAGGAGGTGTGGTGTATAGCCTCCAATGTTCTGGGCAGAGAAGAAGTTCCCAGGCTAGTGTGCCTTTTCTTCTTTTGTTCCTTAATTGCTTGAGGGATATCTTGAGTGATTTCTTGAGTGATATCCTGAGTACCACTTAGGTGGGTCATTAGGTGTGGATTAGTTGCTAAAGCCTTTGTGTCTTGACCTCTTGAACTTTGTGAAGAGTTTTTCTGAGAAGATGGCTGTACTGCATTTAGTTGTGCTCTGGCTTGGCTTCGTGTAACAAGATTCTCTCAATACTTAAGGGACAGTTCCTATCATAAACACTGGAGGAAAATACTGAGGAAATTCAAGAAATATATTTCTGTTCTTTGCCACATAGCCCTTTGTACACATTTCTGAATTATTTGACAACAGTTGTTGAAACTGTAGAAAATGAATTGATTTTGCGTTTAGTGACTCTTGCTAAAATGAGTAACTATGTTTATTAACTCCTGCTAAAAGTTTCAACTGGAAAGAGACTGAATGTTCCTGACAGATACGATTCGTAGATGTCTCAGCGTTTGGGAAACTGTAGTGATAAAACTCACTATTTGCATAAGACTAAGGGAAGGAAAACAAATGGACAATAAAATTGTAGGGAAATTGTCTAATATGTTAGATACTGGAATGTACAATACAGTTATAATGTTGATATATTGTTTTTTAAAGTTGACATACTGGTTTATTAACAAGTTAGTCACTTTACTAGTTTCTACAACATATAAAGTTAAAACAACAAGATTTCCCCCAATATTTAATGCACAGCTGCATTGCCCTTGTTGATGTCAATGAAAAATCACTTTCTGAAATTAGGAACTAAGCATGAGAAAGTGTGGAAAATTGCATAGTGCATTTCATTGGATACAGCTTTTGTGAATGATGGAGATGGAGGTTTCGGATTTTAGTAGGATGCATTCATACATCCGAATGAAAAGCAGAAGAAGGAGGTGCATTTATTTATAGTGGAGGTAAAGCTTCTGTGCAAACAATGCAGCTAGGTTTGCCACTTCAGACCCATCAAGAAGCTGTTGACAACAACAGTGCTTGGCAAAAGACAGGCAAGTATGCACAACAATAAATATTTGTGGGTTAGATCTTTGAAACAGCCCTGTCTCCTACGTAGACCTCAGAATTAGCAGCCAGGGTTTGAAGAGTTCAGCATGTTGGTTTCTGAAAAACTGCCCACGAGGATCACACAGCAGGAACTTTCTCTTGAAAATGTAGCCACATTTGTGGTATCCAGGTTCAGGAAAATATGGCTTTGAACCTATTGAAAGGCTGTAGCAGTGCAACTCTGTCGATTTCAGGAAAGTGGCACCCAACAAGGTGTGAGGATGCAGCAAGGACACTTGCCATCATTTTAAAACCTGCAAATAATTAAAAATATATTTCTGAAATATTACTCTGTCGCACGGATCTGTGTTTCTCCTGACTAGCTGCCAAGGCCTAGATTAAGTGTAAGTCATTACCGAATGTTTTCCTCACATGGGAACGACTGGAATTGCTTGGTGTTAGTTTTGCCCTCCAACATTAATTCTAATTACCTCAAAATGCAAACATGCTTGAGTTTCCAGCAGATGACATTATTTTCTCTTTGACATCAGACATCAAAGCAAGAAAAATAAACATGGGACAGTGACAGCATTAAGCCGCTAGTCATTTTTCAGAACTCCCCCACCCTCCATGTTTTATTCCAGACGGGTTCCTCTTTAAGTCTTCTACAGGAGATTAGGGTGGGAGGATTGCAGTGTTTCAGTCTGATGAAAGCCTTTTCCTTTCCAATTCTCTTAAAATAAGTGCAAGGGCAAGAGAAAGAGAGGGGAGGGGGAAGTCTGGTTTAGATCAGGGTTGGAGTCTTGGTTTTTTAGAGGCACTCACTCTGAGACTTGTTTTGTTTATTTTTAGCTTTCTTCTGAATGCTTGTGGATGATGCATTCGTGTTTTCAAACTGAACTAATTC
The DNA here is from genome assembly GCF_964188315.1 of Podarcis muralis. Lineage (NCBI taxonomy): Eukaryota > Metazoa > Chordata > Lepidosauria > Squamata > Lacertidae > Podarcis > Podarcis muralis. The sequence goes on from NC_135666.1 coordinate 59,292,181, forward strand.
AAAGGGATTGGTAACTTGGCAATTACAGCAAATTTTGCGGTGTGCCTAATGAACACAAATTAAGATCAGAAACTGAAAAAAAGTTCAGTGCTGGCTGTTGAGGCAGGGATGAATTGCTACATTTGCCTTCTCAAACTTTGCTGCCCCTAGGTGTGGCTGATGCTACCACTGTTGCACAGCTAGTTCAAAACTTGTTGCTTCTTCAGTTGAACTGCAGTTCTCTGACCCATTACTTATGTATATGCATGATTGTGATGTTAGAGGTTGGGTGTGTGTGTGTGTGTAATTTGGCAGGATCACAGCTTCAACTACACTCCAAAATTGTGAACTTCCCCCTCTTCTAAACTTGTTTACCTTATGACACTCCCAAGCCCAGTCCCAATAGCTTATGGCGTGGGTGAAAATATGGAAGTTGTTGTGTACAAGTGCACCCTAGGATTAGTGGGTTTGGGGACTAATCGAAAACTGATATTAGAAGAGGAACAGAACAGAATAACTCCATACCTCTACTAGTGTAGAACAAAAAAGCAGTTCTTCCTCTGATTCCCTCTCTCCAAATCCAGTCGTGGTGATTGATGCACTTAAGCTTCACTAACCCAACGTTAACTATAATGTTGGTTCTCTAATACGAGCTGTTCAAACCCATTCAGTTTGCTGCAAATGGAGTCTTATTTCCTGCAATAAGATCCCTATGCTTCCCTGGAATATTATAGCTCTTCCTCAGATATCATACCCATTTTGAGGAGCCCAGCAGCAGTGGCACATGACGGGGCAGTGGCATCCTCCTGGCAGCAGCGGCACTGTGTTCACTGGGACTGACTGTTCGTAAGAATGCTTGCAATGGAGGGCTTATCCACACAACATGTTTGCAATGGACAACCATAGCAGGTTTTCCCTGTCAAAATCTGCTCTTTAAAGCTGAACTGGAACAAACAGCAAGCTTGGGACCCAATAGAGACCAGCTGAGCCTTTATTGTACTGATACTTCTGAGTTGGTAAATTGAATTGAATTTCCAAGATGTGGCACTTTGTCCTGGATCTTAGGCAAGTCAATCAAAAAATCGCTCAACAACTTTCGGGGTGTCCTGGTTTTTACTTTTTGAAATATGGCAACCTTAACATATCCATCAGGATTAGTAGTCATTTGTCCTTACATTTGTCTTTACATTTGTCCTTATTGCTCCTCTTTCCATTCTTCTAGATTGACTTGTTGTTTGCTTGCATTTTCTGCTGTTCTACCATAGGATGTTGGATTTTCACTGAAATCACATATTTTATGGATGTGCTACTCCTTCAACCCATCCCTTTAAAAGTTGTGGGGTTTCTCCTCTTCTGTTCATGCAACAGCTAGCCACCCAGCCGCCAGTCCTGGAGATTAGATTTGTGTAATATAGTAAAGGTGAAGCTGATAATGTGTTCATCAATTTATAGGATAAAGAGGCTTTTCTGGATTTGCAGCAGAGGTAGGAGGAAAGCTTGCCTGTTTCAGCACTGCCCTTTTCAGGCTTTACATACAATTCCCTAAGTGAAGTAAGATGTTTAGTCAAAAGCTACCAAGAGCAGCACAGGAAAAAAAAGACAACATTGAACAGAGAGGAGCCCATTCACTTTAGATTTCAATCTTAAAAGGAAAGTTTGCAAATTTAACATCTACAATGAAAAGACTTCAAACTTACCGTGAAGTGAGGAAAAGGTTGCCAGTTTCACTTCTTCTCGTTGCAGCCTTTGTACACCATTTGTACAGCCTTTGTCTTCAGCTTTGGGTTGCACATTCATTGGTATCTCCCCCCACCATGACCAGTATGCACTACAGTTTTCAGGGCTTTTCCAAGCCACCACAGACTCAGCATTCGCTTAGAAGTGCTGCTTGTCTGGAGAATTACTAGATGGGGAAATGAATCAACCTGTGTTGCAGGGGATAGTACTTCCCTTGAAAACCCACCTTTATAGTGGGTGTGCTTCAGTTATTGGGTCTAAACCTGGATGTTCAGATGACTGCTGCAGCCATGGGTGTTATTAGACTGGAGTACCCATCTAGCTGCACCCATCTAGCCTTGCATCTGAGGAGCTGTAATGCACTCTATGCAACACTGCATTTGAAAAGTGCCCATGAACCTCAGCCCATCCAGAATGCAGCAGATAGCCTGCTGACCTGACTGGATTGTTGGAAGCATGTGACATCTTTATTGCAATAACTGCATTGACATCTGATCTATTTCCAGTGCCAATTCAAATTGGTTATGACTTTCAAAGCCCTGCATGGTCTGGGATAGGATACCTAAAGGATTGTCTTCTCCTGCTTGAGTCTGCCTGCTCACTAAGATCTTCAGCAGAGGCCCTTTTAGGTTATAACATCAACATCTGAGTTGCGTTGGGCTGGGGGTGCATCGCTCCAACTCCTCTTTGCTGCTGTCACCACTTTCCATTTGCTTGCTCTCTGCTTCCTTTGGTCCAAATGACCAGAGCTGCCCAGAAAGTGAGGGTTAGGTGTCAGTAGATTATTATTTCTCTCTCTCTACTTAGTCAGAGAGGGCAAGTGAGTAGGCAGCAAACTCAAAAAGGGCAAATGGCAGGGCAGGGATCACCATGGATTGGCACAGACCTTTGTAGGTGTGTGATGATGCCTTATGTTGGCTGTAGGGCCAAGGCTCTGGAGACCGGGGAGGCCTGTCTCCCGCTCTCTCTGTCATTACAAGAAGACCTTCCCTTCCTTTCAGGCCTTTGGTATGGCAGGCTCATTTTATGTCACAGCCATGTTAGCGTTTACAATTTTTATCTACTGCCACTGCCTCTTTTTATAATTTATTGTTTTAATTGGTTGATTTTATTAAATTGAGCGTTTAAATTGTAGATTCTTTTAGCCACCTTGAACATTTGTTTGGAAAGGTGGGATAGAAATCCTTCAAACACATAAAAAAGGACACCCTCCCAAGTGAAGAGTCTGGTCTATACAGTTGGCACTTACATGCAGTGCTGGTTGGGACATGATCCGGCACCATCCCCATATGCTCCTATATGGATTTCACAAGGGCATTTGTAAAATGAATCAAATACATCCATAGTTTCCCACTGCAAACTCATATTGGCCTAGTTATTTTATTTCCCCAACACTCACAACACGTAACATTTTCCGATTCCATCTGTAGATTATAGCATGCATAAACTACTTTATGTTTTTCATGTGCCCACGTAATCTATGATGATGCTGGAAATGGCAGGGGGCAAATAAAAGCCTGTTTTTACAAATTAAAAAAAATATTGATGATGATGAGAAAATGGTCCTCAGCACCAGAAACAGCTGAGTTACTGCAGGCCATGGTTGAGACATATTGGTGGCGAAACATGGAAATAATGGCATTACCCTTAAATTCCTCACCTTCCCAAATGCTAAATTACATCACAGTTTTTTAAGAGACCAAGCTGGTGAGATAATCAAACTTGTCAAGATTGAGGGGTGATAATTGCCCTGCTTTTCATGGGAGCACCACATACAGCAAACTGTACTGTTTGCAACTGCTGAAGAAATAACTCATTTCATTGCTCATTGCATGAGGTCCTTGTTTTATACAAGCACATTAGGAACATTTTACTGACCTTGGTAAATAAAAAAAAACACAATGTTCCTCAGTTAAGCCCTAAAACACTGCTTTGTTTCACTCTTTGTAAACTGTTTTCCACCACTTCATGTGGTCGTTTAGGGAAGACTTGGCTCAGCCTTGCACACCAGCTCCCAATATATGGTGGATTTCATCAAGGGAGGATGAAAACCAGGCCAGTGAAATTTCTGATGAAGAGCTATGTGGGGCTTCTGTCAGAAGAGAGGGAATTAGGGGGTGCAAACAACAGTCCATGCAAAACAGATTTTTTTTAATGCAGATTTTGAGTTGGGATGGAACACTGGAGTTGCAGATAGCAAGTAAACCTTCTTCCCTTTATTTGTCCTATTCTCCCAAACTGACTTTAGATTTACATAGAAGGGGCTCTTGGTAGCTGTATGCTTGCCTTAGCTGTAATCTTAGCTTGTTACAATTATAAAGAATTACAGGAATGCACTATTTTCCCCCACAATCCATCCAAGGCCCACTGATTTCAGTAGGAGAGTTAAATATGTGCTAAGCCTTTTCAGTGGGACTGAATTTATTGTATTGAGCTTTAAAAGCAGAGATCTTTTCACATAAATTTTAAACTGTGTTGCTTTTCTATTAATTTCTAGCTCCAATCTCATTCGATTTCTAGGTTCAGATGCAAAAGAATGGTGTAGCCCATTTCCCAGAATGGGTGGATAAAATATGAAAAATCCAAATGAACTAAATGCCATATTTTTTTAAAACGAGCTGCAATTTTCAGTTGAAGCAAGTCTCATGTTTGGATCCAAATCTGAATATTTGCAAAGTTCAGACTTGGAGGCTGCTGACCTCTGTAATTTGGTCTGGATCCATCATTAACTTTGATCCGTCATTAACTTCCTTAAGGCAGGTTTTTGGGGGGAGAGGGGGAATCAAGAGTAAGCATTATGCAGCTGTTGAGATAAAGAATAATTTAGAACAATGTATTTCCTTGTAAAGCTCCTCAAAGGACAACTCTTAACAAAATGACTGCACATCTAATTCAGGCCACACACACAATATGGGTAATATTTAATAACTTCTCAAAGGCAAGATAAACCAATTTTGCTTTAAAACAGAGGGTGGTCTCCAGGTCTTGTATTTATCAAAGAAACATGCACTTTTTATCTGATATGCATACTTTTTGCTACTCAAAAACCAATGGCAAGGGGAGATCTAGGCATCGGTTTAGAAATCTTTTAAAACATCTATCTATATCCTGGCATGATAGTCAGGATATAGACAGATGTTTAAATAGAGCTGCAAAACTATCAGACAGCACAGTTCAGACAAATTAAGCACTGCTTTCATTGCTTAAGTCTAAAATCAAAATACACTTACTGTAGAGTACTTGGGATTTGGTGGGCTTGACTGCCAAGGAAAGAAATATGCTTAGAATTACACTGTAATTTTGCTTTTGTTCTATTGTCTACCTATAAAAGTTGCAAAAATGAGCCTTAAATGAACCCAACATGAATCCTTCTCTCCTTTTCCTGGATTTTATTTACTGCCAAGGATTCCCCTGTTTTTAGTCATCTCAGCAGATTATTTAAGGATATTTTTAAAAGAAAGCTTTCTTCCTCCCTTATTCTTGTCCTTTCTCTCACTCTCAGTCAGCCTCCTCTCTTTCTGAGTTAGCCTTCCAACTTTCTTCTTGTAACGAAGTGTGTGTGTACAAGTTGATATTTCTTCAGCTTTTCTCTTTTAAAAATCTCTTTTCTGGGTTAAGTCACAATGTCTGTCTTTGCCTCACAGAGACTTTATAGGGATCCTCTACTATCTAGAGCCATAGTCTCCTGTTTGTTTGGCTAAGGTCCTGGTTTCTGAGCCAGGTCAGTCCTCCAGTTGGAAGAGAGGGGCTGGAGAGACTTTGATGCCTGACGAGGTCTGGGCCTGGGGGAAAATAGTTCCTCTGGTACCAGACTGATTCCCCAAGCCTTCAATGTTCCTAAGAACTCTTAGGACACAATAATCTGTTTCAGATCTGTGTCAGAGACACATGTGTCTGAGCAATCATGGTCATGCCATATACGTAGATGACCAGACTATCTCCGTTTGAGGTCTCTTGTGCTGTGATAGGTTGGCCATCCACTAACAAACTGTCACATGGCAGGGAGGATTCTGCCATACCTCAGGTATAGATGTTTAGTAAAGCTCTCTTCTGTATGGGCTCAAACTGCATGGAGATGGAAAAAGTGATTGGAACCTATGAGCTCAGGGAGCAAAAAAAGATATTTGCAGTGATCAGTTCCTGAAATAATCCCGTATTCCAAGTTGTGTCTTAGTGCTGGCTAACAGAAATGACACAGTTATTCAATGCTTTCCTAAAAAGATCCATTTGCGTTCAGTTCATTTGGTGTACAGACAAAGCCACATCTGGTTCAAAAGTCTCCAATGCTGGGTGTTTCACTTGGATGAAAACTAATAAGAGGATTGGAATATAAAGCAGTTCTGGCAACTAATTGCAATATGCTCCCTGGAACTCATACTTCTCTACTTCTGCTTACACATGTGCTGTCTACAAAATAACTTGTTCCTACAAACTAGTTCTAGATGATTTTAAGCTGACAAACATTTTAGGCCAAATTTCCCTCTCACTTTACTGAGGAATTCCCAAAGTTCAAAATACACTCTGCTGATCAAGTCAAGGGGCTTAACTTGGAAAAAGTAAATGGTTTTCCCCCCAGCTGGAGGTCAAAAGACCAGCCTCGGCCCGCTTTTCTATTTCCTAGCATTAATGTTCAAATAAAAATTCCTGGCGCTCCCCATGGTCTTTCAACCGGCCACATCTCTTAATGTCCCCCACCCATCTAATGACTGCAAGCATCACACTTGCCTGGAGAAATCAATTCATTCTTGTTTTCACAAGGAACTTAACAATTAATTCCCTAGTGTGTGTATATGTGTGCTTGGCTTGCTAGTCAGATGGAGATTATCCTATTGGTTTTAATATCATTTGGATTCATAATGAACGATTTATTTACTCATAATCAGTTCCATCTGCCCATTGTCCTTCATGTCTCCTCCTATGAGAAAAGGGGTTTTGCACTAAGTATATTAGTGCAATCTCTTTTGATCTATAGCTCTGTGGTGCATTTGCATAGTTCCATTGAAGTCAGTTAGATGTTAATGTGCAAGTGATCCTTGTATAATCTTAGAAGCCACATTTTCTGTTCAGTTATTTGTTTAAATATATTGATTGGGATCCAAAGAAATTATTTAGGCAAATCTGAGCACTTAAGAGCACCCAGTGGTAGCCCCCCCCCCCACACACTTTTAGCTTGGAACATTAGATTTCCATGCCATTTCACAAATTGTTTCTAAAACTCTTCATAGAATCATAGGATTGTAAAAGGGACACCCAGGGCCATCTAGTCCGACCCCCTGCAATGCAGGAAACACAGCTAAAGAATCCCTGACAGATGGTGGCCCTCCAACCTCTGTTTGAAAACCTCCAACGAAGAAGAGTCCACCACCTTCCGAGGGAGTCTGCTCCAGTGCTGTAATGTTTAGTCAGAATCTCCTTTCTTGTCATTTGAATCCATTGGTTCAGGCCCTACCCTGTGGGGCAGAAGAAGCAGAAGACACGCTTGCTGCGTCTTCCATGTGACAGCCTTTGAGATATTCGAAGATACCTATCATATCTTCACTCAGTCTCATCTTCTTCAGGCTTTGTTGTTTTGTCGTTTAGTCGTGTCCGACTCTTCGTGACCCCATGGACCAGAGTACCCCAGGCACTCCTGTCTTCCAATTCCCCCAACTGTTCCTCATAAGGCTTGGTTTTCAGGCTGTTTGTCATCTTGGTCAATATTCTTCTCAGACTGTGGTGCCCAGAACTGGACACAGTACTTCAGATGGGGTCTGACCAAGGCAGAATAGAGTGGTACTATTACTTCTATGGATCTAAACACTATACTTGATGTAACCTAGAATTGCATTGACATTCCCACCTCCATGCAGCATCACAATGGTGGTTCATGTTAAGTGTCATGAGCTGGAAGAAGAGGATCCCAGTGAGGGGTGCAGCTGGGCCAGTGCACAGGAAGCCAAGCAGCGGGACCCAGAGAGGCCCCCATCCCTGAGAAACCACCGTCCCCACAAGCACGCCGTATCCTGAGATGTAGGGAACAGTGGGTGGGGCACTCCAGGAAGCAGGGGCAGGCCAGGGCCTGCAGCCTAGTTCACTAGCTGGCCAGGTGGGGAAGGAGGCCTGTGATTCCTCAGCTGGGGCAAGCGGAGAGCAGGTGAGGGTCACAGGCCTCATCAAGCCCAGATGCTGCAATCAGCAGACACAGGAGCAGAAGGCAGCAGAGCTGAGGTGCTGTGTCTGCTCAACTGGCCATGCTGAGGGACCTTGTTTTGGATGCTCCTGGACCTCCATGGGTTTCTACTTCAGGCATGATGCTGGACTGCATCCAGACTTGGATTGACCCTGCACCTTGTTTCCTGACTTTCAGCCTTCAACTTTAGATTTTGAACTGTGGGCTTTGCAGATGCTGATCCACCCTGGACCTCATTTCCTGACCTTCGGCTTTCGACTTTGGATCTCAGACTGCGGACTTTGTGGATAATGATTGACCCTTGGATTTTGGACTTGATCTTGGCATGCTGTCTACCTGCCAGGTAGGCCAGGACATTAAGCTTGTGATCTGTTAAGAGTCCTAGATCCTTTTCAACTGTACTGCTGCCAGGCCAATCCTACCTGATTCAAAAGTAGTTTACCCTGGCGCCCCTCCACACAACAAAATCTCCCTGCACATGTTAAACTAACATGTCATAATGAGACTTGGCCAGAAAAGGTTGGCTACTGGGAGCTGAGCTAGTTCACTTTCTCTTGCCACACCCAACCAGGAAGTCAATAAATTCATTTGCAAGTGTCTGAAATTTCCCTTGACCCAACAGAGTTGCATGTCCACTGAAAAAGGGACTGCTCTAGGCCTCACCAGTCACCTTTTTATGGTGGATCAGATCTCTATGCTTGGCTTATTTGTGGTTTCTGTTCAGATGCTGCTTCTCCCAAAACCAGGTGTAAATTTGTGTTTGTGGTGGAGCAACAATGGATGAGTTCAAGGGAATGTTCTTTCCCCTAGAGGGCTGGCTGGAGGAGGTGAAATGAGCAGACTCAACCCCAAGAATTATTATTACCACTAGAAGAGGTATCAGTAGTCCAAGCTATTATGGTGTTGATTCTTCTCTCCCACTAGTTGTAAATCGGGAGACACTCAAGTGAAGTCTGTAGTGTTGACAGGACTGTAAAATTGGTATGAGTAGGAGGCCAAAGCCCAGCATGTGGTGGAAAGTGAATAGATCAACATGGGAGATAATTAATATGATGTGGCTTAGTGCAACTGCACTACAGGAAATTGAGCCCTTCAGCACAAAGGATGTCATATTAGGTTAAACTATTAAAGTGGTTGGGGTGTAAGGCAATAATTTAATCAGGGGAATATGCACAATCTGGGTACCAAATGTTGAAGAGCGGGGGGAAACCCTTTAAAGTTTGGGGCTTGTGATGACATACGCATTGCAGAATACAGATGGTGGAATTCCAGTGCTGATGCCAAGTGCTATGTTGTCTTGGATATCTGAATGCACATTTTTCTGTAGAGGCACAATTTTTAAAGAGATTTTATCCACCTGCTAATCCCAGAGTCTTGTTAGATTACATTAATTACAGCTAGGGGGATCTTTACATTTGCTAGTTAAGTCCTACAGGTTCTGATACATGTCTTAAAAATGTATAACTTTGCTTAGTGAGCAACCTATCTAAGTCCATCACAGAATGTGCTCAATTCGCATGCTCTGATGCCATTGCAGAACAATTGTTTTTGAAGACATTCTCTGCCAAAGGTACATTTGCTTTAATTCTAAAGTGACCGGTACTGTACTTACTAGAGGTGATAAATTGTTCAGGCTGATACTCTTTGATACCAGGTGGCTTACAAAAGCAACTTTTCCTTTGGTCTGTGTCAGTGCTGGTGAGGACTGGATTCATCTGTTTGCTGACTTAACAGTTGGGCATTTCCTTCTCTCTGAGTGTTGTGTAGACCTTATGGAAACCAGAGATAGGCTAGCAGGGTAAATCATGCCTCATATCTGAATTACTGAAATGCAGGCATATTGCTGCTGCTGCTGCTACTTATTAAATTTCTATACCACCCTTCATCCAAAGAACACAGGGTGGTTTACAATATAAAACACAGGATCAGGACTGAAATAAGGGAGGCAGGGGGCCAAACATGCCATTCTCCCATGCTAGTCTCCTGATGAAAAGCACATCTCAAGCTGCTATTTTCTTGGAAGGGGAGGATAGTAGCAGTGGTAGCAGTAAGTTTTTCTTTGAAGGGCACATAACTTCATGGAGCAATTTCATCAGGGTTAATTCCCCCTCCCTGCCCCCGTACCAAGGTCCTGCTCCAAATGAGGTTATCTGAAGTTGGAAATAAGAGTTTTTCCTTAGAGCCAGGCTTCAGAATGCCTCCCAGTGAAATATATCCATTTGGAATTAGCAAAACATTTATTTAGTGCCTTTAATTTAATTACAATTGCATGTTCAGATAGTCAAGGACAGCAGTGACCCGCTGTTCATTGGTATAGAGGCCAGGACCAAATCTAGATCTTCACTTCCTCCTGGGAAGTGACGGCTTTCTGGACTGGGCTGAGTATTATGCATATTCAGGTTGTGCGCACTCTATTCCTTTAAAGCACATTCAAAGCACTTGGATAATTCTGGTCACTGTAGTTTACCTCTCACAGAGTTTCAGTTCCAAGCAACCCATAACGAACTACAGTGCCCAGAATTCTTTGAGGGAAAGGATGTGCTCCGAATGTGCTTTCAAGTTACAATGTTCACACAACCCCTGTCTCTCATCCATCTGCAACAGAGATTGGAACAAAGGTCTACTTTGATTGGAACAGAGATCCATAAGACTGGGGTGTCCGTGTGCTGAAAAGAAAACCACAATTCCCAGACAGCTAGGCTGCAATTAGCAGTGTGATAGAAGCAAAGCCTAAGATTATTTTGAAATTAATATTACTAATGAAAGGCTAAAAAAGGATTGCTGGGGTTTTATTATTTCCAATAGTTTTCATTTGCTGCCCTCGGTTGATTGGATATGGGAGGTTTTATTTAACCCCCCCCCCCATATATATAAAATAAAATAAAATTACATAGGATTCTATTAATGGGGTCTCTTAAATATTATACTTAGAAAATACAGTTATAGAATCAGATGTTACCACTGGATGCCCATTTGCACTTTTGCCCTCTGATGGGTTGAAACAGAACTGTTCATATGTTCGCTGTTTACCTTCTAAATCAAGTAGCACACTTTCAAAGAGACTCACAATCTTTCATACAAGTTAGTAGCGATCCCTTTAGGGTTCAAGCCATGATAATTGCGAGTGAAGTGCTGGTGCCCACACTGTGGTGGCTACAAGCCTACAACCAGAAATTGGTTCTTTCTTTGTGCAGCTCCCAAGCCACTGGCAACCATGTCCTCATATAGGAACACAAGCCTGCAGCACATTTAGGTGACACGTGGCTGTAGCTGGCTATCATCTGAGGCAGCAAGGAAAAAGGAAATCCACACAGCATTTGTCCTGCTACCTTTTTGTTGTTTTTTAAAAAGATATTTATTAAAATTTTCAAAATATTACAAAATGAAAAAAGAAAAATACAAAGTAAAAATAGTTAAAAAACAATTCCATTTTCCATCACTTATCTTTCATTTGCTTGTTTCCCAGACCTCCTCACACCTCCCTTTTTGTATTCCAATTCAGTTTGTTAGTTCAGCAAATCCTTTCCCTCTTTGTTTGTCCTAGTCTTTAATCTTAAAGTATTATAACATTAAATTTTTACCTGTTAATAATCCATTTTTTCATATTCCTTATAGCGTTATAGCTAAAAACCACTTAACTTTTTATCCAACATCATTCTAACATTCATTAATTTTACAATATTTCTGTAGATAGTCTTTAAATTTCTTCCAATCTTCTTCCACCGACTGTCCTGCTGCCTTTTTGGTCCAGGCAAGGGGAAATGTTCCCCACATTCACTCGGCAGTTCGCCCACTCTCTGCAATTATGCATCTTACCTTTACCTGCTGGCCTCCTCTTTCCCCACATCATCTGAGGCAACTGTGCTACGTACCTGCAAGGCAAATGCAGAAGTCCTCCCTGTGCATATGGAAGTGAGAAAAGGCTGTTGTTTTATTTGCAAGAGGCATATTGTCACTCAGCATTGTATTACTGAGCCTCTTGCAAATAAAACAACAGCAGTTTTGACACGCTCAGATGCTCTTTTTTCCCGAAAGCAACCAGCCAATTATAGAACTGGTGGCCTTAAAAGCAGGGAAAGCAAAGCAAATGAAAAGTAATGATTGTTAATGTGTGTATTTTTCAATGGATCCCCTCTCACTGGGTGTATGACTCTGCACACAAGAGCGGCATGTGCCTATGAAAGGAGGGGTTAAAAAGGAGTGAGCCGCACAGTCCACCCTTGTGTCTTGGGAGAATGAAGAAGCTCCCCATAAAGGCAATTGGTGGAAGACTTGGAGAGACTCAAAATTGTCAAGGTCAGCCAGAGGCTAATGAGGGGCCTTTAATAGGGCAGTTGTGTTGCCCCAATTTCTGCCTATCAGAGCAAGTCAGGCTGCTTTATTTTTGAAGTACTGTAACCAAAGAAGCTCCAATAATATTGATGGGTAACCCTGCCAAATTTCTAGAGTGTGTTCAAGATAATACAGGGCATTTTAAGCTGAGTACTTAATAAAGAGTTAAATGGATGTGTGGTTCCCAAGGGAAGCATCTCTCTTCCTTGCCCAAGGGCATAAATATACCGGTTGTTTTCTAAGCGGGATCTTTGACAGCTGACGGGAACTCACATGTTCTCATTTTCTCCCATTCTGTGATGCGTCTCTGATGGGGGCATTTCCCCATTGTTTAATTAGGAAGGCGCCATTCTCACAGCTACGGCTTCATTCAGCTCAGCATTTTTCCCATTCCAGGCCTGTATTTTAGGAAGCAACAGTAGCAATACAATTAATCTTGGGCTGACAAATTGGCAACTGCTAATTGAGCCTGATAGTATGTTGCCTCTCCCAGATAACGGAATAACATAAAGAAAAGAATGTGTGAATATATGTTTGAAGGATGGAGGAAAGGGACATCTACATATCTGGGATATCTCTCCCACAGAATAATGTATTTCTCATTTAAATATGAAAGGAACAAAAATTTTATACCTATTTTATCCTGTTCCTGCTCATGGTTCTGTGGCTATGAAGGGGACCCCATGTGTCCCTGCTGTCTCCCCACTCCACCCCCACCCCCCTTCATGCTCCCAGCGAGGTGCATTGCTTCTGCATCAATTGTGCTGCAATGTGCCCAACGACTCCCAATGCCATGAAATCTCCTGCCGCTCTCACATCATGCGATCCACCAGCCTATTTCTCTCCGGGGCCTCCAGGCTCTCTTCTGCAAAGAGCACAGTGGTGCTGAACCACAGCACTCTGGAGGAGTGGGCACCTGGGAAGCACCTAGGGCATTTCAGTGGAAGGTGTGTGGCCATTTCTCATCAAGAGGGACTTCCCCACATAGCTAGTGGACTGCAACTCCAGGAGCCAGCAGTGCATTTAAGCCTGTGGGTACATTTGGAGTTTTGAGGGGGTTTGCCATGGGTACCACCCCTTCTTATCGCTGGTCTTGTCCCTCCCCCCTCAAGAAGAAAGACAGCGCACACCACCTAATATTCCAAAAGGATCTGGATAAATGTTTTATCCAGTAGAAATTGGGATAAGTGCCACTCATTCCATGCACACCACCTTGCGACCAAGGGAGCAGGAAATGAGGTCTCAGAGGCTTTGTGGGGACCACTGGAAGACACCTCCCCCCCCCACACAAGTGCCACACAAGCAACCCCTGCTGTGGACTTTCTCACATTGGAGTGCTTTAATAATAATAATAATAATAATAATAATAATAATAATAATAATAATTATTATTATTATTATTTATTTATTTATTTATTTATTTATTTATTTATACATACCCCTCCCCCAATCTGGCTGAGTTTTCCCCAGCCACTGTGGGTGGCTCCCAATCAAATGTTAAAAACAATACAGCATTAAATATTAAAAATGCTCACACATTACCAGTCCTGCAAGGAGAACTATTACAGGGCACAAAATCATGCAGTACTCATATAAAACCAATGAATGTCCAATTCTGCCTTTAATCTAATGCCTAACTATTCCCGCACTACAAAGTTATGCAACCACTTCCATGACTACATGAGTAGGGCTAATATGAGACACTGCCTAGAGTCAGACTGACTGGCTGACAACTCCCCAGGAGGGGAGGGAAGCAACACTTTGCTGGAATTCCAATTGTAATCGTGGCCACATCTAGTGAATGGTGAGGCCCAGCCCAGTTTAGGGAGCCAGTGAAAGTGTCTTCATTTCTGCAACAAGGACTCTCAGCCCTAGGCTTAGTTCAGCTTCATTCCGCCTACACCAGAGGCAAGAGCTTGCTGCTTCTGACAGGGCTAAAACTGTGCAGAGCTGGATCCAGACATTAAGGACCCTGGCATGTTCCCTTTTACAAGCCCTGCTCTCTACTCTCCATCCAGGACTGCTAAAGGGGACTCCTTGCACAATCACTCCCTAAAACTGGAGAGGGGCAACTATCATTTTATCTTTATTGTTGGTTTCAAGAATGAGGGGAGGCTTTTTGTTTTTGCTTTTTCACAGCGATAATGCATATTGTATTCCTATGCACCTGGGCTTTTCGATAAATCAGTGTGCATTGGCTTTGAAAGCAGCCACGTCCCAGAAATAGAAGCAATATCCGGACTGGCCATCAGTTTATTCTGCTCCATCCAGCCTCAGCTGATATACTTCATATGCCTTCTAAGCTGAATCCAGGCCAGGACATCTTTATCTTTTGACAGAACAGCAGCTAAATGAGTGCAGGGAATTGTACATGCCTCTTCCCACAGCATTCCAGGATCCATGCAGGAAGTCATTGATCAGCGAGCCGGAGGCAACGTGCATTGGAAAGGTATGCATGTGGCCCAATGGCCTTGAAAACATTTGCTCAGACAGATCTTTATCCAATAAACTGAAAGATGGGGCTAGGAAGAAGATTGCACACACAGAGAGAGAGCATTAGAGCTCACAGGATCCTTTCCCAGCAGAATCCATTACATAAAGTGATGAGTGTTGTCTATATTTATGTAGGTTCTGCTGAATATCTGCCAGTTTTGATTTTTATGTTGGAGATAGAGATTTGGATGGAGTGCAAATTTCTTCTGAAAAAGCACATGTTCATCCTTTCCCCTCCTGGCTGCTTATTAATTCTTCTTCTTACTAAATTAGTCACAGGGGCACTCCCTTTCAGGCAAGGATGGTGTCAGATTTGGCCACGTGATGGCTAAGAAACAAGTGGGGGCACTTAATGCTTGGCAAGCAGTAAAGAGATGGATTTCCCCCACCTCAATACTGCTGAACATTTTCGCATAAACTGGACAGTGGTTTTGGTTTTTAAAAAAGAGCTGGTGATTATTTGAAGCATCTGTAAAGTAGACAGTCAAGCAAACACTTGGAGCTTCAGTCATATCTTGTTACAGGCCAAACAAACTGGAAAAACGGCTGAGGAGTCACAGTATTTTCTTCCCTTTCCCTTCAATTAAACATAACATCTCAAATAACCTCGGCTACTGTTTGGGGTTCCTCAAAACTTGTGAAAAAGCAACATGTCTTGAGAAAAAAAAGTGTTTCAAGAAAGACTTAAAATTATACAAGAACTTAACCACTGAGTGAATGAGCGCTAAAAGCAAATCCTCATTCTAGTGCAGTCTACCAAGAACTACAAATTACTAGGAAACTTTGCATTGAAAAGTGGTTTTTATCCCCTAAAATATGCAAGACAATGAGCCTTTCTGCATTTTATAATGGTATAGCGGCTGTTTGACCCAATAACATCTGCACCTATGGTGACTTGTAGCTGGCGGAGGGGTTGACAAACCTATTTAGGTTGTGGGGGACCCTCCAAATGAGCAACATCCTGACTGAAAATTAGCCACCCTGATTGGAAAGAGCAAATTGGAAAGAGCCCTGGTGGAGTATCTGAATGGCAGTTGCTGGAGGGTGTTCTTGTGCTCAGGCTCTGCTTTTCCATCTCTAGTTGTGTACTTTGAAATCAGTGTACCAAATGTGTTTTAATTTTTCCTGGGTCATTCTCAGATCTAAGTTACTGTGGGAGCCTAGAAAAGGGCCGACTCTCCCTCCACCATAATCAACCTGACTCACCTTCTAGCTCCTTTTGCATGTGATCTGGTTATCACCCCCTTCCCTCAGTCAGTTATGTGCAAAAGAGAAGAAAGTGAATGTCCAGGTATATTAGCAACTATTTTGCGGTTTTAAAGCTAAGGTACTGTGTGGAGTTCTGGATCAGGCCCCAAAGTACAGCTTCTAAATGTTAAATAGAAGCGAGGAAAGAACAGTAAATTTTCAGCCAATATTTGCCTTGGGTGAATTATTACTACAGTTACATCACGTCTTAAGCAGGTGCAAGGAAATTTCTCCTAAAAGTATATACTCCAGAGAGTAAGGATCTGAGGGCTGAGCAGGAAGCAGATCAGGGGGGAAAGGAAGGAAAGAGTAAGGTGGGGAGCCGGGGAGGATGTGTTTCTTTGTTCTGGGATGTGGCCAACTAACTAGCCACCCTTAGAGTTCTATGGCCCCCAAGAAAGATACCATATGTTTGACATGGTGAGCCTAAAATTTGTTTCCAAGCAGTCTGTTAATCATTTAACAGCATAGTTGCTTGGTTTGTCCTACTGCAATGCCAAGCTGACCAAAGTTTTCACAACACAATGAATTCATTTCTACTTTGGAGTACAAATGGGCATTGTTAGACTTTAGGGCTTGCTTAATATTGCAAATTGTTCTGCTTGCTTTTGGAGGTTTCTTGGATACAGCCTCTCACCCTTGGGCTGTTCCTCCTGTTCCCTCTAGAGGTTTCTGGACCTCTGGTAGACCTTGCCTCCAGTAGGATCTTGAAATGTGCCTACAAGGACATGCTAGATTCTCTTTTAACCGTTTGTCTTTCTCAGGGCCTTTTTTCCAGCCAGAACTCACCAGAACTGAGTTCCATCACCTCGCAGGTGGGTGCCATTGCCATTATAAGAGAACAAGGGAGGTGTTCATGGTGAGTTCCAGCACCTCTTTTTCTAGAAAAATACTACTGGTTTCTTGATTTGAAGGGGCCAACTCTAAGCAGGTAGTGGCTCAAGCCCTATTGAGCTCAATTAACATCCAACAATGCCTTATGTGTCTAAGGTTACCCCAGTCATGTCTGATCTAGTATAGAGTGTGAGCACTGCTAGTATTGCCTAGGTGAGGTAGCTGATTTGCCCCAAACACTGCTAAGATTTGTGGTGAGAGTGGGGGCAGCATATGTGTGTGAGTCTTTCTTAGAGTCCTATGGCATCTTAAAGACTAACCAATTTATTGTGAAATAACCACTCAAGCCCACAGTATTTCTCAGGAAGTTTTACTTTCTAGTTCCACATTCACAGTGATTTAATGGAAAGGATTGGAGCGGGGGTAAAATGAAGCAGCAACAGGAGCCATGTATGGAAATTAAAGTTTGGGCATGGAATTATACATTATCTCAGCACATTCAAAACACCCACATGCTACAAAACTCAGGTTTACTGAGGTAATGTAGGGACGGGGGCATTTTCTTAATCCTTCCTCAGAAGTAGTTATTTCTAATCTTGGAATCTGGTTGAGGAAAAATGTTCAGGAGGAGTATAAGCAAGAGAGCTGAAAAGAGTGGGCACCTGTCCTACCTGCAGATTCTCCCCTGCAAATGTTCCCCCCACCAAAACAAAAAACAAAACTTGGGCATTTAACCCCAGCACAGCTGGGTGATAAGAGGCAAGGTATGACTGAAAAAGTGAGATGCTCTCACTCTCTCAGCCTTCATTTCTCCCCTCCGACTGTTGTCTTCCCCTTCACACACACCTGTTTCCTAAGAGCTCAGGCTTGCCACACCATTAAGTATGCCTAATTGTAGAAATCTCAATTTTGTCTAAGAATATGAACTAGGCTAGTGTTTAGGAAATTGGAACTGGGTTGCTGTAGTGTCTGCAATAGAAGTGACTTTCGTTCATTTTTCAAAGAGACGTGAAGAAGAAGAGGAGGAGGAGGAGTTTGGATTTGATATCCCGCTTTATCACTACCCAAAGGAGTCTCAAAGCGGCTAACATTCTCCTTTCCCTTCCTCCCCCACAACAAACACTCTGTGAGGTGAGTGGGGCTAAGAGACTTCAAAGATTATGAGTCCACCGTTCTTAACCACTACACCACGCTGGCTCTCTATGGGAGACCTGCTGAATTCACAGGTGCCTTTCTCCCAGCCCAATTCCTAACTAATGCAATGAAGTCACCCAGGTCCATCCTCTAACTGCCCATCCTAGAGCTCTGCAAAAGAAAGCTCCACACCTGAGGCACTGCAGCCACTGGTAAATATGCTAGCATGTTGCCACCAGATTACTATCTTCAGGTTGCCACAGAGCTAATAAGCCTCCCCCAAAGATCTCAATGAGCTGGCAAGCCTACACAGGCAGTCTGGTCCTTCAAGTGCACTGGTTCTGAGTTCTGAGTTGCTCAGGGTATTATATGTTAAGACCTTGTACATGGCTGGGTAGCTAATAGGCACCAGTGTGTTTCTTTCAGCCCAGATGTAATACGTGCATGGCCAGGTCTGCCACTGAGCAACCTGGCTGCCACATTCTGCATCAGCTCAAGGGCAGCCCCAAACAGATAACGGTGCAGTGATCCAGTCATGAGATAACTAATGCACAAATAAAAGTGGCCAAGTTATCCCTGCCCAGTAAAAATATTGTGGCTACTTGAGCCTCCAGTGACATGAAGGATCCAAAAGCATCCTCCAGAAAAGCAAACCCATCCAGGAAAGGCAAATTCTCCAATTCTCAGACCAGGAATCCGGTTATTGAACAGAGACATCGACTCCCAGCAGACCATGTGACGGCTCCCGTCATGAAATTCTGCACGTATGTGCACCACAATCTCTGTTTGAGCAAAGGTGAAGCACGGAGTGGAATGTCACAGGGGGAATGGATGCCCTCTCATGTGGATCTCATGTTGGTTTCACAATGGTTTCAACGGCCCCATGAGAGTGGCTGACTAGGAGGCATCCACAATTATCTGTACTGCTTAGAAGGATGTTTTTGATTTAAAGTCAAGACAACTGCCAAACCACCACACACAGACTTCATTCCAGATGCTCCCGAAACCTCCCCAGTTAGATCTGGCAAGCTATTGGGGCAGCAATATAAGGACTATAAGGCGCGCACACCAGCACATCCCAGAGCCAGAAGCATATTTAATGCTTGCTGAGATCCTTCCCTCCTCAGCTGCATGACTCTGCATACTGAGATAGGCTGAAAGAAAGCAGCGTCCCTCTCTGATTCCGAAAAAGGGGGAGCTGAATAGTTTGGCAGAGTCATCAAGGACACTGAAGCAGTTAGTTATCCGGTGAGAAAGAGAGAGATTACATGAAGCAGAAATGCAGCATTCGTGCAAAAAGACAAATCGTGTGCCAGAGATTATCACAAAGGCCACTCAAGAGAACTTCATACGCAATCTGGTTCACAAAGCATGAGTAAGAACAGGGAGCATTTGCAGAAAATAAACAAATGGAGTATCCCTCTCTCCCACCCCACCCCCAAATGTTTATAAATACTTTAGGTTTCATGGTAGGAAGGAAGCTGTCTTCTCTCAGTGGACTTCTAGTTTAGACTAGCTATACAGTCTGTCAGTCATAATTTCTGGGAGTGTCCAGTGAGTGTTCAATAAGTAACCCATACTACCACCCCCCAAAAGTCTGCCTTTGGCCTATGCTATATTGTAAACCGCCCTGTGATGCTTGGATGAAGAGTGGTATAGAAATTTAACAGTAGTAGTAGTGGTAGTAGTAATCCATCATGATTTTCTTCCATACTATCAATGTGCTGATGATGAGCAGCTCTGGGAGTGGTAGATTTGCTCATGGCCAGTGGTGTGGTTCTCACCCTGCCATGCGCCATCAGAAGTGTAGCCATCATGGCTGATAGACTTATCCTCTATGGTTTTGTCACACCCTGTTTCAAAGCCATCCATGCTGATGGCCATCACTGGCTCTTGGGGGAGCGAATTCCCTGCTCTGTGTGAAGAAGCCCTTCCCTTTGTCTGTCCTGAGGATTCCTCTAACATTTGGCTTCATTGGATTTCCACAAGTTCTTATATTATGAAAGAGAAAACCTTTTATGCACCTCTGTCATGCCATCTCTTACTTGCTTTTTCTCTAAACTAAAAGACCCCAAATGTTCTAAACTTCCCCCATTGTTTCAATCCTTTTTCTTGCCCTTTCTTTTTCTAACTCTGCAATATCCTTTTCTGAAGTGAAGCAACCAGAACTTTACACAGTATTCCAAGTGTGGTCTCGCCAAAGAATTGTATAGTGGCCTTATGAGACTGGCAGTTTTATTTTTTGTTCCCTTCCTAATGATGCCCAGCATGGAATTTGCCTTTTTCACAGCAGCTACACAGGGGGGGGGGGGGGTGGCATCTTCATTGAGATCTCCACTGTGAAGGCAAGGTCTCATTCCTGGTCAGTCACCACCATGTCATGTTCTTCTAGGGCCATTAGATGGCAGTCCTAAACCATGTTTCATTTCACAGTGAGAAACATATGCTAGAAGAGGAATCTTGAAGGCTGAAGTTTAAGAGAAGGTGGTAGCAGACAAAGGCTGAGAGCCACTAAGTCCCCCCCAGTAGACACATCCAAGGATGCCCGTGTCCAGGAAAGCAGCGAACCTGACTGGCATCTCATTTTTCAGAAGGGTCATAGTTTTAACTAAAGAGCCAATGTGAACAACAGAACCTTTGGCCTACATTTTGCTCCTGAATCTCAGCCTCCCACTTCCATTTCATAGAACTGTTTCATTTCCTTCTTTTCATTTGTTACATTTCTATGCCCCTTTACACTCACGTGAGTCGCAAAGCGGCTTATAAACAATAAATAACAATGACATAACAGAACATCACAATTACTATATAAATCGCATATAAAGGTAAAGGTAAAGGTACCCCTGCCCGTACGGGCCAGTCTTGACAGACTCTGGGGTTGTGCGCCCATCTCATTCAAGAGGCCAGGGGCCAGCGCTGTCTGGAGACACTTCCGGGTCACGTGGCCAGCGTGACAAGCTGCATCTGGCGAGCCAGAGCCGCACACGGAAACGCCATTTACCTTCCCGCCAGTAAGCGGTCCCTATTTATCTACTTGCACTCGGAGGTGCTTTCGAACTGCTAGGTTGGCAGGCGCTGGGACCGAGCAGCGGGAGCGCACCCCGCCGCGGGGATTCAAACCGCCGACCTTTCGATCGGCAAGCCCTAGCTAACAAATCAGTAAAATTACCTCCTTCTATAAAACACTATTAACAAAAAAAAAAAAAAACAGCAAAAATAAGCTACATAGCACAACAGCAACAAAAGTCACATTATAAGAATGGTGGAATTGGAAGGGACTCCAAGGGCCATCTAGTCTCACCCCCCGGCAATGTAGAGATCTCAACTAGGGCATCCATGACAGGTGGTCACCCAACCTCTGCTTAAAACCCTCCAATGAAGAGGAGATGCCACTACCTCTTGAGGGAGTCTTCAAATTTGAGTTTAACATCCGCTCTGAGGAGAGTATCTATAGCTAGAGGAAGGAGCCTCGGAGCTTCGATAGGAAGACGGCGTTGAGTGTCTTGGGAGAGTTTCCGCCAGGAGTGAACTGGAGGGCTGAGTCTGAGCACCGAGAGGGAGGAGCTGTGGGAAGACAGACTCCCTGAGTCTCATTCTAGCCAGGAGGGGAGAGTTCTTCTAGGGGGAAAAGACTCTTAAGCCAGTAACAAACCCTGGGTCTATTATACTAATTGGAATACCTCAGGAGTGGCATTGCTAAGAGGTTGGGTTACTGACGAAAAGTGCCACTCACACTTTTCACCAACTTTTTTTGTAAATATAACTTTTCTTGTTTGTTCAGCTTCTGTCTGAAACACCAAATCACAAAGTTTTCCCTCACACAAGACCTCCATAAGATAGCCTGTGGTAAATTGTATAAATTTGTGTAGTTGGCGTACCATGTGGTGGGTCTGCTATATTTAATTGGGGGCCGTTAGTAGGGTGAGTCCACTCCATATTAATTGGTGGTTAGTGGTGGGGTCTGCTTTAGTCCCTTTCCCCTATAGCAACAGGGGCTCCTGTCACAGAATCTCCCCCCTCCTGCAGTTCTGCCGCTCACATTGATGCTTGACAGCCAAAGCACAGACAAAGGGTTCCCTCAAATATGACCTTAACAGAGTGGAAAACTGGGCCAAAGCTAACAAAACGAATTTCAATAGGGACAAATGTCAGGTTTTGCACTTAGGCAGGAGGAACCTGATGGACAATATAAGATGGGGGACAACTGGTTTGCCAGGAGCACATGTGAAATGGGTCTCGGGGTCTTGGTGGACCACAAGCTTAACA
The DNA here is from genome assembly GCF_964188315.1 of Podarcis muralis. Classification (NCBI taxonomy): domain Eukaryota; kingdom Metazoa; phylum Chordata; class Lepidosauria; order Squamata; family Lacertidae; genus Podarcis; species Podarcis muralis. Next base: position 59,314,373 of record NC_135666.1, read on the forward strand.
CAAGTCAACAGTGTGATGCAGCAGCAAGAAAAGCTAATGCTATTCTAGGCTGCATCAGCAGAAGTCTAGTGTCCTGATCATGGGAAGTAATAGTACCACTCTATTCTGCCTTGGTCATACCACACCTGGAATACTGTGTCCAGTTCTGGGCACCACAATTTAAGGATAATGATCTTATCATCATGGTTCACTAGGTGCTGTGGAGGATGTGTGAGGCTGGGAGAAGCATTCAGCTGGAGCTGCCCCAGCAGGCAGGGATCAGTCTTCTTAGATTGTTAAACAATCCTCGAGCTCCTGGGCTGCTTTATATAAAAGAATATTTAAAGAAATCATACAAATACCCCACAGTAAAATACAGTAAATGAAGAAAAACAAAAAGCAGGTAACGTTTCCTGTGTAAGAATTTAATTAAAACTAATCTAAAAGGCCTGTCCCAAAAGATTTTCTCCTGGCACCAAAAAGAAAGCAGATGGCACCACACAGGGAGGGTGCATATAGCAGGAGACGGCCCTGCAAGTACCTAGGTATGAAGCTATGAAGGCTCTAAATGTTAAAATCAGCCCTGTGAATTGCATTTGGAAACAATCCATGCAACCATTTCAAAACTGGTGAGATGCACGCTGCACACTTGGTTCCAGCGAACCTCCTAGTCACTGCATTTTTCATTAAAAAGACCCTCCAAATGTCCCTATTTTCCAGGGACAATCTCTGATTTACAGAAGCCGTCCCAGTTTGTGATTTGACCCTGGAATGACCCACTTTTCCTTAGGACGTCCCTATTTTCACCAGAGATATGCTGGAGGGTATGGTATGCGACCCCCCAAGCCAAGGAGAAAAGTAGCTGTACAACCTTTAGAAGACACGTGAAGGCAGCTCTGTATAGGGATATTTTTAATGTTTAATTATATTTTTATATATGTTGGAAGCTTCCCAGAGTGACCGGGGCTTTCTAGTCAGATGGGCAGGGTATGCGTAATATATATATATATATATATATATATATATATATATATATATATATATATTCTCTGTGTGTGTGTGTGTTTGAATAGGACATCCCTATTTCCATCAGATAAATGTTGGAGGGTATGATTAAACTGTATTTTCCAAATAGCCTTCAAAGTCAGGTCCACCTACAATGCATTGCAGTTATCCTCTCCTTCAGAAAAAGCAGCAGTTGTGGCCCTGTCTGGATTACGACCACAGTGTGGAGCAGGCAGACCCCCTTTGCCACATTTCTCCTGAAAATCTTCCCCCTCCCATACAACTCTTTGCTTCTGATGAGCTTTAAGTTTTTTTAAAGGGTACTTTTTGAAGACAAGATAAATGATATAACCTTGGCTGTGGCAAAATTCCTCTCTGAAGTAGTAATAATTTGAAATCAACATGCTCTGGATAAAACACTGTAACTGCCTAGCAGTTTCCCCTGTATCTCTGCTGTATTTTGCTTTGGAAACTGTGTCCCTTAGCATTAGTGCCCACATTCCAATTTTAAATCCTAGGAGGAAGCAGGATTAAGTATCCTCAGAACCTTTTTCTTAAGTGTATTTCTGAGAATGAAGTTAACATTGGAAGCAGCCCAGAGGATGGTCCATTAGTTCAGTAAAACGAATACTTATCAGTCTTGTGAAGGGTGAAGCTGCATTATTGTATTTGTGGGAATACAGCAACAGAGCCCCATGTTGTTCAAACCACTGATCAAAGCTTGACCTGGAAGCTTTTGATGGACCCACCGCCCAATTTGCCCTGTTGTCAGAAGCCATGCTTACTGGTCAGTTAGAGGTCCATGGGCACTCTGCCATCCAAACACTTTTCTCAGCTGATCCAATCCAGTTATCTCTGGCTCTCAGTCCAGCTTTCATGTACTAACAGAACTCCCCTTTCTGCAAATGGCGGCACATTAGAATTTGCTTTCATTTGTATGGTTGTGTGTGGGGACACTACCATGTACTTATATGGAACTGTTCTCTCTCATAGCGTTTAGGGACAGTTGGCACACTCTGGGCTGGGGTTACCCTCTGCAACCCATAATTTCACAGTCGTTGAGGCTCAGAACTTGACAATGATTATTTATAATGAAATTTACAGCTTTCAATATTACCATTAAAAAAATAAAGATGGAAGCTGAGAACTTAAATACAAATGAAGTTTTTATTGACATTGTAAGAAACATTTTATTCCTCAGTACAAAAGGGCTAAGTGGTTCTGAAAGCCTAAGTACAGTTGATATGTACACAGTGCTAAGTTCCTTCAAGCTGATCTAAGGCTTGGAGAACATCAGATCATAAATGCAGATTTATCAAATGAAGACCACTAAGATCTGTTACATCTGAACACTATTCCTATTGTATGTAAATGTATTTACACATTTTTTCTTTAAAAAAAGAGATTACACTTTTTATAAAAGTAAAAAAAAAAGTTGAGGTGAAAAAATGAACATGAGGTTTTTAAAAAAAATCTTACAAATATGCAGGCTGACAAAAGCGAACTTTCTCAAAGACGGCATTCGATTCCTATTGGACACTAACACATGAATGCCTAAGATTCACAAGACAATGTTCAGGCAGTTTTATCAACAGTGGTATGTGCTGTTATTGTAAGAGCAGCCTTATAGCTAAATTTGGCACTATTCCCCCCGCTGCTTTTAACCAAAACAACTCAAAATAAGGCACATCCATTGCAGGAATAGAAACACAGTTTTTTCATGGAAAAGGTCAAAGTGTATCGATTGAAGGAGGCCTAACCCATGACTTATCCAACATCATCTTAGAATTACTGGAAAAGGAAATCACATTTAAGACAGAAATAACAAAAGCTCAGAAACTAACCTTTATTACATAGTACCATATCAAGACCTTTCTTCAGCAGAGACAGAAATCTAAACTGCAGCTCTGATGCAGAAGTCCATAGAGTTGGGTTCCAACCCATTCTATAATGTTCCTTACAGCACAATCCTAGCCGTATTTACTCAGAAGTAAAGTTCCTTTGTTTGTTCATTTGTACCTGCTTGTAATTGACAATACAAAAGGATAACACAGATGGGGAGAGAAAGGTCCATGGAAGAAAAGTTAAACTGATGGGTATATGTATGTTTCTTGTTACGGTCAACAGAATGCCTTTAAGAATAAACTCTGGTCGTTACTGTTCTTTGCGTTGAAATAGATTAGGCTTCTGTGGTAGAAAGCAAGGATTTTTAGCAGTGCTTACCTTCCCTAGTTAAGGTTGCTGCTGTTCAGAACTTAGGAGTGAATTCAGGCAAGTGGGTTTCCCACTTCATCTCAGGGGCACCAAGCTGTCTGAAGTTACAGAAGACATATGCCGGTCACCATTTAGACATGCTAAATTCAGCGCAAGTCTGAATTATTTGGGGATGAAGTCTGAAAAATGATTTTTCCCTATGAACTGTGGCCGAAGTGATCCTGAAAGACTGTGGCAGGTAGAATAGCCTCTAGAACAAATATAAAGTGTGGCATTTACATTATTAAGTAGGATAACTGGCACGCAAGAAGCCTCTTACTGTGCTTCTGAAAGATTCTCAAATTTAATGCATAACAAGGAGGAAGTTCCCATAACTCTGGGACTGTTGAGATGACTTAATTGTCTTGACTTTGACTGGGATAAAGAGGGGAGTTTCAAAAATCCCCATATACACAGTTTTGAAGTGTCCCTCCCCACAATATAGCCGAAGCTAAATTTAGGAAGTGGCCTTTGACAGGAGTGCAAGAAATTGCAGTTAAAAACCAAACAATCCAACATGAGCCAAGCAGCGTATCATGTTATCTCTTGCTTCCAGTCTTTGTGCACACGGGCCATTTTGTGACTTGGTGATGGGTTGTGTAAGATACGGTTGGGGCAGACAATGATCCAGAAATTCACCCTGTCAGCTTTTGCTTTCTAAGTCCTGTAGTATTTTTTGAGGGGAGGTGGCAGTAATGATAAGGGTCGTAATTATTACGGACTTTCAGAAGGCTCTGCTGATGGAATGGGCACCTATCTTCACGCCTAAAGCCTTAGGCTGCTGCTTACTCCAGTCCATCTTACAAACTACTTAGGAATGGTGTTATTGCAGTCAGACCCAGCATAAGCAAAGAGTATGAACATCTAAACTCCAGCTTGGCTCTCTCTCTGACAATACTTCCAGGGTGGGAACTGCTACTGTGAGCAGGAAAGGCTACACTGCTACAGGAGCATGTTTGCATGTGGAGATTTCTAGGCTCAATCCATGCATCTCCTGATAAAAGGTCCCTGCTGAGACTCTAGACATGGCAGTGGGAAGATCTGTCCATTTTGGTTTCTCCCACCTTCTCCAATTTTAAGTTCAGTTCTCTACATTTTCATGTTAGTTGTGATTTACATTCCTCATGAATATTCACCAGCATTTTTAGTATGGGAGTCTGCTGATATGCACATTTCCCCACACAGTTTTGCCTAATGTAGACACTTTTACAAACACTTTGGGGTCTTATTTGCACTAATATGTGCATTTCTATGCACTCTTTATCCATGTAAATGCAGTTTTTGTATACGTTACTTGGCTGGAGAACTGCACATGAACATTTTGAGAAGTGTGAATTTTGAAGGATGGCTTTGACTTTTTTTGGAAAGTGCAAGTAAGGCTAAGTTTTCCTGTAAACAAAAACAGAACCATACCCCTCCCCCCAGCCTTAGCCTGGAGTGCTTAGATCATAGTGGGCCAGACAGAGGAATAGTATGACTTGATGTAAGGTATGTGCTCCTTTGACACTGCACCCAGTACATTTGGGAAATACATGGGCAATGCTGGTAATGAGAGGGCTGGGTTGCAGTCTCCTTGCACAAGCCCTAAATGTTCCGCTATTACCACAGTGGTTCAGGAGGGACACACATTGCAGTAGCCTTGGTTACCCTGAAGGCAACCTTGGAAGAGTAGAAAAGATTAGCCTCTCCAAGTGATCCACTGCTAGGACTTAACTCCACACACAAGTACATTCTATAAGGAAACATTCCTCCAAACAGGACTTCAATGGTCAAAAGCATTACAATAATTTTGGTTTCAATTGTTTTATAGGATGTTTGTGTTGATTGTTCTTCTAAGCTCAGAAACATGATAATGAATAGATGGCAAATTAACTTCAGTACTCCCAATTCTATGGAGAACCTCTACATCAGCAACTTTCAGGAATGTGTGATACTGAAGATGAGATTCTCCACACAATGTTAAGTTGTTTTGCAATGTTACAGACAACATGTGGAGGGTCATCATGTACCAGTGTTGGTTGGTGGCCTCAGTGTGTATACAATTGGCCTGGTTTAATTAAAAACACAGTGGTTCAGGCTCTATTGGTAAAGAAACAACCAGGTGGGTTCAAATCATGGTACTATAATATTGCCCGAGCCCAAAACATAAGAAATCTGGTGCAGTAATAACAGCACATTGTAATTTTGACATGATTAAGGGTTGAAGAAGTAGTGCAGCTGTTTAGTTCCAGGAAAATGTGCCTTTTGGAATTCCACCAGCCTAGAGTTGGAGCAACAGAAAAAATAAAGTCCTGATAAAACTGAGAGGTGCAAAGAAATCTCTAGAGTAACTTCTGCTTTTCACAAACCAATTTTTCACTCATACAATGGACCATTAAGAGACAGAGTGGGCTACTACACAGAATACAAACATAAGAGCCACAATCCAACAGAGCTAACTTGAGCTCATTTAAAAGTATGGATGCAATTGTGCTTGCTGTTGTGTTGCATTGTGCAACAAGACTAGAAAAGTAACCAAGATGGCAGTGAAAAATGAACAGGTCAGGGATATGTAAATTGAACTCTAAGATGGTAGGCCAACCCAATCTCCACAAACAGCATAAGAACGATATGAAGATTTTATAAACATTATTTAAAAAATAATGTAGTGTGTGTGAATGGCAATTTCTACATTTGGGATAGACCACCACTGATGGATATTGGTGGAAGAGCTTTCAGAATAGCTGTTACTGAGTGAAATGTTCTTGTACTGAACTTATTGACAGAGTCCCTATCCCAAAGGGAATCCTTATTTTTCCGGGGGGGGGGGGATTATGCACATTATGCACAAAATGATGTGATGTTCTGTATGTGGATTGAACCTTCTTATCAAGGACTAGTGCCTCTCATTTTGTTCTGTCGTTTTGCTTTGTTCTTGCCTTCCTCTGTATCACACCTACCTACTGGTATGGCTCATTTGTGCTTGAAGTTTCCGGCCCCATGGCTTAGGGTGGTGAGGCAGTGGAAGGTCGATAGGGGGCGGCTCTTGCTTGGGATATGTAGTTGGAATTGGTGGCATTCTTGCCCCTTTCTATGAATGAAGCTTTGGCCGGATTGCCAAGCCAATGATAGAGGACATTTACAGCACCACTGGAAGGCAGTTATTGTTAAATGGAATTATAGTAAACAAGAACTAAACATTTTGAATATTATAGCTTGAGCTTTTAAACCATTTAGATCTATGCATATTGCACTGAAGTGAATGCCAACAATCTGAACTAAACCTTGCTTAAAAGTGCAACTTGTGTTTACATTTATGTCTCAGACAAGCAGACTTATAATAGCACTCGCATAGATATTGATTTATTTTCATACACGCACATGTTCAAGTTACTCCCCATTTTGTAACAAAAAATGTGAGGCTTACTCATTATGCAATGGAGGTTTTGGAAACTGAAGCCAATTTTTGACATAAAAATGGGCAGTCATTTTGTCATTATTTTCTTTTTTAACCAACTTATTTTTATTGGAATATGCTTCAGAGTTACTTATTTATATGGTATTTTGTCTCTCCTCAGTCCAAAGCAGTGGTTTTCAAGCTGCATTCTGGAGAACCCTAAAATTTGTTAGATGCACTTCTACACGTTCTTAAGTGAAAACATCAGTAATGACAGACTTGTTCATTATCACTGACACACACACACACACACACCCCGCGCAGTATATAGCCAATGTGGTCTTGGGTGGTTCCTCAGCTCAAGTAGGGCCAGGATGAGACCCAGCAAGCCAAGGCAGCACTCTGCAGTCTAGAACACGACTGAGAAGATTTGCCTCAGGCAAAGCATTATGTGGAGAGGTCCATGAATACAGAAAACTTGAAAACCACTGGTGTAGAGCAATAGAAATGACAACTCAAACCACTACACGTGGGTTTTTTTGAATAAATTAGTTGCTTTAAACCATTCACCCATTCCTCTTGACAGGGTTTGCGTGATCAGTGCTAAGAGGATGGAACCCCAAACTTCAATATATATATGTGCTCCTGGAAATGTTGTGTCTACATGTTAGAACCTGGCTGTATAAGAACTCCAGCAACAACCATATAGGATTGTATTTCCTTTTGAGTTACAGGAAGAGGCAATGCCATTTTATCAGACCTTCCTCAAAGATAAACCAGCATGCACATCACACATTTACATTGGCTTACAATTACAAAAAAATATATAAACAAACAATAAAATAAAAAAGAAGCATATAAACATTGAAAAAAAAGGGGGACTGTGGGTGTAACAATACTGATTCAGAACTGAAACGGAAGACAGTTTCTCCCTAGAACACTTTAGGGTTTTTCAGAGTCCTTATTCCATAAAAGGAATATACTTGAAACACATCCCATTTAGGTGAGATGAGACTGCTAAAGTACTTAAAGCAACTAAAAAAAATGAATTACTTTTTAAAAAAATCTTTCATCTCCTAAGTTGTGTATGTCTATTGCATAACAGCAAGAAACTTGCTTTCTTCTGCAAGTGAGGTCAACAAAGAATTCATGTCCCCAATGGCCATGTTGTTTGTGCTTATGGGCATGGCTGGGAATGTAAGAGACGCTCGGGGAGTGGTGAGGCGGGAGGAGTTGCGGGAGAGGTTCTGAATGATGCTGGGACTCAGGGCTCCTGAAATTAAGCTGGCATGGTCACCATCATCTATGATAGCATCAAAATCAATCTGCACGCTTTCGAGGCTGCTGGTGTCAATGCTGTCAACGGTGCTTGTTACCTGGTTGGCTCCTGGGGAGAGAAGCTCTGACGAAGTAGCATCACTCGCCCCCTGAAGCAGGCAGTTAGCTTCTGAAAGGGGGAAAGCGCCTGTTTTCAGAGCTTGCTGGCTAAACCCTGTGGTTTGGTCATACAACTGACCAGAGTAATTCTGCATATTAGAGCAGAACTGCTGCGACTGACCTTGGGATTCTACTTTGATGCCATTGACCCTGTGTGGCTGGTTGGCATCCCTTATGTGTCCTTGCGGCTGCACCAAGTTATTCCTTGACGTGTTTTGTCGCCTGCCACCCCAGTAGTTGGCACAGGGCTGGTACCCTTTCGCCATCACCAAACCTGATGGCTGGATCCCAGCATTGTGAGACAGTGGACAACTTTGTGGCCCTTGATAAAGGGTGGGTTGTGAGGGAGCTGAAACGTGCTCTGTCATCATTTTATGGGAATGGTTGACTTCTTGGCAGTAGATATCATCGGTTGGCTGATTATGAAGGTACTCCTGGGCAACCACATTTCTGCCCTGCATCCTGCTAATTACATTGGGAGACTGCTCCTCTGATACTGCAGTGCAGCCAAAATTCTGCTGGTTTCCATTATTTGGCATGAAATTATTTCCCAGCTTTTGCCCTTGAATCACAATGTCATAGGTATTGCCCACTGGTTGTCTGCCAATACTTTCACCATACAGCTGTGCCTTATTTGACTGAAGGTGGCAAGAATGACTGGTGTCACTGTTGTTCATGACCATATTCTGCTGTAAACTGCAGGAGCCGTTGTTGTCTAGAAGATGCTGATAGCCATTTTGCTGGGACACAGCATTTCTCTCCAGCCCATGGTGCTGCTGTTGGACAACCATGTTGTTATAGAGGCCTAAGGTTTGAGTGTGCTGGATCAGGGACCGTTGCCCACATTTTAATTTTGAGGGAGACAAGTCAGAACTTCCTGAGCTTACTTCATTCCACTGAATTGGCAGGTCGTTTTTACTGGCCTCAGAGTTGTTTGGTGGAGGAGACTGGTCAAAGTTGTTGCCGTACCCCAATGCTGAATTGTGATGCACTTTGTTGTGATCTAGTCCACCATTCGGCAGGTGGTTGTACGCACCCTGATTCTGAGAATTCAAATACTGGACCACGTCGTCAGGTAGGAGATCCTCATCATTCAGACTGCCATCTGCTTCCATTGTAGCAGCTTCCATGGCCACATTCTCAGAGATACTAGGAGGACAAGGGGAACAGTTGCGGAACAAGCCACCATCAGAACGGGTGTAGTTCTGAAGGATGAAGTTACGCCTTTCCATAGATGGAGGCAAAACAGGAGGGTTAAAGCTATTGAGACTGTTGAAACGCTGGACTCTGGGAAAGGAAAGGTTATCGGAAACTGGTCTCACAGGGTCACTGGCTCTCCTTGTGCTGTTCCCCAACACATCATGGGGCAGTATGTGTCGCCTGTTGTAATTGTTTGTCCCACCATCACTACATCTTCGGGGAGAATTCACTGGGGGCAGTGGTGACATTCCAGACTCCCTACAGTCACCCAATAGTGCCATTTTTGTTTTCAAGCTCATCCTCTCCATATTAGGGAGTGGTGTGGGTGGGGGTCCACCAGTAGCTGCTGCATATTTTGCTTTCAGCCGGTATTGCTGGGCAGGGGTCAGGCTGAGAAGACCTGGCAAGCCATCACACTGGCTGGCTTCACTGGATCGCCGAGAGGCATCGGTTGAAATGGGGTCGTAGGAATCAGTAACACTGATGTTCTGGAGCCTCCCCTCGCCTTGGGAAGCATCACTGGATCTCCGACTGGAGAAGCAAGGTGAAATCCCAGAGGATCTGCGGCTGCTCATGTAGGCTGAGCTGATGGTGCTGGTGTTGCTGTCCCTTCTGTTCAGCATGTTGAGCACAGTAATGTCCATGTTTGTGAGTTCATTTTTATTGGCTAGAATAGTCATGTTTCCCCCAATGCTGCAGCTGTTGCTTGAATAAGTACCTGGGGTAAAGAAAGAAGAAAAGACTCCAGGTTGATCAGGGGAAATAAAGAAATGGTACGAAATGTGCTACAGGCCTTGCCAAGAAAATGCCATTATATTTCCAAAATGTAGATGATGGGGCCAACAAGACTTTTGGATTCAGGCACACAAAGAATAATGTTGCAAGATGAAAGAAAGCTGAAGGCATTGCCCAGACACTGCCCGCAACGCAACACAGAATGAACAATGCTGCCTGGTGCTGTGGACAAGTTCCCACTGAGGTTTACCCCGGTAGTTGGGCAGTGCTGCTTCAGTTAGGTAGCTCACACAACCGAAGTCCACAATGCTGTTCTATACAAAAATTAAAATACCTTCAAAGAGAAAAAAGCATGTTAAGAGTAGCACAACTACATCTCTAGAACTAGGTAAGAACTGGGTCTATGTTGGCTTGTCTCTCTTGTCTCTAGTAGGACTCCACTGACTGGATCTCTGAAAATATGCAGTCTTTTTTAAAATGTAGATTACAGTCTTAATCGAACCATACTGAAAGCCAAAATTGCAAAATACACAATTCCATAAATTATTTGGGATAATTTGAAAGTCATTCTTCAATATCTTTTGCATGACATTCCAAGCAACATTATAAAATAAGCAATTATAATAATTTCTTTTCTTTTCTGTAGTTCCCTTTATTGGAATGAACTTAAACCAGAAACAAGAAATACCACAGATATTTTGCATGGGTGGCTGCAGTTGAAGGAAAAAATCTTTGGGCAGAAATGGCGATGAGACCTGCGATGGACTCTGGGTATGTTTTGTTTCCCAGCTCCATTCACGTGTATCACCTACATTAACACATGCTTTGGACTAAACACAAGAATTCTACCATACCATCTTTCAATAAAATATTAATAATAAGAATCTTACCACCTTCCCTAGTGTACCCTCCTCCCTGGGATAATACTTTGATATGAGCAGGAAATTAGGTTGCAATCCTATACATGCTGACCTGTGAGTAAGCACCACTGAACTCATAAGGTCTGAGTAGACATGCACAGGCTTAGAGCAGAGGTTTTCAACCTTTCTGAGTCCACGGCTCCCTTGACCAACTACATTCTTTCTGTGGCACCCTGTGGGGCCCAGTTATGTCCCCCCTTGCCTGCAGAGCCGGCAGCCCCTCACCCCTTTTTGAACACCCTTCCTTGGGGAGTGTTCCCTCAACCTCCTCTCCTCTCCCTCTCTTTGGGAGTCCTTTGGGCAGCTGCAACTGCCACCTCTGCTCTCTGAACTGCCCCCCCACCTCAAATAGAGCTGCCCCACAGGGGCCTGGGAAGCACCCCCTGCCCAGCCCCAGAGGCACCATTTGCCTGGGCTGCTGCAACCAACAGCTGTGGAAGCCTTTGGGAGGCAGAGACATGAGAGGGCATCAGAGGCCAGTGTAGCCCTGTGGAACCCCTGACTATCATTCAAGATACCCAGGGCGACACAGCACCCTGGTTGAAAACCACTGGCTTAGAGTATAAGGGTCTAACATGATTAAACAAATCTTATTCAACTGCTCTACCTACTTTAAATAATATACTTATTTAAAATTTGCATTTGAGTAGAACAATAGTTCTGAAGCAAGAAGCATACTTTGCTTTCAGAAACTGGATAACTGTGCTGTACTCAGATCATCTTAAAACAGTCCACCTGTGAGAAAGAAAAGGAGGAACTATCTCTTTTAGGAGTTTTTTTTTTTTTTTGCAGGTTTTATTTATAACAACAGTAATCTTTTCTTAATCACTGACTTAGTGCAGCACCTTTTAGTAGAGTATCTTGAATCAATTAATGCTCTAAACTGGTTGCATTCTGAGCAAAAACCGTGTTTTGCATAGAAGAGCATTCAAAAAAAGTGATCTCCACTTGTGGTTTGAAATGCTGTATCCCAACTAAAGTTACATGGCATAATTACGTGGTGATCAGCTTTGACCCTGTGTGGTGTAGTGGTTAAGAGTGGTGGACTCGTAATCTGGGGAACCGGGTTTGCGTCTCCGCTCCTCCACATGCAGCTGCTGGGTGACCTTGGGCTAGTCACACTTCTCTGAAGACTCTCAGCCCCACTCACCTCACAGAGTGTTTGTTGTGGGGGAGGAAGGGAAAGGAGAATGTGAGCCGCTTTGAGACTCCTTTGGGTAGTGATAAGGCGGGATATCAAATCCAAAATCTTCAAATCCAAACTCTTCTTACGTGATAATTTTAGTCAGGGAAGGGCCTATTAACACTCCATGATTTCGTACTCTCAAATTAGAATGAGCATGCACTTTATTTAGTTGCATTATAATGGCAAAAGCACTAAAGAAACCCTGTGCAGGGTTGGGGGGTTTTCGGGGGGGGGGGGAGGAGGAGGGATAAAGTGTCAATGGATTCTAAAGGGGAGTCATTCATTCATTATTTTATGTTATTATTTAGAGAACTTATATACCACTTAATTCCAATCTTCTTTAAGTGGTGTACACGGAATATAATACAATGAAAATAAAATTCAGTTAAAACTATAAAATCAGAATCCAGTTAAAATGTCTGCTGGGACAACAACAACAACAAGCATTTTGTAGGCAGACCAGAAGTTCAACAGGGATGGGGGGGGGGGGGCTCTGTGACCTCAACAGGAAGGATGTGCCATAAAATTTGGGTCACAATACTGAACACACATGGTGTACTGGAGCCATGCATCCATGCCATAGGGAACACGGACAGTGACTCCACCAAACATCTCAGTAACTAGGCAGGGATCAGGTGGTCTTTGAGGTATCCTGAACCCAGTCAGTGCTGGCAACAGTCTGTCCCCATCAACGGTCTAGCTGCAGATTATATTAAATGAGCATATCTTACCATTTCCTATGAGAGGCGGCAAAGTTGGGGCTTTGGAATGTGGAATGGGGTTCAGTCTTGGAAGCACTCCACTGATTTGTTTCAACCTTTCCAGCTTAACTTGCTCCATCCATTTGGTCTCTGACATATTCCTCCTGGTCTGCAAGCCAAGTGCTGTGGTTGCTGTGGAAATGGTAGAGTCCATGATAGGGGTTTCATCTATGACACTGAGGTCTCCTACACTACCTCGACTGGTCAGATTAAGCTCGGTCCCATTGTTGGAATAGGTGCTGATGGGGGACTGCTCGCTGCTGCATGTAGACTGACCACCAGGGCTTGGCTGAGATGTCTGTTTGGAGGAGAAAAGATATGGGGGGGGGGGAGAGAGGAAATCCAGTTAGAAACAGATTGCACCTAGCATCCATCATGCTTAGAGAAAGGCAAGACAGAACTCGGAAGTGTGTTTATCCTCAGCCATCTTGCAAGGTACCTCAGTTATTTATTTAAATGAGGTACCTTGCAAGATGGCTGAGAAATAAACACAATTTCATTATTAAGAAAAGCCTTAATAGGTCAGAGTCATCCTGAGGCATGTGCAGGATGCTACCAAGGACTCTCATCTTACCAAACCATTTTAAGCTTCTGAAATCTAAGGTTAGGGCCTGCTCTTCAAAAGAGTGTGTGTATTCTTCTGATGTTGGACTTGTGCGTCTGGAGTAACATCCTTCTCCCACATCAGACGAAATGCTTAAAAAAAAAAAAGCTACTGAAAATGAGAGGGGTCTTGTGGCACAGCTGGAAAACATTCCCTTTGTGAGTTCAATACATTGGAGATGCTGGAAGTAGCTCTTTAATTCCTGGCCAATATGATCATCTGCAGCTGAATGGCACCAATATATGTATGGCCCCATCCCCAGGGAGCGAGCCAGTTGCTAGTGTTATAAAGTTAATATTCAGAAGGGTCTGGTTCTCACTGCAGTGCAGCATCCTTAGTACTGTGTACTGTTACATACGCTTCAGGTTACAGACTCCGCGAACCCAGAAATAGTACCTTGGGTTAAGAACTTTGCTTCAGGATGAGAACAGAAATCGTGCGGCGGCAGAGGGAGGGCCCATTAGCTAAAGTGGTACTTCAGGTTAAGAACGGACCTCTGGAACGAATTAAATACGTAACCAGAGGTACCACTGTACAGTGAATAAAACAAAGCTGCTGTCAAAACATGGATTTGTACACTAAAAGCCTTCATCATGCCATGGGAAATATCCCACAGAGCAGCGATGACCATCACTGGATCAATACCAGCTTGCTGCTAAAGTATTACTCACTGCAACCATTTCCCTGAAACTTCCCTTCCACTGTGCCTCAAAGAAGAATTTACTTTTCCTGTAAATTCTGATGAGAATTATGGTTTTCTACCATGATAGTTTTTCTACTGCCATGTTGACCTGTCACAGTTAAACTTATCCGCTGCCCTGAAGAAGCTCATAGATATGCTTCATACGGTTTATTTTACTGCAGCGATATTCAGACTGCTTAAGAAAAACACTGCAGTGTTTGCCATGTATTCAACAACCTCACCTAAAAGAGACCTTAGAGAGAGAAGCAGAGCAGTGCTTTTAGAGGATGTTTCTAAATGTTTTTAGATGTTAATAAGATGGATGTGTACCAAGCGGATATTACCAAAATAACTTCATTAAAATCACTACTGTAATTTAACCTGAAATAATAATAATGGTAATGGTAATAATAAAAAAATCATACAATCATAGAACTACAGAGCTAGAAGAAATCTTGAGGGTCATCTAGTCAAAACCCCTGCAAATAAATAAATAATTTTCCATAACAAGGCAAAGCAAAGTAAAAACAGGATTCATAACTAGGAAATATCTACATGTGAAATAAACAGACCTCTGGGCTGTGTTGAGTTTGCTAACTGTCGGGGTGTGTGGGTGTGTGGATGCTACTGAATCGCCATATCTTAAAACAGAGCTTCCCAAACTTTCACGTCGGTGACACACTTTTTAAACATGCATCATTTCACGACACAGTAATTCTGTTTTACTAGAAAAATGGAGGCTAAACTAACACCTTATAAGAGATATGGACACGCGTTGCGCAACACACCTGCACACAACACACTAACGCGTTTCAGCACACAGTTTGGAAAGCTCTGCCTTAAAATATTTACAAATAATCAAAAAATAAATTCCAACCTAAGCTGTGATTTAGTTTGATTGTATCGTTTAAGCCACACAAAATGTGTGTTACTGGTTTATCGTTTTGTTTTCCTAATCAAATATTTCAATGCAAATAGTAACTATGGCTGTTGGGGAAATGTGTTTATATTTTTATTTTTAGGCTACTCTGAAATTCTTTTAAAAATGTATATAGTATGTAAAATTAATACATCATGCCTTAAAAGTTTTGCTTGTTATGCAAGTCAAATAAACATGGTGAGGCTGTGATACATACCTGGGAGTAAACTCTACTGAACTCAGTAGGACTTCTAGGACATTATAGTATCGCATGGAAGTCAGATTCCAATAGACTTTGGGCACTGGAAAACTTCCCAGAAAACAGCGTGATTTTAAATTTTCTGGGAAATCCACATCACTGGCCCATATACTTGCAAGTCTATCTTTGTAGCCACGAGGCTAACTGCTGTTATTATTTTAATGAAAGGTGAATTTTGTGCCACATTGGACACAATTTCTGTGCTCCAGCAGAGTTGCAGTGTACACCGAACCCTGATTAAGGCATGCAAAATCATTTTGCTCTCAAGAACAGCCTCCTATATCTGCTTTTGATCTCCATGGGAAAAAAATCTCAACGATTTTAACAAAAAGACCTCCCATTAAGTGAGCAATGAGCATGCAAGTGTTTTCAGGATCACCGGCAACACAAAATTATCTAGTTTTTGTGACATTATTAGTAATGTGCTGTGGACATTCAGCTGAAAACCCCAGTAGCAATGTTTAGATTAATTAATTCACCAGGGAAGCATCACTGGGGCAGTTACTGTTTCATGCTAGCTGAACAAAGACATTTGAGAGTCACAAGCCTGTTCTTGTAGCTGACTAATTGCTCACAGCAGACACGTTCATTCACAAAACAGAGAGTGGTCACGGATGTGTATGTGAACACGTACACGTCTATTTAAAAATGCCATAATTCCAGTTGTACTACATGCCATTTGTTATGAAATGTCATGGATGTGTTTGATGGAATGTTCCTGGGCAGCAAGCAAATGGTTTTCAAAAGTAGCATTGAAGGAACTGAGAAGAAGTTAAAATCCCCTCACCTTATTACCCACTGTCCTTAGGAAGTTAGAACAAGTCATTTAAGAGCATTAGATAGAAGAAATACCAGATTAGTACAATTACAAAAGTCATACAACATGGTCAAGTCATAATTTAGTCAGCTATTTTAGCACCTAATTTTGATTAACATTGATTAAGTTCAATGTTACAAGTAAATTTTATTTTCTGCATGGTTCTTAGAATCTTTCCTCTCCCTTTCCCCCCAAAGCCACTCAATTCAACCACATTGCTGAAATATTAACTGGGCTAGGAAATACTTATGACACACCTGAAACACAGAAGAAACTTAAAATTTAGTCACTTGAGTCCAATTTCTGACCTGGGTCCAGGATTTTAAATACAAACATGGAGCTCCCCAATACAGACTTTCCACCCCCCACCCCCACCCCCCGGCAAGGTGTTGATACCTTTGCACAGCCAGGTCTACTCTCCCCTTGAAAAATATGGGGGGTTCTTACATGTAGGATATCAGTGTGTGTATCTGAGTGCTCAACAGATTTCTAGACTGAGCAAATCAACAAGGCACATTTTATAAAAAGTCATATTAGATATATTTTCCAATTTGGGAATCTCAAATTTGAAGTAATGATCTACTAACATTGAATTGGTAAACCTATAACTCCACATAGAAAAATCATGATTGAACACTCCTCCATCCCAAAAATTGTCTCCACAGAGAAAATGAGATGTCAAGGAGAAGGTTTCTTTCATACAAACTTTCTGTGTGCAGGAATTTTTTTGTGGAAGTGCATTCAGTTATGAAAGCCCACCACACCTACAAACTGATGTGCTACACCCAGGTAAAGGTTTACCAACACAGTGAGAACTAGGTTGTGCAGATTATTTTCATTTTGACCCACGAACTCAGTGTTTTGATATTTAAGAATTTGAAATCAGAATTCATCGCAATTCATTCTACTTAAACATTAATAAACATTGTTGCAACATTTATTTGGTGATTAGCCCTTTCTCCACACATTTATGAATTTGAAAGAACTAAATTTAAACCAGATTACCACAAAATACATATATGTGGGGGACATTCTCCTGTGCAATTACCATCAAAATGAATGGTGATAACGTTCCCTTCAATGGAACTTGCACAGGAGAGCTTCCTGCAGGATTGTGCCCTAAATAAAGCCTCATTTATCGGAATGGCACAGTGCGAAGAACCGGATCATCCAAACTTCAGACAACAGAGGTGCAATTTATTCAGGGTTATAATGGCGCTGAATATCACAATATACATCTGGTCAATCTTGACCACAAGTCATTTTTAATATCAATGGAGTAACGCATGTGAGTTCTGTTATGCCAACTTAAGTGTGAATGGATTTTAAATTTCCTGTTTTTTTGTGGTGGTTAAATGGCATTTTGAGTCAAGATGCAAAGCATGTGAGTATTCAGCCTATCTAATCTACAAATAGCTTCACACTGTTTGATTTCCAAACGTTACATTATATTAGAGCTGCCAGATATAATTTATTTCCATTCGTAACAGGTTATTGTAAAGAAAAGCAACCAAAGGCTTAAGAGTTGCAGTATTTCATAAGCAATGAACCCCCCGCAACCTGAAAGGGAAAGGGAGATGGGGAGAAAGCACAAGATGTTGCATACCATGGGCTTCTCGGACTTGACCGCTTTCACTTGGAGGCATTCTTCACGCTTTGAGGTAGTGTTGCTGAGGTCTTTTTGCTCACCAATCGCGCCCTGAGTCTGGTGGCCTGGGGATCTTGTCTGAGAATGGCTGCCTTGGTCTCTCGGGGGTGGGTGCCTGGGATGGATGTCTCCACGCTGCTTCTTGGTGACATGTGCCTCAGGACCATGCACCGTTTTCACATGCTTCCGGAGAGAACTGGGGTCTGTGTAGCGCTTTGTGCACCCTGGTATCTTGCAGACATAGGGTTTCTGCAAGTGGAAAGAAATGCCAGTATTGGTTGTGAGTTCTTCCGTGGAGCATTTAACAATGCTATGCAGTACACTACTGCTACATTCAGAGGCCACAGGCTGTGGATGTTATCTTTCAGCCAATGGCTGATGGGTTCTGAAGTGCCTTGTGCTGGTGGACAGGTCTGCAAGTTTAGACTCATAAGAGTGAAGCAGAATTAGCAGAGGTTAAACCCAAGCTCTCTAATCTTGGTACTATGGTGCCTCAGTGTGCTTTCCTATGAAATCAGTTCCTGATGGCTTTGTTGCCATTGGTCCTTGGGCCACTTGTATGGAAATTCATCTGGGAGACTGCCAATTCTGTAGGTCTTTTGGCAGGAGAGTACCAAAGCAATATGTGCCTACTGTGTATGACGCTGAGCTCCTTTCAAAGCACAATGTACATGCTTTGAATATGTGGAAGGGCTTTGGGGAAAACAACATAAATCCTTGAATCACTTCTGCACAGTTCTCATTCTCTACTCTGATTTCTTTATCTTGATATTCACTAGACTCTTAAGAGAATACTGAACGCCAAAGGGATTCCAATCTCACTTAACACTGTCAGTCACTAACCAGCAGGTGGCACTAGTACACAGCGCTGCAAGTCTCTGGGATTCTTCTTGTATGACATTTTCCCTTCGTTAATTCAATATATCTTATGATACATGCAGAGGAAAATAACATGTATATCATGTGACGTGGGTCCGTATTTATTTTCCTATGGGGGAAAAATATGAAGTGGCCCTTAGGGGTATATGAGCATTGAATTGTTTCAAGTCCAGAAAACATTGTAAAGGTAAAGGTACCCCTGCCCGTACGGGCCAGTCGTGTCCGACTCTGGGGTTGTGCACCCATCTCACTTAAGAGGCCAGGGGCCAGCGCTGTCCGAAGACACTTCCGGGTCACGTGGCCAGCGTGACAAAGCTGCATCTGGCGAGCCAGCGCAGCACACGGAAATGCCGTTTACCTTCCCGCCAGTAAGCGGTCCCTATTTATCTACTTGCACCCGGGGGTGCTTTTGAACTGCTAGGTTGGCAGGCGCTGGGACCGAACGACGGGAGTGCACCCCGCCGCGGGGATTCGAACCGCCGACCATGCGATCGGCAAGTCCTAGGCGCTGAGGTTTTACCCACAGCGCCACCCGCGTACACCTCAACTAAGTTCAAAAGAATTATGAAAGTAGTTCTGTGAGCCTAAGGGGAACTTTAGAGGACCAGCCCCCCAGCAGCAGTTTCAAAAGCAGCTTGTGATGTGGCATGGGATCAGCTTTGGCAAGATAAGAAGTAAACTTTTCCACTGGACTGGAGCAGGGCCTGCCTGCCCATGAGGGCGACTGAGGTAGCAAGTCTCAAGTGGCCGAATCCAAAGTGTGGGCGCCCCCTAGAGAAGTGGGAGCAGCTTCCGATGAGATCTCGTGGACCTCTTGCAAAACTTTGCCGGAAGCTGCATCACATAATCAATCCTCAGGCCGCAAAATGGGAGGGGCTGCCTGTGAGCTAGAGCAAGTCCTTAAGTTGGTCCCCGTCCATATTTCAATTTGTTTATTTACTTAGGATTACTCATATGACCCAGTGCTTTGTTCTATTGTACTGGCACACGGAAGTGGCCAAATGCACTACAGAAATATTGTAAGGTTTATAAACAGAGGGTTGTATCTAATGGTGGATTTGCAAGTCAGGACACCCAATTTTCCACCAGTTTCTTTCATGTTTACTGCTCCCATCCAGCTCCTGTAATGAAGCCCCCATCAGGGTAGTACAGCAATACGAAGAAGCAAGGGCTGGCCTTCGAAGTAAGCCGTGCTTTTTGTCTGTTGTGAGGCTTAGCTTTATGTGTTTTTGAAGTGACAAAGGTGTAGACAAGAGGGCAAGCAAGCCATGGCATAAAGGAAGTTTGTGCCACCCTTCACAGAACTTTTTTTATAGAATAATAGGTTGCCTGGGTCGGCTGTGTTGCACAGGATGTTTCTCTGGGTATGGCAGAACACAGGCCATTTTTTGTGGCACATCAGGTGAAGCGTAGCCATTAGACATAGTGGTGATCTTAATAACAAGTACTTGAAATAAGCTGAATAGAAATCAAGGGAACATTCTTTCAAACAACCTTTGCTTTTTAAATATGCCTTTTAAAAACATACTGTTAAAATGATTTATGACCTTCAAAATGTATGCAATGTACTAGTTTTGCATCTTCAAAGTTGTGGGGTGTTTCTTCTTGGTATATATTCTACAATAAATTCTTTTGACAGGATTATGTCTGTGCATGGTTGGGGGATTTTACAGCCCATGTGCTTCCTTACCTCATTGGAATGAGTTCTGTTTTGGTGCTTGGCACGATCAGACGCATTTGAGAATGCTTTGTTGCAGCCCTCATGCTCACAGACATATGGTTTCTCTCCAGTGTGAGATCTCAAGTGAGTTTTCAAGTTTTCTAGCCTGGAGTAGGCCTTTGTACAACCTTCAAACTGCAGACGACATGCAAATATGGATTATTCTGAGCACTTGGTGTTACAGAAAGTAGAGACTGCGAGGGTGGAGGATAAGCCAATGAAATAGCACCACATCAAAGGGAGAGCAGCTTTCCAAGATCTAGCCATAATAGCAATGTGTTCAAGATTTCTTTCTTTTGTTTTGTTGAGCCCATCATAATCCCTGGTTAAAAGTATGTAAGATAAAAGCCTAGCTTGCATCAATATAAAGGGAAGGGTTGTTTAGACAATGTAATGCAATTCTGTCTGCCTTCCTTTGCATGCTTACCTGGGAGTAAGCCCCATTTAATAAAGTGAGACTTACTTCTGCCTAACATGAACTGAATCAGGCTGAAAGTCCTTAATTTTCATTTTTTGCTTGTTTGGTTATAGTTCAGCACTCAATATCTAAATGGAAAAAGTGATCAGAAGAGTCTGAACAACAAAAAGCAAGTTTCCTAGGCAGTGAATTCTTACGTAATTCACTGTCACAAGGCTTGGTGATGGTAAAGCTAAACTGGCTTTACTGAAGTATGTGGATTAATCCATGGAAGACAGCTCCATTTATTTATTAGAAATATTTATAATCTGCTAAATATCCCAATAAAACCATAAAAATATACACCACAATAAAAACTAAATGTAAAAACTAAAATGTAAAGACAGATAGAACTGTTCTTAAAAAAATCTCATCTAAAAAAAAACCCTTTACTAAGGCTATCAGTTGCAATAGATGGTTCTATATCTAAAGCCTCTGGACACCAGTTGACACACAAATATAGGTGGCACGTGGATTTTAAAAAGTCATTTACAATATTCCCTTTCAACTTAAATCTCAAATGCCATTTTGTTGCACACAAGTTCAGATGTCATTGAACATCTGGCTATGCCACTGCCCACCTTTCTGGCACAGGGATGGGCGACTTGTCAGGATGATGACTAATAATCAGGGATGGTGAAAGCTGTAGTCCAGCGACAACTGATTAGCCACTCCACTTTGAGATCACATAAGATTAAGTTAAATATCACTGGTTCCAGCACTGATTTCGCTGCTGTGCATAGTGCCACATTCTAGGCAGTAGTGTTTCATGAGGCAGCAAAACCTGCCAAAATCACGTTTGCGCAAAAGGGAAATGGAAACAAGCCAATGGGGCCACTGATTTGATTTGGGGCTGTTGACTCACAGTGCATTTGTGTGGCTTTTCTCCCGTGTGCCTCCTCATGTGTACCACCAGCATGTACTGAGCCTTGAATGGCTTCTGCTCTCGAGAACAATCCAGCCACCGACATACAAACTCCTTCTTCTCCCCATGTATGTGATCGTTGTTGATATGCTGTATGGATACAAAGAACATTAACGTCACTTTCTGTCAGTTCTTCATATATGCTTAGAAACATCAGGTCAAGTAAGTCTAACTGACCTGGAAGCAGAACAACACAACGATACTTTTGTGTACAGAATGGCCTTCATATTAACAAATAAGTTACACCTACTTCTGTAAGCCCATCAGTCTCGACGAAAGCCAACTGGTTTTGAGTAAGCAGAAGAGTACCAGGAAATCCATTACTTTGGATAATTTCTAAGTGAATGTCTTTTTCCCCCACAAAGTTTCTCTGAGAGCTGCCTCTTTCTTCTTCTGAATATTCTAAGTTGATCAGAGTTAAGTGTGTGAAAGTGACACAACGTTGGGAACTGCCATATGTAGCAGCTATCTGGCTATTATTTAATGTTCTAACCTAATTTAATTTATTTTTCCTGCTAGTTGCTGATGTACTTTATACCACATCACCTGCTATGGCATAAGTCCTCTGTTCCAATTAAGTAATTCACATAAAATTTAACCTGAATAAATTGCATTCAACATGAGCTGACTGGCAGGATCAGACCCATATTGTTTTTGAAGTAACTGATATGTTTCAAAGGGTTCCAGATAAAAAATGGAATTTATCAACCCACTGTATTTTAAATAAAGCTGACATTCATACTGCTACATTTCCCATGAAATGATTGTAAATGATTGCACAATAGCCTGACTGTGTGAAAATAAACCACTATCATCAATAGTCTTCGTATTATGTGAATGCTGCATTTGGAAAACAACATTGGAGAAACTTGGTAGAACATGTGCTTAAATTGCCCCTAAATAATTTTATATATATATATATATATATATATATATATATATATATATATATGCAGGTTTTGGTGTCCTCGGGTGTCTTCCCGTGTAAAAGTTGGGGTGTCTGGGCGACGTTTCGACGAGGTCTCACTCGTCATCTTCAGGCTGGTGCTTTCGGCTTCTTGTTACTGGAACAGAGCAGGATCTCAGTGTTTGAGTTCCTATAAATACTGTTGAGGAGGTGTGGTGTATAGCCTCCAATGTTCTGGGCCGAGAGGAAGTTCCCAGGCTAGTGTGCCTTTTCTTTTTTTGTTCCTTAATTGCTTGAGGGATATCTTGAGTGATTTCTTGAGTGATATCCTGAGTACCACTTAGGTGGGTCATTAGGTGTGGATTAGTTGCTAAAGCCTTTGTGTCTTGACCTCTTGAACTTTGTGAATAGTTTTTCTGAGAAGATGGCTGTACTGCATTTAAAAACATTTAAAAACAGATCCCACCACCTATCTGGAAAAAACCACCAAATCCAAAATAAAAGCCTCTCCTATCAGTGAAGAAATCCAGCTAAGAATCATCCCCAGAGAAAAATCATCCAGATGCCCCAAACTCTACGGCCTCCCCAAGATACACAAAGAGGGAACACCACTCAGACCAATAGTCAGCTCCATAGGCTCACCTCTACAAAATCTCGCTAAATTTCTCGCCAAGCAACTTCAGCCCTATGCAGAATCCATCTCTTCACACGTTCCAAACTCCTTCCAGTTCATAGAAACAATAAAGAAGCAAAACCTACATCCCAATGACCTACTTGTGAGCTTCGATGTTGTATCTCTCTTCACACAAGTGCCCATTAATGAAGCCTTGACAGCCATCCAAAACAAATACAATCCCCCCGAATACATCTTGGACCTGACCAACCACTGCCTAACCAACACGTACTTCATCCACAATGGACAAAGATACAAACAGATAGAAGGAGCACCTATGGGATCACCCCTCTCACCGGTCATCGCAAACCTGTACATGGAACACTTTGAAACCAATGCTTTAGACAAGTCAGAACACAAACCCAAACTTTGGCTCAGATATGTTGACGACACCTTTGTAATTTAGCCACACGGGAAGGAAAAACTGGACAGCTTCCTCACACATCTCAACAGCCTACACCCCAAAATACAATTCACTATGGAAATAGAAGCCAACAACCAACTTCCCTTCCTTGACGTCCTAATCTACAAAAAACCTGATGGCTCCCTAGGACACACTATCTACCGGAAAAAAACACACACCAACCGCTACTTACATGCACAATCACACCACCACCCTGCACAAATAAACTCCGTAGCCAAGACTCTCATCTCCAGAACCAAACGCCTGGCTGACAAAGACCACTTGACAACTGAGTTACAGAATCTCTCAAATGTGTTAATTGCCAATGGATACCAGCAAAACAGGGTTACGAAGCTAATCCAAAAAGAAACACCCCCCAAAAACCAAGACACAGAAGAAAACAATGGCATGGCCCTCCTTCCTTATATCAAGGGCACTACAGATAAAATTAGCAAAATCCTCCATAAACACAATATCAAAACAGCCTTTTGCGCCAACCAAAAGATAGCCAATATCCTCAGAAACCCCAAGGATAAAATCCAGTTGGAAAACCAAGGGGTCTATGAAATACCCTGCAAAGTCTGCCCAGCCACGTACATTGGACAAACAAACAGACGAATAAATGCACGTATCGCAGAACACAAGAATGCCGTCAAAAAAGAAGAAAAAACTTCCTCTCTTTTCCAACACATGAAAGAAACAGGACACGAAATTAATTTTGCAGACTCCAAATTGCTCTCTAACATGGAACATCACCACAAGAGAATAATCATGGAAGCCATCGAGATAGAGAAACACCCTCACAACATGAACAAGCGTGACGACACATCCCGCTTGCCAGACATCTGGAAATTAGCCCTCCCCACAAAAACTGACACCAGATCCAGAGGCACACAGAACGCCATCACCAATCAACCACACCAGACCCAAACCCAGACCCTCTCCACAGATAAATTACAGACACCATCCAGTAGCCAAACCATGGTGGCACCTCCGGATGCTGCACCCCCCTGCAATCCCTACACAGATCTGGCTGGCACAGGCCACAAAACCACAGCTCGCCCCTATACACGAAGCCAAGCCAGAGCACAACTAAATGCAGTACAGCCATCTTCTCAGAAAAACTCTTCACAAAGTTCAAGAGGTCAAGACACAAAGGCTTTAGCAACTAATCCACACCCAATGACCCACCTAAGTGGTACTCAGGATATCACTCAAGAAATCACTCAAGATATCCCTCAAGCAATTAAGGAACAAAAAAAGAAAAGGCACACTAGCCTGGGAACTTCCTCTCGGCCCAGAACATTGGAGGCTATACACCACACCTCCTCAACAGTATTTATAGGAACTCAAACACTGAGATCCTGCTCTGTTCCAGTAACAAGAAGCCGAAAGCACCAGCCTGAAGATGACGAGTGAGACCTCGTCGAAACGTCGCCCAGACACCCCAACTTTTACACGGGAAGACACCCGAGGACATCAAAACCTGCATTCCTATACCCGTGAAAATCTACGAAAGCATATATATATATATATATATATATATATATATGAAATAAACTATGAAGATCAAAACATTCAAAAGGAAAACAATATGAGAGTGCAATAACAAAAATCATAGCAATAGTCCAAAGCTGTTTACATATATTATATTGCAATTCTTACAACAATCTTGTAAGGCTTGGTGTAAAAGTTGGAGACCTCCTGGTACCTGATGGTCTCTTGGTCTGTCTTTAAAACTCAACTGTTCAGTGTTTTTTCTTCTCAAGGTGGCCAAAATGGCAACCTCAGTATGTTCTAAAAAGCCTAGGGCCAGCATAAATCAGGGAGCACCTTCTTCTGTACAGCTCCCATGGCTCTTTAGATGTTGGCAAAAACACCCTGAGAGGGAGCAGGGCTGCAGCTTCTCTCTGGCAGAATCATTGTGGAAGGCCCTCCCTAGATGGAGTGGGTCAGGTCCCAGGTCATTATTTTTTAATTGCCTCTACTTCCCCCACCCCCCCAAGCTTTTCCTCTGGGCAGATCTGTGCTGATTTAAATGGTTGCATGGCTTCCTGACTGCATGGAATTTAAAAACCACACTGTGATGTGTGCTTTATAGATTATTTGGAGTTAGGAGTATGGAGTTGTTTTCTTTTGTTTCATAAACTGCTGTGGGTGTTGTATGAATGGCAGAGAATGTGGCATAAATATTGACATAAATAAACATTCACATAAACAAGAACACAATCACCACTTAGCCACTAGGTGGCTGCCTAGTTCAGGTTTGATATCAGACCCAAAAAGTTGGGAAGGAACAGTTAGTTCACTTAATACCTTCTCCCTAAGTAGCTCATGGAAAGTCAGCAGTTCATATTTGGCCACAGAAATATAGCCAACCAAACAGGCTTGCTGATCTTCACAATCATACGGCATCCCTGTGGCAAACAGATGTAAGCTTCTTATAAGAGACAACTTTTTTTATTACCATTTGTTCTGTCTCTGTGTGTGTGTTTTAAGTTACAATGGCACACACGGCATATGAACTGAACAGATGTGCTGGACTGAGTACAGCATGTAATCTTTAAGAGTTTCTACTTCAAGTGCATATCTCTGTAGTCCATTTATATTACATGGGCCTGCACTGAGAGTGTACAGATGGCAATATTTTGAAAGTGAATCAGGGCAGTATGGAGAGGTTTATGTGCTTTCCCATTTCCTGAAAGAAAAAGAAGTGACCGCAAAAAAACTCAATTTATTAAATGAACAGCTCAGCACACCTGATTTGTGTGTGTGTGTAAATTACGAAAAAGAAAGAACAGCCCTGTCCTCATCAGAATACAGGAACAAAGATAATAGAATCATAGCATTGTAGAGTCGGAAGGGACCCTGAGGGTCATCTAGTCCAACCCCTCGCAATGCTGGAATCTCAACTAAAGCATCCCTTGCAGATGGCCATCCAACCTCTGCTTAAAAACCTCCAAGGAAGGAGAGTCCACAACAGAAGTCATCCTACAGGGAGACCAAAGCAGTTTTGTGCCAAAACCAGGCCTAAGCCCTGACGAAAATGGATCTGGAAAATCTAGTTTCCTCCCAGAGAGGCTGGTTCTTTTCTGTGACCACCTGCTCAAGAACTTTGCCCAAGAAGAAGAGATTGGTAATCGGCCCGTAATAACTTAGATCCTCCAAATCCAGGGAGGGTTTCTTGAGGAATGATTTTACCACTACCTCCTTCATGCAGGCAGCCAACACCTCTTCTCAAAACGATGTACAGTGGTGCATCGCAAGACGAAATTAATCCGTTCCGCGAGTCTCTTCGTCTTGCGGTTTTTTTGTCTTGCGAAGCACGGCTATTAGCGGCTATTAACGGCTTAGCGGCTATTAGCGGCTTTAAGAAAAAGAAAACAAACTCGCAAGAACTCGCAAGATGTTTCGTCTTGCGAAGCAAGCCCATAGGGAAATTCGTCTTGCGGAACGACTCAAAAAACGGAAAACTCTTTCGTCTTGCGAGGCATTCGTCTTGCAAGGTACCACTGTATTAATCACCTCCCTGACACAGCTGGACCGGTGACATGTTGGGACAAGCCCCATGGCAGTCATGAAGTTCTGAGCCACCCCGGAGCCAGTTGCCTCAGTGCGGATGTTAAAGTCCCCCCAAAACTAGCAGTCTGGGAGGGAGTGTGTATGTTTAATTGTTTAGACGCTTATTGTTAAATAGTTTTGGGATGTTTCATGGAAGGGAAGTAAATAAAACAGTCTTCATGAAATGATCAATAGTCATCCTAAAGCTGCCTTTCTCAAAACTAGCTTGAAAACCATGTCCTCTAGAGGAAAGCCAAAATGTTCACAAGCTTCTGTTTTCACTGCAAAACCTGCCCTTTCTGGGAGTAGGAAAATGTAGCTTGTTTAATTAATTAATTAATTTCATGAAATTTTATACACTGCTTGATTGTAAAACACCTTAAAGTGGTTTACAGAAAGATAAAACAATAAAACTGAGAAACCAGACTTTAAAACATAATAAAGTTACAATACTAATTAAAATTCACTTCAACTTTCTAAAGCTTCTAGGTGGGATTCTCTAAATAGATAGGTTTTTAGCAGGCACTGGAAAGAGTGCAGCGAAGCACCTGTTTGATCTCAAAATGCAGGGAGTTCCAAAGTGAAGGCGCTACCACACTAAGCAATCCAAGTTCTCACGATGTGGAACGGGCATTCCATGGCATCTGTGGCAGTGCCAGTTCTGTTGATCGAAGCAGTCCACGTGGGCACTTGAGGGGTAAGGCAATCTCATAGGCCTTGTTCCCACCTCATTCATTTTCCCAGCACCCACAAAACGAGTCCTCGGTGCTCATCATGAATTAACTTAATCTTACTTCCTTTCACATCTTCTATTTCTGCAAGGCTGACACCAGCTTTCTCCTAAGTTTAGATCTCTTCCTTTCCTCCCTGATATCTGCCCTTGTTCTTTTAAAAAGCAAATACATATGAGTGCACAGCACTCACATAGAAAAGCAATTGTGTTAGTAAGAATGAAGCTGTTTATCTCTTTTATTATGCGTACCATGCGTATGCTTTTTAGCCAAGATTGGCTGCACAATTTCAACACAATTAAAATCCAAGATACAACATACAATGCTACAGGTGTCGCTGTGCTGGAAGAAGAGTGGGAATATTTACACCTCACAATCTTAGCTTCAGTTTTTGTTTTTTTCTTTTGGATTTTGCGTTGCTCTTACCAGATCCTGCCTGGCTATCCCTTCTCTTTAATTAAAACCACTTGCTGAATCTTCAGTTTAAAAAAACACACCATATGGTCAGTATTCTGATGTCTGCAGTAAGATCTACTGCAGTTTTTTCAAAGCGATGAAAGAAGTTACACAGAGTTGCCACAAATAGTATACAACGCTTCATTTAAATCCCATTTATGGGATTGTGATTTGAACAAATGCCAAAAAGGGATGCGCTAACTGGCTAAACTGTGCAGGCAGACTAAAGGGAGCTTCAAGTATTAAACACACATATTACATGAACACTCTCATATACGCAACCAAAGCCTTGACAAGTGAAGCTGAGAATCTTTTCAACTTTGACATCACAAGCACTATTACTGATTCACCACATTAGCCATAGACTAAGGATAGCTGCCAACCTTTCCCTTTTCTTGCGAGGAATCCTATTCAGAATAAAGGAATTTCCCTTAAAAAAGGGGAAACGTTGACATCTCTGAGACTAAGCTCCACAGGATTGAATTCCTCCAAGGTTTGACTCAGAGTGTTATCCCAACCAGATCTCATGGTCAAGCTCTCTCCTCACTATCCATGTGTTGTAACTGAGAACAACTCTTGGTTACAGCCTGTGGTTACTGAGGTGAGCTTAACCTTGAGTCCTCATTTGGACGACTTGCTAAGCCAAACCTTAGCTTACCTCAGCATAGCGCAGCAATAAAAAGAGCTCCTCTCCAGGGGCCAGAAGATGCAATGTGGTCTTAGTGAATACTAGAATGTTAAGTTCTCTGGCATCAGAAACCAAACATAGAACCAAACAGAAGATTATCAGGTAGCAGAAAGCCTTTGCATTGGCCAGGCCTGTATCAGTACGTACCATGATCTTTGCCCAGCTAACACAGCAGTACTTTCTTCCTGCCACACACCTGCCTCTAGTTTAAGCTCTTTTTCTGTCTTGGTACAGGGGTGAGTTAGCTCAAATGGCAGAGTGTTGGATCAGCCATGTGAGAGGTAACAGGATCACTGTCTACATTCTCCAGCCATCCTCCCTCCTCTTCCTTTAGCAGGGGCTAAACAGGAACATGCTTTGTTCATGCAGAAGTTCCCAGATTCACTTCCTGGCATCTGCGGTTAAAAGCATCAGGAGATGGGACCCAGTAGACAATACTGGGTGAGATGGAGAAATAGGCTAACCTGGTATAAGGAAACAGCCTATGACTCCTCTGGCTCCAGCTCAATCCCTAGCACAAATAAAGGTAAGGTAAAGGACCCCTGGATGGTTAAGTCCAGTTAAAGGCGACTATGGGGTTGCGACGCTCATCATGCTTTCAGGCCTATAGGTGAGCGATCATGAATACAAACATATGCACAGTACACTAGATGCCTGTGACCTTTCCAACCCTTTGGGTAGATTCATACATATTGGGCTTATGCAACATTGTCCCAAGCATATAAATTCCTGATGCCTGGTCCCAGTCCCCACCATACAGAACACATTACTGAAGGCCCAGGTGTCTAAATTGGGCCAAGGTCTACTATAATCAATTTGCTGAACAAAAACCAGCAAGCAGCATCTAGGAACATTTTCCCCAACAACCACCTATACTTCCATTTGGACAGCCATTACCTATATGCATGGACCTAAGGAGATCCTAGATGCATTTACAGCTGACATTTTGTTCTGCAACAACCTGCAATGTGTTATCCTATATTCTGATTCTATTCTCCTTGTGCTGTTGCTTATGCAACCAAAATGGCAACAGCTAAGCATAAGAGGGAGGTATCAACAGACTCAGGGTAACCATGAGGTTTTCAGAAGTATCAAAAGAATCTTAAAAAGGAAATCACTAAGGGGCAACAAGGAGGAGGGCACATGCTCAGAACCCACAGAATTCTGGCTGACTGTTGAGAGAACAACTGGAAGGCAGGGGGGGATGGAAAGGACTGCCCATTCACTTGCTCTCCAGCCAGCCAGCCCTGTCTCTTGCTCCATTGGCAGCCAACTCTCATCTGTTCAATCGCTCTGTGCAACCTCCTGCTTGGGAATGGAGAACTTTGGTGGTGGTGGTTGGACCTTCAGACACGCAAGCAGCCAGCATTTTGTTGTGAGGCTCCTCATGCAGTCTGGTTCCCTTTCTGTTTCCCTTTCTACAATTGGAGAGCTACCTTTCTGGAAAGAGCATGTATAAAAGAATGAAGTTGCCACAAATAACATGCCATATTTCAAACAACATAAAACTTGCAACAGAATTCCCTTGAAAATGTTCCAAAGTCTGTGATCTACTTCCAGGTTCTTTTATTCCGATAATTACCTTTGGATTTTTCATGGTGTTTTTGACTCCCTTGGTCTCCGCTATAGGAGAGAATGGCTAGATTTTAGTCTGCAAAAACAAAGAGCCTTCTGAAATAAGAGTATTATGTAAAACAGAAGCTTTAGTACAGAGCATAATAAGGATTTAGAGAGTTTCAATTTATAATGTTTTTAACCTTATTATACCCATGAAATGTCACATTCCAGGGACTAGATGAGGATTTTTTCCTCCTAACAAAATTTAATTTTGTGCCTTATGATTATTGGGGGAGGGAGGGTGTGTGGATTCTTTTGTATGTACTACACAGCTCATCATGTTTGTTGCCTCTTTGGGGCAAAAATAATCTAATGAAGCTGACTGACAATAGGTTCAAGAAAGTCTAAAGGAAGTACTTCTCAACACACCGTCAGGCTTATAGAATTTGCAGCCATTAAAAAAAAAAAAACATTTTTAAAGAGGATTCAACAAATTCACAGAGAATATGCCATTTGACATTTGTCAGACCCATGAAGGGTGCATAGCTCCAAATACAAGATGCAGGAGACTTTCCCTAAGCATCTAACCTGTCATTTCTGGAAGCAGCGCTGGGCTAGATGAAGCTTTGGTCTGGTCTAATAAGGAAATTCTAGCCTGTTAAGCAAAACCAGTGCTGGGAACAAACTAGTTTGAACCAGTTCAAAAATCTCTGAACTGTACCTGAAAGCAGTTCCCACAACTGCCTTATAAGCAGAAGGTGAACTTTCATTTGGGAATGGAACTTTGACCAATTTCTAGTTCATTTTCACAAGAACCAATGTCTTGGCTTCAAGAGGCTACAAGAAAGGAGATTCCAACTAAACATACAGGGGGGAAATTCTGATGCTAAGAGCTGTGGAATGGACTCCCTTGTGGGCTCTCCTTCCTTGGAGATTTTTAAGCAGAAGTTAGATAGCCATCTGTCATGGATGTTTTAGTTGAGATTCCTGCAACGCATAGGGTTGGACTGAATGATCCTCAGGGTCCCTTTCAACAATTCTATGATAATGTCCTCACACAAGCATACATTCAGAACACAAACTCAACTTACAATACTGAAAACTGTGGTGGCTCCGTTTGTGGAATGCTCTCCCCAAGGAGGCTCGCTTGGCACCCTCATTACATATCTTCCAGTGCCAGGAGGAAACGTTTCTCTTCAACCAGGCATTGGGCAGATAAACATTCTATGGCCTTTTAAATGTGTGTGTGTGTGGGAGGGGGTTATTGGCTTGGTTTGCTTTTGTTTTATTTGTATTTTGTACTTTTATTTTGTATTTTTATGTTGTGAACCACCCAGTGATCTTCGCATGAAGGGGGTATGCATGTTTAATAAACAACAACAGACTAATTTAAGGGTGGAGAACCTATGGCCCTCCAGAAGTTGCTACATTACACCTCTCATCATCCATGACCACTGGGAATGCTGGCCGGGGCCAAAGGCTCTCCAACTCCCCTAACTCAGAAGCGGGCAAATCCCTGTATGCCCATCCAGTAATAATCTATTACTACAACTTTCACACTGCATAAACATGGAGTTGTGTGTGGCTGAAACAATGACATAAGGATTTAAGCCATTCTTGGGTTGTTAGGAGGCATCAGTCTTTACAAATCCATAAGGTGCCGTAATATCTTAAGCTCCTTCAAATACTCAGGGATAAGCAGGGCCTATTTATTAGCACATCGTGAAAAGCAAGCACTACGGCATATCCATGCTTATGCATGCTTGGTCTGGCACTCTTCCTCATTTTCTGTGTATTAATTTTGACTACAGTACTTCCATAAACAGACCGGGCAGTTGATTTCACAGTATGAGATACAAAAACAGTATTATTCATCCCAGAAGCTGGTAAGTAGTTGATAAACCTTTGGATAACCACAGATGGCTGATCTAAATGATCAAATAAATCGGGTAATAAGAACTTCCTGGGAATGTTACACTTCAATATGTACAGTACAGGTACCTCTCAACTTCTGCAACTTCTGCAAGTTTAACTTGTGTGCATTCACTTGGCAAAAAAATGTATAATTTTAAAAGAGAGGGTTGAAATGGGGGAGGGTGTCTGGTGGGGGGAGATTTTGGGAATCCCACCTGCCATGTGTTTTCACTATATGCAATGCTGAATTTATGTGCTAACTCCAAAATGTAACCCCAGCATAAATTGAGAGTCACCTGTACTTCAATTGCATGTCTGAATATCCCCCCCCCCCAATGTCAAAATATTCCTGACTGCAGGAGGTTCCTTTTCCATGAAAAGGGTTCTGCTCCACTATTTCCCCTGACGTGTGTGTCTTTATGTGCAGAAACTTTTTGACTTAAGAGAAAAAAATCAAATATGAAATAATCCACTTATATCCTAAAACAGTACAGCCCCCAAAGAGAGAGACAACATGGCATTTCTACGTTTGGTACTTAGACTTACACTGATGGAAGCTATCAGCAAATTATGATATTTTGGAAATGTTAATGCCATGAATAA
Source organism: Podarcis muralis (assembly GCF_964188315.1). Lineage (NCBI taxonomy): Eukaryota > Metazoa > Chordata > Lepidosauria > Squamata > Lacertidae > Podarcis > Podarcis muralis. The sequence goes on from NC_135666.1 coordinate 59,347,628, forward strand.
CGAGTTCTTCCGCAAAGGGTAGAACACTGCACAAAGACCTCTTGCTTGAAGCCGCCCTTTCTCTACCTGCAGTCCTGTCTCACCTTATTCAGTCCTTCCTTGCTGTCTAGCCTCCTCCATCTTCATTCCCCAACCCATGAATCTTTGAAGGTCAGGCCACTTAGATGACTCAGCAGGGCAGGGATGGGGAACATGTGGTCCTCCAGATGCTGTCAGACTACAACTCCCATGATCCCCTGCCCCTGGTCACGATGGGAATTGTAATCCTACAACGTCTGGAGGACAAGAGCCACACATTCCCCATCCTTGCAGTGAAGGATGGAGCAAAACAGCAGTCAAGAAGTCGCTTCCAAAACACTGGCCCCAGATAAACTACCCCCCACCCCAAAGTAGGCAATCTGAGCAGTAAAATTGGCCTGTGGGTCATGAGCATTTTTTGCTGTGATGCATAGACCTTCTCACTGGAGTAAAAGGATTAATCTGAGTGTGGCATTTTTCTAACTGGAGCCCCTTCAGTTTGCTGAAGTTAGCATTAATTTGGGCCATATGATGCCTGCTAACATTTTAGTAAAGTGAAGTAAATAAGAGAAGCAGATTAGCAGCTTTCACGACTCCTTTTTGAGGGATCTGAATACAGAAGTCCAAAATTCTCTTGATAAAATTTTGCTACTCCTTTGGCTTCCCTTGAAATTCCTTGGCCATTTCTTTTGGGCTCCCCACCCCCCCCCCAAAAAAAATGCTGAGAAGTTTTACCTGGCAGGAATTGCCAAAGCAGCTTTGAATTTTGATGGCAGCTGTGTCTATGGTGGGAAGAAGGGAAGGGTACTACCAGATGTGCTTTGAATAGGCCCCTAAAATTACTCCATGCATAAATCTTCCATAGAATTCAACATATTGGCCTTATGTTTTTTTTAAAATGTAGCGTATTGAATCCTTAACTTTAATATGCTCAATAGACACATATTAAATATAGAATAATTTTCTATAGATTATGGGCACAGGAGGTAGCTAAATAAAAAATAAACAAACTGTTTCAGTGTATCTGAATAAGTGTGCATACACACGAAAGCTCATACCAATAACTAACTTAGTTGGTCTCCAAGGTGCTACTGGAAGGAATTTTTATTTATTTATTTATTTATTTGTATGTTTGTTTGTTTTGTTTTGTTTCAACTCCGGCAGACCAACACAGCTACCTACCTGTAACTGTTTCAAACTGCTAAGTGGCCCAGCCATCAATAGTTGGATGCTTTCTTATATGGTACAACTGAAGGCCTTTATCTCTGTCTGCACATCTCATCATAAAATGAAAACATGCTAATGTACACATCAGCAGTGATTGGTCTTCCTTTGGCTCCAATGCTCCCGCAGAGCGCAGATTATTGTTCTTCACCTCACCATGTTTAAAATACCCTTACTTAATCCACTGCTACCATTACTGTCTCAAAGGGATGGCCTATTAATCAATCCTATTGGTGTTTTCATCACCCATCAATAGGTTAACCATGTCTACCATAGACATTTTAATGCTAAAGACAGAAAAGTCCCCAAGGATGCATCAATTGTTGGCCACTGTACAAAGAAAACACTGTATTCTCTGCCGAAGCTCTTTCTGTAGCAATTTAAACACAGTGAGGCAGACACAATATCCTGGAGAGGAAAACCTGCCTTATTACATTCCTGACCCACGAGAAAGGACCTACCCTTAGGACATACGCTCAATCCACTGGGGAGCTGCAGAGAGGAAGTCATCTAATCTTAAAAATAAAGACAGTCGTTCCTTTTAATCTCTGATAAATTATATACAGTATTTATACATGCAAAATAAATGCATTTTTCTGGCTGAGCCTGAAAGGGATTCCTATAACTAGATTTTAAGTCTCTGGGTGTTTGTGCAGGCTTTGAGAGCTTGCTAGTAGAGTATTGAAAGACTGGAAGGTTTTCATTCCAGTAAGATCACGTTGCTTCACTTGAGATACACGTCTACATGGAAAAGTACTGAAAGTCTGCTAGCAGCAAAGCAGTAGGCCAGAAAGGCAGCAATTGTCACAGAAAATGGGGCCTGAGCCAAAGGTCCTCATGGTCTAAGGCCAGGATCTGGCCAAGTAAGCTACTTAGGACGACTCCATGTGCTCAGGCCCCAGAAGAAGAAGAAGACAGGTGGTTCTGCAAAACTGGCACTTGTGTCCGGCAGGTAGCGTGAGGTACCTGGATTGGCCAGGGCATGCATAAATACTAAAAATGTGGCTTTGCTATCCTTGGCAAGTCATTAGTATAGAAATCCCAAACCTCATGTTCCAATACCTGACTTTGTGGAACCTGGGTTAGAGAATAAGCACTCCAGGTCTGGCTACTGGTCTGGCCACCCAACCAGTCATATCCATCACAAGGGCACGGATGCTTGAACTGGCTTGTTACTTTTGCTGTTCCCCAATCTGCTCTGCACAATCTGAAACTAAAGACACCCCAACCCACTGCTCTCTCTGAGAGCAGGATGTTATGCTGCTTTGTTATTAGCTCAAGGGCTAACAGAGGAAGCTGACATTTTAATGACTTCTGCGGAAATCGTCCTGAATTTCAAGTTTTCAGCAGTGGGCCAAAGTACGAAGTCAGAGTTTCCACACAACAAGGAGGCTCAAGGGGTGCAGTTCAGAGAGAGCAAAGCACACCTAGCCTTGAGTGGTTTCCAAACTGTGTAATTCCTTGGCTTGACTATAACCTCGGTCACTTGTAATCCTCACCTCATCACGGCCCCCCCGTCCCCCCTCATTGCTGCTGTATCACTTCAGGGACAGAAACCCCCCACTCACCACCAGAGGTAAGTTAACAGCTGCAAGTTAAGTGGGTGGGCAGTCAGGTGGGGGGTGGATGCTGATGGGTGGAAGGGAGCCTGGACATCAGGAGTTATGGAGTTGGGACTGGAATCACAGTTATCATATTTTTCGCTTTATAAGATGCACTTTTGCCCTCCTAAAAAGTAAGGGGAAATGTGTGTGCGTCTTATGGAGCGAATGCAGGCTGCATGGCTATCCCAGAAGCAAGAACAGCGAGAGGGATCACTGCGCAGCGCTCCCTCTTGCTGTTCTGGCTTCTGGCTTAGCTCCTCTGTCCCTTCCCCCACCTCCCAGAAAAGCCCGCAAGGGCCGCGCTCCCTTTCAAGAGTCACACGGAGCGTTTGTGCGGCTCTTGGGGGCTTTTCCCCAAGGAGGGAAAAGGGCAGCCCGTCGGTGACTTTTCCTCGGGGAAAAGCCTGCAAGCGCCGCACACACGCTCCACGTGGCTCGTGAAAGGGAGCGCTGAGCAGAGCCTGGGATGCATACAGGCTCTGCTCAGTGCTCCCTTTAAAAAATACTTTTTTTCTTGCATTCCCCCTCTAAAAACTAGGTGCGTGTTATGGAGCGAAAGATATGGTAACTCATTCACTAATTCTCCCCCTCATTCCAGCTCTCCCCCCCCCCCCCAGCAGCCTGGATTTCTGTGTGCTTCTCTGTCCCTGCTCACTTGAACCTAACTTTGCATGCCAAGCCTCTTAATCATCTTCTCTGTTCAACTTTAGAAATCTGTGATGGTTTGCCGGCTCCTTTGTTAAACTTGTGGTGAGGAAAAAAACTTGATACTCTAGCTGAGGCCTATCTGTCTATGAACACAGGTTTAACAGAAAACACAAGAGGAAAACCAGAGGTTTTATTTCTGAGTCAGAACTTGGATTTTATCACACAGACAAAATATAATTAATTGTAAAAAATAAATAAAAAATATTTCCTCCTTTTCAAAGTGGTACCCAAGTGCTAATGATAACCTTTGTTGCAGTGTCATACCACATGATTCTATAGCCCATTGCCCATTAAATGAATAGCTCCTTCCATCATCCACTGGCAATACTAAGGACTGGTTCATGTATGCCATTTGATTTCTCTATATTCAATGACTCGAAGAGGAACATATGAAATGACTTCAGTGAAAAACACTGTGTTGTAGCAATATGGACTTCTGCATCCAATAAGAGTGTGTGAATTCTGGCTTTCATGGTGCAGTCCCCAAGTGATGAACCAGTTGTTAGTTCCCAATACCCATTTTGAGAGCAGTTGTGTAGCACCATAATGAACAAGACAAACCTGGGGCAGAGAGGAATAAATGGGAGCAGGACCCTTTACCATCTGCCTGTATTTGAATTTCTCAAAGGCCTTTTCAGCTTGATGGGGAAGGTTGTGTCAGTGCAATACCTTTCACGTTTTGTGTTAGCAACTCTACTGAATAGGAATAGCATTAATAGGGAACTGAGCCAAACAATTCTGCCACACTTGCCAAACTAATGAATGCTGCCGCAAACATGCTGATCACTGCAATCAGAGGGTCGTCAGATATGAGATTTCTTCTCTATTGGTCAAATTAGTATTAACATACATCTTTGAATAGCTACAGTGTGTTGACTAAAAATAAAACAGATTTTCTGCTGCTCCAGTTTCACAATATAAATTCAATTTCTTTGGTATGTGGTAATGTACCCTAGGAATAAATTGCAGCCAAAAAGTTGAAGGTGGGGGTGTGGGGGGTGCCATGGAAATGAATACACAAAAATCGTAACATACTGCCTAAACTACGGAACTTTTTACTGTAAATATACAATACTTTTAAAGCATTTGCTCTGCAGTACAACACTGAGTTTTGGAAACAGCACAGAAGTAAGGTTTCTACCAGCAGGCTCTTTGAGTTAAAATGTAACTCTATATTCCAACTGCTTTATATCATTTTATATTAGAAGAGACAAACTACTTAATCTCATGAGCCAACATATAACGTGGTTTGATGGAACAAAGCAGGGAAACTGAGCAAATTCTGTTTCTAAATAAGAATGTGAAACTTTCCAAACGCCCACATTTATCCAGATCAACATCCACATGGCTTAGCGGAAAGTTCTTCACAGCACAAAATAACAAGCAAGAAGACCAACCAGATACTGAACTGTGCAGGATGCTGTCCGCCTGCCCCTTTATGTACACTCAGGTAGCCATGTTCTGTGGGACCATGAATGAAGCCTCATGATCAGGAGAGCATTTGGATTCACACGCAACTTGCAGGTTCAGACCTGTTAGAAAAGAGGCCTGGTGGAGGCTTCTTCCTGCCACTCCAAATAGACAATACTGATCAAGATGGAACACTGGCCAGACATCTCTAATGCAGCATTCAAGTATCTGTTCATTTGGAGTGAGGATCTGTCCTCCTCTGTCCATGCTTACTTTGCCAGGATAAGGAGTGGCAATTGTCTGGCTGAGGTTAAGAGTCTGTGAGTGGGGTAGAAGTGCAGTGCCCATCAGCAGTTTCCTGCACTAGCAGGGTGTTGGACCAGGTGACCTTTGAGGCACCAGGTGACCTTCCAACTTTATGATTGTCTAGGCTTGCCATTTGTTAAGTTGGAATAGAACTTAAGCATGTAAACTCCAATGTGTCTACGCCCAAACTGAAGAGTCATATCCCAGACTGTACACAGGTTAAAATAATGCACTTAAAATAATGAGTAACAACCATAACTATCATTACTACTCCTACTACCATCTGCTCTTTGTCGTAAGATCCCAAGGAGGGTTGCAACAATGAAAATACACAATTCTGGAATCAGTTTAAACAATTGCAGCTGGAAGAATAGGGTGGACGGACACACACACACACACACACACACACACACACCCCAAGTGTTAAAAAGCTGGGGTAGAGAGGTGCATCTTCTGCAAGGAGGTGCCACACAGGTGTTTGTAGGCAGTGAAAGGTTGGATGCCGACCAATAAACTGAAAGTGAACCCTGAAAAGACAGAGGTGTTATGTGTTCCAAGTTCAGGAGGTGGGGGAACTGCCTGTTCCAGACAGGGCTGCAAGGAGAATGTTCATAGCTTGGAGGTACTCCTGGATCCAACGTTGTCCCTTGAGGCCAAGGTAGCTTCAGTGGCTAGAAGTGCCTATTTCAAGCTACTGTTGGTTCGCCAGCTATGGCCCCTTCTGGACAGAGACTACTTGGCCACTGCATTCCATGCTCTGGTAACTTCCAGATTGCATTATTGCAACACACTCTACATGGGGCTACCACTGAAGGTGACTCAGAAACGTCATCTGGTTCAAAATGCAATGGCTAGATTTCTGGCTGGAGTTGCCTTTAGAACTCACATAACCCCTGTTCTAAAATGCCTGTGTTGGCACTCATATTAGTGTTACAAATGCTAAGTTAGCTGGCAAACTAGTCATAGCTGAAAACAAACACCTCCTGACAATACACTTCACTGACAATACTGGATCTAGGAGTATACCAAAGTTAAGGCCCTGTTCTTTCCAGGGAAGGCAACCTCTCTACCACTCAGGCCCAAGAACTTGGAACATCTAACACCTCTTTGTCTTACCAGGATTCAGAGGAGATTTACTGGCCCATTTGCAGGCCATCACTGCTTCCATGCACCAGTCTAGCACCTAAAACACCTTTCTTGATTCAGATCGAATGGAGAGATAGAGGTGAGCATCACTGGCTTATGGATGACACCTCACTCTAAATCTCCTGATGATGAGCTCCCAGTGGCTTCAAATTGGCGTTAAATAGGATGGTGCGAAAGATGGAACCCTATAGGATGTCACAGAACAATTCCAATGATGCAGAGCAAAAATCAGAAGCTCAGTTGATGCTGATATTACACATGCAGCTAAGTACGACTAGAGTTCAGAGCAGAATAAACTATATGACTTCAGACTGCAGGGTGGGTGTCAAATTCTTGAATGCTCCTTTGCATTAAAAAGCAAAGCTTAGAGTGTGGCTGTGTTAGATCCTGATTTCTTTCTGGTTTGCATTTTTTAATTAATTAATTTTTCTTCTTAAAAACAAATGGGAACACTAAACAAATTGGATCGTCACCATCATCGTCTGAAATGGCATAGCTCAAAGTTCAACTGCATCTGTAGATCAGCCCTATGTAATTCAAGGCCCCAACAATATAGGACAGAGCTTTCCAAACTATTCATGTCAGTGACACACATTTTAGACATGCATCATTTCGCAACACAGTAATTCAGTTTTACTAGCAAACTGGAGGTTAAACGAACCTCTTTCCAGCTCCAGGAGGAGCGCGGGGAGCATTCGCGTGACACACCAACACACTGCAGCCGACACACTAACATGTCGCGACACAGTTTGGAAAGCTCTGCTATCGCATGTGGTCTGGTTTAAAATCTGCTCCTGGAATTCTTAATGCTTCAGTATTTGAAGATTTATACTGACCTGGAATTATGTAGCCAATCCAAACTGAAAGAGAGCAACAGTGAAAGCAGCACTTAGGCAATTGTATGTATATACATCTATGAATGTAGAAGGAATTCAAGAAGAGAAGGGAAAGTGTGGAGTCTCATGGGCACTGAAAAATGCAAGGCGTGGGGAACTAATGAATGGATGGACATAGCTCAGCTGCTTAATCTTCTTCCATCTGAAAATTTAGCGTTTTCTTACCTGCCACTTCATTTCCTCCTCCTGTTCTGTCTTTTAGTGCTTTCTTGACACATGTAGGAAAGGGTAAAAGCTAATGAGTGTGGGTGTCAGCACAATATAAATTACTACGAAGGGAAAACTTGATGCATGGCTCAGGATCTGAAAGTGGAACGTCCGCCATTGTTTGCGATTATGGATCACATCACAATCTAATAGCAATTTTTATTTAATCAATAATTTCCATGCTGAACAGACAGGCTTGTTACAGAGGATCGACAAGCAGGTACTGATAACAACAAGGCTCGTTATTAATCTTTACCCTGCCAGCTTATCAGCCAAACTACTGTAAAAACCACAACCAAGATGGATTTAGAAGCAAGATTCCCCCCACCTCGCCTCCACTTCACACTCTGCTGTTTTTCAGGTACCTAATGTTTCATACTTTATACACAAAATATATTTTGAGGAACCTGAGGCTTGAATTACATAGAAAGGCAATTCATATTAGGCAATTTCACAAATCAGTGGGAACTAGCCCAATGCTCAGTACCATTATAGGCTAATAAATCATACTTTCTCTTTGAGATGTCAATCGCCAAAGCCCTTTGTAAAAATGTTGGCATCTGTAATTCAGCAAAGCCTTTTCATCTTGAAATAAGATGCTCTAGACTGATAACAAGAATAATCCTCTCTTGATCAAAAAAAAAATCTGCATTTTACCAATTAAAGCTGCTGCCAGAAGCCAAATGGGGCAGCACTGAGACTCCACTGAAGTTTATCTCTGCTAAACACAAGGAGGAATACAGTTAAAGCTTTGTTTCATTTTCAGCCTGACTACTTTATCTCACTCTAAGAACTGCAGCATCTTGGCCCTGGTGATACCACAAGAATGGGATACGCAGACCTCATACCTACACTACAAGCCACCGCGGCTCCCCACTCCTGACAAAGACACCACCCATTCATTTTCAAGATTAGACACCCGACACCTTGAAGAAAAGTCACAGCAGCCTGCAAGTTTCCCAAAAAGGAAAAATGCTGGATTTATTACACCGTGATAAAAAGATCAGATGCCTCCTTCTATTAAAAGGCTGTACAAACAAAGGGCACAAGGAAGCTAAAGAAAACAAATTTACACACACACACACACACACACACACCCGTCCAAAAGTACAATGTGAACTTCAGGGTCAAACGTGCTATACAAGATGTCTAAGCAATTTGAAATAAATACACATATAAGCTCAGTGTACTATATTAATAACTTTAAAAAACCCTGCTGGATCGCACCAAAAGTCCATTTAACCAAGTGTTCTGTTTCCAACCATGGCCAGCAGCAGGGAAGAGGGCAACCATCATCTCAAACTGCCTAATTCCCTTAACTGGTATTCAGAGGTATACTGATTCTGATCTGAAGATTACATTTAGTTATAGTTACATTCATATCATCTGTGAATTCATGTATTTTTAAAAGCAATCTACATTTACGGCCATCCTTGTGCCCTGTGGAACTGAATTTTCTAAGTTAGTTAGACACTGTATGAAGCAATACATTATTTGCCTGTTCTGAACCTTCTTTTGTTGTTTGTTGTTGTTGTTGTTTGCACTGGGCAACTCTATGAGATCAAGTATAACAATGATTTTTTTACTTCCTGTTCTTCACACCCTTCATAATTTTATAAACTCGAATCAGGCATAGTGCCATTTTAAAAAATAGGATGCTGTGCATCAGCAGTACACCGTGAAATATAGGAACCATGTATTATAGGAAATTCCTGGACAATTGGACTGAAATGACTGGAACTTATTGCACTCCTCCTCTACATTTTAATGGGGCTTGTGCAGACTTTGCCAGAAGATTGTGCCCTAAACAGTTATTTACCCAAGCAGAACTAACACATCCACGAGGTATAATAATAATAATAATAATAATAATAATAATAATAATAATAATTTTTATTTATACCCCGCCCTCCCCAGCCAAGGCCGGGCTCAGAGCGGCTTACAAGGAATAATAAAAACAAGTTGAAAGATTACAACTTAAAAACAACATTAAAATACAACATTAAAATATCGAAACATTAAAATATTAAAATGTAGCCTCATTGCAGGAGGAGAAGGAAAGGAAAAAAGAAAGAGAGGGAGGGAGGGAATCAATTTGGCTCCAAGCCAAAGGCCAGGCGGAACAACTCTGTCTTACAGGCCCTGCGGAAAGAAATCAGATCCTGCAGGGCCCTGGTCTCATGAGGCAGAGCGTTCCACCAGGCCGTTCCACCAGACCAGAGTTGAAAAGGCCCTGGCTCTGGTTGAAGCTAATCTCACTTCCTTAGGGCCCGGGACCACTAGGGTGTTGTTATTTATGGACCTTGAGGCTCTCCATGGGGCATACCCATAGGTACGAGGGTCCTAGGCCGTGAAGGGCTTTAAAGGTCAAAAGCAGCACCTTAAATCTGACCCTGTACTCCACCGGGAGCCAGTGCAGTTTGAAAAGCACTGGGTGAATATGCTCCCATGGCAGAGACCCTGTGAGGAGCCTCGCTGCAGCATTCTGCACCCGCTGGAGTTTCTGGGTCAGCTTCAAGGGCAGCCCCGCGTAGAGCGAATTACAGTAGTCAAGCCTGGAGGTGACCGTCGCATGGATCACTGTGGCCAGGTTGGGGCAACCAAGTACCTATGTGTACAAAATACTGAACTTGCAATTTTGTGTACCAACTTTTTAACAGTGATGACTGCAATTTGGCCCTTCAGAGCAGAACATTCTTAGGGCTGTTTCCAAGTTGCCAATTCAAAGGCATGGGAGGAGTTAACATTATATATGAAGAAGATCAACCCTTCATAACAAAAAGGAGCACTTATATACTTATCCAGACATTTTGCTTACTCCATCCTGCGATCTCAGCCTCAGTAATGATACTTTTAGCTAAAACCAACTAGAAGACAAACAGTAATTGTTCTTTTCAAGATGAAGCGTGTGGGAGAAGTTTTCTTACCACACCCTGTCAACTGAACTGCACGGAAAAGAAATTTGGCTGAACGGTAAATATTACGATTAAAAGAACGTAGGAGGAGCAGGAGGAGTCTGGATGAAATATGCTCTTGGTTAGGTCAGGTGTCATCTTAAACTAGTGATGCTCAAGGAATGTGATGCATACGTATTCCAAAAAAGCAAACTTACCCATATGTAAGTTGGAATATCACACTTCTCTGAATTTTTAAGAGATGGTCTGAGGGCTGCATTAAGAAAACCCCAGTCTTGTTTTACAGGTAATACCTACTCCAAAGCAGCTTGAAGGTCTGTCTAAGGTTGTGACCGCTGTGCGCACAATTAAGGTGGGTCTGCAAATGCCCTCAGAAACTAAGAGACCCGACAGAATGCTGTCTTCCATCTGAGGAAAAGATGACTGACACAACAGCCAAGTGGCCACAACCATATTCTGTGCACTATTTCCAGGAGGAATTTATTTATTGTTAAAAAAAAAACTACATACCCCCATCACAAAATTCCAGGGTGGGTTACAACAAATATATAAAACAAGATATTAAAAGAACATCTACAGCATGTTTCACATCCTATTGGCTGCTAAGGATGTTGTGTTCCCATTTTAAATGTGCACACAGTGGTTGCGGCGTTTAGCATGGGATTTTTAGCTGCTTTGAGTGTTATTACGGGTAAAACAAGACTGATTTTTTTTTAATGGCAGCCCTAGGATGATGTCATAATACTAAGTACAAATTTATGGTTGTTTGGGATGGATTTTAAAAGGTAAAGGTACCCCTGCCCGTACGGGCCAGTCTTGCCAGACTCTGGGGTTGTGCGCCCATCTCACTCAAGAGGCCGGGGGCCAGCGCTGTCCGGAGACACTTCCGGGTCACGTGGCCAGCATGACAAAGCCGCATCTGGCAAGCCAGCGCAGCACACGGAAACGCCGTTTACCTTCCCGCCAGTAAGCGGTCCCTATTTATCTACTTGCACCCAGGGGTGCTTTCGAACTGCTAGGTTGGCAGGCGCTGGGACCGAGCAGCGGGAGCGCACCCCGCTGCGGGGGTTCGAACCGCCGACCATGCGATCGGCAAGTCCTAGGCGCTGAGGTTTTACCCACAGCACCACCCGCGTCCCTTCGGGATGGATTTTATAAACCACCAAAAATCCTGTATGGAAACAGAATGGAAAAAGCTTAGGAAGGAACACATATGGAAGTGACAAGAGTCTAGAAACAGACAGACTCGTCTGCCCTTATTTTAAACCACTTCTGAGGGCACACTTGTCCATACAAAGGTGGGTGCTTCATAGATACTGTAATAAGCGATGTTCAGGTATCATTTGGAATCCTGGAACTCCTCTGCAAGCAATACTTCCAAAGGGGATACTAATACTATATCTGCACGTGACAGAGAAAGTCTCATTATTACCCAATGAAAATTCAATGCAGTTTTCTGATGGATTCAGTGCTACCTGACTTTTCTTCACTATTTTTGGAATTATATGGCTCCTTTTAAAAATCATTATAGGAAAGATGGAGTAAAAAGAGTAGATGATAAAGAATACTGAACTGGCTATATAATGTTTTATAGCATTTATAGTTCAGTTTTCCTGTTGATGAGATACAAATTTTGATAGCGAAACTAAAGCTATCGCAAGAGAAAATTTTACACGTAAAATTGCAAATGCATAGTTAGAAGATTTGCAATTTTCTACTTATGAGAGGGAAAAGAGTTTTACCCAGTGCCACACTGAAGTTGAGAATGTCCTATCTGATATACAGTTTTCCTCACACCTTCTCTTTCATTAGTCATGTTCTACACAGGAGTGTTCAGAATAAGGTTCAACTCCTAAGTGATGCCAGGTGTGTAAAATAAATTTACATGTGCGGGGTTCTATCTGACCACATTACATTTAAACTGGATTCTTAGTGCCTGCCTGTACAGCATTTGCCTATCAGCATGGCAGGCACACAGACCATGAATTCATGACCATCTCACACTGCATACGTAAGAACATGTCCCCCTGCACAGGGAAGTTTATTTTATATGCACTGAGAAGCAGCAATACAACTGGAAGATGCTGAATTTGGAAGGAAACACCCAGTCCGTTTTGACCTGTGCAGCCAATTTTTGAGCAGACACCTGGAAACACCCAGAGCAAAGCCAGCTGCAGAGGTCTCACCTTAAAAAAGTTAATCCACTACTGAAGCAACTGATAAGAACGTCAAGCTTCTTCATACACCCACAAATGGGGGGGGGGGGGAATTAGCTTGTAAATTCATCTCAAATCTCACTATACACAGAAGAGACACCAGTAACTATGTGGAATTGCACCAGCAGAAGAGCACCAAAATGGAACAAAGCCCACCAGAGTCACACTTAGGAGAAAGATGCAAAACTTCAATGGGAGGAAGCTTGCAGGGCGGGGGTTTTATTCAATACCAATGGGAGCATTTCCACTGACTTAACTGATCTTTTTATATCGTTCCCCCCTTGAGCGGCAGAACTCGGCAGTGGTTGTGCTAGATGTCTCTCAAGGCCCCGAAAGGCACATTCCCTTTACAAGCACATTCTGGGCTTGCCTTGATGAGAAAGATGCATCCTGAAAGGGGACAGGGAAAGCGCCAGGAGTTGCTGGCGTCGTCATGGGCTGCACATGCAAAACAGCTGCAGAGCAACCAGGAGGCGCGTCTGGAATTACTTACCCTTGAGACCAAGAACACTTACGCACTTACTTTTGATGAGGGTTAGAGGTCTGCCATGCAATTTTCTTGTATATATTTTAACAGAAACATTCCACATTATAGTTCAGTGTGTGGAAGGGAAGACGGAGAGGGAGACTCACATGCAAAGGGGGGGGGCGCAAAGATTTGCCTTCAAGTTATGGCTGAAACACTGAAGCACGTATGGTTGGGGTTTGGTTTTTTTTACTAATCCTGATAGGGTGATTTTGGGAACCAATCTTGGCAAATTTAAAATCCAAGACGCTTCGCCTTCTTCCTGGAGCTGATGAAAGGATCGGTGCCTCATTCATTACTGCTGTTGTCTGGGACTACAAAATGCAGAATAGGAAGTGAAAGTGCCAACGCCAGTAGACACACTAACGTATACACGCTGGTCCCACTTTCTGAACATAACACATTATTGAGAAAAGGTTCATTAGGCAAGCATTTGCATAACGAGCCAACAATTTCTATTGTTTTCTATGGGAGAAATCCCAATAAATTCCTGACAGCCTGATAAAACAAGGGGACAGAAGGACCATTGTGTTTAACTTGTACCAGTCACCCTCCCCAGATCTTCCACCTCTGACCTAAGCTACTGCCCTCTTCCTGGCAGTGGTCCTGACCCTTTGATGCCAGTTTTTGGACCATCCCTTCCCCCCCCCCCCCCCGGAGCTAGCCAGTGAGTCAGTGGTGCTGCTGTGTGAGCCTGCAAGGGGTGCTCCTCCACTGGTGCAGCGACCGCCTACTTCTTCCTCCTCCTCCCCAGGCACTGTGAAGCTGCCTCCTTGGTTGTCAAGATGGACGCCGAGCCGCTGCTGTCCCTGAGTGGAAAAGCAATGGAAAGTACATTGGAGCCAAGCCTGGCTGGCAACTGGGGTGGTGTGGATGAAGAAGAGGACAAGGGGGGGCTGGGCTTCCTCCTTGGCACCGCCCTCGCTGCTTCCAGGGCAGAGACAGCAGGTCTTGTCATTGCAGCAGTGACGGGAGGAGGAAGAGCTGGTGGTGCTGCCAGTTTGGACCTCGAGGTCGGAGGTGGAAGAAGGTCTGAGGGAGGATAACTGGGTCATGCCAATGTAGGTATATAGTAGGAAAATGTTGGCCTTTCTTTCAAAATAAAATGCAGCATTAAGGAAAGCTGTTCTCGCAGGTCTGGCTGCTCGGATATCTGAGTCAGCCATTTGTGTAATGAGGACTGGGTACAAATTCCCCATGTTCAGATAAGTGAATTTTCACATAATGAGAGTTCAGAGAGTGGCACCTGCACATACTTCAAAATCTTGAGAAGGCAATTCCCCGTTGCTACTTTCTGTAATGTTTATTTCTCCTATATATCCCAAATTTGTTAAAAGTGCAGGCCTCTGAAAATAATCCATATAGTTATAGTACATTGAGTGCTCCATCCTGGTAGTCCTATAGGCGGTAAACCAAGCTACTGCGCATCCTGGAAGGGGCATTGCTGGTGGTCTGGTAGCAATTTAATAGGAGTTGTATGGTGGGTGGGAATGCATCATGCTGGGAGTCACCAGCAAAGGCATGCAAACTAGTCATTCTACTATCCCTAAAAGGATTCTCCAGCAGCAGATCCTATTTGGTTGGCATTACCATCAGCACACTTCAATTTCACAGAATACAACGAATGCAGAAAAGGCACATGCATGCTCACATGCTCATCCTCTGTGTCTGTTATGCACAGAAGATGGTCAGTTAACACCATGTAATCCCCTAGAGTGAATGAACAGAATAATCATTGAAGCAGCCTCCTGTTTCTAGTTTATGAAAGGCCATCTTTGCTGGTGATAACAGGGAGGATGTGAATCAGGGTCACTGTTCCAGGCCCCACACTTAACTGGTGGGCCCCACCTGGAAGAAGCTCCCCCCCCCCCCCCGCAGTACTTAAGAAGGTGGCCAAGGGCATCCACTGCAGTCTTGCGGGCCCCACTGGCTGTGAACATCTTGAGAGCTGTGTGGGCACGAGGCTGCCATCTGCAACATCCGCTGTGACCTTCAAGGTGCTTCGAGCAGCGGCCAACAATGAATCACTGCTATTGGGGCTGGCAGGGCTGGCAAGGAGGAGGAACAGAAACAACATTTGTGTCCCCTTTCATAAAATTTGTACACCACTGGATTGGGGGGGGGGAACCCCACAAAGTGGCTTATGAAAATAAATGGCACTAGCTCTGGCTGCTCAGAGGAGGAAGAGGAAAATGGAGGAAAGAATGACCTCAATAAGACCCCCACCCTCTGAAGGGAATCATACGCCCTGGTTATACTTTCAGTGGGGACCAGAATGTCTGAGCAGGAGCAAGGCCCTTTGAATTCAGTGAGGCTTACCTATAAGTAACAAAAAGCCGAGGTAACAAAAATCTGCTTGCACTACAAACCATTCCAGAACCTATTCAAGTGTGGATTCATTACCCAGAATTAAATTAATTAGTATTTCACTCGAAAAGCACTGAAGTTTTCAGACATCTGTGACGGGAGTTCAGGGGTAAGATGTGGAGCGGACAGCTTCTCACTAAGAACAACTGGCGTGCTTTCAAAGTGATCTAGCGTGAGAAATGAAGTCCCTGAGAATAAAAATGAGGGCCTGGGATGTTTAGTCCAGTCCACTTCCAGTCCTACGTCTTTACTCCCCTATTCTTTAATGAGTTGTTTTGTAAAAAGTTGGAATGTGTGAGTGAATTGTGGGAAAGATTTTTCTTCCTATGTGTTCCTTAAAATTCTGCCCCCCCCCCTTCTTTAAATGATGTGTAGATTGATTTCAAAGAAATTAAGCACTTCCTCTGTTTGTTAATGCTGGGGAAGAGAAGGATTGCAACCTCAATTTAATTTAATTTATGAGGAAGGAATTATGTGGTGATTGATGAATGGGGGTAAATTAATTGAAGAGAAACTGATGGTTACAGATACAAATGCACTCCTTTTGCATTGTATTTTACCAGAGGTTCCTCACTGAGAAGATCAGCAACCCCAAACCCACTTCTCTGAAAAGACAGTTCCTCACCATCACCACCTTCCTGTGTAACATGCAGCAGCTGGTGGGGGGGGAGCACTAGCAGTGTCCCAGAGCGCACTCCCAGTTTTAAAAATCTCAAATTCATTTCCCAGCAGACATTCAAGGGTTTCAGATTGTGAGCCGGGGGGGGGGGGGAGAGATGGAAAAGTACTGGCTTAGCACAAGGCACCTTAAATGCCACAAAGAGCTGTCACTGTAACCAGATAACTACGATTCACAATACAGTGAGTGTTAAATAAACAAGAGTTGCATGCACACAATATTTATGTACATCCAATGTAATTTTTTAGGTTCATTTTTGGTTCTCAATCGTGAGGTGCCTCACTTCCGATCTTAATGAAACAAGAACTGTAAGAGTCTTTCGTGACCACTTCTAACTGTTATTTTCCATGAGTCTTGATGGGGTTAGAAGGTGGGAAGCCTGCTAGTACAATATGGATAGCTTTGCACTTTCCATTACAGTGGTACCTTGGGTTACAGACGCTTCAGGTTACAGACTCCGCTAACCCAGATATAGTACCTCAGGTTAAGAACTTTACTTCAGGATGAGAATAGAAATCGTGTGGCGGCAGTGGCACAGGAAGCCCCATTAGCTAAAGTGGTACCTCAGGTTAAGAACAGTTTCAGGTGAAGAACAGACCTCCAGAACAAACTAAGTTCTTAACCTGAGATACCACTGTATTGTATTCAACATTGGTTGAGATCCCTTTTTTATGGGCTATTTGTTTTTTAGCTCCTCCCTGTTGAACTCTAATGCATGCAGAGGACTCAGTGGTGTCTTTCAGCCCGCCAGCACAACAAAATCAGGATTCTGAGGCTGAAACTAAACAACCGTCACTAGAGGCTCAGATAGAGAATGGTGCCTTTTCCAGCTCCAGCTGGTTCACCAGCTATGACTCCTTTCAGACAGAGATGATTTGGCCAATGTAGTCTATGCTCTGGTAACCTCCAGATCAGACTACTGCAACATGCTCTTTGTGGGGCTGCCCTTGAAGATGACACAGAACCTTCAGTTGGTCCAAAATGTAGCAGCCCGATTACTGCTGGGGGTCCATTTAGATCTCATGTACCCATTGTTTTAAAACAGCCGCCTTGGTTGCCACTTCATTTCCGGGCCCAATTCAAGGTGTCCACATAGAATCTTCCTACTCTTAAGATTCAATGAGTACACCACTGTTGTATTGTTGGTTGATGTTGCCATGTTGGTACAAGTTTCCTCACAATAAAGCTGAGCTGATTGGTCATGAATCCACAGACCCTGACCTTCACAGACACCATCGCTTGACCCCAATGCACCAAAGACACTAAACACCTCCTATTCCACAATGCCCAGCAAATGGACCAGGGAGCACAGCAGGTGAAACCTGCATCAAGGAGAAACACTTGCATTAGGCAGGGTGTGGCCCCTTTAAGCAGTTACTCACTTAACATAAATATATACCATATTTTTCCTCCCCCATGTATAAGACTATTTTGGGGGACTCCGATTTGGGGACTGCCCACTCTGCACTATCTGTGTATAAGACGAGCCCAGATTTTGAACATTATTTTAGAGTAAAAAAACATAGTCTTATACACGGAAAAGTATGGTAAATTGGGGCAAAAACCTGCTCTCAGCTAATCAGGCAGCAAACTTTTGACAATAAATATATTCTATTAACACCTGCACCATCTTAAAGCACTCTCATAAAAAACCCTGCACCATATTAAAGCGCTCTCACGTTTTCTCACATAGGAGTCAATGCTTCTTCTAAGATGTTGGGTTGTATCCAATGCTGCTGTCGCATTAGTTGAACAAATGTCTGCTCACACAACAGGACTTTCTCTTCCTTTTCTTCCCGCTAGAAACCACTAAGCATGCACCCTAAAAAAATCTGCTCCTGGTTGGGTGGCTCTCTGGCCTGGAGCAGCTTATGGGGGCACACGGAAGGCTGCAGGAGGGAGGAGATGTCCCACTGTCTGAGCAAAAGTCTGTTCTACTTGCACAACAGCAGTGTTGTCTACAAACGTATGTCTGTTACAGGACACCATCTAAAAAACAAGGAAGTATGTCTCATTTCAGCACTATTGCACTTACCCAAATTCAAATTTAAATCAATTGATTAACCAAGTAACTCATTAAAGCTCACGACTGATTAGCTAAGGTTTCTTTAATTGGAATAACAGTCCTAAGCTGGCAACCTAATGACAAACTTTAGAATTTACGTGCGTATATGTGAACACACATTAACACCAACAGTTGATATGGGTGCATATGAAAATCTTCATGCACTTCCCATTGAACTTCATGGATGTGTCTGATGTGGACAGAAAGGTGTCTCATCATCCCAAATCACTAGCTTCATGCAACAAACGACAATCAGAGCTGGGTTGGGGCCACTCTGTCTCTCTGATGAAGGCAAGTTGGAAAATTAAAGCCTTAAAATCTGTGAGTTTGAATGTATAATTATTGCTCTTCTGGTCTTTGCTACTATGCAATCAAACTTTCATCAAAGAAAGGAATTTTCTGCTACAAAATCAATAGGAAAACATCAAGAAAAATAAATCTAATTTCTTTGAATCATGTATCTTCAAGTGTATTTTAAATAAAGAACAGTTATCACTAAGCCTTCATAGGAACAGCAAAGAAATACAGCACTGTTTCAAATTTCTGACTGCCATTGTATTCACACATAACAGTAACTTCAGTCTTTTTCCTTCTGGGGGCAATTTTCCTAAACAAACACTTATCTTGATGCCTAACTTAACCAATCTCTAGTAATTTGTATAATCTAACAGATAGCTGCATTAAAAAAACAAAACTGAGGTTCAACGAAAAGCAGACTAAGGGAAGGGGTGGAATATACAGCATCTTATTAGCTTCTGGGCGCAGAAGTGAATTTATCACACACTTAAAACTAACGTGCTCAGCCCAATTATAATATCTTGTGGGCAAAGAAATTAATTAAAGAGTAGAATGATTAAGGCTCCAGCAGCAAACCAAGTTTGAAAAATAAATAAGGTCTTTTTGTTAGGGTTTTCTCAAAAGGAAAGAAAGAAAGAAAGAAAGAAAGAAAGAAAGAAAGAAAGAAAGAAAGAAAGAAATTCAACTGGTAATATAAGTAGGTAATCTTTTTAGGGGTTCCGTGCATTGTAAATGAGACTGGCAGGAAACCCTGCAGTCCAGGTCATAGTTCTGCTCTCCAACTTTGTGATTTGCTAATGTGAAACACATGCATCCCTTTTGCACAAAGTTCAAATAACCCTGGAATTCCAAGAGTGTAGCTCAGTGACTGAACCAGAACAAGGGCAGAACTTGTCAGGATTTAAGAGCTTTCAGCAAAGCCCTTCAATTGCAGTCAGCACCCCATTCCTTAGAAGGATATCAATTATAGATAGTGAGTTGCTTTAGCAAGGGGAGTCAGTGCTGTCAGACACTAGATAGACAACCATGAAGAATCATGAATCTTTCTATTAACTGTAAAGGAGAGGGAGGCTGGTGGCAGGGGCGGGGGGGGGGTGGTAGAGGGAAAGGATGGATAGGTGCTATAAATAAGGCAGACCCTCTGAATAGTTTAACACACTGCCTGTTAGAGCATGCATCACAAACATTTTAAGAAATTTCAGTTCTAAACAGCACATGGAACTTGAAAATTCGCTCCAACTAATGAAAATTGCTACAGTGTCAAAAACTGCCTAAGTGGTTTGTATTGGTCTGTATATTTATTTTCTTTATCCGCTCACAGGATGGGACAGTCTGGATATGAACTGGAAACTGGTGGCTCCACACTGCATTTTTAAATGCTGTTTAAGAATCTTGAGACAGCAATGAATAAAGTATAATTTCCTTCCGCCTAGGATGACCACTGCCAGCTATGTGACCTTTAACATCTAAGCTATGGCATTACCTGAAATGCCACTGAAAGATTCCGGTAACAGCAGGAAAAAATGACAACATCACAGCATATGCTATTGGCACGGTATTCAGCATTGAGATGGCAGTTGGCACATCCCACTTATTTGCTGGTGCAGCAAACTCTAAAGCTGTGATTTTCAAAACTTTTGTCCTTGCAGAAACCTTCATATATTTGGTCACCTGCTGCAGAACACCTGTAGATTGGGGAAACCAGGGAACCACCCACAAGCACCCACTAAATTTGTAGAGTGCACTGATTAGGCCCACGGAAAGAACGTCCTAGAAGAGTAGAAGTTGGTTTATTATCATGCTTTATATCAAAGAAAGCCTTACGAGCTTCCATGGAACACAGTTTGAAAACAACTGCTCTAGTGAGTTTGACTGCTCTAGGAGACTTTGACACTCCCTTCTTGGGGAAATAGGTTTCCATTGGTCATTGATGGTCTTTCAGAGCCAGCTAAAAACCTATTTATTTACTTGGGGCTTTAGGTGTCCCAGGGGCCAAATTGTAATCATTTTAATGCTTGTGTGCTTAGCTATTTACTGTTCTGGTGGAACATTTTGCAATGGTGTTCTAAATGTATTATACCTCCCTACCCTGGGCTCCTGTATGGAAGGGCAGTGCAGCAGTCAGATAAAGAAATGTGATATGCTACAGCACTGGTCTGTGACTTGTGGGTCGTGGCCTGATCCAAGGTGGGTCACAACCACCATGCAAATTTATAGTAGAACATTAAGAAGTAGGTCTCCGAATGCAAGTTTGAGTTAAAAGTGGATCCTGGGTTTGAAAATGTTGAAGATACAAAACATGATGTAATAGCATTGACTTTAATAGGCTCACACTCATGTAGGACTTGCCTCTCTGATTTGTAGAAGAAAGGAAGATACTTGGAAGAGGGATCTGGAGCAGAGAAGGAGCAGGCAGGGAAAGGCTTGTGCACTTTGCCCTTCATAGACTAACAGGGCTGCAAGGAGGATAAAATGGCAGCAACTCTGGCCACACACTGAGCTCTTGTAGCTTGGAAAAGAAAGTTACAAATGGAATAAAATAGATCTCTGTAAAAAACAACAACTTACTTGTCTATAAAGCTCTATGAATCTAAGGTGCTGCTTTCAGTTCTTTGGAAGAAAGTACAGGATGCAAACAGAACAAACTGACACATTCCAGCAGGCCAGGTAAACAAATGTCATTTTTTGAGATAAAAAGTATTATATTACTTGGCTTCTATGTTGTATAAAATTCACCTAATGCTTTCGACGAATGAGTGAATAACACCTGAGGCCCGATAAATATCACTTATTTGGTTCTTATGTAACTCTCACCTGGAAACTCCGATTATATACTGCATGTTACAGTGACTTTTGGTAAAATGTTGACCTGCCTATGAAATCACCTATACTCCATGGCTTGCTTGCTTGCTGAGCATTCAAAAACCCAGAGACACAGTAGTGAACAGTGACAGTTGGCTAAAGTGGGGAAATTGTGTTTGAACATTTTTTTAAATGTTGTCAACTTTCAAGTGTGAATGTCATCTTTTACATACTTTTGGATGTCACTTGTAATGTAGATATCATAGGAGGTATGTTAAGAAAGCAGAAACAATAAGATTCATTAATACATATTTACTTTTAAGTATCTAGTATTAACTCTCCTGCCACTAATGCTATAGGGTTTTGCCTTCATCCAAGGGAACTACAATAACACAATGTACTCTTATTCTACCAAGTAATCCACTTCAGCTTACACACACAACAGAAAATTGATACATAAAATGCACCACAAATCCTGTAGAGTTGGGGGGGGGCGTTTCTCAGTCTCCCCTTTCTATTGTTACAGTCCCATTTGAAAGGGGGGGGGGAATCAAACTTGGCAAGAGGTTAATAATAACTCATGTCCAGCTTACTATTACTCAATAACTATCAAAGCCTCTGATTCAAAATAGTATTTTGTGGCTTACAGGATCAGAGCCATTACACTCTCTATTGAAGACTTTATTGAATTTTACACTAAGCTTTAGCTGACTGAACAGGTCAAACGCTATAGCTCAGAGTTTTGCTTTATTCGCAGAAACTCAAACTCCTCTCCAGCCGGCAATGCTGTTTGCAAAGGAACTTGACTCAGCAAAGGGTCACAGAACCTGCCCCTGCAGAAAAGGTCACATACTTTTCAAAACCAGCTCCTGAATGCCATTAACTTACATGCACTAGCTGCTCCTGAGTGTCAAACTCTCGCGAACAGCCTTCCCAGTGGCAGTTTGTCTCGTAGACCACTTCAGGCTCCTGCTTGCTTTCATCTTTGTCCCCTTCTTCTTTAACTAGCGTCATGCCTTCAGGTGGCTCCTGGGGGAGTGGGGATGAGGAGAAGAGGGAAAGGGTGTAAGAAAGAGGGGCAGAGTCCCCTAGCTTCAAAAGTACCAGAAGGGTGTGGGAAGGAAACCTCATTCACTGCCTTTCAGCAAAACCCCAAAGCCCAGAGTTAATCTTGTAAAGCAAAGGATGCGAAATGGACAATTTCTGCACAGCTGTGTCATGTGCTCCCTAACTTTTTTGAGAAAACCCGAAGATATATGGGTCTGCTGTGTCCTATGGACTTTCCACTTGCTTCTAAGACTTTTGGCTAAGGTCCTGTCTGCCATGGGTGCAAAGCCTAAGTTCTCAACTTGTGAAATGAGGATGGCAAAAGACAGAATTGTTTGGGAAACCAGTGGGATATGGAGATGCTGTTAACCAGTCTAAGCCTGATTGATTGGGAGAACCATAAATCAAGCCACAATTTTAAACAGAGCAGTCCTCTCAGGCACAGGTGCCATAAGAACGGTGGTCAACAATCATCAGCAAAATGGAGGTGTTGGCCAGGCAGCATGGTGTTCAGGTGGCTGGTCAAAAATGGATGACATCCTCTGAGTCATGGCCTCTGAACTACCTGGAAACTGCAACCTTTCCACAGCAGATGTTCATTTTACCATGACTGAGCAACTTTGCAGTTTCCTTACCTATACATTTTTTTGGTCCTTCCTTTCTAACAATGAAAAGATTGCACACACATATGCAGCCACACAAAAGTACAGCAGTCATTTTATATCATTCTAGTATTATGGACTGTTATGCATCAGGGTGTAAAACTTCAGCATTCAACTCTTCTTAGACAGAGAAATACGTTGAGTTAGCAAAGCTGACGGGGAAGATCCGGAATCAGCGTTTCAAAAGGACTGGAGCAAATTTATATTATATATGAAAGAGTATTGTAAACATCTGAAAACGTTTGTAGCTTTGAGTTGAAATGTTTTGTAATGACATTATAAGGAACTGATTTACATTTAACAAGGGGAAATATACAAAAAAAATTGGTTATAGAAATACTAAGATTAAAGTAAATATATATGGAAGTCAGGAAGAGGGGTGGGAGGAGGTCAATGCTCTGGTAAGAGCGGGGTTTGAGTTTATTGATGTATGTATGGATATTGTGATTACAAAGCCTGGGCAGTGTGTTTAGAGGTGCTGGGCTGCCCAGGTGACAAGACACACACACCCCGACCTTGTTGATGTGGTCCAAAAGAAAAGCAGGAAGGAAAGGAAAATACATTTGACAGCAGCTTGGCTGCAGGAGTTGCCAGAAGGAGGTGCACAAGGCACCATCCAACTGCCTTAGGGACTCCACTCCAGGTTTGTGTTTACTCTTCAGCCTTTTCTTCTCCCAAAGATATCCCACAAGGCAGTGGAGGTTTAGGATCAGAGTTTTCCTAGGTGGGCTACCTTCCCAGGTTGACGAGCCCCATCTGACCCTCACTTCCCTCTACAGCATGTGCAGAAATCACCTTCTTGACCACTGAACCCACTATTGGTCTCATCTGCTCAATCTGCCAGAGCTTGTTTTTGCATGCATGGGAAGTCCCTAACTCACCAAAGTTTGAGACCCATTGATGACCCTCACTAGGTTTAGCTGTTCCCGGGGTGTGGTCACTGTTGCATTCTAACAGCTTCTAGAAGTCACAGGGGAAAGCTGAGTGCAGGGTGGGGACCAAAGGTGGACAAGCTACACCAGAAGAAGCATGATTTTCGCCCCCCCCATAATACTCCTCCCCTAAAACCCCAGGATTAGGGATAGGTACACAGTATGCACATTGAGGCCATAGCCTCAGAGCCAAAATGTGCCGATAATTTGTGGATAATGAACAGCTAAGAGAAAAAGGGCATTTGTGGACCCTCGTTGTTTTACCTGCATGCTTCCTGCACCTGGGCTGGGGAGGTCGTCATCTGGTTTTATCTTTGAACGCTTGTTATGCATCGGGTCACCTGTGCTGCTCACTGCAGACTCGCTCGTGGGTTTGCTCTGCTGTACATATTTACGTCCCAAAAGATACAAATACATGATTTCAAACAGATACAAGCAGACCTTTCTGAGCAGCTTTATTTGGACAATTTCCAGAATATTTGCCTCTTTAGCAAAAACAACCAAGTCTCATAGCACCTTAAAGACCAACAAATTTATTATAGAATAAATTTTATAAACTAGAGATGATTTAATCAGATGATAACATGTATTTCATGGGGGTTTATGTGTGTATACACACACACACACACACACACACACACACACACACACACACACACGTATATAGACATACAGGTGTGGGCATGTGTGTGTCTTAGAGGTGTGCATTAGGTTTGTGTACTTCCCAAACCGCAAGGCCCATAGCGATCAGTCAGGTGAGGTTTTCATATACACAAGTTAAATTGCCCTGTTAGCCAGGCGTTTTGTACGTGGCCGCTTTGCTTACAAACCAGAATCAGCAGGGGGAGTTTTGCCACTAACTTCTGTGGGATATGAATTGTACTCATTTTACTTTAGCTTATTACCGCTTCCTGCACCCTTTGCTTGAACATTCTAAAACTGTCAGATCCAAAACACAGAAACTGAAATATTTATAAGGGATGGAAAGCACTCTATCAATCTGAAACCATGATACACTCTGGGTAATTTATAATAAAAGATTGCATATACTGCTGCCCCAAGGTACTTGTTAGCCAATCTGCTCAGTGGCTGTGGTGATTAATCGCTAACATGACAATGTGGTTGGCTTACAAAAAAGACCCAAACAAATTAGCAGTGTGCCAAACCTTCTCTTCTATATTCCCTTACCTGTGTGGATTCCGATGGACCTGAACTGATCTGGACAGGATTCAAGACGCTAGGAATGCCAGGAATAGGCCTCTGCGTAGGAAAGGTTGGCGCAGGATGGATAAGTGGAGGGCTGTGTCCGAAGGCTGAGCCCAGGCTCTGCTGACGACTGAGGATTTGTTGATGCATCTGTTGAAGGGATACTGGGGTGGGAGGGTATGCGAAACTCAGAGCAGGGCTGCATTGCGAGGAAGGGAAAGGGGAGTAAGTAAAATTAGCCACAGAATCAAGCAAAGACACATGACATTTTGGCAACTTGAAAACATGGTTGAGGATCATTAGTTCCAAACCATGGACTCAGCTATACAGCTGCAAATAAAACGTTTCAAGTGTGCTTTAAGTGCATTATACAATGTGACACTAGACGGCGGCGCTGAGCCTTATGGAAAATTCAATGTATTTTTAAAGATGCTTTTTTAAAAAGCATTTTCAGAACACTATTTTATATGTGTGTATAGATTCCACCCATGAAACCACAGCTTCCCAGTTTGGATGAAACAGGAAACAATGTAGTTAATTCAAAACTCCCTGGGTTTAACTGCAGTGCACCAAGAAAGAGGCTCATGCATACCATGATGTTTTAACTGAAATATGACATTTGTTTACCTAGTTTCATGACGAAATATAGTTTGGCTGCTGAATGACACTCTTTTGGTAGTTGCAAACATATATACAAAAACACTATATATGTCAAGTATTAAGCACAAATAAGTTATTCAATATCAAGAACAATGTAGCTTTGATACTGATGGATAATACTGATTTTTGGCAACTAATTATTGACTGGACAACTGCCAATTGCTCTGATGCTCCTTCACCTCCCTCCATTCACGCCATTCCTCTCTCTCCTCTCTCCACAATGACCGCTATGATAACTGAATAAAGTTACATTTCTCCCTCTTCTACTAAGGTCACAGTCCGAAACACAATTTTCACCATGTCAGCCTCATTAAATGCAGTGGAACAAGTTCCAGTGAACGTTTGTGGGGTTTCAGTGTAGTGTGTTTGGCTGAGGACGCAGCCAGCCAAGCAAGTTCTACTCCTCTCAGCCTTGATGGGCTGCTACGCATTTGGGGTTGGGAGACAGAAGCACGACCTGAGCAAGGGAGAAGGTCAGTTCACCACCACAACAGCTGCATGCGTAGCTCCGAGCCTTACTAGAATTAAAGGGACTTAAATACCAATAAAGGGATCTTATTCCTGCAGTAGAAGTTAGGAGAAGGTGGGTCGTTACAAGGAGTGCTAGATTACCTGCTGCTTCTCTACCGAATTTTTGATTCTATTAATCCAAAAGAAATAGGCCTCTATCTTTGGATTCATGTCCATGGTTTGAGGCAAAGTATGATTTCATTTATTCATACATCCCATATACAAGAATGGTCCCTCCATATACTGGACATGCATGATTTCCTTAACTAGAATAAAGCCTGAACACTTTCTGTTATGGGCACTCTGTTATTCCAGACCAAATTAATATTCCCTAGATTAAAAAAAGACTTTCCTCCCTGAGGGGAAATAAAATCTTACATTTGTGTGCATGACCTCCTTTCTTCCCCCAACAATGTCATCTGATAAGCACGTCCTACCTCGGTGCCATCTTGCCCAAATGTCTGGGGTATGAAAAATATGCAGAATAACCTGGTTTGCTTCATACAGTATGTATTCTCCTACAAAGGAGGGTAGCAGGGATGGAGAACCTGTAGCCTTTCAGGTGTTGTTGCCCTGCAACTCCCGCATTCAGGGCCACTGGTCATGCTGATGGGGGATGATAGCTGGAATCCAACAATATTTGGAGGGCCACAGATTCCCCATTCCTGTTCCGCAGCATTTAAGATTGCAAGTGACGACAGACTTCAGATACCATCTGTACGTAGCTGGGCTGCTGTATTATAGAAAGCAATGCTCAAGTCTCCTATTTTCATATTAAACTGGAATCACTGTGAAATACATGCCCTTGAGAGACTGTGTGTTGCAGTGACTAGCATGGGGAATAACTGAGTTCAAATCCCCGCTTAGTCATGGGGCTCATTGGATAATTTTGTGAAAGTCACCATTTCCCTGACCCATCTCACAGGATAGGAACAAGCAGAAAAGGAGTCCCAAACAATTTTAGTAGGAAACACCAGATTTCCCTTAGTAAAGAGATTCCTCAAAACATGCTGGGAACCAACTCTGTCTGTGCAACTGTATTATTTTACTCCTTGCTTTTTCAACAGTTGCATTTGATCCTCTCTACCGTGTTGTTGTGGGTGTGTAGACTATGTGTGGGTTGGTGTGCATGCCCCCTGACCTCCTTGGGGGAAATTTAAAAAATAAATAAATGTATGTATTTGTTTGTTTTTTAAATGACTTAATTAGGATCTATTTGTCCCTAAAATCCTATTAGTGGTGTTTTTTTACAAGTAAAAGAGGGTTAAAAGGATAGAACATAGGCATGCATGAGTTTGTATAGTATATTAATGAACCAAAGAGAGTAGTTGTACCACTCCAATCTCAGGTTTCTGAAAGGGAGTGTGTGTGTGTGTGTGTGTGTGTGAAATCATTGTGTTCCGTGATGAATGGCTTGTACACTGAAGAATAAATTGAACAAACTGGCATAGAGCTCAGTGAACATGAAATCAGCTATTAGAAGAAAGCTTGTGAACAAATTCTGAAGCTGATATGCATCTTTTGATTAATGTCCTATCAATCATCCATAGAGGCTACCTTAGCTAAGTCGTGCTGTAATCATTCATGGTTGCTTACAGGGAACATAGGCAAGGACTAAGGGGCTGCAATAACTGAATATTATTACCAATTTCCCTCTGACTCTTACAGTGAACAACTACTGTTTGGGGGACATTTCTGCCTCCTTTTATTAAAAGGATACAATGTGGAATGAAAAGGAAGTTCCTCAAAGGCTTCTAAAAATTTCCCTGGTGTTTTTAAATTGGCAAACTATTACAACTGGGAGATCTTCACAGCAATAACAGTAACCTATTCGCATCGAACCTCCTCTCGCCACCTCTTTATGAGCTGTAGTCAATTGGACAAAAGTGCATAGTCAGGAGCGAAAATTGTTATTTAGCAGGAATTCAAATTTTTTCACCTATTTCAGAGTAATGTTTTCAGCTAATGTGCTTAATCATAGCAATAATTATGATGGCAGACTCTAAATTTGCATTAAACCCACCACTGACATTGCAATGCACTTTGATTCCTGCAAATATGATACGTGTGCACATTTTTGTAGGCAATTAAATAAATTACAGTAATTTATTAAATTTAAAAAAGACCATTGGATCTTAATTTTGATGGTAAGCCACTGGCAAAAAAAAACTTGCAATGCTCCATTATATTTTTCAGAGGCTTTGATCCAATCTATTCATTTCTACATTACAAGACCTAGAGAGCGGTTTCCCAGTACCATTTTGCCAGAGCATGGCTGTTTAGGCTAGAGCATACTCTGGGAAATACAGTAGAGTAATGAAGTGATGACAGGTATTAGCATGCATAATGGGCTTTAATAGACATTTATTGTTGTTTAACTGGAAGGGGGAGCAGGGCTTTCCCACCGGAATATTTCTACATTGAGCCTCATTGATCACTAATTTCAGAGGGGAAAGAGGTTAATCCATCAGTTTCTGCAACCAAACGGCACTGATAGAAATTCTTTAGGTGACATTCTGGATGGTCTGAGCTTTCCATCTTTGCAAACAAATGAGTGATATGACAAGCATGGTGTTCAAAACACATTTAACCAATTGATTTTCTCTCCCCCTTGTAATAAGATCTAGAGACATATGAAAGAGTGGACCATGAGCCAAGATTAAAGAAATTGCTTCACACAGAGGAACATAACACTGCAAGATTATCAATAAAACTACTGTAAAACACCATGTCATCCATTCTTTTTCTTTATCTAAAGTTTGTTATTGCAATAAATAGCTGTTATTGAACAGTTTGCCTTTTCCTACAGCTTTTCCAAATTTTAGTACAGGCAGGTTTCAATCTACTCTTAAAAAATACTGAGCAAACCATTTTTGTTATTGTACTTTCTCTTTGCTTTTGCAGAAATGACTAACTTGCAATATTCCTACAAGTCATAACGGGAGGCAGGCATAGTTTTTCTCAGGTGTAAAATGGAATGCAACAATATGCAGTGGGATCCTAAACTTGCTTACTCAGAAATAAATCCCACCAAGATCAATGGGACTTATTCCTTAAGCAAGCTAACACTGCAGCCTTATGGCTGCAAACCTCTGTGTTTAAACCCCAATTGGTATTTAATACTGAATTTTAAATTGTTGTAACTCGCCCTGGGACCCACTGGTGAAGGGAAGGTAATAAATTTAATAAAATAACAACAAAAACAATATATCTGCATAGACCAGGCAGCCCATGTTTTTGGAGTACAACTCCCACCATCTCTGACTGCTGGCCATGCTGGATGGGCTGATGAGAGTTGGGCACACGTAACCTCTGAAGGCATTCCACTGGCTACACTAATGCGCGTAAGAGCGTGCTTGTGTAGGGCGCTGTTGTTTGATGCTAAGGAGCAAAGAGGACCTGCAGGTCAGCAATGCAGAACTGAACTGCAAAGCCATTATCCATAGGGCTAGTCCAGTTACAGTGATTTCTATGGCCAGTACCCATACAGCATTGGCCCAGCTGTAAAGACCACTCACGTCTGTATAGCAAGAGAAGGTGATAGTAAATAAACCTGTCCAGTCTTGACTAGCTAGCAAAAAGTGTATTTCACACACAGCCCATTTCAATTCCCAGGGTTTCTTGTGGAAAACCTGAGAATTAGAGCAGTTTATGCTTATAACACAAATGGATTTGAAATGCCAGGCTCACCTCATGTACCATAGAGCGGGTTTAGAATAAAAAAAAGTCTACAATAGCTGAGTATACGCAAATTTGTGTTTTCTCTCTTTTTTCTTTTGGAATGAAGGGTGGTCTGCTACAATAGACCAAATGCCCCATTGCCCAGAGAACTTCTTCACTCAAGTTTTTTTATCCCTAAAAATGGGTTTGGGGGAGGGGTGGAAACAGACCCCCCCCCCAAAAAAATGCAAGAACGGGGCTCCACAGAACTGGGGATTTTCATGGAGGCTCTGTCTCATAATTTATGCTGCTCTTTCACAACATGAACACTCCAGGTAATATGCACTAGAGAAGAGTTAGGTGCCTATTGTTCTCCATGGGCCTAATTCTGTTGGATTGTGGAGGAGTTCTATGTACAGCAAAACCAGGAAGGCAAACAAACCCACCCTTATTAATCTGTCGTTATGTTTGTTTCACATTTTACAGTGTGTTTCTAAAACTCTGCAAGAAGAGGAATAGACCAGGGGTTTAAAAAACTAAGGGAGAACACCATTAATGTGTTTGTGTTCAAGGACTAGAAGGCTTTAACGAAAAACAACAACTCGGTTTTTTATTCCATTTCCAATATTGTAACAGATTTCAGAAGGAATGTGCCAGCGTGGACTGGCTTTATATTTTATTCCTTTTTTCATTTCCCGTGAACTCTCTGCTCCTAAGGCTGCAACCTTCTTTGCCTCTAATCCCCATTCTCTAAAATTTTAAAACTGGAGGTAAAACAGGTCAGCAAATTACATTTCGATTACATGAGGGCATCATATTTTATGGAACTGACTTCAAGAAGAAGAAAAGCAGACCTTATAATCAAAACCAAACATTGTGGCTATTTTGTGGCTGTCCTCCTAAGTAGGTCACATTGTTGCTGGTCACAGTTGTGGAATTTACCTCAAAACAGCTGTTGTTAATTGTTAAGATATACAGTATTCTCTTTCGTGCACATTTGTCAAAACAGTCCATAACAGATATACAAGCTCCGGTCTTAAGAAAACTGTGAGAGAGTCAAAAAAGATCCATAAAATATGGCTGTTGGAAATGAAGAACCTCTCTCTGATTTTCATGTCTCAGTCATTTACTTTAATTTCTACAGCATAGTAAGGTTGGGTGGAAAGTTTTCTTGGATAGAAACTGCCATGCAAACTACCATGGCATTTTTATATCCTTTGATAAATTGTTCAGGTTTCCCTCACCAAATTCTCCTTGATAAGTTGCAATTTATTTAAATTAACATTTATTTTTAAATCTAGGTGGCGAACCACCACCATATAGTTTGAAGTCTTTTGAATTTCAGTTGTACATGAGAACTCTGTAACATGTACCTGAGAGCTTAGTTGTGTTACTTCTGACTTCCTCTCTGCTCTCTTAGTTGCAAAAGAAGATCCCACATAGCATGGGTTTTTGTTGGGGGGGGGGGTGTTGTTTGAGAAACCCAACTCCAAGGGGCCCAAAGACACATGAAAGGACACATGCAGGTTTTTGAACCAATGCCAGTGGGTACATAACTGTGCACAAAATGATGCTTACATGCAGCAAAACGTTAAACCGGGATCAGCATCATAATGTTTTCTTTCATCTGCCCATCCTGCTGAATTCTGGTCTAATAGTTTTCCAAATGCCACGGCAGCATCAGCCAAGCAGAGGTTCTAGTTGGATAAATGTTATTTCTTTGCGTTTTTAGATACAAGCGTTGTTTTATTCAGCTGCTTCATTTGACAAATGCCTACCAGTTTGTAACATTTGTTTCATTTCAACAAATTTATTTAGGGGCATTCTGCAGAGCATTGATATATTTAATATATAGCTCTGAAATGTGCTTTGTTCTATTATATATGCAGTATTTATGCTGGCAGTCTCCTACTAAACTATTAACAAAAATTGTGTACTCTTGACTCATCATGTTTGCACTGTGTTTAACACTCAGAATATTTTTACTCCTGAAGTCTTAAGTGTTCTTTAGCTAACTTCCATTGGATGAAGTTGATGTTTTCTACTTTATTTAAATTTGCCTTTCATTGCACTTCCATTGGAGTTTTAGTTTTCTTACTGAATAAGAGGCAATAATGGTTCCTTTACAATTTCCACCAGTGCTTACCCATTATCTGTTTTATTTTATCTTTTATAACAAACTGTATTTCTCTTCCTGAAAGAGCATTGCTATACATAAACCATTGTTAACACAGGTTGTTGGTGCAGTACTGAAGACGGATGAACTTTCGTCATTTCCAAATTATAACCACTAGAATCTCCTTAAAGCAGAAGTTTTTAGAGATTATAATTTTGAAATGACAGAAGCACTTTTATTAGTTTTCCCTGCCTCCCTGAAGGAGTTGGTGGTGCCAGTTTTCTCTGTTGATTTTCTTCCCTTACTCAGCAAGTTGCTAGATAACATTGAGTATTTAGACCTACGGTATTCTAATCTGACTTTCAGACTCGTTTTAGAACAGAAGCCACTTTGGTTGTTCTAGCTGACAACTTTCACTGGGAGACAGGTAAAGCATGCCCTGTTAACTTGTGCTTTTTATAATTAAGTTTTGGTGGTTAAATTTAATTTATTGAAGGATTTGGCTTGGCTTAACAATACAGTCATACCTTGGTTTTTGAACAGCTTAGTTCTCAAATGTTTTGGCTCCCAAACACCACAAACATGGAAGTGACTGTTCCAGTTTGCAAACTATTTGTGGAAGCTGAACATCCAACAACATCCAATTGGCTTCAGAAGCTGCACTTTGGTTTCCGAATGTTTTGGAAGTTGAACGGACCTCTGGAACGGATTCCGTTTGACTTCCAAGGTAGGACTGTACTGCTCACTTGGTCTGATCTGCAAATATGGTTTATTGCATGCTGATATATTTAATTGCTGCTTTTTATTTATTTGTATATTGGTATGCTCTTATATAAAGAGCGTTTTTAAAATTTGTAATGCTCTAATGGAATTTTGTTGGGGTGTTAGGGGAGGGGCAGTATCTCTGGTGAGGGACATCGCATGCTCTTTCTGGGTGCCTTATCCACCAGGCAGACATAGCATCATATTGTGTAAGGCTGAGCAAGCATCACTGCTGGTGATCATCACTGGCCACCTGCAGTTGAGACACACAGTCAGAAGGTTCACATATCACAGCTCTTTTGAGATCTTTCACACTTGGACAGGGGATGACACTTTTGAATGATCCCCCATTTGAATAACCAGGAGAGCATTCACACGTGCGAAGTGCGATGCACAGGTCAACCTATACACAGAATTCATCTCATGAAGCTTGGTTTGGAGCATCTATGAAATCTCAAATCTTCAAATGAACAACAACAATGGGTTGATATGGCATTATTTAAGGCTTATGGGGGGGATCTGATGCTGAGAGACATCTGGTTCTTTTTTATGCTCTTTGTATTTTTAAATGGCTACAATAACTTAATCCAGCCCTTCTGTCTGTTTATATATTTTGCATTCCTTATTTCTAGGGCAAAGTATTACTAAATATGTAGAGCTTGTGTAAAATTTTGCATATTCAATGAGTGGAAACCTTTGCTGAAAAGCAATACAAATCACACAGCAATAACTTGCACAGTCTCTTGCCCACCAAGTCTCAGAAGTATTGCTGACCTGTTGCTTCTTGGGTAGCTGAGGGAATGCAAGACTTTCTAAAGCCTTAAAAGTCGGGGGGGGGGCTTTTTTGCATAGCTCCATCTGGTATGGAAGATTTGAAAGAAAATGTACAAGGAGAACTCAAAGAGCACATGGAAAACTACTGTTTTCAATGCTAGTACAAGTACAACCAAATACTTTTGGGCTCAGCAACATTTCAACCCAAAATAGGGCGGAAATAGGCATAA
The DNA here is from genome assembly GCF_964188315.1 of Podarcis muralis. Classification (NCBI taxonomy): domain Eukaryota; kingdom Metazoa; phylum Chordata; class Lepidosauria; order Squamata; family Lacertidae; genus Podarcis; species Podarcis muralis. The sequence goes on from NC_135666.1 coordinate 59,381,573, forward strand.
TTAGGGGAAAGCCCATTACTCGGAGCTCTATGGCATATAAATATTGTTCAGGATTATAAATTACTCATTAAAGGCATAAATTAAGAAATGTATGTGCCCATCCTATTGTAATACTGTGATGAGTCACCCTTCTCTAACGTGTGACCCACCCTTTCCCACTCAAACCTAATGTGGCAAATCTGAGCTTCCATTATCGGAATAGGAATGAAAAGATGAAATTGGTTTGTTGCTGTTCAATATTCCCCACAAGATTTCCGTGGAACTGTAGAGTTGGAAGGGACCCCAAAGGTCTTCTAGTCCAACCCTATGCAATGCAGGAATCTCAACTAAAGCACCCATGACAGATAGTCATCCAACATCTGCTTAAAAACCTTCAGTGAAGGAGAGTCCACCACTTTCCAAGGAAGTCCGTTCCACTGTCCTTCCTGATGTTTAGTCAGAATCTCCTTTCTTGAAACTTAAAGCCAATGTTTGGGCCTACCCTCCGGAGCAGGAAAAATAAGCTTGTTCCATCTTCCATGTGACAGTCCTTTAGCTCCTAGATAGATGGTTCCCTTGTTGCTTTTTCCACCTTCTGGGAAATGAAACTGACATTTATTAAGCCAATACATTGCCCAATTAAGTGTGGATCTGCACCCTTTGGTATGGTTGCCAAATCAGATTCAGAGGGCTGACGTATTTTTAAGGACTGCATAGAAGAGAATTTTGCCAGTATGGCTTACTGCATCACTGTAGCAATGGGGTGCAGAAAGGTCTATTTGGTAAAACTCTGATATTTTTAATGCAACATTTATAGTTACAGAAGTCCTTGTGCCATCCACACCTCAAGAAGTTAGAAATTGATGCAATTCATTAAAAATGGCCCAATTTCCTATCAGCTTTCCTATACATGCACAGTATACTAACACATGATGGGGTCTCTCTCTGTGAGTGTCCAACTCCCACAGTCCTTTTTATAGTTGGGACAATTTGATTTTTTGGTATCATTTTGAATCTTGTTCCAACTATGTATTGCTATACATTGTGCATATAGATCAAATGACAATTAAAAAACCACAGTTACTGAAAGAATTCATCTGGTAATATGGTCATTTTATTTTATTTTTGTAGTTTTTCACATTTAGGAACAACTGAGTTATCCATGAGCAACACCTTGTGTGCTAAACCCATTTACTTGAGAGTAAGTCCCATTGGTTTCACTGGGATTCCAGTGAAGGGCATAAGCCTGAGAAACATAGCAAAGGACTTGGGCCTATGCTCTTGCAATAGGAAGCTGCCCCTCAGCTTCATGGTTTTCTAGAATAAAAATATCCAAGAAAGGTAAACTAATTTCTTCATGTAAATCGAGTCACTCTCAAAATCACAAGTCAATTGTAGCAATGCCCCTCTTATAAACAGCAGATTAGGGAAGGAAAGCAAACCAAGTTGGTCTTTCTTTCCCTGCATCCAACCCCTTCAGGAGCGAGTGTTCTAGTTCTTCCTCCTGCTGTTTAAACTTGCCTCAACCTCTTGGCCCCCAACTGCTTAATCTCTTCCCAACTTTGTTTAGCTTAATCTGAGCCAAGAAGCAAAGTGAAAGAAACTAGATCTTGCAAAAATCAGCCTGCAATTAACAAGACCTTATTAATGCCACATTTCTGCTCAGGTAGCCCAAAATGGGTCAAGATGTAAGAAAAAGGTGACTCGTGCAAAATCTTAGCTCACACTGCCTGTGCAATATGCGAAGGGGATGTGTGTGAATTTCACCTGCACTGACACACATGACACAAGCATGTGGAAATCCTTCACTTTTCAGATAGAAAGAATGAAGACACACAAATCATCCATTCATCCAACAAATCAATAAATCTGACATCAGGAATCACAAGACAGAGAAGCCAGTAGGAGAACACTTCAGTCTCCCAGGACATTAAATACAGGATCTCAAAGGAGCTGTCTTATTACAAAAGAATTTCAGAAATAGACTTGAAAGAGAAGTTGCTGAATTACAACTTATTACTAAACTGAAAACTATGGAGAGACCTGGCCTGAACAGAGATATTGGATTCTTGTCTCATTACATATGCTAAAGCTATTTTTGGTCATCTGCATACTATCCCTTGCTTTTTCCTGTAGGACTAATATGCATTACCACACCCACTGAGTCAATCACCCATCTCCTACTATCCTCCTGAGAAAAACCCCACCCACCCTCCCACTATATATAAGGGTCTGGTGACTTCTGTTTCAGAGTATCTGAAGAAGTGTGCATGCACACGAAAGCTTATACCTAGAACAAACTTAGTTGGTCTCTAAGGTGCCACTGGACCATTCATTCGTTCGTTCATTCATTCATTCATTCATTCATTCATTTTGACTGCGTCAGACCAACACAGCTACCTACCTGAATCAAAACATGAGGATCATGCATAAAGATTGTAACTTAACAATATTAAATGAGCATATGGTCAAGTACAGGACATATTTAGATTAACCATAATCTATGGATGGTTATCTACGGATGGTTATTGAATCTATCTTAACCAGATTCTACGGATGGTTACTGAATCTATCTTAACCAGATTCCACCACATATTATGCTGTACCATATTACCAGAAAAGATTCCAAACTGAAATAATTTTGGGGCTGAATTTCAGAACAGCCCTTTTGGAATTTCCTCCAAGGAAACTAAAGAGCAAAAGAATTGGAAAGAGCGGTTTATTTATTCCACCCTATTTTTAAAATTTGTTATGAAATTGTGCAATAGAACAATTTAAAACAAGAGGGATACGTTACATACACACACACACACACACACACACACACACGGTTTAGCTCTATGTGATAACCAGGCCATTGCAACAGGTGATTTTAGCGGGTTTTGCAGATCAAGTCTAACCTTTCAAATCCAGCAGCCTCCCCACATCCTTATATTTCACCAAAACTACGACCTCCAAAGCAGTTCGTAAGCGGTACATGCTGTTGAACTGAGGGCCACATGCATCCGTGCAAACATAACCAGAAATGTGTTGCACAACTAGAATGCTCTTCAAAAGTTGTGCCCAAAGCATTTTATGTTGTGCCCAAACACCTATGCTTGCTGTGGGTCTTTTGTTTTTCTGGAAAGCTGTGCTATACTAAATGCACCTCAGAAATCAGCTTTTCAAAACTGCAACTTCATTTAGAAATTTTATTTTAATTTCCTTTTGATGGGACACGATAAACAGTGGTTAATAAAAGTATCTAAAACACCAAACAAGGCGTTTCACTCTTGCGCGATTTATATACATCAATCATCCCTGTATGTTGTCAGCCCTTACCTTATTGCACTTGCAGATAAATGGCCGTAGGAACCACTTGCTGAAGAACTGCTACGGGAATTGTTGAGAATTGTGACCAAGGAGTTTGGAGATGTCCGGATCATGGTCTGAAGGTCAAAGCTATGATCAGACAGAGGCGATAGGGACAGTGTTCGCTTTCGGCTTGGTCTAGATGGCAGCCTGGGACTTGGAAACCTGGCGCCTGTTATGTAAACAAAAACAATTATCTACCCAAGTACCCGAGCCTCTTTATTTATTACTACTGGCTATGGATATAAAGAGTCGCCACAGCAGTACGACGTGCTTTTGACAAGCCCACTCTTTCCACTTATGATCTACTGGCTACGATTTAAGAAAATTAGGAAGAAAAATTTATCTTTCCATTGCTTACCTCAGGGGAGCTCTGTTTATTAATGTGCAAGCAAAATGATAAATTGCTAAACAAAAGGAAAAGACTTTTATGTGTTATCCTTCTCATTTCTGGTGATTTATGAATCTGATGGCTGCTTAGACATTCACATCATTAATTCACTAGAAGCAAGGAGACGGAGTGGTTCAAATCTGAGCTACCGGCGAACCCAAAGCCCTACCACATTAATGAAAAAAGCCAACAAGGACTTCTAAAACACAAATGGAGATCAAGATTCTGTTTTCAGTTTGTTCATAATTTCTGTTCGAACAATGCTGAATTCAAGATAAGCGTGAATAAAATAATATCGTTTTGAAAGCATTTAGGACATATCTATCTCACCTTTGCTCCCAGGAGCTCACAGTGGTTTTAAGTGATTTTCCCAAAGCCATGGCCAAGCCCAAACAGACAGACTGTGGACCTTTTTCAGCCCAAGGGCATGGGCAGTTTTCCAGGCACCACATAGCAGGGATGGAAACAGTCACAGCAAGCAAAGCAATGGGTGTGTTTGCTTCATTCCAGCCACACAAAAGCCAGAAGACCATTCCTTGCCCGGCTCCCCCCTCATCCCCATCTAGGCTCCTGCATTATCTCAGTCCAGGGACACATTCCAGTCAGGCAGAATCACTCAGAGAGGGAGCAGAGTAGGGCTGGTGACAAGGCATGACCTATGGCAAGTCCTGGGAGTCTAACAGAGTCTCCTGGAGGGGCACATTCACCGCCCCAGATCTGGTATTTTGTAGCCCTGCTTTAAACACTATTTTCAAACCAGCTCTTTCATTGATTGTGAACAGCTCTTTCACTATTTATTCACGTGACTGGGCTTATCAGCTGCAAGGCTTCATTACACAATTTTTAAAATACCTCTGGTATTTTATTATCCACCATTTGAAAAGTGGATATGAAAGTATTTTGCAGGTTTTTAAAATTAAAGCTTGGAAGTTCTCAGAGCAACTACAGTGGAATTCCCTTTCCACTAATAAATGCAGGTTATGATCCAGCCAAGGGATTTTATGTTCAGTTTGGTGGGGAAGATTAAAGGATGCGGTTAACCCTTGAGGGTCTGCATTTACATTTGGCTGACACGCCCAAAGTGGCATATCTATTCTACCAACCACCTTGGTAATCCTTTTCATTCAAGGGATTCAAAATCCCCACTTTAATGTTCTACTTTTTCCACTCTTCACTAGTATTTCTACTAATACTACTCCTCTCCTTACCTCAAGAAAAGAAGACTAGTCCTATTGGTTGGAACACATAACGCCCCCCCCCCCCCCGCCCAGTATGCTGCCTCTAATGATGTCTGGACCAAGAAGACTGTGGGGCGGGCGATTGCATAAACATGACAGAGCACCAACAAAGTGCTGAGTCTCCTGATCTCCCCCTGCTGTGCATTTGTTCAAAGTCTTAAACTTGGTATTTGAATGCTTGCTTTATTGCTTCTATCACTACATGATCTGATCTCTAGTTACGTTCCCATCTGCGCTTCATTTTGGGGCTCTCTTTGGCCGTAACCCCACAGATAAGACTGCCAGCAAGAGTGTCAGTTATCTGCCATCTGGACTGTGGTTCTCTTCTTGCTTCTTCTACATCTGTATAACCAGCAGGCCTCCATGTTGTTCCAATCTTGCTCCGGATACCGCGTTGACAAGTCAGCATTTAAAAGTGAATGTAAAGATTTTTTTATTCCTCAGGCTCCTTATAATTTAACCTTTTTCATCTCTATTTTACAGGCCTGGCGGTTACTGTGTGCCTGCCTGCTACTTCAATTCAATACAGCGCTTTGATACTTGAGAATGGCAGTGTTTTTTATTTGCCTTGGATTTTAAAAGTTATTAAAGCTTACAACTAAAGGCCATCTAATTAAGGACACAAAGAAGTGCAGAAGTGACATTTATATAGTTTCTTTTTAATTAGTCAACAAACGAGGAAGACCAACACCGCCAACACCGCCATGCAGCGCCAGCGAGAGCAACAGTCTCTAGCGAGCACCCAGTGGCAGCAGGGTGATCATGTCTGATGCCAATTTATTTAATGCATTTACATCCCACCCTTCCTTCAAGGGACCCAAGGGGGGCACACAGTCCCCCCCTTTTTATCCTCACAATAACCCTGAGAGGTAGGTTAGGCTGAGAGTGAGTGACTGCCCAGTGAGCTTCATGGCTGAGTGGGGATTCGAACCCTGCTCTCCCAGGTCATAGTCTGACATTCTCTAAACCACTAGACTACACTGGCTCCCTATTTCACTGAACACCATAAGTTCAGGGCTCTGAGCATTCTTAGGGGTGACGCTGCGTTTTGTTTCAATCAGGTATGTATCATTTTGGAATGGTATTAAAACAGAAATCGGAAGGGTGTGTGTGTTTAAAATGCCATAGTTCATTTAAGCATATTGACCTGAACCCTAAAATGAATGCTTCCTATTGTGAATATAACTAGATGAGTTCCATGTGAACTAGGAAGCATTTGTAAGGGACCTTTGACTTCTGGGTTAGGAGCTGCACCAAGCATCTGGGGTAAACCTCTCACAAAATAACAATTTTCTTGATAAAAAGTTGGAGAGATTGATCTGTTCCATCCTAGGCATGAAGGCCACTGCTGCTGGCATTATTCTTCCTTACAGCATGGCTTATAAGGCTGGAAATGAACTGGGGCCAACCAAAAATTCATCAGTGGTCCTAGCATGCTCAGCGGGAACACTACACATGCAGAAGCACGCAAGACTATATAAATTTAAAGATTTGGGATTTTTTTATTTAAAAAACACACCTAGCCGAAGAAGCCACATTGAGGTCCAAGGACTTAAGGAATGGCCGTGGCTGTTGAACCGAGAAAGACAGAGATGTTCTAAAGGAATCATAAACCAGGTAAATTTTAACTATACAACTGAGAACAGCTAAGATACAGAATGATACGGGATTAGTTTGGGGGGCAGAATGGAAAATGGGGGGGGGGGGGTGGCAGGAAGAATGGAAATGGGCCTGCTCAAGCTCCTAACAGATTATACTATGTGTTCATGGTTGGTGGACCATAAGATGATTATATTGGAATTGATTATACAAAAGTATGCTGAACTTAAATGTTTGGTGGAAGTGCGTCACAAGGTTAAAAAACTCACCCACCCCCAGCACTATATAGCAACATACACCCTTAAAGCAACAAACACCCTTAAACACCTTACTGTATTGATATAAAATGCTGATGTTCTGGGCTGAAACGCTAGAAATAACACTGCAACTTTTTGTTGCAGGTACCACTTTTTACTATTACTGGTAACAAAGTACAAGGCACTACACCAACTGTCTTCCATTGCCATCTGATTTTCCCTCTACCTTCCCTTCCCTCGGCCTCTGCATCCATCTTTGCTGTTGTTTCAGACCCCGACCTCAGACCTATGCCTCCTCCTCTTCTTATTCAGAGGCTATTAAGAAGGGTAAGTTGATGGTTGGCTGGGTTAATGCCAGCCAAAATTTCTGTCTTTGTCATTATCTGCCTTTGCTTCACCTTTCTTTATCTTTACACACTTTTCCTGCTATACAGCGGTACCTCGGGTTACATATGCTTCAGGTTACAGACTCCGCTAACCCAGAAATAGTACCTCGGGTTCAGAACTTTGCTTCAGGATAAGAACAGAAATTGTGCTCCGGCGGCGCGGTGGCAGCAGGAGGCCCCATTAGCTAAAGTGGTGCTTCAGGTTAAGAGCAGTTTCAGGTTAAGAACGGACCTCCAGAACGAATTAAGTACTTAACCCGAGGTACCACTGTAGTAGGAAAGGAAACTTTTCCCTGGCAGCAAGAGCTCAAATTTTCAGCATGCAAAGAGTTAAGGTGGCAGTGGATAGCTGAGGACAGTGTCCTGGCCGATGGTGTTGCAAAATAAACTTCTTGTTCCCTGTGGTGTTGTCCCTTAATGGTGTTCCAAGAAGACTGTGGATCTGGAGGAAGCTGGGGCTTCACCCTTCCCACTTTCCTGCCCCTCTCAGATTTCTTCCAGTTATCTTTCCTGTCCACAATGATGAAGCAGCTCAGGACAGACAGATTTATGTATGGGCACCTGGAACATTCTTAAAGAAGATTACTAATACTAATTTACGTATCTGCAGCATCAAAAAGAGACCAGTCCCTGCCACGCGGCACTCACAATCCTAATTTTGGTGATCAACAGGGGTTATCCAAGATCAGCAGGGAGTATCCAAGAGGCTGGCTCACAGTAATCTGAAAACATATAATTAGGAAAACTACCAAATGCAATTTTTCTTGACAAAATGAAGCAGAATGCATCTGACTTGTAAGACAGCACTGCACAGCACTGATTGTAGAACTTAGCTATGAAATGCAAACATGGGCATTCTCGTTGCTGTTTTTAGCATCTTAATCTTGGCTTCTTGCTAATTGTTTTGTTTTTCCTTTTCTCATCTAAAATTCTGACAAGGAAGAAAGGAGTTTCTTTGGCATGATGAATGGTAGGACATTCAGATTCCTATTTAATGACAATTAATTTACTGTACACCCATGCAAGTTAAGATAGTTTTAATTAGTTTTTACAAAGTAAAAGGCTAGCTTCATCCTCTGTTTAGATAAAAGAACCTATTGCCTGACTAAACAAATTCTCATCAAATAGGGAAGGTGAGGCTATATGACCTTCCCACGATTCACTCTTAATTTAATTCAATATTTACAGTTTAAAAACAAGCAATTTGCATAATGCTGCTGTGCATTTGTGTACGTTTTTAATACAGGAAACAGTCGTTAATAACAATATAAAGAGTTGATGCTGTAATGAAGCTCAAGTAAATGGTATCGCCTTAAGAAGCATCCCAAACTAAAGTCTACACTCAGCGAAAAGAGAGGGAGAAGGAGGAAAGCACTGCACACAGACCTCCCTGCCTGGCCCAGTTCTTACCACTAGGCTCTCTGACAGCAGTCACTCATCGCTCTGCTGCAGAAGGAGGGGGAAAAGAAGTCGTCTTGAGTCATATGCACGTACAGGCACACAGGTGTATAGGGAAGTCCATCCAGTTATAAAAAGTGCTCCTTAACATGATATTTCAAATGATGTCTTCAGGAGCTGCAACTTGTACATGTACAGATGCTTGAAAGAGAGAAGCTAAGGGGCCTGGACATCCCCTTTGCGCAGAGTTCCTGTACATAAGACTGCCCTCCCTCACACACAGACCTTTTGAACATGTCCCCTGCCCTGGGTGCAGCATGGGAATTAAGACATTTGTCCTGCTGTAACGGATAGGAGGAGGGTACATTAGCATCTTTGAAATGCACACATACAGAGACGCCCCTTTATTGACGCGGAGAGGGATTGGGCAATACGCATGGGTCTTCAAATCAGACTCCCTAACATGCGTGGATTCGATTCCTAATGACAGCTTGATAAGCACAAGAGACCAAAACCATATTCAGGCAATCCAAATCCCTCATGCAGTGAAGGAGAGCAAGGATGCGCAGGCTAGCTCTGCTTCCTCCCTGTCCCTCTCCCTTCCATGAGCTAGAGGGATCAGTTCAGCAGCAGGGAACCTTTCCTACTCAAGTAGCTCCCATGCACAATTAAGATGCTCCAGGGTCCTAACACCCTGGGAAGCTGCACAGGTAGAGCAGGGTCCCTGCTTTAGAAGTTATACTCCAACTCATAAACCTAAGAAGGCCAAAATGGCCCATCCAGCCCAGCATCTTCTTCTCACTGTGGCCAACCAGACCCCTGTGGGAAGCAGCAAGCTTCTGGTTGTCCCTGTGGATTCACTTAGAAGGCACCAAGGGCTAAGTCTATTCAGTGCCCGCAACAGTCGCCTTGGTAGGTGCCACCCCAGCTGTCACTGACACTTGGCTAATGAAACATAGCAAACAAAGCAAACTAACTACCCAGAAGCCATTAACATGAATTGTATTGAATCTGGATGTAATCCCAGTCCTTCCTTCCTTCCTTCCTTCCTTCCTTCCTTCCTTCCTTCCTTATGGCATTTGTATGCCGTTTTTCTGAAGCTCAAAGCAGTTTTCTCAGAACTGAAACAGTATTTTCAAGCAATATAAAATATGTAATACACAAGAACTTATTGTTATTAGGCACAGATGAGCTCCTGGCTTGTGTATCTCCTCCTTTGCCTTCCCTTGGAGCACACATGCCTTCAAGTAGCCCTTTGAAAGGTGTGGGAGGGGCTGGAATCTCTCATTATACTGACATATATATAACAAAACCATCTGCAATGCAGACCGATAGTAGCAACGCAGACTCCCCTACCATCTCCCAAATCCTACAAAGTGGTTTTCTGTGAATCTCAGCAATACCCATATATTATAGTTGGTTTATCTTTGTATGAACTTGTCTAGTACCACTTCCTTCAAAATAAGGTTTAAGTATCGTATTCATCACCAGCCATTAGCAGCAAAGCAATTATAACTAAATATAAACAGACCAAATTATACTTGGATCTTCTCCATGGACTGAATGAAACAGTGTTACTTTCAGTTCCAAAAACATATCTAATTCACGTGTGTCTTCTTTTAGCTCCGTAACGGTTTTGGTGATACCTGGGTCAGTCTTCAGTGGCAACTCTAAAGATGAGCCAGCTCTTATGGCAGCAGAATGCCCATATTGTTTCTCAACCCTTTCCAACTCCAGGAGTTGAGAGCAATTACCGTATTTTTCGCTCTATAACACGCACCCGACCATAACACGCACGTAGTTTTTAGAGGAGGAAAATCCGTAGGCATGCCACCCGTAGGCATTTCCTCCATAACACGCACAGACATTTCCCCTTACTTTCTAGGAGGAAAAAAGTGAGTGTTATGGTGCAAAAAATACGGTACATTGCAAGGATATGCCTAAGATGTCGTAAGTATACATGTAAAAATGTGTGACAGTGACATGGACCCTTCAGAGAGCAGAAATGGCTGTAACTCTCTGTACAAACTCAATAGCAAGTCCACTGGTCTATCTGTGCTAGCTTCTATGCAACTTTAAAAATAATGTTTACAAGGAAAATGAATAACGGCACAAATAACAACTATTTAAATGCTACAAAATTGCCTTTGGGGAAAATTCACTTTAAGTCAGTAAAAAATGAATTTGGCAAACAGCAAACTGAACGTTTTGTATTTTCCAATCGAGCCACAGATAAAAATGGCTTCTTGTGGATTTCCCTTTTCAAGACTTTGCCAAATCTATCTCTTTACTTCTGAAGGGTCACAATTCTACATAGAGCAAACCTTTTCACATGAGAGTAAGATCAAGAATGTTTTGGAGCTCTTTTATGATTCCAGGAATGGCTCTACCCACCTACGGTAGCAGGTGGTGGGAGGTATAGTGCTGCACTGAGCTGCTGAAGAACATATCTTTTTGTGTGATATGGCCTTCCCAGCACCCCGTCTGATAACCTGGGGCCCTCAGGTGTGGTGAAGGATGCAGTCCCCTCACCAGTGCTGAAGTAAGATTCCGCTGCCAGTCCTGTACATGGAATGGGAGAGCTGTCATCTTGTGCTCTGCTTTAGGCAGAAAAATGTCTTAGGCCAGCACTAGCTGTTGCAGACAAACATCTCCATGTACACCCAGGTGTGGGTGTTTCTGTCTGTAAAAGCTCCCCACCCTCTGTTGTCTTCTTCAGCAGCAGTGCCTGCGGTGGGGTGGAGCCACAGAACCACCCTCCTGACATTGGTGTAGATGTTGCTTATCTGGAGGTGGTAGCAACAGGGCAGTTGCAAGTTTGGGGTCACGTGGGTGCCCCACTGTGGTCACCAGTTCACCCACAAAGCCCCACACTGGTCACTGCCCTGCCACACCCCAGCCACGTCTAAGGAAGCAGGCAAAGCCAATGTCAGGAGGGAGGCTCTGTCCTAACACACATGCCACTGTTGGGACTTCTCCTCTGCAAAAATTCAAAATGTAAGTTCTTCTGAGACTGACTTCCCCCCTTTTTTCCTGGGGGAGGGGCTCACCATTCATGAAACCTTGTAGAGTGCCATTTACATTACTTAATGTAATAGTATTGATAGTGTCTCAGATTCAGGGGCCAAGAGAAAGGAAAGTGGGAAGAATCAGAGCAGGCATGTGATGAGAGGTCTCTCACTGGTTATTTTGGATCACAGACTAATATGCTGCCACTACGAATTAAAATAGTGAAGTCACCCCAAAATTGCTTTCTGTTTAAACCTCCAGACCAGGAATTTTCAGCCTTTTCAGATCCAGAGCCCCCACGGGCCTTTGGGGGCTCATTTCTTAACCTATTACCATGTATTTTGCATAGCAGAAGAGCTCCCATGGTCTCAAACCACCAGTTGAAGGCCAGTACTCTGAGACAATACTAACAGGTCTCGTGTCTCCACTGACAACAGCTCCATCCCATGGTTCAAATTATTTGCTGATCCGGCGTTTTCACCGAGTTCATAATTTTCAATTCACCTCTTTGGTAGCAACATCACTTACTATCCATAGCATGGAGATATTCCATATGAAGAGCGCTGGCTCCTGCCGTGGCAGCTGATGGGAGGATGTCGGCATATGGGCTGCGCTGCCCTGCCAGGAGAGCCATCTGGTGGTAATATTCAGCGGGACTAACTCCAGCGTGCGGAACTAAAAACAGGACATAAAAAGCTTCATTAAATGACATGTGGCAAACAGGATGCAGAGTTTCATTTTCTTCTTTCTCTTGCCTATAATGATAGCAATTTGTGTGGTCCCCCCCCCCCCCTTTTAATATCATGCAAGCTGTGATAAGGTATTTGTTTTCAAAACACCCTGCAAAGTGGTAATGTGAAGAATTCACCAATATGTTTGCTGGCACATAGTCAGGTTGGGATCCAAAGCAGGTTAGTGGCTGTATATATTTATATTTCTCCCACCCTTTTTTCCTGGCAGGGACTCAAAGTGGCTTAGTGATAAAATAAGAATAGCTAAAAACATTGAAAAATCATTAAAAAGCAATTAAACATTAAAAGAATTAAAACTTACAAAAAGCATACACTCACAACAAAAACAGCACGGCACTAGCCCCCTCATTAAAAGCAGTCAGTTCCCAAAAGCCCGTTGGCAGAAGGACAACAAGGAGGGAGCCAGTCTAGCCTCTCTAGGGTAGGAGAGAGTTCCAGGTCCTTTTGGCATTTAGGTCCTTTTGAAATCTATTTGAAAAGTTAGCTGTGTCTAATTCGTTTCCCACTGATTTCAGAAGGACCTAAGTGGATCTTGCTCTGGATCAAACACAGTAATTTTATTGCTATGTGCATTTGTAAAATGAATTTCAATGGAGTGAATAGCAGAAGTGGGAACGAATGTCCTTCAGCTTGTTACTGAAAAGTTGGAATAGCAAGTTTCAGCCTGGCTGGGCAGCAGCAAAAGGTACCACTGGCATCTGCAGCCTTGCCGCTCATCCAAGCTAGGTCAGAAGGTCAGGCAAATCCCAAACAGACTCAATACTAGCCTGGATCTGGTGTGGTGATCATGCCCAATGTCCTCACCTGACGACTCAGGGGCCAACTTGGGATCCAGTGAAACCCAGGCTGGCTCAGTCCTTCCCTCTTCTGCTCCATTTGGAGACTTCCCATAGGCCACTATTGGTGGGAGTCCCACTAGCAGACACTTCCACACACCTGTACCTTTGGTGCTGGAGGAGTGGTGCTGGCACCAATCGGGAGGCAGAGAATGCTGGAGCTGTTGAAACCTCAAGTGCCACATGCACAATGAATCGGGGTTTCAGCTTCCTGCCTTAGGCACAAACTAAGGTGGCCTACTAAAGATGTCAAAAAGGATACCACTTACAAGAAAGAAGATGTCTGGAAAGAATGGAGCTGAGCGAAAAGGAGTTTCTGAGCAGGAGGCTAAAGAGGCAAACCTCAGGGCAATTTTAAATGTGGCTTGTCTCTTTAGGAATCAGAACCTGTTCAACAAAAAGAGCAAGCGACGTTCCGAGTGTGTGCACAGTTCTTCCTCATACACAGCCCTTCTTTGGACCCCAGCCTACGTCATTGTGAGATTATGCCTTAACATTATGAAAGTAAATCTATTCAAAATCCAGTTTTCAGAACTTTATACTTCTTGGGAATGAAAAGCAAACTAAGAATGTTTAATGTATTTTTGAATTACTAGTTGGATTTTCAGCATAAAACCCTTCTTATACCACTTCACCATCCATAAAATGTTGGAGAAAAACAGTGGGGCAAAAATCCTTCCAGGAAATCATTGATTTTAAAGTTTTACAGTATTAGACAACAGCAGTATCTTTCCAGACACACTTAAAATACTTCCTGAGCTTTCTGACATAAGTGTCTGGGTTAACTAACAATAACATTAGCTGAAAACTTTAAAAGGCAAGTCTGGAGAACCTGCAAGGGCATGAAATGAGCACATAAAGATAAATTACACTACTGGCATTCTTTTCCCTGAAAGATGCTTTACTTCTGAAACGAAGAAACGCCTTCACTTTCCTTTCTTGCTGAAAGAACAGAGCCAAACAGGAGCACATGGGTAAGAAGTTAGCTTTACTGAGCAGGGTGATTTACAGAATTACTGTAGTAAGAGCTAGCTGAATTCTGCAGCGAGGTGCTTTTCAAACAATGCTTCCCAGAGTTCCACAGAAGGAGCTCAGAGAAGCCCTCTTGAAAAGACAGATTGCTCGTGACTACCAATCTTCCCTGCAATCCATAGCCTCGGGGAAGGGGCAACTTCTGATCATAGGGGAAACCTAAACTGATTGCCCTAAAGGCAATGATCAGGAGATGGTGAAAAAGGAAACCAGCATGCAACTTGCTAAACTTCATTATTTGGAAAGTTAAGTTTTGAAGTACTGGAGTTATTTCTCTTCATTCTCACCTGGGACATAGAAAAGGTCTTTTTTAATATGGTTGCCCAGCATGTACACATTTATGCATTTGATCCCCATCATCTCCAACCAGGACAGTGAAGGACCTTTGGGAAGCTCTGGAGAGCAGCTGCCAATCAATGCACACAAAGTGTGGGGAACTTTTGGCCCTGCAGGTGTTGCTGAACTGCAACTCCCATCAGCCGAGCAAGTACGGCCAATGGCCAGGGAGGATGGGAATTGTAGACTAACAACACCTGGAGTCTCAAAGGTTCCCCACACCTGGTGGAGACAAACTGAGCTATGTTCCTAATGACAATTCTTACAAAAATTATTAGAAATTACATACTTGCTATATAAATATGAAGCTGTAGATCAAGGGAGATCTAGAGACCAACAATATATAACTGATATCCAAATAGGATTTTTCAACAAATACCAAGGTATTGACATACACACATGCCCTATAAGTTTTGAGGAATTAACTAAATGTTTTAGACGAAAAGCTAAACTTTCTTTTTCACTATTACAAATGCCCTGCATATGTAATATAAATTCTGATTGACAACAGGTCATTAAAATTTATTCTCATAAGAACAAGCACCCATAAGTAATGGATTATCTGTAAAGGTATATGTTCTTATATGTGAGGATTAATTAGTTACGGTATTATCCATTTGGGCAGCGAGAACAGCTCATTTTTCAAATTCAGCTAAAGGCAGACTGTCGGTTTTGTAAATCTGCCATTTTCATATGTGGTGGGAAGCACTTTTCCCTTAATTAAAATAGTATTCTAATTGTCTTCCATACACACTAGCTAGCTAATTTGACCCATTATAGCTCAATTTAGCAGCAATTACCATTTTAAATACTCAAATTACAGTATTATTACTGTACAGTTAACAGAGCCCAGCATACATATCCCCCCCCCCTGTTACTCAGATGAAATACCTACCTTGGTTTTCTTTTCTCTCCATAGGAATTTTAGATGTTCCTACGTTAGCATTATTTTATAATATTAACTTTGGGTAGGTTCACACGATCATGAATTTTCCATTTTCCTCATGAGTAAACTTTTTCAGTCAGTCAAGAACGTTTACTCTAGATTTCTTGGTCTTGTGAATGGCTCAGGACGTGGCCAAATCATGAACTATCCAAGGTGGCCCTTTCTGAACATGCTAGCACACAGCCTGCATATATGTCACAGAGCAAGCTGGTCTGTAAATCCCACAGTTGAAAGTTGGAGTTAACTTTTTATTAGTGAAACACCATCTTTACAGCCTTGGCTGAGTTTCGGGCCTGATGAGCACAGTTGCTCATGCCCTGTAGGTCCTACACTATGAAATCCGCTGCTGTGACTAAAAGCAGTCTAGGTCTCCTCCTCTTCAGGACTTCTTGCAAGCAATTGGAGACGCTGCCTGCATGCAGACTGTCTTTGCTCCTCCTGTTTCATACCTCTTCTGGAAGTCAGGGCAGGGAGAGGAGCTTGTCGTAGTAGCGGTGGGGGGGCACCCGTGACTCTTCGCTAGCCTGACTCATATCTGCCGCTTGACCTCCCCCCTCCTATTTGCCAGCTTCAGCTTCTGCCTCTGATTCCGAACTTCTCTCTGCCACAGACTCTCCCAACTCACTGAGCCCTGTTAGCCCTTCAGCTTCTGACACCTCCACTTCCCTGTCTTCTCCCTCTGACCACTCATCGTTGTCCCACCACTATTGCCCAGGCTTTGAGCCTTCTTCGCTTGGTGATTCCCCAGCTGGTTCCTCCCACCATTCCTTGTGTCTAACCAGTCCATGACAATATATATGGACCTGCAACTGGAAGGAGGGTTGCACCACACGGCAGAAGACAAAAGGGCAAAACCAGCTGGGGAGCAGCAGATGCATATACTTTTTATATGAAATTATTAAATGTTCCTGGAGATTTGTTACATTTATGTAATTTTCGTAGCTGCCCCTGATGAAGAACACACATTTTAGAACATGTGAAATTTGCAAAACAGGTTTGCAAAAAAATCTTTCTTGCATTCACTTGTGTTGCTTTCCCCATCAATCTGCAGAGATGTGAAACCATTCTCAAGGCTGGATTTCTGTATTCTTATCTAAACATGGGTTGGGCGAAAATACAACTCATAATTATAAAATCCAAACCTTGAAAGCAAGGCTAATTGATTCAGATAAATAAAATGATGCTGATAACATGGCCCCTCTCTAATTTAAAGCTGGCTTAATTTTAAGATGGTTCAACTAAAAGCAATGGGGAAAACTAGTTACAACTAACTTGTTCCACTGCTTTCAATGGAAACTAGCAATGACTAACTTTAGATGGATTAAGATAATTTATGCTTTTTAAACATAAAGAAACTCTTGGTTTATAACTCTGAATTCAAGGGGATCTGTCTTCATAATGTTTTGCCTACCAAAAATTTGGCAAGAATTACATTTTTTTCCAAATTAAATTTAATACAAACAATCACAATCCCATGGAATGAAGACAAAACGCTTGTCTCCTTTTAAAAAGTTCTGGGAAGAGACTATGGCTAAATGCCACGAACTGATTCCAACACATTGTATTGCTATCTTGCCTATTTTATACTGGGGTAAGCAAGAAGAAAGGCAGTCCATGGCGGCAGGAGTTAGAAGCAATAAATATATTTCCTTATTTAAAATTTCAAACAAGATGGTACCTTTAGTTGATGTTTCAATGAAATGTACAAATGACCAGCTATAGGCTGATGGAAGTATTGAAACATTTATGACATAATAAATGTTTGACAAACCTGCTGCAGCTGATTGGAAGGAGCTGAAGAGATCCTTTGACAAGATTAATGTAACTGCTGCCAAAATGAGAGCAAACAGGAAGCCGGTCTGAAACTCACCATCTGTGGGGCTGAGGCCCCGAGCCGCTGAGATCATAGACAGAGAAGGGCTGCTGTGCAGTGATCGGATATAGTCCATGTAAGGGTTAATGTAGGGATGAGGGGGGCTAAAGGGAGATTCTGATGCTGAAGCAGGGTTCCTGTGGGGGGATATTCTGATGAACGGCAATTCTGAATATGTTGGGCTACCGGATAGAGCAGAAGGCCTAGAACAGAAAGAGAACAAAATATACAGTATGTTTGGTGTGATATTTTTTTAAAAAAAATATAGCATACCCTCACTTAAAGTTAACTGTTATCCACAACGAAGATCAACACACACCATGTTGAATCCAGACTAAGCTGGTTGAAATCAATGGGACCTGAGTTGGGTTGTGACTAATTTGTCCCGAAGATTGTCTATGGGACCCAAGTTCAACTGGTTGACTCAAGGCATATTTCCCATTGCACAGATAGAAAAGCTGTGGGAAACATGTTTTTCCTTCTCCTTTGAAAGTGCTAGCAAGTGTGTCACCAACACTTTTAAATGAAAAAGCTGTTTGTCACCCTGCACCCTACAACCTCAAATAGCATGCATCCTGCAAGGAATGTGACAAGTATATTATGTAGTCTGTATGATTAATGACGGTTACAAATACAGAGGTACCTTGGTTTAAGAACAGCCCTGTTTACGAACTATTCGGTATACGAACTCTGCAAAACCGGAAGTAGTGTTCCAGTTAGCGAACTTTACCTCAGTCTACAAATGGAAGCCGAACGGTGGAAGGGCACCAGCGGTGGGAGGCCACATTAGGGAAAGCGTGCCTCCGTTTAAGAACGGCTTTGGTTTAAGAACGGACTTCCAGAACGGATTTAAGTTCGTAAACTGAGGTACCACTGTACACCAACACTTATGCCCAGTCGCATCCAACAGGAACATAAGAAGCTAGCTGGTATAGAAACAGATCATTGATCCATCTAGCTCAGCACTGTATACACTGACTGACAGCAGCTCTCTGGGTTTCAAACAAAAGTCCCTTCCAGTTCTACCAGGAGGCGCTGAGGACTGAACCGCCACCCTTTTGCATGCAACCCATAAGCTCTACCAGCGTATTAGAGACAGCAACATTAATGGTGGCTGTTGCGGTCAGGGCAGGATAATCTCAGTAATTACAGATTTGATTATTCTGCATATTAATGCAGTTTACATATGTTTAACTCATAGAGAAAAACAAAATTAAAGTATTCACTAGAAGTGTGAGAGGAGCCCCAGTAGCCTGTAGAAGAGAAATGCCATCCTGAGGGAGCAGAGCTTGCTTTACTTTGACCCTTCTGAGCTACCAGTCCCAACATGTAGAGCAGGTATCCCCAAACTCAGCCCTCCAGCTGTTTTGGGACTATAATTCCCATCATCCCTGACCACTGGTCCTGTTAGCTAGGGATGATGGGAGTTGTAGTCCCAAAACAGCTGGAGGGCCCAGTATGGGGGTGCCTTATGTAGAGCCTTTGGATGGAGTCTCTCCCCCACCCCACCCCATCCTGTGCTTCTTTTCTAGTGGAACATTCCGGAATGGAGTACCATTCACCTCTGCTCAGGCTGCCACCGCTGCCTGCTAGCCAGAGGAGGTGCCTCCTTTACCCCATGTCAGGGCTTACTTAAAATTAAAATAAAAAAGCTGGAGAGGGAAGGAAGGAGTGGTAGAGTTATCCTTGCACACTCAGGTTTCTGCTGCTCATGCCGGTGGTGGGTGCCTTCTTCAGCAGGGGGCGTGGGCGAGTTTCTCAGCCTTGCTCCAAGGGGCCCATACCAATCATAGCAGTGTTGCACAACTCCTTTTCTTTTTGTGCCTCAAAAGGACTCTGAGTCTGTGGGTTAGGTGCTCACTAGGCTAGGTGCCAACCTTTAGCTTCCTGGTCTGAGCCCTGAAGTCCCTGGCAGATATGTGCACTGGGCAGCTACATAACACTTGCTCATCAGGGCAGTAATGGAACAGGACTGTATTGCAAGGGAAAAGATGGCAGCCATCTCCATTCCATCAAATGCCACCTAAGAGGAGGCATTCCATCAGGATGCAGCAGAGGGAGAGAAGGGGAGCACAACAATTCAATCAGATCATGGAGAGATCGGCTCCATTTGGCATCTCCTCTCTCAGAACTGAATTCACTCCAGCTGGTCATTAGAAGAAATACTATGCAACTTTAAGAAATGGCGGCCGAAACTGCTTTTTTTCTTCGCTTCTAATTCTTTTTTCCTTTGTGTTGCATAAAATAACTTAAAATAACTGAATATTTTAAGTCTGTTGATTGGAACATTTTGTTTTTATTGATGGAATATAATCCGCTTTTCCGTCGAAGGGCAGAGCAAAAACTGTTCAAATTATTATGACAGTAATACAATTATTACCTCTTTCCTTGGCTTGCTAGCCCATCCTCATTGCAACTGTCCCACTTCAATTAGGGACAAATTATATCCAGCTGATCCTGAGTTTGCTAACTATTACAAGACAGCTTTTGAGGATGCTTTTTTGATTGGGCAATTTCCCAACCAGCTGACAATAGATCAAAGATGCGCCATATGTTTGTTTTCCTTCAACGGGGCAAAGCAAACCATTGTGGAGCCAGACTGACAATCCAGTAATTTAATTAACCACACAATGATTGCCAGGTGGAATGGGACATTTTTAACAGCAAACATGGAACTGTGAGAAAGCAAGAAAGAAGCCCTAAACCCAGGTGCTACCCAAACATAGTGAGGAAGATTTCGAGAAGGAAACCACCTGCCTGGCAATGACCCTTGACATGATGCTTCAGTGACGGGATACTCTGGGATGCCAGCAAATGGAAAGCTGTACGGAGAAGCCATTTTGCTAGGCTGCCTGTCTCAGCCAACTTGCCTGCTCTTTGGCAAAGGCTTGTCATTAAGCTTGTCACGAACGTGCAGCACCCCAACTGGCTGACCTCAGCTAAACGGTTTTTGGCCCAGTTCCCCCCAATTAATTTAGGACAGACACAGTAGAGTCACAGGCAGCAGCCAAGAGAACCACCGAGGGCAGCAAGTTCTTTTGATGTTGCTGACTTTAAGTATTATTTCTAAGGAAAAGAAAATAAGTACAAGTTTGAAAAGAAACTGAAGAGTCCCAAAGTGGGTTTCTCACCACTCAACAAGCAAACTGACTGCATTAAGGATGAGTTTTCTTCAAATCCCGTTCGGAAAAAAGCATTATATTCATTTTTACAGCTTCCACAAAAGTAGGTTTATATTGAAGTAAAAATAAAATAAAATACGAGTTCTATCTGAAGGTATAGTAGCTAGACGAGGCAAAAATAAAATCCATTAGTTCATAACCCAACCTGGTAGAGTCATTCACCTGGTCATCTATAGTGAGTTAGACTTTCCTCCAGGCAGCTGGACAGAGCAGCTTTTGTAAACTTGCTAAAATGATCAGGCAGGAAATTTGTATGACCCATTGACATATGGTCTTTCTTTCTTTAGAGCAGAAAGCACCAGACTCAACGTTATGTTTGTGAAACGTAAAGGTTATAAACTAAAAGGTTGAAACAAAAAGGTTAAGAAAAATTACCGTATTTTACTTGAATCTAATGCTCAACTTTTTTGGCCAAATTACGTCGCAAAAATTAAGGTGTGCATTAGATTTGATGGCACATTGACATTTGCCAGCAAACACTTTTTTTGGTTTCAGGGTTCTGAAAATTTAGGTGTGCATTAGATTCAATGGCGCATTAGACTCGGGTAAATACGGTAATAGCAATTATAACCTGCACCTTGAATTTGTTAAACAAACAAACGATCTGAGGATCACAGGGCAATTTACAATATAAAGACACAACAAGACATAACATAAGGTAAAGGTAAAGGTACCCCTGCCCGTACGGGCCAGTCTTGACAGACTCTAGGGTTGTGCGCTCATCTCACTCAAGAGGCTGGGGGCCAGTGCTGTCCGGAGACACTTCCGGGTCACGTGGCCAGCGTGACATCGCTGCTCTGGCAAGCCAGAGCCGCACACGGAAACGCCGTTTACCTTCCTGCTAGTATAGTAACAAACAAAAACAAAAAACTTCCAATTTCTGAAGTACCCCCTCACACGACCCCTTCCCATAATGTGTGGAACGCAGGGGGTCTGGAATCGTGAGGAGGAATGTTGGCAAGCATCGCTCCTCTCATGCCCTCATGCAATGTTAAGTGTGTATGGGTTTATGGAGAACCAACATCCAGAACCTTGTGCGTTCCTGATGCCACGTTAAAAAATGACTGATATGTCAGTCTCTTTGGACAAAGAGCTTCCAAAAAGAAAATTGGCTGGGCGGGTGTTTCACTTTTGTCACAACAGATTTCAGCACCCTGTTTCTCTCCTTGCCAGTCAGATGCCAGTCAGCAAGCAAGGAGCAGTCTGTCAGAGAAGTTACGGTATTTTTCCATCTATATGACGCCCCCATGTATAAGACGCCGCCTATTTGGGGGGATTCTGATTAAAGAAAAGTGGGGAAGATGTATTCATGTATAAGACGCCCCTAATTTTTTGACATTATTTTTTAGGGAAAAAACCTAGTCTTATACACAGAAAAATATGGTAGCTCTTTATTCAAAGAAATGGCATACAAGTAAGACTTATCCCCACCTTCAACCCCCTCAAAGGCTCCTCCTCTGCCCGATGTTTCCCAAGCAGTCTCAAACTGCTCTGGGCATCTCTAATCTCTATTCCGCTCTACACATCACTCTGAGTGTCTTTGGAGACAAGCAGGCTCTCTGTGTCCTTCTGCAGTCTCTTGCCCATCCTCTTCTGCTTCAGCCTCCAAGTCGGAACTGCTCCCTGTCACAGGCTCTCCCTGTTCACTAAATCCTGTTACCCCTTCAGCATTCAACAACTCCTCCCCTCCCTTCTCCCCCTGATCTCTCCTTGGTGTCCCACCACCGATCCCCAGGCTCTGAGCCCTCTGGGGTTTCCCCTGGGGGTTTCCCAGCAGGTGCATCCCACCACTCATCATCCAGCCAGTCAAATGTCTATTCTTCTCTGCTTCCATGACCACCTCCTTCTTAGCATAGTATTTCAACTTCTTAAGGGGCCAGCTGTCACCTGAGCATTATGTAAACAGCAACTAGGAAGAATTATACTGAAAAACTCTTTGGATAGATTTGTATAGGAGCAGCCACTGAAATGGGCCAATCACACCAGAAGAGGTATGTGTGAAGCAGATGTAATTCTAGCAGTTTATGATGTCCTGGCAAAAGGGTTAAAGAAGCCAAACTGTAAGGCAGCATAAGCAGCAACTGTGCGAGGGGCATCATCCAACCAAAACACAAACATATGAATTGCCCCGACTCAACTCTTGTAATAAAATCAGTGTGACTTGAAAATACTGAATTTTTGGCGAATCAATTCAAGATAAAAGTCTTTATATGAATGATCAAACCTCCCCCCCCCCATTACTCTCACACTTTATACCTCTTTTGATTTCCAACCTACGATGTGAAGGCATAGGACACATTACTGATACTGAAACTTAATAGGCCTAACGATATATGATGCCTGGATAGGAGATGATATATGTAAATGCACACATATGTAAATGATTCTGAGTAATTCGTATCTATTAATTCTTTCCAATCACTCAGCTGCAAATTATATGGTGTCAAAGGCTCAAATGTCTTCTGCAGTCAGCTCAAAAGAACTGACATAATTCACACTTGCCCCCTCCAGTGGGCTAAACTTTACACTATTTATCCAATTCACCATGACTCAATCACAACAATATCAGGGTTGAAAAGCTTCTTTGTTAACCAGTTCAAGAACGGCACCTTATATGACAGAATATATGTTGAAATTAGCGCATATGTGCGATGAGTTTTTCCGAAATATGTGTGTTCATTGTTTTCTCCTGCTGACCAACCTCTTGCTGGATTTAAGCAGCCTGTCAAGACTACATTAGTGTGCAGATATCCATATAACACGCCCCCCCCCAAAAAAAGGGATGGTCAAAGAAATGTCTCTAACCTTCTCTCACTTAATGCTCCTAACTAAGCTAACGTAATATGCATTTGTTTAAGATGCCCTCTTGTTTCATTGATGCACTGAGAGAAAGAAAAAAATTCCACCCCAACCAGTTTTGGAAGACGCCCTGGCCGCTATCTGAGCAACTGATGAGCTGCATGTGGTCATTAGAGTCCTCTGCTCTGAAATCACACCCTGGATAAACGATAGGGTCTGCCTGGATGCTGATTGATTAGAAGAAAGCAGAACTATGTAGCCATGCAAACACACACACACACACACACACACACACACAGCCACATATTTAAATGCTAAAGAACCTTTCACCGTTGACTTCACAACCATTAGAAGCTTCCAAATTAACAGCATTTCTCATATCCAGGTCTCTGCATTTTATCTTCTTTATTCTTTCAAATCCTGAAATTGCTTGGATAAGAGTTGAGGCTTTTTTTTTTTAATACATACATTTCTAAGAGCAGCCTGAACTTTTAGGGGAAATTGAAGAGGCTTTCTGTCAACTACAGCTAAATCCTGCCTTTCTATATCAAAACCCCTTGCTAGAAAATTACTGTGCAGATGATAAGGCTGAAAGATATAATAAAAAGTGACTCTACTCAATTTACACTGCAATATTGGTATGACTGAATATTTTTCATTCAGGTGACTGATAAAATCACTAAACTGTATTGGAGATAAATAAAGGAGGCTTCTGTCAAGAATAAACACCATTAATCATAAAGTCTCACCCTCAAGAGTGGCTGTGCTCTGCCTCTGCACAAATACACCCTTGCAAGTGGCATGAAACTACTTCCTCGTCTCCCCCTTGTTTGCTTAGGGAATCTGCACGCTTGTTCTTTCTGGTGTATATATCCCGCTTCCCCACCTGCCGGTGTCTGGGGTACTAATCTGCAGACATACATATCCCCCCCCCCCCATGGGCTCATCTAAGCATCGTGTGTGTGTGTTATTGTTATCTGCAACTGACTTAATTGTGCTTCATGCTCATGATCAAAAGAAAACACCTCTTTCTAAGAAGTATGACAGAGACCTGAATAACTGTAGCATCCCAAATGCAAATTTTTCATTCTAACTGGCAAAATGGCGCATCAGTTTGCAAATCTATTTGCTTCTATTCTCTTCTATTCTACAGTGGTACCTCGCAAGACGAATGCCTCGCAAGACAAAAAACTCGAAGACGAAAGGGTTTTTGGTTTTTTTGAGTTGCTTCGCAAGACGAATTTCCCTATGGGCTTGCTTCGCAAGACGGAAACGTCTTGCAAGTTTGTTTCCTTTTTCTTAACACCGTTAATACAGTTGCGACTTGACTTCGAGAAGCAACTCATAGCACGCGGTGTGGTAGCCTTTTTTGAGGTTTTTGAAGACTTTGGTGATTTTTGAAGCTTTTCCAAAACTTTCCCGAAACCGTGCTTCACAAGACGAAAAAAATTGCAAGATGAAAAAACTCGCGGAATGAATTAATTTCGTCTTGCGAGGCACCACTGTATATCGCTTAATGCCAAGGTGGCTTCTAAGCAGTTTATATCCAAGGCTGAACAAGAGTTATTCAAAGCTTTCCAATTTTCCCCAATGTTCTCCATTTAAATTGTCTATGACCTTATATGTGAGTTGTCATCAGGTTTCACTTCCACCATGTTTGGTGCCCCTAACTCCCCCCCCAAAAAAACGAACAAATGCACCCATGACATTATATCAGAATGTTAAGATGCAAAGCACAGTCCTCTCAATTACTTTATTCTAGGAATCAACAATCAGTTGACTTCAGTTTAAATGAACTGCTACAGAAGCCTTTTTAATCTATTTATCTCCATGTCGAAAATATATTTACAACAATATTCACATTATGTCAACTTTGCTTCACTGTGTCCATGCACCCTCACACCTAATTGCCCAGGTGACCCAGAAATTCAAACCTGTTTAATTATGATGTTGTGAATCTTCTAGAAGTATAAAAGCCAATACACAAGATTTCTCATTCTAGAATGACCAAAAAATGAAGTCAATGATGGAGTTCTGAAAGGGTGGGACTAAACTGCTCTGTGATCCTCAGATAAAGGTCACTGTTTCAGACAGCAAATTTAACATCCATTTCAATCGTGTCCTTAAATGCACCATGTAAGTGGGTGAAGTTGCTATTCACTCCCTTTTCTTTAACTTCAATGAACTTTCTCAATGTATCATTGCAATTCTTCCTAACATTAATTTATCTCAATCCACATCTATGCAGAACACATTCTTGCTGATGAACGGTGTCGTGGCACTTTGCTCCTGGAGGAGGCAGAAATATGGAGTAGCCTTCCCCTGTAACTGCTGCTTTCAAGGGGCTGGGGGGGGGGAGCGTAAGAGATGGTGGAGCTCCTAGCCTGGTGAATCCCTTCACAATCATGGGTTTGCACAGACCCTGTCTTAAGTTAACTGATCTAAAGTCTCTCTAGGTTGGAGGGAAATAAGTAAAATCAGTCTACAACCCATACCTAAAGCAAATGGTGGTCCAAGAAATTCACATGCTATTAAAATGGAGTAAAGGAGAGCCCTGTGCGCTAATGAGGTTTAAAAATGTACTTAGGTCTTCATGTGTAAGACACTTAACAAGCCGTTCGCTTCCTTGGCACAGACCAATAGAGAGTTGGAGCTGAGGCATAATCATGCAGGCAGCAACCAAATCGACTGGAAGAATTAGGAGACTTGCGGCCCCCGAGGAATGCAATTCATGCGGAAAAGCAGTTGCCAGAGTGCGGCTAGGGAACCGCGTGGGAAGAAAACAAAATAAACAGTCCAACAAAGAAAACAAAGCCTCTGCAATAAGGGCTTTTCCAGTGCTTGAGTACACTGAAACTTCAGAGGGTGCCTATGACAAAACCCCCATCAAAGGCAAACCTCTCTGTGAGCAAAGACACCAGCAAAATGATGTCCTAGGTCAAAAAAGAGCCACAAAAATTCCTCAAGGTATTTTTGTTTAAAGCGTGTGTGTGTGTGTGTGTGTGTGTGTGTGTGTGTGTGTTTGGGTGCACAAGAGCCAGATGGAGCACAGATAACCCAACAGTGAGCCATTGTTATACTATAAGCAAGCTGAAGTCAAGTCTTGATAATTACTTATGGTTTTTCTTTTTTCTGTCCTTCATAAATCATGTAAAAATGACACCAGCAGACGAGTGAAGGATCTAGCTGGTCCTGACCACGTATCACAAAGGCAAAAAAGTGTATGTCTACATGTGCTATACAAGCTTTAGACTCAATCCTAATTCTCTCAGGCAAAATTCTGATGACACTTAATTTCAGATTTTGCCCCTATTTGTGTTTGTGTAGGACGCTTTACATATGACGGGATGGACAGACTGAGCTAAAAGAAAATAATAAAACACTGAAGCCAGCCTAATAACAGTTCCTCAGGTGATACTTTCGACTGGCAGGAAATGTTAACCAACAATTGTCAAAGCAAAGAGTTTTGGCGTCAGCCCACAAACAGCGGTATATCAGCTCCCCAACAAGTAGATCTGCTTTGATCCATTTGTATTTTGTGTTTCTTTAAAAGATTTGGATATTATCTCCACTGCATTGCCCCCTTAAGAGCATTACTAAATCCTCTCCTCCCTCTATATCATTGATAATTAAGAAGCAGCAGTAGCTATCCTTTGAAAATGCCAGAGTGGTTATTATTTCAACAGGTTTCAACCTCTCTGCCTTGCCCTATGTACTCTTGGCAGCTATGAAGGACTTCTTTATCCTGGCTAGCTGCCTACAAAGGCTCTCAGATTACCCTCCATGTTCTCAATGTCTGCTTTGTGATTCTAACATATTTTCAATCATTAAAAGGGAAAAAAAATCCATTCCATTTCAAACACCTAAAATAAGTCATGTTCGCAATATTAAGCAACAACCCTCTGGGACTTCTGTTTTAATTACGATTTTACATGCTGTAACGTGAGCTTGTGAATTAAAGGAAAATAAATGAGAGAGGGTGACTGTAGATTTTTAAGGCAAATTCACTTCTCAAAACAGTAAATGTATCACTGACCGTATGTTTGCTGCTAAGATTCTGAAAGTGTGAATAATGCTGTGGTTTAAAAATATCATTTACAGGTTCGTAATTGTCCTTAATAATGGCTGGTAATGTTAATTATCCTGCATGCTTTTCATTTCTGCCCTGGAAATTCAAAACTAACATGTACTATACCATGCTACAGATTAGCAACTGTGTTGATTATCAGCAGGATCCCTATTAAACGCTGTTATGCAGACACAAAATGTATGTAAAATGTGTTTTAAGGTCACTGGTGACTCCACCCACCACCTTTCTGTTTAAGCATTAGGATCAGGGCCGGGTTTATGTATAGGCTAAGTAGGCTGCAGCCTAGGGCCTCTAAATCTAGGGGGCCTCCCTCCCCAGCCCACCCACTCCCAGCGGGCAGTCTCCCCTCTCCCCAAATTGCAAACCCAAGACCGTAAGAGGGAAGGGCAACTCAGGTCCTGCAATTATAAGACTCAGGGCCAGCCAGAGGGACCCAATTTGAAACTCTGGGGCCCAACTTGAAAATTTTTTGTGGGACCCTAGTTCACAGCCAAATTCTGCAAAATCTTAAGAGCTATAAATAAAACCCATCTAGGGGATGTGGGTGGCGCTGTGGGTAAAAGCCTCAGCACCTAGGGCTTGCCGATCGAAAGGTCGGCGGTTCGAATCCCCGCGGCGGGGTGCGCTCCTGTTGCTCGGTCCCAGCGCCTGCCAACCTAGCAGTTCGAAAGCACCCCCGGGTGCAAGTAGATAAATAGGGACCGCTTACCAGTGGGAAGGTAAACGGCGTTTCCGTGTGCTGCGCTGGCTCGCCAGATTTAGTTTTGTCACGCTGGCCACGTGACCCGGAAGTGTCTGCGGACAGCGCTGGCCCTCGGCCTATAGAGTGAGATGAGCGCACAACCCCAGAGTCTGTCAAGACTGGCCTGTACGGGCAGGGGTGCCTTAGATTGCCTTGGTGGGGGGGGGGGCCTTAGGAGCGGCCCGCAGGATCCAATTTGGCCCAATTGCTCCAATTGCCTTTTGAAAGTGACAAATTTAGACATACAAATTTTGATGAAGTTTTTTGTAGTCTTACTTTATTTGATGGTTGTAGTTTACTTCTTAATATGTATTTTAAATCTGAATGTTTAATGAGAACATAAAGTAGATTCTAAAAGTGCCACACTGTCACTAAACATGATCATATTGCTTACACCTCCCAGGCAATATAATTTGTAAACTCAAGGTTTTTTAAAAAGTACATTACAATTTCATTTTCCTAAAAAGTAATGCTTATTCCACAAAAGGTTTACAAAGTTCAGTTATTGCAAAAAAATAAAAAAAAAAAATCAGTGTTAATTTTAACATTCATGCATTTTTTTAAAATCACCATGGTATTTAACAATAACATCTTATGTCCTTTAGAGGAGAAAATAGTGAATTGCAAAAAAATTTAATACCCGTCATCATCCTTGGCTTCACTCAGTTTTGTTTATAACACTCTTCCATGTTCTTCTAGTCGTGAGGGTGGGGGGTTGGGAGGGGCCTCACAAGTGGAGCAGCCTAGAGCCTCTCTTCATCGAAATCCAGCCCTGATTAGGATGTCCTGCTATGCATCATACAGTCAGTCCATGTTAGTGTCAGGAGCCTACTCATTTGATCACCCTGTGCCTAGAAAAATGGGTGTGGGAGCTAAAATCCAGCTCTAAGGCAAGAGGGTGACCAGTAAGGAGCAGCTTCAAAGCATCACCAGCTTTTGCTAGGAGGCGCTTGTGAGGAGCTGCCCCTGAAACAATTGGGGAGAAAGCCAAGGCCAATGGCACACAGGGAGCCCCATGAGAAGCAATGTTTGCCTCTCCTCCCAGTTCCCCCAGAGCCATGGTTTGCTGGAGGGCTGATATGAAGAGAGACCCCTACCAAAGCTCGGACAGTGGTGGGGAGAGACCATGACACTGGGCTGACCCTGCTAGTAAGGTGGGGTTTGGCCTCCAGCTCCAGTTTTCCCAGCAGGGAGGTCTTCTCCAGCTCCAATTAATCTAGTGGGAGAAGAGTTCATGGATTTTCAATGCTGGCCTCTCCTCTGAGGTGAGCATTACCAAGTTCCTGACTCTCATTTCCATGCCTGAATCCAGTGAAGTTTCCTGGCGCCTCTAGTTTGAATTTGGGAGAGTTTTGTCTTTTCTTAGTGAGAGGGTGACGTGCACTAATCAAAATGGATGAGCATTGTGTTGAAGGATGGTTGAGGAAGACATTACTTTTGTTTCACAGACAATATATGTACATTAGTGTCACTTTCACAAAGGTATGATTTATCTTTATCCTCACACAGACCATTGCTGTGCAACATGGACATTTTGATATTAGTCTTGAACAATTAAAAAACAACAACAACCACCTTAAGTTTGTAAATTTTAGTTTTCTTTAAAAACAATAAAAGCCAAGACTGTAAATTTTAGACATCTTTGAAGCAAGACTTAACAAGAATGGAAGTACAGTATTGTACTTTTTTAAAAAAAAGTCTGTCACACTTCCACTGCCTCTCAGGCCAGTGCAACAGGTTTGACAGAAGCCTCTATAGAGCTGCCTTCCTTCCAGTTCACTGAATTTGAATACCTCAATATGTGCTCCCTGCCTAATAATGCTGACTGCAGCACAAAGGAAAGCACAGGAACTTTGTTCAAGAAACTCCAGAAGCAAAAAATATCCCACTTGTTCATTCTTTGCAACAGATATGTCAGTGATGTCCTGAATTTTATACACGACATAAATATTGAAGCACACTCAGTTCAACATTACGGTATTTTATCCAACAAGTGTACTAATCATCCCTCTACATTTCAAACTTTATATGAGGACTACACTGAAAGGGCAATTATGCTCCACACCCCACCTATGGGAGCTATACATTATGGGCTGATGTAAG
Source organism: Podarcis muralis (assembly GCF_964188315.1). NCBI lineage: Eukaryota > Metazoa > Chordata > Lepidosauria > Squamata > Lacertidae > Podarcis > Podarcis muralis. The sequence continues at coordinate 59,411,872 of NC_135666.1, forward strand.
AGAGTCATCTCTGTGGTAGCACCAATTGTTTAACTCCCTTTGATGTCTGCCTGGCGCCAACGGTGGTTTCTCTTTAGTGCCAGTTTAAGACCTGGTTGTTTCTCAGAGATTTAAGAATTGTTATTTTTGTAGTTTATCAGCATAGTCCATCATTTTGTTTTTTAAGATTATGGTAATCATTGCTTTATCTGCTCTGTTTTATTGGTTGTATTGTTCTCTGCTCTGAGAACAATTTGATATACATTCTTCAGTACTTTCTACATGGCCCTCAAATCTTTTGAAGAAGGGCGGTTAAGAAATATTTTAAATAAAATACTTCAGTATTTATGCATTTCATTTTTGGGAAGGGATATTAATAGCTGCCTATTATATTATATTTAGGATTTTTTGTGTAACTGTGAAAGTCAATAGGCTATTTAAGGTTGAAGAGGACTTTATGGCTTTATTTTGATTTGTTACGTCTTTGACATTTTGGTTTGTGAACTGCTCTGGGCTTTTCCAAATTAAGCGCTCTATAAAAAATTAAGCTAAATTTCAGGGGGGGGGGTGAAGAAGTGATTCAGCTGCAAATTTCAAATTCTAAAAGGGGTCTAACACTCCACCCACACAGACCTTTTTTCTCTAAGCCTGTGCCTGGATTTCATCTGGCATGCTGTGCAGCTGAAGTCAGATGTATCTCAAAGAGTTGATGCAGACAACTCAGGCAGGCCAACAGCGGAGGACCTGTGGTGGGAAGTGCTGTCTTGAAAGCCCCACTAAGGCATGAAATTCACAGGGTGGCCTCAGGCGAGTCATTGCCTTCTCTACAAAATGAAACAGTCTTGTGCCTGCTGGCCTGACCAGCTTGAAGGAAGGCTGATTTGTAAGTAACCATGCAAATACTGGCCTCAGGTCCAATGCATTCTGCCCTTAAGGGAATCCCTTGCCTTACATGGGTCCTTTCGTATCAGGCTGCTCCTATTTGCTCTATCCAAGGAAGCTGAAATCCCACCTTAAGGGGAAGCACGCACCATGCTATACTGGGTTACTTGCAAGTTTTTCACAAACCCCCTCATTGAGTCTCAGGAGCACAAACTAATTTTTGACCAGTTTTGCAGATATATTTCCAAATGAAGATTGATGAATTCCAGATAGAAGGATCCACATGCAGTGCCAAAAAGGTCACAAAATCTATACAAAACTCCCATTGAGTTTTATAAATGATGCAATATCACTCCATACCTAAAGCAGGAGACCACAGCTCTGGTCTAGACTCCAGGCTTCCTCTTTCCTGGCTTGTAAGAGGCCAGTTACTGGAAAAACTCTTTCCAGCTGACTTTCCAGTCCTAGAGTAAGATGCATAGTGATGTACATCTGATCCAGCAAAAACATCTTCTAAGCTACACTCAACACATAATGCCTAGCACTTTCTAAGAACCATTTTCTTTCTCTTGCCGAGGGTTCCATGCTAGTCTTTTCTCTGTTTGGTACTACTGTACTTCTTCTGGAGGCATCAGTATCAGAAACAGGATTTCATTCCATGTATCACACCAATGGCCCCATGTAGCTATGGAACGTCCCAGGTAAGAAGGGCCTGTTTGCCTCTTTTGCCTTCACAGAATCATAGAGTTGTAGAGTTGGGAGGGACCCTCAGGGTCATCTAGTCCAACCCCCTGCAATGGAGGATTCACAACGAAAGCATCCCTAACAGATGGCCATCCAATCTCTGCTTAGAAACCTCCAAGGAAGGAGAATCCATCACTTCCCAAGGCAGTCTACTCCACTGCCTAACAGCTCTTACTGTCAGAAAGTTCTTCCTGATGTTTAGTCGGAATCTGACTCAATATATCTTAGAAACAAAATCTACAGTCCACTTAGACCCTATGAACTATCTGCTCCCTCTGGAGGGACAGCAGGACTCTGCGGGGAGGGGCTTTGCTGAGAATTTCCTCTTACACCATTCTGCTGGCAGACGCCTTTCCATCACAGGCGTTCTGATACCGCGCTTTCTAAGTTAAACCCTGCATGGACAATGCAGAACAGCACAACTGCACTGAGAGCCCTGTGAAGCAAATGTTATGCAAAATAAAAGTGATCGTTATTTTAAGTATGTAGAAATACATCTTGTAATGGATATAGTATAACAGTGTGTTGTACTGTATGCTAATAAAGTATACCAAAGGGACATAGATCCTATCCTAGACCTCTGGAATTTAACAGTGGAAGAACTTTTCTGTACATGCAGGTCTCGCTATCCGAACAGAAGGCGTTCTCAGGAAATTGTCTGTTAGACAAGCATTTGCCTAATGAGTCAACAATTTCCACTGATTCCTATGGGGAAAGTTTTAATGTTTTTCCAAGCACAGAATGTTGACACCCCAGGTGATGGAAACCCTTCAAAACCCTGCAAAAGCAGCAGGGGCCATGCTAATCTTCTCTGTATCCTTCCAATTTTAGTATATGGACTGCCAGAGCGAGCACAAAAACAAGGAAGAAAAAATGCTCTTTTATTTGCCAGATCTTCCCCTCTTCCCTCCCACCATGTTTTCTGTACTACACACAGCGCTGGCTGTTTGAATATCTGAATCTGTGATGCATATAAGCAAGGTTTGGGCACCAACTCCTTGTATTTGGATAAGTGAATTTTCATAAACGAGCATTTGGGTAGCAGGACCTGCGTGTACTATGAATCCTATTATACAGCCCCAATTTCTTTTGCCAAAGAAACAAAAATGTATATAATAGGCAATCATGGTGGAATTACAAATATTTATAAATAACAAACTGAAAGCAGCCCACAAATAGGGTTTGTTTATTAGACAGATGGGATAGCAGTCCCAATTCACTGCTTGCTAACATTGTGTTCCATGTCCCATTGTTCTATGTTCTGCTCAATACTAGTGTTCATTCTAAAGATGCATTATCTGATCAAGGTAGTGCGAATCACATGGCTGGTTTATGACTGTCATGGTTACATACCTCTGCGTGGAATGTCTACATATTCATTGCAAACCCAATATTCAATCCTGCTGCTCACAGGTAGCCATGTATTTGAGGTTGCATACAGCCATTTAATTGCGGACAGCAAGGTTGTAACAAATGAAATTCCCTGGAGATGCTACAGGTGTTTTGTTTTAAATGTATTCATTTTATTGAAAGCTATTTTATCAAAATTGTCTAATGCCAAATGCAAACTGTAACATGGACATGATTTACTTCTAAGCAACTAAAACTATTTTAAATATTAAGCTCTGAGCATTACTTGTATTTAAGGCATTCAAATATTTTATGTACATTCAATCAGCCAGTGGTAAGTAGCTGTTATTTATAACAACAGAAGAAGACTGTAATTTACACAGGGCTAACCTGGGAAATAAAATAGCTGATGGAGTTAACTGTTAAGGCCAATGAAATTAGAATTGAAAAATACACTTTCTTCTTTTTGCTTTCTTCCACCCCGTTACATTTAATCTAATTAAATCTAACCCATAGTTTCTGCATTATTTCTTCCATGATCAAAGAAATGTGGAATATAAATTTAATAAAATAAATATTAAAACATAACTATAACTAAGAAAACAATCTGTTTGCTGCCTGCATGTGCAGTACTGCACACATACAAAAGTTGCAATTCTGCACTCACTTACGTGAGAGTAAGCTCCAATAAGCATAGTGGGACTTCTGCATGTTTGCAAACACAGAACTGCATTGCACAGAAGGAAGTGGTTAACAATTCTCTGTTGAGTCCTGTAAGAAACTTCTATACATTGGCACTGCACCCATGGTAGAACTGGATCGTTCCAAACTTACTTCTTTTGCAGGCTGTTGGGGCTGCAGAGATTCAGCTGGTGCATATTACTGATGTAGAGTAAGTTAGTTTATTTGTGCTACTAATATAATTGTGCTTTAAATTTATTTTGTTTTATAGCTGTTGTTTTTAGAGCTGCTACAGATGTTGTGAAATTATTTCTTATTGCAGATTGCCATGAGCCCACAGGAAGGCAGGATATAAATGTTTTAAATAAAACAAGCTGTTTTAATAGTACTCATCCCAAAACAGAAATGTGTCTTGTTTTTAGAAGGCAAGACACGCACAAATTCTAATGCTCTTTAAATGCTGCTACTGAAAAACAGTTTAAGTTTTACGTTTATTCATGCTAAGCTGTAAATTGAAGATGTACAATAGGAATACTAAGAAATCTAAACAAGTCCTAACAAACAGGTTTCATTAACTCAAAGTGACACATTTCAGTACATATTCATAAGGTTGGGGAGGGGGTTATTATCTGGCTGTAATTGCAGTTGTTCTAACACCTAATAAGCTATGGTTGGAAAAACAAAGGCAGGTTAATTTGTGATTTCCTCTACTCATTTGGAGGCAAATTAAGTGTCAAACAGCTAATACGGAACATATTTCATTTTATGAGATTCTAATTTAATTCTGCACCATATCGTTGATGCCTTAATATGGGGTGGTTTATCTGAAAGAGGAGTAATTTATAAACCTTTTTTCAACGGAATCTTTAATGATAGGATATGATAGCATAATTATAGCAGTGGCTGCTTGTCCAGCATCTGACAGCAATTCCATTGCCAAGCTAACCCTTTATTCTGAAGGGCTTCTTGACTCTCTTGTGTATGCAATTTTGCTCCAGAGTTAAATGGGATAAATAATTTCTGTCCTCAAGTAATTAAAGTAACTTGCTAAGATACCATTTATCTTTCTCAATGGGAACATCTATTAAGAAAACCCCTTGTTCCATTTTTCTTTTCTTTTACTCTTGTCCTCTTCTGAATCCCCAGAAATGCTAAGGCTTTATTTATTTCTTCACCCGGTTTCACTGACAATAATGCTTACCATCCATTCAAAGAAGAAAGAGAGAAAGAAGCTGGCTAAGTAACAATTAACTTGGGAGAAGGACCAAAAAATGGTACGTAGCCGACACAAAGAATTTCGTAGCACAACTACCAATCAAGCCTTGTTTGCCTAACCTCCCGCTCTATCACTGAACACAAGACAAAATGCCAAGTCCTCCCTCCAAAAAACTCCGGCTCCATTCTCTACATAGAATTTCTCCCACCTGCCACTTTTCTTTCCCCTTTCTCAGCACAAGAATCAGAGAAGGGTTTCAAATGCTAACCAGGAGTGGTTTGATGTCATGGACTGGCTGGATGTCAAGGAATGGGGAGAGGCACCAGCTAGGGAACCCCCAAGGGAAGAAGACTCAGAGCCAGGGAATGGGGGGGTGGAATGACAATGAGCAGTCAGAGGATGAAGAGAACAGACTGGGAGGAGGAGGTGTCGGAAGCAGGAGAGACGACAGGGTTTAGTGAGCAGGAAGAGGCTGTGACAGAGGGCAGTTCAGAATCAGAGGCTGTCTACTTACTGCAGAAGTAGTAGCAAGTAGACAGAAAATGGTATTTCGACCTTGACAGAAGATGCAAAAAGTCTTGCTGGGGTTATATCCAATGCTCAGAGAAGCGGGATGTGGGTGGTGCTGTGGTCTAAAACCACTGAGCCTCTTGGGCTTGCTGATCAGAAGGCTGGCTGTTGGAATCCCCGCGACGGTGTGTGTTCCCGTTGCTCTGTCCCAGCTCCTGCCAATCTAGCAGTTCGAAAGCATGCCAGTGTAAGTAGATAAAAAGGTACCACCGCAGCAGGAAGGTAAATTGCGTTTCCGTGTGCTCTGGCTTCTGTCACAGTGTTCCGTTGCGCCAGAAGCAGTTTAGTCATGCTGGCCACATGACCCAGAAAGCTGTTTGTGGACAAACACTGGCTCCCTCGGCCTGAAGCGAGATGAGCGCCACACCCCATAGTCACCTTTGACTGGACTTAACTGTCCAGGGGTCCTTTACCTTTACCCTTACTCAGAGAAGACCACTGAAATTAATGAGTCTCAAGTTAGCCAGGCCCATTAACTCCAACTGGTCTGCTCTGAGTAGAACGAGAATTGGGTACAACCCTCCTTTCCCTTTTACTTCTGATGTGTGTTTATTGTGATTTTTACGAGGGGAAATAATTAACTTTCAAACAAAGATAGAAGATCTTTTAGGCCAATGCATACATTCAGCAGAATAAAATGTTAAGGCTTTTCCTGGAATGCACCACTGTAAGGAAAAGCAATCTGAACATCCTCTGTTCCAAATAAAACTTCCCTGCACATAGAAGAACAGCATGTGAGATAAAAAGCTGAACACTTCTCCTTGAGATGCTAATTTGCTTTCTAGAAAGGGGTTTTTTCAATGGGGAAATATTAAAAAATGTTATCTCCCACCTTCACTCTGAAAGGGTACATCCCAACAAAAGCTTTACTGTTAGATTGAATGTCTGAATGTCTCAGAGATGAATAGAACCTAACAAGTCACACCCAAGCTTGAGGACAATGTTACGCGTAACATGAAAGCCACATTACGCATTCGCTTTGGTCTGCAGACCTAAGAAGAGTCTGCAACCCTCAACTAGGGATTAAGTCCCACTGAACTCAACAGGACTTATTTCTGAAGTAAACACGATTAGTTAGGCTCGTGTTGTAAGGTTAAGAAAAGGCACAGCAATTCATAGGCCTTCTTTCCAAGCCAGTTCTGCATGCTATTATTCTCATGGAGTGTTGAATTTTCAGCAATGAGTGCACGGGGGTGTCCTCAAAAAGGAAAAGGAAAAGCCTTTGAGCCAGTTTAATTCAGACCATTCAAATGCATTTTACTGCGCAACCGAGTACAATCCAAATAATAACAGATGCAAATAACCTCAATGGAAAAATAAATCACCGTTCCTGGAAGTCTTCTCTCCCCTCCCACTACTCCAACTGTAAATACAGGGTCCCCTGCTTTTCAAGCCCAAGGAAGAATGCAACACAGATTTATTGCTAGCCTTCAGGCCAATTTCTTCTGAAATTACAATTTGGCTAATAAGAGACTGATCCAAAATAACTGCTGGTAAAATATTGTGTATGTTCTTGGGCATATAGTTAGGATTGTTAATATCAATTAATTCTGCTCACAGAAGACGACTTGTTTTAAAACAAATTCATTTTTTCCCTGCAGTATATATGTAATTACACAGCTGTAACTAATAGCCATGGAGAAGCAATCTGCCATCTAAACAACTAGCATTATTCTTCAAAGTATTACTTGTGCTTTTCTTCCTTTATTTCCACACTGTGAGAGAGATTATTAGAGATGATTAAATGTATATATCAAGCCTTTTAGCAAAGGACTGAAACTGCTTTGTGGATTTGGGTTTTTATGGATTATAGTAGTTCTTCTGGGTTTTATAGTTGAAAAGAAGACACTGGAACCCCCCCCCCCCGCCCTTCCCTTCTATGTTGACATACCTTTCCCATCCATAATAAAGCAGTGTTCGATTTTGAATAGAGCCCCCCCCCCCGCCTAATACATGCTTTCACTAGTATTTTTTTGTTAACTTAGTGTAAACTGTCACGCTTGCAATTTTGTTTGGATTACAAATCCATCAATCAAATGACTGGGTGTACATGCATGCAACAATTGTAGACTATGACAATCTACCCCCCCCCCAAAAAAAAATCACCCCCTTTCATAGCAGTCACTTGTGAAAAGCTTTTGACACCATGGGATATTTTTAGCAAGAAAGAATTCCAACCTAATCCAAAAACTGAAAAGGGGCGGGGGAAGCTTCCAGGAGGGGGACACGCCAGTCCCAGTTTCTATAGTGATATTTTACAGTGTTTGGTACTTTTTAATTTAGTATTTATAGAATGACAACTCATAGAATAAATGTCAACAAAATATATAGGTAATAGTTGGTAGCTACCTATTATAAGTTTCACTGCTAAGGCAGTAGGATTGTTTTGCTTCAGTGAACCCACAGACAGATAAACCCCAGGCATTCCAAGAGTAAATCTTGTCCTTTTGCTGCACCACAAAACCTTTCCAAAGGTACAACAGAACATTTAAGCACCTCAGTTTGCAAATCAGCAAGCACCTTCAGGGATGCACACTTTCTCTCCCATTCCCTCTCTAGCTTTTCTTTGTCTGCCTTAACCATAATGTATTTCTTGCAACATGCAACACCGCAGATGATGGATTCTGTTAATCAGGTTGGCCTCTCTTAACCAGGGGTTCCAATAGGTTTGCAAACCCAGTTTAAAAGGGAACCTATTTAGCATTAGTCGTATTTAGCATCAGTGCAGAAGCCATGCTAAGGTAAATCCATGTGACTGAGAAAGGGGAAACATGATGCCAAAACTGGACCCAGCATTGTATCTGCACAACTCAAAAACTCAGGAGCTGTTTACCCAGTGAGGCAGAGCCACAGCAACAGCCTTCCAGAAGCAGCATTGTGGCTGTTTATCAGGAAGGGCTGTGATGATCAGGGCCGGACCGTCCATGAAACAGACTGAGGCAGCTGCCTTGGACAGAGGAATCCAAGGGACACTGCTGCAGAAGTGAGAATAAATAGCTTCTGGGTTCCTGTGAAATCTTGTGGGGCTCTCAAGGTCTTGCTGGAACCCAGAAGCGGTTGCATTGCAACCCCAGTAAATAAAGTTTTGGTGGGGATGGGCACAGGGTGTCTCAGGTGGCAAAACAGGACAGCCACCCTGGTGCTGATGCACTGATGGAGCCAACTCAACATTTCCATGAGTGAGTCCATATAACCTTGACCTCACTGCCACCTTGGCGCCACCTTGGCGCCACCCCATCAGGCAGGCAGCTCCTGTAAAACACATGCAGCTTTCCCTGTGTTTTTCTGGTAGATAGGAAAGCCTCCTGGAAGCATGATCTCTTGAGTCCATCGCTGGGAATTTTGTGTGTGTGTGTGTGTGTGTGTGTGTGTGTGTGTGTGTGTGTGTAATCACACTTCAGCCCAGCCAAGTCTGAGACTAATTTGGCTACCCTGCTCCTATCAATCCCAATTTCTAGGATACCTTGCAAAACAAAGTAGAAATGAAATACAAATATGAACCACAGTCAGAAAAGGCATGTCGTAAGAAAAACTGTTTGGCTTTCGTGTGGATTCTTCCAGTCATTTGAAAAGCACTGAACCAACACCACAAAGTTATCACGTCATCTGGAGCCAATTTCCATTACACATAGAAGGTGGTAGCATAAGAGCACCTCTAAACATGCACAGTGTGTCCTCATTGCAGTCAACCCATCCACATTTAGAGAAGGAGGGCACTGCTTTTAAACTATGGGGAAACCTCTTAAAGGGGTCTGCTGGGGAAGTTGGTCTCCCGCTGCTATAGGTTGCTCAAGCAGCACAAAAGATGCAGTGACCTAGGATGTTTTTCTTCAGCTGTTCTTTAGTAAGCCAAGGTGCTGCAAGAGTTCATACTTACACATGTAGCGGAGGAATGGGAGATGGTTCGTAATGATAACGCCCTTCATGGTGTCTTGCGTCAATTGGAACAGGAGGGTGGAATGCTGGGAAAAGGTGAGGCGGATCTGAAAAAAGAAACAGGGGTTTCCAAATCTCATTGTTATTGTCCCTTAGCAGTATATAATATTTAAAAGATCCAGTAAACAAGTCTGTGTGTACACACTGCCAAAAAACCCCAAAGAAATATGTAAGAAACCTGCACCCAGGCTGCCCCAAACGCTGTGAAAAGAAAATATGAGTTGTATCTACACGGATAATACGAATCATGAACATTTGCATATTTTCTCTTACTTTGCACTGTTAAACTATTTTGCCTAATTCTGCTATTCGTGGGGAAGGATAAGGATCTCTGCATGGCATGGAAGCTCTACCCTCTGGCCTTTGGTTGGCACCCGTCTGTCTCGGGAGGCAATGGATGACTGAGCCTCTGGGTCAAACCTCTGGACACCGAAAACCTCACTGAGCAATCCTGTTGACTTTTCTGGTTTCGAAGTACACTGCCCATACACTACCACGCATGGCTTAGGAACACAGCAAGAGGCCTTGTAGCTAGCCAGACTATTTGTCCATCTAGCCCAATTTATTCTACATTGGCTGGCAGTGGCAGAAGTGGCTCTTTCGTATCACTTGCTACGTATTTCTGTCTGGCTAGAGGTGCCAGGTCCTGAACCGGAGACCTTCTGCTATGCAAAGCATGAGCTCTACCACTGAGCTACGGCCTGTCACAAGCAGCCATAAGGCTTAAAAAAAGAAAAGAAAGAATACAGAGATTCTCAGAGAGTCACACCACATTTTGAAATTTTCCGCACCCCTGAAGACACCAACCTGCCAAGAAGCATGAAGAGGAACACAGCAACAATAATATTGCACAGCGCTGAATATACCTTTGCATTTACATGAACTCAAGCCATATGTGTAAGATACAGAGTTTGGCTCATCCAATTTGCTTGGCACACATGAATATTCATGTCTTAATTTTAATATTCTCTTTTCATCACTTTAATGGAAAATTACATAAAGAAGTCTTTAATAAATAATTGCAGTGCGCATATGTGAAGTGTCAGATCAAAGAGATCAGCTAGCCTTTCATAAGCACACCCCAATATTTATTATTATTAGCATGTGTTTCTTTCTTTTTTTAAAGTACTTGTAAAAATATAGTGTAGCAAAGTCCACTGCAAAGTACTACTGGAGCTGCCCCCCCCCCCCCACATACCTCCCTAGTAATGTTTCATAAATGAAGTGCATGATGCAACATCATCAGGATTAGTGTTTCTCCACCCCCTGCAAACAGCAGACAATTAACGGGGGGGGGGGATGTTTACTTCACTGCGTCCTGTGTTTATTCCACCACATATTAGTGTGGCGAAATATGGAGAAGCTGCAGCCACATCATCTCTCATAACGTCTCGTTGGCCACAATTTGTTGTAGTGTCTTGGGTGAAATGACAGAGCCTATGCAAATCCAGGAACATCTCCTCCTCTTTCCATTCTCCCTCACATGTTCACAACAGCATTAGTGGAATGCAGAAGAAACTGAGGTTTCACTTGGAAGCTCTTCCACCAGCCTCCCATATGAAGCGGTAAGAAGCAAAGAACCCACAAAGAACATGCAAACCAGAACTTGGGTCACAATACAAAAAGGCTGAAAAATCCCTAGTGTCAGTACACTATTTAAAACATGCAGCCAAACAGATAATAATTTATTCCTAATGGATGGAAGTGTTTTTATTATTATTATTATTACTACTACTACTACCACGACTACTACTACTATACTGCCCTTCATCAAAAGTTCTCAGGGTGGTTCCCAATATTTGGAAATCTAATGAGTAAGCTTCTCAGACACCGTCCACACGAACAGAGACCTAATTTAAGTTCACATCTTCACACATTTCAGATCATATTCAGATCACAGTTGCCATAAAAAGACTTTAGATTCTGACTCTTAAATCACTTTCTTACCAGCAAGTCTGAATTGATCCTGAACCTTGGGGAACTGCAATGGATTGCTAATGTAAACGACAAAGTACCACTTAAAACAATAATTTCTAGCGCCTCAACTTCTGTCCTCCCTCTTAAACACAAACATATAGGCCTTGATTCGTATGGGAAAGTTCTCTGCAACCCCCACCAACTTCCACAAGGCTTAGCGTGAATTATAGGGACTCACAGAGGCACGGAGCTGACACACATTTCAGTTCATGTGGAGCAACCTCTGTGACAAACAGCGAGTCTTACTTAAGAACTTGCATTTGGATTCTCCAGTAGAAAACATTAACCATAAATGCTGTGATACCTCATAAAAGATTGTTTGTATTCATCTCCTCCAAGACAAACATCCCTTCACATTGCTTGAGACCCAGGCTGCCAAGATCGTATTTCTAAAACAGGCACATTAAACAGCTTTCGGTGTGGGTTTCTGTGGAGTGAGGAAATCCTTAAAAAGCGGCCAATTCCTTTGCATCTATCCTGAAATAATGCCACCAATTCTACCCACATTTTATCTTCTTTGTTAAGAGACATGTTGGAGCATATAGAAGGTGAAAGCTGTCTGTGGTACAGGCAAAATCCTAAAATGTTTATATTGACTAGAGCTTCAACACAACAAACCCTGAGCCTGATCCAGATGCAGAATTCCTATTCGATACCAGCTCAACTAAAGAATCCATCCACTTAAGCCAGGGGTAGGCAACCTAATGTCCGTGGGCCGGCCCAATCACCTCCTAAATCTGGCCCGCGGACAGTCCAGGAATGAGTGTGTCCTTTTATTTAAAATGCATCTCTGGGTTATTTGTGGGGCATAGGAATTTGTTCATTTTTTTCTTCAAAATATAGTCCGGCCCACCACACGGTCTGAAAACGGTTGCTGACCCCTGACTTAAGCCTAGCTAATAGGGAGCATCCATAAGTCAGCGGTAGGACCACAGGCTTGGAGCACAATCCCCCAGATACTTTCAGATCACCCTTACTTACAAAGAAGCATCAATCCTAGCAGCCTGATGTATATTCTTCATGTGTAGATGAATGAGGACCATATGACTAAATTCCTACATGGAAGGCACTTTCAGAATCATGCCTGCTGATAGTTTTGTGTACACAATTGCAAAGCCCCTATGTTTTCACATTTACTCATACAAGCAAACGCAGTTTGTGAAACAATGCAAGTGCTCTTAAGCATCTAAGGGCATGCAATAGTATTATATGCAATTTAAATACTGTAATATTATGTCGCAAGAAACTTGATCATAAATTTAAAGAGCACCCTTTTGTAAGTCCTCTTGCATTAAGCTCCTCACCGGTTCTTTATTGCACCTTGTTCACAGTTTCCATTGTGTGGGGAGGGCAGAGACAAAGTAGTCAATCACTGTAACAGAGCTGTCTACAGCCACCGGCATGATGAGGAGAAATCCGAAAAACTGGCATTCACCATAATTATCCAGCTCAGAGTTTATTCCTTACACATGAGCAATACAGCTGTGGAACATCATAGCTCAAGCAGGATGTAAGCTAAGTTGCTGCACTCTAGCCATCTCTTCTTGCAACCCTTGACAAAATACCACATGGTGATTTTTCCAAAGTCAAGCTAAAACTGCTGAAGCAGAATAAAGTGCCACTAAACCTGGCTACCCCCTATTTATCATACAATTTCCTGACTGATGGTTTCACAAAGCAGCTGCTAAGTGCTGTGTACTCTACTGCCAAAAAAGTAACATGTGAAATGGGAGAAAGGGGGGATAATGTACTCAACCATTGAAATCAATTGCACCAAGGAAATTGAAACTCCACACAGCTCACAGGTAGGCAGTAAATTCTACATGCCTGTGGGTGCAAAGGGGGGGTAGAAATGCTTTGAATATTCATACAGAAATCTTCTTCAAATACTTATTTGAAAGAGCCCCTACAGAGAGAACTTGACTTGAACCAGACTGGGGGCCCTATAAATATGTAACTGGTGTGTGTATGTGATTTATCTATGTATGGCTTTTATAGCTGCCAGCTTGGTTTCCTGTTGGCTCGCTCCTCCTAATACAATATTTTTCTTATTCTATAGACTTACCAGAAGAGGAAAGGGCATCAGTCCTTAAATTGACATCTGCCTCATCTACCTTCACTCTAACCAATATTTCCCCAGTGAAGAAATATACTAAGGATTGTCTGATCCCCAAAGTGCCAGAGGAGGAAAATATATGAATAGCGCCTATGGAAGTGGAGTCCTCTTAAATGAAAGTCAGTGTATAGGGCTACACTGGAAATATACAGGACTAACTAATCCAAACAGTGGGTTATAAGTTTTTCTTTAATGGGTCATGCTACAATAACGCAAATGAGCTGGAACCCATCAACAGTTTCTGAGCAGTTTCTTTTTTCAACATTAAGGACTACATTATTCCCAAGCTACGGACAATGCAGAGCAATACTGGCAATGAGAGGCTTTTATGACCTTTCCTATTTCTCTACAAGGCCAATGACTCTAGTTCTCCAGGGTGTTTCAGGAGCACAACTTCAAAAGTATACACAAGGGCCAAGGGGTTGCTGAGAACTGTGGCAGACATGGAAGCGTTTCTCCTGAACACCTTCGTCTTCTTCTTTTACTCCTCCCCACCCCAACTATGGGGAACCTTCAGTCATGTAAACCTCCACCTGCAGTAGTACTACAATTGAAACACAGGTATACTAGAGATAAGGATGCTGATATTTGTGAGCACAGAGAAAAGTACTAGCCATACCTTCCAGGAGCTGCAGAATCAAGAAGAAACAAACCCAACTACTACTCCAGGTGAGGAAACCACAGTTAACTCTGCCATCAAGCCCTCAAAATCTTTGGCTCCAAAGCCCAAGGACAGACCTCTTCTTTCAGCTATCACCTTTCCTTTCTGTCTTGATTTTGTCTCCGGCAGTTGAGCAGTGGTTTGGGAGAGGGATTTTTTCTGTGGCTTTTTTCTTTCTTAAAGTGAAAGGCATCTGTTCCCTTCCTCAAACAAGATATTCCCCTTGGGCTTGAAAGCAAAACTTTTCATTCTGCCTTCATAATGAATAAAACAGAATCTCCTGTGAAACTTTAATGATAATAACATTTTCTATTAAAATATCAAAGCAAATGCAATCTTCTTGGGAGGCTTGCTGAACTGAGGGCATGGCTAATACAGACCAATAGGAGTCCTCTGACAGGCATTAAAGGTTTTCCAGTATCTTTCTTATTTATCACTTGTCTACCTGCATATGTGTAATCAACATTTTGCATCAATGTGAAGTCTCTGCTAAGTCAGTGCTATACCCATTCCTGGAGCATCACTTCCCTCCTTTGAAATAAGAAATGCAGAATATGAACACACTGAAGATGTACCATTAGTGCATAACTCAGCAATTCTGCTTCATGATCTTAGAATATCAGTTCTCATAAAGGCTTTGTTCTATTGGTCTATTGTTCAATTGGTCTGGTAAATTCACACAGTGCTTTATAAACTATGTGCATGGTCCTAGGGAACAGCTGACTAACTTCAGCCACATCTAATTTTTCATTCTAGCACGAAAAACAAACAAAAAGGAAATAAAGAGAAAGGCAATTAATATTCAGTTTCTTCTCTTGATGATGAAGTATTTTTCAGGGAGTGATGGGGAGGATACATACAGCTACATCTGTCAGTGAAAGTTAGGCTGCCCAGTGTTAGGGTGAAGGTCCATGTCAGTGTAGGATGGGCAGCCTGGAGTGGGGGCTGGCTGTGGGCATCTTGCCAAAGAATGATGATTGCAGTTTTGCTTTTCCCTCATAGAGTAGAAAGCAGCCTTTCAGCTATATGTGAGAAATTAAGAGGTGTGCCCTGGGAAGGGCTTATCAGAGGAAACATGCCCCTTACCTAGGACTGTAAAGATGGCAGTGTGCACAGCTTTTGCCATTGTCTGAACTGTGCCCCCAACTGCAGGCTGTAATTGGGGACCTATGGTATTTGGCAAGGGAATATTGTTTGTCCCCTCTATACGCCGGATTGCAGCCCATTTTGACTTTATGTGCAAAAAACACACTAGCTATCCATTGGGCTGTAGAAGCAGTTGGGCAAAAATGTGTTCCTGCTATTAATACTCATGACTCAAGTGCAGCTTTCCCCAACTTGCTACCCTCCAGACATTTGAGGCAACAACCTCCATTATCTCTGATGGTTGGCCGTGCAAGCTGGGGCTGGTGGGAGTGTAGTCCAAAGCATCTGGGGGATACTAGGTTGGAGATGGCTATTATAATGTTTGAGACAGGTTTCCCCTTCATTTTGTCTCAGAGAGGTGTGCTTTCCTTCTCTTTCTGCCTCAGAAGCCAATTAGTTCTACGCACTTCTGCTCCTCTCCTTTAGACTCAGCAACAGAGTCAACAGAAACAGTTGACTATGATCTCCATGTACAGTGCCAAAAGTGACTAGGGTCATGAAACAAAAGCCCTGGCAAGCAGAAACAAATGTCTGCATTGGTCTTCTGTCCCTGACATTTCAAAAAAGTAGTAGGTTCTGACGGCTACAGTCTGGCTGAAGCCACAGCACACCTGGAACCTGAGCTGGAGACCTCCAGGTCTAGATTTGGGTGCAACTACTAACTGCCTTAGCCTGGTCCTGGTGGGGGCCTCGAGGAGATGTCCCCAGTGGTGCACAACCTTTCAAAACAAAAATAAAGAAAGAAAAGACTGCACTGTGTTTGACGGAGTCCCCTTACTTCTCATTTTGTTTCACTCATTACACTTCTGTGCATGGCTCCTTTGCGAGTTTCCAGAGCTCGTTCCTAGCAATACATTGTTCCAGCTGGAATTCCCACCTTGGCAAAGCAAAGCAGTGGGACCAAGTATTACACACACTTGGTGTCTGTTTTGCCACCTTTGTGTTTATGTAAACCAAAACACCTTGTGGGAACATACTTTATTTGTTTTCAGTGGTTCCCCAACAATCTGGGTGCCAAATGATTGGAGAAGTAGCTATCTGAGCTGGAAGGAAAAAAGGCTGGAAACATTTTCAACAACTGGCAGCCACTGAAAGCTCCTTAGCAGGCCAGATTTGCTGCAGGTATTGGCTAAATAGCTGCTGGCTGGCTTTCAGCTAGAGCACTTTATTGCTTTCCACGGTCATTGCAACTCCACTGTGTACAGATTTAAAGACCTATGTTTAAAAAAAGAAAAACCCAGTATTTTAGTAGTCCTATTATTACCTGTTAATAAGCAAGCATGTTAAAATTCCCCTATCAATGTCAATTGGCTCCCAGAAGTTAATATTATTTGCTTAGTGATCGCCTAGAATTTACTAAGAGCTGTAAAACAAATTTAGGGAGAGGCTGCAGCCCCAGATGGAGGATTAAAGGTGTCACTAAGGGTGGAAAACTGGACAGATCTGAGCCATTTCCCCATTGAAATGGACAGGAAATGAGCAAGAGCATGGCAGTGCACAGTTTTCATTCACGCCAATGAGTTCCCAATGGACTGTGCTCCACGTTACTTAGTGGCAAGCAGAGCGTGTCCCTTGGATTGTCTGCATTTGGCAACTAAATGCTTTGGGCTGGCTTGGAACTTCAGGATAATTCCGTGTTACGGCTCAAAATCCGAAGGGATGGAATTGTGTGGTTATTAATATAAAAGGTAGTTGTGTTGACCAATAAGAAAACTTCCGAATTCCATATTAGGGCAACAATGTCTTTATTATACCAACTAAAATGTCACAAAAAAACACTATTTTCATGACTAGCTTGTCTCTACTGTTAATGGGCCTAGCCAAATTGGGAGGAGAATGTTTTCACGCCCCAGCAAAGAAGTTCAGCCTTCATCTTTCCCCATGAAGAGGCAGGCTAGATGAAAATGCATCTTCCCAAACATGCTCCGCGATGCCTCGCCAGGACTACTTTGCAAGATAACTGCATGGCCAGATACCGAACTATGGCCAATAAGAGAATCCAAGTCTTTTGCTAGTGTTAGGTGATAGGAAAGATGCAAACAGACTCTTATGATCCCTGAATGTCCTTAACTGGCTCCACACACTAGACAGCACTGGTTCGTTTTTCCATATAACCAACAGGCCCAAGTGGTTATTGAAGATGCGCAAGAAGATGGTGGTAAAGGAAACTATTTACTTCCTGTCAATAATGTGTTTTAATAAAAATGGATCCATAGTAAGCTTTTTTAAAACAAAACAAAACTGTATTTCTTGAGTAAGAGGGGGAAAGCATTGTCAACAACAAAAGTGCAGGGATACACAACACAATACATATCGTTCTCTCTTTCTCATATGTGTGTGTGTGAATATATGAGAGGCCAAAGAAATCTGCTAGCTATGGAGTACAGTTTCCACTTAAGCTCTGCTCTTGGCAACTGGTATAACACCCCTTTCAAATTATCTACAGTTCTACATCACAAGTATAGGGACGCGGGTGGCGCTGTGGGTAAAACCTCAGCGCCTAGGACTTGCCAATCGCATGGTCGGCGGTTCGAATCCCCGTGGCGGGGTGCGCTCCCGTTGCTTGGTCCCAGCGCCTGCCAACCTAGCAGTTCGAAAGCACCCCTGGGTGCAAGTAGATAAATAGGGACCGCTTACCAGCGGGAAGGCAAATGGCGTTCCGTGTGCTGCGCTGGCTCGCCAGATGCAGCTTGTCATGCTGGCCACGTGACCCGGAAGTGTCTGCGGACAGCGCTGGCCCCCGGCCTCTAGAGTGAGATGAGCGCACAACCCTAGAGTCTGTCAAGACTGGCCCGTACGGGCAGGGGTACCTTTATCTTTACTTTACCTTACATCACAAGTACATGTGTATAAACTCAAGAAAACAAAATAGAAACAAATGGCACACTCTGGTCCTGTCACAATGTTATTTGGAATTGGAGTCTTTATTCCTGGAATGCGTGGAGATCTTGTTTTGCCACGGGCACTTTTTTATAACTTCTGGGTCGTTGTGGTGTTCTTTAACAAACTTAATAATGTGCTCTCTGCAAGAAAATGACAAATTGGACTCTGCCAGAAACTGACAAAAGAACCCCCTTCCTCTGTTACTTCAAATGCTCTGTCGCAAGTGAAAAAGCAATTTATCTCTCTCCCCAGCCCAAACATTCTGGGCTGCATTTTCTGCTCCTCTAAGTTCCCTGCACATTGGTGTTTACACCATGGATAAAGCTCACACCCAAACAAGCAAACAAACAAATTCAAGAAAAGTGAGGCAAAAACAGTTCCATCTCTAGGTTCCAGCTGTGTGCTTTAATCCAGCTGCTCTGGACTCCCGCCTGGCTGCATACATGTTGATGGGATCTTCCTACAGTCACATCTTTTTCCTTCTGTGGTGGTAGCAATGAAATACATAACACCAGGAAAGTTTATGCTACTGCATATAAATCAGCCCTAACGCACAGGAACATTCAGCTCCCAAAACGCATTCATAGCTTTCCAGAATAATGAGAAAATGGAATTCTCTAAAAACCAGAGTTCCTGATTTGGATGATTTATTAAGACTGAAATCAGAGAGCATGACCTCAACTAAATTCTGTCACACAGAATTCAAGCATTTTTGCTTTCACAACTGGGGCTAGTGAGTCCCCTGTAGCCAATGTGGGCAAGGAAATTCTGCACATTTACTATGGGTAAAAGCCTCAGCACCTAGGCCTTGCCGATCGAAAGGTCGGCGGTTCGAATCCCCGCGGCGGGGTGCGCTCCCGTTGCTCAGTCCCAGCGCCTGCCAACCTAGCAGTTCGAAAGCACCCCCGGGTGCAAGTAGATAAATAGGGACCGCTTACTGGCGGGAAGGTAAAGGGCGTTTCCGTGTGCGGCTCTGGCTCTCCAGAGCAGTGATGTCACGCTGGCCACGTGACCCGGAAGTGTCTGCGGACAGCGCTGGCCCCCGGCCTCTTGAGTGAGATGGGCGCACAACCCTAGAGTCTGTCAAGACTGGCCCGTACGGGCAGGGGTACCTTTACCTTTACCTATTTCACCTGTATACGTTGGCAAAAGAAACTAATATACATTATGCATAAACACATCCTTTGCAAATACTGCGACTATGCGGGTGAAGATGTATCTAAAAACAGACATAGCATGTCCCAATCTACATGTTAGCACACTCTGGGAAAGTTTTGAAATTTAAGAACATTCTGGAATTATTAAATCATATAATTCAGATTGAAGTGGTGATGGGCACTGGTTCAGATGGCTTTTAAAGCACTGGTTTCCAAAGGATTATACAAATTTATAGAGGACAGGCCTGTCAACTGCCGATAGCTAAATGGAATCTGAGGTTCATAGATAGCATTGCTGAGGATCAGGCAAGTGAGGATAAACAATGGAAGAGGTTGCTGTCTTCTACCTGGAGGCATCTCCTTGGCCAGTACTGCAAACAGGATGCTGAACTAGGTGGAATTCTTGGTTTGATCAAATAGGGCTCTTTTATATTTAAATAAAACTCTTGAAGCTAATTTCCCAGACCTGCCCTAAGCACCTACGATGTGGCGGTCGTAGAGCACAACTTGCAACTCGCCAAACCAAATGCAGCACACCAACCATGTACGATAGCCCACCAGAGACTCCACGGCCACCCTGCTTTTACTGCCATCTGCAGAATACAAAAACAAGATAGCTGCCAAAGCACAAAATGTAATCTTAGAGTGGTACTAGTGGGACATTATACAAGTGTTGCAGATACGTTTGTGGCCTGCCTCACACTCAACAACTGCGAAGTAGAAGTAACTTCAAGAGGCATCTAAAATGGCTGATTTGTATATCAAGCTCACCCATGTGCAGTGAACCCACCTTGCAGACTAGCCCCCATCACAAGTCCTCTCCACTAGCCCCCAAGCCAGCTCATGGGATTTGTTCCTGCTCTTATTTCCATTTTCCATTCCCTATTTCCATTTTAACCTAATGTTGCCACAGGAATGCTCATCAGCTCATTGGTCAGGAAATGTGAAACGTTGGCCTATGCACATCGTCCCTGGAAGCTTCCCCATGAGGAAATGCAACCCTTGGGCTGAAAAAGGTTCCCTCACCCCTGCAATAAGTCCCACCAGCTGCTGATAGATTTGTACTCTGAAGTAGTGAGCCACTTTGGAAGATCATGTTTTATGTTCTGATCTATTTTCTAATATTTTTAACAATTCTATATGTTTGTAAACTTGATTGTATGCCACCTACAGATTGCCCTGTGTTAGGCAAAAAAAATACAATAAAGTAATTAATCATTAGTAAAAACATAATTTTCACCTCTCTTCTCTTTTTCCTCCCACAGTGCTGAAAGGCTTGTGCCTGGAATTATGCAACAATGCAGTCCTACACATGTCTACTCAGAAGTAAGTCCCATACAGTAAAATGGAATTTACTCCCAGGTATAAGTGAGCATAAGGATAGGATTGCAGCCCCATCCTGCAGTTCTATTTTTGCCATTTAAATGGTCATTACTGACATAAACCCACAACTTCCCAATCTGGCATCTCCTTCAATATGCAGTTTTCTCTCTGCCAAATCATTAAAGAAAATTAAATCCAAACACAGATCCCTTTTCCAGACCTAAATCTCATTCTTTTACTATGTGTGTACATTCCTCTGAGTATAAGCCTATGACTATTTTCCTTTTCCGTCATTCTGATCTTTCTTTCCAGATAAGATGCCTTTAGTACTATACCAAATTCTGAACCAATGCCACATATTTTACTCCTTCTACATCATTCATTTTGCCCAAAAGTTTTGTAAATCTTTCCAAAGAGTGATTTAGTTACTTAATACTGACTTGCTCTTGCAAGTATATTTTTACATATAGTGTTCCCTAATAACTTCGTTACATTACTACAGACTATTTTGAGTTCTACCAAACCATATTTGCCAGAATCTCTCCTCCTTCTTTGAGGGTTAATTTTTCCAGTCCTTTCCTACCTCTCCAGTAGGTTCACACATTTCAGAAATAGTTACCACACACCCATTTTCCCTTACTTATAACAAGAAGCTAATGCTGCCATCCCCCTTCATGGATCACTGCCTTGCCGTGGCAAAGGGGCTTGAATAACTCAGAGAAGCTATGAACTATGCCGTGGAGGGCACCCAAAATGGACAGGTCACAGCGGAGAGTTTTGACCAAACGTGATCCACCTGGAGCAGGAACCAGCAAGCCACTCCAGTATCCCTGCCAAGAAAACTCCATGGACAAAGACAACAGGCATATAAAAGTTATGACGCTGGAAGATGAGCCCCTCAGGTCGGAAGGCGTCCAACATGCTACTGAGGAAGAGAAAAGGAAAGGAGTACGACAAGGCTGTATATTGTCTCCCTGCTTATTTAACTTATATGCAGAATTCATCATGCGAAAGGCTGGGCTGGATGAATCCCAAGCCAGAATTAAGATTGCCGGAAGAAATATCAACAATCTCAGATATGCAGATGACACAACATTGATGGCAGAAAGTGAGGAGGAATTAAAGAACTTTTTAATGAGGGTGAAAGAGGAGAGCACAAAATACGGTTTGAAGCTCAACATAAAAAAAAAACGAAGATCATGGCCACTGGTCCCATCACCTCCTGGCAAATAGAAGGGGAAGAAATGGAGGCAGTGAGAGATTTTACTTTCTTGGCCTCCATGATCACTGCAGATGGTGACAGCAGCCACAAAATTAAAAGATGCCTGCTTCTTGGAAGAAAAGCAATGACAAACCTAGACAGCATATTAAAAAGCAGAGACATCACCTTGCCAGCAAAGGTCCGTATAGTTAAAGCTATGGTTTTCTCAGCAGTGATGTATGGAAGTGAGAGCTGGACCATAAAGAAGGCTGGATAGGATAATAGGTAGGATAATAGATGCAAGAATCACTCATGCATCTTCTTAAGAAATGTAAGGAAAGCCTTCCTGGATCAGAGAGACTGCAGGCCTCTCTAGTGTCACAATAGCCAACCAGATGCCTCCACAAAGTACACAAGCAGGACAAGAAGGTAATAGCTTTCTCCCACTGTTGCTCCCCAGCAACTGGTATTCAGATAAATTACCTGGTGGTAATGGAATGCGTGACTCCATAACACAGATCTGCAGCAGACACTTCCAACTTATGGAACTGACATAGGTTAGGTGAGATTGGTTCATCACTGACTTGTACACTACAAGATTTGGTCTAGTGATTTCACCTCTGCTATTCCGGCTTATAAAGTAACACCGGTCCTAGCTTCAGAGAGAGGCAGTCCTTGCGGTATTGTGGTCCTGAGCTGTTTAAGGCTTTATAGGTCAAAACTAGCATCTGGAGTGTTTCACAGCATTCCTTTAGAGCACAAAGACTTTGTGGACCATTCCCCACTCCCCACCAGAATATGTAGTTTATCACAAGAGATGTTGGGAGGTGGATTATCTAGACCCATTTTTGTTTGCTTTCATGTCTGTTTCTGCCCCTGAAGCAGCCTTGGTTGCCCTGAAAGTTGACCTCTACTGGGACACAAATGGCAAGTGCATCTCTGTTGACTTTCATTCATCTCTTGGAGGCTTTTGATACCACTGCCCGTAAAATCTTGCAGAATCTGCTCTCTTGTAAGAGTTGGAGGTACAGCAATAAGGTGCTTCACATCAACTTGCAGGGATGGTTGCTGCAGTAGAGGAGTTAGTTCTTGCTCAACCCCATGGCATTTGTGCTCTGGAGTCCCACAATGCTCCATCTTGTCACCCACATTCTTTAGCAACTACATGAAGACGCTGATTCAAGACATCAGGGTATTTGGAGAGCAGTTCCATCAGTGTGCTGAAGACTTCCAGGTCTATTTCTCTTTGTCCTATGAGTCAGATGAGGCAGGTGCTTGGAGGCTGTGATGTGCTGGATGAGGGTAGGTGGCTCCTAGATGGGGGAATTGGAGGGGGGAAGCCTGTTTTAGATGGAGATAGCAGGTGTCTAGTTAGGGGATACTTCTTGATGTAGAACTATCAGCGGAGACACAGGTAATGTCAGTGGCTCAGAGCGTCTTTTTCCAGATCTTGCTGTTTCACCAGCTACAGCCTTTCCTGGCTAGAGATAACCTGGCCAGAGTGATCCATACTCTATCTCCAGTGGTTGTTGTTGTTGTTGGTTTACATACATTATACACACACTCAAACACACACACACACACACACACACACACACACACACACACTGTTGATAAAAATAAACACAAAGTAATTCACAAAACAAATATCATCTATCTTCAAACGTAAGAAGATAATGGTCTAAAATAATCTCTAATTTGGGGTTGGGTTATTGTAATGTACTATGTGTGAGGCTGCCTTTAAAAACAACCTGAAAACTGAAACTGGTAAAGAATGTAGATTGTCTGGTGCAACTAGCAGGCATCATGTAACACCAATCTTCAAAGAACTTCACTGCTTGCCAATGTGCTTCCAGGAGGTGTTCTCAAGGTGCTAGTGCTGACCTGTGGGGCCCTATAGGACTTGGGACTTAATTCTTGGGACCTAAAGGGGCACCTCTCCCCCTGTGTCAGCATGCTGGATGTCTCAGATCTGATGAAGAGGCCTTTCTCGTGATCCTTTTATCTTGGGGATGGGAGGCAACTGGTTTCCCCACCATTTCAGTATTTCATTCCCCACTGAGTCAAGAAGGAAATGGGACAGCGAGGGGGCTTGAGAGGTAAGCTTACATCCATATGGAAAAATGCTTTGACACAAAGGTTGGAGGTTAAAAGTTTAAATGCTCATGACAGAGATGACAGCATTCCCTTTTTGGTCAGTAACTTCAAAGAGAATGTCTTTTCTTAATGCCACTATTGTAGCTTTTTGAAAACCCACTGAAATTCTAGTGTGTTTATTGCACACTAAAAGCATTTTTTTAAAGGACTCCTTGTTGCATTTGTTTCACAACTGCATACAAAGCACAGATGAAGACTTATTTTTAAAACCTACTGAAAATCTACAGTTAAGTCTATTGCATCAGTTTAGGTACTCTTTCTTCATATGATATATTTAGCAACATATTTTAAATTAACCCCCTTAATAGTAAACGTCCAGTCTCAAAATCACACAAAAGGCTATATGCTATTTTTTTCCTAATTTGAACGGCACTTGAAAAGAATTATTATTAAGTTATCCAAACTTTCCCCAGCCCCAAGTATATAGTACACACACACACACACACACACTTTGTCAATACAGTATTGAACAGCAACCCTCTTGGTAATAATTGCCCCAGGAAATTCCAGTATCTGTTGTTTACGGTCCTTTCCCCGATCTCTACAGGAACATCTGGAAAGTCTGTCTAAGGCCATTAATGGAGAGGGTTGAAATGTGAGGGTAACTATGCCCTACAGCCACAAAAGGCGCTGTAACCTTCCAAACTCTCTTGTTGCAGCTGGGGCAGATGAAGGCGTCCAGTTGTGCTGCTGCAGATGCCCCGTGGCGTTTCTTCTCTCTGCGCTCCTCCCAGTGCTCATTTCTCCTCTGGTCACTGCTATGAATACATTGCCCGACTGTCTCCAGGCACTGCGGTCGTCTGCAAGGGATTCCCTCATGACAGGGTGAATGCTGCCAGCCTTCACGTCATGTTTGCAGACATCTTTGTAACACAGAGTTAGTCTGCCGAGGAGCCTGGTGACTGAATCCAGCTCCCCAAAGAGCCCATCCTTGGATATCCTGCCATCTTCCCTTCTGTGGACATATGAGGGGGGAAATGGCTGTTTTTAGTAGGGCTCGTGTTTCCACAACTGACATTTAAATCCTTGTTTTAAACCATAGAAATGATGGAGGTTTTTCGTGGTGGCCCTGCCGTTCTAGGCACAGCACTGAAGAATCGCCAGTATGAAGAACATTTGATGATGGTGATTTAATTTCTACACAACTTAATATATTAAAAATACATCTAAGTGGTGTACAGAAAACTGAAGGAACAACAAACAACTTGACCAAAAATATTACAAGAATGCACAGTTACATATAAAACAGTTACATGAATGCAAAGTTACTAGTATATATACATTCTTACAAGGCGGCTTGCAAGGAACTGTGGCAGTTATCTGTTTATTATTATTTAAACACTTCCCTTAACTGCTCTTCCCTGAGGTAAGCTGTGGCCAAATTGTTTTCCTTCCCTTCCCCAAGCAGATATGCAGGGGGCATATTTGAACAGTGCTATGGTTTACTTTAGGGCCTATTTAAATACCTTCTGCCATATATTTCAAACAAACAGTTCACTTCATTAGAAAGGCAAACAGTTTAGCCTTCGACTACCAGCACTTGAGAAGAACCACACTGGGCAGACAAAACCTTCTGCCCTGTGTAAACACGGCCTTCTCTTCAGCTCTAAGCTGCAACCATGTGGAACTTCACTTCAAAAAGCCTTTTTACAAATACTTCACACATCCATTTGTTAAGTAAGTGATAACCCTGAAGAGATTATCTGCAGGGGCTGAAATCCTCTGCTGATTATCAGTGCTTTTATGTGAGCTAAGAAAGGAAATCGGGACAGTTCACTCTCATATATTAGCTGGATGCAGAACAATAAAATTAGTGGCATTACAAGTAGATGGAATGGATTAATCTGCAAAAGAATTGCACAGGTCTTATAGAAAAAGGAAAAGTACTAGTGTGGACATTAGTTCCTGGTCTTCAATTAGGAAATATTATGGACTTGGTCAAAAGCTAGTTTTTCTGGTCGACTGGGATAGAGTGGTTGAACCATTCTCTAACTAGAATATTAAAAAGCCTCAAGTTAAGCAAGTCCTCATATGCTAACTTTCAAAGCATGTTACCTACATGGTCAACAACCGACAAACCCCAAGTAACATTGCCTTAAGAGTTTCAAATCTTGTGATTTCCAAGTCCATTTTACAATTTGCCTAATTCCATGCTTTTTAAAGCAGTAAGAAACTCAAGGCTTTTTTAAAATAACTGCAAAACAAAACAAAGAGAGAGAACAAACACAACAAGTCCAGCTTCTTGCTGCTCTGCATCCACCACATAAATGCAAAACAGCATACAAATCATATTAACTATATGTATCTAAAAATGAAAATCAGCCATGGCCCAGCAGACCATGATGTATTTTCAAGTCTCCAACTCCAGGGCCCAGCCTCACTTCTGCTGGCCCCACTATTTCCTCCAGGGGAAATCTGCTGTTTACCATCTCAGTTTACAGAAGCAAACTAACAAAAAATATAGTAAAGTCAATTAAACAAGCAATTCCCCCCAAAAAAACCTGTGAACAGTTTGCTTCCTCCCCCCCCCACCCCCCAAACTGGGCTGCTATCCTTGAGTGGCAGATACACTGCTGGTTTGACCCCTTCTCTAACTAACATCTTCCTTGCAGTCATTCCAGAGTCTGCTCTTCTTCACGGCCCTTCAAGACACCATATTCACTGCTTTTTTGTTTGTTTGTTTCAAAATCATTAATACAGTTCACAATTCACAAAATATTTTCCCCCAGGAAAAAAGCAGAAAATTTTATCAGGATAAAATTGCAGTTAAATAAAAACGTATTAATACCTGAGAAAAGAACCTAAGCTGATAATATTTCAGTTAGAAAATACAACCAAACAAGTGGAGGGAGGGAGGGAGGGAGGTCTATTTGCACCCTAAACAGACATGCAGGCCTCCTACTGACACTTTTGGGAGTTCCAGTTGCCTACCAAAAAGAGAATTCACTCTTAAGAGAGCACAGCATTTCAAAAAGAGTGAACTTGCTGTCACTCCCTGCTGCTTCTACCGCTTTCTGTCAGAGATGGAGAAAAGTTTTGATCAAAATATCAGTACTTATAGCTGTAAGACTTTTTGGTAGACGTAACTGGTCATTTTCATAGTGTCAAAGTCTATTGATCTGAAGAGAGTTGTTGCCCAAACATTAAAACACAGAAAAACTTGAAGACAGTCCGAAAGCATAAACAAATGAGCTTTGATAGTCTTCCACTTCTGCTAAAGAGAGAGCAAGTTTGCAGGTGCATGCCTACCAGAAAAATATTAAAAAATAAAAATGTAACAATAAATAGTGTCTCAAACTGTTAAAATATGTAGAAATCAAAGATTACCAGTTTGACAATCAAAGGGATGCATTACTTCCCTGTTTAACTACCCCCTTTGTGTCGCTCTAAGTTTGAGTCAAGAGACCTATGTACAAGAACACTCAAAACGTTCATCATGGTGAGTATCCTTTGGTGAGCAAGATGAACCCAGACATCCTCCAAACCTTGAAGCTGGAACCAGAGATCATCTCAGCAGTTGTGCAGCACTTCTGAGGTGCTTGGAGTGCCTACAAAATGCAGCAATGACTGTAGGAATCATTCCTTGCCCTGTTTCTGAGCCTGAAATTATCCACACTGCACAGCAGCGTTCGGAATTTGCCAGGTGCCAGGCACATTTTCCACCTGGCTGTCGGGCACTTCTGACCAAGTGAAGATGCCCGAATGCCAGGATGGCGCCTGACATCAGCATCTGGAGGTGCATGCCTGGGATCACTGGCCTTCCATTTTGGTAACTGTAGCCCTGGTGTAAGGAGCCATTTGGTGCCTGGCTTATAAATCTGAGTTTCTAGCACTGTTCCTCGGTGCTCTGAATGTACTCCAAGCACCTTAGAAGCATAGCATCACTGCAAGGTCAATCTTTGCACCTTGCCTTGCTCCAGCTTCACAAGACGAGCTAAAACCTACTCAGAGTAAACCCACTGAAATTAATGAACCTAGCTTAGTGATGTTTATTAAATTCAGTGGGGGGGTTTTCTGAGTAGGTCTGGCATTGAATACCAACCCAAAAAACTTGCGCTGCTTCCATGTTTGGTGTGTCACTCCGCAACTTACTGGCTGGTTGAGGCTCAACTGGCCTTGCAATGCCTAAACCAGAGCTTTCCAAACTTTTCATTTTGGTGACACACTTTTTAGACATGCATCATTTTGTGACACAGCAATTCAGTTTTACTAGCAAACCAGAGGTTAAACTAACCCTTTATAAGAGTGTGGGAGCATTCATGCACACAACATCTGCACACTGCGGGCGACACACTAACGTGTCGCAACACACAGTTTGGAAAGCTCTGGCCTAAATAGACTTCCTGTTTGACTGACAATTGGAGTCTGGATGCTATTGGCCGTTCTTAGCAGCACAGGGTTACTGGGCTTGAACCTCAATATTTCCCCCACAGTTTGGTTTTGTATTAGTAATAAAAAATGAGCTACAATATTTCCATCTATTACAAGATGAACCTCAAATTCCCTTCCAGCTCTACAATTCTATGATTCTATGAAATAGTTCATGTTCTGGAATGTGCAGATAAATGCATTCATGATATTTTAAATCATTGTGCCCTATCCTGGGACCTCAGGATCAAACAAAACAAAACAAAACAAAACAAAACAAAACAAAACAAAACAACAACTTCTATGCACATAATAACTGGGATACATTTGCACTAAAGAAAAAATTCCAAAAGTAGGAAACCCAGGTGTATGATATCAGGTAAAAGCTGTGGAATTTCCTAGAAAAACTCATATGAGTGGGACCTCAATCATTTCCCAGTCACTGGTGGTACTTAATTACAAGGGCAAAGCCATGATTTATGTATGTGGATGCTCCTGACAAAGTATGCCATATCAAGTGGCCAATGTAAAAAGGGAAAAGGAAGAAGGAAAAGTGAAATACCACAAGAATGCTCAAACTGCACTGAAGCCAATGGGGGGGGGGGGAGTGATAGCATTTATGATCAGCATTTATGATCCCTGCTTGTTGCTGGACTGGTTACAGACCTGACAGGCAGTGAATGCACAGGGGGAGGCGCCGAGGAAGGGTAGCAAAGAGAGAAAAGAAAGTGGCACTTGAATCCTAGATAAAGAGAATGAGGGAAGTTGGCTGCTTGCCAGGATCATTTTTCTGAATGGAAGGGTATGAAATAGACACTTCCTCAGATTTCCAGGGAGGAAAGCCACAACTTGAACATCAGGAAAGCCACTTCACAGATATATTACTTGGTCATTTTTCATACTCTTTATTCATATTCATAGAATTATTATTTATTTCCCATAGGTTCTTTTAGAAATGGGTGGAGGAAGAGAACAAAGCCATAATATCCTGAAGGCATTCCATCTTTATACACAGTTATAAATAATTTGCACCAGCATCTTTCTCTGCAATATTAGAATACGGTAAATGTAAAACAGGGTAACATCATGATTTGGGAGAGAGTACATTGTTGGCACCCTTTATCCTAAAGCGCTGGTTGCCTAAGTATTAGCAGGCCTAGTATTTGGGTTTGGGCCACAAAATGTTCATGTATTTAAAAGAATAGTGCAAGTCTTTTTCAGTGAAACTCTTATCTTGAGTAATTTTCACATGTGACATTTTCCACATGTGTAAACAAATGAAAAAGTTAACTGACAAAAGGTGCATTCAGATTTGTTAATTTGTCTTTAGCTTTCACCAGTGATACACTCCATATTGAAAAGTGTGCTTAATATCACTTGAGAAAACTCCCCTCAGTTCCACTTTCATGTTCAGATTCCATTTTACTCTAATTATGCAACATGAAGCCGCCTGGATATATAATGTACACAGGGGAATCAAGAACAGAAAAGTGTAGAAATCTAGACATCCCAGGAAAAGTCCAGGAATCACGCACGCCTCACTGGGAAATGCTGAATGAATTGGATGTAATGCAGTCCGGATTGACGTGGGCACAACCTGAACAGTTCCAGAAATCAGATAGGTAGTTT
Source organism: Podarcis muralis (assembly GCF_964188315.1). NCBI lineage: Eukaryota > Metazoa > Chordata > Lepidosauria > Squamata > Lacertidae > Podarcis > Podarcis muralis. Next base: position 59,441,848 of record NC_135666.1, read on the forward strand.
CTCTCCTGTATTTGGCCTTCATTATCAGTCATATCTTACCCATGAGGAGATGCCACTGCTCTGTGACAGCAGGCAGATTTCATTGCAAGCGTCAATCCCTGTCATAACCAGTTAAAAACAATCACAGACAGAAGATCTCAGAAAAACCTGTGCTTAAGAGCCTGGAAAGCAGCACGGGCTAGATTGGGATGGGGAAATTTTACAGCTCAAGGGCCACATTGTTGTTGCTGTTTATTCGATTTATATACCGTCCCGTATCAAAAGATCCAAGGGCGGTGTACATCATTAAGATCACATTACTGTATATGGAGCACAATAATAAAAGCATAATAAAATGCATAATAATCAGACAACCATAATAACAGTCTCCCCACTCTTAAAAGGCTATAGTTTATTTAATGGCCAAAGGCCTAAGTAAAGAAGAATGTTTTTGCCTGGTGTCTAAATGCATGCAATGAAGCTACCAGGCGAGCCTCTTTGGGGAGAGCATTCCACAGACTGGGAGCCCCCACCCAAATCTGTGTTCTTGTGTTGCCACCCTCCGAACCTCTTGGGAAAGAAGGACATGGAGAAGACCCTCCATTCCTTTACCAAGGCAAGACAACGGCCGAGCACATCCACTGCCCTACTCGCAGGTGTAAAAGAGAAGTAGAGCTGTGCGTCACCAACACACTCTCAAACTCTGGATGACTCCACTCAGCAGCTTCATATAGATATTAAACAACGTGGGGGATAGAACTGAGCCCTAAGGGACCCCACATTGAAGCCCCTATGGTTCTGAAAAACAGCCCCCAAGCATCACCTGCTGAAGACAACCATCCTAGTAGGACCAGAACCACTGCAAAGCAGTGCCACCCACCCACAACTGAGATAGTCTCCCCATGAGGATACAGGGTTCAATGGTACTGAAAGCTGCCAAGAGGTCAAGGAGGATTAACAGACATCATCATATAAGGATTGACGGACATCATCATATAAGGCGGCCAGGGCAGTTTCTTTGCCAAAACCAGGCCAAAACCCCGCTTGAAATGGATCCAGAAAATCAGTCTCCTCGAAGAGACTTTGTGGGCAACATTTCAGATGGCGCATGCCACTAGTGGATGAGGCCAGAGGCGAAAGGGGGCAGAACATAAGGGAAGCATGGGTGGGTCAATGGATATGACTCTACATCATGGATAGGCAAACTAAGGCCCAGGGATCCAGCCCAATCGCCTTCTAAATCAGCATGTTTTTAAATGAGTAGAATGTGTCCTTTTATTTAAAATGCATCTCTGGGTTATTTGTGGGGCCTGCCTGGTGTTTTTACATGAGTAGGATGTGTGTTTTTATTTAACATGCATCTCTGGGTTATTTGTGGGGCGCAGAAATTCGTTTTCTTTCTTTTTTTCCAAAATATAGTCCGGCCCCCCACAAGGTCTGAGGGACAGTTCTGAAAAAGTTTGCTGACCCCTGCTCTACGTTGTCACACAAAAGCCAGACATTTCCACAGATTCCTACACAGATATCTCCATCCTTTATGCAAAGGTAAGCAAGAGGCATTGTCTCAGTTCAATGACACATTCAAGGCAATGAACGTGGGGCCTCTTGCTGCCGCTGCACCGCCGGCACACGATTTCTGTTCTCATCCTGGGGCAAAGTTCTCAACCCGAGGTAATTCCTCCAGGTTAGTGGAGTTTGTAACCTGAAGTGTTTGTAAACTAAGGTGTTTGCAACTCGAGGTACCACTGTATCTCTTAGAGTGGTGAATGACACTATTTAGCGGGAAGAAAATCCATAGAAAATCCTCATTATTACATTTTTTACATGGCTGTTTATTTGTATATATTTTGCCATTTTACATATGGATAGTTCATGATGGCCTATATTTGCAATAGGGACACGAGTGGCGCTGTGGGTTAAACCACAGAGCCTGGGACTTGCCGATCAGAAGGTCGGCGGTTCGAATCCCCGTGACGGGGTGAGCTCCCGTTGGTCGGTCCCTGCTCCTGCCCACCTAGCACTTTGAAAGCACGTCAGAGTGCAAGTAGATAAATAGGTACCGCTCCGGCGGGAAGGTAAACAGCGTTTCCGTGTGCTGCTCTAGTTTGCCAGAAGTGGCTTAGTCATGCTGGCCACATGACCCGGAAGCTGTACGCCAGCTCCCTTGGCGAATAAAGTGAGATGAACGCCGCAACCCCAGAGTCGGCCACGACTGGACCTAATGGTCAGGGGTCCCTTTACCCTTTACCTTTATATCTATAATGCCTAATTAAGGTTCGGCGAAGGAAGGAAGTACATACATTCCAGGCAGTCAAAAACACTGGAGGAGAGTATGGAGCAAGGACAGTGAAGGGTTTGGCCTGGGCAGAGACCTGAGGGCCAGACAGAGAAGCTAGAGGGCCATGTCAGAACCCTGGGTCGGGTTATCCCAACGCCTGGTCTGAATGGATGTTTATACAAGGCAGCTTCATAGGGTCAGGAATAAATCCAGAGGTTGCCCCTGAGTCATAAGCACTACAAAGCCCCCTTATATGGAATCCAACATCAAGCCTGGTATTGTTTTCACTCTGATCAGCTGAAGCTCTCCAGGAGCATTTGTGATGGGAAGAAGCAGAGACAGTAAAGGTAAAATATTCACTTAAGGCTTTTGTTTTGATGCTCCGTTCAGGCAGGACAGCCTTCATCTCACTCCTCAAAGGGCACTGCATCAGATGTCTCAACTAGCATTTGTTTCAAGTTTACAACTGCCAAAGAGATATCAGATAAAGCTCATTTCAAAATAATTTGGGGAGTTCCTCCTCAGACAAAATAATTCAGGCACTGGGGGGGGGGGAGCAGTTTAGCTAAAACTGGAGCATTTCCTGGAGTGTTTGCACATTTTTATTTCAAATATATTTTATGGCAGATGACATTCTAACAAACATAACAAAGTATCATTGAAAATGAATGTTCACTATAACAGATCAAGTACAAAAAAAAAGTTTACTTACAATACTTTATAGAATTCAAAGCAGGGGCCGAATCTGTGGGAGAAAAACACACAGAACATTACAATTTTATTTTTAAAGAAACTTTGGCACCTAATTCATTAAAGAGGCATCGTGATTTTTGAATGCATTTATTTCAGTCAGTTATTGGCTTCATCTGCAAAACTGATATTTATTTCAGGACACCAGCTTCCTAAAGTGCCACTCTTTTGCACCAGTGAAATCAGTTTACATCATTTCTTACATGCATCAGCTGTTGTGCTAGAAAACAAATAAGAACAGGAGGATCCGTTTTAAAAGCCAATGACTTATCCATATATAATCAGTACAGTACTTTCCTCTCCCTTAGTACCGTATTTTTCGCACTATAGGACGCACTTTTTCCCCTCCAAAAATGAAGGGGAAATGTGTGTGCGTCCTATGGTGCGAATGCAGGCTTTTGCTGAAGCCTGGAGAGCGAGAGGGGTCCGTGCGCACCGACCCCTCTCGCTCTCCAGGCTTCAGGAAGCTATCCCAAGTCTTGCAAGCCCGGCGGGATGTCCCGCGGGCTCGCAAGGCTTGCGGGCAGCAGCCTGCACCCAAAAGCTGGGGACAGCGGGGAGGCGCAGAGCCGCCACCCCGCTATTCCCCGACCTGATCTGGAGGCTGGCGGGGGGAGAAGCAAGCCTGCTTCTCCCCCCCCAGCCCCACAAGCTCGGGGGATAGGGGGATGGCGAAGCGCCGCCATCCCGCTATTCCCCGACCTGATCTGGAGGCTGGGGGTGGGAGGAGCAAGCCTGCTTCTCCCCCCCCCCCAGCCCCACAACCTCCAGATCAGGTCGGGAAATAGCGGGATGGCGGCGCTCCGCCATCCCGCTATTCCCCGACCTGATCTGGAGGCTGGGGGTGAGAGAAGCAAGCCTGCTTCTCCCCCCCACCATCCCCACAACCTCCAGATCAGGTCGGGGAATAGGCTTGCTTCTCCCCCCCCCCCAGCCCCACAACTTCCAAATCAGGTCGGGGAATAGCGGGATGGCGGCGCTCCGCCATCCCGCTATTCCCCGACCTGATCTGGAGGCTGGGGGTGGGAGGAGCAAGCCTGCTTCTCCCCCCCCCCCAGCCCCACAACCTCCAGATCAGGTCGGGGAATAGCGGGATGGCGGCGCTCCGCCATCCCGCTATTCCCCGACCTGATCTGGAGGCTGGGGGTGGGAGGAGCAAGCCTGCTTCTCCCCCCCACCAGCCCCACAACCTCCAGATCAGGTCGGGGAATAGCGGGATGGCGGCGCTCCGCCATCCCGCTATTCCCCGACCTGATCTGGAGGCTGGGGGTGGGAGGAGCAAGCCTGCTTCTCCCCCCCACCAGCCCCACAACCTCCAGGCTTCAGGAGAGCCCCACCGCCAGCCCCACAAGCTCGGGGGACAGCGGGAGAGGCGCAGCGCGCCCTTCCCGCTGTCCCCCGACTTGGCTAGAAGGCTGGCGGGTGGAGAAGCCTGCTCCTCCCCGTCGCCAGCCCCGCAAACTCGGGAGACAGCGGCAGGGGCGCAGCGCGCCTTTCCCGCTGTCCCCCGACTTGTCTAGAAGGCTGGCGGGGGGAGAAGCCTGCTCCTCCCCGTCGCCAGCCCCGCAAACTCGGGAGACAGCGGCAGGGGCGCAGCGCGCCCTTCCCGCTGTCCCCCGACTTGGTTAGAAGGCTGGCCCAGCCCCGCAAACTCGGGGGACAGCGGGAGAGGCGCAGCGCGCCATCCCTCTGTCTCCCGACATGGTTTGGAGGCTGGCGGAAGGCTTCCTCCTCCCCCAGCCCCGCAAGCTCCCAGAGCGATGCCAAAGCTGCGCGCAGCTTCGGCATGGCTCTGGGTCCCGTTCTGGGGGAGGGGGAAGCTCGGGCTTCCCCGCCCCAGCCCCGCACCTGGCGGGGGGGGAATAAATTTTTTTGCCTTTATTTCCCCCCCCCCAAATCTAGGTGCGTCCTATGGACCGGTGCGTCCAATAGTCCGAAAAATACGGTAACTAGGATGGGGTGGGGGGAGCTAAGAAAGTACTGCCTTCTCTTCCCTATTGCAAAAAGTAAGATATACCTACTACACAGCCATCTCTTCAGGGTCTTGCAGAATGATCCCAAACTTGTTTACTATAAGCATGTTTACTGCACTATCCTAAATTTATTCACAGAATTTAAATGACGGCCTAGGACTGCCGCCTTAGTCTAGCTCCAACCTATAATGTGCAGTGCATTCTTATGGGTGTCTTTTCAAAAGTAAGTCCATTTGAGTTTAGTGGGACTTAATCCCAGATAAGTTAGGATTGTAACTTTAGAATGATGCCACATATTGCACAACAACAGATCTGGGCTTGGACCAGGTGCCAACTCAAGAAGAGGTCATGACGTGCTGTAATTTACACATTCTAAATAAATAAATAAATAAATAAATAAATAAGCAATCAATTTAAATAAATAAATCTTTTTTCAAACACATTTGTTTTCTGCAGTTTTTTGCACGTCTGTAAAGCTTCTTTGTGAAGCAGCATGATTCTGATCAGAAAGAAAAGGCAACTGAATTAAGAGCAGCAGGAGAAGTAAAGAGAAAAATCAATAGTTGCTTTCAAATATTTTCTAATTACTGGGAAATTTAGCCTTGATATTTATTTAAGGGTGAAATGCTGATCAAGTTAAAATTAATCAGAAAGTTCCAACTGACAGCAGCACAGGGCTGAGATTTCACACTAAAGTAGTAACAAGATTTTTGAACCCTTTTTTCTCACTGATGTCCAACTCTAGGCTCATGAACCTACTTTTCTCCAATAAAGAAGGTTAACTGTGAACAACTTATTCAGAAATGCCAGGACACTTATCCTTTTCCATTCATAACCTACTTATCATAATACTTAGTCCAAGAAGGAAGCGGGCTCTCTTCTGTATTTATTTCTCAATTCAATCAACTCAAAATCCATTTTGTAAGTCTCTCCCCTCACCCTGTTTAATTCCCAGTGCTTCCAACTAACCTGGACACAGCATGGGATGTGTCTGCAGCTACCAGCAATTATACCTGAAGTTAAAATTTTGGATACTAGATTCTGCTCCCTGACTAAATCATGCAAATTTACATCATAATTCTTATTCTGCGTATTTTATTCTGGTTTGGCTAACCATGGGGTGAGGCAATGAGCTATGCAGGGCACTAAAACCTGCCTTCCGCAGGCCATATTCTGCCCAAGGACTGGCAGCTGTCACTTTGCCCACAGATCTCCACCTCTAGTACCTGGATGGAACATTTATTTTTGAGGCTGCAAAGGCACCAGGGCAAGACCATCCTCCACAACATTTTGTGACACTTTCTTCACAGTTGTTCGATCTTACTAATAATTTTGGTACTCAGCTATATATACTCAAATACAACATTCCAACAATTTTGAATGGTGTGCATGTATAACATTTGGTCTTTTTTAAAAAATACAGAAATAGGAGCCCTGAAAGGACTGATATAGTTTTTATCTGTGAACTTCAGACTAGAGAAGTACAAAGAAACAACTTACACGTGATGTTTAAAACAAACCTCATACCAGAAACGTACCTGTCCTACTCAATACTTCCAATTATGCACCAAATCAGTGCCAAGGTTTCACAGAACACAATCTTGCATATTTGAAGGGCTTTCCTGTCAGCCTTACAGAGGCACCCAAACGATACACACAGAACTGCATGACAGAACCTTTCAGTCGACAAGCAGTTTTACATGCTGGCATCAAGCGTCTCAGCTAACTGCGTGGAGCAGAAAGGTTTGCCAGTGACATCACTCAGATGCTAATTGAAACCTCCACTGACACTGCGTGAGCTTTCCTTGGATAAGCAGCCTTGTACAGCAACAGGCTGCAGTTGCAAGAGATTTTCAAGCATTCATCAACATTAGCAGCAATGAAAAAGCTTCTAAGGATAAATGATTTCAGAGACTTAGAAATGATGCGTTTTGATTGCTGAGTCCCAAGACTGGGTAGATTCTGTCCCCAACGACAGCCAAACCACAGTTATGGCAATGTTTCTCTATAAGGGCACGTGCAAGTTCTCATCAGGCACGCAACGAAGGCATTCTGCTAGGGGCAACAACTGATACAGGTCTTTAGAGAGTTCAGAGAGCTTCACATACACAGCTGCCTTTAAAGCAGTTCAATATTATTATTTTCATATGAAGTTGTTGGTTTTAAAAACTGTGCGCAGCCACTTTGAAGTCTATTGAAAAGCAATATGCACATTTTAAAAACAGGTCATTAAATAAGCGCTGCTGGGTCAAGGAGCAAATGTTTGCCTACGAGAACCACCTAGTGAGTTAATGCCTGCGGATAAGCAATTGTATCTCCTCTTATCCAAGGGTTTTTTGAATACATACTATTTGATATTTTCTACTTGTCATTCCAATCATATGACTCCTTTGTGCTGCTCTCTTCAATGGCTCCTTCTCACTTTGGGTCTCCAATTTAAGATTCTTGCACTTACTTTCACATATCTCCAGGGTCTTGCCCCTTTATATCTATCTTTTCTTCTTCTCAGTCTCTCTGTTCTTCCTTGGACCTTCACTCCGTATAGACAAGCCTTCTAGATCAGCCATGTTTATCCTCTCTGTTTCCTGTCTAAATTCCTTTTCCATTTCCCATCACTGTAAAGCCACTCTACCCAGGATCAAACTCTTTTCATGTTGTTTTTTAAAAAAATTAAAATAAAGGTAAAGGTACCCATGCCCGTACGGGCCAGTCTTGACAGACTCTGGGGTTGTGCGCCCATCTCACTCAAGAGGCCGGGGGCCAGCGCTGTCCGAAGACACTTCCGGGTCACGTGGCCAGCGTGACAAAGCTGCATCTGGTGAGCCAGCGCAGCACACGGAAACGCCGTTTACCTTCCCGCTGGTAAGCGGTCCCTATTTATCTCCTTGCACCCGGGGGTGCTTTCGAACTGCTAGGTTGGCAGGCGCTGGGACCGAACGTTTTAATTTAAAAAATTAAAATATCTCCTTATAAAATATCTGGTCACTTAATTTATCCTGGGTGACTTTAAAAAAGACAACTATTTCTACTTTTCTTTCCCTTTCCTCCTAATGTGTTTCTTATCCATATAATGCAAGACTGTGCACAAGGTCGGTGTTACTTTTAAAGTCTAGCAATTTGAGGCAGCATCGCCACAGCTTGGATCCTAATTTCCCTTCCATGAACAAAACACATTATTTCTGAAATAGGAATTCCCTCCCTCCCTCTTCCCTCTGCAACTGCCCCATGCCCCCCATCCTCAAGATCTGCTGGAGGGTTTAGGGAAACTTTGGAAATGGGGCAGGAGATGTTGCGGGGGCTGCAAGGAAGAGTCAGAAGAAACTGCACTTCCCAGAAACAGCTGAGAGCAGGGGTCAGCAAACGTTTTCAGCAGGGGGCCGGTCCACCGTCCCTCAGACCTTATGGGGGGCTGGACTATATTTTGGAGAAAGAGAAATGAATGAATTCCTGTGCCCCACAAATAACCCAGAGATGCATTTTAAATAAAAGGGCACATTCTACTCATGTAAAAACATGCTGATTCCTGGACCATCTGCGGGCTGGATTGAGAAGGCGATTGGGCCGGATCCAGCCCCCAGGCCTTAGTTTGCCTACCCATGGCTTAGGAGAACTATTATTTCTTCCATTATTTTGATTATGAGGGTGATGGTGATGAGAACAACAACTCCAATAATAACAGAATCATAGAGTTGTAGAGTTGGAAATGAGCCCCAAGGGTCAAGCAGTCCAACCCTCTGCAATGCAGGAATCTCAGCTAAAGCATCCATTACAGAAGACTGCCCAACCTCTGCTTAAAACCCTCCAAGGGAGACCATTCCACTGCCGAAAAACTCTTACTATCAGAAAGCTTCTCCTGATGTTTAGTCAAAATCTCCTTTCTTGTAACTTGAATCATTGGTGCCAGAGCTGGAGAAAACCAGCTTGTTCCCTCTTCCATGTGACAGCCCCTGAGATATCTGAAGATGTCTATCATATTTCCTCTCAGTCTCCTCTTTTCCAGGCTGAACATACGCAGCTCCTTCAACCGTTCTTCATTAGGCTTGGTTTCCTGACCCTTTATCATCCTAGTTTCCCTCCTCTGCACATGTACTGGCTTGTCAATATTCTTAAACTGTGGTGCCCAGAATTTTTCACAGTATTCTAGCTGTGGTCTAACCGAGGCAGAATAGAGTGGTACTATTACTTATTTTTGAAAAAACCTTGCTGGGTCTTAGTAATCACAGCATCCTTAATAAAAGTAAGTCAACAAATGTTCTCTGCCGTTTGATTTTTTTTAAGTCCATATTAAACATGTTCAGTTCCTTTCCTCATGAGATCTGCGATCTAGACTTTTTGTCATGTTTTCAGCTTACCTATGAGAAATGTGTGACTGCCACTGAAAATGGCAGCCCAGTATTACTTCCTTTGTCCTCTGGAGATATCTGGCAATACGAAACGCACAATATGGTCTCAAGATCCTTTGGGTTTCCCTGCCCCAGTGGTGAAGAGAGGATAAGGAAACTCAGAGGAATTATTATGCTTCACATTTTGTATTACCAGACAGCAGCAGGAGAGGGAAGAGTGGGGTTGCCATTTTCAGCATCAACCTTGCAACTCTCACAACATTTTGTTCTGGGTCTCTATTTCACGTTTAAGAGGGAAGAAGCGTAGAATATTTGATTAGCTCAGATGTGTTCCCACTGACACCAAAGGTTCCTGTCATTCTTATGCGCTTAGCCAAGAAGCCCCAAGAAGAAAACATGAAAAAAGGCTCTGGAGATGCATTTGTGTACATGTTGCTGGGTATCTAGAAAGCCTAATCCTCTTATCTCTTGTTCCCATGTAATTCCTCTGGTTTTAGAAAAGTATTAGGACTGGAGAGTTTTTCTGGTAGACATGAAGGAGCATGGTCTGCAATTTCATTTTATTCCCAAGAATGCTGAAACCTAAAATTCCCAGCCATTATGGACAAACTATACGGAACTACGTCCTGTGTGGTTAGGCTACTTTGGGGCTGAGAACTAATTAACTAAAGAGATAATCAGTTCCAGGCTAACAAACACAAGTTGCATATATTCTTTACTACAGAGGGGAGACTGTATGCCGTTACAGAGCTACAGTTTCGGGTAAGCAGTTAAGAGCTTGAAAGGATATTTAAGACTTCTTTCATTTATGCATATAAGCTTTCAAGTTTTTTTAAAAAATGGATGTTAAGTACAATATGAACTGCTATTTGCTATGTCCCTAGACTTGGTCTCCTAACGCAACCATTCATCAAAATACAACATGTTTTTTGCCTGACGGGAGTGTCTTGTTCAATCAAAGGAAAACTACTGACAATCTTTTAAATATCCAATTCTAAACAATACCTACAGCAAGAGGCCTGATTTTGATTTATTGAATAATTTGACTAGAAAACACCTGTAGTCGCAACTACATTACGTGCAATCACTTCCATTTCTTTGTTGCACACATTCAAAAAAATACCAAAATAAAAATTGACAGCATAGTTATACTGCTCTCTTCCAGCACTACACAATGGATATTAAATTGTGTGTGCTTAAACCATGGGTTACATATCACATTTCAGTGATTTTCATAAGCAGCAAGACTCATCCACCAATGGCTACCAAAAGAATGTAAAAACACATTTTTTAAAAATCCTGATTAGGGAATAACAGAAAAATGTGTATCAGTCTTCTGTTTCCACTACATTTCTAACACAAATGCTTCACAAATTGTTATGCAGCAATTTGTGCACAGTTAGTTCTTTCTTTAATCAAGAAATCTGCCTGATTTTGAGCTTATTTCCCAAAGGCTAGGAGTGAAGGTTATTCCATTAGGCCTTTGGGGAGTAGCAATCTAATACGTTTCTGAATTATTCCAGACTGAGCTGAGCTGAACATGAGAACAAAGCATGGATTCCACTGCAAGAGAAGACCAGCCTAACTCCCAGCTGGGAAGATTTAGGGAGAGATTTATATACATACAAACACTGGAGAAATTTTCCAAGTAATTGCGTGTATTTGCCCACTGTTGTCAGAGTCTGTAAACTAATTTTTATTAAAACACATCAGCAAGGTGCTGCCTTTGTTATCCATCTCCCAGGTTCTTCACACAGGTCATTAGGAAAAAAAATCTCATTTGCCTCCATTCTTTATTTCTTCACAGTGGAAGACAAAAAGTGGAAGACCAAGAAAGATGAAAGGGAATTTAGTAAGTTACTTAGTAAAGGTAAAGGCACCCCTGACCATTAGGTCCAGTCACGGACGACTCTGGGGTTGCGGCGCTCATCTCGCTTTATTGGCCGAGGGAGCCGGCGTACAGCTTCTGGGTCATGTGGTCAGCAGGAGTAAGCCGCTTCTGGTGAACCAGAGCAGCGCACGGAAACGCCGTTTACCTTCCCACCGCAGCGGTACCTATTTATCTACTTGCACTTTGTCGTGCTTTCGAACTGCTAGGTTGGCAGGAGCAGGGACCGAGCAATGGGAGCCCATCCCATCGTGGAGATTCGAACCACCGACCGTCTGATCGACAAGTCTTCTCCATAACAAAAATCTGTAGAAGCACCAAAGTTATTGAAATTTGCTACAATATTTTATATGCTGAATGCATATTAATGATAACAAGAGACAACTGTTGGAGATGATTAACAGATTATCTAAAAAAAATGTTTACTCTGTAAGCCCAGGATAGGAAGAGTAGAAATATAATGTGGATTTCTAATTTTGTCTACATTCTTTACAATGTGTTCTCTATGTTTTATAGCAAATGCTTCTGAAATCCTGCTTAAACAGTAAGGAGCAAACGTCTTCTGACACATTTTCAACAATATAATGTTTTAAGGCAAGTAAATGAAGTGATAGTGATCTGGCACCCAAACAACTCAAGAGGACGTCAGACTTCCTTTTCTTTCTTTAACAATATTCCTACTAATGTAACTAAGGGAAAATTCAAAAGCAGTTTGTGACGTACATGGGGATCAAAGAAAAAAGGGAATAAAATTCACTGGACTAATACCAGTTCCTTTTTGCACCCCAAGCACCTATTTTGATCCTACTCATGATGAATTAGTGCAAGTTGGTGGCAGAAATTGATTAACTCAAATGATTTTTAAGTCTGACTAAAAATGCACAAAAATAATACTATTCTACTCAGTAACAGGAATGCTTTGAATTATTTAAAATATGCAAAAGTTATGACTTTTTTAGGGTGGGTACTGCCCACAAATCCTTTCTGTACATATTGTAAACCACATTGGCCTTCTTATATTTTAAGTGTTGTTGTGTTTGTTTGGAGCTAAAATTACATTTGCTGCACAGTGATGATGTATGAATTCCTTTATGCCTTGTTAATGAGGCAGGATAATATGTTCACCTCTTCACAGCCAATCCTAAAGCACGGAATGGCTTTCACAAATAGAGACAGCATCATTCTGTGCAAGGAAAGACGGGTGCACCCATTCTATTACACTAGCTTTATTACCAGTTCTCTCTACACATTACACATCAAATTTCTATCCCATCATGAAACCAACCCTTAAAGACTCTCAGGTTATGAGTGGCTGAAATTACTCTAGGAATATGTGTAGGACAGTCATCCTTAGTCCTGTTCCCCCCCATCACCACTGGTTTCTGCTCCATCTAATAGTTTGCACGTATACCAGTGCTGTAGTTGCTAAAACACTATTTCAGCAGCAGTAGCACTATTCAGGTAGTTTACAACTCTGTAGATCCTAGTGGATCTCAGATGCAGCATTCCTCACTGTCCATACTGACAACCTTTCTAGCAATCCAAAGGAGCAGGTCTTAGGTAACTAATATAACAAAGAAATTCCACCTGGTTTCATTTTTAAATGTCACTGCCTAGTAAAAGGCAATTCCATCAGAACACCTGGAGAACAAACAAACAAATTAAATAGACACTCAATTATTTGCAACATTGAACAAACACTGCATTTTCATCAAAGTCAGCAAGCCCCATGTGAATATTCCATGTGTTCTTTTTTTCTTACACATGCACAATGAATAAGGAAATAACTTCTAACTGGTCAGATCCAGCAAAAGAGATCCAAATGTACAGAAGGTGGTTTCGGGACACAGATTCCCTTGATGCACAGAAAAATCAAACTCACAGTTTGGATGCAGATGCTCACTTGCAATGTGATGTGCAATTGAAAGAAAAACATCCAATACAACTCTCATGTGAACTGCAAGTTGTAGACAGAGATATAGTTAGCAATGTGGGTGCACATTTCAATCCACTGCCTTGGGCATTTAATTATACACAACAGTTGAGTGTAACTACATGGGGGCTGAGACAACTGTGTGCTTTAAAAACTGTTCTAACATTAAATCCAGTCCTGAACATGCTCGGTCAGAAAACATATTTAATACTGCAGTCATATAGCATCATAGCTTTGTGGTCTTCAATTGCCCGGGCGTGATATAGAAGGACAGAAAGTGGAAAGAAAACAAAAAATCTGCCAAAAGCAGCAGGCTAAGTAAGTCCAGTTACCGGAAGCCACCAATTTACTGCTAATGGTTTGGTGACCATTCAAGCTGTGCTCAACAACAAAAAACCTCAGTCAAAGCCAAAGAGGGAAGCAGAAAGGCCAAGATGATTGAGATTTAACTTTCTATCACATACCAATAATATGGGGGAGACAAAGGGAGGAGGTGAAGAGAAGAATGGACAATAATAATGTTTTGTGCAGGTGGTGCCAAGATCCCCGCACTGGTCCTTCAAACCAATCCATTCCCGTGTGAACCTGAGAGGCGATTAATCCTCAAGGACCACTGTAATGAGACCTTTAAAGGCGCAAGACCAGCAGCCCATCCCGAGCATGGCAGCAGCCTGCTCCCAGAAGTCTTCTCTAGCAGAGTTACATCAAAGCAAACAGGGACCAGATAGCAGGATTCCCTGAGAATCCCTTATCTCAGCATTAGCGGATGCTTCTCCTCTGATTGTCTTGAACTGCCACCTGTCCCAGGCATCTTTGAAGGCAACGCTAAGTCTGTGATGGATCTGACCTCCTTGAGCTGAGATTCTTTTATGTCTTTCTTCATTTTCTGCTCTGTTACATTCCTTCTCTGCAATGCACACTACATGAAACAAAGGGAGTTCTCAGTCCTTGACTCACTGTCCCCAGCTATTTGAAAGCAGAAGGGAGGAGGGGGGAACAATGTTCAGGATTATACTCCATCTGCAATGTGGAGTTGTCCTCCAGAGACAAGCCTCTTATTTTTGAGAGTTCTAACTAGATGGCTTTTACACAACGGCGACTTGAAAATAGGGGGTTCAGTATTGTTAGGCGCCAAGATGAGAAGGCTGCATGTCAGAGATAACTTAAAAACAAAAGGATTCATGCTATAGAGATATATTAAGAATCACATTAAAGGAAAAATAACCAAGTAGCAAGCCACATGGCTATCATTAAATAATTAAAGGAAGTGTATACAACCCTCCTTCACTACATGCAAATATCCGTAATGCTTGTGCCTATCTATTATTTAAAATTTTACAGGAGAAAGGATTTCATTTTAAGTTAAAATTAGGTAGGAAGCCCAAGGCATTAGCAAAGGTGCCCTGGGATTGATGCTAATTGCTACTGATATTTCTAAATTCAAAAATCTTCTCAACCACCAGTTCTGGTCACAAAGAGTTACATAAGAAACTTACATAAAAATTGTCTTTTTAAAAAACATAGCATATGTCGATTTCATTGAATGATGAGAAAAGGTAAAACATGTGTTCCCCATTCATTTTTTTCATTCTTCTCATTTTATGCAATTTAATCAGATTCTCTCCTCTGTTCCCAATTCCAAATCTTAACTCACCTGTATCTGATTAGGACCTGCTGCCTTGACAAAGGCTCGATTCTCACAATAAAATCTCTGTTTCAGAGCAGGTCTCCAAATCATAGCTTGTCTGAAAAACATTAACCATAGTTGCCAGCTTGCACACAACAAGAAGCTATGGTTCCTTGCAACTTCCGGGATTCCACACTCATGCAGGAGGAGAAACGAACCAGGAGAAAACTCATGCACACCCTGTTTTATTAAGCCATGGTTTCATTGTGTGGACTTGGCCTATGTATCAGTGCTATCCAAGTAATCAAAGCCGTCACTAAGGCCCAACTGGAAACCTGAAGGCCTCAGCAGACATTATTTATTGAGTAAGAGCGTCTCCACCCCCATCGTCTCCACCCCCATCGTTCAGCCTGGACACTGAGGTCCAGCTCTGAGGGTCTTCTGGCGGTTCCCTCCCTGCAAGAAGTGAGGTTACAGGGAACCAGGAAGAGGGCCTTCACGGTAGTGGTGCCCGCCCTGTGGAACGTCCTTCCATCACATGTCAAGGAAATGAACAACCATCTTACTTATAAAAGACATCTGAAGGCAGTCCTGTATAGGAAAGTTTTTAACGTTTGATGTTTTATCGTGTTTTTCATATTCTGTTGGGAGCTGCCCAGAGTGGCTGGGGAAACCCAGCCAGATGGGCGAGGTATAAATAATAAATTATTATTATTATTATAGTAAGAAATTGGCCATGGTAATAGCAGGTGAGCTCATGCACAACCTCCTCCCACCTCTTTACTGAATTCACACCTAGGGCCATTGGATTGCAGCATCCCTGCTCTCCCAGGAACAGCACCATGGCAAGGTGAAGACCAGCCTAGCTCCAGCTATGAAAAGCTGCAGGAAACCTGCACCTCCTTCCCCACCCCTCAGCCTCGGAAAGACCTGGCTCCAGCTGCCACCTGTCCTAGAGAGAACCACTTCGCCACTGCAGAAGAAAACTTTGTCACTGGCTTAATCAACATGAGTTATGGGTAGCTTTATGTATTGGTATTGTTTCGATTCGCTCTAAACCACCTTGGAGATTATTTGATCAGAAGTTGCCAGGCGCAATCTTTAAAATAAACTAACAAGAAACAATTTGGCACTGGTCGTTTCAAAATCAGCATACTGAGTTAAAAAAACAGAACACAGCAGTTCTGATGTGTCGGATTAGGTGCAAGGAAAGCTGTGTGAGCATCAGGGGAATTGAGGAGAATTTGAAAGCAAAGTTCCTTGTTCACACTGTAAGCCACTGTTACCCCAGATCTCAATTCAAACCTGTAAAGATATATTTTTAAGCTCACCTTTAACAAAATGGCCACATCAAGGCACAAACCCTAACTTATTGACTAAGTGGTCTGAAGGATTAAGAAAATAAACTAAAGAGTGTTTCATCCAAATGGTATGGTTTTTTTACACAGTAAAAATTTCCCATGAATTAAGGAGGGGGGAGGATCAAAATCATGGTGATTTTCCCATCACAAACATTTATATTATGCCAAATATGCATATGGTATGGAGGTGATGGCAGACTGCAGCCAAACGAAAGAGTCTGTGTGTGCTTGTGTGTGCAAAATTGTCATATATAACAAATCTACACACGTTTCATGCTTCTTACTATACAACATTGGTTTCTGTGTAAGCGATGGGTTGGTTAAGCCAAAGGCATTGTGGAGTAACTCCACAGTTTGGCACTCTCTACTTGTAAACTGTTTTGTGTTACAAAATCTCTATTGAACATTGAGACAGTAGAATAAAATTTGGTGCATATGTTCAGAATATTACTCTAGTATTCAAATCTAAACACCAAAGAATTCTTTTTAAGGAAGGAGAAGTTATAGCATACTGGAACGGATCCCCCCTTGAGCACTGAGACAACGCCAGAGCCTGACTTAGGGCGGCGCAGGCGGTTCCTCTGCGCAGGGTGCCAAACCAAGGGGACGCAAAACGATGGTGATAAAACCTTTGTTTATATGAGTACCTACTCAAAGTAATAATAATGTGAAGCTTCAGTGAACCTATTGAGAAGATCCATAAAAAAGCAACTGAATCCAAAGGAATTATTGCGAAAGTAAGAAATATTTATGGGGGGTGGCACCAAATTTTCTCCTTGCTCAGGGTGGGTGCCATATTACCAAAGTCTACCCTGACACCACAATGGTATTTGCTTGACACATTAACGATCTAATTCTTCATCTGAAGAAATCAGTTGAAGTGGTCGAGTCAGTGTTTGCAACTGATAAATGAATTGAGTCCTGAACTAGCCAAACATATTTTCATTTTTGTATCCTGATTCCTAGACATATTTTCAAGAAGAGCAGAAAGATGCAAAATCACAAAATATTTTCTGCTGACCATGTATTCAGTTACTTAATTTTAGTTGCGGTAGCTAAATTATATTCAATAAATAAAATATATTAATTAAATAACTTTGGGGGTGGGATAGCTATTAGTGATGAAAAGACAATATGTGAAGTTTGGAACTTAACTGGTTAAGAAGTTCCCAGGATGCCTCAACATTCAGACGTCAGCTGTAGAAGCTGGGAGGAGTCTGGGAGGAGTTTCTGTTCTGTTCTCCTCTGGTCGTTGAGGGAGAAAGATGTAGCCGGTAATGGCGGAAAGGAGCCCAGGAGATTCCTGGGGGAATGTCGGAATAAAGAGCTGAAATGGACAAACCTGGACTCTGTGTTTGTTTGGAAGCCAAGTGAAGGACGTGACAGTTCATCACCGCTGTGTTTATCTCTGCTAAGGTGTGACTGGAGCTCACGGAAGAAGGAGCTGAGCGTGCGCAGCTGAGGGAAGCGCGCCGGACCGGGCTACCATAAAAGCTAATTGAGGACCAATAAATCAATTAGCTGGGGTCCAAATACCAATTTGCCACAGGTTATGGGTAATCACCGCTTGTAAAACTGTCACTCAAGAAGTGCCGGAATGCGTTTGAAGCTGGCCGGAGGTCGGAGGCTGCTTTCAGTGAGTCTCGCCTGATGTCGAGGAGTTTTTTTTGCCTGGTGTTAAAAGGCAAGGAGAGCTGCGGAGTTTAAAAGCAGCTGGCTGAAAGACGCAAAGTGTTTGCCTGTGCCGAGGAAACGTTTCTCCACGGAAGGGAGAGCCAGAGGAGCTGAAACTGGTCCGTAAGTACAGCTTGGGGCCCCTTGGGAGAACGGAAGAGGATGGCAGGCTGCCAGGTCTTGGAGGACATTCCATGCTCACTTTAAGAAGCTGGGCAACCTGGCTGCTGACCTGAAGTCTACTGTTCTGGGTGCCAGGAAGCCAGAGGCCACTTGGCTAGTGCTCCAGGGAGTTTTATGAGGCTGGAGGCGGAAAGCAAGGGCCGGGAGATGGCTGCTTCAGAACAGAAGGCAAGATGGCGCTGACCACCTTCGTGAGAGCCGGTGCACAGCTGGGAAGGGCTGTGGGCCCCAGAGGGGGGGCAAAGGGACTATTGGCACTTGGAACTGTGCTGCATTTGCTGTGAAGCTTCAGCAAAAGGCCAGAGCCCTGGACAAAAGCCTAAAAAGGCTGGAGCCCCTGTCCCTGATGCTTTAGCCACAAGGAATGCTGCTGAGCAACTGGGGGGGGGCGGACTTTTCCAAAGGCACGTTCGAAAGGTTTCCACTGTACGTGCTGGAATGAAGTGGAGGTTCAGAGGGGGCAAAGCTGGCAAGGAGTGCTTTTCCGGAAGAAGGAGAAGGAGGCCAGCGGGAGGAGCCCAAGGCAAGCTGCTGGGAGCCCTTTACCTACCACTGGGGGTGCAGGAAAGCGTCCTGGGAGCCCTGGGAGCAGTGGGGGGGGGGCGGTGAGCAGTAAAAGTACAGAAAAGCCTCTTTTTCCAAAGGCTGCCAAGAGATGTTTGCGTCGAAAGTCGAAGCCTGGGAAACAGGACACAGCTACAGACTTCAAGGCCAGCCATCTGCTGCAGCGGGAGTTACGTGCTGCAGAGGTGTCTGGGAACTCTGAGATAAGTCCAGTCTTCAGAGCAACGCAGGATGTTGCGGTTTCGGACGCTGCCAAAGACAGAGGCATCGGGACGTTTGTTGCTTCCATGGCAACTGTGGAGAACAACTCCAGCCAGGACACAGTGACACGCTGGGTGTTTTGGTTTCTGCTATCAGGCAGCACCTGATAGGCTGCGGAACTGCAGGGCTGTTTCGACAGGAACAATTGTTTTGTTCGCAGACGGAATGAAAAATCAGTCTGTGGTGTGGCTAACGTGTTTTCTCTCCATTACAGGAGGAGCCAGAGATCTACGTTGTGCCGGGACTGAATAGTTGTCGGTTATCTGTATCTGCTCTAACGAAGCAGGGGTTCAAAATAATGTGCTTTGAAAATGACACCTGTTCCATTTTCAGAGGGGGGCGACAACGGATCAACATGGCGAAGAGCAAGAACAATTTCTTTGTTCTGGAGTCACCTCTGGAGGGTGGTGGGAAGGTTCCCAGTCATGTGCAAAAGTTGCACAGGTGCACAAAAGGGTACAAACTCCGGAAATGTGGGAGGTCCCAAGGGTGCAGGGCATGCAAAGGTGCAAAGGTGCTTGGTTTTCCCGGGTTTGGGAGGGTAGCCAAGGAAGCTTTTGAGCTTGTTCACTCACAGATCTGTCAGGACCCATGAGGTGAGAGTCTGGGTGGGGCCAGGTATGTGCCATCGCTGACAGATGACCTCAGCCAGGTTGGCTGGTGTCTCTCTCTAAAATCACAGGGGGAGGCGGCGCAACTGATCAAGGATTGGATTGCGGAGGTGGAACTAAAGTTCTCCACCAAGGCGCAAGGGTTCAAGAGCGACCGAGGGTCACAGTTTACTGGGTCTGCTCTGGAGGAATTTTTCAAGGAAAAGGGAACACGTCACCAGGTGACGGGTGCAAAGTCTTCTCAAGGGAGAAGGGAGGCTGTGGCTGAGCCCGGTGACGGGGATCAGGTCCAGAATCAGGGTTCAAAACCCGGTGATGGGGACCAAGTCCAGGGTCAGGGTTCAGGGCAGGTTTGGGCATCTCCAAGGGTTGTGAAAGGAGTGTCCAGGTGTGAGGCTTCATCTCCGGTAATGGAGAAAGCTCACAAACAGGGTGTCAAGTCAGAGGGGGAGAGTCTGACGGAGAAGACACAACTGCTGGCCTTAAAGGGTCAGGAGGGTATCAGATCACAGGTGCGTGGAAAAGTGTCGCACAGTGTGATTCTGGGAATGTTGAAGGGGTTCAACAGGTGCCTGGGAAAGATGCCGGGAAGTGGCACAAGGCAAAGGGGAAGGTGTTGAACTCAAAAAGGTCTCGTCTGAATGGTTTCAGCAAGAGGGGGTGTGAAGTTTGGAACTTAACTGGTTAAGAAGTTCCCAGGATGCCTCAACATTCAGACGTCAGCTGTAGAAGCTGGGAGGAGTCTGGGAGGAGTTTCTGTTCTGTTCTCCTCTGGTCGTTGAGGGAGAAAGATGTAGCCGGTAATGGCGGAAAGGAGCCCAGGAGATTCCTGGGGGAATGTCGGAATAAAGAGCTGAAATGGACAAACCTGGACTCTGTGTTTGTTTGGAAGCCAAGTGAAGGACGTGACAGTTCATCACCGCTGTGTTTATCTCTGCTAAGGTGTGACTGGAGCTCACGGAAGAAGGAGCTGAGCGTGCGCAGCTGAGGGAAGCGCGCCGGACCGGGCTACCATAAAAGCTAATTGAGGACCAATAAATCAATTAGCTGGGGTCCAAATACCAATTTGCCACACAATAGTCACATATTGGCTCAACATACCCAGAAAAAAGAAGAGAAGGGACCTAGTCCAACATCTGCCCTATAGATGCTTCATAAGAACGTATGCCTGAATTAATTAACCTGCATCATCCACACTGCAGGATGCTATAAACAAAGCAGCAGAAAGAATACAGACCATGCTGGCACATGTATGCTTGTAAGACAAAAAATAACTTTAAGGCACATTAATATATTGTTTAAATCAGCCTTGAATGTAATGCAAGAAAAGTAATGCAATGTTATTACTTAACCAAAGGCTGAAGTTTATTAACTCTCTGGTAGGACCTCAACAAATTTAGTATCTCCAGACTTTCTGGTGTCCAAAAAGGGTGTTGAAAACTAATTAGAACGAATTAGAAATTAGTTTAAGCTTGAATCTTTGCAACTTTTTCAAGACTTTGAACAATGAAAACCATAAGTAATTGCACAGATTGGAACAGTGCATAAGGAAGAGACTAAATGCAGCATTAAAATTCTGATAGTATGGCTGGCTAGTAGTCAACATATAAATAAGACAAAAGGACATTGAAGAGCCATAAGATTTCAATTTTTCATTATGAGTAATTTTGAAATTTGTTCCCTTGCAGAAACACTTTTAACAGTCAAAATGATCATCCAATTCAACTACTCTAAAGGGCTCCAATACACTTTTTAAAAGTCAAATGTGAAATCTGAAGGGGTGTGTGTCCGTGTGTGTGTGTGTGTGTGTGTGTGTGTGTGTGTGCGTGTGTGTCAAACAAAATGGTCAAACAAACCCAATGAGACATACCGAAGTAAAACATTCTTACTGGTTGCTGCTTTAAGAGCCTCAGTCATGCAATGTCACATCCCATTCGCAAGGAAACAAATCAAGTTAAATGGGAACACACTAATCAACATAGAGGCGGCCTCTTGGGAGCAAATACAAGCCTGAAGATTAATTAAGATGTTTGAAAATGTAAATATAATATGGGACCAAAAAGTCCCTACTTGTTTAGTTTCTAAGGATGCTCACAGATGGAGTGTGTTTTGGATATCAGCATATCTGACATTCACATGCCACATGGGACTCTACTAATTCTTGTCGTGATCCCCACTATTTCAAATGGCAGGCTGGGGAATCCATTGTTTCATCCACAAAGGATAACAGTCTAAAAGGTGATTGCTTAGGGATTGCTGGGCACAAGCTCACACAGCACAACAGCTTTGCAGTGTTTTTCCAATACTGTTTCCATAATTTACTGTTTAATGCACAATCAGCAAAGTGAAAAGCTGCCTCAAGTTGCTTTCTAATATCTGTTTTTCTCAGCTTGACAGAGTGGTTTGTGACATTCTGGATGCTGAAGTTGTTAAGGACCTTTTGATGAGAAATTATCTTCAGAAAAAGTTCAGGACAGATTCAAATGGAAATGGTCTGTTTGTGTGATATTACAGAAACTCTCAGGTCGTAACCGTGACAAACTTAGCACTGAAGCACACTTTTGCTAAGATTTGGGCTTCAAACTTGAGTATGGCATTGTTCCTAGAAATAGATGATTGACATGATTAAAGAAAGTAGCTTGAAGTTAGGCATCATGGAAAACGTGGGAAGGCTGCAGAAAATGGAAGTCCCCAATTTCCCCCCTCTCTCCTTGAATTGTAACAGGCAGAACATATCCACAAATTTAACACCCCCCTGGCCAAGTTGCTGACTGTGACTTGCAAGAAAATACACATGATAACATCACATCATATGATGAGAAGAAGAAGAAGAAGACCTTCAAACATTAAAAAACTTTCCTAAACAGGGCTGCCTTCAGATGTCTTCTAAAAGTTGGATACGAATTAAGTTCTTAACCCGAGGTACCACTGTAGTTGTTTATTCCCTTGACATCTGATGGGAAGGCATTCCACAGGGCGGGTGCCACTACCGAGAAGGCCCTCTGCCTGGTTCCCTGTAACTTGGCTTCTCACAGTGGGGGAACCGCCAGAAGGCGTTGGACTTCAGTATGAGCAATGGGGGTGGAGACGCTCCTTCAGGTATACTGGGCCAAGGCCGTTTAGGGCTTTAAAGGTCAGCACCAACACTTTGAATTGTGCTCGGAAATGTAATGGGAGCCAATGTAGGTCTTTCAAGACCAGTGTTATATGGTCTTGGCGGCTACTCCCAGTCACCAGTCTAGCTGCTGCATTGTGGATTAGTTGTAGTTTCCGGGTCACCTTCAAAGGTAGAGTGGATTGCAGTAGTCAAAGCGGAAGATAACTAGAGCCTGAACCACTCTGGCGAGACAGTCTGCGAGTTGGTAGGGTCTCAGCTGGCCTACCAGATGGAGTTGGTAGACAGCTGCCCTGGACACAGAATTGACCTGTGCCTCCATGAACAGCTGTGAGTACAAAATGACTCCCAGGCTGCGCACCTGGTCCTTCAGGGGCACAGTTACCCCATTCAGGACCAGGGAGTCCTCCACACCCGCCCGCCTCCTGACCCCCAAAAACAGTACTTTGTCTTGTCAGGATTCAACCTCAATCTGTTAGCCACCATCCATCCTCCAACCGCCTCCAGGCACTCACACAGGACCTTCACCACCTTCACTGGTTCTGATTTAAAGGAGAGGTAGAGCTGGGTATCATCTCCATACTGATGAACAACCAGCCCAAATCCCCTGTTGATCTCTCCCAGCAGCTTCATATAGATAAAGCATGGGGGAGAGGATGGAACCCCGAGGCACCCCACAAGTGAGGTCTGAACACTCATCCCCCAACACCACTTTCCAGACACGGCCCAGGAGGAAGGAGAGGAACCACCGTATAACAGTTCCCCCAGCTCCCAGCTCCTCTGGATGGTCCAGAAAGATGTCATGATCAATGGTATCAAAGGCTGCTGAGAAACAGCTAGGAAACTAGGAAACAGCTTTCACCTTTGTCCCTAGCCTGCTGGAGATCATCGACCAGTGTGACCAAGGTGGTTTCACTCCGATGATGAGGCCTGAATCCTGATTGGAAGGGATCCAAATGCTCCGCATCTTCCAGGAGTGCTTGGAGTTGTTCCATGGGTGCTTAATCCACCTTGCCCAAGAATGGAAGATTTGAGACTGGGCAATAGTTGGCCATATTAGCCAGGTCTAAAGATGTTTCTTTAGACCTGACTGCCTCTTTCAGTGGCTCTGGGAAGGCTCCCTCACAGAGAGAAGCATTTACCACTCTGCAGAGCCCATCACCCAGACCTTCCCGGCTCACTTTTATGAGCCAGGATGGGCAAGGATCAAGGAGTCAGGTGGCTGGTTTCACTCGTCCAAGCAGCCTATCCGCATCCTTGGAGGTAACAGATTGGAATTGATCCCATGCTAGACAGATCCCATGACTAGACAGGACTCTAGCACTCTCCTGCCCCGGCCCTGCTCCCGCGGTGGAGTCTACCTCTTTCCGAATCTGAGCGACTTTATCTGCAAAAAAAACTACAAAATCATTGCAGGAGATCTTGGGGGGCCTTATCAGGCCCCAATGACACAGGTTGTTCTGTTAAATTATGAACCACCTGGAACCTCCTGCTGCTGTTTTCTGCAGATGCAATAGAGGCGGGGAAGAAGGTCCTCTTTGCTGTCGCTATCACCACTTGGTAGGCTCGACATTGAGCTCTAACCTGTGTCCAGTCTGATTCAGAATGAGTTTTCCACCACCGGCGCTCTAGCCGTCTCAGCAATTGTTTCATTGCCCTCAGATCCGTGGAAAACCACGGGGCTGTCCGGGCTCCATGCAAGTGGAGAGGGCACTTCGGAGCCAAACAGTCAACAGCCCTGGTTAACTCCACATTCCAGCGGGCCACTAGGGAATTAGCTGAAAGGCCATCAACATGGGATAAAGCATCCCCGACCACTCTCTGGAAACCATTTGGATCCATTAAGTGACGGGGGCGGGCCATCCAAATCGGTCCCACCTCCCTGCAGAGGGGAAGAGTTGCGGAGAAGTCCAGTTGCACCAGGAAGTGATCTGACCATGGCACTTCTTTTGTTTCGCTTTTAGTTAATGTCAGATCTCCAACATCCGTAGATGTAAACACCAGGTCCAAGGCATGTCCGCAGCTATGGGTTGGGCCAGACTTATTCAGGGACAGCCCCATGGAGGCCATGCTTTCCACGAAGTCCTGAGCGGCTCCTTGTAAGGTCGTGTTGGCATGGGTGTTAAAATCCCCTAGGACAACCAAACTAGGTGTCTCCAGGAGAACATCCACCACGACCTGAAGCAGCTCGGACAGGGAATCCTTGGTGCAGCGGAGAGTTTGGTACACCAAAAGGAATCCTGTACTGCCCCTATTGCCCAACTTCCAGAACATGCACTCAGAGAACTGGGTCTTCCCAATAGGACGCCTGGTGCAAACTAATGACTTCCTAAAAATCACTGCAACCCCCCTCCCCGCCCACATGACCTGGGTTGCTGTGTGTAAGAGAAACCTGGTGGACAAGCAGCGGCAAGGATAGGCCCATCTGCTTCATCCAACCAAGTCTCTGTTACACATGCCAGGTCAAGTCCTCCATCCATGATCAAGTCATGGATGGCAGTGGTCTTATGAATAATTGACCTGGTATTGCACAGCAGCACCTTCAGGTCATGTGGGTATCCCTTGCTGATTCTAGTATCCGTCTGGTCAGGACCAGACCTGGAGGCAGGGACAACGACTAAACCTGCCTCCTCTGTAATGACATGGTCTGGTCTTAGCGTAACTCCTCCTCCTACCCATAATCACTGAGATCAGTTGTCCCAGTGCATCCCCCCACCCCCACCCGTGGAACATGCCCCAGCCATTTTGTTGGCTGGGATCCACTCCCTGGCAGCCCTGACCCCTCCCCTTAAGAACAAAAGAAAACCTTCCCAACAGGACGCCTGGTGCAAGCTAATGACTTCCTAAAAATCACTGCAAACCCCACCACCACCCTCCATATGTCTAGGAAAGCTTTTTCATTCACCTTCATTACTCGAAGCCCACGTGGCTACAGCAGCTGGGAGAGCTTTTTCAGCTTCATCTGGCATTGTGCCAACTCCTGGACAGGGATAGCCTGGTCCTTGTGATCTATGAACTAGTAGCTTCTAGACTGAATTGCTTTAACACAAGCTATGTGGAGGTTCCCTTAAGGATGGTCTGAAAGGTGCAACCGGTGCGACAAACAGGAAAGGAGGATTACTCAGTGGAGCAGCCAAATTCTCTTCCCCTCCATGCCCCTTCCTGACTCTCCTCCCACCTTTTGATGGATGGTAAAGAGGGCTTTCTTATTCAAGTCTAATCAATGACCTGCTGTGTTTTATAACACTGCATCTTTCTTGTTACCAGTGTTTGAAATTAGCCAGTCGCCAAGCACATTACGCACCTATTGGCCACTTGCGACCAAGTGAAGATGCCCTGGGCCTAATATCTCCACCATTTAGAGGTGCATGCCTGGGCATCCTTGGGTCTGGACTGTTTTCACACACTAACGCCACACCTTGTAGAATTCTATCAGTCATATTTTATCTGCACAATCAGAATGAATTTCAGGGACCAAAATGCTTTTTCTGTCCAGCCTGAGAAGAAGCTGTGAACAATATTAGAGTTATTGTTGTAACTTGTCTTTGCTTACACCAGCTCACTGCCCTGCTCACAGTTGTGAAGAATACTCTTATGTTACGAAAGGTCTGCGTCACCGTTAAGAAAAAGAGGTGGGAACAGGCCAATATATATGTGTCCTGTCCCTGGATCAAGTGACTTCTCTTCTTTAAGTTCTCAAAGTTCTTAACCTGGCTCAAGGTTGTCATCTGAACTAGCCAAATGTTTAACTGATAATCAATTACAGTCAGTCCATCATTTGAAAAATAAGACTTTAGAGCCGTCTTGCACCAAAATGGCAACTAGACATTCCAATTTGGCAACTATAACTTTGGTTTAAGGAGCCATTTGGCGCCTAGCCTATCTAACACTGTTTGTTACTCTTTAAATAACTACTATTGCAAGCTACTTTTGTTATTATTTGAATAAAAAAGTGGGGAATAAATATTAGCCTAATACAAAATCAGAAGAAACTGTTGCTCTGTTTCTTTATGTTGCCATGCATTTCAATGTGAATTACACAAGCCCAGAACTGAAGCCTAAAATAAGAAAGATGATATCAGAAATAATTGTTCATTCCTCTCTTTGCATATCTTTCTAGATTTGCTCTATAGCAGGACTGCAAGGCTACAGTCCTCTACCATTCCCTCCAACAGCCTACCTGGACAGTCAAGGAAGCTGAACAGGGCCACCCAAAGGCAGAAGTTGCTACATTTATTCCCTAGGTATGCAAAACTACAGAAGTCTGTCAATTAATAGACCTATCAATTAATGTAATAGCGGGGGGAATAAACTACCTAGCAAGAATCTGTAAGCCTACAAAGAATGCTGAGAGAGAGAGAGAGAGAGAGAGAGAGAGAGAAGAGCTGAACTAGACTGTGCAGGTCTATTAATTAAGCCCACATTTGACAGCAATTGAGACACAGATGCCATTTGAAAACAACACACAGCCAAAACAAGCAAACATGGAGGACGTGGTGAGAAAGAGAGTTGGCCTGCTCAAGCCTCCAACAGCTTATAGTAGCTCTGGGGGGTGGGGGGGGTGGAGAGGTGCAGGCAGCAAAGTTGTAAAGCTCTTCCTTTGCACCAAAATGATTCCCTCCATCGCCATCACTGTTCCCTCACCAACACACACCAAGTTTGGCAGCCCTATGCACTGCTTCATTATGCACTGCAGCAGGGGGAGGCCTCAGGGGGGAGAGAAAAGGGGTGCCCTTGGTCCCTTCCTCACTCCTGAAATCAACTTAAACAAGGATTACAAGACTCCTATTATAAGCTGCCTGAAACGCTGAACAGGAGCACACTTCTTAGGGGGTGGGACTACACTGCAACATTTTGCTGCAGATACCACTTATCTATGGATGAGGTGGTAAAACTGTGACTGAGACTGTATTGCTTTGGACTGCAGTTGAGGGTTCATGTGAAAGAATGCTGATATGCACATCTCTCTCTCTCTCTCTGCTATATATGTATGTATCTATTTGATATTCTATGTATCTGATATTAAAGCAATTGCAATGTTTGTTGTTTTTTAATGCTGTTGTGATTATTGTGAGCCACTTTGAGCTCAACATTTCTTGTTGGAAAAGCAAAATACATATATTAAATTAACAGCACAGCTTATCTACCCCCACTTTACATATATGCAGGCTGGGAGTAACTGTGGAGGCTGCGGCCATCACTTGTAAAGATCAAAACCTATGTGGGATATGCAGAAAACCCAGTTCTTCTACAAGGTTCTACATGGCCACAGGTGCCATTTGAAGGCCATTCTTAACCTACACGACCGCCCTTTTGCTGCTGCGTTCACACAGCAGTGATCTGTGGCCGGAAGCAAGTTGCATTGACACAATAACAATGTACACAACAGGCCAGCACATCTTTTTAAAACCCATTAAACAAGATGCCAGGCCGCATGGAACCCTGCACTGATAAGTGATTTCCATGCACTGAATGCCTTGCATGAATTGCCCCCTAGCCTCCACTTGTAAACTTGCCAAGAATTACACACTGTGTACTGATTGGGGTCTGTAACACGCACTGTAGACTTGTGAGAAGATATGGTAAGATGTCAATGGGTCAAAAGTGGTATTTGTCATGTCTACGGTATTTATGTTTCATTTCTACTTATTCAATCACTGCATTGTTACAAAAGAATCATTGCCAGGTTTTGTAGTCACATTCTGGCATTTCATAATGCTGGATTAAATTGAGCCATTTAATGTTTTCGCAGAAAACTACACTAAAAACAAGTAATTTTTGGCTAGTCACCTAGGATCTGCATAGCAGGAACAATATCAAAGACACTGTACATATTAGCGGCTGGAAATTCACCTGTTTCTGAACTGCAGCTCATACTTGGTGAATGTTGACATCACCATGTGAAAACTCTTTGTCTTTAATCATGCTTAGTTATATACACGCATGTTCCAATGAAATCATTGGTGCTTGAATGAGAACAACCAGATTTAGCATTGCAGATTGTGACAACGACCTAACAAGAATTGTAAAATCTCGTGTTAATACTAGCACGTAGGTTTTCTAGACTTTCAGGCTTTCAAAGTTTTCCATGGTAAATCCTCTCAAAGACTTTTCAAACTAGGGGGAACTTTAAAAGCGTTTGAAAAGATTTGGTGTGGAAGAACTGAAAAGTAAAACAAAAAAACAAAACCTACCTCTGGCATGTTCACAAATCCACTGTGCACTAAGAGCACAGCCAGGATAAATAATATGAAAACCTCTGTGGCATCTAAACTTTTTCCTTGAATGCCAAAGAAAACTAGTGTCCCTTTTCTTATCCAACCTACATCTATATTATCAACTTCCACCTTTTATTGT
The DNA here is from genome assembly GCF_964188315.1 of Podarcis muralis. Lineage (NCBI taxonomy): Eukaryota > Metazoa > Chordata > Lepidosauria > Squamata > Lacertidae > Podarcis > Podarcis muralis. Next base: position 59,470,745 of record NC_135666.1, read on the forward strand.
CAGACTCTGTTTTAAAGACAGGTTATCCTGGTGAGACTTAACGTTTGTATGTAAGACACACTTTGATCTGTACCCTGATGAGTGAACATTCTCCTTTGCTGCTAACCCAACTAATGAAGGGATAAAATTAGCTTTTCTCCCCAGCACTCTCTTTACCACAAAAAACCCATGCACTAATCAGCTGTCCTCACTAATCAGTCATCTGGCTAATGACCTTTTGCCTCGAAACACTAACATTTCTGAATGGAGGAGTGTGGGGGGAGGAGTGTGGCAAGACCCTCAGTGGTCCTTTTTAAGGGGTCTTAAGTCTCTCATCTGGTATGAGAAACTGAAAGGTTAAATGGCAAGCACACACCCTGACTAGATGATAAATCTATAATCAAAAGGCACAGACCGACACCTCAAGATGTGCTTCATTAAAACACAGCTAAGTGATTTTCTCCCGCCTCTTTAAAAAACTAGAAACAGATGAAAAATTTGCTTGAAACTCCCCCATACTCTGCCTGTGGAGAAATCTGTTTGCACATCTGCGTCAAAGCGTCACTTGATTTTTTACTTTTTAGTATCAATGCCTGATGAGGAATTCCAAGGCTGAAACTCATTCATGTTCTCTCACTCTCTAGCTATATATTGCATCTGGGAGCAAAGCAGATGATCACACGCCTGCAGCCTTATTTCAGCTGCTTGTGATACTGCTGATAAAAGATAAGACCACAAAGGATACTTTTCTAATTTTGCAAAATAGTTCATCACCCTGCTCCTTCTCTTAACATTTTTCCTCCCCAACCCATCACCACACCCAAATTCTACTTCATCTGTAACAAAATGCAACTAGCAGCAACAGTTGGGATGTTCCTCTTTGCAAAGGCTCCTGTGTGAGCCTCAGGGAAACGAGTGCTGTAACAGCAGGAGGTATCAAAACTCCATTAATTTCAATGTGATTTCTGGGGGGCTGTGCTTTTTGTTAACTTTAAGGGCATGCAGGGGGACAGTTCCTTCTCTTTCTGACTCCCAGCTCCCCGCTCCTGCCAAGTTTCTCAATAAACAGAAGAACGTTTTTAAAAGTCTTATTAATGCAATCCTTCTCAAAAGCATGTTGAATGCTATGGAAGGTGACCGTCCTGACTTTGCTCCCTAAAAATCAACTTGAATTAAATACTTACGGTAAGGAGGATCCATATAGCCGTTCCTGGGGTCCATGGCAAAGACTGTCCCGCGGTAAGGTACGGATGGTTCAGGAAGGTGGGGTATAGATCCATGTATCTCCTTCTTGATTAATGAGGCCCTTTCCTCGCTGGATGTCGAAGGCTCCTCGCTGATTTTACTGAGGCCTTGCCCGCCCTGTGGCTGCATTGTGATTGCGTTTCTTCTCTCTCTGTGATAGGTCTGCCCAGGACTTTCATCCTCTAGGGAGGGGGAAAAAGAGAGAGACAGAGGTTTGGGAGGGGGAAGAGAAATTTTAAGCTCAGTTGCTGCAAGCGATCAAAGTTTTTAAAGTTTCCTCTTCCGCTAAGCACGATCTGCGCCACAATATAAGTTCAGAGGACCAGAGACACATGTGTGGTTATGAAAGATGTCCCTGGATGCAGGTAGAAGGAGGAGGGAGAGGGGAACGCAAGCCACTCAGTGCGAGTGGCAGTTGTGCAGTAGATCATCATCACCCCATTCGCTGATGCATTTACTAGAGGGGCCATTAATCGTGCAGAAATGGACACTGGCTTGCTATTTTCTTTCCTCTGGGACAAGAAGGCTTGGAAGTTTTGGCTGCTTGACCGGGAGGAAAAAAACAATTTGTCACGAATCGCAAAAAGATGAACTCTGCTAGCAGAAACTAAATCAAGTCTAGCCACCCACTGGTGCTTTGTATTGGCTAGCATGCTCCTTTATGCCTCCACAGATGAACTGCTGATAAGAGAAAAGCTCCTCGCCATTAAACGGAGATCTCAGTTACTAAAATTAAGCCACAAAGGGCCCCTAAAAAACCTGGAGCCTCTGGTAATTACACAGAGCATAACTGGGTGCAGAGAAGTACAACAGTCTGAACCAAAAGTTTAAAATGTTATCTATAGATCTGTTGCGTGTACACAACATGAACAGCATAGTCTATCTGAATCATCAAATGCACACATCTATTTGACATTTTAAACTTTTAGCTCTGATAACTGCACCCCAAATGCCCTAGAATAGCCCTTGAGGGAATGACAGAATAATGATAAGGAGGAGAAGGAAGGAAAAGTGATTGCCCAGACTTTCAGAGGTGTATGTATTTCAATGGAACTACAAAACTATTTGAGTGGCTGTTTTGATTCTTATGAGTGGTTTAGGATATTTTAATATACAATTATTAGTAGAATGTCAAAATGATTATGTACTTGAAAAAAGGCTCAGTCCAAGGTGTAGTTGTTTCTTTCTCTTAGAAATACATTCATGAGCTATTCTTCAATACAACACATTTACCAATTTAGAAAATGTTAAGAAGCAGAAAGAACTGCATTATGATTGTTCACTTAGCCATAAAAACCCACACTACAAAACTCAAGAGGGAGAAAAGAAAGAAATGTGAAGGGGAAGAGATTTATCTGCTGACTTGTACAACAACAGAAATTCCTGAGCACAACACAGACTTCTTAACCAGGTCTCTAAGGAATCGGCTGAGGCAGCTGTTTTAGCTCATTCACCTGAATAAGCCAGCAGGATGCACCTTTAAAACACAATGGCCTCTCTCTCACCTGACCTGTTCCTGAAGTGTCCCGTGAGCCAGTCTATGGACAACCAGCCACTCCATATACGAAGAGCGTTCTCTGGGATAAAACCAGGTGCCTGTAGCATCCCAAGAGATGCCACCAGCCCAGTCCATGAAATTCACAACATAAAGGCTCTGAGCTGACATGGGGGTGGGGGCCCCCGGAGGATTCTCTCAGATGAAGACCAATTAGGAAATGGACAAATGAAATGTGCATGTATTTAAATGAAAACAAGAATTGGTTCCATACCTGAGACAAGACACCTGCCTCTCACAATGCTTTCCAACCACCCACAGCACATCTCACAGCAAAGCTTAAGGAAATAGGATTAATGCAAGTGGGCAGCCATCATTTCTGTAAAACATTGTCCTGACCTGCAAAAGCTGTCTTCTAAAGTATTTCTGATGGTTCTGAATACTTTTTGTATCAACCCCAAGGAGCGGAGTTCAAATAATAGTTTTGGATATACACCTAAGATGTTTTCGACACATAACTAAAATGAAAAGTGTGAACACATTTGCAAACATGTGCTGCCATACAGATACACTCAGGGAGCTGTGATAAGCTGCAGCTTCTGGATGAGAGAACAACCTGTGGCAAAAAAGCTGTGTTTAACTCTCTGTCGTGCATGAAATGGCCCCGACTCCCATTTATTTGTTCTGAATGGGTAAAATCAATCAAAGGAGGCCTGTAAATAAATTCAAAGTATGTGTAATAGCCAAAACTTCCAAACATAAAGTCCTCATATTGGAAGATTAAAGTATGCACACAAGCAAAAATAATGTTTCTGGCATATTGAGGAAACCAAAATGCCTAACGACATTTAGGCATCTCGTGTTTAGGAAAGAAAAAGGAGAGAAAGAGAAGTTGGGGAGAACTATGGGGTAGTTTTGTATCAATTGCACACTTTTACAACAACCTCGCAATCATGCTAAATACACTGCTGCAAAATGAATCAGGAAGTCACTTTTATATAGGCTAATTCTGCATTACTTTAAATATTATAATGTAAAATTCTTTTAAAAAAATTCAAATTTGTTCCACGTTGGAGTAGCAACGGAAAGGATCTGTGACAAGTCCATTAAGTATTGCAATGTAGCTTAAGATGCTTGCAAACTTCATATTATAATATAAATTCAAGTTTCTTTTAATTTCCACTAGTTTTGAAGAAGACGGAACTCTGCATTTCACAACATTTTGGGAAAGCCAGCCCTGGAGAGTAAAGCAAAATCCCATGGTTTCCCCTGCTATTTTGCTTCACTATGCACAGGTATTTGTTGCATATTCTTGATTGACATTTTGTAATCTACTATACAGTTAAATTAGTTGTGAACAGTGCAATTGCACTGAAATATCCCAAAACACACTTGGAAACGAAACAGGTAGCCCTAACCCTGGAGACTTTACTTCCAGTTAGAACCTTTTATAATTATTTTCTCTTGCTGCCTACTGCAATCTTTTGAAGATGCAGTGCAAACCCTATCTGTTAAAAGTATATCCCATTATTGTTTTGCTTCCAGCCACTTTATATAGACACATTTAGGCTGGAACACAAGATAAACAATCTGTGTGTTTAATTTACAAGTGTGAGAAATACTAGGGTGTTTAGATATTAGATGTGATTAGGTCCAGTGCTGTTTCCTTAACAATGTAAAACATTGGGTCATAACTTGGCACTGATTTCATCTTGCCTGTAAGGCTGTGATCCTAACACTTCCTTGGGAGTAAAGTCCAGCAGTGGATTTACTGTCAAATTAATCTGCTTACAGATGGAGTGAAATTACACTGTACATTAAATATGCCACCACAAAATACAATATGTGAGGGAGTTCAGCTTGTTTTGTTCTGTCCCTCGCAATATATTCAGGTGTTAAGTCACTTCTTAACTGTAATGGTTTTTTAAAAAGATGAGCCCCCTTAATGGATGAAACCTAAAGCCTTTACTATGTTGGTTAAAAAAAAGAGCAAAATATATTTGATTAAAAAATATATATATGACATTCTGTCAATAATACTTTTCTTTCACAAAAGTAACACCACTTACTGGTGATGCACAGACAGCTACCAGCCCAAACCGCCTCTGCTCCCCCGGCCCTCCTTTTGTGTAACACAACATTTTTGTATTAATGAGAAATTCCAACGAACAAACCGTTCGTTAAGAGTTTATTTCATGCCCTGCACTGCAAAGTTCCTTTTCAATGAGGGCAGATGAAAAACTTGACAGTACACACACTCCAGAATACAAATAGCCAAGTGGTTTGAAATTGCACTCTCTATACGCTGAAAGGAAAAACTTTCCGTGCAATAATTCTGCATGCTCTTATAACCATGGTAAAACCACTTCAGCAAGCCAAAAGGTGAAAGCTGTCTAATCTTGTTCTATTTCAGCTGAATTGTTCAATAAAATTTAAGAGTCAGTGCAGACAAGCTGCGCCAGGCCAAATTATTGACAGAAACAGACAGTCCACCATGGCAACAAGTGGAGGTCTATACCAAAAATGTAAGCAAACAAGCCACTTCTTCGGCAGCATCTGCCAATCGAGACTTGAAGCCAAAAACACAAAACTGTTACTGCTTGCTTTTTCCTGTGTTTAAGATGTTGTGTAGTCTGCCATCAAAAGACAAAAGTCTATTTTGCTTCTCCACCCCCCAAAAGAAAAGTTGCAACAGGCCAAATACCACCAGAATGTCAAAGGGCCAGATTCATTTAAGTTACAGGGTGGGTTTTTTGTATTTGTAAACGCAGCATTATTTCACATATTTCTTCATGTTTATTCTAGGCTGGGACAAGAGAAATAATACAGCGATAACTTCACTTTTATACCACTTTCCATCATTCCACTTGTACTCCCCCCTCTGTTTCCAGGGATCAATCAAATACCAGGGATGTCCCACAGCATATATATTTGACAGGGACTTTTTTCTGTACCTGCAAGGCTGGATTAAGAGAAGAGCACATGCAGAGTGTTTTTGCCACATCAACTCCCCTGAACATGAGGCAAGGCTAACATCAAGTGAGCTAGAAACTTCGCAGTTTGAAGTGTTTGTTCTTTCAAGGAATATATTAAATGTATCATTTGTGTAAATTATATACAGCTGTTCAGACAGACCAAGAATTGGAGCATTTTACCAGCAGAGATATTCATCACCAGAGCTATGCCTGCCCAACCCCCTGAAACTCTAAATTTTGCTTATCCCACTTACAAGAGAAGGGGAGCAGAGACATGTTTATGCACTAAAGTCGGTTTCTCCAATAAACTTTTCTGCTTCTTTAAAACATCATGGAAAACCCAATTTCAAACAACGAAAACTTCCTCATTTCCCAAGACACAGATTAAAAAATAGTTCCAGAAGGCGTCTCAAGTTATTTGGCTGGGAGGGGATGCCCCAAAGTTCAAGTCAAATGAACAAGCCATCTACTAAGCCTTAGAGTACATGATAATATATTTATTCACATTATTGCATTGCAGGCACGTAAGGAGGCTGTTTTACCTGTATTTTTAAAAAACAGAAACAGACAAGGTACTTACAACTCAATCGAAAAGATCTTGGCTTGATCTCTGGAACCTCTCATCTTGACTGAAATTCTCTAGCTACTGGTGTGTGGACATTCCTCTCTCCTCACTTTTTCCCTCTTCTTCTCCCCCCTTTCTCTTTCTCTCCCTCAGTCTCCCACCCTCTCTCTCTCTCTCTCAGAGGCAGCGCTTCTCCCATTAGAGGAATTAAAATTGGTTGGTGCCATGCTAAATTTAACAAGCTCATTAGTATTCTTCCTGTGTGCTTGGTAGTGAACTCTCCCTATTCAAGCTGCTCTCTCAAGCTGCGGGGTCAGGCGGCTAATCATTAAATCAAACTAATGTCACCCTATCACAATCAGCCCTAAGAGAAGGAGGGTTTATTATTTCAGTTTATGCTAAATAAACGGTTTTACAAACGGTCTTCGAGCAAGGTCAACAGCATCTTCAATTACAAGGCAAACTTAACAAGAGTTGCTATAAACCAAAGTGCTCCGTATTGACTTAAGCGCGAGCTCTGCTCCGCAGATTGCCACCGGCAGGCTTGTACAGGAATGCATATTGTAAATTTCTTCTTCATCATCATCTTCTTAAGGAAAGGGTAATCTTTTCTTTTGCCAGAATTGGTGACTTGCGTAGAGACTGCTCATTCACCTCTCCCCATCCAGCTTGCTGCTCAGCTCAATTCACCCCACACAAAGGCTGAAGACCAGACCTCAATGGACCGAGTGAAACATGTTCAAAACTAGGCTCTCTATTGTGACTGAATTTCTTAACATCTTTTCAAAAAGCGGAGAATGCCTTGAGGCTAAAGGAAGAAACAGGCTAATGGTGAATTGGGAATACTGAGCAAATTTCAGAGCCCTTTCCTCCTAGCTTTTGAGGTTGAAAGCAAGCTCTATCCTTTCAAGTTTCAAAGTCCTTTTTCCTCCCGCAGTGTCACAGAAGGATTTGAAAAGAAGGTAATTGTGCTCACAGTCTCCCTGATCAGAGCTTACGTCCTATTTCTGGTATTTCGGAATACTTCTCGCAATAATGGTGCATATAGCTCAATCCCTTAACCGGCCTGCACTCAGCAATTGCTCATTAAATGAACAATTGCTGGTATAAAATGCCTTTTATGTTCAAGGTCTGGATATAAGATAAGCATTCTAGTTCTCTAAATTTAGTTTACTAAGGAAACTCACCATCATTAAATTATCCAAATGAAGGCAGAATAGCAGTCTCTCCTAGCAAAGTAGCACTTATGAGCGATGTTCATCCTTGCCTCCCCCACCCCCAAAGACTTCAGTGCTAAAATGCTTAATAGAATAATATACAACTAATGGGGAATAATTTTCCTGCATGTAAGAAGAGGTCTACATTTTGGAGACCAGGTACTTCACTTTTGAATTATGTAATAGAGCCATAGACCCATTGACTGTGTGTCTGGCTTCCCATGTACTCTGATGACTCATTTTTGTCCCTTCTAAGAGTTTGCTGAAACTGACTGTAACTTTTCTTTCTGGTAGCAAAACGGATCTGTAGACCTTATAAACAAACTCTAGAGTGATTAGTGCCCCCTATCTTATACATGGAAATAAGATCTGTTGAAATCAATGGGGCTTATTTTCCAAGCAAGCATGCAAATGATCTGGCTGTAAAATTTGGTTTACTGTAAGAAGCAAAGTTTCTAGGAAGGCTTCTTCATTCTGGCCTTATGAATGTTTACCTTTTATGAAGATATTCTTAAACCAAGCGCTTTCAGAATATAGACACAAGAAGGCATTCACAAACTAGATTCCCAGCCCATCATGAGCATATGAATCAAAATTATCACAGTGGGTTAGATAGCAAACATTGAACTTTATTTATATGAGGTGCTGGAGTATTGTACAAACATTTTGCACCTTACAGCCCGTCTATACTATCTGAACGAACAATATTAGAATGTATAGACGCATATTCTTCTTTGTAATGGATTTTCAACTTATCAGTAATTTCTAATACTTTTTTGGCACTCTGTGGATTGTAAATACACAATGCCTTCACTATCTTTTATTTTCACACCTTGATAATTCTAGGGGTGGGGAGCTTATATTTTGCTTTTCTTTCCTTTCCCAGAACAGTTTTTAATAGTTGTGGCTATGAAAGAAAAATAGGGGAAATGTAGACTAAGAAACGAATGGGAGACATTCAGGCACTGAACCTGATCCTCATACTGACTGCTATATGAGAACGGGGAATGATAGATATTCTTGCTGAATTTCAAGGAACAAGTTACATGTATACTAGCTTATAGTCATAAATTCTCACAAGTGAGCAGGAACATGGCCACAGTGTCGGGGTGCAAATTAACATTATGCAGAGGAAAGGACCCCAAACTGAGTTAGAAACGTTTTATTGGATAATATATCCCCTGAATTTAAGAGTCTCATGTACTGAACACATTGCATTTCCAGTTGTGCTCATTCTTTAATTTCACACGTGTACAAAGAGGCTGAAATACTCTCTTACAATTGAACTCCCTTCCAGATCACATCTGCAACGCCTCCTCAATTTCTATCTTCAAATCTTTTTTTAAAGCCTATCTTTTTTCCGTGTAGCTTTTCCATAAGCTCCTTTTCTCCCAAGATTATCCAGCCCTTTAGGAGTCTTTACTGCAATTATAAATGTAACCTGTTTCTTTCTTTCGGTGATACTCTCTCTACCAAAACCTAGGTTGTCAGTCCCTTTCTGGCAAGACCCTTTCAAGATGTATTGTTCGTACCACAGTAGGCACATCGCCAGGCCATTCAAAATAAATAAATCATAATACTTCATAGCAGAATGATTCTCAAGGGAAAGATTTTTGAGAATGTGTGATGGTTTTGTGGGTGGGTAGATGTGTAACAGAGAGAGAGAGGGGGGGGAGGGAGGGAGACACACACAGAGAGAATATGTGGGCATGGTCTCAGGTATCCCCCCTTGTGAGGAACACCCCACATTCAGAAAAAGGTTCATGTTCATACGTGTTCAAACATGCAGTAAACTTCTGATCACATCCACTCCTAGTCTCTACTAGTCTAAATGGCATACATATGGGTATTTTCTCAATGTGCACCATATTCAAACATTATTATGAGCTCACAGAGGTAGAGGGGATGGGTAGGGGCAGAGAGTGCAGTCCTATTACCTTTAGATGTGTCCCAGTTTATCTTGTGTGTAAATGGACCTGGGGTTTCCTGCCACCTCTCCGGGGCTTGATGGACGCATGCCTTCTCACAGTGCACAGTTCCCTAAATTTGCTCCCACGTGGAGTGCACAGGTCAAATGGAATATGCCTCACAATGAGTGTGTACACTATTGCTGCCATTCAAGTTTGGGTTGGTTTGTTTTTTAAAGTTCAAATATACACAGCATAATCAAGCTGAACATTTCTGAACTCAGTGCTCAACTGTTAAAGGATATTCTGAGAATTATGGGCCCTGATCTTCAGACAGATTTTGAGTAGAATTAAAGGCATCAAAGTAAATATGCAATCTAATGCTCAAGCCCCACTGAAACTAGCAGGAGTTACACAAGAGAGCATATCCCTTGTCTATTCATAAGAAGACAGGCTTCTTGTTTTGTTTATTTATTTCTATATGAAACCTGTATACCGTGCTTCATCTAAAGATCACGGGGCCATCCTTACCTGCACCATAGCACCAAAACTTGACAAATTTGGATGACTGAAGAACTTTACTTTAAATCAATTATCTTCTAGAGCTGCAAAGTTTAACATATTTATTTAATGCTTATTAGGTGTTGTATTAAAAAAATATTCCAGGCATCATATTGGATTTAAAGCCACAATAATACAATAAAAATCTGCAATAAGACCAAAAAATCCAATCAAGCATAAATACCCCAATTACAAAACCACAAGCAAAATACAATATAAATCACAGGACCTAAAAAGAAATAAAAGCAACCATCAAAATGCAGGAACTAAAACCACCAACCGTACCACAGGGAGTGAAGCATGATCTTAAAAGGCCTGGGAGAATAGGGAAATCTTTCTGGTGTTAGGCTAAGATACATTGCATAGCCTGGGGTGTGAGAGGAGACCCCCAAAAAGGTCCTCTCTTACATTTGCAGAAGGGCCTCCATAGAGGTCTTTAAATTATGGGCAAGTACATCTGGGAGCAGATGTTCCACCAGGTAGAAAATCCCAAGCCAGGTAGGATTTTATAGATCAAAATCAGCGCTGAAATGAATCGAAAGCCAGTGCAGGTGAGAAATGATCAGCATGATGTATTCATAATGCTTTGTTAACACTCCAGTAGCCCACACTACTGTATTTTGTACCTGCTAAAGTTTCTGGACCATCTTCAAATGCAGCCTCGTGTACAATGCAGTACAATAATTCAAATGGGAGGACATCAAATATGGATCACCAGCCATATTATCCACAGAGGTGCCAGATCTGCTTGTATGAACCCATAGCTTACGTGCTTGCATTTGGAAAGTGCTAATTTGCAGGCTATGGCGACACTTCTTCTGAGTAGGGATGGAGAGGAATTCTCTTTGCTTCACATTTTAAATACAAAACTACCTAAGTGGCACATTCCAAAATAACACACAAGCCACAAAATACAGCTATCCTTCAACTCACACTACTCTGAATTTTGTGGTCCACTTCTTCAATCAAATAATGTGTACAAAATGAATATATTTGATGAAACTGTACACAAAAATGCATGCATTAGTGAAAATAGCATAGAAAAACAAAATAAAACTGGATTTGAAAGAAGAAAAATCTCAAAAACGAGAGGACGCATAAAACAGAAGTTGAAAAGGGAAGTCAAGAGGGTTAACTCTCTCCAGGATGATTGGGGGTTATTCAAAACTACAATTGTAGAACCTCAGCAATAATGTATACCATTAAAAGTTTCCACAAAGGCCACTAGGATACCAACATGCTTAATGAGCAGAGTCAAGGAAGAAGTTAGAAGCAAGAAGAGTTCCTTCTGCAAACGAAAGTCTTGCCCAAATGAAACAAAAAAGTGGGCCAAAAAGTGGCAAAAACAAAGTAAAGTAGACAATAAGAGAGGAAAAGAATTGATCAACATATCATGAAAAACATTAATACCAACAAAATAGTGTTCGAACACATTAGAAGCAGGGAACAAGCAATGGAGACAGACCTTTGGACAAAAAGGAGTGAAAGGGGTGATAAAGGAAGAAAAATTAAGATTGCAGAGAAGATGAATTCTTTGAATTTGTCTTCACTTAGAAGAATGTAATGCAGATCCCTGTGCATGAATATTACAGGAAGAGAGTCTGAGGAACTGAGGCAAACAAAGGTGACAAAAGATGATATTCTAGGCCTTGCATCCACCTCAGAGATGCTAAGGAATTCAAATGTGAAATTGCTGATCTCCTAAGAAAAACATGTAACATGTCACTAAGATCAGTTTTCATACGTGAAGACCAGGACATGGACAATGTAACACCAGTTTTTAAAAATGGGATCCAAGGGCATCTAGGAAAGTACAGGCCAGGAAGCTTAATGCCTACTCTGGGAAAACCAAGCAGCTTTATTAAAGGCATTACCCAGCCTGCACAATAATAAGACGCTGAAGAAGAACCAGCATGGCTTCAAGAAAGGCAGGTCCTCTCAAAACAACCTTTTAGAGTTATTTGAAAGTGTCAACAAGCATGTGGAGAGGGATAATCCAGAATGTGTTGCATACTTTCAAAAAGCTTTTGATAAGGTCCCTCAGCAAAGGCTCTTGAGTAAACTTAGAAGCTACGGGATAAGGGGACAAGCCTTACACACTACAGGGTGTGTAGACTAGGAGTAAACTGTTCGCCAAGTGAATTCCCCAAGGGCTTGTATTAGGACTGAAGCTTTTAACGTTTTCAAAATTATTTGAGCTGCAGAGAGAGTAGTGATGTGCCAAAGTTTTCTGGTGATATCAAATTGTTCAGGATGGCAAAAAGCAAAAGGGAATTTGAACAGAGTTCCGAAAGGATCTATCCAGAGTGAGTATAAGGACATTAAAATGGCAAATGCATTTCAATGTATGCAAATGAAAAGTTACGTACACTGGAGCAATTGAAAATAAAACTGTCAATATTATAAAGCCGTTAAACAAATTGATGGTGTGAACACACTTGGAATATTGTGTTCAGTTCTGGTGGCAATACCTCAAAAGGGGTATTGTGAGGGTGGAAAGGTTTCAGAGACAGGCAGCAAAAATGATCAATGGGATGGACCAACACTCATGAGCAAAGGTTACAACATTTAAGGATTTCCACTTTAGGAAAAACTTGTTGGAAGTGATAGCAGTGTGTAAAACTATGCATGTGCAGAGAAGAGGAAACTCAAGTTCTGTGTGTTCGTCATGGAACTGGAGGGTCAAATTCCTAAAATCTGGTGAAAGGTTGGCTTTCTTCAAGTAAAACCTCAACTCTGGATTTGAGCCCATAATTCCTATTCAAAAGTTATTTTATATATGACATATATTGTAACAAGGTTACAATATTTGGTGTATTATAATTTAGGAAAGAACTGGGGAGGGGAGAACATGACAGAGATATATACATTTTGCATTAATATTGAGAAAGTGGACAAAGAAAAGTGCTTCTCATACCAGAATCCAATCATCCAATAAGCAGCTCAATATTGGAAGATTCAGGACAGACAAAAGTAAGTATTTATCCACACAGTGCCTAGTGAAACTATGGAATTTGTTGCCACAATGTGATGGGCACAGTGTTAGAGGCTCAGATATATAAACTAGGCACCAAATGGCTCCTTAAACCAGGGTTACAGTCGCCAAAACGAAAGGCCCAGTTGCCATTTTGGAGCCAGACGACTTTTTGGTTCCTGAAATTCATTCTGATTGTACAAATAAAATATAGTGGATAGAATTCCACATGTTGTGTGCGAAAACAGTCAAGATGATCCCCAGACATGCACCTCCAGATGGTGGAGACGTCAGGCGCCATCCTGGCACCCGGGCATCTTCACTTGGTCGCAAGTGGCCGACAGCCAGATGCGAAATGCGCCTGGCAAATTTCGAACATCGGATGGTCACCAGCTTAGATAGATGTAGAAGGGCAATGGACAAATTCAGGGCAGAACAAGGTTATCAATGGCTAGTAGTGATGTTGGTTGTCTTGTATCTCCAGTATGAGAGGCAATACACTTCTAAATAACAAATGCAGGAAAACATGATTGGGGAGAGTAAACCTGCTCTGTAGAATGATCTCAGAAAGTATAGAACCTGTTTTAAACCAACTTTGCTTTCAAGGAGGCTTAACTCAGCCATCGTCTAGAAAACCATGTCAGTAGAGGGGCAATTATCTGCCTGCATTCATTGGTCTTTGATTGAAAAACTGCATGGGGTATTTTTAAACCCCTCTAAGTTAACAATGGCTAAGACAAGAAAGCACCATAACAGCAAAAATCAGTTCTCATGGGATATTTTTGGGGATATTTAGAGTGAAAACTGTAAATGAGGGGTGGGAAATCTATAGTCTATGAGTCTACTTAGGCCCAGAACAAGCCCCAGTTTGGCCTGCAAGGTTGTTTTTTCCAAACCACACCCACCTGCCCCACAAATGATGTCATGTGCAAGTAGCAGGTGGGGGTGTGGCAGTCAATGTGCTCCCAACTGCGCAGCAGCAAGAGAGGCTGATTGCCAGTGACAGCAAACCAACTGGAGCTTGAAGTCACCGCTGCTCAGCTGATAGGTGCTGATTTCAACCTGCATGGGATTGGCTGCTCTACCCAGCCAATCCTTAAAGGGGCTTGCAGAGAACGGGGGGGGGGGGGGCTCTCTACAAGCCCCTTGATCACTGCAAAGAGTTCTGCTCAGTGTGAATGACCTGCTAATCTGTAGTGTTCCATAGCACCACACGGGGGGGGGGGGGCTCACTGTGATGTCAGGCAGCTGACAGCCCACCACTCAAAGTTGGCCTGAGAGGGCAAAGGGAGATACGGATCTGGCCCCTCAGCCAGATTCAGTTCTCTGCCCCTGTTGCAAAGGTAAGAGACTAAAATCTGGAGACAGCGTTTACTGCTATGCAAGGGGACAATAAATTAGGAGAACTGTTCAGCAATGAACAGCAACACCTTGTTGATTCTAACCCTTTTCTTTTAAGAAGGTGTCCCTGTAGCATTCTCTGGTTCATTTTCAATGGCACCATGCTAATAGCTCAGAGGAAAGACAGAAGAAACGCATACAGTGGTACCTCGGGTTAAGTACTTAATTCGTTCCGGAGGTCTGTTCTTAACCTGAAACTGTTCTTAACCTGAAGCACCACTTTAGCTAACGGGGCCTCCCGCTGCTGCCGTGCTGCCACCACACGATTTCTGTTCTCATCCTGAAGCAAAGTTCTTAACCCGAGGTACTATTTCTTGGTTAGCGGAGTCTGTAACCTGAAGCGTCTGTAACCTGAGGTACCACTGTAATTCCAGGATGTGTACAGCGTTTCAATTCAATTGAACTTCTAACTAACAGTGGGGGCTTAAAGACATATCCCATGAAAAATCTCCGCTAGATTCTTTTCTCCATGATATATTGGGGGGGGGGGGGAATAAAGTTGGTTGCAGTTAGTAAATACCCTTAAGTTGCAATCACTAAACACTCTTATCTTTTTCAATAATGTAAGGATCTAATCACCACCCTCCTTCAACTGCATAAAGGCTGGGCCTTCATTCACCTTTTTGTCCATCTCTTCTTATTTACCACTCACAGAAAGCTGAAAAGGGTGGGCGGGAACAGAGATGACTGGACCTTGTACTCATCAAGTCCAGAGCAGCTGTGGAATAGAAAAACACGTCCCCTTTCACACCTTGAGGTTATCCACCTGGAATTTGTGTCTTGTTATTTCACAGTAGGCACTGGATGAGTCACAGAATTCATCAGCCTTTCTTTAACACAGAGCCAATGAGCAGGAGGCATATTAACCATCTTTGGTAGTCTAGTCTCAGATAGAACCAGCGGGAGGAAAAGGTAATGAATAGTCAAAAGGGTAATCAAGGGTTAACAACGTGAGTTCTGCTGGATCAGTCCAAAGACCCAACAATTCAAGTATCCTGCTCACACAATGGTCAACCAGATGCCTAAGGCAAGCCCACAGCAGGACACGAGCACAAGTCCACTCTCCCCCTCATGCTCCCAACAACTGGTATTCAGAAGTGGAATTCCTCAAATACTGGAAACTGTACATTGTGACAAGTAACCACTGATGGATTAAAAAACCAAAAGGTTCTCAAAAGCAATTATTTGATGAACAATGAAAGGAATTAAGAGTGGAGATGCATAAAATACTAAATTTAGGTGCTTTGGACGAGGCTGAGGCTGGAAATATATAGCCTTTGGGAAGGAATGCAAATGGTGATTTGCCAGACCAGCAGAGGGAAATGCTACAGTTGGAGGTGACTAATAATAATAATAATAATAATAATAATAATAATAATAATATATTATTATTATTATTATTTATACCCCGCCCATCTGACTGGGTTTCCCCAGCTACTCTGGGTAGCTTCCAACAAAATAGTAAAATACAATAGTCTATTAAACATTAAAAGCTTCCCTAAACAGGGCTGCCTTCAGATGTCTTCTGAAAGTATGGTAGTTGTGAAGTGGAGAGGACCTCTGCGCCAGAAGGTGTGAAAGAGCTAGGTGCTGGGGCCATGATGCTGGGGGGGGGGGGGTACATCAGTGGAAAGACTGGGAAGTGTCCTGGGCTGGCAGAGATGGAGTTGAGAAGGAAAGGAATCTGCATGCAATTTGGATTGAGTTTAGAATAAAAAAACTACTAAGCCTCTTGCAATACTTTTGGAAGAAGAATGGAAACCACATTTTTAAAATAATAAGGACAAAAAACCATGGCCAACAGGAGATGGGATTGGAAGATATGGATTTGGATGTGAATTAATGTGTATGCAATCAATGAATTATGGATTATTGTCTTAAAACATAACCACAGCAAAGAAACTCTTGAGTAAATAAAGAACAAGATGTTTCTTAATATTGGAAATAAAGTTATGATGTTGGACTGGAGGAAGACTATTGTTGACGTTTATCTATAACAAGAATTGGAGACACTCTTTTGGACTTCTTGTCTTGACAGAAAATGAATGAACTGGGAGAACACTGCCTAACAGATGCAGGAACATCTGGATATTACTCTGGATTGAACAGTTGACTATGCTGAAGAACTCACAGACAGATAGTGGGAAGTCCTTTTTACTCATTTCTTTTTCTTCCTTTCTTTGTCTTTCTTTTGCTTTTTACCCCTTTATTATTTTCTTTAATATTCTTATCTCTTTATTTTCTTTCATTTTCCTTTTCCTTTCTGTTGTTTTTCTTTCTGTTCCGTTTCTGTTCCTGCCCTGGTCTGGCCTGTTCCTGCCCTGGTCTGGCCATTCGCGAACGATTCTGGGGTTGTGGCGCTCATCTTGCTTTACTGGCCGAGGGAGCCGGTGTACAGCTTCCGGGTTATGTGGCCACCATGACTAAGCCGCTTCTGGTGAACCAGAGCAGTGCACGGAAACACCGTTTACCTTCCCGCCAGAGCGGTACCTATTTATCTACTTGCACTTTTTTGGTGTGCTTTCAAACTGCTAGGTTGGCAGGAGCTGGGACCGAGAAATGGGAGCTCACCCTGTCATGGGGATTCGAACCGCCCAAGGCTCAATGGTTTACACAACAGCGCCACCCACATTAACTCCTTAACTTGGGGTTAAGGAGACGTTAACATATAGATGGTGATGAGGGGCAGGGTAGAGAAGATCTCTCAAGGAGGGAGGATGGGGGAAGAAAGGGAAGCTTTCAGGTAGGAGCAGGGGGCGTTCACTTCTCTCGGTGTGGGACAAGATTCAGGTAGGTAGCCACGTTGGTCTGACGCAGTTGAAATAAATTAAAAAATTGTCCAGTAGCACCTTAGAGACCAACTAAGTTTGTTCTGGGTATAAGCTTTCGTGTGCAGGCATACTTCTTGCGAAAGAAAACTTTGTATACTTTTCTCTCTCTCTTCTTTGGTCTAGTTTGTTTGTTATTGTAATGTATTATGAAAAGTCTTAATAAAATTGTATTTTAAAAGGTTTTTTAAAAAACAATAAAATAGTTACGATTCTGATTAAGAATCTAAATGTGCTATGAGATTCCATCTATTAGTCAGTTGTTAGACTGTTAGTCACTGCTTATTCTGAGTGGGCTAATTAAGTCACATCAAACGAGCTACAATGAATTCCCAGGAAAATTAAAAACAGTCTTTCTCATCCATCTAAATACTGTTTACTCCTATCTGTGGTAACAGACTCACTTTGCAAGGCAGATTTCTCTGGTGTGGTCCCATTGAGCCAAGACATTCACAAAATACAGCACTGATGTAAGCTTTCAAGATACCAAAGAGGATCTCCTAGTATTAAGGCATGCTGAATCTTTCAAATTCCAAAAATGAGGAGTGCTAAGTTGTAACATGACTTGGGAATTCAAAATATATTTTCATTAAATTAGTATAATTCAGTTTTGCTTGGTAAGTGAAATGTGTGTTAAATTGCATAGAAACTATTAAAAATGTTTGCCAAGTACTTGCAGTTATATTTTAGTATTATTTTTATTATTTGTTTGTTATTTAGCATTACTTGGCATTTTCAGAAGGTAAAATTCTTTGGTTTTCTGGAAGCAGTTTATGTGCTTCTTCTTCAAATGTAGACCTAACAAGCAAAATCTTCTCCAATCACATTTTTACCACAGTGGGAAGCTCAGTATTTACTGTAACTTATGCATTACCTTGAGCGGAAGCAACAATTTTCAGGTGAAGCGGCTGAGGGGAAAGATCCATGTTTCACCTTTCCACCAATTTCAGAGAAACAAAAGGAGCCTATTAAACCTCATATTAGCTCTACCACACAAACTTTTACAGGAGTTCATCCCACAAGTGGGAAACACCCAAGGGATTTAACATGTCCATGTGGTTGCAGGCCTTTAAATATTTACCCTAGCATTGTGGGATTAACCCGTAGAAAAAGTTGTCCATGACACCACTAGCATATCATTTAAAGGGAGTCAAAATCCAATCTGAGCAGGCACGAAAAAGAAGCTTATGGACAAGACTCATGTGGATATATAATCCCTGCACATAAATAGTTACAACCGCAGATTACAGAAGGGGTGTCATAAAACCTTAGTAAGATTCCTGGCAACAATACAGAATTCACGTCTACCGAGCCTTTCAGCCCTGTGCAATCCTTACCTTTTGAGCAGGTATCAGATGTGAACACAATCCCACCTATTTTTACATCCCTTTGGCAATAATTGTCCTTAAAATGCAACAGAGGTCAAGGGTGTGTGGAACTGGTGTTTTTTTTAAGCAGTCAAATTCTGAGTTTCTTGACAGATACAAACCACTGAAGAGATGGAGTGTGTGGGTTTTCTAATCATTTTAGTTTTCAGCATCTCCCTTACCAAATCTATAACTGGTTAAACAAGGGAGAATTTGAAAAGCAGTTCTGGAATGGGGTAGATGCTGACATGAAAACTGATAGTGAAAACACTTAGTGCAGACAAAGATTTAGCACACAGACACCCCACAGGAGCATACTCAAAAATCATCCTCAAAGCCCAGAGAATTACGGAATACAGTCCTACCTGGAAGACGTTTAACAAGTATGGAAAATAATAGCTTACAGAAATGAAGCTACTAGGTGAACCCAAACTTTTTATTGCTTCTGCATATGGTGTGGTCTTAAAATTTGGATGCCACGTCAAACCAATTTTAATTTTAATAATAAAGGGTACTTAGCTCTAACCTGGTCCACCATGGCAAAGATGGGGGGGGGTTGCTATGGACTTCTGCAGTACAGTCACCCACCACCCTTAACTATGCTGTGGAACATAAATGTGGATAAAAGGGTCAATCTGGGTAAAAAAGAACCCAAAGGTTTTCAAACAACAATGACATAATTAAGGTTGTTCAGCCTTATTTTTAATCACACTCATGTTTTATTAATTAAAGGTAATTTTGGTTGTTATAGCAATCTTTCAGGGTATTATGAGTCACAAAAATTATATGCAATGCACATCTGGGGATGAATGGGCTGACACACAGAGCTTGTAATTAGGGATAAAGCATGTAATCTCCTAGGAAAAAGTTTTTGAAGAAGTTGAATTATAGCTTTAACTTTCAGTCTGAACGCATTTCCTGTGAGGACGTCAGGCCAGAATTTTGATTCAGGGCTCATATGTTTCAGTAACGTGGCTTTTTGAATGGGGGAAGTAGGAGGAACACTTCTGCATGCAAATAAAGTTGTGATTTACTGGAATGTAACAGAAAGAGCGTACAAAAATAGAGCTATGCACCATATTAAAAACAGAGGAAGAACGCTTGGGACTGTTCACAACCAGGATGATGGAAGTGGGAAATAAAATGAGGGAAAGGGGGCTGTGTTGAGCTCTATGGGGATCCCACCACTTACAAACACTGCCCTGCCCTACAGGAGCAGATGGTGCTCACAGGGGCGATTACCACCAGGCACACCTTCTATTCAGCCAGACTGTCCTATCTTGTCAGGATGTCCATCAACCTTTTCAGCGCTGCTTAGAAATGCTAGGGCAGTGGTTCTCAAAGGGTGTGGTGCGCCACCCTGGCATGGCAGGAGAGGATGGCAAGTGTGGCAGGAAGGTTCAAGGACCATCAATATAATGTTTTGGTAAGGATTTGTGTTCTTATGTAGCTGCATTGTTTTATACTTTCTGGGTGCCCGATGACCATATTATAAAGTAGTTGTGTTCTGTGTCATAAATCAAGCACTGCTAAGAGTTGCTTCCCTTTGTTTTCTTATCAATAAAAAAATTGGGAGTGATGTGAGCAGATTTTTATTCTGAAAGTGCGGCCCAGAGAAAAAAGTTTGAGAACCACTGTAATAGGGATTAAGTGGTATATAAATGTAGGTAGGTAGGTAGGTAGGTAGGAAGGAAGGAAGGAAGGAAGGAAGGAAGGAAGGAAGGAAGGAAGGAAGGAAATAACCTGCCAGCCATATTATGGTGTTCCCCAGGACCCCAGTCTATGGTTGCAAGAAAAGAAAAATTATCACTGCATAATTATATAATCCATATACTCCTTTTTTGAGGGGGTGTCCAATGGCAGTTACAGATTTTCACCAAAACAATACTTTTTAAAGTCTAGATTGCACATCATTATGCTCATTAGCAGTAATTGCATTTGTATCGACAATCTAAATATGTGCCCCCAAAACTGAAAAGAACTCAAGTTTTCAAAACAAAAGAATGTTCAATTTGATTCTTGACTGTTGCTTCACCATGAAATCTCTAGCATTTCTTGCCAATCTGACTTCATGTGTCTGGTTTCTAGATTCTCTTTTTTAAAAAGGGTTAGGTGGAGACATTACCATCTCAATTTCATTTCAGATTTCTAACAGTCGATTATTGCAAGGTGCAACTATGGTATACACCCCCCTCCCAGCGAGACTTTATTACAAAGTTAAAATATGAAATAAAATAAATAAAAAGAAAATAGGGGGGAAACTGTACTACTGTGGAATATATATATTAAAAAAGGAAGCAAACAATTCTGGCAGTTTCAGGAAAAGCCTCTGGTATTTGTAGCTCAAGAATGCTATATGTATTTTTAAATTTATGTTATCAGAAGCCTCCATCTTAAATGCTGTGAAGACTCTATTTGCCATGGACTGATAAGTGAAGATGGGAGAATTTCAAAACTCATGTCAAGTAAGGATGCTAGAGGTTGGGGGGAGGCAAAGATGAGAAGATGAGGGGACAGTTAAGAAAATTCTGCTGGGAAATCACAGAGCAGGTCACTACTTAAATAAGATTATAAAAGCTCTCTCTATAGAACAAGGTATACTTGATCTATTATTTCCCCTAGGCAGGGCTTACTTTTGTATGTTTGTTTATATATGACATTGGGGCAAAAGGGTTATTATCAAGCACAGAACACACGCTATAGTGTTTTCTCCAAATTCCTATGCAATTTCATAAATTGATCTTGGTGTGTGTGTGATTCATATATATATCACAAACATTAATGAGAATTTACAAAGAGGGACCATACACATATATTGTGATCATAGCCCAATTCTTTATCAGGGCTTACTTGCAAAAATAGGTCTGATCCTGTGGCTCCAAGAGACTCGTGGGGACTCTGAGCTGCACCCAATACTTTGCACATGCAAAGACTGCCGTTGAGGAAAACTCTTAAGAACTATCCTCTGCACAGGCAGAGATTCCTCAGGCTGAGGTCTTGGCAAAACAAAGACTCACAAAGCCCTCTACAACTCAAACATGCAGTCATTTCTAAATTTGCCCTCAGTGCACCCCACCCTCACCAGAAAAAATCTGCTTTGATTACTGGAAGCATCCAAGCCAGCTACACTAAATCTGACCCGACACTCGTATGCCCAGAATGGAAGAGGGAAGTGGAGAGTTGAACTGTTCAAGCGAGGGTGCAACACAGCGGGCCCTTTACAAGGTGATAATATTTTGCCCTTTTTAATTTGGGGTTGAGAGGAGGTGCAGGGCAGGGGTGAAGAATATGACAGAGGTATGTGATTTATGCACAATCTGGAGAAAGTAGATACAGATTTGTTTTCCTCCCCCTCTCTCATAATACGAGAACCCATAGCGATTCAACAAAGCCAAATTTTGGAAGATTCATGACAGAAAAAATGAAGTACGGTGCATACTTAGAACTATGGAAACTTTCTACCATAAGATATAGTAATGGCCAGCAATTTGAGTAGCCTTGAGATGAGCTCTGAGCTCGTTCTCATGGTACCTCAGTTGCATGAGATGAGAACAGCTCCAGCAGTGTGGCTCCTTCCTATACCTCTGAGGTAACTCAGGTGGGCACAGAGGGAGATGCAAACATGGCTGCATCCTGTGCCAGGCTGGACCTCCAGTGAACTGGAGTGATACTGCTGGACACAGAAGCCATCTCCTAGGGGCCGAAGTTCCTCCCCCCAATAAAATATTTGAGGAGGCCAAAGTTAATGGGCAAGTGCCATGTCAAGTGATTGATTGTGGGGGGTAGGGTCTACCTGCCCCCCCCCAATATTTTATTCAAGTTGGCTCCCCTGCTGTTGGGTACATCAGCTGCAGCCTTAAGAGCGCAGGCTTCTGGTGTTTCCATGCAGGAGTGCCATAGGGCACAACTAGCATGCTTTGGATGAAGTCAAAGGATGGAATCCTATCCCTACTTACCTGAGAACTTGCTTCTTCTTCTTCTTTTTAAACTTATTTTTAATTAAAGATTTCTTGATTTACAAAAGTATGTGCGACTTATTTCAAGTTACATTTTCTACAATACAGAACTTGCTTCTGAATGCACATGCATAAGATTTCACTGAGCCTCTTTTCATTTATGTTTCAACAGAATGTGCGGTCTCATAAATTCCATCCACATAACCAGGGTGGATTTGATTTAAATCAAATCGATTTAAATCACGATTTTAATCACTCGTCAGTAAGACTTGATTTAAATCCTTTTTTACAGAAAGGTTCAACCTTGCTGGCATCCTCTTAATATTGACAACCAGAGGAAAGTTTCATTTTTGGAATAATTAACTTTACAGTTATATCAAAAATTACTGATTTGGTTATGCTATTAGAAATACATAGACAGATAATTATGAAATTATTGTGAGGTTTAATAAGTTAACTGTTTATATTTGGACAACTTTACTGCTGTACTTTATTGAAAGGAGAAAAATAATCATTTCCTTCACAGCAATTTAAACAATTTATTTAACTAAAACATTATAGCATATGCATCCATGTTTGTTAACTGATGTGCTTAAACATATTTTTTTTAAAAAAAAACAAAAAACCTTAAGACTTGAGCTTTGGCACACATGAAAAACTCTAAACAAATCCTTATTTCCTGATGAATGGCCTTTGGACTAGAACAGCAGTCGGCAACCTAAGGCCCATGAGCCACAAGCGGCCCATGGGGGTCGTTTAACCGGCCCATGGACCCCCGCCGCCCGCTTGGGGACGCGCTAAACCGTGCGCCACACCACGCTAAACTGGTGTGGAGCAGAGCGGGGACCGCCTTCCGCGACATTGGCTGGCTTCCCATTGGCTGAAGGAAGCTTCTACAGCCAATGGGAAATTGCGCACACCTCCTCCGCGCCGGAAATAGCGTTTGCGCATGCGTGCGTGTGCACGCACTCTGGCCCATCAAGGCGTCTGCGGGACTGTGAACCAGCCCAAGCCACAAAATCTTTGCCGACCGCTGGACTAGAATGTAACTTAAAGAGAAAATCTTTAGAAATATTTTTCCTCCAAAAGCATTTCATTTTAAAAATCCAGTTTAAATTTAAAAAATCTGATTTAAATTAAAAAAAATCCAATTTAAAATTTAATTTTTTTAAAAAAAATCATTCATTTTTAGCTACCCTGCACATAACTGCTCATTGAACACAGTTAATTTACATTTTTTTGCTTTTTTCCTCCCATCTTCTCTGCAAATGGCCTTCTGTCTCCTTAACTATCAGAAATCAGTGCTGTACAGACGCCAAGCAAAACTTGTGCAATGTAAACTTATTTCCCTAGCAAACTACACCTCAATTTGACCAACAGTTCTCAAACAAGCGGAAATTTTAAGATCTATTTTCTAGAAACAAAAAATAAAACCATGTTAATGGCCTCACATCGTTTTAATGTATTACAATAAACGCCAGGCATGAACAAGCCAAAGGGTAAGCATTTTTAGGTCCCCCTGATTCCAGTGGGACACAGATCGAGCAATGCTAACCACTGGCCAGACTGGGCCCTATGTAAATAATGCACTTTGCTAACAACAGTGATCATACGACAAGAACACACCTGATTTCTTAATTTCACTGAATCTAGTGCTGTGGGTGAATAGGATGTCAAAACAATCAACTATGTATGCCAACTATTCCTCATCTTACCATAGCTGTTAACAGTGTTACTCTATCCCAACTCAAATGTTTACTTATTATCTTTGGAAACAACTTGTTTGGATGGTTAAGCATCTGGTGCACGTTGATTGCTCAGCACTTCAGCGGAAACACAAGTTGGTTCATGGTAGCTATTAACATACGGCAAGGTAAGACAGCACCACTCAGCAAAATCTCTGTTTGCATGAAATGCTTGAAATATCTCTGCTATAACCCAACATAACTTCATTGGTTTGCTTTTTGCTTCTTATTTAACATCTGTGCTGGTGTTCCATAACTTCAGAAACTTTGTAAATTATTTTGTTAGAGGAAAATCAAGCTGGTACAAGTATTTCTCCGAAGTAACCAGTTATGCGATGGTAAGTGTCATCAAGACTTTAAAGAAAGTTGGGAATAATGAGCAAAGTACATTGTACCAGATACGCCAGCATGCGCATTCCCTGCATATGTGAGTGTGTACATAGTAGAATACTGCAAACTGTATATAATGAGATACTTATATAAAGATAGTAGGACCAACTGATTTGCACATAAGAGTGTTAAAATTCGCAAAACACCTGCCCAGCTGAAAAACTGAAATTTGGTACACATAGTCAAAAGCTCTCTTACTGTTCTTACTGAAGAACTTCCTGACAGCAAGAGCTGTTTGACAGTGGAATTTGCTGCCAAGGAGTGTGGTGGAGTCTCCTTCTTTGGAGGTCTTTAAGCAGAGGCTTGACAACCATATGTCAGGAGTGCTCTGATGGTGTTTCCTGCTTGGCAGGGGGTTGGACTCGATGGCCCTTGTGGTCTCTTCCAACTCTATGATTCTGTGGTTCTCTTAAGATGCTCAGCCTAACCACAGGAGGGCAAAAAGCGTGGAAGGGGACAGGACTCCACATGTGTATACCTGAAAATGAGACTTCCCATTTCTCGTGTTTTGGCAATTCTTAGATTGGGAAGCGATATTTCCTAGTGGCATGTTTCTACCTCAGATCTGCAAAATACCATGTAACTTGGAAGCTTTCAACATCATTTATTTTGTGCTTTCAAATTAAGTGTGTAATAAAAACCATTCCATTTCCCATCTTCTTTGTTAGGCAGAATCTGTACTGATAATCATATTTAAACCTCAAAACTTTTGCTTAACTTCTTTATCATAACTTTATTCAGAAATCCGCTATCACCTAGCAAATATTTCAAGGGTTGTTGTTTTTTAATATAAAAAAGTTTGCTACAAATGGAAAACATACACCTTAATATTCTGTCTGCAAACTAGGCAATGTTTTAAAAGCAACAAAGCATGCAAACACAAATATGGGACACGGGGTTAAATAAAAAAGACTGGTGTTTTTTCTACCAAATTTTAAGCTGCGGAAATAATGCCTGTAGCTTATAAACATTGCCATTTTCTATCTGCTATGGCATGCAGTGTCTATTGCTGCAAGCAATGATCCTTTCTGATTAACAGATTTAGAGCGGTGTCTTGACAATGCTGGCATGATCTGTGCCAACAGGTGTGTTGTTCATTAAGCTGAAGATATATAATTCTACTATTTATTTTCAACTAAGGAGCCTGAGGCATCCACTCATCACCTTATCTTGTTCCAACCAATACTGATTACTGTCATTAAGGACTATGGAAACTGAATAATTAAGGGGAAGAAGATCCAAAATGAAATCTTCCCCAGTTTCGTCATCCAGTTCTTCTCAGCTACTGATGGCAATGTGGCGCAAAACTATCCTCTGCACATGGCCGAACCCTGACCACTTACATGCTGGTAGCCTCTTTCCAAGGGCAACCAGAAAGAAAACACACACAAGAGGTGAAAACGTAAGAACTGCAGCCTGTGTGAAGTTGATCAAACTCACAGAAGTCTTTGCTGCAAACCCCCAGGCTTCCTACCTTCCGTGGCTTCTTCTGCAGAGAAATTGTGGCAGATGCAGTTTGTCATGTAAGGTCTGCAGAGCTACGAAAGATACAGGAGCCATGTCCTCCTGGCCACCCTAATTGTTTCCCCACATGTCTGTACTTCTTCTGGTTCGCCCTATTCCATGATGAAACAGACCCTCTATGAAGAAGACACCTAGTATACCTCCAATCTCCATTTCTACAGCTCAGAGATGCTGAAATAGCAGGAGATCACAGCACCTACAAATGGAACAGAGGGAGCTACCAAATTCTCTAGTGACTCCCAAGCAGTGCAGGAGGAGGCTGCTCCTCCATAGAGGTCCAGGCAACGAGGCTGGATGCTTGTTCACCAAGGTACCCCAGCCTGCACATGCTCTGGGTGCCTTGAACACCTGAATCAGCCTTTTGACGGGACAACATTGGGCTTCCCCTGTGAGCCTTCAGCTGTTCTATGAGAAACAGAGTGATTCTGATTTGCAGATTCAGAAATGCTGCAGCAAGCAGAAGATGGCCACTTTCCCTTGCGCATAAGCTTCCCAAATGCATTTGACAGCCCAATATTAGAAACAGAATACAGGGAAAGACAGAATTCTGGTAAAATCCTGCCACATGACAGTTCAAGGTAAAAAGAAAGACAACTAGAAGGAAGAGGCCCTGCTTTTACACACACACACCCCAATGGAGATGAGAGAGAGAGAGATGATAGATAGATGATAGATAGATAGATAGATAGATAGATAGATAGATAGATAGATAGATAGATGATAGAGATAGATAGATGATGATGATAGATAGATAGATAGATGATAGATGATAGATAGATAGATAGATAGATGATAGATAGATAGATAGATAATAAACAGATAGATAGATAGATAGATGATAGATAGATGATAGATATAGATAGATAGATAGATGATAGATAGATAGATAGATAGATAGATAGATAGATAGATAGATGATAGATAGATGATGATGATAGATAGATAGATGATAGATAGATAGATGAATGATAGATAGATGATAGATGATAGATAGATAGATGATAGATAGATAGATAGATAGATAGATAGATAGATAGATAGATAGATAGATGATAGATAGATAGATGATAGATAGATAGATAGATAGATAGATAGATAGATGATAGATAGATAGATAGATAGATAGATAGATAGATAGATAGATAGATGATAGATAGATAGATAGATGATAAATGATAGACAGACAGAGTTCTGCTCTAACCCAAAAAAGTAGCTACCTGCTCCCAGCTTCCGGTACAGACACTGGAGGTTTTTGTTTCTGATGTTTAACTGCAAGATTCTCTGTTAACAAGCTTGGTTGTGATTGCACAGGCAACCACTTTTGAGGTCAGGCAAGTTGAATTATTGAGGCAGTCTTAACAAAACTTCCTTGTATGCTAACCGCAAACTTATTAAGCATCAGCAGGAAAAATATGTGGCAGTACCAGAGGAAACTGGAAAAGAGCCCTGGCTTTCCACCCCATGGCACGCACACTCCAAAAGAAAAAAGAAAAAGAACAAGGGAGGAAGACGCTTCCTATAATGCCCTGAGCAATATTCCATATCAAGGGAGAGGAAAAACCTTGGCAGGCACTATCATGAAAAGCATTCATAAGGGGACAAATGGCCTATGAAATGCTGAATTGTGTGGGCCTAGATGTTGGTAAAGAAAACAAAGAAAAGCAAAAGTGGTTCTGAGAGGAGTGGAGTATGGAAGAAGTCAAAAAGTCCTCCAGGAGGGCCCATAGCTTGGGGGCTTGACCACATACATTTTTTAACAAGGTTGTAGGCTGAGAGGCTGCCTTTTATGGGGTCAGAACCTCAACCCACCTTGACCCAGCACTCTCCATTTTGACTAGAAGTGGCTCTCCAAAGTCTCAAGCAGAGCACTGCTGCCCAACAGATTCCAAAGACTGAAATTCAAGACCTTCTTCATGAATTATACGATTCCAGAGTACGTGGCAGCCTCACAGCTTCAGGGGCTCCTGGACAGGGCAGATTTTGCATACCCTTTTCAATCCGGCTTCTGGTCTGGTTATGGGATGGAGACTGCCTTAGTCACCCTAGCAGACAATCTGTGCTGGCAAGGGGAGTACATTCTTGTTGCTTCCCCTTCATCTCGTAGCCACTTTCCATATTTCTGGATTACTGTGCTAAGAGTAGAATAAGGTGGGGTGGAATGTGGTGCACTGGTTTTGCAATTAAGTGTTCTGGTCTTTCATAGCAGGTAGATTTTGGCTTGCAGGCTCCTGCAGGGTTCTCTCTATATAAAGCTGCTGCAAGTCATCTGGCTATTGGGATGGAGTGAGGTGCTAACACCCATCTCTCTCCCCCAACTTTTAATCAAATCCTATGAAGTGAAGGCAGAGCAATTCCTGCTGCAAAAGATATTAAAGCAGGAGTTGTGCAAACAGGAAGCGGCAGCCGCGATGAGATGAGAGTCAATAAAAGAAGGACTCTTGCTTTGGCAAGGCTGCAAGAAGATGCGACAGACCTATGAGAAGAAGAGACGAGGGGAAGCAGCAGAGGTGCAAGGAGCTGAAAAGAGAGAGCAGATGAAGAAGGGATAGAAAGGAAGGAGGATTGGGGAGAAAAGGGGGGAAAGCGAACTCTTACCAACTGAAAGACCTAAGACAGAAACTACCAGCAACTATTAACTGTTTAAGAAATTGACTGCTGTCAACTAGGCAGTAGTTTGGGGTTGGGTTGCTGTGAAGAGTTTAAACTGCCCATTGTTATAATTGTTCATTTACTGATGGCATTAAGTACCGGTAATCCATTCATTTTATGAGATGAAGAAGTGTTTTTACATCCTTTGACTCCCGAGTGATTTCCATCTGCACTGCCCACATCCTAACAGTAAAACCAGCAAGCATTACAACAGCAGAAGTTCTGAATCAGTGCTCTGGTCAAAGCATGAACCGGAAGCTGAAATTTAATCCAGAAAGATGTTAGCTCTGTTGACTGAGAAGTCAGCTGACCCAGGAAAAGGGACACATTCTGCACTGCCCCTGTGCTTTGGAACTTCCTGGCTATTAAGGTTACGCAGACATCTCAGCCATAATGTTTTAGACACCTGTCAGCAAGCCAACCCACATATAATTTAGTCATGAATACTGGTTTTTAAAGTTTTAATGCGTTATTACTGATAATGATTTTATTTTGTTTTATGTATATCAGTTAGGGGTATTTTTATTAAGCATGTTATAATATTTCCCCCAAATAAATAAATACTCGACAGGGTTACATCCCCCCTTAACAGGCCCACAGCTTAGGTGCGCTCTTGGATTCTGAGCAGTTTCTTGATACTCCAGATGGCAGCTGTGGCTGCAGAACACCTATTTTAGAAGTTTAGACTGCTTCCTGGTTCCTACAATCCACACATTAGTCATACTCACACAGGACTATTGTAATGCGCTCTGTATGGGGCTGCCTTTGAAATGCACTCCAAAAGTGCAGTTAGTACACACTGCAGTCACCAGTTTACTAACTGCATATATTAACTTTGCACAAATTACAGTGGCTCCTATTTGTCTCCTAGGCCCAACCCAGAAGGCTGATGTTGACCATTAAAGCCCTAAATAGCCTCCTCACAATTCCTGAAGGAAGGTTATAGCTCGGTGGCAGAGCTATACAGGCAAAAGGTCGCAGCTTGAATCCCAGGACTAGAATGAAAGACCTGAATGAAACCATGGAGCGCCATTGCCCGTAAATGTTGAGAGTACTCAGCTAGGAGGAATATATGCTCCTATATTCACATCAAGATCTTTCTTGGAAGCTCTGCTCCATTTGCCCTCTTCATCCGACATAAGACAGGGCCTTCTTAGCAGTGGTTCCAAAGTTACAGAACTCGCTTCTGAAGACATATACACCAGGTTTCCTCCCTGTAATCATTCGGGCCGTTGGCCAAATCAGAACTTGCAGGTTCTGTGATTAATCTGGTTTTGTTCTGCATTTCCTACTGTTGTTGAGATTTATGGTGTTTTAAAGTGTTGCTGCCAGGGTGGATTTGATTTAAATCTAATCGATTTAAATCATGATTTAAATCACGATTTAAATCACTAGTCAGTAAGCCTTGATTTAAATCATTTTTTTACCGAAAGACTCATTCTTGCTGGTTAATATAAAATAATAATATTTACAACCAGATGAAGGTTTCATTTTGGGAATAATAAATTTTCAGAGTAGTTTTTACAATTCTATCAAAAATTACTGATTTGGTTATACTATTAGAAATACATAGTCAGATAATTATGAAATTATTGTGAGGTTTAATAAGTTAACTGTTTATATG
The DNA here is from genome assembly GCF_964188315.1 of Podarcis muralis. Taxonomy (NCBI): domain Eukaryota; kingdom Metazoa; phylum Chordata; class Lepidosauria; order Squamata; family Lacertidae; genus Podarcis; species Podarcis muralis. Next base: position 59,501,147 of record NC_135666.1, read on the forward strand.
TGGACAACTTTTCTGCCGTACTTTATTGGAAGAAGAAAAATAATCATTTCCTTAATAACAATTTAAACAATTTATTTAAGTAAAACAACAACATTATAGCATATATATCCATGTTTGTTAACTGATGTGGTTAAACAATTAAAAAAAAAAGTTTTAGCACACATGAAAAACTTTAACCAAATCCTTATTTCCTAATGAACAGCCTTTGGACTATAATGTAACTTAAATAGAAAACTATCTTTGGAAGATTTTCCCTCCAAAAGTATTTTATTTTAAAAATCCAATTTAAATAAAAAAAATCTGATTTAAATAAAAAAAATCTGATTTATTTATTTATTTTTAAAATCATTGATTTTTATCCACCCTGGTTGTTGCTAATTTTTATCATGTTTGGATAATTGTCTAACTATTTCGTTTTGAATTTTAACCACTGCTAGCCAGTGCAATTTAACCCACCGTAACCCAGAATGGTCAACATGAACATGAACAAAATGTTTTCTGCTAAGTGCTGCTAAAAATACTTTTATTTTACAGATGAAGAAATCATGATGTGTGTTAGATATTCTGCATTCATCCATGAGCTCCATGTAGACAATCTAAAGGAAGTGAGTTTATCTGTGCTAATAAATACAATTAGTCTTTGACAGACAAGCCAAAGGAAAACTTTAATCCTCGCACCAGTGTAAAAGTAAGAGACTGAAGTGTGGATCTCAGTACACAAAAGCGTTAAAATTTATCTTGGAATCAGGATGCTATACAAGAGTCTTGTTAACACTTCACAGAGAAAGATACCCAAGGTATTTAAAAAAGAATACAAAGCATTCCCTAGGAAGGAGTCTCATGTTTTTCACACCCAGGACTCACACTTAACCCAAGCTGCAACACCCAGGGACCTTTTATTTTTTTTGCAATATATTCTACCCTCTCTGCCACACTTCACCTTATTTGGAATATGGAATAACTACCTTCAAGGCTTCGTTTTAATACCACCTTAAATAAGTTTGCCTTTTACATGTCAAAATGTAAAGACACAATATGCTACGGAATGTCATTTTGTGGGGTGAAAAATTCTTCAGTGAGGGGGTCTTAAAGATATGCTTTGGGTATGAGGAATTCATATCTGCTATTACTTTTTGTGACTGGAAAACATTTAGGTTAGTAAGTCTACATTTGATGAAAAAGCACACAACTGCCTTCTGAAAATCAAAGAATTCTAATTTTACCTTTGGAAAATGTCAGGTATTGTTTGGCAATCATTTTTAATTATTTCTATGCAATTTTACATATGTTTTACTTACCAAGCAAAACAAAAGGTTAAAAATTGAACCAAAATATATTTTGACTTCCCAAGCCATGTTACACCTTTTTAGCACCCCTCATTTTTGGAATTTGAAAGCTAAAAAAATTCAACACACCCAAACAGTACACTGTTTTACCATACTGAAGCAGAAAGTGAAGACTTGAGTTTTGTCTTTAAGAAATTCTTGTTGGAAACCTTCTTAAGACCAGCATGACAAGGTACACAGGAGAAAGTAGTTCCTATATCTTTAACACTTCCAAAAAGAAATCAGAAATGTCAGGTATTGTCTCCCCATTAGCTACACCTTCTACTCTTCTGCACAACTGCTAAAAGGTACAGAAATTCAGACTTCCATGTGGTGACATTGCTACGACCTGGGGATAGAGCCAAACTTGGAAAAAACCTGATTCTTTCACTTTGCTGCTTTGAGAGGCATTACAAGTTTATTACTGAAAATTATTTAATACACCAGGTATATTATTACTTTAGATGATAGATATAGATAGATAGATAGATAGATAGATGATAGATAGATAGATAGATAGATAGATAGATAGATAGATAGATAGATAGATGATAGATAGATGGATATAGATAACAAAACAGGAAAGCTTGTGCTACATGTTCAGATAAGTCTTATTAAGAAATGGAGAGCTAAGTAACACAAGATTTACAATGGATCTATAGACTGAGTTTGTTCCACTGAAATCAGTAATCTTAACTGCAGTTTTCACACTTAGGTCCCACTGAGATCAGGGTCTGGATCCAACTCATTGTTCCTGGCAGCAGCCAATTGCCCTTTTAGAATGTCTAATTTGGCACATGGTTGAACATGATGCCAGAATTGCACCTCATAGTTTGTGTCTAAGTGCCCATAGTCCACCTGGTGTCAAACTCTGAGGAAAATCTGTACTCAAATATTGTTCTGCAAATACAACAATTAAAGTCCCATTACAATGATAAAGAATGGCTGTTGGGGGGAGCTCAGCCTGGGGGAACAAAAATCAGTGGCCTCTCTGTATGTTTATAAAGTGTTTGAATAAGCCATGTTGTTTGAATTATCTAATCACTCCATTATGCATCACCAGAGGCTACTAATTCTCACTCCATGCATAATCAGGGGGAGATAAAGGCAAGCCCTTGAGATAACAATCAACACTTTCCAATCACTAAGCACAAAAGGATCTTAGCTGGTACTTAGTACATGTGGGCTACAAAAGTATTGAAACTCAAAGCCTCATCTTCCTCCCCACCCCTCCCTCTTTCCAAAGCATTTGCAGGAAGAATTAATGAAAGGGTACAAAATGTTTTTAAAAATTATGAACATTGTAAAAAAAAACCCAATCTCACCGAAATGACAGTCGGTATGCTCAGTTGTACTTAAAATAAAATGTTATGTTTTACAGCTGTCACTGAGAGGCTTATCTCCCCCCTCCCTTCCCCTCCTTCCAGGAATGTAATAATTTTGAGCAAAGGGCTCTATGAAGGATCTGGTAATTCCTTCCTCCCATTAGGTCTTTGCTTTCTTTTATGCAGTCTTCTAATTTAAGGAATGATGAATAACAGTCTTTGAATTCCTGAACCCAAGAGATTAGGCTATGGTGGAATATACAGGGAACATCAGGCTAAGTTCCAGAGAGATAGCCATGCTCATCTATTGCAGTAAACACAACACCGTACATTTCAAGCACACTGCCATCATCATCCCAAAGAATGCAGGAAACTTTCATTTACCCCTCACAAGTACAATCTCTTGACAAACTACAGTTCCCAGGATTCTCTGAAGGAGGAAATGTGCTTTAAAGTGTCTGGATGCTGCCAGAGAGCCTTCTAACACCTTAAACAACAGATTTATCGTAGAATAAGCACTCGTGGGTTGTGGCCTAGATGAAGAACAGAAGTTTATGCCTTAAGAAATCTGTTTAGGCTTCAAGGTGCCTCAAGAGTTGATGAGGCCAAGTAAAACTCTATTTGCCACCTTTTAATACAGAAGTTTCCGTGTGCTGCGCTGGTGCTGGCTCGCCAGAGCAGCTTCGTCACGCTGGCCACGTGACCCGGAAGTGTCTGCGGACAGCGCTGGCCCCCGGCCTCTTAAGTGAGATGGGCGCACAACCCTAGAGTCGGACACGACTGGCCCGTACGGGCAGCGGTACCTTTAATACAGAAGTTCTGGCACCCAGGACTCACAGCATCTGAGTATGTGCAAGTTCTTCTCCCACCTTTGAAGTGTGACCAAGGCTGCAATCCTACGCACAGCTACCCTACCTGAGAGTAAACTTGCTCACACAACAGAAAGAACTGATTGGATTCAAATTCATCTGGTTTTACATCTTCCAGTTCTTACAACAGGACAAGAAGCTATACTCTCAAGTGGATGGAGATCCTAAAACATAAACGTTTCAGAAACGGAAGTACAGTGGTGCCTCGCAAGACGAAAAGAATCCGTTCCGCGAGTCTCTTCGTCTTGCGGTTTTTTCGTCTTGCGAAGCAAGCCCATTAGCGTCTTAGCGGATCAGCTGATAAGCGGCTTAGCGGGCTTAGCGGATCAGCTGATAAGCGGCTTAGCAGATCAGCTGTTAAGCGGCTTAGCGGATCAGCTGATAAGCGGCTTAGCGATCAGCTGTTAAGCGGCTTAGCGGATCAGCTGTTAAGCGGCTTAGCGGATCAGCTGATAAGCGGCTTAGCAGCTTGGGAAAAGGGGGGGGGAACCCTGCAGGAACTCGCAAGACATTTTCGTCTTGCGAAGCAAACCCATAGGAAATTCGTTTTGCGAAGCACCTCCAAAATGGAAAGCCCTTTCATCTAGCGGGTTTTCCATCTTGCGAGGCATTCGTCTTGCGGGGCACCAGTGTATACCCCATGATTCTGAACTGGGAACGTAAAGCTTACAAGGCAATTAGAGGCACCGTCCACTCCCTTTTCACTGAGACCTTTGCAATTTTCCTATGACACCTATTAATTTGGTACTAATTATTAAGATGTTTTGGATTCAGTTCCCAAATTATGTAAGTGGCCCATGTTCACTAAGATTTGGCTTTCTCCTGGACACCTGCAAGACTGGAACAAACAGGTTTCTTAGGCAAAAACAAAAAGGACAAAAAGGCCATACAGAAACCACCAGGAAGATGCGAAAGCAGGGTATACTGCAAATACAAGCCCATTATATATTAAAAACCAAGCCGCCAGCCAAGGGGACAAGTATATGGCACAACTTTCCTGGGAACTGTACCATTTCAGATTTACTTATTTGAATAATCTCTCATGTAATAAATGAAAAAAAATGCCCTCATGCTTTACACAACTGGTGTGCTGGGTAAAGAGTTCTAGTCTAGCTTTTCCCAATATCCTAAGATGCTAGATTTAGCAAGTTATTTACACAGAGAACATGAAATCTGTCTGCATCATGACGACATAAATACTTCATAAGCACTGTAGGACTATCCCTAAATATTAAGCAAAGAAGCTGTATGCAGTACAATGGGGTTAACTTCTGAGCAGATATGCGCATGATTGCAATGTAAATGACAATGAATGGATTTATAAGACATCATCATCATCAATTATTACTTATACCCCACCCATTTAATAAAAAACCAGCAAAATGTCAAACATCATTTTTTCCCAATTCAAGGCTGCATTCAGATGCCTTCGGAAAGTTGTGTAGCTGTTTATCTGATGGGAGGGTGTTCCACAGGGTCGGTGCCTCTACATATTTAACCAGTCAGGAATCTTTGCAACATACAATAATCGTTAACTCATATCCACAATACACAAGACCCTTATGCATGTTGATTGAATTTACAATATGATTTCCCCTCCTGCTTAGATGGCAGTTCTCCACTGAACAAGTCATATTAATTTATAACAAAAATCACTGAAGAGGAGCTAATCCAAAACCAGGTGTGTGTCCCCCCCCCCCCCACAACTCAAATTAATGAAAAATGCTATCACTACTGTACTCACTTATGCCAGTTTACATGTGGCCTTCTTGGACTAATGAATAGAGAAGAAATATCTGCCACTTGTAAAGTATTAAGCCAAATGCATATCCAACAGCCATTTGAAAGCGGTTATGAAACACTTCTGTCAAAGGAGAATGCTATAATTTTCACAATGTCCAAAGTAACTGTTTCACTAAACTGAATGAAAGCCTGGGTGTATCCCCAGCTGCCACTCCACTCCCCTTCCTTCTGCCACTCAACCAACTTTATTCTTTTCTAAATATGCCAGAACAAAGAAAATATCCTACACTAATAAGCATATAATCTCCAGTAAATATGGGGTTTCATTTCCACTGCAGGTGCTGTTTCCAGATATTCAGTGAACAGCCTCTATTTCACTATACAGTGGTACCTCGGGTTACAAACACCTCAGGTTACAGACTCTGCTAACCCGGAAGTAGTACCTCAGGTTGAGAACTTTGCCCCAGGATGAGAACAGAAATCACGCGGAGGCAGCGGGAGGCCCCATTAGCTAAAGTGGTACCTCAGGTTAAGAACGGTTTCAGGTTAAGAACAGACCTCGGAACGAATTAAGTTCGTAACCAGACGTACCACTGTATTATTATTTATTACATTTGTTAGTCGCTTTATATTTTTTCAAAAGTCTCAAAGTGACTTAACAAGATAAAATACAAAGACAATTATAAGCCAGAAAATTTCAAATAATGTACAATAATACTAATAACTATCTAAAATGATCATCCAATAACACAGTAAAAGGTGAGCATACCACAGATGCCAACTTACTGAATAAAGGCCTGAGTAATTTAAAAAAATCTAAGTCTAGAGCCTAAAAACTGATAATGAGCGAGTTTCCTTTGTGAGAGCGTTCCACCTCCAGTGAACCAGAACAGAAATGACCCATTCTTATGTAGCCATCTTTCACAATTCAGTCAAATCTGGCTCACAGAGGTTTCTGGTACATCGGCTATGAATTTACCGTATTTTTCGCCCTATTGGATGCAGTTTTTCCCCTCCAAAAATTGAGGGGAAATGTGTGTGCGTCCTATGGAGCGACTTCAGGCTTGTTCCATAGCTGCGCGCAACCCCTCCGGCAAGGAGAGGCTGCACGGGGCTATGGCTTCTTTAGCTCCACGCAGCCTCTCCGGGCAGGGAGAGATTGCGCGGGGCTAAAGAGGAAGCCAAAGCAGCGAGCGGGATCCGTCCCGCTGGCTACCTTGGCTTGTGCCATAGCCGTGCGCAACCCCTCCGGCAGGGAGAGGTTGTGCGCAGCCTATACGCTGCTCTTTGGGGTTGGGGGGGGGGAGATGTTTTTTATTGATTTCCCAGTCTAAAAACTAGGTGCGCCCTATGGTGCGAAAAACACGGTACTTCACTTTGATCCCACCTTTTCTCCAATGAGCTCTTCCCCTTCCCTTTTTACCCTCACAACAACCCTGTGAGGTAGATTACGCTGAGAGACAGTGATCTGCCCAGAGTCAGTTAATACTATGCAGTCCAGAGACCATGAACCATCAGTCTTGGAGACTGGCATCACCTGTGATGAGCTCTCGGGCCAGCTCCTCCACCTCCAAGATGCTGATCTCACTTCCTGTTTTCCAAGTAGTAGGAGCTAGAACCCATTTGGACAATTCATGCACTCAACTTAGAAGGTGTGAGGCCAAGCTACTGGCTCCTTACGTGACACAGTATTGCACGGCCAAGCTAGTTGTGCCCCATCATGGTACCTGCACACACATGGGGAGCCAGTGTGGTGTAGTGGTTAAGAGCGGTAGTCTCGTAATCTGGGGAACCGGGTTCGCTTCCCTGCTCCTCCACACGCAGCTGCTGGGTGACCTTGGGCCAGTCACACTTCTCTGAAGTCTCTCAGCCCCACTCACCTCACAGAGTGTTTGTTGTGGGGGAGGAAGGGAAAGGAGAATGTTAGCCGCTTTGAGACTCCTGAAGGGGAGTGATAAAGGGGGATATCAAATCCACTCTTCTTCTTCTTCTTCTTCTTCTTCTTCTTCTTCTTCTTCTTCTTCTTCTTCTTTCTGAGAACGCTACTCAACAGACCGATGTCAAGGATGGGGCCAGGCTTGGCTACACAATAGGTAGTGCTGCTCCTACCTTTTAAGCAAGAGATCCCTCTGCAGGAGTAACACACGTGAAGGACACAATGTCAGGATTCCCTCACTGACGGAAAGTGGTGCACCTACTCTTTTCTAAACAGGGCCAACACAAGTCCTAGCCCTCATTCCTATCTTGAATCCTAGTGTGGATCAGTAATAAAACAGCTTTACACTTTCATATTTAAAAGTTGCAGGTAATCACAATAAATCCATGTAACAGAAGGAATGGGTTCTTTGTTCCCCCTCTGCAGCTGTTATGTTTCCCTAGAATCACTGGAATGGTTGGGTTTCCTTTCCTATCTCATGTTACATGGGCCTTGGCAGTGCCATTATCATTTTAACCTCATGTTCTCACTGGTTTACATTCATCAGCAACTCACTCTTCATACACGTTTAAAGTGGTATCTAGTTTTATTTATTAGACTTGCTGGGAAATCTAAATATCAAGGTGTAAACTTGCTTTCTGCTTTTCAGCTCTTAGGGCAACACTCACCAGGAACCTTGCTTACTCCCTGGGGAGTGGGGAGCTTAAAAAAAAAAAAGCTTTATTATCATTCCAAAAAGGGAACACAAATTGCAAAGCACAAGACATGTTGTTTCAGTAGAGAACACATGCTACTTATAAACCAAGATGCAAGAGTAATTTATAAACACAGTTGCCACAAATGAAACCATTTGGGCATATTCATATTTGAACTTTAATTTGGTCGCTTTGATATCCTCCCCTTTTATGTTAATGAAAAACTACGGATGACCATGAAAAGGCAAATGAAGGTTGGAAAGGAGCACATCTCTCCTGCTCAGATGCCATCTATTGAGAATGTTACGCTTAGATTCCTACGATTCAGCACAGTCACATGGAAGGAATTTGCTTCTATGGATTCATTGCCTGATACACTGATGTTCTATGATCCCTCCTGAAACAGGATTAAATTATGCTTCAAAGAGCCTGAACCTCCAAGGATCCTTCTAGGAGGGAACCTAGAAGATGATGCTTTTTTATTGATCCATGTTTTACATGAAGTAGATTTAACTTCATTTCCTAACTCTGCTTTGGCACCAAGTTAACCTTGGGCTGCTTACTTAGGCTTGCTGGTTGACTATGGCTTTAGATGCTGAATTACTGTTGCTGATGCAGATTTACAAAATGTGCCCCATATAAACTGATAAAGGGTGTGTTGGAAGTATTTAATAGTTAATGAATTTTTTAAACCCACAATAAATATAATATAATAAATATAAGAGGCACACTGTGTCAACCAAATGCTGTGAGCAGGGCACAAAAACATCTGAGGTGTTCCCCCCAGTTTCCACACCTGTAATCCAACACTCACAATCCTGTATCCAAGGCCATAGCTATGAAGAAACAGGCCTGCAGAAATATTTCAAATCCCCCTGCTTTCAGTTTCATTGAACTGGCCAATGACTGCCAAGGTGCTGCAATGAGGACTTTGGGCATGATCCCTGGAACATAACCGCCTTGTAAATTGCAGGCTTACTGTAATGTTGCATTATTTCACCACTTTTTAACATTTATTCCAGAATAATTTTAAAGACCGCACTCTGCTTTCAAAAGCTGGACAATGTTTGCAAGTACAGTGGTACCTCGGGTTAATTACTTAATTCGTTCCGGAGGTCTGTTCTTAACCTGAAGTACCACTTTAGCTAATGGGGCCTCCTGCTGGCACCGCACCGCCAGAGCACGATTTCTGTTCTCATCCTGAAGCAAAGTTCTTAACCTGAAGCATTATTTCTGGGTTAGTGGAGTCTGTAAAACCTGAAGCGTATGTAACCCGAGGTACCACTGTAATAACAAAGTAAGTTACATGTGCTGTATTTTTCTTTTCTTCTGTTACAGCACTCTTCTTTAAATTACTGCTACAAACATGTAAGGAAAAGGCAGGAAATCAGAAATCAAACACAGAACCCCTCTGAAATCAATCAGCCAAGTCATATTGGTGGTTTATCAAAAGAGGATCATTTGCATTATCAGTTATCTTTAGATACTTAACCCTGCTTATAACAGAGTTATCAATCCCATTCAGAGGCCAGTCCAAAAACTGAAGTATTTCTATAGAGAGAATGAAAAATAAACAAGCCCAAGGCAATTTTCTTTGCTGGCCAATGGTAAGCCATAGGAAGTAACTTTAATCGCTGTTTACAGTTCTTCTCCAGTTTCCATCCAACTTTTGCTTCTTGTGCTTCTGTTCCATCTAAAAAGGGATTTTTCAGATGTTCTAATTTCCCATTCAAGATGCAATCAATCCCAACTCTAGGTGCATCTAATCCAATTGTCATGGTGTGTTCATGGGCCAGCACTAAAAGGGAGGGGGGGGAACCCTCTATATACTTTCAATGGACTCTACTGCAATCACAAGACTTGTCACCACCTGGTGTGAAATGCACAACACTAAAAGGGGGAGGGAGGAGAGAGAGAGAGAGAGAGAGAGAGAGAGAGAGAGAGAGAGAGAGAGAGAGAACAGCACAGCCAGAAGGTTAGAGGAGAGAACTACCCTAGCAAATGTCTATAGAATACATACTCAATTATATTGGGAAGCCTGATTAAGTAATATTAACATTACTTCAGTGCATTCAGTAGGAGTTTGTCTGAGCAAACACATTTAACTGCCTATGATGTTAAAACTGAAAAATCCTGAAGTTTATCAGAGAAAATAATGAAATATTAAAGAGGAGGTTGGTCAGTCATTTTGCTGGGGTTTTTTATTGCTTTTTTGTATGCCGCTTTGAGAGTCCTTTAGAATGAAAAAGTGGTCTAGACAATTTTAATATAAACAAATAGAAGATCTGCTATACATCAATTGGAACTGCAGGACGCACATTGCTGGGATGTTTCACCAACACTGGCAAGTCAAACCAGCAAGCAAAGAAAATCAGTGAGCAAATATCACTTTCACCTCCACCCGCCCCCCCCAAACACAGGAACATAATAGGCGCTACCCTAGTACTCATGCTGTGTGTATGATTACTGAGATAACGGACAATAAATATTCTATATAAATTATAAGTACTTGTAGTAGTGTCAGTGTTTTGATTCTAGTGTGTTGTTGCATCTCTCCACTGGCCTCTGCCACTTGAGGGGACGAGGGCAGCAGGTGGGGCAGGAAACAATCCCAAAATAGAGGCCCCAGCTTTGCCCAAGCAGGTGGTAAACTATTGTCTGTGATCCTCTTGTAGGAGAAATAGGGAGGAAACCACATCTGGCAACCAATGTGCCCCTCTGGTTTCAGATAGTACATGGGCAGACGAGTCTAAAAAGCCTGGGACACATATTTTCACAGCCCTCTAGCAGCTGAGGTGGCTCATTTACAGAAGTCATGGATTTAGTATTAACTCTGGAAGTGTTTATTTGATTCTGACCAAATGAAGGCTTAGTAGAGTTAAGACTAAATACATGACCTCTGGTAAATGAGCCACCTCAGCTGCTAGAGGGCCGTGAAAATTTGTGTCCCAGGCTTTTGAGACTCATCTACCCACGTACTATCTGAAACCAAAGCGGCACATTGGTTGCCAGATGTGAAATATATTGGCGTTATTTTATTCTACCCCACTACTGTTGCCAGTAGCCAGAAGACCCCAAATGAGGAATTTTGGGGTGAGACACTGGCTCCAAGCTCCACAGATCCTCCCCTTGAGTCCCTTAGCTAGACCTGCCTGGCATGGTAGAAATGGGGGCGGGAGGAGAGCCATCACTACCCATTTCCCGCCCTGGCCTATCATTGTATTGCTCTATTACCATCTTTGTACATAGTGCTTCACAAAGGACTGGTATGACAATTCTGCAATCCAAGAGGCTCGCAATCTAAAACAGACACAGGGAAGCAACAGAGGACAAGGGGGAAGATGGAAGAATGAGTAGCAAGGGAAGAATATGGGATTAATTAATTATACAGACTTTGGGAATTGTACAAATGATCCAAAGGATTTCCAGAAAAGGTAGGTTTTGAGGAGACACTGAAAGGAAATAAGCAAGGTGTCTTCACAGAAGCCTTATAGGAAACAGTTTCTGGCATAAGAGGCAGGAAGCGACAATGGGCAGAGTCATTTCAGGGAGCAGAAACCTTTTGATGGTGGGAGAGCTGGATGAGTGACATAGGAAGCATGTCTTATACTGTGTCAGACCAGTGGCCCACCTAGCTAAGTCTTGTCTACACACACTGACAGTGGCTCCCCCACTGGGGACATTGCCAGCTTGACCTGGAGATACCAGGGATCAAACCTGGAACCTTCTGCACACAAAGCGCATGCTAGCTAACCGAGTTATGACCCTTCCCTGTTATTGGGAAATAAGCACAGAGCAATAATGAGGGGCTTGAAGGTCCAAAAGGCCAAGATGTTTGTGCGGCATCTGTGAATGGACAGGATGGGATTTATGGAGGGGAGTAAAAAAGAGACGTCACTGCTGGATGTATGTGAACAGACAAAGATTAGGCAATCGAAGAACAGTCAGAAGATTGTAGTAGTCAAGTTCTGGAAAGAAACAACAGTTCTCTGGAGGGACAGGGAGAATGGGTCAAATATTTGTAATGTTATAACTGACTGAGTTGGTTGGGGCAAAGGAAAAAGAAGAATCAGTGAGAAAACCAAGGCTTTATGGCCGATAAACAGGGTGGGTGGCAGCACTGTCAACAAATGGATGACAAGACTGTGTGACAAGATGCATAGAAGGAAAGATGAGAAGTTTAGCCTTAGATATATTGAGTTTGAGGCAACATGGATACATCCAAGCAAAAACATCAGCTACCCAGGGACAAAGTAGAGAGAGAGAATACAAGAAGGCCAAGCCCAGAGCTTGTGGAGGAAAGGAAAGGAGAAAAGCAAGAGAAACTTCTGCAAGACTGCCGGCTGTGCCTCTGCCTGCATGGTTTATTTTGAAGGAGCTTCAGGTTTAATAACCCAAGCACCACAATGCTTTTATTTACTATATGTGGCTTTGTAATCTGGAATTAAAGCATTCCTTCCTACAAAGGCATCACCCTAGCATAATATTAGAGCAATTCAACATAAGTTTATAGTTGCCTGTATTGAAAGAATTCTGCTTGTTGCCAATTTGTTTTTAGGCCAAACACAAGGTAGGTTACAAGCTTTAAAGTCCTAGGATGGTTGGTAACAGGTTGACCTTACTAATGGCTTTGTGCTTTGTGATCTTCTTCTGGTATGGCTTTGCCTCAAAGGCCTATTCTGGATACCAGGGAGGCTGGCATTCCCAAGGAACATGGGATTCCCAGCTAGCTCCCCCCTGATTATTCAGCAATAGGCTAAGAACTTGCTATTGTCCTCCATCAGCCTTTCTCAATCTAGGGCCCTCCAAATGTTTTGGACTACAGCTCCCACCAGTCCCAACTGGCCCAGCCATGCTGACTGCAGCTGATGGGAGTTGATCTAAAACATCAGGAGTGCGCCATGTTGAGGAAAGCTGCCTTAGGTCTTTAGGACATAAAACTATAAACAAGGGAAGCTACTTATACAGAGTCAGACCATTCGTTCAGAATGTAGAACCTCCAACTCATGTACCAAACTTGGCCCACAGAAGGCCCATTTTCCCAAACCCACACATACCTATTGATCAGTAGACCCACCCACCCCCATGGGGTCAGTTTTGGCACCCCCTGCCAATCACCCGACGTTATCATGACATCCAGTGATGGGCAGGTGGGTAGCCCTATTGTTGTGTTCAGGTCCTGATTGCAGGCTTCCCACAAGAATCTGGTTGGCCACGGTGAGAACAGAATCCTGGACTAGATGAGCCACTAGCATGATCCTGCAGGCTTCTTATGTTCTTAACATAAAACAAACAAACCATGAAATACAGTCAAAAGCAGTAAGGCAGGCTGAAAGCGCTCCAACTGAATATTCTATGCAACCTTCCAGCAACAACAAAACTAAACAATTATGCTTTACACTTTAAACATTTTTAATTGATATTTACAATGGGAATTTTTAAAAACAGCAACAACACTCTCGGGCCAACCATCAATTCAGTTTTAAGCAATGGTTGAAATCAAATCCGAATGGTAAACACTAACTGATTTGAAGTGATAAGGAAAAGGTAGTCTTGCTAAATTCTCAAGAACTTCTGTTTCTAATCAGTCAGTCAAAGATCAGTGACATCATTAAAGCCTTTGATCACAGCTCCTCTTTCAAACTCAGAATGGGGGGATGAATTGACCCCTGCTTGCTGTGAGGTGCTTTCCTCCTCCTACGGTTCTATTCATAGTGAAATAAGAGACAGTACAAGCCGGTCACCAAATAATCTTAAATGTTTTCTAAAGGTATTCTGACCTTTTCCAAAACAATCTACATGCAATACAAAATACTCTAGAATCCACACAGCCAGTTTTAAAAAATAAATGAATGAATGAATGAATGAATGAATAAAATGGGTTTAATTTTGATTCATTGAGATCTGCTATTCCTGTGACTTTGTATTCCTTTCTTCTCCCTCTAGTTGAACCCTGTATATTGCCAAAGTATATGACAAATGTCTACTGCATTATATATTTGAAAGGACTGCGTACCAAACCAAGTGCATGCAGGAGGTCTTGGGGGGCTCACCTCCCTCCAACAGCACCCCCACTTCTGAAGGGTATCTTCTAACACAGTGCTTCTTAACCCTTTCTGGGTCACAGACCCCTTTGAGAATCTGATGGAAGCTATGGACACCACTGCCTCCAGAAATTTGACATTAAAAAATTTGTTTTCAAAAAGACAATTTTCAAGGTAGTGGGAAGGAAATTGGGGGGGGGGATAGGAATTTGCACCTTGTTCACAGACCCTCTGGAGCCCCAGGTTAAGAACCCCTGCTTCTAAGGCAAGGCAAGGAAGCCTGCTACACATATGCCCATCTCTGCTGCCTCTAAAGGAGTTATCTGGGTCACCAAAAATATCGTTCTCAATGAGAAGACAAATTTGTGTTTTGCCTGTATCATTTCAGACTGCAGGTTGAGGCAATAACAACTCTGTGCAGGTAATACAAGCATGTCAGGAACAGGATATGGCATGCTAGCTTTCTATGTGCAATGTTGTTTTTTCTTATATAGTTGAGCATTCAGTCACATAAGGCCCAATTAGGTGTAATACTTGCAAATAAATTGTATTAATTAGTTTAGATTAATCACAAACAATAATTATACATCTACAAATGGTAGATATTAACGCTTATATTTATACTGTAGTATTGCAAGCTTCCAAGGAAGGTCTTTCTGTTTTGCGATCTGTGGCCCAAAATTTGAAAATTGCCCTCACAGGTGAGGGGGGGAAACGTAAACACATCTTTGGTGTTTTAAGTTTATCCTCTGGCTTCTTCCACTCCCAACCCCCCAATGTTTTTAATGAATCTAATTGAGTTTCTTGAATGGCAGCAAACTGCAGTTTATTATCTCCCTCATCAGGTGATCAATGATTTCATTAATAAGACAGATAACAAGACTGTCATATCATCGACACTGTTATGAAAGATGATCCTGGCATCCTGCTCCATTTTCCAAGGTCTGGGATTCTCTGTGGCAGCTCTGAATCCATTCAATATTTTCCACAGACAGAGAAAAGTGAAAATCCATTTTGAAACCAATTTCAATTAGGATCCAAAAGCTGTTATCACAGGTGCCGCAGAATGGGTCCGTAAGTGGAAATGTCGCCTATCCATTCTGAAATGAAACCTTATCAGAGGCTACAAAGATGGCTGAGGACAGCCTATCTGTAAATTACTTTTCACCCTGTGTTAACTCAACCCTAGTTCTGTCATATGGAAGCCTTTTCCATCCACTTGTTATAATCTAATGACTAACTAGGCTTTGCACCAGAACTACTTTTATTCCACCCTAGTCTCCCATGCAAACATGGTGACAAATGCAAATAAACCCAAAGGATGCTGGACAAGCCAACCTATTTAGTAAGGGCACTTCAAGCTCTCCTACCTCAGGGAGGGGGCAGCAGGGGGGAGGAACAGACTTTCATTCTGAAGTCTGTCTCCACCCATTGCATTCCTGGTGATTTTTCAATTGCAAACTCCAAGGCCCAGTTATTTCATTAATTCAGCACCCAAGTAGCGAGGCTTTTCTCTCACATCTTTCAGTCTCCTTTTAGAAAATTATCCCATGACGGAGGATTTATTCAGTCAAAGACCTCGGACTCTGAGAGGCAACAAAAGAATCAGGAGACTTTCTGGTCCACCTGCCTGGCGAATGATGAGGCAGGGAAAAGCCCCCCCTAGAGAAACCAATCAAACCATTGTGTGGCGCAGTCAGACCTTTTCAACTGTCAAGCCAGGAGAGCAGGAAAGGAGATGAAAGAACTCAGGATGAAGCTACCATTTACAGAACCATGTGGGAATGGTCTCCAAAGATTTAATAATTGGGATGGAACTCAACTTTCTGCAACTAAAGAGAGAAAGCATGTGCATGAGAGGAAAAGAGGGAGAGGGAGAGGGGGGGACAGGGGGGATCACGTGGGCTGAGAGACAAACTTTTGTGCAATATTTCCTGCAAGGAGAAAAAAAACAAAGGGAGAAATCTTAGAAGAGCCACAACACTTTTGCAGATTTAAAATTGCACTGTTACTCTGAAATACAAATATTGCTGGTGTTGATCAATTAGATTTCCAACAACTTTCCCACTTCATACAACACCTCACAGTGCACGCCCAATTTTTTAAAGCTCCCTCATTTTAAAACATTTCAAGTCCAGGCCGACATTTATCCTTTCACAAGATTGTGTACTGAGGTTATCCTTATGCAAATTAGGAAAGGTTTCCAAAACTTAACAAATATGAATTAAAACCTTGATGATCACAACTGCACAGTTTCAAATGCACTGGCAACGAGACAATAAATAAATAAGCTTTCCTCCCACAAAAAGGAAGTGTATTAGTAAAGAAGCCTCATTATTCCTCTAACACATTTTGGCAAACATCTTAAACATCACTATACACTAAAGTCCCACTAAGAACAGCACAAGGACTTCCTTCAGGGTAAACTTTTTTTGGATTTGGGTGAAAGTATTATTCCACCACATATGGGTGCCTACAGACCTATATAATTTGGGCACAGGAACATACCAGGTCAGACTATCAGGCAGTAATCTTTTCCCATTACCTTCTGAAAGTGCCAGAGATTGAGCCGGGGATCTTCTGTATACACAGCGTCCACCACAGACAACAGCTCTGACCCTCCCCTGAGTGGTGGGCCTGCCAAGAAGGGCAGCACTCACCACTGTCCTGTATGTCCAGCCTGCTCCCTCTCTCTCCGGCTGGGCTGAGGGAAAACGGTGTGCTTACAGCAGAAGCTGGCTGTGTGCAGTAGTCCTGATAGGCTGGAAATCTCCCCCCCATAATAACTCCCTCCTTGAAGCAGTTTTGCAAAAGTTAAAAACAAAACAAAAAACAGATCCTCTTTCGTTTTTAAAGGTGACAAAATATACTCCATTTACTAAAGGTAAAGGACCCCTGACAGTTGTCCAGTTGCGAACGACTCTGGGGTTGCGGCGCTCATCTCACTTTACTGGCCGAGGGAGCCAACGTACAGCTTCCGGGTCATGTGGCCAGCATGACTAAGCCACTTCTGGTGAACCAGAGCAGTGCACGGAAACGCCGTTTACCTTCCCACCAGAGTGGTACCTATTTATCTACTTGCACTTTTTTGGTATGCTTTTGAACTGCTAGGTTGGCAGGAGCTGGGACCGAGAAATGGGAGCTCACCCTGTCACGGGGATTCGAACCATCAACCTTCCAATTGGCTAAGCCCTAGACTCAGTGGTTTAGACCACATCGCCAGCTGTGTCCCTGTCAATTTATTAAGCATGTGATCAAATCTTTCTTTTTGTAAAAAATTTAAATGCATAAAGCTTGCCTGGGAAGAAGGGTAAGACAATCTACTGAATCAATGTTCCATTTGTGCTAGCCAGTACACAGTTTGGGTAAGCCAAGCTGAAGCTGTGGAAGAAAAGGCCACAACAAATCCAAATTTGCATGTATGTTTGTACACACTCAGCACCTACTGGCAATGCTGCCTCAAAGTGGGTGAGGGCCTTATACGGAAACATAAACGAGGAGCCCGTGAATTGTCTTGCTCAGCCATGGGCCACAACTGTGATCTGTTCTTCCAACTTTCCTGACCACACAGATATTCTGGTCCTCATGCGCTGTAACCCAGTAGTCCCCTAACATTTCCTGACAACAGAGAATAGGACCACTGACTCTGCTGTCCTATGACTTGGAAGGGCTCCCATGTTTGCTTAGGCAATCTTCATGTAAACTGCATAATAATTGAACTAGCCCCCTACTGCCTCCTCTGTTCTGAAGACACGCACACATATCTTCTGTGCACAAATTCCGCAACCCCTTTGAGGACAGTAGTGCTGCGGAGAATTACACAGAAGTTGTTACAGTGGTACCTCGGGTTAATAACTTAATTCGTTCTGGAAGTCTGTTCTTAACCTGAAAGTGTTCTTAACCTGCAACACCACTGTAGCTAATGGGGCCTCCCGCTGCCACTGCACGATTTCTGTTCTCATCCTGAAGCAAAGTTCTTAACCCGAGGTACTATTTCTGGGTGAGCGAAGTCTGTAACCTGAAGCGTCTGTAACCTGAAGCGTCTGTAACCCGAGGTACCACTGTACTTGATTAAGAAGAAAATACATTCTGAGACTGTGCTACTTAAAACCTAGACATGGTTCAGACTAGCTAGAGATCCTGAATGCACTCAGAACCAATGAGTGTGTAGACAAGGGACTCAGACTTGGATCTGGAAGACTTGGGTTAAAATTCTATTTCTGCCAGATTCAGTGTGTAGCTTTGAGCAAATAACAGACTTGATTTCTCATTTGTAATGTGGGGTATTACATTTGCAGGGCTGCAGAGATCAAAACACAATGGTCCTAAATCCAGCACAGAGACAAGAGCACTCCCGCACAATGAAACCAATGGATTTCAATGGGCTGTGGCCAATATAGTTTGCAGAGCTTGATTTATATCCTTCAGGATTATACAAAGGGAAGGAAGAATTCTGCAAAGCACCCTGAACAAAAATACACAGAAAACCTCTTTTGGTAGAATGCAACTAATAAAAGTTGTGTGCCAATTACAATTCCATTAAACACTTTAACAAGTATTGACCAATTAAGTTGTTGAACAAGACTACACAGTTACAGAGTGAAATGCTATCATAACACAGGCCCACAAAAGGTTCAAAGTGCTTATTCTTGTGAACCATCTCTGAGAGGAAAGAATGCTTGATGCTACAGGAACAACAACCCACTCCACTGACAAATACATTATTGCCATAATGCTTCCTATAGCAAGACTGAAGTAAAGCTTTGCTATCTTGGTGGTGCAGTGCTAAAACATCATTAAGAAAGTCTCACTTCTGGGATGGCTTCACCTGGATCGGTGTTAAATGGAAGCCAATCCCCTTGACACAGCATTACTAAGTCATTGAAACTTCAGCTGGTGACAGTGACCTTGCAGCAGAAAATCCAAAAAATTGTACACTTTGAACAGCGTGAGCTCAAAGTCCTGTAGTTCTGAGACTTGGGTTATGGTTGTCATAAAGAACAGAACTGTAAAGAACAGCTACAGGTTTGCCAGGAATCCCTAATATTCCCCCCTCAATGTCTACACAGCAACATTCTCCAAGTGGTCTGCTCTGAGTCACTGAGGTAACCCTACTGCTAGCATATGATGGCCCGGGTGGATTCTTTTAATACCTGCTAAACTATTGGTATTTCGTATTCTGGAAATATTCCCATATGCCAGAGTGGTGCTAGTTAGTATGTGCTGTTCAAGGCCAACAAGTAAGAAGGTGGTCATTCAGAAATAACTTGCCAAGCAGATGAGGAACTGGAGCTTCCGTGGTCGTTCAGTGTCTCTTTGGGAATGGCACGGCAACAAAAGCAGAGGGAGCAGAAAATGCCTTGCTCCAGGTACAAGTAAAAAGGGCTTTCAACCACAATGGCATCTGTGCATGGAAGTGTATATTACTTTATGTTATTTACTGAAGGACAGAGTCTGAATTTTGCACAGCTATCTATATCTATATCTATCTATCTATCTATCTATCTATCTATCATCTATCATCTATCATCTATCATCTATCATCTATCATCTATCATCTATCTATCTATCTATCTATCTATCTATCTATCTATCTATCTATATTTGTCATTTATAGCTCACACTAGATTTAAGCACAGAGCACCAAACCTCTACTTGGTTTCCTCCAAAACCATTTTCATTTCGCAGAATAAAGAAATCAGACAGCATTGGGTTGCTATAATTGAATAAGTGCTGCATAGGAGGGAAGTCCAAACGATGAACTGTTTCCACAAAATCTAGCCATTATCTTTTAAATGTCAAGCCAAAATACTACACACAGTTTGCATAATGCAGAATCATTTTATTTAAATCAAGATTACATACTTATTTTACCTTTTTTACCTGTACACTAAGGCCCAAACAATTAACTACAATGGACACACAGTTGCACAGAACAACAAACCCTACCTATAGTCTCCTCTGCCACAGCACCAAGAACTTACAGAAACTTCTATGGGTCCTCACGTCACAATGTCCCTTTCTGCCTCCTTTCTGCAATGTCAGGGACAAAGCTAGGCTGCAGCAGACACGGCTGACATGCCATCAAAGGCCATTGCCTTTTTCAATAGCAGCCCTGTGCAGATCTGGTTCTGGTGTAAAGCAACTCACTTTTTGAAATTCAATATGCTGTAGCAATGCTGGTGAAGAGGTAAGCGATTGCGTCTGTCTTATCACTACACAATGAACATAAATGTGTGGTGTAGGCATATAACTAGAAAAATGCACAAACCACTTCACCTAATTGCCACTCCTTTCCAAAAGAGAAAGAACCAATTGCTTGTGCGTACATACTGACAACATCCACAAAGCTGAATGTCTGGGCTGGCCCATCCTGAACTGCAGGGTTCTGTAGCTGGACTCATTGACATCACAGGCAAATATCTGATAACTAACAACCTCCTTTGAACTCTAGCTTCTCACCAGGACATCAAATATTTTACTTCAACTAGGAGTCAGGTTGTCCAACCCAAAAACAAAGGGGGCAATGTGATAATACCTTCCCTCTTGTGTTCTTGACAGCAGGAATTCATTCATTCTCTCTCTCACACACACCCACATCCACACACAGAAAGAGAGAGAAAATACTATTTCTATGAAGCAAAGTTCCACCCAATATGTCTTTCTTTAAAAATCCTCAAAATGGCTCCTCTTCTAAAAAGACTAAAACAGACAACTGATATTCTTGCCCTTTTTCATCTATTCTGCCTGGTTTCCTGTTACTTCATCATAAAGACAGCAATTTCTGTTTTCTATCACATTAAAGTGTGTTCTCAATAACTATCTGATTCTGATAAAGGTAGTCAAAGGCCACAACCTACATATGTTTTTAATTAGTCTTCTTTCTTTCTTTTTTCTTCCTTTAAGACGGAATAATAGGTTAATAAGGAATATCAGATTACACTAGAGACAGGTTCTTGGGTCAAAAAACTAGACAAAACATACCCAACTGAATCTGTCTGTCAAACAACTGAAGAGCTTCTCTGCTAATACTTGCAGAATTTTCAACAGTTTAAATGGGGAGGGGGGGCATGTCCTCAATCAGAACTATGGAATATCAGAAATATGGGTGCAACTCTGTTGATTAAGCTTTTATTTGTTATTTTAAAAGAACCAAGCCTGCAATTCTGGGACCAAAACAATGCATGAAAAGCATACAGAGGTTGTCAGCAAGACAGTGGAGTGGAGTGAAATGCCACATGCCCCCCCCCCCCCCGTCCATGTATTTACGTTGTCTCACCATCTCAAGTAAGAGAAGAGATTTAAAGAGAGCAGAATCCCCACTAACACAGGAGGATCACAATGCCAATGGAGACCTGCAAAACCCCAAATGCAAGTAATCTGTTATGTCCAGATCATAAAATTATTTAATGGAATTAATCTTACTTATTTTTAAATATGTTTTTATTAATTACACCGCTAAATATAAAATACATTTTTTAAAAAAAAGAAAACCCCAGTAATTGGCTCCGATTCCTGTTCTGCATCTTACACACTTCAGGCCATGTGGCATACATGCTGCCGATTTCATAAACACGTGAAGCAGTCAAAAGAACCTTTGGCCAAACTTTGTGCCAGTTAATACAGAAACAGTAACAGAATCATATAATCAACATTGTTATGCTCATACATGAAACAGCAACGTGTATTAAAATGCGGCCATAACGATAGGCTGCACCCAGATGAGTGGCCTGCCCGGCCATTCCTTCCCAGCTGGCCGCGCCCTGCCTTCGTTTTCCTTGGCCCCTCGTCCCCCTCTCACCTGTTTGCTGCTTTCTTCTATCTGCACCTCCTGCTTTTAACCTGGTCAGCCTTACTCAGCTGTAGACCAAATCCACGCCCATCTCATCAATATACCTGTAAAGTACAGCTGCCTTCGCCCCTTAGTAAAAGGACTGTAGGTTGTTGTGCATGCAAATAGGTCTGAGATCTCAAGCTATTAAATCTCAAAAGAAGTGACCTGCTTCCTCTGACCTAAAGCTACAGGACTTCTGATTGTAATTTATTCCATGGAAATCTCCCTCAACTTCATGGTTTGGTCACTCCCTGCTCTTGGGCAACTTTTCATCTGATCATTGTGCAAATTAAAAATAGCAAAAACAAAAAAAACCAAGCGAATAATAGCAAGAGCAACAAGCTACAAAAAGTTCATTCAGATTTCAATATAAATGCAGCTTTAATTCTTTGCCATTACCCAACAGAGGCAATTAAAAAAATATTGTAAGCATGCTTTTATTTTTCTGCAAAAAGAGCAACGAATTCGTGTATGCCTGTTTTCAAACTTCTAACCAAGGCCAGTATTCACCCTTTTATAGAAGTTTCAGCCTGGAGCAGATTTTAATGGCAAAGTAACTGAAATTAAGATTTTATAATGGAAATGCTGGCAGCTCTTGAACACTTATGGTGCTATTTTAACTCAAGAGCTTAGCTTGTGGTTAGCCAAGCCCAATGCCAATAAGGGCATAAGATTTGACATTCCTAGATTTTCAGGAAACTGGAACTCCAGGGTATTGGTGGGTTTATCTGCATGAGAAATCCACATTTTCATAATACAAATTACTTGGAAGAATCTTGTGTGCCTGAACCCTACTTATACAGGCCGGGGTGTGTGGGGGTGTGGGGGTGTGTGGGTGTGCTTGGAGAGTTTTGTCCTTCTGCATCCCCAAATTCTGTCTTCCTGAGATTTTAAAGAGCTTTGAGAGAATGGTACAGAAGCTCATTCTCCAGCCTCTGTGCTCTTTGATTTTCACTGGGGATTGTTTTTATTATTTACTGCCGCCTTTTTGTTACATTTCTTAACAGTGATATAATGAACTTTTTTGTTATGATTTTCATCCATTATATTAGCTGCCTTGCATACTTACTTCTGAGTGGAGAGGGAGGCGATACAAATATTGAAATAAAATAAAGAAATTGCCTTGCTGGGTTGATCAATACACTTAATACAGTCCACATTCCGTCTCCAACAAGGGACAGCCAGACACCTCTGGAAGCCCACAAGAATGGGATAAAGATTACCTTCCCTCACTTGTCCTCAGCACCTGGTAATCAGAGATATAGTGCCTCTGAACATGAAGATTCCATTAAACTCCAATGACTAACATCCATTGGTAGACGTATCCCCCTTGAATCATGCTTAAATCTTTTTAACACCATCTCAGCTAACAGCTATCACATCCCTTCAAATAGTTCTAAACTTCTTTTTAAAAAACTTAAAGAGGGAAGGTTACTGCATGATCAGAAGTTCTGCATAAACCCCAAGAATATTTCAGCTTGTTTCACCATACAGGCCTCTTAGAAAGTGGTAGAGCACCTAAAAAATGGCAGTTTACTGACATCTGTCACTCAAGTAATATGTTACCCTGCAAAATCTGCAAATGTGTGTGCTGTCCTAAAAAAGAAAGACGCTGTTTTCAAATCTGGACAGGTTTATGAGGTGATGCAGGTTCTGCTGAAAGATGCATGCAGGGACTTATTTGGCAAACATGCCAGTAGTCATTCAGAACAACCTCGCCTTGTTTCTTTGCTTTATTTAATCTATCAAAAGAGAAATCAGAAGCATTTTGCGTGACTAGGCCTTCCAGTAAATAGCTACAATTTGTTTGTTTTAATAATAAAAAGAGCCCTATATGTTTGCACAGGGCATATTTTATCAGCTGGCATAGATCTACACCAATACTGTAGAGGAGAAATTCAAATTAAACTGCAAGACAGACATTTCATTTATGTAAAATAAGTCACTCTTAGTCTGCCAACATTAGCTGCAGTAATTAAAGAACTGTGAAAATATGAAAGGAAATATTAATTTCCAGTCTTTGGAAATGCATAAAATACTGGTATCATTCTCTCCCCCTGCTCCTCAGCCCAGTATAGTTTTACTTGATGGGAATCATGATTCAGGGCCCCTCCCAAATAGGCAAGGGAGGGACACTGTTTATGGAACAGTTGTTCCATGCACAAAATCCCCATGGGTTCACATTTTGTCCTACTCAGGCTCCCAAGGACCCAATCCCCTATGGGACCAATCCTATTCCAAGGAAAGGAATCCAGCACGGAAAGATAGTGGACCCTCAGATTCACCAGCAACATAGCATTGTCCTCATGGGCATTTTAATGCTGGTATGAATCCATGTCAGAGTGCCACATGTGGTATTAAGTCACCTGGAGCACATGCTTAAGACTCATTCGCCCTGGCATGAGATCAACAGTATTTTGATATCAGGACTTTCCAAACTTAGCGCGTTTTTAATTGCCTAAATCAAAGCCACAATAAAGGTGACGTTTCCAATATTATATGTACCAATAAGGTGCCAGGCAGCTTCCAAATATAATAAACAAAAGCTGTTCTCATAGATAGAAAAGATGGTATTTAATATTTTCTCTCTTTGGAATATAGTAACGCACCAAAAAGTAATAAAATGGTGACCTTACGTGAAAAACAAGTAAAAAAACTAGTGCCTAGTGGCCAACCTAATAAAGCTTTAGCTGGTTAATCCACAGATTGAAATGATTAACCATCTTCTGATGTACATCAGAGATGGGCAGATGGTAGATTAGGAGCTATCAGTATATCCCAGGGTGATTTGTAGTAGATCTACAAAGTTTTCTGACTCCCAATAGTCATAACAACAGGAAGGAAAATTGAAAGGGAGGGAATTAACTGCCATGCCAAATAATTTACCTCTCAGGCAAATTGTTCCTCAAGTGTAAAATAAAAGTATTTGTTGGTTGCCTTTCACCAGAACTTTGTGCAGCTTTGCTGGATAGCTCTGTGTTATTAGCAAGTCAGATGCAGATTTGCATTTCTATATTCAGGCTCGTTTGGGATAAGTGAGGCTATGCTCTAAGTCTAGGCTCCATCCCCAGCTACTGTTTTGCAGTTGGCTTCTGTTAGCGGTCCTCAGTGTTCCAGCAAAACAATAAATAAATAAAGTATATCTCATAAACCTGAAGTCTGCCTGCCCCTGCTATACATATCTACTCAGAATTAGGACCACTGAGTCTAAGCATGCATAGGATTGCAGCCTAAAGCCTTTTTATTAGCTATGAGGAAGATAATGTGGGCACACATCAGCAAAATCTTAAACACTTTTAGAGCCCATGAATTTCGGTGCAAGAGAGTTAGATTTTGTCTCAGCTTAAAGCAGAGCCATTACAGTAAATCCAAACAAACGGGATTGCATGATTAAAACTCAACTCCATTAATTTTCGCCCCACAAACTAGAAAAATCCCAGATGTGTGATCATCCAGGCTGTTGACGGTGTGTATGGATTTCTCCCACATATAGAAAAACGTGCAGCTGAAGGCTATGTGAAAGGAGAGAGGAGATTACTTACAAATACTAAGATAAGGACATAAGGCCAAATATTGCTGCATCAAACACTGATCAAGGCCATCATCCTGTTTCCCACAGTGGTCAACCAGATACCTCAGGGACACTTAGAAGGAGGACATGAAGGAAACAATTCTTCTCTGATACTCTTCCCCAGAAACCGGTATCCTGAGGCTCTAAGCCTGGAGGAAGGATACAGACATCAGAACTAGAGGCCACTGATAGCTACCAACTTACAAAGGCACAGAGGAACAGACTATTGCCATAGTTTGCATTAATTCCATAGTTTAACTGAACACTGTGTAAAGAAGTACTTCCTTTAAGTCCTATCACCTGACTAACTTCATCATTTGGTTAACATTGGGGTGAGTCCCAAAACTTAAACACACAATTTGGCATTGCTGCAGGAAAAATGTCTCAAACACTTTTATACTAATAATGTTTTACTTGTATAAATCATTTTTCCTCTGAGAGTCTAGGGCTACTATATATGCATTAATAAATTCAAATTCACACCTCACCAAAGGTAATTAATATCCTTGTTAAACGCATTCCTGATTACACAGGTGTCCGACACAACTATGGCACAGCGCACCCACCAAGACCTTTACTTATGCCTTCAGGCATGCGGCTGTGTAGCTGCTGTGGCCAATAGGTACCAGACTATATTCCTAAGGGAAAATCATACCCAGCAACCCTAAATCTTAGTTCATGTTAATCAAAATAACTATACTGGCCAAGATCCAAAGACCTGCTTAAACTCGCGCAAAATGGCTTGGCTCACTGTAATATTTTAAGGCTGCAAGCCTACACATACATTCCTGAGGCTTACTTCTGAGTAGACATGCTTAGCATTTCTCTGTTAGTGCGGCTGAAGGTCTCGGTCCAGAAACAATTCTTCTGTTCTGTACTCTGGCAGCTCGCTTTCTCATTTTACTAAGGGCTCTTTCACACGTTTTAGAAAGGACCGGCCGTGAGAGATTTGCCATGTCTTGTCTCTTGTGTCCAAAGGGGGATTCCTCTGTGCAAACACATGGGGCCCACATGGCTGGGATCTGGGAGGGCTGGTCTGGAGAAAGGTCTGACAGCTAACAGGATCTCCAACATGATAAACGCCAGCTGTCTCTGTATGTGGGCGCATTCCTAAGAAATATTCATTACAAGAAATGGATGAGGTAAAATCATTCTGTGGTGACTTTACCTTAACGAAAAGCACCATGAGAACTTTCCCTCATTCAAGTTGCTATCAGACATATCTGTTTATTTCTATTTGTACAAACCCAGTGCTCCATCCTTGTTTACTAACTTGACACTTCAAGCTACTGTATCCTGGAGTTAGCATACTGCATTTGCATTTGGCAAAGTTTTAAAGTATGGTTGTGGTGTGTGTGTTTTTCAATTATTATTTTTTTGAAATCGTTTTGTAAACCACCTTGAGGTTTCTTACTATCAAGCAGTATATGAATTTTATTGAATAAATAAATCGTGGCTTTGACTCCCCAATTCAAAATGCATCCCAGCCACTGGTGACTCGCTCTCTCAGTTCCAAACACACACACACACACACCCCCGCCATTCCTACCTGCAATATCTAACTGGCTTATCTTACAAGAATTCTAAGGATTACTGATATAATGTATATAAACACTTTGAACACTCAGAATGCTCCGTGCAAATACTAAGAATTATTAGGAATGTATGCATGATACACCACCAAGGTTGGAAGTAACATACTCAAGATATATGAGTACAACTGGAGTTCCTACATAGGTCACTGTGGAAGCAGAAAGCCCCCTTTAGTTTATTTAGAGCCACTTCTGGTTGTTTGGTGCATGCATAGGGCCAGAACATGAATGTGATTTATGTAAATAAAACTGAATCAAGCACACTTGAGTCAAGTAGAAGAAAAATACAACACTGAACACGTTTCTTGAGAGCTTGCATATTTTCATTCTGTAGTTGCAACTGATGAACTAGGCTAGGCTTCCTCAACCTCGGCCCTTCAGATGTTTTGAGACTACAATTCCCATCATCCCTGTCCTGTTGGCTAGGGATCATGGGAGTTGTAGGCCAAAAACATCTGGAGGGCCGAGGTTGAGGAAGACTGAACTAGGCCCACAAAGGTATGCCACACTAACTATTGTTCTCTAAAGTGCCACCGGACTCCTGTTACTTACGTTGTAAGTAGCACACATGCTATAACTGTCATTTGCTCCACTGCTCTGTGAACATGCCATGAAAGGAACAGGGGCCACCCGACCATCCACTGGTGCTACCAACATGACGTTCTGCACATCTGTAGGGCTTCAAATCATACAGCTTCCAATATACAGGGATGGAACTTCAATGTGGCACGATGGGTCAGTGCATCTGACTGTTAATCAGAAGGTTGGTGGTTCAAGACCACCCAGGGATGACTATCGGCAGGATTCCTGCACTGGAAGGGGGTGGACTAAATGACCCTGACCAAGGGGGCGTTTCTGTGATATGTGACCATCACTGCTGGTCCACAGGACTGTCAAGGATCAATACAAAGGGTATGAGTTTCAGGTCCACCACACTGTTCTAGAGACACATCTAACCACCAGGATGTGGTGTCTGTCATCTTACCAATTTCACACAGTGTGGCCTATCCATTGCATCAGCCACATATTTTTCAAGAAATCTTCCACAAGTTTTATTATTTGCATAAACCTTTGATTCAGTTGATACACAGTATAAAAGACAGACAGGGATAGTACAAAACAAAACAAAAAACTGGTTCATTATCAGTCTCAAGTAAGCATTACAATATTGCACCATTCAGCAAGTGAGAAGAAGAATACATATTATTGTGGCATATTACAGGTGAGTGGAGGCACCCAACTTATCCTGTATGGTTTTAAATGATATTCAGAGATCTGATAGGTACCCTCAAGAAAATCATAGGACACTAGATCAGAGAGTGAGCTGCTACGTTTACTTCTAAAACTACACCTCCGACAGAAGTCATATTCTTTTTTCCTTCCTTTCTTCTTACTATTTTGTGAAGCAAAGGTGGTTCAGTCGCTACAACAGAGGTTTTGAACAATGACCTTAGTCTTTTTCAATTTAATCGGGAAGTTGGGGGAGAGAAAGCTTCGTCAGTGTGCATGTCAAATTACCAAACGAGCAAAGGCACTCTAGAGGGAACCAAGTAAATTTCTGCAAACTATATATTTACATTTCTTTTAAAGAGCATGTTTTCTTTATAAGTTAACTGTTTCACAGTGAGTGGTTAAAGAAATCCATGAGGAGATTTTGAAGAGAGGATGTTTACAACGAGAGAAGAAAGAAAGAAAGAAAGAAAGAAAGAAAGAAAGAGAGAGAGAGAGAGAGAGAAAGAAAGAAAGAAAGAAAGAAAGAAAGAGAGAGAGAGAAAGAAAGAAAGAAAGAAAGAAAGAAAGAAAGAAAGAAAGAAAGAAAGACGTTAATTTTGGACAAGGTCACTTTTGTCTCTCTTGCACTAACCAATTACAGTGGTACCTCGGGTTAAGTACTTAATTCATTCCGGAGGACCATTCTTAACCTGAAACTGTACTTAACCTGAAGCACCACTTTAGCTAATGGGGCCTCCTGCTGCTGCCGCGCCGCCGGAGCGCAATTTCTGTTCTTATCCGGAAGCAAAATTCTTAACTCGAGGTAATATTTCTGGGTTAGCAGAGTCTGTAACCTGAAGCATATTTAACCTGAAGCGTATGTAACCTGAGGTACTACTGTATCTAATTAGGGTAAACAATTTCCAACGTAAACCACAAGGCATTTGCATACTTTCCAAGCTAATCACAATTCTTCTCCAAAAAGCCACAACAGGAACTTCCATAATAAATAACATCACTATTTACAGTTCAAATTAGATAATTTGGAGAAAAATACAAGGTTTGGTACCAGAAAAGGGGTCTCTTTCTGTCTCTCTGTCTCTATGTGTGTGTGTGTATATGCGCACGCGCACGTTCCCATTCCCATCTCCTCTGCCTGCTAGCTGGCTTTAGCCTTATCTCAGAATGAATGCTGAATCCAGGTGCAAAAGCTCAATTCACAAGGAATGCAGCACACATTAAATTACTGCAGGTTTGGCTGCTAGGAAATCCCTGCTGTTACTCACCATTGGATGTTGTGCTGGAGGCAACGGCTTTCTCACTGACATCTGTTCGAGTGGAGCATTTCACTATAGGATTCTCAACTTTTTTCTTCTCACCCGTGGTAGAGCTATGGGACTGGGCTTCCATGATGACTTCTCATTACTTCAGCTCTCTTCACACTAATACCTGAATAAAACAATAAAACCATAAAACTTCAAAACAGGAGCAGAAGGGGGTGAAGAGCCCAAACAAAAACTCAGCCACATTTCTCACCCAGAGGATGCTGTATATCGACACTAGTAAGCTACAGAACATATCACAAAGCTCAACAAATCTACTTTCATTTACAGTATCACTTTTGTACCTCATTCTTCCTCCAAGAAGCTAACAACCTTGGGAGGTAGTTGGGTTGCGAAAGTGTACAACTAGCACAAGATCAATAAGCTATCTTCATTTATTTCACTTAAGTTGCAATTCTAAAACTGTGGAAAGACCATTGGATATTGCGCATGTGCCACTCTGAAGGTGGGGGAAGAGGTCTGTTGATAGAACGGCACTCGCACGGCCTGAAGCCCCCAGAAGCTCGGGGGGGGGGGAGAGTGTCCTACTGGCACTGAAGTCAAATCAGGGGGCTTCAGGGGGCTTCCCGGGGCAGCCAAGAAGACACAGAATTCTAAGTCCCCTCGTTCCCCCAACATGCCCCCCAAACAGGTCCTAAACTACACCAGCCCTGGAGCTGGAACAGTTTGTTGCCTCTCACGGATTGTCACAGAAGGCGAAAGCAAGGAACACCCCACCTACCACCTTGCAGTTGCTCCGCCACAGAATCTCCCCACCATCACAGACCCACCATCACAGACTCCCCACCATTCAGACCCACAACCAAGTTTTTGGTTGCACTTGGGGACAAACTTCTTAAAATTCTTCCATATATCTGAATAGTGTTAGTGCTGCCGTTGTGACACAGTATTAGGCCCCATCCCATCTGATGAAGACCAGTAGCCAAGAAGAAGACGCAAGATGACTGGGTGGAGATTCAAACTCAGGTGCCCCAAAGCCATATCCAACACTAACTCTATTTTCTAAGTCTGCCATCCTCAATGTGCTACACAGAAACAAGTAACTTAAATCCATTAGAATTTACTTCCAAGCAGCATGGAAGGAACTCAAAATTTTACAGGAAGCTTGGTTATGTTCACAGACACACACACACACACACACACACACACACACATTGTGCCCAAAAGCAACTGAGATTTCTGGTAGAAAGCCAACACTTCCCTTCCACCGATGTCATCCTAGCCTGGAATTATACAGCAGGAGCTGAACTGATCATCCATGTGGCTGTAAATCCAAATATTTAAACTTCAGCATTTACATCAGTCCAGTGAAACTGCAGTGAATTATATCTTCAAGGTTGATCATGTAAACAGTTCGTTTTGTCTATTTTAGAAATGTAACTCGGAAAAGGGTTATTAGTGCAGCACACCTGTGAAAACCCGGGGGGGGGGGGGAGCATGATTGCTAGTAACCATGGAATCTCTTTCTCTTAACAACCCTAAAATGAAAGTCACCAAAGGTAACAAATAATGTTTTCCTCCCTCTCACCATCTAGTTTTGGGGTCATTTGTTGCTGCTTGCAACATTCATCCTTTTTAAATCTGCTCCTCCTCCTTTCTGGAGTTCCAGCATCCACACATTATAAATTCAGAGAATTCTCTATGCAGCTGTGAAATAACAGCAAACTACCACCTATACGTGGCTTACTGGGTGAGTACCAGGCAAGTGGGTCACTGTGGCTTCCCAAGAGGGGAAGGGAGGTTCATGTACTCCTGCTTCTGGGTTTGCATCACACCAACCTGCCCTCCACCACATCCTCTCGGTAAGCAACACACGGCAATCTGTTCAAGTAAGCTTTACAAAACATAATCATGGGCTTGGAACCATTACAATATAGGAAAAACCTGAACATTACACCCTAACCATTCCATGCTGCCCCCATGACATGTTGCTTGCTTTTTGAAAAAACGACAGCAAGCAACAAAATTAGCTGCATTTTAAGAGCTCTGTCTAACTCACACACAGACTCAGACACACAAGATGGAGGCTTAAGTTATACCACCAGACCTTCTAAGCCAACGGTGGGGAACATCTAGCCCATGGGCCTAAATAGGCCCATCAGATCTCCCCATTTGTGCCTCGAGGCTATTTCAACCAAACCAGGCCCACCGGACCTCATACAGACCATAAAGGTGTGGCAGTCCTAAAAGGAAGTCTGCTGACTGGCAGAACCCACAAGTCACTGTGCATCTGGTTCTCAAGCTCCAACTATCAGCTGATGACCAGGGCTTGAGAAGCCTGCTGCATAGTTCTCCGCAAAACCCAATAATCATCTGGCGGTTGGCACTTTGCAGGCTTTGACTTTGCTTGCACAGTTCAATTTCGAACTATACAAGCAAAAATGGATGATCCCATCCACCTGTCTGAATTGGCCCATGGTGGGAGGGGGAGATAAGGATCCAGCAGACTGCCCCAGTCCAGTTCCCTACCCAATCTAGGACTTGCACTACTTTCCATCACTTTTCACTCTGAGGGATACAGATGTCTCTAATTATTATATCTTCACCTGTGCCCTCAGCTCCTTGCAAATGAACTTTCGGTGGCAGATTGGAATACATCCTAGTCGGCTAGAGCCCTTCTGCATCTCCTTGCCAACTGGTCTACTCAAGAGTTCACACACCAAGCAGCCACAAAGCAGCCTGGAGTACTTACTTTCCAACCTCAACGCAATTGTCATTGGCAGCACAACTCCATCTAGGAGATGGTTAAAGTCTGCTCAGGTATTGTACATCGTGGGGGAAGTGAAACACTTAGAATCACAGAATCATAGAAATGTAGAGTTGGAAGGGACCCTGAGGATCATCTAGTCCAACTTCCTGCAATGCAGAAATCTGCAGCTGTGCCATACAGGGATTGAACCTGCAACCTTGGCTAATCAGTAATTCCCCAGGGACAGTGCCAGGATAAACAGCTGGTGCTGTTTATAATAATTAACATAATAAACTAGTCAGGAAAGCAAGTCACCCCATCTTCTGCCACATAAGGCAAGCGTGGCTACACTGGGATCCTTCCCTGGTTATTGGTTTAGATGATATCTCTGTCTGCTACAGCCGCATCCTTGCTGCTGGCTGATTCACCTCCTCTCTCACACATGCCTCAAGTCACAGCACAGATACATGCTGGAAAGGCCAAGAAGAATATGCAAACTATTTAATGCAAGAATTAATCAACACAAGTCCCCCCCCCCTTTTGAATGCTCCTCCACAGACAAAACTCCACACAAGTTTGTTTAAAAACAAAAACACCCTAGCATAATTGGAAGAGAAGTTTTAGATCAGTCTTTTCCAAAGCCTTACATTGACCTCTAGCTCCCGGCCAACCAGGACACCAGGGGGGATAAAAATCAATGATTTTGTAAAAAAAATTTAAAAATCCATTTTATTTATTTAAATCGGATTTTTTAATTTAAATTGGACTTTTTAAAATAACATGCTTTTGGAGAAAAAAATCTTTCTAAGGATAGTTTTCTATTTATGTTACATTATAGTCCAAAGGCTATTCATCAGGAAATAAGAATTTGTTTTTAATTATGTAGCATGAGGCTTTATATGCAATGTTTAAAATTTTTGGTAAATGAATTCCATTAATCCATTCACAATGCCATGCTCTTCGAGAGGTTTGTGTAAGATTATTTGGGGCAGTTTTTCT
Source organism: Podarcis muralis (assembly GCF_964188315.1). Taxonomy (NCBI): domain Eukaryota; kingdom Metazoa; phylum Chordata; class Lepidosauria; order Squamata; family Lacertidae; genus Podarcis; species Podarcis muralis. The sequence goes on from NC_135666.1 coordinate 59,534,324, forward strand.
AAGAAGAAGATATTATCACAGATGCTTGTTTTTGCAGTTCTCCAAAGTGTGAATTTGTGTCTGCAAAGATAACATGCCTTTTCTTCACAGGAAAAATGTTACAAAATAAACATACAGAGTTGAGGAAAAACCTTAATCCCATTGTGCCTTTGCAAATTTCTATCAACCCCCTTACCTCTTAAATGCTAAGTTCCAAGAGGTTCAATGAATAGATGGTTTGGAGTGGAACAGATCTGCACAAGTAGCTAAGTGTGAAGCAGTAAAAATGAAAGTGCAACCTTGTGAGCAGAATACTCCACAAGTCTTTGGATCTTTGTGTAATAATTGTGCAAGTCAGTTGCATGTCTGTGCAATTCAGACTTGAGGCAAGTGCTGAAGGCTCTTCAGGGCTGGCAAACTCTTCCCAATCCCACTGGGTTCCAACCACTGCACTCACACTTAACTGTACAGAATAGGCACCTGAATGTAGACGCAAATCCATTGGGGTGGTGGAGGAAATAGTAACTGGGATCTGTAAGTCCTTGGCGAGACCGTGAAGTGCTTGCCAGTCAACTAATAAGAGTTCACAGGTTCCAGGCCCTTCTTCCCAATTGTAAATATTAAGATTACACCAGCAAGAATGAGTCTTTCTGTTAAAAAAAAATGATTTAAATCAAGTCTTACTGACTATTGATTTAAATCGTAATTTAAATCATGATTTAAATCGATATGATTTAAATCAAATCTACCCTGCGAGACACACACGTGAGGCCAGAGAAAACGCATGCTTCCCTTGGTTTTATTTTGCATCTCTCTAGAGAGGCCAGCTGCACACTGAGAACCATTGTACTTACAAGTTCTGCTTAGTCTGATAATTGACACATGGACCACAAACTTTTTTATTAAGAAAAGCAGTGCTTTGCATTCATCTAGCTAGCTCAGTGCTTGAGGCAATTTACATTTATTAACAATAAATTAGGAATCTACCATGCAAATTAAAACTGGACCAGAACATGGAATTTTCACTATGGGAGGGAGTGAAACCTTAAATCCAGCTTTCGCCCAGCCTGTCCAGAGGGCTGAAGCAGTTAGGTCTTGGGGAAACAGTTATAGAAGCAAATTAGGGCTTTGACTTTAGTGTCAAATGTTGGAACAATAAGGCAGGCTTCAAAGAAGGAAAATGCTATTGGTGAGTCGAAGTAGAGAAATGCCTGAAATCTGATGACCTCCAAAACCATTCACGTTTTCTCCCCCCCCCCACCTGCCATCCTTGTCTATGACAGTAAAGAAACACAGTTTAAATGTTGTTATTTTATATGAGATAAAAAGAAATGCAAAGGGAGAACGAATTCTCCATGCACACACAAAGCATCTACATAATGTGAGAATATTGAGGGTTATCTCTGAGGCACCTGAAAGACAAAGGTGGCACCACGAGCTTTGCCAAATGGGTTCACAGGATCACATCAACTGTACTGTACGCATCCGCAGTGGTTAAAAACCACTCTAAAACTGATTTAACTTTCACACCTTTCTCCAAAGAACCATGGAAACAGTAGCATTTTGAGGCTTTATTTATTTTATTTTTGTTTTACAATTCTGTTTATTTTATAGAGCAATTTCTAGGCTTCTTTGGCTGGGATAATGAACTGCTCTACAAACCGCTGCCACAAAATGTAGGCACACCCTCTAATTCCTATCTCACCATTTCCACATTCAAAGATGCCACCAACAGCTATGCTGCAGCACATTCACAACACATATTTTCTGACAATGGGCAGTTATAGACAAAAGTTTGCCATCAAATCACCCAGCTCTTTAACTGGGAATGCTCAGCTGCACGTAGCTTGAGGATCAAGAAATCCAAAAGTTTAGTTTATAAAACAGCTCACCTAACTTCCCCTTAAAAGGAAACTTCAATTTTCAAAGTTTGTCCAGTCTAATGTCACCTGTTTCATTGCATGAGACAGTTCGAATGAGTTGTGTACACTGCTGTTACGCAGTGTGAAGTCTACCGTTGGAAACTCTCACCCACTTTCTTTTATGAGTTCTTTCAACTTGCCTAAGAGAGTAGCCGTCATCAGGCTGGTGCTCACAAGAGGCTTTGGGCTACAACTCCATTTGCTAGGCAATAACAATTTCAGAATATAGGTGAGAGTTTGAACATTTCGAAAAACCACCATATGAACAGAAGTCTGCACATACAAAGCTTGAGTCCCATTGAGTTGGTTTTATATTTGTGTGTTTGTAATCATAAATCATACAGTCGTAGACTGTACAGTCCTGCAAAACATGAATCACATGACTGGTCTCACTACATCTCCCAACTATGAATCACTCATTTATTTTAGTAAGAAAATTTTTCCATAAGGCTCCAGATTTTGTCAATTTCAAAAAAAATCCCCAGTTCCACATATACCTTAAATTTTAAGGCAACAACCTTTTAACTAAGTTGCCATTTCAGAGGTTACATATTCTCACGGATGAAATAAGATGACAATGCCTTGAAATACACGAATCTGCTTCCCTGAATTTTTAGTCTTGATATTTAGACACATGGGATACCATGTATACTGGAGTTTATTCAGTCACTCAACAAAAATAACTCCATTTCAGGCACCCAGGATCTCTGCCAATGAGCAAAAAAAGGCATCGGTATTATCAATGAACTTTTGGACAGTTTGCTCATTTAAAACCTATTAAATTTTCGTTCCATTAAAATTGTTTGGGTAGTTAAAACATAGAATCATAGAGTTTGGAAGGATCCCCTGAGGCTCATCTAGTCCAACCCCCTGCAATGCGGGAATCTCAAGATGCCGTCACCCATCCAATTTGAAACCATACCAGACCCTGCTTAGCTTTGCAAATGTGCTAGCAGTTTTGTTGCTGCACCGCCAGTACTTTAAAACACATTAAGGCTACTTTTAGCTAGGTTTTAGATTTTAACGTCAGTTTATAATATCTCACACAGTATACTTGGTTTTCACTACCACAATATTACTTACTAGGGGCCTACATGACCCACCTCAGCTTCACAGGAATAGCTGTGGTTTGAACCACACTGCAGACACACAGGCAAAGGATAAGAGCATTTTGTCCACTGCCTTAGCAATGCTTTAGTGTCATCCCCCCCCCCTTTTTGCTTTGTTTTATTTGCATTTGTATAGAACCACTCAGTTTCTAACCAGGTTTCTTGGCCCTGCTGCATATTTTGTAGCCCCTTAAAATAACTGGCAGGCCCAGGCTGTGCCTCCTCCAAGCCCCTCTCCTTCATGCAGAGCTTCCGTGCTGCCTTGTTAACCCAGGTAAATGGCGGGGAGGTGTTCTCTGACCACCCCAGAGCTCCGTGGGGGGTGGAGGGAGAGGCGGCGAAGCACAGCTTGGGATCCTTGTGCTCCAATCATACTCCCAAAAAGAATTTCAAATTCCATGCTCCATTTCATTATGAAAAGGTGTGATGAAGCTACTTGATTTGCTAAATACATTCTGATCATCACGTCTAGATTTCAAAGAATTCAAAATGTTTAAATGAATGCAAAACTTTAAAGCTCTTTAATACACAAACCCTCCAGTCACTGGGAGACCTGTTCAAAGTCCTCTCTTGGATTATTACCTGCCAGGGAAGCTGTCGTCTCTCTCCAAAAAAACAAAAAACAAAAAAAGGGGTGCAGAAAAGTCTTGACATTCCCCAGATACAACTGAGTGTGAACACACCTAAGGAGCAACTCATAAAGTATTCTGCCCTGAAAGTAAAAAATGTTTATCCTAAAGCAAGAATGTCAGAAACTGCTCAATGAAGGAACACGATAGATCTTACCTTATCCATAGCTACTCTTACCCTGAACCCAAGTAAACAGCAGAGGGAACTTATCCTCCCAACACTCCACCGTTAAAAAGACAGGCACTTTAATATATTTCAGCATCTCAGTTCTCACACCAATGAACAATGCCCTAACCCTGATCCAGATTGCTAGAAGGATCTGAAAAACCTGTTGTATTATTGTCCAGAAACTCATCCTGCACCTATTTAAACGCAAACAGGGAATCTATTCTTTTCAGTAATGGCATACTGGACAACTATTCTATAATGCTGTGTTGTCAAGACCAACTTCTCCAAATCCAGCATGTGAAATGGCAGACTTTCCTCTGCATGGTGTTTTAGTGCTGATTTGCATGTATTTGCATGCAAGTGCAGTACCAACAAGAAGCATCTACTATCCCAAAGCTCAGTGTTCACTTCCAGAGACCCAAGTCAAGGGGCAGAATGTGAAGAATGGCAAATATTTAGCAACTCACACTAACCAAAAAATGACAAGGCATCCAAAAGCCTTCCTAAAAGACAAAATAGGGTAAAAACAGAGACAATGATGATACCAGAAAAGCAGGAATGATTGGAACACTTATGTATCAGGATAATAGATATCTGAACAATCCTCCTCTTAAATCACAGTAGCAGTAAGTCTATCTGTTTTTCAAGGCTGCTGAAGTAACAATTATTTACATAACAATTAAGGAACCAAAAGCAAAGGTATTACCCCCCCCCCTCATAACACATAATCTATCAGATTTTGCAGAATGGTGGTGGGGAGGAAGAGGACATTGCTTCTCTTTACATTTGAAATTTCGAATCAGTACCTCCCTGGTACTTCTTTCCTTCTTTCAATGCCACACGTGAATCTTTCAGAGTTAACCTTGCTTTTATTATTTTTTTTAGATTTTTAAACAAAATTATCAACACAAGCACATATAAAATACAATAAAAATTATTTGTGTAATAAATGAGAATAAAAGCAAAAAAATAAAACCAAAGATACAGAGGGGAAGAAAAAACAGAGAACAGCTGGGGGGGGGGGATTCTGTATTCAATTGTTGCATATGATAAGAAAAAGTTGAGAGTTTATTGAGAACTGAATCCGAACCGTTATTTCAAAGACTGGGGCGCTAGGGTTTTAAGTTACTGTCCCTTGCCTACATATGCATGAGAATGATGGCAGCCAGGAGAAAAACGCACAACCCTGAACTTTCATAGGTAAAACAGAGGGATAAACATTCCTCTGTGAAAGCAAACAGTCATGGTCTTTTCCCATTCAACCGTGCCTGATTCTTTTGCGATTTTCCCGCAGGCTTGAGCCCATTCAGCAAATTAATCTGAGCCCCACTTTCAAGCTAATCCCTCTCAGGCCAGCAACCTGCCTGCAGGTGCACCTCTGCTTCTCAAAGCGCCAACATGCAAGCATGATGATACAGGCAAGTTGTCAGACCACGACCTCTGAAAAAAGGAAAATGGGTGACTCATTTGAATGGATACAAAAATAATAAATAATGCAAAAAATACTACTTGTTACATCTGCGTATTACTATTCAGCTAAGGCATTTCATTCTGCACGCATCTATAAGTTGTACTTTCAGGGATCCACAAATTTTGGCTTAAGGTGGCCATCGTTGACTCTGACCCTCTCCTATGGAGAATGTGCGTGGTATCACTGAGCTTCAGCGCTTCTCCAAGTGCAGCAATGGGGCAAGCTACTGCCCTCCTCCCTAGCTCCAAGCTACATGAAAGGGGTGGTGTGGCAAGCTACTGGGACCTATACACCCGAACACATGCCCTCTTGATCCCTGTCCCATGTGGCTTATTGCATCAGGTGGGGGGGGGGGTTGAGTGACTGGGCCCAGAGAAAGTGTTAGACTTCCTTGCATGAGGAGGTGGTGAGATCACTCCTAAAGAAAGCAGTCCTGGACTGCTGGGACAGGAGTAACTACTAACTACTTGCAAATTGGGGGGAATATGGTAGCCAGATGTGGTGGGGCAGCTGCAAGCATTCTTAGACGACTCTGGTTATTTAAATCCATTCCAACTGGGGTTCAGTCCTGCCCATGGAACTGAGTCACCCCTGGTTGACCAGATGGGTGCTCTTTACATCGAGAAGGATCGTGGCAGTGCGTTCTTGCTCTCTCTACACCTTTCAATACCACTGACCACGGTATCCTCCAGGACAAATAGAATGGGAATTGGCACTCTGCTACAGTGGTTCCGGTCCTCCCTATGAGACCGAGTCCAGAGAGTAACATTGGGAGAGTGCTTTTCAATCCCCTGGCAGTTAGGCTACGCAGTGCTGTGGAGCACTGTTTCATCCCTAATGCTATTTAACATCTATTTGAAGCCATGGGGAGCAGACACTAGGAGTCTGGGGACAAAGTGCCACCAGTACACTGATGACACTTAACTCTGTTTCTCCATAACATCTAAACCAGGAAAGGCCAGTGTCTGGATGAAGAGTTGGGATAGATAAGTGAAAATAAGCTGAGCTTGAATCCTGTCAAGACAGAGACCCTGTGGATCAGTGGTTCCCATGGCCTTTAAACTGGCCCAATGCCTGCTCTAGACTACTGGTATATAGCTTGGGATGGGTTTACTTGCAGGATCACTTTACCCCATGTGTGCCCACTCAACCACTTCAATCTGCAAAACTGGCACTGTTTGAGGTGCCACATACTACTGAGGCCACAGATGTAAGAAAATGATCTTAAGTGTGGCAGCCCCTACACATTGGAACTCCCTGCCTGTCGGCTCTTTTTGGCACCCACGGAAAAGGTTTCTGCTTAGGGCAAGCCTATCCAGACACATGGATGCTAATATATTAAAATCTTAGTTACTGCTGATTTTAATGAATGCTGAATGTTTTTAATTTCCATCTGTTTTAGTTATTTTAATATTTTTGTAAACCGCTTAGAGCTTTTACTACTAGCAAGTGGTATATAAATTTTGTTAAATGAAAAACAATGCACGTGGGTAATTAAAGCATGAATTGTGTGTGTTCAGAAATGCAGAAGAAAGCTGCCAAGGAGCCATGCCTACTCTTCCTCCTTTTGCACTTTCAGAAACAAGTCTTGGCTTTCTGTCTTGGCAAAATGCTGTGACCACACCAGGAATGGGGGATTGTTACCATTGAGTGTTCCTTATGTATGCAACCCCAGAAGCACAAAATGTGATTTTATTTTCAGAACTTCTTTGTACTGTGTACAGAGTCATTTTCAGGCAAAAAGAGAGAGAAAACTCCATGTTATGTAAGTTCAAATGGCTAGTGAGTGCTCATCCATGGTGCACAAACAGGGGGGCAAGTATCTTTTTTCTTATGACACCTCAACAGTTCTTGTGAGAAATGAGCCATGTGGACTATACATTCTCCGTCAGCTGCCTGGACCAGTAAGAATGGTCTCGGCCTGAAGCATTCAGAAGTTGGCAAATTTCAGGAGTGCAGAAAAATGCAAGCCACCTGGGCAGCCCCTAAGCTTGGGTGAAATCCATCCCCTTTACTGATCTTCACTGACCCTACAAGGTTTCCAAAGTAAGAAGGGCATTAAAAAATTCTTTTGAAGCACACTTTTCTGCATCTGTTGGTTTATTGTCTTTGCCCTTTTAACCGATCGCCTTCTTTCAAATTCCGATCTCCGTTTCCATTTGGTTCCTTTGGAATTGTATTTCATTCATTAACAAGTGGTTTGCATCCACTGAGAAGAGCTGTCTGAAGCAACAGTGCTGCCGCATTCATCATCATTACATCAGCAGTAGGGAAAGTTTATGCTGATTGCTATCAGCATCTAGAGTGCCCTGATCAGTGTGCAAGCAAAGACAGGATGTTTAATTTTTTCAGAAATGACTCTGGGTATTTGGGGTGTTCATATGCACCACTTTGATCTATGCTAGTGGAGGCAATCTTCAGGGATCTGTCTCAACAGAGCAAAACCATGTAAAAGTGAAAAGACACAAGGGGTAGCATGTAGAACAATCAGAAAATTACAGCTTCTTTCAAGCATAAAGCGGCCTTTATCAGTTGTATCAAAATTTGCTACTCCATTCCTTGGGAATATTTAAGAATAAAGAAAGCTCCGCCGTTATCAGATCCATTCAGAACGCACACAAGACAATTTAAAACAAGTGCTATTTTATTTAGATTCATACAAGCTTGCGCTGGGCATGTTTAAAACCCAAAGCCCTCAAAAACATTTAACAATAATTTCTGCAGATCCAAAGTGACATTTTCTGAGAAGCAGAGGATGGTCCATAAACTATGGCACAAGTTTAAAGACACTGAAAGTCCTCTGCTATGTGCCGGTCACAACTTATCACTCCAGGACAAAGCTTCCCATGCCTGCAAATAAAAATGTGTCACAGACACCACAAAGATTTTTAACTCCATTTATTAGGTGAAAACAGCAAGCTTTATCAACAAATACATTCCACTTAAAGAGAGAAACTTTCCTTAGCAATTTGGGTTTTTTCAAAATGTCGCACTATCCCCATGAGGCCAGTATGTGTGTGCTGCAATGCATACAACTAAAGAAGGGTGCTGAATGGAGGAGGGAGAAGCAGATCAAGCAGATCAAGAAGGAAACAGGGCACAGAGAGAACAGAGATGGAAGATTGTCTGTTTTATCCCAAGAGAAAGCTAAACTGGATATGAAAAGGAAAAAGTGACTGGCACAATGGCCTGGCCTGCATGACATGCTACATCAAAGCACGGCTTGTGGTGCAAAGATGCATGCTTCAGGAGAGATTGCAGCTACTTTGCTGCTCCCAGTCATTCTGCTGAGCCAAGACTTCCAAACCTGAGCTCATGGTTTAACGCTCTCGAGAATAACCACGAGCTGCAACCAAAGTATGCCCTAAGGTTTACAGCTCATGGTTTTTCTGGGAGAGCTAAACCATGAGCCCAAGGTCAGGCAACTTGCCAAGCCAAACTATGGCTTAGCTCAGCACAGCAGTGGAACAAACGGAAAGGAGCAAAACAGCCATGTGCTCACAAATTTGCACAAAGACATTGTTGGGATTAGCATGATGTGCAAACCAAACCAATGAACAGCTCCTTACCCTGGAGGAAGCAGCAGGTGAAGCTGCTGTATGCCAAGTCAAGCTGTGCTCCACCTAGTCCTATATGCAGTGCCTCGCCAAGGTTTCATGCAGATTCCAGTCTTGCAGCCTGAGATCCTTTAACTGGAGATGCTATGGATTGAACCTAGAAGCTTCTAAAGAGAGCCAGGCTTGAGGAAGATCAAGGAGACCAGGGTTCAAATCACAGCCCACTAATTATTCTCATTGGGTGACCCTGGGCCAGTCACTACTTCTCAGCCAAATCTACTAGAACGAGTTCTTGTGAAGATAAAAGGGGGCAAGGAACCGCATATGCCACCCTGAGCTCCTCAGGGTAAGAAGGGCTGCAGATGCAGCGAATGAATGAATGGAGCATGTTCTACCGCTGAACTTTAAGTCCTCCCCCCCAAGCACACTGAAGAGGAACATTGCATTTCAGCTAAAAACTCCCATCCTTCATAATACAGGTACCCCAACTCTGCTGCACAACAATTCTTTTGAGTGAAAACTAGGGATAATGCATTTTTCCTCACTGGAATAACAACTCTATTCTTGACTTCAGACAAGAAATATTTTCCACAAACTTCCATTTCCAATACAGCATTCTTCAAATACATTTCTGCATAGGAAGCACCTCAAGAATCAGGGCTAACGTGCTGCCTTCTAAATACACATTGTATTCTAAAGCACAGGCAGGCAGAAGATAGAGCTGTATCTACTGCTAGATCTCTGGGTGATTTGCAAGTATTTTTTTACTTCAAATTGTTTAACAATAGCAACAACAAAATGACTCCCCTCCTGCTGAAATGAAGAAAGAGAAGGGTAACCAGGAATGGATTTATGAGTGGAAGAATCGTGAGTTCTGTTCACTTCTGCAACTCAGAATAAATTTGGGTCTCATAATTCCTTATTTTGATGTGTAAGTCCTTTGCACCAGGCTCTAACTGGTGGACCTCAGATTCTTGTAAGAAACAAATTAGATGTGCAAGCTGGTAGACGGCCCACTGTTGATTTAAGGCATGAAAATGCAAAGGCCCTGTGCTCAGCTGCAACAAGCTGTAGGTCCCTGTTGACCTGACCTCATCTCCATGTAATGTGTGAAGTGGCCCTCAAAGCCTTTTAAAAAGAAAAAAGGTTCAAATCCCTGTTCAGACATGAATTAACTGGGTACCCCTGTTAAATCATCACCTTCCAGGTTCTATCAGTGTTATGGGAATAACAATGACTTACCTCACATGGTAACTGGGAGTGACATTAGGATTACAGAGTGCTATGCGCTACTCCTTCCAGCTGCAATTAATTGCTAGATGAAAGCATTTTAGAGCCCTGTATATCTCTCTGAACCAGACAACAAACAGATGAAGATTCACACAAACACACAGAAATTCTCCCTAATTTGTATCCTATCCCATAAATCTGAACTACCACAGATGGGATTGCCCCTGATATTAATAATCTAGATTTTCTTACAATGAAAGTACATACCCAGTGCTTCTCATTCTATTTCTTTTGTGGAATAGAGTATTTTAACTTGGCTGTTAATTGTTCATTCTAAAAATTGGGTATAATTTGCTGGAATTCTTTTAGTATAATTCATCTCTTCAGAAGATGGAGAAGTGAGACATTCCTCAGTTAGTCATTACAGAAAAGTTTTAGAAGACTTCATTAGATGGAATCACGTCTGGATTCCAGGAAACTTCTATGGACCAAATTCCAGCCTGTGTCATCTCACAAGTTTTTATTAAACAGTATCCCACAGACATCAAAATAGTGGTATAAATGATTTTTAAAAAGCAGGAAAAGATGTGGTAAAGGCTACAAAAGCTGAAGCATTTGGGAATTTAACAAGGAAATAGAAAGCTGACAATAAAGAATGCAATAGTTCTTCACACAGATTTCACTACACCAACATGCAGAGATGGCCAAATTCATTAACATAGACCTACCAATGGCCATTAGTAGGGACTTCCACATGCAGAGGCAGAGTAACTTTTAACAGGTGCTGGGAAACAAAACAAGGAAAGACCATCCTCCTCCTCACACTTTTATTGGTGCTGAAAGGGCCACTTCAAAAAAGACGGTGCCACCAGCTGATCGGCCCTGTCGGCAATCCCCATTTGCCAGGGAGGAATCGCGAATGCCCTTTCAGCTCCTGGTTTGTCCTTTGCAGCCACGTTTTCACCTGCTGCACACCTGGAACTATTTGTGACTAGCGCTGGGCCAGAGGCTCCTACAGAAGAGAGCTGGACAGGCAGTGTAAGACAAAGGTTGCCAACACGGCACCCGTGGGCGCCCCTACGCCCCACATACAACGCCAAAAGCATCACCCTCTCCCTCTGAAATCAGACTTGAAAGCTTTCTATTGCAGCTTAACTTAATGTGGCTTACAGGTAAAATAGGAACAGTTAAAAGCACAGAGGGAGGAAACAATCAATAAAAAACAATTAAACATTAACAGAATTAAAGCTATACAAGCGTTTCCCCCCCACACACACACACACACTTAAGTGTGATCGACTTGCGCGCAACTGCATATATGTGTGGCACCAGGAAATAAATAAATAAATTCAATTCCAACCTGGAAATGGCAGGAAAGAGCTGGAAAGTCCTTGTGACTCACGAGGAGACATACACACACCCCAGAGTTTCAATTCTAGTTATGGATACGTTCGGATAAGGTATTTTTGGTCTGGAGAGAGGGCGGCCGAGAGGATGTTTAAAGGTGCTTATAGGGCACTCCCCATTTACGCGATTTCACTTACATGCATGAGGGCCAGGAACATAACCCTCACATAAGTGGGGGAGGTGCCTGTGTATAAATATAAAAGCTCTATTAAAAGCATACAGATAATCACAGTAAAACAGCACAGCACCTGCTCTCTCATGAAAAGCAGTCAGGTGCCAAAGCCAGTTGGAACCAGAAAGTCTTCCGTGGAAAGACAAGGAGGAGGGAGCCAGTCTGGCTTCTCCAGGGAGGGAGTTCCAGAGTCTGGGAGCAGCCAGCACAAAGGCTTGGGTGCAGTGAGTGTGTGAGTGTGAGTGTGTGGGTGTGAGGTGTCCACAACAGCTTATCCCATTTGCAAATGTGCTCAAAGGCCGCAAAAAGATTGACCACCCCAGTATAAAAGTACAGTGGTACCTCAGGTTACAAACACCTCGGGTTACAAACTCCGCTAACGAGTAGTACCTCAGGTTAAGAACTTTACCTCAGGATGAGAACATAAACCATGTGCCGGCCGCACAGCGACAGCGCAAGGCCCCATTAGCTAAAGTGGTACCTCAGGTTAAGTACGGACCTCTGGAACGAATTAAGTATGTAACCAGAGGCACCACTGTATAAATAATAAACAAACTGGCCAAGCGGACCGAATTAAAATGATCTAATGCTCCAATTCCATTTTGCAAATAAGCCCCTAAAAGTTTGTCATACATTTTTTTACTAGCCTGCCTACTCATACATAGCTATGTAAGTTTAAGATAGTGAGTGACCTTCCCTGCTTAGTTGTCTGGTGGCAGATAGTACCGTAGGCAAGCTTTCAAGTGGCTGTTTATGAGCCTAGCGTAGCTCCTAACAGATGAAACTCAGCTCAGAGCAGCATCTGCTTCTAGGAAAGTCTCTTCATCTGGTTTTATAGTCTACTCGGTGCTTCTGCATTTGCTCATAGCTCACATACACTCTACTTCCACAGCGCCAGAATAAAAAGAGACAGAGCCAAATACTTAATAGGAACTTTAATTTATTATTTCAAGAGCTGAAACTCAGCACTAAAATAAAAAAGTACTCTATTGCAGATTCTCATTTGAGACTCAGTTCCGCAATTCCTGCTGCAAGTAGAAATTCAACAACTGTTTAAGAACTCAGCATCCTGATATATTGTGTACATGCCACTGAAATCACGAGCAACTTGCCAACCTGCAAAATGCAAGCTTGTAAGGTTGTGTGATCTGCATTCTCCTGCAAGTACAGGGGAAGGCAATGAGAATCTCACAGAATTACATAGAACTGCAAAACGAAACCAGCCTAGTGGTAGTGGACTCTCCTTCACTGGAGGCTTTTAAGCAGAGGGTGGATGGGGATCCCTACACTGTGATGGACTATGTAGGACCACTGGAACCCCTCTACAATTCTTGAATTAGATAGCCTTTGGATTCCTTTTGAATTACTTCTTCCAATTGTGTATCTCCTTCAAGTAAAACAGAGCAACAAACAATGTCCCATAAATTCATAAATCTTGTATCTAATCAAAGTTGGGGGGAGAAGGCAGAGTGGGGAGGGAAGACACTCACCTGTCTGATCTCGTAAATTGTATTTGGCACTGATAGCACAGTGTACCTGACAACGACAGAAAACTGTTTTTGCACCTTCTAAATCATTGCAAGTTTACTGAAAAATCCAGAGAAACTAGTCCAAAGCTCTGCTGTTTTGCTATACTGGGGTATATTCACGAATTCCATTAGGAGAGAGGAAGGGGAGAGGAGAGAGAATTTGCCATAAGCATTTATGTAGGGAGGAAAAGATGCACCCTATATTTCGGGAGGAAAAAGCGTGGATGAAGTACATTTTTTATTCCAGGTCACCGTTCACATTCCCCTGTGTAACATAAGCACATGCAGAAACCCTTTGAAGACGCATGCCTTTTATTCTATGGGTCACTCAGAAGCATGAGAATATGCCCCAGAAGAGGACAATCAGCATATCTTGCTGTGATCATAGCAAGTCTGAAGACTTCTTCAACTGATATTGTTATAAGCAATGGGAATGCTTGCGGTGAGGTTCTTTTGGTGAAAAGAGGTGACAGTGATAGAGGTCCTTTGGGGCTCTCCTGCCCCACAACAATAAATAAAACACAATACCAGCAGTGTTGGGGGGGTTTCTCCCTTTTTTGCTTTGTCCCTTGCTTTCACCTGTTCAAACAACAACAACAACACTACAGCTGTAGGTTGGCACAGATACTCCCTTTTCCTATGCTGCCAACTGCTGAATCCCAATGGCACAAGGACTTTATCGTGGCTTGTTTTCCATTCTCAATGATGTATTGTTTTATGGCATCAATCCCAATTTCAATGAAATTTAAATCTATCAGCGTCGTGCAATGGAGCTGAATGAAGAAGATAGCCACAAAAAGCAGTCTCTGGTATTCAGCGGCAATTTTAATACTATATGCATGAGCACTTATCGTTTCAATTGGGGTCATTTAAATAACAGGCCCCAGCACCCCACCTTTTACCAATCGAGATGTTACGCAAAGGCTTCTCGGAAGATCTTGTCAAGAGTCGTGGGGTTCAACTCCAGGAATTCTGTCTTTCACATTCTAAGCAAAGCCAGATGTTTCACCTTTCCAGTAAAAGGAATGACAAGCTTCATGCCCCAAGAAGAATTCCAATTGTAAATATGCACACTTTATAAAGCCCTTCCTTCCAACTTTTAAACTTCATTTCAGGCTTTGCACTTGTGTCTTGTTGTAAAACAGGTATCAGAACATTTTACCTTCCCCCCCCCTCTTCCTGCAACGCCAGGGGAGAAGGGACTAGAAAGCAGCTCTGTTTTGCTGCAACAGAAGGTACTTTTGAATCCGTTCCCCAAGAATCACAAAATTCCATCTTCGCCTTCCAAGAATGCACATTTGTGAAAAACCTTACACATTTGAAAAGGTCAAGCCACACCATCCTACATGGCCAAGTTAATTACTGATTAAGTTAGGAAGGGTGCCTAGGAGTGCAGAATAAACCCAAGCGATTTACATCACAGAAATGGCACGTACTTGCAAGCAAGTGTATGGAAGGTCTTAAGAAGACTTATTACTGCACCAAGTTCAACTTACTTTTGAGTAAGCATGTAGAAGCATGTAGGCTAAAAACAATTACTGTATTTTAATACTGAGACTAATTCTTAAAACAATGCTCACAATGGAATATAGTATTGAGCAATTATGAAACTCTTGAAAGAACACAGAAAGCCTCAGTTTAGCAATCTACTTGCAGTCTGAAAATAGTGTAATGGTTACGTATTGTTCATACCATAACAACGACGTCCTTAAGATAAATCCTCACCCTTCCCAGATCTACACACACCTCCAAGTCTCTGCAGAAAGCGAGACTCTGAAAGCAAGCAGGGGCTTAGAGAGGGAGCTGAGGGAGGAGGAGGCAGGGAGGGGACTTACCTCAAAACCTAGCCAAGTGGAAATCAGTGCAGTAATTCTGCAAGTCGGCAGAGTGCACTTTGAGAGCTAGAGTAGTGTGAAGAAGTACTGCTGGGCCGCATTGCCTGAAGGCATTGCTAATACACTGATGACTAATGACTGGGCCAGGAAGACAATGAATTTGGGGGTTGAAAACTAAGAGAAACCAGGCAATACCTTGACAAATGGGCTTTCACAATTTCATTCACTGAATAACCTTTAAGCACAAAATTGGCTCAACTTCCCTTGGGAATAACTTGACACATGTTGTTGAACAATGATATAGGTATTTTCCTTCTTTTAACAAGCCACTCTTACGCTAAATACATAAACATGGTTACAACAGGGAATGAAACTTGGGAGTTAACTGTTCATCAGCTATGGGGAAACAAAAGATTTAGGATGAAAGGAACAAACAAAATTGTTCTTTCCCGATGTAGGAATAGGAAAAATATCCTTGGATTCAAACTATGTGAATTATTACAATTTGGGGGGTGGGGGGGCATTGCCTGCAAGTCTTTTTGGCAAGGGGGAGAAGATGTACAAATTTCTCAGGACCCATCAAACAACCAGTAAGGAACAAAGATATTGAGATTTTGCCTAACCGCTGAAATTCCAACAGAAGTCTAATTTTTCGACAGACCAATCACCATTAACAAATAAATCAAGTTCCATGTAAAACTTTACAACGTTGTGCCCTCCCCCGACACGCCGGAGGACAGCAGCAGCATCTCCCTTTAGAAAGAATGCCTTTTTTTGTTGCTGCTCCTTCAATGTAAATAGCCTTCCAATTTAAAAATAACAATTTGGGCTATTTTTACAGACAGAATAAAATATCTGAAGTGTCTCTAAATTAACAAGAGCCACTTACTTAGCCCAGACAGCATTGCCTTTAGCAGCTCCTAAAAACTTCAGAAAAATGAGATCTTAAAACAGGAAGCTTAGTAAGCTCATAAAACTGTTGTTGGAGCCAGGAACACATAGCATATTTAATCTGCAAACTGTGAGAGAGTCTACAATGATTTCAGCAAGATCTGAGGCATGCCCTCAAGGTTTGCTGGGATCTGGGATTAGGGAGTTGATAAGAACCTCAACTGCCCATGGACATGTTTTTCTTCTGCAGTTAAACACAAATGCAGAGAGACGTTTGACTGCTGCTTGGCGTTACTGCTCAAGTTATATAAAAGCTTTGCAGCTCCTTTTGCTGTCAATATATCAAAGTTGAAAAAAAAATCATCAAAGTGTGAAATTTCATTTAAAGTCTTTGCCAGTCTACAGCTCTATTTCACAGACCTATCAAATAAAAGTAAAGATGGGAAAATACACAGAGAAAACTTGAAAAAAAGTTTTACAGCGTGCCCCCAATTTTTATTTTTATTTTGTTTATTCCATCTCCCTTTATTTTATTTTTTTAAGCTGGAACAAATCAATTCCAATGTAGACAAGCGACAGAACAGGGAGAGCAAAGGAAGGTTGAAGGTGTATGTTTTGGAAATACTGATTAAAAGGCTCTTTGAAAGAATTATTAGAGCTGAGCCTTTTGTAAAACAAGAACAAAAGGTTTATTGAGTGAATTTAGCATCTCACTTCCTTACTGCAAACTGATCAAATGAAATATGTCTTGACTTGAATAAAATCAAATAAACTGAAGAATATGAGGGCCAGTCTTAGGAATGCCTTCTTCAAAGTATTTCTTTAGTTTAGGGGATTTACCACAATTGCATATATAGTAGAAAACTCTGACTTTTGAGATAATCTGCTATAGTCTAAAAGCATTAACATTCCATTACTAAGGTCTTCCTGAGGATTTCATGACTCATTGATTCACTCTTGCTCCTAGTCTGCTTCTTCTTAGTACATTACTGTCTCCTCACGCTGGAGTGCAGGCAACAATGGCCATTAAACCGTTTCCTTTCATAACTCTCTGGCCTCCCCCTTCCCACTTTAATAAGCATCAGATGCTTTACTCTGAAGGGAAATTGTAGGAAAGTTTTCTAAAATGCCTTTAAACATCAAATAAACACCTTTGCAAAGCGTAAAACAGGACAGTGATGCATGCTAGTAATTACAAATGATTGCAAGTAAGAAAGAGATGGCTTTAGTACTCTTAAAAGTCCTATAAAAGGTAATTAATAATTACAGCAAAGAAAGTCACCCTTACTCCATTGAAATCAATGAAAACTAGTTACTGCCTTCTATAGTACAAAGCTGGACCTCTCCCCACATGAATTTTAAACTTTTAAACTTTAAATGCAAGTGCTCTGGTTGTTGTGTTTGCAGCAGAACTAGTGTTCAACATTTTGCATATAGAAAATGTTGTCTCTGTCCAAATATATCTCACCCAAATGAAATATACCATATGAAAATAATGCAAGATGCCTGGAACGTAACTACAAACCACTTATATTTCAAAAGACTTTGCCTTTTCTACAAACTTCTGTTTGGTGTTGGGTACAAGTTTTGCATTTTTAGTCAAGACATTATATGCAATGTCTGTTTTGGTTCAGTATTTCTTATGCAGATAAAAGCTTTAGCAAACAAAGTTTCACTGACGAACATGAGCAGTGATGCCACGTAAAATTATGAACACATGCACACATACACCCTTGAAATACAGCTACTGTACTGACTCTCTAGCTTTGATTTTTTCCTTTGAAGAATTACATTACATCATTGTTCCATCTTTCCTGATTTCCAGCACCCTGATCCTAAACATAATTGCTTCAAAGTATATTCTATCTAACTGATTTCATTGGAATTTATTTCCTAGTAAGGGTGTCTTACAAACACAGTGTAAGAAATCAAGTGAACTGCATTCTTCTACACAGACTTGCTTCATCTATAGTCCCATTGATCTCAGTAGGACCTGCTTCTGAGCAAACATGCAGAGAATTGGAGCTGTTTTGTTCTAGCAAAAGCTAACCAACTGCCTCTTACAGCCAATTTGATGTAATTTAATGTTTGTTTTAATAAGGCTGAAAAATAACCATCTACAAGTCATCCACCAGTAAGTTGCAAGCAATATCTCGTAAATAAATTCTTGAAATACTTTATACAGTTTACACTGCTGAAGTCATTCATGGTTAGGTTTTTTTTAACAGATAACCTCAACTCAGCTACAATAAGGTGCTCAGAAGTATTTCAAATTTTCATAATTCTTTACATTTTAAACACTGCATCCTTCTTTCAAAATAATCTTTGAGATATGCAATTAATAAACTGTCAGATCCCAATTAATTTTTAATAAAGAGCCTAAAGGAAACAATTATAGGCATCGATCACTAACACACCATTCCAAATTGAGAATGCAACTGCACAGTTAAAGGCTACTTATGAGTAATTTTAGGGTATAATCTAGGCAGAGAAGACAACCCCTTCTTTCCTTCCTCATCTACTCCTCTCAAACACAAGCTTGGTTTCTCGGTGTTCACTTGCACCCAAGTATTTGTGTTGCCATTTTGGAATCATACGGACACAGAGAAAGGCACAGAATGCCCTGATATAATTAAAAGAACCACAAATTCAAAAGAGCTGGGAACAGATGAGTTTTTTTCTGTGACCCATACAAATAAAACCAAAATTGCAGGTTCAAACATCAAAATGGAAAAGGCCTGATTTTTTATTTTTTAAAAAAAGTTTAATGCCTTCCAAAAAGAAGCAAGTTAACAACGTCTGCTGCCCAGCTAGCTAATGCGGACTTCTCTTAGGCCCCTTGCATGCTAACTTGCCACCTATAACTTGGCCTTAAAAAGGCTCTGCTAGGCTGGGATGGAAATGGCCCATCATTTCAAACTGAACTGGCAGCTGGAAAATGTGGAACAGCTGGCAGAGAACAGCAAGAAAATGTTTTACATAAATATCTCTACATATAAACTGGCAAAAGGCCACAAACACCAGACCCCAAGGATGGAATCAACATGATACACCAGAGGATTGAAATAATTTGGGGTAGGGGGTTAGCTTTTTAAACCCTTTCCCCCACATGGTGCTTGCAGCCGCAAACCCCAAGTGGCAGCCCCCCCTCCCAATCACAAAAGCTGCAACTGTGAACAAGCCCAAAGAAGAAGGGTTGCGCTGACATAACAATACAGATACTTTCCATGAGCCTTTTAGGGTCCCTTTGATGTGTTTACTTGCCCAAGAGTCTAATCCAAATTGCTTTGCCTGCCACTATTTACTCTGCCTCTTTTTCCAAGCTCCCTCTAGCCCTTCCCCAAGTTTGAGAAAGTTAACTGCTGGGTGTGATTCATATAGCTGTCCGGTCAAGAAGTCCTCGCCATCCAGAGAATGAAGTTTGGCAGAAGCAGCCAAAATGTAAAGAAAGGAGAAGTCTGCACAACAGAAAAATATTCAGATCCAGGGAGCATTTGGGTTGCACCTTGCCAGATTATTACCAAAGTGTCAGCTAACAATGGAAATTCAAGCATCTGTGCCAAAACCAGCTAACCAACCTTCTAGTTGCCACGGGGACCCTTCTCTCATTCTGCAACAGTAAACTCTGAAAGTTTCGCTTTTAACTCTCAGCTTTTTCTAAAACTGGAAGCTTTGCTCCCACCTTCCTTCAACACCCCCTCCCTTTTTCCCAGGACCTTCCAAGCAAATGAATCACTCCAAAAAAGAGAGAGAGAAGAGATTGAAAAGGCACCCTTCCTAACACTGCAAATAACAGCAGAAGGTTGTGTACAGTACCACATCCGATCACTTGCTTCCACCCAGTTTCCAGATGTGGCAAACTTCCAGCCACCACAGAAACTGCTGGCAAGAAAGTCAACGCTATTTCCACCCCGCTCTCTCCTTCCCTCCCGCCCCTTGGAAGAGGCCAAGCAGCTGCCGGGAGCCTGCAAAATGCGCAGCAGTTCAAGTGAGCTGCGGGACCTGAAGCCTCCCAATGCTCTCCGAGTCGAGAAGGGGGCGAGAAGGGGGCGCGGAGAGGCCCACGCGCCGCGCGCTTCGGGCGCCTCCGCCAGCTCGAGCCGAGCCGGGCTTGCTCCGGGACAAGCCCCTGCAAGCGCGCCAGCCGAGCCAGCAAGCCTGGCCAGCTCCACTTCCCCAAGAGCCCCGAACTCTCCATCCCGCCGGGCTCGGAGGAGGGATCGAGGGCAGAAAAGGGAAGCTCTTCTCCCTCCCTCCCTCCCAGCCCCACTCCAACTTTCTTTTCCGCGCGGCCAGCGCACGGCAAGTTAAACAAAGAACTTTCCCCTCCTCTCCCTCTTTCCACACGCGCGCGCGCGCACACCCACCCGCCCGAAAAGCACGGGGGGAACGGCTTACCTGCCGCCGCCGCTTCGGCCGGGGTGGGGAGCAGCCCGCCAGTTCCCCATAGGCGAAGATCGGGGCCTCGCCGGCTCCTCCGCGGCCAACTTCGCAGCGCCGCTCCCCGAGGATGAATGAGGGCACTGGGCTCCTGTTTTGGAGGGGCGGGCTGGGCAGGGGGAGGAGCGGGGGGGGGGTTGGGGGTCTGCCTTCTCTTTTACGCGCCCGGCGCTCGCCCTCCCGTTGGGGCTTTGCCTTCAGGCGCGCGCGCGCGCTTATTTCTCTCTCTCCGCCGAGACCTTCCAGCGGTTCCTCGCCCCCCGCCCGCCCGCCCGCCCGCTGTAATCCGATCCCTTCTGACTCACGGAGGAGCCCGGAGTGACATTTCTCCCGGTTCGACAACAACAACCGAAACAACCCCGAAAAAAGGAGGACAGTCCGCCGCCAGTTCGCAAATCACAAACTTGCACGCAAAGGGAGGAAAAGGCGCGCTTGGGCCGCTGCCCCTTCCTCCTCCTCCTCCTCCTCCCTTCCCTGTGGCTGCGCTTTTCTCTTCTTTCTCTCCCCCTTCTCTGATTTCGTTCCTTTCTCTGCCTCTCGGTCCAGGGAAGAAGAAGAAGGGGAAAGGGAAACATGCAACTCTCATAACTCACGTGTTCCGAAAAGTTGCCCCGAGTCTGCCGCTTCCTCTGCCTCCTCCCGCCTCTCCTCCAAGTTTTGCAGATGTTGCCGGGCTGTCCGGCTCAGCCCTCCGCCGCCGCCTCCCTCCTCTCCTTCCCTCGCTCCTTCTCCTCCCCCTCTGGGTGTTTGGGGGGGGGGGCGAGCTGCCGGGAGAAAGACAGACAGACCCACACAAACCCAGCGATCCTGCCGGAGCGCAGCTCGCGCAACTTTCCTCCCTTTGCGCGCGCCTCTCCACGTGGAGCGGGGCTGGCGCAAAAAGGGGAGCCCTGCCTTCCCCCGGGGATTCTGGAGCGCTTCAGCCTCGGGGGCGGGAGGGCCTCTCCGCCTTAAAGGCGACCAGAGCGGAGGATGCAAAAGCCTCAACAAGACCAGGAGGGGCGGGGGGCGCTTAGGCCCCAGGCGAGCTGCCCGCCCGGGAGAGGAGATTCCGGGGGGCCGGCAGGCTGCGGCACGCGGCCCCCGCTCGCCCCTTCCTTTCCCCCTCGGCGGCTGGGAGGAAGCGCCCGAGAAGCGGGGTGCCCTCGGGGAGGACCTTCTCCCTCAGGCGGCGGGGGGCCGCCTTCCCTTTCCCAAACCCTCCAGACCTTCAGGCTCCCACGTTTCTGTTCAAGGAATGTCCATCGTAGGTGTTAAAAAAACACAGAGAGCAAAAAAGTTCGTGGGGATTCTCCAGATAGAGAAGGACCTGCAATGCACGGCTCGTCATCCCCGCTTTACCTTTGTGCTTATCTTCCGGCATTTCTCATTCTGTACAAATATGTGGAGCTGAATGAAATTCCACACACTCTCTTTTTGGACCCGTGAATCTGTGCAGGCTTTGGCACGCCCGCTCTCCTGGGGAGTCAGCTTCTCCCACTGCTTTCTAAAGGCAGGGCTGGCCTGCTTCTCCCCACCTTCACCACAACATGCTGCAGTCAGGTGGAGAGTTCAGGTGACAATGGCAGTGCGAGCACCCATGGGAAGTCCAAATTTAACTCGGGCCATTTTATTCTCCATGGGAGATTTTACATCGCACCAGATTCAAAGCTGTGCCTTTGGGGGCCTGGGCAGAAGAGCATTCAAGGCACGGAAGCAGGCAGAGTGCGGCCAGGGGCAGGGGGGGTCAGATTAGGCAACACGAATCTAAAAAGCACCCCAATGAGCTCTGCATTGATCCATGTGTGCTACATCCATGGGTGTATGGAGTGTTAGGGGAAGGGTACTACCCCACCAGAGGGTACCAACAGCCATGCTCCTCTGGGGTAGTTTGCTGACCTGTGTTCCCCACCCTGCATTCAGCTCTCACCCAGAAACTCAGCTTGCAGCAGCTGCTACACCTTGAGAAGGGCTCCAAAGCCAGGTGAGGGTAGCCCATGGGTCTCAAGCCCTCGGTGAGTTAAGGCCTTCCCCTGCATGTGTCCGGCAGACTGAGTGGACGAGCCCAATAGTGGGCCCAACAGTCAAGAAGGTGGTTTCTGCACATGCTGCAGAGGGAAGTGAGAGGCAGGTGGGGCTCATCAACCTGAGAAGGGAGCCCATCGCAGAGAAAGAAAAGTCTGACCATAAACCTCCACTGCCTTGAGGTTCGGAAGAAGAAAGGGCTAAGGAGTAAACCTGGTCAGCAAACTTTTTCAGCAGGGGGCCAGTCCACTCTCCCTCAGACCTTGTGGGGGGCCGGACTATTTTTTGGGGGGGGGAGAAAGAATCCCTATGCCCCACAAATAACCCAGAGATGCATTTTAAATAAAAGGACACATTCTTCTCATGTAAAAACACGCTGATTCCCAGACCATCCGTGGGCCGGATTGAAAAGGCGATTGGGCCGGATCCGGCCCCAGGCCTTAGTTTGCCTACCCATGGAGTAAACACTATATAAATCCAGAGTGGAGTCCCTAAGAGGGTTGGATGGCGCCTTGTACACCTCCTTCTGGCAACTCCTGCAGCCAAGCTGGTGCCAAACGTCCTGCTCTGCTTCCCTTTGGACCACATCACTGAGGCTGAGACCCTTGTCTGACTTCATGCCCAGAGCTGCACTCTCAAGACAGGCAGATGCCGACTATACATCCATATATTTACTATACGAGCTTTACTTACCACTTGATTGCAATAAAACCTCAAAGCAGTTAACAAAGATATAAGCTACAGTCAGGTTGTGTCAGCCAAAATAAAAGCACATAGGAAGCATTTTCTGCTTTGCCTGGCAGTGGCTCTCCAGGGTCTCAGGCAGTTGTCTTTCCAGACACCTGGTACCTGGTACTTTTACCTCTGGCAAGTACGCCCCCTTGCCCCCACAATTGAGGGGGCCGGGGCTGTGCACTGTTCCATAATGGCTGAAGTGGGAATCAGGTGGTTGCAGGGGAGGGCCCATTCAGAATCACCCCAAGTGGATGCAGAGCCCAGGTGTCTATAGGCAGCCCCCCGTTTTCACTCGTTTGATATGCGCACAACTATGTATACGCGTATCACGCCAAACCCAGAAGAGACTTGGAAACGTCATAAAGAGATCACTGAAATGTCACTAAAATGGAAGAATGGGGTGTTTGCAGGCTTTTTCAATAGGTTTCAATTACTGCCACTTCACCAACATGCGAAGTGCCTTGGAACATAACCCCACGTGAACGGAGGGGTGTCTGTAAGATGTTGCCACAGAATCATTATGGGTATTGATATCAGACCCAAAGAGTAATTTAGTTCAGGGCACATGTTATCTTTCCCCTGGTCAAAATGATCCTGGAGACCTTGAGATGAAGAATGAAATCATGGAAGCATCCCAAAGAGGAAATGTAATAATATGCCGCTTCAACTACACTCAGACTGGCTACATATGTGTTCCAGTCATGACAAAGAAGTAAAATTTCTAGTTACAGGTAGGTAGCCGTGTTGGTCTGCCATAGTCGAAACAAAATTTAAAAAAAATCCTTCCAGTAGCACCTTAGAGACCAACTAAGTTTGTTATTGGTATGAGCTTTCTTGTGGAGGCACACTTTGGTATCTGAAGAAGTGTGCATGCATACGAAAGCTCATACCAATAATAAAATTTCTAACACCCTAAATGACTGTGCCCTAGAATAGTTGGTCATGCAACTGACCAGCTGGTGGCAACCCTGGACTTAAACCTGACTACCATATGGAACCTGGTGCAAGATTGTTTAAGCAACTGGGAGCAGTGACCAAAGTATTATTGAATTAAAAGTGCATGTAAATGGCAGCACATGGGACCTGGCAACCCAGCATAACTTTATAAAGAGTGGTATAAATCAAGCGGTGTTTTAATGGCTTGTTTTCCTTCTGCCAGGTTTAGGCTGGTTCAGCTGACAGGGGTCCTGCTTCAGAGGGGAGCTTGATTTAAACCTGCATAAATTATGCTGACTTCTAATATTTAGGACTATTCCCTTATATTGTAAATGCATCAGGATAGACATGTCATTTTTGCATATGTTATTCTCTAAAGCAGAAGTTTCCAAACTTATTTGGCCTACCGCCCCCTTTTCAGAAAAAAAAAATTACTCAGCACCCTCCTGGAAATCTATCTTCTTTTATTTGGAAAATAAAGTAATCACTACAACTTTAACTCTATGGCACATTAGTAAGGGTTGTTACACAACAGATGGAACATGTACAAATGGTTTTTCAAAGCTGGACGAGGAGGTGGACACCCCGATACACCCCAAGGGCACGGTTGGCGCTGCGATGGCCAAATAGGCAGGTAAGCAAGCGACAATTCAAATATTATTACATAAATAGGGTTTCTTTTCCATCACCAGGGAAATGACTTGGTTTCTCAGAGGTGGTGCAAGCTTCATGGAATAATGAGGTTCTTACCCATCTGTACAAGAGAAATGGTGATGACAAGATTATAAATCTTGTTCCTTCACAATGAGTTTTTGTGTACTTGCTACCATATTAAAGAAATCAAGTGAGTACAGTAGATTCAACTTGCCCTTTAATATCCTCTCCTAAACTGTATCTGGCCCCTCTATAGTCCTGCTGAATTTAATCTTATTTTTACATTCCTATTATTCCTTTTTCTAACCTAACCTATAACTTGTGGCTCAGTGGGTTCTGCCTGCATACAAAAATCTGCCCTTCTACCTCTACCTCTGTGATCTACAAGGATAGATGAATCCAAGAAACCACCATTACTTATACCTTTTGACTACAAATACTTGTCCAAAGGAAAATGGATGAATAAATTCCCAAACCAGCAAAATAAATTTAGCACCCCTTCAACTCACATTTGCGCATCATTGTGCGCATCAGTACAACTGGATGTGTTTTCTATTAGATCACTGTCTGTCCAAACCAGCAGGCAGGGAGGGGGCATGGATTGTATTCACACGGCTTGTGTTTTAAGTCGGATCCTGGGGGAAAGGCATCAGAACGCAGCATTTCCCAAGAAACTAAAGGATATATGGATTGAGGATAGCATCATGAGTACACAGCTTTGGAAACCAGTGGAAGGAGTACACCAGATGCAGAGTAATGTGTACACAGCCTTAGTTCCACACAGAAAACCTCATAACTAGGGATGCAAGCACTAATTAATAGAACGGTCAACTAAAGCTTTGCAAAGCAGCAATCTTAATCTGTGGGTTTGTAAATAAAAAGCATAATAGGTTGAAAAAGAAACTATAAAGATGACCTTTCCTTCTAACAGTAATCAATATTTTTGTTTATTACATTGTTAAGTTATTTTATACTTCCTTAAGTACCTGAAATAGGCACTTTTGATAATATGCTAATATTATGTTTGCATGTGCACATTTATTTAACTTTAATTTGTTAAAAAGTGGAAGGTTGTTATATTAAATATCCTGTCTGGATCATATTTAATGAATGGCATTTATAATGATAATTAAATATTATTCTGCTGGTCACTACAGGAATATGTAATGCTGAGTTAGGTTAATTATTGGTCTGAGTGAACATGGCGACTCTCACATTCTTTTATTTCAGTTGCCTCTTTAACAAGTAACTTGCGGTATTCTGTAGCTTCTTTAATTTCCAACTATATTTATGAAACATAGCCCATAAAAAAAATAATACTGTGGCAGTCTAAGCACAAGTGTTGCCAATTCTTAGGCCCATCATAAAAGCACAGTTGCTTTCAAACAAACTTTGAAAACTGGCCACCCAGCATATTACAAATACAGTAGGCCCACACGCCCAGGCAGTGGGATGGGAAGAATCTCTGCCACATCTTTCAAATACAATTTCCTCCTCTCTGCTATGAGCTTGGTATTATATTGTGCATGAGCCTCTCCAAGCTAACTCATATTCACCTTGTATCTGGGAGAGGCACCCAAACAGTATCAGATTAATCCAGTATGATATAAAGCTGGGTCGGTATCACCCATGTGCTGGAACTAAACAAACTATGCATTGTCCCTAATTTTCTGACTGGACACAAAACGGGTTGAATAACTCTGTTTTCTAAAACTGATTTCTCAGTGCTACAAGGCAATGGTGACTGGAGTTGTCAGGGATTAGGGTTGCCGGACATGTCCTCTTTTGGGGGGCCAGCATGCCTGTGCAGGAGGATTTTTGCATTTTACCTGAAGTGTCCAGGTTTAGGGGTTTTTATTTTATTTTAGTTTTTTTATTGGGTGGGGGTGTTTCCAGCAGCCGCCGCCAGGCCTTGCATGGCCTCCCTGTGCTGATAGGGGCGCAGCTGAGCCACCAATCAAAGCTAGTGGAACCTATTCCATGCACTTCAAGCGACTTCTTCAAAGGCAGTGTAACCTCATCTAGAGCAGGCGACTCCTCATCTATCCATTTTAGAGAACCATTCACTAACAATACCCCAGTCTTCTCTAGTCTTCTCTCTTCAGTTCTCTCTTCAGTTCTCTCTTCCCCAGTCTTCTCTCTTCAGTTTATCGGCTTTCACCCCGTCTATTAATGCAACGCTTTAATGTGATGTCTATTAATGTGATGCTTTTGAATTCTGGTGCTGGAGGAGACTCTTGAGAGTCCCATGGACTGCAAGAAGATCAAACCTATCCATTCTGAAGGAAATCAGCCCTGAGTGCTCACTGGAAGGACAGATCGTGAAGCTGAGGCTCCAATACTTTGGCCACCTCATGAGAAGAGAAGACTCCCTTGAAACGTCCCTGATGTTTTGAAAGATGGAGGGCACAAGGAGAAGGGGACGACAGAGGACGAGATGGTTGGATGGTGTTCTCGAAGCTACAAACATGAGTCTGACCAAACTGCGGGGGGCAGTGGAAGACAGGAGTGCCTGGCGTGCTCTGGTCCATGGGGTCACGAAGAGTCGGACACGACTAAACGACTAAACAACAACAACAATTAATGCGAAGAGATGTCAAACTAATACCATGTTTCCCAAAGTGGGCAATACTGCCCCCCCCGGGGGGGGGGGGCGCTGGAACGATCCAGGGGGGTGGTAGTAACCACAGCTGCAATTGGGCAGCACTGAATAAGTGAAGTGTTGATTTGGGGAGCCATGCCATCAGCTGGTGTTGGTCCACTGTGCTTCATTAAATCCAGGGTCAACGCAGCCGTCTACCAGGATATTTTGGAGCACTTCATGCTTCCTTCTGCAGATGAGCTTTATGGGGATGCTGACTTCATTTTCCAGCAGGACTTGGCACCTGCCCACACTGCCAAAAGTACCAAAATCTGGTTCAATGCCCATGGGATTACTGTGCTTGATTGGCCAGCAAACTCGCCTGACCTGAACCCCATAGAGAATCTATGGGGCATTGCCAAAAGAAAGATGAGAGACATGAGACGGAGCAATGCAGAAGAGCTGAAGGCTGCTATTGAAGCATCCTGGTCTTCCATAACACTTCAGCAGTGCCACAGGCTGATAGCATTCATGCCATGCTGCACTGAGGCAGTAATTGATGCAAAAGGGGCCCAAACCAAGTACTGAGTACATACGCATGCTTCTACTTCTCAGAGGTCCAATATTGCTCTATTTGCAATCCTTGTTTTGCTGATTTCATTTAATATTCTAATTTTCTGAGATTGTTAATTTGGGGTTTTCATCAGCTTTACGCCATAATATCACAATTCTAACAAATAAAGTCTTGACATATCTTGCTTTGCATGTCATGAGTCTATCTCATATATTAGTTTCATCTTTTAAGTTGAATTACTGAAATAAACGAACTTTTCCATTATATTCTAATTTTCTGAGTTTCACCTGTATATGTTGAACAGAACCCAGTGGAATGCCACAATGAAGACTCCATGGGGCTGAACAACATTTCCCAAACACCAGCCTCTGAAAACAACCATCCAAATAGGAGCAGAAGCACTGCAAAGTGGGGCTGCACACCCCCAAATTGGGCATCCACCCCAGAAAGATACCGCAGTCAAATAGTATCGAAAACAAGCAGGATGAGCAGAGGCACACTCGCCCTGTCTCCCTCCTGACAAAGACTATCATGCAGGGTGACCAAGGCAATTTCCATGCCCAAACCAGCCTAAACATTTGTGGGCGCTCCATGCAGGATAGGTGCTTCTTCCCAGCCAGGGTACATACCAGAGCAGTAGTTGGAAACTGCATCGTGACATCCTTGCCAATTTTCAACAGAAAGCAGTGCCTATTGCCATGGATCCATCAAGTAATTAGACATTACTTCCTCCATGAGGAATAATTTCAAGCATCTGAACTGGTACCTAGTTAGTTGCTGAATGAGTTCCAAACTCAGAGTCTTTCATTAACCCATTGTTTTACTGACACCTATATTCATCTTTTGATTTTAACTTATAGGTATCATTCTCAAAAGTGGCACTCAAAGCATTCCGCAGAACTTCAGAAAAACAAAATAAGAATACTGTAGAAAACAACATGCTAAAAGGCAATAATTGCTTTTAATCTAAAGTCAACACTGCATACATAGTCAGCAAATTACACCCACATTTTAGATAAGCAGATTAATAGATGGCATCCACTTGCCAAGTTCTTCTTTTTGGGTATGTAAATTGCTTGTACCATGTCTTGATGGTAACACGGAAGTATTTTTCTGCCTGCCCATAATTACATCAATATTGATTTATAATGGAATCACTAATCTTGTAAGGCTTTTTCCTTATACATGCCAACACATATTAAACCAGAACCTTGGTTTGCTTTTCTTAGAAGGCTGTATTGGTAAAATAAACAGGTTTGGGCTTGAACTTAAAAAACAGAAGCTCATTATCTTCACTCTGGCAATAATAGTGTGCAACAAGCAGGGATGCTCTTTCTTTCTTTCTTTTTGTAAAATTATAGCTAGTGAGATTTTCTGAGAGCCAGATTAAAGAGAGGGGAAGATGGAGCACACCAGTGAGAGAGAGGAGGGATCCTTTTTTTGGTTGGGGCATCCTGGTCTCTTCAGCAACTTCCATGCCAATTGCCATGGCCATATTTTTTAGATGCAAAAAACTAGCATAAGGTTGTTGTGGGTGGGTATGCATTCCATTCTGTATTGCAAGATGGATGAGAATGAGAGGGGGAAAGTGGCTGTTTTAAACAACGGAGGTTTGAATAAAGCAGGGATGGAGGAACGCTGAAAGGAAACAGAAGTGGTTTTAACAGTGTGTGCATGCAGATGGGGCTGCAGAATAGGAGAAAGGTCAAGGCACTGGAATGTGTGCAACGGAGAGTTAAGAAAAACAAAGGTGGAATCTACACACATATAAAAACTGCTTTTTAAAAAAAATGCTTTTTAAAAAAGCGTTTTTAAAAATTACACCGAATTTTCCATAAGGCTCACCATTGCCACCTAGTGTCATGTTGTATATTGCACTTAAACACACTTAAAACGTTTTATTTGCAGCTGTATAGCTGAGTCCAAAGAGGAAGTAGAAGGAGAAGGGGTGGAGGTGAAAATGTGAAAGGGATTGGAAAAAGTAGGGAGTAGGATGCATAGGAATTGGGGGTGAAGATGAAATCAGGGGCATGAAAGGGTCTGCAGAATAGGAGAGGATGGGGGCTTCAAAACAGGGTGGAAGGTGAAAAGAATGCTTAACAGTTGAAATGTGAGAGAGGAGGCTACCATGGGGCTGGTTTACATGCAAAGGGGATTGCAGAAAAAGAGGGGAAAGAGGAGGCATGGAAAGTGGAGCAAATGGATGCAAACTGGAGAGAAGTGGTTTCAGAAACGTTGAAAGTGAATTGAGTAGTTTACATGGAGTGAGAAAGGGAAGCTTTATGGAAATAACATGGGAAGAATGGCAGGGGTGGTGGTGAACACACTGAGTGGAGGCGCAGCTCCTAGTCTGGCATACAATTGAAGAAATTTCATGAAAAAACTGTATCCAAAAGAAATGTATTGTTGGGCCACCACATGCAGCAGATAGTGTCTGTCTCCAGAAGACCCCTCCAAAGTATATTAGAAAGATCAGCATTCATTCCAGCAAGTTCCACAGGGGTAAATACCAGTGCAACACTGCTTTCATCCAGTGGTGTAGCATGGGGGGGCATCACCCCAGGGACACTTTTTTTGGGGTGCATTCCTCATGATGCCCTGTTGTGCCATGAACTGTTGCATCCTTCTCACACTGCCCTCCAGCAGGAGGGTGCCTTGAGAAGGACGCAACAGCTCACAGCATCCTGTGACCACAGCACCATTTTTGCGGCTCTCGCAAAGTGGCGCTGGGCTCGCAGGGTGCCGTGAGTGCGCCCCTCAAAGCAGGGCTGCGAGGGCTGCATCAGACACTGTGCGGCCAGCCAGGTAGCACAACAGGGCCCCGCTTAGCTCCAGTGGACAGGGATCGCTCCGGCGGCATGGCCAACCCCCACGGCCCGTGTGCTAGCGGGGGAACGTTCCACCACTGCTTTCATCATGGATTATTTAATCCCAGGAGACATAACTCTAATTGGAGGCTTTCACCACAATGCTGGTGAAGTTTGTTAATCTGGCTAATTGCTTTATAGATTGCTACCGTGGAGGGGCGAGGGAGGTATGGCGGTGGGGGCAGATGTTATAGGCGAAGGGGATCGAGATATGGATACGCTCGTACCCCTTCCAATCTGCGCCCCATCCCGAGGGACGAGGGTAGGGTGAGCAAGGATTACTCACCTCCGTCACTGGTGCTGTGCAATGCCAGGTCTATAGGCAATAAAACCGCCACCCTGCGAGATTTCTTTATCTCGCAGGGGGTTGACCTGGCTTGTGTGACGGAGACCTGGGTGCGCGAAGGGGCAACAGTTACCTTACGAGAGATGGCGCCCCCGGGTTTCTCCGTCCTCCACCAGTCGCGGACTGTGGGCCGGGGGGGAGGGGTGGCATTATTAATCCGGGAAGATTGTTCTTTCAGGGCTCTACCATCGCCATCGATCCCCGGCATTGAATGTGTTGGCCTAGTGTGGGGCTCCGAGGTGAGCTTGGCTGTCTGGCTGGTGTACCGGCCACCTAGCGCACCAGCAGCCACCCTGTCAGGCCTGCTGGAGGCGGTGGCCAGCTGGGCCTTGGAGTTCCCTAACCTATTGGTATTGGGGGACTTTAACATCCATGCTGATGCCACTCCCTCCTCACAGGCTCTGGACCTGGTGTCTTCCATGGCGACACTAGGGCTCTCCCAGTTTGTTTCGGGCCCCACACATCAAGCAGGCCACATGCTGGATTTGATCTTTGGCGTAGGTATAGATGTGATCATGTCTCCTTCAATGAAGGTGCCATGGTCTGATCACTACGCTCTGAAAGCCAGGATTGACTTTCCACCCCCACCCTGCTTAGGTGGCGAGCCGATTTGGGCTCGCCCGCAGAGGCTGATGGACCCTGATAGATTCCGCCAAGCCTTGCGGGACCTTGCTCTCCCTGGCGACTCATTGACTGAGCTTGTTGAGGGCTGGAATACCCAGCTCCTGGCAGCCATCGATGAGATCGCACCTAAGCGCCCTCTGCGATCCCGCGGAAACCGGGCTCCATGGTTTACCGAGGAGCTCCGGAAAATGAAGCGGGACCTCAGACGGCTAGAGCGAGTATGGCGGGGTGCCCGTGACGGAGCCTCAAGAACATCTTATAGGACTTTTATGAAAACCTACGAGATGGCGGTGAAGGCTGCTAAGAAGTCATACTTCTCGGCCTCCATTGCATCCGCTAGCTCTCGCCCAGCGCAATTATTTAGTATAATCAGGTCTTTAACGTCCCTTGAGGGACAGCCAAATTTAAATAACAATTTGACACACAGCTGTGAGGCATTTGCGAGCTTTTTTGCGGAGAAGGTCTTGTTGCTCCGCCATGACCTCCCTGCCAATTTGGATACAATAAAGGAACTGGAGGCCCCTCGACTGTCCTCAGGTCCAGTATTGGACCACTTCGACCGGATATCCCCAGCCGATGTGGACAGACTCCTCCGAGCTGGAAAGCCCACCACCTGTCCTCTTGACCCGTGCCCGTCTTGGCTGATTAGAGCGTGTCCAGACGAGGTGCGGGCCCTCCTGGGGGATATCATCAATTTGTCCCTTGGCACGGGGACATTCCCAGGGGAACTGAAGGAGGCAGTGGTGCGCCCGCTCTTAAAGAAAACATCATTAGATCCTTTAGATCTATCCAATTACCGCCCGGTTTCGAATCTTCTGTTCCTGGGTAAGGTGATTGAGAGAGCGGTTGCTGAACAGCTTGGTGGGTTTCTGGATGAAACATCGGCTCTGGATCCATTCCAGTCCGGCTTCCGCACTGGTCATGGGACCGAGACGGCTCTGGTTGCCCTAACAGATGATCTTCGTAGACAGCTGGATCGAGGCGGGTCGGGGCTGCTGATTCTTCTAGATCTGTCAGCAGCTTTCGACATGGTTGATCATGAACTTCTGGACCACCGCCTTGCCGACGTGGGGATCCAGGGCACAGTCCTTCAATGGCTGCGCTCGTTTCTCTCTGGTCGGGGACAGAGGGTGGCGCTTGGGGGGGAATTGTCATCGCGCCACTCCTTGGTATGTGGAGTACCTCAGGGTGCGATACTCTCCCCGATGCTTTTCAACATCTTTATGCGCCCCCTCGCCCAGCTTGTTCAGAGTTTGGGGCTGGGTTGCCATCAGTATGCTGATGACACCCAACTCTATCTGTTGATGGATGGCCATCCTGACTCGGCCCCAAATACACTGACCAGATGTTTGGAAGCTGTGGCTGGATGGTTACATGGGAGCCGGTTGAAGCTAAATCCTTCGAAGACAGAGGTCCTGTGGCTGGGACGGGGCGATATGGGATTGGGGAGGCAACTCCCATCTCTTGCGGGGGCGCAATTAGTGCCAGCACCGTCCGTTAAGAGTTTGGGTGTAATCTTCGACACCTCCCTTTCCATGGAGGCGCAGATTGCAGCTGTAACAAAGGCGGCATTTTTCCATCTCCGCCAAGCTAAGCAGTTGGCTCCTTACCTCTCTCGCCCTGACCTAGCCACTGTGATCCACGCGACGGTCACCTCCAGACTGGATTATTGTAACTCGCTCTACGTGGGGCTGCCCTTGAGACTGACCCAGAAACTCCAGCGGGTGCAGAATGCTGCAGCGAGACTCCTTACGAGGTCTTCGCTGCGAGATCACATTCACCCGGTGCTATACCAGCTGCACTGGCTCCCGGTGGAGTACAGGATCAGGTTTAAGGTGCTGGTTTTAACCTTTAAAGCCCTATACGGCTTAGGACCCTCGTACCTATGGGACCGCCTCTCCTGGTATGCCCCACAGAGAAACTTACGGTCCTCAAATAAAAACATCTTGAAGGTCCCAGGCCACAGAGAAGTTAGGCTGGCCTCAACGAGAGCCAGGGCTTTTTCGGCTGTGGCTCCGATCTGGTGGAACACTCTGTCACAAGAGACCAGGGCCCTGCGGGACTTGACATCTTTCCGCAGGGCCTGCAAGACAGAGCTGTTCCATCAGGCCTTTGGCAAGGGCACAGCCTGACTCCCTCCTTCGGCAATCTTCGCGGAGCTCTGGCCCAATGACTGCCAGTGGCTTGAATTAATTAATTTTAGAATGAATGATTTTAGAGTGTTGTTTATGCTGTACTTTTGTACTGTTTTATTGTTGTTAGCCGCCCTGAGCCCGGCTAAGGCTGGGGAGGGCGGGATATAAATAAAATTTATTATTATTATTATAGGTTCTTCTTTTGGCCACAGCTACATTGTAGCATCTCCTGTCAACCTAGCAGTTCGAAAGCACGTCAAAGTACAAGTAGATAAATAGGTACCGCTCCGGCAGGAAGGTAAACGGCATTTCCGTGCGCTGCTCTGGTTCGCCAGATGCTGGCCACATGACCCGGAAGCTGTACACCAGCTCCCTTGGCCAGTAAAGCGAGATGTGCGCCTCAACCCCAGAGTCGGCCACGACTGGACCTAATGGTCAGGGTTCCCTTTACCTTTACATTGTAGCATGCAGACTGTTGTAGCATGATATTCTTGCAAGGAAGCTGGTAAAATGTGGGTTGAACGAGATAACTGTCAGGTGGATTTGTAGCTAGTTGCTGACCCAATCCCAAAAGTATGACTCATAATTAGTTCCTCATTATCTTGGAAAAAGTGACAAGTGGGGTGCCTCAGGGATCTGGTCTGGACCCATTTTTGTTCAATGTCTTCATAAACGACTTGGATGAATAAATTGAGGGGATGCTCATCAAATTTGCAGGTGAGACCAATCTGGGAGGAGTAGCTAATGGATCAAAACTACTTTAGCAGATTGGAGAACTCAAACTAGCAAAATGAAGTTCAATCCAGACAGATATCAGGTTCTGCACTTAGGCAGAAGGAACCAGGTGCATAAATATAGGATGGGGGACACCTGACTTACTAGTAGTACATGTGAAAATGACCTAGGGGTCTTGGTGGACCACAACCTTAACATGAGTTCAACAGTGTGATGCAGCAGCAGCAGCAGCAGCAGCAAAAAAAAACAACTAATGCTATTCTAGGCTGCATGAAGTATAGTGTCCAGATCAAGGGAAGTAATAGTACCACTCTATTCTGCCTTGGTCAGACCACTCCTGGAATACTGTGTCCAATTCTGGGCCCCACAATTTAAGAAGGATGTTGACAAGCTAGAAAGTGTACAGAGAGAGCAACCAAGATGATCAAGTGTTTGGAAACTGTGGTTGTTATTGTTTTTACAGTGGTACCTCGGGTTAAGAACTTAATTCGTTCTGGAGGTCCGTTCTTAACCTGAAAGTGTTCTTAACCTGCCGCTGGTGTGTGATTTCTGTTCTCATCCTGAAGCAAAGTTCTTAACCTGAGGCACTATTTTTGGGTTAGCGGAGTCTGTAACCTGAAGCGTCTGTAACCCGAGGTACCACTGTATCTGCTTCTGCTTTACGGCTTACTGTTGAAATTGTGGGAGGAAGGCATGTTTGTACTATTTTGTGGTCCTGTCTCTTTTTCTTCTTTTTTTTTTTGGGTTTGGCAGTTGTTTTGCATTATGCCATGCCCCCATGGGTGCCATTTTGTGACTGGTGCTCATGACACTTAGTTGAAATTCAAATTGTGCCCACTGTCCCAAATGATTAGCAACCACGGCTAAATTGCAATAAATGCTGTTTCCCACGAGATGTGCACCTCTGAGTTCTAGGTCTTTCTTCCCACCCCTCCACTCCCTGCTAATCTCTTTCCTTCTTACAAATCCCCTCCTTTTGGGGAAGTTCCCTTTTTTGAAATCAAATGTGACTATTGGGTTTTCTTTGCAGCTGTCTATTTACATATATAGAAAATCTGATAGCATTGTGGTCACTATTTCCAACCTGTTCAGTGCTTGCATCTTGCACCAGTTCCTCAGCACCACTTCAGATTCAGTCCAGAGTCGCCTCCTCTCTGTAGCTCCATGACCAACTGGTCTAGAGTGTCATTAGCACAACACAACCTGCAGATTAGTGAGTCTGGATCACTTGGGCCCAGAAATCTGCATTGGCAAGGAGAGAATTTTAATATTTCGTCCAGAATATTTGCATTCTGAATTGGTAATATTGTGGTTTTCTGGGAGAATGCGATCTCCAGTCAGGATAAAAAGTTTCTACCTGATGAGAGCAAGCCTTGGTGCTCCTGTGTCAGATGACATCCCTCGTGGCCTGGGAGAAGATGATTAATGCTTCTGTTTTGGTGCTCTCAGGTCCTGGAGGGCAACAAAATTTCCCCATTCTACACGAACATTTTTGTGGCTTTGCTATGAGCTTCATTCCCAGGGTGCCTGCAAAGTCTGGAGCAGACAGGTAAAAGACCTTTCAGTCAGCTGACCACCAACACAAAATGGTTAACACCAGAGTGCTCTACCACAATTTGTCTTTCAACGGAGCTTTGAAAAGAGCTGGAGGTTGCGGCATCCAGATGCCAAGAAGGCTTCAAAGCGGCTTGTTTGGACACTTAAGAATGCAGCGTTTGTTTGCCTAACCTCCTGGGATCTAGTTATAGCTTTTCAGGACAGGAAAAAACATATTGTTTTTAACCCCACTTCTGTAAACTCTAAATGAGGAAAAACACTTTTCAATCCCCTCCCCCCCTTAGCAACGCTTTGTTTGTTATTTATTTTCATCCTGTATCTTTGGATGCTATCCAAAGAAATTAATTAAACAATGATATATTTGTTTCTTGTTTCAGCCTCGTTCTTGGATTCCTGCTGTTGGGCGTTGCCCCTAATTAATCACATTTTCTTTGAAATCACATTCTTAATGATCTCTATGCTTTTTTCCCTCTGCTAAGTTTTGCTTAATGCTTTTTTTAAAAAAAAAACAACAACCCTGATTTAAATGCAAGTGTTTATCCCCAAATAGAGTCTTTATTGGACAAAGATAACACAAACTAACTTTTCTGCTACTCCACAGTCTGAGCTAATCGCTCAATAGCTTCTATGTTGTGTGTGTGTTTCTTTACTTCCAGCTGAGCAACACACATCAAAACCAATCTGTGGTTCTCCCTCTTGGTAAACTATGCTACTTTTATTTTCATTTCAAAAAACAATTAGTCTTTGTTTTCTCTCAGCAAACTAAAGGAAATTACTATAATATTCTTTTCAGTCGTATTGAGATGCAGGATAATTGATTTCTTCTTCCCACTTCAAAAAGAATGTTGTTTTGTTAACAAAAAAGCAAAAAACAAAACTAAAAATAAATGCTTTTAATGGAATTATATACTTTTTGTTATTAAAATGCATTTTAAAGATACAGTAGTAGCTATTCAGTTCTGCTAAAATAATTAATAGCTTTTACTGCTGTGGGTAAGAGCACAAACTGTGAGGCAGTTCGAAAGCCACCGTAGCCACGAAGTCAGCGAATAGCGTGAGACAAACTACAATCTCTCAGATTTGCAGTATGGGGTTTATAATATGGACCTGCCTTACCATGTTGTTGCAATGTAAGTATTGCTGACCTAATGTGTGCGAAGCAGGTTTTGAACATTCCAAAGGGTAACATAATGCTAAATATTACTTTACTAAAAAGTACTGCTATAATGTACTGCTGCTGTGTAGCTTATGGCTAATTTAAACATTACAGCAATCATGTTTTGTGTCCTGGTAGTCCATACACAACAATCTATGGGCTCGTCCACACTTCTCTTGTCTCATGCCTAGAAGGCATGGGTCTGAGCAGTTTTTTGCTAGTCCTGGGATTCCTAGAGACAGTTCTGAATGGTTTCCATTTGCCCTGCCTCTTTCCCCAGGAAAACATGCTCTTTACCACTGAATCAGAGCAAGCATCAATCCACGGACAGCCTGGCTGACGTTTGCTCTAATTGAGTGGTGAAGAGCAGGTGTCTGCAGGGGCAAGTGGCGAGACAAGCAGGACTGTGGGCAAACCCTTTATTTTAAGTCCTCTTCCCAGCATTGCACTGCACATTCCTGATAGGTGGTACTGGAACAGGGGAGCTTCGTGTGGCTACACGTAACAAGGGCATCTTCAAACATTATGCACACTGTAGGGCAGTGTTTCCCAACCGGTGTTCCGCGGCACACTAGTGTGCTGCGAGACGTTGCCTGGTGTGCCGCGAGATGTTGCCTGGAGGGAGGCGGGCGAGTCGGGCGGCGAGAGGCGGGGCGGCGGCAGCGAGGAGAGGCCGCCCAGCGCGGGGCTCTCGCCGTCTGCCTGCCTGGCTGCCTGCCTGCGTGGCGCTGACGTCACGGGGCTGTAACGTGCCCCACATAGGCACACGCGGGGCGGCGAGCGAGCTCCCTCCCACATCCCATCGCCGCTCGCTTCGGCCGGCCTAGTGGGCTGTCGCAGGCGGAAGGCCTGCGCATGCGCGAGGTTTTCGCGCCTTCGGGATTCCCTTCACGCCTTCCTCCTCCCGGGTCCTTGAGAGCGCGGGAAGCGGCAGCGCGAGACCGGCGTTGAGCCTGGTAGGTATTGCGCTTGCCAAGGCAGTCATTTGGGAAATGAAAACTTGCAAAGCAAGCAACCAGTTCAATCTGAAGTACGTGTATGCTTAATATCCTGTATCTGAAACCTGTTCTGCCCCCTCCCCCACACTTGGTGCCATTTTCATCTACACATGCAGCAGAGTAAGTTGACCCAGAATAGTACCAATTCAGATGGCAGATGGGAGAATGACAGCGCTGAATGCTTTCCCATGTAGAACAGTCCCTGCAAATAAAAACCTAGCATATTTGGAAGAGGGATGCTAGCCTAACCATTACCTTCTATGCTGTTACTATTTTTTTATTTTTTTTTACATAAGTAAAAAGTGACCTTTCCCCATCTGGCATGGTGGTGTGCCTCGAGATTTTTTTCATGAAACAAGTGTGCCTTTGCCCAAAAAAGGTTGGGAAACACTGCTGTAGGGCACATTCCAGTGCATGGGAACATTGCAATGTTCTCATGTGAGCATTGCAATGTTTAAAGCAGCCCATAGTTACAGTGAAAGGGGAAGGAAGCCTCTGTGAAGTGTCCACACATTTGGCCTGGGCTCTTGGAGAAAACCACTATGCTGAAACGGGTCCAGAGTAGCAGGTAGCAGCATCGCCATGAATTCGGGGTAATTGTTATGAATTATTGGCCCTACAGTCACGACCAGCAATTGATACCCCCAAGTCCAATGCAGCACTGTAGAAGATTCTGTCTTTCTGTTCCCTATTTGCTCAACTTCGGACAAGCAAGGGATGTAGACAACTTGCCAGCCGGCCACAATGAGGATGTGAGCCTGGGGATTGCCCCTCCGCCACTCCACTCTTCCACTGTTACGGTGATCCCCTTAGTTGCTGAACAGGGACTGTGAGTGTTGTGGAAATCATTGGGGTGCTATTCACAGGAGAAGCCAGCGTGGATGGGCTTTGAAAGAGGATTGGACAATATCCATGGAGAATAAGTCAATGGCTACTAGCCGTGATGGCTTGGCTCTGCCTCTGCAGCAATGTTTCTGAATACCACAGGAGGGAAGAGAACTCATATGCTCAGCCCTGCTTGATGGTTTTCCAGAGGCGTTTACTTGGCCACCATGAGAACAGGATGTTGGACTAGATGAGCCATTGGCCTGATCCAGCAAACCTTTCTTATGTTTCTATGAGAGGGTCATTGGATTTCGACAATTATGGGTGTTTAGTTGTTATGTTCCATATAAACCCCATTTACCAGATTCCACTGTTCTGCTCCATATACATTCTTCTCCTTCCTTTTAGAACAGTCCCTATCCTGTGCTTCTTTTCCTTGATTCAGAACTGGCATGGTGTGTAATGTAACCCAATAGATGATCCTAAGAGACACTTAAAAAGACACACACACACACACACACACACACACACACACACACACACTATGAAAATGGGGGAAAGTGCCTTTGGATTAGGAAAGGGGAAATGTGTTAAACCTTTCGAAATACAGATTAATCAATTATGTATGCCAACGAGGGCCCTAGAATTAGCGGTGAAAGGCAGAAGCAAATTTCCTAAGTACAATATATACCTCTGGGATCTCTCAGGCTCAAATCCGTCAGGAGGATGTAGTCTGCCTTCTTGTATGTCCGTAAATCCCATGAATGTCAAAAGGACAGTGTTAAATTACAGCCAATCCAAAATTTGGGCTTAGTAAAAAAAGAAAAAGAAAAAAAGGTTTTGAAAAAATCTTGAACGTAACAGCAGTTTCCTTTTATCATTTTGTGATTTTAAATTCCAATGAACGTTCAGAGGGCCCTCTGTGTGGCTGAAAGCCCAGCAGTATTGTGCTGCTTGATAAGAGCATGAAAAAATAATAATATTAATGTCCGTGGCATTAGCTCATGTCAGCCTAGATCCACAAAGGTAAAAATTGTGATGCTCTGGCAGTCACAGCACCAGCAATCAACTCCTCTGGCAAAGTGCTTCTTTGCTGAACTTGATTTCTTGTGAGCAAAGTCCTGTTGCTTGCAGCTCTTTAGTCAACCACCCCATCAAAGGGCCAGGAGATGGATGTGCAGAATGTAACCCTTTGGATTCCCAGAAACCTCTCAGCAGCTTTTGACACCATTGGCTGTGGTATCCTTCTGGATTGCTGTGAAGTCACCAGCGGCACATCAAAACCTCCTGTACCCATAATGATCTCCCTGTGAAGAGTTTTCACTCTGGCACATTACGTTGTTCCAGGTAGTACTCATTTGCTCCCCACATTACTGCACCGGGTTACAAAGTATATCCCAGTCCATGTTTCTTATGTAAAAGTAAGGGTAATTTCTGTGGCGGCTGTGTTCTAGTTGGGACTTCCAGGACCATGGCAGGATCAAAGGGCATCATGGGTAAGTGCCATCCCTTTCTCCAGGAACTGGAGAGCTGAGCTTGAAGGAAGAGGTAGCCCATGTTGCTAAAGAGATCTTCTTCAGCACAGGCTTCTGTGTAGCTTCGTCCACTCTCCACCAACACCAAATAGACTTTATTGGCAGATATGACCCATCTGAGGTCAGGCCTGTTCAAAGGAGTCTCTTACAGCCCTTCTTCCTCTCTTCCCTTGGGTTTTCATCCTGCCATTCCCATTGATTACAGTTTCCTTTCCCTTTCTCCCAACGGACTTTGGGGGTAGATTTTCCCTTCCCACATGTCTCTTCTCCCACAACACTTCTCTCTGCGCCTTCAGCACCTTCCCATTGCTTCTCTTATTGCCGCCAACCCTAGAATTCTGCTGCAGTGTGGCCCAATACATTTTGCTGCCTGAGGCAAAGGACAAGCCAGCCTCCCAGCCCCAATTTAATGTACACAAGGCAACTGGCTGATTGGCTGTTAAATCTTACTTCAGTTCTGGTTATCAGAGAGCATTGTCCTCTGTACCTGAGGGCAGCAGATTACTTTATGGGGTGCAAGATAGGCCTTGCAGCACACATACAGCTTCATGCTCCAAAGAGCAAAATGACCAGGGAGCTGCCATTACTTCCCTGAGTGCTGTCTGTTGTTTAAGTGCAGATGAACTATTAAGAAGCCCCGTCCACACCTGATGTTGGAGGGAAGCTAGGTTTGTGGCCAGTCAGAAGAGACCAGCAGCAGTAGAATAGGACAATGCCAGTCTATGACTAGTATTGACATATGCCTTGTCAACACAGGATGGCAGGCACTGTTCTTCAATAGTTTCAGACATTCCTGGAGGGTCAGTTTGAGAAGCTGATGTTCTTTCTGTCCATTGCCATTGTTTGGTGGAGTGCCACAAGGATCAATCTTGCTTCCCACACTTTTTACCATCAAACATCTACATGAAACTATTGAAAGAGGGTTGGGATGCAATATCTGAGTTGATGACAAACAGTTCTACCTTTCCAGGTTGGGGGAAAGGGGAAATAGAAATGAAACAAATGAATGTAACTCACATGAACTACAGTTTGTTATCTTCCATAAATAGAACATCATTTTCAAATTAAATTACATTTAATTTTCTATGCAATTATTAGTCACCCTCTGTCTTAAGTTATGGTTCTGGTGTAGTTTAAGTACCAACAAACTTTACAATCTCCAAGTTGTAGGATATTAAACATAGTTCCAGTACACCTGGTGGAAGCCTGGCAGGAGAATTTGCTCAGAGATTTGTCCCATCAATAGTTTCTACAAAACCAAATACTAATATATTGAATATATTGTATAAAGAAGCCAGGCATTAATAGAACATTTATTTTAACTAAATCACAGGAAGTTTGAGCTTTGAAAAGAGAGCACTCGATAAAAAGATGTTTCTTTTCACAATGATATTGCTTCAAAATGCCAAAATATGCATTAAATTAAGAGTTTGTAGGACAGACATTTATATGTACATATGACATGGTTGTTAAACTTCATAGAGAGAGCTCCAGTCAGCCAAAAATTGAAAACATCTTCCAACTCACAGCACAATATATATCCTGATTATAAAGAATGACTCATTTCCAGGTATCAAACACAATCTAAGTTATCCAAGGGCGTTACTGGGGGCGGGGTGGTGGTGGAACAGAACAGCTTATGCTATTTGGAACAAATGCAGGGAAGGTAGGAGAAAGAAGACAAATTTGGGGTACCTTTTCATTTGGGAAATGTGGTTTCCAAATCCCAAACATGAGGGAACTTTACCTGGGAATAGGGGACCTAAGAGTCTGAACTAAGACTCAGCCATGAGGGGGAAATGAAGCTAAATTTCCTTTATCAATACGGGGTATTCAGATTTGCTGGAACCATTCAGAAGCAGGGTTAGAATAGAACAAGCAACATCCTGTTTGTCCTAAAACAGAAGAGTGTTTGTAAAGGACTTGGAAACCCTGTTTAGGAATCCCACCCCCCAACACAATGACTGAGTGAAATGGAGGAGCCATGTTGTGACTGCTGGCTTTACTGACATCTTTACAAACCTGCTGTGCCCCCACATGTTGCCACATGTTGAAGCATGTTTGCGGAGGAGGGCAGCTGAATGTGCCTAGGGCAATTCTCCCGATTAGATCCATGTTTGATCAGGGTTCTAAATCACAGAGGCAGCTTACATGCACAAAGGAGGCTTCCCTCTCCAAACTTGCCTCCATTTGTGTGAACAACATGGTGAGAGTGGATGCTTGCTCCATCCTGCAATTGTTGAGCTTCTGACCTCACCTCTTAGTGCATGACTGCTCAGCTTATTCAGGAGTCTTGGGTGAGGTACTTGGATGAAAGCTTTTCGCAAATCCAAGTAAACAACATCAGTACCAACACCTTGGTTTGAGCCCAGTAGCTCACAAGCAGCCAGTGGCAGCCTTTAAGCAGCGGTTCTCAAACTTTTTTATCTGAGCTACACTTTGAGAATAAAAACTTTCTCAAGCCACACCAAATTTTTTATTGATACATTGGAAAACAAAAGGAAACAACTCCTAGCAGTGCTTGACACAGAACACAGCTACTTTATAATATGATCATGTGACATCCAAAAAGTATAAAATAATGCGTATAAATATATATAGAGAGAGAGAAAGAGAGGGGGGAGGGGTACAATACAATACTACACTGCAATGTTTAAATGTTTCTTTGATTGTCCTTGAATCTTCCTGCCACATAGGCTGTCCTCTCTCTCACACCCTTTGACAACTGCTGGCTTTAAGGATCAGTGACACATGATCCCAGCTTGCCTTGTTTAACCATCACTCAGCCACATTCTACACCAATCGCAACTTCCAGACCATCTTCAAGGGCGGCCTCACATAGAGCACATTGCATTAGTTCATAGCAGTAGATATTGTGCTCCTATATGGTTCATGCCCAAGATAACTGACATCGTTATCCTATGGAAGTATGATATTCTATCAATACACGTAACACAGTATGCTTCATATAGTATAGTCAAGCATAGCCAATCTATGTTGCACACTGCTGTAAGAGATTCAGTGCTGTAAAAAACTGTTGTCCTCATGTCTGAATCCAGGTTCATCTCCAGAAAGATTTTCCAAGAGACATTTTCCACAACCTCCTAGCAACACAATGCCATTAGTTACACTAATTTGTAAAGATTTTTAAAAGAAGTACACACAACACGTTCTCCTCCTCAAATTATTTTTGCAAAATAGAGTGAGTACATTTCCCCTTTAACATACAGTGGAAGGCCATGTGAGCTTGGAGTAATGA
This sequence comes from Podarcis muralis, assembly GCF_964188315.1. Classification (NCBI taxonomy): domain Eukaryota; kingdom Metazoa; phylum Chordata; class Lepidosauria; order Squamata; family Lacertidae; genus Podarcis; species Podarcis muralis. The sequence goes on from NC_135666.1 coordinate 59,578,185, forward strand.
GATACACACTCATTAGGGAATTGCATAGCTACATGGCAATTACTTAGCCCATTTATAGATTCCAATGCAAAATTCAGGAGATTTGGAGCACTCCTTAAAGACTCTGTTTGTAAACCACTGCTTGGCTTACAGATGCCCACAGAGCAGCACTTATTTTCTCCTGTGGTTTATAACATGGATTACCTTCTGACAGTAATAGGGAAAGTAATCTTCATGTAATTCAATGCAACTTACATTCATTTTTACATGGCTGTTTCCAAGAAGGAGTTTGCAAAACAAGACAACAATGGGATTTGGAAGCTGGTGAAAATACTAGGGTGTCACCAATTAAAGAACACTTAGTTGATTAACTGCATGAGTTTTCAGAAAATGCCATCGTGTTAACAGCAGACATTAGAAGAGACATTAATTCCCCAGGTGAGAGCCAGGGGAGTGCATCTTCTAAAATGGTGCCATCTGCCAGCATTTTTGTAAGTCCCTGTACAAAGAATAATTTAAAACTGGGGTGGGAGGGGAAACCCTGGTACCAATTAATTGGAGATGCCTTTATAATTGATCAAAAGGTTATATTCAATCACTTCAAAACAGTATACCTGAAGGAGTATCTTCACCCCCATCATTCTGCCCGGACACTGAGGTCCAGCGCCGAGGGCCTTCTGGCAGTTCCCTCACTGCAAGAAGTGAGGTTACAGGGAACCAGACAGAGGGCCTTCTCAGTGGTGGCGCCCGCCCTGTGGAATGCCCTCCCATCAGATGTCAAGGAAATAAACAACTATCTGACTTTTAGAAGACATCTGAAGGCAGCCCTGTTTAGGGAAGTTTTTAATGTTTGATGTTTTATTCCGTTTAATATTCTGTTGGGAGCTACCCAGAGTGGCTGGGGAAGCCCAGCCAGATGGACAGGGTATAAATACATTATTATTATTAGACTAAGCATTGCAGCCTAAGAAAAAATATAGAGAATTTTTAATATTGGTATTTGGACAATAAAATTCTGCAGAGAAAAATCTTACTTTCAACCCTCTGATAGTGAATCAGGTGCTGAGTGCTGACAGAAAAGGAGCCAAACAGGGGCTACTGAGAAACAAAAGGGGAACAAATAATGCACCCACAGAACCAAAGAGAGCAGGCCTCCCTTGACTCATCCCCAAACCAGCCCAAAATAGGAAAAAGTTTTTTCCTATTTTTCCTAGGAGGTTTTAGGAGTCATTTGGAAAAACAACCTGGAACGGGGGGGCGGGGGAGAGATTCCTGTAAGAGGGTATGTTTGTTTTATTTACAAACATAAAAGAGGTTATTGGAATCAAATATAGATTCCTGCAGCAGGCAACAAAGCCACTTAGCCCTGCATTAGAATCCCTGCCTCCCAATGTTCTTTACATCAGTCAAGCTTGCAGTTGTCTCCTTCAGCCTTCAAAGTGTAAATCTGGTTCCGAGTTTTCTCTTCTCTCCAACCATCGCTCTGAGGGCTTTTGCCTTCTGAAGGATAGATTCCTTACCATCAGGAAAAACATGCCCCAGTCCTTAAATGCCATTAAGCTTCTCTTCTTGAATCCCCTGACCACTCGTTCACAATGTTCAAGATGGCCAACTCCAAACAGTATTTAGATCTCCAGTGCAGATTCCTGCAAAGAAAGGGCTTCCCTACAGAGAATTCACAATCCCCACTTAAGCCAGCTGTTTTATCTCCAGCCCTCTGATGAAATACAGGGAGAAAAGGAGCACAAGAAAGTGGTGGATGTACAGCTGAAGCAATCACATGTTTACATTTTTAAAACACACTTGTGGAAACCTCTGTGCTGCTTTCACAGAAAAGACTGGCCTGCCTGTTCCAATTTGGGTCGTAAACTAAAGACACATGGCAGACAAATACTAAATAAGCAAAGAGCTTTACATATTCATAGGTATAAGTCAGACAGCAATTGTATTTTCCAGAAACATAGCTTTGAAAACCCTGCTCTCAGTAAGACTGGTTCAGTTCAGCTTAAAACTTTATGGCTTGTGGGAGAGAAAGACCAGGATGTTATCATTTCAGGAAAGAAAAGCATAATTGAGAGGCCTACATCTCTTAAAACTATCTGTTTTCTGCTGGAAAATACTTAAACTGCTGACAAAATGGTTAAAGATCAGGCTTAGTTGTACCACTGATCTGTTCAGCTCAAGTGGGAGTGGTTCTTGTCCCTTCCCTACTCATTAGATTATCAATAGGATGCACAGGGAGGAACAAGCCGCATCCCCATCAGGCTGCTGGTTTAAACCTCTCCACTCATCCCAGCCAGTGAAGGCTGGTCCAGTGGAAAAACCAGGGCTCAACTCTCCCAGGTAAAATGCCCAGCAATTGTTATTAAAGGCTTCCCTCAAAATCCTAAAGCCACTCTTGCATGCGTTTCTATCAATTGCCTGTTCTCTGGCCAGTCAGCACTCTGCACCACTCACCTGTCTCCAGACAGGAGCTATTTGGAGCATGCTCAGAACTGTTTCCTTCAAGGTCACACCTCCAAACATTTCAAAGCAGACTTTCTGTAGGCAGGCAGGCAGGGAAAGGGCATGGTTGTTAGTTTGAGCAGCTTGGGGTATTAAAATTAGTATTAGGTCCCTTTTTAACTGTCCTTTATCGCACCTTTAAGACTAAACAATTCAGGCTGCAATCCTGTACATATCAGGAAGAAATCCCCATGGAATTCTGGAGGGCTCTGAGTAATGTACACTTTAATGTACAAAGAGAGCCACTGTGGTTTAATGGTTAGAGCATTGGTCTATGACCTGGGAAACCAGGGTTCGAATCCCCACTATGCTGTGAAGCTCACTGGGTGATCTTGGGCCAGTCACTCACTCTCACCCTACTCAACCTCCCAGGGTTGTTGTGAGGAAAAAATGAGGAGGAGAGATCCCTGTACGCCACCTTGAGCTCCTTAGAGAAAAAGGTTGGTTACAAATGTAATAAATCTAGAAATTATTGTGACATGAATCCATGCTAGAAATTGTGACAGCAGGGACTCCTTTCAAACCAAGATAAAACACAGGTGCTAAGTATTAATAAAACCTCAGTGTGTAAGTATCCACTGATTTTTATATTTTTTTCTTTACAAAAGAGGAGCATAGCGAGAGAAACCGATTAGATGGAGGAGGCCACACAATTTCCCCCACAGCAGAGACGCAATTGTGACAACAAGGTCACCTTCAGAATCAAGCTAAGTTTTCCCCAGTTTGATTAGGTGCAAACTATGCTTAAGTTACACTATGTCCTTGCCAAGAGAGGAGGTTGAGGATGGGAAACAGAGCAACTTGACCATGCCCCCATGAACTCTTAATAGCTGATTTGTTGCTGATGTTGTCAAACATACTGTAGGCTCTTTGCTGCTGCAGCCATATGGGTGGGGATTTACCCCACTCTAGGCCAGAGGTTGGCCACCTCCAAAGTGAACCAGTAAGCCACATAAAGAGTTTGGGCAGTGAGGTGCCACCTAATTCAAAGCAACAATAGAGTTTGAGGCCACTATCCTCAGAACAGCAACAGAGAAAGCTAACAGAAGTAGGACTATAGAAAACCATTTATGCTAAGTCCATCTCATTCAGTATTGTCTATGCAGTATCTCTTCAAGGTTTCAAAGAGGAGTCTTTCCTACCTGGGTGTCCCAGGGATTGAATCTGGAACCTTTTGCATGCAACACACAGCCCTTACCACTGAGGGCTCATCCACACTTGTCCCATGCCTAGACAGTACGGGTCTGAGTGGTTTTGTCCCGTGCTTTCTAAGCACAGGGCTGGTGTGTTTTTTTCAGTTTGCCCCACTGTTTTCCCCAGGAAAATCCACTCATTATCACTAAAGCTGAGCAAACGTCAATCTGTGGGAAATGGACTGACTTTTGCTCCAATTCAGTGGTAAAGAGCTGGTTTGCTCAAGGGAAAATGGCAGGACAAGAAGTCTGGATGAGCCCTGAGTTATAGTCCTGACCCCACATATAGAGGTTATGGAAAGGAAGCATGAATAGGGTCAAACATCAGAGAGCTGTTTTAAGCCCCTTTGATGGCATCCATCTGTCTCAGGAGACAATGGAAGAGTATGTCTTTGGGGGTAAAGTCAAACTGTTGGAGGGTTACAGCGCCTGCTGTGGCTGTAGAGAGCAAATACAGGATAAAAGGTAAAGGTAAAGGTACCCCTGCCCGTACGGGCCAGTCTTGACAGACTCTAGGGTTGTGCGCTCATCTCACTCTATAGGCCGGGAGCCAGCGCTGTCCGCAGACACTTCCAGGTCACGTGGCCAGCATGACAAGCTGCATCTGGCAAGCCAGAGCAGCACACGGAACGCCATTTACCTTCCCGCTGGTAAGCGGTCCCTATTTATCTACTTGCACCCAGGGGTGCTTTCGAACTGCTAGGTTGGCAGGCGCTGGGACCAAACGACGGGAGCGCACCCCGCCGCGGGGATTCGAACCGCCGACCATGCGATCGGCAGGTCCTAGGCACTGAGGTTTTACCCACAGCGCCACCCGCGTCCCTTAAATACAGGATAGACAAGCTTTATTGCAGCTGGCACAGATGAAGGGGTCCAGTTTTGCTGCTACAGGAACACCATGGCGTTTCTTCTCTCTATACTCCTCCCAGTGGTCATTCCTCCTCTGGTCACTGATTATGACCTGACTGTCTCCAGGCTCTGTGGTCATCTGCAAGGGATTCCTGCATGGCGGGGTTCATGTTGCCAGCCTTCATTTAATGTTTGCAGACATCTTTGTAATGCAGAGTTGCTCTGTCAACAGGCCTAATGCCTGAAGCCCGCTCCCCGTAGAGCACATCCTGGGGATCCTGCCACCTTCCTTTTTGCACATGACCAAACTAATGTAGGTGTCACTGAGACAGAAGTACAAAAATGCTGGGAATGTGGGATTCAGAGGGCACATCTTTGTTTGAGGCTCTGTCCTGCCATGCAATGTCCAAAATCTTCTTGACACATATGGAAGGAACTGAGGTGTCACTCCTGGCGGGTGTTAGTTGCCCACGACTCACTTCCATAAAGCAGCGTGCTTTAAGCCTGGTAGACCTTCATCTTGGTATTGTATGTTAGCATTACATTTCCCCTCACCCTATTGGAGAGGCAAGCTATTGCCATAGCTGCCTTGCCAATATGCTTGTCTAGCTCAGCATTGATGGAATGGTTGTTGTTATGGTGGAGCCTAGGTAGACAAAATTGTATACTACCTCAAGTGTGTGTCACCAGTGCTGATGTGTGGAGTGCTGGCGACTCCCTGACCCAGGATGTTGGTCTTCATCAGGCTGATGGTGAAACCAAATTCAATGCAGGCTTGGGCAAAACAGTTGATGAGTCTCTGTAGGGCTTACTCAGAATGTGCCGTCAAGGCTACTTCATCTGCAACCAACATTTAATGGATAAGAACCCACCACACTTCTGTCTTGGTGTGAAGACATGCCAGGTTGAGCAGACCTCCATTGCTCCTTGAATGGATGTACACAATGTCTTCAGTGGAGCTGAAGGCTCAGGAGAGCAACAGGGAGAAGAATATACCAAAGAGAGTTGAGGTGAGAGTGTAGCTGTGTTTCACACCACTCTTTATAGAGAAGGTGCACTGGCACTCAATACCATGTGGGGCAGAGAAAACAAGGACAACACACCTAAACGGTAAGTAGAACTAAGTGCAGTTTCATATGTGCATGTTCATCACTTGACTTCAATGTCAAGTGACAGTGTGCACACGTGAAAGAGCCACTACAGTCCAAACAACACAGACAGAACATTTCTCATATGCGATGTGTCCCCCTCTCCCAACAGAGCTAGTTCATACATTCTGCAGTGAGTCATAGAGTGATTACATGCATGTTACATCAGCCTTCAGAATGATACTCAGCTCAGAAAAAGAGGCCGTCTTTCTAATACCTATGACTGCTTCCCCACACTCTGCCCTAACCTCCTTTCTACAAGATTAGAACTGGTCAAAAAATCAAGAAAAGCTTGGCAAAACAACACATTTTAGATATGACCACCTTTAACAAGACTGGAGGCAAAACAGGCAGAGGTGAGCATTTTGCTATTTGTGAAGTGCTGGTTTAGCTAATTAAATTGTAATGCAATAATAAAATGAGATCGTCAATGTGCATGTGTGCACACTTTGAAGAAGAGTTGGGAATGCTGTTTGTGGGGTTTTTTTTTACGATAACATTACATATGACAGTTGAGATATGTTGCATCCTTATTTGGTAATGTAGCAAATGAAATACTTGAGCCTTGTTGAAAGTCACTGAAAGGATTCTTTTAGCCCTTTCAGAGTTCATACACTATTCCACAGTTTTGGCCTATTGTTGTATACATACAACTCTCGGTCCCCAACTATTTTGCCTTTAAATAGCCTTGCCCTGGAGGGTCTCGGGCAACTGCCAATGCTCCTCCCCCGCATCCTATTTCAAGACCTTAATGAAACAGCCAGGACCCAGAGCCAAAGTGGCGTGTGTTATGTACAACCAGATTCCATTTCCTAATGAGTCCCTCTAAATCTGCCATCAGATGATTTTATTGACTCTAAGATCATAATTAAGCAGCAATTCACTTTCTGGTTTGAAGTCTCGCACTCCTCAATCTATAGCTTTTTCAGATGACATTTAATAATCAGTAATTGAGAAGTGCCTGCCTGGGCTATTTCCACGAAATCACCCCAATGTGTGAAAAATCCAGACAAGAATGGCCTTGAAATTTCCCAGTGTCCTTTGACATTTATGTGGTGCACTAACAAACAGGAAATCAACATACTCAGTAGTTAATCGACACAATGGAATATTTAATTGGTTCCCGATTAAGGAAGGTGTTATGATGCTCCATCACTGCCAAAATAAGTAACATATGTGAAAACATTGCTGCTTTTATTGGGTTCAAATCCTTGATTTTATATTTCAATTGCATGGTTAAGGGCCAAACTACACATTACACTGAAAATTGGTGTCGCAATTTCCCAAAGTCCTCTCTCTCTTTTTTAACTCAAAAACAACTAGGTTGGGCTATGAATCTAATCAGAATAGTGCCCTGGGAAGTGGTTGGGGAATACTGACTTCTTTCTCCTGCATCATATTCCCAGTCTAAATGGTCTCCCAAAGCTTTTGGCCCCATTTTTTGTGTGGGGGGTGGGGAAATAAAGTACTAAAAGCTTCTGGATTAGGAAAAAGAAATGGGGAGAATGGTTAAACACCTCTCCCCAACAGTATTTGTTTCAAGCAAATTTGGAGTCTCCAACAGTTCCTTTTAAGTAAGAAACAAATGCAATGTATAATTTGGACCGCAGCTTTTGAAGCCGCTATTGGTGACAAATGATTATGTTCTTCTCAAATCATAGAATCATAGAATTGTAGAGTTGGAAGGTACCCCAAGGGCCATCCAGTCCAACCCCTGCAATGCAGGAATGTCAACTAGATCATACATGACAGATGCACATCCAACCTCTGCTTAAAAATCTCCAAGGAAGAAGGGTCTACCACCTATCGTAGGAGTCTGTTCCCCTGTTGAGCAGCTCTTACTGTTAGAAAGTTCTTTCTGATGCTTAGTCAGAATCTCCTTTCTTGTAACTTGAAGCCGCTAGTTCGGGTCCTACCCTCCAGAGCAGAAGAAAATGAGCTTGATCCATTCTCCCCGAGATGCTCCTTTAGCTATTTGAAGATGGCTATCCTCAGTCTCCTCTTTCCCAGACTAAACATACCCACTTCCCCCAACCATTCCTCATAAGACTAGTTTTCTAGACCCTTGATCATCTTGGTCACCCTCCTCTGCACACATCTTTTCAGGATTCTTCTTAAATCCTAGTGCCCAGAATTGGACACGGTACTCCACATGCAATCAGATCCAGTAGTGTAGCTAGGGGGTGTGGAGTGGGTGGATTGATCCAGGTGGCACTTATCTGTGGGGGTGGCACAGAGCCCAAGGTGGCATGCAAGCCCAGGTGTCCCAAGAGCCCAGTGCACTGTTTACAAAAGCAGTGTGGGGCTGGGCTCGCAGCACACTTAAGATGCTGCATCCACACACCTCCGTGCCACCCTCTGGCAGCCAAGAAGGACACAACAGTCACACACTGGCCTCGCAGGGTGCCTGAGCCACTGCATCCCTCCTAGCTGCCTTCCAGCTGGAGGTCGCCAGGGAGGGATGCAGGGGCTAGCACAGCGCCAGTATATGCCCACTGCATCCCCCTCAGCCGCCCTCCAGCTGGAGAGCACCTGAGAAGGACACAGTGCTCTGGCAACATGACCTGCCCTCATGGCACAGTGCACGTGCCCTGGGACGAGTGTGCCTACCCCCGGGCGCTGGCGGGCCAAGTTACACCACTGGCCAGACCAAGACAGAATAGAGTGGGACAGCTTTTTTGCATCACACTCATGCTATGCTTGTGGTCTACTAAGACTCTTAGATCCTTTTCACATGTACTGCTAGTAAGCCAAGTGCCCACCATCTTACATTTGTGCTGCTGATTCTTCCTGCCTAAATGTAAAACCTTACATTTATTCCTATTGAAAATCATTTTTTTTGCTTTGGCTCAGTTCTCCAATCTAAGGTCATTTTGAATCCCGATTCAGTCTTCTGCAGTTTGGTGTCATCTGCAAATTTGATAAGCACCCCATCAACACCTTCATCCAAGTCATTAATAAAGATGTTGAACGACAGGCCCAGGCCAGAACCTTGATGAACTCCACTTGTCACTCCGAATGATGAGCACTCTTTGGGTTTGGTCAGTCAACCAACCAGATACAAATCCACCAAACAGTTCCCCTATCCAGTTCATGTCTTACCATCTTCCCTGCAAGAATATCACGGGGTACTTTGTCAAAAAAGCTGTACTGAAATCCAAAATATGCTATATCCGCAGCATTCTCCTGATCCACCAAGCTTTTAATAATAATAAAAATGAGATTCCTCTGGCATGACTTCTCTTTGAGAAACCCATGCTGGGTCTTAGTAATCATAACATCTTTTTCTAAATGCTCACAGACCAACTGTTTGACTATCTGTTCCTGGTCAATGTTAAGTTCACTAGTTAGTAGTTACGTGGGTCTTTGTCCCATTCCCCTGGCCTACCTGGCAGACAGACAGTGGGCCAAGGCGAAGTTCCAAGTCCAGAAGCCAATCCACACAAGCAAAGTCCAAAGATCAGGAAACGCACTCCAGGATCAGTCCAAGTAAGCCAAGATAGGAGTTCAGCAGTCAGGATACAGTCCAGAGCCAATCTCAAAGTAGAAACCCATGGAGGTCCAGGAGCATCCAAAACGAGGTCCCTCAGCATGGCCAGTTGAGCAGACACAGCACCTCAGCTCTGCTGCCTTCTGCTCCTGTGTCTGCTGATTGCAGCATCTGGGCATGATGAGGCCTGTGACCCTCACCTGCTCTCCGCTTGCCCCAGCTGAGGAATCACAGGTCTCCTTCCCCACCTGGCCAGCTAGTGAACTAGGCTGCAGGCCCTGGCCTGCCTCTGCTTCCTGGAGTGCCCCACCCACTGTTCCCTATGTCTTAGGACCCACCGTGTTTGTGGGGATGGGGGCCTCTCTAGCTCTGGGTCCCACTGCTTGGCTTTCTGTGCACTAGCCCCTGCCCCCTCATCATCCTCTGTCACCCCATGAGTATTGTCTACAACCACCTCTCCTTCCCCATTCCTAGCTTGCTCCTATGTGACCCACTCCCAGCTGCAACCCTCAACAGGATCCTCTTCCTCCTCCCCAAAGTCCTGCTAGTTCAAGACAGCCTTCTTCTTTCCCCATTTTTTAATATGGGGACATCTCCACACCTCCAGTTCACAGAACCTCACCTAATGGCGACATAACAGTAGCTATTAGTACACAGCAGATGCAAACAGAATCTGTCTCAGTAATGGACTATGTTAGTATGGTAACTCATGTACAGCAGAGAACACGGTTAGGGAAGGTGTAATATATCCACTTTTGGTTTTTTCAAGTAACGATCTGAACTGTGTTCATGGATTGCTCATCATGACTTCATATCTTGCTCAGGCTGGATTGTGGCCTTTGCCAATTTGCCCCTCAGCCACAGATAAACCCTACTTTTTATTTTCAACATTTTATAGAGTTTTTGCATAGATCTCATAATGACAATACAATACGTGCACACAAACATACAAATAAGATGCACACACACACACACACACACACAGTATCATAGGTATAATTTTATTGTTTCTCTCATATGAAAGTGTGTTAAACCCATAAGCATCAGACACAATATCTTTGAAAATTCAAATTTGCACCTTTGTTGTGGAAATGCCATTTTACAAGTCTAAACTTTCCAAGATCACTCTAAAAATCTTTGGTCCTGAATTTGCACAATGCATTGCCTAATGATTAGTTTAAGTCCAGGGTTTCTCTGCCTGTTCCCATTTCTGCTCAGTTCTGTTTACCCTTGGAAAGTATTGTTAACTCAACAAAGGTTGACTGGCTTCCATTCTCTATCTTACGCAATTCCCCTTTCTCACATGCTAATACCAAAAATTAATGTTTAGCTTTGACATTTCCTAATTAGGTCATAATTTAACAGACCCACTCACAACAGTGGAGACAGAATTTTGCTTAAAGAGATTGAATACTTCAGAATTGGGGCAAATTAGTTAATTTTTTGGAAAATCAACCCTCAGCAAATGGCATTTAGCACAGCGTAGGCATTGCAGCTTCAGTTTTTCTCCTTTGACAAATACTGTTCAGAAAAGAGAGAGACAGAAAGCACTTATACATCCAGGCACTAGCACATAAAGCTTGTGTAATCCTTGAGGCGTTAGGCTAGTACTGTTCCCAATAATATCCTCCCATAAACATCCTCTCATAAATAGCACCTTTTTGAAGAACATCTGGAATCAGTATGGACGCTACTGCACTGCCCCCAGTTGAGTCTTTTCCTTTGTTCCATACCACTGTATGAAAGGAAAGGACAGAAAGGAAGAGAATTTGATTTTATAGAATGCCTTTCACTCTCAGAGTGCACTGCACAAAGCAACAACTTAGATACCAGCAACGCCACAACTATATTTATTACCACTTTCACTTCAATGCATTGCCATGTCCTTCAGACACTGCAGGATGCCGTGTGAAAAACATTTAATTAAATGCAGCAGGGCCAAAATAACTGGGAAAACTGATCTAGCCATCCCATTTAGCAAGAAAGACATTAAAGAGAGGGGTATGTTAAGAGAAGAGAAGCAAGAGTATCCAAAGGAGAATGTCAAAGGAGGGATGTGAAAACAAGAACAGGTTTAAAATAGTCATAGAGCTAATACAACCAATCATTAACAAGTCATAATTTAATGCAATGGGCATTACATACAACAGGGAGTCTTTGTGGTGAAGATTATTTTTCCACACATCTGCACCCAATAAGAACGTTGGGGAAACAGAGGAGTTGTAATGTTTTCTTGTTCTCCTCCTTTCCCAGATTCCTAATCCATATAGAATCAGAGTTGGAAGGGAGTTGGAAAGGACTTTGATGATCATCCCTGGGCTTAATACAGGATGCAACCGCAGCACATCCAGTGGATGACCCTCCAGCCTCCACCTTAAGACCACAAGTGCAGGAGAGCCTACCCACCTCCCAAGGCAGCCTGTGCCATTTCTGCACAGCTCCTATTGCCAGGATCTTTCTCCTAATGTTTCCATGATGTGCTTGTGCAGTACAATTCCTACCGACCTGGGCTTCCATTATGGTAGCATGCAAAACGCTGCAAGAAGCTGCTGCTTGGTAAAGCAATTGCCTTTATCCACCCAAATGCCTCTTTCACTGGTATAGTGAGAGAGGCAAGCTGTGTTCTTTTTGCACAGTAACTTTTGATCCTGTCTTGAAGTGAGACGGGAATGAGGATAATGTACCACAGGAGAAGGGCCATAGCTCAATGGTAGAGGGAGCAGCTCCAGGCAGGATGGGAGGGACTCTAACTTGAAACCCTGAAGAGCCACTGCCAGTCAGTGTAGACCAGGCATAGGCAAACTCTTTTTTTTTTTTTTAATAAATTTTTATTGAGTTTTCAAATTTTTAAAAGGCAGACAGACTTATAAAGACAAAACAAAAACATACATAATTACATAACATTGGCTTCCCCGCACCCTCCTTCCCACATTCCAGTTTCATTAATTATCTCAGCAAATTATTTGCTCTCCTCCCTTAAATGTCTCATCCTTTCTTAAAATTTGTCACTTATGCTTGACCCAATTTGAACTTATCCAGTTTTACACAATAAATCTTTTCTCTAAGGACGGCCTAAATTCTTCTCCCATGAATTCCTTCCTTCACATATTGCATCAAAAAATCATAATATAGCAGTTCTAAATCTCAGATTATAACTATTCTCCTCTCCCCTCCTGCCCTGCCCCGGTTTCTGTCCCTTCCCAAACCAATGTCCCAATAGATTGGCTGCTTTAGCCCGGGTTTCTCACATCAGAGGCTCTTAAGCCCCAGTTAGTCTCTCTCCACCAATTTTGTTGGTAATCCATTTTGTTGGCCCTCTCTTCTTGAAGAGGTTCTGTCACCAGCCTCTCATTTTTTCCTCCTTCCAATTCAATAAGTTTCAGTTTCTGCTCAGGACCACTCAGTCTCTCATACTCCTGCTTGTTGAAAAAGCCCCAATCATACTTGTTTACTCTTATATAGTCCAATATTCCAGTTATTCTGGGGGCTTCTTCCTTTATCTTTCTCTCCTTTTGCAGATTTGTAATCCACTTGTCGTTTTCTTTGTTTCCTTTGTTCCCAGAGGTTGCAGGCTTTTGGTTGGTTTTTTCCACCTGAAGTTCCTCTCCTTCTTCTTCTTCTTTTTCCCCCCGCTCCAAAGTTATCTCCTTCTCTGCAGCTGCAGAATTTCTTTCCATCAACTTTGTATCATTGGCAGAGTTGCTCAGTTCCAAACCGAAAGTCTCCAGTTGTTTACTTATTGTGGTACTTTGCTCTTGTAAAGTTCCCACGAGAAAAAACATCCTTTCAATCTCTGCCCATAGTTTCCGTTCTGCAGCCATTGCAATGTCTCTAGTTCCCTCCAGGGGGATTTCCATCATGATTCTGTTCCAACAATCCGTTTCTTTGTAGCTCCCAGCCACTTTAATATTCCCAGTCACTTTGTTTCAAAAAGGTCAATTTTAATGTAGCTTTTTTAGTCCGAAAAAGTACCAATAACACAGTCCCAAGTCTTTGCCTCCCGTTTGACAGCTCTTTTGACAGCTGTCAAACTCTTTATTCTTTTTCCTCGGGCTCTCACGCAGGGCGCTCCCGGGTCCAAGGGGGGGGGGATTACCAGGAGAAAAGGAAACTTTCAAAATTCTCTCTTTTCCACTCCAGCACAATAACTTTGTCATCCAATTCGTGAGAGTTATCTTTTTAAAGCCAAAGTCTTTCCGCCTTAGTACTCCTCTCTTTGCTTTGAATCTTTCTGTGGGGGGGGGGGTGCGGACTTCCTTTTAACACACCCCCGATCGTACTCAATTTTAGGTATAAAAACTTTTAATGCCAAAATTCCCTTCTACTCACGGGTTATTTGTTTCAGTCCAAATTTCAGGAAGAAAGATAGCGCTCTCCGGTCATGGCTCGCGGCTTCGCTCCGCCAAGGCAGCGATCGACTCTCAGCACCACGCCACTCTCCGGTCCACTCCGTAGCCTTTAAAAAGGCTCTTCGCGGGTCAGGGAGGGCGATTAAGGTGCCCACCGAGTCACCATGTCCGCAGGCTTCCGCGCCTGCGGTTTCTAAGGGTCCCCGTGTCGCCGGCACGGCAAGACCCGTCCTTAGCGGAGCCGATTCCCTCCAGAGCTCGGAGGGAATCCGCCATTACCCGTTCGCGCTATCCCGGAAGTCCCAGGCATAGGCAAACTCGGCTCTCCAGATGTTTTGGGACTACAACTCCCATCATCCCTGACCACTGGTCCTGTTAGCTAGGGATGGGAGTTGTAGTCTCAAAACATCTGGAGGGCTGAGTTTGCCTGTGACTGGTGTAGACAATACAGAGCAAGATAGACCATTGGCCTGACTCTGTATAAGGCAGCTTCCTGTGTCACTTATGCAATATCCTGCCATTTCCCCAGGAAAGAAAGACAAGGAAAGGTGTGAAAGCTTCTGGTCTCATCTACCCATGAGCAGAGGAAGATGTGAAAAAAGTCCACAGGCGTATACTTTCTTAAAGTCCAATTCCCTGACCCTGATCAATACTCCTTTCCCATGCACCCAAAAAGGGGCATTTATGCAATAGCGAGCTGCCAGAAGTTCATTGGATGTGAAATGAGGGGTGGGGGGGATGTCATCAGGCTTCTTCCCTCATTATGACCATTCTAGAATGGCAAAATGGTTTGTTTGTTTGTTTGTTTTAAGCTGACATGGATGGTAAGAAGGAGGAGGTGCTCTCCTCCTTCTTACCCACATACTCCCCAAACCCTGTAAAACAAAACACACACACTTTGTATGTGAAGAGCGCAGATACATAAACAAAATTCACTGGCTCCCTCACCATCACATCCAGTTGGGCTCCAAGAGGTCTCAGTGGGGAGAAGCTTGGCAAGAGTTTTCTTCCTACACCCATCCCTGTATGTTTGCAATCAGCCTTCTCTTCCTCGTCACACAAGACAGGAACATTGTTCAAGTGACATCACATCCCCATCTCCAGTTGTAACTAAGCCTAAGCGCAAGTAACTGCATTTTCTCACATTCATCCTTTGCTGCCCTTTTCTCCTCTCCTCCTATCTCTGGTTTCTCATACCATATTGACTTTAAATTGTAAAACATTTGAGGACAAGAGGGGTTCTTCCATTGGGGGGGGGGTTTGCACACAGAACTACATAAAGTGCCATATACATTGATTATGAATGTACAAATGATGATGATAATTAATAGTTGTTAGTGAGAGTTCTGTACACACAAGTCTAAGGCTGGAATCCTAAACATACTTCATTGAAGGAAGACATTGAAATACGATATACAGGATTCACTTCTGAGTCAGTTTGGAATAGACTAAAATGCACTCTGGAATCCATCCCTATCTCCTAAAATAGCATATTTCAATCACTGCCCTAAAAAGCTCTCAGTTTAAATGTTGATAGTGGAAGGAAGACAGCAGAAGGAGAGAAGTTCAAGGGCTTGAGCAAAGAATGTGAGCAAATGCAGTTTCATGCAATTTAAAAGTGCTCAACAGTGGTTGAATCACGCCCAGTGTTGTTGTTGTGTAAACTGTACAGGTTATTGTGCATGACATTAATTCCTGTTTCAGCCAAAAGTCAGTCCAGAACTGCCTGACTGGAAGACTGCAAAGAGCTGTGAGAATGTCAACCACATTTATCTGGAACTTAGAACAGATGCTCTTGCTTAATTTTTTTTCAGAGTTGTTGATGGCAATTTCATTTCAGATTACAAGGTTTCGTTCAGCAAATTCTTTTGTCTAGCATGCAACCACATGTGCTTAGGGGATGGATGGGATTGTGGTTCCACAGATTTGTGAGCAGAGAAAGAACCTAGGGGAACTCAAAAGTACCCATGGTGCCGAGAAATATCCCTCTTGAGGGATGCATGTGCACAAGCTTTAATTTCAAGTGGAGTTAAGAACATAAAAAACCTGTGCTGGATCAGACCAAAGGCTCACCTAGTCCAGCATCCTGCTTCTCCAAAGTGGCGAACCAGATGTCCATGGGAAGCCCACAAGCAGCACATGAGCACAAGAGATCATGTTGTCTCTGATGCTGGAGCAAGTAGCCACAGGTACCCTTTTCCTCCATGCATTTGTCTAGTCTTCTTTTAAAGCCTTTTGAACTGGCGGGCTTTACCACGTCATGTGGCAGTGAATTCCACAGTTTAACATTTCTCTATGTGGTGCAGTGCCTCCTTTTGTCTGTCCCAACTTTCCTAACATTTAACTTCTTTGTAGAGCAGGTGTTTGTATTTCAAGCACCAACAGAGATTTCCACAGAGATTGCTAGCAGAGCAGTGACTTCATGATTAAGAAAGAAAAGAAAACATGGTTGTGTGAACTGGCCTTCTAAAATAGCTTCCTCCTGCATGCAAAGGAAAATAATTGTGAATATAGGTATTGTAAGAAATGGAAAACAACAAACTCATCTCTCTAGTTATGCAGTTCTTGCCTGAGCAGGTGAGTACTAATAATTCCTATTATTACTACCTCCATCACCACTGTTGTCTTTCATTAAAAAGGAAGAAAATATCAGATCACAGAGTTAAGTATCCAGACAAACCAATTAACTAATAAAGAGTACAGTGGATAAATACTGTATTTCTACAAATCTCCAGATATTGAGAAAAGGGTGTCATTTTATTGCAGCAGTATTGGGTAAATTATGTCCATTGTGAATCATCACCAGGTTTTTCATTTTCATTTATCTATTCCACAATGAATTTCTGTTTCAGCTGAGATACTTGTGCAAACATTAGATAGTGCAAACCTAGAAAGAACAAGACACCAAATTTACTGTGGGTGGTTTTGCAGCAAGCTTAAAACAGAGAACAATTCTTTGTATAAGAACCCTAAGAGATCCCAAGGTACTCCTGCGGGGTTATTTAAAAGACTAGATCTTTTGCAAGGTTTAGAACTTGTGCTTAACATCATAATGGTATCTAGAATGGAAATAGATGGAAGACAGTAAATACCCTACTTGAGCAGGTCACAATAATTTTGTGGGGTACCTTAGGCATCTCTGAATTTGTTGTACATACAGATGAATAATTAAAAGGCTATATGAAGGATGAAAGCTTCCACGAGGCTGCTGCATATTAAGAACCAACCACTACGTGGAGCTGATTAAAATTCTACTTAAATTATTGGCTTCGGTAAGAACAAACTGATGTGCATCATACAGGGTCATTTGTTCTTTTTCTCCGGCCGGATTCCTAATTAAATCTGGCTGCAGAGATCGGCATGAGGGGAGGTGCTCCAGGCATATCGTCGCTCTAATATATTCAAGCCATACATCAAAGGGGTTCTGAACTATTAGCCTTGAAGAATAGATCTCGACCATGATGATTAACATGCTGGCTTCCTTGCCCTGGGTTCCTTTCTGATGCTGTCAAGTTGTTAACTCTTTGTACTTGGCTCCACCCACAGAGCTTCCAACCCTGGCAATGGACTTCAGTCCAACTTGGTCCAACAAGCCCATCAGCCAGGATTTGGATTCCTCTCTGTCATGAGGCAGAATTCATAGCAGGAAAAGGTTCTCCTTTTTAGATCACCTTTTCCCTGACCACACTCAGAGGCCAGTAACCAAATGTTTCTATGGATTACCTGACTAGGTCACTTGAAGTATTTTCAGGTCAGGTGCACACCTGGTTGAATCACACGTGGGTCCTGGCTGCATCACAACACAACATGTAACTGCAGTTGCCAACATCCACCCCTTGTTACTCTTTTTCTTGCTGTTCCCCCAGGTAAAATTTAGATTGTAAACTCACTGGGGCAATGACCTGCCTCCCCCCCCCTTTATGAAATTCTGTAAGCTACTTAGTATGCTGATGGTGCTATAGAAACCAGGCCATGTTGAGTTGAGTGAGGTGCCCCTCAGGATGTGTGGATCGAGCTTGTTGTCTATCAGCCTCTTTGAATACTCAATCTGTGGCAAGAGCATCACACTTGAAGTCTTAAAATGTACAAGAGCAAAGCCATCGGGGCAGCCAAGAACTCCAGATCCTGTGCATATTGACTTGTCAGGCAGTCCCACTGTGTCCAGTGACATTTACTCCCCATATCAGGCACAGCCCTAATCTGAATCTCAATGTGCAGGCGCATGCAGTTCCACAAAAAGCAAGCCATTGGTGGGGGGCGACTGCTAGAACCAGAGGCATGCACTGCTTTTGTTGGAAGCCAACCAAAGGAGACACAATGAGCTCCACCTACACACTGTAATTGTGGTGGAAGTTTCATTTGAAGAATATGACATTTTCCAAATTGGCTCATTTTGTTCTTTCATAAAACATAGCAATGACATCTAGACTTCTCTTTAAGCCAGGCTAGTTCCTAGCAGGTATCTCTGTGTTGTATTCCACAGAATATCGGAGCTAGGTTCAACTCAATGCTCAGCTATAAAGGCCACTGGGTCTTGGATGATTGGGCGACATGAGATAATTCCACTGAACTCATTGGAAGCTGGGTGGGACAGAAAAAGTATGCATGAGAGAGAGGTGGGTTCACTGCACCCATTTCCAGTACAGCACCCTGCTGATACTACCACAGGTAAGATTGCATTAAATCTTCACTAGTAAAAGCATCAGTGCAAACAATTCCTCATACCATGTCATGTACCTCTCCTGCCAGCAGAACAGAAAACTGACAGATTAAAGTAGGCATGTTTTATTTCAGAGCAAACTTTGCATGTGTTCCCCCTCCCAAAAGCCCATTGGCACACAAATTTGTATTTTGCAGCAAAGGTTTACCAGTTGCTCTTTATCTTTCTAAGTCTAAAACTTTTAGGAGACGCAAGATTTCAGAAGTTGCTATCCAGTAGAATGGCTGTGGCTCATCCTTTAGACCGCAAAGGACTTGTTTTTTCACGAGATGCGAGGAGTCTATGAGCCTAAAGGGAAATCTATTCTGTTTGAGCTGCATATTTTAACTCCAGAATACCTTGCTGACAGGTACCAATGAGTGAGGGGATAAATGTCGCATATGGAACATGCAGCCCATATTATCATGTTGAACATTATCAAGTTGAGAAGTTTTTATCTGAAGGAACGTTCACTCATCACACCCAACCACAACTACATGTCTATAGTGCCAGAGGTAAGAAACAAGTTCACCTCTTCATTGGCTACTAGCATGGGCTCCTCTGGGAGGAAGGGTGGGATACAAATCTGATGAATAAACAAACAAACAAACAAACAAACAAACAAACAAACAAACTAGAAACAGAATCAGAGCAGGACTATAAAGATAGGGGCTGATTTGCTTCTCACAGATCCCCACTGAATCCTATGGAGCAAAGTATGCCTGAGGCATTGGCCTCAATGGAGGGTTGAGTGGGAAGGGTTTGGGATTCTTCCTTTGTTTAATGCAGTTTTGACTAATACAATCATCATCATAATCAGTATCTCACACATTGGCTAGCTACAAACTCATTACAGGCTGTGTTGCACACTGTGTTACCCCAGGAAAATTCAGGTACTCTGCTGTAAAGGTTTCTAAGGGGTTGCTTGTGCGCAAGCAGGCAACTATCTCCCTGGCTGGGTGCAAACACCTGGCTGGGCTGCCAAAGTAAACTTTATCTGTCCGGACGCCACTCACCCGTGGCTGACTCAGTCGCTGGCAGAATCCGTGAGTGGGCGTTTCTTAAACTTCTTCCAGCAAAGAAGCTCCTTGACGCCTAGTCTCTGCCTACCCTCTCTGCGTGAAAGCCTTCTGCGCAAAGAGGGCTTGGGCAACGGAGGACCCCTACTCTCCCCGCTGGTCCCAGGCAAGGAGTCATGGGACCGCCTCTCCGCTTCCACCACCTGCCCTCCTTCTCCACTGGTGCTACGCTGATTCTCTTCCCCAGAAGATGGGCTGCTTCTCCCGATCCCTGGACACTCTCTGGAATCCCTCTGGCTTTTGCTCTCTCCCTCCGGCACTGATGGCAGTTCCCTGACATCTGCTTTCTCAAACTATCAATCTAATATGTGTCCTTGATGAAACATGCTTCCTTGAAATATAAGTTAATAACCTTTTCCCCTTTCTCCTTGATATTCACAATGCAGATTCCATCCTCTTTGCCTTGCTGAGACTTCTCTCTGATTCATATGTTTAAAATAATTTTTAAAGCGATCTTCTCCCTATCGCTTCCAGCTGCAGATTCCCACCCAAATCCTGTTTTGAATTATTTAATAAAATACACTTCAAATTGAAATCATCTTTCCCTTTTGTCCTCCCCAAGCTACAGTTTCCCACACCCATCACTCCTTCCAGCCGTGCTTCATATGTAATTTATGTCTGAAATAAAAATCATCTCCTCCTGCTGCCTTACCCTTTCCAGCATCAGATTCCCACCCCCACCCCCCAAGACTGAACCATCGGTAATACATAGGAAGACGTCTTGTTTGCAGAGATGGCTTCAGGGCACACGTCCTGAACACAGGGCAGCTTGTGCCACACCAGAAGTTGGTGGCCCCCCAGAGTTCAACACCAAGAGAACCTGAGATCTGAAAGGGATCGTGCTCCTCAACCTGGTGCAATCTAGATGTTTTGGACTACAGTTTCCATCACCGCTGGCCATCAGTCATGCTGGCTGGGGAGGGGGGGGCGCTGTAGTCCTAAGACATCTGGAGGGCACTAGGTTGCCTTTAAGGAGCAACTATGGGCTGGTTCAAAGAGCTGGTGTGCCCTAGTAAATCAAAGCAGGTGAGGGGACATCAGGACAGGTACCTAGCCTAGCCTTGATAAAATGAAAGCCTTGATTGTGTGAACAGCTGCCTTTCTGTAGAGCCTATTTAACATTCACATACACTAGAAATGCTTAGAGAAGAGCATACAGGTTGGAGTGAGTCTCTGAGGAAAGAGTTACCTGTCTATTGTGTACTACTGCCATGCACAGCTCCATGCTGTGGTTTTCTTACATGTTCCTTAAACTAGCCCCTTTCTCCTCACATTGCCCTCCCCAGTTTGTGATTTCATGTATTCCTCTAATGAGAAATGGAGTTTAGAATAAGATCATATGTTTAAACAAAGGTTATTCAAGCTATCCAGTAGTGATCTAGCTCCATTTTCTTTGAACTTGGCACGGACATAGATAAATGTTTGAAAAGCATTATTTTGGCTTTGAGTGTACAGCACTGCATCTCAATAGTCTGACGACTGCCAAAGAACCAGAGACAAACAGCAAGTTGCCGAACAATGCGTGCAGGGCTTTTTTGGCATGAAAGCAACAGTCACACTCTTTGTTGCGTGAGGCCAGGAGTGAGTGATGCAAATTCCACAAATGCATATCAGGATACATTCTTTGGGTATACAGAGGGAAGTCATCTGGGTTTTTTGTCCATCACAGAAGGCGGGGGGTGGGGCATGGGAGAGAGAGACAGAAAAGACTTAGAGGGTCACAAAGTGTTCTCTTTAAAATTCTGCATTAATGAAAAACATCAACCTGTAATATTGTTTAAAAATATTGCAAGATCAAGCCTACTCAGGGATCAAGTTGCCAAATGTTTTCATTTTCACAGAGTTCTTTAATCAATCACCTCTCAAGAAAAAATCTTCTCGTATCGAGCCAAATATTCAAGCCAAAGCAGTAATTTATTTTTTAAAAGCTATTATGAGTATAAAGTTTAAAGAAATGGTTACACAAATCAAATCTATGATAGAGTCAGTTTAGTGTGCTAGAGTGCAAGACTTGGACAGGTAAGATTTAAATTTGAATTCTTATTTAGCCATGAAGCCTAGTGGGTGGCCATGGCTAATTCTTTCTAGCCTGTGCATGTCAGAGAAGGATAGGACACAAATTAGATAGCTACATAGATATTAGCACCAAGCGTTGGGCTGAAAGATGGGAGCTCGCACTACAGGGCAGTGGCAGCTCTCTCTCTTCAGTATGTTTCCTTGTGAAATACTGCCCAGCATCCAATTTCTGTCTATCCATTATGTACCCCACTACGTTGCAACAGAAAGGAGACCAATGCAAAGAGTCAAGTGATGACGAAGTACAACTGGCCATGCTAGGCCATTCCATTTGATAGCTGGATGCTGACTTGGCACGATTTGAAGCTGATCTGAAGGATACGCCGAAATCCTTACAATACAAACTCTAAAAGAGTAATTGATTTAAAAAGAAACAAATAAAAAAGCAGCCAATGGGGTCATGACCAGGGGAACATCTGAGGATAGCAGCACTTGAACAGAAAAGAAACCAAAACATAAATTTACAGATATTGCTTGTGTTGCCAAGCCTAACTATGAATAACTATGACCACTTTGATTATCCATTTGAGTGCTTCTGTTTTGCTTGTTAGATACATAAAACCCAAAGATGCAGAAATGAAATGATGATGTACAATATAAACGGCTGCTGAGTCTTGCCTGTACATTTGGTGGGGATTTTTGACTCACCTGCCTTTTTGTTTGACAAGAAGTTACAGTTTGATTTATGGTTAAGGTACAAGGCTATAACAAGCATACCAACTAACAGAAAATATTTGTTTGTTCCCATCAAACTTAGTGAAAGGTGTTGGTGATGTCTTGTGGATGCTCTTAAGAGAAGACCAGGGCTGTGGAAGACTGCCTAACTACACGTAACATGAATTGTGTGGCTTTCAATCACATAGTTGTTTTTATTAAAATCAGACTTTATCAGGACCGAATGCAATACACAGGGAAGTTTAAACCCTTCCTTTCCACCACTGTGACTTTGATAACAAGACATGCACACATTGCATCTAGAGCCCTCGTTACAGGGCTAGGAGAGTTTTCCCTCCCTGGCCTAAATGCCCTTTGTGCTCAGTCTCTGTTACCAAGCTGAGCCCAGGTCCCCGCTCTTCCTCCCATTCCTGACAACTGAGTGTGAGAGTGGTCTGCTTTCTGGCTTCAATAATTCTTCAGGAATGCAAGCTCACAGGCTTCTACGGGGTTTCTCATTGTTCTCTGGATGGGAGCCGGAGTTTGGCTTTGGCCACCAGATAGTAAGAAAAACAGAAATAAATTGGAGCTGACACAGAGGAAAGAAAGGCTCAGAATATGTCATGAAAGAAATGGCTAAAGGAACTGCGTATGAGCAACGACATATGCAAATTTCCATAAAACAGGTTAGCAGGCGAAATACTGTTTAAATGAAGAAAGGTTGTATTTTGGAACAAATTGTTGGAACTCAGCTTGTACTGTGTAGGCTGAAAAGGATGTTTATAGTCAGGATCACATTCCAAATACATTGGATTGGGATCCTATTTGGAAGGAAGGAAGACTGGAGCCTACAGCTGAGCTGCTCTGTTTTTGGGAAGACTCCGCTGAATTAGTTTTTGTTTTAACGCTACTTTCAGTAATTCTCAAATCTGTATGCTGTGACACACAAGTGTACCAGGAGAGAAATGCTAATGAACAATAAGAAATACATTTACTGAATTGTAGTTCAGAGTATCTACCCCTAGACGAGTCCTTCCACTGCATCTCTGTATGATTCACTGCTTAAAGCTTTCCATCAACTTCTAGAAGAAGAGTTTGGATTTGATATCCCGCCTTTCACTCCCTTTAAGGAGTCTCAAAGCGGCTAACATTCTCCTTTCCCTTCCTCCCCCACAACAAACACTCTGTGAGGTGAGTGGGGCTGAGAGACTTCAAGGAAGCGTGACTGGCCCAAGGTCACCCAGCAGCTGCAAGTGGAGGAGTGGAGACGCGAACCCGGTTCCCCAGATTAGCAGACTACCGCTCTTAACCACTACACCACACTGGAAATGGATATTTTCTTCTGCCCCATCTTGGCAACAGGTGAGGGCCAAGCTCTAGGAATGAATGGGACCTGCTGTGCCCCACAGACATGAGGAGTCCTTCTTTGTCTGGTCTGCCACGTGGGGCTGGGGTGGGTCGACAGCAAAGCTCTTTCCCAGCGCCATGGTCCTATTTCAGCTCTCCCCACCCCAGCCTGGTACTGGCAATTTGTGAAAGCAAGATCTTGCCATCAAGGGCAAACCACATGAATAATAAAATGTTTCATTTGACCCTGAGATTGAATCATACAGTGACTCTTGATATGGACACAGTCGCATTATATTTCCTCAGAGGAGACAGCCCGGAGCAGTGATTCAGCCAGTAACATAGGGATTGGGCTCCTCTGAGGAGGCAGTTAATTCTTATTCTTAGATAGTTAAATAAGTTGAATAAAAATATATTTTTTGGGGGGTGTAATATTGTTCCTCCAAATTTAATTTAGAAAAAGTATGCCTCAGCCATTTGGGTAACAGTGCCCTAATTAATGTAGGGATCTAATTGCTGAGAGGAAAAATAAGGTAATAGTTGCTTGAGAACTTTTACTATCTTTCCAAGTCCTTTGTCCATGATGAATAGTTCTGCAAAACAACGTTCTCAACTTAATGAAAAGCTGCCATGAACAGTGATGTATACCAGCCCAAAGTCTGTTTGTCAGGCAGGTATGTTAAAAACAAGATGCAGCTAAAGGAATATTTTTTTTTTTCTTGATTAGATAATGGCTTGGTTGAAATCCCCTCAGCTTCAGTGAAACAGAAGTTAGCAATTTCAGCCATATCAGATGATGCATCAATATTCTGTAAACAGAAGACTGTGCAACCCACTTCATTGAAAAGCCTTTTCCACAGCGTTGCTAGATAGAATCTCTCAATTTGAGAAGCAGTTCCATGAAATAAGACGTTTGCATGCAAAATCTCCCAGATTTCCAATGGAAATGTAAAACAAAGGAGAGCGAGTTCCCTTGGGGATGGCACCTATCTTGGATTAGATCGTCTCTGATGTTCTTGCATCATATTATCAATGGCTTCAGGGAAATGAAACAGCAGTTTTCTTTCATGAGAACAAAGGCTTCCAGAGTTTTAAAATGATAATATATTTAAAGAACTTTTGTTCCTACTCTTTCTAAGATTTCTTGGGGGGGGGGGGAACACACACAACTTACTGTATTTTTATTTGTCTATATTAATTATATTTCTGTTTTGTGTTAAAAGAATTAGAATATTCATGTAAAAGTTAGTAGCCTGTTCATACTATAAGAGAATGTAGTCTTAGAGACTAGGGAATTTATCAAAGGCGTAGATTGCCCATGTGCACGCACACACACAGTTTATTTTTACTACCATTCAGTCCAGAGATCTTTGAACTAAAATAAATGTTATTAAATGATCTAATCCTCCATTTATTTTTGCAGCTACCAAGGCTCTAATTTAGAAACCAGCCGTGCTTATTTCCCTGCATAGGATCTCTGAAAGAAACAGTGGAAATGTGTTTAAGAGTATTCAACCCGCCATGCTGAATCTGATGAAAGGCCTATCAAACTCTGAACTCCAGTTCCAGTAAGGGCCAAGCCGACTCCCAGGAGCCTCACAGTAGGACACTCCCAAAACCAATATTGTTTGTCCCCGACATCTCATAATCAGGGTTACACTGTCTTTGAACCTGGAGGTTCTGTTTTAAATATTGATGTATTCCCATCCAGCACTGGAGCTCTGCAGCCTTTCCCATCTTCATAGTGATGCTCCAAGGCTCAATGAACTGGATGGATGATCGTCCAGGTATTACATGTGATTCCTTGCCCTTGACTGGAGCTAGACTGGACCAGAGTTATCAGCTGGCTGGCTCACTTCCATTAAATTTTCAAATCTGTCATCACCACCACCACCATCATCTGTCCCAAAAGCTATCACCAAATCTTGGGGCACGTATATTATTAATTGCATGTAAACATTTCTTTTTATTTGTCCTTGAACCTATTGGCAATCATTTTCACTGAATGAACCTGCTGGTTTGACCAAAAATGTACAGTATGTGGTACAGTGCAGTCCTATGCTTATTCACTTGGAAGTAAGTTCTGCTGTGAGGGACGCGGGTGGGGCTGTGGGTTAAACCACAGAGCTTAGGACTTGCTGATCAGCAGTTCTGTGGTTCGAATCCCCGTGATGGGGTGAGCTCCCATTGCTCGGTCCCTGCTCCTGCTAACCTAGCGGTTCGAAAGCACGTCAAAGTGCAAGTAGATAAATAGGTACCGCTCCAGCGGAAAGGTAAAAGGCGTTTCCGTGCGCTGCTCTGGTTAGCTAGAAGTGGCTTAGTCATACTGGCCACAAGACCCGGAAGCTGTACGCTGGCTCCTTCGGCCAATAAAGCAAGATGAGCGCCACAACCCCAGAGTCGGTCACGACTGGACCTAATGGTCAGAGGGTCCCTTTACCTTTACCTTTAAGTCCTGCTGTATCCAGTGGGACTTCCTCCCTAACAAGTGTGTTCAGGATTACAGCCTGAATGTGTGCATTGGTTGACATAGCTAACTAGAAACAGTGCAGGCTGTAGAATTTGCATAGCTGGATTTCCATTTTTAGAGACAAGATGCTCTCCATTTTAGGATACATCCTGTAAACCACCCTGAGACCTGCAGGTGTAGGGAGGTATATAAATTCAATCAATCAATCAATCAATCAATCAATCAATCTGATGTCCTTTTGGTTATATATTATAGCACTCAAACAGAATCAAAGGAAGCTGCCCCTTAGATGAGGCTGGAGGATGGCACATGGAACAAAAATTCAAAAAACGAACTTGCTGGCATCTCAGATGTTCTGCTTGGCCTTGCACATATGAAGCCAAGTGATTTACAATAGTAGATTGATGTGAAGCCCGGGTTGTGATGCACTGCCTCACTCACTCCACTGTGGGAAGTCTCAGATCTGAAGCACTGGACCAACATTTAAGAATGTTCTGTGAGACGTATAAATGCATATAGCCTGCCCGCTCTATTTTTAGGCAATAGAATGATCATGTGAAGAAGGCAAACAGAAGCAGAGATTCATGCCCACAACCCTCTGTATATGAAGGGCATGTAAGCTGAAGATTTTTTATTGTACTCTGTGGTCTGTATAGTTTATAGCAGGGGTAGTCAATGTGCTGCCTTCTAAATGATGCTGGGCTGCAACTCCATACCCCCCAACATGCCACAGAGGAAGATCAGGAGAGTGTGGGCCCCCCCAAAACAAGCGTCTTTCAGGGCCACACTCTCATGGGCGCTAGAATGGGACATCCCAGGGTGCAAGCCGAAGCCAAGATGGCTTCTGTAATTCCAGGTTATCCCGCTTAAAGCAGGACAGTTGAGGGGTATGCAAATCCTTTTATCCTTGGCTATGGCGACTGGGGCTGAAAGGAAATTGAATCCAAAAAATCTGAAGGGTACTGTGCTGGCTACCCTTGATTTCTACTGTAGCTTCTCTGCTCCAGATCGGTGTGTGAACTGGCCCACAGCATTCCTAAGGAGCAACATCCAAGTTCACCATCATGATATTTTGCTTTATTTTTTTTACAAAATGACAGGAATATATTTAGCCTTCTTCTTGGCACTTTTAGATTAGCTTCTCCCCCACCCCCGCCCTGCCCCCGTGTGCTTTAAATCAAATCATGACTCTTTTCCAGTGGGGAAGTAGCCAATCGCTGAAAGGTTTGAATGAAATATGATGAGAGCGCTGAAGGCAAAGCTTTGTTCTCAGCTTCTCAATGGACCCAGCCCAAATGGAAAGACTTATCTGCGTTATCTGCCAAATTAACGTCCGGTACACACAATGCTAATGAGCCTGTCTGGAAGCACAGAAAAGGATGTTTTCAGGGCGACTGAAGAGCGACTGGCTTGTTTTCCTCCTGGGAGGTGAAGAGTTAATGAAGGGGTGGGGTGAAAGCTAATAGGGAATTGGCTGTATGGGAAGACAGAAAAGTGGAGCATAACAGGACTGGAGGTATCCGCAAGATTGACATGGTCAGAGGTAATTGCTGGTAAATCCCTTCTCGTTAGCTCACCCTTCTCTGTTGTCTTTGGGGTTGGGCAGCTCCATCCTTTCCACCTGCACTTCAAAGGGTGACTCGCACACTTGCAAAGTGGGTAGGAGTGGCTGGGGCAAGATTTCAAGATTTCACAATACAACCTCTTACTTCCATTCAGTCATTCATTCATTCATTCACTGAGGATGTTATCCAAGCCGTCCCACTTCAGAGGCGAGGCCTGGTTTAGCAGAGAGAAGGATCTCTCGTGCTCAAAGCAGACCCTTTTCATTTCTGGGGGCATCTAAGTTGCCAACCAAATACCGTTTTTATTGACACTCAAAGCGCTTCTTGTATTCCGAAGTCAATAGCGCAATGCAATGGGGACAGTCTGTGTTTAGCCTAATCAGCATCAGGACACTTAAAGGAAAGAACTTCAGCCCTGCTGCCAGTGAAACAGAGGCAGCTGTGTTTTCCCAGTCCCACTTTGCCCTGTGAACTCACATAACACACCAGAGTGGCCTAGTGAAAGGAGGATGAGCAGAGCCAATTAACACTTTGGGGTGTAGGCTGGAAAGGAGGTAATATCTCCTTAGAGCTGCCCAAATGTTATTTTTCCTCTTCTTTCAGGAGGAAAAAAACAACACAGAAAACAGGGCATTCACATCTTTGGTACTTTCTGAAGGGTTAGATATGAGTCCGACATAGAGCTTGCAGGCCTAAACTGGGAAATCCACCAATTCTGCTCTTTAAGAAGCTCTTTTTTTTTTTTTTTTTTATAAATATTTTTTATTGCTTTGTTTTCCAAGGTCAAAATACATCATGAATAATCCAACAAAAGCTGTTTTACAGAAAGAAAAAAGAGAACAGACAGAAACAGAAGAAAAATTCATTTTTCCAAATCTTTTTTCATTATCCTCTGGACTTCCCCACCTCTTCCGTCCCTGTGTTTTTTAGAATAAAGTTAAATAGCAAATTATTACCTTGTTTCGTGTGTTTTTGTATTTACATCTAATTAATTACTTTAAAATTTAAACTTTTCTCAATCATAACTCAGTCACAATCATATCCAAATTTCAATACTGAAGCATGTTTTTCTCAGAACTTAGCAAATTCTCAACATTCAAATATCTTATAATGTTTTTGTAAATAGTCTTTAAATTTTCTCCAATCCTCTTCCACTGCCTCTTCTCCCAGATCTCGAATTCTGCCGGTCATTTCAGCCAGTTCCATATAGTCCATCAGTTGCGTATGCCACTCTTCCAGTGTGTGCTCTTTAAGAAGCTCTTTATGCCTGTTTTTAAAGAGCAAATAGGAGGAAAGAAACATTCCACACTGTCCTTAGATTTCTAGATGTAAAGAAAATGACAGAAAAGTATACATGAAACAGAGTCATCAGATAAGCTCCTGCTGAGTTTCCTCCTGATAGTATGCACAACCTTTGCAGACAATTACTGAAGCTGAAGTTCTTGTTTGTTCTAAAACAAATCCAGACAGAAACTAATTGAATCTATGGTGGTTTAGGTTACAATTAAGGGAAAAGCATAGCACAAACATTGTTCCTAAGGAATTCCATAACAAAGAGAATATACTCCCCCTTCCTACAACTCTTCCTTTTGTATACAGAAAACAAAAACACAGCCAGTATATTGCTCTGCTGAGGTCACTGAAATATATCCAGACAGTTCCCCAATCCATAACACGCCTGCAATTGGTTCACATGAAAACTATTTTGAGCTCTTTATAAAATCCTTTGTTTAAGGACTGCATACTGATTGCCTTTATTCTTATGGATGGGTTTATGTGCACATGTAATGGTTGTATGTCACTCATGTACATATACACATCATGGCCTAGCAAAGAGTAGTGAAGGTATAACTATCAAAAGGTAAAGGTACCCCTGCCCGTACAGACTCTAGGGTTGTGCGCCCATCTCACTTAAGAGGCCGGAGACACTTCCGGGTCACGTGGCCAGCGTGACAAAGCTGCATCTGGCGAGCCAGCGCAGCACACGGAAACGCCGTTTACCTTCCCGCCAGTAAGCGGTCCCTATTTATCTACTTGCACCTGGGGGTGCTTTCGAACTGCTAGGTTGGCAGACGCTGGGACCGAACGATGGGAGCGCACCCCGCCGCAGGGATTCGAATCGCTGACCGTGCGATCGGCAAGTCCTAGGAGCTGAGGTTTTACCCACAGCGCCACCTGCGTGCCTTAATTAAATTTATATACTACCCTTCACCTAAGGATACAGTTGTTGTTGCCATCCATCTGTCTTGGAAGGCAATGGCAGAGTGCACTTTAGGGGAGAAGTCAAACTGTTGGAAGCAGTGGCGTCGCAACGGGGGGAGGGGCAGGGGGTGGTGCGCCCTGGGCGCCATGTCTGGGGGGGGTGACAAGAAGGCACCCCGCGGGGGGCTTGGGTGGCAAGAGCAGCCATCGCGCTGCCACAGCTGTATGAGGAGGATCCTTATAGCCGCGAGAAGGGATCCCGGCATTGGCAGCAAACCACTATGTACAGTGCATGTGTGGCGTTACATGCATGTGCTGCATGTTAATGCCATCGCACGTGTGCTGTACATAGCGATTTGCTGGCACTGGCGCTCCAGCGCCGTATGGACAGCGGTGGAATCCCTCTGTCGCCGCTACAGCTATGTACAATGCATGTGCGGCGTCGCTACGTAAGGTGCATGCGTCGTACATAGCGACACCGCACATGCGCCCTACGTAGCGACGCCCCGCCCCAGGTGTCACGACGCCTTTGTTCGCCCCTGGTTGGAAGGTTACTACAGCAGAAATATGTTTTGTTGCAGTTGGGGCAGATGAAGACACCCGGTTGTGCTGCTGCAGAAGCCCCATGGCATTTCTTCCTTCTGCGCTCCTCCCAGCGGCCGTTCCTCCTCTGGTCACTGCTAGGGATGCACGACTTGACTCTCTGTTTCTCCACACACTGCAGTCATTTGCAAGGGATTCCCACATGATGGGGTTGATGCTACCAGTCTTCATGTCACATATGCAGTCATCTTAGTAACACAGAGTTGGTCTGCCAACAGCCCTAGTGCCTCAAACCAGTTCCCCGTCAAGCACATCCTTGGGGATCCTGCCATCTTCCATTTTGTAGACGATGCTGAGACAGAAGTACAAACATGCTGGGAATGTTGCCTTGGGCAGCACATTTTTGTTTAAGATTCTGCCCTGCCATGGGATCATAGAATCATAGAGTTGGAATAGACCACAAGGGCCATGGAGTCCAACCCCCTGCCAAGCAGGAAACACCATCAGAGCACTCCTGACATATGGTTGTCAAGCCTCTGCTTAAAGACCTCCAAAGAAGGAGACTCCACCACACTCCTTGGCAGCAAATTCCACTGTCGAGCAGCTCTTACTGTCAGGAGGTTCTTCCTAATGTTTAGGTGGAATCTTCTTTCTTGTAGTTTGGATCCATTGCTCCGTGTCCGCTTCTCTGGAGCAGCAGAAAACAACCTTTCTCCCTCCTCTATGTGACATCCTTTTATATATTTGAACATGGCTATCATATCACCCCTTAACCTCCTCTTCTCCAGGCTAAACATGCCCAGCTCCCTTAGCCGTTCCTCATAAGGCATCGTTTCCAGGCCTTTGACCATTTTGGTTGCCCTCCTCTGGACACGTTCCAGTTTGTCAGTGTCCTTCTTGAACTGTGGTGCCCAGAACTGGACACAGTACTCCAGGTGAGGTCTGACCAGAGCAGAATACAGTGGCACTATTACTTCCCTTGATCTAGATGCTATACTCCTATTGATGCAGCCCAGAATTGCATTGGCTTTTTTAGCTGCCGCGTCACACTGTTGGCTCATGTCAAGTTTGTGGTCAACCAAGACTCCTAGATCCTTTTCACATGTACTGCTCTCAAGCCAGGTGTCCCCCATCTTGTATTTGTGCCTCTCATTTTTTTTGCCCAAGTGCAATACTTTACATTTCTCCCTGTTAAAGTTCATCTTGTTTGTTTTGGCCCAGTTCTCTAATCTGTCAAGGTCGTTTTGAAGTGTGATCCTGTCCCCTGGGGTGTTAGCCACCCCTCCCAGTTTGGTGTCATCTGCAAATTTGATCAGGATGCCCTTGAGTCCATCATCCAAGTCGTTGATAAAGATGTTGAATAAGACCGGGCCCAAGACAGAACCCTGTGGCACCCCACTAGTCACTCTTCTCCAGGATGAAGAGGAACCATTGATGAGCACCCTTTGGGTTTGGTCAGTCAGCCAGTTACAAATCCACTGAGTGGTAGCATAGTCAAGACCGCATTTTACCAGCTTCTTTACAAGAATATCATGGGGCACCTTGTCAAATGCCTTGCTGAAATCAATGTAGGCTACATCCACTGCGTTCCCTTCATCTACCAGGCTTGTAATTCTGTCAAAAAACGAGATCAGGTTAGTCTGACATGACTTATTTTTCAGAAATCCATGCTGACTATTGGTGATCACAGCATTCCTTTCTAGGTGCTCACAGACTGTTTGCTTAATGATCTGCTCCAGAATCTTCCCTGGTATTGATGTCAGACTGACTGGGCGATAATTATTTGGGTCCTCTCTTTTCCCCTTTTTGAAAATAGGGACAACATTTGCCCTCCTCCAGTCTGCCGGGACTTCGCCTGTTCTCCAGGAATTCTCAAAGATGACTGCCAGTGGTTCTGAGATCACATCTGCCAGTTTTTTTAATACCAAAAATCTTTCTGATGCAGCACATGTGGAAGATGTTGTGGCAGCACGACTGACTGCTGTAAGTTACCCACAGCTCACTTCCACAAAGCAACATGGAAGCCTGGTAGACCTTCAACTTTTTAAAAAATGCTTTTTATTGAATTTTCTTTAACACAAACAAAACAAAACAAAAATACACTGAAATTCTACAATCCTATGTACACTTATTTTCTCAACGCTGTGTCAAGCACAGACTTCCCTCCCTCCCTTCAACAGGTTTTCATCTTAATCTTTCATTTTTCACAGATTCTTAATAACACCCTATCCACATCATAAAATTTATTTCAGTCCTGCTGCAGTCTTTAAGTTTCTGCAATTATGACGTATATACTCCACAAATTTACTCCAGTCACTTCTGAACTTTGTTTCCTCTTGGTTACGGATTCTGTGGGTCAGTTTTGCTAATTCCACATATTCAACCATTTTTGTCTGCCACTCCACTAATGTTGGTATTTCCTGAGTTTTCCATTTTGGGGTACTAAGATTCTGGCAGCAGTCGTAGCATACATGAATAATCTCTGGTCTGCTTTTCTTATTTCATCTCCTATCAACCCCAGCAAAAAGGCTTCTGGCTTTTTTGGGAAGGTATATTTGAACAATTTTTTCAATTTTTTTTCATTTTCTCACATGTCCACCACAAGTTAAAAAAAAAAAAATCTCCATCCTTCACTTTACATTTCCAACATGCTCTACTGCTCATTCTGTACATTTTTGCTAGTTTAACAGGTGTTAAATACCAGCGGTACATCATTTTCATTATATTTTCTTTTGAGGTAATACACACCGTAAATTTTAAGCGTTTGTTCCACAGTTTCACCCAAGCGTCATATTCGATGTTATACCCAAAATCCATTGCCCATTTTATCATTACCTCTTTTGTCAATTCATCTTTCATGTTCCATTCCAGTAAAAAATTATACATTTTTGACAGGAGTTTTGACCTGCCCTCTAATATTTCAATCTGATACTTTGAGTTCTTTTCACTGAATCCCACTTTCTTATTATTCTTGAGTATATCATTCACTTGATGATATTGCAACCATCCCGTGAATGCATTTTCTATACAATTATAAGGTTTCAATTTCCATCCTTTCTCTGATTTCATTAAAATTTCCTCATATGTTGCCCTCCTCCCCTCCATATTCAACTTTTTTACTGTCAACACTTCCACCGGCGAGATCCACCATGGTGTATTTCTTTCCAGTAAATTCCTGTTCCTGTCCCAAACCTCATATAAAGCACCCCTTATTACATGATTTACAAATCCTCTATGTATTTTCACTTTGTTATACCAAAGATAGGAGTGCCATCCGTATCTATTGTTATATCCTTCTAAATCAAGATGGTCTGCATTTTTCAATAATATCCAATCTTTTATCCAACATAGACAAGACGCTTCATAATAGAGTTTTAAATTTGGAACCAAAAATCCTCCCCTTTCTTTCTTATCAGTCAATAATTCGAATTTTATCCTGGTTTTTTCCCCTTGCCATATGAATCGTGTTAAGACTTTTTGCCAATCCTGAAATTGTGTTGACCCTCTGATTATAGGAATCGTTTGAAATAAAACCAGCATCTTTGGTAATATATTCATTTTAAACGCTGACATCCTACCACTTATTGATAATTTTAGTCTATTCCATACATCAAGGTCTCTTTTAATTTCTTTCCATACAGTTCCATTCTTTCCACATAGTTATCATTAAACAAATTTATATTCTTTGCTGTTAACCAAATTCCCAGATATTTTGCTCTCTTTACCACCTTGATTCCACACTTTTGTTCCAGCAATTCTGTCTCATTTCTTCCCATATTTTTAACCACCTTCATCTTGGTATTGGATATTAGCATCACATTCTCCCACACCCTTTGTATGCCATTGCCGTAGCTGCCTTGCCAATACGCTTGTTCATCTCAGAGTTGATGGAGAAGTTGCTGGTAGGATTGCCACTTTTGGTCAGACACAGGGGTGCTGGGTGTAGGGGGCCCAAGGCAGGGCTGTAGCTAGGGGGGGTGAGGAAGGCCAGAGGCACAGGCGAGGGGGGGTGCAAAATGGGCTAAAAAATATGTCCATCAATATTTTCTGTGAAAGAATTCATTACAAGGTGAAGTGTGTGAGGAATTGAATGGGTGGGTGGGAGTTTGGAGGAGAGGCAGAAAGGAGAGCTAATTTGTCCGTGGCCAGGGGCGCAATCTGGACAGTTCTGCCAGGGGCGCAAGATCACCTAGCTACGGCTCTGGCCCAAGGGGCTTCAGCCCCCTCAATGAGACAATCCCCCAATACTGAGGGGGCCGCCATCCCCCGCCGCCCCTGGGTGAGCTGGTATGCCTGGCAGGAGAGAAAAGGCCTATTTTCATGTTGCCCCCCTCCAGACCTCTTGTGGGGGAGAGAAGAAAGGGGGGAGAGAAGAAACTGAAAGCTGCAGGAAAATACTCAGGTACACTACTCTTATCAACATATTAAACATAAAAAGGATAATTCTTAATGAGCTGTTTCCACTTGGGAACAAGTCAGCAGAAGATTCAGACAATGTATCAGCAAACACTTGCTGGAAAATGAATTTTTTTTTCAAGGCAAGAGATCCAAATGGCAAGATATGAACTCTGATCGTCCCGTGAAAGGAGTGTAACTTCTAGTTGCACTTGAAGCATGGGAACTGAAATTCCTCCCAATCTCCGTGTTGCATCCTGCAGTGTCCTCCACTCCACAGATGATCAGCCATTCCTCTTTCACAGCATTCCCCTTTGAAATACACAATATTCAAAATACACAGTCTTTCAAAGACTCACACTAAGGAAACACAGTTTTAAAGCTGCACAGCTAAATGGAATGGACACGAGATCCATGAGATCATGTAAGGTTGTTGAAAGAATGTCTGAAAGGGAATGTTTTTCAAGCATCTGTTAGCTTTGTGTTTTTTTAAGCAACTTTCCCCAATTCATCTTGCTGTGGATATGACCTCATCTCAGGTGGTTTAAGAAATCCTTTCTGAAATGTAATTAGGCAAGAAAAACATACACATTAAAACAGAAGGAATTGGAAGCCTGGCTTGAATTTGTAATAAATGATGCCTGGGGAAATGGGTGAGCATTGCTGGGCTCCCTAGCAGCAAAGAGTAAGGAATTTTTGAATGGGGGGGGGGGAGAGACCGAACAGCGTCCATGGATTTCAAAGACAGCTGCCAATTTTAATTCCATCTCAGAAATGAACCCTCACAAATATACAACCCAAAGCTTATATCCATTCTTTGCAGACCACTTATTCATGGCTCACATAGAATAATAATAATTTTAAAAAACCATTTGAGGGTAATAAACAGCCCCCAAAATGATATCATTTGATAGTTTGACCAGGAATAACATGTATTTGCAGTACCTTGAACTATAAATTGCTGCTTTGTTGAAATTAACTCACTATATACTGCTTTTTGTCTGAATTGCAGCAGAAATATAATGATAAATCTTCAAACTAGAAATTATCAACTACATTTTGCTTTTAGACAGTTCGGGTGAGCATTCTGTGT
Organism: Podarcis muralis; assembly: GCF_964188315.1. Taxonomy (NCBI): domain Eukaryota; kingdom Metazoa; phylum Chordata; class Lepidosauria; order Squamata; family Lacertidae; genus Podarcis; species Podarcis muralis. The sequence continues at coordinate 59,613,821 of NC_135666.1, forward strand.
TACCTGACTCTTCCTCATTAAAGTGTAGTAATAGAATTAGGTCTGCAAGAACTTTGGGTGGAGCTATTTGTTCTTTTCACTGCTTGTGAAAGGAGCTAGGGGACAACTTACTTTTGCTTTGCAGATTTCACCAAAATGGCATTCTTGTGAAAAAGGGCACCACTACCTGCCACAAATCTCGGAAGTATTTATTATGTGAATTGAGCCCACCATATGGTAAGTCTTAGGCTGTGTCCACACTAGTGCATTCATGTACACATTAACGTACATATTAGTATTTTTAATTTAATGCAGAGGTCCCCAAACTATGGCCCACAGGACGGATCTGGCCCGCCAGGGTCGTAAATCTAGCCTGCCCGGCCATTTAAGAACCCACTGTGAAGCCAAGACGCCCAGCGACGACGATAGGAGGAAGAGGCCAAGCAGTGGCAGCTCTGCCAGTCAAACGCTGCACTGAGGAAACAGATTGATTGACAGAGCAGCCACCACTTGGCCTCTTCGTCCCGCTGCCGCTGCCGCCCTGGTGCTCCTGTTGTTGGTGCTGCTCTGCTTCCCTGTGAGTGGGGCGGCAGCAGCGTTCCTGGATGAGGACAACCGTCCTGGGCTAGGGCTCAGCAGGGCTGCTACTGCCGCACTCCCATTGGAGACTGACGTGACGGTGGAGGACGATGAGGCTGATGGTGAAGTGGCCCAGGTGGTGGCCTTCACCTCCGGGGAGCAGGAGGATGAAGACGCGGAAACCCCTGCATGGGGCAGCAGCTGCAGGTGAGGCACCGGAACGGGTTGGGGACTTTGGCAGAGGCCGCTCCAGGATCTGGCTGCCTTGCTTCTGCGAACCCTCTCCCCCATCCCCATCACTAGCCATGGGCCAGTCTTCTTCTTCTTCTTCTTCTTCTTCTTCTTCTTCTTCTTCTTTACAATCACAGTCATCTCACTCTTGTCCCAAGCACCATTCATGCAGCAGGAATCCAACTAGAAGAGGGGCTTTATAATGTTTTGGTTTTTTTCTTATTCGCTTCCCACTCTCCCTCCCAAGAATTATTATTATTATTATTATTATTATTATTTATTAAATTTGTATACAGCCCTTCATCCACAGACCTCAGGGCGGTTCACAGCAAAACAATGCAATATAAAAACACTAAATGCATAAGAACAAGAACAAAAGGAAGCAAGAACCCCTGCCCTGTGCACACATGGTTCTTCTGCAACCCCTGCCCCACCTCATTTTTGTGTCCCTGCACTTAACACACCATTGTGGTGGTCTAAGTGTGGAATGGACTGGCCCGAGGTATTCATCTCAGTAACCCTTCCCTGGTTTGAAACTGGCCTCGTCCCTTTGTCGCCTCTTCCGGCCACACGCTGCCTCAGCAGGGGCAGGGAAGGTGTGGAGCAAGCCAAAAGATTTCACACGATGCAAGTGTCTCACTTGAAGTCAGTGGCAGATACCTCTATCCGTTTCCACGGGGTCCTGCAAGGGGGCCGCAACTCATGCCCAAGCCTTTTTGTTTATTTCCCCATTCAAGAAACTGACCAGCCAAGGTGGGTTTTGTAGTTTATTTTTTGTTGCTCCCTCCTCCTCACTTTCCATCCAGGAGGCAGAAAGAGCCACGTTGAGTCAGCTCAGTGGCATCACCCAGGCCTTGTCTCGTTTCCCAAGAGATCTCCAATATTGGGATTTTTAAAAGGAGGGTCCCAGTAATGAAGGGAGGCTCCTTGGTTAGGGAACTGCAGTAGTACAAACAGGTCCAAGTTGCAATCCACTATTCCCCAGCCTCTTTTTTTAAAAAAAAAAAATATTTTATTGCGTTTTCAAATACAAAGTCAGAAATATAAAGAACAAGAAGAAAAAAGAAAGAAACATAAAAAGAAGAAAGAAAAAATCCAACTTTCAAAAACATTTTTACATTGCCAACTGGACTTCCCCACGTCTCCCTCACCCTGCATTCCTATCATTAAACATTATCAGCAAATTATTACCTTGTTTCATACCTTATTTGTTTCTTTCAAATATTGTACTTCTAAACTTAAAGTACTTTTTGTCAATAACTTGTACCTTAAAATAAACATAATATATCTTTAAATTTCAACCTTTTCTTACATTTTTATCTTAGTTTCCTGCTCACCGAATCTAATTGCTGAAGCTACAGTTTCCAAATCATGCAACTTCTTAACATTCATACAACTTGTAATGTTTTTGTAAATAGTCCTTAAATTTTTTCCAGTCCTCTTCCATTGTTTCTTCTCCCAAATCTCGGATTCTGCTAGTCATCTCAGCCAGTTCCATGTAATCCATCAATTGCGTCTGCCACTCTTCCAGTGTGGGAAGATCTTGTATCTTCCAATACTTTGCAATAAGTATTCTTGCTGCTGTAGTTGCATACATAAAAAAAGTTCTATCCTTCTTTAACATCTTTTGGCCAACAATGCGCAGGAGGAAGGCCTCTGGTTTCTTAGGAAAGGTGTACTTAAACACCTTTTTTAACTCATTATAGATCATTTCCCAGAAGGCCTTCACTTTTGGGCAAGTCCACCAGAGGTGAAAGAATGTCCCTTCAGCCCCCTTACATTTCCAACATTTATTATCGGACAGGTGATATATTTTTGCAAGCTTGACTGGGGTCATGTACCACCTATATATCATTTTCATAATATTTTCCTTCAGGGCATTACATGCCGTGAATTTCATTCCAGTGGTCCATAACCTTTCCCAGTCTTCAAACATAATGTTGTACCCAATATCCTGAGCCCATTTTATCGTGGCTGATTTGACCGTCTCATCCTGAGTATTCCATTTAAGCAACAAGTTATACATTCTCGAAAGTACCTTAGTCTTAGGTTCTAACAGTTCTGTCTCTAGTTTCGATTTTTCCACCTGGAATCCTATTTTTTTATCCAACTTAAAAAGCTCTTGAACTTGGGCATAAAGAAACCAATCTTGCACCCTATTCTTTAATTTTTCAAAGCTCTGCAGCCTCCAGTTATCTCCATTTTTTTCTATTATTTCCCAATATTTCGGCCAACTGGCCTCCATATTGGGTCTTTTTCGAGCCTTGGCCTCCACTGGTGATAGCCACCTCGGGGTCACTATTCCCCAGCCTCTTGAGCTGCTCCTTCTCTTTTGAATAGGGTTACTCGTGAGAAAACGGCTCCTGCCTCTGGAGTGCAAGAGGGCATGGTCGTTCATATTTTTAAAAAACTATAGTTTGGCCCCCAACAGTGTCTGAGGGACAGTGAACCGGTCCCCTGTTTAAAAAGTTTGAGGACCCCTGATTAAATGCGCCTGCAAGTTCTCTCAGTGTTTCCCATGTACACTAGTGGGTGGTGCTTGATGTGATATATTCACATTGTGTGCTGTTGTCCTGTCTTCTCAGTTAGTACTTCCCTCACCCATCATAAGTTCCAGAAAGCTGAGGTTTGCTTAGCTGTGCACATGGAGCTTACAATCATTTTTACTGTTGATTTTTTATTTTTTATTTACTTTTATAGATGACACCAAACTGGGAGGGTCAGCTAACGTTACAGAAGACAGAATTGGCATTCAATATTACTTCAACAGCTTGGAGAACTGGGCCAAACTAACAAAATGTTAGGTTCTACATTTAGGCAGGAAGAACCAGCTGCACAAATATAAGATGAGAGACACCTGGCTTGCCAGAAGTACATGTGAAAAGGAAAGAGGGGTCTTAGTGGACCACAGCTTAACATGAGTCCACAGTGTGATGCAGCAGCAAAAATAGCTAATGCTATTTCAGGCTACATCAACAGATTTATAGTGTCCAGATCAAGGGAAGTCATAGTTCCACTCTATTCTTCCTGGAATACTATGTCCAGTTCTGGGTGCCACAATTTAAGAAGGGCAGTGACAAGCTGGAATGTGTGAAGAGAAGGGCAACCAAGATGATCAAGGGCCTGAAAACCACAGCTTAAAAGGAACGGATGAGGGAGCTGAGTATGTTTAGCCTGGATATGAGAGGAGATAAGATAGCCATCTTCAAATATCTCAAGGGCTGCCACATGGAAGAGGGAAGAGGCTTGTTTTCTCCTGCTCTGGAGGGTAGGACCCAAAACCAATGGATTCAAGTTACAAGAAAGGAGATTCTCACTAAACACCAGGAACAACTTCCTGAGGGTAAGAACCATCTGACAGTGCAATGGAATCCCTCAGAAGGTGGTAGCCTCTCTTTCCTTCCTTTAAGCAGAGGTTGGGTGGCCATCTGTTGTGGGTGCTTTTGTTGAGGTCCATCATGGGAATACCCATAGGTATTAGTTTACCTGTATGGGCACACCTTTTTATTTTTGAGACACAAGTTTTATGCTCTATTAGATTTGCACACCACCACCACCACCACTACTAATACTACTAGCAGCAGCAATAGTAGTAGCAGTAGTTGTTATTATTATCATTTTAAAAATGTGTTTCATTCCAGGTCAGAAAGCCTGAGTTACTTTGTAGGCATGCGTGCAGCTATTTTTTTACCTGCGCACACGCGCACACACACACACACAATATGTGGGAAATATAAGTTTTCTTCAATACCAGATTTGCGTAAAAGAGCAGTAAAAAAAAAAGTGTGTCACTCTAAGCCAGGCAAAAAAAATTCCTGCTTCCTGTACCTGCAAGGGTAATTTTAATTTTTAATACAACTCTTTTGGGTAAGAGTAGTTCCAGGGGGAAAAAGCTGATTTAAAAATACAAATATAGTGAATGTGAAGTGGAAAGGGCATGTTCAATCCTTTCCTTTGGGCTGATGTAAATAAAATGGAAGAAGGGAATGTGGTGATAGATAGCACATAGACGCACAAAAAGGTATGTCTACATTTGGGTAATAATAGCAGTAGCATCTTCCACATTAAATGTCAATGTGGATGAACTTTTAATTTCCGTACCTGATGCTGCTGGAAATATGGAGGCAATTAATACCTCCGATTATTGTGGTGATTACTCCTGAACACAACAGTGGTGAGCGTGATCAGTTGCCACTGAGTGCACCCCCCCCCCCAAGTCCTGGTGTGGTGCCGCCCTAAACCAACTCCCCTTGAAACATCTTAATATTCACAGTAAGGGCGTGTAGTGGCCTCACTACAAAGGTGCTTTGTTTTGCATTAGATTAAGTAGCTGACACTCCGTCTTGCCAGCTACCCGCCTTGCTAGCTGTGGCCTTTCCCACAGCTGCTTCTTACTATAGGAGCACACCAGGGATCAAACCTGGGAATGCAAGCACTACACATGGCTGTGTTACAGTTCATCCCTGTGAAATGTCCATTATAAGAAATGTGTGATGTGTGGATTCATGCTATATTTGTCTTCATTCTTTAATTTCATACATGACGGAGATCACCATTTAAAACATGAATGGCCCCCATTGTACAATCACCGATATAAATCACAGCTGCTATACCATGAATCTCAACCCAAAAAAAATTTGCTCGGTGATGGAAAGGGCTTTTGAGATCCCAAGAATGAATTTCAGATGTTTGCACAGTCCTTGGAGGTGCACTGCAAATCACACCAGCAAAATCGCACCAGGTGTTTGTAGTTTCATGCCTGCTGCTTAAGCAACATGCATGGTTGTTGTTTTTTTAAAAAAGTCTTTCCTCAAAGCAGCTTCACCAAAAAGAGAACAAAACAGCAAAGAATTGCTTCGGAAAAGCAAAACAGAAGCCTTATCCAATAAAAAGTCTTGGCCATTGAATTGGACTCTGTTCTGTTTTTAGCTTTGTTTCAGTCACACCCTTGAATGTGCAAGAGAAGTCTGGGAAGGTTGGTGGCCTTCTAAGAGGCACTCTTTGTTCATTCAGGATAAGAATCGTTTTCAAGAGGCCGAGCTGACACTCCACACATACTGAGTGTTGGCCCTAGAAGCAGGGCAGCTAACTGTGGCCCTCCAGATATTGCTAGACTTCAACTCCCATCATCCCCTGCCATTCGCCATGCTGGTTGGGCCAAGTCCAGCATGTGGAGGACTGTGGGTTAGTCACTCCTGCCCTACTGTACTCAATATGGGACAAGTTTCCTGAATGAGGAAAGTTTGAAGACCATCTGATACAGAGAGACAAAATGGGTGAATGGCCGTGTTAGCTACCTGCTATTGGCACCACTGAAAGCCTTCCTTCCAATGCAAACGGCATTGTTGGGAGTGAAGTGAGTGTGCAATTTTGGCTGGGGACGCAGCAGGCAAAAAGATTCAACTCTTCCGCCTTGCCTCAATCTTGATGCTTGGACCTGCCACCACAGCTATTGCGTTTGAAAACACATGCAGATTAAATGCAGAGATGGATCTCCCTTTGCTCTCTCCCTTCTTCTTTCCAGCACACCTTGCTAAAGACTCTCTTTTCCTACCAATTCATGCCCAGTTACCCTAACAACCTTCTGTCTGCCCGGCCCAAGATTCCTCTCAGATGGACCTCTATCCCAGGTGAGGCTCTGGCTTGGAAGGAAGCTTGCCTGCATTTTCCCACTGGCCTGCAATCTCCTACCATTTATTAATTTCTAGGGTTTAAGGGGGTTCTCCCCCCAAAAAAATCTATAACAGTATTTTCTGAAGCTGTTTTCCTCACCCTTTGTCTCCCTTGATATTCTGATGCTGATTACAACAGTTTCATTGTTGATGTTTCAGTTGTCTTTTATTATTTGCATTCTTGCTGTTTTTGATTGATACTTGTAAACTGCTTCCAGGTAAATTGTGACAGTAAATAGGTCCAATTTCCACTCTTCCCAGTCCCTGACCCTGGTGCTCCCAGGGTCTCCTCCCCCACAGAAATTAGGCTTGAAAGAAGCTTTTTATTGTAGCCAGTAGGATAGACTGCAGTGTGTACACAGGTTTTTCTGGTTTGCAGATGTGCCCATGGAGCCATAAAGTTTGGCACCCCCTGCCCTAGAAGGTGGATCCTTATTGAGTGATATATTAAAGCCCAAGCAATTTCCACACTTTCTCTTGCTCTCCAGCCACGTTGCCCACTTTCCTCTCGCCAATCAGGACAATCTGAGATCAATCATGTGCGGAATGCTAGAGCCCATATTCCTTTAAGCAACGGAATGGATTATATAATCACTAGATTTCAAAAATGTGAATCACAATGTGGCGATCTGTAGGTTCCTGCAAAAGAAGAGAGCAGGAGCAGAGGCCTGTTAAAACAAAAAGGGAAAAGGGTAACTTTGCCTTAGCACTGCAATTAATGACTCAAAGCCATATTACTAAAATGAGATTGTGTTGACAGATTAGACTGTTGCCGTTAAATATACTGCTTTGCTCTCTTTCCGTCTCCCTATTTTATCACAAGGGATAGAGTGAAGACGCAAAGTCTGGCAGCTTTTTTCTGCACTAATTGGAAACTCTGTAATGGAAGATTCTAGCAATCCCGTTGGGACAAAATTACACTAATCCAGTGTAGATGAAATGAAGTCATAAAAGTGAGACTGCAGTTAAGAGTTGATTTCAGAATAGGAGTGAATGTGAATACTGTTAGAAAGAAGAGTGTCAGATACTGCAAAGAAACGTGAAAATCTGAAATGCAAGATCAGATTTAGACCTTGGGCGATAGTGGGGCATATTCTGTATCGACAAAAAATAAAATGCATCAGCATTATTGTCCTTTGATTATTAAGCATTTTGAATCACAATGCTGAGAAAAAAAGAATGCAAAAACAGCCTTGCTGGATCAAACTGAGGTTTTGTCTTCTCCATCACCCGCTTTCTCATAGTGGCCACTCGTCAGATGCCTCCATGAAGCCCAAAAGCAGCCTGTGAAGAACAAAACGCCCACCCCATAGTTACATACCCAGCACCTGGTATTCAGAAAATCCTTTTTAAAAGTTAGGAAGAGAAACAATTACTTCAGCCATGAGCAGGATGCACAGGTAGGGTAATCCCCAAACCATGTAAATCTGCTAATCTGAATGTAAACCATCTTCAGCCTATTGAAGTCCATGGGACCAGCTTTCTGGTTTTGAATATTTGCCTGAGAGTTTGGAGAAACATCTGGTTTTGTGATACTGTAGCATTAGTCCAGCTTGCAGAAATTTATTTGCTTGCACAGAGAGACAGAAGTGAACCTTTCCTCCCCTAACACGTGGATTAATCCTCATGTCAAAGGGAGGAAATGTACCTCATAACTTGCGAAGGGTACCACAGCTTCTTGCATGGGAGGTGCACACTGGTGAAACTGCTGGATTCATCAGCTTCCTGAAATGTGTGCATATGAGACACACACAAAAAGAGGCACTTCAGGCACATCCACTCTACTAGTTCCATTTTATTTATAAATATACTATATTTAATAATGTGCACTAATAATGATTCACATTGGTCTAACATCAACTTCAGCATTAGGAGGGGAGCAGGGGGTCTTTAACCAGTAACCAGATTGCTATTCTCTAAAAGAAGCATGACAGAAAATGGATAAGAAAAGCAATATAAATGTGCAGTGCAGACAAAGTATTCTGTTTGAAAAAGGCAATGTGCGGGAATGTTTTCTGACCTGGGCCAAGCCCTGTTTTAATCCTAGGAACAGGCAGAGCCACTTGCTGACAGCAGCTTCAGCCCTTTCGTGAAAAGGAGCAAAGTGTGAAGAACGCTCGGTTTTCAGGGTTGTTTGAGGAACTGGTTAAGATTCATGAATATTATAAAATCAGGAGATAAAGTGGATATCTCAGCAAAACAGAACACAGTTCCCCCTTCTCCAAAATGTATTAGATTGTATCACCGTGGAAATCCCAGAGACAAGAATTTTCAAACGTTCTGTAGGCTGATCTTTAACTGTTCCTGTGGCACAATTGCAGCCTTCGCTTAGATTATTATTGTGTGTGTGTTTTAGAATCCTCTGCTACTAATTAGACACTCTGATATGAAAACGATATAGTTTGTCAGGTGGCGTTTGAGTGGAGATTGAAGTTTGGAGAGAGAGGGCAACTTTTTGGAGAGAGGGGAAGACAGTACAAGGAAGAGGTGTATTTGCCTGTGGTGCAGACACTCACTTCTGCTGCCCCACATTTGCCTCTAGTCAAACAGGTTTGCTCATTGTTGAGGTGCTTGTAGGATTTGTCTGGCCAAGCCTGAGCATTCGGTGATAAGAGGCAAACTCCCTTTCAAAATGAAGGTTCCAGTTTAGCAACCATGGCTAGCAGCCATCTATTGAGTACCTGCCATGCATTTGTCTAATCCAAGAGAGTGTACTCCATTAATTTCTCACATTCGTTTGCCGTTGCTGTGCTGGCTGTGGAAGGTGGGAATTGCAGTTGAAGACATCCGGGGAGGCTCAAGGTTGGAGATGGCTGTGCTAATCCGTTGCAGCCTCATGACTCAATTGCCTCGTGACAATGGGTTCCTTAAGTGCACTATGCATTTCTTGATTGAGAAAAGTATTTTGTTTGACATGATTCTCTTGCCAATCAATTACATTAGATGTTTTATGAGAAAGAGAAAGTTATTTCTTCTGCACATGCTTCTCTGTTTTATAATCCCCTTGTCCATCCTTTCTTGAAGAAAAATCTTTATGGGCTTCACCCAGACTCCCATCCAAGTTCTGGGAAGCATCAGACTCACTTACCTTCTGAGACTGAAGTACTTGGTTCCCTTCCAGCCGTTCTCCTGAACAAAATGTTGGGTAAGGATAAGAATTAAGTTAAGTGTATGGCAGGATTTTCATGAAAAGGGGGGGGGGGCAGGTTGATATTCTAGTTTAGTTTAAAAGAACAACAATAAAGTAAATCAGCACTAACAGTAATCTTTACCCTCCAAATCTGAGAAAAGACAGATGGTGAAGTTGGAACAGTTAGTTATGTAAAATGTGACCATCCCAAGATCACGCAGCCTCTGACATTAAGAGCTGGAAGCTCAAACACCAGACGGAACGAAACACTTTGTTGCTCTGGCCTTAGGGATTTGGAAGGCAAGCCCAGCAGTCTGTCCCCCTGGAGCACAAGCGAGAGACAGTGCCTAGCATGGGACTACAGTATAGGGCTAGATTTCTCCCCTCAATGGCTGGGGTTATTGGGGCAGGGAGAAGGTTTAGACTCCACTATTTGGTGATCCCAAGTGCAGCTGTTTAATTTCCCTCAGAAAGATCAATAGTTGCTACCCACTTCTGGGGGGGGGGGGGATAAACTACTGCACCTGGGAACAATGGCTTGGTTTGCATATTACAGAAAGCCATAGCTTGGGTTTAACTGTGAATGTGCCACTGAATGTAGCTGTGCTGGTCCCGGGGGGGGGGGGTTGTTACCGTGAGGCGTGGTCAAAGTCCGGTCCTGGGCTGAGGGTCTGGAGACTGTCCACCAAGGGGGAAGCTGGGTTCAAAGCAAGAAGCCGGGCATGGTCGGGAACTCCGGAAAAACAGGTCTGGGTGCTGGCAGAAACAGGCTTCCAACGTCGTTGCTCCCGCAACCTGGGACCAGGCTGACTGGCCTTTATCTCCTCTGGGGCCTAGGGCGGTCCCGGCCCACAGGTGACCCGCCTCTCCTGGCCTTAAGGTGAGCACTCCTCCTGAGAGAACCCAGTTCCCTCCGCCTGTCTGCCCTGAGCCTCTGCAGCTCAGGAGAGGCTGGAGGGTTACTGGACCCAGGAGCAGCTTCACCTTCCCCTGACAGGGCTGGGAGAGGAGCACCTGCAGGCAATGGGTCCTCCATCACCTCCGGAGCCAGAGCGGATTCAGCTGGTGTCTGCTCCTGAGGATCCGGCACAGGTGCAGGCACTTCAGATTCAAGGCCCTGCCCCGGCTAAGCCGGCCCTGGAGGCGGGGACTCCTGTGCAGGCTGGGATTCCTCCGGTTCAGCCTCTGAATCAGATTCCCAGGCCATCACAGTAGCACTAGGATGCTGCAAGTGAACATCCCAAAGAAATGTGGGATGTAAAACTGCTGTGAAGTACAATATTCCTACAGTGGACATGTTAGGGGATGTTTTGTCCCACTCAGGAGAAGACTCCCTGTTTCCTCCAGAGCTGGGACAGACTTGAAGAGGGTGTGGTCTGTTGTACTAGCATGGAGGAGCACATGGCCTCCATGTTCTGATCAGTGTGTCTTCTCCATTTTGTATGTTGCTGTGTGTTTGGAGAAGTGACTGCTTAGTCACAGTCACTTGGGACTAACTTCTTTATGGAATAGTTCTAGTTGTTATGTAACCCAAGGCTGCCTTCAGGGATATGTCTGTGAACCTGAATGAATCTGTCGGTGAACTACTTTTATATTCACGTTAATCAGATTCTTTTGTTTATTCTTTTTAAGAGGGATTTGAAGGGATTTTACGAGGAAGGAATCTTTAATAGTAAGACTCAGATGAGTCAGCAACAAGCTGATCGCTGCGTAATTTAAAAAGGGGGATGTTTGGAACTCTGCTAGAATATGGAACTTGCTAGCGCTAGTTAGAAAATATATAATTAAATAATATATCCTCTCCTGCCTCCCTAATCACCCAACAAGAAATGCATTCTGTCTGCACAGGAGACCTTGCAATATACAGATCTTCCCTCTCCATCCTCCTCACCCATCACTAGGACAGATATTTTGCTAGTCTAACTGAAGAAGCACTATGAGCACTATGCTCAATTTGTCCTGAGAACCCGGAAAAGAACTGGAAATAATGTTTGGGACCTGATCCACAGTCCATGGTGCAGGCAGCCACCCATCTAGAAGCTGTTTCTGCCAAACAGCTCTCAAAGATTTGATGTTCTGGCTTCAATCCATGTTAGGCTGCATATCTACTCAGCCAACTAAACTCACATCGAAGCCACACTTAGATGTAAATCATGCACTACCTTGAACACAAACTGAAGAACAAGCAACTTACTAAATGCATATAATAAAATAGTTGTAGAAGGATTAATGGGTGGTTGAATCTGACTAAAATAAAAGAGATGGTATGAATGGGGTGAAAGGCCAGGCCCTCGGTTGCAACTCATAGAAGAAGGCTAGCAAGAGGATTTTCTTCTTCTGAGGAGAAAAATAAGCTTAAACAGGATTAGATATTCCATGTAGGATCTGAACTACCAAGTAATGCATGGCAGCAGGTAACCAGACTTGATTAATCCTTAGCAGATCAATGGGAACATTAAGCAGTTGCAGGTAGGAAGACAATGCATTTAAAGTACAGTGGTACCTCGGGTTAAGAACTTAATTCGTTCTGGAGGTCTGTTCTTAACCTGAAACTGTTCTTAATCTGAAGCACCACTTTAGCTAATGGGGCCTCCTGCTGCTGCCACGCAATTTCTGTTCTCATCCTGAAGCAAAGTTCTTAACCCGAGGTACTATTTCTGGGTTAGCGGAGTCTGTAACCTGAAGCGTCTGTAACCCGAGGTACAATTGTACATTTAAGGCACACACACACACCTCGCATGCACCCAGCTCTAAAGAACTATAGTTTGTTAAGGATACTGGGAACTGTAGCTTTGTGAAGTTAAACTACAATTCCCAAAATAATCTCAGTAGGATTACAAATAACAACAACAACAAAAACATATTCCCCCAGGGTAAAAGGAGAGCAAAGAAACTTCACTGTTGCCTGGGTGGAGGACTGATCTAGTATGAAAAGAAGGGAATTACTTGCACCTGGAGCTTCTTTGTTCTTCTCCCACCAAAGTGCTGTAGAGCTGGTGCCTTGACAGGATAGAGTGGCAAGTTATTTGCCATAGTATGACTGAAACAAATAAAAAATGACTATTTATAGAAATGCTTAAGCTGTCTTGGTCATCCTGCACATCATCCTAAATATAGCTTCCTTAATGCTATAAAACAAAAGGTGATATTTAGATTTTTAGTCCGGTTCTGTCCCATCCTGATCATTTAAGGACTGCTAACAAGGGCTTCCTGTCAAGTATAATGTTCTGCCTCAAAACCTTAGCAAGCACTGCGTATTGAAAACCAACTCTAGTAAAACAAACAAAAATCCTCATGCAATGACTAATGCAGTTTGACAGCAGTGGAAATGTAAGAGAATTTGGTGCATCTTCTCACAAATGCATCGAGATTAGGAGAATTCTCTAAAGAAAAGTGATGGCTAAGACATACTGCCATTGGGTTAAAGAGTGTCTAAGGAATACTGGGAAACTCCATCCTGATCTGCCTAACATGGGTTGGGAATAATTCCCTTTGAAATCATTTTGAGACTCAAATGAGAAAACATTAGGAAAAGCAGAGGTTGAACAAAAATAGCCAACATGGTTGCAAAAGGGAAGGTCATCACACCACACTAAATCACTGAAACTCTTTTAAGGTTTTTGCTGCTGGAGAAGACAAGAGAGGATGCACTGAACATCCTATTCAGTACTGGGAGTTTCTGAATGTCAGTGTATATGTTCAGTGTGTAATGTGCAAAGTATCAAATTTATAAAATGTAAGGATGGGGGGGGGAGATGTGAATGAATTTTGGAGGGTAGATTGCTAAAATGGAACATTTAGTTCAGACATGAGAATAGTACATGACAGTGCAAGACAGAACTGTGAGACAGAACTGCTCAGATCATTGAGCAAATGATCAAACAAACAGTGTAAAAAAACACACTACTCAACTACCATTACCCCTTAAAACTGTCCTGTATGCAAAGCATCTCTGCAGGAGTTTCAAGGCAATGTGATATTGAGCTTCAAACTACCAATAAGTAAGTGTGATGAAAGGCATAGAACCAGTAGAACAATTTGATGCAATCTGCTGGGACTTTATAGTTGACGTTTCAAACCGTGTCTTGCATGCCTCCTTACCTGCATCTAAGAAAGAAAGATGGCTCTCCTAAATTATGTGTCAGTTTAATTTGCATGTGTAGAATTGTACTTAACATTATTGTAACAGCATTTCTGATGATTTTCTGTGCTCTTGTGTTGAAAAATAAAATATAATTAAAAAATTAAGTAACAACTGGGGAGGGGGGAGTACTTTTCCTCCTAGCTAACCTTTCTCCCTTATTTTTGACATTTGCAGTGAGATATTCAAAACTCAAAAGACACTCCTTTCCCCATTTCCCCTCAACACTTTTCGCCATCTTCTACAGCTTTGATGTACACTGTTTACTGCTCCCTCAAATCTGTTGCACAACGGCTGGTTCTTTGGTGCCTCATCCTCCCTCTCATTTTTTGTTCAGCACATTCTTTCATTGTGTCCTTGGACTTCAGCATCCTTCCCGACTGACTGACTGCCTCCCACCCACCCACTTTAATTTTACTGGTTCACTTTTATTTTACATTCACTTTGACACAGTTGTTTCAACACTGAAGCTTCCTGGCACTCAGTACCTTGCACTCCTCTTGGGTCATAAATTCTGCACCCTTCACTTTCCAAACTTTCTTTCGTGGTATAAACCAAGAAGTTCAATGCTTAGGGCTCTTTCACACATTATAAAGCAAAAAGCCCAGGTGTGCCACCAAGCACACACTTGATGAGGAACTGCAGGCAGCTAATTGGGGCTCCCCAATGAGTGTTCCTGAATGGCAAGTGCTTGCATTTTCTGGCCTGCCTTTAGCACACCTTCAATGTGCACATAAAAATGGAGGCCAGGGTCCCAGTACCTGTGAGTTATGGGGTTTTCCTCTTTCTTTCCTCTTTCTTTAAACAGCAGTGCCCTTCTTCTCATATGCCCAAGTATGGAACTAAGAGGAGTTTTGGAAACTACCTGCAATGTGGCCTGGAGATCAGCTGTTGAAATAAAAAAAGTTAAAAAAAAATACACTGGGCTTGCAGAAGCTTTTTGGATCTCAGCCACATAAAGTGACTCATCCAGGGAAAATTTGCTTTTTATTTTTTTAAGATTTCCCTTTCTTCTCCAGCACACACTTCTGATACTTGCCACTCATATGCTTAGTGCAGTGCTTTTCAACCAGTGTGCCGTGGCACCCTGGAGCGCCTTGAATGACGGTCAGGGGCAACACGGGCAGCATTGTCCTCTGTCCCTCTTCCCTCCTGTGATGCCCTCTGGCGTCTCTGCCTCCCAAAGGCTTGCACATGTGTTTATTGCAGCAGCCCTGGCTATAAGCTCCACAGGCAAATGGTGCCTCTGAAAGGCATCTCTGGGGGGGGGGCAGCTCAGAGACCAGGGGCGGCAGCAACAGCTGCCCAGAGGACTCCCAAGGAGAGGGGAGAGGAGGCTGAGGGAACATACCACAAGGGAGGGGGTTCGAAAAAGGGTGAGAGGCTGCCAGCTCTACAGGCAAGGGATGACCCAACTGGGCTCCTGAGCCCCACAGGGGTACTGCAGAAAGAATGTAGCTGGTCAAGGGAGCCATGGACTCAAAAAGGTTGAAAATCTCTGGCTTAGTGAAATGTCCTTAACATTGTGATTTACCATATTGATTTAACTTTGTAGCCCTCAAGGTGCAAAATGAGGGAGCTGCACAATTACTAATCATAAAAACAAATCATATGGTGTTAATCCTTTACTCACATTATTTGGAAGTATTAGGTTTTTGAAATTTTGTAGGAGTCTAAGCTTCTATTGAGCACTGGTCTGATTAGCAGCCATGTATCTAACTTGATGAATTGAAGAGGACATAAATGACTGAAAATGTTACATCATGTATACACGCACTCTCTCTCTCTTATGGTTAAATTAATTACTCAAAGATTTATAAATTGGTTCAGTGCAAATGTGTAAACTCCCAGAGAGGAGATTGTGTCTGCTTTCCTCCTGCTGCTCCTGTGCTGCCATGAGCTCAGCCATAGTTTGGCTTAGAGTGTCATCCAAACCCAAACTCAAGGTCCACCTCCTCCAGACAAACTATGAGCTGCAACCAAGTTTCTTTTTTCTTGGATGTACAACTCATGATTTGTCTGAAACAGACAGACCATGAGCCCAGGTTTGGGTGAAACACTAAGCCAAACCATGGCTTAGCTCAGGACAGTGGAGCAGCGGAGGACTGGGGGGGTGGGGAGACGTGCCGCGGCCACATCTCCTTTCCCAGAACCCTCCTGCTCACACCGTCATTCTAGGCCAGGAGTGGGGATCCATCAGCTCATGGGCAATGAGGCTTTTCCCCCCAGACCATGACATATGTGATATCAGGTGTGGGGCCGATAGAGATATGGCAGGATCAGCTACGTGATCTGTTTTAATATTTCCTTGTATGGCACAGCTATTTTTTGTCTGATGAATACAGTTAGTTCGGAAGTTAATATATGCATACATTCGTACATACTGCTTTGGGTAGGCAGGTCTTCTGAAGCTGTAACTTGTGGTGCTGTAATGGTCCCAATGCAACCTAACAAACACTGCAAACAAATGTAATTTTGCAGTGAGATGAAAACAATACAACAGCAGCATCACCGCCCTTTGTGTGTACACACACATTTCTGTAGCACTTTTGTAGCACCCTGCTTGTGGTTAACGCTTAGCTGGAATGAAATATTCAACGCAGCAATAGAGAAATTAAAATAATAATTTATTTGTCAGACAAATAAATGAGAGGCACAGTGGTATATGGTTACCAAGCTCTGGCCTGCCTCCTGCCATTATGGCCAGCACTTATATTCCCTTAATCCAGCCCCCTTTGCTCCTCCTGTGGCTGCATCTGTCCAATCAGCCTGGTTGGATTTCCTATTGGCTGATTGCTATAACCAATCATAAAAATACACCCATTTCCTATTACCTTTTATGGGAGACAGAGAGCTATATTTTCTTCTATTTATAAATGGCAAACAAGTAGCCATTAACCTCTACAAGGCACCTTAATTACCAGATAACCTTTGGCCCCTCTTTCCCTATTCCCTACAAACCAGATGGTTTTTAATCTCATTTTAAACAGAGGCTCGGCCACCATATGTCAGGAGCGCTCCGATGGTGTTTCCTGCCTGGCAGGGTCTGTAGTCTCTTCCAACTCCATGATTCTATGATTCTATGAAATAAGAATCTAACATAAGAATCTAAATTTCTAAATCCTTTGCATAATTACATTTAAGCCAATATATTTAATACATAACATATATAGTTTTTTTTTATAAGCAAAGACGTTCACAGTAAGAAAAAACTTAAAAACACTTTCTTCAGAGAGAAGCCCCCCTTTCCCTAGCCAGTTGCTGTTTCCATTAGCTCTTGCCGTTTGTCCTATTTGTGGCACAATACTCTTACTATTTACCAGCTTAATTGTGTTTTTGCAACTTGATTATTCTGTAATTTGTAAGTTCAGTGACCTTGCTTCTCAGCCTTTTTATGACCGCAATAAACCAATAAACCAAAGGGGCCCTCTTTAAGATGAGCACATCTGCCGATGCACTCACTGCCTGGCATGAGAGATGCTGCCTGGCATGAGAGATACAGATATTTTAAAATATATTTTAAGCTCATTTTAAGAATACAGGTATCTGATCAAAATATAAGCCAATATAAGCCTTGATTAAAAATGCAGTCTATATTCAGATGCCTCATTCCCCTCTTTCAAGCTCAAGGACCTTCATACCAAGTGTCCTTGATAGCTTGACCTTCATCATATTCCTGAGGTAAAGCTCTGTATAGGGCCATGATATGAGGTAGAGTTTCATTTGAAACCATCTTGCTAATTGTACTTCTAAAACATGAAATGATACATGGCATCATACATAAAACCATTACCACTACTGTCAAGAAAAACAAGCAAGACAATAGTATCCCTTTGAGTCCTGTGACATTAGGTAACCAATTGGTGAGCCATCCCATATCCCATCCTTCCCATGTTTGTACTGGTACATGTGCTATATTCTCCATCTTTGTAGCCAACACACGGATTGCCTCACCATTATCAGAAATGTTAAAGCAACAGGCATTCCCTGTCAAGTTCAAGACTCCACATAGGCCTCCCTGCCTGGCAAGTACATAATCCATTCCCATTTTCAGCTGCAAAATGGCGGCTCTACTTTCATCCAACTGTTGTGCAATAAGTCTCAAACTCTGGGCCGTTGCATTGGTTACAAGTTCCACTACTGCTTGCAATCGAATTATTCTGTTTAGATTATAAATAGGATCCCGTGCCCCTTGTATGAGCTCACCAGGATTCCAGGAGGCAGGATCATAATAGGCTATAATGCGCTCTGGCGGCCAATCATCAGTACCGCTCCAACTTTGGGTACTTCCTCCTGCTATACGAGAAATATCAGCATTCCTTCGTGTTCGCTTGGCCGAACTAGTGGGCATAATCCACATTGGTGGTAATACCCATCCCAGGAAACAAGTCCCACTCCATTTGGAAGGGAGTTTCTTGTATGCCCATTCTCCACATATCCACCACAACCATCGGGTCTGAGGTTTTTGGTACGTGGAGTACAGAAGGCGAAATATCAAAAGAGGTAGAGAGTTCACAGTGCAGTATGTTAGATTGCCTTTTTCTGTCACAGTTATGTTCCATACCGCTTTCCATGCATGAATAAAAGGAGGTGCACAGGGCAAGGTATTCCGAGTTCGATAGGTAGTACCGTGTGCCCAGGTATGACTATTCTTAATATAATCCCAAGTATAGTGACAATGAGAAGAGCCTATCATGGTAGAATCAGCTGCATCTGATGATTTATGTACACAGAATTCCCCTTGTACAGGTATAACTCGTAATGGTTTAGTTGAGTTCCATCCGGGGAAATTCTGTATTTCTGTTTGGTGTGGCATTTCGCTTACCATACCAATGGCATCTAATGGTATCGGTAATAAGGGCATACCTCCCTCTGAATCATCTGGCCCAAGAGAGCAAACAAGGCAATTGGTCCTATTTGCAACATTGGCTACCATTTCAGCTAAACCTACCCACATATTGTGGTCATGGCTGAATCCATATTTAGCAAATTTGGTCAGATTCAAGGACCCTTCCCCTTCCCAAGGGATCAGGATTAATAATAAAATCATGTTGATGTCTAGCATATGCATTCCTTCCACAAAAGATTACCTTATTGTGATAGCAAATAAATATTAGTCCCAATATAATTCCCCCAGTGACAGAAATGGGGAACCACCAAGACCAAAACATATATCCCAAGGATCCCCAATGTGTAATATCTCTGATAATTGTTCCACAAGGGGGCAGTCAATCAATTGTATAAGAGAATCTTCCCTTTCACAATCGCTGGTTCAGATGCTCCTCAAGCTTCAGGCGTGCGCAGGTCAGCCAGCTTCCAGGTTGTGGCTGCAGCAGGCCGGTCGTCTAATGTTGCCCGTGACCTAGCCCGTTCCCGGTAGGGCTAGATACAGGGGTTTTTGGAGAGAGTCAGTTTTAAAGGATTAGAGGGGTCACCTTTGCACGTCCAACTGCCTTCGGACTTCTTCAAACGGGAGTGATGAATCCAGGGGGTCACCTCAGCTACCTTCACCGCTGTTGGAGTAGAGAGCAAGACGGTGTAAGGTCCACGCCACTTAGGTGCAAGTGGATCACGTTTCCACTCTTTCACCCATATGCTATGCCAGCCTGGAGCTGATGAATCGGCACGGCAATGCTGCACGGCGTGTGCTTGAGGGCCCACCTGTTAAGATAAAAAACAAACAAACAAACACGGGAGAGAGACAAAAACACGGGAGAGAGATAGCACTTGTCCCTGTGTCACATGGTCTCCTATTTGTTTGAGGTCAGCTGGAATATCCTGAACAAAGGAGGGCGGTCTCCCATACAGGAGCTCAAAAGGTGACAACTTAAGTCTTTTTGTGGGTGCACACCGAACACGAAACAGTGTTATGGGTAACACATCTACCCTCCTGAGACTTTAGACATATTAGTGGGCTTCTGGCATGCCCTGCGGATACCTTGCACAAGCGTCTGGCGGTAGGTGGTAAGCCTGGCCAGGTGAATTGCATTGTTTGGATCCCAATTAGGATCTTCCAAGGGAAAGTTGTCTTGGAGATGACGGTCAATATTAAAAATATTTCCCACTCTGGCCTGCTCACGCAAATATATCTGTGCCTTTTCAATTATGTCTCTTCTTTCCTCAGTGGTGAAAAGAGTATTCAGGAGCTGGCGACAATCTGTCCAAGTAGGACTATGAGTATTTATTATTGAAGTCACCAAGTCCATCATAGCCTGAGGTTTTTCTGCAAAAGATGGGGTGTGTGTTTTCCAATTCATCAGATCCGTAGTTGTGAATGGAATATACTGAAGGGTCGAAGTTCGAGGTGGCCGTGGTCCAGGTAGCCCATTAACCAGCACAGGCTCCTCAAGTGCATCAAATACTCTTCTGAGAGGGGCTACTACATGACCTTTCTCTTCACTTTGCTCTAGGGGCCTCAAATCATAGGGGATGGTATTTGTCCCAAGGCGTTCTTTTAGCAGCTTAATACGCCTGGCTGTATTGCTTGCTGACCGATTAAGGTCTCCCTGTAACTTCTGTAATAATTCTCTAGGACTTGGATGTACAGGGGTTTGGGGTAGGCAATCAGTTGTTCCATTAAAAGAGACTGTAGATGGAGTTCTACTGGGACTCACAGATGGAATAACCACTTCTGCTTGGGCTTCATTATAGGACTCCAATGCCTCCTGAAGATATTTATCATAATCTATCAAGGAGTCAAGTTCTGTGTCTCTACCCCCATTATTCGTTCCACTTTCTTGCCTTGGGGTTACAACTGGTGGAGGGTTTGGATTAGGCTCCCTTCGATGTGGAGCATAGGGTGGAGGTGGAAGCACCTCTTCCTCTGGTCCCTCAAAAATGGGTTTGAGTTTATTTGGCAAGATTCCTTTCCTAGCTTCGGCTTTTACAGCCAATAATTTGCATCGTTGGACTTTGCATTCCCTTATCCATGGAGGATTTTTATTTAATGTGCTCAGCCAGGAATCTATATATGAAAATTGTTCTGGGCACCCTCCAGTTTCTTTGGTGATGTTAGACCAAAGTTTGCTTACTAAATTTATATCAAAAGTTCCCTGAGATGGCCATCCAGTATTTTGTTTTGGCCACTCTAATTCACATAACGTTCTCAAGCGCTCTGGCGTCTGTTTTTGCAACTTGATTATTCTGTAATTTGTAAGTTCAGTGACCTTGCTTCTCAGCCTTTTTATGACCGCAATAAACCAATAAACCAAAGGGGCCCTCTTTAAGATGAGCACATCTGCCGATGCACTCACTGCCTGGCATGAGAGATGCTGCCTGGCATGAGAGATACAGATATTTTAAAATATATTTTAAGCTCATTTTAAGAATACAGGTATCTGATCAAAATATAAGCCAATATAAGCCTTGATTAAAAATGCAGTCTATATTCAGATGCCTCACTTTATCTCTGCCGAAAGAGGTTTTGCTGATTTTTGACTTCTGTTTATGAGAAGCAATACTGGGATGAATCTATACACCATGAGGCAACGGTACCACTCTCACACTACGTTTAGGAATCTGAAGGGGACAAATTCCTTACATAAACCCTGTCCTCCACTACAAGTTTCTCCTGCAAGTAATGAATCACAGAAAACAAAATGTACTGCTTATCTTCCTCTGGAATTCAGGTCCTGACTGTAGCCACGGTGTAAAGTGGCCAGTATTTGCTGAGATAGTTTTTGTGTTACTTCCTCCCCTACTTAGGAATGTTGTTGTTTAGTCGTTTAGTCGTGTCTGACTCTTCGTGACCCCATGGACCAGAGCACGCCAGGCACTTCTGTCTTCCACTGCCTCCTGCAGTTTGGTCAAACTGAAGGGGATTTAGGAATATCCTTGCCTAATTTTAATGTTTTCTATTAAACATTTGCAAAGCAGTTTGTAAGTTAAAGACAAAGAGAGGAAAATTATCACACTAGAGTTGGATTTTCATCTTCAAGTTTTCCACGTTATGCTCCCAAATTTCTGAATCAAATTATGAGTACCACAACTCTTTGCCCAATAAATCCAGTCTATTTCCTCCTATACCCCCCAAATACACAACCCATCACCTCTGGCTTATTCCATTTTCTTGCCGCAGTCTTACAGTCTTGCAGTACTGCACTGACAACGCTCCCAATATGTTGCATCATTTTCTACAGCTTGGAATAAGTGGTTTCCCCCTCTTTTCTGGTCAGTGGAGAAGTGCCATATATTGTGAGTTCCCAGAAATTCAGAAAAGTTCTTTATCATGAAAGGGTCAGTATAGTTTCCAAATTGCTTTGTAGCCTTCCTTTGTAATGTATTTGGCATAATGACAAATCTAACAGCAGATTTCAAGATCTAGTTCAGTCTTGGGTTTCTCTATCTAAATTCAGCCAGCTAACTGAAAATGCTCTAGGCAGGTATGCAAAGCATTTAAAAAGAAACCTTTCTTAAATGTAATAAAACAAAAATTTACTGGGATTTATTTGAGAAATTCCACCTCATTGTATGTGCTACCTCTGCACTTGAAGAGGCTGTTACAGTACTCCAATAGGTATTAAAATATTTAGTTGTGTTTTAAGGGCAAAGAATAGCTACTAGATTGAATCCTGGGGCTTATTTCGCTGTGGTGGAAGGAAGCTATGTAACCTCATTTGGCAATTTATAAAATTATGGGTATGCAGAGTAAACAAAGAGAAATCATGGTCTGTCCATCAACAGCAGCAGAACATAGGGTCATCTGATGAAAATGAAGCTTCAGCGTGAACAAATAAAGCATGCAACATATAATTAATGCATTGATTTTAGATGACAGTAATGTCTGCTCACCGTGTCCCGGTGGTGGGCAACATTTGTGGCCTGGTCGCGGTGCCACTATCTTCTCAGAGCCACGCTGCTCCTGTAGCTGTTGCTCCACCCCCCAGGGTCACCGCAGAGGTCTTCGGGTTCCTGCCAAAAACCACCCATTTGAATCGGCCAATCGGCGGCAGGCTGGGGGAGGAGCTAGGAGGAGCGGACCATGCTGGCGCAGGTTTCACTCCGGTCGGCTCGTCCTGAGAGCAAGCATCAGAGTCTGGTGGGCCCATTATCAAATAGTTATCCAAGTAATGAGTAACATTGGGCAGCCAGATTTTACTTTCATTGCCCACTCAACAAATGTGCTAAAAGTCTCAAAGGCGGCACATGCTATGGAGCAACCCATAGGCATGGCTTTGTCGAAATACCACTGATCTTGAAACTTGAAACCCAGAAACCAGAAGTCATCTGGGTGAACTGGGAGTAGGCGGAATGCAGATTAAATGTCACACTTTGCCAAGAGGGAGCCAGGGCCACATTCCTTAATTAATTTGATATCATGAGCTAATGATGCATACTTAACAGAGCACTTCTGTTGGGGGATGGTGTCATTAACTGAACCACCTTTGGGATGAGATAAGTTGTGAATCATGCGGAAATCACCTGGGACCTTTTTGGTTACAATCCTAAGGGCTAGGAAAAAGACCCATGACCCTGCCAAGATCCTGCTCCTTTTCAAAAAAAATTCTGAGCAATGTGTGGCATTTCCCTCATTGACTTCTGGTTGGGTAGATCATTCGAGGTTGGAGCACCTTCTGCCAGGATACGAAAACGTTGCGAAATCCCTCCCCCTGGTATTTTGCTGTTTCCCTGTTGGGATATGAGCACAGGAGCTGGGAGCTGCAAGAGAGACCAGGGAGGGGGCTAGAGAGAAAAGTGTGTCATTTCCAGGTGGGTCCCTTCACCAACTGGGAGCCTGAAGTACATGCAACTGCTCTAAACTCTTTCCCAAGGCAGTTCCCGAGTTCCAAAAGCTGCTGGAAAAGGTCCTGGCATGAAAACATTTAGAACCGGGGGGTGAACCACCACAGCACTCACAGTCATGGGTGGAGTGTTTTCTGAAACTCTCCACACAGTGGCCCCTGCCCTGTCCGTGACACCTGTAGGTTCCTGAGGGTTAGGCCTGACTTGGCCGGCCCCTCCTCATTGTGCCGTTGTGCACAGCTGTGGGCAGCGATTGCCCACTTCTGCGCATGCGCAAACAGTGGCAAACCCGCCAGTTACTTCCGGGTTTGCTGTGGTCGCAACTTGGAAGGTCCGCGAGTAAAGGCGGTTGTAAGTAGAGGTTCTACTGTATTTCCAGCAAGAGCATTTGGATCATCGGCCACAGTATTGTTCACTGGGCAGCTGTCTACCCTGCAGCGCATCATTGTGGAAAACACCTGAGCATCCACTCCGGAGTCTGCTTATACTGGATGGGCCTACACGGGATGTGTTGGGATGCCCTCATGCCAAGGCTGCACCGAGCCATCGCGTCTTATAGCCCCCCGCATGCCTTGCTGCTTCACCTGGGCATGATCTGGTCACCCAAAAGAGCATCAACTTAATCAATACAGCAATCGCAGAACTTGAAAGTATTCAGGCAATGTGTCCTAATACCACCATCCTAGGATCGGAGCTCTTCCCGCGTCTGCATTTGAGGGATGTCTCAAACCCTTCACGCCTCAATTGTGCTGTTGTAAAAATCAACAGGGCAATACGCAACACTACCCTGTGTCCTGGTGGCTGTGTGATCAAACACCCGGATATTAAATCCAAAAAGCTGGAAATTTTCAGGCACCTTACCCCTCTAGGGAATAAACATTGGTTGAGGGATGTAAAAGAAGGCCTTGAGGAATGGTTGGTGGCCATCTGATTTGTGGTTTCAGCTATAGGTAGTATTGGCGGTGAGATTTCGATTTCACAGTCTTGGGTGGCAGTTTTAGGCCTTGGGCAGAATTCTTTAGTACATCAAGTGAAGAAGGGGTGGCGTGGTGATGAACCCCTCCTGTGGCAGCGATATCAGGGTCCCATTAAAGGGGCTATTGAGTCTCAGGCCACAAGCGCATAGGGTCATGGAACTCCCCTCACCAACGTGGTTGGGGGGGGCAGCTGTGTAAACGCACATTTTGCAGTGTCCCCATATTCCTGACTGACCCTGTCTTGCCTCAGACCCCCAGCTGGGGGCTGAGAGGGATACACACCCAATGCCTAAGCCAAGGTTTCCTACATCTTAAAATTTTAATAAAGTTGTGACTATGTTCCCATCAGTGGATTTGTAACTGGCTGACTGACCGAACCCAAAGGGTGCTCATCAATGGTTCCTCTTCATCCTGGAGAAGAGTGACTAGTGGGGTGCCACAGGGTTCTGTCTTGGGCCTGGTCTTATTCAACATCTTTATCAACGACTTGGATGATGGACTCAAGGGCATCCTGATCAAATTTGCAGATGACACCAAACTGGGAGGGGTGGCTAACACACCAGAGGACAGGATCACACTTCAAAACTACCTTGACAGATTAGAGAACTGGGCCAAAACAAACAAGATGAACTTTAACAGGGAGAAATGTAAAGTATTGCACTTGGGCAAAAAAAACGAGAGGCACAAATACAAGATGGGTGACACCTGGCTTGAGAGCAGTACATGTGAAAAGGATCTAGGAGTCTTGGTTGACCACAAACTTGACATGAGCCAACAGTGTGACGCGGCAGCTAAAAAAGCCAATGCAATTCTGGGCCTCATCAATAGGAGTATAGCATCTAGATCAAGGGAAGTAATAGTGCCACTGTATTCTGCTCTGGTCAGACCTCACCTGGAGTACTGTGTCCAGTTCTGGGCACCACAGTTCAAGAAGGACACTGACAAACTGGAACGTGTCCAGAGGAGGGCAACCAAAATGGTCAAAGGCCTGGAAACGATGCCTTATGAGGAACGGCTAAGGGAGCTGGACATGTTTAGCCTGGAGAAGAGGAGGTTAAGGGGTGATATAATAGCCATGTTCAAATATATAAAAGGATGTCATATAGAGGAGGGAGAAAGGTTGTTTTCTGCTGCTCCAGAGAAGCGGACACGGAGCAATGGATCCAAACTACAAGAAAGAAGATTCCACCTAAACATTAGGAAGAACTTCCTGACAGTAAGAGCTGTTTGACAGTGGAATTTGCTGCCAAGGAGTGTGGTGGAGTCTCCTTCTTTGGAGGTCTTTAAGCAGAGGCTTGACAACCATATGTCAGGAGTGCTCTGATGGTGTTTCCTGCTTGGCAGGGGGTTGGACTCGATGGCCCTTGTGGTCTATTCCAACTCTAGGATTCTATGATTCTATGTGGCCAATTTTAATACATTGTCTGGTTGTGAGGTATGAGCTCCTAGGTGGGGCTGTGCCTGGGCACACAAATGTGCTGATGGTCACTAGCATAAATCATAAATGGTTTTTACAACCAGGCAGTCCAATTGATAGAGAGCAGGTCGGTTATTGCTAAACTATACCCTCATGTTTAGTGGCAACATATTTTTCTCGTTGCCAGGTGCAGTGCCAGAACCAGTAGTTGTTTCTGCCCAAAGCAGGCTCCCTGTTCTACACTCACAAACACACAGAACTGGGAACAATGCATCTTAAAAATGGTACTGCCACTGAAATTTTAATTTAAACTCAAATCAGATGGAACAGGGAGTATTGGGGTGGAATGTCCATTTTCTTTTGCCCATATAGGATATCTACCTGGAAAGAGAGATATTCCAGAAGTCTGTGGTATTAAATTCCACTTGCAAGTCAGAGACTGAGATGGATGAAGGGAGCTTTTCGGCAACCTGATCAGAAAGCCATGCTATTGTAGACATCGGATGATGGCATCTAGATTCTTCTGAACTCGCTGAAAGGATGGGGCCCTGACAAGAATATTGCCTAGTAAAAGCTATAGAAAACATTCGGTTGTGTAGGCCAAGGGGGTGGCCAAGTATACATAGTGTCATATATTTAGCTACGGAATGAGTATGTCACTTTTCATGTCATCTTTTCCCTATAATACTTCTGCTGCTGCCTTCCCTCCTTCTCCACTGAAACATCAACTGGATTTAGTATTTACTGCACCCATTTTACCTACAGGAAGTCTTATTCCTTTATTTGAATACATTCATGAGTTTTGAAGGTGACCTAGAATCTTGTTGGCCACATTATCATTTCAACCAGTCTTAGAACCTCTCCAATTATGGATTTCCAAGTGTGCTCTTCTTTTGCCTATCAGAGTGTGATTTGTTTGTGTCTTGTATAAAACCACACATAGCACTGAGTGAGTACTCTCCTCTTCTATATGAGTTTTCTTGTGGCCTTATGGTTGCTGTTTTTAGAAGATACTATGCCTGCATTTAGAGGGGATGAACTTAGGTTGCCAAATTCCATTTCAGACACCCCATGACCTTCAACCATGTACTGCATGCTGATTGTATTACCCTTCATAGTAACAGTAGCTAAATGCCAGTGATGTACTGTATAAGACTGAACTAGAACTGTTTGAATCCAGGAAAGTTGGATGAAATCCTTATCTAGAATTAAAATGAATAGGTAAAACAATTTTCACATGAATGTAAGAGAACAAACTGGACACTTTGTGCCTAATGTTAAAGTTTGATTTGTGGATTCTGTCAGTTTATTCAAATTAATGAAGAAAGTATTAAAAACATTCAAGACCTTTTAGACAATGGAGAAGGAAAAGATTCAGACATTGGCAAGCGTTTATCGAGCTGCACTCTGACAACACAAAATGTTCTTGAAATTGTCAACTCACATTGCTCATCTTCAAGGTATCTTAATGAAATTGAAATCCACCCTTTCATCTAATTTCATTTTATGTACCTCTCTCTCCTTCCTCTGTATCTCCTTCCAACCTCTTCATTCACAAAAATACAAGACTGAAAGTTGAACAGATTATATATTTTTAATCTGCCTTTCAGTGTCATTAATGAAAAAAACTCATTTATTTTTATATAGCATATAGCATAAAAACAAACACATATGGAAAGGCAAAGAGACGATGACAAAACGCTTGAAAATATTCTGTAGTCTAACTAGGAGAGGGCAATAAGGCCTTGGGCACAACATGGACAGGGGTGCAAAACTGACATCTTTGATATTTCAGATCAAAGATAATATAATATTAAAATTGTGTTAAATTATGTAGTTTTCAGTATAGAATAATTAGTTTAAGCAGCATCACAAGAGCCAACGGGAAACTACTCAAAGATGGTGGGGTATGTCTAAGTCAGGGATTAGCAACCTTTCTCAGCCGTGGGCTGGTCCACCGTCCTTCAGACTATGTGGGGGGCCAGACTATATTTTTTTGGGGGGGGGGAATGAACGAATTCCTATGCCCCACAAATAACCCAAAGATGCATTTTAAATAAAAGGACACATACTTCTCATGTAAAAACACGCTGATTCCCAGACCATCCGTGGTCTGGATTTAGAAGGTGATTAGGCCGCATCCAGCCCACGGGCCTTAGGTCTAAGTTATAAGGCCCAGCCACCTACAAAATGCAACCATACAAAGGAGAGTCTGGTTGGGGCCTTCACTCACCACCAGAAAGATCTATTCCATGTGTCTGAGCTGCTGCATAGTGAAGACAGTATCACAGCATTAGCTGCTGGTCCAGTTCACTGGTGCTTTCTGATTACCTTGTCTTCCTTGCCTGGTCTTGTTGACATGTATTTTCAGTTCCTGACCAAAATTGCTTTCCCCCCCTTTTTGTAGAATTGTTGAGTTGGAAGGAATCCCAAGAGTAATCTAGGGATCCCTTTTCTTTTTCTTTTTCTTTTTCACACACTCCCAAGGACCCTGTCTTGTTCAGTGCCACTCCTCAAAAGCCCCCTCCATCTCCTTTATTCTCCTGGCACAGCAAAGTAGGGGGCAAGGTTGAGGTTGGTGGTCCCCAGGGATGCTTACTCAACTATGGATCTGGCAGGATCCCCTACACTTTGATTCATCTTTTGCCTGCAGTTTGTAACCTGTCTCCTCTCAGCTGTTTATTCAGGGATTGACCAATGTGTCTCACTGTGATCTTCATAATCTGAGCTAAGATGGATGAATAGTGTCAACACAGTGAACTGTGATGATTATATTTTTGTAGCATTAATTGAAGCTACAAATATAGACACCTTGTTTAGCAACCAATTTTGCTAGAGGACAGCCTGACAACCTCAAAGGAGCCAAAACAGCCATTCGTATTGCCACAGCTATCACTCTCTCTACAAACACTTTTATTCTGTGAGGCGACTAAAGGAAGATAGTAAACTCCCATGAGGCCAGATTTGGCCAAGAGGACCAGTTCCTGTCTCCCATAAACCCATCCACTTAGGATTGTTATGGCTATGAGACTTATGACTAGAGATTATCTGTGGTGGAAACCTTGTGCAAGGATGGCATCTGTGCAGCTAATCTGTAACTCCTTGGTTGGAATTTGCAGTTGGACTTCATGACTCACATTAATACCAAACATCATCTTCCCCACATTCCCCAGACTTCAAATCTTCATTCTTCTTTCCCCAGCACATCATCTAGATGATTGAACAATTGTCTGGTGGCCAGTTTGGAAAAGAACTTCCTATGGAAGAGGCTGCTTAAGAGGAAATATGCACTATTATCAGAATGAATTCTAGTCTGGCCTATACTTGACCCCTGTGTACAGGGCTGTGCAAAGTGTTCTATGTTTTCAAGTCTGGAAAGTTTTGGTGGATTTGCTATTCAGGAAACTGAGCAAAGGGTCATTTTCTTGGATTATTATGCCTTTATCATACATATGAAACTATACTGCAAATACTAGAAAAAAAATCATACATATTAAAAAAGCTTTTCAGAGTGGTCGCCATCACTCTGATCTGGGCACTTGCCTTCAGATTTTTGACATTTCGAATATAATCTTCATTTCATGTATTCATTTCCTTCTTTTTCATCCCGTCTCTCAAGGTGAGTCTAGATGCTTATCTGGCCCGGCAATCTTTTTTCTGTGTTGGAGGAATAGGTGCACATGGCCTCCTCCCCTTGACCCAAACATACTGTGTCCCACTGGTGTGTCTCCTGGAGAACCAATTTAGTTTTACTTCCTAAAAGAAGGAGGGATACCATAAGCATCTATGTAGGTAATCAGGCCTTTGTGTGGAGTATACTGCCTATGGTCATTGTGTCTGTGGTTGGGTGGCATGCACATGCCTGCTGTTCCAGATGTTTGTTTGTTTGTTTGTTTGTTTGTTTGTTTGTTTCACAGGCCACCTTCTTCTCCAAGGAGCTCAAGGTAGCACACATGATTCTTCCCCTCCTCATTTAATCCCCACAACACCCCCGTGAGGTAGGTTAGGCTGAGAGGCAGTGACTGACTCCAAGGTCACCCAGTGAGCTTCATGGCTGAATGGTCCTAGTCTAACCCCTACACCAGTGTTTCCCAACCTTGTGCCTCCAGCTGTTTTTGAACTACAACTCCCATCATCCCTGACTAGCAAGACCAGTGGCAAGGGATGATGGGAATTGTAGTCCAAAAACAGCTGGAGGCACAAGGTTGGGAAACACTGCCCTACACCACACTAGCTCTCGTGACCTTCTGCTTCAGAATTAGGAAAGGTGGGGTTGAATCTAACTAAGTTATATTCAGATTAGGCCCAATGAAATGAATGGATTTAAGTTAGTCACTAACTTAGGCTCATTAATTTCAATGCTACAAAATGCAGGTGTGCAGAAATACCACAAGTAAGACTATCCATCTATCATGCTGCACATAGCAGCCATTCCTTAGTTTGGCCATTGCTAAAGGTAAAGGTACCCCTGCCCGTACGGGCCAGTCGTGTCCGACTCTAGGGTTGTGCGCCCATCTCACTCAAGAGGCCGGGAGCCAGCGCTGTCCGCAGACACTTCCGGGTCACGTGGCCAGCGTGACAAAGCTGCATCTGGCGAGCCAGCGCAGCACACGGAACGCCGTTTACCTTCCCGCTGGTAAGCGGTCCCTATTTATCTACTTGCACCCAGGGGTGCTTTCGAACTGCTAGGTTGGCAGGCGCTGGGACCGAACGACGGGAGCGCACCCCGCCGCGGGGATTCGAACCGCCGACCTTTCGATCAGCAAGTCCTAGGTGCTGAGGTTTTACCCACAGCTCCACCCGCGTCCCTTTGGCCATTGCTAATTCCACTCAAATTGACATTACTCATAGAGCAAGCAGACTTTTGCCTGACAACTCTCCAATCTCATCAACATGCTAAAGATTTTCCATTTTATGAAACACATCCATAGACATAATTGGTGTAACTGGGTTAAAGTAACAGTAATAGGGGGGGGGGGCTAAAGTTAAAATGAGCAGGTAGATTCAGAATTTTCAAAACTATTACCCTGTCATGTTTTGGCCACAGACAACTGCAGTGCCTGGAGACAGTCAGGTCATGCATCCACAGCAATAACCAGAAGAGAGATGACTGCTAGGAGGAACACAAAGAAAAAACACACCATGGTGCATCTGCACCAGCTAAATCAGACGCCTTCATCTGCCCCTGATGCAACTAAACATGTCTCCCCCATATCGGTCTCTACAGCCACAGCAGGTGCTGTAACTCCAATGGCTTGACTTTACCCTTCCATTCTCTCTCGAGACAGACAGATGCCAACAATAAAAATATCAATCAAAGACAATCAAAAACATAAAAATGAAGTGAAAATGTAATCCAGGGTTGGTGTTGATAACCAGCTAGGGGTCAACAACTGAAGAGATCCACTAGAAAACAGGACAAGGCAAAGGATTTGGGCTCAGGAACAAGGAGATGAAGGACATACATTGTTCCAGTAACTGAAGACTGAATAGCGCAGCCTCCCAGATCACACCCAGCATTAGCTGCAGGCAATTGAGTCTGCTGTAACAGCCCATTTCTTGAACCCTTGTGTGGTGACACTGGATGCTTGGATGTGTGTTTCACTGTCAACTAGCTGCCTGGCCTTGGGCCTTCTGGTGATGACATTCTCAAGGGCTGTGGGATGACTTCAACTCCATCTCTGACTCAGCCAGAGGCTCCTCTGCCAGAAGTGGACCAGGAACCCATCCCAAGGGTCCTTCCCTGGAGACAGGCCTAGGAAGGTCCCTCCCAGCATATCAGAGCAGACAAAACCAATAGTGGGTTCAGTGCTCAAGAAGGCAGCTTCTGCATGTGCCATAGGGGGAAGTGAGGGGCAAAAGTGGCTCATCAACCTAGCCCGTTTAGGAGAAGGAAAACTCTGATCCTAAGCCTCCACTGCCTTGTGGGTTATCTTTGGGAGAAGAAAAGGCTAAGGCATAAAACCTACACAAATCCAGAGTGGAGTCAGTTGGATGGCGTTTTGTACTCCTCTTTCCGGCAACTCCTGCAACCAAGCTGGTGCATCAAACATATCTGCTTTCCATTGGAACACATCAGCAAGACCCAGTCTTGTCATCTGGGCAGTCCAAGACCTCCATACACACTGCCCAAGTTGCTGCTAATGCAGCGGATTGACTTCACCCCTGGAGGCACACTCCATTGTCTCTTGAGACAGATGGATCCAATAACTTATAGCTCAGCAGCACCTGCAAGGCTGATCTCCCTTCTCTGCCCTTTATTTTCAGTGTCTTGTCATTTTTAGTTTGTAAACCTGATGGTAGTTCCTGTGGGATGTAAACACAGGAGCAGTCAATGACAACATTCCTAGAGTGTACATGTTAGAACATGGGGAGGGATGTCAGTCCAGCAAGCAGGTAAACTTCCTGGGGATGGACTTCCTCCGCATGTGACCAGAGGTGGGTGTGGCCTCACCTGTGCAGGTAAATGATAAAAGCACAGGGCAGGCAGCCATCTCTCTCTCTCTCTCTGCCATCTTCCTTCGATGAGGAAACATCTAAGGATGCTCTCTTGGCTCCCAGCCAAGAGAGGAGATAAGGACTATCTTCGCATAAGATAGATTCTGAATGTATGTAACCTTTTTAAGCTGTCTGCCTTCTGGGATCATATTGTGAACAGAACGTGAGTAAACTCTTTTATACTTTTATAAAGACTGTGTGGTGTCTTGTATTTTAAGAGGGAACTAAAGGGGAAATTACCAGAGTAATTATTATAGAGGTTCTAGCGAACCTGTGCAAGCGTTACCGTTGCGAACTTAAAGGGGAATGTCTATAAACTCTGCTGATATTTTGGGAACTTGTTAGCACAAGTTGGATTAGGATATAATCTCACAATATATCCTCTCCTGCACCCCTGAACATTCCCACAGTTCCCCCCCTCTCTCACACACACACACACCTGGTGTGAGCACACTGTGTCCGAGAAGTGGGATAAAGAAATAGCCAAGCAAGCAAGCTACACTTTGTAGCCTTTCACCAAAAGATGTGAAGGGTCTGAAGGCCTGGCTTGCATGGAAGGTCGAACGCTGTGTTAATGAAGACAA
The DNA here is from genome assembly GCF_964188315.1 of Podarcis muralis. Classification (NCBI taxonomy): domain Eukaryota; kingdom Metazoa; phylum Chordata; class Lepidosauria; order Squamata; family Lacertidae; genus Podarcis; species Podarcis muralis. The sequence goes on from NC_135666.1 coordinate 59,646,770, forward strand.
GTCCTTTCAACTTAGGTTTGCTTTCTTCTGCTCACTTACCACTGGAAATTTGGCAGGGGGATAGAAGAGCCTTTCCTAGCCCTTTGTTTCCATAATTACTTCCTTTTACTTTACTCTACTTCTTTGCTGAATAAACTAAAAACAAGATTTTTTTAAAAAGAAAGAGCAACAGCCAATTACCAAGCTGAGGAGTCGTAATTAGAAAGGAAATGAAGGAAACGGACAGTGGGGTGCCTTAATGCGAAATGCGACATTGATAAATCAAAGGAAACCTGGAATTCAATAGGAGATATTTCAACCTATTGCTGTAGATATTTGCCTTACTTCGTTAGCAATCTATGCTCCCACCTGTCCAGAAATGCAAAGTAACTGTTGAAACTATGGTTATGCAACGACAAGAGACCTCAGGAACCTAAATTTGATCCATATTTCTTGAAAATGGCACAGAAGGTCAAAATCCACCTAAGCTAGGGTTGCCATATTTCAAAAAGTGAAAATCCAGACACAAAAGTTGTTGAGCTTTTTTGGACAAAGCTGTTGAGATTTTTTTCAAGGTTTCAAGTGGACTGACAAACACCCAGGTTTTCATAGACATTTTAGCCGCTTTCCAAAAATTCAGCCCAGACGCCATTTTCAAAGGACACATCCTGGCTATGTCAGGGAAATTCTGGACATATGGCAGCCCTAACCTAAGCCCTGGACAGTAGTTACCAGCAGAAGAATTCTTTGACATGAAATCCAATCAATTTAAGGATAAATGCAGATCATCAGGGCATCCATTCCTAGTGGGCTGCAAGAATATTTCAACACAAAACCCGCAGGCTGTACACAGCCTAGTTGCACATGCGGCGGGTGGGGGGGCAAGGCCAAAATTTGACACACACACCTCAGCCCTTGCGCTGCCTTTCCAAAGCCAGGTAAGAGAGGCGCAGCATTTTGGGAAGGAGGTAAAAGGCTCTGTCAGGGTCCTATAGCCCTCCCAGCTCCTTCCCAAAGGTGGAAAAGCGCTAACTAGGCTTTGGAAAGGAGGCTGGAGGTCTCCAGGACCCTGTCAGAGCTCTCATGCCTCATTCCCAAAGCCCAGCGCCTCATAACTGGCTTTGGGAAGGCAGTGCCAGGGCTGGGGGAGGCAAATGTTGCTGGGGGCCACCCGTAAAGGCACTGAGGAACACATGTTGAACTGCCCTGATACAGATGGACATAATGTGAACCGTGAGATCTCTGGGAAAGCTCTGTCAGCCACCAGACTGGGTAGGAGGCAAGGAGAGACTGGTACTCCCAGTTTCTGTGGCAGCTTGAATGAAACCACTTATTGCAGTCTCTTGTTATTTCACAACATGCATTTACTTTTTATTATTCTAATAATACTACATCAGGAGTCAGCAACCCTTTTCAGCCATGGGCCGGTCCACCATCTCTCAGACCATGTGGTGGGCCAGACTATATTTTGAAAGAAAAAAAGAACAAATTCCTATGCTGCACAAATAACCCAGAGATGCATTTTAAATGAAAGAACACATTCTACTCATGTAAAAACATGCTGATTCCCGGACCGTCCGTGGGCCGGATTGAGAAGGCAATTGGGCCGCGTCTGGCCCATGGGCCTTAGGTTGCCTTAGGTTTAATTAACATCTGGGGAAGATCACAAAGAAAAGCCAGGAAGCCAGGAAGTGTGAACCATGGGTCCCCGGCCGCTGCCCCCATACTGTAAGGATTGCAAGATTTTTATGCTTGAGGGTGGGAACTGGTGGCAGGCCTGAGTCTTGAATCAAGAAGTTGCTCATCTGAAGCTCACATCAGCCATGAGCTCAGGAGCTGGCCTCAAGCAAGCTGCTCTCTCAGATTCAGTATAGAAGCAATAATGACGGGTCTGACTTGCAGAGTTGCTGGTGAGGATTGCTACCAGAAGGTGTATCTGAATCACTTCGAATCTTCCCAAGTGCCGCACAGGTGCTAGCATTACAATCACCTGTGCATTTTGCAAGCATAAATGAAGCAGTTTACAAAGTCTTCACCAGCCCTTTCCCAGAGATTGGGCAGTTTGTACAGTGGTACCTTGGTACTCAAATGACGTTGGTTCCCAAATGCTGAAAACCCAGAAGTAAGTGTTCCAGTTTTCAAACATTTTTTGGAAGCTAAACGTCCAATGCGACTGTCAGCTATTGTTTCCAAGGCGCTTGCACCAATCAGAAGCTGCGCCTTGGTTTTCGAACATTTCAGAAGTCAAATGGACTTCCGGAACAAATTAAGTTTGACGCTTTTGTTTTTGCTATTTATTTTGCGTTTTTGTTTTTGAGGCTTTTTCAGTTAATTTGTTTTTGTGACTGTGTGGAACCCAGTTCAGCTGCTGATTGATTGATTGTGTGACTGTGGAAATGGATAAAAGCTCCCCATCCAAACAATGACTATCATCAGTGCAAGTAAGAAATTTTTTAAAAAATCATCTACAATACTGTCTTATTTATTTTATAGTACAGTACATTGATTATTGCTTTCATTTTATAGATCAATGGTCTCATTAGATGGTAAAATTCATGTGAAATTGCTGTTTTAGGGTTGTTTTTAAAAGTCTGGAACGGATTAATCTGTTTTGCATTACTTTCTATGGGAAAGCGTGCCTTGGTTTTGGAGCGCTTTGGTTTTGGAATGGACTTCCGGAATGGATTAAGTTTGAGAACCAAGGTACCACTGTACTTTACAGTGATCCCACCAACAGGCGTTTAAAACTTGCACTAGGAAGTAGTATCTATCAATCATCTCTTTAGAGATACAGAGGCTGTATGGGTCAGTCTAACAAAGAATACAGTGGCCAATAATTCTTAAGGGCATGGGACAAAGAACAGATTTTTTTTGTTTGTTTGGACAGAAAACATATGCCAGTGACATGGCTTGGAATAAATGAGGGTGTGAATCATTCTGACAAGAGAGGTGGTCAAGATTCAACTGAGCTTTTAAAGATGGACCAACATGGGACTTTCCACACATGCCTCAGGCTTGGGCAGCCTCCAGAAAAAAACTGGCAGGCCTACCCCGGTGTCAGGATTTATAACGGAAAACCTGAGAGGCTTTATTTATTTAAAGCGTTCGTTCTCCCTCTAGCCCAGCTGCCATTTTAGCAGCAGCTCACATCTGGATCTGGAATGCTGTCACTGCGAAAGGAAATGAATAGGAAGTGGAATGGTTATGACAGCTGTCACTTAAAAAAAAACCAAGAATGCAGCTGGCACCTTTTTAAAAATCAACCTATCAAGACAGAAACCATTTGTAAATAGACAACCTCGAACAAGCTGTTTTTATATTTTCTCTGGTGATGTATATATAGACTAATCACCTTTTTGAAAAAAGAAAAAAAGAGGAGGGGGAATCCAGCGTACCAAGACAGGCCTTTGCACCTGCAATTTACTACTAGAACTCTCACTACATGTACCCCTTCACGGTTACTTATTATTTTTATACAATCATCAATGTACCTAGCACTTTATATAGTTGCTTAAGCAATTAGGCAGGTTCCTGCCCCCAGATTGTTGAATAGCAATATTGTGGAGTGGGAAATGTTAGATACATCACTACAGAGAAATAGTACAGGCATGTACAGAAACAGTACAGAAAAATATAAGGCACGGAGCAGGCATATGCATAGCTGTCAACTTTTCCCTTTTCTTGCGAGGAATCCTATTCGGAATAAGGGAATTTCCCTTTTAAGAAAAGGGAAATGTTGACAGCTATGGGCATATGCAACTCCTGCACATCAAAAGGTGAGCAGCAAAAGGGCCTCCCTAGGTGAACTGAGCGCTACCCCTAAAAAGCTGGCCCCCTCACGTTGCCCCCTCACGTTTATTTTGGATGGCAAAAGAACTCACCAGAGGTCCAAAGCAGAGTTTTCTGGAACATTAACCAAAGCCTGACTGGATGAAGTGTGAACCCATAAGGCACAGGATGCACTTTTAAAAAGAACTGATTTTATTTAAGGAAATCAGAAGTAACATAGGATTAAAATGGAAGAACAAAAGTTATAACAAAATGTAAGAATAACTATGCAGACTTCTGTTTGTCTGGCTGGGAGATTTATATACATATGTATAGCCTCAAACAAAGGAGGAGGACATCGTGATGGAACATGGGCACTCAAGCCAGGCCAAAGCGAAGGTCACTCGTAGGCACAGAAAGCCTCTACAGTGGTACCTCAGGTTACATACACTTCAGGTTACATATGTTTCAGGTTACAGACTCCGCTAACCCAGAAATAGTGCTTCAGGTTAAGAACTTTGCTTCAGGATGAGAACAGAAATCGTGCTCTGGTGGCGCAGTGGCAGCAGGAGGCCCCATTAGCTAAAGTGGTGCTTCAGGTTAAGAACAGTTTCAGGTTAAGTACGGAGCTCCGGAACAAATTAAGTACTTAACCTGAGGTACCACTGTATTTGCATTTCCCAGTTTTCAGGTTTGTGCTAGTAAATCAGAGTAGAATGCAAAGTAAAATAAAATAAATATAATATTAACAACAATTGCATAAATAAAATTATGAATGTGGCTGAGATTATATGAACAAAAGGCACACATTGTTCTTTCTTTATGCCATAAGATAAAGAAAACAGGAAGAGGGGAGAAGACTATGCTGGAATGATGATCAAGCTTGTTGCTCCTGCTTTCCTTCCCATTCTAAAGGCAAAAATAGCTCCACCTGGTCTCAGTGATCAGGCCACTTATTTCAGAGCAGTCAGGCTGAGATTACTCCAGAGTAAACAGCTCAAATATTTCAGCCCAGATGTTTTGCCACTTAATCCTTTCAGCGACATTCACGGGTGTGTATGTCAGTGGCCGAGTGAATGGTTTTCTCTGAAATACAACCTATAGTCCTGTAGCTGTAATACATCAAGACAATTCAAACAGTTTGTAATCTCACTTTCTATAAAGCATAAGCCAAAACAGCCACACTTCTACAATGTGGAGCAAAGGTTTAGCTCTAGCCTTGAATTTCTTAGCTTTTCTTGGCTTTCCAGACCACTAGAGTTAACTTTAAGTGAACATCCTCAGCATGTGTGTGAATCTCCTTCTTAAATAGAGTTTGCAAGGGAAATCTCAGCAGTCTGGCTTTAACATGATCCCTCCTAGGAAGGATGAATGTGAACTAGGCTGAAAATTCAAGAGATGTGGATCAGATGCAGGCACTGGCAAAGTCCTCTGGTGCATCTTCAGTTAAAAGACCGGATAAATTGGGCTTGTTAACTCTTGAGTTAGTCATCCTATGAAGCCACTTTTTAAAGCAGGCCATGTCAAAGGTCACCCTTAAGATCACAGGGAACATTATTTTGGATTTAGTATACTTTTCATCTAACCATGAGGAGGCATTTCAGACTGTCATTCAATTCCCTCATCAAAACGTCACTTGTTTGTAAAGTTGTGTGGGGTTTGAAACAACGGAAACAAGCAAAAGAGATATATCAGAATAACCTTTCAATATGAAACCAGTGAGATGAAGTGGAAAGAGGCAGAATTAGTATTACTGCCAAAGCCTGTCTTGGCACTGTAGCATTTTTGGATGAAAAATGCTACTCTCATCACAGTGCATCCCTCTCCTATATTTTAGGAGGACCTTGTTCAGTGTCTGAACACAGGCTCGTAAGTTAAAAAGAAGTGGCGACCCAAAAGGAACGCAAAAAGTCCCAGCACATCCTTGTTTAAAGCAACAAAGAGGAGGCTCTGTTTCTAAAGCCGCTGTTGCTTCTGAGCCTAGAAAAATCTTCTTAGGCAGATGAAGAGGGGCAGGAGCAGGGGAAATTAGCAATCTGTTCTCGCCATCTATGGGCTGGCAAAGGTGGGGGCCGGCAGGAGAACCTCCCACTATTAGATGCTGAGCTGCACAGCCCAAAGTTTAAACACATCAGACCCAGGCTGCCGTGGCACACTTAGCTCAACTCCAGCTCGCTGAGCTGCATTAAGCTCTCTGTCAAAAAGGCATAAGTCTCGGCGATTCATTTCCCAGCCTCAAGACACCAGTGGAGGGCAAACCTAATGCAAGCTGGGAGTAGCTGGATCAGTGAGATATGACTCTTATGTCTAAACAGGGCTTTGGGCTGAGCAGGCCTGGCTTAAAGCAACTCTCTCATAACGAAACAGAATGGCTAAGCGAAAGAACGAAAAGCACTTTCTCTGACCCTTTTGTCCTCGGCTGCAAGGGGAACAAATACAGGCTGCCTTTATTGTCAGCCATGTCACATGCTGGCATAGCGGCACAAGCAAAAAAATAACAGGGCAAAAACATTCCTTGATTGATGCAGCTGACTAAAAAAATGAAAGAGAAAGGGGGGGGGGGGGAACCAACTACCTGGGATTGTCACACTGTTCCAAATTTTCACACTGTTACTACAGAAGCATTTTATTTTAAACCAAAGGTCTGTTTGCAGAAAAGAAGAGAAGAAAGATTTAATGCATTTCTTTCCTTTTGTATAGGAGAAATAAATATTTCCCACTATGGTTCTTTTCAAAAAGGAAGTGGAAGCCTTCACTTTAAAACTGCTTTAAACTACAGGGATTGTACCAGAAATAGAAATAGACTATAGAAAGCAGGGCACTAGGGCTTTAGTCTCGCCCCAACCCCCCACGATGGTAGAAACTGGTCACCCTCCAATGAAGGCCACACAAGCTATAGACTGCACCATTTCCATTGCAGAGTTGTTGTTGTTGTTGTTTTGGGGGGGGGGTGTCTTGCATCTTCGAATTCTTATCCATCCCCAAAACGATCACCCCCAACGACACGTTCCCAAGATGGAGGGTGAGGGAACAGCTGCAGTCGCCTGTGGTTCCTGCGCAATGTTTGCCATCTTGCCAAAGGTTGCAGGCAGCTTTACCTGCAGCAATTGCATGTTGATTGCCCTCTTAAAAGACAAAGTCCAGCAACTGGAGGAACGTGTAGCTACGCTCCAAAGAATTAGAGAGCTGGAACTCTTCTTGGAAGCAACAGAGCACACCGTCTCCACCAAGGAAGAGACAGGGGACTCCCCTGAGAAGGTGGCTAGTTCACCAACACAGGAGCCAGATATATGGAGAAACGTGACTCAAAGAAGTAGGAGGCCCAGGGTTCGCTCTGATTGTTTAGAAATACGCAATCGCTTTGAGGTCCTTTCCCCTAGCATGGAAGACGAAGAGCAGACTCCATTTGAGGATCTCTCCCTCATTACAGTCGATCAGGTATATGAAGACGAGGAGCAAAGGCAGTCCTCTGGGAATGTCCAGGCGACCTTTGAACCGACAGCTCACAGAAGAACCCCGACCAGACCTAAGAGGAGGCGTGTAGTGGTGATAGGGGATTCCCTACTGAGGGGAACAGAAGCAGTGATCTGTGGGCCTGACAAGATGTCTCGGGAAGTGTGCTGTCTCCCCGGGGCTAAGATCCAAGATGTAACTGAACGACTGCAAGGAATCATAAAACCCACTGACAAATACCCCTTCCTCTTGGTTCATGTGGGAACCAATGACACTGCAAGCAATAGCCTCCAGAAGATCAAAAGAGATTACGAGGCTCTGGGCAGGAAATTGAAGCAATTAAATGCACAAATTGTCATCTCATCTGTCCTCCCAGTTGAACGACGTGGCCCAGGGAGAGAGGGAAAAATAGTGGAAGTGAACAACTGGCTTCGCAAATGGTGCAAACAGGAACGGTTTGGATTCTTAGATCACGGAATGCAGTTTCTTGAAGATGGACTTCTGGCAAGCGATGGGCTGCACCTCACAACGGTTGGGAGGAATGTTTTTGCAAAAAATCTCAGAAACCTCATCAGGAGGGCTTTAAACTGACTAATGTGGGGGAGGGAGACAGTGCTCCTGAAGGTAGGAGTCTATCAATTGATGAAGATGATCATCCAAATGTCATAGACCGAATGGAGCAAAGAGCATGCAGACCTAGTGGTGGGAGGAGAAAATCCTTAAATAAGAGACACGGGGGAATGATTAATGGACTTCAATGTCTGTACACTAATGCGCAAAGCATGGGAAATAAACAAGATGAGCTTGAGCTCCTGGTACAGCAAACTAAATATGACATAATAGGAATCACTGAAACCTGGTGGGATAAATCCCACGATTGGAATGTAATAATGGAGGGATACAATCTATTTCAAAGAAACAGACCAGACAAGAAAGGAGGAGGAGTGGCGTTATATGTCAGGGATGTGTATACCTGTGAAGAGATCCAAGATTTAGAACCTCAAAGCCAAAGTGAGAGTATTTGGGTCAAAATTAAGGGAGAGAAGAATAACAGTGACCTCATTGTGGGAGTTTACTATAGATCCCCAAGCCAAACGGAGGACATAGATGATGCCTTCCTGGAACAGATGGCCAAGCATGCAAAAGGAAGGGAGATAGTAGTAATGGGGGACTTCAATTACCCGGATATTTGTTGGATGTCAAACTCAGCCAAGAGCATAAGGTCAAACAGATTCCTCACTGCCCTTGCAGACAACTTCATTGTCCAGAAAGTGGGAGAAGCAACAAGAGGAACAGCCATTTTAGATCTGGTCCTAACCAATGTTGATGACCTGGTTAGTGGGGTAGAAGTGGAAGGATCATTAGGCGCGAGTGATCATGCTCTTCTGAAGTTTACTATACAGCGGAAAGGAGCAGCCAAGCATACTAGGACTCAATTTCTCGACTTTAAGAAAGCCGACTTCATAAAGCTTAGGGAAGTGCTGGGTGAGATCCCATGGACAGTAATACTAAAAGAAAAGGGAGTTCAAGATGGCTGGGAGTTTGTTAAGAGGGAGATAGTAAAAGCACAACTTCAGGCAATACCAATGAGACGGAAACATGGAAGGTGCCTAAAGAAGCCAGGGTGGCTATCTAAAGAACTTTTAACTGAGTTAAGATTAAAAAAGGATGTGTACAAAAAATGGAAAAGGGGGGAAACCACCAAAGAGGAATTCAAACAAATAGCCAGCACGTGTAGACACAAAGTCAGAAAAGCTAAAGCACAAAATGAACTCAGGCTTGCTAGAGAGGTTAAAAGCAACAAAAAAGGCTTTTATGGGTATGTTCGTAGCAAAAGGAAGAACAAAGAAACCGTGGGGTCACTCAGAGGAGAAGATGGTGAAATGCAAACAGGGGACACAGAAAGGGCTGAACTCCTCAATGCCTTCTTTGCCTCAGTCTTCTCCGATAAAGAAAACAATGCCCGACCTGAAGAATTTGGAGCAAATGATTCAGCAGAGGAAACACAGCCCAGAATAACTAAGGAGATAGTACAAGAATACTTGGCTAGTTTAGATGTATTCAAGTCTCCAGGGCCAGATGAACTGCATCCAAGAGTATTAAAAGAACTGGCAGATGTGATTTCAGAACCACTGGCAGTCATCTTTGAGAATTCCTGGAGAACAGGCGAAGTCCCGGCAGACTGGAGGAGGGCAAATGTTGTCCCTATTTTCAAAAAGGGGAAAAGAGAGGACCCAAATAATTACCGCCCAGTCAGTCTGACATCAATACCAGGGAAGATTCTGGAGCAGATCATTAAGCAAACAGTCTGTGAGCACCTAGAAAGGAATGCTGTGATCACCAATAGTCAGCATGGATTTCTGAAAAATAAGTCATGTCAGACTAACCTGATCTCGTTTTTTGACAGAATTACAAGCCTGGTAGATGAAGGGAACGCAGTGGATGTAGTCTACCTTGATTTCAGCAAGGCATTTGACAAGGTGCCCCATGATATTCTTGTAAAGAAGCTGGTAAAATGCGGTCTTGACTATGCTACCACTCAGTGGATTTGTAACTGGCTGACTGACCGAACCCAAAGGGTGCTCATCAATGGTTCCTCTTCATCCTGGAGAAGAGTGACTAGTGGGGTGCCACAGGGTTCTGTCTTGGGCCCGGTCTTATTCAACATCTTTATCAACGACTTGGATGATGGACTCAAGGGCATCCTGATCAAATTTGCAGATGACACCAAACTGGGAGGGGTGGCTAACACCCCAGAGGACAGGATCACACTTCAAAACGACCTTGACAGATTAGAGAACTGGGCCAAAACAAACAAGATGAATTTTAACAGGGAGAAATGTAAAGTATTGCACTTGGGCAAAAAAAATGAGAGGCACAAATACAAGATGGGTGACACCTGGCTTGAGAGCAGTACATGTGAAAAGGATCTAGGAGTCTTGGTTGACCACAAACTTGACATGAGCCAACAGTGTGACGCGGCAGCTAAAAAAGCCAATGCAATTCTGGGCCTCATCAATAGGAGTATAGCATCTAGATCAAGGGAAGTAATAGTGCCACTGTATTCTGCTCTGGTCAGACCTCACCTGGAGTACTGTGTCCAGTTCTGGGCACCACAGTTCAAGAAGGACACTGACAAACTGGAACGTGTCCAGAGGAGGGCAACCAAAATGGTCAAAGGCCTGGAAATGATGCCTTATGAGGAACGGCTAAGGGAGCTGGGCATGTTTAGCCTGGAGAAGAGGAGGTTAAGGGGGGATATGATAGCCATGTTCAAATATATAAAAGGATGTCACATAGAGGAGGGAGAAAGGCTGTTTTCTGCTGCTCCAGAGAAGCGGACACGGAGCAATGGATCCAAACTACAAGAAAGAAGATTCCACCTAAACATTAGGAAGAACTTCCTGACAGTAAGAGCTGTTCGACAGTGGAATTTGCTGCCAAGGAGTGTGGTGGAGTCTCCTTCTTTGGAGGTCTTTAAGCAGAGGCTTGACAACCATATGTCAGGAGTGCTCTGATGGTGTTTCCTGCTTGGCAGGGGGTTGGACTCGATGGCCCTTGTGGTCTCTTCCAACTCTATGATTCTATGATTCTATGATTCTATGAAAACAACCCTATACAAAAAAACAAAACAAACCACAGTACCAGGTCAGGGAGAGGGCTTATGTGCTAATCCTCTTCCTAATGTGTTAGTTGTTTATGTGCAAGAAATTTGTTGTCTGATGGGGGAGTATTCAAATACTTTATTCAAATACCTGTAGTCTGGCATTGTACAATCCAGGAAGCGTTGGATCATGTGTTTATGCTGTATTTTAGATTGGCTGCTAGCTACTGGCTTGATGACTAGCCCCTTACATACGGTAAGCCATCTGGTTAAAGAGATGCCTTTTTGGCTGAGAAAGGTGTTTGAGACAGTATATCTGGTTTGCTCATTCAAGAGTTGTGCTAACATATGCTACAGCATAAGCTTGAGGAACAGCCACCCAACGTCAGGGCAAAGGGGGAAAATCTGTTGACATTGCATTTCCATCACATGTTTGTTGTTAACAATATGTCATGCTAACTGCACGATTAATCATACTGAGGTATCAAATCAAGACAAATTTGCATTTTGGATGGGCTAACAACAGTTTAAATGGGCTGAGTCAAAGGCTGGCTTCTTTCCAGAAATGTAGAACTCTCCAAAACAAAATCTATAACCAGGTCCTGCAACAAAAGAAAATGGCTTCTAGCACTCTGATTCAACATAGAAACTCTGATTCAATATAGAAAGAACTAATGTAGATGCACTGTTTTCTGTTGCCTCCCACTCCCTACGCACTGGAGGCAGACAAATGTTGTCCCCATCTTCAAAAGGGGGGAAAGGTAACTGCCGACCAGTGAGCTTGACATCGATATGAGGGAAGGTCCTAGAACAGATAATTCAACAGTCCATCTGTGAGCATTTAGAAAAGGATGTTGTGATTACTAAGACCCAGCATGGGTTTCTCAAAAATAAGTCATGCCAGACCAATCTGATTCCTTTTTTTGATGGAATTACAAACTTGGTGGATTAGGGAAATGCTGTGGACATAGTGTATCTTGATTTCAGTAAGGCTTTTGACGAAGTCCCCCATAATATTCTCACGAGGAAGATGGTGAAATGTGGGTTGAACGAGGTAACTGTTAGGTGGATTTGTAGCTGGTGGACTGACCGAAACTAAAGAGGACTCATTAATGGCTCCTTGTCATCCTGGAAAAAAGTGTCAAATGAGTTGGCCCTTTCCTAAACCTTTTCCAACTCTATGGTATCCTTTCTGAGGTGAGGCAACCAGAACTGTACACAATACTCCAAATGTGATCGCACCATAGATTTGTATAACGGCATTATGACAGCAGCGGTTTTACTTTCATTTGCTGTCATAATGAACGCTGGCATGGAATTTGCCCTTTTCACGGCTGCCGCGCATTGAGTAGGGCTGGCAGAGTCAGGCTGTTTTCATAGAGAATGATTTCCATGTGTAACCTGTGGCAGGAAGTCTGTCCAATCTGCGGAGACCCCCTTAAGAGCCCCCGTCCCTTCCTCTTTTGGTACCCACTGCATCCACATGTGGGGGTTCACTTTACTAGCAGGGAGAAGGTAACCACGTCAAGACCTGCCTCTGTGGCACAATCACCAGCTGGTGGGCCAGAAACCAGGCATTCAGCTCTGTTACAACTGGCAAGCACTGAGGAGTTAGAACTCCAATAAGTGAGATCCATTTAAATGCTCTACAGCAGGGGCAGCCCATCCCAATTTCCCCTGAGGGAAAACAGGAAGGTCTGCCCCCTGCTACCCCCCCCCCCAAGTGGCAAAGATGGGGGGGGGCACCCTTGAGATTCTGCTGCCAGAAGCGGCTGCTTGGCAGACTGTGGCTGGCAGTTCTGAAGGGGGCAAAGTGAAGCAACTTCTGCTCCCTTTCACTGAAACTATTCTCCACACACAGACATGGACTTTAGGTTTTGTTAATTATTATAGCATCTGCTGTGTTTATACTGCTTAGGATTCATTGAAGCAATTCGGCAAGCAGTTTAGGGTTGCCATATTTTGCAGAGCAAAAAAGATCGCTATCACAACTCTCATTTTTTAAAAAAAGAGGACGTGTCCTGGAAAAAGAGGCAACCCTAAGTAATATGGCCAAAGAGACAATCTAGAGCATAGCAATCCTGAAAGAACAAATAAATATAACAGTTATGTAGCAGCTAGATGTTGGACAGGAATGGTATTTTATGGGTTTTTGTGAATTGAAATTTTGGTTGATTAATCATATTAAGTTGCAGCAAACTAAATTCTACTCAAAGTAAAAGGTAAAGGTAAAGGGACCCCTGACCTTTAGGTCCAGTCGCGGACAACTCTGGGGTTGCAGCACTCATCTCGCTTTACTGGCCAAGGGAGCCGGCGTACAGCTTCCGGGTCATGTGGCCAGCAGGACTAAGCCGCTTCTGGCGAACCAGAGCAGTGCACGGAAACACCGTTTACCTTCCCACTGGAGCGGTACCTATTTATCTACTTGCACTTTTGACATGCTTTAGAACTGCTAGGTTGGCAGGAGCAGGGGCTGAACAATGGGAGCTCACCCCGTCGCGGAAATTCAAACCACCGACCTTCCGATCAGCAAGCCCTAGGCTCTGTGGTTTAACCCACAGCGCCACCCGCATCCCTTTCTACTCAAAGTAGACTCCTTTAAATTAATGGGCCTGTTAAATAGGTCCATTAATGTCTGTGGGTCTGCTCCAAGTATGACTATCATGGAATGCAGCCCCTTAAATTTAACTGATTAATTACTATATTAATAACATAGGGAGGCCTAATCCCCAACACTGAACCCATTTTGATGCCAAATTAAGATCTTGCTTTTCAGAGCAGCCTTTGACAGGGACTGAAGGCTCTTTTAGTTGCTTCATATTCTCTTTTAGGGTTATTTCCCCCTCTCTTGATCTGGTGCTATCTCAATTTTGATGGTAAGATTACTTACCTGCTTTATGCTGTTCTGTGTTTTTACTGTCATAATGTGATGTTGTTTTGGTTTGTAAACTGCTCAGATTTATTTTAAAGAAGAATGGGCCATTTATATTACTATTTCACAATAAGTAGTAATTAAAACTGTGATCCTTTGCATATTTATTCAGAAATTGTTGCACATATGTGTAGGATTGCACCCTAATTCTGCATATTAATAAAACATGTCTCAAACGGGAGGGGGAATCTATCTTTGGTTAGATTTATGCCTGAGCCTTGCATTTGCATGCTTAGCTTTTGAGCTCCCCCTCCTTCCTCACTTCTTGGCTTCTAAGGGTCTGTCTTCCTCCTATCCTGGTGCCACAGTTTCACAGTTTGGAAGTCATAGGAAATATGGTTGCCTGTAATTTAAGACTTCCTGGGTCAAATATGGCAAGCACAGAGTCCACTGTGCACAGGCACACAATATTTATGTGTCTCTTGATTTATTGCACCAAGATGCGCACATCCAAGCCAGGCCTTTGTTTGGAACTGTGGCATGTACATGTTCCAGAAGGCACTGGTGTGTTGTTTTACAATAAATTTTATTTATTGAATTTACAAATTTTACACATTTTTAGCGTTTTAGAAGAGGCATTCCATCCTGTGAGAGAGATTAAGAATGCTTCTTCTAAAACTAGTTGCAATGAAATAATTAATTTTGCCAAAAGGAAAGAAAAAGAAAAATCCACTTCCACATTAACCGGGGTACCTTTTTTAAATGTCAAAAGCTTTTGAACTGCATGACATTAAGTATCTTTGACAATGCACACCATATTAAGAATCCCTTGCCAACAGTATTAATCAATTAAAGATATTTTTATTTCCAAAGGGCTAGTGTAATTACTCACATTTTAGATTATTTTCTTTTGCCCTGTGTGTGATAACAGCTAAACATATAAAGAATGCTTTGTAGTATCTAAATGAAAAGTGCTATAAAAAGCACAAAGTGTTTCCTAAACCCCTCCAGACTTCTTGCATCTTTTTTCAACAAGCAAGACTGGAACAAAGAAGCACAAAGTTACCTTGAGGAGCAGAGGAACTAGACGAGAGCCACACCGGGACGGCAGCTGGCATTCTCGTTTGCTGTCATTAGCTTGGATCACATGTCCGTACGGGGAGAATCGTTTTCTAATTCTTACTGGGAAGAGGAGAAAGCCGGAAGAGAGGGGGCATTCATTCTGCACCATTCAGAAAAGACCTTAAAGACCTTTTTATTATGCTGCTGTCTTCGGGGAGTTTGCTGCGAGAGTCCGATTTCAACTGTGATATCCTAACTAGTGATGGAAAACAAGGTTTTGAATAAGTACTCCCCCATCTTGCACATACATGGAGAGGGAGAGAGAAAGGTCTAATTTTAAGGTTAAATAGTATTCTATTCTTTCCAAGAGTAAGCACATTTTAGGGAATTAAGCCATTCTGAGCTTCAAAACTCCAGCAGGATCAACCAGAGAGGTCCTGGTCCTGCAATGGCAATATGCAGTGCTTTTTTTCCTTAAAAAATGTTTAGGGGTACTCTCATTTTGACTCAAGAAAATCACCATTTTATAGTTCAAATCGGGGAAAATAAATACAGTAAATGGACAAAAGTACAAAGATTCACAAAATGTTTAGGGGTATGCGTACCCCTGAGTCACCCCAGAAAAAAAAGCACTGGCAATATGATGGTCACAGTGAGGCAGCGTGATCCACTATAGGCAAAGCACAGCCAAGCAAAGCAAATATGAATACTGTAATCCCTTGTCTTACGGTATGTTGAAAAACTGATCTACTGAGCAACAGCACAAATGGATAACTGCTTTCTTGCAGAACCAGCTACAGTCAAAGGCGTACCTAGGAGTTAGCAAAATTAGCCCCCGGTGGGGGTGCTCAAAATCACCTCTCAGACTATGGAGTGTACGGCCTATTTGGCATGTGGTGATGTGCTGCCACTGTTGCGGTGAGCTCAAATGCAAGAGAAGCTTCCGTCCATCTCACACCACAGCACGGAAAGCATTATTTTGCCCTCACCTCACTCTCCCTCTGGATGCTTTCAGTACTTGGGTCATGTAAAATGTAGTAATTTCTAACGTGGCTGTTGTGGTAAAGTGACCCTGTCTTCAGTGAGCAGTCTGCCATGCACAGGGCCAACTTTAGGCTACATGAGTTGGCTAAAATGAATTCAATCCTGCCTGAGTGGAATCAAATATTGTTATCTTGAGGTGGGAAATCCAGAGGGTGTCCTTGATGTTTTATTAAAAACAAATAAAAATAAGGCACTGCCACTCTCTAATAGTAACCCATAATCTTGCCACCTGAAGTCAATGCCTTTAGCTCCTGAAAAGGTCAGCTCCATCAAGCTGCATTTGGGCTAAATCACCTGATATTTTGGGTGGGTGATCTCTTGTAATACAGAAACTAGAAAAATGTGAAGAAACTTTAAAAGGCATAACGTAGATCATCACCAATCTTTCTTTTCCCTCGCTCTGGGACAAAATGGCAGGCCTGGGGAGGACAGATCCCGAACAACAGGAGGATTATTACAAATTCTTCATTTTCTGAGTGAGATAGTCAACTTAGCTGGACTCAGATAGTAGGTTCAGATGTAATGCAATGGCTTAGTCCTTGACAGCACAGCAGGAGCAGGAGCAGAGGAGAAGTGGTTCCAATTTTTATTTTGGAAACCCAAACATTTGCTTCTTGCCAGTAAGCCATGGTTTCACATGTTTCATGGAGGGACTGGGACAGGAACTTGTGTATCCCAGGATGTGTTTCCCCCTTACTCCTGCTTCCTGGATTGTTCAAAACTATTTTCAAAAGACAGATACTTCTCCCCCACCCCCACCCCCCACCCCCAGCTGAGGGCAGCATCCTAGGCCTATTACCTCCAAAGTGTCAAACTGAACCAAGACTACACAAAGATACACAATAATAAATCAGCACAGCTTTTGAGTCCGCTGAACACTGAACAAATTTGTGGGTTGGCCCATTTCTTGCACCTCTGCCTTTCCAGATGTGTCACACCATCTCTCTCTCACCCTCTGCTCCCCACCCTTCTCTCACTAGATCACTTTTCCTTAAAAGCTTAAGAGCAGTGCAGAACAACATGCCAGTGGACGAGATCATGTGACAGATTACATGTTGCATGGAATTCTCCGGCCGCTGCTGCTGCAGTATCTCTGATCTATTGCCTTTTAGCAAAAGCTTGAGACAAAACACAGTGTTTAGAATGAAATACAGGAGGGAAATAGAAATAAAACAGGAGTGACAGAAGAGCACTCATTCACTGTGGGGCTTAGCATAATATTTTATGTGATCTCAATCAGTTCTACAGGGTTTCCCCTTAAAAGGCCATTATGGTACATTAATTGTGATTTCTGGCACTGTGCCAGTATAGTCCTCTCCACTTTTTCAAATTCCTGAATATAGCAGATGTGTGTCAGTGTAAAACCAACCTTTAATAAAGGCATTGGGCAGCAGCCTTTGGCTACAGAATTTCATGTCTTGTTGGTGATTCTGAAGCAGTTGCCCTTTTGATATCCCAAATATTTTTATATTCCAGATCCTAAATAAGAAATGCCCAGGGCCCAGTTCTGCCTGTGAGCTGTGCCGGCAGACCTCGCAAAGGCTGCTAAAGAGAAAGTTGTGCAAGTAATCTGACCTGCAGGCTACCTGGAAAATTTGCCAAGGAATGTTTTGGGAGAGAAGAAACGGCTTTCCATTTAGCAATGCACGCTGGCACTGCTCCAAGCGATGTTAAGCGAAGCTAACTTAGCACACACTTACAGTGAAATCCCCACCAAATTTCAACTAAAGCAAAAGTGAACTTTGATGTTTTGCTGTGGTGAAACATTATTTATACAAGGCATTTACATTTCAATTTTCTTTTTTAAAAAATGTACTAGATGGCTTCCGGTCACAGACCAGAACTGTAAAATAAGGTAAAGCCGCACCAGTTGTGCCACCCTAAAACCACCTCTGCCCCTCCCCAACTGTGCCTTCAGATTATCTGTATTGAACAATTTTTTGTAGCTCTCATTCATATTGACCTCAAGCAGCTGTTCATAATTTCCTCGAGCCCCACTTCCATCAAATGAAAAAGACATTTTTTTTCTAAGCTAGGCTAAGCTCTCACTTCTGACAGATAGTTACTGGTTTCTTAATGAACAGGATCCCCTGGCCTGACCACCTTGCAGAAACGATGCCAGGGTGACCAAGACAGATTGATATGGATCTAGATAATCAACGTCATCCAAAAATGTCCAGAGTTGAATTGCTGCTACCTATCCAAACCTCTTCTTTGCCCCCACTGGTGAGGCCACCCTCACCCCCACAGCCATGCTGCCCATGGTGAGCAGGGTGGAAAGTGCGGGGAGGGGCAGCAAGATAACCGAGCCAGTGCAATTGGGCCTAGGCTGGGCCCGATGCACCAGCAGTGAGCCTGGCTCAACCCTGCCCACTCCCCCCCTATAGAACACCCAGCTCCAGGGTCTTCTCCTTGCTGCTGCTGGGGGACTATCCTGCCAAGGGCACTCCCACCCTCCTGCAGGTCTGATGGATGGAGGGGAGTGTTACGCCAACCGCCACTCTGTTGACGGGGGCTAGCGGGAGGTTGGCTTAGCGGGAAGAGCCAGGCAGAGGGACAGGTCCACCAAATCCCCAGACACCCCCAGCCTGGCAGGAGGGGAGGGGAGTTGCTCCGTTAGGAAGGAAAGGTTTGTGTCTAGTCAGAAGTTAGAACATATTCTATTAGATGACGACTAAGAAGATTTTACGGGACGCAGGTGGCGCTGTGGGTTAAAGCCTCAGCACCTAGGACTTGCCGATCGAAAGGTCGGCGGTTCGAATCCCTGTGGCGGGGTGCGCTCCTGTCGTTCGGTCCCAGCGCCTGCCAACCTAGCAGTTCGAAAGCACCCCCGGGTGCAAGTAGATAAATAGGGACCGCTTACTAGCGGGAAGGTAAACGGTGTTTCCGTGTGCGGCTCTGGCTCGCCAGAGCAGCGATGTCACGCTGGCCACGTGACCCGGAAGTGTCTGCGGACAGCACTGGCTCCCGGCCTATAGAGTGAGATGAGCGCACAACCCTAGAGTCTGGCAAGACTGGCCCGTACGGGCAGGGGTACCTTTACCTTTAAGAAGATTTTATTTCAGCAAGCTACTCAGACGTGTTAGTTATTTATGTTGGTTTTTAAAAGCTTTTACTGATTTTATCTCTACTTATTCATAATTATATCATGTATATTTTAAAAACAGTTTTGTGGATTTGGGCTGTGATTTATTGACAGCCTTATTATGTACACCTTAGAGTATTGTGATTATTTGCAGCTTTCTAAGCAAACAGATAAATAAATAAAAACCCTCAGTGTCCAAGGAGAGCATTTTTAAGGATTAGTCACATGGAGTCATAGAATTGGAAGGTGCCCTGGGTCATCTAGTCCAACCCCCTGCAATGCAGGAATCCCAAGTAAAGCATCCAACCTCTGCTTTAAAACTTCCAGTGGAGGAGAGACCATTCCACTGTCAAACAGCTCTTACTGTCAGAATGTTCTTCCTGTTGTTTGGTAGGAATCTCCTTTCTTGTAACTTGAAGCCATTGGTACAGGTCCTACCCCTCCACAGCAGGAGGAAACAAGCTTGTTCCTTCTTCCATGTTGCAACCCTTTATCACGATGGCTATGATATCTCCTCTCAGTCTTCTCTTTTCCAGACTAAACATACTCAGCTCCTTCAACTGTTCTTCATAAGGCTTGGTTTCTGTCTCCTTCAAGCTGGCCAAGGCTACTTCCTTAAAAAAAAAAAAGATATTAATTACCTCTTGTTCCCAACCATTTAATCAACCAATGGTAAGACAAACCTCTTGGAGTGCCTTATCCACATCCTGAACCTTCAGCAACCAAAATCCAACGTAACATTATTAACTAGACTGATCTCTGAAGATATTCAGAACCTGACCTGCATTCACATCTGGGACAGATGTGACTTTATCCTCAGGTGCTGGGACAGACAGTTACTTTATCCTCAGGTGCTTAGCAAAAATCACAGTGGGCTCAAGGAAAGTCAAAACAATGTACTGTATAAGAGTCAACAGATTTTTCTTTGTGCTTAGAAAACAACAATCTGACCCTTTTTCAAAACTTTCAGAAAACACCCACCAAAGGAAAGGTGAGTCCTATAGCAAAAGCAAAGCATGCTAGCATGAAATGACACTGTGATGCCATGCTGTAGCCTGAAGAGGACGGTCCTCCATTTGCCCTTGTTTCTGTAGTGGTTCATCAACATGCAGCAACATCACCAGGCAGACCAGAAGATTTCTGGTTTGAATCCCAGCTGATCTTTACAAAGACATTTATTTTCTGAAGCTCTTTACTAGTTGGACTCTTCCCAAATATTTATGCAATATAGACAGGTCTGATGGTACCCAAAGCATTTGTGTGTCTCTGAATGTGTGCACACCATCTTGCCAGGACTATTAAGACATTATAATGGTGAGTGCATGTAACCAACTTGTGCAGGTAAATATCACCAAGAAGAACAATGGTTAATCTTTTCTTATTAAAAAGACACCTCCACATAGAAGGTTGACAGGCATCTGTGTGGAATTCTGCCCCTGCAAACTAACACGGCATTGACTGTGGTTGTATCTTGATTTCACCTAATGTGGGGCACGTTTAATGGAATAGAAGAATTACAGGGGAATGTCATCCTGTTGTGGCATCTCCTTGAAAAGAACATCTCCAGAGTTGCCACCAAAGCTTGCTGACATTATCTTGGAGTTCTGGTTGGGGAAGAAATCAATGTAATGGCTTGACTGGGAAAACAAAGGAAGTACATGCATGCAAAGTTGTGATGTTACAGTCCTCCTTCCAGATACTTGAAACCACAAATATTATGTCCGTCTCTTCTCCATCTTTTCTGAAAGGGCTGTTTGGCGTGATTTCCTGTAAGCTGGTTGACTTTTTAGCTCGTGTATGAATCTTAAGTTGTTGGTTTTTTAAAAATTATTCTTCCATTTAAAACTTGCCAAAGATTCAGAAACACAAGTAAAGCCCTAGTCGAAAAAGAGACAAAACTTCCTTTGCAGAACCAGGAGCAAGAATCCTTCAAGTGTCAGCCTTATCAGAAAATCCAGGGAGCTTATCAGGCAATATCCATCCAGATTGATTTCTTTAATAATAAAAGCTTTTCTAAACTTCTTCTCCTTAGGCTGAAAGTTTGATATCATTGCAGGGCATTTCCAAGGAAGAAGGAATGACTTAATCATTCCACAAGA
Organism: Podarcis muralis; assembly: GCF_964188315.1. Classification (NCBI taxonomy): domain Eukaryota; kingdom Metazoa; phylum Chordata; class Lepidosauria; order Squamata; family Lacertidae; genus Podarcis; species Podarcis muralis. Next base: position 59,667,736 of record NC_135666.1, read on the forward strand.
TGTAAATCAGTTTCAGTAATTATCATAGTAGATGTTTGGCTCACGCATTCTTCCTGGCAAAAAAAAATACCATGTCCTATAAATTCTACAGTACTGTAACATCAAAGCAGGAGCAATGGAAATGCAGATTTGGAAAAGATGCTGATATGTAGGGTAGATATTTGATCTTAAAAGATTTCTTGAGAAAGACCCATCCTCCTAGGGATCTCAAAAGTATTATGTGATGCTCTCTCTATAGCTAGCAAAAAAAACACCTCCAAAAGCTTTGGACAAAGATACAAGCAGATCAGGATTGAAGATAGTTAATCACTTTGACAGAGGCACTGTATATTTTTTGGGAATTTGCTTCATGGCAGAATCATGAGCATCCACAGAGGAGGGGGGGAAGCAGTTGCCACCCCCAGATTATCACAACCCCTGGCTTTCTTTTTTCTTTTTAAAAATAGCAAGTTTGTAGCATTTGTAGAACCTGAGATGTGAGACAAAATGTGCAGGGACAAGTCTCCTCATTTGTTTTATGAGAGACCAGCCTGTTCCATTGCTTCCTGTATTTACTCTGCCCGCAGCCTGCTTCTGGAAAAATTCCCCCCAATGCCCATGAACAGACGGCCTCATTCTAGCGCATCTGAGTTCAAGGCATTTTACTACAGTGTTGCAGCACTTCAGTTTCTGTAAATACTCATTTTCTTTTCAGGCAGCAATCAATTCCTGCATAACCATTTCATGGTCAAAGGAGTGAGAACCAGGTCCAAAGACAAGGGTAGCTAAAATGGTGAGTGGTTGCAACGACCAGCTGCAGATTATAGTGCAGGAGCAACACTTGCCTCTGCCGCCACTGACCACCAGTAAATCCATGGGAGACCTTTTCAGGAGGCAGAGAGATTTGCACCCTTCCTGCTGAGCTCTTGCAAGAAGTCACTACTGCTGCCTCCTCCTCTTTCATCTTCTGGGTTGCTGGCGAACAGGAGAGGAAAGAGGGGCATCTTTTCTGGCTTTGCAGTGCCTCCCCCACCCCACTATTCTGGACTTTGTCAAATAAAAAAAGCTCTTTCCATTGAGACACCTCAAGGGCGGGAGGATGTTTTCATGCTGTGGGGGGAGGTTGGGAGTGCAAATAAATCGCTCCTGCTTAAGGAAGGCGTCTCAAGCATCCTGCTGCTCCCAGGAGCACTGAGTTGGATCCAGACGGTTTGTTGACTTAACAGGAAGTTAAGGCAGGATCAACGTGTCTCATTGATTTCAGTGGGACATAAGTATATAAAAACCCTTAACAACTGCGAGATCCCCTTGACCCACATACGCCCATTTGACAGCTTCTGTCTGCGAAACTGGCACGGTTGCCAGTCCCACGATACTTGTTCTGCATTTGAAAAAAAACAATAACAATCTTTTAGTGTGGCAGCACACACTCTTGAGAACTCCTTGCCTATTGACATCAGGCAGGTGCCTTTGCTGTACCCTTTTTGGAGTCTGCTTAAAACATGTTTGTTTAGACAGGCCTACCCAGATATGTGGCGCTGTGGTCTAAACCACTGAGCCTCTTGGGTTCAGAAGGTCAGCAGTTCGGATCCCCGCAATGGGGTGAGCTCCTGTTGCTCGGTCCCTGCTCCTGCCAACCTAGCAGTTCGAAAGCTTCGTCAAAGTGCAAGTAGATAAATAGGTACCACTCCGGCGGGAAGGTAAACAGTGTTTCCGTGTGCTGCTCTGGTTCACCAGAAGCGGCTTAGTCATGCTGGCCACATGACCTGGAAAAATGTCTGCGGACAAACGCCGGCTCCCTTGGCCTGTAAAGCGAGATGAGCGCCGCAACACCTTTTACCCAGATATGCGAAACACTGACATGTGCTTTAATCTGTTTTTAGTTTATTGTTGATTTTAATTCTTTTTGAAATGTTTTATATAATTGTTGCTGGTTTTTTACTAATAATTTTAATCTTTTAGTCTTTTGTGCACTGCTTTGTTTGTTTTTTGTCAGTCAGCCAGCCCAACCAGTATATGAATTTTATGGAATAAATAAAAAAAAAAACTGTTGCAGAAGGTTACGTTTATCTGTCTTCTCACTAGGTGTAATGTATTATATGTAAGTGGGGAATGTGTCTTTGCAAGGATGGGGGGAGGACACACCACAATTTGCCATTGCTTCCTATAATCTCCTCCCACCCCGCCCAGCCTCTTGTGACCCCCCAGGTCCTGCTCACTGCCCCACTATCTGTAGGAGTACGTAGGAGCTGCCACAGCTATTGATTGATTGATTGATTGATTGATTGACTTTATATACCACCCTATACCCAGACGTATAGGGTAAAAAGATCACAGTATATAAAATAAAAATAAAAGCCATAACCCAATAATACTGCCCCCCCCCAAGAGCCACATTTTAAAAGGGCATGGGATGTTGATCAGGTCAACCAAAGGCCTGGTTAAAAAGGAATGTTTTTGCCTGGCGCCTAAAGGTGTACAATGAAGGAGCCAGGCGAACTTCCCCAGGGAGAGCATTCCACAAACGGGGAGCCACTTCAGAGAAGGCTCTCATGTTGCCCCCGTCCGGAAAGTTAAAAAGGAGAGAAGGGGCAAAATATTCCTTTCTTCTTCTACCAGTTGATCTGCTCTCAAGAATGAAGCAGTTTTGAAAATAATTAGACTATTAAGATGTCCAGTGTTGGCACCACCTGCCAATACCGAGTTTATTAAACTCAAATCAAATCTGAAGGGGGAGATAAATCCCTCCAAAGTTATCAGCAAGCATGAAAAAGAACAGCAATTGGAGAATTAATATTTGTCTTCAGAGACACAAGGGAGGTTGGATAATTATCTGCGTGGCATTTCCATGACTCTGCAGGCGAACACACACAACACTTAACTTTGGTGAACAATCAGGCCCCATCAGGGTACTTGTTGTGTTATAATAATTGTTCTCCTCAGGTATATTATCAGACAGTGATCACAAGGCCAAGTGCATTTTGTTACCTGAGAAGTGTGATTATGGTTCAACAAGGCATGCCCTGTTGAGTCTTACTGCAATTATACAATCTCTTGTCAGTAGCCTGGGGAAAAGAAAAAAAGTGATACATTTACAGGCTATGGAGGCTGAAGATCTCACGCCTGCTGCTAAGGTATATTAGTACCCAATCAGATGGCTAAAGCACCAGTTGAATTTACACACATGCAGCTTACCTTTATGGCAGAATAGCATCGGAAACAGCTCCCTCCACACAGCCTGCTGTTTGTCCGGGCCTACCAGTTGGGATTGCTACAGGAAAGTTGCAGGACTGCCAAGTATTTTTCTAAGATAAAATGGATGGTGTTTAACTCCAAAGGCCATGCAGTGATTTGAAACTACACCAGATTCATATAGGCCCAGCAAAATTCAGTAAACTGCATCATTCAGCTCTAGCAGTGAACTCAGTTGGTGAGTGCTGGTGGAAACTAAGTCAAAAGAAGGGTCACTAAGAAGCTTTCAGCGTATTCAGGGAAACTCCTGAGGCTTTCAGAAATTAAAACAAAATAAAGCTAATGAGGCCTGAACATTTTTTAAAAGGTGTGTGCCTCTTAATTCATAGTCCATTCAGAAATTACAGTTACTAAACTGTGAATTCGCAGAAGACCAAGGGGACGAACCATTCAGAAATGCGAAGGCAAGTTCTGCATATGTAGCAAGTGCTTCAGGTCCAAAATTTACAAGTGGGACCTGCACCGAAGAGTTGCACTGTGGACTCAGCTATATGGCTGCAAGTAAAATGTTTTAAGTGTGTTGCAAAGCGCATTATACAAATGTGACACTGGGTGGCGATGGTGAGCTATGGCAAATTCAATATATTTTTCAATCTTCCTTCACAATGTTTTTTATGTGTGTCTGGATTCCACCTGTGCCATCACCTTCTAACAGGAGTGCTTCTGTTCAAGGTGCCAGCCAGCCATTCCTTCTAAGCAGAGCATTGAGTCCTCTGTCCCTCCGCTGCCACGCTTTCCAGTTCTCTCTTGCGATTGACAGGCAACGTTCTTTGGCTTGTGAGAAGACATGGTGGCTTAACTGTGTATCACATGTGCTGGAACAGCACCAAAAAATGTCAAAAAAACGTTTTGTATTGGATTGAGATATAGTTGTCCAAGGAAATTAAATGAAATAAAAGTTTCTAAAGATAGGGCTAATTCTCAATTTTTTGTTCAGTTAAGATTTTATAGGTATCTCAAAGGAAAGGGCCGCTTGAACTCAATTTGTCATTTTGAAAGGGCCAGAGGATTCATTTTAGCTTTGTTTAGGTCAGTTTGCAGGACAGTGCCGTAAGTGGCAGAGGGAACAGGACTTTGTGGTGCTCCTGGACAGGGGCAGGAATGCCTCTGGCAGCCTTCGCCAACCCGGTGCCCTCCAGATATCTTGGACTAACCTCCCTCATCAGTCTCAGTCAGGCCTAAACCATTTCAAGGCAGGGAGAGATTGTGTAAACACAAGAGCGGCCTTCAGCACCCTGGTGCCCTCCAGAAGTTTGATGGGAGCTGTCGTCAAAAACATCTGGAGGCACCAAGCTGGCGAAGGCTGCCCTAGACAGTGAACTAGAGTGGCACAACTTCATGCTTTGGCTTAGATTCCAGCACTCTTCTCAAAATGGCATAGAAAACCAGTCAGGTTTTATTTAATGAATCAGTGCTCTTATTGGTAGGCAATAAATTGGCAATTAATTTGCTAGGTTAATTGATTTTAAAAAACTTTTGAACCCTCCATTTTAAAGATTTCAAGTTATTTTATCATTCAAGTTCTTATATAACCTGCAATTGGGGAGGGCTTTGTGTGCAACAGAAAGACCACGACAGCAAGTTTGCTGCCATGCATTTATCGTGTGGAGTTTCCTAGGGAGATGTTGGCACTGGGTATGCAAGTTGCCCTCTTAACATGGCCTGCATTATAGTATTGCTGTGCTAAAGCATATTCATGTGCTCACTGTTGGAGGAAAGTCAGGGTGCAATAAGCAATGTTTCCCACAATATCTAAATCTACTGTTAGCAGACTGTGAAACAGCCTGGCAATTCTGGAGGCTGAAAGGGTTTTTCACCCTTATAGCTAAGGAGTTGGCAATTGGGAGTCCAACAATTGACGTGTCCAACAACTGTGCACCACACTGCACAGAGCTGGACTTGTGCTGGCAGCCAGTGCACTTTCCTTGCCAGAATCCCCAACCATTGTGCAAAGCCCTTCTGTACCTGCACAGGGTGAAGGATGCTGCTCCAGAGGCGTCTCAAAATCACTGCATCCTTGTAACGGGAATCTACTTCACTATAGTTTCTTACAGAAACTACTTGGCTGTAAACATTTGAACGAGGTAAATAATACATTCCTAGTGTATACTTAATTTCTCTGCATGTGCAAAACTGATTTGGAAACATGGTCCCAGTTCTATTTCATTGGCTTTGGAAAACATCCCTTGAAGATTTATTAATCCTTGGAGATGTGGGAATTTAATAATTTTCCAACATAGTTTATATATGAGCTGTTTATGTCAGCATCATTTCCAGGACCATTCTGAGGGAGGGGGGAATGTGGCTGTCCCCACTGTGGCCAGTACGCCTTCAAACTACAGCAACTTCGATTGGTCAGGAGAAAAAGAAATTTAAATAAGAGTTGTCTCCATGGCAACTGCCCCGTATTTACAGCTGCAACAAGATAGGGTGTGGTGTAACTCAGAACCTAACCACAGGATACCCCACAACAAGAAGATGATAACTCAAATGATACCATTTTTTGATTTTCTGTGATTCCCCCTCTCCTTCCAGGTTGATGCTGTGGTGCACCCTCCACCCATCATGCGTAAAGGAGTGCTCTGCCTGTTCCTGATTAGATTGGATTTATGCTAGTTTTTAATACTGTTTTATCTCTCATATCTTTAATATTGATTGCAAATACGCCCTGAAATTTATATATATTTTTGAAGGGCAGGATGTTGAGAAGTATTAAACCACAATAGAATTAAGCAGCATTTCTTTAAAAAAATCTCTCTTAATTTATATAGATAGAAAATCAGCTATTTTGGATGCTATTCTTCAGTGTAAAATTATTTTGCATCATATGTTAATGCTGAGGAGGTTTTGGTTTGCTGTTTCTCTTCAGCACAGAACATGGGTTCCCAATCTTGCTATTATGGGGCATGAGCTCATCAAGTGTTCCAGTGTCGCCACCGTGGCAAATCTGGTGGCAAATCTGCACTCGCACAGCCTGCGATTGTCCTACCCCCAGCCTTTGAAAGGAGGTGCTTTTGCAAACCATGCAATCAGGTTTCTAAATCACTGCATGGGCAAACATTTTGGCAGAACATCCTATGGATGTTGGGACAGTTTCTACAGGGAAGGCACACTCCCAGCACATGGCCTAACTTTGCTCAGTGATTTTAGTTCAATTGTTATCTATGTAAAGGTTTTTTGTTTTTAAGTATCTTTAATCACCACAGTAGGCTTTTTTCATTACCCTATCAGAACTATTAACTAACCAGGGGTGTTAACACCTATTAGGGATACAGTACTAGTTATATAAATAGGGACCGCTTACTAGCAGGAAGGTAAACGGCGTTTCCGTGTGCGGCTCTGGCTCACCAGAGCAGCAATGTCACGCTGGCCACGTGACCTGCGGACAGCGCTGGCCCCCGGCCTATAGAGTGAGATGGGCGCACAACCCTAGAGTCTGTCAAGACTGGCCCGTACGGGCAGGGGTACCTTTACCTTTACTAGTTATATACATAATGATTGTTTACTTTTCCTTTCACCCTGGGTTTCTGTGAGATGCATTTCCAGAAATTGAAAGCTCAGAATTTTTTTTCAAAAATTTCACTGCAAAGTGGTAACTTTGTCTAAACAATCTAAACAATTAAGAATTAAAAAAAAATTAAAAATAGTCTAGTAGCACCTTAGGGACCAACTAAGTTTGTTCTTAGTTCTTAGAACAAACTTAGTTGGTTTCTAAGGTGCTACTAGACTATTTTTTAATTTTTTAATTTTTTTCCATTCTTTTAATTTTGTTAAATTATTTTGACTGCGTCAGACCAACACAGCTACCTACCTTAATCTAGTAACTTTGTCTAAGTATATGCGACAATATGAAAACTGGATCCACAGTTGTCCCCCAAATTTAATTTCAGCCCTACTGGAAAGCTCTGTCTGGAGCCCTGAAATACTCAGACCCTGCAATAAGGCAAGCCTCACCAGGGGAGGGAGGGCATTTTAAATGTTTTGCCCAGGTTATAAAAATGCCCAAAGCCAACCCTGCAGTGCTAAATTGCACACACACAGACACACCCCAAATGCAAGAATTTAAGTCTGATCAGCCCATGGGCCAGCTGAATCCCTGAAAATGTATCCAGCAACTTATTTTGCTGTGGTTTTGTACTGAATGGGAAAAAGATAATTTGGAAGAAATGTTACATTATCAATGTACTTACAAGCCCCCTTGGCTCTCCTTTGGCTTTATTATGTTGAATTCTTTATAATATTAAACAAGTTAGAACGTTACCCAAATCAGGAAATGATGCAATATATAACTGCCCTAGTTTGGAACATTAACTCTCTCAGGTTTGCTCCAGACTGTTTTGCACTCGGCTCATGAGCTCTGCAGGGGGAAAAACAGGCACATACTCTCTCTCTCTCTCTCTCTCTCTCTCTCTCTGTCTCTCTCTCTCTCTCTGTGTGTGTGTGTGTTAATGTGACCCTCAAGGATAGGAAGAAAGCTGTTCTTGTCCACTTTTCCTGGACTTCCCATTCTGTGGGTGAGACAGAGTGCATTTGAAGTGAATCAAGATGTTTCACATCTGCCTCTGGTTATTAGGAAATTCTCTTCCTATTTATAAACAAAATGCTTTGTTGGGGTTAGGCTGTGGATTCCATTGCTTGGCAGACTTGCATTTCCTTAGTCATTTGAACTTCAGTCCCCAAGCAAAGGTATGCTATAAATCTTCTGGAATCCATCAATGAATGAAGGAGAGGGTGGAGGAGGAGTGCAGATGAGGGGGAGCTGCAATTAGCGAACAACCAACATGAACCATTTGCTTGGCTTTTGACTTTTGCTGTCAGGAAGAAAATTGCAACAGGGGAAGTAACAGTGCAGTCTTATGCTCCAACTCTGCCACTTTAGGATTTGATCTAAGCACCCTAAACCCAGGTTTCTGGGAAATAATGCCATTGCCCAGCACTCTGAGCCACTGCAGGGCGTGTCGTTTTAGGAGGTGAAACTTAATTTTACACATTTCTTTTGTGGCCGAATGCTGAGCCAGGTGTGGAGCGACATCAGGACGTCACATTCTTTGGAAGATGCTGCCCCTGGCTCAGCACTGCGCAAGCGAGCTGCAGACAGCATGGGCCACGCGGGCAGCAGTCAAGCGCTACATTCTGCCCCAAGTCACCACCTGTTGCCACCTGAAAGCAATTTTATTTTTTCTTACCAATTTGGTTAAATAGTATGATGTCATCACCTCACGTTGCAACAAGGAAGTGAATGAAAACTATTGTGAAACAAAAAGCAATCAAAGTAAAAATCTCTGGAGGGGGTCAAAGTAAGAACTGGGTTTTAGTGAAACTTCCAATAGGCAACTTATGTCCATTAAGTGTTGCACAGGTGCTTTCTCTACAGAGAGAAAGGAGGGAAATTAATCAGTCTCAAGATAATGTCATGTGGTTATTTGACTTCTCTGAGACCTGAAAACCTCTGATCCTGGTTTTTGTAATGTAATCCGCAGTTTCTTTTCTAGATCTGCTCTGTGAAATCCCAACAGAAGACCTTCTTTCTGCCAATCTCCCCACTTGCCCCTTCTCTCTTTCAGCCTCCTGGAGCTGTAGTCCTTCCCAGTGGTCTCTCCAGTTCTGGAAACAATGAGCCGCTTGCCTTCGCAAAGGACAGCTTTGCTACCCAGCTCCTTATGGAGGAGGGTGTCAGCTCACAGCCTAGTGAAAGTCATGATAGGCGGTCATACACCCTCCAAACCCAGTTTCATGCTGGACTAAAAAATGCCCCGTCCAATTCCCAGAGTCCTCTCCCTTCCACCCCCTCCATCCTGGTCAAGCTGCACTGAGACAGCTGCCTGTTGCTACTCAGTAGCTGGTCAAAGCTCACTAAATGCTTGTCAGGCTGCCCAAAAAACTCTGAAAGCGAACCCCTTAAATTACATCTGCTGAAAGATCCCTGGTGTCTGTTCCTGCTTTGCATTTAGTTCACAGCTAGGAAACACCACTGTAAAGCTTTCTGCAGCCCGCCTTGTCCTACCTAATGGCCGGGATGCATTAACTGGATTCCGGTGTGTCTGCCCACCACATGTTCCAGAGGAGAACAGTCCCCATTTTCTTTCTGCACACGAATGGTAAAATATTCATTCACTTTTGATATCATCCAGCACTAGAACATCTCTTGGACTGCCTTGTAATTGTGAAATCCCATACCATATATTCTGAAGAGCAAAACCGAAGAGCTAGGCAGTTTTTCAAGGAGTCAGCTTGCAGCAACAACAACGCCAAAGAGTCAGGATTGATTATGCTACGGAGAGGATGTCAGCCTGGCCTCACGGGAGCATTTTGAGCTCCTGTCCTCCCCATTTTTCCTCTCCATTGCCTCACAGCTTGGGATGTGGGAGAAATTCGTGTTTAAATCACATTTGAAGGTGAACCTACCTAATTCACACTTTCTGAATCAAAATGCATTGCAAGCACTATGCAGTAATGCGAAACACAGCTGTCCTTCAAAATTTGGCCTTTTCCAAATTTTGCAATGTGCTTCTCCAGTCTAGCAATGTGTACAAAAGTGCATATACAGCTGAGCTCCTCTGTAAGTGCTGGAAGAATTGGGACCCTGCCCTTTTCCTGAGAGACCACAAACAGGCTGCCTTTGGAAGAGACACCACGTTTTGCAACCTGGCTAGGTCAGTGTCTGGCCAGATCACCCATGGGGTGAGCTCACTGTCACCAGGATCACAACTGAAGGGCAAAAGAACACAGGGCACCAAATAGCAGACTTTTCTTATGTTCCTATGAAGCAAAGTGCTGTAAATGCTTCTCCCCCTCCTCACTTAATCCCCCTGTGAGTTAAATTAAGCTGAGAGGCAGTGACTGACCCAAGTCACCCAGTGAGCTTCATGGCTGAATGGAGATTTGAACCCTGGTCTCTTCGGTTCTTGTCCAACACTCTAATCATTACACCAGCTCTCATCAGCCACCGAGCCAAATGTTACCCACCAGTGTGCCAGGTGCCTGACACCCTCCTGTTGCTACAATCCCAGGCAGGCAGCAAAAGTGGAATATGAATTTCCTGTTGAGGTGTCGCAGCAAGCAATCTCTGTTTGTCCTGGGGTTCCCCTAGTTCCACAGGCAAGCTCTGCAGCATCCTTCACCTCTTTAGATAGCTGAGAGGTAAACGTTTGTGCCCCTCAGCCTGAAAGGTCTGAGTTTGAACCCCAACAGAGGTCAGCTGCCTATATTGTTGAAGAACATTTGCAAAGTATTATACATCAAAGATGTTCTGGCACGTTCACAGAATTATTAGAGGGAGAAAGTCATCCTGTTTGCATAAAAGTTAAATGGGAGATTTGCTGATTTTCAGATTATTGTCCAATTATTTTTCTGATTGTGACATTCTTAACAAGCAACTACAATTAACAACCCCCACCCCACATTAATAGCTCTTTGTCTTTCCAGTGTTGCTATTTAAAGGCCTGAAGGAAACAGGGAATGCTTCCAAATTCAGATTTATGGAAATAACTCCATTAAAAAGAAGAGTGCCTCCTTCCCAAACCTAGTGCCTCCCTTAGCTGGTTTTGAGAAGGCAGCTCGAAGACTGGGAGGGCATCAGATTTTGGCCTTGCTCCCCGCCCACCCCTGGCACAACAAGGCAGCCTGCAGCCTGCAGCTTCTATGTCAGAGTACTCTTGTGGCCACTTGATATGGAAAGTTGTGCTGCTCTGCTCTGTGTGATCAAAGCCCACGGCGGCCCCTGAGTGTCTGCCCACAGCCCATTCCTGAAATGTTGGGGTTTAACTGGGGCAGATTCATCCTCCACCACAGCCCCAGTTATGTCATATAGTCAGGCTTACGATTCTGCTTTTTTTGTTGTCCAGTACACGTCAGTCATCTGAGTAACCCCCCCCCTCCTTTTGTTCTTTCTCCTTCTGCTGCGTCAGTGCCCTGATCTCTAGTCCAGGGTGTAGCTATGTGTGGCACTTAGTACTTGGCAGCCAGCTATTATGAATTGCAGCCCCTTGCCAAATTCCCTCTCTATTCATAATAATTAGGCAGACTTACCCAAAACCTATAGGCATATCTTTGGCTTTTGCTGCAGGCAGGCACCAAGGCCACCCCCCTTCCTTGGGTACAAAAGTACATCTTCTGATGAATCAGACATTCAGGGGCAAAATTGCTTGCTGCTTCCATTGCACACTCTCCAACATTTATCCGATGGAAATAGGGGCGTTCCATTCCATAATGATAATTTTTCTATTTATGACCCACATATTACAGGGTTGCCCCAGCCACTCTGGGCAGCTTCCAACATATGTATATAAAAAAAATAAAAAAACATTAAACATTTTTTAAAAACCTTCCCAATTCAGACAGTTCGGGGGTCAGGTAACTCCATACCCTCCAACATTCCTCCAATGAAAATAGGGACATCCTAAGGAAAAGTGGGATATTCAGTGATCAGATCAGAAACTGGGACAGCTTCTCTAAATCAGGGCCTCCCTGGAAAATAGGGACACTTGTAGGGTCTGCCATTGGGTGCATTCAGTTTTACCCCTGCTCAATATCCTAAAGCAGGTCATGCCACTGAATATCCTAAAGCAGGTCATGCCACTTTACTAGACTGGTAAAGAAAAAGTGATTCATATGCATTGTATATGCAGTATAATATTGTGCCACCAGATGGCGATGTGGAGTCCCGTTTTTCTCTACCTGTTTTCCCTGTTTAAACTTACAGCACTTTAAACTGAAACGCTTCTTTGATGTGTCTAGATCCAGCCAAGGTCTACTCAGGGCAGCACAGACTTTATTATATATTTTTATTTACTTAGTTCACAAATTTATTCACATTTCTACGTGGTGTACATAAAAACAATCCACAGAAAATGAAACTATTCAAATTTATCATAAAAACGAACCCTGCCTTACAATGCCTGCTGGAACTTTAGGCTTATGGGGTCTGTTTTGCAGTTTATGATCAATGCAAGAGAACACTCAGCACCTATCTACAAATTAAAAAATAAATAAATTGAGCAAAACTCTCATAAAGTCATGTGCATTGGTGGAGAAGAGGGTGGTGAAATTTGCATGTTCATCCGTAGTGCTACTCCTAGTCAGCTGCATTTGGAACATGCCCAAGGCAATGGAAGTGCTTAGGTGTGTTTGGGATGGGGGGAGGGGGGAAATAGAAAATACTATTTCCATGCAATAATCTGAGTGCTTTGAGAAGCATTGTGGTTCACTGTCAGCTTCCTTAAGGGGAGGACATTTTGTGCAACCAAGAAACCATTGCATTGCTAAAAACAAAAACGGATCACCCTTGCCTGTACTACAGTAAGCCCTAAACAGGAGCAACTAAAACATACCCCTCTGGGGGAGCCTTTAGGGAATGAGTAATTTTACTGATCACACCTGGATATCTGCAGGAAGTCAGCTATGCCAATATCCACCAATTGCTTACTTGTTTTCCATAAACAAGAAAGAAAAGTGCTGATAGCATCTAACTGAGAAGACAAAATTGGAATGTGTTTAGGGGCACCTACTAAATATATCCATAGCATTTATTTACTGAGGTGTGCTTAAAAGGTGCCTCTCCCTAGCTCAGGGCACATAAAAACCTTCAATATCAAGACACATTCAGCGAGGATTGGACCAGTGCCAAAGTCCTTTCTCTGCACACCCAGGCATGCATTTTCCCCACTCTCACATAGTCATCTCTCCACCAAAACCGCCAGGGGAAATAAACAGGCTTAGATAGGAAATGTACAGTCTGGCAGGCTGCAGAAGCTTCCATTATAGAAGTTACCAACCACCACCACAACAAAATATTGCTCCCAGACTTAAGTGTGTCTGCCAACAAGATCTTGGAGCTAATTTTTATGGTTTGGTTACATAAACCTCTAAAAGGAAGGTTAATGATGGAAATACTGACACAATCCTAATGAGGGCAATGAGAACCATGCTGCCGTAACGTTGTGAGCTGGGCCTCTGAAATGTGTCCAAGTTACTGCAGAGAGAAGAAGCCCTTGCAGAAGTCCTCTTATACTGGGGACACTTGCTTCAGAATTATCTTCACAGTGTTGTTACTTCTGGAGCACCATGAGTAGCTAGGCACAGTGAATTTTTTAAAAGGAAATCAACAGAGGCTCTGCCCACAGAGTCTAACTCTGAAATGTAGAGATGATCACGCTAGCCTAGGCCAGCAGAGACCTGGGTTCAAATCCCCAGCCATTCAGTAACTCATTGGGTGACCGTGGGCCAGATGCTGTCTCTCAACTTGACTTCTCTCCTGCGGTTTGTGTGATGATAAAAGGGCCGGGGTGTGGTGTGGATACCATCCAGAACACCGCACTGAACTCCTTGGAGAAAATGCTAAACCAGGTATGATGGCCGCAGTCTTGTGCTTCAACCCCTGGTCACCGGCTGCATAACCTTACAAATCTGGAAGTGAATGAAGTTTGATGAATCATTCTAGCAGTGGCCCATGTCACTTTTGCATGAGTTCACTTATAAGCCTCTCTTGATCTGTTTCTGCATTAATCTGTGAATTTTCTGTTATGCTACATAAAGAAAATCATATTTAAAGATATTTTCCCTTTCTCCCAATGTGCCTATTTGTCAGGAAAATGTGGGTCCAATCAGCTTGTGTTAGAATTCACAAAGATCTTCAGAATCCACAAATCCCCCTTTTCCTCCCTGGTGGGGGAGCAGTTAAATTTCAGCCTGAGAAGAAGGTGTCCAGGTGAGGCGAAATCTTCCTTCACCCACATTTTCACACCACAGTGGATTTTCCTCAGCTGTTTGTCTCCCAGTGAGACTTCTTAAACAGGAGTAAACTCCACGGAAGGAGAAATGGCTGGGAGAAATCGCTTTTGGGGAAGGGTTAAGTTTCCCCTCCCCACTGCCTATGCTGCATGTTAAAGTCCCGTCCCCCCGTCCCCCCCGCTTTAGAGGAATTGCGGGAGGCCCCCGCTGAACTGTGCAGCCCTTGCTTGTACTCGCAAGCTGTGAGTACTGTGCAGACTGGGGAAGGTGAGGGGGGAGAACAGTCTGAAAATGCTGGCATGAAGATGGATATTTTTCACAGGCATCTAAACACAGCGCAGAAGGAGGCGGGTGCCTGGCAGGAGGTAAATTCTACCAACTATCTGAAGGAGCAAAGGATAAAAGGTGTAAGGGAAAGACAAAAAGAGGGGCCAGGATGATATTGCATCGATCTGAATTAGGCCTCGTTTCCTAAAGTTCATCTACAGAGGCCCATCCTTCCAGACCAAATATGAATACATGCTTTACAGCACATGTTTTCCAAAGGGACCTTTTAAAGCACAACTCCGTCTTCCCCCCTTCAAAGGCATAAAATGAGTCTGACTGTTCCAGAGTTAACAGCTCCACCCTCTCGTCTCCCTGTGAGAGTGCACAGGCTTGGCTTATAGGTCCATGGTCGTCATTAGTCTGGTCCAGGACTACCATAGAATCCATCCTCATTTTGGTCTTTTGCAGGTTATTATCCACTGTGTTCCTCTTTAACCTAAGGGGAAATTCAGGGTGGCTTCATCTTTTACTTTTTTACAACTAATGCCCTCCGCTTGATCGCGGCCGCAGAAAACTTGGCCACTTTCAGTGTTACTTCTGGGTTTTTATCTCCTAGTAGGATTTTCAGCCGCTGAGATTCAGATCGACCTGGAAATTTCTGAACGATAGGGGAGATAAACAGTGACCTGATATCCCCGTAAAGGTCGCAGTGTAACAACACATGTGAAGCCGTTTCCACCTCCTTCAGACCACATGGGCAAACTCGTTCAGCATAGGGTGTGCCCTCGTATCTGCCCTTTAGTAAGGCAGATGGCAGTACATCAAATCTGGTAAGGGTAAACGCCCGCCTATATTTTGCGATTTGTAGATCCAGCAAATATGGGGTTAGATTAAACCCTTTTCCATAATCTTGGATAGCTGGATATTTATCTATCTTGCTCATATGGTCCTGAAGCTCTATATCTCCTATTCGCTGGCTCACCATCATTTTAGCCTTTTCAAAACCTGAGGCTATAAGTTCTTGTGGGGAAAGCCCCAGGCCCTTCAATTTTTCATAAAGCGACAATCTCCATTTAGACTGGAACGGGTCTAGTAGAGTCAATGGAGCCACTCCCACTGGGAAAAATATGAGTTTTAGCCAGAAGTGAATCTTCAGGATCCATATCCTGGCATTAATAGGGAGTTGACCTACCTCCAGCCTAATGGCAGTGTTGGAGACACAGGTAGGTAACCCTAGTAGGGAGCGGTAAAATTTAGTTTGTACAGATTCCAGGGACTTGAGTTTTTGACAATTAAATATCTGGGTGCCATACATCAATTGTGGAAGTATTTTTGCAACAAAGACCTGGGAGGCAGCAGGAACATATTGACCTCCATTTCTGTAAAAGAATCTTATGATAGCTCTGAAAGATCTTTGCGCATTTACAATGGAATTCTTAATCTGATGGCACCAAGATCCCTTCTCATCAAAAATTATTCCAAGATATCTAAAAGATGTTACTTGCTCAATAGGTTGGTTATTAATTTTCCATTTATGTCGGAGTTTTCTCTTGGAGAACACCATAATTTTCGATTTAGTGTAATTTATTATTAGGTGTTCAGCTTCGCAATACTCTGTAAGAGCTCGTAAAAGTTTTCTTAGACCCACACAAGAGAAGGAAATAAGTGCCGCATCATCTGCGTACAGAAGGACTGGGATTGGTGTATTATTTAGGTTTGGGGAATGAGTACTTGCTTCCTCCATCTTTCCGACTAAGGAGTTTATATAGAAGTTAAATAAAATAGGGGCAAGAACACAGCCTTGCTTGACACCATGGAAACTTTGGATTTCCTTTGATAGGTTCCCATAACGGTCGCATCTAACACGGATCCGAGTATTTTCATGTAGTCTACGGATAAGAAGCAAAAGACGTCTATCGATGTTTGTGGCATTTAATTTTTCCCAAAGTCTGTGCCGGGGTATCAAATCGAAAGCTGATTTGAAATCTATGAAGGCTACATAGAGAGAGCCTCCTTTCTTCGAGGTGTATTTCTCCACTAGATGTTGCAATACCAGTCCTTGGTCTAGAGTTGATCTATGTGCCCTGAAACCAGCCTGGGCTTCCTTTAGGATGTGCTCCTGTTCCAGCCAGTCCGCAAACTTTTCACGTAAGTGAGTTGCATAAAGTTTGCTAATGATGCTTAAGAGACTGATTGGTCTGTAATTGGCTGGATCAAGTTTACAGCCTTTCTTGAATATGGGAACGATGATTGCCAATCCCCAGTCCTCTGGTATTATTGCTGTTTGATCTATGCTGGTGAAAAGGGTGGCAAGGACTGGGGCCCACCAGTCAATATTGGCTTTAAGAAGCTCAGGAGAGATATTATCTGCTCCCGGGGCTTTTCTGTGTTTGAGTGCCTGAATAAGCCTCCTAATCTCCGCAACCGACACCGGAGGCCACTCATCACCTGCCGCACACTGTATTAGTGGCTGCGTCAAAGGCAGAGCTGAATATGAAGATTGGAAAAATGCCTCCCAAGTCCCTGCAGGTATAGTATACTCCACTTCTGAGGAAGTAGATCGCACTCCATTTGCTACCAGTCTCCAGAAGGTGGCCGAATCTCTCTCTCTGGATGCATCTATTAGGCATTTCCATTCTCTTTTCTGTGCCAGGAGTTTTTTGTTTTTAATCAAAATTTTATAATTTCGTTTATCTTCAAACCAGCCCGTGGGGAGTTGGGGTAAATTGGCAGATCTATAATTCTTGTATTTTTTCAGTAAGTTTAGCTTCATGTCCTGACATTCTTGATCAAACCAGGGTTTGGAGTTTTTATATACTGAGGATTGCCTACTTGGCCTGTTCCTTTTTTCCTTCAGGGAATCTTGAAGGAGTGAAATTAACTCCTGAAATAAATTTATCTTTAATTCATGGCTTGAGGAAGTTATAAGGTTTTCTCTCTTAGTGAGGAATTCCTTTGAGCATAGCCTACTCGAAATTTCCTTATGCAGTTCATCTGTCCATCTGATACGCGAATATCTGAGCTCCAAAGCTGTAGGGCTCGAATGCTCGATTTTCTCAGCGCAGGATAAATCCTTTCCCGCAGCTACGAGTGCACTTAATGGCAGATGGTCACTGTCTAAGCGCTCCTCCACTTTGCATTCCAGAACTTTGTTTTGAAGATCATACGACACGATTATATAGTCAATTGTGGAGGCGCCATTGTTAGATATAAATGTGAATTCTCCGACCTTCTCCCCCTCTGTACGGCCATTTAGTATAACCAAGTCCAACTTGAAATATTTGAAAGTGGCTATCTTATCTGCTCTCTGTCTTCTTCACCCTAAACATATTACAGTGGTACCTCGGGTTACATATGCTTCAGGTTACATACACTTCAGGTTACAGACTCCGCTAACCCAGAAATAATACCTCGGGTTAAGAACTTTGCTTCAGGATGAGAACAGAAATTGTGGTGCGGCAGCAGCTGGAGACCCCATTAACTAAAGTGGTGCTTCAGGTTAAGAACAGTTTCAGGTTAAGAACAGACCTCCAGAACGAATTAAGTACTTAACCTGAGGTACCACTGTATATTAACTCATATTCACTCATAATCACTTTGTTGCTGGCATTGTTTTGGAAAAATCATTGATATTTGCAGATGTCCCCACACTTTTAGATTACATTCTTATGATGTGGACACTAACAGATGGATCAAGTGGATAATGTGAGGCATGATGGTTGTATAGAGACTGATATTAATGGTCTGAATAGCTTATTGCCCTTTCTGCGTTCGAACATATACCTAACAATTGTCAATCTTGCTTGGCTATCTTTTTGGACATAAGGATTCTGTCTATTAATATAAATTTTTACATTTGGATTAATGGATTATTCTTATTTTTAATGTGAACTGACATTTAATTCTTCCTGGAGCTGAATGTTGGGAGATTCAGGACAGACAAAAGGAAGTTCTTCTACACACAACACATAGTTAAACTTAGACATTCACTCCCCAAGATGTATAGATGGCCACCAAGTTGGATAGCTTTAAAAGACGATTAGAGAAATTCATGGACAATAAGGCCGCCAGTGGCCACTACCAACAATGGCTATGTTCTACCTCCATTGTCAGAAGAAGTAGGTGGCTTTTTCAGTCCTTTGCCTCCTGCTTCCTGTCTGTCCTCTTCCTCCAGACCCTCTTCCTTTCCTTCCCTCTCTCTCCTTCTGCTGGGCTCCCTCTTGCATTCACTTCCTTTCTCCCTTTCCAGACTCCCTTGTTCTGAGGGGAAGAGAGATCCAGGCAGGTCTCTCTTAGGAAAAGCAGTGCCAGGGCTGCCAAGAGCCCTTACGCCGTTTTCTCAAAATCAGGCAGGCTTTGGGAAGGTGTCAGGGCCCACCCTCCAAAAAAAACCTCAACAACTCTGTCCAGATTTTCACTTTTGGAGATATGGCAACCCTAAGTAGGCCTCTGAATACCAACTGCTGGAAATTACAAGTAGGGAGAGCAATGTTGCCCTCAGGCTCTTCTTGTGGGCATCTGGTCCGCCACTGTAAAAACCAAGTGCTGGACTAGATGAGCCATTGACCTGATCCGAGAGGGATCTCTTGCAATGTCATTGAACTCCTTGGACGTACAAGTAATAAATAAATTATTACTAGATATATGAATGAAACATAACAAAGAACTTTTACTGTAATGAGATGGGAAATTCTACAAGGAGATGAGTACAGAAGATTAATGAGTGCAGAAGATAAAAGGTGGAGCTTTTAGTTGTTACCTATTCTAAAGGTATTGCCTTGTTTCTAAATGGTCTGCATGACTTTAAAAATGGCATTTCCTGGGTTCTTAGAATTGCCATGTTTAAGAAATTTCCGGGTTCTGATCTCATGGGCTTGCATGTTTCTATAGTAAACAGAAAATGGAAATGTCTTGCAATGCCTGTTTTCACATGCTTTTGGTAGGAAGAAGAGAAGAAGAGTTTGGATTTGATATCCCGCCTTTCACTCACTTTAAGGAGTCTCCAAGCGGCTAACATTCTCCTTTCCCTTCCTCCCCCACAACAAACACTCTGTGAGGTGAGTGAGGCTGAGAGACTTCAAAGAAGTGTGACTGGCCCAAGGTCACCCAGCAGCTGCATGTGGAGGAGCGGGGAAGCGAACCCGGTTCCCCAGATTACGAGACTACCGCTCTTAACCACTACACCACACTGGCTCTAGTGTGACTTGAAATAGTGAGTTTCATTTCTCATCCTCTTCACCTGCACTCTCCATGTGGGAAGAAACGAGCAGGGAAACCCCTGCCATGCTGTTACCCCAAAGCAAGACATTCCCCTCCTCCTCTACAACAGCAATAGGGAGCACTAAGTACCAACTTACTTCAGAAACAGCCTCTTCTGCAGACAGGGAATGTGCCTGATGTTTTTTATGCAACCAGCTGCTCTTGCTAAGTAGATCAAGGCTGGTGTGCGCAGAAGCTGTTCTCCTGGCTTTTTTTTTACCTTTTCAAAAGTGCAGGTTGAGGGAACCGTAAGCCAGCTTGTTTTAGAAACCGGTGGACAGGAGCCCCCCTCCCTCCCTCAGACTTTCAAACAGCTGGATACAGACTTCCTTTCAATGTGTGAACTGAGCCATAAGATGCCAAATGTAGTAAAAAACTCTTTTCCAAGAACAATCATGCAATTTTATACATGTCTTTTAATTCTTTGGAGATATTATGTGTGTTGTGTTGCTATAGTTCTGAGAATTTTCTATGGTTTCTCCTCATTTTTTCTTCTAATATTTTTCTGGACAGTGTCCAAAGGGCTTAGCTTTGTTGACATATATGCATAAGTTCTGTTAAGAGCTGGATTTTCCACAAAAAAAAACCACTTTAATTGCTCTCTGGTGCTTCCTGGCATGTAAAAGGAGTCTTCCACCACACTGACCCACTTTGGGATAATTTCATGCTGAAAGAGGGCTAAGGACAATATTAAAAACATTCTGTATGTCGACTAGTGGAAATCCCATGTAATATTGCTGCCTGTTCATTTCATGAACCCTGTTCAATCTGTTACTATTACCTCAATAATAAAATATAATTAGTACAGCAAGAGTGATAAGAATGATCAAAATGTGCCTTAGGTCATAGCTACATGAGATGCTCCCTCTCTTTCAGGTAAGCGTGAAGAAACAGTGGGTTTCCACAAGATCACCGCCTGCCATTGTACTCAACCAGCTCCTTTCCTTTCCCCCCACCATGTGCCCCCGCTCCAGTCAGACCTTTTCCCCGGCAAGTGGATTCCGAGCACAGGTATGTTCGACTTCTGAGCCCCTCCGAGCAGTGGCGTAGCGTGGGGGGTGCAGGGGGGGCCGGCCGCACCGGGCGCAACATCTGGGGTTAGGGCAAATCCACAGGTTAGGGGGCGCAAATCCACGGGTTAGGGGGCGCACATCAACGGGTTAGGGGGCGCAAATTACTTGCCTTGCCCCGGGTGCTGACAACCCACGCTACGCCACTGCCTCCGAGCCAAAGGCAGAAAGCCCAGCCAGCAGCCAAACAAAGCCTCAAGCGGTGGTTCCCACAGCGCAGCAACCCGGCAAAGGGGATGCAGCAAGGAAAACCACCATCACCTCTCCGCTGGGAAGCGCTGAGCAAAGGCGAGTCCCCAGGCAACGCGGCCAATTTGATCGGCACAAGGCATGCAAGCTCCACCCCCCAGTCGTTCTCCGACTCCTTATTGGGTGAGCAACGCAGCCAAGCAACACAGTTGGAGCCTCCCTCCTCCCTGGCCGGCAGAGAGGGAGGGAGGGAGAGGAGCTGCTTCCTTTGAAACCCGGGAAATTTAAGGGACATCATCAGTAAAGGACAGCAGCGGGACAGAGCGCTGGGATAAGGGAGTTTCCTGCCAAATAAGGGACGGTTGACAGCTATGGCTTAAACTGAGCTTCAGGTTGTCCCTTTGCAAGTGTGGCCCACTGACAGCATAGATCAGTTGTTCAGCACTGGAAATTCAACTCCAGCAACATCTGGAGGGCACCATCCTGGCTATCTTAGTTTGAGCCCGTTGCACATGTGATATGCATGAGGAATGGGGCAGACAGAGGGATCATGCATGCCCAACCTCATAATTAAGGTCTGAAAATAGTCTCCACAAGTACAGTTTGCCGCCTCTATGTGATGGTAATCTCTTCCTCATGTACAGCAAGCTTTGTGTGCAGTGCTATTTTCAGACCTTATTATGAACACCTGGAGGTCAATTGTACATGACCCTGCTCCTCCCTCCACATTTTACATGAAAGGGACCTCTCTCCCCCTTTCAGATCTGAACAGCTCATCTGGGGCAATTGGAGGCCCTTCTGCCTGTCCCATCCCTCTGCGATAGTAAATGTGCCTCAGCTGATCACTACAAAATCTCTTTTTAGCATTACCAATTTAGACTGTTTGAAGATGGTTAAAGGAATATGCTGCATGCATTCCCACAGACCAAGAATTTATTTAAATTTCTTGTCAAGTCTACCAAATATTTTAGTGATCTCAGGAGGAAAGCTGGAACTTAGCTAGCATATACACAGCAGTTAATATACTAATGGCATGACATACTATATACTGCTTGCGTATATCTCTGCCTCCCCCCTCCCCCCTCCCACCCCATCTACCTTAGCTTTTGAAATCCAACAAATCAAGTGGTTTTGTATGTGCCTCCGTTGGCAGAGCATTTTGCTTTCATGTGCATTCTCCATATCATCAGGGTTCCTCCTCCTCCCCCCTTTCTTGTGTAGCAAGGCAGTAGCAAGTTCAGTAGTCTCCCAGCCTCATTGTACTGGAACTTATTAGTGCCCCTTCCACTGTTACCTGCATTGAAGCCTGACACCAAGCACTGAAATAAACTGTTTTCTTAGGATTTCCTGCTGCACATATTTCCTGTGGTATCTTGTTTAAGCTCTTAGTTGGCTTTCCACCATGTTGCGATGTGCCTCTTTAATCCCCCTTTCCAATTCTTTTTATCTTTATGCACCACAGGGCTGTTCAGACAAGTTCCCTTTCTATCTCCTCTTCAAGCCACTGAATGAACAAATGCTTAGTTACATCCAACCAGGGAGAAATTAAGAGCGACAAAAAAAAAAAAAGCTCTTTTTTTGTTTTGGTTTATGAATAATACTCACATTCTGAAATCTCCTGCCTAATCTCCAGTGTCCTTTTCAACCTAACTTTAGCACAACAGCATGTGGTTGTATCATGTCAAGGAATGGGAGGCCCGTAGAATATTTGGAATTCATAAAATGCAGATAATCAGTTTCCTCAATAATGCCTGAAGCTACACCACCCCCACCATTTTAAGCAAAATAGAGTATCTGTGACCCAGCTGTAGTTTGCATAAATGTCTGGGTCCAGGGTGTGTTTTGCATTTCCAAGGCAGCAGGCACCATCATTCACCACACCCTGGACCCACCCAGTCACAATCGCCCCCACCTCTCACCACACACAAAGTAGCCAGGACATGTAGCTGGTTGTAGAGCTACAAAGACTTTGTAGAGCTCCTTAGGCCTAGAAAGCTGAAAGTCATCCCATAAAGTCAGCCCACACTACGATAATTTCTTTAATTTATTTATTGGGGGGGTGCGGTTACAACAAATTAAAAACACAATAATAAAGACAACCAAAATATATTGCAATTAGAATGACTCTGTGAGTTAAACCACAGAGCCTAGGGCTTGCTGATTAGAAGGTCGGTGGTTCAAATCCCCGCGATGGAGTAAGCTCCCGTTGCACGGTCCCTGCTCCTGCCAACCTAGCAGTTCAAAAGCACATCAAAGTGCAAGTAGATAAATAGGTACTGCTCTGGCAGGAAGGTAAATGGCCAGTAAAGCGAGATGAGCACCGCAACCCCAGAGTCAGCCACGACTGGACCTAATGGTCAGGGGTCCCTTTACCTTTACCTTTTAGTCAAGGCAAGAGTTACATAATGAATGCTTCAGATGCATAACAACAACAACAACAACAACAACAAATAAACATTTTTTTTAAATTTATACATACATACATATCCCATCCATCTGTATGGGCTGCCCTGGCCACTCTGGGTGGCTTCCAACACATATAAAAATATAATGCAATGTCAAATGCAACAATTTGGTCCAATATAAAAAAGTCACAATAACTTTAAAATAAACAACTTATTTCAAATAAAGCAATATTCAATAATCCATTGAAATCTAATAGTAAACAGTAAAATTAAATATCAGCAAATAATAATTAAACAGTTTACAGTAATCCATTACAATAAAGAATTACTAATCTATAATCAATAAAAAAACAGCAAATCGCAATGCATAAAATACCACAAAACATACAAAACCATGTAAAACGATCAAATTGAGAAACAACGACACACAACTTATAAAATTATTTTAACAAAATACCCCTGAACTTCTCTCTTCCCAGTTGCTTTTGCTGTTCTCAAAGTCATGGTCTGGGAAAGGCTCCCAGGGAGGGCTGGAGGGGGGGCAAGGCAGACTTTTGAGGGGTGGGCACAGAAGAAAGTGGAGAGTGCAAGAATATCAGGATGATTTTGCAGGAATACAATTATGCATTCTTAGGTGAATATAGCTTTGCTTTGGCTTTTGGCCCTTAGACTTCATTTCAGTTGGGAATGAGAGCTGAGAGGTTAAGTCAAAGGCTTTGTGAAAGCAATGGGTTTGGAAGAGGGTTCTGAAGGAGGAATTGTATTGGTGCTTGTTTTCACTTATTTTTGTTTTTTCATTGTGGCATTGTTTCAGGTCTTTTGCAAATCAGAACTCTGGGTCAAAAATCAGATTACACATTTCTAGACAAATAAAATAGACCAGAGACCCGAGAGACGCCCCAGGAATGAATTCAAGCAGGAGGAGCAAGAGTCTTGTAGGTGGCTGAGGACAGGAGACTTTGCAGATCCATGGGAACGGATAGGGAGCCAATGGGGGAGTTTTAGGAGTGACATTATATGGCATGTCTTTTGGCTCCAGAGATGAGAAAGTTGCATAGGTCAAGGCTGGAGATAACCAGAGCATGAAGCAGAGTTTTAGAGAAAGGAAAATAAGAGTTTTCACAGTGTTGCATAGAGAAATATGTAACATTCAAAAGCAAGCCTGATACAAACTCTTTTTAAATTCTCGCCTTTCCAAGGGTTACCATCCATACAATGCAAGCAGAGATTTGCAGAAGAGGATCTGACACCTGCTGCTAGCAATCTGAGCTTTAACAGGCAAAAAAACCTACAGAGCACTATCCCTGTGAAATCTGAAAAGTCAGCAATATAGGAATAAGGTGAGAACACTAGCCTGACAACATATCCCGAGGCAGTGAATTTGAATCTGTTCCTTGATCTGAAAGGACAGAAGACTCTCAGCCCTTTTGATATGCTTGGGCTGAGGCAGCTTTTATTGAAGTTAGGAAGAGAAGAACAGAAAGAAAAAGGTATAACATCCTAGGTAGCTGATTATGACTTTTGTTAAGAGATTTTGACGGAATGCACAATGGCAGGTAATGAAGCCATAATCATAATCCTACATAGGAATTTTAGTGCCTCGGGATCTCTTGGCCATCACTGCTAAATGTTGCTGCTTCTTTCTATTGTTTCTTAGATAATAAATTATATCAGAGGCTATGTCATAAGTGACAAATATTTCTTATGGAATGAGAAAACCCTACGGAACTTTGGAACTTCCCAAAAACGTAAGATTAAGCTGCAGCAGTAGCTACACCTCAGTAAACATGCATAACATCTTAGCACATACCAGTTTGTTTTCTGCTACCCTGATTGGACATTTGAAATTGTCAACTTGTCTTTCAGATTAAATTCAATTTGCCACAAAAAGTATGACAAATGTAGCCCTGAAATCTGAAGAGAACTTTGTATTCACTTCTGATCTAAGCTAATTACCACAAGAGACAATTGCCTAGCTTTGGCTCATCACTTAGGAAAGCTTTGATGGCTGGGGCCTCTCCCCACCCCCTCCGAAGTCTTCATCAGCTTGTTTCCCTGGTAGCCCAAAGCGGCCACAGCCTATTCTAGTTCCCTGGCGTCCCCATGGTGCCACTTCAGAGACGTGGGGAGCTTTTTGGAGTTGCTTCCCATAGCTCTGGAATTGGACCCTGGGCAAGCCGCAGATTGCTGCATTGTTATTGTAATCTCACAGAGCACAATTTGCCTGGCTTCTTAGAAACCCTCAGACTTGTCTTCACAGGTGTCTCCTGTAACAACTTGGTTAAATGCAACAACTGTTAATGGCAAAGAAAATCCATTAGCTGTTAGGTGGGAAGGGGAGGGGAGGGGAGTCAATCTGATTTTTATTGCAAGCATTTTTATTGTAGAGCCTAAGAGGAAGCAAGTCTGAGCACAACCAAAATCCATTTTTTATTTATTCTTTTGCATCCGGAAGGGGTGGGGTTTACAGCTAATTACAGTTTTCACCATAATGTGTTTTTACACAAGATGCATCATTTTACAACACAGCACACAATTCAAAAGTTTGGAAAATGTTCAGTCCTAATGAGTCCATAACTCTCTGCTAATGTCCTAGGAAGTTCCGAGAGATGACAAAAATTGTGATGCTAAAAATTCCTAATCCCACTTGCTTGGGAGTAAGCCCCATAGAATTCAATAGGACTTACTTTTGAGTAGACAGAATCCTAACCATATTGTATTACATAGAGACAATTCATTCTGATGGCGCTAATATTATGGGTCTCCAGTTCCATTGCATTATGGGCTTCAGAACAGAGAGAATGTAAGGCACTCCTTTGTAGTAATTTACATTATAATCCTTCATATGAGTGTTCAGAAGTAAGACTTTTAGGTACGTGGGCGTAGGGTTGGAGCCTTAACTTAATTTATTTAAAAACTGAGTTGCATAGTAAAATCCCCCTACTTTGCATATGGCTGGTGTACTATGGCATTTTTGAAACCAATATTAAGATCAACTGCCATGTTTTTGAGGAATATTTTGCACCACACATAATTTTTAAAGATAGGTTAATTGTTTCCATAGTAGTTATATACACAGGAAAAAATGTATAGTTCTTCAAAGACTCTCGTTTGGCACGTGCTCTGCGAACACAATCCAAATTCATAATAACGAACAAAAATGTTAAACTATTGTTACCATTTAAAGCAATGGGCCTTTACCTCAAAATAAATGCTTTCAGGAATTCGTTTTATTGCTGAAATGCATAACTTCCTTTCTCCCCTCCCCCAGACACATACATCTTCTTCTCCTTGTCCACACTGAGGAAAGGTTCCCTTTGTAGCTGTGTAGCACGTAATGGATTTCATTGCTCCTGGGAACCAAGGAATTCGACCCTTAAACAACATATCACTAAGTAAAAAATATGTTCCGATCACTGTTAAGTTGAGCTAACAGTACAGGTGGCTAGGGACCACTTTGAACACTGTTCCTATGACCCTGCTGTAACATCACTATGATCAATGTTTTTCGTGAGGTTTGTGTGTGTTTTTACTATAAAAAAAATAGTAGCAGTTGTGCTAAATGGCAAGCCCTTATTTTTTCAAACATATTTTTTTTAAAATTAAAAACAGGGGTTTGAGTGGGTTATGAATAATACCTTTCTTTCAGTATTGTGAACATCCAAATGGTCAGTAAGACTGCAAGCCTTAATTGGTTTAATCAGAAGTTGCTTCAACTAAAGCCAGGGGTGGAATGGAATGCAACCATGGCAGGACCCCTCTGAGTCCCTTTGAGGGTGCCTTGTTGTCAATCATTACTATAATAGGAAATAAAAAGATTAGATTAAAAATGACCTCGACTTAAAATTTCTTTGCTATCTTCAAAAAAGCCATATATATTGTGGTTTGGGTAACATGCAATTTATTAAACAGCTTTTAGTTGCTTAATCATCTCCCTTTCAACTAATTATCTGATTAGCTGACACCCCAAATATTATTTATGCAAACATCTGTGAAAACAGACAAGTTCAAAATGTATCATGCCATTTAAACGTTTGCAAGGTTTTTGTTTGTTTTCTTAAATTGGAGCACTCAGGTTGTTGTTTTTAAACCAGAGGAAACTGAGCAACCAGACAAACTGTTTGGAGGACATACATTTTGAACAGATAAAATAACTAATTCAAATACCTGTTCTGAAGAAATACATGTTGAACATTAAAAAGATGTTCCATTCTTGTCTGTTATGGAAAAAACCCCTCCTCAAATCAGGATTTCTTTGAAAAAGCAGTTGTTACCTCCAAAAGAGGCGTTGTACACTGCGAATGAACATTAATAATAAATCAATAGTTAAAATAAATACAATTTGCACTTTTTCAGGTAATAGAAACAACAGGAATTATTTTCTATCCATTCAGCTGGGCCTAGAAAATTAGCTGGCTTAAACATTTCCCGGTTCCCCATGTATATTGTAACCCAAGCTGCTAAGGGTTCAGCATTTTTCATGCATGCTGTCAGTCAATCCACAGGTTGGCAGCAGCTGAGGTAATTTGTAATAGCCTCAACAGGAGGGGCAACCTTCTGCACTCTGAAAAATAAACATCTGGGAGATGACAGCATTGATTGGTAAGAGTTTTGTTTTTATTGGCTTTCTGTGTCTAGGTTTTCATTTCATTGGCTATAACTTAGTTTGACTGAGGTAATTTGATTGGTTAGCACAGGATAGGTGCTGCTACAGCTGAGAATGTCTTCCTAGGGCCATAGATTAGGGGTGCCATCATCAGGGACCTGAGAAGATAACCATAGGTGTTTCTTTCAATTTATAAATACCTGAGCTTATTAGACCCAAATATGTATTTTATTTCATTTTTAATGCTGCATTCCTATGCACACTTTCCTGGGAATAAGTCCTACTGAACACCACAGGACTTCTTTCTAAGGAGTGGTTGTCCTGCAAAGCATTTAATGTGGTTAAAATACGAGTTTTTGTGCCAAATGCATACAAGCCACCATGTAGCTTGTATGACTAATTCTGCCGTTTTCATAGCCATGTTCCACAATTCCAGAAATGATGCACAACATGTGCAAAGTTAATCTAAACCTCTTTCCCCTTTTCTGAGTGATGGAATTTATCACGGTCTGCTGCCACCACCACAGAATTGGGGTGAGAGATAGCATTTTGCAAAAACCTAGCACTGTAGTTTTCAAACTGGTAGTTAGCCATGGTCACAGGTGAAAGCAACAGGACATTTATGGTGGCTGCAGGTGGACTGGCCAAATGCATAGGGTTCTGAAAATGTATTTTCTGCCAATTCTGCAGTTAGGGCTAAGTTGTAGCCTCTCTTCTGTCACATACAAGTAAATTAAGTGAATATACTCCTTTGATTTGGATGGTAGAGGCAATGGCTTGACAGCAGCATCAGAGGCCCTAGTGAGGTCATTTGAGAAACCATGGCCTAATAAAAAGCCCTGATGTCATCCAGCTGTCATCTTCCCACCCCCTCCAGCCAATGGCGTGAGGCACTGAGGAGGAGAGACACAGCATGGTATCACAGTATGCATTGTGTGTTTGAGATATTACAAGGAACTGAACAAAAAGACAGCATATAACATCTGGATGGTCTATACTCTCCAAAGCAGAATTTATAAAGCTTGCAAAATGTGGGCTGGACAAGGCAGCTTCATAGCTGGTTGTCTGACCAAACCCAAAGAGGATGATCTTTCCTCATCATCCTGGAAAAAGTGACACGTGGGCTGCTGCAGAGTTGTGTCCTGGGCCCGTTGTTGTTAAACATCTTTATAAATAACTTGGATGAGGGGTTGCTCATCAAATTTGCAGATGACACCAAACTGAGAGGGGTAGCTAAAGCAACAGAAAACAGAATCAGAATTCAAAATGAGCTTAACAGATTGGAGAACTGGGCCCAAATTAACACAATGAATATCAGTAGGGACATATATAAGGTTCTGCACTTAGGCAGAAAGAACCAGCTACACAAATGTAAGATGGGAGACACCTGGCTTGCCAGTACTACACCTTGAGACAGATGAATGCCAATAAACACACACACACACACACACACACACACACACACACACCACACACATATGCATTTACTGTATATTGATGATTCTGTGATTCTATGTGGAAAGGACCTCGGGGTTTTGGTGGACCACAAGCTTAACATGAGTCAACAGTGTGGTGCAGCAGCAAAAAAAGCTAATGCTATTCTGGCTGCATCAACAGAAGTTTAGTGTCCAGATCAAGGGAAGTAATGGTCCTGCTCTATTGTGCCTTAGTCAGACCCCACCTGGAATACTGTGTCCAGTTCTGGGTGCCACAATTTAGGAAGGATATTGACAAGCTGGAATGCAGACGAGGGCAACTAAGATGGTCAAAGGTCTGAAAACCAAGCCTTATGAGGAACGGTTGAAGGAGCTGGATATGTTTAGCCTGGAAAAGAGGAGACTAAGAGGAGATACAGTGGTACCTCAGGTTACATACACTTCAGGTCACAGACGCTTCAGGTTACAGACTCCGCTAACCCAGAAATATTACCTCAGGTTAAGAACTTTGCTTCAGGATGAGAACAGAAATCGTGCAGCAGCGGTGCAGTGGCAGCAGGAGGCCCCATTAGCTAAAGTGGTGCTTCAGGTTAAGAACATTTTCAGCTTAAGAACAGACCTCCGGAACAAATTAAGTTTGTAACCAGAGGTAACACTGTACCTCTAGTTGTGTTCCGCTCTTGTTACGGACTTTCAGCTTACAGTGGTGCCCCGCAAGACGAATGCCTCGCAAGACGAAAAACTCGCTAGACGAAAGGGTTTTCTGTTTTTTGAGTCGTTCCGCAAGACGAATTTCCCTATGGGCTTGCTTCGCAAGACGAAATGTCTTGCGAGTTTGTTTCCTTTTTCTTAAAGCCGCTAAGCCGTTAATAGCCATTAATAGCCGCTAAGCCGCTAATAGCCGCTAAGCCATTAGTAGCCGCTAAGCCGCTAATAGCCGTGCTTCGCAAGACGAAAAAACCGCAAGACGAAGAGACTCGCGGAACGGATTAATTTCGTCTTGCGAGGCACCACTGTACAAATGCGGCAAACCCGGAAGTGTTTACTTCCGGGTATGCCATGTGTGCATGCGCAGAAGTGATCTGCTAGGTTTGTGCATGTGCAGAAGCGCTTGATTGCGCTGCACACATGTGTGGAAGAGGCACTCTAGTTGCGGACTTTTCGTATTAAGTCCGCAACTAGAGTTGTAGTATGTATTAACAAGGTGGTTCTCCTCTACATGGTCCTCCTAGCTGATGCCTTGCTCGCCTGTTCCTCCTTCTTCAGGGGTAAGGGATACTGCCCCCCCACAAAAAAAAAAAACTCAGGAAGGAATTCTGGTTAGCTGTAGAGCATATGGCCCCAATGTTATCATCAGATCAAGAGGATGCTTGGTATCATATTCATACCAGCTCTACTAATTGGAATATGAAAACTTAATTCTTAGCTGGCTTGTTCCACTTTGGTTGTACAAACATCCCAAAGAAGCCAATGCAAGGGAGTTTGCATAAATCTGATTGGCACAGAATGCCTCATGATTTATATACTGGGAGGTAGTGGAGGACAGAGGTGCCTGGCGTGCTCTGGTCCATGGGGTCACGAAGAGTCGGACACGACTAAACGACTAAACAACAACAGTGGTCAGCCAGAGCCTGTAATTTTCATTGGTGAGCTTTTTACTTAGATGTTTTCAGGCCCCTTCTTATGGAGATGGACTCTACACTCACTCACTCACACACACACACACACACACACACACACACACACACACAGAGAGAGAGAGAGAGAGAGAGAGAGCACTTTGTGGTAACTCTGTTGTCTTCCAGGTGTGAAATCCAGATGCCTTTCTCTCCACCCCCAAGCCCAGAAGCCCAGCAAATTTCAATTTCTCAAGGTTAAATCAAACAGAGAACTGTCCATTTCCCCAGCTCCCTTACTCCAACAGAATAATTCATCTGCCAAGGTGACTTCTGCAGGCCAACATAAATATGTCCTGTGGGGATCTTTTAATATAAAAAAGCATGTGTATAATTGTTTATGATTGGTATCTGCTTTTATTTAGCATATGGTTGCTCCCACTGTCTTCTGGCCAGGACAGCCTTGCTGCAGCAGGAGATCGGCTCTTCTGGGATCTGTATACTTTATGTACCTACTCTCTTTGCCAGCCAAGCCGTAATAGAATCAATGTATCAAAGCAGTCCATTTGAGGAAGCCAAGGCAGCCTATCAGTAACAGAAAGGTTTTGTAGCGCACACCGTGGGCTGTCAGGAAGGGATTAATGCGTATTTGCTCTTTTTCTTTGCTCTTCTCCCCCCCCCCCCCCGGCCATCTTCACCCCCATAAACCATAACGGAGGTGGGGGCGGAGGATGACGAGTGCCCCATATATTGCTTTTGTTCTTGCTTAACATTTCCAAAGCACTGAAATTCAAGAAGTTCTGAAGTAAGAGTGAAGATTAACAAATAAACTGTTTAGAACTTCAACGGTCTGTCTCTTCTTCAGGACAAAGGGAGACAGGATGCTGTGTTATGCACCGAGAGATCGTCCACAAGCAACACACAACCAACCCCTCCTACTTTATTTTCCCCTCGCAGAACCCAAGAAGGCCAGAGTTGTAAACGATCTGCTCCTAGAATCCATGCCTTCCCATTTTAAGAGGGAGTGGAGTTATTGGCCAATGCTCAACAGTAATAGTGCAAAGCAAAATAATAAACAAGCAAAAAAGTGGATGCCATAGCAAGCAGTTGGCTTATCATGGTAGGAGCATACTCAATCAATCAATCAATCAATCAATCAATCTTCACTGTGGTCAGGGACCAGGCAGCAAAGTTAACAACAACATATGCCACAACTGCATAAAGAAGCATATGTAATTAAAAATTCCCTATGGCAGGAGCTTAGTTTCCTCAGCCCTCATGTCACTAGATGAGGTGATTAAGGAGAAGGGCACTTGTCTGAGACACAACTTAGTCAAAGGTAATGTGATTTCCCTTTACTTACCTGTTATACCTGTTTCGGATAAATTTACAGGGAAAAGTAATCAAGGCTGGTGTTGTTGAAGCATAATGTCATGTGGACTATACAAATTAAATGGGAATGCAAACACACAGCAAATTCCGGTGTGGACAAGCCCAGCGTGTGGTGCTAGTGTGGGGCAGTGGTCAGATTACTGGACTGGGAGTAGGAGCAGAGGCCCTAAAACGGCTGCATGCCTCTTTGCAACAGCCAGTGTGGTGTAGTGGTTAAGAGCAGTGGACTCGTAATCTGGTGAACTGGGTTCGATTCCCTGCTCCTCCACCTGCAGCTGCTGGGTGACCTAGGGCCAGTCACACTTCTCTGAAGTCTCTCAGCCCCACTCACCTCACAGAGTGTTTGTTGTGGGGGAGGAAGGGAAAGGAGGTTGTTAGCTACTTTGAGACTCCTGAAGGGGAGTGATAAAGCGGGATATCAAATCCAAACTCTTCTTCTTCTTCTTCTGCAGCCAAGCTGGTGCCAAACGTATTGACCTGCTTTCCTTTGGACGACATCAGTGAGGCCGAGAGAGGGTCTTGTCATTTGAGCAGCCCATACACAGTGCCCAGGCATGCGCCCCGGGGGGGCACTTTGGCGCTGGTAACGCAGCAGTTTGGCTTCATCCCTGGAGGAGCAGACAGAAGCCAACAACTAGTGAAGCCAGAGTTCAAATCCGTCTGCAGCCATGAAGCTCACAGGGGGACCCTGGGCCAGTCCTTCTCTTTCAGACTAACCTACCTCATAGGGTTGTTGTAAAGACAAAATGGGGAGAAAGAAAATCCTGTTTGTCACCCTGAGTTTCTTGGAAAGAATATTAATAAATATTCCAAGGTTTGGTTTACCCTATTTTATATTTATATACATGTGAGGTAGGGTAAGCTGAGAGATAATGACTTGCACTTGGCAGAGCAGAGCTAGTTTTGTCTAGCACTAACCACTATGCTATACCACCCTAACAATAATCTAGGCCCAGGAAATTCCCTACATACACACCCATTTGAGAATGATTTGTCAGATTCAGCAAGAAATGTGCTGTTTTTTAAATTTTTGTACAGCATCTAGAAAACCTTAGGAATAATAATAGTGAATAATATTTAATAAAATAGATTCTAACCTTTACCATGTCTCTTAAACCAACAATGACTATTTGGAAAAATATTTCACAGCTCTTAACACTCTCTCTCTCTCTCTCTCTCTCTCTCTCTCTCTCTCTCTCTCTCTCTCTCTTTAAATCTGACTGCACATGAGTCAATCTGTCTTTACAGACAGACACCTCATTTCAATTCTCCGCTGCTGCTTTTCCTGCTCAGCCTCACCTTGTTCACGGTTTCAGAAAGTGCCAAGCTTAACAGTGCCTATGAAAAACACACAGTGCTTGCCTGTGCACAATTTGGGTTTGCTAAAAAGTGGCTAATAAGGCTGTGTACACATTACTGACTTAGAATGCAGCTGGGTCATTCTTAGTCCCTGTTTAGGTGGAATCTGGTTTGCTGGGAACAGGGGAAATCACATCACAACTAAGTGTTTCATAAGAAACAATAGATACAGATTGTGGCTAATGTCGTGTGATGCAGTTTCAGAAACAAGCCGGTCAAGCGCACTAGATGCAAAGTAAGTGTGTGTGTGTGTGCGCGTGCGTGCGTGCGTGCATGCGTGTGCACACAACCTAAGACTTTAGTGTTTAAAGAAATTAATATGCAGTGCTTAGAATCTTTGCTGAACATTATCCCAGTGTAATCTGTATTTCTGTATTGGAACTATTTTAAACTGTTTTTATATATGGAATTGTTTTTAAATGTTTGTTTTTGTTTTTTGCACTGTTCTTTCCCTATCATTGTTATTTGCTTTATAATTGCCTGTTTTATGGTTACAACCCACTCTGGGACATTACGATAAGAAGTGAGGGCAGAAATCTAGTAAGGAAATAAGGAAATGAAGAAATGTGCTGCTCAGGAGATGGTAAAGTAAGAACAAAATCGCTTGCAACGGAGTGGGAACTCGTCCCGGCACAGTGCAGGACACGGCGGGTTTAGTAGAGATTTGAGGAAAGCCAGAGAAAGAGTCAACAAGGCACTGAGCCCACTCATTCACACATTCAATACTGAGGTACGAAACAAGCCAATGCCACAGTTCATTTGAAGACCTTTTGCAGTGGTTTCTTTAAAAATAACTCATTGCGAGAGAAAGGTGTGCACCTGAGGAACACATGTATTCTGAAACATAGCCAAGAAAGGGGTGGGGAAAAGACTGCCGCCTCTTAGCCCCCCTAATTAGCTTCCTGGAGTCCAATTTAACTTTGTCCTGAAATTTATCTCCCTTGGAAAGCTTTCATCCACACTTTCGTAAGATTCTAGCTCATGGCCTTGTTCTCCACTCTCATTCAATGTCCCTAATCCTGGGACTTCTTCAGATGGCATCCCGCCTGAAAGGGCTTCTAGTTCCTCCAGTGGGTAACAGCAAAAGAGGTCTAGGTTCCCTCAGTGTGAAAAGTTAAGGCAGGAAACTTAGGATGGAACAAGTTTGCCAGCTGGGCAAACATTTCTTTACGTTGTGGTGTTGGCGCCCTCTGGGGGACAAAACACATCATAGCAGCCAATGCTAGCACAGGATGTTCTCTTTAGTAGATAAATTTCAACCACAAGTATTCAAAACTTAAACGTTTAAAGAGCTTCTGAACCGGAGCAGACATATGGCAAATATATCATCCTTTGCCATGTGCTCTAATGCAACTGTAGCTTACATTACAGCAACCATATGTTGCTACTTCTTGGTGAGTGGATCAGCACACCTCTCTGATAGGCAAGTTTGTAGATGCACGTAAATATACATTTACAATTATCACAGAAATGCCAATAAACAAAGAAAACTC
This sequence comes from Podarcis muralis, assembly GCF_964188315.1. Lineage (NCBI taxonomy): Eukaryota > Metazoa > Chordata > Lepidosauria > Squamata > Lacertidae > Podarcis > Podarcis muralis. The sequence continues at coordinate 59,702,787 of NC_135666.1, forward strand.
CAGACCAGAGAAGGGGCCCAACAACGGCAATGGCATGTCAGATGAACTAAGGTTGCATTTGCACAGCAGTTTATGCCATGCCCCTGACATTTCCCTAGCTGTTAATTTTGGCATTATATTTTAGTTTTTCACATGACATAAAATGCACTTCCAGAAAACTAATTGAATATAGTGCATGTTTAGTTCTCATTTCCATGTTAGTTGATTCCAGAAATTGTGGGAGCAAAGTGATGAAATTGGAGGCAGTGCATCTTTCTTGCTGCTTTCACAGGGGAATCACGGGGGAACAGAAGCATGAATGTGCGGAAAGGGTGGGGTGGGGAATAATGACATTGTCCAATGGTGTTTCTCCTTGTGTCACACCACAGCCACTAGCATGAATGAAACTTAGCACTTTAGGGCTGGGTGATGTCGGGCTTCTCAACATCGTGATATATCACCAGCCAAACATTGTGATCTGGTGATACACCATGATGTTGAAACAACAAGCTACATTGGCCCCAGCCCATGAGGCACGGGGGGGGGGGACTGCCACAGCTTTCACACCAGCACATCGCAGGCCAGGACAATGCAGTGAGCCCCAATGTCCCTGCCACTCTTCCACAAGTGACTTAGGGGCTTCTCTGCATGGCTCAGCTGGGGGGCAGGGGGGGGGCTTCTGCAGGAGGTTGGACTAGATGACCCATGTGGTCCCTTTCAACTCTACAATTTGGTGATTCAGTGATTCTATCATAAAGCATCATTAACACATGATAATTCCCCAGCCATTTGAACCATCAAGTATTTCCTTGAATGGTTACATATTGGGCTGGAAATACCTGTTCCCAAGATATATGAGACATTTCACACCAATACCAACATGGTGAATTTAGCCTGGTACCTAACTGGAAACCAGTGCACATACTACTGTTTTGTGCAAAGCAGGCATCCTATTTGACTTGCCCCTTTGGTGACAAAGATTTGATGCATAAGCTGCTCTGCAGTGGCAATTTCCCAGAGTTTGATGTACTAGAAATCTATGGAAAGAATTCAGTTGCTCTTGCACAGCTGTCTTATCACAAGTCTGGCTGCAACTAACAAAAATTGAATCAGGTTCTTAAATACTATGTTGAGTGAAAAAGTGAAAGTAGCATTAATTTCAGCAGGTGGAAGTCAATGCCGCAACCTTCTGATCATTCTGTCTGCACAAGCATTTCTGCTTTCCAGACAGAACAGTCTCCCCTCTCCTCCTGTGCACCACTCTAGGGGCTGTCCTGACACACACACCCCCGCACACTTAGAGGAGGTGCTGTGGGGGGAAGGGGGAGAAGGTCCTGCTGTGCACTAGCAGGAGCCAGGATATGGACCTCAAATTCAGCCTACTAACTGTGAGGCTTTGCTATCACTATCACGGAAGATGCGATGGAAATGCTTGTGGGGAGGATTTCTTCATCCCATCAGCTGGCTCTAGGAAGTTGCTTCTGAATCCTCTTCCCCTCGGTTCCAATACTTATGTACAATTAATAAACTATGATGTGGCTCAGAACCGCACACGTTACAGAATTATGACCCCTCAGTCACCTTTTTTGCAACGTTGGGAAAGAACAGTCAGCCCTTCACTAGCTGATCCAATCTAACCTTAAATAAAAAATGTGTTCTGAAGAGTGTTTAGAAAGAGTCAGGAGTTCTTCCATCCCCTGATACTGGTACGTTTCCCCACAGAAGGGTGTGCTGCATTTTTTGAGAATGATTGATCTAATATTCTGCCCTTTCACAAAGTTCTTGAGATCCAGCACCTCAAACAAAATACCTAAACTCTGGTTAATACTTAGGGGTTGATCCACATGGAAGTGGCATGTCATCAAGTAGGGAATTGCATGTATTTTTTAAAATGTATTTTTATTAAAGATTTTCTTGATTTACAAAGGTATGTGCAATGTCTCTCTCGTATTTTTTTCCATGTAACACTTTTTTTTCCTTTTCTTTTTTTACAAATCGGTTTCATTTGTTGAGACATTAGGAAGAATAGGGGGAAAGAGGGGGAGGGGAGGGCAGATGAGTGGGGGTGGGGTCGGGTGGTGATGTTTCTATTTTACTTAATATTTGTGGGGTTTTGTGTCAGCGAGGGAATGGCATGTATGAATGAGCCATAATACAGATCAAACACCTTAAATAAAACTTGATGATCTAGCATCAGCAGATACAAGGATTTTTAATGGACAGGTCTCACTCATTCAGCTGCCTATTTTCAAATGTTCAGTTACAAAGTTATACATATGTGTTCATTATAGTGTACAGTGGTACCTTGGTTTCCGAACTTAATCGGTTCCGGAAGTCCATTCTTAAACTGAAACCATTCTTAAACCAAGGTGCGCTTTCCCTAAGGAGGGCTCCCGCCGCTGGTGCCCTTCCACCGTTCGGCTTCCGTTCTTAGACTGAGGTAAAGTTTGCAAACCAGGACACTACTTCCAGTTTTGCAGAGTTCGTAAACCGAATCGTTCTTAAGCAGGGCTGTTCTTAAACCGAGGAACCACTGTACCAGAAACAGAGCACTGAGCCATTTGTATCATCTCCTTACACTGCATTATTAATATTTTTTAAATGTCGTTTTGTACAATTGAGAGCCTTCTGCTAATTTTGTATTTCTAAATTTGATTTATTTCTGAATGAACTCCATCCTCGAAAACCTTTGATTCACAAGCAGCTTCCCTCTTCTCCTCGCTGCCCCTGTGCCTCCCAGGCCTTTATAGTCAGGCACCACGAATGAATGCAGCCATTGATGAAAAAAATCAGCTGAAGAATGGCTTACAAACTGGAATGCTGGGCTGGTGCCAAGACTTGAATCACACTGGCTCTTCAGTCTGGTGCTGCTGAACATCAAGTGCCAGGAAAGCAATCTGAACGCAATAAGTAAAAATAATAACATTAAAGGAGCAAATCTGCCCTGCATACTTTAATCTTTTGAGATGCAGGGGCTACTTCCAGAGAAACCACACACCTAATCTCATGCTGGAAATATTATTTCAGGTAAAGCTGCAGATTATGAAAAACAGCTGTTTTTATATGAATAATTGCTTTTAAAATGATAAATTTTGACAAGAGTGAGATCTTAATTTTGGATCAATTACAGTTTAAAACAGCCTTGCAAGTAAGTCCACAAAAGTTATTAGACCTTTTTAGTTAATTAGCTGGTTGTTATTGACCTGTCTAGCTACACATGTCATTTTTGCTCTTTATTCTTAACCTGAAAGGGGGGACAGGAGAAATAATTAATTTAATTTACAAAAATATTCGCTTCCTGGTCTTAAATGGCTTGCCACGAAAGCATGAATGGCTGCTTACAAGCCTGTTTTAGAATGCTGGCATACGCAGTCACCACAGAATGAGAATGTGGCCTGAGGAGTCAAATGCCTGCCTTAAGCCTGCAACCCTCCAATCAGACTGTGTATACAGGATCTGGCCAACTTCTGTAAATGTCTTCTGTAAAGGTTACGGAGACATATTTCAGACCTGCACAACTTGTGCTCCATGAAGCCAAATGCTGCTGGGCAGGGGAAGGAATTCTGCCAAGGCTAAAGCAATGGTTTGTTTGGGACCATCTTCCTCTTCCTCCTTTGGACTAGTGGGGAGAAGCCTAGGACCCCCGTACCTACGGGACCGCCTCTCCTGGTATGCCCCGAGGAGGACCTTAAGGTCCATAAATAACAACACTTTGGAGGTCACGAGCCTCAAGGAGGTTAGATTGGTCTCAACCAGGGCCAGGGCCTTTTCAGCACTGGCCCCGACTTGGTGGAACGCTCTGTCACCAGAGACCAGGGCCCTGCGGGATTTGACATCTTTCCGCAGGGCCTGCAAGAGGGAGCTGTTCCACCTGGCTTTCGGCTTAGACTCACTCTGAAACCTTATATGGGATTTGGGATATAAATTTTCCCTTGGCTTTTTTGCTGGCCCATGTAGGACCAGCATGGATAGCTGGCTCGGGTGAATATCTGATGTTTCCTCCCTTTATGGCCTTGATTTATGGGCTACTACTGAAATGAGGCTGCCTTTTAAGCTGTATTTTAAGCCGTATTTTAATTACAGTGGTACCTCTGGTTATGTACTTAATTCGTTCCGGAGGTCCGTTTTTAACCTGAGACTGTTCTTAACCAGAAGCACCACTTTAGCTAATGGGGCCTCCTGCTGCCGCCATGCCGCCGGAGCCCGATTTCTTTTCTTATCCTGAAGCAAAGTTCTTAACCTGAAGCACTATTTCTGGGTTAGCGGAGTGTGTAACCTGAAGCATATTTAACCTGAAGCGTATGTAACCCGAGGTACAACTGTAACTGTTTTTGTTGTTGTTTTGTTGTTGTTTTTTCTATTGCAGTTTATTGTAATTTATATTCTGTGTTAGGCACCGTGAGCCTGGCCCTGGCCGGGGAGGGTGGGGTATAAATAAGAATTATTATTATTATTATTATTATTATTATTATTATTATTATTATGTGTCTCCCAATATTTAACTGAATCATGCCAGTGCTCCAGTAGACATACCAATGCTGTTGGAAACAGGTGCAGTTATGGTAGAAGGAAGGAAGGAAGGAAGGAAGGAAGGAAGGAAGGAAGGAAGGAAGGAAGGAAGGAATTGTGTCACTTTCGGGCTGCATACTTCTATGGCTATCTAGGCGCATCCTCTTTGTGAATCACTGCCCAGAACTATTGCAAGTTTAGGGGATACAAGGTATGGATCATGTCAGGGGTTGCATAAACTGATGTTTCTATGGCATCAGTGATTGCCGCACAGTTTCACAGATGACAAAGTTTACACTAAAATGCAACTGTGCTAAAGGTTTGCTGGCGATGGGGAAAGCTACAGCTACATAGACAACTCAAAGAAGGTTTGGCAGAGGAGCTACAGGGAAGAGGAATTTCTAAAGCTTACTTTTACAGACTTAGTTTGAAAAGAAGTTGAAAGTCATTTTGAATAGTGGAAATCGAGACTTCTGAAATGCTGAGGGCAGCCGGGTCTCTCCCCCTGGTTCATTGGCTTAGAAACCTTATTGGTCTGCTATAATCAAACTCTTCAGATTTAAAGGAAAGAAGGTAATTCTGTGTGAAAAAAGCAATACAATACTTGGCAGAAAGGAAGGCAAGAATATGAAAAGGTGAGAAAGTTCGTGTTTTCTTCAGTGCTGCTAAAAAGAACTAAGAGAAGAAAGGAACTCCTGAATTTGAGTTTTTATCGGCTCTTAAAACGCGGGATTTTGCAACCTACCACCCCTTAATAAAAAGCAGGTAGTAGTGACAGCTATGTCAAGATGGTGCAGCTTTTGTTGCCAATTTGATTAAGAGTCCTGCGTGTCCTTTAGCATACAGAGGAGATTTTGTCTATATTGAATAAAAGCAGATGAAAGCAGATAAAAAGTAATGGCTTAAGGGTCACTTTTATGAAGGACACATGAATCACACATGCAGTGGTCAATAGGTGCTAGGAAATCCAGTTATGGGGCGCTGCTGTGTGTAAATGCAGCGAAACAGACACATTATTAACATGCAACGTTCAAAGAACCACAGAATTGTAGAGTCGGAAGGGACCCCAAGGGTCATCTAGACCAACCCCCTTTCAATGCAGGAATCTTAGCTAAAGCATCCCTTGCAGATGGCATCCACCCAATTTTCTACATGGAAGCGATTTCCCTGTAACAAAACATGTCTTCTTGTACAGTTGGTGTATAATGAATAGGAATATTGGATAAATTCACTAAATCCACATTTTTGGTTGAAACTTTCTGAATACACCTGAATGGTTTGAATTATTTTGGCTTTTTGTCAAGGTGGCAAAATAAGCAGAAGATATGCAAATTACAGATAGAAGGAAATGGACTGAAACATTTGAGAAATCGTGGACTGCATTAAAATCATATATGAGCTATCTTTTAAACATGAGTATTAATACATACAGAGACGCGGGTGACGTCTAGGGCTTGCTGACCAGAAGGTCGGCGGTTCGAATCCCCGCGATGGGGTGAGCTCCTGTTGCTCTGCCCCTGCTCCTGCCAACCTAGCAGTTCGAAAGCACATCAAAGTGCAAGTAGATAAATAGGTACCGCTCCGGCACGAAGGTAAACGGTGTTTCCGTGCGCTGCTCTGGTTCGCCAGAAGCGGCTTAGTCATGCTGGCCACATGACCCGGAAGCTGTACGCCAGCTCCCTTGGCCAGTAAAGCGAGATGAGCGCCGCAGCCCCAGAGTCGGTCATGACTGGACCTAATGGTCAGGGGTCCATTTACCTATTAATACATACAAAGCCTCATTTTCCTGCCAGAAATAGCAGAAATGATAAGGTGAATTGTATGTAATTATAATGTATTTATGATAATTTGTTTTGAGACCTACATATAGTTTGGATGTTGTGAAAGTACAGTATAGGTAAATATTTGTGATAGGATATGCAACTATAATTGGTATTTTGTGTATCTGTGTTTTCTACGGGTTTTCTGTGTTCATAATTTAAAGATCCGTTTTCTTCTTGTTTGCTATTACTGTAAATCACAATCCAGCGTCCCCCTACATCCTTAACTTTGGGGGGGGGCACACAGAACTGAGAATTATATCATCTCCGACACTACTCTATAAAGCTAGAGACACTGAGATTCCCGCCCCCCCCCCCTCCAGCCATGGTCAGATGGAGATGCCAAGATAGGTCACTGGAGGAGTTACAAAATACTACAGACATCACATGGAAGATGACTGATCCCACTACCCTCCTGCTCTGCAACCACAAAGAAGATGAGAGAGGACACTCTGTCTCTCTGCTGTGGTGCCACCCCCAGTTTGCAGGCTGAGCGGAGGGCTGGCAATCCCAACAGATTTCAAACTCTCATGTGAGGACTTACGGACAAACAGAAGGAGAAAGTTAGTTCACCACTGTTGCTTGTAATTGCTGGTCCCAGTCCAAAACAAGCTAGAAGAATCTCAGCCATCTCTAGTTATTGATGCACATGAGGTTCTACATTTGCATTACAAACCCTGTTGAGTTACTTTGAGCCTCATGTATGTAAACATGCAAAGGTTTAGTGAACCTCTTGCAGGACCCTGGAGCTCTTGGCCCTCATAATCGCTATCAGGCTCACAATGTGTGAGCAAACCCTCTAACTGATCTAAGACCCTTTCTCCCTTTCACTCTAGGTCACAGATGGTTGTCCTCCCTTCTTGCTGCAATTTTGGGGCTTGCTTTTTTAAAAAAAAGAGTAAGACTTAACTGAAGTTGGAAATTTCCATCTGTTACGCCTGGTGCCACAGGCAATCCTTTGCTACGTGGGAAAGTGCCTCCGGGCAATTTAGAAGCTGTGGGCTTCTAAGCTTTATATGAATTCTCCAGATTCTTCCTTTTACATCTTTAACAGCTGCTTACAGGAGTTGCAATGTGTCCATGCCTCCATGGAGTAATCAGGTCCCTCATTAAACATCTATTCTGGCTCTGTACTCTTGAAAAAATATGCACATGTCAATTATTTCTTGATAGACACAATGGAACTATAAAATGACCTGGAATGTCATCTTCCATAATGACACTATAGTCTTAACTACATAGGGTGTTAAATGTACCACTGCCAGTTGCATCAGGATTTTTAAATTAAAAATAAAAAAATAAACATTAATATTTCCCCTGCCCATTTTTATTGGGACCACAGTTGCATGGGGGGGGGAGTTTTAACCTTCCTCAGCTACAATCTCTGTGACCTCCCCTTGCCCTCCACCAGCACTGCAATTCATAATAGGGAAAATAACCTCATCTGCAGGGACAGTTTTCACGGAGATCACGGCTGGCCAAAACCCACCCCCCACCCCATGCCCTGTGGTTCGCATAACAACCAGTGGAGGCACATTTACTATTAAATAAACTGAAGAAACCTGATGTGACTGGAACAAAGGCAGATGACCACCTCCCTGTCAGTGGTCTAGTTAATTCAAAACAGGTGTTGCGGCAGCATCACACTCTTAACTTTCCCCTCCTGTACAAGCAGCAGCCAATGAAGTAGAGTCTGGACTTGGAAGTTCACAGTGCAATAGTGCTGCATGCATCATATGTTCTGTATTAGTGAATGCTTCCATGGAAAGGAAACCATGAGACATGAGGCTGCCATTTTTGGCAGCAGTCATGCATCTGCAGTAACATACAGTTCTGGCTCTGCTTTGTCTTTAAGCTCCTGGCATGATTTGCAATCCATCTAAAACCAGGGCCCACAAAGAGCATAAGTATGACGAATCCCAAACTCCATACACTTAGAACCAACTGAATACATGAAAAGCACATATCTGCTTTCTGGTTTAAAGATTCTTGCCCTGCGCACTGGCTCACATGTTTGCATGCCTAAGCAGCATTTTCTAGCACCACAGAGCATGAAAAACATAGGAAGGACTACATAGGGTAAAGCATCTTTTAAACCTGAAGGCAGCCCTGCGGAATTTCTCCACAGGTCAGAAGTCTCTCATGCATAGCTATTAGACCAGAGACACACTGTTTGCTGAGCAAGTTCATGCAGAGAATTGTACTCCCTGCATCAAAATAATGAATGACAGACTCGTCACACCACTTTCTACTCCCCCCATGCAAAGTGGGAGCACGTGGCCTCTGGGGTGGCTCGGGGCCCCTGCGGGTATGCTCTCACTTTATCTTGCTTGACAAAGCCTGGGTCACCGCAACCTATTAGAGTGCCCCCTTCTTGAGCAACCAAAGCTCCTTTATATGTTGCCTCGTCAAATATTTTCAGCAATTCCATTCTCCAGTTATCTGGTTGATTGGCTCTCCATCACCGGTCATTCCCAGAAATGCTTCCTCTTTGACAGAGTCCAGAGTGGTAACAAAACAGTGGTGTTTGTAAAGTAGCAGGCATAGCTTTTCCAAGTGGAGAGTTTAGCCAAATGTAGTGAATGACTGAATACTGTAAATCGATAGAAAAGTTCTTTATTGAAAGTGTTAATTGAAATGCATATCCCCAAAGTGGGGAGAAAACATCAGGCAAATTTACAGCTGGCCCAACATTTTATTTTAGGTGATACCACTAAAAAGGGTAGCAGCCTGTCAAATATCTAGTATTACATTATTATTTTTCATGGGCTCCACCGTTTGGATTTTCTGCATCAGGCATCAAAATATTTTGGGCTTTCTCTAGATTAGATAGATGCTCCTTGCAATGAATTGTTAGGAGTATCCACATTATCTTGATGTAATCCTAAAAGTGAATTGCAGTGAAGCAATGTAAAGCAGAAAATAGTCAACCATTTAGTGCAAAAGTAGAATTATTTGAGAAAATTATACTTAAAAGCCCAATGTGTTTTGAAAAACACATTTTAGTCCTTTTATTATCATTTTCTACAATATGCCTGCTTTTTCACCAAATTTATTTTCTGCTCCCAGTAGCACATACAAAGCCATTGTTAAGGGTGGGGAGGAGAGACCTAAATCTTCCACAGAATATATCCACATGTGGATGGTTCAGTTTTAGATTCTGATGACTAAAAGCCTTGTCCCCTTTTGCTATTGTAAAAAAACAACAACAGCCTAGTTATTTAGGAACAACAACAGCAATCCTTATACTTTATCTTTCTGCACATCTGGGGCAGACACATTTTGGTACCTAAACCCTACAAGCCCTGGTGGCCTCAAACTGGACTTTGGCAAACTTAAATAGAGGGGGTAGGGGGGTAGGTTGGGGTTTTGTTTTTGCATTTCTCCCTTTTTTGTAATTGTTATGTATTGGGAATTTAAATATCTATCGTCTATCTATCTATCTATCATCTATCTGTCTATCATCTATCTATTTACTTACTTACTTACTTACTTACTTACTTACTTACTTACTTACTTACAAAAGCCTATGTGCTGCCACACACCTCACTGAGAGCGGGGAGAAAGCAGCCATGCATCTAATTCTTTTCTGCTGAGCCCACTGGGCTTTTTGCCTGCCTCTGTCCATGGCCTGGCCTCTCTCCTACCCTTCCCTATGTCTTTCTGTTGCTCCCTGCTGATTCTGAACAGGAGCAGCATATGCACCAGAGCAGTGCTGATCATGGAAAGTCCCTTCCACATGCCAACAGTTGCCTTGAGTGATCCAAGACCAGCCTTGGCCAAAGAACACAGATAATAAAACATTACGGGTCTTTTTCATGCCCGTATGCTCTCTGCGTTGTGTGGAGATTGATTATCAGTGCATCCAGCTTCAGCCACTACATGTTAGGTGACTTACAGAAACAAACCAGAAACAGATCAAGTAAGCCCATTTAGCCAGTCCCTAGTCAGGTTTATGACCAAAATGACTTGGTTACCAAAGCAATCTTGTGAAACTGGCTCCATATGTGTCTTGCTCAATCTTTCAGACACACTAAAGGAAATTGGGAATAACTTCCCTGAAATCAATAAATTTACACTAGTCTAAAAGTGGAATGAAATAAAGCAGACTCTTAAATGCATGATGTATGCGACTAGACTACAAAAGTGCCCTGTCAAATCCTCAAAATTTGTTTAGGGGTTGTGACTTCCATTATAGCTAATTAGTGCCCCTGGGGTTTTCATGCAGCCAGCTTTAAACTAAAGATAGCGTCTGGTTTTAAAATTGAATTAGCCTCCTTATGGTTTGCAGAGCCAAGGTGTAAGGCAGAGGTATATCTATTGACATAGATTTCCTCATTGTATGCTGCCTTTCCCCCGCCCAGAGAACTGAAGATGCTAAACTGTACCAGGGGACGTCCTATTTTATCCTCACAACAACCATATAAGGAAGGTGAGGCTGGTGAGCTTTATAGCCAATTCCCTTGTTGATGTCATACTTTCAATTCACAATACCACACTAGCTCTCAAATGGAGGAGTTTGTACATTAAGAAGACAGTTCTATACAGGACCATTCAGAATTAAGCCCTGTTGAGTTCAACAGAGCTTACTCCTAGCCCCGCTAAGTGTGTATAGGATTGGCATCCCAAAGAACATTTATGGGCAAAAGAATGTAAGCATTCTTTTGTTATCAATTATATAGATCTGTATTTAATAGTGTCCCTCTGTTGATGGTAAGGCTTCTACCACCAGAACAGGAACAGAAGCAATTTCCAGCAATTCCACATCCCCAGCCTGCATAGCCTTGCTAATTCTGCTCTAGAGGGAACCAAACGGGCTTTTGGTATGATGGGCTCCAATCCAGCGGAAGTTAGATGTGCTTAACTCATAATGTTTTCAATAGGACAATTTAGCCACAGCTAACCTAAATTCTGTTAATTTAAATTGGTTATTAATTGGATTATTATTATTAAATTGTCTTTAAAAACAATAAACTTTTTCTGGATTGGGGTCACAAAGTCAGGCTTCATGGTGTAGCTCTATTCATAGTTAAATATACTTTGGCCTGGTTCACATGTAACACAAAGCCATGGTTTATTAAATTATGGCTTATGAAATCATAGCTTAGCATTATGTGCAAACCCTACTCTGCAGCTTGACTAGGTTTTTGTTTTTACTGCCAGCAAACCTTGGTTTGAAGACGTGGATCACACAGATGCAGCCTTGCCTTCATCCTCTCCATTACAGATGACAGACAACAGTTCAGACCCAAGACAGCTTCCTTGGATTTAGGTAGAAAGAAGAAATAAAGCTGGGTGCCATCAGCATGCTGGTGACATCAAACCCCAAAACCCGGACAACCTCTCCCAACAGTTTTATGTAAACGTTAAATAGCATTATTACAAAAACGGGACCCAAATGTGCTTAAATTACATGTGTTAGGATGAAATACATTTAGAAATGTGTCCATTGAGATAAAATATGTAGAATCATAGAATTGTAGAGCTGGGAGGGACCCTGAGAATCATCTAGTCCAACCCTCTGCAAATAGTATTTTAGACTTAGGGGGGAGGTTAAATTGCAAATTAAGACAGAAATGTGTGAAATTGAATGGACACCTGTGAAACTGACACAGATTGCAAATAGACTGAATTCTCCATCCCTAAATAATACCAGGGATATTTTCTATATTAAATTTCTATACTACTTCTTTAATGGTGAATCTCTCAAAGTACAAATCTGATAGTATAGTAAAGAAAATAGTGGTGCTTTTAATTTCAGGACATTTCTTGGGTTTGGGTTAAAAATTCTAATGCTTAGGAGTGAAAAAATTCTCACCCACAGGATTCCGATGGCTTTCTGGTTTTTGTGTCTATCATATGACAAAATACAGGAGTGGAGGAAAGAGGACTCAATATCTACCACCAATAATGATTTAAGGATGGGGAAGGAGAAAGGGATGCAACGTGTACAAAGATTTGGACTGTCTCCTTTGCTGTTCACAATGTGTCAAAGCTATTTGATATCCAGGCCAGTGCAAAGTGTCCATTCCTCCTGCCTGAAAAAGAAAACTTTCAGAGTGAACAAAAGAGAAGATAGAAGATGCAATGCATATTGAAAGTGAGAGAGAGACACAGCAGGTAGAGAATCAATGACAATGCAGACAGGGAGAAAAAAGAATTTCTTAAGAAACAAATCTTCCCTCTTCTGCTTCTTTTATTGGAGTGCCTTGCTCATTTTCTCTTGCTCTTTTCCTGGCATTGTGCTTTATGCTCAAGCTGACTGTGACACTTTGAGAGAACAGATCTCATTGTTAAGTCTAAGATATGGCCGCCATGCCCCTGTAATGGAGCAGAACACACCCTCACTATTCCTATAGCTGCTGGCTGTGAAAATATTCAACTGTCATTACGAATTCTAATCAGCAGCAACGATTGCTGCAAGACCACACACCAGGCTTAAGCCATTTCAAGACGTGCTGCACTGTTAAGAAGGTGTATCCAGCTGATCTCAAAGATAGGGCTAGTGTATTGGGAGCAGGCAATCCAACTACTAACTAGACATTATATTGGACTTTTCATGTCACACGAGCACCTTGAACTTGGCTTGGAAGCTAACTGGAAGCAGGGCAATTCCTCTTGGAATCCTGGAAGCCAAGACACAAGTTTAGGGGCAAGCACTCTTTGATGAGAAAACCCCAGCGGAGACTTAACATCTTAAAAAATGCTGCAAAGCAAAGCATGGAAAGATAGGCTGTAAAACCTTTAAAATGTGCCCTTCCAGTGAGTTTCAAAACACCCCCTTTTAAAAGCTCTTTCCAAGCTTTTCCATTTCCCTTGCACAGAGATAGACCACATGTTTGTTAAGTAAAATAAAATGATTTTACAAAACTCTTCAAAGGTCCACTTCATGTGCTTTTCCATACAGCAGTCAGAAAAGATGAACAGGCAGTCAAAATGGTAAAAGTATCGGTAAGGAAAACACTACTTTCAGACTCTGGTCTGAAACCGAGCAAAAGCCATGCTCACAGCTCCTCACATACTGAAATTCCACCTGGAGGATGAGAGACAACAGAGGTTTGGGGACCCATTTCCTCCCCATGTGGAAAGTGGCAGCCTAGAGGCAGCTGACCTGCCACCTTAACCCAGGCACTAATTAGATTCAGACATGCTAGTGTTATATGAGACTGGAACCCTCCAGTTGCTTTAGAGCCAATGTATCCCATGCTGTCAGAGGCACCAAGTTGCACCCAACATGGGGGGGGGGGCATCACGTGTCACTAATTCTCCAGTGGTTTGATTTCAGCCCCAGAGGCCCACTCCATTGACTCTCAATACAAACAGATGCCAACCACCTCCTTAGCATACACAGGTTATCCCATTTTATTCTTACAACCATGAAGAACAGGTTCAGTTTAGCAAGAATGACCACCCAACAAACTTTATGTTCAGTTAAGCATTTGAACCCTGGTCTCTCTGGGGCAAATCCATCACTCTGTCTGCTGTTTCAAGTGGATGAGTTATTTATGACCAAGCAGAGCAGGCAGCTAGAATCTCTGTAGCCCTCTGTGGTGATGCCTTTTCAAGAGGCTTGTTCTGGGGGGAAACCCTCTGGGCAGTTTATGTAGGAGGGCAGAGAGAGACTGCAGGTGGAGATTTCATGTAAGGCAGCTAGCACAGAATAGGAACAGCATATAGTAAACAGTAAACCAACCTTATGATTGCAAAATAAAAAATCTAACATTACTGTATGCTGAAGAAATCTAGTGTCTGTCTTCTCTTCACTTGTGCATCTCAGAGAACACCCACCCACCACAAATTTTAAGATCACCAATTTTTACTTTATTACAGCTAGGGACCTCAAAAGCAGGAAGTGGCCCAGGCCTCTCTGAACTTCTGAGGGGATCTGGTTGTGTGAATACTGTTCTAAGCTTCCTTCTGGGACTCAACTACATTAGCAAAGAAAAAGTGCTTAGTATATGTTGTATACCAGAAAGAAATTGATGTCTCGTATACCCCAGGTAGTGTGGTTGCTGACCTTGAGCCAGACATCCTGGAAAGTGAAGTCAAATGGGCCTTAGAAAGCATCGCTAATAACAAGGCCAGTGGAAGTGATGATATTCCAGCTGAATTATTTAAAATTTTAAAAGATGATGCTGTTAAGGTGTTACACTCAATATGCCAGCAAATTTGGAAAACTCAGCAGTGGCCAGAAGATTGGAGAAGATCAGTCTACATCCCAATCCCAAAGAAGGGAAGTGCCAAAGAATGCTCCAACTACAGCACAATTGCACTCATTTCACACGCTAGCAAGGTTATGCTTAAAATTCTACAAGGCAGGCTTAAGCAGTATGTGGACCGAGAACTCCCAGAAGTGCAAGCTGGATTTAGAAGAGGCAGAGGAACCAGAGACCAAATTGCAAACATGCACTGGATTATGGAGAAAGCTAGAGAGTTCCAGAAAGACATCTACTTCTGCTTCATTGACTATGCAAAAGCCTTTGACTGTGTCGACCACAGCAAACTATGGCAAGTTCTTAAAGAAATGGGAGTTCCTGATCACCTCATCTGTCTCCTGAGAAATCTCTATGTGGGACAAGAAGCTACAGTTAGAACTGGATATGGAACAACTGATTGGTTCAAAATTGGGAAAGGAGTACGACAAGGCTGTATATTGTCCCCCTGCTTATTTAACTTATATGCAGAATTCATCATGCGAAAGGCTGGGCTGGATGAATCCCAAGCCGGAATTAAGATCGCCGGAAGAAATATAAACAACCTCAGATATGCAGATGACACAACCTTGATGGCAGAAAGTGAGGAGGAATTAAAGAACCTTTTAATGAGGGTGAAAGAGGAGAGTGCAAAATATGGTCTGAAGCTCAACATCAAAAAAACGAAGATCATGGCCACTGGTCCCATCACCTCCTGGCAAATAGAAGGGGAAGAAATGGAGGCAGTGAGAGATTTTATGTTCTTGGGCTCCATGATCACTGCAGATGGTTACAGCAGTCACGAAATTAAAAGACGCCTGCTCCTTGGGAGAAAGACGATGGCAAATCTAGACGACATCTTAAAAAGTAGAGACATCACCTTACCAACAAAGGTCCGTATAGTTAAAGCCATGGTTTTCCCAGTAGTGATGTATGGAAGTGAGAGCTGGACCATAAAGAAGGCTGATCGCCGAAGAATTGATGCTTTTGAATTATGGTGCTGGAGGAGACTCTTGAGAGTCCCATGGACTGCAAGAAGATCAAACGCATCCATTCTTAAGGAAATCAGCCCTGAGTGCTCACTGGAAGGACAGATCGTGAAGTTGAGGCTCCAGTACTTTGGCCACCTCATGAGAAGAGAAGACTCCCTGGAAAAGACCCTGATGTTGGGAAAGATGGAGGGCACAAGGAGAAGGGGACGACAGAGGATGAGATGGTTGGATAGTGTTCTCGAAGCTACAAACATGAGCCTGACCAAACTGCGGGAGGCGGTGGAAGATAGGAGTGCCTGGCGTGCTCTGGTCCATGGGGTCACGAAGAGTCGGACACGACTAAACGACTAAACAACAACAACAAATATGTTGTATATGCATTATAATAC
Source organism: Podarcis muralis (assembly GCF_964188315.1). Taxonomy (NCBI): domain Eukaryota; kingdom Metazoa; phylum Chordata; class Lepidosauria; order Squamata; family Lacertidae; genus Podarcis; species Podarcis muralis. The sequence continues at coordinate 59,718,668 of NC_135666.1, forward strand.
TGTCACACCAGATGGCGCTGTGGAGTTCCAATTTTGCCAACCTGATTTCTCATACAAAGTTTACAACGCGTTTAACTGAAACACTTCTTTGATATGTCTAGATCCAGCCCAGGTCAGAAATACATCAAAACCAGTATCTTCTATGGGTCCTCAGTTTGTATCTGTGTTCCAAACAAAATTGGAACATTAAAAAAAAAATACTACAAATGAAGCATTGTTGGGAAACATTTAAACTAGACATTTCAGAATGAGGGCAATTTCTGCTCTAGATAGACCCCAAAGTTTTAGAATAGTGCTTATGTTTTCCATATCAGTGCTTAAATCCCTAAAATATACAACGTATTGTATAATAACCTTGATGCCAGAAAGGATTTTCTTTGGCAAGGTAAATGGAAATTGAGGCTTTTAATGAAAACGACTACAGTGCCAAAAATCACAAATGCAGCCCTATAATGTCTATACACTTGTCCTTTAAAAATATAAAGCAGAGAACATTACAGGAGGGAGATTTCCCCCCCTAGTTTGATTGGTCTGGAAGCTGAGTTAAGAAGTGCCTAGTTCCCGTTGCTCATATTTTCTGAAGGACAAAATAGGGAACCTCTTAAAACGAAAATAGGCCCTTGTCAAACAATTTTAACAAATGAAAATGGCATGCCCATTATGCTGGTTTTCCAGACATTCATCAACTTCTGTTGAGCATTAGTGCGGAAGGAGGGCTTGCACTGTTTATTCTCCAGTTTGCGTTCTGAGATCAAAGCGTTGTGTGAGCGGGAAGGTGTCTGGTATCTAAGAAACACTTTTCTTATTATGATATTGTCTCTAGGATGCTTAGCCGTCTTTATAAGGCTTTCAGAATGGCCACAGGTCTTGCAGGACTCTGTCAAACAATGTTCTATAAAGGCCTGGGCTGGAACAAGATATTTTGCTGCCCAAGGCAAGGAAGCAGGATGTGTTTTGCATCACATGCTTCATGGATGCATACAGAGCAAAATAGGTTTGTGGCTGCCTGTTTTTGCCAGTCAAAGGCTTTGATTTTAAAGATTTGAACTTCTGCAACAGAAACCTTGCAAAAATTTGCACCTGCAAGCAGGTCTTTGGAAATATGAAAACTAATGACCTGAGCTCAGTCAACTGCCATCAGACTTTAATTTCATTCAGAATTTGAAAGTCGATAAAAGCTTGATAAAAAATACAAAATTTCAGATCCTTCTGTGAATATGGACCTTTCTTCTTCTTCTTCTTCTCCTACCCCCACTTCCTTTTTATGAATCCTTATTCAAAAGTGAAACATTTGTTCAGTTCAGGAAGATTCTCTCTAGAGAAGAAAATAATTTTATCAGTGAGACTCCCTGGTGATCAGGTAGACTTGGAACTGCTCTTAATCAGCCTTTTTGACATGGTTGCTTGAATAGCACTTCCCATGATGCTTTGTGTGTCTAGCTTAATTCTTTCCTTTTGAACTCACCATGACTTATAAGTGCCTTCCCCCCCCTCCTTCTATGTCTGAAGTTATCCCTCTATTAACTTTAATTGGAAAGGTATCCTTTGTTCCCCCAGAGTAGTCATGCACTGAACACTGAACTCCCTAGGTTTAAATTTCTGGGGTAGCAAGAGTTCAGTTTTCTGATAACTCAAATATAAAAAAAGAAAATCCTTGCCGATAGATCTGATAGCTTTATCATTTCAGGAGTTTTTGGGGTTTCTTTTAAGGAGAGAATATTTTCAGAAGGTGAAAAGTGTTCTGTCAATATATATTTGCAAATATATACAATTAGACTTCAAGAAATGGGAAGTTCAGAAGGAAGCAGTGGCTTCCTCATTCCCCATAACTTATCCACTCTAAAATCCCAAGCAATTTTGCACCCAGCCGTCTTGCACAGACTAGCATGTAACTTGCTCCAGTTTAGACACCTCTGCTGAAATGCTGTTCAAGTACATCCACGAAGACATATTAAGTGAAACATGCTCATGGTTCACCCTCCCCACAGTTGTAATGTGGAAAAGAGGCTTAGGGAAAATCCATAAGGATTGTTTCCATTTTCAGTAAACTGCTGAAGAAATTCCATTTTGGAGGCTCCACCCTAATATTAGAGATGGTTCCAAGAGCATAGTGAAAACGGGGAGGAGGAAGGACATTTTCATGCTTCAGAAGCCTTTGCCTCAAATGTGCTAGTTTTTAATATGTAAAGAGAGGGTTTGTTTCAAACGGGATCAAGCATGCAGTTCCCAGCTGCAGTCTGCAAAGTGGTGGTTCTCATTCATACATGCTCACCATTAGGGGATTCTGCAGTTATTGTGACAAATGGGTGATTATTTGAGTCTGCACACTGACCCTCAGGATGGAGAGTTTGACATACCAGGCCCATTATTAGGAAGAAGATTCATCTGATAATCTGCATGTTTCTTCCCCCAGCCCACCCCAGTAAATTTCATATCCACTGAAGTTATGGTCAGTTGTGTTTTTAGTATTTTGAAAAGCTAACCAATCATGTTTTACTTCAAAAATATTCTGAAATACTAACCATGCGAGGCCATATGTTTTCAGCTTCTCATCAAATGCTTGTGATCAGTTTTCAAATACATTTCACTTACTCTACCTTGATGGTATCATAACTCCATCATATCTTCTTTTTTTAAGCTGGGATGATTCTAGACCTTTAGCGGTTTTTATCATCTCAATAGTACACCAGTACAGATAAAGGGTTTAGGATTGAGTTTTAAACTCTTTGATCACTATCATGCCTTGCAAGTCATCATACTCCTGCAGTTGTGTGTTGCACATACACTATAAAAGAAAGCTGAGGTGAATATTCCCAAGCCCCTAAGTCATGAATGGTCCAGATTTAATCAGTGGGACTGCTGCTACAGTGGGATTAGTTTATGCTTTGCCATCTAACCATCCTATCTATAGAATCCTCTCTACAAGCTGATCTGAGAGCTTGAACACCTGGAAAGCTTTCAAAGGAGCATGTTTCTTCCTTATTTGTGATGCATGTCTCTTTTGCATCTCCCATCAAATCTTAGAAACTTCAAGAAAGTCTTGTTTGAGACACATTGCTCCACTGCTTTTTCTGCTTCTTATCTCCGCAATTCTCCATTCCTGTAGTAGGTCATTATAAAATGTCTAGGATAAGATACAAGACACCTATTTAAACAGTTTGTTAAAATATGTATCCAGTTTTAATTCTATTAATGTTTAATTGTATTTTAAGGATTGATTTTTCTATGGTTTTTATCTATTAACCGACTTGAGTCCCTTCAAGGGAAAAGGTGGGGTATAAATAAATATATAACAACGACAATAACAACAATAGTAATAATAATATTAGGGACAGGATGGGATGTATGGGGTGTTAGGGGAGGGGTAGTACCTCTGGTGGGGGCGCATCATGCTCCTTCTTGGATAGTTTGTCCACCTTTGGTCCCCACTCTGCCTTCAGCTGTCACCTGTGGCTCCTAGAAGTTGTCAGCATGCAACAGTGACCACATCCTGGGAAACGGCTTTGACTGGCTACTAATCCAGGTGAGGGGAGCCGATGGGTCTCCAACCCTCAGTGAATTAGAGGCTTCCCCTTCATGCAAAGGCAGGTGGATGAGACCAATAGTGGGTCTAACAGTCAAGAAGGCAGTTCCTCCACATGTTGTAGAGGGAAGAGAGGGGCAGGTGGGGCTCGTCAGCCTGGGAAGGTAGCCCATCTAGGAGAAGCAAAACTCTGGTCCTAAACCTCCACTGCCATGTGGGATATCTTTGAGAGAAGAAAGGGCTCAGGAGTAAACCCTACACAAATCTGGAGTGGAGTCCTTAAAACTGTTGGGTGGTGCCTGTATGCCTCCTTCTGGCAACTCCTGCAGCCAAGCTGGTGCCAAACATACTGCTCTGCTTACCTTTGGACAACCTCAGTTAGACTGAGAGGGGGGTCTTCTCATCTGGGCAGCCCAAGATCTCCATACACACTGCCCAGCAGTTTGATTTCACCCCTAGAGGCACACTCCATTGTCTCTCGAGACAGACACATGCCAGCAGGGGATGGGCCAAAAACAGAGCTAAATATCACCTCCTGTGCAAAGCATCCTTTGGACTGAGTGTTGCCCACCACTTGGCTTTGTGGCATAACCTCATAACCACATGCAGAAGGAAGTAGTGATGAGGCAGTGCCCCAGACTCACCCTCCTGACACAAACTGTGTCGCTGCTGCTTATCTTTGTGGGCAGGGCAGGTCTGTAGCTTCATGATGCATTAAACCAGCCTTTCTCAACCTGTGGATCCCCAGATGTTGTTGAACTACAATTCCCATCACCCCTAGCTAGCAAAGCCAGAGCTCAGGGATGATGGGAGTTGTAGTCCAACAACATCTGGGGACCCACAGGTTGAGAACTGCTGCAAAGGGATCCATATAGTCATAGGGTCAAGGGGCTATGCTGACAGCCCTGTCCCAAAAGTCTCAGAGCTTTCTTGCCCTCCTACAGAAGTTGAGCGTGAACATCTGCAAGAAGAAAGTCGACGTGCATAGGTGATCAGTGCATGGACATCTGTGGAGCAGGGCAAAAAAGTTTCAGAATCTCAGAGCCATGCAGACCCACATTAACCAGTCGTTTCCCTTCACATGATCAACTCATGAAAGTGTCTTAATTACTATTATGAAAACCTGATCAGAATCAGGGCAATGCTTCCTGTCTGCACTCTGATTTGGCTTTGTGGTGCTGTCCCATATAGCCAAATCTGATGAGCTGCCAGACAATGTGACATCCCAATGCCTATACGATTTCTAATTAATTAATTTATTTATTTTAAATCATATTTATTAAAATTTTCAGAAAACAGAAAGTAAAGATAAGACAAAAACAGAATGCATTTAAAACCTTATTTTCATTATCCACTTTCTGGGACTCCCCCCTCCCCCATCCCTGCCATATTCCCCCTTCATATCGTTAGCTCAACAAGCTCTCCCTCCTAATTTAAACTTAGTTTGTTTAGCCCAATATTCAAATTTAAGCTTATACAGTCCTCATCATTACCCTTGATAAAAAGCAAAAATTCTCTCCCCAAGGTCCCCCCCATTTTCCTTCCACGAATTCCCTTTTTTTTTAAATAAAAACACCCAACAAAATATATAAAGAAAAACAATATAAAGATATAAAAAGATAAAAAGTATATAGAAAAAAGAATTCAAAAAATAGTTGCAAGCCTTTGGATCCTAGTTTCTAATTAATTTACGATTTCTAATTAATTTATGAACATCCCCCACCCCCACCCCTGGCCAGCAATTTTTAAAAGCTGGTGTCAAAGTTGCAGAGTGGCTGGGAAAACCCAGCCAGATGGGTGGGGTATAAATAATAATAATAATTATTATTATTATTATTATTATTATTATTAACACAGAATGATTGCAAACAATAATATGTGTTTGTGGGAGGGATGTTACTGGTTTGCTTTTGTTTTGTTATGTATTTTTTATTCTCAGATTATCTTGCTGCCCTTTCTACATCTGGACATACCAGCAACAGCTCCCAGGCACTTATTTGGACATCTGTGCTGCCAACCCTGACAGAATGTCAACTTGAATTTACCTACACTCTCCTCTTCCTCCTTCCAGCTATCCCTTTTAACTTGAGAGCAGTAGCTTGTTCCCCTTGTACCTTAACTGATAGTCTTTGTTATGTTCATATTGATGATGATGATGATGATGATTAGCTGCTGGCACAACACCTTTGCACAGTAAGGCATTCAAAACCTCACTCACCCAGTCGACTGGGCCCCCTTTGGCTGGCTGAATCAGGCCATTTTAAAACTCTTGACTCACCTTGATGGCAAACAGCAATATGGTAGCAGTAAAAGGTAAAGGACCCCGGACGGTTAAGTCCAGTCAGAGGCGACTATGGGGTTGCGGCGCTCATCTCGCTTTCGGGCCAAGGGAGCTGGTGTTTGTCCACAGACAGCTTTCCGGGTCATGCAACCAGCATGACTAAACCGCTTCTGGCATAACGGAACACCGTGACGGAAACTAGAGCACACGAAAATGCCGTTTACCTTCCCACTGCATCAGTACCTATTTATCTACTTACACTGGCATGCTTTTGAACTGCTAAGCTGGGACTGAGCAACAGGAGCTCACTTGGTCACGGGGATTCGAACCACCAACCTTCTGATCAGCAAGCCCAGGAGGCACAGTGGTTTAGACCACAGGAAGAGGCTGAAGGGCAGAACTGGTAGTACAAATCTCAGTGGGAAGCATAGCAGAGGAGGGAGAGATCTTCTAGATGTGTGAAATCCCCATCAGGAAACACAAGTAGGGAGGCAAATTGCTCAAGAAACACCTGAAGGTTGGCTTTGCAACAGTACATACTTGAACAGAGAAAGTCTGCAAATACATTTACATACTAGAATTATAAATCAAATCCAGCTTTGATGTAATTGGGTGAGATTCCTATTGATGTCTGTCAGTGGTGCACCAATTTATATTGCAGCTTCTTTGGGTCCATAGCCTATTGAGACCTAGAATGTCCACCATTGTGAATGTTTTTGCATGTAAATATTAAAGAGACCAGTTTGACAATAGCAACTATTTTGAGCCGAGGAGCACAACAAGCGTCAGTCTGAGATGCATAATGCTTCCCATATCTAGGGATTCTTTATTCTGAATAGTTCCATACAAGCAGCATTCTTAATCTCTGCAGCACAGTTACTCTATAGATTCTGTATCCAAAGGAACGATGCACAGCTCTTCTCAATAGAGGCACCCTGTCTTCGCTTTTGAAAGAGCCAACCAAACACTGGAATAAGAGAGATTGAGGTCTGTCTTAGCATTTGCTTCTCTGGGATGTGATCTGTTGTGGTATAAGAATTTTTCTTTTTCTTTTTAAAAAAGAGGCATTTGGTTTTCATTTGTTTGAAACTGTTTCTTAGTCTGGCACACTTTATATACAAAAGTTAACTGGTTGTCTTTGGGCAATAGGAGGCTTTTTCAATTATTGCTGAGTTTTAAGGCAGCCTCATAAGCAGAAACATGGCACTGATTTCATTTTGATTTTTTCCCATACCCTAAGATGGCTTTTTAAAGGTCATTGTTAACTATCAGTACAAAGGCACAAATTGCACAACCTTTCTTTTATCAGTGTTCCAATATGGAAGGAGAGAAATCTCCATAAACCATCAAGTTCTGTTCTCCACGGACAACCTTCTTAAGCATGTTTCGAGTGTCCTCCATTTAAGCTGTCCATCCAGCTATCCATTCTTAGTCCACCCTGTCCATTCAGTGTGAGGCTAGTCTGTCAATCTAATCTATCTAATCTCACCTTTCAGTTACTAGCAGAGTGCCCAGTTGTGAACTGATGAAAAGAAGGATTTGTATCACCAAAAACATGGACAGAAGAGCACACCAATTTACCTATGGCAATTTATACGAATAGATGCAAATTTAAAAATAATTAAAAGGTAAAGGGACCCCTGACCATTAGGTCCAGTCGTGACCGACTCTGGGGTTGCAGCACTCATCTCGCTTTACAGGCCGAGGAAGCCGGCGTACAGCTTCCGGGTCATGTGGCCAGCATGACTAAGCCGCTTCTGGCGAACCAGAGCAGCACACGGAAATGCCGTTTACCTTCCTGCCGGAGCAGTACCTATTTATCTACTTGCACTTTGACGTGCTTTTGAACTGCTAGGTTGGCAGGAGCTGGGACCGAACAATGGGAGCTCACCCCGTCACAGGGATTTGAACCACGACCTTCTGATCAGCAAGCCCTAGGCTCTGTGGTTTAACCTGCATCCCTTAGAAATAATTACTACAATTTAAATATAAATAAAATGCATCTCATCATAGGGCAGAAGACACCAGGTGACTTGTGTGCCTGCTCACTCTGTTGATGGGCAACTTCAAGGCTTCTGCTCTCTCTTCGTTTGGTTCTTTATTATTAGGTCAGGCTTCAAGCAGAGAAGACCTTCAAACAGAGGGCCATCCCCTGACAGCCCTTCAAAACAGAGAACTGTTTTCTGTAAAGTAGGACACATGCCCCCCCCCCCCCCCGAAGTGCTAAGCTGCAAGCACCAGGCAATTTGTCTGCCCAATCTCACATTTTAGGAAAGATTCAACAGAAATAGTAATAACAAGTCACCCATCCCCTTTTTGTAGCATACCATTCTCCTTTTCAAAAGCTAGCCTTTTATTGTATCTAATCAACCAGATGATTAAATCACTCATAGAAATTGATGTGCAGATAATTATCAGCTGCAGAAGATAAAATATTTTACATTTGTTCTGCAGATCATCAGCTGCAGAAGATAAAATATTTCTACATTTACAGCCATACCCATATACTTCCATGCCAGTGGTTTATAGTACTGCCCTTTGCTACAGGAACTAAGATCCTACCATAAAAATGTGAAATATGGAGAAAACAAAATGGTCAATTTACTCCAAAATACGCATAAGGAAAATATTTTGAAAAGGTAATTTCCCAGCACCTCAGTAAAAGAGTCCAGTGCCGATTTCCCCAATATATAATGCTATCCATGGTGCCAAGGAATGTTTCCTTGTATAACATATGCCTAGTATAGAAGTCATAAACTAGTAAGGCTTGACTGAGTCTTCATATACTGGTCCTCTAGTTCAGCTACCATAATCAAGGTAGGCCTAGCATATTGAAACATTGAGAAGGAGCCAGGCTAGCTCAGACATTTGGTAGCCCTCCAAGAGAGAGCGGCTCCTTAGGGGCAGGAGCCATACCCTCCAAGTGCCCCAATTTTCCAGGGATAGTCCCAGAATTAAGAAAACCATCCTGGCTTCTGATTTGATCCTGGAATGTCCCCATTTCCACCGCCATCACCGCCACTGAGCTCAGGGAAGAGGATGAGCCGGCACTTGTCCTGAGGGGTGGCAGCAGTGGCAGCTGCAAAGGAGCATCCTGTGGCCTCTCCATGGCTGCCGCTGCCGACCTCCTTCCTTGGGCAGCGACTAATGGAGAGTGAGGAGGAGGAGAGGCTGGCACTGCCGAGCCCAGCCCTGTGTGACACATCTGCTCTGGGGGGCAGGCAGAGGGCAGGGCTGCCCTGGATGGGAAGAATCAGGGAGCAGAGTAGAGCTCAGGGAGTCTTGCTTTAAAAAAGTGTTTTGTGCTTCTGCATCTAATCTTGCCCCTTTCTGAAATTTCTTTATTGGTGTGCGTTTTTCTTTTTTTGTAAATGTAGCAAAGAAGAAATTAAAATAAAATCAGGATTAAGGGGTTTTCTCAGGACAGTGGAGGGTGTGTGTGCTGGTGGTGGCACTCGGCCTCCTTCTGATAGGAAATGCTTTGGGGGGACGACAAAATGAGGTGGACAAGAAGGGTCAGTTGGAGGGAGGGAGAAATGTCCCTATTTTCATCTGAGGAATGTTGGAGGCTGTGCAGGATGGAGCAACTATCTTCTGATGCCGTGAATCTATCAACACAGGTGCTACTTATTGTGAGTCTTGGGGGCCTTTCTCCACACACCCAGGGTTGCCATCCAGCCCTAGAAAAAAGTGAACGGCTTTATTTTATTTTATTTTTTAGGAAGAGTGTCCCCTGTCCTGTTTGGACTTCAAACGGGATGTCTTTTTTCACATATTTGAGCTTCTCCGCCTCCAATCTGCACAGGCAGAAAGTAGGTCCCTGAGGAGGAGAGCAGAGAGTGAGAGTTACCACGGATGCGGGCAGAAGGTGGAGTGGGGCTGGGAGGAGTTTGAGAGGGAGGGTTTTTGCACATGCAGAGGGGGGAGAGTCACGGAGAGCAAGGGGGGGTTTGGGGTGAACAAGGCTGGTATGGTGGAGTCTCAGATTTTGCATGAGAAGGGGCAGCAGTGGGGGGCGGCAGAAAGCGAGGGGGTGCACGGGCCTGGTCTGGTGTGGGAGAGTTTTTGCACGGGCAGAGGCAGGTGGGATGGAGACGGAGACTCATAGAGTTGGGGGGGGGGGTTGCACAGGCCTGGTTTTGTCATTGAATTGTAAACCTCGTGTGCCATTCTCATTTCTGCACCAGGTAATGTTTAGCCCCCCAATCTCCCCCACTGACCTGCCCTGTGTTTTGCCCAACCTGTCCTTTATTTTGCCTGACCAAAGGTGGCAGCCCTAGGCACACCCTTGTAGAGAGTCCTGTCCTCATGGCACAATTCCACATGGTCGTGGCAGGCCTAAGAATACCAGGAACATAGCCGGCAGTTATGTGCAGCAGCCCTGAGCAAGGGGAGGCCAATCTATTTATTTATTTTGCAGCAACCTGCATAAACACAGTTGCGGATAAGGGGGGTGGGGGGTGAGGAGTGCCTGTACAACATGTGAAAAGGATCTCAGGGATGTACTTGCACGTGAGTCCGCCGTGTGAAGTGGCTTCTCCCAAGCTCAGGGCTAGATAGAAAGGGCCGACGTTATAGGAGAGTGGCTTTCAGCTGAACATTAGCCTTGATGGTGAGGGCAACTGAACAATGGAGCCATTGGCCAAGTCAGGACTTGTGCAGGGATGCTCTCCCTCAGTGGAGCTCTTCAAGCAGAGACAAGGGAGCCATCTTCCAGGAATCCTGTAACTCTGAATTTCTAGCCACAAGGAGCGGGTTCAGCTGGATAGCCTCTGGGCGCCCTCCAACTTTATGATTCCATGGGAATCTTGAAAGCATAAGGTGAATACAGGTGATTACAGTGGCACCGTCCCAAGAAGGAATTGAAAGCATTCACTCTCCTTTCTTTAAGATTCTACTTCTTCAGTACTATTTTGTGTCTGTGTGCTTTTGCAGTGCTGCTTGGGGATAGCAGTGAGTGGGAAAGGCCCTGCAGAGCCCAGGCAGACGCACCACTTCTCTTTCGTTCTTTGTCCATCATGCTGTGGGAGCTCAAGCCGTTCCCGTCTTCCCTGTGGCTGGAGGGGGCTGCCCTTCTGCCCACCAGCCAGGGCTTTCATCATCACAAAGCTGACTGTACCCACACTGGAGGTAGGAAAAGTCACAGAGGTGCTTTGGAAATGATACAATAGCCATAAATGTTGTTTGGGCTTTGGCTTCTTGTTTCAAAGTGGCCTGGGATGCGGCTGGAACAGAACCCCCCTCGTGCAGATCTCAGCAGCCTGAATTTGCTTTTCTAAACGTCACCCAATTTACACAACACAGACTTATGCCTTTGCTGCCCTGTGGCATTTGCAGCTTCCCCAGACATCCATGGAAGGAGCAGGGCAATTCTTCAGTAAATTACCATGCAGCTTTCAATCTGCCCAAACTGGCCTGGCTCCATTCATTCCTGGAGGGCAGGTTCCAGACTGTGGGCTCAGGAGCTCATGGCCTCGTGGCCATTGACTTCAGGGGTCCTACAGGGGTCCATCTTGGCCCCCTGCTCTTTAACACCAACATGGAATCTCTCGCGTAAAGTCTGGAGATTTCACTAAAGTGTCATTTGTATGCCTATAAACTTGGGAGTGAAGAACATGAACGATTATGAATTTCAGACAATGACAAGTATGACTGTCTTGCTTTGAAGGAGGGCTCCCTCTTCAGGATTTTTATTTTTATTTCATTTGCTGGGTTAGGCGGAGTTTTTTAATGTGGGCTTAAGGAGACTTCCAAAACCCTTTTTCTTTCTGCGTTCCAGCACAAAATGTGGTGTTTTGTTCCCACCCCCATGACAAGATTCATTGCAGGAAATACAATTCAGGCAATCTTACCACTTTTAAGTCTTGTTGAGCTCTCAGTGGAAGAGAGCTAAGCATGTGCTTAACTCTTCCACAGAAATCAATGGGACTTTAAACTGCTTAACTCTGGCTGAATTGATCCCTGGGTTTCTTGAAAGAGCTAGTATGCCTTCAATTCTTGTGAGCTTAGAAACCCAGATTTTTATTTTTTTAATAAATACAACCTGCAGTGGCCCTGCTGGCTGGGATTGAACTGCATTTTCCAAACAATTTATGGTTGTTTTGAATGCTGAGAAAAATTTGTTGAATGAGCACAAACTCTTCCACGTCCCAAACTGAGGCACGGAAGTGTGGTGGTGAATTTATTTATACCCCATATTCTTCCCTGACAGGGACTCAGAGCAGCTTACAGATAAAAATGAGAACAGCTAAAAAGTGTTATCCTACCTTTGCATTTTCCTAATACTTCCTTACTGCAAAAAGTTTGATTATTTTTTGGAAGGAGGTTTGTTGCATAAGAGCACCAAATCCAATTTAATTGGACAATCTGAATTTGCCAGTATTGCTGGCATGCAATTGAAATTCATGCACATGACTTTCGGCTTCTTATTCTCAAAGCTTGACTAAAGGGAAATAAATAATATTTTTATTGATTTAATACACTGATATGGAAAAAACCCAATTCTCACACTCTGTTTCAAGTCTGATTTCCTCAGTGCCTCACAATTAAAATGCACACCAGTGAGTCAAAAGCTGGCTCAACAACCACCAGCTGCGACCCCACCCCCTGCTGCAGATGGGATGGGTATATGTTTTATTGTTTAAAGTACTGCATAAATGTCAAAATGTGTTGTGTGCATTTAGAAACTCTTGATTTCTGAATAAGCCCACACTTAGGATGCATATGTATTAATTCACATTATTTGTTCTCAGAAGGCAGCTTTGTAAAAGGGAGTACAGCCAGTTTAGAGAGGGGGACATTTTTCGGCAGCATCACAGCACTCAGCCAATCAGTGCTTTTGCATTTGAACCCTTGGAGAAGCCTTTTTGTCCTAGGGCTGGGGAACCTTTTGGGCTTCATCTTCCCAGCCCTGTGGGCCAACTTTGACAGCTGGATGCGATAAGCCTCCTGTCAAAAGTCCCTGGCCCAGCACTTCCCAAGCACCTAACAGCCAGCTGGTTGTCTGTGCTTGGGAACCAAAGCGCATGGGGCTTTAACACCCCTGCGCACAGAACATGGGAAACACTGAGCCTGGGGCTTGCAAAGCACTTTGCACAATGCTTTCCACACACCCAACAAGCAACTGGCTGTCAGGCATATGTGAAGTGCTGCACAAAGCGCCTTGCAAGCCCTGAGCTCAGCATTTCCCAAACACCAGGCACAGGGCTGGCAAAGCTGATTTCTGTAGGGATCAGCTGCCGTCTGCACCATCAAGTTCCCCACAGGAACTCAGTCACACAGCCAATTCCAATTGAGCCCTGTCTCTATCTGCCCCACAGATGACATCAGGTAAGTGGGTACAGTTTGGTGAAAACTGCCCCCATGGGCCAGAGGTTTCACACAAGTAGTGTGTTGGTGCACAGTGCTCAAAAAGTTTCATTACACTATTCCCTTGCTCCTGCCACACTGCAGATGAAACAAGCCACAATCTGGCTTGTTGTGTTCTCAGAACCTGGGCTCAAGGTCTGTTCTCCACCACAAGTAACCAAGAACAAGCATCCCAGGTTGAGACAGCACAGCGACTCAGGTTCTGGCTTGTTTCATCTGCAGCCTGAGTGGGAAAAGAGCAGCATGGGACTCTTTGAGCAGCAGGCACTAGTCTGCTCCTCATTCACATTAAAACGATAGGTTGTTTTGAACTGTGGTTCGGTGCGTCGTGCAAGCTGGGGCTCTCTTTGCACTAAGCTTAGAAAAATCTACCCAATGGATGAAGGAAACGGAAATGGAGTCAGAAGCCCCCAGGGAAGGCTACCTGGCTGTGTTGTCCTCCATCTGCTATGCAGGAATATCTTGAAAAGGAAATTGCCTAACAGCAACTGAACAGTTCTGAAACTACTGGGCAAACCAGACCTACAAAGGAAAATAGCTTTTTACCTTATTCAAACAACATTTCTTTACTGTAGGGGAAGGGGTGGGAAATAACTGCTTGCTCTAAGCAGAGCAATTAGGAATACTGTAATATACAATTATAATCTATATTCTAAAGTGGCCAGCTTTAGGGAGGTACAGGCAGTTCCACCCCCTCCCCACAGGGCACTGAGCTGAGGGGGTGCAAAATTGAGAAGATCCATTTGGGGGAGCCAATTTTTGGCCTTGCGCAGGGTGCCATTTTACAAAAGACTACCAAAGTCTGACCCTGACTATTGCTTATTTCTAATTAGTGCCACAGCTAATTGCTTATAATTATTGCTTATAACAGTGGCTCAAAGTACCACTGATAGGAGAGGACTAATTCCTGCAGCACTAGAAAGAGTGACAGCAGTGGGAGACCTGTGCCTTGCCAGGTGCTGCTGGACTACAACTCCCATCATCCCTGGCCATTGACCACACTGGCTGCAGCTGATGGGAGCTGGAGTTCTCCATCCCTGCTTTCCCCCTGCAGCTCCGCTTGTGGAGAGGGATCGTATTCACTGGCCCAGGCCCCAGCCTTCATGGTCTCGCTGTTTACACAAAAGCGTAAGCTACACTGAGCTAGATGGAGCAATGGCACAAGGCAGCCTCTTATGTTCCAAGTAACTATTTTAGGATTGTTGTTTATGTTGTTTAATAATTAAGGGGAAGGTGTAATGACAGAGTTTGTAACTTAGAGATATTCCCTCAGTATTAAGAAGGACTTGCCTTGAGATTGCATGATCAAAAAACCAAGTGTTGCTGCACAAGTTTGACTTAAAGGCTTCAAATAATAAAGCTGTTTCAGGCCATTCCTCCTCTTTGTCTGTGGACCCAGAATTATTATGCCAGGGGCTGCTGAATGTTTGGAGTCTGTGGGCACATTTGCAAACCAGAGAAACTGTTGTGGTCCCCACACTAAACTGCAAACATGCACCTGCTGCAACCTGTTCTGTTGGCTGCCACAGATTGCTTCTTTCAAGTGTAATTTTGGCCAGAGGAGGGGTGGGGAAAGGCCCCTGTGCAGGCTTGTGCATTTGTGGGCACCATGTTGGTGGCCTCTGACCCACACACAGTCACAATGAAAACTGGTGCATTAGGGTTGTTGTTACTAAACAAAAACAACCCAACAACTTCAGACTTACTTGCCTGAAAATAAAAGTGATTTTTTAAATTTGCATTTTGCAGTAAATGCAAGTAAAAATTGCCGGATCTTAAAACAGAATGTGGCCAATATTGGGTATTCCTTTACAGCACAATTTATATTAACTTGGCCCAGAATTTAGGTTTTTTACAGAGACAGCGCACACACCTATTTTTTCTTCTTATTTATACTGCCCTTCATCCAAAGATCACAGGGCAGTTCACAACATAAAAATACAAAATGAAAACACAAAAGACATAAAGCACAGGAAAACCAATAGCCCCCCTCGCACAAACACATTTCAAAGTCCACAGAATGTTATTCAGCCCAAGGCCTGGTTTTTCAGAGACGTTTTCACCTGGCGCCTAAAGATATGCAATGGAGGCGCAAGGCGAACCTCCCTGCAGTCCTCCTCACAGCCCTATCTATGCATAGCTCTCCACAGCCCACAAGATTTTTCCACCATTACAAACTTGGATTAGATTTGAAGCTATCTGGAAATGGATAGCATGGATGGATAAGGAGAGGTTTACAGAATGCAGGTTTCACTATAGCTCATCTTTTAAAAATAATAATAGTAATGAGAATAGCTCCACCTAGACCTAGCCAACCACAATCTGAAACTAGTTTATAAACTATCTGGGGAGCGTAATCCGACTCACCCTGGCTGAGCCACTTACCCCTGCAGCTGATGTTTTGGGCAGACAACTGTCCTTATCTGATAAGAAAGGAATGAGATGCTGTCATCACCTCTCTCACCTTTCCGGAAAAGCTGGGTTGTGCTGCTGCTGCTGCTGCTGTTGAGTGCCTTTGTTGCGCAACTCACTCAAAGGAGGAGAAACATTCTCTCAGTGAGTAGCCTCCAGTCTCTCTTCCAGAAAGCTGAACTGACTCATCTGGGTTTCTTAAGTGATCTTAACAAATCTTAACAAATACCTGTATGGTAATCCTTGTAGGCTGATGTCAGATGGAAGCCATAATTCTCTTTCACACAGTGCCCTTTTCTACTCACAATAACAACTTCCCCAAATCATACTGTGCACTAGGAAGAACAGGCTGCTTCTTGACCAGTGGCTGTAACTTTAAGCTTGTTTATGAGTAAGCCTCATTGGACACAGTGGGACTTACTTTTGAATAATCATGCATACAGTGCTTTTTTCCTTAAAAGAATGTTTAGGGGTACTCTCATTTTGACTCAAGAAAATCAGCATTTTATAGTTCAAATCAGGGAAAATAAATACAGTAAATGGACAAAAGTTCACAAAATGTTTAGGGGTACAGTATGCGTACCCCCCAGAAAAAAGCACTGCATGCATACATTTGTACTATAAATGCCTTAATGATAAATATATATATAGTGGCTTCGTTCCAGTTGAATTTATGCCATTGGCTCCAAGTAAAACAGTAAGGACGCTTATTTGGGCATAAGCTAAGTTTACCAGATTCTTTATCAGTGAATCTGGGGACACTTTTCAACTTCAGTGGATTTTGTATGGGGACTGATTTGTAAATCTGGTGATTGTCCCCAGGAAGCGGGGACGCCTGGTAACCTTAGCGTAAGCCCCGTTTTGCTCAGTGGGATCTGCTTTGGAAGAAACACGCTTTGGATTGACCTGGGAATGGGTGGCATCCCCACCCCTGGTGTGATGAAGCTGTGTCACAGAAGGGCATTTTTACAAGACTAAAAGAGAGCCCTACAGGATCAGACAAATGGCCCATCTACTCCAGCATTCTGGTCTCTATGGGAAGCTTGCAAGAAGGACCTGTACACATTCATGCCAGCAACTAGCATTCAGAGCATCAGAATCAGAAGAATCTTTATTTGCACCAGCCACTGGCCATAGCAATAAAATAAAATACAATGTAGTGAAGATAGAGGTGAAAATTTAACTATACAAAATACATTCTGGAGGTTTACATCACTAAGGCATTCAGAGGCCTACTGCCTCTAACAGTGGATGTCAAACTTTGCCACTGTGGCTATTAACCTTATCCTACATAAATCTGTCTAGTCCTTTCTTAAGCCCATCCAGGCTATGGCCATCACTATCTCTTGTGGGAAACAGAAGCAGAATCAGGAAATGATTCCTCCCTGTGTGGCATCCTCTGACAGACACCCTCGACTAAATGGAATAAAATAAAAAGAGGCAATTGAAACCTTGCCTTTCATTACATTCATCAATATAATTGATGCCATATCTACTCAAGTTTGCATATCTGTTATATTATGCTATAGCAGTTTTAAAAACAAAGCTTATAGATGAAAATTAGAATAATGGAATCATATAATTGTACAGTTGGAAGGGACCACAAAGGTAATTTAATTCAACCCCTGCAATGCAGGAATCTTTTGCCCAACATGGGGCTCAAACTTACAGCCCTGGGATTAAGAGTCGCATGCTCTACCAACTGAGCTATTGGAAGGAAATGAGAGTTGCCTTTATTGTCCTTCTAATCCAAGAAGTAAGAACCTGCAAGACTCCAGATCCCATCAGACCAGGACAGCATGGCCACTTGGTGGGGATGATGGGCATTGTAGTCCTGCGGTGTCTAGAGGAATACAGATTCCCTACCCCTAACCTAAATGAGCTCATCATGCATTCTGCTTACAATGTGATTCCTGAGTAAGTGGATAGGTAATAATTATTACTAATAATTACATATAATAACGTAACTAATCTAAGAGGGGAGAAGGAAAAAGTTGGCTGGGGGCAGGGGTGACACTGGTGAAATAGCACCTGAAGAACCAGTTTACAAACAAACAAACAAACAAACAAACAAACAATTATTATATTTGTAGTGCCTAAAAATGAAATTTCCACCCCATCAAAGTAACTACTTTTGACCTGAAAATCAAAAGTAGCAAAAATTCAGCACAGCCCTGTCTAATTTCCTTTGGATCACAAACAAAGCATGAAAAGTGTGAAGATGGGATTCACTGAAGACATTTAAAGTATGTTAAAAAGAGAGCTTTGGGATAGCATGCCCATCCCAGTACAGTCATTTCCACTGATTCTTCACCTTCCACCAACTGCCCAGAGGCACTTTCAGTGAGTCAGTGGTCATTTTCCCCAGTATCCAGCACACTCAGCCAGAGAGCATTGGGATAATTTGCCTTGAGAAATCAGCACTGCCAGAAGCAAATTCTTATGGGCCTTATCCTCTGTCAGTCTTTTCCATTGCTATACCCACCCCATCCCCCCAACAAACACCTGTAATTTTCCTTTGAGGTCATTGCATAAAGGTTATCTTGCTCTGAGATAGCAAAGTGGAATTTTACCCATGGGAATGGTGATTCCTGGTCCTATTCTGAGTCTTGAGTATCTTAAAGGGTTTCATCTTGCAACTTCCGTTGAGGGTGGAGATAGATTTTGGAGTAGGTGGAGGCAAAGGATTTGCTTCAATAAATACAACCGAAGATCACTTCCCACGGGATACTTCAGCTTGTTTCTCAGTTGCTTGCCCATTACCAGGAGCTGATAGCCAACAATGTTGCCCAAAATTGCAATTCTCTCAGCATTAGCTCTTGTTCTGATCATACAAGGTAAGCAAAATACTTTAAGGAATATTAGTGTTAGCGTTTCGTTAAATTCTTCTAATGCTAGATGGAAAAGTCAATCGTGCCTTAACATTCTGGGATGATGATTATTTCTGAGTACATTGCCATAGGAGTTTGGTGCATGTCAGTACCCAGGTTCTTGATATCTGGCAACAGCAGACACCTGGCATTTTATAAATGTTGCTGTTTTTAATTTTCCAGAGGCTTCTCTTGCGCCTGCGACCCAGGAACCAACCACAGGACCAAGCGAGGGGACAACGCTTGAGTCAAGCAAAGAACCAGGTGGCGAAGAAAGCACAGAAGAGCCGACTGAGGAAACAAGCTTAGGGCCAAGCACAGGGCCAAGTGAGGAGCCCAGCACACAGCCAGCCGAAGAGCCAAGTGGCGAAGCGAGCGGAGAAGCGAGTGGAGAAGCGAGTGGAGAAGCGAGCGGAGAAGCAAGCGGGGAAGGAAGCGGGGAAGGAAGCGGGGAAGGAAGTGGGGAAGGAAGTGGGGAAGGAAGCGGAGAAGGAGGTTCACATCTTATTCAACTAGGCACAGAGGCAAGCAAAGAGCCAACCAAGGAGCCAAGTACAGAGCCAACTTCAGAGGCCGCCCCAGAGAGCGTAGAATCAGGAGATTTTTCACTTATCCTGCCAACTGAAGAAACCCATGGAGATGCAAGCAAAGAGCCAAGCACAAAGCCAAAAACAACTGCAGCGTAAACAGACGAGTCAAGTAAGTTATTTCTGCAATTACTGTGACCTTGTTAGCAACAGTTTCCCTTCTTAGAACTGGTTTGTAGGTGACACTTTGACAAGGACTGGCTTCCTCCAAGAGAATACCCCACTTCCCAGCTCCAGTCGCCACGTGATTTAATGATGGTGTTAACCAGTAGGATAGATAGACTCAATGCCCTGTTCCCAACAGACACAGTAATTTGTAATAAAGTATAGGAGTGGAGATGAGAAACTCAGTGTGGCAACGTCACTCCGACAAGTCTAACAGAGAGACCATGGGGCCTTCCAGATATTGTTAGGTTGCAGCTCCCATTGTCCCTGCCCATTCAACATGCTGGGGGGGGGGGGCTAGTGAAAATTGGAACCCAACATTGGGGAGGGGGGGTGGATCACATTGACTACCCCGATAAAGGCCACCTCTTCTACTTAATAGATATCAGGATTCCTGAATGCTGCAGAAGCAGGAAACCCCAGACCATGAGGAGTTCCATGCTCATCAGTTCACTGTTAAGTGGTCCCCTGCAACAATCACAGGGGTTGTCTTTTTACACGCAGCATGTGAGTTAGCAGTACACCTGGCCAACTTATCACTGGCTATTGTGCAGGAAAACAGCATGCACAATCCTTCCCCACCATAACCAAGTTGTGTAAGCTAGGATTAAGGAAATGAGTAGTATAAAGCTGAGACTTCCAGTCCCAGGATTCTACTTTTTTAAGACTCCTTTTGGCACAGACACAGTAGCTTACAGTCCAATGCTAAGCTTGTTTACTTTAGAGGCAAGTAGTCCCTCTTAAGTTAAATGGGATTTGTTCTCTGCTAAATGTGTTTAGGGTTATAACCTTACAGCAGAAGTAGATATATGTCTACTCAGAAGTAAGGCCCACTGAGTTCCATATGTGATTTGCAACTTAAATCTCTCTTTTCTACTGACTTGGTCCGTAGGTCATGCTAAAATAGCATCACAGGAGCAACTTTAGCTAGAATTTTGGATGTGAATTTGGAGGGGGAACTGAAAGCATAGAGGATTCCTCTCTCCTTCCTCCCCCCTCTGTCATCTCCCCTCTTCCTTGCAGCAAATTTTATGTGGGTGGGGAGGGTGGGATAACTGTAGTGGCGTAGCGTGGGTTGTCAGCACCCGGGGCAAGGCAAGTAATTTGCGCCCCCTAACCCGTGGATTTTAGCAGGGGGCAGAGAGCTGCGATTTTAGCAGGGGGCAGAGAGCTGCGAGTGCGAGCGCGCCCCCCCCAGATGTTG
Source organism: Podarcis muralis (assembly GCF_964188315.1). Taxonomy (NCBI): domain Eukaryota; kingdom Metazoa; phylum Chordata; class Lepidosauria; order Squamata; family Lacertidae; genus Podarcis; species Podarcis muralis. Next base: position 59,739,078 of record NC_135666.1, read on the forward strand.
CGGCCGGCCCCCCTGCACCCCCCACACTACGCCACTGGATAACTGGACCACAAAGAAAAGGTGTCATGTCTGTCTTCTGCATCAGGAGGTTTGGAGAATCATATTCTGTGCTCAGGGCGTGAGACAGCATCCCTAAATGAAACTTTGGTGCAAGAAATAAGCTCCATGCTAAACTTTTAACATAGACGGATGTCATGGAAGAGCCTAGTTTCTTTTAACTAGAACCAAGACAAGCAGAGGATAAGATCATGGGGACGCCACCTTTTCTCCTGTGTGATTAGGTTCAGGGGGAAATTATATGTATGCTAAGAAGTCAGTGCTTCTACCTATATTTTTAATAGGCAAATAATTTGACTAAATACTAACCCCACATATTGCCTGCATCACAGTGAGGAGTATAGAAATCCAGTCTGCTTTTCTGTGCGCCATCTGTAAATTTTTAACTTACTAGAGGCACTTAATGACTTCCTTCTTTCCTTTTGCCTTTACTTACTTACACTTGGGTGTGTGTTCTGCCATCTTTGCGCCAGCAAAGTTCTCTATCAGTATTGCCACTGTTTTCTGGCAGAGCTAAAGGCCCAAGAGAGTTTGGTAGCTGATAGCCTTACAGCTGATAAAGGCACAGGAGCCCTGGGGGTGGGGGGTTGGAGACACGCAAGACCAACCCCACTGGGCAATGAGACAATTATTTACTCACCAGAACACAGCTGTTAGCAGTGAAGAACATTCAGATCATGTGTTCCCATCGCCACCACAGGCTCTCTAGACAACATGGAAGTAATGTCAGAGAATAAAAATGCACTTTAAAAACTTAAATATCAAATTCATTTGCTGTTGCCTCTGAAATTTCCTTAGGAATCACATGTACAAACTTTTAGTCTAAGTGATAATAAATTGGGGATTGGTACTCCAGCTTTGTTAATCATGCTTAATTAAATGAATCTAGAATCTCTGTACAACTTCATTGTCACTGTAATGGCCCCCTGTGCAGCCTTGCTTTTCTCTGATCTTTGTCTTGTGTTTTTGTCTTCAGCATAAAAAGAAAATGAATCCAGAAAGAGAACCTGAATTGATGTCTTCCTGATAATGTTGTCTTGATTGAAGTTGCCCTCCAGTAAATGTAGGTTTAATGCCAACAAGCCTTAAACCTAATTGGTTGGGTTTCAGATAAATAAGTATCTGGTGGTTTATCCCACCCAGTCCACTACATTTTGTTTGTTATTTATTAAACTGTGACATGCCAGACAGCTCGCAGTGGACTTGTAGCAGTTATACTGTGTTAATGCTACTATCACTTTCCCTTCCAATCATCTCCCACACCGATGGGCGCTCTCTGTTGTATGTGCTGTCTGCTTTGCAAACTAAAATAAAAATGGAATGACATTATCACCCTTTGTACTGTGCTGTGTTACTGTTTCCAAGCCTTTCCCAGTTCGCCATTCCTTACAAGCCAGTCTTTACCCTATAGACTTGTAGCCTCATGTTGCAGGAATTTATGTATAGGTTTGGAGGGGTTGCAGATATCAGCAGATATCATGCACATGCAGCCCACTACCAAAATCTGCGCAATCGCTTTTGTGACTTGTCCCCACAAAACACTTCATCACAGTTTCTTCCTATCTATTCAAAGGGCCTCTGCTGCACAATATCAAATGTAAGAATTCACTGATAAATGTATCTTTGTACTGGGTCACTGGGAAAACACCAGAAATTCATATAGATATGTGAGCTCATCTACTCAGCAGCCCTTCTGCCTGAGTGATAATCCCTGGCATCCTGATACCTGAGTGCCAGACAGGTAGCCATTCCAGAAATAACAAACCCAGATGGAGACAAAAGGGTGTGATGAACTTGGCTGGGAAACAGGGAAATGTAAATATCTCTTTTGTTACACTCCATGGGTGTTTGGTGGAGGGCAAGGGGAACCATGGGGCAGGGTCAAGGATGCTCAGATTACTGCCACCAGACCTCCCCTTTCATGATGTAACCATGATGTATTAGTGATGTAGTTTGGGGTGTGTAACATGGGGATTAGCAGCTAATACAAGTTTGGGTTCTCTTTTGTTCGGGGGTTTCCATCTTGTTCCACCTTGTGGCAGGTGGGAGTCCTGTCACGACAGTCTTCAATCAAGATCAAGCCTCCTGGCTGCTGTTTTGCTCTGGTATTCCTGGCTGGTGTCCTTGTTTTTTGTCCAAGGGAGCCCTCAGATTTCTCTGTTAACACTCACAAATTCCATTTTAAAGTGGATGTGGATTATGGAGAGACAAAAGACCTCTTTAGGTGGGCACATTCAATATTATCTAAAACGTGGGGGGGGGGGGGAGAGAAAGAGAGTAGTGAGAAGGGATGTGCTAGCTCCAGCCCCTGTGCTCTTCTGCAAGTTGGAGGGCAAATTTGTGAACCCTGAAAAATCCAGAGCTCTAAAAACATGCAGGGAGGCTCTTGAGTACAGGGGGCGCTTCTGACAGCCATCTTCCAACTTGTGGAGGACAAGAAGAGCAGCGGGTGGGTCCAGCGCACACCCACCCCACAGGCCCCTTCACATATTTCACAAAATTCAGGTCTACACCTGAAGGCTAGGGATATTTACATAAAAATACTTGCAACTCTTTACATCAAGAGTCTGATCCTCTCCAGTCCTTTTCTCCCTGACCCCCCAACCAATTTTGGCAGAAAAGGATTAGCCAATTAAAGCAGACACAGCATTGGGGTGGGTAGAGCCAAGCTCCTTAGTAGGGATGCAAATTGCTCCCTCCCATTGTCATCAGACTGATCATTTTCTTGGCTGTGGAGTCAATAATACACCCCTCAAACAATTCACATTGGGCTGTCTACCTGCACATGCACAAAAGTGTGAAGTTTTCCCTCATTGATGTGTACCCCTCTCTCACACACAACACACTACTAACGGAGCTAGGTAGGACTGTTCACTGTATTCAGAATATGGTAGTCTTTTGACTTTTCAAAAGCTGATGCAAGGTAGTATCAAGCACAAAGGTTGCTGACTGCTTTGGTCTGAAAGCCACATGCACTCTTGGCCAAACCTCCCTCCCCTCCACATCCATACTCTTGCACATACAGGGGCACAGCCCCCTTCTCAGCTGAGGTGTGGTTATCACCCCCTCCCTGGTCATCAAGTGATTATTTGATGACCAAGGAGGGGGTGATTTGCATCCCCATCAGGCCAGGAGCAGAATAACTTGGGTGTTTGTGTATGCAAATCAGCACACAGTTATTCTTCCCATTCTCAAGAAAGCAAATCTGGCTACAGAAATGACATCACAACTTCCCTGCCTTAAACTTTCAGCTGCATGTAAAATACTAGAAGTTGGCTATTTATTTTGTATGAGGAAGCCAGAACCCAGCCCTCCCTCTTAACAGGGCCGTCATGCGGCACCAGTTGAAGGTGCAAACGTCAGTGTTGCACGTGTGAGAGAGAACCTGTTCTGCCTTGCAAGTTGCCAAGTTTCAGGAGAAAGGGGCAAAAATTATTCACACCTTTAGACCCATGTCCCCAGATATGCTTGCATGCACAGCTTTGCAAAATGTCTGGGCTTGACATGTTCATGGTACGGTACCAGTATTATAGACTAGAAGTACACCCTTGAGGCCTAGTAGTGATCAATGAGCCTCCAGACTGGCTCCCCTTTGAGAACATGCCATTTATGATTGTGCAGTAAAACCAGCAGAAAGAGGGCTACTTTACTCTTTTCTCAAAGTGAATGGGAAGTCAAGTTTCTATGGAAGAAACATGGAGTGGCTGAGTTTAAGAGCCCTCGACTTGAGTGGATAACAGTTGCACAAAAGAAGTGTCAAAAACTGGTTGCATTGAAAAGAACATTTGCATGTCCTTTGTGTGGTGACAAGCACTTGGAATAAATCAGACAACACTTTTCAGTGACAAGAAAAGAGGAGTGAGAATTAGGCCTTTTCCAGGAAGACCTGGGATTCTCTTCCACGTTCTAAACCCATCTTGATGCACTGTGGGCCTGACAATCTTAACAAATTTAAGCTGCTTAAAATTATGGGTTCTTTAGTAGGAATAAGAAGCCTATGCACAAGAGAGTGCACCTTTTAAAGTTTTCCTCTCTCCCATTTGTGAAAATTAAATACAGTGGTACCTCGGGTTAAGTACTTAATTCGTTCTGGAGGTCCGTTCTTAACCTGAAACTGTTCTTAACCTGAAGCACCACTTTAGCTAATGGGGCCTCCTGCTGCCGCTGCGCCACTAGAGCATGATTTCTGTTCTCATCCTGAAGCAAAGTTCTTAACCCAAGGTACTATTTCTGGGTTAGCGGAGTCTGTAATCTGAAGCGTATGTAACCTGAAGCCTATGTAACCCGAGGTACCACTGTACTGTTGGTTACCATCCTCTGCTCAGTCTTCTAAACTAGTATACTCAAACAATTACTGTACCAGAGGAAGTTTTGTATGGCATTGATGCGAATGCACAATTTGATGTACTAAAAATGAACCCCAACCCCCACAAACATGCACATTAAACTTCTAGGCCTGATGGGTCTCAAAAGCAGAGTGCTAACATGTAGGCAAAATCTACAGAAATTTTCCAACTGTGCTATCCTATGCATGTTTATGTGTTCAACGGCGCTTACTCCAAAGTATGTATACAGAAGGGCATCTTGCACACCCGTTTATTGTTTTCCATCCCCTTTTGCATCCAGTCTTCATGCTCTTCCATATTTTTCCGGTACTCCACCTGACAAACAAAGGCAAAGTATTGCAACATTTCCAGAGCACTGAGCCCTAGGGAGTGAAGGGAGCTTCATAAATACAGTGGACACTCGGGTTGCAAACGTGATCTGTGTGGGAGGCACGTTCGCAGCCCGCAGCGTTCTTAACCTGCAGTGCCACGTCTGCGCACATGTGGGTCGCGATTCAGCGCTTCTGCACATGAGCGAACACTAAAACCCGGAAGTAACCCGTACTTCCAGGTTTTGGCACGTCCGTAACCCAAAAATGTGCAACATGAAGCGTCTGTAACCCGAGGTATGACACTATCATTTTATTCTTACACAATCTGTGTCAAAGAAACAGCACACACTGTATTCAGAATGTTTAAGAACCCACAGTAGACACAGACTTGATGACCATGCTGAGTAAGTATAAAATCATTTCTGCGTCTGAATGGCACACAGAAGGAGACAGACTGCAACTCAACTTTTAACACCAACTTTTTGCATATTTATTTAATTCATGCATATGTAGAGAAGATGGGGGGGGGGGGTTGAGAGAGCAGGTACCAAGACACCGTTTAGGGGAAAGGTTCCTGCTTGTTACTTTCCATAATGTGAAACTAAATATCTGACCTATTGTTATTATTATTATTATTATTATTTTAAGAGCATAGATTTCAACTTGTCTAACACAGCTGGTAAAAGTAACAAGGGAGAGTTCAATAGTATAACTTCGCTTCTAAATTATAATGCATCTGTATTTTGTCAGTTGCTGTCATATCGTTCATATTGCACTATTCTGATCCCTAATATAAAGTTTTCCCACTCCCACAACCTCAAGCCATTTTAAGGATTTCAGCAGTCAGCCTTTGAGCTCTAAGACTTCATAGACTGGTTCTGTTTGAATGGTAACATTATGATGATACACTGTACTCTGTTAACAACTTAATTACGCCTAATAAAATAAATTACTGTGGAACCATCAAAGAGAAAACCAGAAGGATTCTGCAAAAATACCATTTACAATCTAGCTGCATAGAGCTTTCTAAAAAAAGACCTGTCACTTTCTGTAAGAGACGTTAGCAGGTGCCCAAGGCGTTCACATTTAAATAAATGGGTTTAAGTGTGTTTAACTTTGGTGGGATCGCACCCATGGCGTATTCTGCCACATATTCCACATCATCTACTGCTCTTCTTCATTCCATACAGTTTTCATCTTGTAAAAGACTTGTAAAGTTTTCATTCTGTCCTGGGATGAGGCACATTTAAGTCCCATACATTTGTCCTGTTGATAAATGTAATGCAACAAAAAGGAAGCATTACATTTATCAACAGGACAAATGTATGGGACTTAAATGTGCCTCATCCCAGGACAGAATGAAAACTTTACAAGGAACACAGCAGGGCTGCATCCAAAGCAGTAGCCTGGTGTCCATTTGCACATGTCCCCAACCTCTCATACAATATGCACTGGAAGCAAGGAACTGCACAGCAAAATGATGCCAGCACATAAAATAAGTTGCACCTGGCACCACAACTGGGTGCAGGTGGACTTCAACTCAGGCCCAATACTTTCGTGGCAGCCCCAAGTCCCATATCATGTTTCCCTCTGCCCTGTGGGTAGATTGTCTTTGCATGTATATTTTTAAAGTTTGCTTTTGAAACTGTAGACATTATAAACACACAAATATTGGGTAAGATCTACCCACTAGTTCTCTTATTTTAATGGCCGCAGACTACTCCTGAACCATTAGGGCCCAACTGAATGCTTTGGTAAAGGTGTGGCAGAAGATTCTTTGCTTTCTGTCAGCGCCCTCGGCTGATGAACAAACACACTAAATCGAACGCCCTGGTTAGCTGCTGCCCTCACAAAGCCACTGTTTGCAGTCATGGTGATGGCCTTTAAAGCATCTCCTGTGCCAAAGATGGTCAGAGAACGGCTATTGATTTTGGAGCTGGGCACTAGTCTTAAGGCACGCTCAGAGGGCTGGTCTGGCACCACCTTGATTCTCTCCAGGAGTAACAAGGCTCGACTTTTCTCACCCGCCCCTCCCAAAGTATCTAAAATGACTTGAAAGTCTTTGACTGCAGATTCACAAGCAAACAGCTCCTTGCCCTTCATGAAATCCTCCAGGAGTGGGAGAACACTCTCTTCCCTCTCCTGCACTGCCTGTTCCGTTAACACTTTCTCCTTGAAGGTGAAGTAACAGCCTCCGTAGCTCAGGGCAGAGACGTATGTGATCAGAGTAGTAATATCCAAGTTAACCCTCTTGCACACGTCTACTCGGATCTCCGTAGGAAAAGCAACACTAGCTATTAAGTTGTCCCGATCTACTTTGGTCACCTGAAGGCCCTCCCCTCCTTCATCAGATTCGCCAGAGCTCAAGGGGAGGTCTTCACTAGCACACTCCATCAATGCATGCACGGCAACAATGTCTCCCCGCACCGATATGCCCATCTGTTGCAGCCTCTGTGCCATTGGGCAGGACACACCGTTGTAGAAAGCAAAGATAATGTGTGGGTTACTGTACTGCACTGGTTGCTGGCCACTTGCTCGCAGGAAATCCTCTGCCTGCTCAATGATGCTTTTGTCACCATACTGGCCCCTGCCCAGCCAAATGTTGTGCAGGGCTTCAGCCTTTCGACCTATGGCTTTCACCCAGGTGTGGCCACCATTTGCAACGACGTCCACCACCAAGCTTTGTTTCTCCCCAAATTGGTCCTCATACGTGAAGACATGGACAACACTGACAACCTCCTCCAAGTGTTCAGCTGACTCAATGATGGCCTGCAGGTGAGTGAGATTGGTACTTTGCAGGTGAGACTCTTTGATGGCTACCTTGCCAGCCTCCACCTTGCGCAAGAACTTTAACTCGGCCTTTAGCTTGCTGCAGAGTTTTGATCCGCCTTCTACGCCTCCTTTCCGGACTCTAGAAAGGGCTCCTGCCCTCTTGATGAGCTCCTCCGCAATAGCAATCCTCTCGCACAGCAAGGCGTGTACAGACATGGTAACATTATTCCTGAGAAAAATACGAAGAAGATCACTGTTATTTCAAGCTGTAATGTAAAGACATTTATGAAGACGTTTCTCAATCTAGGACAATGATTCCCTTTCAAAAACTGTTTTAAATAAGCAAAGCAAAAAGCAGAAGCTCAAAAAACAAACAAAAAAACCACTTCCAAACTAAAACATGCTTTTCAATTAATTAAAAAATCATTAAAAAAATAAATCCAGGGAGAAACCTGAGATTATGGAACTATGACAAAGAATGTGAGCGATTTAGGGCTAAGTCACTTGTGAACACAGGAGAGAAAAAGAGAAAACATGGTGGGATGGATTCTCTTATGTGGCTTCAGCCATACTGAAGAAATGCTTCTACCTGGATAGCACAACTTCAACACACTTGGCTGCTTTAAAACTGTGTCTCCCCTCATAAATCTAATTTACATAGGTGGTGGGGTGTTGGCGGGGGAGAGAAACGAGGCAGTAATGCCGCAAATTTCGTCACCCAGTTCCTCTCAATCCAATTGAATCCTTCTGTAATAAGCAAACTGAAGCCTAATTTCCTATCGAGTTTTGCCCTTGCTTTTAATGCTTTTCTTCAAATACACTGTGAACTATGTCCTTATTGGTCTTGTTTTTAAAAAGAGGCAATCTAGCGGCATTTCACACAATAGTCACTGATTATCCCAAGCCCTTACACAGTAAGCTGCTTCAGATAGCTGCCGTAATAGCCTTCAATTGGGTGTGTGGGTTTTTTTACTTACTGCCTGCTGCTGGGTTGATAGGACAGCAATGCAAATACTTTTACATTTTGATCAAGGACAGGCAGGTAGGGATCCAGGGCACACAGGGCAATTTCTCTTTGGCTCCTGATCCCCCCCCCCCCTCGCCCACAGCCCTGAAACGAGGAGAAGCCCCGCCGCCACCGACTCCTTCCTCCTGCCAGACTTACGACCAACTCGCTCCGCCGCCCCCGCAGCTGCAGCTCCAGCCCGGCGCCTGCAAGCGACTTCCGCCTCCATACCATAGAGAGCGGGAGGGGGAGACGGGCTCCTTCAGAGCTTGACAAGCGGGAGGAAGGAAGCAGCAGCAGAAGCCGGCACTGGGCCCAGCCCTCACTTCCGGTTCCCGTTCGGCGCCTCCGTGTGCGGGGCAAGGGTGGCGGGTCAACCTTTTCCCTGTATTTATTAGATTACATTTTATTATTTATTTTATATTAACTATAGTATTGCTTCATAATTGCATTTCGTTATTTATAATTTTAAATGTTAGATTATAATATTACATTTTCAAGTAATTTATATTAGTATAATAGTGTTTATTTAATTACATTATAATTATTGTCACAGAATCATAGAACGGTAGAGTTGTAAGGGTCCACGAGGGTCATCTAGTCCAACCCCCTGCAGTGCAAGAATCTTTTGCGCAATGTGAGGCTCGAACTCATGATCCTGAGATTAAGAGTTTCATGCTCTTACCAACTGAGCTTTCCTATATTAAATTATTATTAAATTGTAATTATAGTATGGTATAGTATATTTTGATTGATTGCATTTAAATATACCTCCTTTTTCTCTCCCAAGGAGGATGGTGTGGGGGATGGTGTGCATCGGGGTGCCCAAACGTTTTTCAACGGGGGCCAGATTTGATGAAGTGAGCATCCACGAGGGCCGACCAAGGTGGTTGAGCTATTTTTAGGATTTTGCTCCAGGATATATACTGTCGCGGGAGGCGGATTAGGCCCCCGAAAGAGACTTTGGACATGCCTGGTGTACATGGTTCTCCTCCTTTAATCCCCCCACATAACCCTGCGAGGCAGGTTAGGCTGAGAAGCAATGCTTGGCCCAAGCCAAGGTCGTAGAATTGGAACGGCTCCCAAGTGTCATCTAGTGCAACCCATTTTGAAATCAATTCAAGACTTCTGCCACAGAATTTAGGAAGCTGCCATATATGGAGTCAGACCATTAAGTCCAACTAGTACTGTCTACACTGACTGGCAGCAGCAGTGGCTCTTCAGGGTTTCAGGCAGGGAGCCTCTCCCAGCCCTACCTGAAGATGCCAGAAGGGATTGCAAGGTAAGCACTACCACAGAGCTATGTGGCCCCTCCCTTGGAAAGTTGAAACTGAATGGTGTTTCTTTTAAACTAACAAATGAGTTGTTTGATGAGGAGGGTGGTTAGGAACAAGTGCTGCAATTGTGTGCAGAGCACATCAGTTTTCCTGGAGCCTTTGTGGCGTTTTGGACAACCACAACTATCAGCACAGCCAGCTGATAGGACCAGTTAGTGCATTAGGTTTGATGTATCTATATAGGGTTGCCATACATCTGAATTTTCCTGGACATTTGACTGATTTCTGCCTGGGCACTGCTTCCAACTGCAGTATTCCGTGTATGTCTAGGAAGTTTGGGATGTATGGCAACCCATGTTGACCGTCATTTTTGACAACTTTTCTGAAAATAGCTCAAAAACGTCTTTTTTGCAATTTTGCTAAAGAAAGCTCAACAACTTTGGTCAAAACTACTGTGTCTGGATTTTCACTTTTTGAAATATGGCATCTCTATCTATCAAGAAAGTTCTAAGGGGAAGTTCACAGGGTGGAAATGCAGTGCTATGCTGTTGTGCTTTAATTCTAATCCTGCATTTTAAAACCTAAGCAAGAAATTCAGGAAACAAAGCTACGACATTCCTTTGTATTGAATTTCTGATTGATGTGAGACTTTTTTCTGTGAGAATAAATCATCTTTGTCAACCTTACATACTTTTTTGGCAGAGGTTATAGCACTGGATTAAAAGGGAACCTTTAACCTTGTGCACTTGTGTATCTCTACAGCTCACAACAGTGTTTTTTGCAAATACAATCAGCACCTGGAATTCTTACTACAGAAGAATTTTGACTAAAGTTCAACATACCATCTCAGTTGGTCAGACAAACCTATTTTTGTTCGTGTTTAGATTTTATCATATTTCCAAGCACACCATATCACCACCCTGTGGACAAAGTTTCCAAGCAAATATATCCACTAAATTGTTCTATGCCTCTCCAATCAAAGTTTTTCCCTGTGGCTCAAACATTCTATTTAGATGATATCAGATTTATTTTATTTTTTTTAATTTTTGGAAATTCAGTGGCACATACCATTTACCCAAGGGGTCAGACTGTACCAGTATGTACTTTACTTGTTACCCCAACACTCAAGTATCAGTCAGAATGCCTGAAAATACCCCACTGAACATAAGAGGGAGAGTAGTGTTGTGTGCATGTCTTGCTTGTGGGTTTCCCAAGCCTATATGACTGGCCATTGTGGAAACAGAATACTGTAAAGGAAATAGGGCTAGGTTTTTGGTCTGATCCAACAGAACTCTTAAATGCTTATGACTCAGCTAAATTAAAAACAAACACGCACAGAAAAAAGTTTGACTGCATTCAGTGATGTTAACGTTTTTCTCAATTACTCTATGGTGCCTCATTCACACGTACAACTCACCTCTTCATATTACAGTCAATGAATGATCAATGTGCATGGATGAGGGAGCAATGTCTTACTCATTTATCACATTGCATACTCTTTTCTCAAACAAGCCCTACATGTGGTTATCCACAGCAATCCTTCAGGTTAAATTAGGATGGCTGACCCAAAGTCACCTATGGAGCTTTACAGCTGAATTGTAAACTCAAGTGGAACGTTCCTTGGTCCAAATGGGGCAGTCCCCCAGGGGGCGAAGGACAAATCACAATGTGAGACCAGTTACCTTAACACCCCCCAGACCACCTCTGCCACCCTTCCTCCTATGTAAGAGTGAACTCCTCCTGCCCTACTTTTTGTTGTTGCTGTTATCCTGCCACTTTACCACCAGCTTTTCCATCTGTAAAAATATTGAACATGAGCTTTCATGTATCTTGAAAACTCACTTTGTCTTTCAATGAGTTCGTCCAATAAAGGTTGCATTTCCTACATATTTCTTGCCCTAATGCACGGGTGTCAAACACAAGGCCCGCGGGCTGAATCCGGCCCGCCAGACCTTGTCATGTGGCCCGTGTAGCCGCCGCCGGCCTTCCTTTTATTCTCGCTTTTTTTTTTGGACACAAGAAAGCTGCCTCTTCAGCGCATGCGCGGCAGCCTACAAGCCAGAGAACGTCTGCCCTCTAGCGGCGCTGGCCGTTCTACACAGGAAACCTCCACTTTACATGCATTCAGGAAACCTCCACTTGTTTTTATATTGAGCGCATGCCATCCTGTGATGTGACAGATCCAACGGCTGCCTGAACCCTTCTCTCCTGTACTGTAAGTACATATGATGTATAGTCCTACAGATACAACCGGCCCTTTGAGGGTGACCAAACTGCTGATGCGCCCCTCCCCCCAATGAATTTGACACCCCTGCCCTAATGGATCACTGTGACAGTGGGGGCAAACACTGCACCTTCTCACTTACACCAGGGAGGGAGGTAGTGAACCTGCCACATGAGTGGAAGACAGATCTCTAACACACGTGGTACCAAGACTGCTTTCTGTTCTGACTTGTAGCAGCTTGCTAACTAAAGTCTTTCAGTATTAAATGCTGAATGCATATCATCTGATTTGATTCACAGCCCCTTTGATTTAACTGCTCCCATACAGGCCTGCATAATATCTCACTCAAGACATACATTTAGAAAGCTTTTAACAGAAGCTCTGCCAGTTCAGCTGAGGGTAGTTCCAAAGGATTTATGAATATTTTAAAACTGTGTGCTTCTGAATAAAATTTGTGGTGGTGGTGAAATCAGAGGGAACGCAGTATAATTAAATGCCTTATGAAGTTTTACCTAGAAATCACACCACTCCTGGTATGTTTATTTTTTCATATTGCGTATTCTTGTACAGTGTTTAATATTTTAAAGAACAATAATTCCACATTTTCAATATTAGGACAGTAGTATTTGGATCCATAATATTTCTTTTTTTAAAAATCTAGCAGATAAAGTAGAAATGAGAGTGCAGAAGCCAAATATTTAAATGGCTGGGGGAAAAGATCCTTGTAAGTATCGAGGCAGTCTTCCTTAACGCATACTAGGCAATTGCAGCCAGGTAATCCTTGACCTCAGTTGGAGTGAGCCTTCTAAATCCTGCCTCATTACAGATGCCAACCTCTATGTTATCTTCTGTCATTTGTCCTTCAAAGCTTTCCTAGAGAGAGGGAAAGACAGGTTCCTTCATGAAAATGCAATTCACAAACTAGAGTTTTAACAAATACACTGCAGATGTTTCTTACCTTCAGTGTCAATATAGCAGTATGAATAGCATCTTCAAGCTCCAAGTCTTCGTTGTACCTATGAAAGAAGAGAAGCTTTCTAATAAATATATTTTACTGTTGCTGCAACAGCAAACACTCACAGAACTGAAAATTACTTTCACATGGCCAAGGGCTGCATTTTGCAAATAACTTCCTATGCAACATTGCAAATACCATTTGAAACACAGGAATGTCAAATCATTTGGGGATATGGCAGGACAGTAGAGTGTACTCAAAAAACACGCATTGGGCACACACAAACTATTTAGACACACTTAAAGGGTATTTGAATGCCAACCAATAGATTTAGACAAAATATTGCAATTTACAGTAGAAGTTACACCAGTTTATTAGACACACAAGGTATCAAAACCTTCCAGAAGTAAAACCCTCAGAAGCCTTAGTCACCTTTGGTCTTATTAGATGCTAAACATTCAAGAACATGAGGAAATGTCATCAAATAGTACCCACACAACTGGTTTATTTAAGTGTAGAAACTGTATTGCATTCTCTCTTCTCCAACTTAGCATGAGTCTCACAAGTCTGAATATTAACAGAATGCTGTATTTCAGCTAGTCCAGTGGTTCCCAACCTTTTTTTTTTTTTGGCCATGCCCCACCTAAGCATCTCTAAAATCCTGATGCCCCCCACCCATGACATATAATTCTTATTATTAAGAAAGTGAAAAGGCCATTAATTGTTAATAACTCATTCTGGAATTGTCCCCCTTAAAAAAATCAAATCAAATTGCCCCCCCCCCGGGAGACCAGTGCTCCTCTGGACGTTAGCAGCACTGAAGTGACCTCCCCGGGGCATAAGCCTGGGCAGTGTGTATGGAGGACCTGAGCTGCTGGACGACAAGACCTTCCCCCTCTCGGCCTCACTGATGTGGTCCAAAGAAAAACAGCAATACATTTGGCATCAGCTAAGCTGCAGGAGTTGCCAGAAGGCAGCATACAAGGCAACATCCAACTGTCTTAAGGATCCTTTTCTTCCCCTGAAGATATTCCGCAAGGCAGCATGGAGGTTTGGGATCAGTTTTCCTACTCCTAGATGGGCTATCTTCCCAGGCTGACGAGCCCCATCTGCCCCAAAGTAAGGGAGCTTTTTATGTATTTCTATGTACACAAATTCTATGTTAATTAGCGTGCACTGACCCCAAGTGGATGTTCTGAGGCCTCAAAGAGCTGGCCCTGATCCCCATGAATTTCAGGATGTTTCAATTACAGCAGAATCTTGCTGTCAAGCCTTGAGTCATGCACATTATCAATGAGGCTCTGAAGGAAACTGTGGAATCCACAGGATGTGGCCACTACCAATGCTTTCACCACTGCTGAAGATGATGTGATTACTGATCCTGGGATGGAAGAGAGTCGAGAGCCAAGCATGGCCAACTCTCCCTTACGGATGGGACTTGAAACCTCCATGCTCCAAGCTGTACTCTAGGGGAAGGTCTCATTTTCACAGGTGTTTCTAGCATTCTTAGTCGTTTTTAAACTATAGCACTTCAACACCTAGGAAAGAGCCAGGCTAGACATGGAAAACAACACATCATTACGGTACATATAAACTTCTACTATCTTCAGATTTTATTATTGATTCGCAGTTATGTAATCATAACATTACCTCTTTTCAAGGAATGTCTTTCCATTTACATAGTTTTTCCCCATTGCAGTTGCTTTCCACGCAAAATAAGCACCCTGGAATAGTAAGAAAGACAGGGAGTAAATTTATGAGAACACATTATCGTCTAGTCACTGATCAATACAGTAAAAAATTAGCCTCATTTAGGGATCTCTGCTTGGAGAGATGCAGAGCAATCATATACATTTCTACTCAGAAGTAAGCCCCACTGAGTTCAGTGGGACTTAACCCTAGGTGGGACGGTATAGCAGGGGTAGCAAAGATGGAGCCTTCAGGATTTGCTAGACTACAATTCCCATCATCCCTGACCACTGGCCATGGTGGCTGGGGCTGCCAGCAATTGCTGTATAACAACATCTGGAGGGCACTACACCTGGGGTTTAGGATAGCAGACCAATTCAATGTCATAACACTAGGCTCTAAAAAATAAAAATAAGTTGAGAACTATTATCTAAAGCCTCCAGGGTGCTTTTGCCTGATACATCTGTACTACCAGGTTCACTTTCAAAATTCCCCCACTTTAATTCCCCAATCACTCTTTAAACCCTTGATTTAAAAAGAAATTTAAGGAAAAATTACCTACTACCACTACTAGCTATTGTAACAAAATGGAAACCTCAAGTTCAGAAGCAGCCAGTTTCTGAATATTAATTGCTGAGGTGGGAGAACTATTGAATCATCTCTTCCTTATGGGCCTCCATGTTGGAAATAGGATTCTGGACAGGACAGATGTTTCGCCTAATCCGCCAAGGCTCTCTTTATGCTCTTACAACTGTAAAACTGATCACCCAAGATGTCCTGAGAGTCTGTAACCTTATTCTAGTCCAGATGCTTATCATTCCCCACCCACTTATCTGGATTAATTAAAAACACATACACAGAAAGAATATGGCAATATTCCGGATCTTTGAGTAAACACCCATGCTTTCTATTTAAGGCTATTAAGAAACTCCATTATGAATACTTACAGATGGATCAGACTGGAATAAGTATGGTCGTCCCTCATTCCACCCACATATTAGCAATGATACACCAAATGGGCGTACACCCCTATGAAGCAAAACATTTGAAAAGGATTAATGATAACAGAAGGTTATCTTGGGAACAAATAAGATCAGCATTAAGGATGCTGACTGACGGACTCATCTATAAACACACTTACAAGCATATTCCTCTTCTACATATTCTAAAGAAGTTACATCTTGCCTTGTGCAAATAGTTTGTACACTTTGTTTCTGAGTCTTTATGGCTGCCAATTGTTTTCTTGGTTCTGTTTCTATGCCTTAACCAGCAACCTTCCATACAGAAATTAAGCAGCTCAATATTTTGCTGGCTATGAGACAGATGGGAAGAGATCATCATCTTTATTTTAACCCCACTTTCCCCTATGAAAAAGGAAGTCCAAAGCAGCTAACATTGTACAGAAACAAACACAAGACTTCAAAAAACAATATAAAAAATGCTACATTAAACCTATAAACTTTTTATTCAATACTGAAGAAAACAGTTAAATACAAAACTCATAGATATTTCAGTAGAGAAAATACAAGAAAGGAAAGACCACGCCATTGCTTAATTTTAGCAAGTCAAACAACTGTTCCAATGTACAAGAGCAGGTCCAGGAAATTACTGGCAACTCTACTTTTCCTACTTAGAAAACTGTAAAAAAATATACAAAAGCGACTTTAGCACAGAAAAGCATTTAAGGCATAACAGTAACTGTATTTCCTGCTCTTCATTCTCCTTTGCATAAATAGCTTCCAGGCTTATAGGTAATCAGCTTGAGAGTGTGGTATTGCTGTTCAGCACAATTAAAAGTATCAGACCAAATGCTCTTCAAAAGTGAATGCAGTGATACCTCGGGTTAAAGTAGCTTCAGGTTGAGCGTTTTTAGGTTGCATTCCGCAGCGACCTGGAAGTAACGGAACAGATTACTTCCGGGTTTCGCCACTCGTGCATGCAGGCGCTCAAAATGACATCACGCGCATGCGCAGAAGCAGCGAATTGTGACCTACGCACATGCAGGTTGTGTTCTGCTCAGGATGCAAACGGGGCTCCGGAACGGATCCCATTCGCATCCAGAGGTACCACTGTAGAAGAACAGGAGGAGACTTTATGAGGCTGGCCATGGCATGCAGACAAGGCTGAACTCTTGTCTGTATGTACCCAGTCTGATTTGCAGCTCCTCAGATGGAGAGGCAAAAATCTCACTGATATATGGTAAAAGTGTGAGGGGGCTGCATTAGAGTACAGTCTATTCTGCATACAGTACAGCTCTTAGTAAATTTCAGTTGTTTTAGAATAAACAAGGGGCAGGGGGAAGGCATACCCAGATTGTGTGTATTCTTGCATTACAGAAGCAATTCTCTGCACTAGCTGAGCTGTTGGAATAGGTTCGTGGTAAACCAAGTAGTACTGCTGGGCCAGTTTGCGTGCTCTGTGGACAAGTACTCTGAGAAAAAGAAGAAATAGTGAGTGAGCAAAGAAATCAGAACATCCATTATAACTTAAAAGTCCAAAACAACTTGGGAAAGATTAAACTGAAGGAATATTTACTATCAGCTAATGAAAGAATTTGATACTGCACTGGGATATATCAACTCAAAAAAGGTTGCCTATTATTGTGAGGTTACTAATGTGCTACAGCAGCCAGACCATTTCTGTCCAAGAAAGGGAGTGGTTAGCATACCAGCCAAAGTTGGTAACAGATGCACCACACTAGAGGACACCTGGGCCTCTAGTATAGAAGATGATTCAATGAACACCCTTAAAATATGAACCTGTTTGTTTAGGTGGAGCATAACCCCTTTCAGAACAGACAATCTCTCAAAATTTGGATCCAGGAACCTTTCACCCATAGCCTGTCTTATCATGATTCAGTGTCAGTTTGTTTGCCCTCATCCAGTCAATCAGCTCCCATCATCCCTGACCACTGGCTATATTAGCTGGAGCTTATGGGAGTTGGGAGACAAAAAACATCTGGAAGGCCCAATGTTCCCTATCCCTGCAATAACTTATGAGCAATGTCTCTCAGCTCTGTAATATTGTGGGATGTGGTAGCTCAAGATTCTCCAAATATGATTAAAAACCAAACGCTGGCCCATTAATTTGTATCATGAGCAAAGCTGGCTGTCAGACACTCCTAACAGTGCTAGCCCCACCCTCAAAGAGCCACACATTAGACAGACACATCTGCAACAAAAAAAATTTATGCAAGTAGACTTGCAGCAGGGGTTGCCAACACGGTTCCAATGAGTGCCATAACTCAGGACCACTAGGTGGGGGCCCTAGACTTTGCGCTTTCATTAAAAAAAGAAAAGAAAAGCCTCCAGCCCTACTAAACAGAATTTTATCAAGCAAAATGTACAGTTACCCTCCCAAGTGATTTCTGTGAAATTAGCCAGCCTGGCTGCTCCTGCCTGTTGCTTTTTTCAGTCAAACAGTGAAGTGACTGATAAGTCTGGATGACAGGCAACAGGAATTTCTTGGGTCCTAAGGAGGTCCTGCTTTACCCTAACCTTTCGTACACCTTTCCTCCTCCTTATTTTCTAGTCTTTGAAATCTCTGTATCTCACTTTTCCTTTTTTCCTAGCAACCAGGATGCATCTTTTCTGTGATGGGTTTTCTGAGATCAGGTACTGCCTAGAAATTATTTTCTGTAAACAGTACTATATAATAGGTGTGGGTGGATATTAAAAATCCACCCCCAACCTGAAAAGGCAAATGTAAAACTTTGCAAACAGGCATATGGGTGACTCCTGCTGTGCAGGAACAAAAGACTAGGCACTTATTAAGAGTTCATGGTATAGTTAATCTGCAGTGCAATGGTATACATGTCTATGCATAAGTATGTCTCTTTGTCTTTAATGGGTCTTACTTCTAGGTAAGTGAGTACAGAATGGCAAACTAGGCTTTAGTTTAGCATTGACACTGGGGAAAACAAAGGGTTGTGTCTTTAACAGCTGTATGGTAGTTTAAGCTTTTCCTAATATGGAAATACAATTATGGGAAAAGCTTCAACATGGGTGTACTCTCCAATTTTGTGTTGTGTCGCGCCTCCCATAGCAGCCACTTTGTGGCTGGCACCCACAGAACTCTCTCAAAATTCAAAATATGCCATGGCCCAAAAAGGTTGGTGACTCCTGCCTTGCATACATGTCAGGGTGAAGCCTTGTGCAACCTTGGGGACAGGACCAGAGCTGCACCCCATTCTACATGTGTCTCCACTTCTCGTGATGCACACATGAAGAGGGTCAAGACATGTATCATCCATCCAGAGAATGTTGAAATGGCACCACAGACCCAATGCTGTGCTGCCTATAGCGGGGCAAGAGTCTATTACAGTGTTTCCCTCCTTGCCTTCAAGATACCTGTAATCAGGACCCATGCCACTATACACCAAGCCTATGTGTTTGGTTATGGATTCCACTTTGTGTACACTTCGTTCATCATACAGAATGGATTTCTGCTTTTTTTCTGTTGCCAGTACCACGCCATTTGAAGCTGCACAAAGAAAACAAATATTTTAGTCAATGTAGTTAAAATATCTTCCTTCCATTTTCCTCGTAATCTTTCAAATCCACAATGCTTAAAGCAGGCAACTAGAATAATTCATCTGCTTGTATATCCTTTACTAATCGTATCACATAAATCCAATGCATTATTTGGCACTATTACTAAGGATGCCTACCCACCAGATGATTTGGTTCAAACCCGAAACTGGCACTGCATAATAAAACAGGCCAATTCGACTCAGATGAATTTGGAGGCAGGAAGATTCAGCTCAGGGGTCTCTGTGATGGACACCTTTCAAGTTTGATTAAAAAAACAAAACAAAGAACATCAAACATCAAAACATACTAATATTTGGGTAGAACTGGATGAAATCTTAAGAAACATTGCCCCTTCTAAAGGAATGAATCCTGCCAAATTTCAGAAGGATATATGCAGTTTTGTTCCTGCAGCTGTTAAGTGATTCCCACTATATCTCCCCCAGCCAAAGTTCCTTTAAAGTTAATTTTTGGGTAGAAATAATCAGATGATATTTTCTTTATGAATAAAATAATTCCCTCCAATTACAAACTAAAGTTGTTGGATGTGAAAGAGCCCCCCCTCCTAAAAAAAAAACCCCTCTGACCATTTCCTCAAGTTAGTGATACAAGTTTCTGGTTTGCAAAGCTGCTCTCATTTCCTCCCTTCCACCCATTCCGAGGTATCACAAATCACTTCAGGGTTCATTGTACACTTCAAGGCTGCATGGGTTCAAGCAGATCTCACTTGGCTTTGGGAGAAACTCAAAATCCTTCCAAGACAGCCAAATCCAATAAACACCCCTAATGGTTATGTGTTACCTCAATATCACTAGACATGCCTACTTAAAAAAAAAAAAAGTTCAGTAAAAAAACTGAAAAGAAGCTTTTCAAACTTTCTACCTTCAAAGACCTCATTCCACATTATCTGCTGAGGAATCTTAGCAGCTCTGCCTCACAACAGATGTGGAGGATTGTGTGAAGTGCACCCTGGCTAGGCCTGTCTGGCCTCATAGTGGCCCAATGCAAACTGACTGCACCTTACAACACACTATAGAATATACCCAGAACTCTATGGGGTGCGCTGCAGAGGAAAATTAGTAGTGGCAGAGAAGCTATATCATAAGGAAGCTTGCCTATTGTTACTGATTTTTTCATTAGGAAACCTGCAATGAAAATATGTAAGGAACCCAAGGTTTCCCAAAATGCAATCTGAAAATTATAGTTATACTTTCTGTTTTGAAAATATATTTAGATTCTACTATTTGAAGATGTTTCATAGCCCCACTAAGAATCCCTATATCTAGCTTGGTTAAACATTGACAAGAGTGCTTTTCCTCCCAAGGGCCCCAAGTGGCACGCACTGGGTTTGAATTCAATTCTTAAACTCAAAAACTGGCCAGGAAGAGATTTGTTTTGTTTCAAAACCAAACCACGCATTATCTGTATTTTAACATCAGGATGCTGAATTGCTACAAAGCTAGGGTGGTAATGGGAATCAAGACTTACATGTGAATTATTAGATGGCCAAAAGGGGAAAATGAGTATTTCCACAATCATCCCCTCCTCCCTGGCCCACAACAACATACTCTGTAGTTCTTACTCTGGAAGGGTTATGGTTGGAACCCCACTGGGACAAAAACGTAATTTAAAAGCTCTGGGGGTACTAGGATGGGTTCATGTCGCTACCATCCCCATCCCTTTATTTAATATTTTATATACAGTCATACCTCAGGTTACAAACGCTGCGGGTTGTGCATTTTCAGGTTGCGGACCGCGCCAAACCCGGAAGTACAGGAACGGGTTACTTCCAGGTTTTGGTGCTTGCGCATGCGCAAAATGATGTCACGTGCATGCGCAAAAGCTGCACTTCAGGCTGCGAATGCTGCGGGTTGCGAACGTGCCTCCCGCACAGATCACATTCGCAACCCAAGGTATGACTGTCGTTTGTTAAATTTGTATCATAACTCTCCACTAAATGGTGCTGAAGGCAGCTAGCAATAATACAATACATGCTGCTAGACTATAACTCCCACCAGTCCTAGCCAGCATGGTGAATGATTATGGAAGTTGCAATCCAACAGCATCTGGAGGGTTACAGGTTCCCTAACCTCTGAGCTCAATGGAGCTTATTTCTGAGTAGACATGTATAGGTTTGCACTGTTGGTATGACCAAAATAGGGTCAAGCCAGGTTACTGCTTTCACGCTGATTCTTTTCAGATCAATTTCTGGCAATCATACTACACCACAATCCTAATAAAGTCTACTCAGAATTAGGTGGTGTTGAACTCTATGAGGCTTACTCTCAAGCAAATGGGGCTAGGACTTCAGCCTCAATACCCATAATCTATGTCTGCTTTCTCGTTTTTTCTTTGCTTTTAGGTCACAAAATGCCAAAGTAGGTACACACAGACATACAAACTAGCAACATTTTTGTGGGCTTATTAATCGTGCAAGCATTTGAATACCTTTAATTCCAACTGATGGGGCTCCTGCGGCAACAGCTGCCAAAGCATATTCAATCTGAACAAGCTTTCCAGAAGGGCTAAAAGAAAGTAAACAATTCATGAGACACCTTGGTAAGAAAACATTTTCAAATCTGAAAATGCCAAGCAACTTATGGCCTTTCATTGGGCCTTTTTTCACCAATATGATATTGGGCACATTTTAATACAGTAATAATAAAAACAAACAGATAGGAGTCAGCCCCAGTCAATTTAGTGGGACTTACTTTAGTATAAGAGTGTTTAGAATTGTACTACACTTTTCATGTAATCATGCACTCATGTCAAGGTCTGGCAACAAACTCAAAATAATCTCATAATAAAAACTGAAAAGGGGAAAAGAGAGCCCACCAAAATAGTTTTACTTTCGTTTTTGGTGTAACATTTGTTTCATGTTGATAATCCTCAACACACTGAATGCAATGTCATTTATTTCCAAGTAAACATGCATCTGTAAGACTGCAAGCCTATGGAAACTAATTTGGGATTAAGTCCAAATCCCATTCAATTGAATAGGTCTTACTTCCAAGGCGACACTATGATATGATTTATTAATTTCATAAAATCTCAACGCATATACGTTAGTCGTGTGTTCAGAGATATTTGTTTCACTTTCTATAGGGTTATAAGGGAAATGAGGCCTGCTTTGAGCTCTTGCCTTAACCAAGCCACGCGGAGGGAGAGTCAATCCGTGGCTTAAAACCCTGCATACTGGATCCAAAGGCTCATCTCTACATGGTTTAGCAGGGTTAGAAATCCCGATATATAAACTAGGCGCCAAATGCCTCCTTAAACCAGGGTTACAGTCACCAAAATGGAAGGTCTAGTTGGCATTCGGGGGGCAGACGGCTCGAAAGTTGTATTTGTCAATAAAGGCTTTTGTTTCCTGAAATTCATTCTGACTGTGCAGATAAAATGCAACTGACAGAATTCTACAAGGTGTGGCATTAATGTGTGATCCCCAGGTATGCGCCTCCGGAGACCTCGGGTGCCATCCTGACACCCGGCATCTTCACTCGGTCGCCAGCGGCCAACAGGCAGGTGCAAAGTGCTCAGGACCAGGCTGCTGGGAAACCCGCATCCCCTCAAGCATGTCTGATGGGGATGCGGGATCCGCGCCAGAAACCTGCGGCAGTTTCCACACGCGCCGCTTTCTCCTCCGAGCGAGAGGCGAGAAGCGCCAGCGGTGACTCCGCAAAAACCTCGCCTCTCCCTCCGCCTCAAGGGCAACGAGACGGAGCCCCTCCAGAGACCCCAGAACCCCCCCCCCTCTTTAAAGGACAGCGCCCCGGGCCTCCTGCGCCCGCCCTGCCGCCCCTGAGGGGACCCCGCGCCTTACCTGAAAGTGGTGAGGGAGAAGCTGTACCCGCGTTCCGCCATTTTGACCAGCGCGATTGAACCCCCTCGCCCCGCCCTCCCTGCATAACCGTCTCCACCCACTTTCGGAGGCTGCGCACGCGCGCTGCGTATTGTTTTACAGCGCATGCGCAAAAAGAGAAAACATGTAGAGCGCCGACCACAGAACCATGAACAGATTGAACTTCCGGGAACTCTCGAATGCCGCGAAACTCTATGGCAGCCTTTCTCAACCTTGGGCCGTTCGTACCCGCCATCAAACGTTGTTGGACTACAACTCCCGTCATCCCTTGCTAACAGAATTGGTTCCCTCTGCTATGCATGCCGGGAACCGGTGCCTCGCCCTCAGGAGCTACAGGAGGGCGTGCTGGGACATGTAGTCCAGCTCTCTCGCCAAGTGGCTTGGCGGAAACGCCGCCAAAGAGAAGGACGACTCGGTTTCCCAGCGCCCTCAGCGCGGCTGATCCTGACAGGCGCGTTATCGCGCCGCGAAGGCGGAGGGCCGGTCAAGATGGCGGCGGCCGCGCTGCTGCTGGTCTTCCCGTCTCCTTTGCCTCGGATCCAAGGCTTCCTCCGAAGCTGCTGGTCCCAGCTGGGCTGCCGCAGCCCGCCCGGGGGTAGGTCCTGGCTCCGTCTCCTCCTCCGGGGCGGCTCTCCAGGGGCTTCGCCCCCCAGGCTTGCCTTCATGAAATATTGTATCTAATTAATAAAGGTAAGCAAATTACCACATCTAAATTATTTGTAACTAAGTTATTTGTATTTGTCTTTAAGCTCCTGCTTTAGCAATTCAGGGTCCAGGTTTTTTGCCTGAACCTATAGAAGAGAATGCTGAAAGTAAGGAGACTCCAAGCTTTCTAGACAGCATATTTTGGATGGCAGCCCCAAAATCAAGGCGGACCATTGAAGTAAATCGCTGCAGGCGAAGGAATCCTAGGAACCTTATAAAAATAAAGGTAACTCATCACATTTCTGTTGTTTGTCTTTATTTTTGTAGATTTTCTATTCTTCAATGCTCTCAAGATGCTTGTAATTTCTTATTTATTCACATTGGTATTGTAAATTTACCACAGGAAATTTTTCATTTAAAATCTGTCTGCAGCTCCTGTGCTGAATCTTTAAAATGGGATGGTATTGCATTTTGAAAACTTAAACCTTTATGTATACTACTTGACATGAGCAATTTCTCAGGTTGCTGGAAAACAATGTATTATATCACAATGGTAATGAGATAGCCATTGCCCTACATGGCTCTTAGCATTTGTGAAATCTCTTTTTAAATTGTTCATTGCCCAACGTTTTGTTTTCTTTCTTGTCTTTAGCGAAACATTGACGTCTGTCCTCAGTGTGGCAACCTGAAACTGAAGCATATTCTTTGTGGCTATTGTTATGCAAAGGTTAAACGGGAGACAGTTGCCATAAGGAAAGAAATATGGGCACAGGAGGGAGGACCACATAAGGCTCCACCTGTAGAGACTGTTGTACTGTATGAGGGAGAGAAAGCTAGAGATGAAGATGAAGGCAAGCGGATCATAGAACGAACAAGGAAGCGCCCATCTTGGTTCACACAGGACTGATTATGTAGCACAGTGGAATCTTTGGTCGCAAAATCCTTGATCTCGCAGAGTAAAAATAGCTGAAAAAAATGCTACTGATAACACTTATCCCCAGAAAGGGTAAATTTAAATTGTATTTTTTAATTTACCATTGTAGTACAGCATCAGTGCTGTACTTTAAATGTTAGCTGGATGGCTAATTTAGCTAATGTAAACTTAGCTGATTTTGTCATTGTATTAAAGTTGGTTAAGCAAAGTCAATCATTTGCAGGAGCAGATTCTTACGGCATCTATTTGGTCATATTACACTGTACTGTGCATTGGGGGGGGGGGAACCATGGATTTAAACTGTATTTGTAAATGAAATAAAGCATATTCAGCATTATAATAAATACTGTGCGTGGTTCCATTTGAAATTCTGTGAAATTTTGAGCTATGAGGAGGTGAGGATTGTGAGAATGTAAGAAGTCAAGTAGAGCAATGAAGTGAGTTGACATGGATCTCTTGCTGAGTTGGAGCCCAATGGCTGAGAGGTGGTTTTGTTCTTTCATTGCTACTGGCTACATCTAAATAGTGACAGTTCTTTAACATCTGTTTCCATTTAGAAGCTTGTAAAATAGCTAGTTGTGTTTGTGAGGTCCTTTGAGAATCTTTAATGAAAAGGACAACTACGTTAATAGTCTGAACCATAACTTGGGTATGCACGAAGCACTTCTTAAACCAACATCATTTCATTGATTCACCCACTAGTGACACAAATTTAATCTCATTGATTAGATGACATTGAAGTACTGTACCATGTTGTATCTGCATTGTGGGCTTGGAGTTTAACTTTTTCCCATCTATTCTTTGAGAATCCTATTACTGAGCTCATCAACTTTCATCTCTTATAAGGGCCAATATTTTCCCATGATACAGACTTTAGAAAAAATCCTTGTTTGTAATGCATGTAAAACTTACTGTTTTCTACCAAGTGACATTTGCACCTACCACGTACAGTTGTTTAGCTTCTTATCCATCAGTTCAAATAACAAAGTTACTCTGGCAGGGGAAAAATAAGAACTCTGTCCCAAGTAAACACCCATTTTGTGCTCTAAATCAGTGTTTCCCAACCTTGTGCCTCCAGCTGTTTTTGGCCTACAATTCCCATCATCCCTTGCCACTGGTCTTGCTAGTCAGGGATGATGGGAGTTGTAGGCCAAAAACATCTGGAGGCACAAGGTTGGGAAACACTGCTCTAAATAAAAAGAAACAAATCAACATAGATGTGTTTGGTTTTATGACTATAGTGGTACCTCGGGTTAAGAACTTAATTCGTTCTGGAGGTCTGTTCTTAACCTGAAACTCTTCTTAACCTGAAGCACCACTTTAGCTAATGGGGCCTCCTGCTGCCACTTGCCGCTGCATGATTTCTGTTCTCATCCTGAAGCAAAGTTCTTAACCCAAGGTACTATTTCTGGGTTAGCGGAGTCTGTAACCTGAAGCGTCTGTAACCTGAAGTGTCTGTAACCCGAGGTACCACTGTACATGGTTGATATTTTGCAGAATTTTGAGTTACTTAGCAGGAACTGGGTATAGAAGGAATAGGAAGAGATGAGACATTATGAAGCAAGACTAGAAGTTGTTGGAATAGCGGGGGAGTTTCAAGGCTTCACGGCAGCCTTAGCTCCTTTGATACTTCCTATTTTTCTAATATTTTCTACATCCATCATGACTAGGAACCTGTAAATAAAGAGCTGAAGGAGGTTCAGTTGGGAGGAGTGAGAAATGTCCCTTTTTTCATCTGAGAAACGTTGGAGGGTATGGCATACATGTATGAGCAACAGCCAGTCCGTGTTTACTCCTTTCTTTACTTTCCTTGTAATCTTTTCATTTCCTTTTTTTTTAAATTATTTTTTATTCATTTTACAATACAAAAGTATAAAAACACATAACACAATTTTTCACAAATACATTTTTTGGAGTTCCCTCAGCTCTTCTGCAAATCCTCTGTTTTAGTCCTTCTTCCGCATTTCTTAATCTAATATTGCCTTTTATTAAAAACCTCCTCCCTCTTATTCCCTTTTCCACAATATTTCTAATATTATTTTCACAGAGCCTCTTGCAAACCTACAAATGTTAATTGTTCATCGCAAATACTTTTCAAATAGTCTACAAATTTACTCCAGTCTTCAGTGAATCTGTGGTCTCGTTGGCCTCGGATCCTTCCTGTTAGTTTATCAAGTTCTGCGTATTCCATTAACTTCATTCTCCATTCTTCCATCGACAGTAATTCTTGTTTCCATTTTTGGGCTAGCAGTATTCTTGCCGTTGTTACTGCGTATAGAAAAAGCTTGTAATCTTTTCTGTTTATTTCATTTCCTACCATTCCTAACAAAAATGCCTCTGGTTTCTTAACAAATGTATATTTCAACATTTTTTTCAATTCGTTATATATCATTTCCCAGAAGCCTTTCGCCTTCTTACATTTCCACCACATATGATAAAAAGTCCCTTCCTTTTCTTTACATTTCCAACATTTATTACACACTTTATACACTCTTGCTAACTTCACTGGTGTTATATACCATCTATATACCATTTTCATAACATTTTCTTTTAATGCAGTACAGGCCGTAAATTTTAACCTTTCGTTCCATAGTTTATCCAGTAATCTTTTCATTTCCATTCAGTTACTGGCCTTTGGAAAACTACAGAACATTATTCTGAATAGCTGTACTGGGAATGTAGATTTGAGATATAACAGGAGTATAATAACCAAATGCTTGATCCATATAAGGGCCAGATTAGGAGGTAGCCGTGTTTGTGTGTGCAGAGAGAGATGAGATGGATAGATCGCTAATACGTCAGAGATATGAGTGAACATTAGGTAATACTGAATATTTATGTACAACATTTTATTAGTATTTGATGCTTCACATATATTTCACTGATCCTTATAAAAACCCTGTTAAGTGTCAGTCCATGTCCTATGTTCTACTGAGAGAGGTGGTGGCTTGGGTAAAATCAGCTAGTGACATGGCCAAGAGGAAGATTAAACCAGGGGTTTATGGCTCATGTCTACTGTTCTACGGGGGCTCTATAAAACTTAATGGTCTGTCTTGATATTCTACATTATCTTTTTGTGAGTTTTAGTTCTGAAGGAGTAAAACTGGATTATGCTCGTCATTCATACAAACTACAACCTTCTCTATGGCACAATCCTCTATGACCCACCATGTGTTAACTGAAATGAATTACACCTTTCAAAGCAATAGGTGGCAGTGAATCTCTAGTTATTTCAGACTACAATACCAACATAGTCCATGATGATGCTAGTGAAAAATCTGCAAGTGTAATTAACTGCATTGGGAATAATTAAGAGAAAATGTGATTGTTGACCCCAAGGTTTAGTTACTATAATACATAGATTTATCAGAAGTCCATTCTGATAAATGTGGGCATGTGATAGCTTCGATTGGAGATATGTTTTCAATTCCTTTTGCAACTGGATGACATAGTTGAGTGATGGTATATGAGGGATAGCCAGTTGGTGTCTTACGAACTGGATTAAGTCCCTAAGGCAATTTTGTCTGTGGCCCTGGTGACCATCATAATTTTTAATTCATGGTATGGTAAAATATTTACGCAACTGTAGGAGAGGAGAAAGCATTGTTTCCAAAAGTTAGACATGCAACATGCAACATTTATATCCTTCACTTTCATTTTACAACAGCATTTAATCCTCATGCATGTATATCTATACATGCCTGAGCATACACACTCCATAACTGGGGGATCCTTACTGGTGACAGCTTCACAGGTGGTTAAGCTTTACAATAAAGGAGTTTTGCTATGTGGCAAAATACATTTCCTGTGCATTTTGCCACATAGGAAGTATATTGGTAATTTCCTGCTATAGAGGTAAACCAAGGGATGCTTTTCCAATTGCTTTTTCAAGATGCTGGCAAATGCTCAGAAATCCACAAAAATAGTGGGGGAACATGCAAGCATCCTTCTGAGAAAAGACCAAGAGGATTGGCTCTGAAGGTCATGCAGCTTTTCCAAAGATAGCTACAGCTGTTCCTGTTCCACGTTTAGCATTCCTCCAGAAGTTCAGATGCAGGTGCAACTCCCAGTTGTATGTTTGCCTCCCTAAGCAGCGGGAGAACGGCTCTTGCTGTTAGCAATACCAAAGGAAATTCCAGGGCATCTTTTGTCCAGCCTGCAGTTCAAAAGTGCTGGAATATTAATGCTCTTAAAGCTCAGAGGCCGTTTCATTTATTTTTTACAGGTGGGCGGTGCTATCCATAAAATGCAAATTTGTTTTTACAAAATCATAATAAGGAATTTTAAAATACAATTGATCATGGATACTATAAACCAATTAACCCTTTTTTAAAAAAACAAAAAAGGAAAAACAAAAAAGCTAGTGGGGCAATAGAATGGAAGTGTATTACGTTATTAAGTAATGAACAGGAGTATTTTATCTTGATTTTAATAATGCAGGAAACAGTGACCACTTAATAAAGCTAATTGAACAAATACACAGTTTGTTGCATGAAGCATAAAGGAATCAGAAAAGAGAGCAAGGAAATCAGAAGGTAAAGCTGCACCCAAGTGTCCCATTATATTTGACCCTGCTTTACTGGGAGCAACCAGGAATGGATTCCGACGTTTCCACTGAAGAAAGTACAGACCATTGTGAAAAGGCTTGATGTAGGGTAGAAGATTATATTTTAATTGGATGAGCTCTAATCATTGCAACTCCAAACTCGGAAGTTTATCTTTTCCTAAAAACGTATTTACACAAAGAACTGTTCACTGTGCCACAAAAGTGTGATCGATTTAAACAGCATTGCCTTGCTAAGAAATACTCTTAATCTAGGTAAAATTAGTCATGACTAATTTCCTCTGAGTAAGCCATAGTAAACAGAGGCCTCATCCACACTTCTGCTTGCCCTGCCGCTTTCCCCTGGGAAAACCCACAGCTTAGCACTGGAGCAGAACAAAGGGCAATCAGGTTTTCCATGACGCCATTTGCTCTGATTTAGCACTAAAGAGAGGGTTTCCCAGGGGAAAGCAGTGGGGCAAAGGCAATAATGCTCAGACCTGTGCCTAGAAAGCGCAGGACAAGTCAAAAACCACCTGGGCCCACGCTTCCCAAGCGTAGGACAAGCAGGAGTGTGGGTGAGCCCAGAGAGAACCTGCTTGGGAATAAACACACATGGGAATGGAACTTAATGTACCGTATTTTGTGCCCTATAGGACGCACTTTTCCCCCTCCAAAAATGAAGGGGAAATGTGTGTGCGTCCTATGGGGCAAATGTAGGCTTTCACTGAAGCCTGGAGAGCGAGAGGGGTCGGTGCACACCGACCCCTCTTGCTCTCCAGGCTTCAGGAAGCTATCCCCCCAGCCCGGCAAGCTCCCAGAGCGATGCCAAAACTGCGCGCAGCTTCGCCATCGCTCTGGGACCCGTTCTGGGGGCTGGGATCGGGGGAAGCTCCGGCTTCCCCCGCCCGCAGCCTCGCAAGCTCCGAGAGCGATGGCGAACGTGCGCTCACCTTCGCCAGTGCTCTCCGACCCGCTCTGGGGGCTGGGGAAGCTCGGGCTTCCCCCACCCCCAGCCCCACAAGCTCCGGGAGCCACTCTGGCTCCCGCTCTGGGGGCTGGGGTCGGGGGAAGCTCGGGCTTCCCCCGCCCCAGCCCCGCGCCTGGGGGGGGGGGATTTTTTGCTTTATTTCCCCCCCCCCCCAAAAAAAAATCTAGGTGCGTCCTATGGGCCGGTGCGTCCTATAGGGCGAAAAATATGGTACATTGTATGAATGTTAACTAAAAAGCAAGTTCCTTTGAGGCTTATAGTCTGGTAAATGGTTATAGGACCACAACTTAGGTTTCCAGTGGACCTTAGTTGTGACTATCCTTAGCTGAATTGGAGTCACTTTCATCAGCTGCTATTCGTTTCTGAAAAACCACACAGGCCCCACAGGCGCTATCTTTAAAAGAACAGCCCATAGTGTGAGCTATAAGAATAAGGGGAAATGGCAACATATGAAATAACCACCCAGGTAATCTGTAAATATAGGCTGATATTTGAACTTTTTCTATTTTTATAGGAATACAGTGGTACCTCGTGGGGCACGGGTGGCGCTGTGGGTTAAACCACAGAACCTAGGACTTGCTGATCAGAAGGTCGGTGGTTCGAATCCCCACAATGGGGTGAGCTCCTGTTGCTTGGTCCCAGCTCCTGCCAACCTAGCAGTTCGAAAGAACATCAAAGTGCAAGTAGATAAATAGGTACCACTCCGGTGGGAAGGTAAACGGTGTTTCCATGCGCTGCTCTGGTTCACCAGAAGCAGCTTAGTCATGCTGGTCACATCACCCGGAAGCTGTACGCTGGCTCCCTCGGCCAATAAAGCGAGATGAGCGCCACAACCCCAGAGTCGGTCACGACTGGACCTAATGGTCAGGGGTCCTTTACTTTACAGTGGTACCTCAGTTTTTTAACATCTCCGTAGTTGAATGTTTCGGAACTCAAATGCCGAAAACCTGGAAGTAAATGCCTCAGTTTTCTAACGCGCCACAGAAGTCAAACAGGAAATCCAGCTTCTGTTTTGAGTTTTCTGTATTGAGGCTTCCGTTTTGAGGCTTCTACTTTCAGTTTTCGGTTTTCAAATGTTTCGGAACTTGAACGGATTACGTTTGAAAACTGAGGTACCACTGTACAGACGGAATGGTGTGATGCTGTATTCCCCCCCCCCCCGAAAAAAAAATTATTTCAGTGGTTTGGCAGATAACTTATAAAAACTTGTTTGAAGGTTAACTGAGGAATTGCAAGTTATAGAAGCCTTGGTTTCATATGACAAGGCTATTCTTGTTTGTTCTTCAGCACGACTAGGAAGGAAAAGCATTACAAGTCATTACTTTTTAAAAGTGTGCTGCAAATATATTTTCCAGAGACAATATAACTTATTTCTATGTGACTTGTGGCTCTACAGGGTATCTCAATTAAATCTTACTCCTGTAGTTGTGCTACTGTATTCCATGGTCCTGGCAAGTGAAGAAGATAAGATGAATTGGGCTACTCTCCATGCTTCATGAAACACACAGAAAGGAATAAGATAATCCAAGAGAAGGGGTAATAGAAAAGTGAGCCTGAAGAATGCATTGTCAGTTACACTAGAAAAACAAAATTAGCAGAGGTCCTCAAGAGGGGAAAGTATGCAGAATCACAGAAGGAAACTTTGTAATGAATGGAGTTCTCTTCTGTCTTGGAAGTCTCTTTTTCTGTTGGTTAGAGCAGCAGCTGGGAATCTCCAATGTGTAGGACTAATGAGGCCAACATGAGACCATTTCCCCCGAGTGTCATAGGAAAATGGCTCCTTGCCTAAAGTGGGGTTTGTAAGCAGCTGATGTTGGCAAGTGCAAAAGCCTGGTTGGCAACCTCAGGATCCAGCCTCCCAGTTGGAAAAGTCCCCTAGCTCTGGAGTAGAGTTCACCACAAATTCATAATAAACACCTTCCTACTATAAAGAATTTCACTGCCCTCTAGTTCAGTGTTTCCCAACCGGTGTTCCGCGGCACAGTAGTGTGCCGCGAGACCTTGCCTGGTGTGCCGTGGGAGGGAGGCGGGCGAGTCGGGCGGCGAGAGGCGGGGCGGCGGCGGCGAGGATCCGCGTCGAGCCGGGGGCGGCTCCGCGGTGGTGGTGCCGAGGTTTCTCTCTCCATTCTCCCCTCACACACACACACAGGAAATAACACAGGATCAGCTGACAGGATCCGGGCAATGGGGCGGCGGCGGGGCAGCGCGCGCAAAAGGGAGGAGCGTGAGACAGCGGACGAGGAGGAGGCCGGCATGTCCGGGCAGCAGCAGCAACAGCAGCAGCAGCAACTCCCGGCGACGGCTCCTCAAGCCCCGGGCAACCCTACTCCCTCACCGGCCTCGGCCGCCCTCCTGCTCCACCCGCCACCGCCTCCCCCGCCGCCGCCGGCCGCCTCGGCCCCGCCGCCGCTTTTAGCTATGGATCAGTGGCCTAGCGTGGGGGGTGCAGGGGGGGCCGGCCACACCGGGCGCAACATCTGGGGGTAAGTGTTAGGGGGCGCAAATCCACAGGTTAGGGGGCGCAAATTACTTGCATTGCCCCGGGTGCTGACAACCCACGCTACGCCACTGCGGCCCTGAACGAGCAGGAGAAGGAGCTCAAGTGACGCTGCGCGCTGACGTCACGGGGCTGTAATGGTGGTGTGCCTCGAGATTTTTTTCATCAAACAAGTGTGCCTTTGCCCAAAAAAGGTTGGGAAACACTGCTCTAGTTAATGGGCTCCAGTGGCAGAAGTGATGACTGTGGATAATGCTAGCAATAGCCAGTCCTACCAGGGCCAGCCTACCCATGAGGCAAGGTGAGGCAACTGCCTCAGGTGGCAGAATCCACAGAGGCAGCAGATCCCAAGGTATATTCCCCTCTCAAAAATTTGTATATAAATTATAAAAGTGGTATATAAATTTTGTTAAATAAAAAAAGAGGAAATGTTCAGACTTTCAAACAGTATGTTATGCCTGAGCCTTCATTGCTGAAACTCCCAACAACATTTTCATGCTCACAAGCACCTGATGAAGGAACCATTGTGACATAACCCATTCAAGCAGAGTTAAAAGGGGCAACAGGCTGTCAACAGTGGCAGTAGTTGGGGGCTCCCATCTATTGAAAAGCCACAGAAAGTCTTTTCATACTGCCTGAGGAATTAATCCCTTCTTTAACGTTCATAATTGCTGGATCGATTTAAGAAGACTGGAGCTAACATTTGTTTGGATTTGGCATCATTGATAGGGAACTGTCTGCTGCGTCCTCCGCTTGGAAGTCACCCTGGTCTTTGGGCCTCCAGCACCTTCTTCAGCATGTCCAACCCATCTAAGAGGCGTATGATACTGGTGTTCCACTGGGTTAGGAAGAAGCCTCTGACAGAGAAGCCGTGCTCTACCAACTTGGCCAGACCTTCTGCCTCTGCACCGGCTTGCAACACTCCTCACATTTCACCCTACTTCACGAGGAGCAAGACACAACCCACTCCGCTCAGAAGGTCCAGCAGGCACAAGGTGCTGCGATTGCCGAATCTCACCGACCCCAAGGTTTTAAGATCTGTCATCGGCAGCGTTGGCCGGAAGAGACCCCGCAGGCGCAAGCAAAAGAAGACTCCAGCGGGGACAGGAAAAGGGGTGATGCCTAGGCTAGAGGCAAGAAGGCTCCAAATTTGCGGGGTGGGATTACTTTGGAAGATGACTTCTCACAATCTCTACCCTTGAATCACGTATCAAACATTCAAGCAAGCTCATCCACGTAGCACTAAATTATGCTTTAATGCAGTGGTTCTCAAAGGGTGTAGTGCACCAGCCTGGTGTGGCTGGAGAGGAAGACAAGTGATGGGAGAGTGATGGGAAGATTCAAGGACAATCAAAGAAGCACCAACATTTCATTGTTGTATAGTATAGTATCCAAGTATTTTTTTTTTTAATTTTGCCTAATATGTATAGAAATCTTTTTCAAAATGAGAGCAAGAGCATCAAGTGATACTGAGGACAGTCCGAATTGTGTTTTCTAATGTTTTTCTTATCAATTCAAAAATTCAGTGTGGCTCAAGACAATTTTATTCTGAAACTGTGGCCCAGAAATAAAGGCTTGAGAACCACTGCTTTAGTGTTATGTTTGAACTAGGCCTCGGCTTTTAATTTTTGTTTGAACTATAGCCTGGGAAGTTGTGAAAATGTGCTACCTATTTCAGCCAATAGCTATTGACCAAATAATCTGCTTCTAGCATGTCCTGTTTCAAAGCATTCTGTACATTTCACAATATTGTAGCAGATAACATTTGTCACCTGCATTGACCAAGGTATATTCCCCTCTCTGTTCCTGGTATATATCTCTACTCGCCCCTTTCTCCCTGGGATGGAGGGAGGTACCATTTTGTCGTTCACCTCAGGTGCCCAAATGTTCTGAAACTAAGCAGATAAGACATGACTGCTGTTTTATAAGGGATAAACTACTAGAAAAAGCAAAATTCTGTGGTGGGCTACCCCTATGAAAGTATAAGGGGAAAACATGTTCTGTAGAGAAAGAAAATATTATGTAGAGAGAGAAATATCAGGTGAGGTGTTTTTAAGCAATAATGCACCTTTAGGGAATCACATTTCAGCCAGCATAGAGTTGTGCATTTTTAAAGAGCGGATTCATTTTTGTCCTGTTTCAATGGACATTTTAATTGGATTAGTAAAACTTATTTTTACCTGACTCAGACCTTAGGGATAGGTAAAATAGACAATGAAACAAGTAGGCCCTGATTTATTCAGAGAGATGCAGCCAACTAAACCATACTCAGAGAAGAATCATGGAAATCCATGGTCTACTCCGATACAACCCAGAGGCAGCAGTTGGATATTAGGTGGATCCAGAGCAGGCTTCCTCAAACTCAACCCTCCAGATGTTTTTTGCCTACAACTCCCATGATCTCTAGCTAGCAGGACCAGTGGTCAGGGATGATGGGAATTGTAGTCTCAAAACATCTGGAGGACCAAGTTTGAGGAAGCCTGATCCAGAGCTAGAACAGCTAGATCCGCAGCTATTACTACTGATTGAGGACATGAACTTCGCTTTCAGGCAATCAGGATATATAACTTTCTCACTGTGCTGACCTGACAAATGCTGGGGTTCTTGCTCCTGTCAAATATGCTGTATCACTGTTCATCAGAATCAATTGGCAACTGATTTCAGCAGGGTGATGTCCGCTGCCAGTAATTTAATTCAGCTCACTTTATTGATGACTTAATGGCTTTGATTATAATGACATTGTCTTCCAGATAGCAGATGTCAGAGCTTTCTAATCATTTCCCCAACTATCACACAGAACCAGCCATTGTCTTCCACATGTAGTAGGGGTATTGAATTTACAAAAATTCTGCACATAACTTAAGAAGTGTACTTGCAAAATAACCTTAGAACACAATGAACATGGCTTAACTGCATGGTTTTAAACATATGCGGAAGATTCTAGGGAGAAATCAAGGATAATTGCATTTAAAAACCAATAAAGCCAAATGCAAATATAAACTAGCTGGTTTGGAAAAAAGTGAAGACAAAGAAGCTTGCAAATAAAACCAACAGTTAACCTGACTAGACTAATCAGGTCACCTGAGCAGAGTCTTGGGTTTTAGCGTGCATGCAAAGGTACAATTGAGAAGTCCTGATGGACCGCACTTTTTTGGCAATGCATCACCCTAGATGACACTGAAGTGTGAAGTAGCTATTAAAGGGAGAGGAGTCCTTTCAAAACTCTCTACCCAAAATCTGTTCTCACTGATCTAAGTGGTTGTGTGTGAGTGGGTGGGTTACTATTCAGAAGAGATTTAAAAGCATTCTGACTTGCTCAGGGCTTTTGTTAAGCATTTCAAAGCACAGACCTGGCACCAGAGACATTTTTTTCCAGAGGAAAGCCCTTAGAGCAATTGACTGCACCTCAAACGATTTATGTTTTAAATAGACAAGATGAGCACAGGTAGTTGAAGGAGAGCAAATGAACATGCACCATGGAACATGTCGCACTGGCGCAGTCTCCTTGTGACCAGGCCAGTTCAGGTCAGGAGATAAGCGGCTTGGCACATCAAAGTGTTTTAGGAAGCCCTAACATTTGAAGGCCCTGACAGGTGGACATCCTAAAGAAATGAATTTTCCATTTGTGAAAAGAAAATGGATGCTTTATTATTTATTATGAAACAGATTGGGGGGGGGGGGGATTGCCATCCTGTTCTTTGTCTCAGGCAGCAAATGGTCTTGGGACAGCCCTGGTTGTTGTCCAGCAACATCTGGGTGGCCGCAGGTCCCCCAGCCCTGAAGTAGAAGATACACAGCAGGTTCTATATGAATTATAGCATGTGTGACCTTAGCCATTATCCTTCTACATGCTGGGTACCAATGCTATCAGGCATCAGTCCCAGCAAATGCCAGGCTTACACATTTCATGTGGTGGTGAGTACAACTGTCACCATGATCCTGGTTCCCCTTTTTCATCCCCTTTGGGTAATTCCCACCAGGCTAAACAACTAATCCAGTCTCGAGTTCAGAAGTGATTAAACTGAGGCATATCATAGCATACCTAGGCATACCTAGACAATTGTCACATTGTTCAGAATTCTAGTTTATAGTTGTCATTTTAACACCACCGCTCCCCGACAGTTGTATTGAGCTTTTAACAGCTACAAGGCAGACAGAAATTTAAGTTTTATTTTGTATGGACATAAAGTGATGAGGGATAGCATTGCCTGTTGAATTGCTGCCTGCTGCGTCATTCTTAAAGGTCCAGAGCATCTGTCAGAAAAATAATCTGCAGCCCTAGCATCCAACGCACGTACTTTAATCTCATGGCTGAAAAAACAGACAAAAGCAGGGAAACTCCCTTCCTCAGCGCTTACACCAAATTAATCACAGTTGGCCTATGTGTCAAATAATCATCTTGCTAGCTTCCCCTGAAGCCCTGGACAATGTTTGAACTTTGTGATTTAATGATTGTAGCAATCCTTGGCAGTTAGCTGGCCTTCAAAACAGTTTGTCAAAGGTCTACCTAAGAAAGCTGAGGGTACTGAACAAAAGCATTCAAGAAGATTGCAGAGGGCAAAGTTCAATGGGGCTTACTCTAAAGTAAGTGCACATGAAGAAGAAGAAAGAAGAAAGAAAATTTATTACGGCCATAGGCCCATACAGATAAAAACAACACATAAATAACAGCTTGTGCACGTGGGGAAAAACAGCCGCTAAAACACCACTATAACAATTAAAATACTATAAGATGGGATGGCATACTACGCCTTAATTAGCTTGTAGTGCTCCTTGGCGTCGCTTTTGGGTAAGGACAGCGACCAGGAACCTAGCCACTTTCAGGGTCGTATGGGTATCCTTATCCTGCAGGATTTGGGCAAGGTGGAATTTTGGTGGGGTACCCTCTAGTTTCTGTATGATTGATCCCAACAAATTTGCCCGTGGCACATTGAACAAGGGGCAAGTGAACATAATGTGCTGGAGCGACTCCGGCGTCTCCTTATCACATTCGCACATGGCGGAGGCTTGGCCCTTTGAGAATCTATGTCTCAGGACATTGGAGGGGAAAACGTTAAACCTCGCTTTGGTGAAGGCCAGTCTATGGGCAACAGTCGAAAGGGAGGAGAGGTATGATGGAACGCAGTAAGTTAAAGTGATACCAATGTTCTGGGGCGAACAAACACCTCCCCCCAGCGTATAATTTCGCTGTAAGTCGATGTCATCCAGTCTTTGGCTGATCAGTCTTTGAGCAGTGATTTGATCTAGTTTTAGGGAATCTGAGGGAGAGAGTCCATAACTCAGGAGTTTGGCATGAATTCTACTAGTCCAAAGGCTAGAGAATTCATCTCGCCATAAGCATTGGACAAGGTAATGGTCTGGTAATCTATGCCACAATGATAACCAATAATTGAAGACTTGCTTCCACAGGCAAGTTTCTAAGGATGCGATCTTCAATTCTAGTCGCATGGCTGCGTTGCTTACGCACAGGGGGAGCATCAGGAGCCGACGTAGGAATTGGTTTTGCAGAGTCTCAAGAGGAGCAAGATCTGTCATCACGGCCCAGAGCGGGGCAGCATAAGCAAGCACGGCAACCACTTTTGCCTTGAACACCTTTAGGGCCGAGGGAACATGCAAAGCTCCATCCAAAAAGAAAAATCGGAGGAGCGCATATGACAGAGTTTTGGCCTTGTTAAGTAGGTGTTGAATTTGTGCTTTCCACCCCAAATTGTATTGAAAAATAACTCCTAGGTATTGAAATTTTAGGACTTGCTCTATTTTTGCTCCACCAAGCTTCCATTCGTATAATCTCCGGCTTCTGGCGAAAATCAGAATCTTGGATTTAACATGGTTGATGGTTAATTGGTTGAGTTGACAATACGTGGCAAAGATCTTCAGAGCTCTGGTTAGTCCAACGCGTGTATAAGATAGAAGTACCGCGTCGTCCGCATATAAAAGGAGTGGGCAGCGGTAATCCGCTAGTCTAGGCGCGTGTGTACTTGGAGATGAGTTGACTAGGGGTGCTCGCATGTCGCTGATGAATAGGTTGAATAGGCAGGGAGCCAATATACATCCTTGGCGCACTCCCTTGTTTATTGGTATCAAATTTGTGAGGTCGCCCGCAGGAGTAAGTCTCACTCTGGCAAGGGTACCTTCGTGGAGCTGACTTATAAGCCATAAGAGTCTTCTATCAATGCCCTGTTTCGCAAGTTTCTCCCAAAGAATATTTCTAGGAACGCTGTCAAAGGCTGCCTTTAGATCTACGAAGGCAGCACAGAGGTAGCCCCGGGGAGGGGAGGAGTACGTCCGTGCCAGATGGTAAAGAACTATCGCATGGTCGGTTGTAGAACGTTTAATTCTGAACCCTGCTTGTTCGTGGCCAATCTGGTTAGTCTCATCTACCCATCGCAATAGTTTAGTCAGCAAAAAGCTGGCATAAATTTTCCCTATGATCAAAAGGAGGCTGATGTTACGGTAGTTTTCCGGCTCCGTTGGAGAACCTTTTTTATGAATTGGTACTATAATGGCCTCCTTCCATATTTTGGGGATGAGACCAGAAGCGTTGATTGCATCGAAGGTTTTGGCCAAGATGCCAGCCCACCATTTTGGGTGTAGTTTGATGGCTTCAGCAGGGATCAGGTCGGGCCCTGGGGCTTTGCCCGGTTTCAGCTGGGCTATTAGCTTGGCTATTTCGTCAGGATCGGTGGGAGGCCAAATAGGTAGGTGGGTAAACAGATGCATCAGATGGTCGGAGGGAGCATCTGCCTGTGAGAAACATTTCTTCAGGAACAATTCCCATGTCGGTGCAGAGATGACTGCCCTTGGGTATTTCCTCACCCTTCTGTTAATCAAAGACCAGAATTCCCTGGATCTGTGTGGTTTTGAAGCAGTAATCAAAGCCTGCCAACGATTATGTTGCCACTCACGTTTGGCAATTTTCTGCGTGCGTTTGTAAACTTGCTTGGCTTGTGCATAACTAGCTGGCAGAGTAGATGCATCGGAGGTCTTATATACATTATATATAGCACGAAGGCGCTGTCTTGCTTGTTTGCACTGAGAATTATACTCGTTTTGATTTAATATTTTGGGTGGTAACCTGAAGAAGGACGTAAGATCAGTCGTATGATGGTGGAAGCGTTTCAACACTATCCTATGCTCGTCCGAGGCAGAGCCTATGTTGGGATGGGGCCCGAGAATTTCTTTTTGAAAGAATTCCTGATACCTTTGAGCCTGGGTCTCCGACCATTTGATTCCTCTTACTTGGAGAGATTCGTTGGTTACCATCTGGGTCGCATGTCTATGGGCCTCCGACTGCCAGTTCAGGGAAAGCTTGGCTACAAGGGGAAGATGATCACTAGATTGTACATTCTCGATCTTAAAGGTGGAAATACACTTAAGTAGATCACTGGAGACCAACAGGTAATCGAGGACGCTGTTTGATTTAACGCTCAGGTGAGTGAAATCCCCTGGAATATCAGGGAGGCATGTGCCATTTAAGGGGACCAGATTTAAACGGATGGCCATTTGATAGAGGAGTACTCCAGCCTCATTAACTCTGTGGTCTTTAGAAGTTCTCCTCATGATATGTTCCAGATCATAATTATCAAGGTTTGGGGTAACCCACCATTTGGCTTTGGTCAGCGAGTCCCAGTTTGCTGCTGTGCGGGCATTAAAATCGCCACCTATTATGGCCAGGGTGTTAGGAAACTTAACATAGCATGAGAGCAAATGCTCTTCTAGCGAGCCCCATTTAGAGCCCAGTTCGGGGGAAGAACCCCCGGGTGGCAAGTAAACATTTGTAACCAGAAGTGAGATCTTTCCCCCCGCAATCAGCCCGGTAAGGGCGTAAGGAGGCAAGGCCTGTACTAGAGTAAATTTAGAATGTAGGTTGAGGGAGATGCCTATTATTAGGCCCCCTTTAGGGCGGCCTCCTTTCAGGGAGGGGCAGGCAGGGAGTTCTAAAAGCTCAAAGCCATTTAGGACAATTTTCTCTACTTCCCACGATTCTTGGAACAAGATGATATGAAACAGGTTAATATACTCCAAGAATTCTGGATCAAGTTTTTTTCCCCCTCCAGCCCGCAATGTTCCAGCTGAGGACTGATAGGGGGGAGTTCCTGTTGTGACCAATTCGCTGTCATTTCAGGGAGAGATGTGAGTCCTTTGGAGGCAGGGCAGACCCCACAAAAAAGTCAGTTATTTTACTTTGCGTGGCAGGCACCTGCTGAAGGTACCTAGTCTTGAAGTTGGTAGTGAGGTATTCTGACTGGGGCAACAAAACGGGTCTCCCGCTGGCTAACCCAAGGGCGGACACTTCAGTGGGAAACTCCACAGGATTTGCTGAGACTGCCCCAC
Organism: Podarcis muralis; assembly: GCF_964188315.1. NCBI lineage: Eukaryota > Metazoa > Chordata > Lepidosauria > Squamata > Lacertidae > Podarcis > Podarcis muralis. The sequence goes on from NC_135666.1 coordinate 59,780,050, forward strand.
CGCGAGGTCTAAAGGTCGCCGATGAAACCATTTGATTTATATGTCCGGCCGGGTCTTCAATCAAATCTGGGCCATTTTTTGATGTAGGTGGAACACTCCCCTGACCTGGTGCTGGCGAAGGTACAGGGGATGCTCGGCGTACTGGTACCGTTTGTATGTCGGGTCTATGCCGCTCAGGGGAATATGAGGACTCCAGTTCCGGCATTGATGGATTAGATGGTAAGGAATTGTTTTGGTGGAAGGAGCTCTGAGTTACACTCCTCAGCGGGGGACTCTTGGAGGGCGAGTCAAAATTTATCAAGAGTTGGGATGAGAGGCCAACTTGTGAGGCAAAACCTGGGTCTGCCAAGCGTCGATGGGTTTTGCCCACAAGTGGGGGAGGCATGGGTTTAGGAGCTGGACTATGGTATGGAAGACTTCCTGCTTCCTTAAAACACGACTCCGAAAAGCTGGCAGGGTTATCCTGAAAAGTGGGCAGGACTTTTCCGTTCTTCTGGACATGTATGAGCTGATGATTAAGTACTTCTAGTCTATCAATTATTTCTTGTTGTTCTCTCGGTGGAAGGTCGCCAAAGGTGGCTAAAAGCTCTCTTTCCTCCGGCGGGGTCAGAGAGTTACTTGCGCCAGTGGGTTTCTTTAGAGCTCGTGGGGACGTAAAGTAAGTCCAGTTTCGGTACGGATGGATATCCTCCGGGAGAGGAGGCTCGATGTCCCGAGGTACTCCCGACCTCTCCGACAGAGTCCGCTCCGTGCCGTGACCGGCAAGTAGAAGGGGGTGGATCATGCTATCCATAAAAACTCTTGTTGGGATGATATCATACCTAGCCAAGAGTGATTTCTGCCTGATGATAGCTGAAGGGATCCTTGGAGAGTAAAACGCAAGCATCACTTTCTGTTCCCTGAGGTGCTGGTTCAAAGGTAATACTGCAATGAGATCGCATTGTGTGATTTCTATGTTTAGGAGATTGCTTAGATGCTTTTTAACCCCACCCAGAGTAAGCCACCTTGGTGACCCTACCCCGATGTTTAGGCAGATTTTCTTAGGTTGCAGGGACAATGCTTGATGTTTCAGTGCAGGATTTGGTTTATATTTAGGGATCACACTTCTTTTTTTGGTTGAAGGTAAGGACCTCTGGCACTTCAATTCCCCCGTATCTACAGTTGGTTTAAACTTTGACTCGAAGTTATCAATTTTCTGTTCAAGGTTACATAGCTGGGAGGATAGCACATCAATCTTCTTGAATATGCAATTAAGGGTTCTGACCACAAGATGGAGATGTTCATGTTGTTCTTGTCTTGCGCAGTCCTCAGCTCCAGCGTCCTGCACCACCCTCAGTGGGACACTTTGTGATTTAATGATTGTAGCAATCCTTGGCAGTTAGCTGGCCTTCAAAACAGTTTGTCAAAGGTCTACCTAAGAAAGCTGAGGGTACTGAACAAAAGCATTCAAGAAGATTGCAGAGGGCAAAGTTCAATGGGGCTTACTCTAAAGTAAGTGCACATGGAATTGCAGCCATAGGCTTACTGGCTCCTGTTGAATTAAACCATATTAAAACCAGGTATTCTCTTGGTTTGTTGATCAGTTTTATACTCCCCCCCCCTTTTTTTTAAGGGTGTGTTCAATGTGGCTTCCCACATAACTATAAGAGAATGCTGGGACTAATTTTTTCCTGTTATTGACCGGCTACAAAAGATGGGGACTTTGTACTGAAATGAAGATGTAATGCATTACTTATTGTGCTGTGACTAATATGACTTTATGTCTTATTTTAGCTACAGAGAAAGCCCTTGAGCAATGAGGAATTACCAGAAAAATAGTAGTATGGGAATAGGAAATGGAAAAGAAAAGGAGCGGGAAAATGCTTCACACTGGATTTCTATAAGCGCAGTATTGATCCATTTTAGATGTGTGGTGCTGTGCAGCTTTTGTAAACGGAAATACAAATTATGAATTAGCCTATACAGCTTGCCACATTAACCATGCGACTGGACACAATTTAGAGGAGATGGTATGTATCTGCTTTCAGTTTAAATTTACCAGCTTATCATTATGTCTGAACCATAGGAGCCAACTTTTAGGAGCTGCCGAAGTCCCTTTGGCTCCCCTAAGGTTGATGGGCATTGCCATTCAAATGGTTTGCGTGTGCCACATCTTGTGATTGATTATGCAAGGTAGGGCTTTCCTGCCCCTCCCATAAAAATATTTTATTCAATTTGGCACACCTGGTCTGAACTGTGAACAGTGAATAGTTTAAATTACCGTATTTTTCACTCTATAGGACGCACTTATCCCCCTCCAAAATTAAGGGGAAATGTGTGTGGGTCCTATGGAGCGAATGCAGGCTCCTTGGCTTCAGCGACAGCAACGCAAAGCCTCCAAAGTGCAGAGGGAGCGCTCCCAGTCCCACCAGGAGATGCTGGGGACTGAACCTGATGCCTTCTGCCTGCTAAGCAGTTGTTCTACCACTGAGCTATGGCCCTAGCTCACAATATTGCTGTCAGGATAAAATGGAGAAGGTGGAGGCTGAAGTGTGTATGCTCTGTGGAGGAAAGGTGGGATAGAAGTATAAGAAGGAATAAAGTATGTAAACTAGCCTATAAGTTCATAAACTACAGTATATTTTTAACTTACTCTCCTAATAATTTGTATATAAATTATAAAAGTGGTATATAAATTTTGTTAAATAAAAAAAGAGGAAATGTTCAGACTTTCAAACAGTATGTTATGCCTGAGCCTTCATTGCTGAAACTCCCAACAACATTTTCATGCTCACAAGCACCTGATGAAGGAACCATTGTGACATAACCCATTCAAGCAGAGTTAAAAGGGGCAACAGGCTGTCAACAGTGGCAGTAGTTGGGGGCTCCCATCTATTGAAAAGCCACAGAAAGTCTTTTCATACTGCCTGAGGAATTAATCCCTTCTTTAACGTTCATAATTGCTGGATCGATTTAAGAAGACTGGAGCTAACATTTGTTTGGATTTGGCATCATTGATAGGGAACTGTCTGCTGCGTCCTCCGCTTGGAAGTCACCCTGGTCTTTGGGCCTCCAGCACCTTCTTCAGCATGTCCAACCCATCTAAGAGGCGTATGATACTGGTGTTCCACTGGGTTAGGAAGAAGCCTCTGACAGAGAAGCCGTGCTCTACCAACTCGGCCAGACCTTCTGCCTCTGCACCGGCTTGCAACACTCCTCACATTTCACCCTACTTCACGAGGAGCAAGACACAACCCACTCCGCTCAGAAGGTCCAGCAGGCGCAAGGTGCTGCGATTGCCGAATCTCACCGACCCCAAGGTTTTAAGATCTGTCATCGGCAGCGTTGGCCGGAAGAGAGCCCGCAGGCGCAAGCAAAAGAAGACCCCAGCGGGAACAGGAAAAGGGGTGATGCCTAGGCTAGAGGCAAGAAGGCTCCAAATTTGCGGGGTGGGATTGCTTTGGAAGATGCCTTCTCACAATCTCTACCCTTGAACCACGTATCAAAGGTTCAAGCAAGCTCATCCACGTAGCACTAAATTATGCTTTAATGCAGTGGTTCTCAAAGGGTGTCGTGCACCAGCCTGGTGTGGCTGGAGAGGAAGACAAGTGATGGGAGAGTGATGGGAAGATTCAAGGACAATCAAAGAAGCACCAAACATTTCATTGTTGTATAGTATAGTATCCAAGTATTTTTTTTTTAAATTTTGCCTAATATGTATAGAAATCTTTTTCAAAATGAGAGCAAGAGCATCAAGTGATACTGAGGACAGTCCGAATTGTGTTTTCTAATGTTTTTCTTATCAATTCAAAAATTCAGTGTGGCTCAAGACAATTTTATTCTGAAACTGTGGCCCAGAAATAAAGGCTTGAGAACCACTGCTTTAGTGTTATGTTTGAACTAGGCCTCGGCTTTTAATTTTTGTTTGAACTATAGCCTGGGAAGTTGTGAAAATGTGCTACCTATTTCAGCCAATAGCTATTGACCAAATAATCTGCTTCTAGCATGTCCTGTTTCAAAGCATTCTGTACATTTCACAATATTGTAGCAGATAACATTTGTCACCTGCATTGACCAAGGTATATTCCCCTCTCTGTTCCTGGTATATATCTCTACTCGCCCCTTTCTCCCTGGGATGGAGGGAGGTACCATTTTGTCGTTCACCTCAGGTGCCCAAATGTTCTGAAACTAAGCAGATAAGACATGACTGCTGTTTTATAAGGGATAAACTACTAGAAAAAGCAAAATTCTGTGGTGGGCTACCCCTATGAAAGTATAAGGGGAAAACATGTTCTGTAGAGAAAGAAAATATTATGTAGAGAGAGAAATATCAGGTGAGGTGTTTTTAAGCAATAATGCACCTTTAGGGAATCACATTTCAGCCAGCATAGAGTTGTGCATTTTTAAAGAGCGGATTCATTTTTGTCCTGTTTCAATGGACATTTTAATTGGATTAGTAAAACTTATTTTTACCTGACTCAGACCTTAGGGATGGGTAAGATAGACAATGAAACAAGTAGGCCCTGATTTATTCAGAGAGATGCAGCCAACTAAACCATACTCAGAGAAGAATCATGGAAATCCATGGTCTACTCCGATACAACCCAGAGGCAGCAGTTGGATATTAGGTGGATCCAGAGCAGGCTTCCTCAAACTCAACCCTCCAGATGTTTTTTGCCTACAACTCCCATGATCTCTAGCTAGCAGGACCAGTGGTCAGGGATGATGGGAATTGTAGTCTCAAAACATCTGGAGGACCAAGTTTGAGGAAGCCTGATCCAGAGCTAGAACAGCTAGATCCGCAGCTATTACTACTGATTGAGGACATGAACTTCGCTTTCAGGCAATCAGGATATATAACTTTCTCACTGTGCTGACCTGACAAATGCTGGGGTTCTTGCTCCTGTCAAATATGCTGTATCGCTGTTCATCAGAATCAATTGGCAACTGATTTCAGCAGGGTGATGTCCGCTGCCAGTAATTTAATTCAGCTCACTTTATTGATGACTTAATGGCTTTGATTATAATGACATTGCCTTCCAGATAGCAGATGTCAGAGCTTTCTAATCATTTCCCCAACTATCACACAGAACCAGCCATTGTCTTCCACATGTAGTAGGGGTATTGAATTTACAAAAATTCTGCACATAACTTAAGAAGTGTACTTGCAAAATAACCTTAGAACACAATGAACATGGCTTAACTGCATGGTTTTAAACATATGCGGAAGATTCTAGGGAGAAATCAAGGATAATTGCATTTAAAAACCAATAAAGCCAAATGCAAATATAAACTAGCTGGTTTGGAAAAAAGTGAAGACAAAGAAGCTTGCAAATAAAACCAACAGTTAACCTGACTAGACTAATCAGGTCACCTGAGCAGAGTCTTGGGTTTTAGCGTGCATGCAAAGGTACAATTGAGAAGTCCTGATGGACCGCACTTTTTTGGCAATGCATCGCCTAGATCAGTGTTTCCCAACCACTGTTCCGCGGCACACTAGTGTGCCGCGAGATGTTGCCTGGTGTGCCGCGGGAAAAATTAAAAAATTGAAAGATTTTTTTTTTTAGTCAAATTTTCGATTGGGGCGCAGTCACTAGATGACCCCTGGGGTTCCCTCCCTCCCTCCCGCTCTGCGCCTCCCTCCTCCTCCTCCTCCTCCTCCGGGGAGGCCCTTCCTGGCTCTTGGCCAAGGCTTGGCGGCTGCCACTCACTCACTCGCTCGCCCACCCGTCCCTCCATCCCTGCACCCGGCCTCTCCCCCTCCGTCCCCGGCACGGGGGCTGCCGGGATCCGTAGTCCCCTCGCCCTTGGGCTCCTTGATTCGCAGTTATGTAATCATAACATTACCTCTTTTCAAGGAATGTCTTTCCATTTACATAGTTTTTCCCCATTGCAGTTGCTTTCCACGCAAAATAAGCACCCTGGAAAAGTAAGAAAGACAGGGAGTAAATTTATGAGAACACATTATCTTCTAGTCACTGATCAATACATCAGTAAAAAATTAGCCTCATTTAGGGATCTCTGCTTGGAGAGATGCAGAGCAATCATACACATTTCTACTCAGAAGTAAGCCCCACTGAGTTCAGTGGGACTTAACCCTAGGTGGGACGGTATAGCAGGGGTAGCAAAGATGGAGCCTTCAGGATTTACTAGACTACAATTCCCATCATCCCTGACCACTGGCCATGGTGGCTGGGGCTGCCAGCAATTGCTGTATAACAACATCTGGAGGGCACTACACCTGGGGTTTAGGATAGCAGACCAATTCAATGTCGTAACACTAGGCTCTAAAAAATAAAAATAGGTTGAGAACTATTATCTAAAGCCTCCAGTGTGATTTTGCCTGATACATCTGTACTACCAGGTTCACTTTCAAAATTCCCCCACTTTAATTCCCCAATCACTCTTTAAACCCTTGATTTAAAAAGAAATTTAAGGAAAAATTACCTACTATCACTACTAGCTATTGTAACAAAATGGAAACCTCAAGTTCAGAAGCAGCCAGTTTCTGCATATTAATTGCTGAGGTGGGAGAACTATTGAATCATCTCTTCCTTATGGGCTTCCATGTTGGAAATAGGATTCTGGACAGGAGAGATGTTTCGCCTAATCCGCCAAGGCTCTCTTTATGATCTTACAACTGTAAAACTGATCACCCAAGATGTCCTGAGAGTCTGTAACCCTATTCTAGCCCAGATGCTTATCATTCCCCACCCACTTATCTGGATTAATTAAAAAAACATACACAGAAAGAATATGGCAATATTCCAGATCTTTGAGTATACATCCATGCTTTCTATTTAAGGCTATTAAGAAACTCCATTATGAATACTTACAGATGGATCAGACTGGAATAAGTATGGTCGTCCCTCATTTCACCCACATATTAGCAATGATACACCAAATGGGCGTACACCCCTATGAAGCAAAACATTTGAAAAGGATTAATGATAACAGAAGGTTATCTTGGGAACAAATAAGATCAGCATTAAGGATGCTGACTGACGGACTCATCTATGAACACACATACAAGCATATTCCTCTTCTATATATTCTAAAGAAGTTACATCATGCCTCGTACAAATAGTTTGTACACTTTGTTTCTGAGTCTTTATGGCTGCGAACTGTTTTCTTGGTTCTGTTTCTATGCATCAAACATCAAAACATACTAATATTTGGGTAGAACTGGATGAAATCTTAAGAAACATTGCCCCTTCTAAAGGAATGAATCCTGCCAAATTTCAGAAGGATATATGCAGTTTTGTTCCTGCAGCTGTTAAGTGATTCCCACTATATTTCCCCCAGCCAAAGTTCCTTTAAAGTTAATTTTTGGGTAGAAATAATCAGATGATATTTTCTTTATGAATAAAATAATTCCCTCCAATTACAAACTAAAGTTGTTGGATGTGAAAGAGCCCCCCCCCTCAAAAAAAACCCCTCTGACCATTTCCTCAAGTTAGTGATACAAGTTTCTGGTTTGCAAAGCTGCTCTCATTTCCTCCCTTCCACCCATACCGAGGTACAGTGGTGCCTTGCAAGATGAAATTAATCCATTCCGCGAGTCTCTTGGTCTTGCGGTTTTTTCGTCTTGCGAAGCACGGCTATTAGCGGCTATTAACGGCTTAAAGAAAAAGGAAACAAACTCGCAAGAACTCGCAAGACGTTTCGTCTTGCAAAGCAAGCCCATAGGGAAATTTGTCTTGCGGAACGACTCAAAAAACGGAAAACCCTTTCGTCTAGCGAGTTTTTCGTCTTGCGAGGCATTCGTCTTGCGGGGCACCACTGTATCACAAATCACTTCAGGGTTCATTGTACACTACAAGGCTGCATGGGTTGAAGCAGATCTCACTTGGCTTTGGGAGAAACTCAAAATCCTTCCAAGACAGCCAAATCCAATAAACACCCCTAATGGTTATGTGTTACCTCAATATCACTAGACATGCCTACTTAGAAAGGAAAAAAAAAGTTCAGTAAAAAAACGGAAAAGAAGCTTTTCAAACTTTCCACCTTCAAAGACCTCATTCCACATTATCTGCTGAGGAATCTTAGCAGCTCTGCCTCACAACAGATGTGGAGGATTGTGTGAAGCGCACCCTGGCTAGGCCTGTCTGGCCTCATAGTGGCCCAATGCAAACTGACTGCACCTTACAACACACCATAGAATATACCCAGAACTCTATGGGGTGCGCTGCAGAGGAAAATTAGTAGTGGCAGAGAAGCTATATCATAAGGAAGCTTGCCTATTGTTACTGATTTTTTCATTAGGAAACCTGCAATGAAAATATGTAAGGAACCCAAGGTTTCCCAAAATGCAATCTGAAAATTATAGTTATACTTTCTGTTTTGAAAATATATTTAGATTCTACTTTTTGAAGATGTTTCATAGCCCCACTAAGAATCCCTATATCTAGCTTGGTTAAACATTGACAAGAGTGCTTTTCCTCCCAAGGGCCCCAAGTAGCATGCACTGGGTTTGAATTCAATTCTTAAACTCAAAAACTGGCCAGGAAGAGATTTGTTTTGTTTCAAAACCAAACCACGCATTATCTGTATTTTAACATCAGGATGCTGAATTGCTACAAAGCTAGGGTGGTAATGGGAATCAAGACTTACATGTGCATTATTAGATGGCCAAAAGGGGGAAATGAATATTTCCACAATCATCCCCTCCTCCCTGGCCCACAACAACATACTCTGTAGTTCTTACTCTGGAAGGGTTATGGTTGGAACCCCACTGGGACAAAAACGTAATTTAAAAGCTCTGGGGGTACTAGGATGGGTTCATGTCGCTACCATCCCCATCCCTTTATTTAATATTTTATATACAGTCATACCTCAGGTTACAAACGCTGCGGGTTGTGCATTTTCAGGTTGCGGACCGCGCCAAACCCGGAAGTACAGGAACGGGTTACTTCCAGGTTTTGGTGCTTGCGCATGCGCAAAATGATGTCACGTGCATGCGCAAAAGCTGCACTTCAGGCTGCGAATGCTGCGGGTTGCGAACGTGCCTCCCGCACAGATCACATTCGCAACCCAAGGTATGACTGTCGTTTGTTAAATTTGTATCATAACTCTCCACTAAATGGTGCTGAAGGCAGCTAGCAATAATACAATACATGCTGCTAGACTATAACTCCCACCAGTCCTAGCCAGCATGGTGAATGATTATGGAAGTTGCAATCCAACAGCATCTGGAGGGTCACAGGTTCCCTAACCTCTGAGCTCAATGGAGCTTATTTCTGAGTAGACATGTATAGGTTTGCACTGTTGGTATGACCAAAATAGGGTCAAGCCAGGTTACTGCTTTCACGCTGATTCTTTTCAGATCAATTTCTGGCAATCATACTACACCACAATCCTAATAAAGTCTACTCAGAATTAGGTGGTGTTGAACTCTATGAGGCTTACTCTCAAGCAAATGGGGCTAGGACTTCAGCCTCAATACCCATAATCTATGTCTGCTTTCTCGTTTTTTCTTTGCTTTTAGGTCACAAAATGCCAAAGTAGGTACACACAGACATACAAACTAGCAACATTTTTGTGGGCTTATTAATCGTGCAAGCATTTGAATACCTTTAATTCCAACTGATGGGGCTCCTGCGGCAACAGCTGCCAAAGCATATTCAATCTGAACAAGCTTTCCAGAAGGGCTAAAAGAAAGCAAACAATTCATGAGACACCTTGGTAAGAAAACATTTTCAAATCTGAAAATGCCAAGCAACTTATGGCCTTTCATTGGGCCTTTTTTCACCAATATGATATTGGGCACATTTTAATATAGTAATAATAAAAACAAACAGATAGGAGTCAGCCCCAGTCAATTTAGTGGGACTTTAGTATAAGAGTGTTTAGAATTGTACTACACTTTTCATGTAATCATGCACTCATGTCAAGGTCTGGCAACAAGCTCAAAGTAATCTCATAATAAAAACTGAAAAGGGGAAAAGAAAGCCCACCAAAATAGTTTTACTTTCGTTTTTGGTGTAACATTTGTTTCATGTTCATAATCCTCAACACACTGAATGCAATGTCATTTATTTCCAAGTAAACATGCATCTGTAAGGCTGCAATCCTATGGAAACTAATTTGGGATTAAGTCCAAATCCCATTCAATTGAATAGGTCTTACTTCCAAGGCGACACTATGATATGATTTATTATTTTCATAAAATCTCAACGCATATACGTTAGTCGTGTGTTTCGCTTTCTATAGGGTTATAAGGGAAATGAGGCCTGCTTTGGGCTCTTGCCTTAACCAAGCCACGCGGAGGGAGAGTCAATCCGTGGCTTAAAACCCTGCATACTGGATCCAAAGGCTCATCTCTACATGGTTTAGCAGGGTTAGAAATCCCGATATATAAACTAGGCGCCAAATGCCTCCTTAAACCAGGGTTACAGTCACCAAAATGGAAGGTCTAGTTGGCATTCGGGGGGCAGACGGCTCGAAAGTTGTATTTATCAATAAAGGCTTTTGTTTCCTGAAATTCATTCTGACTGTGCAGATAAAATGCAACTGACAGAATTCTACAAGGTGTGGCATTAATGTGTGATCCCCAGGTATGCGCCTCCGGAGACCTCGGGTGCCATCCTGACACCCGGCATCTTCACTCGGTCGCCAGCGGCCAACAGGAAGGTGCAAAGTGCTCAGGACCAGGCTGCTGGGAAACCCGCATCCCCTCAAGCATGTCTGATGGGGATGCCGGATCCGCGCGAGAAACTTGCGGCAGTTTCCACACGCGCCGCTTTCTCCTCCGAGCGAGAGGCGAGAAGCGCCAGCGGTGACTCCGCAAAAACCTCGCCTCTCCCTCCGCCTCAAGGGCAAGGAGACGGAGCCCCTCCAGAGGCCCCAGAACCCCCCCCCTCTTTAAAGGACAGCGCCCCGGGCCTCCTGCGCCCGCCCTGCCGCCCCTGAGGGGACCCCGCGCCTTACCTGAAAGTGGTGAGGGAGAAGCTGTACCCGCGTTCCGCCATTTTGACCAGCGCGATTGAACCCCCTCGCCCCGCCCTCCCTGCATAACCGTCTCCGCCCACTTTCGGAGGCTGCGCACGCGCGCTGCGTATTGTTTTACAGCGCATGCGCAAAAAGAGAAAACATGTAGAGCGCCGACGACAGAACCATGAACAGATTGAACTTCCGGGAACTCTCGAAAGCCGCGAAACTCTATGGCAGCCTTTCTCAACCTTGGGCCGTTCGTACCCGCCATCAAACGTTGTTGGACTACAACTCCCGTCATCCCTTGCTAACAGAATTGGTTCCCTCTGCTATGCATGCCGGGAACCGGTGCCTCTCATGGAACTTTGAAGTGTCAGGCATAGCCCTATTGGCTTTAGCCCAAACGTAGCAGAGTTTTCCTGCACAGCGAGGAAGCTAGTTGCGGCAGTAATGACAAGTCAGCTAGACTCAGAATAACTATTTACAGGATTTATTAAAAGGAGAAAATAAAACCAGCAGAGTTTCTGCATACAAATCAAAGCAAAATAAACCCTCTCTTTCTCTCTCTCAAAACCATACACAGCACTTCTACTCCTAACAACACCTCACTTCAAACTGAGCTAGCAAACCCTTGATAACAGAGTTGAGTGCTGGTCGTTAACCAATCAGAGTAAGTAGTTTCTAGGTCAAGCAGACCTGGGCTTTCTGCCAAGAGTAAATTGACACCAGCCTGAGTTAATTGTGCGAAGCTAGAATCTGCAAGTTTCCCACGAGAACCAATTAACAGAAACTGAACACCCCCTCACAGATTCTGCTGAACAATTAACACCAAATACACCTATGTAGATCATTTTTCCAGCAAACCTAAACCCTTGCACATTCGCTTGTTCTTTATCTTTGCCAATGGTTTAGTTAACACATCTGCTACATTTTCTTCACTTGATACATAAGTACAGGTGATTATATTGTCTTGTACACAGCAACGTACATTTTGGTATTTTACAGAGATATGTTTGGAACGCGATTTGAAACCCTCTGTTTTACTTAAGGTTATACAAGCTTGATTATCAATGTAAACTTGTACTGGTTCTCCACAATTTACATTTAAATCTGCTAACAAATGCTTGAAATAAATCACCTCGTTGCACAATTCACTCAATGCGGCATACTCTGATTCCGTTGATGACACACTTACAACGTCTTGCTTGCGTGACCGCCAGCTGATTAAAGCTCCACCGACCATTATGACTAGTCCTGTGACAGATTTTCTATCCGGCAAATTTCCCCAGTCACTATCACAGTAGCAACTCAACATTTCATCCTCTGAAGAATTTAATTGTAACATATAGCCAATTGTCTGTTTGAGATACCTCAGAACTTGTTTTACCCCTTTCCAGGCATTTAGTGTGGGTTTTGAGACCAATCTACTTAATATGCCTACTGCGTAGCTAATATCAGGTCTGGACCACTGTGCTATATACAATAAACTTCCAATTACAGAGTGATATACATCAGGATGTTCAAATTCAGGACCCTCATCTATATGAAGTGTTTTTATGAAACCTGGATCCATAGGCACCGCTGCCCCTTTGCAATCCTGCATCCTGTATGTAGTCAGTAGTTGTTTAACTTTGTTCTGCTGACTAATTAAGCAGCTGCCATCTTGGGCCCAGCACACTTCCAACCCTAGATATGTCCTAACCGGGCCTAAGTCTTTCACTTTGAACTTACTGGACAATTGCTTGGCAAACCTTTTAGTTTGTTTATCTGTTTTGCAGGCATACAAAACATCATCTACATAAATCAGACAAAACTCTTGATCACTGCCTGTACCACGTACATAAACACAATTGTCAGCTGTACTCTGCTTGAAACCAAATGACACTAAGGCCTCATGGAAACATTTGTTCCAAGATCTTGCAGCCTGTTTGAGACCGTATAGAGCTTTGTTTAATTTTAACACTCTATTGGAACCTGTCTCATAACCAGGCGGTTCGGCTAGATACAGGTCTTCTGATATTGGTGCATGTACATATGCAGTCTGAATATCAAAATGGTTTAACAGGAGTTTTCTCTTTGCTCCAAGCGTTAAAATCAGCCTTACACTGTCCCCCTTAGCAGTAGGGGAAAAAGTCTCGTCATAATCTTTTCCAGGCCTCTGAGAGTATCCTTGAGCCACTAAACGAGCTTTGTATTTGTACTCTCCTGTCACCAGAGGTTTAAGTTTGTACACCCACCTGCAGCCTACAATCTTTGCCCCCTCAGGCGCTGCTACTGGTGTAAAAACCTTGTGCTCATTCAGAGAGGACATCTCTTCCTCCATTGCCTGTTTCCAGAGCTCTGCCTCCTCTTTTGGTAACTTTAACACCTCCTGAAAACTCTTGGGTTCTGCAATCACACTAAACACATTTGCAGTATCTGGAGAAAAACGCACCGGAGGCACTCCTTTGTTTTGTCTTTTAGACCTTCTGGGAGAAAATTTTTCTTCTGACCCACTTTCCTCCTCAGAACTACGACCTCTCTTTTGTTGCATAGCAACTGGTCTTTGGCTAACTCCACTTTCTTGAGAGCTCTTATCTGAACTTTCCTCCCCCTCAGACTCTGATTCTCTGTGTCTACTTTCAGAGTCATGAAGCTCCTGGGAAGGTTCAAACCAAACCTCAGTATTGGCATGTAGTCTCTCCCAGCCACTATGTTCACAAAAACTGGCATTCCTGGAGATCACAATGCCATTTGTCCCTTCAGCAAAGCGGAAACCTTTTCCCAGCTCCTGGTAACCCACAAACACTAACTGTTTGGTCTTAGGATCTCCCTTCTTCCTCATTTGTTTCGGAATTAATACCCAGGCCTTTGATCCAAACACATGCAAATGGTCAATTTTGGGTTTTTTCTGAAACAATTTAAAATACGGGGTTGTACCTATTGTTTGATGAAAGAGCCTATTTTGGAGATAACACGCAGTGAGCATGCTCTCCCCCCAATAAGACACGGGCAAATCAGCATCATCAAGCATGGCAAACATCATATCTTGTAAAGATCTGTTTTTTCGCTCTGCAACGCCATTCTCCTCTGGGGAAAAAACGTTCGTTTTTCTATGCCCAATGCCACGCTTTTGTAACCAATCTTTAAAGGCATTTGACATAAATTCGCCACCTCTGTCCGTCTGAATCCTTTTGAGTTTAATGGACAGAAATCTTTCCACAGATGCCACCCAGCCTTTAAACTTAGTGAACACGTCACCCTTATTCTTCATGGGAAAAACCCAGGAGTAACGCGTGGCGTCATCCACAATTGTTAGTGAAAAACGTGATCCACCCCTGCTTACAGCAAATGGACCAATTACGTCCATGTGAACCAGCTGTAGCGGTGCCTCACTAACTCTGTCGCTTCTGGGGTAAGAGACTCTGTGGGTTTTAACCTTTTTACACACATTACAATCAAGGTACTTGTTACAACTCTTTAAATTACCCCCATCAGCCAATTCAGACATTTTTAGTACACTTTTCCAGCAAGCATGCCCCATTTTCCTATGCAATAAGTGCACACAGTTGTCATGTATAGCTTTGTTATTCACTGCAGGCTGAGATTTACTGACTACTGCTGCAACTTGAGATCCTGCTTTAAGCCAAAACAAGCCTCCCTCTGACTTAGCAGTGCCTAAAATCTCACCAGCCTTCTTAATAATGCAACTGTCTCCTTCAAAATACACTTTAAACCCAGCTTTTAGCAAACAATCTACAGACATCAGATTGCTCCTTAATGACGGCACACAAAGTACATTTTGCAGGCATTCACGAAGACAAGGAACAAAAACTGCACCCCCCGAAATCACTTCGGAAGTACTTCCGTCTGCTAGAGCCACCTGGCTGCGCTGTGCTGAGTTCTTGGAAACAAACAATTCATCTGTATTTACGATGTGGCGAGATGCTCCCGAATCGACCACCCAGACCGCTTGTTTCTCATCAGCACTCTTGACCTCGCCGGTCACCAGCTGAGCCGACTGTTTTTGTTTGAAGAATTTCTTTTTACGCTGCTGCTGCTGCTGATCTCGTCTCTGCTCCTGCACCGGCAACTGAGACTTGACCAACTCCGGACATTGTCGTTTTAGATGCGCTGAGGACCCACATCGGAAACAACGCCTAACAGCAAACGCTGACTCCTCACCGGTACGCTGCTTTTGCTTCACCTCTGGCACGGCCTGAGAACTCCTTCCAAACCGCCCACCTGTAGAAGCCTCTGCAGCCAACGACCTTTCTTGCCTCTTCTGCCATTCTTCAATCAAACGCCCAGTAACGTAACTGACTGATAAATCATGCTCCTGCATGCCTTCTAGAGACAAAACTAAATTATCCCAGCTTTCCGGGAGAGAACTCAAAATAATAGCCACCTTCTCCTGCTGATCTAACGCACAGTTTCTTTCCTGTAGCGCAACAAACTTTAACTGTAAACTGTGTAGGTGTTCCTGCATTGTAACCCCAGGCTGTAACATTGCCTTGTACAATGCCTTGCGAATGAACAGCTTGGAAACCGCTGTCTCACGCACATGGAGTTCTTTAAGTGCTTGCCACACACCTCTAGCTGTCTTGATTCCCCTCACATACGGCAACTGGGAATCTTCCAGCCCCAAGACAATTGTGGCCCTTGCTCTTTGGTCTTTATCGAGGTCTTCATCATCAGGCTTCGCAGGAAACTTACTCACCACTTGCCAGAGACGATCCCTCTGCAGCACTGCCTGCATGCGTTCCGACCACAGCAAGTAATTGGAGTCATTCAGATGCTCAAAAGCCATCTGAACTGGTTGTGAGGCCATCTTGAGAGCGATGTCCCTGGAACCCGGAACCAGCTACTCACGACCACCGAGAGAGAGAACAGGAACCACAGCACCCAGCACTCACACGCTGCAGCTGTTGTCCTTGTGTCCACTGCGTCACCAGCTCACCACGGTCAGGAACCAGCCAGGAACAACAACCTCTGGAACTACTGGAACCAACGCCGTTGATGCTGACACCACCGCAACTCAGGCTGGCAGCACAATGCCCATAACCTCATGGAACTTTGAAGTGTCAGGCATAGCCCTATTGGCTTTAGCCCAAACGTAGCAGAGTTTTCCTGCACAGCGAGGAAGCTAGTTGCGGCAGTAATGACAAGTCAGCTAGACTCAGAATAACTATTTACAGGATTTATTAAAAGGAGAAAATAAAACCAGCAGAGTTTCTGCATACAAATCAAAGCAAAATAAACCCTCTCTTTCTCTCTCTCAAAACCATACACAGCACTTCTACTCCTAACAACACCTCACTTCAAACTGAGCTAGCAAACCCTTGATAACAGAGTTGAGTGCTGGTCGTTAACCAATCAGAGTAAGTAGTTTCTAGGTCAAGCAGACCTGGGCTTTCTGCCAAGAGTAAATTGACACCAGCCTGAGTTAATTGTGCGAAGCTAGAATCTGCAAGTTTCCCACGAGAACCAATTAACAGAAACTGAACAGCCTCACCCTCAGGCGCTAGAGGAGGGCGTGCTGGGACATGTAGTCCAGCTCTCTCGCCAAGTGGCTTGGCGGAAACGCCGCCAAAGAGAAGGACGACTCGGTTTCCCAGCGCCCTCAGCGCGGCTGATCCTGACAGGCGCGTTATCGCGCCGCGAAGGCGGAGGGCCGGTCAAGATGGCGGCGGCCGCGCTGCTGCTGGTCTTCCCGTCTCCTTTGCCTCGGATCCAAGGCTTCCTCCGAAGCTGCTGGTCCCAGCTGGGCTGCCGCAGCCCGCCCGGGGGTAGGTCCTGGCTCCGTCTCCTCCTCCGGGGCGGCTCTCCAGGGGCTTCGCCTCCCAAACGTGCCTTTCCAGCTGCTTCTGTACAGCTCCCGTCAGCTGGAAACCCAGGGGCCCTTTGAGGACAAGCGCCGCTGGAGACGCCGCTTTACTTGGGGCGGGAAGGATTTGCACTCTTTTGTTCTTGCTTTCCTTTTTATGCTGGTGGGAACTGCCCCGAATGTTGTTTGTTTTTTGCAGAGGGGGCTGGATCCTGAAAACTATTTATTGATAAGATTTGTTACCCACCCATCACCCGCGTTATTTACTGTATTGGCCAGAATATAAGCCGCCCCTTTAAAATTGGAGGGGGGAAAGAAAAAATACTGGCATATAAGCTGCTCCATTCCTTGCTGCTGTTGGCTGCATACTGGCCGGCGAGCGGGGAGCTGTGCTGCGTTGCTGGCGGCCTTTCCCCTTCCTCGCCCTCTCCACGTGCCAGGTGGGCGCCGCTTTGCCCGCTCCTGGCTGCATACCGGAAGGTCGCGAAGATAAGCCACACGTTAACTTTTCATAGTCGGAATTTGGGGGGTAAAGAGGCTTATATTCAGGCCATTATGGTATTCTACTTACATATTTTGTAAAAATTATGTGCCGTTTGAATATATATATATATATATATATATATATATATATATATATATGCTGGTGGGAACTGCAGCATAAACTGCAGCATATATATATGTGCTGGTGGGAACTGCAGCATAAACTGCAGCATATATATATATATAACTGCAGCATATATATATCACAAAGTGTATGTGTGTGTATACACACACACACACACACACCACAAAGTGGTTTACAAAAAGATAAAACAGCAAAATCGAGGAAAAATTCACAAACCTACTTTGAAGCATGATGGTTATGGAAACAGAATATGCAATTACTAACATAACTTGAACCACTACAGTTGTTACTGTCAGTTATCTATTGTTACTAGTTAAAATTGTTATTTGCTTTATCTTGCTCATGGCAGACCAGAGCAACTGGAGAGAGGCGGTCCTGGAATTATTGCAGTACAGTTGTACCTTGTTTTGCGGTTGGGATCCGTTCCAGAGCCCCGGCCGCTAGCCAAAGCGCCAAAGGGCAAAGCGCCGCATCTGCGTGTGCGGAACAATTTGTGCTTCTGCGCATGTGTGAAGTGCGATTTAGCACTTCTACGCATGCTCGAGCGACAAACCTGGAAGTAAGAGTCTCATTGAGCAAAACCACTTCATGAAATATTGTATCTAATTAATAAAGGTAAGCAAATTACCACATCTAAATTATTTGTAACTAAGTTATTTGTATTTGTCTTTAAGCTCCTGCTTTAGCAATTCAGGGTCCAGGTTTTTTGCCTGAACCTATAGAAGAGAATGCTGAAAGTAAGGAGACTCCAAGCTTTCTAGACAGCATATTTTGGATGGCAGCCCCAAAATCAAGGCGGACCATTGAAGTAAATCGCTGCAGGCGAAGGAATCCTAGGAACCTTATAAAAATAAAGGTAACTCATCACATTTCTGTTGTCTTTCTTTATTTTTGTAGATTTTCTATTCTTCAATGCTCTCAAGATGCTTGTAATTTCTTATTTATTCACATTGGTATTGTAAATTTACCACAGGAAATTTTTCATTTAAAATCTGTCTGCAGCTCCTGTGCTGAATCTTTAAAATGGGATGGTATTGCATTTTGAAAACTTAAACCTTTATGTATACTACTTGACATGAGCAATTTCTCAGGTTGCTGGAAAACAATGTATTATATCACAATGGTAATGAGATAGCCATTGCCCTACATGGCTCTTAGCATTTGTGAAATCTCTCTTTTTAAATTGTTCATTGCCCAACGTTTTGTTTTCTTTCTTGTCTTTAGCGAAACATTGACGTCTGTCCTCAGTGTGGCAACCTGAAACTGAAGCATATTCTTTGTGGCTATTGTTATGCAAAGGTTAAACGGGAGACAGTTGCCATAAGGAAAGAAATATGGGCACAGGAGGGAGGACCACATAAGGCTCCACCTGTAGAGACTGTTGTACTGTATGAGGGAGAGAAAGCTAGAGATGAAGATGAAGGCAAGCGGATCATAGAACGAACAAGGAAGCGCCCATCTTGGTTCACACAGGACTGATTATGTAGCACAGTGGAATCTTTGGTCGCAAAATCCTTGATCTCGCAGAGTAAAAATAGCTGAAAAAAATGCTACTGATAACACTTATCCCCAGAAAGGGTAAATTTAAATTGTATTTTTTAATTTGCCATTGTAGTACAGCATCACTGCTGTACTTTAAATGTTAGCTGGATGGCTAATTTAGCTAATGTAAACCTAGCTGATTTTGTTATTGTATTAAAGTTGGTTAAGCAAAGTCAATCATTTGCAGGAGCAGATTCTTACGGCATCTATTTGGTCATATTACACTGTACTGTGCATTGGGGGGGGGGAACCATGGATTTAAACTGTATTTGTAAATGAAATAAAGCATATTCAGCATTATAATAAATACTGTGCGTGGTTCCATTTGAAATTCTGTGAAATTTTGAGCTATGAGGAGGTGAGGATTGTGAGAATGTAAGAAGTCAAGTAGAGCAATGAAGTGAGTTGACATGGATCTCTTGCTGAGTTGGAGCCCAATGGCTGAGAGGTGGTTTTGTTCTTTCATTGCTACTGGCTACATCTAAATAGTGACAGCTCTTTAACATCTGTTTCCATTTAGAAGCTTGTAAAATAGCTAGTTGTGTTTGTGAGGTCCTTTGAGAATCTTTAATGAAAAGGACAACTACGTTAATAGTCTGAACCATAACTTGGGTATGCACGAAGCACTTCTTAAACCAACATCATTTCATTGATTCACCCACTAGTGACACAAATTTAATCTCATTGATTAGATGACATTGAAGTACTGTACCATGTTGTATCTGCATTGTGGGCTTGGAGTTTAACTTTTTCCCATCTATTCTTTGAGAATCCTATTACTGAGCTCATCAACTTTCATCTCTTATAAGGGCCAATATTTTCCCATGATACAGACTTTAGAAAAAATCCTTGTTTGTAATGCATGTAAAACTTACTGTTTTCTACCAAGTGACATTTGCACCTACCACGTACAGTTGTTTAGCTTCTTATCCATCAGTTCAAATAACAAAGTTACTCTGGCAGGGGAAAAATAAGAACTCTGTCCCAAGTAAACACCCATTTTGTGCTCTAAATAAAAAGAAACAAATCAACATAGATGTGTTTGGTTTTATGACTATAGTGGTACCTCGGGTTAAGAACTTAATTCGTTCTGGAGGTCTGTTCTTAACCTGAAACTCTTCTTAACCTGAAGCACCACTTTAGCTAATGGGGCCTCCTGCTGCCACTTGCCGCTGCATGATTTCTGTTCTCATCCTGAAGCAAAGTTCTTAACCCAAGGTACTATTTCTGGGTTAGCGGAGACTGTAATCTGAAGCGTCTGTAACCTGAAGTGTCTGTAACCCGAGGTACCACTGTACATGGTTGATATTTTGCAGAATTTTGAGTTACTTAGCAGGAACTGGGTATAGAAGGAATAGGAAGAGATGAGACATTATGAAGCAAGACTAGAAGGTGTTGGAATAGCGGGGGAGTTTCAAGGCTTCACGGCAGCCTTAGCTCCTTTGATACTTCCTATTTTTCTAATATTTTCTACATCCATCATGACTAGGAACCTGTAAATAAAGAGCTGAAGGAGGTTCAGTTGGGAGGAGTGAGAAATGTCCCTTTTTTCATCTGAGGAACGTTGGAGGGTATGGCATACATGTATGAGCAACAGCCAGTCCGTGTTTACTCCTTTCTTTACTTTCCTTGTAATCTTTTCATTTCCTTTTTTTTTTTAATTATTTTTTATTCATTTTACAATACAAAAGTATAAAAACACATAACACAATTTTTCACAAATACATTTTTTGGAGTTCCCTCAGCTCTTCTGCAAATCCTCTGTTTTAGTCCTTCTTCCGCATTTCTTAATCTAATATTGCCTTTTATTAAAAACCTCCTCCCTCTTATTCCCTTTTCCACAATATTTCTAATATTATTTTCACAGAGCCTCTTGCAAACCTACAAATGTTAATTGTTCATCGCAAATACTTTTCAAATAGTCTACAAATTTACTCCAGTCTTCAGTGAATCTGTGGTCTCGTTGGCCTCGGATCCTTCCTGTTAGTTTATCAAGTTCTGCGTATTCCATTAACTTCATTCTCCATTCTTCCATCGACGGTAATTCTTGTTTCCATTTTTGGGCTAGCAGTATTCTTGCCGTTGTTACTGCGTATAGAAAAAGCTTGTAATCTTTTCTGTTTATTTCATTTCCTACCATTCCTAACAAAAATGCCTCTGGTTTCTTAACAAATGTATATTTCAACATTTTTTTCAATTCGTTATATATCATTTCCCAGAAGCCTTTCGCCTTCTTACATTCCCACCACATATGATAAAAAGTCCCTTCCTTTTCTTTACATTTCCAACATTTATTACACACTTTATACACTCTTGCTAACTTCACTGGTGTTATATACCATCTATATACCATTTTCATAACATTTTCTTTTAATGCAGTACAGGCCGTAAATTTTAACCTTTCGTTCCATAGTTTATCCAGTAATCTTTTCATTTCCATTCAGTTACTGGCCTTTGGAAAACTACAGAACATTATTCTGAATAGCTGTACTGGGAATGTAGATTTGAGATATAACAGGAGTATAATAACCAAATGCTTGATCCATATAAGGGCCAGATTAGGAGGTAGCCGTGTTTGTGTGTGCAGAGAGAGATGAGATGGATAGATCGCTAATACGTCAGAGATATGAGTGAACATTAGGTAATACTGAATATTTATGTACAACATTTTATTAGTATTTGATGCTTCACATATATTTCACTGATCCTTATAAAAACCCTGTTAAGTGTCAGTCCATGTCCTATGTTCTACTGAGAGAGGTGGTGGCTTGGGTAAAATCAGCTAGTGACATGGCCAAGAGGAAGATTAAACCAGGGGTTTATGGCTCATGTCTACTGTTCTACGGGGGCTCTATAAAACTTAATGGTCTGTCTTGATATTCTACATTATCTTTTTGTGAGTTTTAGTTCTGAAGGAGTAAAACTGGATTATGCTCGTCATTCATACAAACTACAACCTTCTCTATGGCACAATCCTCTATGACCCACCATGTGTTAACTGAAATGAATTACACCTTTCAAAGCAATAGGTGGCAGTGAATCTCTAGTTATTTCAGACTACAATACCAACATAGTCCATGATGATGCTAGTGAAAAATCTGCAAGTGTAATTAACTGCATTGGGAATAATTAAGAGAAAATGTGATTGTTGACCCCAAGGTTTAGTTACTATAATACATAGATTTATCAGAAGTCCATTCTGATAAATGTGGGCATGTGATAGCTTCGATTGGAGATATGTTTTCAATTCCTTTTGCAACTGGATGACATAGTTGAGTGATGGTATATGAGGGATAGCCAGTTGGTGTCTTACGAACTGGATTAAGTCCCTAAGGCAATTTTGTCTGTGGCCCTGGTGACCATCATAATTTTTAATTCATGGTATGGTAAAATATTTACGCAACTGTAGGAGAGGAGAAAGCATTGTTTCCAAAAGTTAGACATGCAACATGCAACATTTATATCCTTCACTTTCATTTTACAACAGCATTTAATCCTCATGCATGTATATCTATACATGCCTGAGCATACACACTCCATAACTGGGGGATCCTTACTGGTGACAGCTTCACAGGTGGTTAAGCTTTACAATAAAGGAGTTTTGCTATGTGGCAAAATACATTTCCTGTGCATTTTGCCACATAGGAAGTATATTGGTAATTTCCTGCTATAGAGGTAAACCCAGGGATGCTTTTCCAATTGCTTTTTCAAGATGCTGGCAAATGCTCAGAAATCCACAAAAATAGTGGGGGAACATGCAAGCATCCTTCTGAGAAAAGACCAAGAGGATTGGCTCTGAAGGTCATGCAGCTTTTCCAAAGATAGCTACAGCTGTTCCTGTTCCACGTTTAGCATTCCTCCAGAAGTTCAGATGCAGGTGCAACTCCCAGTTGTACGTTTGCCTCCCTAAGCAGCGGGAGAACGGCTCTTGCTGTTAGCAATACCAAAGGAAATTCCAGGGCATCTTTTGTCCAGCCTGCAGTTCAAAAGTGCTGGAATATTAATGCTCTTAAAGCTCAGAGGCCGTTTCATTTATTTTTTACAGGTGGGCGGTGCTATCCATAAAATGCAAATTTGTTTTTACAAAATCATAATAAGGAATTTTAAAATACAATTGATCATGGATACTATAAACCAATTTAACCCTTTTTTAAAAAAACAAAAAAGGAAAAACAAAAAAGCTAGTGGGGCAATAGAATGGAAGTGTATTACGTTATTAAGTAATGAACAGGAGTATTTTATCTTGATTTTAATAATGCAGGAAACAGTGACCACTTAATAAAGCTAATAGAACAAATACACAGTTTGTTGCATGAAGCATAAAGGAATCAGAAAAGAGAGCAAGGAAATCAGAAGGTAAAGCTGCACCCAAGAGTCCCATTATATTTGACCCTGCTTTACTGGAAGCAACCAGGAATGGATTCCGACGTTTCCACTGAAGAAAGTACAGACCATTGTGAAAAGGCTTGATGTAGGGTAGAAGATTATATTTTAATTGGATGAGCTCTAATTATTGCAACTCCAAACTCGGAAGTTTATCTTTTCCTAAAAACGTATTTACACAAAGAACTGTTCACTGTGCCACAAAAGTGTGATCGATTTAAACAGCATTGCCTTGCTAAGAAATACTCTTAATCTAGGTAAAATTAGTCATGACTAATTTCCTCTGAGTAAGCCATAGTAAACAGAGGCCTCATCCACACTTCTGCTTGCCCTGCCGCTTTCCCCTGGGAAAACCCACAGCTTAGCACTGGAGCAGAACAAAGGGCAATCAGGTTTTCCATGACGCCATTGGCTCTGATTGAGCACTAAAGAGAGGGTTTCCCAGGGGAAAGCAGTGGGGCAAAGGCAATAATGCTCAGACCTGTGCCTAGAAAGCGCAGGACAAGTCAAAAACCACCTGGGCCCACGCTTCCCAAGCGTAGGACAAGCAGGAGTGTGGGTGAGCCCAGAGAGAACCTGCTTGGGAATGGAACTTAATGTACCGTATTTTGCGCCCTATAGGACGCACTTTTCCCCCTCCAAAAATGAAGGGGAAATGTGTGTGCGTCCTATGGGGCAAATGTAGGCTTTCACTGAAGCCTGGAGAGCGAGAGGGGTCGGTGCACACCAGGCTTCAGGAAGCTATCCCCCCAGCCCGGCAAGCTCCCAGAGCGATGCCAAAACTGCGCGCAGCTTCGCCATCGCTCTGGGACCCGTTCTGGGGGCTGGGATCGGGGGAAGCTCCGGCTTCCCCCGCCCGCAGCCTCGCAAGCTCCGAGAGCGATGGCGAACGTGCGCTCACCTTCGCCAGTGCTCTCCGACCCGCTCTGGGGGCTGGGGGCGGGGGAAGCTCGGGCTCCCCCCGCCCCAGCCCCACGCCTGGGGGGGGAAAATTTTTTTTGCTTTATTTCCCCCCCCAAAATCTAGGTGCGTCCTATGGGCCGGTGCGTCCTATAGGGCGAAAAATATGGTACATTGTATGAATGTTAACTAAAAAGCAAGTTCCTTTGAGGCTTATAGTCTGGTAAATGGTTATAGGACCACAGCTTAGGTTTCCAGTGGACCTTAGTTGTGACTATCCTTAGCTGAATTGGAGTCACTTTCATCAGCTGCTATTCGTTTCTGAAAAACCACACAGGCCCCACAGGCACCATCTTTAAAAGAACAGCCCATAGTGTGAGCTATAAGAATAAGGGGAAATGGCAACATATGAAATAACCACCCAGGTAATCTGTAAATATAGGCTGATATTTGAACTTTTTCTATTTGTATAGGAATACAGTGGTACCTCGTGGGACACGGGTGGCGCTGTGGGTTAAACCACAGAACCTAGGACTTGCCGATCAGAAGGTCGGTGGTTCGAATCCCCACAATGGGGTGAGCTCCTGTTGCTTGGACCCAGCTCCTGCCAACCTAGCAGTTCGAAAGAACATCAAAGTGCAAGTAGATAAATAGGTACCACTCCGGTGGAAGGTAAACGGTGTTTCCATGCGCTGCTCTGGTTCACCAGAAGCGGCTTAGTCATGCTGGTCACATCACCCGGAAGCTGTACGCTGGCTCCCTCGGCCAATAAAGCGAGATGAGCGCCGCAACCCCAGAGTCGGTCACGACTGGACCTAATGGTCAGGGGTCCTTTACTTTACAGTGGTACCTCAGTTTTTTAACATCTCCGTAGTTGAATGTTTCGGAACTCAAATGCCGAAAACCTGGAAGTAAATGCCTCAGTTTTCTAACGCGCCACAGAAGTCAAACAGGAAATCCAGCTTCTGTTTTGAGTTTTCTGTATTGAGGCTTCTGTTTTGAGGCTTCTACTTTCAGTTTTCGGTTTTCAAATGTTTCGGAACTTGAACGGATTACGTTTGAAAACTGAGGTACCACTGTACAGACGGAATGGTGTGATGCTGTATTCCCCCCCCCCCCAAAAAAAATTATTTCAGTGGTTTGGCAGATGACTTATAAAAACTTGTTTGAAGGTTAACTGAGGAATTGCAAGTTATAGAAGCCTTGGTTTCATATGACAAGGCTATTCTTGTTTGTTCTTCAGCACGACTAGGAAGGAAAAGCATTACAAGTCATTACTTTTTAAAAGTGTGCTGCAAATATATTTTCCAGAGACAATATAACTTATTTCTATGTGACTTGTGGCTCTACAGGGTATCTCAATTAAATCTTACTCCTGTAGTTGTGCTACTGTATTCCATGGTCCTGGCAAGTGAAGAAGATAAGATGAATTGGGCTACTCTCCATGCTTCATGAAACGCACAGAAAGGAATAAGATAATCCAAGAGAAGGGGTAATAGAAAAGTGAGCCTGAAGAATGCATTGTCAGTTACACTAGAAAAACAAAATTAGCAGAGGTCCTCAAGAGGGGAAAGTATGCAGAATCACAGAAGGAAACTTTGTAATGAATGGAGTTCTCTTCTGTCTTGGAAGTCTCTTTTTCTGTTGGTTAGAGCAGCAGCTGGGAATCTCCAATGTGTAGGACTAATGAGGCCAACATGAGACCATTTCCCCCGAGCGTCATAGGACATGGCTCCTTGCCTAAAGTGGGGTTTGTAAGCAGCTGATGTTGGCAAGTGCAAAAGCCTGGTTGGCAACCTCAGGATCCAGCCTCCCAGTTGGAAAAGTCCCCTAGCTCTGGAGTAGAGTTCACCACAAATTCATAATAAACACCTTCCTACTATAAAGAATTTCACTGCCCTCTAGTTAATGGGCTCCAGTGGCAGAAGTGATGACTGTGGATAATGCTAGCAATAGCCAGTCCTACCAGGGCCAGCCTACCCATGAGGCAAGGTGAGGCAACTGCCTCAGGTGGCAGAATCCACAGAGGCAGCAGATCCCAAGGTATATTCCCCTCTCAAAAATTTGTATATAAATTATAAAAGTGGTATATAAATTTTGTTAAATAAAAAAAGAGGAAATGTTCAGACTTTCAAACAGTATGTTATGCCTGAGCCTTCATTGCTGAAACTCCCAACAACATTTTCATGCTCACAAGCACCTGATGAAGGAACCATTGTGACATAACCCATTCAAGCAGAGTTAAAAGGGGCAACAGGCTGTCAACAGTGGCAGTAGTTGGGGGCTCCCATCTATTGAAAAGCCACAGAAAGTCTTTTCATACTGCCTGAGGAATTAATCCCTTCTTTAACGTTCATAATTGCTGGATCGATTTAAGAAGACTGGAGCTAACATTTGTTTGGATTTGGCATCATTGATAGGGAACTGTCTGCTGCGTCCTCCGCTTGGAAGTCACCCTGGTCTTTGGGCCTCCAGCACCTTCTTCAGCATGTCCAACCCATCTAAGAGGCGTATGATACTGGTGTTCCACTGGGTTAGGAAGAAGCCTCTGACAGAGAAGCCGTGCTCTACCAACTCGGCCAGACCTTCTGCCTCTGCACCGGCTTGCAACACTCCTCACATTTCACCCTACTTCACGAGGAGCAAGACACAACCCACTCCGCTCAGAAGGTCCAGCAGGCGCAAGGTGCTGCGATTGCCGAATCTCACCGACCCCAAGGTTTTAAGATCTGTCATCGGCAGCGTTGGCCGGAAGAGAGCCCGCAGGCGCAAGCAAAAGAAGACCCCAGCGGGGACAGGAAAAAGGGTGATGGCTAGGCTAGAGGCAAGAAGGCTCCAAATTTGCGGGGTGGGATTGCTTTGGAAGATGCCTTCTCACAATCTCTACCCTTGAACCACGTATCAAAGGTTCAAGCAAGCTCATCCACGTAGCACTAAATTATGCTTTAATGCAGTGGTTCTCAAAGGGTGTAGTGCACCAGCCTGGTGTGGCTGGAGAGGAAGACAAGTGATGGGAGAGTGATGGGAAGATTCAAGGACAAGCAAAGAAGCACCAAACATTTCATTGTTGTATAGTATAGTATCCAAGTATTTTTTTTTTAAATTTTGCCTAATACGTATAGAAATCTTTTTCAAAATGAGAGCAAGAGCATCAAGTGATACTGAGGACAGTCCGAATTGTGTTTTCTAATGTTTTTCTTATCAATTCAAAAATTCAGTGTGGCTCAAGACAATTTTATTCTGAAACTGTGGCCCAGAAATAAAGGCTTGAGAACCACTGCTTTAGTGTTATGTTTGAACTAGGCCTCGGTTTTTAATTTTTGTTTGAACTATAGCCTGGGAAGTTGTGAAAATGTGCTACCTATTTCAGCCAATAGCTATTGACCAAATAATCTGCTTCTAGCATGTCCTGTTTCAAAGCATTCTGTACATTTCACAATATTGTAGCAGATAACATTTGTCACCTGCATTGACCAAGGTATATTCCCCTCTCCCTTCCTGGTATATATCTCTACTCGCCCCTTTCTCCCTGGGATGGAGGGAGGTACCATTTTGTCGTTCACCTCAGGTGCCCAAATGTTCTGAAACTAAGCAGATAAGACATGACTGCTGTTTTATAAGGGATAAACTACTAGAAAAAGCAAAATTCTGTGGTGGGCTACCCCTATGAAAGTATAAGGGGAAAACATGTTCTGTAGAGAAAGAAAATATTATGTAGAGAGAGAAATATCAGGTGAGGTGTTTTTAAGCAATAATGCACCTTTAGGGAATCACATTTCAGCCAGCATAGAGTTGTGCATTTTTAAAGAGCGGATTCATTTTTGTCCTGTTTCAATGGACATTTTAATTGGATTAGTAAAACTTATTTTTACCTGACTCAGACCTTAGGGATGGGTAAGATAGACAATGAAACAAGTAGGCCCTGATTTATTCAGAGAGATGCAGCCAACTAAACCATACTCAGAGAGGAATCATGGAAATCCATGGTCTACTCCGAGTATGATTAAGTCAGATACAACCCAGAGGCAGCAGTTGGATATTAGGTGGATCCAGAGCAGGCTTCCTCAAACTCAACCCTCCAGATGTTTTTTGCCTACAACTCCCATGATCTCTAGCTAGCAGGACCAGTGGTCAGGGATGATGGGAATTGTAGTCTCAAAACATCTGGAGGACCAAGTTTGAGGAAGCCTGATCCAGAGCTAGAACAGCTAGATCCGCAGCTATTACTACTGATTGAGGACATGAACTTCGCTTTCAGGCAATCAGGATATATAACTTTCTCACTGTGCTGACCTGACAAATGCTGGGGTTCTTGCTCCTGTCAAATATGCTGTATCGCTGTTCATCAGAATCAATTGGCAACTGATTTCAGCAGGGTGATGTCCGCTGCCAGTAATTTAATTCAGCTCACTTTATTGATGACTTAATGGCTTTGATTATAATGACATTGCCTTCCAGATAGCAGATGTCAGAGCTTTCTAATCATTTCCCCAACTATCACACAGAACCAGCCATTGTCTTCCACATGTAGTAGGGGTATTGAATTTACAAAAATTCTGCACATAACTTAAGAAGTGTACTTGCAAAATAACCTTAGAACACAATGAACATGGCTTAACTGCATGGTTTTAAACATATGCGGAAGATTCTAGGGAGAAATCAAGGATAATTGCATTTAAAAACCAATAAAGCCAAATGCAAATATAAACTAGCTGGTTTGGAAAAAAGTGAAGACAAAGAAGCTTGCAAATAAAACCAACAGTTAACCTGACTAGACTAATCAGGTCACCTGAGCAGAGTCTTGGGTTTTAGCGTGCATGTAAAGGTACAATTGAGAAGTCCTGATGGACCGCACTTTTTTGGCAATGCATCGCCTAGATCAGTGTTTCCCAACCACTATTACTACTGATTGAGGACATGAACTTCGCTTTCAGGCAATCAGGATATATAACTTTCTCACTGTGCTGACCTGACAAATGCTGGGGTTCTTGCTCCTGTCAAATATGCTGTATCGCTGTTCATCAGAATCAATTGGCAACTGATTTCAGCAGGGTGATGTCCGCTGCCAGTAATTTAATTCAGCTCACTTTATTGATGACTTAATGGCTTTGATTATAATGACATTGCCTTCCAGATAGCAGATGTCAGAGCTTTCTAATCATTTCCCCAACTATCACACAGAACCAGCCATTGTCTTCCACATGTAGTAGGGGTATTGAATTTACAAAAATTCTGCACATAACTTAAGAAGTGTACTTGCAAAATAACCTTAGAACACAATGAACATGGCTTAACTGCATGGTTTTAAACATATGCGGAAGATTCTAGGGAGAAATCAAGGATAATTGCATTTAAAAACCAATAAAGCCAAATGCAAATATAAACTAGCTGGTTTGGAAAAAAGTGAAGACAAAGAAGCTTGCAAATAAAACCAACAGTTAACCTGACTAGACTAATCAGGTCACCTGAGCAGAGTCTTGGGTTTTAGCGTGCATGTAAAGGTACAATTGAGAAGTCCTGATGGACCGCACTTTTTTGGCAATGCATCGCCTAGATCAGTGTTTCCCAACCACTGTTCCGCGGCACACTAGTGTGCCGCGAGATGTTGCCTGGTGTGCCGCGGGAAAAATTTAAAAATTGAAAGATTTTTTTTTTTTAGTCAAATTTTCGATTGGGGCGCCGTCACTAGATGACCCCTGGGGTTCCCTCCCTCCCTCCCGCTCTGCGCCTCCCTCCTCCTCCTCCTCCTCCGGGGAGGCCCTTCCTGGCTCTTGGCCAAGGCTTGGCGGCTGCCACTCACTCACTCGCTCGCCCACCCGTCCCTCCATCCCTGCACCCGGCCTCTCCCCCTCCGTCCCCGGCACGGGGGCTGCCGGGATCCGTAGTCCCCTCGCCCTTGGGCTCCTTGATTCGCAGTTATGTAATCATAACATTACCTCTTTTCAAGGAATGTCTTTCCATTTACATAGTTTTTCCCCATTGCAGTTGCTTTCCACGCAAAATAAGCACCCTGGAAAAGTAAGAAAGACAGGGAGTAAATTTATGAGAACACATTATCTTCTAGTCACTGATCAATACATCAGTAAAAAATTAGCCTCATTTAGGGATCTCTGCTTGGAGAGATGCAGAGCAATCATACACATTTCTACTCAGAAGTAAGCCCCACTGAGTTCAGTGGGACTTAACCCTAGGTGGGACGGTATAGCAGGGGTAGCAAAGATGGAGCCTTCAGGATTTACTAGACTACAATTCCCATCATCCCTGACCACTGGCCATGGTGGCTGGGGCTGCCAGCAATTGCTGTATAACAACATCTGGAGGGCACTACACCTGGGGTTTAGGATAGCAGACCAATTCAATGTCGTAACACTAGGCTCTAAAAAATAAAAATAGGTTGAGAACTATTATCTAAAGCCTCCAGTGTGATTTTGCCTGATACATCTGTACTACCAGGTTCACTTTCAAAATTCCCCCACTTTAATTCCCCAATCACTCTTTAAACCCTTGATTTAAAAAGAAATTTAAGGAAAAATTACCTACTATCACTACTAGCTATTGTAACAAAATGGAAACCTCAAGTTCAGAAGCAGCCAGTTTCTTCATATTAATTGCTGAGGTGGGAGAACTATTGAATCATCTCTTCCTTATGGGCTTCCATGTTGGAAATAGGATTCTGGACAGGAGAGATGTTTCGCCTAATCCGCCAAGGCTCTCTTTATGATCTTACAACTGTAAAACTGAGATGGGCTACCCAAGATGTCCTGAGAGTCTGTAACCCTATTCTAGCCCAGATGCTTATCATTCCCCACCCACTTATCTGGATTAATTAAAAAAACATATACAGTGCAGATACAGTGGTGCCTTGCAAGATGAAATTAATCCATTCCGCGAGTCTCTTGGTCTTGCGGTTTTTTCGTCTTGCGAAGCACGGCTATTAGCGGCTATTAACGGCTTAAAGAAAAAGGAAACAAACTCGCAAGAACTCGCAAGACGTTTCGTCTTGCAAAGCAAGCCCATAGGGAAATTCGTCTTGCGGAACGACTCAAAAAACGGAAAACCCTTTCGTCTAGCGAGTTTTTCGTCTTGCGAGGCATTCGTCTTGCGGGGCACCACTGTATCACAAATCACTTCAGGGTTCATTGTACACTACAAGGCTGCATGGGTTGAAGCAGATCTCCCTTGGCTTTGGGAGAAACTCAAAATCCTTCCAAGACAGCCAAATCCAATAAACACCCCTAATGGTTACGTGTTACCTCAATATCACTAGACATGCCTACTTAAAAAAAAGAAAAGAAAAAGTTCAGTAAAAAAACGGAAAAGAAGCTTTTCAAACTTTCTACCTTCAAAGACCTCATTCCACATTATCTGCTGAGGAATCTTAGCAGCTCTGCCTCACAACAGATGTGGAGGATTGTGTGAAGCGCACCCTGGCTAGGCCTGTCTGGCCTCATAGTGGCCCAATGCAAACTGACTGCACCTTACAACACACCATAGAATATACCCAGAACTCTCCGATAGGGTGCGCTGCAGAGGAAAATTAGTAGTGGTAGAGAAGCTATATCATAAGGAAGCTTGCCTATTGTTACTGATTTTTTCATTAGGAAACCTGCAATGAAAATATGTAAGGAACCCAAGGTTTTCCAAAATGCAATCTGAAAATTATAGTTATACTTTCTGTTTTGAAAATATATTTAGATTCTACTTTTTGAAGATGTTTCATAGCCCCACTAAGAATCCCTATATCTAGCTTGGTTAAACATTGACAAGAGTGCTTTTCCTCCCAAGGGCCCCAAGTGGCACGCACTGGGTTTGAATTCAATTCTTAAATTCAAAAACTGGCCAGGAAGAGATTTGTTTTGTTTCAAAACCAAACCACACATTATCTGTATTTTAACATCAGGATGCTGAATTGCTACAAAGCTAGGGTGGTAATGGGAATCAAGACTTACATGTGCTTTATTAGATGACCAAAAGGGGAAAATGAATATTTCCACAATCATCCCCTCCTCCCTGGCCCACAACAACTTACTCTGTAGTTCTTACTCTGGAAGGGTTATGGTTGGAACCCCACTGGGACAAAAACGTAATTTAAAAGCTCTGGGGGTACTAGGATGGGTTCATGTCGCTACCATCCCCATCCCTTTATTTAATATTTTATATACAGTCATACCTCGGGTTACAAACACTGCGGGTTGTGCATTTTCAGGTTGCGGACCGCGCCAAACCCGGAAGTACAGGAACGGGTTACTTCCAGGTTTTGGTGCTTGCGCATGCGCAAAATGATGTCACGTGCATGCGCAAAAGCTGCACTTCAGGCTGCGAATGCTACGGGTTGCGAACGTGCCTCCCGCACAGATCACATTCGCAACCCAAGGTATGACTGTCGTTTGTTAAATTTGTATCATACCTCTCCACTAAATGGTGCTCAAGGCAGCTAGCAATAATACAATACATGCTGCTAGACTATAACTCCCACCAGTCCTAGCCAGCATGGTCAATGATTATGGAAGTTGCAATCCAACAGCATCTGGAGGGTCACAGGTTCCCTAACCTCTGAGCTCAATGGAGCTTATTTCTGAGTAGACATGTATAGGTTTGCACTGTTGGTATGACCAAAATAGGGTCAAGCCAGGTTACTGCTTTCACGCTGATTCTTTTCAGATCAATTTCTGGCAATCATACTACACCACAATCCTAATAAAGTCTACTCAGAATTAGGTGGTGTTGAACTCTATGAGGCTTACTCTCAAGCAAATGGGGCTAGGACTTCAGCCTCAATACCCATAATCTATGTCTGCTTTCTCGTTTTTTCTTTGCTTTTAGGTCACAAAATGCCAAAGTAGGTACACACAGACATACAAACTAGCAACATTTTTGTGGGCTTATTAATCGTGCAAGCATTTGAATACCTTTAATTCCAACTGATGGGGCTCCTGCGGCAACAGCTGCCAAAGCATATTCAATCTGAACAAGCTTTCCAGAAGGGCTAAAAGAAAGCAAACAATTCATGAGACACCTTGGTAAGAAAACATTTTCAAATCTGAAAATGCCAAGCAACTTATGGCCTTTCATTGGGACTTTTTTCACCAATATGATATTGGGCACATTTTAATATAGTAATAATAAAAACAAACAGATAGGAGTCAGCCCCAGTCAATTTAGTGGGACTTACTTTAGTATAAGAGGGAAAAAGGTAAAAGGCGGATCTACACGGATCCTCGTGAATTCATATGATTTTTTCATTCAAATTAAATAAAACCACCATGATACTGTAGACCATGTCTTACTCTGTAGAAAGCATCAAAAAAATCACGCATCCACTGTTTCGGGGGGGCGCAGGGGCGCAAAAACATGGTTAAAAAACACGGATCCTCATGGATCCTCATGATTTTTGCACTAGATCAGCCCAAACTCACTTTCAAATTACAAATCATGTCCAGGGGCACAACATCCACCACAGAAATCACGCATCCACGGCTTCCTGGCGAAACCGTGGCCCAAAAACGTGGTTTTCAAGAACGGATCTTCATGGATCCACACGCTTTCTGCATCGGGCCAACCCAAACTCACCGTCAAATCACATATCATAGTAAGGGGCACAGCCTACAACACAAAAAACTCGGATCCACACCTGCCTGGCCACGCCCTGGCCCAAAAACGTGGTTCCAAAGCACGGATCCTCATGGATCCTCACGCTTTCTGCATTGGGCCAACCCAAACTCACCGTCAAATCACACATCATGGCCAGGGGCACAGCCTGCACCACAAAAATCACGGATCCACGGCTTCCTGGCCATTCCATGGCCCAAAAACGTGGTTTTGAAGCACGGATCCTCATGGATCCTCACGCTTTCTGCATTGGGCCAACCCAAACTCACTGTCAAATCACACATCATGTCCAGGGGCACAGCTTACACCACAAAAAACTCGGATCCACGGCTTCCTGGCCATTCCATGGCCCAAAAACGTGGTTCCAAAGCACGGATCCTCATGGATCCTCACGCTTTCTGCATTGTGCCAACCCAAACTCACTATCAAATCACACATCATTCCCAGGGGCACAGCCTGCACCACAAAAAACTCGGATCCACGGCTTCCTGGCCACTCCATGGCCCAAAAACGTGGTTCCAAAGCACGGATCCTCATGGATCCTCACGCTTTCTGCATTGGGCCAACCCAAACTCACCGTCAAATCACACATCATGGCCAGGGGCACAGCCTGCACCACAAAAATCATGGATCCACGGCTTCCTGGCCACTCCATGGCCCCAAGACGTGGGTTTGAAGCACGGATCCTCATGGATCCTCACGCTTTTTGCATTGGGCCAACCCAAACTCACTGTCAAATCACACATCATGTCCAGGGGCACAGCATCCACCACAGAAATCACGGATCCACGGCTTCCTGGCCATACCGTGGCCCAAAAACATGGTTTTCAAGAACGGATCCTCATGGATCCTCACGCTTTTTGCATTGGGCCAACCCAAACTCACTGTCAAATCACACATGATGTCCAGGGGCACAGCTTACACCACAAAAAACTCGGATCCACGGCTTCCTGGCCACTCCATGGCCCAAAAACGTGGTTTTAAAGCACGGATCTTCATGGATCCTCACGCTTTTTGCATTGGGCCAACCCAAAATCACTGTCAAATCACATATCATAGCCTGGGGCACAGCCTACACCCCAAAAAACTCAGATCCACACCTGCCTGGCCATACCGTGGCCCAAAAACGTGGTTCCGAAGCATGGATCCTCATGGATCCTCATGATTTTTGCACAAGACCAGCCCAAAGTCACTATCAGATCAAACATCATGGCCAGGGGCACAGCATCCACCACAAAAATCACGGATCCACGGCTTCCTGGCCATACCGTGGCCCAAAAACGTGGTTCCGGACCACGGATCCTCATGGATCTTCACGCTTTTTGCATTGGACCACCCCAAACTCACTGTCAAATCACACATCATAGCCAGGAGCACAGCCTACACCACAAAAGTCACGGATCCATGACTTCCTGGTAAATCCATGGCCCGAAAATGTGGTTTTGAAGGACGGATCCTCATGGATCCTCACGCTTTTTGCATTGAGCTACCCTAAACTCACCGTCAAATCACACATCATGTCCAGGGGCACAGCCTACACAACAAAAAACTCGGATCCACGGTTATCTGGCAACGCCATGGACCAAAAACGTGGTTTCGAAGCACGGATCCTCATGGGTCCTCATTATTTTTGCACTAGATCAGCCCAAAGTCACCATCAGATCAAACATCATGGCCAGGGGCACAGCATCCACCACAAAAATCATGGATCCACGGCTTCCTGGCCATACCGTGGCCCAAAAACGTGGTTTTGAAGGTCGGATCTGCACGGATCCTAACGCTTTTTGCATTAGGCCACCCCAAATTCACTGTCATATCAAACATCATGTCCAGGGGCACAGCCTGCAGCACAGAAAACTCAGGTCCACGGTTATCTGGCAACGGCATGGCCCAAAAATGTGGTTTTGAAGGTCGGATCTGCACAGATCCTAACGCTTTTTGCATTAGGCCACCCCAAATTCACTGTCATATCAAACATCATGTCCAGGGGCACAGCCTGCAGCACAGAAAACTCAGGTCCACGGTTATCTGGCAACGGCATGGCCCAAAGACATGGTTTTGAAGCACGGATCCTCATGGATCCTCACGCTTTTCGCATTGGGCCAACCCAAACTCACCGTCAGATCACACGTCATAGCCAGGGGCACAGCCTGCACCACAAAAATCACGGATCCACGGCTTCCTGGTCATACCGTGGCCCAAAAACGTGGTTTTGAAGCACGGATCCTCATGGATCCTCACGCTTTTTGCACTAGATCAGCCCAAATTCACCATCAAATCACACATCATCGCCGGCGGCACAGCCCGGACCACAAAAAACTGAGATCCACGGCTTCCTGGCCATACCGTGGCCCAAAAACGTAGTTTTGAAGCACGGATCCTCATGGATCCTTACGCTTTTCGCATTGGGCCAGGCCAAACTCATCATAAAAGCTTTTTGACACCTAATCGTCTCCGCCTCTCATTGCGCGGGAGTCTCCTGCGCAGGGTGGGCGTGGGTAGCGGAGTGCCTGGGCTCTCTTCACTGACTTCCAGGGAAGAATCCCGGAGCCCTTCCACCTCCTCTTCCCATTGCTCTCCTGGACTCTTGGTGTCACGCGTATTTCCTTCCCCTTCCACCAAGCTGAGTCTCCCCCTTGTGCTAGGACCTTCACCTGCAGAATCTGAGACCCTCTCCCTCTCCCGTGTCTCTGATGTCAGTTCCCTGACAGCTGCCATTAGACCCTGGATTGCAAAAGAAATAATACAGTACTGTAGGGAAAACTATTTTGAAAGACAAGACAAATATTTTCAAGTGGAAATTGATGCTGTTCCTCCCAAGAAGAGACAAATCTTGAACGAGAGTTATATTATTGTGTCTCGACCTTGCCCAGAGGGATGGAAGGATACACTAACCTATTGCTCAGATATTTTACCTTCCTTGTTTGAAGGCTGCTGGCCACTATGTTTCTTGAAGGAAGGGTGCAGGAGGCCCAGTGGTGACCTAACTATGGTTTACTGTGAAGGAAACTGCAAGGACTGGTACCACTGCTTTCACATAGGCATTGATTCAAAAGATCTTCCAGAGGTTTTCGTGTGTCCAGACTGTCAATCCACTGTGGCCAAATAGATTTTGAAACTGCAAAGTGTCATATTCCACAGGTTGGTATAATACAGCAAAATCCAAACATATAGTTTTCATCATCATGGCAGGGATGGTCCTTTTCCGTAGAATTCTTATTTATGGAGTTAGTTTTTATATCCTGCTTTTCTCTACTTGAAGAAGTCTCAAAGTGGCTAAAAATCTCCTTTCCCTTCCACCCCCACAACAGACACCTTGTGAGGTAGGTGAGGCTGAGAGAGTTCAGAGAGAAGTGTGACTGGCCCAAGGTCACCCAGCAGCTGCATGTGGAGGAGCGGGGAAGCGAACCCAGCTCACCAGATTAGAGTCCACCCCTCTTAATCACTACACCACAGAATCGTATCTCTTAAAACTCTGGAGCAAGCTGTTCAGTTCAGCCTTGTAGTGATAATGATTTGTGGAGGAAAGGTTGGTGATGAGCAAGATCTGTTCCCATTTCCCAACACAGAGACCATAGAGCAGTTTCTTTTAGGAGCTGATCCTGCAGAGTGTTTCTGTTCAGAATTTCCGTGGCAGAAATCGGCTAAGTGCCTTTATAAACATTCAGCTTCTCAAATTGGAGGTGGAGGGCAGAGAAGGTGCTAGTCCTTACCTCCCTCCTCCCAGCCCCATGATCCGTTGCCCAATGGGCTGAATTTCAGGGCTTTTGCATGCAAAGGGCAAGCTTGTTCTTTACTTGTTTAGATCTTTAAACTTGGGAACAGATATTTGGCTCCATGACCACAATGACCAAAAGGTTCAGCTTCTAGAGGACTGGAAAGATCATGATTGTACTTCCCCTACCCTCAGCCCTAACTCCGTTGAGTATTTTTTGTTATGAGACTGAGTGTTTGGGGCTGATGCCGTGGCATTCTTGTCCGGGGGCTTGATGGAAAAACAGAAAAGTGACCCTCACCTAACTCTCCAATGCCCTTCAACAAGAATGCTGTAGGAAATATTGCTAAGCCCAAAGGGAGGCAATTTGCTTCAGCTCACCTTTTTAATGGCAGAGCAAAAGCTATGCGTGTGTCATTCTCAGCCAGTCTACTTTCAGGACTGATTTTAGAACCCTCTTATATCAGGCCACATGGTCACTGGGGTGGCTCCATCATGCAACCATGACTATCCACACAGGGACCATCAATTTTTGTTTTTTTCTGATACTGGATTTTAAGTTACAGTTACATCTTTTAAAACAACTGTCAGTATATCACACTGTATTGAGTGCATGTCGGATCTCGTCTTCAGTTTTCCTTTTTCTGTGAACCGTCCCTTGGAGCTCTCCGGGCCCCATCCTGTTATTTGGCTCTGCCCAATGACCCACCCTTGCATCGCAGTGTTCACCTTCTGTTGTCAGATATTTCGGTTTTTAAGCCTTTGTGCTTTTTTATGTTTGTACATATTTTATGGGCTAATAGCCGTAAATAAATGAATGAATGAATAAGTATCACACTGTATTCCACTTGCCTTCCAAAGGAACACATGGCTCTCCCCACATAGCGGGTTAGGTTGAGACTGCTGATCCAAAGTGATCAGTAATTTTTACGGTAATTACAATCCTGCTTTCCCTTGTACCAGCTTACCTTGACTTTGGTAAGGCCTTTGAAAAGGTCCCCCATGATATTATTGCAAAACAACTAGTAAAATGTGGGCTAGACAAAGCTACCGTTAGGTGGATTTGTAATTGGTTGATGGGCTGAACCCAAAGAGTGCTCATCAGTGGCTCACCTTCATCCTGGAAAAAAATGACTATTGGGGTTCCACAAGGTTCTGTCCTGGGCCTGGTGCTATTCAATATTTTTATAAATGATTTGGATGATGGAATAGAGGGCGTGCTAATCAAATTTGCAAATGACTGCAAACTGGGAGGGGTTGTGTAGTGGTTTGGAGTTACTCGTGCGTAAACCGACCCCGTTTGGGTGCTTGGTTGCCTGGTTAAATCCTTCGGACTGCACAGCCCATCTCCGCTTGACTGCCTCAGTCACTGACAGAATCTGTCTGTGGGCGTTTCTTAAACCTCTGCCAGCATAAAAGCTGTTTGACACCTAATCGTCTCCGCCTCTCATTGCGCGGGAGTCTCCTGCGCAGGGTGGGCGTGGGTAGCGGAGTGCCTGGGCTCTCTTCACTGACTTCCAGGGAAGAATCCCGGAGCCCTTCCACCTCCTCTTCCCATTGCTCTCCTGGACTCTTGGTGTAACGCGTATTTCCTTCCCCTTCCACCGAGCTGAGTCTCCCCCTTGTGCTAGGACCTTCACCTGCAGAGTCTGAGACCCTCTCCTTCTCCCGTGTCTCTGATGTCAGTTCCCTGACAGGTTGCTAATACACCAGAGGACAGGGTCAGAATTCAAAATGACCTGAATAGCCTAGAGAGCTGGGCCAAAACCAACAATATGGAGTTCAATAGGGAGAAATGTAAGGTACTACACCTGGATAGAAAAAATGAAATGCACAGGTGGGGGACACTTGGCTTGACAACAGTACCAGTGAAAGGGATCTGGGAGTCTTAGTTGACCACAAGCTGAATATGAGTCAACAGTGTGATGTGGCAGCTAAGAACGCCAATGCAATTCTGGGCTGCATCAATAGGAGTATAGTGTCTAGATCAAGTGAAGGAATGCTACCACACTATTCTGGTTGGTCAGACCACACCTGAAATACTGTGTCCAGTTGAAGAAGGATATTGTCAAGCTGGAACATGTCCAGAGGTGGGTGACCAAAATGTAAAAGGTCTGTAATCCAAGCCCTATGAGGAGAGACTTAGGGAGCTGGATTTGTTTAATCTAGAGAAGAGAAGATTAAGGAGTGACATGATAGCCATGTTTAAATATTTGAAGGGATGTCATGTTGAAGAGGGAGCAAGCTTGTTTTCTGCTGTTCTAGAGACTAGGATGCAGAATAATAGATTCAAACTATGGGAAAAGAGATTCCACCTGGGCGCGGTAATCCAGTCAGGGAAAAAGGGAGGCATACTATGTTTAGGGCACCATTTCCAGCCTCTTCTCCTTTTCGGGGTGAGAATAGTGGATCCTAAAAAGGGCTGCTCAGTCATGGATACAGCTGCTGAGCTGCTCAACTGCCTTATTCCTTGAGTCAGAACGACTGAACGCCCATGTGTCGGTTCATGACTAGGGGCTTCACATTCCTGCCCCTGTAGCCATTTAGTGATCGCCATGGGGGTTGGGTTTGGGGGGGTTGGGTTGGGTTTTTGGAAGATGCCTGTGCGTGAATTTGTTTTATGTGTGTAGATCAGTGCACACTGACCAACGCACAGCCTTCGCAGTAGGGCTCTGTTCTGATGGCATGAGTAGTCACGACGAACTGGTGGATCCTATCTCATGCAGCCTTCATCCGCCTTCACAGCCGTTGTAACACACTGCTTGTTATCACCCGCCTGTTCTGCCATTGAGGACTTCTTGGCTCATTCTTTGTCTAGCTCCTTCCCTGTTATGTACTAAGCTTGGATCCTAGAACAATAGGCAAGTAGGATCCTAGAATGCAAGAATTGATTGGCTTGCAGGAAAGACCAATCAGGCTCCAGGAGGGAAGCAGAATCAGCCATTCAGACGGGACTCATTGTGTAAATAATGTATATAAAAGCCTGAGGTTTTGGGGGAAATTCAGTCACTGTTTTACAAGCTGCAATAAAGAGCATGAAATCACTACAGGACTCTGAGCATATTTAATTTTCTTTGACCTTACCACCTTGGGTGACCCTGCTGGGAGTACGAGATTCCCAACGGCTTCACTCACAAGGGTCATAGGAATGTGCAAGCCCACTCACCATGACAAGTGAGAGAACTGAGATAGATTGCACTGAGCCCTGGTCTCATTAGACAAAGTGTTCCACCAAAAAGGCTCTGGCTCTGGTTGAGGACAGCTGGATATGTTTTGGGCCAGGGACCACCAGTAGGTTGCTGTTAGATGAGCATCACACTCATGGGGGTGTATTGGAAGATAATTCCCACAGATAAGAAAGGTCACAGACTGTTTAGGGCTTTAAAGATTAGCACCAAAACATTGAGCCTGATTTGATACTCCACCTGGAGCCAATCCAGCTGATTAACAACCAACTGAATGTGGGCTCTCCACAAAGTCCAAGAAAGAACTCATGCATCTGCATTTTAGACCATTTGGAGTTTCTGGAGCAGTCTCAAGGGTAGCCCTGCATCTCTCTCTCTCTCTCTCTCTCTCTCTCTCTCTCTCTCTCACACACACACACACACACACACACACACACACACATATTTAAACCCTGCACTCCCCGGCTCAGGTGTATAGCAAGTTAAAGTACTCTAGTACTGTATGCAGGTGACTACTGCATGGATCACCATGGCTAGGTTGGAAAGGGACAGGTACAGTGCCGATTGCCTAACCTGACATAGATTCAAAAATTCCAGTTTGGCTACATTTGTGACCAATGCCTCCATAGAGACAGAAGCATCCAGGATCACACCAGGACTCCTGATGGCAGCTACAGGTGACTATTGCGCCCCATGAAGAGCTGGGAGCTGGCAAACCAAACTGAAATTATTCTGGCCCAGCCATTGGACGCCCATCTTTAAAGGATAGAGATTCAGCCGACACTGTTTCCTCCATCCCAGCACACCCACCTAAAAATTGGCCAATATATCCAGGGTAGCATCTGGCCAGGGCCATGAAGCAGTAGATCCATGATGTTTGTGGTCAGATCTGTGGTTATGTACAAGATATGTGAATGAAGGGTGAATTTGGGGTTCCCCAATGCAAAAAGTGTGATGATCCATGAGGATCCGTGCTTCAAAACCATGTTTTTGAGCCATGGAGTGGCCAGGAAGCCATGGATCCGTGATTTTTCTGGTGCAGGCTGTGCCCCTGGAAATGATGTGTGATTTGCCGTTGATTTTTGGTTGGCCCAATGAAAAAAGCGTTAGGATCCATGAGGATCCGACCTTCAAAACGAGGTTTTTGGGCCATGGCGTTGCCAGATAACCGTGGATGCTAGTCTTTTGTGGTGCAGACTGTACCCCTGGACATGATGTGTGATTTGATGGTGAGTTTGGGTTGGCCCAATGCAAAAAGCGTGAGGATCCATGAGGATCCGTGCTTC
Organism: Podarcis muralis; assembly: GCF_964188315.1. Taxonomy (NCBI): domain Eukaryota; kingdom Metazoa; phylum Chordata; class Lepidosauria; order Squamata; family Lacertidae; genus Podarcis; species Podarcis muralis. Next base: position 59,822,015 of record NC_135666.1, read on the forward strand.
AAAACCACGTTTTTGGGCCACGGTATGGCCAGGAAGCCGTGGATCCATGATTTTTGTGGTGCAGGCTGTGCCCCTGGACATGATGTGTGATTTGATGGTGAGTTTGGGTTGGCCCAATGCAGAAAGCGTGAGGATCCATGAGGATCCGTGCTTCAAAACCACGTTTTTGGGCCATGAAGTGGCCAGGAAGCCGTGGATCCGAGTTTTCTGTGGTGCAGGCTCTGCCCCTGGGAATGATGTGTGATTTGATGGTGAGTTTGGGGTGGCCCGATGCAGAAAGCGTGAGGATCCATGAGGATCCGTGCTTCGGAACCACGTTTTTGGGCCACGGTATGGTCAGGAAGCCGTGGATCCGAGTTTTTTGTGGTGCAGGCTGTGCCCCTGGACATGATGTGTGATTTGATGGTGCGTTTGGGTTGGCCCAATGCAAAAAGCGTGAGGATCCATGAGGATCCGTGATTCGGAACCACGTTTTTGGGCCTTGGAGTGGCCAGGAAGCCGTGGATCTGAGTTTTTTGTGGTGTAATCTGTACCCCTGGGCATGATGTGTGATTTGACAGTGAGTTTGGGTTGTCCCAATGCAGAAAGCGTGAGGATCCATGAGGATCCGTGCTTCAAAACCACGTTTTTGGGCCACGGTATGGTCAGGAAGCCGTGGATCCGTGATTTTTGTGGTGCAGGCTGTGCCTCTGGACATGATGTGTGATTTGACGGTGAGTTTGGGGTGGCCCAATGCAGAAAGCGTGAGGATCCATGAGGATCCGTGCTTCAAAACCACGTTTTTGGGCCACGGTATGGTCAGGAAGCCGTGGATCCGTGATTTTTGTGGTGCAGGCTGTGCCCCTGGACATGATGTGTGATTTGACAGTGAGTTTGGGTTGGCCCAATGCAGAAAGCGTGAGGATCCATGAGGATCCGTGCTTCAAAACCACGTTTTTGGGCCACGGTATGGTCAGGAAGCCGTGGATCCATGATTTTTGTGGTGCAGGCTGTGCCCCTGGATATGATGTGTGATTTGACAGTGAGTTTGGGGTGGCCCAATGCAAAAAGCGTGAGGATCCATGAGGATCCGTGCTTCAAACCCACGTCTTGGGGCCATGGAGTGGCCAGGAAGCCGTGGATCCGAGTTTTCTGTGGTGCAGGCTCTGCCCCTGGGAATGATGTGTGATTTGATGGTGAGTTTGGGGTGGCCCGATGCAGAAAGCGTGAGGATCCATGAGGATCCGTGCTTCGGAACCACGTTTTTGGGCCTTGGAGTGGCCAGGAAGCCGTGGATCCGAGATTTTTGTGGTGCAGGCTGTGCCCCTGGACATGATGTGTGATTTGATGGTGCGTTTGGGTTGGCCCGATGCAAAAAGCGTGAGGATCCATGAGGATCCGTGCTTCAAAACCACGTTTTTGGGCCTTGGAGTGGCCAGGAAGCCGTGGATCTGAGTTTTTTCTGGTGTAATCTGTACCCCTGGGCATGATGTGTGATTTGACAGTGAGTTTGGGTTGGCCCAATGCAGAAAGCGTGAGGATCCATGAGGATCCGTGCTTCAAAACCACGTTTTTGGGCCACGGTATGGTCAGGAAGCCGTGGATCCGTGATTTTTGTGGTGCAGGCTGTGCTTCTGGACATGATGTGTGATTTGACGGTGAGTTTGGGGTGGCCCAATGCAGAAAGCGTGAGGATCTATGAGGATCCGTGCTTCAAAACCACGTTTTTGGGCCACGGTATGGTCAGGAAGTCGTGGATCCGTGATTTTTGTGGTGCAGGCTGTGCCCCTGGACATGATGTGTGATTTGATGGTGAGTTTGGGTTGGCCCAATGCAGAAAGCGTGAGGATCCATGAGGATCCGTGCTTCAAAACCACGTTTTTGGGCCACGGTATGGTCAGGAAGCCGTGGATCCGTGATTTTTGTGGTGCAGGCTGTGCCTCTGGACATGATGTGTGATTTGTCGGTGAGTTTGGGGTGGCCCGATGCAAAAAACATGAGGATCCATGAGGATCTGTGGTTCGGAACCAAGTTTTTGGGCCACGGTTTCGCCAGGAAGCCGTGGATACGTGATTTTTGTGTTGCATGCTGTGCTGCTGGCCATGATGTTTGATCTGATGGTGACTTTGGGCTGATCTAGTGCAAAAATCATGAGGATTCATGAGGATCCGTGCTTCGGAACCACGTTTTTGGGCCAGGGCGTGGCCAGGCAGGCGTGGATCCGAGTTTTTTGTGGTGTAGGCTGTGCCCCTTATTATGATATGTGATTTGACGGTGAGTTTGGGTTGGCCCAATGCAAAAAGTGTGAGGATCCATGAGGATCCGTTCTTGAAAACCACGTTTTTGGGCCATGGTATGGCCAGGAAGCCATGGATCCGTGATTTCTGTGGTGGATGTTGTGCCCCTGGACATGATGTGTAATTTGAAAGTGAGTTTGGGCTGATCTAGTGCAAAAATCATGAGGATTCATGAGGATCCGTGTTTTTTAACCATGTTTTTGCGCCATTGCGGCACCACGAAACAGTGGATGCGTGATTTTTTTGGTTCCTCCTACCGACTAAGATGTGGTCTACAGTAGCATGGTGTTTTTATTTTGTTTCAATATAAAAATCATATGAATTCATGAGGATCCGTGCCTCGGATCCATGTTTTTATGGTGCTGCAGCGCGGCAAATTGTTGGATCCACGTTTTTTATAGTCCAGTTTGTAGGCGTGCCTTCTAGGTGTGATTTGACACTGCATTTGTTGGAATTATTTTTAAAAAACTGGAGGATCCATGAGGATCCGTGTAGATCCGCCTTTTATGCAGACCCGTATAAGAGTGTTTAGAATTGTACTACACTTTTCATGTAATCATGCACTCATGTCAAGGTCTGGCAACAAGCTCAAAGTAATCTCATAATAAAAACTGAAAAGGGGAAAAGAGAGCCCACCAAAATAGTTTTACTTTCGTTTTTGGTGTAACATTTGTTTCATGTTCATAATCCTCAACACACTGAATGCAATGTCATTTATTTCCAAGTAAACATGCATCTGTAAGGCTGCAATCCTATGGAAACTAATTTGGGATTAAGTCCAAATCCCATTCAATTGAATAGGCCTTACTTCCAAGGCGACACTATGATATGATTTATTAATTTCATAAAATCTCAACGCATATACGTTAGTCGTGTGTTTCACTTTCTATAGGGTTATAAGGGAAATGAGGCCTGCTTTGGGCTCTTGCCTTAACCAAGCCACGCGGAGGGAGAGTCAATCCGTGGCTTAAAACCCTGCATACTGGATCCAAAGGCTCATCTCTACATGGTTTAGCAGTGTTAGAAATCCCGATATATAAACTAGGCGCCAAATGCCTCCTTCAACCAGGGTTACAGTCACCAAAATGGAAGGTCTAGTTGGCATTCGGGGGGCAGACGGCTCGAAAGTTGTATTTATCAATAAAGGCTTTTGTTTCCTGAAATTCATTCTGACTGTGCAGATAAAATGCAACTGACAGAATTCTACAAGGTGTGGCATTAATGTGTGATCCCCAGGTATGCGCCTCCGGAGACCTCGGGGGCCATCCTGACACCCGGCATCTTCACTCGGTCGCCAGCGGCCAACAGGCAGGTGCAAAGTGCTCAGGACCAGGCTGCTGGGAAACCCGCATCCCCTCAAGCATGTCTGATGGGGATGCGGGATCCGCGCCAGAAACCTGCGGCAGTTTCCACACGCGCCGCTTTCTCCTCCGAGCGAGAGGCGAGAAGCGCCAGCGGTGACTCCGCAAAAACCTCGCCTCTCCCTCCGCCTCAAGGGCAAGGAGACGGAGCCCCTCCAGAGGCCCCATAATCCCCCCCCTCATTAAAGGACAGCGCCCCGGGCCTCCTGCGCCCGCCCTGCCGCCCCTGAGGGGACACCGCGCCTTACCTGAAAGTGGTGAGGGAGAAGCTGTACCCGCGTTCCGCCATTTTGACCAGCGCGATTGAACCCCCTCGCCCCGCCCTCCCTGCATAACCGTCTCCGCCCACTTTCGGAGGCTGCGCACGCGCGCTGCGTGTTGTTTTACAGCGCATGCGCAAAAAGAGAAAACATGTAGAGCGCCGACGACAGAACCATGAACAGATTGAACTTCCGGGAACTCTCGAAAGCCGCGAAACTCTATGGCAGCCTTTCTCAACCTTGGGCCGTTCGTACCCGCCATCAAACGTTGTTGGACTACAACTCCCGTCATCCCTTGCTAACAGAATTGGTTCCCTCTGCTATGCATGCCGGGAACCGGTGCCTCGCCCTCAGGAGCTACAGGAGGGCGTGCTGGGACATGTAGTCCAGCTCTCTCGCCAAGTGGCTTGGCGGAAACGCCGCCAAAGAGAAGGACGACTCGGTTTCCCAGCGCCCTCAGCGCGGCTGATCCTGACAGGCGCGTTATCGCGCCGCGAAGGCGGAGGGCCGGTCAAGATGGCGGCGGCCGCGCTGCTGCTGGTCTTCCCGTGTCCTTTGCCTCGGATCCAAGGCTTCCTCCGAAGCTGCTGGTCCCAGCTGGGCTGCCGCAGCCCGCCCGGGGGTAGGTCCTGGCTCCGTCTCCTCCTCCGGGGCGGCTCTCCAGGGGCTTCGCCCCCCAGGCTTGCCTTTCCAGCTGCTTCTGTCCAGCCCCCGTCAGCTGGAAACCCAGGTGCCCTTTGAGGACAAGCGCCGCTGGAGACGCCGCTTTACTTGGGGCGGGAAGGATTTGCACTCTTTTGTTCTTGCTTTCCTTTTTATGCTGGTGGGAACTGCCCCGAATGTTGTTTGTTTTTTGCAGAGGGGGCTGGATCCTGAAAACTATTTATTTATAAGATTTGTTACCCACCCATCACCCGTGTTATTTACTGTATTGGCCAGAATATAAGCCGCACCTTTAAAATTGGAGGGGGGAAAGAAAAAATACTGGCATATAAGCTGCTCCATTCCTTGCTGCTGTTGGCTGCATACTGGCCGGCGAGCGGGGAGCTGTGCTGCGTTGCTGGCGGCCTTTCCCCTTCCTCGCTCTCTCCACGTGCCAGGTGGGCGCCGCTTTGCCCGCTCCTGGCTGCATACCGGAAGGTCGCGAAGATAAGCCACACGTTAACTTTTCATAGTTGGAATTTGGGGGGTAAAGAGGCTTATATTCAGGCCAATATGGTATTCTACTTACATATTTTGTAAAAATTATGTGCCGTTTGAATATATACACACACACACACACACACACACACATACCACAAAGTGGTTTACAAAAAGATAAAACAGCAAAATCGAGGAAAAATTCACAAACCTACTTTGAAGCATGATGGTTATGGAAACCATTACTAACATAACTTGAACCACTACAGTTGTTACTGTCAGTTATCTATTGTTACTGGTTAAATTTGTTATTCGCTTTATCTTGCTCATGGCAGACCAGAGCAACTGGAGAGAGGCGGTCCTGGAATTATTGCAGTACAGTTGTACCTTGTTTTGCGGCTGGGATCCGTTCCAGAGCCCCGGCCGCTAGTCAAAGCGCCAAAGGGCAAAGCGCCGCATCTGCGTGTGCGGAACAATTTGTGCTTCTGCGCATGTGTGAAGTGCGATTTAGCACTTCTACGCATGCTCGAGCGACAAACCTGGAAGTAAGAGTCTCATTGAGCAAAACCACTTCATGAAATATTGTATCTAATTAATAAAGGTAAGCAAATTACCACATCTAAATTATTTGTAACTAAGTTATTTGTATTTGTCTTTAAGCTCCTGCTTTAGCAATTCAGGGTCCAGGTTTTTTGCCTGAACCTACAGAAGAGAATGCTGAAAGTAAGGAGACTCCAAGCTTTCTAGACAGCATATTTTGGATGGCAGCCCCAAAATCAAGGCGGACCATTGAAGTAAATCGCTGCAGGCGAAGGAATCCTAGGAACCTTATAAAAATAAAGGTAACTCATCACATTTCTGTTGTCTTTCTTTATTTTTGTAGATTTTCTATTCTTCAATGCTCTCAAGATGCTTGTGATTTCTTATTTATTCACATTGGTATTGTAAATTTACCACAGGAAATTTTTCATTTAAAATATGTCTGCAGCTCCTGTGCTGAATCTTTAAAATGGGATGGTATTGCATTTTGAAAACTTAAACCTTTATGTATACTACTTGACATGAGCAATTTCTCAGGTTGCTGGAAAACAATGTATTATATCACAATGGTAATGAGATAGCCATTGCCCTACATGGCTCTTAGCATTTGTGAAATCTCTCTTTTTAAATTGTTCATTGCCCAACGTTTTGTTTTCTTTCTTGTCTTTAGCGAAACATTGACGTCTGTCCTCAGTGTGGCAACCTGAAACTGAAGCATATTCTTTGTGGCTATTGTTATGCAAAGGTTAAACGGGAGACAGTTGCCATAAGGAAAGAAATATGGGCACAGGAGGGAGGACCACATAAGGCTCCACCTGTAGAGACTGTTGTACTGTATGAGGGAGAGAAAGCTAGAGATGAAGATGAAGGCAAGCGGATCATAGAACGAACAAGGAAGCGCCCATCTTGGTTCACACAGGACTGATTATGTAGCACAGTGGAATCTTTGGTCGCAAAATCCTTGATCTCGCAGAATAAAAATAGCTGAAAAAAATGCTACTGATAACACTTATCCCCAGAAAGGGTAAATTTAAATTGTATTTTTTAATTTGCCATTGTAGTACAGCATCAGTGCTGTACTTTAAATGTTAGCTGGATGGCTAATTTAGCTAATGTAAACCTAGCTGATTTTGTCATTGTATTAAAGTTGGTTAAGCAAAGTCAATCATTTGCAGGAGCAGATTCTTACAGCATCTATTTGGTCATATTACACTGTACTGTGCATTGGGGGGGGGAACCATGGATTTAAACTGTATTTGTAAATGAAATTAAGCATATTCAGCATTATAATAAATACTGTGCGTGGTTCCATTTGAAATTCTGTGAAATTTTGAGCTATGAGGAGGTGAGGATTGTGAGAATGTAAGAAGTCAAGTAGAGCAATGAAGTGAGTTGACATGGATCTCTTGCTGAGTTGGAGCCCAATGGCTGAGAGGTGGTCTTGTTCTTTCATTGCTACTGGCTACATCTAAATAGTGACAGCTCTTTAACATCTGTTTCCATTTAGAAGCTTGTAAAATAGCTAGTTGTGTTTGTGAGGTCCTTTGAGAATATTTAATGAAAAGGACAACTACGTTAATAGTCTGAACCATAACTTGAGTATGCACGAAGCACTTCTTAAACCAACATCATTTCATTGATTCACCCACTAGTGACACAAATTTAATCTCATTGATTAGATGACATTGAAGTACTGTACCATGTTGTATCTGCATTGTGGGCTTGGAGTTTAACTTTTTCCCATCTATTCTTTGAGAATCCTATTACTGAGCTCATCAACTTTCATCTCTTATAAGGGCCAATATTTTCCCATGATACAGACTTTAGAAAAAATCCTTGTTTGTAATGCATGTAAAACTTACTGTTTTCTACCAAGTGACATTTGCACCTACCACGTACAGTTGTTTAGCTTCTTATCCATCAGTTCAAATAACAAAGTTACTCTGGCAGGGGAAAAATAAGAACTCTGTCCCAAGTAAACACCCATTTTGTGCTCTAAATAAAAATAAACAAATCAACATAGATGTGTTTGGTTTTATGACTATAGTGGTACCTCGGGTTAAGAACTTAATTCGTTCTGGAGGTCTGTTCTTAACCTGAAACTCTTCTTAACCTGAAGCACCACTTTAGCTAATGGGGCCTCCTGCTGCCACTTGCCGCTGCATGATTTCTGTTCTCATCCTGAAGCAAAGTTCTTAACCCAAGGTACTATTTCTGGGTTAGCGGAGTCTGTAACCTGAAGCGTCTGTAACCTGAAGTGTCTGTAACCCGAGGTACCACTGTACATGGTTGATATTTTGCAGAATTTTGAGTTACTTAGCAGGAACTGGGTATAGAAGGAATAGGAAGAGATGAGACATTATGAAGCAAGACTAGAAGGTGTTGGAATAGCGGGGGAGTTTCAAGGCTTCACGGCAGCCTTAGCTCCTTTGATACTTCCTATTTTTCTAATATTTTCTACATCCATCATGACTAGGAACCTGTAAATAAAGAGCTGAAGGAGGTTCAGTTGGGAGGAGTGAGAAATGTCCCTTTTTTCATCTGAGGAACGTTGGAGGGTATGGCATACATGTATGAGCAACAGCCAGTCCGTGTTTACTCCTTTCTTTACTTTCCTTGTAATCTTTTCATTTCCTTTTTTTTAAATTATTTTTTATTCATTTTACAATACAAAAGTATAAAAACACATAACACAATTTTTCACAAATACATTTTTTGGAGTTCCCTCAGCTCTTCTGCAAATCCTCTGTTTTAGTCCTTCTTCCGCATTTCTTAATCTAATATTGCCTTTTATTAAAAACCTCCTCCCTCTTATTCCCTTTTCCACAATATTTCTAATATTATTTTCACAGAGCCTCTTGCAAACCTACAAATGTTAATTGTTCATCGCAAATACTTTTCAAATAGTCTACAAATTTACTCCAGTCTTCAGTGAATCTGTGGTCTCGTTGGCCTCGGATCCTTCCTGTTAGTTTATCAAGTTCTGCGTATTCCATTAACTTCATTCTCCATTCTTCCATCGACGGTAATTCTTGTTTCCATTTTTGGGCTAGCAGTATTCTTGCCGTTGTTACTGCGTATAGAAAAAGCTTGTAATCTTTTCTGTTTATTTCATTTCCTACCATTCCTAACAAAAATGCCTCTGGTTTCTTAACAAATGTATATTTCAACATTTTTTTCAATTCGTTATATATCATTTCCCAGAAGCCTTTCGCCTTCTTACATTTCCACCACATATGATAAAAAGTCCCTTCCTTTTCTTTACATTTCCAACATTTATTACACACTTTATACACTCTTGCTAACTTCACTGGTGTTATATACCATCTATATACCATTTTCATAACATTTTCTTTTAATGCAGTACAGGCCGTAAATTTTAACCTTTCGTTCCATAGTTTATCCAGTAATCTTTTCATTTCCATTCAGTTACTGGCCTTTGGAAAACTACAGAACATTATTCTGAATAGCTGTACTGGGAATGTAGATTTGAGATATAACAGGAGTATAATAACCAAATGCTTGATCCATATAAGGGCCAGATTAGGAGGTAGCCGTGTTTGTGTGTGCAGAGAGAGATGAGATGGATAGATCGCTAATACGTCAGAGATATGAGTGAACATTAGGTAATACTGAATATTTATGTACAACATTTTATTAGTATTTGATGCTTCACATATATTTCACTGATCCTTATAAAAACCCTGTTAAGTGTCAGTCCATGTCCTATGTTCTACTGAGAGAGGTGGTGGCTTGGGTAAAATCAGCTAGTGACATGGCCAAGAGGAAGATTAAACCAGGGGTTTATGGCTCATGTCTACTGTTCTACGGGGGCTCTATAAAACTTAATGGTCTGTCTTGATATTCTACATTATCTTTTTGTGAGTTTTAGTTCTGAAGGAGTAAAACTGGATTATGCTCGTCATTCATACAAACTACAACCTTCTCTATGGCACAATCCTCTATGACCCACCATGTGTTAACTGAAATGAATTACACCTTTCAAAGCAATAGGTGGCAGTGAATCTCTAGTTATTTCAGACTACAATACCAACATAGTCCATGATGATGCTAGTGAAAAATCTGCAAGTGTAATTAACTGCATTGGGAATAATTAAGAGAAAATGTGATTGTTGACCCCAAGGTTTAGTTACTATAATACATAGATTTATCAGAAGTCCATTCTGATAAATGTGGGCATGTGATAGCTTCGATTGGAGATATGTTTTCAATTCCTTTTGCAACTGGATGACATAGTTGAGTGATGGTATATGAGGGATAGCCAGTTGGTGTCTTACGAACTGGATTAAGTCCCTAAGGCAATTTTGTCTGTGGCCCTGGTGACCATCATAATTTTTAATTCATGGTATGGTAAAATATTTACGCAACTGTAGGAGAGGAGAAAGCATTGTTTCCAAAAGTTAGACATGCAACATGCAACATTTATATCCTTCACTTTCATTTTACAACAGCATTTAATCCTCATGCATGTATATCTATACATGCCTGAGCATACACACTCCATAACTGGGGGATCCTTACTGGTGACAGCTTCACAGGTGGTTAAGCTTTACAATAAAGGAGTTTTGCTATGTGGCAAAATACATTTCCTGTGCATTTTGCCACATAGGAAGTATATTGGTAATTTCCTGCTATAGAGGTAAACCAAGGGATGCTTTTCCAATTGCTTTTTCAAGATGCTGGCAAATGCTCAGAAATCCACAAAAATAGTGGGGGAACATGCAAGCATCCTTCTGAGAAAAGACCAAGAGGATTGGCTCTGAAGGTCATGCAGCTTTTCCAAAGATAGCTACAGCTGTTCCTGTTCCACGTTTAGCATTCCTCCAGAAGTTCAGATGCAGGTGCAACTCCCAGTTGTATGTTTGCCTCCCTAAGCAGCGGGAGAACGGCTCTTGCTGTTAGCAATACCAAAGGAAATTCCAGGGCATCTTTTGTCCAGCCTGCAGTTCAAAAGTGCTGGAATATTAATGCTCTTAAAGCTCAGAGGCCGTTTCATTTATTTTTTACAGGTGGGCGGTGCTATCCATAAAATGCAAATTTGTTTTTACAAAATCATAATAAGGAATTTTAAAATACAATTGATCATGGATACTATAAACCAATTAACCCTTTTTTAAAAAAACAAAAAAGGAAAAACAAAAAAGCTAGTGGGGCAATAGAATGGAAGTGTATTACGTTATTAAGTAATGAACAGGAGTATTTTATCTTGATTTTAATAATGCAGGAAACAGTGACCACTTAATAAAGCTAATTGAACAAATACACAGTTTGTTGCATGAAGCATAAAGGAATCAGAAAAGAGAGCAAGGAAATCAGAAGGTAAAGCTGCACCCAAGAGTCCCATTATATTTGACACTGCTTTACTGGGAGCAACCAGGAATGGATCCCTACGTTTCCACTGAAGAAAGTACAGACCATTGTGAAAAGGCTTGATGTAGGGTAGAAGATTATATTTTAATTGGATGAGCTCTAATTATTGCAACTCCAAACTCGGAAGTTTATCTTTTCCTAAAAACGTATTTACACAAAGAACTGTTCACTGTGCCACAAAAGTGTGATCGATTTAAACAGCATTGCCTTGCTAAGAAATACTCTTAATCTAGGTAAAATTAGTCATGACTAATTTCCTCTGAGTAAGCCATAGTAAACAGAGGCCTCATCCACACTTCTGCTTGCCCTGCCGCTTTCCCCTGGGAAAACCCACAGCTTAGCACTGGAGCAGAACAAAGGGCAATCAGGTTTTCCATGACGCCATTGGCTCTGATTGAGCACTAAAGAGAGGGTTTCCCAGGGGAAAGCAGTGGGGCAAAGGCAATAATGCTCAGACCTGTGCCTAGAAAGCGCAGGACAAGTCAAAAACCACCTGGGCCCACGCTTCCCAAGCGTAGGACAAGCAGGAGTGTGGGTGAGCCCAGAGAGAACCTGCTTGGGAATGGAACTTAATGTACCGTATTTTGCGCCCTATAGGACGCACTTTTCCCCCTCCAAAAATGAAGGGGAAATGTGTGTGTGTCCTATGGGGCAAATGTAGGCTTTCACTGAAGCCTGGAGAGCGAGAGGGGTCGGTGCACACCGACCCCTCTTGCTCTCCAGGCTTCAGGAAGCTATCCCCCCAGCCCGGCAAGCTCCCAGAGCGATGCCAAAACTGCGCGCAGCTTCGCCATCGCTCTGGGACCCGTTCTGGGGGCTGGGATCGGGGGAAGCTCCGGCTTCCCCCGCCCGCAGCCTCGCAAGCTCCGAGAGCGATGGCGAACGTGCGCTCACCTTCGCCAGTGCTCTCCGACCCGCTCTGGGGGCGGGGGAAGCTCGGGCTTCCCCCACCCCCAGCCCCACAAGCTCCGGGAGCCACTCTGGGGGGGGAAATTTTTTTGCTTTATTTCCCCCCCCCCCAAAATCTAGGTGCGTCCTATGGGCCGGTGCGTCCTATAGGGCGAAAAATATGGTACATTGTATGAATGTTAACTAAAAAGCAAGTTCCTTTGAGGCTTATAGTCTGGTAAATGGTTATAGGACCACAGCTTAGGTTTCCAGTGGACCTTAGTTGTGACTATCCTTAGCTGAATTGGAGTCACTTTCATCAGCTGCTATTCGTTTCTGAAAAACCACACAGGCCCCACAGGCGCTATCTTTAAAAGAACAGCCCATAGTGTGAGCTATAAGAATAAGGGGAAATGGCAACATATGAAATAACCACCCAGGTAATCTGTAAATATAGGCTGATATTTGAACTTTTTCTATTTTTATAGGAATACAGTGGTACCTCGTGGGACACGGGTGGCGCTGTGGGTTAAACCACAGAACCTAGGACTTGCTGATCAGAAGGTCGGTGGTTCGAATCCCCACAATGGGGTGAGCTCCTGTTGCTTGGTCCCAGCTCCTGCCAACCTAGCAGTTTGAAAGAACATCAAAGTGCAAGTAGATAAATAGGTACCACTCCGGTGGGAAGGTAAACGGTGTTTCCATGCGCTGCTCTGGTTCACCAGAAGCGGCTTAGTCATGCTGGTCACATCACCCGGAAGCTGTACGCTGGCTCCCTCGGCCAATAAAGCGAGATGAGCGCCACAACCCCAGAGTCGGTCACGACTGGACCTAATGGTCAGGGGTCCTTTACTTTACAGTGGTACCTCAGTTTTTTAACATCTCCGTAGTTGAATGTTTCGGAACTCAAATGCCGAAAACCTGGAAGTAAATGCCTCAGTTTTCTAACGCGCCACAGAAGTCAAACAGGAAATCCAGCTTCTGTTTTGAGTTTTCTGTATTGAGGCTTCCGTTTTGAGGCTTCTACTTTCAGTTTTCGGTTTTCAAATGTTTCGGAACTTGAACGGATTACGTTTGAAAACTGAGGTACCACTGTACAGACGGAATGGTGTGATGCTGTATTTCCCCCCCCCCCCCGAAAAAAAAATTATTTCAGTGGTTTGGCAGATAACTTATAAAAACTTGTTTGAAGGTTAACTGAGGAATTGCAAGTTATAGAAGCCTTGGTTTCATATGACAAGGCTATTCTTGTTTGTTCTTCAGCACGACTAGGAAGGAAAAGCATTACAAGTCATTACTTTTTAAAAGTGTGCTGCAAATATATTTTCCAGAGACAATATAACTTATTTCTATGTGACTTGTGGCTCTACAGGGTATCTCAATTAAATCTTACTCCTGTAGTTGTGCTACTGTATTCCATGGTCCTGGCAAGTGAAGAAGATAAGATGAATTGGGCTACTCTCCATGCTTCATGAAACACACAGAAAGGAATAAGATAATCCAAGAGAAGGGGTAATAGAAAAGTGAGCCTGAAGAATGCATTGTCAGTTACACTAGAAAAACAAAATTAGCAGAGGTCCTCAAGAGGGGAAAGTATGCAGAATCACAGAAGGAAACTTTGTAATGAATGGAGTTCTCTTCTGTCTTGGAAGTCTCTTTTTCTGTTGGTTAGAGCAGCAGCTGGGAATCTCCAATGTGTAGGACTAATGAGGCCAACATGAGACCATTTCCCCCGAGTGTCATAGGAAAATGGCTCCTTGCCTAAAGTGGGGTTTGTAAGCAGCTGATGTTGGCAAGTGCAAAAGCCTGGTTGGCAACCTCAGGATCCAGCCTCCCAGTTGGAAAAGTCCCCTAGCTCTGGAGTAGAGTTCACCACAAATTCATAATAAACACCTTCCTACTATAAAGAATTTCACTGCCCTCTAGTTCAGTGTTTCCCAACCGGTGTTCCGCGGCACAGTAGTGTGCCGCGAGACCTTGCCTGGTGTGCCGTGGGAGGGAGGCGGGCGAGTCGGGCGGCGAGAGGTGGGGCGGCGGCGGCGAGGATCCGCGTCGAGCCGGGGGCGGCTCCGCGGTGGTGGTGCCGAGGTTTCTCTCTCCATTCTCCCCTCACACACACACACAGGAAATAACACAGGATCAGCTGACAGGATCCGGCCAATGGGGCGGCGGCGGGGCAGCGCGCGCAAAAGGGAGGAGCGCGAGACAGCGGACGAGGAGGAGGCCGGCATGTCCGGGCAGCAGCAGCAACAGCAGCAGCAGCAACTCCCGGCGACGGCTCCTCAAGCCCCGGGCAACCCTACTCCCTCACCGGCCTCGGCCGCCCTCCTGCTCCACCCGCCGCCGCCTCCCCCGCCGCCGCCGGCCACCTCGGCCCCGCCGCCGCCCCCTCCTCCGCCCGCTATCGCCGCCACCACCACAACAGCCGCCGCCGCCTCAGCTGGGCCCATGCCTGCCGGGAGCGGCGGCGGCAGCAGCAGCAGCAGCGCCCCGGCGCCCTTCCCTCACGGCGGTGACCCGGCCCTGCAGTGGCGTAGCATGGGGGGTGCAGGGGGGGCCGGCCGCACCGGGCGCAACATCTGCGGGGGGCGCACTCGCAGCTCTCTGCCCCTCCCGAGGTTTCTGGGTTAGCGGAGTCTGTAACCTGAAGCGTATGTAACCCGAGGTACCACTGTACTTCCAAGTCAGCGTGCAAGGGATTGCAGGACCGGCGGACTTGGCGGTGGGGGTGGTTGTTGGAGCCTTGTCTGTCCTTTCAGCCCCGCACCCACCGCAGACCCCTTCCTATGCCACTGGTAGCTAGGCGAGGCGGGGGGCACTGGGCGCCACACCTCGGCGCCTGCAGCGTGCCTGAGCCATGCGTCTGCGGGCGAACTGCCCGCAAGCTCCGCTCTGGCCTCTGCCCACCGCCTCAGCCTCCCTACAGCTGAGGGGGAGGCTGCAGCGAGGCTCCACGCAGCGCAACCTGCCATGGCTCGCCCCCATGGCACTCGCCCCTGGCTGCAGGACGTGCACGCCGCCCCGGGCCCCTGAGCGGCTAGCTGCGCCGCTGCGCTGAGCGCAAGGAATACGTCCTCTCCGAGTTCGGCGTCCTCTTCGTGGGCAGCGCGAACCGCATCTCCAGCTTCGGGTGGAACTTTGGCCAGGTAGGGGGAAGCCTTTGGGCGGGGGGGGGGGGGTGGAGACCGGGTTGGGGAGGGGTTAGGAGAGACGCTACCGGTGCCGTCCAGAAATGCCCAGAGCAACTGGAGCTCAGCTACGCGCACACATGCGCCCTCCAAATCCCGTTTCCCACCCCTTTCTCAAAAGAAGAGAGAAAAAATGGGTCCTGGGTGTGAAACCAAAGGACCTTTCCAGCTCCTCCTCAATTCCAGGTGTGGATGGCAATGCCTCGTGTCTCCTCCCCCGCGACCAGAGCACACTTCCTAGGCTGGTTGGACGGTCCCTGGGGGTCTTCGGGTTGCCATATTTTGAAGAGCAAAAAACAGGACACATTTGTCAACTTCTGCTTTTAGCTATGGATCAGTGGCCTAGCGTGGGGGGTGCAGGGGGGGGCGGCCACACCGGGCGCAACATCTGGGGGTTAGTGTTAGGGGGCGCAAATCCACGGGTTAGGGGGCGCAAATTACTTGCATTGCCCCGGGTGCTGACAACCCACGCTACGCCACTGCGGCCCTGAACGAGCAGGAGAAGGAGCTCAAGTGACGCTGCGCGCTGACGTCACGGGGCTGTAATGGTGGTGTGCCTCGAGATTTTTTTCATCAAACAAGTGTGCCTTTGCCCAAAAAAGGTTGGGAAACACTGCTCTAGTTAATGGGCTCCAGTGGCAGAAGTGATGACTGTGGATAATGCTAGCAATAGCCAGTCCTACCAGGGCCAGCCTACCCATGAGGCAAGGTGAGGCAACTGCCTCAGGTGGCAGAATCCACAGAGGCAGCAGATCCCAAGGTATATTCCCCTCTCAAAAATTTGTATATAAATTATAAAAGTGGTATATAAATTTTGTTAAATAAAAAAAGAGGAAATGTTCAGACTTTCAAACAGTATGTTATGCCTGAGCCTTCATTGCTGAAACTCCCAACAACATTTTCATGCTCACAAGCACCTGATGAAGGAACCATTGTGACATAACCCATTCAAGCAGAGTTAAAAGGGGCAACAGGCTGTCAACAGTGGCAGTAGTTGGGGGCTCCCATCTATTGAAAAGCCACAGAAAGTCTTTTCATACTGCCTGAGGAATTAATCCCTTATTTAACGTTCATAATTGCTGGATCGATTTAAGAAGACTGGAGCTAACATTTGTTTGGATTTGGCATCATTGATAGGGAACTGTCTGCTGCGTCCTCCGCTTGGAAGTCACCCTGGTCTTTGGGCCTCCAGCACCTTCTTCAGCATGTCCAACCCATCTAAGAGGCGTATGATACTGGTGTTCCACTGGGTTAGGAAGAAGCCTCTGACAGAGAAGCCGTGCTCTACCAACTCGGCCAGACCTTCTGCCTCTGCACCGGCTTGCAACACTCCTCACATTTCACCCTACTTCACGAGGAGCAAGACACAACCCACTCCGCTCAGAAGGTCCAGCAGGCGCAAGGTGCTGCGATTGCCGAATCTCACCGACCCCAAGGTTTTAAGATCTGTCATCGGCAGCGTTGGCCGGAAGAGAGCCCGCAGGCGCAAGCAAAAGAAGACTCCAGCGGGGACAGGAAAAGGGGTGATGCCTAGGCTAGAGGCAAGAAGGCTCCAAATTTGCGGGGTGGGATTACTTTGGAAGATGACTTCTCACAATCTCTACCCTTGAATCACGTATCAAACGTTCAAGCAAGCTCATCCACGTAGCACTAAATTATGCTTTAATGCAGTGGTTCTCAAAGGGTGTAGTGCACCAGCCTGGTGTGGCTGGAGAGGAAGACAAGTGATGGGAGAGTGATGGGAAGATTCAAGGACAATCAAAGAAGCACCAACATTTCATTGTTGTATAGTATAGTATCCAAGTATTTTTTTTTTTAATTTTGCCTAATATGTATAGAAATCTTTTTCAAAATGAGAGCAAGAGCATCAAGTGATACTGAGGACAGTCCGAATTGTGTTTTCTAATGTTTTTCTTATCAATTCAAAAATTCAGTGTGGCTCAAGACAATTTTATTCTGAAACTGTGGCCCAGAAATAAAGGCTTGAGAACCACTGCTTTAGTGTTATGTTTGAACTAGGCCTCGGCTTTTAATTTTTGTTTGAACTATAGCCTGGGAAGTTGTGAAAATGTGCTACCTATTTCAGCCAATAGCTATTGACCAAATAATCTGCTTCTAGCATGTCCTGTTTCAAAGCATTCTGTACATTTCACAATATTGTAGCAGATAACATTTGTCACCTGCATTGACCAAGGTATATTCCCCTCTCTGTTCCTGGTATATATCTCTACTCGCCCCTTTCTCCCTGGGATGGAGGGAGGTACCATTTTGTCGTTCACCTCAGGTGCCCAAATGTTCTGAAACTAAGCAGATAAGACATGACTGCTGTTTTATAAGGGATAAACTACTAGAAAAAGCAAAATTCTGTGGTGGGCTACCCCTATGAAAGTATAAGGGGAAAACATGTTCTGTAGAGAAAGAAAATATTATGTAGAGAGAGAAATATCAGGTGAGGTGTTTTTAAGCAATAATGCACCTTTAGGGAATCACATTTCAGCCAGCATAGAGTTGTGCATTTTTAAAGAGCGGATTCATTTTTGTCCTGTTTCAATGGACATTTTAATTGGATTAGTAAAACTTATTTTTACCTGACTCAGACCTTAGGGATGGGTAAGATAGATAATGAAACAAGTAGGCCCTGATTTATTCAGAGAGATGCAGCCAACTAAACCATACTCAGAAGAATCATGGAAATCCATGGTCTACTCCGAGTATGATTAAGTCAGATACAACCCAGAGGCAGCAGTTGGATATTAGGTGGATCCAGAGCAGGCTTCCTCAAACTCAACCCTCCAGATGTTTTTTGCCTACAACTCCCATGATCTCTAGCTAGCAGGACCAGTGGCCAGGGATGATGGGAATTGTAGTCTCAAAACATCTGGAGGACCAAGTTTGAGGAAGCCTGATCCAGAGCTAGAACAGCTAGATCCGCAGCTATTACTACTGATTGAGGACATGAACTTCGCTTTCAGGCAATCAGGATATATAACTTTCTCACTGTGCTGACCTGACAAATGCTGGGGTTCTTGCTCCTGTCAAATATGCTGTATCACTGTTCATCAGAATCAATTGGCAACTGATTTCAGCAGGGTGATGTCCGCTGCCAGTAATTTAATTCAGCTCACTTTATTGATGACTTAATGGCTTTGATTATAATGACATTGCCTTCCAGATAGCAGATGTCAGAGCTTTCTAATCATTTCCCCAACTATCACACAGAACCAGCCATTGTCTTCCACATGTAGTAGGGGTATTGAATTTACAAAAATTCTGCACATAACTTAAGAAGTGTACTTGCAAAAGAACCTTAGAATACAATGAACATGGCTTAACTGCATGGTTTTAAACATATGCAGAAGATTCTAGGGAGAAATCAAGGATAATTGCATTTAAAAACCAATAAAGCCAAATGCAAATATAAACTAGCTGGTTTGGAAAAAAGTGAAGACAAAGAAGCTTCTCACTGATCTAAGTGGTTGTGTGTGAGTGGGTGGGTTACTATTCAGAAGAGATTTAAAAGCATTCTGACTTGCTCAGGGCTTTTGTTAAGCACTTCAAAGCAGAGACCTGGCACCAGAGACATTTTTTCCCAGAGGAAAGCCCTTAGAGCAATTGACTGCACCTCAAACGATTTATGTTTTAAATAGACAAGATGAGCAAAGGTAGTTGAAGGAGAGCAAATGAACATGCACCATGGAACATGTCGCACTGGCGCAGTCTCCAGGCCAGTTCAGGTCAGGAGATAAGTGGCTTGGCACATCAAAGTGTTTTAGGAAGCCCTAACATTTGAAGGCCCTGACAGGTGGACATCCTAAAGAAATGAATTTTCCATTTGTGAAAAGAAAATGGATGCTTTATTATTTATTATGAAACAGATTGGGGGTGGGGGGGTGGGAATTGCCATCCTGTTCTTTGTCTCAGGCAGCAAATGGTCTTGGGACAGCCCTGGTTGTTGTCCAGCAACATCTGGGTGGCAGCAGGTCCCCCAGCCCTGAAGTAGAAGATACACAGCAGGTTCTATATGAATTATAGCATGTGTGACCTTAGCCATTATCCTTCTACATGCTGGGTACCAATGCTATCAGGCATCAGTCCCAGCAAATGCCAGGCTTACACATTTCATGTGGTGGTGAGTACAACTGTCACCATGATCCTGGTTCCCCTTTTTCATCCCCTTTGGGTAATTCCCACCAGGCTAAACAACTAATCCAGTCTCGAGTTCAGAAGTGATTAAACTGAGGCATATCATAGCATACCTAGGCATACCTAGACAATTGTCACATTGTGCAGAATTCTAGTTTATAGTTGTCATTTTAACACCACCGCTCCCCGACAGTTGTATGGAGCTTTTAACAGCTACAAGGCAGACAGAAATTTAAGTTTTACTTTGTATGGACATAAAGTGATGAGGGATAGCATTGCCTGTTGAATTGCTGCCTGCTGCGTCATTCTTAAAGGTCCAGAGCATCTGTCAGAAAAATAATCTGCAGCCCTAGCATCCAACGCACGTACTTTAATCTCATGGCTGAAAAAACAGACAAAAGCAGGGAAACTCCCTTCCTCAGCGCTTACACCAAATTAATCACAGTTGGCCTATGTGTCAAATAATCATTTTGCTAGATTCCCCTGAAGCCCTGGACAATGTTTGAACTTTGTGATTTAATGATTGTAGCAATCCTTGGCAGTTAGCTGGCCTTCAAAACAGTTTGTCAAAGGTCTACCTAAGAAAGCTGAGGGTACTGAACAAAAGCATTCAAGAAGATTGCAGAGGGCAAAGTTCAATGGGGCTTACTCTAAAGTAAGTGCACATGAAGAAGAAGAAAGAAGAAAGAAAATTTATTACGGCCATAGGCCCATACAGATAAAAACAACACATAAATAACAGCTTGTGCACGTGGGGAAAAACAGCCGCTAAAACACCACTATAACAATTAAAATACTATAAGATGGGATGGCATACTATGCCTTAATTAGCTTGTAGTGCTCCTTGGCGTCGCTTTTGGGTAAGGACAGCGACCAGGAACCTAGCCACTTTCAGGGTCGTATGGGTATCCTTATCCTGCAGGATTTGGGCAAGGTGGAATTTTGGTGGGGTACCCTCTAGTTTCTGTATGATTGATCCCAACAAATTTGCCCGTGGCACATTGAACAAGGGGCAAGTGAACATAATGTGCTGGAGCGACTCTGGCGTCTCCTTATCACATTCGCACATGGCGGAGGCTTGGCCCTTTGAGAATCTATGTCTCAGGACATTGGAGGGGAAAACGTTAAACCTCGCTTTGGTGAAGGCCAGTCTATGGGCAACAGTCGAAAGGGAGGAGAGGTATGATGGAACGCAGTAAGTTAAAGTGATACCAATGTTCTGGGGCGAACAAACACCTCCCCCCAGCGTATAATTTCGCTGTAAGTCGATGTCATCCAGTCTTTGGCTGATCAGTCTTTGAGCAGTGATTTGATCTAGTTTTAGGGAATCTGAGGGAGAGAGTCCATAACTCAGGAGTTTGGCATGAATTCTACTAGTCCAAAGGCTAGAGAATTCATCTCGCCATAAGCATTGGACAAGGTAATGGTCTGGTAATCTATGCCACAATGATAACCAATAATTGAAGACTTGCTTCCACAGGCAAGTTTCTAAGGATGCGATCTTCAATTCTAGTCGCATGGCTGCGTTGCTTACGCACAGGGGGAGCATCAGGAGCCGACGTAGGAATTGGTTTTGCAGAGTCTCAAGAGGAGCAAGATCTGTCATCACGGCCCAGAGCGGGGCAGCATAAGCAAGCACGGCAACCACTTTTGCCTTGAACACCTTTAGGGCCGAGGGAACATGCAAAGCTCCATCCGAAAAGAAAAATCGGAGGAGCGCATATGACAGAGTTTTGGCCTTGTTAAGTAGGTGTTGAATTTGTGCTTTCCACCCCAAATTGTATTGAAAAATAACTCCTAGGTATTGAAATTTTAGGACTTGCTCTATTTTTGCTCCACCAAGCTTCCATTCATATAATCTCCGGCTTCTGGCGAAAATCAGAATCTTGGATTTAACATGGTTGATGGTTAATTGGTTGAGTTGACAATACGTGGCAAAGATCTTCAGAGCTCTGGTTAGTCCAACACGTGTATAAGATAGAATTACCGCGTCGTCCGCATATAAAAGGAGTGGACAGCGGTAATCCGCTAGTCTAGGCGCGTGTGTACTTGGAGATGAGTTGACTAGGGGTGCTCGCATGTCGCTGATGAATAGGTTGAATAGGCAGGGAGCCAATATACATCCTTGGCGCACTCCCTTGTTTATTGGTATCGAATTTGTGAGGTCGCCCGCAGGAGTAAGTCTCACTCTGGCAAGGGTACCTTCGTGGAGCTGACTTATAAGCCATAAGAGTCTTCTATCAATGCCCTGTTTCGCAAGTTTCTCCCAAAGAATATTTCTAGGAACGCTATCAAAGGCTGCCTTTAGATCTAAGAAGGCAGCACAGAGGTAGCCCCGGGGAGGGGAGGAGTACTTCCGTGCCAGATGGTAAAGAACTATCGCATGGTCGGTTGTAGAACGTTTAATTCTGAACCCTGCATTTTTCGTGGTCAATCTGGTTAGTCTCATCTACCCATCGCAATAGTTTAGTCAGCAAAAAGCTGGCATAAATTTTCCCTATGATCAAAAGGAGGCTGATGTTACGGTAGTTTTCCGGCTCCATTGGAGAACCTTTTTTATGAATTGGTACTATAATGGCCTCCTTCCATATTTTGGGGATGAGACCAGAAGCGTTGATTGCATCGAAGGTTTTGGCCAAGATGCCAGCCCACCATTTTGGGTGTAGTTTGATGGCTTCAGCAGGGATCAGGTTGGGCCCTGGGGCTTTGCCCGGTTTCAGCTGGGCTATTAGCTTGGCTATTTCATCAGGATCGGTGGGAGGCCAAATAGGTAGGTGGGTAAACAGATGCATCAGATGGTCGGAGGGAGCATCTGCCTGTGAGAAACATTTCTTCAGGAACAATTCCCATGTCGGTGCAGGGATGACTGCCCTTGGGTATTTCCTCACCCTTCTGTTAATCAAAGACCAGAATTCCCTGGATCTGTGTGGTTTTGAAGCAGTAATCAAAGCCTGCCAACGATTATGTTGCCACTCACGTTTGGCAATTTTCTGCGTGCGTTTGTAAACTTGCTTGGCTTGTGCATAACTAGCTGGCAGAGTAGATGCATCGGAGGTCTTATATACATTATATATAGCACGAAGGCGCTGTCTTGCTTGTTTGCACTGAGAATTATACTCGTTTCGATTTAATATTTTGGGTGGTAACCTGAAGAAGGACGTAAGATCAGTCGTATGATGGTGGAAGCGTTTCAACACTATGCTATGCTCGTCCGAGGCAGAGCCTATGTTGGGATGGGGCCCGAGAATTTCTTTTTGAAAGAATTCCTGATACCTTTGAGCCTGGGTCTCCGACCATTTGATTCCTCTTACTTGGAGAGATTCGTTGGTTACCATCTGGGTCGCATGTCTATGGGCCTCCGACTGCCAGTTCAGGGAAAGCTTGGCTACAAGGGGAAGATGATCACTAGATTGTACATTCTCGATCTTAAAGGTGGAAATACACTTAAGTAGATCACTGGAGACCAACAGGTAATCGAGGACGCTGTTTGATTTAACGCTCAGGTGAGTGAAATCCCCTGGAATATCAGGGAGGCATGTGCCATTTAAGGGGACCAGATTTAAACGGATGGCCATTTGATAGAGGAGTACTCCAGCCTCATTAACTCTGTGGTCTTTAGAAGTTCTCCTCATGATATGTTCCAGATCATAATTATCAAGGTTTGGGGTAACCCACCATTTGGCTTTGGTCAGCGAGTCCCAGTTTGCTGCTGTGTGGGCATTAAAATCGCCACCTATTATGGCCAGGGTGTTAGGAAACTTAACATAGCATGAGAGCAAATGCTCTTCTAGCGAGCCCCATTTAGAGCCCAGTTCGGGGGAAGAACCCCCGGGTGGCAAGTAAACATTTGTAACTAGAAGTGAGATCTTTCCCCCCGCAATCAGCCCGGTAAGGGCGTAAGGAGGCAAGGCCTGTACTAGAGTAAATTTAGAATGTAGGTTGAGGGAGATGCCTATTATTAGGCCCCCTTTAGGGCGGCCTCCTTTCAGGGAGGGGCAGGCAGGGAGTTCTAAAAGCTCAAAGCCATTTAGGACAATTTTCTCTACTTCCCACGATTCTTGGAACAAGATGATATGAAACAGGTTAATATACTCCAAGAATTCTGGATCAAGTTTTTTCCCCCCTCCAGCCCGCAATGTTCCAGCTGAGGACTGATAGGGGGGAGTTCCTGTTGTGACCAATTCGCTGTCATTTCAGGGAGAGATGTGAGTCCTTTGGAGGCAGGGCAGACCCCACAAAAAAGTCAGTTATTTTACTTTGCGTGGCAGGCACCTGCTGAAGGTACCTAGTCTTGAAGTTGGTAGTGAGGTATTCTGACTGGGGCGACAAAACGGGTCTCCCGCTGGCTAACCCAAGGGCGGACACTTCAGTGGGAAACTCCACAGGATTTGCTGAGACTGCCCCACCGCGAGGTCTAAAGGTCGCCGATGAAACCATTTGATTTATATGTCCGGCCGGGTCTTCAATCAAATCTGGGCCATTTTTTGATGTAGGTGGAACACTCCCCTGACCTGGTGCTGGCGAAGGTACAGGGGATGCTCGGCGTACTGGTACCGTTTGTATGTTGGGTCTATGCCGCTCAGGGGAATATGAGGACTCCAGTTCCGGCATTGATGGATTAGATGGTAAGGAATTGTTTTGGTGGAAGGAGCTCTGAGTTACACTCCTCAGCGGGGGACTCTTGGAGGGCGAGTCAAAATTTATCAAGAGTTGGGATGAGAGGCCAACTTGTGAGGCAAAACCTGGGTCTGCCAAGCGTCGATGGGTTTTGCCCACAAGTGGGAGAGGCATGGGTTTAGGAGCTGGACTATGGTATGGAAGACTTCCTGCTTCCTTAAAACACGACTCCGAAAAGCTGGCAGGGTTATCCTGAAAAGTGGGCAGGACTTTTCCGTTCTTCTGGACATGTATGAGCTGATGATTAAGTACTTCTAGTCTATCAATTATTTCTTGTTGTTCTCTCGGTGGAAGGTCGCCAAAGGTGGCTAAAAGCTCTCTTTCCTCCGGCGGGGTCAGAGAGTTACTTGCGCCAGTGGGTTTCTTTAGAGCTCGTTGGGACGTAAAGTAAGTCCAGTTTCGGTACGGATGGATATCCTCCGGGAGAGGAGGCTCGATGTCCCGAGGTACTCCCGACCTCTCCGACAGAGTCCGCTCCGTGCCGTGACCGGCAAGTAGAAGGGGGTGGATCATGCTATCCATAAAAACTCTTGTTGGGATGATATCATACCTAGCCAAGAGTGATTTCTGCCTGATGATAGCTGAAGGGATCCTTGGAGAGTAAAACGCAAGCATCACTTTCTGTTGCCTGAGGTGCTGGTTCAAAGGTAATACTGCAATGAGATCGCATTGTGTGATTTCTATGTTTAGGAGATTGCTTAGATGCTTTTTAACCCCACCCAGAGTAAGCCACCTTGGTGACCCTACCCCGATGTTTAGGCAGATTTTCTTAGGTTGCAGGGACAATGCTTGATGTTTCAGTGCAGGATTTGGTTTATATTTAGGGATCACACTTCTTTTTTTGGTTGAAGGTAAGGACCTCTGGCACTTCAATTCCCCTGTATCTACAGTTGGTTTAAACTTTGACTCGAAGTTATCAATTTTCTGTTCAAGGTTACATAGCTGGGAGGATAGCACATCAATCTTCTTGAATATGCAATTAAGGGTTCTGACCACAAGATGGAGATGTTCATGTTGTTCTTGTCTTGCGCAGTCCTCAGCTCCAGCGTCCTGCACCACCCTCAGTGGGACACTTTGTGATTTAATGATTGTAGCAATCCTTGGCAGTTAGCTGGCCTTCAAAACAGTTTGTCAAAGGTCTACCTAAGAAAGCTGAGGGTACTGAACAAAAGCATTCAAGAAGATTGCAGAGGGCAAAGTTCAATGGGGCTTACTCTAAAGTAAGTGCACATGGAATTGCAGCCATAGGCTTACTGGCTCCTGTTGAATTAAACCATATTAAAACCAGGTATTCTCTTGGTTTGTTGATCAGTTTTATACTCCCCCCCCCTTTTTTTTTTAAGGATGTGTTCAATGTGGCTTCCCACATAACTATAAGAGAATGCTGGAACTAATTTTTTCCCTTTGGCTCCCCTAAGGTTGATGGGCATTGCCATTCAAATGGTTTGCGTGTGCCACATCTTGTGATTGATTATGCAAGGTAGGGCTTTCCTGCCCCTCCCATAAAAATATTTTATTCAATTTGGCACACCTGGTCTGAACTGTGAACAGTGAATAGTTTAAATTACCGTATTTTTCACTCTATAGGACGCACTTATCCCCCTCCAAAATTAAGGGGAAATGTGTGTGGGTCCTATGGAGCGAATGCAGGCTCCTTGGCTTCAGCGACAGCAACGCAAAGCCTCCAAAGTGCAGAGGGAGCGCTCCCAGTCCCACCAGGAGATGCTGGGGACTGAACCTGATGCCTTCTGCCTGTTAAGCAGTTGTTCTACCACTGAGCTATGGCCCTAGCTCACAATATTGCTGTCAGGATAAAATGGAGAAGGTGGAGGCTGAAGTGTGTATGCTCTGTGGAGGAAAGGTGGGATAGAAGTATAAGAAGGAATAAAGTATGTAAACTAGCCTATAAGTTCATAAACTACAGTATATTTTTAACTTACTCTCCTAATAATTTGTATATAAATTATAAAAGTGGTATATAAATTTTGTTAAATAAAAAAAGAGGAAATGTTCAGACTTTCAAACAGTATGTTATGCCTGAGCCTTCATTGCTGAAACTCCCAACAACATTTTCATGCTCACAAGCACCTGATGAAGGAACCATTGTGACATAACCCATTCAAGCAGAGTTAAAAGGGGCAACAGGCTGTCAACAGTGGCAGTAGTTGGGGGCTCCCATCTATTGAAAAGCCACAGAAAGTCTTTTCATACTGCCTGAGGAATTAATCCCTTATTTAACGTTCATAATTGCTGGATCGATTTAAGAAGACTGGAGCTAACATTTGTTTGGATTTGGCATCATTGATAGGGAACTGTCTGCTGCGTCCTCCGCTTGGAAGTCACCCTGGTCTTTGGGCCTCCAGCACCTTCTTCAGCATGTCCAACCCATCTAAGAGGCGTATGATACTGGTGTTCCACTGGGTTAGGAAGAAGCCTCTGACAGAGAAGCCGTGCTCTACCAACTCGGCCAGACCTTCTGCCTCTGCACCGGCTTGCAACACTCCTCACATTTCACCCTACTTCACGAGGAGCAAGACACAACCCACTCCGCTCAGAAGGTCCAGCAGGCGCAAGGTGCTGCGATTGCCGAATCTCACCGACCCCAAGGTTTTAAGATCTGTCATTGGCAGCGTTGGCCGGAAGAGAGCCCGCAGGCGTAAGCAAAAGAAGACTCCAGCGGGAACAGGAAAAAGGGTGATGGCTAGGCTAGAGGCAAGAAGGCTCCAAATTTGCGGGGTGGGATTGCTTTGGAAGATGCCTTCTCACAATCTCTACCCTTGAACCACGTATCAAAGGTTCAAGCAAGCTCATCCACGTCGCACTAAATTATGCTTTAATGCAGTGGTTCTCAAAGGGTGTCGTGCACCAGCCTGGTGTTGCTGGAGAGGAAGACAAGTGATGGGAGAGTGATGGGAAGATTCAAGGACAAGCAAAGAAGCACCAAACATTTCATTGTAGTATAGTATAGTATCCAAGTATTTTTTTTTTAAATTTTGCCTAATATGTATAGAAATCTTTTTCAAAATGAGAGCAAGAGCATCAAGTGATACTGAGGACAGTCCGAATTGTGTTTTCTAATGTTTTTCTTATCAATTCAAAAATTCAGTGTGGCTCAAGACAATTTTATTCTGAAACTGTGGCCCAGAAATAAAGGCTTGAGAACCACTGCTTTAGTGTTATGTTTGAACTAGGCCTCGGCTTTTAATTTTTGTTTGAACTATAGCCTGGGAAGTTGTGAAAATGTGATACCTATTTCAGCCAATAGCTATTGACCAAATAATCTGCTTCTAGCATGTCCTGTTTCAAAGCATTCTGTACATTTCACAATATTGTAGCAGATAACATTTGTCACCTGCATTGGCCTGGATGTTCTGATATGGTATTTGCCATCTGTTCATTTTGCAACCTGACATTTTCTGTATAAGCCCATATAGACGAATTGTTTCATCTGAAAATCAATTGTAGCTTAAAATACAGAGACACACAGACACATGGTGCTATCTAATAACTTGAAAGAGTCTTACCCATACCTTAACTCCAAATATAAAAGCAGACACCACTATCTTAAAACTTTCAAATAATGAGACCGCTTTCTCTAAACTACTAAGTAAAGGATATTGAATTTTCAACAGATTCTTTTTCTCTCATTCCTGCAGGCCAAACCCCAGCTGTCAAATCCCCTTCTTCTGCACAACTCTGAAAGGCAGACAGTGTCCCATAATGATACTCATTTCCTGATCACCCTATTTTTTAGCCAAAGCATGGTCCCTCGCTAGCCTTCTAAAAACAGGCGCTAACAAGGCCATCAACAGGCGCTAACAAAGCCATCAACCAAGGTAACAGGGCCAGGCCCTTTCTGCCTTCCTCCTGCAGTTTGAGCAGCGCCTGATATCTGGCCATCCTTAATAACGCTTCTGTGCCTGAAAATGCGTGCAACCTGTAGAGTAGAACAGACTATTGGTCAGCAATATGTTTTTCAGGTTTTAGAAATCGTCAGCAGCTTCATTTAGCCACCACCTTGCACCACCCCCATAGAGAACTAGTGATAAAGGGACACTGGAGGCAGCCCAGGTCTCCCACTGAGGGGCTTGCTTGTCTCTAATTGGGTTCAGAACAACTCATGAACTACCAAGAACCTTTCATGAAAAAACGACTTTGGGAGTTGGAAATGAAGGAGTCAGGGGAGAAATAAGGAAAGGAGGCTTGCATTTTGTCACCACTATTGTTCTATTTTCACTCATGAGAATGAGCAAAAAGAAATTGATTACTGCAGCTCTTGTTACATAATTTATTGAGCTGAAGTGTGTTTGCATGTAGGGTACTGACCACTGCAACATTTGGTGACGTCCACTACTTTAGACACACACAATATTAGATGATTCTTAGATTGTTCATGTTGAGGGCAGGGACCTCTAATTTTTATTTGTCTATAAGAAATTCTGATCATTAGACAAATTCCTGGAGCTCAAGCCTATTAATGATTATTAACAGAACAATTAAATTAAACATCAACAGCAACCTATTGCCTTTCTCTCAGAGGTGGGGAACTTTAATTACCATATTATGCTCTTCTGCAGGCCACATGCTTCTGCCTGGCTAAAATGCACGCCTGAATTGTGGCATTGCCTCATTTGCTTGGGTGGAAAATGAAGAGAGATATGGCACAGTGTATGTGTACATAGAAATGTGCGTGGCTGGATGCTATAGCTATTTTTGCCTCTGGCCTCACACACTGCAGGCATATGGCTCCCGGAATATTGCCTATGAGGAGATATGGCCCTCAAGCTGGAAAAGGTTCTCCAACCTTTGCTTTGGAGCTTTCTGGAGGTGTCTGTTTGACTGCTATTGAAAACCGGATGTTTAGACGGACCTTCGCCTGAACCAGCTTACAGTTTGTTTCTGGAGGGCAGATTTTAACCAATACTCATTCTTCATGCAGTGCATAGCCAGACAATGGGATTTGCTCCCTCAGGAGGCAGGGATGGCCACCAACTTGGATCGCTTTAAAAGAGGATTAGACGAATGCATGGAGGAGAGGCTTGTTCATGGCTACTAGTCATGATGGCTCCTTCCACATTTGAAGGCACCGCTGCTTCTGAATACAGTTGCTGGAAGCCACAGGAGGGGAGAATGCGCTTGTGCTCATGTTCTGCTCGCTGGTTTCCCACAGGCATCTGACTGGCCACCCAGAGACCAGGATGCTGGACTAGATGGGCCAATGGCAGGCTATTCTCACGTCCTTAGACTACAGCCTAAAACCTTACTCTTGTTAGATAGTAGCACTTTTCTTATACTTATCCAGAGCTGATGGTCTTCTTGCAAAATTCAGGAGGGGTATTGGCATTGGCAGCATTCCTTGCATAAGTGTTTAAATGAAAATGTATGAAGGCAGCAGGGGAAATTGTACTTGCAGCTATAAATTCAGTGCAAAAATAATTGCATATTTTGTGCGTGCATTCTGAGCCTTCAACAGACACTGCCCATGGACTTTCTAACTTTTCTTGGTATGCACCGGAGATTAAAAAAGAAATATACTAAGGAAAAAATAGAAGCTGGCACCCTCAGATAGAATAATTCAACACCAGATTCTACAAACTACCAGCACTGGCGGAGGAAGGGGGGTGCGGTGGGTGCGGCCTGCCCCTGCAGTGGCGGAGCTTCATGCAGGTAGGGGTGGGGCTGGTGCGTGTCCTGGGGGCGTGGCACACCACCTGCAGGGGCGTGGCACGTGTCCTGTGGGGCGGAGCATGCTACCTGCAGGGGCGTGGTGCCCAGCGCTGGGGGGGGGGCAGCCATGATGGCACCCTACCAGGATTGCGCTGCCGGGGGCAGTGTGCTCCCCCCACTCCTCTTCCTCCACCAGTGTGCCCCGGGTGTCATCCCTGAGGGGGGTGACATTGCTGCCTCCCTGGGACACTCACCATGAGCAGCGCCTGCCCCCGAGTGCACAGCATGTGTGTCGTTCCAGGTGCCACAGCGGCTAGCTCCGCCTCTGACTACCAGTAGAATTCAGCATATCAGTGGTGTTCAGTCAGTGGACTAGGGGGACCAGGC
Source organism: Podarcis muralis (assembly GCF_964188315.1). NCBI lineage: Eukaryota > Metazoa > Chordata > Lepidosauria > Squamata > Lacertidae > Podarcis > Podarcis muralis. The sequence goes on from NC_135666.1 coordinate 59,851,933, forward strand.
TGGTCCCCTAAATATTCCCCTTCCTAAAGTCTGGGAAGCTTCCGCCCAGCTTAGGGAGGGAAGTGTGATGGCCATACATGTAACCCCCCCCCCCCCCCGTTGCCTCTGGCTGTAACTGTTCCCCTCCAAAAAATTCAATGAATGCTACTGCAGCACATCATCTAAAGAAGCTGGGTTAACTGAAAGCGGGTCTAAAAAAAAGGGATTTATCAATCTGGTTGAATGAATGAAGCGACAAGGGTAGAGTGAGATTTCTTATTGGGGATGGTGAGAAGGAATCTATGAAGTTATTCAGCACGAAACAATTTACACTGATCATATTAATATTGTAGTCTCTGAAGCAATTCTATTCCGGAGAGGAAAAAATATTCAATCATTGAATAAATTATGTGATGCTAATGTAGTTCAGGACACAGCTCCTTAATAGTAGCTGGCAGGGCTGTGGCTTCTGAAGCTGTTTTTTAATGTATTTACTACTGAATAAGTAATAGATTCTCCAACAAAAATCCACAACTCTTCTCAATTCAGACATTATATTTCATGAAGAGGTCTTAATTTATTGAAATTATCTGCTACTATCTTTTTCTCTCCCTTCCCCTCTCCCTACCTCTCTCATATTAATTAGTATACTGCCTGTATGCGGGGAAGTGTTTCACCAAAGGCCCTGTGGAAATTAGAAAGATAATATCATTGAAATAATATGAGCTGCTGTTGTGAAATGCTGGAGGTTGTCAGCATTTTGAAAGGGAAATTTTTAGGTCAAATCTGTCCTCCCACCCCACCAACTGTACCTTAATTATATACTCTATTGATCCAATCTTGTATTATCATGGATGAGGAAAAAATCCATTCCATGATATTGTTTCCCCCAAATTTAACAATTTTAAAAAGAGAAAGAAATATACATAATCCAATTTTGCTGCCCCTGTCCCTTCCAGGACGGATCAATCCAGTTAAGTTTCCACAGTCGAATCTGTGATTTTGGTAGTTTCCATTCTTCAGGGTTATCAGAAAAGTGTTATATAAAAGGATGCCATATTTCAACAAAATTGTCTACATCATTTGTATTATTCAATGTATGTAATCTCTTTGTTAATTTTCCTGATACAGCAATAGATCATACATTCTGTTTTCCAACAAGAGATACAAAGATGTTCCAATCCTTTCCAATTCCGTGCCACTAGAAGGCGTGCTGCTGTTAAAAGAAAAGTAGTTAGTTATTTGTGTGTGTTTGTGTGTTTCAAATTCATTTACACAAGGCCAGCCCAAGTCATTTTGGAACCTGAGATGAATCACAAAATGGTGTGTGTGTGTGTGTGTGTGTGTCCCCCACACAACCCAGGAAGAGGAGTGTGTGTGTAAAGATCTACATGGGGAACAGGAGGGGAATCAAATCAAATCAACCTTATCCAACTGTTGACATTGGAATCAAGGGGTGTGTCAAATCAACCAGTGAACAAAGTCATTTGTTGGCCATCTCTTCTGCCCTCTGTCCGTGAGCAACCTTGGCAGAAATGAGTTTCATATACCGTATTTTTCGCTCTATAACACGCACCTGACCATAACACGCACATCGTTTTTAGAGGAGGAAAACAAGGGAAAAAACATTCTGAATGAAACAGTGGATGTATCATTTTTGTGCTTCATGCTGTGGCCACAGACATGTGATCTGATGGTGAATTTGGGGTGACCCAATGCAAAGATCCTGAGGATCCATGTGGATCCATGCTTTTTAACCACGTTTTTGCACCATTGCAGCCCCAGGCAACAGTGGGTGCGTGATTTTTTTGGTGCAGGCTGTAGCCATGGACATGCTATGTGATCTGATGGTGAATTTGGGGTGACCCAATGCAAAGATCCTGAGGATCCATGTGGATCCATGCTTTTTAACCACGTTTTTGCACCATTGCAGCCCCAGGCAACAGTGGGTGCGTGATTTTTTTGGTGCAGGCTGTAGCCATGGACATGCTATGTGATCTGATGGTGAATTTGGGGTGACCCAATGCAAAGATCCTGAGGATCCATGTGGATCCATGCTTTTTAACCACGTTTTTGCACCATTGCAGCCCCAGGCAACAGTGGGTGCGTGATTTTTTTGGTGCAGGCTGTAGCCATGGACATGCTATGTGATCTGATGGTGAATTTGGGGTGACCCAATGCAAAGATCCTGAGGATCCATGTGGATCCATGCTTTTTAACCACGTTTTTGCACCATTGCAGCCCCAGGCAACAGTGGGTGCGTGATTTTTTTGGTGCAGGCTGTAGCCATGGACATGCTATGTGATCTGATGGTGAATTTGGGGTGACCCAATGCAAAGATCCTGAGGATCCATGTTGATCTATGCTTTGTAACCACATTTTAAGTGGGGAGCGAAGGAAAAACAAAGAAGGGACATGAGAGGGGTGTGCAGAGAAGCAGCTGGCTAAGAATGCTGGAGAGGGATTTAACGGGTGGGAGGCAAAAGTTCCCCCCAAGCCAGCCATCTCTCTCTCTCTCTCTCTCTCTCTCTCTCTCTCTCTCTCTCTCTCCCTCCCCCCCTCTCTCTCCCTCTCCCCCAGCAGTACCAGAGCACAGAGACGACACTTTCCCCTCTGCTTGCCTGGAGGGGAGGGGCTTTCCCTGCTCTTTGTTCCGTTTCAGCAAACACAGCAACGAAACAGAGGAGGGTGGGCAGTAAGACCCTGAGGCAGAATACAGGAAAGCTGCCACTTCCTCTTTTCAGGTTTCCCTTCTCGTGACTCGCAATTTGACTTTTGCTTGATTTTTTGGCTCCAGGGACCACACATTCGCTCCATAACACGCACAGACATTTCCCCTTCCTTTTTAGGAGAAAAAATCTGCGTGTTATAGAGGGAAAAATACGGTACATGTGTGATGGACAGCTGAGCCAGACCAGAGTCTGGTGATGCAGTGCCTCAGAATTCCACTAGTGGGCTGGAGCCTCTCTCTGATTGGCTACCAAGGCCGTCAGTCAGAGGGGGGGCGGAGACGGCACTTTGGGCGGGAAAATAAAAGGAGCCGTTACTGACCAAGAGGTCACATAAAGAGATAGTTTCAGCAGGGAGCTTGAGAAAGGAGAGTTAGAGAATTGGTTCTGATCTGGGGGTGAAACATCCACTCTGAGGAAAACATCTACAGCTAGAGAAAGGAGTCTCTGAGCTTTGATAGAAAGACAATGTGTAGTGTCTAGGGGAAGTGTTCAGACAGGAGTGAACTGGAGGGCTGAGTTTGAGCAGGAGAAGTAGAAGCTGTGAGGATGACGTCTCCTTGGGTCTCCTTCCAGTCAGGAGGGGAGAGATCTTCTAGAAAGAGAAGACTCCCAAGCCTGTTAAGAGGGGTGGGGGGACCCCCTGGGTCTGTTATACTGCTAGAAGTGCCTCAGCAGAGTGAGAAAAGGTTGGGAAACTGACAGAGGAAGTACCGCCTTAAAAACCAAAGTATTAAGCTGTAACACTGCAGCAACTTGAACAATTTCAACAATAACTTGAAATAAGCTAAACATTTACCATCCAGTCTAGAAACCAGCAATATCTAACTGAAGAGTAATAGCTGAAATTAAGCAACAGAAGTTTTAAAGCTGTACATTTACTACCTTGCTTAGAAGCCTGTAACATCCACTAGATTTAGCATAATTATAAAGAAGTTAACTGTTTCCTGAAAGAATCATCTCTTGACACATCTTTTGTTTTACCAACTTTTTTCTGTAAAATAAATCTTTCTTATTTGTTCAACTTATGCCTGTGTCTCCAAGAATCAAAGTTTTACCTCGCACAAAAACCCTAAGCGAACCTGAGGTTATAGAGTTAGAGAGAGGTGGGTCCGCCGCAATTGGTGGCAGTAGGGGGATCCACCGCGACATGCGGAACTAGTTCTGCCCAGGACTGGTGGGCCTCAGTAATTTTCAGAGGGTGGAACGTTTCAGGGAGAAATTAATTTATAGGTTGCCTGGGGCTGACAATTTAAAATTTGAACTTCCTATTTGGAAAGCTTTGTTGTTGTTTAGTCGTTTAGTGGTGTCCGACTCTTTGTGACCCCCTGGACCAGAGCAGGCCAGGCACTCCTGTCTTCCACTGCCTCCCGCAGTTTGGTCAGACTCATGTTTGTAGCTTCGAGAACACCATCCAACCATCTCGTCCTCTGTCGCCCCCTTCTCCTTGTGCCCTCCATCTTTCCCAACATCAGTGTCTTCTCCAGGGAGTCTTCTCTTCTCATGAGGTGGCCAAAGTACTGGAGCCTCAGCTTCACGATCTGTCCTTCCAGTGAGCACTCAGAGCTGATTTCCTTCAGAATGGATGCGTTTGATCTTCTTGCAGTCCATGGGACTCTCAAGAGTCTCCTCCAGCACCATAATTCAAAAGCATCAATTCTTCGGCGATCAGCCTTCTTTATGGTCCAGCTTTCTCTTCCATACATCACTACTGGGAAAACCATGGCTTTTACTATACGGACCTTTGTCTTCAAGGTGATGTCTCTACTTTTTAAGATGCTGTCTAGGTTTGTCATTGCTTTTCTCCCAAGAAGCAGGCGTCTTTTAATTTCGTGGCTGCTGTCACCATCTGCAGTGATCATGGAGCCCAAGAACATAAAATCTCTCACTGCCTCCATTTCTCCCCCTTCTTTGGAAAGCTAGTGTGTGTTAACTCCTCTTGCTACTCTCCCCCCCCCCCCCCGCATGCATTCAGAAGATGAAAATAAAGCTTCCTCGATCCCATTCATACACACGGTCTATTGCTAACATAATGAATGATAGAAACAGTTCCATTAAAAGTAAGATTTGGGTCTCTCTGCTTCCACCCACATTGTACTTAATGCTTGCTTATAATAGTGCAGCAATTCTCTTCTCATTTCTAGTAAGGGTGTGTGTGTGTACGTGCACCCCCGACCATCTCAAAATTCACTTTCATTGATACAAAACAAGAGCAAAGGAAGAGAAATGACACCAGGCATGTTAAGTGCTGTCATCATGTGTCACACTCTCCGAGGAGCACAGATGGGGCCATCAGCTGCGGCAGGTGCTGCGAAGACAGATCACAACTCAGGCACAGAATTATTGTGAATTATCTGTATGGGCCTATTGTCTGGGGGCCTCTAGCTCAGTCACATGCGGCACGAGAGGGTGATGGCGCCAACAGGAGCTAATTGAATCGCTGCTTTTCATTAGGAAATGACAACGTTGGCTTTCCATTTCTGCCTCCCATGGTGAGGACGACGACGTGGTGCTCACATATATACCGTAGCTCACACTGGCTCCATCTACAGTCAGACTTTGCTTGCATACAAAGGCGTTAGGAGGAAAGAGTGTCAGGAATAGATCGATTGTTCTCCTCTCTATTATATTTGCTAACCTCCCCCTAAGAGAGGATCACTGCACATTTATATTGAAAGTGAGCCAGGCCTTGAGAGTAGCTGCTGTTATTTTGCCGGCTGTCATCCAAACACTGTTTGGGTGTGTGATAATTAAATGTGGTTCTGACAAAATGTTGCAGAACTATTGTGTGCTGGCAAAAACGCATGCAAAAAATGGACAGAAGAGTTCAAATGATAACGTGAGGCCAACCGTTACACGGGAAATGAATCTTAGAAAGGCCATACCTGATGGATTTAATAGGCCTGAATTTATGGTTAAGGAGTTGTGCCTGTGAAAATACTCAAAAACTTCAGTGTAAAGAAATGAACCATGGAGAGAAAAATACCAGATGCAAGGAGGTTTCAGCAGCCTTTATCTGCATGCTTTTTTGCTGTTAGGATGGCCAGATGCCCTACTTTACAGAGGACCGTCTCTTGTTTGAGGACAGACCTCTCTATTCTTGAAGGGTTGCTCAGTCAAAGTAAGTTTCAAAGGCAAGAAGCAAGAGCAGAGACCAGTTAATATCTGGAGAGTGGAAGGAGCAGGATCACAGATCATTTGGTGGCAATTGTCTCTTTTATGCTGAGACATATGGTATTTCTAATTTATATTATAATAATTGTTTCTAAATTTGCATCTATACATATAAATTAGCATATAAAATATTATGCAAAGATGTTGTTGCTGTTGTTTAGTCGTGTCCGACTTCATATTATTGAGTGACGCATTTCTTCTTTTTTTGCGTAAGTGGCCACCCTATTCGCTGTTGAAATAAGATCACCCCCCTATTGCTAGTTCCAGGCTTAACACTCTGTTCTGTTGTTGCTTTGGTATCTAAACTTGACTTGGAGACTCTGTAATCAGAGCCTTTGCCACATAGTTTCTTATTATATAATTAATTATACAACAATTTAAGAAGTATTCTGATGTTGAGGACTGTTTGATGGTAACCCTATTATATCATCAATCTAGGTGGCTAGGAAAATGAATTTTATTTAATTTTAAAGATTTCTATTCTGCCTTGCAAAAAAGCTTCCAAGACAGCTTGGAAAGATTCTAGATAGCCTCTGATGACTGGCAAACTCCACCTGAAAACATCATATTTGCAAGACATCTTTAAAAAGCTGATGTTAACCTAACCTAATCTGAAAAGGATATTGGTTATATAGCTCTGAGGCATAAGGTTTTTGTTCTCTCTTAGCGGCAATGATTATTATAGTTGTGGATTGCTTGTGTATCAGTAATGGGGAGGTTAAGAATCCATCACTGAAAAAATACATTTTGAAAAGCTGGGCGACTTCTTGTTACAACCAGTCCCTCATTATTCACAGCATCAGGGCTCCCTGGTTCACAGCTCAATCCCTTAGCCTTTATAGAACACCAGCTGTCAAGAATGAGGAACTTTGAAATTTATATGTTACATTTGCACCCACCTTTCTTCAGCTAACTTAAAGTGAGATACATAAAGTTTTCCAGGTGGACCCCTATTTTGAAACTAGACACTGGCTTATCTTCATCAACATTGCTGCAATTGCGCATCATGTGCCTTCAGACCACAGCCGTGCCCCAGTGTGGAAGGATAAGTGGGAACCGCCTAGTTAGAGCACCTTGGTTTAAAAAGCTTGCCTCTGCCGTGAACTCACTGCCATGACTTGAGACAATTTTAGCCCCCTCCCCTCCCCTGTCTGCAGTTTGACTATAATAATAAATAATAATTTGTTTGTTTATTAAATGTATATACCACTCTCCATTCAAACATCACAGGACAGTTTACAGTATAAAAACGCAAAAGCTATAACATAACAACAAGCAATAATGCCCCCACCCACAGACACATTTAAAAGGCCATAGATTGATGGAATCTACACACATATTAAAAATGCTGTGAAAATGGATTGGCATAAAAAAGTGCATCGTGGACACTTCCGGCGGAGCGCGTCCTCGGAGCGAGAAGGGATTTGGCAGAGAGCGTGAATCCCGCCCTACAAGGGGAGGAAAAAAGGGGTGCCGAAGGGCGAAAAGCACCCCGTTACGCCTCAGGAGTATGTCCGGAGGTGCAGGGGGCCAGCGGAGACCTGTCGCGCCGTCAGGTAACCTCTAGAAGAGGCGAAGAGCACGGCGGTGTCGGGGAGCAGGTCCGGCGGCCATTACACCCTCCCAGGTAGCGGAAAGCCCCGTTCTCGCCGAGGGCTAGCGCTCCGTTCTCAGAATAGAAGGAACCGGGGAGTAAGCCAGTGTTTGGGGACTAAAATCTTGGAAAACAGAGAAACCCGGTGGAGACAATTCGACTACTGAGTTCAGCCTTTATCCGAAATCAGCGAGCACGCACAGAGGAGCAGAGCGCGGAAGAGAAGTGAGTGCCCCTAGTGATACTTTGTTTCTTTGAAAGACATTACTGCTAGAACACCAGGCTTCTGACTAAAACAGAGAACAGAAGAGTAAAACTTTACAGCAATATTGCTGAAAGTAATAAGGGGGGAAGAGAGGAGGGAAGCGAAGAGGAGATTTACTTGAGAGTAGATAAGAGCCGACGCTGCCAGGAGAAACGGAAGTGCTGCAGCGACCATTTTACACCAAATTTATGTACTTTTACAGCGCGACTTCGGACGCCCTACAGCTTCCCTTGGCTCCCCCGCATACCCATTCCCTTGTGGACTTCCCGGACTTAGTAATAACTTGGTGTGGATTTCCCACCTTTTTGATTTGTATAACCAATTATTGAGCTGAAAACAGACTCTCTCCGCTGCAGACAGACCCTCCAGGTTGCCGCCTAGACTGCTTTTGAGGATAGATAGACCTCAGCAAAGAACAGCAGCGCAATATTAGAGGGAGCCACCTGGTGGGCAGAGCACAATATTACAACTTAGAACTTCTCCTTGTTATCTATTGGTATATTTTTGTTGCTCTGTCCTTGTTTTCCCCCTGGTTTATTTTTGCTGCTTCATAAGTGCTTCTGGCTCCTTTAAAACGTAAGCCTCAGGATCTGATAAGGTATGAGTCTTCCTATAAAACTATAACTCCTAAGACTTCTTCTAAGACTACTTTATTCCATTTATTCAAGAGAGTATTGAAAAATAAGAACCTGTCCCCCCCCCATAAAAAAAAAAAAGAGGACACTGCAAAACCACCGAGTTGACCCTCCAGGTCAGCCTAAGGACAATCTAATAACCTGAATAATCTGAATATATCAGGTGGGAGTCACAAAGGACAAATGGACAAGATCCAACGGGTTTAACGGTTCAACGACCACTAAGATTTAGGATCTTGGACACTTTGCATTGCGGACTCCGGATTTATTGTATTTGGGGGGTACAAGTAACCCTCATCTATTGTGTGCTGTTATATCTTCATTTATTGTGTATTGATACCTGTACTGTTATCTAATATCTGTCTAATATTTGGCATCGCTCAATATTTTACAATGTCTAATACGGGGAAAAGACCAGAAGGGGGAACACCAGGGGATAGGAAGGGATCGAAACAAGAAACGGACTTCAAAGCAGACATTCTAAGAATGTTTGCGGAGATCAGACAAAGCGAGAAAAACCTTGAATTTAAATTAGAACAAGTAGATAATAGAATTGGGAAGATGGACAAAAAGATAGATGAAACAGTTAATGAATTGAAAGGTCAACTGAAGGAGGTATTCAGGAGGACGCAAGCGGTGGAAGAGGGTCTGAAAAAGACGAGGTTAGAAATGAAAGATGTAAGACGGGAGGAAGATAGGATAAAAGCCGAGATTTTAGATCTGAATAAGAACCAAGAGGAAATGAAAGATTTGATTGCTATGAACGAACTAAGACAGAAGGAAGTTAACTTAAGGTTAAGAGCAGTGCCAGAAACCCAAGGTGAAAATATAAAAGCGAAATTAACAACAGAACTAGCTTCATGGCTGGAGATTCCAATAGAAGAGATGGCAAATGCAATACAATCGGCTTTTAGATTGAAAACCAAATCAGCCAAGAATAAGAGATTTGTAGGAGACTGCTTAGTTGTATTTAAAGAAAGGGAAATGAGGAATATGATCCTTCAAAAAAATAAGGAAAAAAGGCTGAATATTGGCGGAAACTACATCATAATTTTTAAAGACATACCAGTCAGGCTGCTCAAACGCAGAGACCCATATAAAGAACTAGTACAGGCTCTGAAGAGGATTAATATTGAATTCAAATGGGAGTTTCCCGAAGGAATTTCATTTACCTATAGAAGCAAGAGGCAAAAACTAACAAGTCCAGAAGAGACTAGTAAATTCTTAAGGAAGTACAAAGAATTGAAAGTTCATAAAGAGGAAGACAAAAGTGAGGAGATAGAAAGAAAGGCAGATTCAGAAGAAGAAACAGAGAGGTCAGGGGGAGAGGAAGAGGAAGAGGAAGAAGGAGGAGAAGGTAAAATATAAAGAGGGGTGGTAGACATTTATACAGGCAAATAAAATGGCGTTAAAAATCTGGAGCTGGAACATTAATGGGATGAATGACAAGAAAAAGAGGAATAAAATTGAGCATATTTTAAATAAAGAAAGTTTAGATATCATATGTTTACAAGAGACCCACATAGCAAGGAAACATAAAAGAATTCTGATTAATAAAAGATTGGGAAACGAATTTGTATCGTCAGATAAAAGGAAGAAAAGGGGGGTGATCATCTATATAAGGAAACAATTGGAAGCACAACAAATATATAAAGATGAAGAGGGGAGGATAGTAGTAGTCCAAATTAAATGGCAAGGAGAAAATGTAATAATAGCGGGGATATACGCACCAAACAATAATAAAGCAGAGTTTTACAGAATGTTAGAAGAGAAATTAAGTGAATATGCGGACCAGAAAATAATACTACTAGGAGATATGAATGGAGTGGTGTCGCTGAACATTGATAGGCTAAGGGAGGGAGAAGGTATGGAAGGAAAACTACCCCAGTCATTCTTCTCACTGGTCAACAATCTTAATTTGGTGGACGTATGGAGATTTAAATTCCCCCTAGAAAAACAGTATACCTTTCACTCGGAACCACACGACTCTTTTTCTAGACTAGATCAGATATGGGTATCGGCAGAACTAGTGCCAAGAGCTACCAAGGTTGAGATTCTCCCTAAAACGATTTCGGATCATAACGCAGTAAAACTGGAATTGAAAGGGTTGGAAGAAAGACCATATAGATGGAAATTGAAAGATTACCTGCTAGATGATTTAGAGATCATAGAGAAAGCTAAGAGAAAGTTAAAAGAATATTTTGAGGACAACCAAGGTAAAGGGACCAAGATGAAGGTGGTGTGGGACGCAGGCAAGGCGGTGATGAGGGGATTCTTCATCCAACAAAGTGCAATCAAGAATAAAAAAAGAGAAAGAGGGAAAAAAGAAATTTTACAGCAAATAATGGATAATGAACAAAAACTAGTTGAAAATCCGAAAAACAAGAGGATAAAAGAAAATATCAAGATCCTACAGTCGCAACTGGCATTGCTGATAAATAGAGAAATAGAATGGAAGGTCAAAAAATTAAGACAAAAAACTTTCGAACACGCCAATAAATCAGGAAAGCTTCTAGCCTGGCAATTAAAAAAAAGGAAAGAACAGAATTCAATAAATAAGATCGTGGTGGAGGGAGAAGTGAAAAGCAACCCCAAAGAAATAAGAAAGGCCTTTCTGGATTTTTATAAAGACCTTTATAAAAACAGCGAAAACAATAATTTAAGAAAAATAGAAGAATATTTAAAAGGGAAGAGCATCCAAAAGATTACGTTACAGGAGAAAGAAAAACTGAGTGCCCTAATAGAGACAGATGAAATTAAAGATATAATAAAGGATTTAAAAAAAGGAAAAGCGCCAGGCCCAGATGGGTATACTGGGAGGTACTATAAAGAAATGGAGTCAATTTTGTTGACTCCAATGCAAGAAGTAATGAATAACATCCTCAAAGAAAGAGAACTACCTGAGACGTGGAAGGAGGCTCTAATTACTTTAATACCTAAACAAGATTCAGACTTACAACAGACCAAAAATTATAGACCGATCTCCCTATTAAACATAGATTATAAGATCTTTGCGGGAATCCTAGCAAAGAGATTGAAAAACATACTGAGAAAAAGTATACATAGAGACCAAGCCGGCTTTCTGCCGGGGAGGTACATGAAGGATAATATAAGGAATGTGGTAAACATTATAGAATATTTATCGGACAGATGCGATAAACAAGGTATGTTGCTATTTGTGGATGCAGAAAAAGCATTCGACAATTTAATTTGGGATTTCCTGCTGAAACAACTGGAGTATATGGAGGTCGGTGCTGAGTTTTATAATGGGGTAAAGGCAATTTATACGGAACAGAAGGCCAAACTGATAATAAATAGTGTGGAGACCTCAGAAATAAGAATAGCAAAAGGAACAAGACAAGGATGCCCTCTGTCCCCACTGTTGTTTATTATGGTGTTAGAAGTTTTATTAAATTCAATAAGAGGAAACAGAGGGATAAGAGGGATAACAGTTGGGCAGAATGAATACAAAACAAAGGCGTTTGCGGATGACCTGGTCATAACAATGGAGGACCCATTAAATTCAACAAAAGAGGTACTTGAAGAATTTGAACAGTTTGGAAAAGTAGCCGGTTTCAAATTAAATAAAAAGAAAACAAAAATCATTGCAAAAAACATGGAGGCAGACAAAATTGAAGAATTACAAAATGCAACGGGGATAGAGGTGACCGGGAAAGTTAAGTATTTGGGAATATGGGTAACACCAAAAAATATAGATCTCTTTAAAAACAATTATGATACAGTATGGAAAGGGGTTAAGAAAGATATAGAAGCATGGGGCAGGCTGAAAATTTCATTCTGGGGCAGAATAGCTATAATTAAGATGAGCGTTCTCCCAAAAATGCTATTCCTTTTTCAGAACATTCCTGTTATTAGGGGTACAAAGATATTTAAGGAATGGCAGAAAGTGATTTCGAAATTTGTCTGGCAAGGCAAGAAGCCAAGGATTCAATATAAGTTATTGACAGACATGAAGGAAAGGGGGGGCTTCGCCCTACCTGATCTAAAATTATACTTCGAGGCAGCTTGCCTATGCTGGATTAGAACTTGGATCAAATTGGAAGATAGGGAGGTGTTAGACTTAGATGGATTTAATATTAGGTTTGGGTGGCACGCCTATCTATGGTATGGGAAGAGGAAAGTACACAGGGGTTTTGGAAATCATATTTTCAGAGGTCCACTGATTGAGGTGTGGGAAAGGAACAGAGAGGTGTTGGAACCTAAAACACCCCATTGGCTATCGCCGCTAGAAGCGATGAGTGTCAGCAAAATAAACAGGGGAGATAACTGGCCTACATACGAGCAACTGTTAACGAAAGAAGAAGGGAAATGGAAACTAAAGCCGTACGATCAGATTAAGGAGAAAGTTCATGACTGGTTGCATTACTTTCAGTTAAACGGAATGCTTAGAAAAGATATCACAGACAAAGGATATGCCGACAAAGACTCTAGATTCCAGACCGAAATATTGAATAACAACTATAGAATACTATCTAAAATGTACAACCTGTTGTTAGGCTGGAATCTAATAGATGAAGAAGTAAAGTCAGTAGCGATTCACTGGGCGAGAGATATTGGCCATAACATATATGCTGAAGAGTGGGAGAAACTTTGGAAAATACACCTCAAGTTTACAGCCTGTGTGACACTAAAAGAGAACTTAATGAAAATGTTTTATCGCTGGTATCTAACCCCTGTAAAATTAGCTAAAATGTATGGGATCTGTAACAAATGTTGGAAGTGTAGAGAAAGGGAAGGGTCCTTTTACCACATGTGGTGGGAGTGCCAAAAAGTCAAAGAGTTCTGGGAGGGGGTGTACAACGAATTGAAAAAAATCCTAAGATATACCTTCGTTAAAAAACCTGAGGCGTTCCTGTTGGGAATGATAGGGAGGGAGATTAGAAAGAAAGATCATAGGTTCTTTCAATATGCAACATCGGCTGCAAGAATCTTAATAGCTCAAAATTGGAAATCCGAGAACTTGCCGACAATCGAAGAATGGAGAGCAAAACTGTTAGATTACGCGGAGATGGATAAGATGACAGGGAAAATAAGATATTCTAAAGATCAGAGGTTCATTGAGGAGTGGGAAAATTTTACGAATTATCTGGAAAACTTGAGTGAAGGACAGATAACGCTAGTGGGTTTTAAAAGAGCTCTGTAAAAGGGAAAAAAGGGTACTGTCAGAGAGAAAGAGAAGACCTAGGGCGGTTAATGACAATACAATCTAAGAAATGCGAAGTTTACAAGAATACCACGGATGATTTATGGAAAGGTTGAAGGAAGTTGTACCATATAATTTGTGAATATGAGAAGTAACCTTTATGTATCTTTTTATTTGCAAATCAATAAAAATTACGTTTAAAAAAAAAAAATGCTGTGAAAATGCTTTTTTTAAAAAAATAATAATTGAAAAATACATTGAACTTGGAATAGCTCACTGTCGCCATCTAGTGTCACATTTGTGTATTGCATTTCACAACACATTTAAAACATTTTATTTGCAGCTGTATAGCTGAGTCCATTGTTTAATCAAGTCTAAGGGCTGGCTATAGATAAACATTTTCACCTGGTGCCTAAAGATATGGAATGAAGGTGTCAGGCGAGTCTTTCTGGGAAGAGCATTCCACAAACAGGGAGCCACTGCTGAAAATGCTGCAGCGAGGCTCCTCACGGGGTCCCTGCCATGGGAGCATATTCACCCAGTGCTTTTCAAGCTGCACTGGCTCCCGGTGGAGTACAGGGTCAGATTTAAGGTGCTGCTTTTAACCTTTAAAGCCCTTCACGGCCTAGGACCCTCGTACCTACGGGACCGCCTCTCCCGATATGCCCCACGGAGAGCCTCAAGGTCCATAAATAGCAACACCCTAGTGGTCCCGGGCCCTAAGGAAGTTAGATTGGCTTCAACCAGAGCCAGGGCCTTTTCAACTCTGGCGGAACGCTCTGCCTCATGAGACCAGGGCCCTGCAGGATCTGATTTCTTTCTGCAGGGCTTGTAAGACAGAGTTGTTCCGCCTGGCCTTTGGCTTGGAGCCAATTTGATTCCCTCCCTCTCTTTCTTTTTTCCTTTCCTTCTCCTCCTGCGATGAGGCTACATTTTAATATTTTAATGTTTCAATATTTTAATGTTGTAGTTTAATTTTGTTTTTAAGTTGTAATCATTCAACTTGTTTTTATTATTGCTTGTAAGCCGCTCTGAGCCCGGCCTTGGCTGGGAAGGGCGGGATATTAATAACTATTATTATTATTATTATTATTATTATTAAGAGGCCTGTTTGTGTTGCCGTTCTCCAGACTTCTCACAGAAGAGGCACACAAAGAAGGGCATCCGATGATGATTGCAGGGTCTGGGTCAGTTCATATGGGGAGAGGTGGTCTTTGAGGTATTGAAGTCCTGAGCCATTTAAAGGCTTTATAGGTCAAAACCAGCACTTTGAATTGGGCCCAGAAAGTGATTGGCAGCCAGGGCAGTCAGGCTAGAATCAGCATTATTATATGTTCAAACTGTCTTGCCCTCGTGAGCAACCGAGCCTCCGAATTCTGCACCAGCTGAAATTTTTGGACCATCTTCAGAGGCAGCCCCACATATTGCAGTAACCTAATCTAGAGGTTACTAGAACATAGACAACAGAAGTTAGGACATCATTTAAGTAATTTACAGTGGTAAATTACAGATGACCAACAAATACAGATGACCAACAAATACAGATGACCAACATTACATTCTTTTTTAAAGTGCACTTTCAATTCTTTACCGTGTGTGTGTGTGTGTGTGTGTGTGTGTGTGTGTTACACCTTTCCTGAAAAGCGGGATCACTGTATCACAGAAACTCACCATTTGTTTGCCAGCCTAAATGCCTGCTGAGGAGTCAGCTAATAAGCTCTGCCTATCTGCAAGTCTTGAGAAAGGCAGCCAGGCATCCAGACCTGTCCTCAGGGAATCAGCCAGTCAAGCCAGCGTGTAGGCCACCCCTGCGGGATCTGCCATTCATTCTCAGGAGATGCTATTAAAATTCCACTAATAATGAGGCAGCTTGTTAACATTCCTGTTGCTCACAATTTTTACTCATTTGCATGTTGGATAAAAATAAATGTTAACAGAGAGATTCCCTGCAACATTTATTTTGTACTATTAATATTCTTTACATAGTTGTATTTCGAAAAGGCTTAATTGAGATGTCAGTCAAGTGACATGTTGATCAAATGACATCATCTGAACTGTTAACAAGAAGCAAAGTGATAAAAGCACAGAAATCTTATAGAAAGAATATGTAAAGAATATTAATATATGGGGCGTAAGGCTGCAAGTAACCACTTAACTGGCAGAGTTAGTTGACTAAAGCTTTAAATACAGGTTGTGTTCCATTTTAGTCACAGAACTAATGCTTAGCATGCAGAAGATCCCAGGTTCAATAACTGTTGTGTCAAAGGGGCTTCAGAGCTGCGGCCACTTTGTGTAAATGATAATTACGGTAAGCTAGATGGAGCAATGGGCCACTTCAAATGTTCCCATCCAATTAAACAGGCTCAAAAAAGAAGCAAAAGGTCTGGAACTCAAGGCTGCTGTGCAGCAGCATAGTGGGGGGGGGGCAGAGGGATCACGGTCCCGGTTGTGAATTTTTGAGGGGGCACGAAACAGGCACCCCCATACAGATGCCCCCCCAGTGTGGCCCAGCCCGATGCTCCAATGCTTGTGGAGAGGAGCACCAGGTTCACGCCCACCAAGGGCCTCGTTGGCTGGCCAGGCTCCCCACTGCTTGACTCTTGTGTGGGGTGAGGTCGCTCCTCAGTTGATTATTTAATAAGTGTCGAAACCAACCATAATACACACTCATCCATCTACTCAGACCACACATTATATTCTTTAATTGTAGGCTTTCTTTGCTTCTGGGAGGTTGAGACAATCCAGCTGTTAGACACATCTGCTTTTCATATGACAGTATTGGCATGTGTCCATCTCACAACAGACCTTCTCACACTGGCTCTGTGTACTTTATGAGCAGAAGGTCAATTCCAAAGTTCCTTGATCTGCTCAGTGAAGCCAAGTGCAAACACTTTGTAGTGAGCAACATTAACATCTGGCATGGGTACCCAATTGCAATGGGCCAGATCTGCAGGCAGTTTAAATATGTGTGAGACGGACATCAATGGAACTGCACAGATGGCACTAACTGAGGATGTGGTTGATGGGATGTTATATCTTTACCACTCTTCAGTACAATATCATTTTGTGGCAGATGGAAGGTCTAATTTGAACCAGGGTTGTTTGCTCAGCTTTGGAATATGCAAAGTTGCAAAAGTGAATGCCTCTGGGTCACTGTTCCTTTGTCACTAATTAAGCACACCCTCCTGGCTCATTTCCAGTCCCAAAACCCAGCTGAGAGAATAGTAATTGGGAGGGATGGCTGCCGTGGGAAGTGTCCAGTACCACTTCATCCTCACAAATCACCTCTCCACCACTGTTTACCTTCTTTGTTTGGGAAATGGATTCTTCTGGATTGCTTCCTGCAACCCAACTACTGAATAATTTTCCAACTGACATGGATCATACCATTCATATTAGAAACCCTTTTAAATTCAAAACATCACATAAAATGGCTTATTGAGTATTGCTTTCTGCAGAACATGACAACTGAGAGGAAGAATCAGTGTGATCAAGAAGCAGAACTCAGAGCCATGCTATGAAGGGAAAAGCAGGCTTGATTCTTAGGAAAGTCAGTATTCCATGAAGCATCTGGAATGTCCTTTCTCCTCATCTGCCTTGGTCATTCCGCAGTGCTGTTTCTCCTCCTGTTCAACACCTGACCAATAGTGGTCAAATAATGTCAGGAACTGGCTAGATGAGGAGGAGTGGGGGAGACTACCTGGCCAAGAGGTGGGGAGAGATCATCAGGGGGTTTGGGCTGGGTGTTCACCAGTATGTGGATGATACCAAAATCTACCTCTTGTTTATATCAGAACCAATGAAGGCAGTGAATGTCCTGTGTGAGTGTCTGGAGGCAGTTGGGGAGTGGATGGGGGTTAACAAACTGAGGTTGACAAGACAGAAGTACTGTTTCTAGGGGGCAGGTGGGTGTGGGGGACTCCCTGGTCCTGAATGGGGTAATGGTGCCCCTGAAAGACCAGCCTGAGGTCATTTTGGGCTCACAGCTGTCCATGGTGGCACAGGTCAATTCTGTGCCCAGGGCAGCTGTATACTAGCTTCCTCTGGTATGCCAGCTAAGACCCTACTGTCTGCGCACTGTCTCCCCAGAGTGGTACATGCTCTGGTTATCTTCTGCTTGGACTACTGCAATGTGCTTTACCTGGGACTACCTTTGAAGGTGACTCAGAAACTACAACTAATCCAGAATGCAGCTAACAGACTGGTGACTAGGAGCAGCTGTCAGGACCATATACCAGCGGTCCTAAAGGATGTACATTGGATCCCAGTATGTTTCCGTGCACAATTCAAAGTATTGGTGCTGACCTTTAAAGCCCTAAACAGCCTGTATACCTGAAGAAGCATCTCCACCCCCATTGTTCAGACTGAGATCCAGCTCTGAGGGCCTTCTGGTGGTTCCCTCACTGCGAGAAGTGAGGTTACAAGGAACCAGGCAGAGGGCCTTATCGGTAGTGGCGCCCACCCTGTGGAATGTCCTTCCATCACATGTCAAGGAAATAAACAAATATCTTACTTATAAAAGACATCTGAAGGCAGTCCTGTATAGGAAAGTTTTTAATTTTAAATTTTTAATGTTTTATTGTTTTTTATATTTTGCTGGAAGCTACCCAGAGTAGCTGGGGCAATCATTCAGATGGGCAGCATAATAATAATAATAATAATAATAATAATAATAATAATAATAATAATAGTTTTTATATAGTAAGCAGTGCAGAAATGGTCTTAAATAAATAAACAAAACATTTTGGGCACCACTGTGTCTTACCAGAATTTAGACCTTATTTACCTGTTTGCCACTTTGTGAACTTTATTAAAGTTAGATTATCATTATGACTCAGAAGGTACCTCCTGGAATGCAAACTAATAAGCATCAGATGAAAACCAATATCCACTTCTAGTGCAGGCTGTAGTCCATTAATTGTCTTCTGCAGCATGACCGCAAAGCCTACAATAGCTGTTCAGATTCCAGCTAAGAGTTTTCCCTACTATGGTTTGACCTTGAATGAGGTGAGCTGTTTGTTCTGTGGCGGCTGCAAGAGCAGCAGCAGCATAGATTGCAATTCCTTAAAGTTGCCTACCCAGTGCTGAATTTAATGAAATATCAATGAAGTAAACATAGGTAAATGTTATCATTTTTATGGGGGTGGGGATCCAAAAAGGTAGTTTTGTGTTGTTGTCTTTTCTGATGCTATGGCAAAATATGTTTCCAACTTGGCTTGGTGCATCCCATTTCTGACTGCCTAAGCAATATTTGGGCAGCTTTGTCAGCAGCAAAACCAAGGAGAAGTTTAGCATTGACTATTATTGGTGGGCACCTCTAGTTGAGAAAAGTAAACAGAATCTGTCTGTGACCTTGTGAGTTAAAGGAAGTGCTCCTGATCTCTAAAACCAGTCTTTACTTTCTGCACTGGAAGCTCTGCTTGCCACTGAGAGCAAAATGCAACACACAGAAGCAAATCCTTTAATATGCTTCAGGTTACATACGCTTCAGGTTATAGACTCCGCTAACCCAGAAATAGTACCTCGGGTTAAGCGATTTGAATCCAAGTCTCCTTCATCCCAACCCTGACCCTCTGCATCCCTGGTGTGAATATTAACAAAACCTTTGACATCACACTCACTTTATTATGGAACAAGCTTTGTCATCCCTTCCTCAGTGTGAAAACACCAAGAATCTCTTTTGGAGTTCTCTCACTTATAACCGTCATCTGCTGATTTTGATGCAGCTTTAAAGGGTGGAAGAGGATGACTTTGCCCCCTTCAGAAGGGCTGCTTTGAACTGTGTCACACGAGAGAAGCCTCTCAGTAGGAGGTGATCAAGCTGCAGAAGCATTTAAAGGATTTAGCTCCCTTCAATCATTACCTCATAATTGTGCAAATGCTATAATTGGGTCTTAGTTAACAATAACATTTTAAGGATTGGTCTACTGTAGACATTCCCAAATGGTGTGTCCTGAGAAATTAATTAATTGCCTTTGTAAGCACAAAATGCCCAGAAAGGAAGCTGCCTGTTGTAAATGTGCTGGTCTGGCTTTACCTCTTTCTTTTCAGCCTCTGCTGAAGGCGAATTATTCTACTGCAACTCTACAATGGATGCTACACTGTTTTGTATCCCACCAACCTACCCTGAAATTCATGAGACCTCAGCAAAAGAGCAGGACCCTCTTGCTGGCCCAGATATAGATGGGGTTTCAGAGACATTAGCAAAGACCAATAACCCTTTGAAGACCTCCCCTGAGAAGATGTTCCACTTGAGGAGGCCTCCGGTTTGGAGAAATCCCAACCCCCTGCTTCATTCTATTCCCTCCTATCAAACCCATCAAGTTTGCTCCCTGGGCTTCAGATGCAGAGGTGGCAGTGTGTGCAAAGCTGGAGTCATAGTGCCCATCCGGTAGTTCAAGGACAGCTCCTTCTGAACACTCCTTGTAAGGAGGATGCCCAATTCCTCAACTGCTGTGGGTCAGGGCAAACGAGGAAGCAGCATGAACTTGAAAGCTGCCAATTTTGAACCTAACTAGTGCTGAAGCAACCTCTAAACTTGTGGTTCTCCATGTTGGACTGCTCTTGTAGTATCTAGAATCCCCTAATATTTGACTCACTAGGCATGGCAAGATTTTGAGACTCATTACCAGGGGCAGGACTGAATCATAGAATAGAATCATAGAGTTGGAAGAGACCACAAGGGCCATCGAGTCCAACCCCCTGCCAAGCAGGAAACACCATCAGAGCACTCCTGACATATGGTTGTCAAGCCTCTGCTTAAAGACCTCCAAAGAAGGAGACTCCACCACACTCCTTGGCAGCAAATTCCACTGTCGAACAGCTCTTACTGTCAGGAAGTTCTTCCTAATGTTTAGGTGGAATCTTCTTTCTTGTAGTTTGGATCCATTGCTCCGTGTCCGCTTCTCTGGAGCAGCAGAAAACAACCATTCTCTGAGCATAAGAATAACTTTCAGAATGTATAGCAGTAAAGTGTGTGTCCTGCAGTAACAATTCTCAGAATTCATGTTGTCCTTAGTAAACCAACAGATAAACATTTTTCTGGATGATTAAGGTTAAAACAATTTACACAGCTGTGGACCAATTGCTCCAGGAAGAGTAATCCCTTTGGCAACTGCTTCCTCTGCTTGTCCTGTTCAGAGGCTTCTCTAGCATAGGAGCCAATGCCTAGGGGCCATGGGGGCTTTAGCCCCCACAATGAAATATTTGAGGGGGGCAGGCCCCTACAGAGTTGATGGGCATTCCCATTCAAATGGTGTATGTGCACTGCATCATGTGATCGATTATGCGGGGCAGAGCTGACCTGGGCCCCCATAATACTTCATTCAAATTGGCACCCCTGTTCTCTAGGATCACATAACATGGTAACATATTTACGTACAACTTTTAAAGTTATTGTGCAATCTCAGTGTACCTTCAGATTTTAATTCAGAAAGGGAAAGGGCTTCACCTGCCAGGTGTTTGGGAAATACTGATCTATACAAATTTCTGTCCAGAGAGTTGTTCCTAAAATTATGTTGCAATCAAGCACTGACTTTCCATCTTTTCAAAAAGATTTCTCACTTCCAAACATAGGCCACTGTTGTAAAACCAGGATTCCGGATGAAACTAGATGTGACAGTTTAGCTTATTTTGTTCTTGTTCTTGTTCTATTATGTATTTTGTGTTTTTATTTTGTATATTTATGCATCTAAAGACACCCCCAAGATCTTCAGATGAAGAACGGTATACAAATTAAATACCGGTAAATAAATAAATAAATAAATAATTTAAATAGTAATCACTCACTGGGACGCGGGTGGCGCTGTGGGTAAAAGCCTCAGCGCCTAGGGCTTGCTGATCGAAAGGTCGGCGGTTCGAATCCCCGCGGCGGGGTGCACTCCTGCTGCTCGGTCCCAGCGCCTGCCAACCTAGCAGTTCGAAAGCACCCCCGGGTGCAAGTAGATAAATAGGGACCGCTTACTGGTGGGAAGGTAAATGGCGTTTCCGTGTGCTGCGCTGGCTTGCCAGATGCAGCTTGTCACGCTGGACACGTGACCCGGAAGTGTCTCTGGACAGCGCTGGCCCCCGGCCTCTTGAGTGAGATGGGCGCACAACCCCAGAGTCTGTCAAGACTGGCCCGTACGGGCAGGGGTACCTTTACCTTTTAATCACTCACTGGGAAGCCTGAGCTGTCTCAGAATCATGGGGCATAGGAGGTTGTAACTTCCTTCCCTGCTCCCAGAAAATTGCACCAGAATCTTTTATTTGCATTTTTCATCAATGGGAGCTTCCTTTAAACATAAGCAGTAGCTTATCAATAGACTGTGGCAGAGAGAAAAAAAGTTAAACCCCCCTGCCCTAATTGCAGCCACACAATTAACATCACATCTAGTTTGGCCCTTGGTTACGAGATATATATGTGTGTGTGTGTGTGTGTGTGTGTGTGTGTGTGTGTATGATTTAGGAATGAGTGCATCTTTTTCTCAGATACTTCATTAACACAGTTCCTGCTCCTTTACACAAGTTGTAACTAAAAACCTATGCACCCTGTTTTAAAAGTTTTCACCCAAAGTGTTTTCCATGAACAGCAAAAACAGATGGTCACATGTGCCTCCAGTACTGTGCCTAACGCTCTTCCATTGCGCAGGTCTTATGTCTGTAGTGGCCTCACACTTTAGATAATATAATATATTATTAATATATAATATATGGAAATACAGTTTATAAATGACATTGACACTCCTAGGAATTGAGGCTGCTTTTGGAGCAGTAACTATGTCTTTGTAAAGGGGAGGGAATGTCTAGGCAGGAAAGAAGAGAAGGGGCATACATTGTGGAGAGGGGAAGGAGCAATTGATTTTAAGGAGAAGGAAACGAGGCAGAAGTGGAAGGAGGAAGAGCTGTTCCCCTGTCCCTTCTACCAGCCCTCACATATATTAAATGCTGCCTTGGAAAATAATACGGCAGTTGTCTTTAAAATGCTGTGAATATTCCCATATAAACTGGGGAGCAGCTAAAATGGCTGTTGAGATAGGAGCAAATAATAATCAGAGAACTTTAGAGTTGGAAGGAACCCTGAGGGTCATCTAGTCCAGCCCCCTGCAATGCAGGAATCTTTTGCCCAACATGGGGCTCAAACCCACAACCCTGAGGTTTAAGAGTCTCATGCTCTACCAACCTAGCTATCCCAGGTTGCTACCTCTCCATAATGCTTTGCCTCTGTGGAAGTGAACAAGTAGCTACGCCCGTCTGTGTCGTGTCACTCCAAATAGATCTGGGTTTTTAAAATTCCTACTCATTGATCATTTGGTAGCAACAGATTCAATTATCTGGTCTATTTACCAGTTAATAAGTATTATGAATTGCACCAAAATCTTGATGGTGAGAAGAAATTCAAAATGGAGTTGTTCATTAAAAAAATTAAAATGCAGTTTTTTTGAGCTGCTTTGGAACTGTTATTGTTACACTATGTGTTGCTTTGTGCTGCATTCTGTTTTATTGAATTTGTATGTAGCCATTTTACTGCATTTTTAATTAATTTTTTAAAAAAATGCAGGAGAGGAAAGGTCTCCCACTGAGTGCAATGGCCAGGAATAAACAGGTGCTATGATTTCCCTGTCGTTTGTTAATGTACATATAATTCTGAGGAGAAGTTTTAGGAGAGGTGAGTAACACTTGCAGCACTCCTAGTTGCAACTTTAGGCAGCTGTGATAGTAGAAATTCTCAGTCTCTGATGTTGTAAGGGTGACCCATATATGTACAATAGGGGATAATTGATTGCATGTATCAGGCAATGATGTGATTTTTTAAAAAACCCAAATTAAACTAAAAGAAGACAGCTGCCTTTGAAGTCACTGAAATAACACCTAAGAGATACACTCAGCAAGCTGTCTAAATAGTATTTAAATTTTCCAAACTTAAAGGAGATTTAAATCCTATTTTTAAAGTGAGCTCCCCCCCCCCCCCACTCTCTTTCTTGTGATCTGCTTTAGATGGAGATACATGTCACATGTGCTTTTTGGACGGTTGTTTGGGACACATTCTGGAATCAAGACCCACACTCACTAATACCCATGAGGAAAGTCTGACCCTGAAAGTGGCCAAGTGATTTTTTGTTTCTTAATGAATAGAACTTATAATATCCCAATATATACCACATTCCTTGGCCTGCATCTGGAATAATACATGCGAAAGACTCTACGGGGCACACTGGAGGTGTTTGGAGGAATGTGTGTAATGAACTGTGTTGAGGTTATTTTTTTTACAAATACACACACACACACAACACTAAATAAATAAATTTCAGTCAAGTGTGAGACTAGATTTTCTCTTAACTGTGGAAGTGAATACAGTGGTATCTCGGGTTACGAACTTAATTCGTTCCGGGGGTCTATTCTTAACCTGAAACTGTTCTTAACTAGAGGTGTGCTTTCACTAATGGGGCCTGCCGCTGCTGCTGCACCGCTGGCACGCGATTTCCGTTCTCATCCTGGGACAAAGTTCTCAACCCGAAGTACTACTTCCAGGTTAGCGGAGTTTGTAACCCAAAGTGTTTGTAACCCAAAGCGTTTGTAACCCGAGGTACCACTGTAGACACATGCTATTCAATTACTTCTTCAAGGGATAACTCCTGATGCTTAAAAAGCAAGGCAAATACTATATCTATTTTCTCCAATCATCTAATAGTTGAGGTATGCTTATTTTCTGAAATAAAATGAAATGCATTCTCTGTTCTTGCATTTGAAAAGGTTTACTTGGAGAGTATGAAATGGTAATAATTACCTCCTCTCAAGAAAATCCCACCCCATACAATTCTGTTTTAATTACTCTCCTGAACATGCCTCTGGATCAGAAGGAGGTAAGCCCAGAGGAAAAATATGAAAAATTCCTTCAGTACCTTAAAGACTAATAAATTTATTATGACATAAGCTATGTGGACAAAAATCTACATAAGCAGAAGCATGAAGAATTATTCCTAGTTAGTAGTTTTTTAAATATATGGGTATATTAAGAAGGGGGGTAATGCTATAAATAATGAGGTGAAATAGTAACGTGATACAAAAAGGTATAACCTGAAATTATACAATTAAAGAAAGCAAAATAAACATAGTGATTAAACTCATTTGATTAATCTCTTTTTTAATGGCTGCATGCTAGCACAGTGAGAGGTTCCCAGAAGTTCAACCTAGGGAAAGTGTTAAGTTGTGGGTGAACATATCAGACAACACAGCGATTCTTCAAACAGCGCTTGTTTATTCACAGGCCAGAACAGAACTGAACTGAAGGCTTCTGCTTATATAGAGCTCCACTAGAACGCAACAGTAACCATTTTCTGTAACTATCCAATCACTGAACGTCACTTTCGATCCCTTATTTGCATATGTGGACCTGAACTATCTACAGTACCCCCCTGCTGGCCCAGGGTGAGAACTTCAGTACATAACAGAAAGTCTATGTTTGGTTTATGAAGCCTCCAAAACAAGTGTTCAGGTGAGGAGGTGGAGTTTGGCAGAGGTGAGGTTTCCAAATTTCAAGCAGTTCTTCTTACCTGTCACTAGCTGGAAAGGGCTGCACCTCTGCTAAGTGAAAGCCAGTAATGCTAAGGGCCTATTTATATTACCAGCTCCTGGCTAATAATGCCATTTTGGGTGTTTAGTGGGAAACAAGCAATCACCCTCCTTCTGTTTCATACAGCACTTGATTATTCCTCAGGAGCATATTTCTGTTCATCTAACTGAGCTTAATTAATTGGGCTTATGTACAGGGTAAGCATACCAAGGATATCTCTTTGCTTTGCAATCCCTTTGCTTCACCGACGAAGTGTCTGCTTATCTTGTACTGATATGACTACTATTGTTGTTACCATGCATGAAAAAGTAACCATAAGAGGAGCTCTCAAAATACTTTGCTTTTTTTTTTACACTTAAACCCCGCCACAGTTTAGCCATCCAAGTGCACCCATTGAACTTTTCTGAATCTCAACTTTCACAGACTTAGTCCTCTTCCCCGTATCTTCCCATTACTGCAACGAAAATCTGAAACGAGGCCCCTCATCCAGAGATGGTGGTTGCGCATCATGCTGAGGGCAAGATGCCAATACCATGAGTAGAAGTAGTTGCATGAGGGGTAATGGAGCACACAAAGCTGAGCACATTGAATTAAATAACCATGTGCAGGGGTGTGTTGACACCAGTGTGCACGAGGTTGTTGCCTCTTTCACACACATCTCCTTTATAGACAATTATCATTAGTGTTGCTAGCAGTGGCTGCCACTCTGAGAGCCTACAGAATATGGGCCTACAGAGTTGCATACAAGCAGGTGGGTTTCATCAGCAGGAGACTGTCCATCTCCATCTCCAGACTGCTCACTTATGCATGCCACACTGGCTTCCCTTAGGCCAGGATTAAGAACTCTTGTCTCTCCAGAATACACTGGGATGGAAGAAAACATATGTAGAAAGATGAAAGAGCACAGTTTTCTTGGGCCTTTTCTTGTTTTCCTTTTCCTCATGATGACTACCTACAACATTTTGCTGGGCCTATCTAGTGAAAGCAAGGAAGAAATGGATGCCATTTCCATAATAAATTCAGAAGGACCTGAAAAGATTAGAGTTCCCTGCTGTTTCAAAGATGTGGTGCCTTCGTATCATTCAGTCCACCTTGGGCAGTGACACAGACATGGTATTGTAGAGAAAACAAGCATTCAAAGGGTATTGTTTAATTTCCATAGAAGGCAACTTAAACTGCTGGAAACTGAAGTACAGAATATTAATCTGTTGTCTGCACTTCAGCGGAGGAAGGTTTTATCCCAGGAGAATAGGGGGCTGTAGAGGCAGATGCAGGTGGGAGATAGGGAGCAATGCAACATTTTAGCCAAAACAAGAGTGGACGGGAGAAGCAAATTTAAAATACTTTATGTGTGAAGTTAGTGGTCTCTGTCATTGTTCAGGCTCAGTGTCTCTATAGCTTAAAAGCACAGATCACTGTCTCCATGTCATTATCTATAATTATTTTTCTGATAACCCTGAAGAAGTGGCACATGGAAGGGAGTCATGGTGGTTGAAGTTGTACTTAAGCAGCTAAAAATAACAACCTTTATTCTGCAAAGTGGTTAATGTAAATGACTGAGGAATGATGTCATAGTATCTTGATGCAGTGCTGGGGTGCAATCTAAGGAGCTTGTCTCTCTTTTCCCACAGAAATCTGAAATACTGCCATTGCATGGTGATTTGCTAGTTAGCAGGAAAATAATTTTTTTTGCCTCCCCCCACCCACCAATGCTCTTATCATTAACTCAAAAAACCATTTATTCGGACCAACCCAAATGTCATAACTCTTCATCAAGCAAAGCAGAGGGTGGGAGAATTGGTGGGGCCTCGGGGTGAAACACCTGCAGAAATTAGACTGGGTGTTGCAGCCATGATGCCAGCTTGCAGACATGGTTTGAAGATTGAGATTGCAGAATGACTATGTCTTCCCAGTCCAAGGTGCCACAGATATAAAGTTACATACCTAAGGATCCTGGGATTAAGAAGCAAACAATGTTCTCCATTTCTGAGAAATTAAAGTCAGGTTTATAAGCCAGATCTTATTATTAAGGGATAAAGATAAAGATTTCCCCTTCTTAAATCTCCCCTCCAGTCTCCAGAAAACCCCTACAACGTTGGTGGTTTCCTCAAGTGAGTCCTGCCAGTCTTGTTTAGTAGGCAGTGTTGGGTTTGAAAATTAGAAAGAAAGATTTACATTCTTGCTCATCTTTTGAAGCTCACTAGGTTGCCTGGGGCAAATCGCTCTGTCTCCACCTAGCCTGCCTCTCAGAAATACAGTGTGGATAAGATTTGTTGGCACCAAGTGGAAAATCAATATGCAGCATGAATTCCAACCATACTGTGATTGCTAGCTCTCCTTCCTATGCAAAAGACCCATTTCCCTCCATGCCAGAATTTTGTAATCACCATCACCCCTAAAAACTACTCTTCATATCAGGAAATGTCAGCATATATTATATTCTTTCTTGCATGAAGCAACATTTGGCATAATCATTCCAGAAACCAATTGTATAAGCACCCATGTAAATCCACCCTTTTATTAATCGATGCCATGTGCCTAAGAGATGGGTTACTATAAGAACAAGAACAGGAGCTGCAAAATAAAACAACTTCCTTCAAAGTCTGCAGCAACTGTCAACTCTGTGGATGTGACAGAAGGTCATTTGATGCATGTCTAGCACTAAGACCTTTCTCAGAATCATTGCTTTTATGGGGCTTTTCGTAGCTTTCTTAAAAGAAGTAACTGCAACAGTGAACAGGCTAATAATAACTTACAATTATGGCAACTAGTTTTATCTGCCCACAAAGCCACTCTTGCATTGGGTCAGAGGCTGCCTGTCTCCGCTCCTCCACATGCAGCTGCTGGGTGACCTTGGGCCAGTCACACTTCTCTGAAGTCTCTCAGCCCCCCTCACCTCACAGAGTGTTTGTTGTGGGGGAGGAAGGGAAAGGAGAATGTGAGCCCCTTTGAGACTCCTGGAAGGGAGTGAAAGGCGGGATATCAAATCCAAACTCTTCTTCTTCTTTGCCCTTTCCCAGTGACTGTGCTCCTTTCGCATCCCTCCCATTCCATTGCCAATGCCAAACCATTATTTCAGTATTGTGGAGTGGATGCTTCTGAACTTTGGATGTGAATTGCACCAAGGGCCTTGGCTGTGGCTAGTTGTTAGAGGAAATAGTATCTGCTGGGATCAGAATTTGAAGCCCCCTGCTCAGCTTCCTGCTGCTGCACACCTGGTCTACAGGGGGCTATTTCTCCTTCCCTCAGCTTCTCCTGACTCACTGTATTTATTTCTTTGTCAAGGATATGAGCATGTGGCCATGCAGTTTGATGTCCATTTTGGTCATTCATCAAAAATGGTCATGCTTGTCATGTTGCATAAATGCCTTTATACTTTTAAGACAGTGTGGGAAAGATTGTTTGACAGGATAGTTTGATTGGGAACAGAGAAGGAAATTAATCAGTAATTTCTTTAATTGATAGCACTTAAATTAAGAGATGAATTCATCATAAACAATAGGTTGACCACATGAAGCAGTGAGCGAATAGCAGCAATTTACTTCTGTATCATTCAGTGTAGGTCAGTCATATAGTATTTGAAAATATTTTGAGCAGTGACATTGGTGGGATCTGGCAATTTTGCAAAAAGGGCAGCCCAGTCCTACTGCTCTGCCAAAATGGCTACTGCATGCACCTGTGTGTTATCCTGTCTTCACACAGAAGCAACTCATAAAAACAAAAATGCCAGCTTTTCTAGTGCATGCAAAAGGGAGAGCAGGACTGCACTGATTACCCCACTCTAAGATGTGGCACACTGTGTTGGCATCATCCCATCAGTGCCCACACATTTGTGGGCTGTGTGTGTGAGAGAGCAGCCAAAGATGCATAGGCGTGCCACACAACTGGGAGCCCCAATCAGTCAGGGCTTCTCATCATGCTTAGGCAACCCTTGCAATATGTGACACTGAATGTGCCACAGGCTTTGAGGGAGGGGGCATCAGGGGGCATAACATCACAGGGTTCTAGCAATGTGGTTCCACTTCCCTCTTCTCCACACAAAAGTCATATGAACAGGGGTATACAAATACAGTAAGTGGAGCATCAGCAGAAACCATTCTCATGGCTACTATACAGCTCAACCCCCAAATCCTGATGACACCTGTGCACAACACCTGCAGAAGCTGCATGAAAACCATTCTTCATGGCCACCCATTTCCCTCCCTCCAACCAGTCTGGGGTTCTACAACAGGGAACATGAGCCCTTCCCTCAGTGGTGCCCTGGGCTCATGCAGCTTCTCTGTTGATTGCTTTTATAACAATGTGCAAACAGCAGCATACAAAAGGTTTGCCTGGAAGCTAATGTACTTGCTCAGAAGTGTGAGGGAAGTTGTGACTTATTACAGCAGCTCTTGTCAGAATTTATGACTTGCGAATGCTGACCATTCACACATCCCATGCACAGTTGATGTAATGCAATTTGTTTTCTTTGGTGTAAAGGTGAAAAACTCCAGTTAGGTGTCTTCCCTTAACAGTGGTGGATTTACATTGCAGCACCAGAGAATGAAATCAACCTCCAAGTGTTAACACAGCATTCTGCCTTTCACCTTAAAAGAAAAGCCCTATATTTGTTTATCTGTTATATATAATAAATCACAGGGAGATGGTGTGAAAAGGCCTTAGCTTAGGTCAGTTCAAAGGAGACAGCTGTTTTTCAGTCTAAAGGACAGTAGTTATACAGTGACTTTATGCAGCAACACAAGTATACCATATTTACTCTTGGTACATTGCAACCCTTTTTCTTTTTTAAAGCTTTCCTTCTTCCTGATTAGGACCAATAATTTGAGGGGGAGGGATTATTTGTTTTGTGGTAATGGAGGCCCTACTAATTGGCAACCTTTGTGCCCTACTGTGGTGTGGCAGGCACAAGTGTTGATCATGCTTTGAGCAGCTGCTTAGCACATTGCC
This sequence comes from Podarcis muralis, assembly GCF_964188315.1. Taxonomy (NCBI): domain Eukaryota; kingdom Metazoa; phylum Chordata; class Lepidosauria; order Squamata; family Lacertidae; genus Podarcis; species Podarcis muralis. The sequence goes on from NC_135666.1 coordinate 59,881,971, forward strand.
CTCCCAAAGTGAAAATGCATCACCCCAAAATGGTCACAATGTCCATAAAAAATAGAAGAATAGATATGGTAATCTACATATGTGGATGTAAATGGATAAATAATGACTATTACTTAAATAGAAATTCAATATGTCTTACCATAGTGTGGAAGACTGTGACCTGGTGACCTATGTAGTTGCTCAGTCAATTAATGTGATTCAGTTTCTCAGTACATTCAGCTAAAATAGACCAGGAAAATTTTGCTACAAGGCTGAGGGTAAAAGAAGCAAAAGAAAGCAAGGATCAGGAAGTTCCATAGTATCTTTAAACTCCTTTTGTGAACCAATCTGAACGTTATAGAAAAAGGTTAATAATAAATGGTGCATGTAAATCAACATGCCTCTGAACATGCCACTTTGTTATGTGAAGGACCAGATGCGATGGCGGTAAACCCATTCTTAAATCATAGAAACATATTGTTGGGAGGGACCCGATACAGGACTTGCAACTAAATAATCCCTGATGGATGGTCATTCAACCTCTGTTAAAAAACTTCCAGTGAAGGAGACTCTACCACCTTCTGAGCTAGTCTATTCCACTGTCAAATGGCTCTGACTGTTCAGTCAGAATCTCCTTTCCTGTCATTGGAATCCATTGGTTTGGATTCTACCCTCTGGAGCAGCAAAAAACAAGCTTGCTCCATCTTCCCTTCAGATATTTGAAGATGGTCATTTCGGTATATCACCTCCCACTCTTCTCCAGGCTAAACATACCCAACTCCCTCAGCTGTTCATCATAAGGCTTTACATTGCTTTAGAAGACTTTAAATCTCCTGACGCTAAATTTCTTGACATTGGGTCTTACTTTAACATGATCTTTCACTGTACCTGAGAACAGCAGGCTGTCTAAGAGATGCAGGCCAGACCATGTGGCACACCAACATCTCACCACCTTTTAGCATCTGCCGCCAGAGGCTGACACATCACACTGTCTAATGGTTTTAAAGGGAGAATTAGACAAAATCATGAAGGCTAGATCTTTCATCAGCTATTAACAATGAAACCTCCATGTTAGACCAGGTGCTGAGGACCAACAATATGGATGGGCGACTTCAAGCCCTGCTTGAGGGTATCCTATATATAGGCTCAAGGATTTCCTATATTTGTCCACTGTTGGACGAAAGATGATGGAGCACCTGCTCTGCTCTCGGAGGGCTTCCCTTGTATTCTTAGATAATTATTCTTCTTTGTATTTTATAAGACCTAAAATCTCTTCTTACTTTCTTTACGTATTACATTTACCAACCCACCCTTGATACCTCCTTCTGAAGTTCTTCATCTTGATTACTGAGCACTTGGTCAAAAATAAATAACAGCCCTAGTCTTGTATCACAAGGTTAAATGGGGCTCTTTTACACATGGCAACAAATATTGTGTGAGCTTCACTACATCATATGACACCATGAGTTTTGAGTTTGGTGAATTTGGACCAAGTCCTCTACAATGTAGAATTTTCTGTTCCAACAGGTCAATAGGTGCTAATGCCTGCTTTGCTGCTTTGGTGTCCTGGAGAGCAGAAACTGGATCATAGCTTTCAAGGAGCTTACATCTGGTTAGCTAAGCCAGAATACAATTGCTTCCAACAACCACCTGCGTGCAATGCCTTTTGTAGAGCTGCAGCAGAGAGGCCATTAACACCCAAGGAAATGCAGTGTGCCTGTTGTTTGGCATGATTTTTAAAAGCATATTGCTTACAAAGACCATATATGTCTATTCCCTATCTCTGTGCGTCAGTGTAATTTGTGCAGTTCCCAATGGAGGAGCAGAAAGCAAGATCATTACCCCCTAGATTTTCAGTAATTCTTAGAGTAAGTCTGCCAGTTATGTTCGAGAAATGTACGAGCCTGTTAGAGTTCCATAGCTTTTCTGTGGTCTACTTCTCCTCCTGAAAGCTCTTAGTAATACAGTCGATTCAAGATTCATTTACAGTCAAAAATAAGACGAGATGTTGTGGAAAGACTCTTTGTCTGAAAACCTGGATAGCAACTGCCAGTCAGAACAGGCAATGCTGGACTAGATGGACAGGCTGTGCGCACACCCAAATTTAAAGCACATGGCTGCCACCACATAATCCTGGAAACTGTACTTCCCCCACCCTCCCACAGTGCAACAATTCCAAGCACCTTTAACAACCTAGGGTTCCAGGATTCTTGGAGGGAAATCATGTAGTTTAAACAGAGGCAGACTTTGGTATGAGGCCAAAATTCAGTGTGCCCCCCTCCTTGTCTTCTGTTCTGCTCAGTTCACTACATCCTCAGGGTGACACTATGCAGAACACCCCAGGCTCGGTGCCCAGTGTGGGGAAACTAGTTACACTGCTCTAAATCTGCCTCTGGCTTTAAATGACAGTGTGTATGCAGCCATAGTCTGATTTGGTATAAGGCAGATGATTGTGTCACTACAATGGAGGCTACAAGTGGCAGATTTTCCATGAGGGTCTAGACCAGGGATAGAGGGACATTTTCTGGCTTGTATTTCTGTGCATTTTCTGCATTTAAAAACCAAATTGCCAGATGCTTTGGCTTAGGACCCTCAGAGTGGACTCTTGGAGTGGCTGAGGAAACCCAGCCAGATGGGCAGGGTATAAATAATAAAATTCTTCTTCTCCTCTGTGGAATCAGCATGTGTATTCCACACCCATGCCCTGTCACTTCCAGCATTAGACTTCAGCTCCATTAAAGGTGTAATGCAGAGGTTTTCAACCTTTCTGAGTCCATGGCTCCCTTGACCAATTACATTCTTTTTGCAGCTCCCCTGTGGGGAAACACACTCCAAGCCTCAGAAGCCCAGTTATGTCACCCCTTGCCTGCAGATCTGGCAGCCCCTCACCCCTTTTCAAACACCCTTTCTTGTGATGTGTTCCATCAGCCTTCTCTTCTCTCCCCTCTCCTTGAGAGTCCTCCAGGCAGCCCATGCCACTGTCCCTGGTCTCTGAGCCACACCCTTCCCAAAGAGAGGTGCTTTGTTACACCACCCTACCATTGACCATTGTGTCCTTCTGGAGTGGCTGTCCGAGTTAGGGATGGGTGGCACCATTTTGCAGTGGTTCCAGTCTTATTTGGGCAGTTGTTTCCAGAAGGTGATGTGTGAGAGGAGGTCTTTGGCCAGGTGGAACCTTCAATGTAGGGTTCTTTCAGGGTTCAATTTTATCCCTTACGCTGTTTAACATCTGTGTGAAACCACTGAGTGGGGTTCTCCAAAATTTTGGAGTACATCGTCTGGAGGTGTGGTAGTAGATGTGCTGGACTTGGTAATGGACTGGAAGAGAGCCAACAAACTGAAGCTCAATCTAGATAATACTGAGGCACTGTTAGATTACCTAAACCAGATGGATGGGAGGTGGCCTGATCATGATGGAGTTACACTCCCTCTGAAGGAGCTAGTATGTGACTTGAGGGTGATTCTGAAACCTTTGCTGTTGGTTGAGCCTCAAGTGGCCTCAGTAGCAAGAAGTGCCTTCCATCTGCTTCAGCTGGCGTCCCACCTGCACCCCCATCAGGGCAAGGATAACCTAACTCTATGCTCTGGTAACCTCTAGGTTAGATTACTGCAATGTGTTATACTTAGGGCTGCCTCTGAAGACAGCTTGGAAACTTCAGCTGGTGCAGAATTTGGCAGCCAGGCTTCTCACGGGGCAAGACAGTTTGAGCATATTACACAGATCCTGACCTGACTGCATTGGCTGCCAATTAGTTTCCGGGCCCAATTCAAATTGCTGGTTTTGACCTATAAAGCCATAAATTGCTCGGGACCACAAAAGCTCCAGTACCTGTGGTCTTTGGCTGAAGACCAGTATACAAAACAAACAAACAAAATAAACAAGGCAAATATTTTCAGCTATAAATCCTCCCCTCTCAAAGCTGCTTTTCATTTTTAAAAATGGGAGAAGCAGTTCTACACCCATAAAGAGCACATGATTCCGCACCAGCCTTTGAAGTGCCTGGAGAACTGTGCTTGATCAGGGATGCTGTGGGTGCTTTGGCGTCAATAAGGTCCTTTGAACTGAGGTGCAGATTATAATGTTTAGACATCCGCCTTGGATTTCTCCTCTGCTCCCACTTACAGTGAACCTTGTTTATAAAAAGCAGTTGTTGTATTTATAGCAGCTTTCTATGGTCCTATAGTAGCTTAAGATAGAAAATATGGGGACATGTTTACCCACATAGATTAATATTTTATGCAAATGGAAATGAGCTTGCTGCCAAGTATGGTAATTGCTAACCTCTGTCCGTTCTCCAGTGCATAGGTAGGCATCTCAGAAACAAAAGGAAGTTGGAGGGAAAGAGACTCAAGAGAGGGAAATGTAAAACTGGTGCATTTTCACATAGAAAGCCATTTTAAAAACTAGGCTATGCAAATTACTGTAGCCCTGGGGCTGGAATTAATTTGATCAAGATGGGGTACAGGCTGTCATAATTTAGCACTCTGATATGCACCCATGCAGCCAAACACTATGTGGAATGAAACAAGGAGATGATATATGCTCCTCACATTGTATTATTTACAGTTCAGGGAAACAAAAAATATGTAAGCTGCATTTTATTTTCATTTCCAACATGATAAATGCAGTGTTTCGTCCTTCTCATCCATTCTTTGCATTTCGGAGCCATAAGAAATTTACTGAGCATTGGATAACCTCAATTTCCTCCTTCTGTCTTCATTAATGTTTAATGCTATGTGACATCATGAGAAATGTGGGAATAAGCATTTATTGAATGTGGGAAGAAGTGCTTATTGTTGTTGCAGATATGCTTTCCATACTTATCTGTAGCCTCCAAGGACTGAATGCCACGACATCACGATTACTTCCTACTCTGGGGGATGGACTGTGTCTCCATAACATCCCTAACATGCCCATATTTAAACTGTGTTAATCCTGCCATTCAAAAACGTCTAAACTTTGCAAAATAAAATGCGAAACTTGCAACCAGAGTAAAATATATATTAGAATTTATAAGTACAATTTATTCTCTCTTCTGAACTTGAGGTACCTGGGGGTGAGTTAGGAAATATAGATTCTGTGACAATATTCAATGGGCTTATTACCCTAAATGTCAATGGTAGGTGCTTAGAATATCTATTTTGCCTGTGTACCATGTCAAAGAGAGTGACACTTGAACCTTTGAACAGTTTTGACTGAATATCTGCAGTCAATAAGTGTGAAATTTGTGTCCCAGTTCTTTGCTTGAAACACTCCAATTTATTCGCATGCACTTGTTTACGCTCTATAACACATTTTTATTTGTTTCTCCTTCAGCTTTGTTTATCATTCAATTTAACTCTTTTACATGTTAGGGGCCTTAGCTGACCACAAAGAAGTTTGTAAGATATGGTAAACTTCCTCATCTAACCTGCCACTTCTGAAATAGAACCAGCGTTCTGAGTTGTTTCATCCCAGCCAACCTTTTAAGTTTTAGGGGTTTTGTTAAATGACATTGGGATCAGTTATCACCAGCAAAATGAAGGAATTTGAAACCTTGTACATGCAAGGATAGGGGCAGGGCTAAAAGACCCCAACACGATGCAAAGCCTCCCTTAACAGTGCAGTAACTAAAGTAATTAATGAATCCTTTAGTAAGGAGCAGGTTGCCGGAGGGGGGGGGGGAGCAAGCAAGCAAGCAAGGCCATGGGTGGGCAAGGGAGGAAGAGAAATCACTGTACAATCTCGCCAAAGAAAGCAGCGTATGATGCTTGGTGTCCCTGACCCTATGGTTTTCTCTTCGCCCTCCTCCTCGATGCCACAGGAGGCCGTTGCCTCACCCCACATCTTTGGTGGACTGGCTCTGTCAGGAGCCAGGATTTAGGATACAGCCACAGACAAATATGTGGGCATGGTGGAGCTGCTATTATTCATATGTTCTGACATGCGCAGACCTCTTTCTACAGCACACACATTATGGGAACCAGGTTAATTGTGTGATGTTGAGTACATTACTCCAGTGCACTTTCGATGAGATGAGAAAACATTACACGACAATGTTGTTTCAATGTGTTATAAGATCCTTCATAACCATCTTGCACCCTTGCTGTTGCCTGGAATAATAATAATAATAATAATAATAATAATAATAATAATTTTTTTATTTATACCCCGCCCTCCCCAGCCAAGGCCGGGCTCATGGGGGCTAACAAGCAATAATAAAAACAAGTTGAATGAATACAACTTAAAAACAAGATTAAAATACAACATTAAAATATTGAAACTTTAAAATATTAAAATGCAGCCTCATCACAGGAAGAGAAAGGAAAAAGAAAAAAGAAAGAGGGGGAGGGAATCAAACTGGCTCCAAGCCAAAGGCCAGGCGGAACAACTCTGTCTTACAGGCCCTGTGGAAAGAAATCAGATCCTGCAGGGCCCTGGTCTCATGGGGCAGAGCGTTCCGCCAGACCGGAGCCAGAGTTGAAAAGGCCCTGGCTCTGGTTGAGGCTAATCTAACTTCCTTAGGGCCCGGGACCTCTAGGGTGTTGCTATATATGGACCTTAAGATCCTCCGTGGGGCATACCGGGAGAGGCGGTCCCGTAGGTACGAGGGTCCTAGGCGGTGAATAAACACCTCTGCCACCCCATCCTGGTACATGACTGCAGATGGCCCTGTCCAGGAGACCTCACAGGATTCTGTCAGGACTTTACAAAATGGATGGCCTTTTCTCTTTCACCAAGTAGATACATACATACTACCCACTTTTTCTGCAGCAGATGGTTTCCATGCACTGCAAGTCCAGTCTCCAGTGGCAGTCCTCTCCCATTACATTTGGTCACTTGATTTACGAATGAGCCAGTCCTCATGTGAAATCTATCATACCTTTGTGCAGACAATTAGCTTTGGTTTGCAACATATAACTTAACTCCCTCCTGTTTCTCTTGGGAGATCCCGGCATTTCTTTTGTTCAAAAATGACAAAATCTTGCGGAGAAAACAATGCGGTGAGTAGAGAACAGCAACATCCACAATTGGATAGAAAAGAGGGTGAGTGGCGGTGCATTCTCCCAAGGGAGCAAAGTACAGCTGTGAAAGCGGTAGCAGGACCTTCCTAGACTACCGTTTCAGAGAGGTCTCTTTGTGTGGGAGAAGAAAATTAATGGCACTGAAATAAAGGACTGGGAGAGAGTCAGTATTGACTGTCTGAAAATCACATAAGTCACAGTGCTACACTGGGAGAAAGGAGCTGAAATTGGTGGGATCTCTCGTGATCCACTCTATATCAGTAAAATACCAGAGACTTAATAAATCATCTCTTTCACCACTAAAATTGAGAGGCCCAGAACCAATATAAACTGCAAGGAAAAAAAGAGGGAAATTCCGTTGCTGAACTGTATGCATTGTATTGATTTTCAGGTTTAAGGTTATAAACTCAAGAACAAAGGGTTTGGGAGGCAGCAGAGGGGATATTGTGCCTGCAAAAACCGAGGGAAAGATTTTATCTGATATATATGCCTGTACTATATTTGCACTATATTGTCATCGCACTGCTTCCTGAGGTTCTAAAAAAAGGGCGGGGACTCTTTCCAAAGTCCTAAAAAGTCCTGCATGTTTCACCCCACCCCCCTTCTCTCTCTGTGTTTTCTAACTCCTTCATGGCCCTTTTGCAGGCCCTGAAAGCTGTTATTTGAAAGTTGGCGGTAGGAGGAAAAAGCAGTGGGATCGCTTAGCCTGTTACTTCAGGGTTGTAGGCCTTTGCAAGGTCCTTGAACAGATAAGAGAAGTCGAGGAGGATGTGTGATGGTGGGGAGAGATTATCCTGGGTAGAGATAGAACTGTTCTGCTGGGGGGAATAAAGGTTCCTGCCTATAGAGAGAGAGAGGAATCTGTGAGATGAGAGGGAGAAAAATATACTATTGGGTAGTGAGGTGGAGAAATGGATCTGTGAGGGTGGGAGAAAGAGATGCTCTTGGATAAAGAGAAAGGGCTGTGGTGAGAGAAGGCAAGAGATGGAAAGAGAGAGAGATAGAGATGGATCTGTGGGTGAGGAGAAGGTCTTGGGTAGAGAGAGAAAAGGAGAGAAGGATCAGTGGGGTGGGGAGAAAGAGATCCTCTTAGAGAGTGAAGAGAGGAAGTACTGAATGTATTTATGAGTGAGAGGTAGAAGGTACATATTTATGTGTGGCTGTGGACATGTAAAGTGTGGGGAGAGAGCTGTCTGGTCTGTTTGTGTGTGGTGAATGTGTGTGTATCCAATGTAGTGTGAGAGCGTGTGAAGAAGAGCAAATCCAGGTGGGAAAGGGCGGGGCAGAGTCCCTCTAGCATCAGATATGTGCAGTCAGGGAAAGGATTCAACATGTGCTTAGGGTTGGGTCCAATCTTTATGCATATGTTTGAGTTGAAGTTTCTATTGAAATAGTTGATATGGCTTGCAAAATGTTATGGTGAGTTGGCATGTGGTCTTCATAGAACAGGGATTCATCTCTTATGCTACCTTCTTCCTCGTTCCGAGCAAAAGCAGCAAGCTTAATCCACTGAGGCATGTTTATAAGGTTCCTGCTGCCTTTTGGCAGAAAAAAGCATAACACAAATTTTCATCAAAATGTTGGGAAATCTTTGACCTAAAAAACCCATCCTTTTTACTTTTTATACAAGGCATTTAAAGCCACATTGTGAATCTGAAAATAGAAAGGTCCATGCTCCACTTCAGGGAGGGGAGCTGAAAACTGGAGGGAAGCGGGGGGGGGGGGGGATCTTCCACCAGATTTGCATTCATTGAAGCTAGACACCCCCCCCCCACACACACCATTTAATGAGGTGCAGCAGTACTGCAAAATCTGTGGGAGGTGAAGACAAAACATAAGTATGGAATATTTTCTTTATTGGAAGATAGTTGCTTAATGTTTAGATGCATTGAACTATATCTTTCATATGTCAGTAGCAACCATTTATGCATGAAGAACTATAAACACAGGAGTTTTAAGAAATATGTGAGGATACATTATCTTAACAATAAATGAATCCAAAGTGAAAATTATTCAAAGAGAAATGCCAGTATATGGATGAATTTGTGCTGTAGATTTTTTTTTTTAAACCCATCTTAGATAAAACTAGTTCCAACATCCCTTCCACCCATTCCAGTACAGTGGTACCTCGGGTTAAGAACTTAATTCATTCTGGAGGTCCATTCTTAACCTGAAACTGTTCTTAACCTGAGGTACCACTTTAGCTAATGGTGCCTCCCGCTGCCGCCGCACGATTTCTGTTCTCATTCTGAAGCAAAGTTCTTAACCTGAGGTACTATTTCTGGGTTAGCGGAGTCTGTAACCTGAAGCATCTGTAACTTGAGGTACCACTGTACTCAAGAAATGTGCTTAGAAGATCAACTGATTTCAAAGATCTCGAGTAACCATGTTTATGTTTGCAGTCTTGGATACAACTAGAAGCAGCTGATGTATTCAATTCTAACAAAAGATTATTACACTTGTGTAATAAAAGGACAAGAGCCTGTTTCTATGCTATGAAGCGATTTGCAGCAGAAGCAGCAGAAGCGATTTGCTATGAAGCGATTTGCAGCAGGTGATTTGCAGCAGAAAAACTGCTTCTCACCTTGGGGTGGGACATTTTTGGGGGAGGGGGGGGAATGAGGTTCAAGAAGAGAAGTGGTGAGCAAGAAAAGAATTACCGCAAGTCTATTCTTCCCTTGATGCTTTTTGGTTCCCAACCATTCCTTTCCCATGCTGCTTTATTGGAGAAAAGTGTGTCATCAAGCCTTAATTACAAGTGGAATATGAAGTTAAATCCCACCTGCAATAAAACAATAAAAAATCCTGTAGCACCTAAAAGACACACTTACAGTCCAGTCCTATACAAGCCTACTAAGACGTAAGCCCCACTCTAAGTGGAACTTAAGTCCAGGTAAGTGTACACAGCACTACAGCCTTATTGTGACATACATTTCCCTCGGCTAGATGCCTGAAATTATATCCTTCAATTATATCCACTTCAGTAGATGCCTGAAATTATATCCTAAGTCAGTGTCTATTGGCTGGATCCAGACATAGCACATTGATTAAAACGGATCACAACTTCAACTAACTTCAGCCAAATCAAACCCTATAAATTCTTAACTGTCTCCCAATGAAATCATTGGCACTTAACTTTGGATGGACCCACCCTGCAGACAGTAAACCTACAAGGAGAAGGGAGAAGAACAAACTCAGGGCTTCATTTATGTCAGGGCTCAGGCCTTAAATCTATTCTCAGTGCTTGGACTCAGCTGAAATAGGTGAAGCGTTGATGAAAGAGCCCCTTTCCTTCACTGTGGAGTCACCGGAGGGATGCCCCACACGCCAGTGATTGAGAGAGAAACCAGGTTGCCAGAGTGTCATTTTTTAAAGGAAGTACTGCAGAAACAACTCTGTAGCAACAAAAAGAAGATAAAGCAAGATCTAAGCTAATTTTTGCCACCAGCATAAATGTCCCTAAAAAGGCTGAACACTTCAGCCTTTTTAGGGACATTTCCTCACTTGGCCCTACTTGACATCTCAGATACTGTACCAAAGATTTACCTTCTCACTGCAAACTGACTGCTGCTACAGCCATAAGGGCTATATTTTGGAAAGATCTAGTAGGAGCCAATCTTGTTGCACGGTATCCCAAACACTGGAAAACCCAAGATTTGCCCACGCTGGAAGAATGGCAGACGCAACTGATAGACTACGTACATGGAACTGGCAGAAATGACTGGCAGAATCCGAGACCTGGGAGAAGAAGTAGTGGAAGAGGATTGGAAGAAATTTAAGGACTATTTACAAAAACACTGTAAATTGTATGAGAGCTAGGAAGGATGCAAGATAGAAAATAACATGGCACCAGTAAACTAGCTGAAAGGAATACGAGAACAGGTGAGACTAGAGAAGAAGATAAATTTTGGAGTAATATTACGTCTAAATTAAGTATTTAAGTTTTTGATAAAAGTATTCAAAATTTGAGACAGAATATTGGAAGAATATAAAATAAGAACTGAAACAAGGTGATAATTTGCTGTTTAAAATTTTACAAACTAGGAACGCAGGAATGAGAGATGTGAGGAAGTGCAAAAAGTGAAGAAAATATGGTTATGTTTTTTGTATTATGTGTTAACTTTTTCTTTTTTATGTCTTTTTTTTTCTTTACTGTATCTTGGTGATGGGTTTTTATGTGCTGGGTGACTATAATGTTTAAAATTTTCAATAAATATTTTATATAAAAAACAACAACAATCTTGTTGCACGGTATAATAAAACATTCTATTTAATCTGGTACTGTTTTATTAAACATGTTAATGATGGTGCATGTAACTTGGCTGCTCATCCAGCATATTATAGTTTACGGATGATTCAATAAACCAATGCAATGCAATCTTATCTGTTTTCCTCCCCCTTCAATTCTAACTTAAACTTCTTGAAAATGTAATAAACACTCCCTGTCAGTGCCTTCACAGCCTTTGGGTCTTGTGTTTTAATACCTTGTTCACCCCATCTCCCTCCTGCCTCCCTCAAGCTATTTCTCCCTAAGCTAACCAGGGCCTGGCATTGGTTATTATGCAATTCTGCGTTTGATCTTTGTGCCAAAGTTGTTGTTATTGTTGTATTATTATTATTATTATTATTATTACTACTACTACTACTACTACTACTACTATACTGTATTCTTATTTACAGTGCCTGTACGGTTCGCACTGTTCTCTCCCCTTTGTTTAAAATAAATAAAAACGATTTGCCAAAATGAATGAATGACTGACTGAATGAACGGCCCTTCACAGAAGCGCAGGCGGCGAGCGAGGTTGCGCGAGATGCTCCGGGTCCCTTTGCGGAGCGAGTGCATCGGAGGAGGATTGGTTTAGGAGGAGAGGCCGTCGGGGCAAGGGCCTGGGGAGGCCAAGGCGGGCCGCCCTGCCCGCCCGCCCTCCTCTCCCCTTGCAGCAGCAGCAGCAGCAGCAGCAGCACCGGGTCCCCTCCGCCGCCCTGCGTGGGCTGCGCGCGGGGCGAGGGGAGGGGGGGCGCCCCGCTGGCGCGAAGCGAGCCGCCGGGCGACGCCGGTGATTGGCTGGCTCCTGCCTGGTACCCAGAGAGGGCGGGGCGGGGGGGGGGAGCCGCGGAGGCGCCCGCTTGGCTGCCGTATTCCGCTCCTTGGAGCTGCGCGGGGCTGGTGCGGGGGAATTGCCTCTCGAGCGCCGCTGCGAGGGAGGAGGCGGAGACAGGCGGGCGGAGGAAGAAGGGGCAGGCCGGGCGCGCCCTGACTGCAGCGCGGAGCCGCCCGGCGCCTGGCCATGAGCGACTGAAGGGGCCGCTGCTGCCTCGGCCGAAGAGCATGCTCTGCACGCAGCCCGGCTTTCTCCAGGTAAGGCGCCGCACCACCCTCTCCCGGCTGGCCCTCGGCCGGGAAGCCAGCATCCCAGAAAGCCTGGATTGGGCATCCAAGTCTCCGGGTCTTGTTGTGGCCGAGGTGCCATTGTGGTCCCCTCGTGCCAGGGGGCTTTGGGGTGGGGGCGCCTTCTGGGTGCCGCGAAGTGTAGCCAGCTCGGTTGGGGCGGGAGGGGAAAGGCGCCGTGACCTCCTGTCCAGTAGAGTAAAAAAGGAATCTGGTTGCCTGTGAGGAGGAACTGGAAGGGGCCTTCAGTCTAGTGAGTTGGACTCATGGACCAGGCATTATCAAGCTACACAGATAGATAGAGTCCACCCCTGCCCAGCCTGCTTTCTTGCATTTCTTGCAGAGATGTATTTCTTCTTTTAAGGAAGGGGTGCAGACAATGGATGGGTGCAGAGTGACAGCAAATGTGTAGTTTTTACTCACCCGCTGGCACATGACTGGATGTGGGGGGGAGGGGGCAGGGTTGTGTTTATGTGTACAATACAGCCTGAGCATCTCTAGACTGTGCACACATCCCCCCTTCCTTTTGCCGGGTTGTGAAGGGAATTGGAAGCCCCTCCGCTCTGCAGGATGAGAGTTCTGTTGCTGGGAGGATGGGGAAAGGGGATGTGCGTGTTTTCTCTGGATTCAGCATCTAGGTTTGGTTTGGTGCGTATATCAATTGGCCTGTCGGTACTAGCAAGAAAATAAGGGACAAAGGTGGGTAGCCTTGTGCTGTCTGTAGTTCACATTAGTTTGACAGGGTTTCTGTAATCCTGTATTGAGCTAAAAATCTCTCTGAATTATTTTGCTTACAACAGCCTCTAACTCAATGCAGCAAATTCTTTAATGACAAGTTGTTTGCTTTCCTTTGCTGTCTCCTTGCCTCCTTTCAAGTTAAAGAAAGGCACGTTTCATTGACTCATGCTGAGGACCTTTTCTGTTTTGTTGTCATATGCGGTTGAGGGTTTAAGACCAGTGATGCAACCACGAATAATGCAGCTTTTAAAATAATAATCCTTCTCTAGCTGCATAGCGCAAGTGCACACACAAACACATAGCCTCCTGCGTTTCAGTTTGCCCATTTAAGCCATGTGTGGTATATCCTCAAATTAAAGCAATTATTTGTTTGGCTTGGGTCTGGCTGTTGACATCCTTCCTCTTTAGAACTGCAGAGGCACCCCTGTCATGCTGCACTCAGCAGAAGCACAGAGACGCGACACAGCAGTCTCTCAAGCTAGAAGGAGAACCCTTCCCCTTCCTCCCCTTGCCCCTTCCCTGTGTTTTTAGTAATCTGTCATAGGATTCAGTGGGGCGCATCCCTGGTCTAAAGAGAACAGCATTTGAGAAATGGGAAAACTGCTGTCTGTAAGATGCAACATAGCAGGTGGTCAGCTGTGCCTTTGTTGAACAGTGAACATATGAGGATTCTGGTTATTACAGTAATTCATTTTAGCTTGGGGAGTCATTTGAAAATTTGGATTTTCCACTAAGAAGGGATTATCATTTTTCTGCTGTGTGTGTGTTTGTAAAGAAATAGAGTACAGTACAGTATGTGTCTTGGCTGCAGTCTATACTTGTCTTTTCAATTTCCTCAGAAATACACACACAATTATTTCTAAAAAGCGTGGTACTATTTTTATTACTATTCTGAATAGAATTATACTCAGTAAGTGGTACATTTTAGTTAAAATCCTGGCAATGGTTTGAAAAGCCACCAAAGAGATCTAGTTTGAAACAAGCTGTCTGAGTTTCCAAAGAGAACATCTAGTCATTTTCCTTTCCTTTTTATGATGACTTTAAAATGAATAGTTGATTGAGAAGACACATTTCATTTTTTAAAAAACAACAACTATTTGATTGATGCAGACTGGTGCTAATCATAGCCTGGAAAGTTTGGTAAATGAAATGATTTATTTGGACTTTATATATAATGCAGTGCTTTGAAATGCTCTCACACACTGCAAAGGCATTGCTTTCTTCTTCGGTGATGCTTATGGGTACAGTTAATTCTCCCAAGGTCTGTCATAGCTTTTTCATTAAACATGTGAATATTACAAAAGACACCACTAAATACCATGTTCAGTTTTCATTTTCTCATGAATGTTTCCTATGAGCAATGTCCCATAAGGGGACCCAGAGGGCAAGGTGAAAGTGGTGCTGACTCTGGGTCTCTGGCCCTCACTGCTTACTTTGTGTCCAACAGCCAGAGAACCCCCTCCCTGAGCTCAAGGGCCTCCCTTCCCATCAAACCTGCTCTCTAGTACAGGCAGTGTGCCCAGCCTGAGGCCCTGCAGATGTGACAGAGAACTAGGCGCCAGGCTAGAGGACTGTCACTTTAAGGGGGATGCTGCTGCTTGAGAGAGCAGGAAGTGTAATAAGGGCTCAGGTTGTTTTTTTAAAAAAATAATTTTTATTAAAGATTTTCTTAGGTTACAAAAGTATGTGCATTACCTCTTTTTCAGGTTGTAGATTTCCCCCCACCCCCAGATCAGTTACATTTGATGTGAGACATTTGTGTTGTATACAGTATAAGGTTGGGAGAGGAGAGAGGGAGGAAACGGGGCCGGTGAGCCCTTATTATTTGACCTCTCACTGCCAAGAAAAAGTAGTAAGAGCTCAGTTGAGACCAAGGTCTTTTTAGAACATGCCAGGCTGCTCTTTGGGTTCTGTCCAGGGTTCTGAAAACAGCCACTGTTGTTTTCAGGAATCCTTATCTTTTCCCTTCCCAGACTACCTGCTGGACTTAGACCCTCCCGACCTGCTTGTGGGTTCTACACCACCAGGATTTGGACACATGTGGGGTGATAGTGAAACTCATCAGACCTGGCCAGTACTCTAGACATACTGATTTCATGGTGCTACCTTTGAAGGTGATTCAGAAACTACAACTATTCCAGAATGTGGCTGCCAGATTGGTGACCAAGAGCAGCTGCTGGGGCCATATAATACTGGTCCTAAAATATCTGCATTGGCTCCCAGTACGTTTCTGAGCATAATTCAACGTGTTGGTGCTGGGGCAACCCAGTCAGATGGGCGGCATGATGATGACTATGATGACCTCAGAATTTGCCCCAGAATCCTCTGCATGCTCAGATCTTCCTTAGCAGACAAATTGATTTGGAAAGCATTCCTACCAACTGTGTTAGATTCAGGAATGTATAATTACATCCGAAGAATCCACCATGTGGATTCAAGCCCTTTGCCTGGCCTCAGGGTGAACAAAGTGTGACTGCTTCAATCAGCTGCCTGATTATGATGCTGTGGCTCTTACAGTGCTATGGTTGGGTTATTTTGTGCTCCACAAATCCTAAATTGCTGATCAGCAACAAAATCTTTTAACAAGGGCCATCTTTTGAATTGAACAAGGTCTAGAAGGCCAGCAACCTTGGTGTCATTCACTTCTTACTCCTGTGGCCCATGTCGAAGTGCAGGCAGGTGGCTTTTTACCACCTTCAGCTCCTCTTTGTGAGCAGCAAAAAGAAGACTTTGATGGAGAGCTGCTCACACATATTATTTGCCTGTATCTTGGCTGTCATAAGGGGATTAGATCTGACATGTGTAATGGGAAAACTCTGCCAAAGCTTCTGTTGCTGCTGAAACTATGTGGAGGGTGTTAAAGAGCCATTTGTGTGTGTCTCAGCTCATGCTGGGAGAAATGGGTGAGGTGCATAATATAAGGAGGTCTTTTTGGGAGTAGGGTCTGTGTTGAATGATGCTTTGGATGCCCTCAGGGAAGTGGATTGAGCCAGTTGCCTATCTGCATTCTAAACCAGACTGGAATCCTAAGCGTATTTACTTATAATAAGTCACACTGCAATTAATGAGATTTATTTCAAGGTAAGTATGGCAAGGATTTGGGTGTTTGAGTTGTGAGTCAGGACATCCCAATCAGATTTTATGTGTGCTTTTTTTTTGTAAGCTAAGTGCATTATTTTAAAGAAAACTTGCTAACGCTGCTATCCCATATAACAGAGTTTTCTCTCAACATAGCAAATAGCTTTCTGTCACAAGTATATGGATTTGCCACATATTTTATTAATCTTAGCAGTATTTTTTTGTTATAGACTGATGATATAGATATTCTCTTGCTATTTCTGTTTTGTTACAATGTGTTTCTGTGGCCTTTTCAATAATAGTCTTTGCGCCCATTAATATCTCAGTTCTCTTGTCTATGCCATATGCAATTTCTCAAGGCATTAATGGAACAAAAAAACAAGGAATAGAAGATTTTGTTTGTTAAACATTTGTCCCTATTGAAATTCATGTTGTCAATTTGGGGCCAGTTCTCCAATTTGTTCAGGTCATATTGAATCCCAATTCTGTCTTCTGTAGCCTTAGCTACCCCTTCTAGCTTGGTGTAATCTCTCCTTTAGTACCTTTGGGTACAACTCCTGAGGCCCTGGAGATCTGAATTCATTTAAAGTAGCTAGGTGTTCCTGTACCACCTCTTTTCCTATCTTGGGCTGCAGCTCCCTCCTTACAACATTTATTACGTTATCACCAGGTTGGGCATTGCTTTCTTTTCAGGTGAAGACAGAGGCAAAGGAGGTTTTGAGCTGTTGTGCCCTCTCTCTGTTATACAATAGCATTTCTATCTTCTCCACACAAAGGACCTCCTACTTGTTTGTTCTTCCTCTTGCTTCAAACATAGCTCAATAAATCTTTTTATTATTATTATTATTATTATTATTATTATTATTATTATTATTAACCTCTCTTGCAAGCCTGAGTTCATTCTAAGCTTTGGTCTGCTTGGCCTTATCCCGGCTAGTGTTGGCTACTTGTGTATATTTGTCCATCATGATTTCCCCCTTTCTTTTATTTCTTATACTTGCCCTTCTTAAATCTCAGCTCATCTGTAAGTAGTAGTAGTAATAATAATAATAATAATAATAATAATAATAATAATAATAAAGACAGCATTACCTCATACGAACCTGCCTGGGTTCTGAGATCTTCAGGGGAGGCCCTTTTCTCGGTCCTGCTGCCCTCACAGGCTTGCTTGGTGGGGATGGGGGTGAGGGATGTGGGTGAGGGCCTTCTCAGTGGCTGCTTCCAGACTTTGGAACTTCCTCCCTAGAGAAAGTTATACTGGTTCCCTCCTTGTTGTGCTTCTGTCACCAGTTGAAGACCACCTTATTCCAACAGGTTTGGGAAACATGCTGTATTTATTGTAATTATCTACGTGTTTTTAATAGAAAACACACACACACACGCACACACACAGAGTTTTCATTCTATACATGTTTAATTTTTTTTTAATGAGTGAGGGGGTTTTTCTATGTTTTTTGCTGTTCCTATTTTATCTGTACACTACCTCAAGTCCAAATAAAATAGGAACAGCAAAAAACATAGAAAAACACCCTCACTCATTAAAAAAAAAAATTATCTGTACACTACCTATTTTATCTGTACACTACCTCAAGTCCAGGGACGCGGGTGGCGCTGTGGGTAAAACCTCAGTGCCTAGGACTTGCTGATCGTAAGGTTGGCGGTTCGAATCCCCGCGGCGGGGTGAGCTCCCGTCATTCGGTCCCAGCCCCTGCCCACCTAGCAGTTCGAAAGCACCCCTAAGTGCAAGTAGATAAATAGATACTGCTTTATAGTGGGAAGGTAAACGGCGTTTCCGTGTGCTGCCCTGGTGCTGGCTCGCCAGTTGCAGCTTCGTCACGCTGGCCACGTGACCCGGAAGTGTCTCCGGACAGCACTGACCCCCGGCCTCTTAAGCGCGATGAGCACGCAACCCTAGAGTCGGTCACGACTGGCCCGTACCAGCAGGGGTACCTTTACCTTTCTTTACCTTTACCTCAAGTCCCTCGAAGTGAAGTACAAATAAATATATCATTACCACCACCACCATCATCAGTGGATATAATAATAATCAGTGTTACATTCCAGCTTGTTAATATCCTTAAACTGTGGTGCCCAGAATGGGACACAGTTCTCCAGGCAGAATAGAGTGGTACTATTACTTTCCTTGATCTGGATATTATACTTCTGTTGATGCAGCCTAGAATAGCATAGCTTCTTTTGCTGCTGCATCATACTGTTGACTCATGTTAAGCCAAGTGCCCCCCATCTTATATTTGAGAAGCTGGTTCTTCCTGCCTAAGTGTAGAACCTTCCAACTCTACAGCTGGGCTGGTGAGCATGGCTTGACCAAAATGGGAGGCCTGGTGGCCCTCATTAGGCATGCTGGTCGGAGGGTCCCCACCTCTGATCTGCCTCTTTACAAGAGAGAGGAGCCATCACACATACATTTACTGGATGCACCTGGGAATGTTTGGAATACTGGTGCTTATGGGCTTTGTAGATCTTTCAAATAGGTGCTCCGTATAATTATTCTTGACTGTAGATCTGAACCCTAACCAGTTAAAATAGGAAGGGGAAAACTCTTACTTTCCCCTTGTCCTCATCAAAGAATGTATGTATGTATGTATGTATGTATGTTTGTTTTTGAAGTTTTCAGAATTCATCAGCAGACCACATTCTCCTACAGTGTTAAAACCAATATAAGGAGGAATTAATATGCAGGAGGACATACTAGAATGCCATTTTCCCCATTAAACAAAGCTTCAGTGTGGTGAAGTGGTTAAGAGCGGTGGACTCGTAATCTGGTGAACTGGGTTCGTGTCTCCGCTCCTCCACCTGCAGCTGCTGGGTGACCTTGGGCCAGTCACACTTCTTTGAAGTCTCTCAGCCCCACTCACCACACAGAGTGTTTGTTGTGGGGGAGGAAGGGAAAGGAGAATGCTAGCTGCTTTGAGACTCCTGAAGGGGAGTGATAAAGGGGGATATCAAATCCAAACTCCTCTTCTTCTTCACACAAACAAATTGTGAGTCAAAGTGAACAGGGAGAATGTTCAATGTAAATCTAAGATGAAACATAGGTTGTCTCCTCCCCCTCCCCTCCCTCATACTGAATACATAGTGTCCAAGAGGCTAAGTAATGGTTTTATGAGTCATTCTTAGAGTTTTGTAACCTTTCTGTGGTTAGGACATAATGCACTTGGACAATGTATTTGTTCCTGAGAGAAGTGTCTGATTTTGCCAATCTGCTATAAAGGCAAATAATCAACTGGCAAGAGTTGCTGCAATGAAAGATGGAGTTTTTGTATTTGCTTCATCACCACCTTGAATGAAAGTGGAGACAGTGCTATTCAACACAGAGGACCACCCTGAGAAGAGGATGGAGGATTGTGGTTTTTTTGCACACCTTAACCTGCTCCATTCTTAAAGTGGGCTACTGCAATGTCCCTTCCCACCCTGTCCACACACTTTCCTTGCAGTTGGTTAGCAACTGGGGGAGGGGACTGTTAGTTGGCACTGGGTCCACTTCTCTCAGGAACAAATTTTAAAATATATACAAATAAACAGCCATATAAAATATGTAATAATGAGGATTTGCATTGGAGTTTTTGTCTTCTCATAACTGGACGAAGTTCCTTTCCCATACCAGGCAATGGGACCGTTACCTTCAGACTTGGGCCCCAGTCAAGAGCTCACTCTGCTCGCAGACCTCCCCTCCTACAAAGACCCCCAGAGACTGGCACATGATAAAGAGTGTTGGGAAACAGGCAGGGCATCAGCACAGCCCCCAACCTAGCCATTTGCTTCCCTGCTACCTCCAGTGCTCTAATATCCTGTCCCCTGTCTAACACTGACTTTCACAATGCAGCTGCTGGCTACATTATGGGAGGAGCTAGGAAGGTGCACATTGGGGCTTGCATGTTGTGGTAGGGCTGTTCCAGATGAAACAGCTTTGAGAGTGACAGAGGGATGAGGTGGAAGCGGATGTATAGGAACAACTCCAGGTGCCCCCAAGTTGATGGGAAGATTATGCTTACACTACCACCTAGGTATGTGAGTGAATAAAAGGCGTAAACCCTCGCAGTGGGTGCCAAAAACATGAAAGGGTGAGATGGCAGTAACTTGCCAGCAAAAAGAAAAGGGAATGCAGGACCTGCTGGGGACATTGTTACTTCTATTTCCAGATTCCTTCAGTGTGTAAGAAAATAAAGGCATCACATTGGCTCTTCCTTTTGCAGCCTACTTAAGATTCCCTATCTTCTCAATATATTTGCACTTTGTAGTGGGCATGGACTACTCAGAAATTACAACACAGACACACATATACACATTTTTAACGGGGAGCAAGAGCCTGTTAAAATGAACTCCCTGCTGTCTGACTTTGTGAAGGGTGAATTCCCACCCTCAACTTCCATACCATCCTAGGACAAGCAGCACATCAGTCTCAAAGTTTTAGCTTCATCCAGCTATGAATCTATGAGTCTGACATCAGAAAGGGAAGAACATGAGAAGGGAAGAATGGGATCTGGACCCTACACTGACTGCCCTTGGTTGACCTGCTGACCAGTCTAGTAGTGAGTTGTTTAATTATTACTTGCCATTTCCATATGTTGCAGCAGCTAATAAGGTTTATTTTGAACTGTTAAGTAGTTTTGGTAGACTATACAATGTAAGATAGCCTGATGATTGAGACCTTGAGTAGCCGTCATTAAAAAATGCTTCAGGCCTTCATTCCTTCACATCCACCAATTTCCTTTGCTTTCTGGAAGCAGAATGGTGCTAAAGGGCAGATGACACACTGCTCCACGTTGTATTATTTCAGCCATTCCACCCTTGAGATTTTCCTCGAAGCTGGCGCATCCTTCTCCGTTCTGTTAATAGCTTTGATACAGAAGGAAATAAGTGGGTAATTGCAAAGTGTCACAGTTATCTGCAACATGGTTCATTATAAATGCAGTAATTTCTAGGTCACAGAATTTTCTTTATGTCTCACACAATGGGAACATAGATTAATAATTTTCTTAGAGTAAGATGTAGTCCTTTTCAGAGCCTGCTAATTTGATGTGTAGGCAAAAAACATAATGTGTATATTTGGACACTATACTAAGACAGTTCTAATTTCTGTCCCCCTACCCACAAAAAAAAAGGGGGGGGGAGATACTACAGCAAAATTAACTAAATGCTAAAATACTTCTGATTTTAGATTTGTGTTTCTACTTGGGTAAGAGAGAGAAGCAGACACAGAACTGAAAATATTGACTGCTTCACATCTCAGGAAGTGAAAAGTAAGGGATTTTAGTTTTCAGTAAGGTTTCCTTTCACTCATTGCAAGAGCAAGGTTGCCCAGGGAAATATAAATGGAATTTTAGTAAAGACAGAGGTGAATGATCACAGTGCCTCACGCATTGCCCATCCTAAACAAAAAAATGTAATAGTATTCTTTTTATTTCAGGAAAAAGAAAAATATGAACAGCAGACATTGGAAGAGAACATAAGTAGCTGGGATGCATGTGAGGCTTTCACTTTGACTTCTTTTGAGAGATTAGAGCAATGGCTTTGTCTTCACTATTATTGGCCCAATCCCTTTTGGAGTGTCTGTTATAGAGAAGGAAGTCTCTTCTGAACCTTTGCTTCTCTGAGTAATCACTTTGCTAGTTATATGAGCTTAAAGCCTTCTTCCTTTACTACACCCTTTCCACATTTGTCTTCTAGGGACCTCCTTTATTCCTGCCACAGAACCCCTGTTCATTGCAGAGGATTCTGGGGAGTATTTTGAGATGCAGACTTAACACCCAAATGCAACTGAATGCAGTTCCCTGGGACTCTCCCAACACTCCCTCATGCCTTTGCATCGCAGCAGATGGTTGATAGTGGTGAAGAAGGACTCACCCACATCTCCATTTGCGCTGACGTTTTCCCTAGCGCTGAATCAGAACAACCAGCAGTCAGGTTTTCCACTGATTTCTGCTTGTTCTGATTTAGTGCTAAAGAGCAGGTTTCCCAGGGGAAAGTGGAGGGCAAAGGCAAAACCACTCAGACCTGTGCCTAGAAAGTGTGGGACGAATGGAAAACCGCTTGGACTTGTGCTTTCTATGACAAGCCCTAAGCTGCGTTTCTGGGAAGTTTGTCTGCTGTTACTGACCATCATATTATGGAACTCCTGTTATAACTTCTGAGAAACCACAGGGTTGCTTGAAACACAGTTTGAAAACCATTGAGGAAGATGATAATGTGGCTCATTGTGGCTATATGATCACTTCACAAGATCTCCTTATGCATTGAGTCATGTGGTCTAAAGTGTGTTCATATGTGAGTGAACCTTTAAGGGCTAACTACATGTTACTCATGAAAGTAATTTGGCTCCAGTGGGGGGAGCAGCGTGCTCCGGTGTTGTCAGCGGCTTGCGCGCCCTGGGTGCCAGCAACTCATGTTACACTGCTGGGTGGCCCTTGGGTTGTAGGTTGCCTAGACCTAGGTAGTGTTTCTAGGAGCACAGAGTGGAAAGCACTGGGTTAGATAAATTTCTGTTTGGTGGCTATATATCCATTACTCAGCTTTAGGACTAGCTAATGTGTGAGATATTACGAGAGTGACAGTGCAATCCCATGCATGTTTACATGGAAGTAAGCCCTGTCAAGTACAGTGAGGTGTACTCCTAGGTACATCTGTGGGACACCTGTGATCCTGTGGGACTTCTTCTTCTTCTTCTTCTTCTTCTTCTTCTTCTTCTTCTAAGCTGAAGTTCTTTGTGTATATCTGAAATGGATTCAAGGACACTGTATTTAATTTGTATGAGTGTGTATAAAATACTGTTGTTAAAATAAACCTTGAGAGGTATATTTAGCATAGGATGTTTTCATTTTTTAAAAGGCAAACTGACGTGGGCTAATTAAAGCTTTTTCAATTTAATAATCAAATTCAAGTGTTTGTTGCCTGTAACTTGAGAGAAATGTGCCTTTGATGTTAAAATATTTTAATTGACGTTTATTTTCTTTTAATACATCCTTGCAAAAACAAGCCCCAGCTCTTTGATTGTTTACTGTAAAAGCTCGCTTTCAAGGAATTATTCTGGTTGTCATTGTTTTGGGAGCTTTTGCTCTTTCTTACACACACACACCACAAATTTCAAGCAAGGGAAATATGAAGTCTTAATCACAAGCGAACTCTTGTTTCCTTGGTGAGAATGACATTCCACCCCAGAACATTCAGCCCTCAGTGGCATGGTAAATGTTATATTAATTTCGATTTTGGTCTTGTGTTGATGGTAAAATAACCATCACATAATGATAACACAGCAGCTCAAGCCACGACTCAAGCTGTTGAATGTAGACATGAGTTGACAATCCAAGAGTAAAGCACATGTTGGGCTTACTAGGATTGCCAGGTTGCAACCTCTTACCTAATGTAGTAGAACCATAGAGTTGGAAAGGACCATGAGGGTCATCTAAGTCCAACCCCCTGCAATTCAGTAATATTTTGCCCAATGTGGGGCGCGAACCCATGACCCTAAGATTAAGAGTCTCATGCTATATTGACTGAGCCATCTCAGTTGCTTTATACAGCAGGAGAGGGTGCTGACTCTTCCACCTCCCACCCTATTCTTTCTAGAGTCCCATCATTTCTGCACCTTTTCTGTTTCTTACTGTGGAGCAGAATTAAATTCCTACTTATTTTAAGCACGAGGAGCACGGAATGATGGAGCTGGACAAGCAGTGGTGGCAATGCTTTTCCACTGCACCAGTACTGTCAAAGGTTCTCTGGATGTCAGTCCTAGGGCTCGCTCAGCAACCTGAGATTTAACACTCATTCAGTGTGAATGAGACCAAAACTGAAAATAACCAGTACTCTAAGACTGGGTTCAAGAAGCCGAAAATGAAGTAAGTGAACAGCTCAATTGGGAGGGTAGTCTGGAACCTACTCCATAGTCCTGGTGGAGTACCTGGTAAGCATTGCAGAGTGGGAAGTCTGCAAGACAGAAATAAAGAACCTCCCAGTCCAGAAAAATACTACTGGGTATTCAAGACAGTAATATAGCTGGACTGACAGGCAATTGCTGGAGTTTAATGAAGCCAAGAAGTGGAACGTAGAGTTGGGCAAGGAAGTCTAGCTGTGGAGCTGGAGGCAGAGCTGGTTGAAACAAAGTTAAATTCTGGTAGAATCATTGTGGATACTCTGTTAGAAGATCACAGGGCTTCTAGTTGGAGGCCAGCCAGGCTCTGCAAAAATACAGTGGTACCTCAGTTTTTGAACTTGATCTGTTCTGGAAGACCATTCGAGGTCCGAAACGTTTGAAAACCAAAAACTCAATAGCCAACAGCTAGGCCTCAGGATTCTGCACTCAGCGGAAGCTGTGTGGCATGTTCAACTTCCATGGTGTGTTCGAAAACCAAAGCATTTACTTCCAGGTTTACGGCGTTTGAAAACTGAAATGTTTGCCAACAGAGATGTTCAAAAACTGAGGTACCACTGTGCGTTCTTATTTCTTCACTTACTAGATTCTACTCACCTTCCTCCTCTACAGCCTTTATCAGTGTTAGAAAAGCTGTGGCCCACCAGATGTTGGATTAAAGCTCCTGTCATCCCTAACCATTCACTGTGCTGGCTGGGGCTGAAGAGCGTTCAAGTCCAGCAGTGTCTGGAGGGGCCACAGCCTATCCCCTCCTGGTCTAGATCCCACTTGCATCTTTTTCCAGTAGTGTTCATTCACTTTTCTTTCAACTGAGACAATACAGTGTAGCTACTTTCTCCTTTTTTATTGTACGCGTACCTCACAGTGAACCACACTTTCCAAAATGTTCGGTTTGGCTATTAGAATATCACTTTTGCCTTAGAAGTGGACTGAACACTTTTTTGGGGGGTGTAAACTGATTTCTGAAATGATAGTATGTGGTTGCTCTGTTCAACTGACAAACAAAGTAGAAGTAACTTATAAATTTGTTTGTATGTGTGTCAGGAGGCAAGGATGCCTAGAATCATAGAATCATAGAATCATAGAGTTGGAAGAGACCACAAGGGCCATCGAGTCCAACCCCCTGCCAAGCAGGAAACACCATCAGAGCACTCCTGACATATGGTTGTCAAGCCTCTGCTTAAAGACCTCCAAAGAAGGAGACTCCACCACACTCCTTGGCAGCAAATTCCACTGTCGAACAGCTCTTACTGTCAGGAAGTTCTTCCTAATGTTTAGGTGGAATCTTCTTTCTTGTAGTTTGGATCCATTGCTCCGTGTCCGCTTCTCTGGAGCAGCAGAAAACAGCCTTTCTCCCTCCTCTATGTGACATCCTTTTATATATTTGTACATGGCTATCATATCACCCCGTAACCTCCTCTTCTCCAGGCTAAACATGCCCAGCTCCCTTAGCGCCTGTGGTGGTACAGAAACGAAAGTTGGTTTTGAAAGTCTTTAAAGCGTATGCCAGCAAAAGTGCCCCACAGGAAGCTGCTTATTCACATTATTTAGACTCAGCCGAGACCCTATTCTTAGGCTTGAAGCAAGGAAACCATTATGTTATGTGGCTCATTTCTGTGCCCCAAAAGTCCTGGGCTGCCTGGGAGGAGCCCACACAATGGCTGTTCCTCATGCTGGTGTTGCCAATATTTGGCAAACCCTCACCGTGATCAAAGCCCACGTGAAAACTTATGTCACCTCTGTGGAAGGACGTGTGTATCCAGAATTGGCCTCCACAGCCACTCACGGACTCACTGTTAAGGCTGTTTTCTTGTAAGGCAAAGAAGAAGAAGCCCAAGCTTGCAGGAAGAATGATTCTGATATAACAGGATGTCTGCAGCTGGACCCTTCCAATGCAGCTCTGGGCTTCTGACATTTACCTTTCTGGCCCAGGAAGGAGTCATTTGCAAATGTGAGAAAGGATCCTTAGAGCTGTTCCTCTCACAATGTACCCCGACCTGGTTTGGGCTTCAGGCAGATATCCGCAAGGGAGCCCGGCGCCTGGGGGGAAAATAATTTTTTTCTCTTTATTCCCCCCCCCCCCAAAAAAAACAACCTAGGTGTGTCCTATGGGCCGGTGCGCCCTATGGGGCGAAAAATACGGTAATAAAAGTTCTACTTCTTTCAGCCTGAGAAATGCTGGAATGTTGGAGACTGAAAGACACCTTGGTCTGCATCAAGGAGGGGGAAGCTGTGGCCTTCCAGATGTTGCTGCACTACAACTCCCATCATCCCTGAGCCATTAGCCTTGAGTCCAAAAACATCTGGGCAGCCATACATTTGCTGCCTGTGGCCTACATGGGGAGATTTTGAACCCTTGTGAAGTAGGTATCTTGGGTCTGAAAGCTCTCTTGCCTCTTGTCTTACTTGGCTGTAGCAGTTCACAGCTGGCAATAGAAGTTGGTGTAGCAAGTAGGGGAACAGACAGGAGAATGAAGTGCAGTTTCCCCTTCATCGTTTTGTCCTTCCTGACTGGGCACAGGAAGAACTTCCTTGGTGGCAGTATTTTAAAATGTCTGCATTCCTCCCTTCTTTCTTTCTTTATTTACCCTAAGGTTTTTGGTTTTTTGTAACTAACAGTATCAGGAGCAGGTTTCTCGATTAAATACCGACTCACTGTTTTAATCTTTATCCACGGTGTACCTTATTGTGCCCTTATTCGCCCTTGCTTTAAATTGATTAGTAAATGAAAATGTTATTGCTCCTTTTTAAAAATCTAGCTTTACTAATGTCAGGCAGAAATGGCAAGCTATCTGCATTGGCGTGTTCAAAATGAATCTAATCAAGACAGAAATGTACTATTTCGGCTTCTCATTTCCCTGGGAAGTGCAAGCCAGAATTCATTACTATGACAAAGAAAGTAATGGTCTTCACTTTTTTTTTTTTTAAAGGCCATTTTAAAAGAGCTTCTTTTTCTTTTATCTCTGAATGGCGTTTTTCTTACCTTGCCCCACAAGTTGTTCTTACTATATTATTTTGAGCAACTATTGACATGGCTGAATCTACTGAAATAGTGATGTTGTATGATTGATGCATATTTTCCACAGAAGGCTCATTCATTCTTTCATTCATGCATGCAGTTAAGAGCTTGCTGTTAAGAAAACAATAGGTTGACAAAGTGCAGTTTTAACAGCTCATTGTCACTGAAGCAGAAAAAAAGACATATCTGCATTTTGAAGGAAATGTATTAATTTTTTCTTTGAAAAGCAAAACTTCCAGTCACTGCAGTACTGCATGGACTTGACAAACGGATCATGAGGATTTGTTCCTTCCACTCCTTGATTCCAAGCAAATATTTTAAAAAATATTCCCTCTCTCCATCAATTTTTAAAAACATAGACTTGTGAATCCTTTCTAAGTGTGATTTTGATAACCTTTCAAAATCTGATGAGATGTTTTATCTTCTTGTTTCTTTGAAGATAAAGAGGATTTTGTCCCGATAGCCAAACACAATGGGATCGATAGACAAAGGAAGTGCCAGTGGGGTCCGGCTGAAATGAGAAAGAGAGATCATGCAAAAGGATGAACAAAGACTAAGAGCCACACTCCGCTTCTTCTCATTCCCACTCCTACAGTTAGGAGCATCCCTGATTGCTTCCTGCTCCTCTGCCTTTCCTTCTCTTTGACTTTTGTTGTTTTTGAGGTTTCTCTCATACTGAGTCACTCTTTTTCTTTCTTAAAAAATAATAATCATATATTGACGGATGGTCTTTCTCCAGGTAACTCTTTCCTTGGGTGTTCAATCCACGCTTGTTTCAACGACCATTTTCTACCAGTTACCTTTCTACATTTTAAACGCTTGCATCTTTAACTGCGTTTCTGTTCATGGAAGTCATAATAGGTTAGGTAAGATGCATTTGATGGTGAGCACAACTCTTTTTTTAGGTTTCGCTTTTCTCCCACCTGCAAACCACTGAGAAATGCAATAGCGTTCCACTTAGTATTGCATATTCCCAGTAGAAATGTACAAAGCTGTAGCAAAGGACCAAATTCACAATCTAACAACTGCCCAGAAACCACCTCTAATTGTTCACTTGATATATCAACTGCATAAAATTCAATTTCCAAAAATAAATTCTACCACCAGTTAATGGATAACATGTCAAAACTGCTGCATCTAATTTTCCCCATTTTAGAGGCAAAAGCTGCAAACCCACGAACACTTTCCAAGAAGTAAACCCTATTAAATGCAGCCCTACTTCTGAGTAAGCATTGATAGGATTGTGCTGTAATGCTTTTCTAACATTAAAAATGGCTACTGCAGCTCCAGTTTATCTATTTTATTAAAATGTGAAACATATATAGAATGAATAGGATAAGCAGAAGTTATAAATTTCCTAAAAAGTAAAACATTTATAGAATGAATAGGATAAGCAGAAGTATAAATTCATCTCCCTACTATGTCCTGGAGATCCCAGGCACAAGTATTCCAGAAAGTCATCTGTCAAAAGGAAACAGTGGGGTTTTCTGTGCCAGATAGTAGTGGTAGGTAGTGATGAGTCAGGATGGAACAAAATGTTACGAGGAAAACACAGGATTCCCCTACTGTAAATCCCTCCTCCCATAATGATGGAGTTGGGAGGGGGGAATTTGTGGGCAGGAAGGGAGCTTACCCTCCCCCTCTGATTTCTCCCTGCAAATGCTGTCTCTGGTAGTCAATCTCTCCCCACCCACCCCATCTGAGTTTGAAAAAGGAAGTAAGGGGGGGGGGGCGGACAGATGGGAGACAGACTTTTGAAGGAGGAACCAGAGTCTGCAGATAAGGTAAATCTTCACTCTAGCTGCCCTCACCAACCACACCACGTATTCCTGTTATCTCTCAGCACATAAGCAAATGGGAGCCACATGCATTCACCTTGATAACATCTACTGTATTTTGTTCTTGCCCCCCTTTTTGCTATGGAGAGCAGTGGCTTTCTCCCCTGTAGGTGGCTCAATAGTGTGTGTTCCATGCAGTTGCGGGTGTTGCCATGGGTCACACCAGGGGCCCTAGTAAGTCACGGGGTCTTGGGTTTTGAGACTCCTGCTCTTAACAGTGCTATAGCAGCAATTCTCCCTAGGGGTGCCATCTCAGTCTCAGGGTTGTAGGTGCCTGCTGCCACAACGCAGGCGTGCGATGTCACATGAACATGCCTGCACATAGTGCATGTGACATCACACACATTACATACAGGCATGTGCATGTGACATTACACATCCAGGTTGTGGTGGCCAGTGGTGGCTCCTCTTCCTCCTCCTCTCCGTGGGAAGGGTCTCAGACTCGAAGGCAGAGAGAATCTTCCTCTGTATCTGAGGCCCCCCACCCGAAAAGGGTGCCTTGCTTACTGGATGTGAAGGGTGGAACTGAAACGCCTTTCTCTTGGAAGCAGCATCGCTGCCACCTGCCAGCTTTTCTCATTGACTTTGTGGGTGCCCAGCACCCACAATTATATTATTGTGGGTGCCCAAGCACCCATGGCCACTGGAGTTGGCTCCTGCTTTCACATTAAATCAGAATAAATAAAGTTTTTACCCCTTCCTTGTGGGGCCCTTTATTGCAGAGGGGAGAGGGCACCCTGATGCCTTTTGGTGAGTTACAAGTCCATAACTCTGAAGGGTGAAAAATGAAGTTAAATTGTAAATCGTGCACCATTTCTCCACTTCTAGTTGCCCTCTTGCATAGTGGTTCTTGCGCAGAATGCTCAGTGTGTGCATTAAGATAATAAACTTGCTATCATTGTCTTTCTTCAAAAGGCACTTTTTCTTTGAGGGTTAGGGCAACATGGTCCAACTCAGTCTATGCCAACCTGGTGCCCTCCAGATGTTGGCTGTGTTGGCTGGGACTGAAGGTAAACATCTGGAGGACCCCAGGTTGTCAAAGGCTGCTGTAGCTGATGGAAGAAAGAGTACGATGGTCTCATTTGCCTAGTCAGTCTGCTTCGAAATATACAATGAAATATTCAAATGGAAATAATCCCCCAGTGATGATGCCTCTGGGAAGAGTTAATTAAAAAGGATGAAATTGAATTAAAAATGACCTATTATGGACTGCCAGAAAGCCATCGCAAAACTTAGAAATATTATTCTAATAGCTTCCTTTTTGTGAGAAATTGCTCATTGCACTAAATAGGTCTATTTTGACAATGGGCAAATGACTGGCATTTCAGTTTTAATTATGTGGAACACCTAGATGATTTCAAAACTACCCAGTTTTGAGAATGAGTAGAGAGAGAAAGGGGTACATTATGCAGCTAGGTTTTGAAGTTGTCGTAAGTTTAGGATGACCAGAAATTTTGTATGGGTCAAGATTATAATACTTAAATGATAGATCACACTTTAAATAAAATCCCGTTCCATAGTTGTGTGTATCACAGATGGATCATAATGACAATAAATCTTGTTTTCAGACATATATTGAGTGGTGTGCTTTTCTACTTTTGTGACGTGAGAGCATGCCCCTTCCCCTGACTGTGACTTAGGTAGTATATTTGGAACTGGTGTGCTGGACGGTCCAGTCTGTGTGAGCTCCCCCCAGTTTCTTGAAGGGTGCGCGCGCACAATTTTAGCCTTTGGTGAATCCAGGCCTCTATATCAAATTCAAAGTGTTGGTACTGACCTTTAAAGCCCTAAACGGCCTTGGCCCTGTATACCTAAAAGAGTGTCCCCCACCTCCATTGTTCAGCCTGGACACTGAGGTCCATCACCCAGGGCCTTCTGGTGGTTCCCTCACTGCAAGAAGTGAAGTTACAGGGAATCAAGCAGAGGGCCTTCTTGGTGCTGGCACCCACCCTGTGGAACACCCTCCCATCAGATGTCAAGAAGATGAGTAGCTACATATTCTTTAAAAGACATGTATATACTGTATATAACCTTTAGAAGTTTTTAATGTTTGATGTTTTATTATGTTTCTGTATATGCTGGAAGCTGCTCAGAGTGGCTTGGGAGACCCAGTCAGATGGACAGGGTACAAATAATAAAATTATTATTATTATTATGCATTAAATGCTACCGGATGCTCATAGCAGAGAGGTGAGGTTCAGACTGCTCCATGATGCAAGTTGGAGCTCCAGTGTTTGGTAGGACTGAGGGCTGCTGGCACACTGCCAGTACTAGCTATGCTAACAAGTATATGCAAAGAGACAGGTGTTTCAATAGCAGTGATCACTGCTGTAAAGGGGAGTTATTTTTTCTGCTGAGGAATCGGGACTCTTGTCAGTTGGTAGTTTTATGTCTGAATTCTGTGTGTGCATTTTTCTTGCTCCTGCAACACTCTAAAGAAGGTGCTTGTCGTACTTTGATCTACCTATCACTTTTACTGGCTGTGCACATACAGCTAAGCGTGGGAATGCAGTGGAAGCAATTACTTTGTAGTGGTTCCCTCTAGCAAACTCTTGGTGCAATGGGTCAGTGCTTCTGGCTGTTAACCAGAAGGTTGGTAGTTCAAATCCACCCAGGGACAGCTGTTTGCAGGATTCCTGCATTGCAGAGCGTTGGACCAGATGACTCTCAGAATCCCTTCCAACTCTACAGTTCTATGATTCCATGGTGCTTTAACTTATACTAATAAGCAAAAAAGATCAAGTTTTTTCTTTTCATTTTTTTAAAGGCGAACACTGTTCTTCTCAAAGTGTCCCATTCTTGCAGCTTTCGCAAGTGTAGTTGAGTAGGCATACACTTTTTAAAGTTTTAGTTGTATTTGTTGTATTGTCAGAAAGGGAGCAGGAGAGGTCCACAGTAGACAGCTGCACCCTTGCCTGCTTTCAAAGTCCATTACTGAGTTGGTGTCCTTGGGAGAATTCCTATCAGTTTGTCTCAGTCTGTCACTTGTGAAGTGGTAGCTCAGCTTGCTCAGTTGGTTTTCATTGCAAAAACATAGAAGGTTTGGGGCCCTGGGCAAAGTTTAGATCAGCACTACTCAGACTTTACGAGAATACATCTGTGCCCAACAGAGCTGAATACCTGGGTCTTCCTCGCCCCCACACTTGTTCAGCTCTTTTGACTACTTCCCTTTGTGTTTTTTCACAGTTCTGCCTACAGTATCTCATATGAACCTTCCTACAGTTATTCTCTTACTTTAGTTCCTGTGTTCTCATATGAACCATCCTGCAGTTATTACTTTAGTTCCTGTGTCCAACATGTGACTTTATCTCTGGTCTCAGATAACTGCACCCTCAGCAGTCCATGTCTTCCAGCCAGTGTGGTGTAGTGGTTAAGAGCGGTAGACTCGTAATCTGGTGAACCGGGTTCGCGTCTCCGCTCCTCCACCTGCAGCTGCTGGGTGACCTTGGGCCAGTCACACTTCTCTGAAGTCTCTCAGCCCCACTCACCTCACAGAGTGTTTGTTGTGGGGGAGGAAGGGAAAGGAGACTGTTAGCCGCTTTGAGACTCCTTAAAGGGAGTGAAAGGCGGGATATCAAATCCAAACTCCTCTCCTCCTCCTCTGTTTTGGTAATCCTAGTGGGCAGTGCTATTTTTCTAGAAAAATAGGTGCCGGAACTCACCATGAACACCTCCCTCGTTCTCTTATGATGGCAATGGCGCCCACCTGAGAGGTGCCAGAACTGAGTTCTGGTGAGCCCTGCTAGTGGGGCCTTGTGACCCACATTTTGGAAATCTGAACTACATCTGTTAATAGTTCCATCTCATTACCATTGCCAACAAGGTGTACAAAATTATTTGCATCCTTGTTAGTGTGTCATGAACTCCAATCCACCTCTATGGCAAAGCACTGCATTTATTTAGACTGCAAAATCACATTTTAGAAGCAAGTGTGAAGTGGCAGCTGAAAGTACTGGAGTTTTCACTACCCTTTTGCCTTTGGCCTGCCTCAATCTTGAGGTCCAACTTCACATGAGGGTGATAGATCCATGTCTTAAAGAGGGTTGCGGGGTGGTGGTGGAGGAGTGTAACTGAAAGCACAAAAGGGTCATGCGGGCGAGGGCCATTGAATTATTCCCCTTCTGATGGCTCCCCAACCCTTGGCAGTGCACCCCCTGAAGCCATTTCCTCTGAAGTCATTTCCCCTATCTGGGCTTCAGTAATGGAAGTTAAACCTGTAAGGAGAGAAGCAGCTGGAAGGGGGCATCACCCCTTGCCTGCGTATTCCTTACCCTCGGCTTCACATGTGATTGGGGGATACAGTACTTGTGCTTGGTTGGGAACAGATCTAGCTCTGTGGCTGATTATCTGCTTTGCTTCCTATGATTCTAAATCATTGTCATGTGTAGTTTAGCACTCAGGCCCTTTATACCTAGGGCATGTTTGTTGTTTGTTTGTTGTGCTTCTTACCAGAAGGGCCCAGAATGGATTGCAGCATTTAAAAACATAGTGCAACCAGAACAATAAAAGAACACCCAACACGACCCATAAAATCCCCAAACAATAATTCCATATAGTTCATTACAGGGAGGACACCAAAATGAGTTCTTCAGTTTTCAAAGGCCAGGATAAAGAGGCGAGTCTTTACTAAACTGAAGATACTGTATACTTTGCAAAGATAGTGTTATTATTGTTGTTATTATTTAAATTTGTATACCACTCTTCATCTGTAGATCTCAGGGTGGTTCACAGTATAAGAATACAAAAAACAACAACACAAAATACATAATAAAAACAAGAAGAAGAACAAAACAAACCAATAACCCTCCTCCCCCAGGAGGCAAAATATTCACTCAGGCAGGGCCAGCCCAAGACATGTGGGCACCTGCGGCAGACCTCAATAGGATGCTCCCCTCACTCCCTGCCAGGGAAGAAAAGGTCAGGGAAGATCTCCATCAGGAACAAGGTGGGGCAAGAAAGATTGGCATCGGGACTGCTGCCTGAGGCAGTCACCTTTCCTCGTGGGTGTGTCGGCTTTGTGCTCAGCCATACGAATTCTCAGAGCCACTTGGGTCATATGTGAAACAGCCCTTACTGGATTTGTTACTATGTCACTACAAACATTTGTGCTTGGGTTGCTGTTTCTTTCCAGCCTCAGCCTCTGAAGATGCAGTACTGAATTGGACATAGCAATTTCCATGGCAACCCATGTTAGTTTCCATGGCAACTTAAGATTTTCACAAGCAAGAGATTACAACTTCACACTATCAAACAGTGGGGAAGCTACGATAGAGGAGAGATTGTTTTAGTCACGTGCATTATTTGACTGATGGGGAAAGACTAAAGAACTTAACTTTCCCCATTTAATTCCCTTTTAAAAGATCATGTTCATATTCAGGTTCTCGTTTAAAAGCCATTACATTGGAACAAGCTGCTTTGCTCTGTAATAATACCTTGCCCCACGTGTCCCTGTAAAGTGCTCAGCAGACACATAATCAAAGCAAGCTTCTTTGTTTTCATGGTACATGGGTTAAAACTCATTTAGGTTGGTTTGAAAGTAATGTTAGAGAAAATGTAGCATGCATTGGAATTAAATGGTTTTAAGTTTCCACTCTATGACCCACACACATATTTTACAACATACAATTCTGTGGCCAGGCAAGCCAAATGCTCTGCTAAGAAAAGCTTAAATCTGTGACCTGCATTGAGCAAATTTGCATATTTTTCATACTGCAAAATTTATTTTGCAATTTGTGCTCTTTCTGCTTAATTGAATAGTGGGGAAGGGAAGGAAGCCATGGAGAACACCGAAGTCCCAACCCCAACCACTGTGAAAGCTTATCCAGCCATCTTCCTGCCTCCCTGAGCTTTTAGCACACAATTTCAGTCATCTTGGAATTACAGGGGGTAAAATAAAATAAAATAAAATCTTGAACTGATGAATTGGATTCAAGTGCTTAATGTTGATATTTGGTACTGCTTGATCCTATGAGCTTTTTTTATATACTGTGATTTACTTGTGGTTTTTGATGTGAGTTGGATCCAGAAGAAGTTAGTCACATGTTTAACTATCCATGAGCATCAGTGATGTCAATGTGGATAAATACTTCCTTTGGTTCCATCCAATTTCTGTGGATCTGTGTAACTGATGTTTTGGATATAAAGCACATTGAGCAAGGTAGATTAAGAGAGAAAGGAATAAATTGAGAATTACATTTTGCTTTTTGAATTAGATCCTCAGGAACCTAATACCACATCCTGCATTTCTCATCCCCTTCTTTGGAATTGAGGCGCACATGCAGCCCTCTGAGAAAGGAATATTTATCGAGCACCTAAATTCACAAAGCCTTACAACTGAAATTAAGCACTGAGTGTTTAGGATAGGGAAAGGTTAACTGACAGCTGACAACACCATAAAAGAGAAAGATAGTTGTGACAGTTCAGGAAAGTCTGTAAGAAGAAATGGGTTTTGAGGGATGTGTGGGAGGGGTGGCTTGTGAAAGAAAGTGGGTTAGACTGTTCCAAATATGCAAAGCCATGTGGCAGAAGGCGTGGGGAGGCAAATTGGAGAGCATCTGCCAACAGCACATGAATTAGGAGCAGACTGAACAAGAAAGGAAAGGTGATAGGTGTGGGGCTACTCCATTTTAAACTCCCCTCAGCCTTGCTAGGTAGGTTAGATGGAAAGGTATCAAGTCAAATCTTTATTAGGCCCATAGGCCAGCATAAGGTAAAAGCACCTACAAACACAAGTAGAGACTGCTAAATAGGCAAGAGGGCAGCTGTAAAAGTAAGGGGCACTCATACTCATTCTCTCAGTTATGACAGACCAGGATAAAAACACATAAGGCATCTAAGTCAAGCAGAATATAAGTGTTTGCAGATGTAAACCTTCAGTTGTGTGGTACATACCATCCTCCGACGTATGTCCATCATAGCAGCACAATATCTGGCGACTGAATATGTTATATCAGGGTTTATCTCGATGGCCCTTGTGGTCTATTCCAACTCTATGATTCTATGATTCTATAT
The DNA here is from genome assembly GCF_964188315.1 of Podarcis muralis. Taxonomy (NCBI): domain Eukaryota; kingdom Metazoa; phylum Chordata; class Lepidosauria; order Squamata; family Lacertidae; genus Podarcis; species Podarcis muralis. The sequence goes on from NC_135666.1 coordinate 59,917,913, forward strand.
CTTGGGGCAATAAAGAGATATAGAATTGGTCTATGTGTCCTGGAAATTTGTGTATTATTGGCAGAATAAACATGTATATTTGTATAATACTGGCAATGGGGGGGAAAACCATGTTCAGTTGTTTCTATGTATATGCTCAGAGCCACAGGGACATTTTCTCTCCTCATAAGGTTGTCTTCCTGAAATGACCTTCTGGGTGGCTGAGGGGAGAGCCTTGCAACGAGCCAGGGTGAAAGCTGTTTTGTTTCTTCAAGATTAGTTAAATGTGCCATTGGTGAGGTGAGATATCTACTAGAGTTTTTCTAGTGATATCTAGAAAAACATGGAAAGGTAGTTTCTCCAGCTTCTGTTGAGTTTTATGATATGTATCCAGGTTCCCTACTGGGAACAAGTCCAAAATAACAAACTGGCATTTTTTGTTATCCTGTTCACTCCTATATGCCTGGACATATGTTCACTTACACAGCTGAACATTGAATAACATTCCTGCCAGTTCATGAAATGTGTTTGCTCAGCCAGCATTTCTTCCTGACTGCCAAGTATTCATCACCAAAGAGCTCCTTAGAGAGAGGTGGCCATGTTCTGTCTGTAGCTCCACCCTCCACCCTCTTTGAATGAAGCTCCAGCTCACCTTGCTTTCACTGTTGCTCGTCAAGGCCCCACCCCCCACCCCATTTGATGAATAAAACACGTGGACACCAGTATTTTAGGTTAATGAGCTAATTCAGGCCACAACTTTATTGGTTACAGAATGTGAGTGGTATTGGCTTAGGCATTGGACCCAAACCGACTATATCTGACTCCTGCCCCCCATGCAGAGAGTCTCTCAAGGATTAACCACCAGCAGGGGGAGCCCTGCTGATGTACATCAACTCAGAGCTCCCCTCAGGGTCGCTGGAGAGGTCGTGCCATGGCCCTAGCCTCTACCCAGGTTTGGACAGGAGCCACGACCCCCGGATTCCCTTAATGGAATACCCTTAAAGGGGAAGGGCAGGTGATGGCCACAACCTCCCCTCCTGTCCACCAAGCTTTTCCAATGCCTAACCTCCAAACCTTACAAAGTTGTGACAATTAGCTACGAGGTAGGCGAAAACCAAGTGGCTGGTGCCAATCTGCCAAGTGGAAAAATTCCTACCAGCCTCCCTCAACAGGTGACCAACCGAGGTCCATAGCAAGGTCAAGGTGTCAAACGCAAGAAGAAAGGGTGGGAGATCCGCGGGAGCAGGAAGCTGAAGGAAGAGTTCCCGGCTGTGCGGCCGCTTAAATGCGGCAAACCACGCCCCCCTGCCAGCCGGATTGGCTGCCTGCAGCTGTGATGAAGGCCGGGACTCCCCAGTGACACGGGGGACTCGACATGCCCCCGCTAAGTGGGAGAGTGCAAGGCCAGCACGCAAGCCCGCCCTCCTGTGAAGGAGAGTGGCTTTGTTTGCAGTACAGGTGGTGCCATGATGAAATTGAAAAAATATGTAACAGTGATTATGGTATGTTGCACAGAAGAGCAGATAATCCTCCTTTGCTTGATAATAAATGTCTTTAGCTTCAAGCCAAATAACCTCCAGCTAAAAGGATGTGAGGTGACAGGACAGGGAAGAAGTGTTGGAGAATCTCTGTTGGGGATTGTGCTGGGACAGGTGAAAAAATAGCCTGACTATGAAATGGTTTTTCTATGTTCATATAAATGCCAATGCAGTTCAAATGCCCAATTTTTGTTTATGATTGACACTTGAACATGCCAATTACTATACAACTGTACAGTTAAGTTTGCTATTCTGTTCATGCACTGAGTGCGCTGGAAGAATAATATACTCCCCATTCTCTGCTTGTTTCCTTTTTTCTGTAATTGCTGCTCTTCTCTGTGTTGACGTTTCATGTGGGTTGAGTGTTACAGACCAAGGAGTTGTCAATAGATCTGTTGGAACGAAAGCTGTGATTCAGTGTTTCCATGTGTTGTGAGACGGTAGAATCTCCAAGAAGATAGTAGGCCTGGGCGATATATCAGTATATGTGGGGGCAGACTGCAATGACAACTTCACTCAGCGGTATATCGCTGGTGAAACCATCCCTGCTCTTGAGTCCCTCTGCCTCCAGTGCCCAGTGTGCTGAGGGAGAAACAAACCAGCCAGGAGCTGGAGGCAGAGGGACTAAAACGGTGGTGAATTCACCAGCAATATACAGATGGTGAAACTGCCATGGCGCTCTGCCCCAGCAGGGGGAGAATCAAGCTGAATCTGGGAGGTGCCAATACAGCTTGTTCCTTCCTCCGCTTCTTTAAACTGCTTGGCTGAGGAGTGCGCTGCTGCCCTCACCTCAGCCAAGCACTTTTACGGAGCCCCCAAGCCACCACCGTCTTGCACAAGCCAGCGGCAGGATGGGGGCTCCATTAAAGTGCTCCCCCTCCCCAGCTGAGAGAGCCTTGACGCTGCTCCTGCTTGCATGGGAGTAGGAGACAGCCCGACCCCTCCTGGCTGCCTTCTCTGGGAGGGTGTGCTGCGCCTTTCCTCCCAGAAAGACGGAGCCCACCCTCCCAGTGGAAGGCAGCCAGGCAGTGTAGGGGCTATTTGATGCTGCTGGCAGGCCCAGCACTCACCAGCAACCTCCAGCAGCTCCCCTCTGCAAGGCACGGATAGGTTGGGTTTGCACCCCGTGCTTGGCGGACTTTGCCCGGAAGGGTGGGCTGCATCATTCCTCCTGGGAAACGGCCCCCCACTGGAGGAAAGAGCACACTCACACGGGCAAAGGTGAAGGCAGTCAAACGCACAGAGCTTGGCAGTTTTTGTGCACTTGGCTACTGCCGCTTGGTCCATGGGGGGTGGGGAGGTGGGCAAGGTAGCTCCCCTGCTCCCCACACCAGCGATACACCACAATGTTGAAAACCCAACATTGCCTTGCTCTAGAAGATAGTAAAGTGAGTTTTCTCATCAATATGTTTCAGTAATTAATCTCTTTTTAATAGCTGCTATGCTGCCACAGGGTGTCTGCTCCCACCCGACCTTTGTGTGGGCAGCTGAGGTCGCTGCGGTGGAGGCACCGGAAGCAATAAATGACATGACAACATTTTGGGATCCAAAATGGCCACAGGTTTATTGATTACAGATGTCAGTAGGCATTGGCTACGTATCCTGAATCAATCAGCAAGATTGCTGGCTGATTACTTCACCAGGGTCAATCCTAAAATAAAGATTCCCATATGAGGCACATCAAATTCAGGCAACCCCTCCAGGATGCCATTTGGGGAGTTCTAGGGCCCATTGCCCCTGTCTGGGCATACAGACAGAATCCTTCCCCTTGGACCCCTTTACTGGGGTGTCCTGATACTTTGATCCAGAAGAAAAGGAAGGTGAAGCTCCTGCCATTCCACTCGGTTGCCGTATTTGGGGCCAGGGAAGAATTTGCCTGCAGACAAATTGGGCTGGTGTGGTGGTTTTGCCTCCCTCATGGCAATTCTCACAACTTGCTGGTGGAAAAGGGCATTGGGTTGGATCCTTAGTCTAATCTGAGTGCGACTGGGCCTGCAACTGTTTAACCCAGGCATAGGCAAACTCGGCCCTCCAGATGTTTTGGAACTACAACTCCCATCATCCCAGACCACGGGTCCTGTCAGCTAGGGATGGTGGTAGTTGTAGTCCCAAAACATCTGGAAGGCCGAGTTTGCCTATGCCTGGTTTAACCTGCTTTGCAAGTGAAGTCAGTCTAATTTAGTGATTAGTTATGTAGTAGTCATTTGAAAAGCTATATTCTAGCCAAGGAATTATTTAGTTCTTGGCAAGGAACCTTCAGAACTTCATTCTGAGGATTCTTTCCTATAGAGTTCAATTATATTGCTTATAATTCAACATAACATGTTCTATAAATTCAAGTTGGTAGCCGTGTTGGCGTGACGCAGTTGAAATAAATAATTTTTTTAAAAAAATTCCAGTAGTACCTTAGAGACCAACTAAGTTTAATAATAATAATAATAATAATAATAATTTATTATTTATACCCCGCCCATCTGGCTGGGCCTCCCCAGCCACTCTGGGCGGCTTCCATAAAAACCAAAAATACAATAAAATATCACATGTTAAAAACTTCCCTGAACAGGGCTGCCTTAAGATGTCTCTTGAATGTCAGGTAGTTATTTATCACTTTGACATCTGCTGGAAGGGCGTTCCACAGGGTGGGCGCCACTACCGAGAAGGCCCTCTGCCTGGTTCCCTGTAGCTTTGCTTCTCGCAATGAGGGAACCGCCAGAAGGCCCTCGGCGCTGGACCTCAGCGTCCGGGCAGAATGATGGGGGTGGAGACGCTCCTTCAGGTATACTGGACCGAGGCCGTTTAGGGCTTTAAAGGTCAGCACCAACACTTTGAATTGTGCTCGGAAACGTACTGGGAGCCAATGCAAGTCTTTCAAGACCGGTGTTATATGGTCTCGGCGGCCGCTCCCAGTCACCAGTCTAGCTGCCGCATTCTGGATTAGTTGTAGTTTCCGAGTCACCTTCAAAGGTAGCCCCACGTAGAGTGCATTGCAGTAGTCCAAGCGGGAGATAACCAGAGCATGTACCACTCTGGTGAGACAGTCCGCAGGCAGATAGGGTCTCAGCCTACGTACCAGATGGAGCTGGTAAACAGCTGCCCTGGACACGGATTTGACCTGTGCCTCCATGGACAGCTGTGAGTCCAAAATGACTCCCAGGCTGCGCACCTGGTCCTTCAGGGGCACAGTTACCCCATTCAGGACCAGGGAATCCTCCACACCTGCCCGCCTCCTGTCCCCCAAAAACAGTACTTCTGTCTTGTCAGGATTCAACCTCAATCTGTTAGCCGCCATCCATCCTCCAACCGCCTCCAGACACTCACACAGGACCTTCACCGCCTTCACTGGTTCTGATTTAAAAGAGAGGTAGAGCTGGGTATCATCCGCATACTGATGAACACCCAGCCCAAACCTCCTGATGATCTCTCCCAGCGGCTGCATGTAAATGTTGAAAAGCATGGGGGAGAGGACAGAACCCTGAGGCACCCCACAAGTGAGAGCCCAGGGGTCTGAACACTCATCCCCCACCACCACTTTCTGAACACGGCCCAGGAGGAAGGAGCGGAACCACTGTATAACAGTGCCCCCAGCTCCCAGCCCCTCAAGACGGTCCAGAAGGATGCTATGGTCGATGGTATCAAACGCCGCTGAGAGATCCAGCAGAACTAGGAAACAGCTCTCACCTTTGTCCCTAGCCCGCCGGAGATCATCAACCAGTGCGACCAAGGCAGTTTCAGTCCCATGATGAGGCCTGAATCCCGACTGGAAGGGATCCAAATGGTCCGCTTCTTCCAGGCGTGCCTGGAGTTGTTCGGCAACCGCTCGCTCAATCACCTTGCCCAGGAATGGAAGATTTGAGACTGGGCGATAGTTGGCCATCGTGGCCGCATCTAAAGATGGTTTTTTAAGAAGCGGTTTAATAACCGCCTCTTTCAGCGGGTCTGGGAAGGCTCCCTCACGGAGGGAAGCATTCACCACCCCACGAAGCCCATTGCCCAGTCCTTCCCGGCTAGCTTTTATAAGCCAGGATGGGCAAAGATCCAGGAGACAGGTGGTTGGTTTCACTCGTCCAAGCAGCCTGTCCACATCCTCGGAGGTAACAGATTGGAATTGATCCCACTCAACTTGACTAGACAGAACTCTAGCACTCTCCCGCCCCGGCCCTGCTCCCACGGTGGAGTCTACTTCTTCCCGAATCTGAGCGATTTTATCTGCAAAAAACTTTGCAAAATCATTGCAGGAGAACATGTGGCCCGTACTGGGCCCCGATGTTGCAGGTGGTTCCACTAAATTGTGAACCACCTGAAAAAGTCTCCTGCTGCTGTTTTCTGCAGATGCAATAGAGGCGGTGAAGAAATTCTTCTTCGCCGTCGCTATCGCCACTTGGTAGGCTCAACGTTGAGCTCTAACCTGTGTCCGGTCAGATTCGGAATGAGTTCTCCGCCACCGGCGCTCTAGCCGTCTCAACGATTGTTTCATTGCCCTCAGATCCGTGGAAAACCACCCCCACCCTCTGGGTATAAGCTTTCTGAAGAAGTGTGCATGCACACGAAAGCTTATACCTAGAACAAACTTAGTTGGTCTCTAAGGTGCTACTGGAATTTTTTTAAATTTTTAAATTATGTTCTATAAATGTTCAGTAACCCAAACTTCTGTTTCTCAGTTCTCTCTCCTTTCTTCTTTCCTTATCTGTATGTACAACAGTAACCCTGTACATAACCCTTTCTTAATCTATTTACCATACAGAGTTCCTGTCTGCATTTTCAACGGCTGTAATATACCAAAGGGAGTATCTGTTATGTTGATCTTGTATTTTTGATGTGATTTTTCTTTGGAGCTTTCCACAAAAAGCCATTCGTTGTTACAGAATAAAACAATGGATGTTGCACTTTTACCCTTCAATAGTGCTAACATAAAAAGTAACTCACTGAGGCAGAAATGTTGGATCGCACCACAGCTCCATATGCTCAGCACACTCTTTCCTATAGCAACTAACCAAATGTCCATAGGATGCTGGAAAAACAGAACAAGATGGAGGCAATTGGTTCCTGAGCACCTTCCACCCCCACCCTCCGGCACAAATCCACCCCCCCCCATTTTTCCTATTAGCCTTAACTGCATTTGTTATACTGAAGCCTACGTTAACTGTTGTGAATCTACCCAGGGTTAGGTAACCCTGCTTTTGTATGCCAGGCAAGAAGGACTGCTACTTAGCATTAACCATGGTTAACATAGGTGCCAATATAAATTTCTGTTAAGGCTCATGAGACAGGTGGGGATGGGGGTAGGGGGGTGGAGGAATTTGCGAAAGAGAGGAGAGGGGATGGAGGATCTCATGGCCTGTTTGTCAGAGTGCTAGTATTAATACAGTATGAAGTAGAAATTCAGCACTGATTTGTCTTGCTCGTGAGTCTCATTTTCACAGGTTTGTGGGGAGGAAGGAGTCTTCCGGAGGGCTTTAGAAATGAAATGGATGCCCTCTAACTGGAGTATCCATGCCCTTGAGCTGTGCTGTAGCCAGCTGGAGCTGGTATTGATTTTAGCCATTAGGTTTTGAAAATGTTCTCAAAATGTTTTCTTTTAGCCATGGGGATCCTCCCCAAAAGTTAATAATACCCCAGAGAGATATCATTGGTGCGTGTTTTGGAAAACAGCCAGTTAGAAAGATGATAACACTCCCTGGAGGATAGTATGCTGTTTGTCAGCAATAAAATCACGTCTAAAGCAGCAATTCTCAAACTTTATGATACACAATTTCACTAGCTCAAGAAAAGAGTCTTTCCAAATCCAGATAAAGATTCATCTGGCAATGATTATTATTGCCCCTGATTTAGAGGATGATGTTGAGGAAATGTGCACCTTGCCCCATTATAAAGTGCTAGAGCAAAAAAGAAAGAAAGAAAGAAAGAGAGAGAGAGAGAGAGAGAGAGAGAGAGAGAGAGAGAGAGAGAAAGAAAGAAAGAAAGAAAGAAAGAAAGAAAAAGAAAGAAAGAAAAAAAGAAAAAAGAAAAGAAAAAGAAAGACAAAAAGTTTGGAAATTAAATTGGCAAAATCTGTGGTTGCTATAGTTGATTTTTTACTTTCTCCCAAAGGATGACACTCTGGTTTTGGCTAAGCAACAAAAGCAATTAGCTCTGGTAGAATGCTCACCTCACTTTTTATTTTTTATTTTTTTGTAATTTCTTTTGCAAAGCTTTCATATCTTAATTAATTCAGATTTCGTTCTTTCAATTTCCCCCAGATTATTTTGGAAAATGATTTATTTCAGTGAAGTTCTTAAACAAGCAAAGAAAGAAAGTCTGTAGCCCCTAAACCAGTGATTTGGATGGCTCAACCCCCAAGAGGGACCCTCTTGCCCCAAGTACCCCTGGCGGGGAAGCAGGCTCCCCCTCCCCCACCATATTTGTGCAGATACTCTTTCTTTCCCTGGATGCAAACCACTGAAGACTCTGTAGCCATTGTTTTATATTGGGGAGGGGAATCACAGTGCATTCACAAAAGTGACTAGAGGATGGGAGACCATCCTTGTCATGGACCCTTGGGGCAACAGGGTCTTTTCGGGGGGGGGGGGACAGCTTCCCTTCACTAGCTGATTTCATGCATGCACCTTTTGTTTCCCCTAATGGAAAGCAATGGGGACTCTGCAACTTACTTTAAGAGCACTTGAAACATGGTTCCACTGGACAAGAAGCAATGCAGTGCAAATTGCAAAGTCAGGCAAACTTCACCAATGGCACCTACCTGCTTCTTCTCCAGTCTAATTCCCTCCCCAGGTTTCCTTTTCCCCATGAGAGGGATGAAAATGTATCTGTTATGATAGCTTTGGGTAGCGGTGAAAGGGGCAAGGAGGCAGTGAAAAGTGAGTGGTTTATCTTTGACGAGGGTCAATGAAGTCTTGCCAGATTCCCTGGTACCTCTGTTGCCTCTTGTGGCATAGCTTCCCCTTGTCTCTTTGCAGTCCTCCTGCTTGTGGGCTTCACATAGGCATCTGGTTGGCCAGCTGGGCCTTTGGCCTAATCAAGCAGGGCTCTTCTGCTATCCAGCATGTCTCTTACCTACTGTGCATTATCTGCACAGTATAAGGGATCTTGGAACACCTGGCTTCTTATACTTCAGATGGCTCTTCCTGGCTCTAAGGCTAGGAGGAGAATGTTTACTGCTTTTTACACCTACTGACAGTTGTCACTATGGCAACAACTTGAACACGTGGTAACCTCAGAGCAGTTGTGATACACTTCAGTCATAAAGATGGTAATTTAAGCACAAACTAGTGCAAAATACAAAGAAACATTAGGCTGTGGTCTTACTAAATGTTGTTGGTTATTTAACTGACTTGCTGCAACAGATTACAGACAGTACTGAATGGAGGAATGAGATGCAAAGAGCATCTTCCATTTCAAATATAGACTTGAAACTCAGCTGACAAGTTGGTAGAACTGATGCTACATATTTTAAAGACTGCTTAATATTTACTTTTGGTGAAAGAAAAACCCTCAGGACTGTTTTAAGTCCACTTGGGCAGGATGTAAATGTAAAAAAATAAATATCTAAGATAAACAGAACTGCAGGTAGCTCTAAATACTTCAAAAAATGGGAGAAGGGGATGCTGTTGATGGCTTCTAATTGGCAAGCAGCCGCAGAGTTGCTGCCTTAATTTATCTCGGCTTCCTAGGAATATTAGCATTTTCATTTTAAGGTCTGTATGAAAAAGAAGCTGGATAATGAGACATATTTTTAGCATTAAGTTCTTTCTATCCAGGAATTTTTAATCCACTTTAATACTCAGCATAGTGCTACTTGTTTTTCACTCCTTCTGCACATCACAACGTTGTTTTGTGGCAGTTGAGCATACTCTGAAGAACTGACACAAACTGCCTAGCAGCAAGGCTGCCGTGAATCTGTTTTTCATTCTGAATGCAACAGATACTTTGCGGCCACAAAAACAGTGTTTCATACGATTGGGAACATAAGCTGAAATGTTGAACCTTGTGAAGCATACCTGAAAGGTTCATCATCAGTGGACATGGACAATATCAGGTGCACTGTGTTCCATATCTCATTCTGCAAGATGGACAATCCAGGATGCCCAGGAGCAGGAAACATGCTCAGAGTGTGCCAGGTTTTATTCATATTTAGTAAATCCATGACGGTTCTGCTTTTGAGAATAAATGTTAGGAAATCTGTGTGAAGAGGTGTTTAACCATGCAGTCCTCTACATGGTAGTAATCATAGTGTGAACTTGCAATTGTGATTGCATTGCACAGAGACTGCGGTTTAAACAAAAGGCAGCAATTCAAGAGGTTAAAAAAACCCCACCCTGAAGAGTTGTACCATTAAAGCTAAAGGAACTTCTCCAATGTAAACAGACAGAAAATGGAGTTTGGAAGGACACATTACATTGTGTGAGAATGTAAGGAAATGAACAATTTTCAAGGTGAAAAATGAACTACAAATAACTTTTTGCAATTTTGTTAAGGATTATAGTACCTTAGTTTTAATTTCTTTTAATATGCCACTGAGTGCTTTGGGAATAAACTCAAACTGGGACTGCAAATGCTGTCATTTGCTTTCCCCAGAGCCAGATTGTAATTATCTTATTCGCTTGTGTTTGTGCAATCAAAGGTTTCTATTTGTATGCCTTACCAGCCACGCTAACAGGCACATCAGCATAAGATGGCACAAAAACGCTACAGTATTTTTGAGTACTGCCAATTGTAGTAAATGTTGAAAAGACTCAGTAGAGCATTTGCATGTATCAATAGAAGCAAATATAAGGAGAAACCTTCAGCATGTAAGCTCCTAGTGATGCCTCTCTAAGCTTACCGGGACAGGTTTCATTCATTTTTTCTTCAGTGAGCATTACCAAAATAGCAATTACTGTGCTGTAAAGCTGTCCAAGTTCAAATCAAAGGAGTGATTGGAAAACTAAAAAATAGTTTTCGGATTTGTAGATGTACATGCTCCATTGTATTTGTCCCACAGCTCACACAACTTTGTATGCAATTATATAGAACCTCTCAAAAACCAAATATAAAAATAAGCCATTTATATTCCACCCAGTATCTGTTTCTTTAAATATAGCTTTATTAATTATAGCTGTATAATTCAGCATTCCATTGTGGGCCTACGGGAGAAAAACATTCAAAACAGAGATTTGCAGCTGGTGATCTCGTCGCTGGAGTCCTGCTTAGGATTTCACACAGCTGGGCCACTGCCACTGCACTTGAGAACAAAGCTATAACACTCCCGGGGGGGTTGTGGACAGGTTTTTTTCCAGCCTGTGGATTATCCTTTAGCAACAAGTATACTTGTAGAAATTCTTTTCTCTTTATTGAACTAAGGAATATTTGGATGGAACTTTGGCTTTGAGACATCCTGTATTCCACTTGAATATGATTCTGGTATTGCATACATTATGTAAAAGCTGTATTTAAAGAAACAGACACTTGGTGGAATATAAATGACTTGTTTTTATTGTGGGATCACTCTTGTGAACTGAAAGAGACCTGCCTGAGTGCTGAAAGAAATAAGTTCAAGGCTCCAGTGAGCCTGACACAGTCACCAACGGAATAGGCTGCATCACTACTTTGCCCTTCCTTCCTTCCTTCCTTCCTTCCTTCCTTCCTTCCTTCCTTCCTTCCTTCCTTCCAGTCGTCTTCTGCTGGGAGTGGGTAATTCTGTAACATCTCTGCATCATACAGCAACATTAAAAACGTGTCTAGTTTCAAGGGAGACTGCTCATTGCATCTTTGCCTTAAATATGAATGTGTCACAGCCCTGGGTTTCTCTCTGTCTATTCAGGAGCTATAAAATATATATCTTTAAAATTTGAAATTGTAACATGTTGCCAAGGATCAGCAAGAGTGCCCTAGTAGTGTATCCAAATTGATTCTGAAAAACAAACTAACAAACAGCAAGTGACATTGAGGATTTTAAATGTTCCACAACAGAAATATACTTTATATTTATTGCTTTTGGTCTCTTAGTTTTAAATATAATCTGTTCTCACATTATGTTAAGAAAGCAATTCCCCAACTGTGCAACATGAAGAATTAAAACAAATAAAGGCTGATGAGTGTGCCCATTATAGTTCTAGTTGAGTCTGTGCTTGCCTTCTTCCCTTCTGGAGGAATGCCCAGAACAGCTGCTGACACACAAGCACAGGAGGAGGTTTCTCTGAGGGCAGGTCATTTTCCTTTTTCACATTTGAAGGGCCAAACTATATGTGGTCTTTGTCCCTGCACACTTAGAATAACTGAATTGTAGAGCTGGAAGTAGCCCTGAGGCTCATCTAGTCAAACTGCCCTGAGACCTCCGGGTATAGGGCGATATATAAAATCAATCAATCAATCAATCAAATAGTAATAATAACCAAACCCTGCAATGCAGGAATATGCAGCTGTCCCATTCAAGGATCAAACCTGCAACCTTGGCATTGTTCAGCACCACACTCTAACCAATGGAGCTTTAAATAAATAGGCAGTGTTGGTTGGATGGGGGGAAAGAGAAAATGGATTAGGACCATAGAGTAGGGTGACCATAACCCTTTGCCCTTATCCTGATCCAAATTGAGCCCCCATCCCCAAATATCTGCTCTTCTCAACAGGAGGAAAGCTGGTCTGACCTGCGTTTGGAGCTATCCAAGTCCTCCAAGTACTGAGCTGATTCTCCAGAATGAACCCCTGGGCCCAAGCTTGCTTCCCAACCTGGCCATGCTCTTCCCTGGAACAGGATATCTTGTCAGCTTCAAGCTTGCTCTGGGGGCAGGTCTGTGAATACCTTAAAGAGAGCTCCACCTCTCCACTGCTGGCTTCACTCACACAGGATACTCCCAGGTCTCATAATGTACTGTCCTCGTGCACCTCCTGCCCCGCCAAAACCATGATGACAGAGGCTTTTGCTTGGAGAGTAAGAAGAGATCTTTACTTTTTTGTTTGTTTGTTTCAGATGGGATTTTAATGGGCTTCGTAAAGCCAAAAACTCAGCGCAGGAACTTCCTTATCCACTTCACATACAATGTCTCAAGAGACAGAAAGAAGCATGTATGTTGTATATACACACGTATATCAAAAGTACATTGGAAAAGGCACTTGTGTCAGTGTTTAGATATTGATTCTTGGTTTTTCTTCTTAAAAATAAAATAAAAATCTGTTATTCTCAGACAGTGATGGCATAGATGCAAAATGTCCACCACTGCCATACAAATGAAGATGTTGCTCCCCATAGCATAATAATGAGTTAACACATTTTGCAAACCCAGCATTGCAACTTTTCTTTTCAAAACATCTGCTATAGCAGAGGGTATTAGGGAAATGAAAGGTTTGTACATAAATCAATCTGTCATCAAGGCACTACCATTTGGAGAAATAAATTTATATTCTAAGAAGGAGGGGAAGGACTACAAATGCCTGTTTCATCTCCATTATGTGCTCTTAAGTTCAGGGCAGTGCAATGGTGGTGGAAGAGAAGCATCAGAGGCACCAGCTGAGGAAGTCCAGTGGTTAACAGCCTTCAGGGGAAAGCTTTCATCTGCTGAGGAAGCCCCACCTCAATATGATCCCACATGATCTGGGAGTGTTACCTAGAACACACCCCTTATTTTCCTGATGCTGCAGGAGAAGATGGGTAGTGCTGAATAAGCTGTGTTTTTAGAGAAGATTACCGTATTTTTCGCCCTATAGGGCACATTTTTCCCCCTCCAAAAACTAAGGGAAAATGTGTGTGCGTCCTATGGGGCGAATGCAGGCTGAAGCCTGGAGAGCAAGAGGGGTCGGTGCGCACCAACCCCTCTCGCTTTCCAGGCTTCAGGAAGCTATCCGCAAGCCTTGGGAGCTCCGCGGTAGTTCCCGTCGGGCTCCCAAGGCTTGCGGATAGCAGCCTGCATCCCAAAGCCTGGGGCGCGCTGCACAGTGCGCCCCAGGCTTTGTGCAGATATCAGGCAGCCCCACAAGCTCGGGGGACCGCGGGGAGGCGGAGCGCTGCCATCCCGCTATTCCCCGACCTGGTTTGGAGGCCCCACAAGCTCGGGGGACAGATATCCGCAAGCCTGGGGAGACCGGCGCGACTTCCCGCCGGGCTCCCTAGGCTTGCGGATAGCAGCCTGTTCTGGGGGCTGGGGTCGGGGGAAGCTCGGGCATCCCCCGCCCCAGCCCCGCGCCTGAGGGGGAAATAATTTTTTTCCCTTTTATTCCCCCCCCCAAAAAAAACTAGGTGCGTCCTATGGGCCGGTGCGCCCTATGGGGTGAAAAATACGGTATTGTCCATACTACTTTTTCACGTAGTTACCCCACCATTTCCTAGTGCACAGTCTGAACATCACTAGTTAATTTTGTTTTTCTGATACCATAGCTACAAACTAGTCAGCAGCTAAATTTAGCTGACTGTAACATGTCTCACTTTCTGATCAATATGAACCAGTTCAATTTATCCAAGTGCCCAAGCTTTTTTCAACCATAGAAAATTCCAAACTTGGTTCAGAATAAAGTGTTGGTGTGTGAATTTCTGTTTGATACTTTAAAGGTTATTGTAATTTTTAAAAATGGAGCTTTGATTTTTAATGCCCACTGCACAGAAAGAGAAGCACAATGTTATACTTCGATATTACAGTGGTACCTCGGGTTACATACGTTTCAGGTTACAGACTCCACTAACCCAGAAATCTTACCTCAGGTTAAGAACTTTGCTTCAGGATGAGAACAGAAATCGTGCTCCTGCGGCGCGGCGGCAGCAGGAGGCCCCATTAGCCAAAGTGGTGCTTCAGGTTAAGAACAGCTTCAGGTTAAGAACAGACCTTCGGAACAAATTAAGTACTTAACCCGAGGTACCACTGTAAATGGATATGATGTTTTATCATGAAGTACACTGCTAGAAGGTACAGTGCATTCTGGATGAGATTATCCAGTGTACCCGCTCCCCAGTATATAAAAGAGGGAGAGAGCAGCACACCAGACATTAGAGTAATGGGGATTCTATTTACCTCTGCCATAAAGCAGAGTTTGGAGGAGACTTTGCTAGAACCGTGAATGAAATCAGGTGGTAATTATATCTGGAGGACCCATTGGCAATGCAGGACATTGAATCACAAGCAGGAAAACAGGTAACAGAGATCACAAGACAGGAATGTGGAGTGAGGTCGGATGTGCATGATAAATAGAAACGAACTGTCTAGTGATGAGCTGATACCCCAACCTTCCTTAATAAGGAACAAGGGACTTTTCTTAACACCAAGTTAATGTACATCAACAACCATGGGTGATAATTTTTCTCTTGCCAAAAGAATTTGTCACTGACTATGAGTTTTTTGTGAAATTGATTGAAATTAGAGTTTTGCTGCTTCTTTTTTAAAGTGCATTGTGATTTCACATATAGGCCCAGGTGGAAGCAAACCTTATTTTGCCCTCCATCTGAACAAGCAAACGCTGCAGAAATCTGATACTAGGAGCAAATTCCACTTTTTGATATTGATTTAGGGGACAAACATAAACCATAGTTTGTTGATTCAGATGAAATGGCAAAGTATGCTTTGCTTCCAAGCAGGAAAGGGGGATAGGTTATTGTTGTATGTGAAGAGTACAGGGACTTCACATAACTCCAAGACGTGGTTTAGTGTTATGTAGCAAATATCCGTTTGATACTGCAGTCTCCATAACTACCCATCCCAGTCTTTATTAATTTTCATCTTGGTCCGCATTTCATGCACAGCTACATGGCTGGTGATACATCAGATATGCTTTGACAATAACAAGTAGATGGGTACCAGACAGTCACTTTCATTTATTTCCTGTACTCCAAGCCATATTAGGTTCAATCAGTGTTTTCAGAACTGGATTAACTAGGTGATGTTGTGTAAAGTATCTCCTAGAAAAAGAAGAAACATTTCTAAGGGAACAGAAAATGGATTCTGTGATTCTGTATAGGTAATGTAGTACCTCTTCAGAGAAGTGGCTATGTTCTCAGCATCCTGCTGTTGTTGTTGTTTTAAGTGATTTAAATTGTATTACTTTGCCATGGAGTGGCATTGGTGATATTTTTTTAAAAATTACATCCTGCTCTTTTTTAGAAAGCTGAGAGTGCCTGATCACCCTCTTATACAGGCTTACATCCACCCAGGGTGAACCATTCAGTGTTTTGGCTATATATTGGTCAGGATTCAGCTAATGATTTAGCCTCAGCACCTAGGGCTTGCCGATCGAAAGGTCGGCGGTTCGAATCTGACAGTAAGAGCTGTTCGACAGTGGAATTTGCTGCCAAGGAGTGTGGTGGAGTCTCCTTCTTTGGAGGTCTTTAAGCAGAGGCTTGACAGCCATATGTCAGGAGTGCTCTGATGGTGTTTCCTGCTTGGCAGGGGGTTGGACTCGATGGCCCTTGTGGTCTCTTCCAACTCTATGATTCTATGAATCCTCGCGGTGGGGTGCGCTCCTGTTGTTCGGTCCCAGCGCCTGCCAACCTAGCAGTTCAAAAGCACCCCCGGCTGCAAGTAGATAAATAGGGACCGCTTACTAGCGGGAAGGTAAACAGTGTTTCCGTGTGCGGCTCTGGCTCGCCAGAGTAGCTTTGTCACGCTGGCCACGTGACCCAGAAGTGTCTCTGGACAGCGCTGGCCCCCGGCCTCTTAAGTGAGATGGGCGCACAACCCCAGAGTCTGTCAAGACTGGCCCGTACGGGCAGGGGTACCTTTACCTTTACCTTTTATGTTGAATTTCTCCCTCTATAAATGAGTGTTGAATAGGCCAAGTTACATTTTCTGTTGCCTTTTTATTTCGCCTTTTGAAGGTATTAGTAAACTATCTGCCAACTAAAAGAAGATGGTAATTACAATTTGCATCCCACTTCATAGTCAAAAGTCGGCTCTTAAAGTACTTGTAAAATTACAACAAAACACAACAAATCATTATAAAATGCTTGAAACAAACAAAACAAAAGTCAACATCAACTTTTAAAAAATTACATTAACACCTGCAAGAGTAAATAGCATACTTTACAAAAGGAGTGGAGATATATATTTATTATTGCAGGTTTTATTAATATTATGCGTTTTATGGCAGTTGTATTATAATATATTTTATTGTGATTGGAAATGGTGTTATCTGTTACTGTGTCCTGGTCACTTTAAATGAGTTTTAACTCATAAAGGCAGCCGATAAATAAAAACCTGGTCCTCCAGATGTTACTGGACTCAAGCTCCCACCAGCCCCAGCCAAAATGGCCAATGGTAAGAGAAGATGAGAGATGCAGTCCAGTAGTTTCCATACCCTTGTTTAAAACATCTTCCTAACTATCAGGAGAAAGCTAGCTAAGTGGCACACCCTCCCGGCGTTACGTCAGAGTTCCTTGAATTCTTCCTGGCCAGTCTAGAAGTCACAGAAACCTGGTGGTCAAAGTTCCAGATTATGCTCCACAGGTGTAAAATGAGCTGCTGTGATGTCACAGAATGTCTGCAAACATTCTGGCTGAATTAATAAAGCTTTCTGCAAATGTTCATGTACTTCCAGGTATACATTTGAATTTTTTATTGTGATATGTGAGTATGCTATGAAACCTTGGGGTGTTGGGGAATCATTTTCGTGATTTTTGTGTGTGTGACCTGTATATAATAGCAAGGGAGGTCTTGGTCACTACTTGAAATGTAACCTTCCCAATGGTAAAACTGCAGAGAAGCGGATCAGATGTAGTGGCATAAGTACTTCATGCAAGCTAAACAAGCACCCTGCCCTTAGAATCATAGAATTGTAGGTTTGAAAGGGATCCCCAGGGTCATCTAGTCCAACCCCCTGAAATGCAGGAATTGAAGCAGAATAATCCCTGAAAGACATATCGACTGAATGGATCCAGCCAGCCAGCTATTTGCTGAACGCTCAAACCAATTACTATTATCTGAGGCTGGTGTAATTTTCCTTTGCCTCTCCCAGAAACATTGGGAGCAAATGCACAAAAAATAGCAAATAGTATTATCATGTCAATTTTATTCCCCATATGTCATTGGCACATTTTAACCAGCCCTGTAGATCTTTGCTGGATCAGTAGCGTTGCCAGCTGCTGTTGGGCCAGTGCTAGGTCTGGGGTGGAGTCCAGCAATTAGCATAATGCTAGCAAGGAGACTATAGTGCCTGATTCAGTGACAGACTATTGTTTTATAGTACAAAGGCTGGAAAAATAGAAAGGCTCTATCTTCCCAACTCTGCAATTATTTTCTATACCACAGATAATGCACTGAATAGCATAGATGTCTAGTAATTAGGATTGATTTCACCAAAATGTAGATAAAAAATCAGTTGTAGTGGCATCCACTGTTTTGAGCTTTCATTTTTATTGTCTGTGGTGTTTTAGAGCTGTTAATATTTTATATATGAAATACATGCGGCAATTTCATTTGCTTATTGCTGTGTCCTATATTTTAGGACATGGCTCAGTCCTGAATTGAGTAAAAGTTAGTGGCAGTTGGCAGGCTTTTTTATTGTCTCAGCTGGCAGGTCAAAGGCTTCCGAATTCAGCTGTTTTATCAGACTGAAGGAAGACTGGGTGGAATATGGTTTATTTCACAAATACATATTGCTACTTCTCATAGGAAAAACTTAAGAGAATTATCACATGTACACACAGAGGATTCCTTTCTAACAAGACAGGAGATTCCATCTAAACATCAGGATGAAGTTTCTGACAGTAAGAGCTGTCTGACAGTGGGGTGGTCTCCCTCTGGAGGTGGTGGGCTCTCCTTCCTTGGAGGTTTCTAAGCAGAAGTTGGATGGCCACCTGTCAGGGATGTTTTAGCTGAGATCCATGCATTGTAAGGGGTTGGACTAGATCAGGCATGTCCAACTTCAAGCAGGCTGTGGTCTACTATCCAGTATCAAAAACTGGCAGTGATCTACCAAACTCTCCCCTTGTCATTCTTCAGCAAGCGTTCCCTTCTCCCACCCCTCCAAAGTCATTTAAGATAGATAGATAAATGGATCTTTATTTCACAGATACAGTAGTTGCGTGTCGAGGTCCCCAAGCCACCCCCCAAATAACTCACAACGCACACTTAATTTTTGTTTTAAGGTTTTTGGCATAATTTTGGCCACAACTTTATTTAAATACAAAACCGTGAGTGGTTGTTTAGGCATTGGTTAAGACTATCTGTCCCCCCCGCCTGGGGACAGAACTGACTTCCGGGCACCACCAAAAGACAGTGTGGGGGAAAGCAAGTCGGGGAGAAATGGAGTTGAGTCACAGACCCTCACCTCTCACCCGCCTGCTCCCCGAAGGCTTGCCGGCCCTAGTCCCATTCCAGGGATTGGACGAAAAGATGGCAAGCCCCAGGATTCCTTCAACGGAATTCCCTTTCCGCAGCAACCATGGAGGGGCAGGCCCAGCCTATCCTAACCCCTCCTCCACCAATTTATAACCAATGCCTAACCGCAACCTTACAAGTTGTGATGATTTGCTACGCAGTAGGCAAAAACCAAATGGCCCAGCCAATCTGCCAGATGGACAAAATTCCTACCAGGCCCCTGCCCCAACAGCAGACGACCCCATGGCAGGCATAGCAAGGTCAATGCAACAACCCCTTACTCAAGGGCGGGTGGGCGGGTGATCCGTTGCACGCAGCAAAGAGAAAGCTCCAGGCTGCGTGCAGAGTATTTAAACATTTTACCCCTCCCACCAAAATTGCAACATAACTTTTACCCCAGCAACCCAGTGAACCAATCACTGCCCCAGGCCATCTTTAGAGACCCTGCCTGGTAACAGAGGGGTGGCCCAGCAGACCCCACTGCAACACGTGCTCTCCATGAAGGAGAACATGCTTTATGTTTAGATATCATCATGACAGATCTAAATAGTTACTATATGGACAAGTAACTAAACAAATGAGAAAAATAAAACTATATTTTTATATTAGTTTACACAGATCTGAGGAGCCAGTTGGAGTGTGCAGGGCTTCTCCCTCCCTCCCTCCCTCCCTCCCTCTCTCAATTGACCAAAATCAATCCCATGATTGACTGGTTGATTGCGATTGACGTGTTGAACATTCCTGGACTAGATGACCCTTGGGGTCTCTTCCAACTCGACAATTCAACAATTATGTGATTCTGCCAATGGTATCAGAGACTCATTCTGAGCTGTTTTGCCAATTATTATCTATCTTGCATATTCATATTGCCTGTGGTGCTGTTTCTCAACCAGTGGCTTCATACGTCAAATGTTGATTCCTAGGGCTGAGCCTTTTTCATGTTTTGTAGAGATTTACCCCCTGTTTCTGGTGGTTGGCTGTGGAAAGTGGAACTTAAGTTTCAACCAGGTGACTCCCTTTAGGTAACTTTCAGGGTGATGACTGGGCCCCAAGGCTTGCTCTCTGGCCTATGGGCATGGGTATAGCCAAGGGGGGTCAGGGATGGGCAGCTGCCCCCCAATCAATAAATATAAATAAAAATATATAGCTAACGGAGGTTCTGCCCCCCCCCCCCAAATCCTGGCTATACCCATGGCCATGGCGCCCTGGGACAGGAAAGGACCTGCCTTTGAGGTGAATTTGCCTCATCTGCTTGGGGGTGGAGATACAGTCATACCTCAGGTTGAATGTGCTTCGGGTTGAGCGTGTTCGTGTTGCACTCCGCGGCAACCGGGAAGTAACGGAACGCATTACTTCCGGGTTTCGCCCCTCGCGTATGCACAGACGCTCAAAATGATGTCACACGCATGCGCGGAAGCGGCAAAATGCAACACGCACAGACGTGCCATCGTGTCTTACATTGCGCTCAGGATGCGAATGGGTCTCCGGAATGGATCCCGTTCGCATCCCGAGGTACCACTGTACTGCATTTCTAACTGGTAGGGTTTTGGTTTCCCTAGCGGCTGCAGTTTCATTGTATGTTCCTACACCAATACAGTGGTACCTCAGATTTAAGACGCTTCAGGTTACAGACGCTTCAGGTTACAGACTCCGCTAACCCAGAAATAGTACCTTGGGTTAAGAACTTTGCTTCAAGATAAGAACAGAAATCGGGTGGTGGCGATGCAGTGGCAGCGGGAGGCCCCATTAGCTAAAGTGGTACCTCAGGTTA
Source organism: Podarcis muralis (assembly GCF_964188315.1). NCBI lineage: Eukaryota > Metazoa > Chordata > Lepidosauria > Squamata > Lacertidae > Podarcis > Podarcis muralis. The sequence continues at coordinate 59,938,468 of NC_135666.1, forward strand.
AGAACAGTTTCAGGTTAAGAATGGACCTCCGGAACGAATTATGTTCTTAAGCCAAGGTACCACTGTAGTTGTTTCCCTTGCAGGTGTTTTGATTGGTTTCAACTTAAACACAGTGTTCTAGTTCAACCCAGCCTTATGTGCCTGCATCCTTATTCAGCCATCAGGTCACAACCCAAAATTGCATACATGTGGTCCCCAAGTGCTGAACAGACTGAACCCTGCTTAGCTCTGAGCAGGGTGATAGTCTCATGTGCCTTTAGATCATTGATGGCCAAACTTAGTCCTCCAGCTGTTTTGGGACTACAACTCCCACCATCCCTAGCTAACAGGAGGACCAGTGGTCAGGGATGATGGGAATTGTAGTCCCAAAACAGCTGGAGGGCCAGGTTTGGCCATCACTGCTTTAGATCAATTGGGGGGGGGGAGTGAATCTATACTTTGAAATGAAAAAATATGAGAGATGTTAAAATAACTATTTTTAAAAAATAATGTTTCACAAAATGGCAAAGCATTTCTTTAGGGAGAGTGGAAACATTGTTTGTGAATGGCACAGCTTTAATTGGCCTACACAAGTCCTTGAGTGATGCAGCAGGGAAGCATTTAAGCTGCAGTCCTATACAACGATGGTGTGGGATATAGATGCCCCCTAGATCCTAGTACAAGGCCATTTCTAATACGTGACTTTGGGCCCTAATGGTAGGCTTGCTTAAAGGAGAAAAGCTTTGTCAAGTCAGATTCTTTTTCAGCTTCAAATATTGTGATTGTTTTTTATTACTCTCGGCATCAGTTGACATCCTGAATCAACTGCCCAAAGACTAGAACTTTCCAAATTGCCCATCTTTACAATCACTAGTTGGTTTTTCTGTCACATAGGTGCATTTAACACTGTGAATTTCATTCAGAAAATTCATCTGTTCTCTTGCTTACGACTTGCAGTGAGCTGCTTATATTAGCATATAATTATGACTACATTCCATTGTATTTATTAATAGCCTATCTTAGTTAAACATTTGGTTTCCATATGTGTTACAAATATTTTTGTTAAGTACTCACAGGACCACAAAAATCCTCAGGGGTTTCTCCCAGATTTTCAAGGATCTCAATCAATTGATTAGAACACAAAATTAGAAGGAAACAAAGTCCTCCTGGTCCAGCTCCCTCTCCTGTACGTTTGGATCAATGCACAGAAGGACCTAACCTAGGACAGTGCTGGGCCGATGTGAGGTTTGCAGGGTCTTTTTTGTTTTTCCTACAACCCTGTGACCCACCAACCAGAGATAGGTACAGAAAAAATGCACTTAGAACTAAAAGGTTCTGAGCCCAGAGCCCTGTTGTCTGCTTTCCCCTGGCCTACGCTATACAGTGGTACCTCAGGTTACAGACGCTTCAGGTTACAGACTCTGCTAACCCAGAAATAGTACCTCAGGTTAAGAACTTTACCTCAGGATGAGAACAGATATCATGCGGCAGAGGCACGGCTGCAGCGGGAGGCCCCATTAGCTAAAGTGGTACCTCAGGTTAAGAATGGTTTCTGGTTAAGAACGGACCTCCGAAACGAATTAAGTTCCTAACCCGAGGTACCACTGTAGTGTGTTACAAGCAGAGAGCACATACACTCCAGAAAATGCCTCGTGGACAAAAGCAGATCTTCCTGCGCTGGACTTTGTCACTGAGAAAATGCATTTGATGCATTTCTTAGGTGATGCCCCACATTATGATGGCTTGAGGTAGGACTTGTTTATTGCAAGAAATTTTGTGTCGTAAGATAATTAAGATAGGTTTTTCTTTTCGGACGGAGCTCTGCATGTTCCCTCGGCCCTAAAGGTGTTCAAGGCAAAAGTGGTTGCCGTGCTTGCTTATGCTGCCCCGCTCTGGGCCGTGATGACAGATCTTGCTCCTCTTGAGACTCTGCAAAGCCAATTCCTACGTCGGCTCCTAATGCTCCCCCTGTGCGTAAGCAACGCAGCCATGCGACTAGAATTGAAGATCGCATCCTTAGAAACTTGCCTGTGGAAGCAAGTCTTCAATTACTGGTTATCATTGTGGCATAGATTACCAAACCATTATCTTGTCCAATGCTTATGGCGAGATGAATTCTCCAGCCTTTGGACTAGTAGAATTCATGCCAAACTCCTGAGTTATGGAATCTCTCCCTCAGATTCCCTAAAACTAGACCAAATCACTGCTCAAAGACAGATCCGTCAAAGACTGGATGACATCGACTTACAGCAAAATTATATGCTGGGGGGAGGTGTTTGTTCGCCCCAGAACATTGGTATCACTTTAACTTACTGCGTTCCATCATACCTCTCCTCCCTTTCGACTGTTGCCCATAGACTGGCCTTCACCAAAGCGAGGTTTAACGTTTTCCCCTCCAATGTCCTGAGACATAGATTCTCAAAGGGCCAAGCCTCCGCCATGTGCGAATGTGATAAGGAGACGCCGGAGTCGCTTCAGCACATTATGTTCACTTGCCCCTTGTTCAATGTGCCACGGGCAAATTTGTTGGGATCAATCATACAGAAACTAGAGGGTACCCCACCAAAATTCCACCTTGCCCAAATCTTGCAGGATAAGGATTCCCACACGACCCTGAAAGTGGCTAGGTTCCTGGTCGCTGTCCTTACCCAAAAGTGACGCCAAGGAGCACTACAAGCTAATTAAGGCGTAGCATGCCTTTCCATCTTATAGTATTTTATTGTTATAGTGGTGTTTTAGCGACTGTTTTTTTTTCTTTTCCCCACGGAACAAGCTGTCACTTATGTGTTGTTTTTACCTGTATGGGCCTATGGCCGTAATAAATATTATCTATCTATCTATCTAAGATAGTTACATAGGTCTGATCCATCCAGTGACATAGGTAGAGGGCAGGTTTCACTTCAGTGCAACAGTACTTCCAAGTTCATTGCTTGGAATGGAGTGAGAACCAGTTAATTACATGGAAAAATGTAAACTGGTACACATTTTTAGCATTAAGGGTGTGCCAGCTCTTGATGACCCCAGCCATTGAAAATCAAGGCTGTTTTCATTTGAGTAGCCCTGCCTCTTTAGCTTCTTTTGTGGTTCTGTGTCTTGGTCACACACTCCTATGTGACTGAATATTGGGAAATACATTTGGTTCAAAAAAAATTTAGTGGAGAGAGTAAAATGTACAATGTCTGTGTTTCATCTTTACCTGGAAGTCTAGAACCAGTAGCTTGTAAGCATTATATACCTGGTAATATTCTATGCATAAGAGGAGGAGGAGGGTCTCGTGGCATAGAGAAGGCCCCCAACAGTTTTTGCGCTTTTAGTGCCATGGCTAACCCTTGCGGTCCTGTGTCTTGCTGTACCCAACAATTCCTGCAACAGGTTTCACTCCCCCTCTCCTGAACCACTTTCCTCCCTGTACTTGTTACATCCCTATCCCTTATTCTGCTTCTGCTCTACTTCATTCTCCCTCATCTCTCCATCCTCTCAGACTCTGCATCTCTCCTCAGTCCTCACCTTTGTTTTCTTATACTCTCTTCTGCCTTGTCATCATAAGTCATTCACACATCCCATAGTTTTATTTCTGTTCTAGTTTTATTAAAGGTTTTATTAAAGATGGGATAACAAAGATACGGCAACTTGGGCTTTCAGAGGATCTCCTGGGCTCTGTGGCTTTCCCAGTCGCCAAGACCATGTTAAAAACTAGGCTGTGGGACACAGATCACCAGGAACTAATCTCAGCTGCGGGAAAAACATGTTCCCCCCTTTATTTTCGACTCTCTGGGCACAGGAATTTAATCTTAATTATTTACAAGTTTTGTTCAATCCGCAAGAAAGAAGGGCCTTTTCGCTGCCTAGGTTCAATTCTAATCCTTCTAACCTCCTTTGGGGTAGGTTTGCGGGTTTGGCAGAAGGAAATAGGATCTGCCCATGTGATGCCCACCTGGTGGAAACTCTAGCTCACATGGCCCTTAAATGTAAAATGTATGATGATCTCCGCCAACAATTTTTAGACCATGTATGCATTCCAACATGGAAACCAGAGACAGAGGTCATGCGCTTCTTATTACAGGGGAGAGACAGTAGCTAAGTTCCTCTATTTGATTTTTTGTCGCCAAAGTATGCACTGGCCTATCTATTCTGAATGTATTCTGAATGTTCTTATGTGATGCCAATAAAGGTTACTTGACTTGAATAAAGATTCCATAGAAAGTCCCTTTTTCAGCATGGCAGTTAGGGTTTATGATAAGAGCACATAGATAGACCTGCAACGTGCAATCACAGGTAGGCCCAGAGCTTAAATGCAGATTAAGGTTCACAGTGAGGCTTAGACACAGGAATCCATAATGAGCTGAACTGGTAGTGAAATTATGCTGCAGAAGTCTATCTTTCAAAGACAGCGCTGACCAATTTGTAGTCCTACAGATGTTGTTGGAATGCAGCTCACACATTGGGTGTTGCACCTATTTTAGGATAAATGGTATTCTTTAATCTTCTCTTCACTGGTCTTTAAGTTTTCCTAGCATTTAGAAGTTTGGGCAAGGGGAACGGTGTGTGTGTGTGTGTGTGTGTGTGTGAATGTACTGAATTTACCTAAATGGAATTATTTGCAGTATATAGCAGCATGTAACAGAACATTTCAAGCCAGGTTTTCCCTCCACTCCTTTCTGTTTAGATATCACTGTTTTAATTTTAAGGTAAAGGTAAAGGTACCCCTGCCCGTACGGGCCAGTCTTGCCAGACTCTAGGGTTGTGCGCTCATCTCACTCTATAGGCCGGGAGCCAGTGCTGTCCGCAGACACTTCCGGGTCACGTGGCCAGCGTGACATCGCTGCTCTGGCGAGCCAGAGCCGCACACGGAAACACTGTTTACCTTCCCGCTAGTAAGCGGTCCCTATTTATCTACTTGCACCCGGGAGTGCTTTCGAACTGCTAGGTTGGCAGGCGCTGGGACCGAACGACAGGAGCGCACCCCGCCGCAGGGATTCGAACCGCCGACCTTTCGATCGGCAAGTCCTAGGTGCTGAGGCTTTAACCCACAGCGCCACCTGCGTCCCTCTAATTTTAATTTTATGATATGTTAAATAGCTTCAGCTTCAGTCTCTGGGCATGCTAAGACACTTTGAACCATCCTGAGTCATTTTAATGATACTAGCATTCATACATAATCAAATTCATTGTTTAACACTTAAAGGGGAAAATGAATATTGGATCGCATCCTGATATTTGGAGGAATTTTCACAGACTGAAACGAAATGGCTAGAGAAATCCTATATTCGCAATAAGCCAGGACCAGGGAGATGCTGCTGAGACGCTGACAGGCTGACATGCTCAGCCTGGGAGAGAAATATGAAAGCACCCAGTACGCTTTTAAACGTGTGTTATTGGTTTGTTTTTGTTTTTATTGCGTATTTTGTGGTCCCCTTGTGCTTTTGTGTTGTGAACCACCCTGGGAACTGTGGATGAAGGGAGGTATACTAAACAAACAAGCAAGCAAGCACAGAACCAGAACCAGAACATTCCAAAGGAGTATGAAAATGGCATTCGCACCCACAGCACCCCTGGAACTCTACCAACCTTCCCAATTAAGGCCATGCCAGCACCAACCCTTACATGCTGCTCACACCAGGGGTGGGTTTTGGCCTTTCATATTTCAGCAGTGCCCTGTGCAAAGCCCAAATTCAGCGCCGCCACCCCTGCCTCTCACCTTCTGTGCTGCATGTGCACTATGTCATAGCTGTGACACCCTGCAACGCCTACATCGGCTCAGCGCCAGTGTAGGGGACATGGTTGCCCTGCTCTAAATAAGCCTCTGCTAGCACTTATATGGGGCCACCTCATGCAGGCAAAGCAAAGAGGTTGTTCATCCCATTGCCATGCCCCCAATGTGCAAGAAACACAGAGAACCAGTCAGCTGCTGCAGGGGCCGTGAAGGTGCTTCTGTGGCACTGTCTGCTAAAGCAGTGACAGACACTCTCAGGAGTTTTCTGGTTCAAATCCTCCCCAACAGATTTTTATTTTTATTTTTTGCCTCCATCCCACCCTCCCTCCAATGGAAGAAAGGCGCAAGCAAGAAACAAGGGAGCTCAGCCTTGCAGTCTGCAAAGCGGGTACAGACACAGGATCAGGCTCTGATGCCCCCGCTCAGGAAGTTGCTGGTTCAATTCCACACAGAATTCCCTCCCTTTCCAAGTACCCTTCGTACATTGCAAATGGATAGTCAGTATAATTGCACACACAAAGGTTCCTCTCATGTTCTGGCTCATATACCCAAGCAGAATACATCCTGATATTGACTGGGAAGGTCCAGGACAATGGAACGAAGTTGCGGGGGGGGGGGGGGAGCATGGCGGCAATTTATCTTCTTTCCCATCAGTATAGTGGAGCGTCTGTTGAATTCTCAGCCAGCAGATCTTGAGTATAGGACTGCATCCTAAGGGGTTAATATCCATCCATTGTGAATGAAGTTTTCTGTAATTCTGCTTCTGTTTCTTGAGTAAGAAAATAAATAATTGCAACAAATCAGACCTATTTAGACCTATTTTGTTGGTGTGGGTTACAATATATCAAGGTGAAGGTGGTCATCTCTTGAAAGTTGTACTTATTTTTTTTGTTCAAATACTGTAATTGCTGCTTCATAAATAAGAGTTTTCTAAAGTGTGCATACACAGGGTGATAATCAACTATGTTTTACTCAGAAGAGACCCCTTGCAGTTCATGAACATGACTAAATTAAGCTCATTAATTTCAATGGGTCTGCTGTGAGTAAACCCGAGCAAACTATACCATAGGGATCAACCCCTTGTATTTGAATGCCTCACCTCACCCCCACCAGTTAATATCAGTCGGTGAAGATTTGCATTGAATTCCTTTAGTCTGAGAGGTTAAATTTAAGTTAGCATGTTACACTGCTACTCCAATTCTCAGCACACTTACTTGGATGTAAAACCCACACACTTACCGTATTTTTCGCTCTATAACACTCACCCGACCATAACACGCACGTAGTTTTTAGAGGAGGAAAATCCGTAGGCATGCCACCCGTAGGCATTCCCTCCATAACACGCACAGACATTTCCCCTTACTTTTTAGGAGGAAAAAAGTGAGTGTTATGGTGCAAAAAATACGGTAAATGGAATTTAGTTATTTAAAGTAAAACACTGTTGTTCGTGTTGTTTGTGAATGTAGAATCCCACTCCAAAATATAAAGCACTGAAATGAGCTCCATGGATTTTACTGTAGTGTGCTACATCACAATGGCTAAGATCCAAAGTTCTGTGGGGCTTCAACATACACCTCAGACCTTATGAGCAGAGTCTGCCTTAATTTTTTTTTGGGGGGGGGGGCGGTGCAGCTTTCCTTGCGCAACAACTGTGCACTGCTGACTGCGGTGGCCTTGCCTCCACAACCTTCTCCTGATAATTGCTGATAAGCATTCCTCTCCCCTTTTATTGCCTTGTAGCAGATAGTTTCCATCACTGAACCACCTTATGAATAGCAGTTTACTGTACAATCCTGGCGGGGTGTGTGTGTGTGTGTGTGTGTGTGAGGGAAGGGAGCTCTAAATCCCATTTGCTTCATCAAAGCTTAGAAACATCTGATTTTTAGTGTTTAATGGACTGCACCATCCATCAAGCGGCAAATCTTTCAGAATATAGATATAAATGAAAAGGTTTTTCTGGTGGTACTTTCAGTTCGGTCATTGTTACAACAATGTTGATTTAGTTATAAGATTTTCTTAGACCAAATGAATAGCTTTTAACTGCATTTTCCAATATGTTTCCAAGTTATTTCAAAGCTTTTCTGTTGTTTTTAACAGTGCAAGTTTTATTGGCTTAGCATCCAAGTCTACAGCAATATGTTAACAGGAAAATGATAAAAAGCTACATAAAACACACCAAACATAAATGAATACACATTGGAATGGAAGAGGTATATTTTGGGGCAAAACACAATGTTCTGTTTTCATAAATATATGTCTCTGTATTAATATGTCACTTTGGAACACATACTGAGTTAACCTCATTGAACTTTTCCCCAGGAATTGATGCACTTACAATTGAGGAGTCATTATGCTGCTCCACCTGTGTAGTGTTAAGGTCAGTGTGTTTTTCTGATTATAAAAGCCATCCATGTCATTCCATTATAAATCCACAACCAGTCACAATGGAATGTGCCATAGCCCAGGGCTGGTTGCAGGTGCCCTAGGTAAACACTGTTCAAAGGTCTGCCCAATTCAGATAGTGTGGGTCTGCTTAAGCAAGAGTGGGGAACTGTGGGCCTAGGGGCCAAACTGAACCCTCTCCTGGTTTTTGTCTGTTCCCGTGCAGTTTCCCAATGACTCCTGTTGAACTTTGGTTTTGTTCTGTCCTTGACTCATTTTTAACATCTAAGGGACATGGAAAAGACCTTGCAGTAATAGGCTTCTAGGTAAGACATGTATCTGGTTAAGGAAGCCTAATTTATAGCAGGGTACTATTTAGCTACCACTTAAATAGTAGCTTGAAGCCTGCCACGAATTCAAAAGTGTGGTGAATTTGACACACATTTCCTGCCCGCTGAGGCATTTATTTCCACAGCAGACAATGACCCAGTGGCTTAGCTCACAGTAACACAGTGCCAGAAGGACTGTGGGAGGAGCAAAGAAGCCACAGTCTCCTCTGTGGGAGCATCCATGCTAAGGCATGGTTTGGCTTAGTATTGTGTACAAGCTGAGCATTCATGTGCCTCCAGTATCTAAGCTATTTGTGAGTTCTTCCTCCATGAACACAGAGCACTCCTACATTAGGGAAGTGATATAACTGGTGCAGATTTGCACAACCTCTTACCTTCTTATTTAAAATACTACTCCCACTAAATTGGGGTGGGGGCGTTCTGGGATGACATGCCCTACATACATAAATTATTAAAACTGCATCAGTGCATGCATGTGTATGGGAGAGTGTGTGAAACATCATATAAAAATCCCTATGCAACTTTTTCTAAGGCCCGCCCAATTAACCAATTTTAAATTGGCTTTTTGGGTAGCCCTTACACCGAAAGATCAAAAGAGGGTAGAGCAGTGCTAACAGGTTACACTCCATTTGCACAAAAACCACAGGCTTCTACCCTGCCCACCTTCACCCTCCACAGAGGCAAGCAAAAGGCATTATTCGAGGGTGCATTCCAGCCAGGCAAAGCCCCTTGAGGCAGGGGAAGAGCAAGTGAGGGGGTGAGGGGTGACGCCTGGGAAGAGTCCTATAGGTAGGCTAGGGGCTAGTGGCTGCTTGATTTGACCCTCAGGCTTGTGGTTCCTCACCACTGCTTTATACGGAAGCCTAAAAAGTGTTCCTTTTGAAATGGCATCCTCAAAAGTCTACTTAACTTAACTGCATGCATGTCCTTTTTTCAGTGTCTTCCCATAAATTCTATTTTTGAAATCTAGTTATGGCACTTATTAAACAAGGAGCAGTGTGCAGCTTGAGCATTGCAGCTGATCATATTCATAGTGAGCCAAACACAGATAGTGCACCTGCCACTCATGCATGTGGCGTTTCTCTAATTCATAGAATCGTTAACCTTGACTTGATTCAAAGTCATTACAGCGCATAAATCAGCCATCATCATGTGCACGACATATGAAGTATATAAAGCACCTCAGTAGTATATATTTGAGGATCTTAAAGCTGCTGAGCATGCAGTAGATTCTTGTTCCTATATACACAATTTTGCTGAGCTTAGTCCTTCTAAATTACTATGTGTTTGTACAAAATCAGAACATGTGGCAGTGTTTTCCCTGGTGCTATTTCTGTCTCTGAAATAAATAAATAAAGTATTTTGGGATTTGCTTCTTACTCCATTCTACTTTGTTGCTGAATCATAGAACAATTTCATTGCCTACTAATACAGAGATTTCCAAGTGCTGCATGCGTTTTGTACATATGAAATTCCTGTTATGTTCTTAAATTTCTTATGGGCTTTAAAAAAACCCTCGAAAGTTATTTCTGTTGTTGAGAAAATGTTTACAGCTAATTGTCTGAGGGAGGAAAACAGTGCTGCAAATTGTTGAAGAAATGCATGAAATCACTTTACGATTATTGCATTTATATGTTTCCTAAATTTTGCACTGTTCTCATCTTTGCTAAAATGAAAGGATGTCTGTTTGGTCTTTTGAAAGTACATAGAAATGAAAAAACTATATAGGTGCAAAAGGTGCCCCGGTTTAAGGGCAAACCCTCCTCTTCTTTCTTGCATCTCTGCTGCTACAGCATTTTCCAGGAGTGGCCAAGATGTGTGCTGGGAAGTAAAAGGTTGCTACTCTTGCAAGTTGACCTGAGGGTACTCAAAATTCTTACCATCAGTATGTGCACTAAGCAGGCACACATCTACTTAATGATTTTGTAGTGCCCAGCATGGGTTCCTGACCTCGTGGCTCATGCTTACAAGATGCTAACCTAGCAGCTTCCTTGGGTCTCCCACAGCCTTGTGATGTTCATTGGTAATCAATGTTGAGTCATCCTCCTCCTTGGTCACCACTCAGTAGTGATCTCTTCCATCCTAGAGTGCCATCTCAGTCACTACAACTGCTTTCCACCTCCAACATTTCTTACCTACCCCTTACTAACACATCAATACCTCCATTTTACCTGATACAGCCACCTGCTCCTAGTTTTGCCATATTTTGAAGAACAAAAAAGAGGACACATTTGCCAACTTCTGTTTTTAACTCTGGATCTCTATGATGACTCTCATTTTTACATACCCATGAAAAAGAGAATGTGTCCTGGAAAAAGAGGACAAATGCCAACCCTAGTCCTGCTCACCCACAAACTCCTTACAGCTACCCCTCTTTCCTTGGAAGATCTGCCCATCTCCAAAGAACTCCAAATACTCCCCAGCTATTTCCTTATCTCTCCTCAAAGCCTCTTGTATCCTTGCAATTTTGATGTGCGCATTCTAATAGAACAGGGCCATCTTTCCTACATGCCTATGTTCAAAGGTAGCTGTGGGCTCAGAGAACAGTACACCTTCTGCAGCTTAGCCATGCCTTCCAGCACCACCCGTGTCCCTTTCCAGCTAATAACAGCTGGAAGTAAATGCCTCTAAAATCAGTGGAACTTGCTTCTGGTTGTGAAACTACTGCATTAGCTGGCTATAATATACAGTGATACCTCGGGTTAAGTACTTAATTCGTTCCGGAGGTCCGTACTTAACCTGAAACTGTTCTTAACCTGAAGCACCACTTTAGCTAATGGGGCCTTCTGCTGCCACCGCGCCACCGGAGCCCGATTTCTGTTCTTATCCTGAAGCAAAGTTCTTAACCTGAAGCAATATTTCTGGGTTAGCAAAGTCTGTAACCTGAAGCGTATGTAACCTGAAGCGTATGTGACCTGAGGTACCACTGTATTACCTATTCAGCCTGCCTTGCAGATAGAATAGACAAGAAATTGTGTCATGGACTGGCTGGATACAGAGGAGTGTTGGGAGGCACCAGCTGGGGAAACCCCAAGGGCATCCCCCAAGAGAAGAAGGTTCAAATTTGATAGTGGTTTACTGAATTGCCTTCAGTCGACGCTACCAATTCATACCAGTTTCAAGTGACTTTAGCTACCGCGTCTCTCGCACACGGAGCCCTAAGAGATTTTATTTCTGGGATGGGGTGGGGACCTTGAGCAATGAATTCTTGGCATCTTCAGATAATTACCGTTCATAGAGTTTGAGATGAGGCAGACACAGTTGAGGCATTGGGGAAGAGAAAAGAAATGGATGTCCTAAGTTGTATTTTCCCCCAAGCAAATTAAACAAAGACCAAATACATAACAATCTGGACTTGCCTCCAGTGACATCCAGCTCTCCCCCCAGAATCCATGGAAGCCAGTGCAAGGAGAGGTCTCCATGTGCAAGGCTTTTCTGCCACAGACGTTCACACTAGCTCAGCTTCTGCTGTGCTTGCAGAGGGTCCAATCCTCAGTATATCTAGGCAGGGCTGGGAATGTCCCCTCCCTGAAACTAGCCTGGAGAGCTGCTGCAAGTCAGTGTAGACAATACTGAGCTAAGTGAAGCAATGGTCTGACTCAGTATAAAACAGCTGCCTATGTTCCATTAGCAGGTCAATGGCAGCGGCTGGGCAGAATGGGTAGGGAGGAGCCACGCACTGCAGAGTCCTTTCACATGCATAATGTTCAGCTAATGCCTGCCTAGTTCAAGGTCAGGGGGGAATGTGATTAAATACACAAGTTTTACTGTGTGTACTTGTCTGCCTTGATTCATAGTGCCCATCCAGATCTTAACATGCCGACAATAAGCCTTCTGTTTATAAAGCCAGTTAGAAGTTTAACAGTGTAGCTCCTTAGCATATAATTTAGGAAAACCCTAATGCAAGCATTTAAAGTGAGTAAACGAATAGCTAAGGACATCATAAATCTTTTACTGGCAGCGCAAAAAGCAAAAGTGTTGCTATTTATCAAGCATAAAGGGAAACATCTCCTTTATCACAATGGAACACGGCTGCTGAAAGAAGACGTTCTTTCTCACTGAACTGTCTGATGCAAATTGGGTTGCCACCCATCAAGATTATCCACATCAGCTCAGAAAGCACTGTGACGATCAAGTACTGGGATTGTTATGCTCTACAAGAGCCACTTGCCTTTTCTCCCTTTTCCTGCTCAGGAGAACAAGTGAGCTAATTTGAATACTTGCTGCTGCAGCATATGAGCCATAAGAGACAGCTGGTGCACCCAGGGTGAGGAGGATCCGTCTCACCTTGCCCCTCCCTTGGCTCCATCCTCCTTATAGCCTTGCGCTATCACACGTTCTGTGGGGAAGGTGTGTGGACTGGCCATGACCTGTACACCTTGAGGCCTCTCTGCTGCCTTCTCTGAGAAGTTTTGAACTTTGGGGGACATTTTCTCCTTCCTCTTCATTAGAGTAGAACCCATATGACATTTGTCTTGCTTCACGAATCAAAGTCACTCTTTTACCAACCAGCTTGCACCTGTTAGCTTTACAGAATTCCAAAGAAGGAGAACCTAGGATAGAACTATGTATGATGCTAGCACACCTGTGTCTTCAAATGTGAGCTTACTCCAAACAGCCATAAAGTGGTGGAGTGAATGGTGCAGTTTGCATCAGAGAAGTAATGGACCAAAGGGGGTGAATCTTTCACCTGCCTGGGCCTTATTTCATTTGTAATCCTATCTCTCAGTCTAAGGGTTTCAAAGTGGCTAATGGAATTTTTTAACACAAAAGTCATTAAAATCATAGATGCTAATAAAGCAATAAAATACAGAAACACATTCAATTGATAGCCAGCAAAAGTAAATTAAATAAAATACAATTAAAAGCTAGAGAAAATTTAAAATGTCTTAGAATCATAGAACCATAGAACTGTAGAGTTGGAAGGGATCCTGAGGGTCATCTAGTCCAACCCTCTGCAATGCAGGGACCTCAACTAATCGTCTAACTTCTGCATAAAGACATATGTCCACCACCTTTTGAGGGCGTCCATTCCACTGTTGAACAGCTCTTAATATCAGAAAGTTCTTCCGTGTGTTTAGTTGGAATCTCCTTTCTTGTAACTTGAAGCCATTGGTTCGAGTCCTGTCCTCCAGAGCAGGAGAAAACAAGCTTACTCCTTCTTCCATGTGACAGCTCTTTGGATATCTGAAGACGGCTGTCGTATCCCCTCTCAATCTCCTCTTTACCAGGCTAAAAACATACCCAAATCCTTCAAGCATTCTTCATACCCTTAATCACCTCGGTTGCCCTCCTCTGCACACAGTCCAGCTTGTCACTATCCTTAAATTGTGGTACCCACAACTAGACACAGTACACTGGGCACTCAGCTACACAGCTGCAATTATAATGTTATGTGTGTTATAAAATTGTGACACCGGGTGGCGCTGTAGAGCTCAAAGGCAAATTGCATATATATGTTTTATAGTTTTTCTTTTATAGCATTTTCATAGTGTTTTTAATATATCTGTAGAACCAGCCCAGGTGTGGTCTCACCGAGGCAAGAGCGGGACACTATATTTCTGTTGATGCAGCCTAGAATAGCATGGGCTTTTGTGCAGCTCCATCGCACTGCTGACTCATGTTAAGCTTGCAGTCTACTAAAACCCCTAGATCCTTTTCACATGTACTACTGGCAAGCCAAGTGTCCCCCATCCCATGGGCGGACTTTGGTAATCTTTTGTAATGTGGCATCCTATGCAAGGCCAAAATTTGGATCTTCTCAATTCTGTGCCCCCTTGGCTTGGTGCCCTTGGTGTTTTTTGCAGGAGGGAGAAGCAGCTGCTCATCTTATATTTGAGCAGCTGGTTCTTCTTGCCTATGTGTAGAACCTTACATTTGTCTGTGGATGTAGTTGCCTGACAATCCCAAAGGCGGAGAGTTCCAAAGATGAGGAGCCACAATCAAGAAGGCCGTGTTCTGCAAGATCACACTACTAGAGGGTATTAGTGGGAAACCTCTGTAAGGGTTAGCATTTGCATATTGCAGCAGGAAGTCCTTCCACTCCACCAGGGCTTTAAAAGCCAGAAGCAGCATTTGAATTGCGGCTGGTAGCAAATTGGTAGTCAGTGAAGCTTTTAAAACACTGGGAGGCTGTGATCTCTCTAACCAATATCAGTTAAAAGATGCTGTTTAATAACAATACTCGCCCCCTGCTTGCTCATGAGCTCCCCTGGGGTGCGGGGCAAACAGTCTTGGGCAGTGGATACTACAGAGGAAAGTCAACAGGCAGAGGAAGTGTTTAGCACCCAGTTGCCATAACCGTACTGGACATTGTTCAGCAGCAATCTCAGCTGGTCTGTTACTATCATGTTCCAACTTTTGATTTTGCAAAACCTGCCCTTTTGCCTGTCCACAGCAGTTGCAAACTGGCAGGAGGGGCAGCAGAGAGGTTTGGGTGGCAATGTGAATGCTTCTCACAAGGCTCTCCCTAAATAGTTGAAAGACAAAGGTTTTTCACAAGAGGTAAAATGTTTACAAGGAGAACCCTCACATTTTGGCTTAGCCTAGTGTCAATAACTATAATCTGGAGAAGGCGTATTATAGGACATATTTCCCAGAAAAGCTGGGAATTTATGAGTCAGAAGTATCTGCTCTGTTCTAGGAAACCGATGTTCCATTTTGTGAGGTGATTCAGTTATTCCTGTAAAATTTGGTGATTCCTCATCTTAGAAATGATTTTCCACCTGATGGATCCTGCAGTATTTATTAACATAAACTGACTTTCTTTTCCAAAGCCACTAGTAGAAAATACTGAATAAAAATGATTCCAAATTAATCCTGCTAGATGATTCAGTATACTTTAAAATTGACCTTTTAGCCAGTGGTGGCACATCCTGCTTCATCACCTGAGGTGAAACCTTAAAGGTAAAGGTAAAGGGACCCCTGACCATTAGGTCCAGTTGCAGACGACTCTGTGGTGGCGATGGTGGGTTCTGGCAAGATCTCATGAGATATTGCTGAAATGCACTCCATGAGATCTCACTTCTCTAACACTGGAGATGGCTTCCTCACCCCACCTCACGGGGAAGCCAGGCCTGCTTTTAGCTAAAGTCTGCCCTCTTCCATTTTAACAAATTCTCTCTCTCTCTCTCTCTCTCTCTCTCGTAAATAATGTTTATTAATTTTCAATTAAAAACATCCCAATTAATGATAAATTCAATCAAATCAAATCGCAATACAAATATATAAAGCCAAATTACATTCCAAATTAAAATTTCAGGGAAGGACTTCCCATGTTCTGGATGTCCAGAGCAATTATCTCACACATTTTTTTTCCTGCTTTCTTCTCTATTGTTACGCCAGTTTCCAAATTCTGATGTTAACTTCTCAAAATCTCTTCAGTTGCTGGTACAAAACTTTTATCGTTTTAAATAAGTCCGTATGTCCATTCGCCTGCCGGAACACAGTTTAATTCACGATATTGTCCATCAGAAAGAATTCTCCATGCTGTCTCCCCGCAACTCTGGGCTGTTGTCCAAATCTACTTCATTTGAAGATTAATGACGCCGTAGGCTCTCAAGTTCTTATTCCAAAGCACTTCGTAGAAAATCAAAAGGATAAGATAGAATGCGATATATTTCACTTATGCTTTCAGAAATCATTTGGTGATTTATCAGCTTTTCCTGGTATTGGCACCTGCCCCCTCCCTGGGCCCGGGGCAGGGGGCCTGCTAAACACCAGCTTTGCCTTCATTTTCACCTTTTATAACAATATTCTGTGGAATCGAATGCACTATTTTTTGTGAAATATTTTCCCATATTGTAGTCTATATTATAGTCCAAAAAAAGATGTTTCCCACTCCTCCAGAAGGAGGAGATTTTTCTTCTACGCCACAGCTAATGAGCGCCATTTTATGAGCTCTTTTGTCTTTTGCCAAGTCCAATTACCAAGTCCAATTACAACTTCAAACAAGGGTTGCATGGCCAAATAACAAATTACAATTGAGACTTCACGTGTATTCCATTTAATGTTAATGTAGATGTATATGTCTACAGATGTAGATGTATAGAAGAAAAGAAATAGCCGCTCACCTCACATTAATGAAAACACGATAGGAGTCATTTTCAAAATCTTAGCATCCAGCGACTGTTTCATTTAGCTGATCTTTTTTGTCTCCTTCTTTCCAGAACACACCTGTTTGTTGTCCAGATCTTTTTATTTTAGCAAACAGGTATCCCCTGCACGAAGGAACAGCTTTCAGAGAGTTCCCAGTTGGCTCCGTGCCAGGCTTGGCACCCAGCGTCCTCTGTCCTCGCATCTTGCTGCGAGCGATGGATAACGGAGGATCTGCTGGTGAGGCAGCCCCCCCCCCCGGGGGGGGGGGGTTGGCAGAGCTAATTACCCTCATATTAGCTCTGAATTTCTGGCACGGCTGGGGGTCCGATCGCATGGGAGGCAGCCATTTCCCTCAGCAGGAAACAGGAAGTCCCCATTGTAACAAATTATCTTAACCATCTAAATGTGTTTCTAGTGCAAATATTAATTTCCTGTTTGTTACTGATGAATATTGGCTGTCAGTGCTGGCTTTGCCTCAACCTCGGATGCTGTAACTTCCATTTCCTACACTGCCCAGAATGGGATCGTGCTTGCTGGCCTCATCCAGATCTCAGTGCATTCAATGAATGGTAGAAAGGGTACCTCTATACACAGACCACAGCATACATGTAGAGGCTCTTTCCACTCAACCCACAAAGGTTGGGGGCAGCACCAGTGGGTGCAGTCATGCTCCTCTTCTCCATGTTCAGTATATCTGCAGAGGGAAACTTAAACGGGTCCCCACCTCTCTTGTTAGCAGTTAATTTCACATAATAATTGGGAGGAGGGATTAATGGCTTTGGAAGGGGAACCATAAACAAAGGCAGCTTCTCTTCTCCATAACTGTGAGTGTGATCTCTAAGGCAGAATCTACACACATATAAAAACCGTTCTGAAAATGCTTTTTTTAAAAGCGTTTTTAAAAATACATTGAATTTTCTATAAGGCTCACTAATGCCATCTAGTGTCACATTGTATATTGCACTTAAAGCATACTTAAAACGTTTTATTTGCAGCTGTATAGCTAAGTACAGTGGTACCTCCGGTTACGAACTTAATTCGTTCTGGAGGTCCGTTCTTAAGTTGAAACCGTTCTTAACATGAGGCGCGCTTTCGCTAATGGCGCCTCCTGCCACTGCCGCATCACTGGCGCGTGACTTCCGCTTGCATCCCAGGGCAAACTTCACAACTAGGGGCATCTACTTCTGGGTTAGCGGAGCTCGTTACCCAAAGCATTTGTAAGGAGGACGGTATGTAACCCGAGGTTCCACTGTACTAAGTGTTGTTTGCCTTTGGGTGAGGAAGTCTTCAGAATTACAACAGAATGCTCACCTATGCTATCTTTTTATCATGTGACGCCATATGATCAGATTGAAGTTTTCCTTGGCCTGTCTCTAGGGTTCCAGGGGAAGTAAAGTATAAACTTGTTTCTGCTTCATGCATCTCTGTGAATATATTCAGCCAAGAAGCCAGGAAGCTTCATAGTAGCTAAGGATGTGAATTTGCCTCTCTTGGGTCAAGGCAAATAATGGGTCACATGTAAAGGCTGAAGCAGCCTTTGGTAAAGTCAGTATGAGTACAGACCATTTGCAGAATCACAGTTAATGAATCACAGTTTAATACAAGTATCTAATCTGACATTAATTAAAAGAATTGGCTTTAAATGACATGAGAAAAATACAGTTGATTATCAAATGAACTTATCTTGATTTATATTGCAAAGACTGCTAGAAGAATTAATGAGAATGCTATTATCTCAAAGGATTATAGAACAGTGAATGTACCCTTAACATGTGCAAATTCCATAGGCTTGTTACTCTACAGAATCCCAAGATACATTGTTGTATTTATTAGGATTTCTGCTATTTGAGCAATTCCTGGTTACATTTTCTATAGCATTCAAATGTGGAAGAATCAAAAGTGAGATGGCAGGTGTGTCTGCGATCCGACTTTAAAATGAACAAATACTTTGCTTGGTAGCTTGAGTTTGAGTTTTGGAGTTTGGTCAGAATAACCTGCCTCTGCATAGGGAATGTTTTGTGACCAGAGAGGCAGAGATTTTTTAAAAGATAGAACAGGTAGCTTCTTCTGGAATGCATAATTCTGTATCATTAAAAGTGACTGTATCATTTACTCACACCCAGTGCAAGAACACAGTAGAGTTACCTACTCCCAAGTAAAGGCTAAATAGAGGGAAGCAAGATTGGAACACAGAAAGAGACATACTGAGCAACGGCCATGATGGATGGAGGGCTGGGGTCTCAGAGGCCTAACTATTAAAATATATCTATCTGTTTCTCAGAGTATCAAACTAGTTCACTTGCAGCAGACTAGTGTGGCCTCCTACACAGTTTGGAAAATAATAGGCTAAAAGGTACTGCATTTTAATAGACATTATTATGAATTAATATTATTTATGATTAAAAAAACAACGAATGAAATATAAACATGTGACACTCAAGGTTTTGCCCACCAACAGTGGCTGGAGATGGTGTCATAACATGTTTTGGTTACAGTATATATGAGACTGCTATGAAGATGAGAATATTAAATGATATCCTCTCCCTCTGCCTAATCTCTGTTGAAAAGTTACAAGGCTCTGACAGCTGCAAAATTTATTTTATGAGGGAGAATTGGTTCAAATTTGAGTTTAACATCCATTCTGAGGAGAATATCTATAGCTAGAGGAAGGAGGCTTGTAGCTTAGATAGTAAGACAGTGGGAGACTTCCGGCGGCGCGCGTCTCCGGTACGGGAAGGGATTCGGCCAGGAGCGCGAACCCAGTCCGATAAACAGGGGGAAAAGGGGGTGCTAGAGGGCGAGAGCACCCCAGAAACATATCCGGAGGGTGTCCGGAGTTACAGGGAGCCAGCAGAGACCAAACGCGGCTCACCCCGCTGTCAGGTAACCTTTGTAAGGCGAAGAGAACAGCGAGGAGAGCAGCAGGTCCTGGGCAGCCATTTCCTCCCCCCGAGCAACGGACAGCCCAGACCCCGCTGGTGATTAGCGCACCGTTTCAGTGAGTAAGAAATCCGGGGGTGGCTAAAACGCGAAGGTTAAACTATTTTGGAAAAAAAAAAACCCGGAGTGAGAAAGAAGGGAATTTTAGAGGTTCTGCCGTTACCAGGGATCGGCGGCTACGCAGAGAGAAACTGCAGAGCAAGGCAAGTGCATTGAGCTACCACTGGTGATTACTTCGTTTCCCTGAAAGACTTTACGCTAAATATTATTCGACCCCCTTCAGAAAAAGGGGTGTTTCAACAGGGAACAGAGGACGAAGTTACTAAATTAGAACCATCTGTTAAAACGAAAGGGCGCCGGAAAACGCCATCCTCACTGCTTGCGGAAAGCGGAAGAGAAGCGCCGGCGGCGCCATTAATGAGAACAAAACGTATCAGGGATTAATCTACAACTCCATAACACGGACTAACCTGATCTAAAAACTTTGTGGCTGTGCTCTTGTCTATCTCTTGGCACTATAGTGAAGAGCTGGGTACTTCTCCGTTCTTAACTTTTTGCTGCCTGCTCAGCATTTGGGAAATAACTATTACCGGGCGTTGACGGACTCTTTGGTTAATTTACACCGAAAGCCTGACTTCAGTGACAGAGAGCGCCATCTAACGGACAAAGTGTTTATAGCGCTTGGGAATTTCTATTCCTATCCTGACCTTACTTTTCACTTTTTGGTTACCTCTTTCCCAGCATTTCTGTACTCCCCCTTCCTCCCCTCCCCCTTCCCTCCCTTTCTTTTCTCTCCTTTCTTTCCTTTTTCCCAACTCCAAGAAAAAAGGAGTGGAGACTCTGAGTGAACCTTTTGGGAGACTCTAATGGTGTGGACTTTCCATCTACTATTTGGAAAACAAACTCTCCCAATATAACCTTTACAAGACTATACGGTGCTGTTTGAAAGCACACATTACTCTGCGGACATAAGAGCTTTCAAACCCCTGAACTTTGGTGCTGTTTGAAAGCACACATCATTTTGTGGACATAAGAACTTTCAAACTGCTGAACTTTAAGACTACAGGACCTTCCCTGATACCCCAAAGTTACAATACGGTAAAAAAGGAATTAATAGACTACTGTGCAATTGAAAGACTGTTAGGAAAGACTGTCAAAACAGGGGATCAGGTCAAATAGGAAATTGAAATCTGGTCAGAAGTGTTATAATTATACTGTTGGGTGTATTTTACATCTGTTAAGACAAAGAATGTCAAACACAGGGAAAAGACCAGAAGGGGGAACACCAGTGGACAGAAAGGGATCAAAGCAGGAAGGGGAGTTCAGAGCAGAGATATTAAGAATGTTTGCGGAGATAAGGGAGAGTGAGAAAAATGTAGAATGTAAGTTAGAACAAGTAGAGCACAGAATTGGGGATGTAGACAAGAAGCTAGACGAAACGGTTAATGAATTGAAGAGTCAACTCAAAGAGGTATTCAGGAGGACACAGACAGTGGAGGAAGGTATGAAAAAGACAAGAGCAGAACTAAAGGAAGTAAGACGTGAGGAGGAAAAAATTAAAGCGGAGATACTGGATTTGAACAAGAGCCAGGAGGATACGAAAGATTGGATTGCTCTGAACGAACTTAGACAGAGGGAGGCTAATCTTAGGATGAGAGGTATACCTGAAGTCCAGGGAGAAAATATAAAAGAGAAATTAACAACAGAATTAGCCCTTTGGTTGGAAATCTCACCAGAAGAGGTAGAAAGGGCAGTGCAATCGGCCTTCAGACTAAAAACTAAGCCTCCAGGGAACAAAAAATTTGTAGGAGATTGCCTGATAATATTCAAAGACAGGGAAATAAGAAACAGAATTCTCTCTAAAAACAGAGAGAAGAGGTTAAACATTGAAGGAAATAACATAATAATTTTTAAGGACATTCCTGTCAGGCTCTTAAAACGTAGAGATTCCTACAAAGAATTGGTACAGATACTCAAAAGAAACAACATTGAGTTCAAATGGGAGTTCCCTGAAGGCATTTCCTTTACATATAGGAGCAAGAGACAAAAATTGACAAATCCAGGAGAAACAGATAAATTCTTAAGGAAATATAAAGAATTAAAACCGCAAAAGGAAAAGGGTAAAGACGGGGGAATAAGATCGGAAGGAGTTCTGGAGGGGGAGACGGGAAGTTCGGGAGGGGAGGAGGGGGAGGGAGAGGGGACAGGGGAGGAAGCGTGAGAGGAAGGTTAAAAGGAAATTACAGCCGTTCTTTTTTCTTTTTTTTCCCCTACAAATTAAATCACAATGGTGTTAAAGGTATATAGTTGGAATGTTAATGGGATGAATGATAAGGGAAAGAGGAACCGAATTGAACATATTTTGAAGAAGGAAAGTCTGGACGTTATCTGTCTCCAAGAGACACATATTGCGAGAAAGCATAAAAGGATTCTGATTAATCAAAGATTGGGGAATGAGTTTGTATCCTTAGACAAGAAGAAAAAAAGGGGGGTGGTGATTTATATAAAAAAACAAATTGAAGCGAAACAGTTATTTAAAGACGAGGAAGGAAGGATAATAGCAGTAAAAATAAATTGGCAGGGAGAAAAGATAATAATAGTGGGAATATATGCGCCTAACGATAATAAATCAGAGTTCTATGGGAGATTGGAAGAAAAGCTGTATGACTATGCGGATGAGAAAATTATATTATTGGGAGATATGAATGGAGTGACGTCGTTAGAAATGGATAGATTGAGGGATACAAAGGGTAGAGAAGGGAAGCTACCCAGAACGTTTTTCTCCCTTATTCAAAATTGCAATTTGGTAGACATTTGGAGATTCAATCATCCCATGGAAAAGCAATATACCTTCCACTCGGAACCCAATGACTCATCATCAAGATTGGATCAGATGTGGATTTCGAAAGAGATAACTACTAGAACGGTACGGGTGGAGATTCAGGTCAGAACAATTTCAGACCACAACCCTTTAATTATGGAACTAAGAGGGCAGGAAAGCAGATCAAATAGATGGAAACTTAAAGATTACTTATTGGACGACCAAGAGGTAGTAGAAAAAGCCCAAACCAGATTAAAAGAATATTTTGAGGATAACTTAGGTAACAACACAAAATTGAAGGTGGTGTGGGACGCAGGTAAGGCGGTGATGCGGGGTTTTTTCATCCAGCAGAGTGCAATTAAGAACAAAAAGAGAGAAAAAGGGAAAAAAGAAATTATACAACAACTAGCTGAGAATGAGCAGAAATTAACTCAAAACCCAAAAAATAAGAAAATAAAAGAGAACATAAAAATTTTACAATCACAATACACAATGCTGGTAAATAGAGAGATAGAATGGAAAATCAAAAGACTGAGACAGAGGAACTTCGAACATGCCAACAAAACGGGAAAGCTACTATCCTGGCAACTGAAAAAAAGGAAGGAACAGAATACGATAAACAAGATAGTGGTGGAAGGAGAAGAGATAAATAAACCTAAGGAAATAAGGAGAGCCTTTTTGGATTTCTATGGAGAGCTCTTCAGAAATACCGGAAAGAATAAGACCAGAAAAATAGAGAGATATTTAATGTCTAAGAACATCAATAAGATCCCCCCAGCAGATAAAGAGAAATTAAATGCCCTAATCGAGATAGAGGAAATCAAAGCAATAATAACAGATTTAAAAAATGGGAAAGCCCCAGGCCCAGATGGGTTTAGTAGTAGATACTATAAAGAAATGGCACCGGTTCTACTGACTCCACTACAAGAAGTAATGAATAACATTCTTAAGGAAAGAGAAATACCGGAGACGTGGAAGGAGGCGCTGATTACATTAATCCCAAAACAAGATTCAGACTTAGAACAAATTAAAAATTACAGACCTATTTCCCTACTAAATATAGATTACAAAATCTTTGCGGGAGTCCTTGCAAGAAGATATAAGAACATCTTAGTAAAAAATATCCACAGAGACCAAGCCGGCTTTCTGCCGGGTAGGCAAATGAAAGACAATATAAGAAATATTATCAATATAATAGAATATTTAACAGAAAGATGTGACAAACAAGGTATATTGCTATTTGTGGACGCTGAGAAGGCGTTCGACAACGTAAACTGGGAATTTTTGCTGAGACAACTGGAACACATGGAAGTAGGTACTGAATTTTATAACGGGATAAAAGCAATCTACACGGAACAAAGGGCAAAACTGTTGATAAATAATGTGGAGACGGAAGAAATAACAGTAACTAAAGGAACAAGACAGGGATGCCCACTGTCCCCACTGTTATTTATAACGATATTAGAAGTACTACTAAACTCCATCAGAGATAATAAAGGAATAAAAGGAATCAGGGTCGGCCATCATGAACACAAAACTAAAGCCTTCGCAGATGATCTGGTTGTAACAATGGAAGACCCATTAGATTCAATAAAAGAGGTTCTTAGAGAATTTGACCAATTTGGGGAAGTAGCGGGTTTCAAATTAAACAAAAGGAAAACAAAAATAATAGCTAAGAATATGCAATCAGATAAACTGGAGGAATTACAAAGAGAAGCAGAAATAGAAGTGACAAAAAAACTGAAATATTTAGGGGTATGGATAACACCAAAAAATATAGACTTATTCAAAAACAACTATGAAACTGTATGGAAAGGGGTCAAGAAGGACATAGAAACGTGGGGGCGGCTCAAATTGTTATTCTGGGGAAGAATAGCTACAATTAAAATGTCGGTACTGCCAAGAATCCTATTTCTTTTTCAAAATATCCCGATCATCAAAGGTATAAAGATATTTAAAACCTGGCACAAAGAAATTTCTAGATACATCTGGCAGGGGAGGAAGCCGAGAGTAAAATTCAAATTATTAACGGACATAAAAGAGAGGGGAGGCTTCGCTCTCCCAGACCTAAAATTATATTACGAGGCATCCTGCCTATGCTGGGTCAAAACATGGATAAAACTGGAAGATACGGAAGTGTTAGACCTAGAGGGCCACGATAATCGATCAGGGTGGCATGCCTATTTGTGGCATGGGTGGAAGAAAAGACATAAGGGATTCGGGAATCATATATTTAGAGGTCCCCTGATGGAGGTTTGGGAAAGATATAAGGATGTGTTAGAACCCAAAACACCCCAATGGCTGTCTCCACTAGAGGTTATGTCGGTAAAAAAGACCAATATGAGAGCCAACTGGGCAACTTACGAACAACTCCTAATGAAGGCGGAAGGAAAGTGGAAAATGAGGCCGTTTGAGCAGGTTAAATCCCAAGTATATGACTGGCTACATTATCATCAGATAAACGATATGTTTAAGAAAGACGTTAGAGACAAAGGATATGCTGACAAAAAGTCTAGATTCCAATCTGAGATTTTGGAGAATAACACAAAAACTCTATCCAAAATGTATAAACAACTATTAGATTGGAATTTAGGCGACGAGGAGGTTAAGGCGGTAATGACACACTGGGCTAAAGATTTTGGTCGTAATATTTATTTCGAAGAGTGGGAAAAACTTTGGAAACATCACCTTAATTTTACGGCCTGTGTGTCACTAAAAGAGAACCTAATGAAAATGTTCTACCGCTGGTATTTGACCCCGGTAAAACTAGCCAGAATGTACGGATCCTGCAACAAATGTTGGAAGTGCAAAGAAAGGGAAGGGACTTTCTACCACATGTGGTGGGAATGCCAAAAGGTCAAAGAGTTCTGGGAAAGCATATATAATGAAATAAAGAAAATGTTAAGATACACCTTTACCAAAAGACCAGAGGCGTTCTTACTAGGTTTGGTAGGAAAGGAGATAAAAAAGAAGGACTACAAACTGTTCCAATACGCTATAACGGCAGCAAGGGTGTTGATAGCTAAAAACTGGAAACAAGAGAGTTTGCCGACTATAGAGGAATGGAGAGCCAAACTACTAGACTATGTGGAGATGGACAGGATGTCAGGAAAAGTTAGATACAAAAAAGATCAGAGGTTTGTCAAAGATTGGGAAAGTTTTACGGAATATCTGGAAAGCTTAACTGATGAACAGATAACACTAGTGGGTTTCAAAGGTGTTCTGTAAGAAGCTAAGGGTAATGCCTATGGAAAATGGAAGAATGAGAACGACTTATGGCATTACACACAAAAGAATGCGGATTTATTTTTTTGTTATTATGGACGATTCGTGGAATGGCAGAAGGAAGTCCTTTTTATTTTCTCTGTAAAGCAATAAGAGTATTGATATAGTTTGATTTGTATTTTGATTTTTACAAATTAATAAAAATTATGCATGAAAAAAAAAAATAGATAGTAAGACAGTGTTGAGTGGAAGCAGGCCTACGAATGCCAGGTATTTTTGATCACCTGAATGGAAGAAGGATACATTTTATAGACTGATCTCTGCCCTCCCCCCATTACACTTGATGTATTTGTAGGAATGAAAGAAGGGCAATAGTGGGTAGAAGCAATACTACACAGATGATGATGAGCCAAATAGGTCAGTTTCTGCTCTCATGTACACCCACGCAATTCTTCAGCTTCCAGGGATACGCTCTTCGTCTGTAGGGTTTTGATTAAAATTATTAATGTAGCTTTTGATATCTGTGCCGACTTTTTCCCTTCAGATTTAGAGCATTATAAATAATAAACGATGCCTGTGTATATCTTGCATGCTTATAACATCTCTATTCACACTGCAGGGCTTGCAGATTTGGAATGTGCAACACCCATCACTTGTGCTTTGTTCTTGATCAAGGAGGTTGTCGGGAAGAGAATTTAGAGTTTCAGAATCAACTTTGAAGTGTCAGAGGAATTACAATTAAGATTCTGCTACACTGACACCACCCATAATAAGCTTGTTTTCCCAGTTTATGAAAACGGAGAAGCTTGTCACTTTGGGCTAATTAAAAGCTACGGACTGGTGGAATTTGCTTCATCCTATATATTTTCTATTTTGCTTATTTTCAAACTTTATGCCTTCAGGGAACCCTTTCTGCATTTACTCAACTTCCAGGAACCTCTGCATGCCTGCCACAGAATCCCAGCACCTTCTTATTTTATGTACGGGGTCTGTTGTACGGGTTCACAGTTGCAGAGTGAGGCCAAGAACACATCCAACTTGCAGGTGTGCATTGAAGGAGAAGATGAGTGGCAGTGAGAAGCATGTCCTCTATTACCGATTTTCTCATTGAGCAAACCCTGATAAGCAGCCAAGGAATCCACAAGATTCCCTGGCGCATAGTTTGAAGACCAATTCTTTATAGTTCAGGTGGCCAGTCCATGACACAGACACCAAGCATTTGACATCTTTGGGCAGAAGTACACCTACTCAGTCGTATCCTAGATTTTGCAGACTAAACAACTTGTGACCCACCAAACCAAAAGCCCACAAGAGCTTTAATATTTCTTTTGCTTGCCAGAAATTGCAAAAATTATTTTACAGGGGAGACTGTCAAGTACCTGGCAGCCCTCAGTATACAGCTGTTGAGCTGCATTTGATGCAGTGAAACGCAAGCTGTGCCATCCTTATCCTTGGTTAAATAAAGAAGACCCCTTAACAATGTAGAATGGAAATATACAAGCAGGAGAGCTGGAAGGCTTGCCTAGGACATAGAGTCAAAGACACTCTTTCCTGCATCTGCAATGATGCCGCACTCCTTGGTAAACCACTTCAAGGTACCTGGAAGATGCACATGTAGAGCAATGAGCCTCACAATGGAGCTCTCATACTTTGGAATGAAATTTGTTGCATGCTTGTGAAAAAAGTTTTGCTTACCTTACTACTCTGTTTATTTTGAATGGGTACTTTTTCAAGGCTTTCTACAAATTTATCCTGTAGCTAGATTAAGTTCTGGAATTAAGTTCTGGAATATTTACCTGAGAGTAAGTCTTACTGAAGTCACATTAGTGTTTGTGTGTAGGATTGTACTATAAGAGTATTTTAATACTTCTGCTGCTATGCAGAGAGGTATTACTCTCTCAATTTTGTCTCAGCCTGGAATTTCCACTTCAACTGCAAAAAAATTAATCCTGTAGTTTATTGTAATGCTTTGAAGCTCAGGTGAGAATTAAAAGCATCTACCACAATAATTCTACTGTGCGTATTCTCCAAGTGGATGTGGGTGGGGCTACTGAATGTTAACTTATAAGAAAAAACAAAAAAAATTCCTTGCAGTAGCACCTTAAAGACCAACTAAGTTAGTTCTTGGTATGAGCTTTCGTGTGCATGCACACTTCTTCAGATACACAAAGCTCATACCAAGAACTAACTTAGTTGGTCTTTAAGGTGCTACTGCAAGGAATTTTTTTTGTTTTGACTATGGCAGACCAACACGGCTACCCATCTGTTATAAGAAAAAGTTGCTCATTCTATAGAATGCACTCCCTTTTTCATTCTGAAATATTGCCAAAATCAATATACAATTTTAAAATCCAAATATATTGCTTGTTTGAAGATTGGGAAAGTTGCCGCTAAGGGTTGGTTCCTGTTACAAGGTAGGCAATGGCGTCCAGCGCCGCTGCTCAGCCTCCGATAACAAACAGTCCCCCAAGGAACTGTTAGAGGTCAGGGGAGCAGGCAACCCACGCTGCAGGCCCCCAAGGCCTCTCAATGGAAGGCAATGCCTGGATTCTTTCCCCTTTCCGCTTGCAACAGCTGGATTGCTCAGAGCGAGTGATTCCAGCTCCCCGATCTCACTTGTGACAACCTGGAAGTCTCGAACATTTGATTTTTTCAACAGGTTTTACTATTCCAGATCTAATAAGTTGCTCAGTGTAAAGAACATAGTGAAACAGTATTGTCCTGGACCTATGTTTAAAAGCAACTGGCATTTTCTGTCTCAGAAAAAGCACGTACCTCATAAGATGTTAATGAGCTCAGAAATGTTGAGTTTATATATGCATTCTCTCAGCACTTCTTGATTGATGTACCTGACGGAACAACTAGGGGACACTTATGCAGCTCTTCTTACATAGACTGGGACAGGTGTGCCAATTTCCTCCCACTCCCCAGGACATGAACATATACAGTAGGCCTGAAACTTAGGTGAGGGTTATATTCCGCGGATTGCGCCTAAAGCCAAAATCGCATATAGTTAAAGCACATTGGGTTCAGTCTTTCTGAGAAATACTGAGAAATACTTTTTCTTCTTGTCTCTTGTGCTATGCTGTACTCTAATTGAAAAATATGTGCAAAGTTTCATTATGGGCATCATCACTTGACTGCCACAAATAGATTGGATATTGGCTGGGTTTGATAGTTGGGTTACAATTTACTTTAAAGTGGGACACACTGGGTTGAACTCATTTTAAGAAAGATCTACAAATACGTATTGAGGCATTACTATGTTCTCTGTGTGTCAAAGCATAATAATATTTAAATATTTATTTTCCTGACAAACAATAAGATTTAGTATTTTATACCACATTTACAAGTGTAGTCCAAGCCCAGCGTTCTAATTATGTGTAACAATTTCTGCAGCATTGGGCAGGGTGATCCTGTGCACCAATTACACAGTGGGGTTATGGGAGAGATATGCTATCACTATGCTAGCAGAACAGTGCATGCTATCCTATGCTTTGCCTTGTGGGAGGGGAAATATACGGTTCAGGAAGTCCCAAAATGGCAGTAAAATGGCAGACACCCCACATATCCATAGAAACATTCAAAGCCCACCAGTGAAAGACTGTGCCAGTGATACTGCCCACAGTGAGAGGGAACCACGGAACTCACAGCAGTGGGAACACACATGCAGCACATCTCCTTATGTTACAACACACAACGTGCAAAATGACACTATAGCTCCCCCATTCTACGAGCCTGTCCCCTTATGCTGCTCGCATGCAACATGCAAAGAGAAGGAGAGACCATGCAACATAATGGCCCAGTAGCTACCTGGGCATGAGACCTACAAAGAGGACGCACACAGGGACCTTGGGACAAGGGTTTAAGACCCAAACAGGGAAGAAGAGTGTGTTAATAAGCACTGAGAACTATGGGACAGCCACAGATGTGTGGCCTAAACTTAAATTGGCATCTGCCCAGCGCAGTAGTGGCCAGTATGGTGTGCAATAGCAATGGAGCTACCCTCCAAACATTGGTGCTGCTACAGCTTACCTGGGCAGTACTGGGTGGGATGGCTCAGAGCAGTAGTGAGCTGTGTGGTGTACCAGCGGGTAGCTCTGCCAGTGTGTCCATGCAGCTCTGACCATGTCCCTGCCCCAGCACTGCCCAGGTAAGCTGTAATGATGGTGGCATTGGGAGGGCAGATCTGATGCACTGTCCCATCACGTTGGTCACTACTGAGCCAACAACAATCATGAAATGAGAGGAACCATGGAAAGGGAGGGATGGAGTGAATCTGTTTGTTCTGAGTTTCATTGACTTGTTGGCAAAATGTGGAGGCCACATGAAACTGCATTCTCCTGGAGACTACAGAGCAGTTTGTTTGTGTGCAGTGTTTGTCCCCAAGTGCTACTATGCAGTCGCTCTGCCATCATTTAGTTTCCTTCACATTACTGCTCTG
Source organism: Podarcis muralis (assembly GCF_964188315.1). Taxonomy (NCBI): domain Eukaryota; kingdom Metazoa; phylum Chordata; class Lepidosauria; order Squamata; family Lacertidae; genus Podarcis; species Podarcis muralis. The sequence continues at coordinate 59,968,419 of NC_135666.1, forward strand.
CCACTAACTGGAATCTTTTGCTGTGGTGTGAAAACAAGCCACATGGCCGAAATATGGGGTGCCTGCTGCACATAAGCAGCTTGCTGTGGAGAGCAGCTGCAATACAAAGTAATTCCAGCCAACCTCTTTGCAAAGGAGTCTTCATGCCTTGTTGCCCTGGCACCCATTCTGTTTCCCTCCCTCCCTCCCATCTGTGATGGTGCTTCGTGGCTGCTACACAGGAGCAGATGGTGTAGAGCCAACTGTGGCAAGGTACTGTAGCTCAGCATTTGAGCACAATAAGGATTCAGCTGATACGCTTACCTCTGGCACAGTATTAATATGGAGCACAATTTTTTTTACCATCAATATAACTGCAGCCTAGGAATACCAAGCGCAGGAAAAGAGCTCAGCTGGCAAACACCAGTAATTTATATGAAGGTGACTCTGCATCACTTTGCAGGAACAGATGGTGCAGTTGGGCCAGGCAATAAAAGGAAAGATGACTGCAAAAGGAGACAGACTAAGACACTAGTTTAGCTGCCAAAGGCTGGTTATGGGCCAAATAAAAGAATTAAATGGAATGTTATTTTGCTGATGAAAATCCTGTGTTTCATTAATTCAGATTCAAAAGAGATGGACAATGTAAGTAACAGTCTTAAATATAACCAGCTAACGACAAATGGTTACCAATTATGTAATGTAGCTATCTGCAGTGTGCATTAAGGATGTAAGCAAAATTAAGGATGTAAACTGCATTTTGTGAGGTGGTTTCTGCTATGTTGCAGTCATGCATGGAGGTTTGGTCACTTCATTTTTATTTTCTAAAATGTTGATATATTGGATTCAACAAAAAATGGATTGTGCTTGTCAGTGACTCCCCTCTTTCCTTTTGACAGAATCTGTATCAGAACAGGTTCCTGGGCCTGGCTGCCATGGCATCGCCATCTAGGAACGCACAGAATCGGCGCCGGTGCAAAGAACCTCTGAGGTACAGCTACAACCCAGACCAGTTCCACAACATGGACATTGGGAATGGTCCCCATGAGGCAGTCACTATTCCACGCTCTACCAGTGACACAGACTTGGTCACCTCAGATAGCCGGTCTACACTCATGGTCAGCAGCTCCTATTATTCCATAGGACATTCACAGGACCTCGTGATTTACTGGGATATAAAGGAAGAAGTGGATGCTGGGGATTGGATCGGCATGTATCTCATTGGTAAGTCAGTCCCACCCTTAGGATTTAAAAAAATATATTTGCAAATATGAAGTGTATCTAAAGTGGGCCAGCACCAAGCTAAACCTAACTCACACCCCCGTGTGTTTTGAAGTACTCCACCCCCACACCGACCCAAACCTGCAAAACAAAGTTGGCCACAACAGGAGGTCTATTGAACTCCTGTAGGGCTCCCTTCAAACTGATGAGTGAATGACTCGCTCTAATTACCAAATAAGCATGTGTATTTGAATCCCATGGAATTCAATGAGACTTACTTAAATATGCTGTCCTTCATGCCATATTAATAGTGATTTTCTTCGAAGAGCCAACATAGCTCAGTGACTAAGGCGGGCTTGATAAGATGGGTTCACATGTGAAGCCAAATACATACATTATGGAAGTTCCCCTCCCCCCCAAAAAATGTTAGGGGTACTCTCATTTTCCTACTCATACTGAAATACTGCCCCTCAATGAGGCCAAACTTAGATTCACAAAATGTTTAGGGGTATGCGTACCTCTGCGTCCCCCCACAAAAAAAGCACTGCATTATGGTCTTTCAAGATCTGCTTCCCCACCTGTAAAATGGAAGTAAGTGTGTCCTTATAAGAATGAATTGTAAGACAAGCACACTGTGTTTTAAGGACAAATGCTATAAAAAGAGTTCGCAATAAAAGGCTGCAAATGCTTGCTAGGCTCCCCTGTGCCACTGCCCTTTTCTTCTTTTGCACAAACAGCCATGTGCACTGCAATGTTCAATTCACAGTTGCTTATTTGTGACAGGGTGTTGTATCACACTCTAATGTCTACACTGAACACATCCTGGCAGTTCCTTGGGGAGGCACCAGGGAGGTGTTACCTGAGGCCTTGCCCTGTGACATCCAGCTTCTTTCCATCACCACCTCCTTCCTGGCTTTGACTTTCCTGGATCCCCTGTCCAGCCCTCCCTTCCTCCACAATTATAAGGTACCCTGAAGCCTCACTGTCTACAGCTGTGTCTTGTCAGGCCCCACTGCAGGGAAGAGCAGTAGTATGTCTTGTCTGGCTACAGGCTTGTCTCACAGCCGTTCTCTACCAGCAAGGCCTGTTGACCAGGGTCCTGATCCTGCATCCATACAGGAGGGAAGCACAGGGGACAGTGGTGGGTGGTACTCCCCGGAAGTCCTTCACAAAGTTAAAGTCAAATACTACAGTGTTTGGGATTAATCTACCTCCTTCCTGTTTTCCAAACCAGAAGTGGGGAACAGGTTCTGTTCTTCTGGAGGTCAGTGAGGTCTAGAGATCCTTCTTAGCACTTAGGCATGTAAGGAGAAAATATCTGTGGCTCCTTGTCCTAATTGGGCTAAATCATAGTAAATAGAAAGAATGAGAATAAATCCGGTGGTGTGGTAAAATGGTGGAGTTTGTTTCCTTCCTGCTAGTGCAGAGGGTTGGGTGAGGAGTTAACTCTGCAGCCGTTTTGAGAAATCTCCAGACTGCTGCTATTCCTAGGTCACTTGCTTGCTTATATAGAGATTTAGCAGGCACCTTCAGTGCCAACTTTTAAATGCCTGCTGAAAACTTTCTATTCTGCTAGGCTGGTGCAGGCATCCTTAAGAAGGCATCCTTCCACAATGGTTGACTTCTCTTTTTAACTTTTGTTAATGTTTTGTATTTTATGATTTTATTGCTGTAAACAGATTTGATATCTCTTTATGACATAGTGGTATACAAATATTTTTATAAATATTATAAATATCCCACATTTCCATTCACTCTTCAGTCCTCAAGGTGGCTTAATAATGCAAAAATTCAATACCTCTTTTACATATAGTAAGGAAAACTCTTTAAAACCAATTCCAAACAATACCTAACCAAACAAGGGCTATCAGAGACCTAGCAATGCTACAAGAATGGGGTGCCAGCACTGAAAACCTCATCCTGCTTATGGATGCTAATCTTTCTTCAACTAAGGAAGGTGCAAGACCCTGTCAGATTATTTAAGAGCCTGAGGAAGTTCACATTGGAATAACTATTATTTATTCATTATTTTGATAGAGAATTTCCAAGTCACCACGCAAGACAACCTGTAGGTGATTTACCATACTTTTCGGTGTATAAGACAAACTTTTTTTAACTCTAAAATAATGTTAAAAAACGGGGGTCATCTTATACATGGATAGTGCACAGGGGGGACGGGTGATTGGTGACTGCATCAAGGGCTGCTTTGGATTGGCTGCTTCTGTGATAATTTGGTGTGTGAATGGTTGCTGTGGCAAGGGCTGCTGTGGGTTGGCTGCTGCTGTGGCAATTAGTCATGCGATTGCCGGCTGCTGTTGGCGAGTGGGCAGGCGCTTGTTGGCTTATCTGACACGAGCGATTGTCAGTGTTTGTTCGCTGGGTTTGTGATTTTCTACAATTCCCCCCAAAAGCTCTGGGCATTCCTCCCCCAAATAGTGTATAAAAATACAAAAGAGAAAAAGAAAGAGAAAGAAAGAAAGACTCTATAATACTTGTCCCATACAAAACTATAAAAGTGAAATTATTATTCTACTACATTTACATTTATTTCTATATTGATATATTGTACTATATTCTTTATAAATGCATTCCAAATGTCATTATATTTGGTATACACCATCTGTGTCTATAAGCTGTCTGTATTTTGCAAGAGTTGTCATATCTTCTATCCATTGATTAAAGGGCACCACAAATTTATCTTTCCAGTGGATCAATATCAATATTTTAGTCACAGTGAGGGTGTGAATAAAGGTGTTTTCTTGGTGCTGAAAATATTGTAAAGTGGTTGCCAGATGGAAGGAAGAGTACTAGAAGCAATTCTGGTCCCAAACTGTGTGTGTAGGGATTTAAAGATCAAAATCAGCACATTTAAATTCAGCTCAAAAACCAATCAGCAGTCGGTTTAACTCTCTAAGCACTAAGCACTGGACAGGGGTAGCCGAAGTGGTGCCCTCCATATGTTGTCGGACTGCAACTCCCATCAGCTCTAGCCAGCATAGCTGATGACCAGGGATTGAGAGTTATAGCCCAGCAATACCCAGAGGTGACTGCACTGACTACCTCTGGCTTAGGCAAGTAACTCAGCTGCAATTTGGACCAACTGAAGTTTTCAAACTGCTTTCAAGGCAGCCAGTGCAGCGCATTTTAGTAGCTGAAAGCTTGCTGTCACATATTCTGTTGTTAGGAAGGATATTGTGCAAGTTGGCCCTGAGTTTATTGCAGGATAAGACACAGTATGTAAGATAAAGCGTATAAAAACCAGTACCCATTGCTGTATGTGGGATGGTTGTCTCATAGAGTGCTTCCTTGCCTTGTCTTTTGTTACATGGCACCACAACCTTCTTCAAAACAGGGGGAAATGTTTGAAGTGTAGATTGCCATTGTGATTTGTCTTTTTGTGCCTTTAACTCTGGGTCTCTGATATCAGTGTGACGCTGTCAGCATTCCTTTATGCATCCCTAGAAGAGTTAGTGAGTCAGCCTGCAGCACATTTTCTTACTGTTAGCTGCTGCATCTACACAAGTTTGCTCAAGAGTGAGTGTGGACTCTGGATTGACGTGTGTTAGGCTCTAAAGTCTCTTCTTACTTTAAAGAACTGAGGGATAATCAATGGTATGATATTTGGAAATTGCAAACAATAGTGAAACTTGCCAGTTTATCTGATCCAGAGAACAAATGGAGAGTGTTTCTCATTAACGTATTGAAATCCTTCTAACAATATTGCAATATATCCTTCCCACTCCTGGTGAAATATGAGGCCTGTCTTTTTTCAATATGGGCAGGGTATAAATAAAGTAATATTTAATATTTCTTACTATTATATTTATTATTATTATTATTATTATTATTATTATTATTATTATTATTATTAATTTATACCCTCCCTTTTCCCTGACAGGCTGCTTAAATCTAAAAACAAGCACTGCAAAGAATATAGAAAAATCAATCATTAAAGTTAAACACTGAGAGAGAACAATAAACATATATGAATTTTTTTAAAAAAACATACCAATAATTACAATAAAACAGCATGGCACCAACCCTTTCATTAAAAGCAGTCAATTCCCAATAGCTTGTTGGAACAAGGTCTTCACTGCCAGCAGAAGGACAGCAGGGAGCAAGCCAGTCTGGCTTCTCCAGGGCAGTATGGGAGCAGCTCCCGAGAAGACCCTCTCCTGCAACAGCACCAAATGGGCCTAGGAGGTGGTAATAATAATAATAATAATAAATTTTATTTATATCCCGCCCTCCCCAGCTGAAGCCGGGCTCAGGGCGGCTAACAACAATAAAACAGTACAAAAGTACAGCATAAACAACATTCTAAAATCATTCATTATAAAATTAATTAAATCAAGCCACTGGCAGCCATTGGGCCAGAGCTCCACGAAGATTGCCGAAGGAGGGAGTCAGGCTGTGCCCTTGCCAAAGGCCTGGTGGAACAGCTCTGTCTTGCAGGCCCTGCAGAAAGATTTCAAGTCCCGCAGGGCCCTGGTCTCTTGTGACAGAGTGTTCCACCAAATCGGAGCCACAGCCGAAAAAGCCCTGGCTCTAGTTGAGGCCAGCCTAACTTCTCTGTGGCCTGGGACCTTCAAGATGTTTTTATTTGAAGACCGTAGGTTTCTCTGTGGGGCATACCAGGAGAGGCGGTCCCGTAGGTATGAGGGTCCTGGCCGTATAGGGTTTTAAAGGTTAAAACCAGCACCTTAAACCTGATCCTGTACTCCACCGGGAGCCAGTGCAGCTGGTATAGCACCGGGTGAATGTGATCTCGCAGCGAAGACCCCGTAAGGAGTCTCGCTGCAGCATTCTGCACCCGCTGGAGTTTCTGGGTCAGTCTCAAGGGCAGCCCCACGTAGAGCGAGTTACAATAATCCAGTCTGGAGGTGACCGTCACGTGGATCACAGTGGCTAGGTCAGGGCGAGAGAGGTAAGGAGCCAACTGCTTAGCTTGGCGGAGATGGAAAAATGCCGCCTTTGTTATAGCTGCAATCTGCGCCTCCATGGAAAGGGAGGTGTCGAAGATTACACCCAAACTCTTAACGGACGGTGCTGGCACTAATTGCGCCCCCGCAAGAGATGGGAGTTGCCCCCCCCCCCAATCCCATATCGCCCCGTCCCAGCCACAGGACCTCTGTCTTCGAAGGATTTAGCTTCAACCGGCTCCCACGTAACCATCCAGCCACAGCTTCCAAACATCTGGTCAGTGTGTCTGGGGCCGAGTCAGGATGGCCATCCATCAACAGATAGAGTTGGGTGTCATCGGCATACTGATGGCAACCCAGCCCAAAACTCCGAACAAGCTGGGCGAGGGGGCGCATAAAGATGTTGAAAAGCATCGGGGAGAGTATCGCACCCTGCGGCACTCCACACACCAAGGAGTGGCGCGATGACAATTCCCCCCCAAGCGCCACCCTCTGTCCCAAATCTCAAAACCTGGGCAGGTTCCTATGAGGGAATATGGTCTTTCAGATAGCTTGGACCTAGGCCATGTTGGCCTTTATAGGTCATAACCAGCACTTTGAATTGTGCATGGAAACAGACCAATAGCCAGTGAAGCTGTTGTAGCAGCTGCAACCAATGACCAGCCCCAATAATTGTAGGCCAGTAACCAGCCCCAATCAACAGTTTAGCCCGTTGATGTTTCTGAGCACTTTTCAAAGGCAGCCCCATGTAGAGTGAATTACATTAAGCAGGGTGTAACTAAGGTGTGTGTCTCTGTGGCCAAATCAGGCATCTCAAGGAACAGGTGCAGCTGGTGAACTAGCTTTAACTCCTGGCCACCACAGAGACCTGGACATCCAAACTCAGGACTGAATTCACAAGTACACCTAAACTGCGTATTTGAGGGAGTGCTACACCATCCAGCACAAACGGAATCCCCAGTCCCTGTTCTGCCTTTGTTTTATTCAAATGAGAAGATTTTGAATCAAAAGGGAAAGGGCTAAGCAATCATTCTGCTTTGCCAGAATGCTCAAAATAGTAGCTAGTTCTGTTGGGCAGAACAAAAAAAAATGCCCAAATTCCAGCTGTTGTTTTAAGTTCCACTCTCCCTAAATGTACTCAGATAATTTAACTTGGGTCACAAAGGCCTTTACATGAAGTCCAGAACATAGGCTAGACTTTCATTGCCTGAGTCCTTGATTTCATGTGAGGGTAATATTGCACAGTGCTTATTGATATACATTAGGCTTTCTTCTTCACTATCCTTCTGGGAAAACCAAAACATTTTAAAAAGTTGTCTGATAAAAGTTCATTATGCACAAAACCTCTAGGGTCCAATTTCTAGGCTGTATTTGTTCTTCTTCTTTATTATTCAACCATTTCTTTTAAGTTTATATCAAAAATATTTTTGACCTAATTAGCTGAAACTCTGCTTTAAAAGCCACATGCTTCTTTCTTTTCTCTTTTGCCTTTAATTTTATTTCCCCTCCTAAAAGGCAAAAATCTCTAATGCTATATGTAATTCCGGCAAGATTCTAATTAGTGAAGTTTCTCTCAATATACTTCTGAGTTTATCCTGACTTTCTGACTGCTTTAGTTTATTCCTTGCATGAGGATTTTATTCCAAGTCCATTGATTCACAATCAAAGCACATGAAAAAAAGAATAGCTTTGGACCAAGCTGCATTTGTTGTGTGTAGGGGCACAGCATATACTATCTTATAGCTCTGGTATATAACTGCGATTTTTGACTAGCCTTCCCACATGAACATGCCTGCCATGGAACAACTGTGTATTTCAGAGGATCTCGGAAGTATGCTCGGAAGTGCATCTTTGGCTCACATGTAGGATAGCCAGACCTCTTGGGCTTGCCATTCTTCCACTTGAACTGAGAGTGGGCACTGGAATGTATCCAGCGTTCTCAGTATGGCTGCCCATTGTAAGAGAAGGTTGGTTGTGATTAGGGGAGGCCCATCCCATTTCTCTGCCTGAGGCAAAACGGGAAAGCCTTACTCACTGGGGTTGCATAGCTGCAGCTTTTGGGTTCCAGCAAGATCTCACAGGAAGCTGGAAGCCACTTCTCCAGCGTTGGGATGGGGTGGGTAGCACCCACAGCAACTCCAGAGAAGTTAGAAGAAGCAGTGATGATGGCAAGATCTCACAAGAGCTCACTGGAAGCTGCTGCCACCGCTTCTCCTTGTTTGTCCAGTGGTAGGGGTGGGCTGCCCCTTGGGATTTCGCCTCTGTCCGCTTCGTGGTGGGCCAGCCTTTGTTCTGGTACTCAGCCTAGCCCCATTCATGTCAAGGGACATAACGTGATTTCTGGGAAGTTGGGCTGCACTCTTGGCCACAGCCCTGGGCATCAGGCATGCTTTGGCCTCCACCCTCAGACAACCAGAGGTTGTCATGGTCTGTCTGCAGTGAAGAAGTCTGGAAGCAGCTAGTTGTGCACAGGCGTCTATGCAATTGGTACTCTTGTGCCTTGCTCCTTTCTAAATGTATAACGCTGCCTTCATGCATGCAGGGGGTTACTGACTTTTATAGAAGCTTGTCTGCTATTAGTAATTTTCTCACTGATTTACTCCTGAGAAATTTCCAAGGAAGTTTCCAGAGTTTCTCTGAAACACAGTTTGAAAACTACTGATGTGTAGCATTACCTTCATTCCTTATGCCTGTGTTCAGCCTCCATATAGATAAAGCATAAGGTAAAGGTAAAGGGACCCCTGACCATTAGGTCCAGTTGTGGCCGACTCTGGGGTTGTGGCGCTCATCTCGCTTTACTGGCTGAGGGAGCCGGCGTACAGCTTCCAGGTCATGTGGCCAGCATGACTAAGCCGCTTCTGGCGAACCAGAGCAGCGCACAGAAACGCCGTTTACCTTCCCGCTGGAAGGTTATCTACTTGCACTTTGACATGCTTTCGAACTGCTAGGTTGGCAGGAGCAGGGACCAAGCAACGGGAGCTCACCCCTTCGTGGGGATTCGAACCGCCGACCTTCTGATCGGCAGGTCCCAGGCTCTGTGGTTTAACCCACAGCGCCACCTGCGTCCCTATAGATAAAGCATAAGTAAAAGGTAAAGGTACCCCTGCCCATACGGGCCAGTTTTGCCAGACTCTAGGGTTGTGCGCCCATCTCACTCTAGAGGCCGGGGGCCAGCGCTGTCCGGAGACACTTCTGGGTCACGTGGCCAGCGTGACAAGCTGCATCTGGCGAGCCAGTGCAGCACACGGAACGCCGTTTACCTTCCCGCTAGTAAGCGGTCCCTATTTATCTACTTGCACCCGGGGGTGCTTTCGAACTGCTAGGTTGGCAGGCACTGGGACCGAGCAACGGGAGCGCACCCCACCGCGGGGATTCAAACCGCCGACCTTTCGATCGGCAAGTCCTAGGCGCTGAGGCTTTAACCCACAGCGCCACCCGCGTCCCTAGATAAAGCATACATATAGATAAAGATTTGTGGGATGTTTTTGGCTTATTGGCTTATGATTGGGAGTAGAAAAATTAATGTACCTCAGCCCAGAAAATAGTGGGAATAGCACATGGCTGGACACACAATCTTGGAGGGTTGAGTGTGGAGTAGCATATGAAGTGTTACTAGAAGCTGGGTCTGATCCTTTCCATCACCATATAACAGATAAGTGAAGGCTTTGCATGTTATTGTTATTTGCATAGCAGTGGTGATGATGATGATGATGATGATGATGATGATGATGATGATGATATACCACTTAATTGGCAAAGTGACTTTTAAGTGATTTATGAATTTAAACACACATAATTAAAATATGCCGTAAAACAATTCAGTAAAAAGGTTGAAACAAACACCCACAGTGTTTAAATAAACGTAAAAAAAGGTTAAGGACAAGGACGTTTGGATGGTTAAGTCCAGTCAAACTTGACTATGGGGTGCGGCGCTCATCTTGCTTCAGGCTGAGGGAGCCGGAGTTTCTTCACAGGCAGCTTTCTGGGTCATGTGGCCAGCATGACTAAACTGCTTCTGGCACAATGGAACACCATGACAAGTGCCAGAGCACACAGAAACTCCATTTACATTCCTGCCACAGTGGTACCTATTTATCTACTTGCATTGGTATGCTTTCAAACTGCTAGGTTGGCAGGAGCTGGGACAGAGCAATGGGAGCTAACCCCTTCATGTGGATTCAAACCACAAACCTTCCGATCAGTAAGCCCTCAGAGGCTCAGTGGTTTAGACCAGTGTTTCCCAACCTTGGGCCTCCAGCTGTTTTTGGACTACAACTCCCATCATCCCTAGCTAGCAAGACCAGTGGTCAGGGATGATGGGAATTGTAGTTCAAAAACAGCTGGAGGCCCAAGGTTGGGAAACACTGGTTTAGACCACAGCGCCACCTGCTCCCACAAGTGTTTAAGTAAACACATGTGCAATAAAGCATACCCAGAAGATCCAAATGTGGAAACCGTTTTTCTGCATATAATTCTGCTCTGGACTGGAGCATTAGGGCATCTATTTCCAAAGACAGTGCGCATAATCATTGAAGGCCTCCAGCTGCTTCATTTAATCAAAAAGAACTCAAGGTCAGAACCAGGGGACAACTTTTTGCTTCCTGTGCAAAACAAGTCAGAAGCTGGCACGACACATGTCAGTTCATCTTAACTTGTCAAGCTGGCAACACTGATCTGTGTAGCCAGGATTGCTTAATTCATGTGTACACTTTCAACACTGGTGCCCATTCAACAGTTTGTGTGTGAGGGATTGTGGCTGATATGAGTGAAATGATATGATATGATATGATTTTCACATGCATCAAAGCTGTGAAATTTGCTACAAATGCACTTGTTTGTTTGTTTGTTTGCTTGCTTATTTTAAAATAGGTTTTCAAACGCTGAACAAATGGAGGGGTGTACCAAAGATGCTCCTCACTGGGGATCAGTTTGGTCTGGGGCTACATTTTCTGGCTACGTTCTCATTTAAAAATAAAGAGAAAGAGCAGACTGAATTATGAGTCATCATTGGTGGTGGGATAAAGTCACTCTCTTAAGTTATTGTTGATAGGAAAGATAACAGCATGAACTCTTCTTGGACAAACTGAATTTTGCACCCTTCATCCTTTACTTTTGGGTTGCAATTATTCAAAAAGACAATCCTTAGTAAGGGAAAGCAATTGGCAAGCAAAGTGAAGCTTAACTCCCAGTCTTAGGGACTCACATGCCCTTCTTTAGTAAATCATGAGTCAGTGAGTAGCTGAAGTGCATGATAGGCAAAAGGGTCTTCCAAAGTCTCTGTCAGTGTTTATACTGGAGAAAAGCAGGTTGTAAAAAGCTCTTGGTGCTTTTGGCTCAGTTAGATCTAATGCCATTGACTATTTTGCCTTCCTCATCATCCTCAGCGCCATATTTTAGTTGCTAGACTAGAAGCAGCTATGGTGCACCATATGTGACCTTGTGCCGGCCATCCTCTCTCTGCCTAATCAATCTCAATTAAAATGTCCTAAGGTCCATGGAGGAAGAGTGGAATAGAAACATTAATTAATGATCTATGATCACCACCACCCTCAGAAGTTCATGCTTCACATTCCCCCAAACCAGTTGTTTTCTTGCCAGAGGTAGGATAAAAGTGTGGTGTTGTATGTTCATTACTACATCTTTGTAGAGGTTAGCATTTACTAAAAGATTAGAAAACCATAATGAATCATTTTCCTCCTGATTTTAAATGTATCTATAACCACAGTGGTATCCTCAAGCTGTGCGCCCATGCATTTTTCACGACACCAGTAGCTATTATTTTTCCCTACCAGAAGGTATCTTGTTTCTCTCAGAGATAGAAATTTTCTCTTCAAAAATTATTTTGTATGGGCAAGATTCAATACCTGTCTTGCTAACACTAGTTCTGGAAATATGGCAGGTTTAAAGTTCACTGGAGCATATGTCTGCTATATAGCAAAATGATAGTTGCTGATTGTTCTGAGGGAACTCCCAACTTCTCTTGGGGGCAGAACCTTGTTCATCATGTAGCTTTCCTGAAATCAATGGAACAATCTGTGGAGAAAATATTACTTGAAGAGGGTGTTAAAGCTTTAGATAATTGACTGGAATGTAATGGGGACCACAAAGTTCTTTTTCTTCTTTTTCTTCTTCTACTTCTTCTTTTTCTAGTATACCACCCTTCAACCAAATATCTCAGGGTGGTTCACAGCATAAAAATACAAGATAAAAACACAAAATCCATAATAAAAACAACAACAACAAAACTACACAATCTCCCACAATGGAGAAAGGGAACCTGTGCTTCTACAGAGGGATGCTGTGGACCCAAACAAGTTTAAAGATCCTGAGATCTTTTTACATTGTTACAAACAGAAGATAAGGAAGTAAATCTGTTTTTTTCTTGATTGCACAGCTTCATACCATAGCTGGTTCATCCAACCCGATAAACCAAACTACACAAATGTGCAGATACCTGGAGAGGAGCTTGCCATCACTTTACTTTTCCCAGGTATATTTTGGTTTACCATGTTATGCAAACCAGGCCATGGAAAACTATTGCACCGGGGTTAGGAAAAAGCTAGGGTAGACCCCTTTACTCTGATGTCTACATTTATATGTGTAAGGTTTGGGGCTTTTTTAAAAAAATGGAGGAGTATCATGGAGGGTTTGCTGGTGAGAGATAGGACACTTTCCTGCCTTTCAGTGATAAATTATTTTTAAAAAAGAAGCTGTGTTTTCAGCCCTTTCCTTTGCTCTGATTTCACTGGCTCTCTTTTGTTAATTTTGCAGATGAGGTTTTGTCTGAAAATTTCCTAGACTACAAAAATCGTGGGGTGAATGGCTCTCACCGAGGTCAGATTATCTGGAAGATTGATGCCAGCTCTTACTTCGTAGAACGTAAGTATATCATAGTGCTATTACATCATACTTCAGTGAAAACAGGAAGAGCTGAGCTCCCACACTACATGGGTGTTTTGGGGAAAATTTAATGCGTGTGGCAAAGAAAAATGATCAATTGCTTGTCCAGAAACTATGCTTCATGAATAACAGAAGTTACTACTGAAAGGATGCAGTGGGTGAAATTGCATCTATAACTCTGTATATGTTGGTGTTATTAAGCACGAACATCTCATAACATGAGAGGGTTTCAGAACAGGTGCTAAATACTTCTGTGTTTGGAGAAAAACTATTTTCAAGTTCATTTATATTTATTTAACATCAAAATTATTGAATCTGCTGGAGCTTTTATCCTTGTTTTAGTCTTCTGTAGTTTGGATCAGTTTCTGGCAGAGCAAATCTTCAATCCCTTTCTTGGAGTGTGTGTTATTCTGAATAACCATTTCCGAGGCAATCTCACAGAAGTATTTTTTTAAAGGGAATTAATTCCATATTGCATTTGCTGAGCTCACTGCATAACATACCGTTGATGCGCAATAAACTATGTGCTTGGGTTGTGAAAAATTATGTGCTCATGCATAGTAAAGGTGAATCTTTCATTGTTGCGTCCGTGCCTGAGGGCATCATACTTAACATGTGTTGCATGTGCTGCTGTAAGGAGTTCAAAATGTAGATTAATAAAGGCGCTCCAAACAGGTTGTGTTGTGTGACAACTGGCTGCAAAGGAAAATGAAACATTGTTAAAACAAAGCACTGCTTGATAGGAAGTTAACTGGGATAACTGGAACAATTTTCTGGCAGACTTAAGGAAGGTTACTTTAAACCATTTGTGAACAACCTGTGACAGAGGTTTTGAATATTTAAAACTGTGGTTTCAAAATGGATTACAGAGCATACTGCGGGGTCCTTGGAAACTTATTGGGGGTTCCTCAATGAGGAAGTCTGCTGTGAAGGACAAGTTTCTTAGAAAGATTGATTTGCCTCTACTACTAGTCTTCCTCTGCAAGGGTCAGGACCAACAACCTCTATGTACAGAGTGTGCTATTCCTCAGAATTATTGGCAGCGTGCAGGATTTTGATGGCTGACATGCAAAGCTTCCTTGGTATACAATGGAAAATAGATTCCGTTCACTGGCCTAAGCTAAATAGTTTCACAGATTATGGACTATAAGAACCAAGTTGCAATGTGCCAGAAACGCCAGTGAGATTTCTGTACCAGTTCTGTCTGCTTCTAACACAGCTGTATTCTCGTTGTGCCATCAGGGTGGGGCAGCTACACAGCAGGAGGTATCTGACTAGGTGTGTCTGATTAGGGTGTGTCATTTTAGGGTACAAAACGTAATTTTTGCACAGTTCTTTAGTGAGGGGTCTTAAAAATGTGTTTTTGGGTGTCAGGAATTCAAATCTGCTTTTATTTTTGTAATTGGACAAAAATTTAGCTTGGAAGCCTACACTTGACAAAGAAGCACATAAACTGTGTTTAAAAACCAAAGAATTTTAACTTTGCCTTCTGAAAATGTCAGGTAATAATAAAACAAAAGGCCTGTATTTAAAAACTGTGGGAATGTTCAGGATAGTAGGAGAGGATATATTGATTTGTAAGATTTGTACAAATTACACACACAAAATTGCACAAACAAATGTGTGCATTGGGATAAAATCACACTACAATGTTAATAAAGGACTTGGGGGGAATTGCGAGCTGATGTGGAAATCTGGAGAACTGAAGATTGGAAAAATGAGAAACTGAAATTGACAGATGCACCCATCCCTAACTGGCATGGTAGAAGAGGCATTATCAAGCTGCAAAGTGATACAGATATGAAAGCTCTGGATTTTGGATGAGCTAGGTTTTCTTTTTTGTTTACTCAGATATTGTCTTCTGTAATTGATTGTTAATTCAGTTAACTCTAAGGGGAGTTCTGCCATATGCTTTTCTTTCATCATATTACCAGTATGATTTCATTATCTACGTACTTTCTTAAATGAACCCCTCCTCTTTTTTTGTATGGAGCATGCTCTTCTGGCTGCAGAATCTGCTTCCAAGCAGCCTCTAATTCTTACTCAGGACAGCAAGTCCTTCCATATTAATTGTCAGTTGGGGAGTGGTACACTGGTATGGTACAGGTGGGGCTCTTTGGTCTGTGCTTATTATGCCCCCCCCCAATTCATGGGGATAAAATCCGTTCTATAGCCATTTGAGATTTTGCACCATCTTTGCCTTTCTAACAGATACTCTGCCTCCAAGCAGCTCCACAAAAGGCAGAAACTCCAAAGCATAGCTTTCATAGAATGTACACTTGGAAGGGACCACAAGGGTCTTCTAGTCCAACCTTCTACGATGCAGGAATCTTTTGCCCAACGTGGGGCTCACACCCACGACCCTGAGATGAAGAGTATCATGCTCTACTGACTGAGTTATTCCAGGTCATCAATAGTTCCATTTCCCTGCTAGGAGAAGCGACACCTGTTGAGCATGTGCTATCAAGAAACGGAAGGTGGTAGGCCTCTTTGTTTTCTCTAACCAGTGTGGTGTAGTGGTTAAGAGCAGTGGACTCATAATCTGGTGAACCAGGTTCGATTCCCTGCTCCCCCACATGCAGCTGCTGGGTGACCTTGGGCCAGTCACACTTCTCTGAAGTCCCTCAGCCTCACTCACCTCACAGAGTGTTTGTTGTGGGGGAGGAAGGGAAAGGAGATTGTTAGCTGCTTTGAGACTCCTTAAAGGTAAAGGTAAAGGTACCCCTGACCATTAGGTCTAGTCACGGATGACTCTGGGGTTGTGCGCTCATCTCACTCTATAGGCCGAGGGAGCCGCCGTTTGTCTGCAGACAGCTTCCGGGTCATGTGGCCAGCATGACTAAACTGCTTGGTGAACCAGCACACGGAAATGCTGTTTACCTTCCTGCCAGAGTGGTACCTATTCATCTACTTGCACTTTGACATGCTTTCAAACTGCTAGGTGGGCAGGAGCTGGGACCAAGCAACAGGAGCTCACCCTGCCGCGGGGATTCGAACTGCCGACCATCCATCAGCAAGCCCTAGGCTCTGTGGTTTAACCCACAGTGCCACCCGTGTCCCTTGAGACTCCTTAGGATAGTGATAAAGCGGGATATCAAATCCAAACTCCTACTCATCTAACTGTGTTCTTGGTTCCTCTTTCCCCAACTCCCAGTGTGGATTCCAGTGTAGATGTGGCTATCTTGGATTCCACTAGGACTGTCAAATACAGAATTCCCAACATACAGTGGTACCTCGCAAGACAAATGCCTCGCAAGACGGAAAACTCGCAAGACGAAAGGGTTTTCCGTTTTTCGAGGTGCTTCACCAGACGAATTTCCCTATGGGCTTGCTTCACAAGAAGAAAGCCCATAGGGAAATCTCCGGGGACCTCTTTTAAAATGCTGGCGGTCGGGAGCAAAGACTTTCGCCCACCGCCGGCCTTCAAAAGAGGTCCTGGAGGCCTTCGCTGCCGCCCGCCAGCATTTTAAAATCGCCCCGGGACAGCGGAGGCTTCGCTGCCGCCCGCCAGCATTTTAAAATCGCCCCGGGACAGCGGAGAAGTCTCCGCTGTCCCGGGGGCTTTTAAAATGCTGGCGGTCGGCAGCAAAGCCCTCCTGTCCCCGGAGCTTGCGGGGCGGGAGGTGGGGAGAAGGGCTTTTCTTCCCACCGCCAGCCTTCAGAACAGCTGTCCCCAGGACTGTCCCCGGACCTGGTCTGAAGGCGGTTTCCATAGGAGCGCATTGATTGATTTTCAATGCATTCCTATGGGAAACCGTGCTTCGCAAGACAAAAAACTCGCAGAAAAAGCTTGCGGAACGAATTAATTTCGTCTTGCGAGGCACCACTGTAAAGGAAGCCTGCAATATTTGCATATCTTGCAGTCATAGGCTTGATTATCCATGTGGCAGCGTGGGCTTGTAAGTAGGGATGCTTGAGGATTTCAGGCTTTGTGAATAAAATGATCCATTCTTCTCAAATTAATGCATAGTTAGGAAATCCACTGGATTTTGCACTGATTTGAATGGTGCAAGGCAATTTTTGGCTATTGTAACATCTCAGAATACTACATTGGAATTGAAGAAAGTGTACATCTTTGAATGTGCCTTGTAAATATGTATTTTGAAAGGATTAATGTCAATTTGCAAGATTAATGTTAATACAAGAATGGAGTGGAATGGAATTATGGGTAAAAACATGCAAATGTTATATGAATCAGAAACAGAGTTGCCCATCCCTTGTACACTGTGGGGAGATTTATTAATCAGATACTTAGTGAACAGTGATACTCTGCCTGATCTATTCAGATCATAATGAAAATTCCACCAGCTTTTACATATGAGACTTGAAAATAATTATTTTATACAAATTATACTATTTTCCATTCTGGATTTACTGATAATTTACAGCAATGCAAATAAGTAGGATAACTGAGCCCACTGTCTTCCAAAGAACAAAAGACGCGAGAATAAGAAAGTTTGTGCTGGGTTTCAGTTGAGCTTTTAATAATCCATGAGTCGCATTTCCCTAGGTGTCAGGAAACAGGCAGCTGAAGGGCCAGGGCAGGGCATGCTGGGAATTTTAAACTGCATATTTCTTTTAAGGTAATTCAACTTATTCCACTCATGGGAAAGTATAAGAATTTGGAATTATCCCTTCTCTCTTTTGTACAACCATGACTTAGGCAGAGTGGGATAAAGATTCACAACATCTAAGAATAGGGGAAATATATGCTTTCAAAGCATTTTCTTAAAAAATGCTGGCTTGAAAGTTTGAACATGCATACTTTGTGACTGAGTTAGAAGACCATGAAAACTGGGTTAATAAAGGGAACCTTGACAGTTGCAAACTCTTCCCCAATTACTTACTTACTCTGGATGCTGTATGATGTTCAGTTGAATTCAAACTTCTGTGGTAGCCGAGAAATTTCATAAAGCACTTTTGAAAAATAGACATTGAAAATCCCACTTTAAACTATGCAATGGCTTCAGATGGACTTGGAATTAACCTTATTTGCTATGAAACTATAGTTTCATTTGCTATGAAACTATATGAAGCTAACTTCTTCAGGCCTGGGGCCATATTCCCCCATGAGCTATTGGTGGGCAGGGGCAGAGGTGAAAGTGGATAAAGCGACAGGCATTGACTCCTACCTGTGTACAGTAGGCTGCATCCTAGCCACACAAAGGTTAGAGGTTACCACAGATACACACACCTCTCTCCATCTTCCATCCAGGCAAACAAGAGATATTATCCCATTTCAGCGACACATTCCAATGGAGAGTCAGACTTACGATGGAAGGTGCTAGTCAACAATCTCCAGATCAGAGATTGCTACTTGGTTGATGAATGAATAGATGCCGCTTCCATGGTTACGGTGAGCTTTCATCTGCTTATACCAGGACATTAATTTGATTCATTCAGTTTCTCATGGAGCTTTCCACCAGCTGGTAATTTCTATGTGGGAGGAAAAAATATGCTGTAGACGAGTTCTATTTTCTGCTGTCTAATTAGTGCTAATAGGAGTTACACCAGTACAACGTCACCACACTATTCTCACACTCTTCAAATGCAATGTTCTGGGAACAAACGAAACACAACATTTCATGGAAACCAATAGTGTGATAATTACAGTACAGTGGTACTTTGGGTTACATACGCTTCAGGTTACATACGCTTCAGGTTACAGACTCCACTAACCCAGAAATAGTACCTCAGGTTAAGAACTTTGCTTCAGGATGAGAACAGAAATTGGGGAGTGGCGGCGCAGCAGCAGCGAGAGGCTCCATTAACTAAAGTTGTGCTTCAGGTTAAGAACAGTTTCAGGTTAAGTACGGACCTCTGGAACGAATTAAGTACTTAACCCAAGGTACCACTGTAGAGGCTTGTATGTATTTGGGTCAATTGGTTCCTGTCTTGAATACAGTGGTGCCTCGCAAGACGAAATTAATCCGTTCTGTGAGTCTCTTCGTCTTGCGGTTTTTTCGTCTTGCGAAGCACGGCTATTAGCGGCTTAGCGGCTCCTAACGGCTTAGCGGCTATTAACGGCTTAGCGGCTATTAGCGGCTTAGCGGCTTTAAGAAAAAGGAAACAAACTCACAAGAACTCGCAAGACATTTCGTCTTGCGAAGCAAGCCCATAGGGAAATTCGTCTTGCGGAACGACTCAAAAAACGGAAAACCCTTTCATCTAGCGAGTTTTTCGTCTTGCAAGGCATTCGTCTTGCGGGGCACCACTGTAATGTGGTTTCTCTTTAACCTATGGTGGAGGTGTACAGAGGACTTCCAATCTATCCAGAAGTCAGTAATAGAATTCTTTTTAAAAAGTCTGACAGAACAGTCAGAAACACCAGAGGGAAGTGAAGGGAGGCTCAAATGCAAAATGTACCTGGCATGTCCTAAATAAATGAGCACTTGTAGAAATAGTTGAACAATGTGAATAAGCTGTGGGAAGTTCTGTCTTTAGAGCTGCTATGGTTAACCAGCCTAATTTCAAAGAACACAAAGGCCAGTTCACATAGGGCAAACCAATGCAGATGAGCTCCAGTACCAAGTGTTGGTTTGTGTTAATGGATCATCACTGCACTAAGGTTACATACCAAATTTTCACTGTGCATAACTTACATAAAAAATGTAAGTCTACCTCTCCTTTTCAAATGCTAGCCACCAAATGTTGAGTAAGCAAGTGATAATAGGACACTGTCTTATACCAAGTCAGACCATTGGTCCATCTTGTCATTGGCATCCATCTGTCTCACAATGGACAGCACCTCCAGGGGTGAAGTCAAATTGCTTCATTAGCAGCGCTAAAATGATCTCCCCGGAGCACAAGCCTGGTCAGTGCGTATGGAGGTCCTGAGCTGCCCAGACAACAAGACCCCACTCTTGGCCTTGCTAATGCAGCCCAAAGGAAAGCAGAGCAAAACGTTTGGCATCAGCTTCATTGCAGGAGTTGCCAGAAGGAGGTGCACCAGGCGCCATCTAACCATCTTAGGATTTGTGTAGGGTTTACTCCTTAGTCTTTTCTTATCCCAAAGATATCCCGCAAGGCAGCAGAGGTTTAAGATCAGAGTTTTCCTTCTCCTAGGTGGGCTACCTTTCCAGGTTGATGAGCCCCATCTGCCCCTCACTTCCGTCTACAGCACATGCTGAAACCACCTTCTTGATGTTGGACCCACTATTGGTCCCATCCGTTCAATCCACTTGAGCCTGTCTTCGCATGCAGGGGAAGTCCCTAAGTCACTGAGGGCTTGAGACCCATCATCTACCATCACTTGGTCCATCTAGCTAAGTAATTATCTTCATGGACTGGTAGCAGCTCTCCAGAGTTTGTGGCAGGGGTACTTCCCAGTCCTACCTCAAGAGGTCAGGGAATGAACCTCAGCATGCAAAATGTTAGCTCTACCACCGAGCTCCACCGCTCAGTGCAGTGCGAGGTTGCCTAACTCAAATTGTTGGGTTGTTTTTTTTAACATTTGCTTTCCTCCTTGCCCCTGCAGTATGAGGCATTTCTGCTTTCTTAAGCCACTGTTTATTTCATATTATGCTGAAAATGCATGATAATTAAACAGTTTGATTGCTCCTTTAAAAAACAAACAAACCCAAGAACATGACACCATAAATAAACATTTACACAGAGACCATTTTATCACCAGACACTTATAACTTGAATGAAGAACAGGGTACATATTTTTTGCAGAAAGAAAGGAGCAGCCCATGCATTGCATATTATTTATTAATATAAATATAGTTCTTTTCAGAGCTAACAACTAAGGGCTCTTGATTCTCTTCTCTATTTTGCATCTAAAATGAAAAAAAACTAAGGTGTGATTTAGCCATTTGACTACCAAACTCTAGGATCTGTCCTATGTGTTTTCTCTTCCCTTGAGTGCTTGAGAAATCTGAAGTAAGATGACTTGAGACAAGTCTGATTTTGCATCCTGGTAGAGATTGTCCAAAACAAGTGAATTGTTCGCAAAACTAACATGAGGTGTTTTGTACTACTGATGCTCAATAGGGAAGTCAGAGCATTTATGTTCTCACAAGTTAGATTCAGATAATTCTAAGAATTCATTGTTGTTATTGCCACAAGAGTATTTATCTGAACAAAAAATAATAATATTGGTGGCTTTTTTCCCACTCCAATGCAATCAGATTTAATCAGAAGCTATAAGAATCAACAAATGACTCTATGATAAAAGACTGGAAGATGCAGTAAGTTCTGAAAAACTGCTTAGACCTCTCATTTGAATTCCCCAGCTACACAGCTCTGAAACATCTGTCTTCTCAAATGGAGCATTCCCTGTTGCCATGGAAATATTAGTCTAAAAATACCATAAGATGTGTAGTTGACATAAAAGAAATGCATGCATATTGATTCTGAATGTGGGATAAATATTCAGTGATTAACAGAGCTGGCCTCATTTTTGTGTATGTGTTTAAATTTTATTATCTGACATTGCATACTGTTGAATTTAGTGAGTGTGGCTTTTGATATGATTCATCCAGTCCAAAGCTACTCACCTATCCTGAGAAATCTATCCAATATGATAATCAATAAAATACATCATTCTTCTAGTATCAATAAAGGTAAAGGTACCCCTGCCCATACGGGCCAGTCTTGACAGACTCTAGGGTTGTGCGCCCATCTCACTCAAGAGGCTGGGGGCCAGCGCTGTCCGGAGACACTTCCAGGTCACGTGGCCAGCGTGACATCGCTGCTCTGGTGAGCCAGAGCCGCACACGGAAACGCCGTTTACCTTACCGCTAGTAAGCGGTCCCTATTTATCTACTTGCACCCGGGGGTGCTTTCAAACTGCTAGGTTGGCAGGCGCTGGGACCGAGCAACGGGAGCGCACCCCGCCGCGGGGATTCGAACCGCCGAATCTAGTATCAATACACAGGAGTAAAAGATTATGCCTGGAGCCAAATTAAGACTGTCTGCCTGCACTTTAAATAGACCTCTGTTATTATACTGCATGTGCCACCAGTGTGCTGCCTGCAGGTATATATATGCTCATAGAGGCTTTCCTTCCTTGGTGCCCACAGAATCCCTTTCCCAGCACTGAAATTAGTGTTGAGAGAAGCATGCTATTGTAGCCAGAATATTGTTGCCATGTGTGTTTGGTTGCTTGGTATGTGTGGTGTCCATGGCAGTTTTTTCAGTTTGCAAATGTGCCCAAAGGCCCCAAAACTCAGAGCCCCTGTAATACTTACCATTGTGGGGTAGGGGTGAGGATTAATCAGTGTTTTAGCACATAAACTCTGTTTGAACCAGGGCAGAGTTGAAACTATTCCCAGTTTTTCACACAGTATTTGAAAGGACCAAAAACTCATTCCCTTTTGGTCTTTCTTGCAAAAATGTTCATTTATCTGTTTCGGTTGCTCTGTGCTCATTTGCCCTCAGATGTCCTTTATGTAGCCCAAGCCAACCGATTGCGTTGATCAACATGATTTCGTTGCCAATGTCTGGTGGCATCATCATGTCAGATATAGAGTTGTGGGATATCATTCAATTTATTTTGCAGTTCCTATTAAGATGTTATAGCCAGTGTGATGTTTTCAGAAATGGTGCCAAAGAAACAGCAAGCAAACAAAACAGTGAAGCTAAACCGCATTGAAATATTCACACACAACCTGTTTTTTATTAAAATGAGAAAAAAGTTAATCTGCTGAAATGCACTGTTTATTTCAACCTTTAAAATCAAAACTGGTGAAAACTCTGTACTTCCTTGGTTTCCACCTATCTGGTGCTAATGATTTGAAGCACCTTTATAAAGGTGCTTCTTTTAAAGACATCTGAAGGCAGCCCTGTTTAGGGAAGTTTTTAATGTGTGACATTTTAATGTATTTTTAATCTTTGTTGGAAGCCGCCCAGAGTGGCTGGGGAGACCCAGCCAGATGGGCGGGGTACAAATAATAAATTATTATTATATTATGATCATTACCCTAGGGGTCTATTTTTCTTCCAATTACAATATACATGATGAAAAACCAAATGCATCAGAATTTATATGCTTAGAATGTGGGTTTCCAAGCTACATTATTAATGCAATACATAATATAGGTGAATGAGTGAATGTTTATTATTATGGCAAACTGTCAGCATACTTAATATAATTGTGTTTTTAAGTATTGGTGAGACAGGTACTGGCCTCTGAAGTGAACTCCAGGTGGAGTTCCACACATGGTCCTTTAGATCTGAATACATCTTAGCTCTGAAATATCCTAAGAAAATGATGAGCAGTCAGATAAGGGCTAAATGGAAAGAAAGAAGTAATTTAATCACACAGTAGTGATCAGTGTCAGTGTCCACTGTAATTAAGGAATGTGAAACAGTAATCTGATCATACTGTATTATCACAAGGTTGAGTACAGTGCTGATTTAATTTATGGGGCCTCTATACTGAGCAGTAATCAAGCCAAAATGCAGCGATTTTTCTTTTCAATTTAATTCCCTGTTTGCACAGAAACACAAATTACTTCCCAATGGTTTTCCTGTCTTCAGTTTTTTAAAACCATTTGACCAATCAGTGTTTGCTAATAAATGCAAATGTAGCTTAATTTCCTTGTTTGACAAAATTGGTTATAAAACAACCTTTTGTGGTTATATCTCATCTTTACATTATTTGCAAGGAAATGCTTAGCTAAGGATGAATCAACTTGTTTCGTAATTAAGCAGACAATGCCATAAAATAAATTTTAACCTTATTTTGATACTCTCCACTGTTCATCAAACCTTCCTTAACAGATTTGTAGGGAAACACTCAACAGTAAATATGTGGGGTATGTTTTCAGATAAAATCAGTTTTAGCTGTTCCATGAATAGAAGTTTGAGAGGATTTGATAATCCAGGATGGGAAACTGGCTTAATCTTGGCATTGCTGCTTTTTATATTGAAGATAATAAATCCACCCCTTCTAGGGAAAGTTAAGCTTCTAAAGCCAAGCTAACCTTGAAGAGCAGAAAGGATTATAAAGAGCAAGTGAAATTCTGAGTGAAAGGATATTTATCCTGAAGAAGAGAGCTAAAAGAAAATGGGATAGTACAGTGGTACCTTGGTTCCCAAACGCTGAAAACCCAGAAGTAAGTTTTCCGGTTTTCAAACATTTTTTGAAGCCAAACATCCAATGTGGCTGTCAGCTGTTGTTTCCTGGACCTGCACCAATCAGAAGCTGTGCCTTGGTTTTCAAACATTTCGGAAGTCAAATGGACTTCCGGAACGGATTAAGTTTGAGAACCAAGGTACCACTGTATTTGGTGCTTTTGGTTTTGCTATTTTGTGTTTTTGTTTTTGAGGCTTTTTCGGTTAATTTGTGTTTGTGACTGTGTGGAACCCAGTTCAGATGATTGATTGATTGATTGATTGGGTGACTGCAGAAATGGATAAAAGTCCTCCCTCCAAACAATGGCTATCATCAGAGCAAGTAAGAAAAAAATAATAATTTTAATTTTCATCATCTGCAATACTGTCTTATTTATTTTATAGTACAGTACATTGATTATTGCTTTCATTTTATAGAGCAATGGTCTCGTTAGAGAGTAAAATTCATGTTAAATTGCTGTTTTAGGGGTTGTTTTTAAAGTCTGGAATGAATTAATCCATTTGGCATTACTTTCTATGGGAAAGCACGCCTTGGTTTTGAAACACTTTGGTTTTGGAATGGACTTCCGGAACAGATTAAGTTTGAGAACCAAGGTAGTACTGTATATGAATAGTTCTAGGAACTGATTTTACCTGAATGTGGGAATTTTTTACCTAGTGCCATGGAAGAAGATCCCCAGTGAATCATTTTGCATATTGTAGTTAGAGATGAGCCATTGTGTCCACATATGGACTTCCTGTTTTGCTTATATCTAGCAAAGAACAGCACTGGCAAAAAGGAAGGTATTCAGATTTGCACAGGAATGGGTCGTCATTGTGCCACCATCCATGTACGATACAGTTTCAGTAGTAAAAGAAGAAGAAGAAGCCAGATTTGCAGTGAGCCTGAAATATGAAGCTGAAACATCCCAGGGAAAGCAGTATTAAAGTGCCAACAAAACTTCTTTCACACACAGATTCCCTTCTTTTTTCCTTATTCTTTTTGCAATACTAAATGCATTGCAGGTTGTAAAATGACCTGATATCCTCTTGATATTTTAGAAATTGTTGGGTTGGCATGATAACTGATATACACACAAGTGCTTTGACATTACATCATCTCTAGGGAGCTGGATGGATTTGCTAACACAACTTTTGTCAGCACTAATGGAAAAGAGAAAATGACCTTGGTTACCTGATCTAGTGAACTCTTACTGCCAAGAGAAAAATGGCAGCCATAAATTTTCCACAAGGAATTAAGCTACTCTGGGGTTTGAACCAAGGACTTCAGGAATGGAGGCTGGGATCAAGTTTGGTGAGCCACAATATTGTGGCGCACAAAGGAGAACTGACAACTGTGAGTGTTTGACAGTTTGAAGTCACGTGATTGGCCAAGCCTGATATGAAATACTAGGACCCTCGTCCTGAGTTTTGCTTGGCTAGCAGAGCAGTAATTTCTGCTTCCTCTTCTTCAGGTTCCTGCTCAGGCTTAGGGAACCTGAGCCAGAGAACATACTTGCTGTGTCTAGATTCAGGTTTGGATTCCTTTGTCCAAACCCTTATAGTAGCCAACATTTATTTGGGACCTATAAATAGGGCACTCAGAATGAACAAAAACATACATTAGTCCTTACTTGCATTCCAGAAGTTTCTAACCAACAATGTTTTTAACTGCATATAGTTCCCTTGATTAATTTAGTGCACCCATTATCACAGGATAACTTAGCGGATTCTCTCGTTCCAGCCTTAAATCAAACCCCTGCTGTTTTATAAGAGTAGAATTATAGAACTGCAGGGTCATCTAGTTCAATCCCCAGTAAAGCAGGAATATGGCCATCTTCTGTGAAATTTGATGTAGGCTTCGGTTTTGTTTATTTTCCCTATCTGAAGCCTCTCTTTTGAGTTTTGTCTGGATTTTCTGGCTGCTTGTTTGAGCAGAAGATGTTTCCACACTTTCTTTATAAGTCTTATCTTTTTTATCAGTATTCAAATGTCTCTTCAAATGTGTACACTTTATTTGTTATTTCTGTAGCACCTCATTAGCACTTTACAGTATTATGCCAGGATCAAAAAATTATGCCACTCGTTATTGATGTCTGATGGGAGCTGGATTTCTATTTCTGAAGTCTAGTGCAAGAGCCTATACTCCAAAGTATGTGGCACCCGCAAGCTCTTGGGCTTGCCTAAGGTGGCTCTTTGGATCTAGGCCCTTAAGTTATTCATTCTCACAGTAGAAGGGCAAGAGGGAGGATTAGCAAAATCCTCCCTCACAGTGGCCAGAATCCAAAGGGCTTCCTGAGGTTTGCTCAAGGGCTTATGTGTGCCTGCAGGACTTTTTACTTTAGTTATTTGATTTTACAGCAGAGTCATCTGCTAGATCTCAAAATGCTTTTTGAAGGTCCCTTTGGTTTCAAAAGAAATTTGTCACAGTGGAAAGAGAGCTGCTGTTTTAGCTATACACATCTTTGAACTTGAAATCACTTATTTGAAGAGAGGTCTTCCATGTTTACCATGAACGCTTTGATATGTTGGATTAACCTGACTCTCCTGACAAAATCTAGAAAAGCAGCGTCATGCAGGAACCTTTAGAATAAGGCTGAAATCCTAAGTGCACTTGCTTCCTAGTAAATGTGCATAGGGTCATGCTATAAAGTTTATATTTAGGCAACATTTACTTTTTAAGTCAGAGAAGACTGTGCACAAAAAATGAATCCACAGGGCTAAATTAATATTAGCTTTGTTAGGAGATATATTCTTAGGGCACAGAGAGAACTTCAGCAGGTCTATGTGTACTCATGTTTCCCTCCCCTTTTCTAAACGAAAAACCGTTCCTCATTGATGAGCTGCCCAGCCCCATGAACATTTTTGTTGTCCTTTTCTGAACCTTTTCCAGCTCTACAATACAGTGGTACCTCCGGTTGCGAATGGGATCCGTTCCGGAGGTCCGGCCGCATCCCAAGGAATTCGCAACCGGAGGACCGCTTCTGCGTATGCGCGACATGATTGAGCGTTTCTGAAATTTATGTATCCAGAGGGTACGACTGTATCCTTTTTGTGACATGGCAACTTGAACTGTACAAAAGTATTCCAAGTGTGATCTCACCATAGATTTGTATAACAACAACACTGTGATGCGGGCAGGGTTCAAACCTTTTACTGATGATCTGTAGCATGGGATTTCTGTCATGCACTGGGTCAACGTTTTCATCAGCATGACCCCATGATCCCAGTTCACCAGTTCAGACTCCATAAGCATTTATGTGAAGGCAGGCTTACCTGCTCCAATGTGCATCACTTTTTACAAATTTATGTTGGAGCCCATTAACCACATCAGGCCGATTAACAAAGGTTGCAGAGATCTTTGTTTACTCTTACCACTTTTGTCATCCATAAACCTGGGCACCTCACTACTCTGCCCTAACTGCAAGTCAATTATGAACAAGTTAAAAAGCACAGGACAGTTTAAAAGGTCAGGAGAAACAATTGGAAGTTTACCAATTCTTATTTCTTTATATACTCTGTATTCTTGAAAATAAATATGTTTATTAAAAATAAATGACTCCCAATAGTGATTCATTTGTTATATCCTTCCATTGTCAAAACCATATATTTATTCTTCCTGTTCTTTAAATGATTACTAATCTATAATGGGACATTTTCTCTTATCCCACAAGTGCTAAACTTACTCAGGAGCTGTTGGTGAGGAGATATGCGCACCCAAACCTGGTGATAACAGAATAAATGATGTTCCAGGTCATTTTGTGCATAAGCCTGCCCCACCCCATTCCACCCCCTTCCACAATTGAAAATGGCGCCAGTGTTGGCAGCCATGCACTTATCAAATGCACATGAAATGGTCACTGCCTGTACATCATGAAGGAACACTAAATAGCAGTGAAGTCTTCTGGTGCCGATTTGCCACTGGTGACTTTGAGTTTGTTAGCCAGTTTTTTCAAATGAAGTGCAAAGCTTTCATAAACCAAAGCATCCTTCCAACTCTGTCTGATTGTTAGCCAGGTCACAATCAATAAAATTTTAATCATGGGTTTAAACAGAAGGTCAGAGTTCTCACCCAAAAAGATAGAAACCAGACATAATTTGGGGTGGTGTAGCAATCTCCTGCCTTGCAGATAGCTTTTTAAAAGTCCAAACTCAAAGTGAAAACTAAAACCAGTATCAAAATGGTAAAAAGAAAAGGCTAACTAAGCATGCCTTAACACAGCATGTTTCAAATTCTCTGTGTTCAGATTCATAGGAATGTGATTGCTTAGGCACCCCTGAGAATCTATAGTGGAACCCTTCATGCTGCAGAAAATTGTGCAGCATGTTTAGGACAGACACTCTTCATTTGGGACCTCCCAGTTACCCTAAATCAGCTAAGGATGCATCCTGGAACCTGGCATGGAAAAGCTCCATTGCAGCAGTGGATTGCAAGGGGAAGATCAGTAGTGGAGAACAGGTGGACTTTCAGGGAAGCTTGCCCACTATTCCTAATCTTTGCATTGAGGAGCTCCCTGATCAGCTTCCAATAAATTCCTTGGAATACAACTTGAAAATCACAACGTCTGCTGTTACTAGCAGATTACATTGTACGCCTTACTGATATACAGCAGCATAAAGGCAGCACCAGGAAATTGAGAAGTTTAGATTATTTGTCTTCAAGGCATCTGGTGGTTATGCAAGCAATTAACAATGCAATCCTATCCATGTCTACTCAGAAGTAAGCCCCACTGAGTTCATTGGGACTGAGATAAGTGTGTATGATTACATCCTAAAGGGATTTATTTGAGCCTGTAGAGAGGGGTATTTTCAAACTTTATTCCATTCCTGGTGTTCCGTATTACTGCTCAGGTAGAAAGAGTGCAAGTAAAAACTCAGTAATTTAGAGAGATCAGTCTCATCCCTTTATTGTTTGTGATGCAGTTATTTTGACTTTTATGATACATGGCAAATGAGTAAAAGGTTTTGCTGCTGAGCTGTTAAAATTCCTGCAGAGAAAATTGCTGAATAAAAATTCAATCTGAGCTTGCAGTTCAGCTGCTGTGATCACCCAACTTGATTGCATTCCAGAATAGACATGTACAAGTCCTGCACACAGTAGGATTGAGAGTTCTGTACCTCAACAGCCACTATTTGACTCCTGTTTCAATAGGGCTGAGCCTAAACTTCCTACTTCACCCTTGTGTTCTTTCTCAACTGCATTGAAAAGTGCCTCTCAATTTGAACTAATTTTCACCACTAAGTTACAACCATTTAAGCCTATTGGCTGTGATGGCATACATTATTTTGTCCATGATGTTATGTCCTCAACACCTGAACGTGCAATGTCAAATTTGTGGGCAAATTAGGGTAATAAATATATGAACAAAAAAGGAAGGAAAATGATTATGAGAAGCAATAGCTCATGGAATAAAGGGATGCTGACAATAATGTGAATGTTTGGTGGGGTGGGCATTTTTTGGCAGTCTGTGTCACATGCTCTAGTTTCTAAGCAAAAATTACACAAGCTTCAGAAGAGCTCTCTCATTTTATGGCAAGGAGAAGCACTGCAATCTCAGAATGAAATTTTCTGCCCAATGATTGACTATACCTAATAGATGAAGACCAATAGCTACTTGTTGTTAATCCAAGATGACCTTTTCTTTTAGCTGAAACAAAGATCTGCTTCAAATACTACCATGGAGTGAGTGGGGCACTGCGTGCAACAACCCCCAGTGTGACAGTCAAGAATAATGCAGCTCCTGTAAGTTATGCTTGCTTCTTTACAGTGCTCATCAAGTAACTTTGTGTTGCCTTTTGACTGTCTTAAGACCCCCTACTTTGTTTTCAGTTCTAGCTGTGAGGTTGCAACACCTTTCAAAGAGGAACAAAGTGTTTGCTTTTAAGAGCGAAGAATCACATGGATTAGGACTCTGTATGATCAGGTCTCATGCAGTGGATTCTGTTCACACTGGGAGCTCCTCCACCACATTATTTTAGTGCCACTCACAGCTGAATGAACCTGGGGCACGGAAATCACATTGCAGGAAGGCAATGGGTGGTGCGGAAGAGACGCCCTACCCCCTCTGAAATAAGTTTTCAAATATGTTACATCTAAACATTCTGGTTAAATCAGGATCATTGGCTTTTTAAAATCATAAGCAGTTTTTAATGATGAATGCAGATTTTGCTAGGTTCAACCAAGGTCCTACACTGGTTTATGCCAGCTCAGAGAGTTGGTTTTTATTTCAATATGACATCTCAACTGCATATATAAGTGCTCTCAAAAACTGTGGCACTTGGAATGGAATATACAAAGCAGATAACAAAGAAGAAACTGGTCTCTCTCTCTCTCTCTCTCTCTCTCTCTCTCTCTCTCTGTGTGTGTGTGTACACCGGTTTGTGTGTGTGTGTGTGTGTGTGTGTGTGTGTGCGCGCACACACACACACACACACACACACACACTTGTTCCTATGAGCATAGAGAATATCATTATAAAGGCCATTTGTTTGTTAATGGCTTTGATGCACACATGATATCTCTTAGCCGTTGTACTGCCCACATCATGTCTCCTGTTATGACCATATAATAGAAGCACTAATAGCTTGTACATAATAACACTGTAATCTAACAAATTATATAGAGATATGTGATTGCAAAGTACATCCATAAACTTCCATGCTTCAGTGGCTCTTCTGAGCTCATTACACACATCAGGTAACAAATTCCCTTGTTCAGACGGCACTGGTCAGTTGCAAAAGCACCACAAATCTTAATATGGTTCTATTTTAATGGCTGGGGAGAAAATCAAGGCAAGATGAATGACTTACTAAATGATAAGGGTACGGGATTGATTGTCACAAGGCTTTGAAAGGGCTGAGAAACAGGTGAGCTCACTTCTTGGGCTAAAATGAGGAAGGAAGAGAAGGCCTGTCCACCCTCCCCAATGTACATTTCCTGCAGCCTTAGAAGGCCCATTATCTGAACAGGATTTCATTTTCTAGGTTACTGCGCAATGACCTCATCACTCAACAGCCATTTTACAAGTTCAAATGTCTAGCAACAATCTGGGTTTTTCCTCCCTGGGGTATTTCCTCCCTCCAGCTATTTACCTGCACGCATCTGCATGATCTGTTCTTCATGGACTTGGATCTTCCATTGAGGCACAGATTTTTTTAAAGGGGTGTTGTATAAAAGCTACATACCCTTTAGGGGGAAATGCCAAATCTATTCCCCTGCCCTACAGGAGCATGCGACTGTTTTAGTCTTGGTTTCAAATGTATGGTGGCATTGGATCAAACTAGATGCAGCACGGCTTCCTCATGTTTGGGGATCTCAGCACATTTCTCTTTCTAAGAATGAGTCATGGGGAGGGTGGCAATTTGGGTTAAAAGTGTTTCTCCGTCTAGTGAAGTGAATGGAAATTGCACCAGGGAAAGCTTACTGGAAAGGAAACATTTTTTTATTATCTTTAATATCAGGTCTGTTAGGTAAGGTTTTGATTTTTTCATACAGGGAAGTTGCGTTATCTGAGCTTTAATTATTCATTGCTCTAGGCTGGACAGATGAGCAGTGCAAACCTATGCACACACTCTCGGATGTAAACCCCGTTGCATTTGGTGGAGCATACTTCCGGGGGGGGGGGATGGAGGAGAAGTTTGATTCAGTACTGATTTAAAGCTGAATCCATCCAATTCCCACTTTCCAAAACGATGTGCAAACTGAAACACAGTTAGCCTTCAAAATTCACATTTTTTTTTCTGAATTTTGCAATGCAGATCTCCAAACAAACAGTTCCAACAGAAATGCATATATTTGGGGAAAGTGAACAGAATATATAAAACCGCATTGTTCAAAACAGTACATAAAAAAATGTGTTTGTTGGGAGAAATTCATACCAAATGCTGGTGAATTTTCATGATTTTTAAAAATTGTGTATTACTACAAAATGTTGAGAACTGAATTTAAAATTGGAATAATGAGAAACTTAGAGAACTGAAACTGACAGCTGCCTCCATCCCTACTTCTAGATAAGTATACATATGATTGCACCCTAAGGGCTGGATTCAACTAAACAGTTGCACTAGCAGGAGCTAGGGCAACAAGTACTGCTTGTGCAACAGGGCTTTCCTCCCTCTCCTCCCCCTGCATACTCCTTGAGTCCCCCAAATTGGCTCGGGGGGGGGGAGCAGTTTGGAGAATGCCCAGAACAGGATTCAGGGGGGAGTAGAGGAGACACTGTTTCATTTGGCAAACAGAAATGCTTGACCTGGCAGAACGATTGCCTTAGCGCAAGGTTGAATCTCACCCAAGATGTGTAGCCTCTCATCTAAGCCCTGATTAAATGGTGAATAACCCTGAAAATAATTTGGGTAAACAAAGTTGTGTTGCGGTGTAGCAGACCACAACTGGGTATTAATTTAAAATGTAAATAACGAAAAAGGCTGTACTTGAAGAGCAAAATTCAGCAAAACCAACTAACCAGGTTTTGCAAGTTGTTCACTACCTAGAAACTCTTTCAGAGGAACATCTGGTCAATTTTTTAAAATGCTGATTTTTCTGGCCTTGATTGTGCTTTGCTGGATATTTTAGGGAAGGAACTTGCTCATACAAGCAGCTCTACTAAAAGAGCAGCAAAAGGTCTAACTTAATGTGAATGAAGCAAAGCAGCTATGATTAGTCAGCAGTTTGCTATGCTAATCTCACTCTGCTGTACCTAGCCAGGATTGCTAGAATGGCAACTTGGAGACTGTTGAAGTCGTGTTGGGCTTGAGATTGTGCTTTGCTGCCATGATTTGAGTGGTGAATGAAAAGGTCCCTGCATCATTACTGGTGGGCACAGAGAGGTACCACTGGTAACAGAGGGTAAATATTTCTGAATGGCTAGTGGCACTCTGCAGGCACCTTCCCCTTGCTGATCAAACAGCTAAGTCTATATGCGTGTGCCCCCCTTTTCAAAGAGCTAAAATGCCACTACTGCTCAGGAGCAGAGGGGATTGGATTCCATATTTTCCCGGCCAAACTTGCTGGTTTCATCTTTTTCCAAAAACAGCTCTGAAAGTGCAGCTCTGTGATGTTCTACATGCAAAGGTATTTCATGTTTCCAGGATGCCACATATCAGCAATGGTGACCAAACACTTGAGGTGGTAGATGATTTTGTCTACCTGGGTTCCACCATAACCAGCAACCTCTCCATCAACACTGAGCTGGACAGGCATATTGGCAAGGCAGCTATGCCAATGGCTCATCTCTCCAAAAGAATATGAGAGAATGTGATCCTAACATCCAGTACCAATATGAAGGTCTACCAGGCTTGCATGTTGAACACACTGCATTATGGATGTGAGTCATGGGCAACTTACAGCTGCCAGGAGTGACATCTCAACGCCTTGCACATGCACTGCATCATGAAGTTTTGGGCATCACATGGCAGGACAGAGTCTCAAACAAAAATGTGCTCTCCCAAGCTCATATTCCCAGCATGTTTACACTGGGAATAGTCATGTCCGTATAATGGAAGATGGCAGGATTCCTAAGGACATGCTGTGCAGTGAGCTGATTTCAGGCACCTGACCAGTTCTGTGCTACAGAGATGTCTGCAAATGTGACATCATCATCATCATCACCATCACCATCATAAATTTATATACAGTGGTACCTCGGGTTACATATGCTTCAGGTTACAGACTCCGCTAACCCAGAAATAGTACCTTGGGTTAAGAACTTTGCTTCAGGATGAGAACAGAAATTGTGCTCCGGCAGCGCGGCAGCAGCGGGAGGCCCCATTAGCTAAAGTGGTGCTTCAGGTTAAGAACAGTTTCAGGTTAAGAACAGACCTCTGGAACAAATTAAGTACTTAACCTGAGGTACCACTGTACTGCCCTTCACTCGAAGATCTTGGGGGCAGTTCACAAGATAAAAATATAGGATAAAGGCACAAAATAGTTGAAAAGAAAAGAAAAACTCTTGGCAGCATCAAAACCAACCCTGCCATGCGGGAATCCCTTGCAGATGACCATAGAGCATGGAGACAGACAGTCAGGTTTTGCATCCATAGCAGTGACCAGAGAAGGAATGGCTGCTGGGAGGAGGACAGAGAGAAGAAATGCCATGGGGCTTCTGCAGCAGCAGCACCAGCCATCTTCCTCTGTCCAAGATGCAACAAAGCATGTCTCTCCCTTGTCGGTCTCTACAGCTACAAGCAGATGCTGTGTGACAATGGCACACTCCTCCATTGCCTCCTGAGACAGACAGATGCAAACCAACAACAGGAACCCATATTTCCATTTGTTAGCACAAACAGTTACTTCCAAAACGAACAATGAGCGACCGTATTCTGGCAAATGCCTTATCCCACTCCCACCCCCCTGTAATAAGTGTTGTTTACAAACAGTAGGATAAGAGAATGCTCTTTTTATGGGCATTTAAAAGATTACGGTAATCCGTTGCTTCATCTTCCCCTTCTCTGAGATGATGTTCTCCAGTAGCCTCTATTTCCCCTTTACTGGTATAGCATTAACTTCTCAAAAGAAGTGTTTTGATCAATAGATGCTTGTCATTGATTTGTTCTTGATTGCAACCATAGGAATAATAGTTATTAGGTAGCATTGTTGTTTTAGAAAGAAAAGCAAAAATACTAATGCCAGCTCTCTTGCTATTTTTCTCCTTCCAGCAGATTTTTAAAAGCATCACGAATGAAGATTCAGTCCAGGGCCAGGGAAGCAGAAGACTGATCAGTTTTTCATTGTCAGGTATGCCTTGCTCTGATACACTTTTGTACAGAATGTTTCAGCGACCCCAAATCATTTGACCTGAATGCGTTTATCATGTTACTACGCTGCCCTTGCTTCGATGAGATTAGGCCAGGCCACACAGAGAGACTTGCCCCATGTTATCATTGCAACATCACTCTGAGGTAGTTTAGAGTGAGAAATGGCAACTTGCCTCAGGCCTTCCAGGGAGCTTCATGGCTGAGGGGATATTTGAAGCCAATCCCCCATTTCCCAAGTCTCCATGTTGATCAAATTTCAAAATTCATTGATTAAATCAAAGTCATGAACATTTCAACAATATTTTGGAATTCTAAAGAAATCACAATTACTGCAAAACTTTCAAACCTCAAAATTTCACAGCTTTATGTCTTTTATTCAAGATCAGAATAGCTGTCCATTACTGAGGTCTGGAAAGGTGAATGCTGTTGGGTTCTCCATGACACCTGTTCAGCTATGGGTCAGCCTCTTCCTGTTAACTAGTACATCATGCTACTTGAAGGAGCTAGGAAGAGGCACAAATAGCACATACATACTATCAAACCTGGGACTCTCAGGTACCTTGTGCAATTGATCTGCAACTGACTTTTCATCATTAGTAGATTTCATTACCAATTGCTAGCTCCTGTCGGTTCTTGATCTTGACAGTCATTTTATTGGCTCTCCTCAGTCTAATCTAAACTAGATCCCTTTTTCCAGTCTTCTATGCCTAGAATGTTATAAGAACAAATCATAAAGGAATTTGCTTATGAGAATCCAACAGGCCACATGATCTGTAGCTAGCATCTATGATAAACTAACTGCATACATTCCTTTCTCTGGCTAATAGGTTAGGTCTTTAACACAGAGTTTAAAGGTGGCTTCAGGTTATTGGTAGCTATGTGGCAGCTGCTTAAATGATTTTGTAATAGCACAGAGGAATTATTAGAGCAGTTAACTAAGCCTGAAAAGTCATCGTATCCAGTGATCAGTTTACGGAGCTCAGAGAAGTCATGTTGTATAACATCCATCGCCTTGACTTTTCCAACAACTCTAAGTCTGATTTATCTGTTTGTTTGTTTATTACATGTGCATCCTACCCTCCCACCAAGAAGTTCAGGTCAATGTATATGGATCTGCTCCTTTTTCGCCACAGTAAATCTTTTGGGTAAGCTAGGCTAAAACAGTGGTATTTTTGAACTTCTGTGCCATCAACTTGCCTTCCAAGAAACATGGAGCATATTCTGTATAGTAACACTGTAATCTTGTATGAATTGAATATGCACCCCAGCATATAAACAGCACTCCTATATAGCTGAACTGAGGTGAGGGATAAGCGATCTTTCAAGGAAGCTTACCTGCCATTCCTGACTGTCTTATTAAGGAACTCCAGTGTTCCTGGAAGACAGGTTGATAACTACTGGGCTGAAAGAGTGAAGATCAACCAGTGAGCTTTGTACCTGAGAGGGTTCTTCAGCCTGAGTCTCCCTGCTCTAAGCCTAGCATTCTTTCCACTGTGCTGCACTGGCTGTCACTGGTTTATGCATACAAAGCCCACCAGAACATTAATTAACTACTCTTCTCTTCTATTGCATTCTCTTTGAAGACAATTAACAATTTATCCCTGCTAGCAATGTGTTAATAATTAATATTTTCTCATCTTTTTCTTGTGACCTAGGCTTTTTTAAAAAAGCAACCGCCCCCCTAAGTTAATTTCTTGTGCTTTTTCACCCATGGCTTCGAATGTTTTCCCTGTAGACTTCCTCTGGCTTTCTTGTGAGCCTCTCATTAGCAAAAGTGAAACCATATTACTTTAAAGTCTTCTGTTGCATTTTCTTATCACTTTTCTGGGGGCAGCAGAGATTCCATATGGCACATGCTTGATTTGGATAAATACCCCACCATGTTTTGCCACAGTGCCATACTTTCCTGTATCCCATGCCATATTGTACTAAAAACTTTTATCGTATTTTACTCCAGTCCCCTCAAACATCTTTCTACACCTCCACTGTACCTTTCTATGTACCCGATGAAAGATATTACTGTATTATCCTACACTCAAAGGCATATTTTGCTGAACTGGATAGCCTCAAACTTAAGATTTTGATAAAGGCACAGAACATAAGATATGTTGTCACATGGTGGTATGACTGAATGCCACAGTTACCTGGTAACACCATGATTGTAACACCATTCACAGCAGGTTCAGAATATGGCAGCCAGACTTTTGATCGTGATTCTTTGATCAGAATCTATCATGCCAGTGTTAAAGATTTTCCGAAAACTTCTCTTTCCAGATACAATTCAAAGGGCCACTTTTAACCTATAACACTCTTAACAATTGAAGGACTACTCACTCCCATTTGAACCTATTTATCATTTGAGATCATTTTCAAAGACCCTGCCAACATCCTCCATCCCGTTATTCTTCCACATTCTCTTTCCAGTGTTGTCATCTTCAGATCTTTTTGCCTCCTAACTTTCATTCTTCTAGCGATAACCAAACTCCCTTGATTCAGAATGGTACCTGATAGGTTCAGGGCACCTTAATATCTATCTTAGCTTATGTTGTCATCTGGATTGTGCAGAGAAATCATGACTTGCAAAGGATCACCCAGTAAGTGTTATGGCTCCTCCAAAGATCATCTTTGCATCGAAACGTAACCCCATTCACTGTAGCATACTGGCTTTCTTCAAATATTGCTTTGCCTCAATTATCCTGTGTCTGCTACTGCCCCAATTCTGTTATGTGCAACTAGTTGTATTATGGAAGTGTTTTTGTTATCTCCCAGACAAATATAGTTGCTTCCAAGTGATGCCTCCAAACTCCACTGCTGTTAATGGCTTTGCTTCCACAAAATGGTCCACTCCATCATTTTGTTATGGACTTCATTCTAGTTTTTTGAATGACTGAGAAAATGTACAGAAAAATATGCTTGCTTTGCCTTCTGTTTGTTCCATGCTCCACTAATCTGTTTCTGAGTAATTGCCTGACATTTTCAAACAGATTGATATGTGCCACTTGTTGTGGGGAGGGCAGTGATTTATGAGCAATCAGAAATGATGCATGGTATATGGTGTATTAATGTCATTCGTCATTAGGTTTGACTTAAAATATATATACAGAGGCTGTTAACTGCTTTCTTGGTTTTCCTTCAATTCATGTGCACCCAAGAAATGCCTTGGGAAAACCAGAGTGTGCTGAACTCATTTTTAACAAAAACATTAGGCCTTCTGGAAGTCAGTAGCCTTGGTGAACACATTTTTCAGAGCCATTATGATGAGATGAAAATATATCCATATTTTCTCGGGAAATTCTGCTAGCAGTGAATTACAAATAGGAGTGGAAAGTGCCTGGCTGGAAACTCCTTGGTGGTGCCTTGATCTCCTGAACAGATAGCAAACTGACATTTAGGACATTCTGATTGTTCACTGTGTGAGCTGGCAGAGCAAGGAGATTTGCAGAGCCCAAGGAGCTCTAGAAACACTGTGTCTAAATCTCTTCCATGTTCCTTGCATGATTTTATTCATCCTTATAACTCTCTGACCAGTTTCTGAATGCCTCCTACCCTCCCCATGTTTCTTGGCCCATAAGAAGGCCTTTGTCCATCACACATGCAGCTACAGGCTTTAGCAACAGTCTTTAAACTATTTTCATGCAGCTAAGGATGCATACACACCATGTCTTTGAAGCACATACCCACAAGAATCATGAGAACTGTAGTTTGTTAAGAATGCCGGCCATGGTTGCTCTATGAGGGGCAAACTACAGTTCCCAAGATTCTTGGGGATAAAGGAAATGGGCTTTAAATGTATGGTGTGTACATTTCCCATGGCAATCACTGAGAATTGTCTCACTGGAAAGGGGGGGGAAGCTAAAAATTGTTCATGATCAACTTTCTGCAGATTTTCAAGCTTTTGGCCTGAAGAAAGGCATGTTCTTCAATCCAGACCCTTACCTAAAGATTTCAATCCAGCCTGGAAAGCACAGCATCTTCCCAGCTCTTCCTCACCATGGACAGGAGAAGAGATCCAAGAT
Organism: Podarcis muralis; assembly: GCF_964188315.1. Taxonomy (NCBI): domain Eukaryota; kingdom Metazoa; phylum Chordata; class Lepidosauria; order Squamata; family Lacertidae; genus Podarcis; species Podarcis muralis. The sequence goes on from NC_135666.1 coordinate 60,007,270, forward strand.
CATGTGTAACACGGTCAATCCCATCTGGCAAGGAGAGGTGAGCCATTAGCTTTTTTGAAAAATAAAATAAAGCTGCTATGCCCTTGGAGCAAATGCACAAATTTAGCCAAGGTGCAGACATTTTATAAAAGCTTGGAGGAACAGAGAGGATGTCACTGTTTGAAGAGAGCCTTTTCTCACAGGTACAATGTAATCTCCACACACGCCCTGCCACCTCTGTGTCCCCATCGTCTACAAGGGCCTAAATAAAAAGGTTCAGGGTTTAAGCTTACCTGAAGTCATAGCTTCTGACTTGGGAACCTCCCCTAGGAAGTGGATGCTCCTTGCAATGACTTACAGAGGAAGGGGAAAGCACCATGCATGGGCTCTCAGCCACACTGTGCACCTTCTGCCTGAGCTGGGATAGTCAATGAAATTCTGAAGCTGTGACCTGGGAAGCCTTGGCTCACATTAAGTCCTGCTTCAAGCAAAGTCCGTCAGAAGAAAAGGGTGTATAAAAATAGAAAAGGCGTAAAATATTGAGAGGAAATGAGAGTGAAAGAGTGTGTGGATCTAAGAATCATGGAATCATAAAATCATAAAATTGTAGAGTTGTAGAGTTGGAATGGACCCTGACGGTGATCTAGTCCATCCCCCTGCAATGGAGGAATCTCAACAAGATCATACATGACAGATGCCCATCCAGTTTCTGCTTATAAACCTCCAATGAAGGAGAGGCCACCACCTTCTGAGGGAGTCCCTCCCACTGTCAAATGTCTCTTACTGTCAGAAAGTTCTTGTTTAATCAGAATCTCCTTTCTTGTAACTTCAAGCCATTGGTTTGGGTCCTACCATCTGACGGATGCATACAAGAGAGAACAAAAAAGATACCGAGAATAAAGAATGGGGAGGGGGCTGGGGGGAGGGAGAATGTAAGAAGAGGTGGCTGCAATCTTGGGGGAAGCAGAAAACTGAATCCGTCAAGCCAGGGGCTTGCCACCAGGCTTACTCTCTAAGTTGGGCTGCTGGAACTTAGATGAGTAACATGTATGATTTGATATATCCTCCTTGTCCAAATCATCATTTAATGGTTTGTGCTTGAAATGCAAATTTCCTGAAATTTCAGCCACAACAGTGTAATTTGCTACTAAGACAAATGCTACTTTAGTCCTTTGGTAGACAATGTACTACAAAACTGTTATTTGTAGGGTTGGTAATTATTAGATAAAGGCACAGCTTGGCATTACAAGAACGTAATTAGAGGGTGGTTGGATGCCATTGTTAGGTGCCAGAAAGTCTTCGCAATGTTACTGGGAAAGAAGAGAACAAGCAGCAGGAGGGTACAAGAAATTTAGCAAGGAAATGAAAATGTATTTGTATCACTGAAAACTTTTAAATTAGCAACTGCTATATTTGAATGGCATCAAAATCCAAGCCCAGAGATTCTGCTGAGGGAGGGTTGCTTTCAAAGTCAATTTGCATAGGAAGGGCCCACCAAAGGTAGAAACTGTGTTAGCTACTGAATGAAATTGTTGCAGTAGGTTGAACACGGAGAATATTAAGTACCTACTGAAGTTTCACTCCACTTTGTGGTTTGCACTAAACAAGATATAACACTTTTTTTGATACATTTATTGGGTTCGATCCAGACCTACAGCACAGTCCAAACCTAGCTTCTGCTGGAGTGAGAGAGTTTTGATTTGGCAAAACATGGATTTCCTGGCTGAACTGGGGCTATGCCAGCATAAACCACTGACTCCAGCTGAGCTGGAGATACACTGGTGTAAGTCCCTTCACCCTGCCTCAGTTGGTGAAACTTACGCCAGCAGAAGGAAGGGGGGGGGCTCCAGAGTGTGGCAGGGGCAAGATGGGGCAAGGAGAGACAGCTATTCCAAACCAGCTTGGTCATGTGACCTTGGGTCCAGTCTCCAAAGCTAAGACCCATTCACTTGCCATCTCAGCTGGCAGTAGCCCTCCCACTTTCTGAACAGAGTTTGGAATAGAGGTAACTTACAGTAATGTACATTGTGCAGGCCTACATTACACTGTCTCCCTATAGCTAGGTTTGATTGAAATCAATGGGACAAGTCGGCTAAGTCTGGATCCAACCTGTAACATTTATGGGCCAAATGAGACAATTTGTAAAAGGAAAAGATTTCCAGAAAGTCTCCCTTTTGCTTGCCTTTTTTGTGTGCTGTTTGTAGCTGCTTATATTCTCAATTTGGATCCTCTGGGAGTTGGTTTGTTTGTTTTTACTACCACTGAGTTTTTATCCTGGTGATCACAGTGGATCAGGGACCACAAAGGCAACAGGATGGTATCATATTAGCACACAGTGAATCCAATTGTGCTCTGAATGATACTGCAAAGCCAAATCAGAGAGACTTTGTTCCTGAAAACTCCTGGCAGTCTCCACACAGAGAAGCTCTTAAATTGAACAAACTGAGCACTTTCTATTTTTTCCTCTCTTTTTTGGTTGGGGGAACCTCTCCTTGTTTACTCCCCACGGTGACGCTATGCCTGCTAGTAAACGCCACAGGACCCAGAGGATGTAGCTCTCTCACTGGTTCCCAAACAATCTAAAATAGAGGACTTTTTTAACAAATCTGCTTTTATAGTTCCAACAAAAAACTGGTTTTCACCTCTTGAAGATGATTGTGAGTGTGGGGCGAGTATTCAAGGTGAGAGCGTGGAACTGGATCCAGCAATGGGGCAAGTTGATCCTGTGCCGCTCAGAGAGGAAGGAATGACAAGTAGGGAGAGCACCCAATTAACTCTAATTGCAAGAATGGTTGAGCATATCTTCCAACAAATTAGAGGTATTGCCTCTCAAATAACCCATTTATCCAAAGAGGTCCACAGTTTATCAGTTAATAACAAGCAGGCATCAACAGAACACCATAGTACCAAAGGGAATTGGCGACAACAAGAGCAGACCCCTAAGCTCAACAGAGAACGCGCAGAGGCTCTTAAAACAAACCAGAGAGAGTGCAGTGTCTCTGCCTTCACTTTGAATGAACATTTTCACATCATTTCACAAGATTCACTGAAATGAAGGCAGAGGGAATTGCTTTTGGCAGGGCACAAAATACTGTATTTCACTGAATGTGCTCTGGTTTAGGCTCAGTTCTCACTGTATTTAAATGTTCAGTTTGCTGACGTCTTGTGGCTGAGAAACAATCTGCAAACGCCTGAAGGTTTTTCCATTAGTGAGCAACTTCATTCTGCGTACAATTGAGAATTTTCTCTCAGAAACACGGCGCTGTGCAACAAGCTGGTTGGCTTTAAACAGTATGGAAACCAGGTCACCATTACGACTGCACAGCCCAATTTCTTTTAAACTGAAAGGCCAGTTAACTGACAAGCTCTGATTTCCCCAGAACTCGTTGCCTACGCAAGAAGTATTCTATATAATTGTCAGGGAACTGCCATCGGAGGAACCGGTGGTGGAAGGGCTCACGCAGGCTGGGAGAGACTCAGCAGCTGAAGCAGGAACCAGCAGGGGGAGAGGTGGGTCTCTGGTGGAGGGGCTCACGCAGGCTGGGAGAGACTCAGCAGCTGAAGCAGGAACCAGCAGGGGGAGAGGTGGATCTCTGAGGGAAAGCGAGCAGGAGGGAGGGCTCAGGGACACATCCAGCGAGAACAGTGGGGAGGTATCTGAAGCTCCCATAGGGAGACCCACAGCCATAAGTCCTCATCGTTCTTCAGGAAAAGTTCTTTGCTGATACACCCATAAAGAAGTCATGATACTGTGGTGCCAAAAAGGGGGGGGGATTTAAGTTTTTTTCAAATATAACAAAAGATCTGTAGAACAGCCTAATAAACAGAACTAGCTAAACCAAGACAGTCCAGGCAGGGAAGTTCCTTAATGAGGGAGGGATTAGTCTCCCTCCCCACTCCTGGGCACTTTTGCAGGTGCCACCTGTGGCTTGGAAGGAATTCTTATCTTGTCATATATTAAATGAGACCTTGCCAAATGGTACAGGAGTAATGCTGAGCAACAAGAAAGGGGATCTGTGTGAAAATGAAGTTATAAGAATGCCAATTGAGGCAAGGGCTGTTTAAGCAAAAACAGTGACATCAGCTGCAGCCACCCTGCAGTGCAGAAAATCCAAGCCTAATAAGGACTTGGTCCCAGACAACCAGCAGACACTGTCTATAGCAAGGTCCTGTACAGCTGAAACCTCCACAGAAACCAGCTTTTGAAATACAGGCCATAGCATGTGCTCAAAGGTTTCTGCCTTGGTCTTTAAAGAGCAAATGCACATAGTTCTCCCCTCCTTCACCCCCCAAAAAAGCAGAATGAAGAGTTTGGAAAGGAGCCAATTTGTAAAACCTGCCTTCCTCCCTTCTCCAAATAGCTAATTGGCTACCACCAGCTCCATCCCAGGGTCAAACCAACAAGGGGTTGGCAAATTCACCCTCACGTGTGGGTAGGAGTGGTATTATTAGAACACTGTTCTTCCCAGGGAACTTGTATGACAGGTGCAATTCTTCAGTCTTCTTGAGAAAGTGGTTTCATTCTGAAAGTAAAAACACACTGCAGTTTGTTTCTGCATTACCCCACATTATGTCTATTTGAAAATAGATGAAAACAGACATAGATGGTCCTGGCAATGGATGTTGGGAAGGGTATATCCTCACCTGCACAATGATGTTGTGAGTGGGTGTATACCAAGATTACAGGGATGTGGGTGGCACTGTGGTCTAAAGCACTGAGCCTCTTGAGCTTGCCGATCAGAAGGTCGGTGGTTCAAATCCCCGCGATGGGGTGAGCTCCCATTGCTTTGTCCCAGCTCCTGCCAACCTAGCAGTTCGAAAGCACGTCAAAGTGCAAGTAGATAAATAGGTACCACAGTGGTGGGAAGGTAAACAACTTTTTTGTGTGCTCTGGTTTCCATCACGGTGTTCTGTTACACCAGAAGCGGTTTAGTCATGCTGGCCACATGACCCAAAAAGCTGTCTGTGGACAAATGCTGGCTCCCTCGGCCTTAAAGTGAGATGAGCGCCGCAACCCCGTAGTCGCCTTTGACTGGACTTAACCATCCAGGGTCCTTTACCTTTTACCAAGATCACCATCACCACTTCCTTGTTCACCTGGGTCATGTGCAGGGAGGAAAGGACATGGATAATCTGATCAAGGGAAGGGTTTTTAACTGCATATCAAATATGCAAAATCAGTTGTGGCCAGCAGAATCAATATTGATCTAGATTGAAAGCAACATATTGAGGATGAGCGTGAATGATTTTGGACTGAGAAAAGCTACATTTTTTGTGCTGCAAATGGGCCACAAAATGTGGCCACAAGCCACAAAATTGTTACTGGTGAGCTATAGTAGTAGTTCATAATAGAGTTTTTGGTGTATTTGAGAAACCTTTGTAAGCACCTGTTGGATTCTGGGTTTTCTATGCCCTCAAAAGGTCTAAAAGCTTGTGTGGTTTGTAAAAAATGGCAACTAAAGATTATAAGAATGTCAAGCTGAACTGCTAAAATGTTGTTACAGATTACAGAATGACTTCTTCAGATAATGACAGCCATTCTTATTTTCTTTAGTAACTATATTAGATTCCCTGAGCTGGCTTCTGTTATTCAATTTATTTCCTTCTCATTGAGTTTTATACCTTTGGGGAATGGGCCCACGGGAGCGTCAAAAATTGGCTGGTGCATCTAGTGTGCTTATGTTTAAGGTCCTATCTATTACATGAGATGCACCGCGAGGGCCTGAAAAATTATTCTTTGTTGAAGGGCAGCTGAGCATTTTATACTGCCCAGATTTTGATGTCTCTGTGTACCATCGGGTAATCTGTATAGTTGCACTTGACCGCTCTTGATTTCCTTCCTGTCTTGTCAACAGCCGTTCCATTATGCTTCTGAGGCAGAAGGGTGTGTGTGTGTGTGTGGTCCTTTGAAGGTTGGATGCAAGTTTAGAATTGAGCATGTGGAAATAAAATGTGTGTTCAGTGAAAAGTATAGTAAATTGGTAGTGGGTCCCCTCTTGAGGCATGGGTTTGTGTAGGTGCCTGGTAATCCAGCCTCTGGCACTGACCCATGGGTCTGGGTCTGAATGGGAAAATGATAAAATAAGCATCAACTTTAAATAAATAATAATAATAACAAATATGTTTGCTGTGAAACTTGCAATCTTCTCTTGCAGCAGTCAGGGGGAATAAGGCATCCAGAAATCTATATCTAACTTTTCTTACAGGATTTTGTTCATCAGGACCTCATTAAGCAATGTTTGGCTACAAATAGCGGTATAAAATTTAAAAAGCCACCAGTTTTATAATCAGCTGTACATGAAGAACTATTGTTCGCAAGGCTGAAGCTTCTAAATATTCAATGATATTTAATCCTTAGTTTTAGTATCCTCCAATATCTGTTTAAGCCAGAAAATACCCATTTGTTGCAATGCTTTATTTTATATCAGCGCTTACCACAGTGGTGAATGGATGTTGCTAGCCTTAAATACCTTTACTGTCAATAGCTTCCAGTGTAGCATTTAATCTGTAAAATAATAACAACTGTAAAGGAGTTGCTTAGAGGAATGGGAGACCCTTTGTTTACTGAAGAAGCATTGCCATCACACTGAAAGTGACTATAAATAAAGCAAGGAAATAGCTGCTAGACAAGCTTTTAAAAGGGCAAGATTTTCAGGAGTCTCTGAACAAGCTGAAACAGATTTCGCAAAAAAAGAAAAATAGGGTCACAATTATGGGAATGATCTGGGATTTTTGGCTTTACTGTGCCCATACTGTGCCCATGGAGGGGTTCACCATAGAACCCAGTGGGTTCCTGTCAGTCTTTAAGGCACACAGGCATGGGCAACAGTGAGCAAGGGAAAGTCAATGTACATGTGTCCTGCGAAGATATAACCTCCCCTCTCCTCCCCAGAGCCCTAGTCCTCAAGTTACTGCTGTTCAGGATGGAGTAACTTGCAAACTAGGAAGCATGACTATCAAATGCACAGAGGAGGGTGAGGTGCTCTAGTTGGTGGCTTCTGCACCTCCAGCAAACAAGAACCTAATTCCAAATCCAGTGATGCAGAGGAGTGGTGAGAGGCACCAGCTGGGAAATCCCCAAAGGAACCCCCAAAGGAAGACGGCTCACAGCCAGGGATTGGTGGTGGGATGACAATGAGCGGTCAGAGGGATCAATCTGGGAGGAGGTGTGTCAGAAACCGAAGAGGTAACAGAGTTTTGTGAGCAGGAAGAGGCTGGGGCAGAGAGCAGTCCAGGATCAGAGGTGGAAGCAGAGGTGGGAGAGTGCACTGGCATAACTAGTGGGTGTGGGAGATGCAGACCGCCCAAGGCGGCACGGGGCAGCACAGCGAGAGGGGCGATGAAAGACCCAGCTATACCACTGAGTGGGCGGGGAAGGGATGGTGCCAGAAAGTGAGTGGGGGCAAAGTTACGGAGAAAAGTGTGTGTGTGAATGTGTAGTCTTATGTGTAGTCCAGGTATTTGAACACTGGGCCATATTGAAATTTGGGGGTGGGGCAAAATCCCTAGCTGTGCCACTGGGAGAGGGGTCAAGAGACAGCAATGAGTCAGGCTGTTGAGGAAGCCAGGCTGTCTCCCCCTTCTGCAGCAACCAGCTTCCCTTCCCCCTTGTCCCCCAGAACCCAAATAGGTATGAAGAGGGTGGAGCAGAGACAGTGAAGAAAAAATAGCCTCAAATTGCTTGGGAAGGAACCAGGGGCGGGGAGACTTAGAAGCTGTGGGAAGGTGGGGACCTTCAGTCCTTGCAACTGTCTCAATGGACCAAGATCTACTGGGAAGAGTTGCTGTGCCCACTAGGCCTAAGCTGTTTTGCTTCTTTGGATAAAGAGTTAACTTCACTGACACCTTGTGAGTTGTTGCTGACCTCTGCCCTGACTCCTGCAGACACCAGCCAAGTGCCCACCCAAACCAGGGCCAGGGAGCCAAGCACCTCCCAGTCAACAGGGCCTTCTCAGTGGTGCATGGAGTGGCCCCTAGGGAGAACCACTTGCCTATAGCTGAGTTGTCCATATAAGGCAGGGTGGAGAAACTCAGGCCTGAGAGCCAGAAGCATAGCTGTCAACGTTTCCCTTTTTTAAAGGGAAATTCCCTTATTCTGAATAGGATTCCTCGCAAGAAAAGGGAAAAGTTGACAGCTATAGCCAGAAGCAACCCTGCATGCCCTCTAGCTGCCCACCACAGGACTCTTCCTAGGCCATGCTCCCTCCCCAGGCACTGAGCACACCCTCCTTGAGTGTTTTTGCCTTGCTAGTGACAGCCCTTAGGATATTTGAAGATGGCTATCATATCTCCTTTCAGTCTCCCCTTTCCCAGGCTAAACATACCCAGCTCCTTCAACCGTTCATAAGGCTTGGTTTCCAGACCCTTGATCATCTTTGTTGCCTTCCTCTGCACATGTTCCAGCTTGTCAACATCCTTCTTAAATTGTGTCACCCAGGAGTGGACACAGTATTATAGGTAGGGTCTAACCAAGGCAAAATAGAGCAATACTATTACTTCCCATGATTGGGAGACTATACTTCCGTTGATGCAGCCTAGAATTGCATTAGCCTTTTTTGCTGCTGCATCACACTGTTGACTCATGTTAAGCTTGTGGTCAACTAAGACCTCCAAGATCCTTTTCAGATGTATTGTTAGTAAGCCAGGTGTCCTCCATCTTATATCTGTGCAGCTGGTTCTTCCTGCCTAAGTGCAGAACCTTACATTTGTCCCTACTGAAATTCATTTTGTTAGCTTGGACCCAGTTTTCAAATTGTCCAAGGTCATTTTTAATTCTGATTCTGTCTTCTGCAGCATTAGCTACCCCTCACAATTTGGTGTCATCTGCGAATTTGATGAGCATCCCCTAAATTCTGTATTTTCCATGCTGCACTTGCAGGTAAATTTACATCAGTCACAACAATATTGAGCAGGAGATCAAGAGTCAGTTGTTTCTTTTATTAGCAAGTGCTGTGTCTATAAATAGACCACTCAAGCTAGATTTAGCTCCCAGCACAAGCATCTTGGACAGCAAACCAAGTATCCCCCCCCCCATCTTTTTCTTTCACTCTTAGCTTTTCTCTCACCGTGAGCACACACCTGCATGCAAAGGCATTTGACATCTCTTCTAAGAAAACTGAAAGTGACATGAGTGTTGTATTGCTGTAGTATTGAAAGTAGGCCAGGTCAGGTAAGGACAGCAAGCTGAACAGTTACAAGTCCCCCATTTTCCTCTGCTCATCATGTTTCCATTAACTCCCCAGAAATAAGAACAGAGTGATTTCTTCATTCCTGAAATCAGCTGGGATAAACAGGGAGCAGAACTCGCGCACTTCGCTTCATCTTGGGCATCTCTTTTACCTCCTCCCCCATCATTCAACAAACACTCAGAAACAATGAGTAACTTTCAGAAACACCACTAACATCTCTGAGCTCTGGGAAAAAATTTTTTAAGTGAAATCACAATAAAAAATTTGATTTTGTTATTGGATTTCTTAAACTGGGACTGTAGAAAGTGTCTAAAAATGGAAATAGAATGTCCTGAAAGGAATGGGGAACAGATAGTGTTGCTCACAATTAAATTTAAAATATTTTTAAAACTCTAGTCAGGACTGGCTGGGTGCCGAAGAGGGTGGCAGGCACTAGCTGGGAAACCCCAAGAGAAGGAGGCTCGGAGCCAGGGGAGGGGGAGGGGGACAACAAAGAGGGTGAAGAGGGAGCACACTTGGTGATGGTGTCAGAAGCTGAAGAGGCAAACAGGGTTTAGGGAGCAGGAAGAGGCTGTGGGCCGTCTGGAGTCAGAGGCGGGGGGGGGGCAGGAATTGGGTTGAACAACTATTCTTTGGGATGCAGAGATTACGTGCTTTAAATGTGTGGTGTGTGCACAGCCTGTTGCTTTAGTCTGAGTCAGCAAGGCTCTTCTTGAATATCCCACACAATTTAATGTTACATCTCTCTTTTAGTTTTGTCTCCATTGCCCTGGCTGTACTTGAGTGTATATGCGACATAACTGTGAGGCCTTTAAGGTTATATCTCAACATATTTAGCATAAATCCTGATCATTTGTGAAGTGATTTCACCAGTAGTTTTTGAGCTGTATACTTCTGTTCTCTAGACCAGTGTTTCCCAACCACTGTTCCGCGGCACACTAGTGTGCCGCGAGATGTTGCCTGGTGTGCCGTGGGGAAAATTCGAAAGATTTTTTTTTTTTTGTAAAAGTCAAATTAGGTCCTAATCTATCCCTCGAGCGCCTCTTGTCCGTTATTGTGACGCATGAAGCGTGTTCCCGCCCACTCCCCGCCCTCCCTTGCTTCTCTCTCTCTCTCTGTGGCGTTCTCCGCCGCTTCCTGCTGGGCATGCGCAGCTCGCCTCGCACTTCCATTCCGGCCCCTCCTTCCCCCGACTACCCCGCCGCTCCGTTCCTTTCTCTTTCTCGCGTGTCAGAGAGCGGCGGCGCAAGCGCGGCGGTTCCCTCAGGGCTGACGGAGGGCTCGAGGAGGAGGAGGCAGGACGTGGAGGCGGAGAAAGCGGCGGCGGCCACCCCCCACCTCCGGCTCGAGGCCCGCGTAGAAAGCTGAGGTGGAGAGATAGATAGAGGTGGGCGGCGGCGGCGACGACCACGACCAACCGCCACAGTAGTTGTAGCGGTGGCGACGGCGAGCAGGGACTCCCGCTCTCTCTCCGTCGTGTGTCTCTCTCTCTCTCTCTCCCGGGCCCGTCCGTTGAGTCTCCCGCGCGCCTCGGCTAAAAGATGAGCATCGAGATCCCGCCGGGTCTGACTGAGCTGCTGCAGGGCTACACGGTGGAGGTGCTGCGGCACCGGCCGCCGGACCTGCTGGCCTTCGCCGCCGAGTACTTCGCCAAGCCGCGCTCTCCTTCCTGCCTCGCTTTGCTGCCTCCTCCCCCCCACCCCCAAAGCTTGGAGGTTCCCCGGCGCCGACCCGCAGGTTTGACCCCCTTCTCACACCTGTTCGCGCTCCTTGCACGGAATGGGGCGGATGGGGAGGAACGGGGCTCGCCGCTGCCTCCGCTCGCCCTCCCCCCCTCCGCCGGCGGTCCTGCGATTCTTGGCTTTTTGGCGGTTGGCACAGAAGGAAGGCAAGGGGGAGGGGAAAAAATTGAATCTTACACTTTCGTGCGTCCCTCCCGGCGTGACGCTGCGCGCTGACGTCACGGGGCTGTAATGGTGGTGTGCCTCGAGATTTTTTTCATGAAACAAGTGTGCCTTTGCCCAAAAAAGGTTGGGAAACACTGCTAGACTACTGTCTGGAGAATAGGATGGCCCCTAAAAAGACATCTTGGTCATTCCTGTGCTAGGATATTGATGTGTACGTGTTCACATCCTACCATTCATGCATGCAAAGTTTAGAACCAGCCCTTTCAAACATCAATCACTTAGGATGATTAGTTTAAGGAGCTGAGATCCAAATTAAAAGGATGCTGCAACCTGAATAATTGAAAAGGCACAAGCAAGGAAATGGAAGAATTATAATCTAATGCTAGCTTCATGAAGTCAGCCCCCCCCCCCCATAATCATGCACACACAAGCACACAGCAAGCTCTTAGTATGAATTATTCATCGCAACATACCTCTGTGCGCTCGAGGGTACCATATAATTCTTAATTGGTTTTTTTTATAAAAAAAAAAAATCATGGATACGCAGCCTAACTGCTACAAGGAGAAAAACTGGATATTTGATCTGAATTGCCAAATAATAGGCAAACAAAAGAAGCAAGGTGTATTTTAGCATGTGGCGTTAACTAGCTATTTACATTAGCTGATTGCAGCAGAAAAGTGAATGAGAGCCCCAAAACCTAGAGATGCATTAGCTGCTCTGGTTGGAATCAAAGGACTGGATTTCTGAGCTAATTAGGATGCAACAAAATAGGGTCCCTGGTAATATGGGGCAGGCAGGACATTTTCAGAGCATTATTAGTGAGTGAGAGATGCTTCGTCTTTCCTGCAGCCACCAGGTCTGTCCTTTACATTTTAATACAGATCTGGCTCCCTCGTTGGAAGAAACCTGGCATGGGATGGATGGGGGTAGAATGGCTGTCAGGGGTATTTGTAGGTGAGAGAAGGCAGGTGCGTGAAAGGCTGAGGACCTCTGTTCCTTCTCATTATTCTCTCCTGCACAGGCTGTGGTCATGCCATGAGGCAAACTTGTATTTGGGAAATGTGTGTTTACCAGCAAGCTATACAATCCTTTCTTAAAGGGCAAAGGGCAATGGATTTGGATGTGGTCAGGATGAGGGGCTGATGCTGCAAGCAGGAAAAGAAACTGAGCCTCAGACTTTTCTTGGATTGAATTTGCTATGCTGTTACACATGGAGTCAGTTTTTCCAATGAATTTAATAAATGGACCTGAATTTTCAAAGTAACTAATGGTTTAGGCTTTTTATTTTTATTTTGAAATGACCAACATGGCCAGAGGTGCCACCTTGGGCCAAAAATTGGAGGGACAGTGTAGTATCATGCACACGTGTGATGCACGCCAGGGATGTCACATGTGTGGGACACAGCATCAGGAGGAGGCACATTATTGGGAAGAGGCCTTGCCCAGCTTCAGTGACCGTGGCTCCTCCTCTCGTGCTCAGGAGGAGCTTTCCTTTGATGCTGCACTGTGCTCGGCTCAGTGATTCAGCCTCCTCTGCCCCCTCAATATTGGGGGGCTAAGCCCCCTGCTAAGGAATATTGAAGAAGCTGATGACACCTCCACCCGCTAGATGTGGTGTACCTGAACATGGTACACTCAATGGACTGGATTTCTAACACTCCCCCCCCCCCAAAAGGTGTTGCTTCTCAGTTCCCAATGCCTGTAAGGTTTTTAGTCTCCTACCACAGTCTTTGTCCAGTTGATAGGCCAGTGTTAATTAGAAAATACATCAGATGGTTGCTCCATCATGCTTATGTAATTAATGTTGGGAGCATTAATCGATATCCTTGAGAGTATGACTGCATGGACAGCAAAACAAGAGGCACTGTGTTAGGGACCAGTTGGATGCGGAGGAATGGTGGGAGGAACCAGCTGGGAAACCACCAAGGGAAGAAGGCCCAGAGCGCTGGGAGTGGTGGTGGGACAACAATGCGTAGTCAGAGGGAGAAGGCTGGGAAGAGGAGGCGTTGGAAGCTGGGAGAGTCTGTGGCTGAGAGATATCCAGAATCAGGCAGAAGCTGAAGCAGGAGGGTGGGAGGAGAGAGGCCAAGAGACACAGGTGAGTCAGGCAGGTGTCTCCCATTTCTGCTACGACAAGCTCCCCTCCCTTCTTGTCTCTTGGAACCAGAAGAGGCAAGAAACAGGTGGAGCAGCAACAGGCTGCATGCAGATGCAGATTCTGATTGCTTGGGGAAAGCCCTGGAGAAGAGGGGACATAGAAGGCTGTGGGGAGGTGGGGCCTTTCAGTCTCAGCAACTGACTTTCATGGAATAAGACCACCAAGAATGAGCTGCTGTTTTCATTAGGCTTGACAGTCAACCGAGTCTGTGGAGATGGTGTTTTTGCTCAAAAAAGAGAGTTAAATCTAACCTGGGAGAGTATGGTTTACTGCCGGCTCACTCTTTGACACACTGGTACTCTATGCTGGTGAGTACTGTATTCTTCCAACTGGCACCTCCACATGGCTGCTGTGATTCGGCATCTTGCCTCCATGGTTTACATAACCAGCCCCATACAGAAGTACAAGGTGTCACAAATGGTAGGAAGCCAACTCAGCCTAACTCAATACCACCTTCAGGGTTCCAGTTGTGGATCTCTCTCAGCCTTGCCTGCAGATTCCAGAATTAAACTTGGTTCCTTTTACATGCCAAGTGTTGCCACTGAGTTCTGGCTTTTCTCAGAGGTAGCACCATGTGGGTTGTGGGCTGCCTAAAACAGTTCCTGATCATTCCTGGGGCACTTGTATGTGGGCAACACAAATATGATCTGGCCTTAATTGGAACTTTATGAACTACAGCTTGTTTCCACAACAAGGATGCAAATCTGAAACGCTCTGTGAAACACAAAACTGAAACACTTTGTGTGAGGCACTGACCTCAAGCCTCTGCTTTTCAGACTTTTGGGAAATGTTCAATTGGATGGTGTGGTCTGTTTTCATAGTTTCTCCTGGGATTTATTAGATGGCTGGATATAGATAACTAGATATATGTGCCCCAGGGATAGTTGGGTCAGAACCAGCAGAGCCCACCTCTAAGCTGTCTACCGTTTCTTGTGTTTTTTGTAGCTCTTCAGCTTTGTCTCCCTGCCCACTGATGTCCTGGAAATAGAGGTGAAGGACAAGTTTGCAAAGAGTCGACCGATCATTAAGCGCTTCTTGGGGAAGCTTTCCATGCCAGTGCAACGGCTCCTGGAGAAACATGCCATTGGGTAACCCTCTGAGCACAGCTCTTTAAGTGTGGATGAAAAGGAGAGCAACTATTGCTTTATGTCATAAAAAACATTGTGCCATTTTTGCTTTTGGAAAGCAGTTGCTCTACTTATGTATGCAGGTGCTTTTACCTTAGGCTGGCCTATGGCTGCAATAAAGATTTGACTTGACTATATTAATGTCCATTTATTGTCTGGTTTGTGATGTATTTTTCTTAAAAAATAGAATATATAATGCTGAAAATTTTGTTGTTGTTGATGATGATGATGATGATGATGATGATTTATTAAATTTATATGCTGCCCTTCATCCAAGGGGGTTTACAGTATAAAAGCACAAAAATACATAGCCTGGGGCCAAAGCAGACTTTACTTAAGGTGCATGTAACCATTTAAAGTACCTGTTTTTGTTCTTTCAATAACAGCCGTGGGTGGGGAGTGGGGAGGTATTGAGCTAGGTTTTACTTAGAGTAAACCCATTGAAATTAATGAACATGAATAAGTTAGATCCATAAATAATACATGTAATAAATAAATAAATAAATAAATAAATAAATAAATAAATAAATAAATCAAGTTAATTGTAGTGAATGAAAGTGCTGTAGTAATAAAATTCTTGTATGCATGGCCTTGTTTTCTTACAGTGACAGGGTTGTCAGCTACACTTTGGGACGAAGGCTGCCAACAGACCATGTCAGTGGCCAGCTACAGTTTCGATTTGAGATAACTTCTTCAATCCACCCAGGTATTCTTCCACTTTCTGTGTTGCTTTCTGTATTGCTTGACTTAACATATGCCTAGATTAGAAAGTTACTTAAACCATTGTTCAGATGATTGGGAAGGAACCATGATAGGCTCACCTCTCTTTCTTCCCATTCATACACAAAAGAAGAAGAGAGAAAGCTTCTGCCTTCACTTAGAACAAACCACAGTTCCTCATTATTCATAGCTCAGGGAACTGTGGTTTGTTCTAAGCAGAAGTTAACAAACCATGATCTGAAACCATGGCTTGAGCCTGGTTTGTGGTAGCTAACTTTGGTTGAAATAAGCTTCTGGTGTGTCAGGGACTGGCAGGATGCTGACAAGTGTGCACCGGGGACAGGAGTTGGACTCAAGAAACAGGAGCAGTGATTTGTGGGAACCTGTACTAGCCAGGAGGCAAGAGTCAGAGGCAAGGGAAGCTTCAGAGCTGGAGGGTGGAGCACAGGATGGATCGGAAGAAGAAGAAGAGGAAGAGGCAGGTCAGGCAAGTGAAGGTCCAGGTGCTTCCCCACCCTCGCCTGCACCACTGTCTCCCAGAACCAGGAGGGGATTGAAGAAGAAAGAGCAGAGGCAGCTTCCACACAGGCGTAGTCTCTAGCTACATGAACACAGCCTGTTGGAGGAAGATACAAGCTGGGGGGGGCATAGCCTCCTCTTGTTGCAACTGCTCCATAGAACACAGACCTGAGAATAACTGGGTATTTGGAGCTGTGGAAACTACTGTTAAGTGTCAGGATTGACAATAACTACCTGCCATGTACATCCCTTTGACTGGGGAGAGCCCCTTACATGGTGTGAGGATGAGGAAAAGATGGTAGGGGGGGCATTCCTAGTCGTCTTAACCTTTTGCATTTTAGATATTTCCTAAACAAAAGGGCATAGTAGTTGCTTGACATAATCATTTCAAACATTGGCTTAGAAGTAAATGGAGCCATTAAACCCACATAGGAGAATATACTTTAATAATATACCGTAGGACATTTTAATTTTTAGAAATTGTGCATCACACAGCATATGCTTATGCCTGTGTGAATCTGCAAAAGGATAGTAACAAGAAGTTAACCTCATGCATAAAACAAACAGATAAATTGTCTTCTGTTTCTTGTTTACTTTTCTTGCATGCAAAACCAGAAAGATGGACCATTCTTGCCTCAATAAATATGGTACAGGCAACAACTGTTTTGCGCGGGGGTTGTGGTTCTTACCCCCACGCGTGTCTGTGGAGTGCATGTAAAGCCCACTGCGCTCTGCCACCATTCTGCCCTCTTTTCTGGCCACTTCCAGATTGCGGTGTTATGTACATTCATGGTCACACATTCTTTGAACACACATGAAACAGGAGCTGCCTGTATAGGAATTATTGTCCCAAGTTTTACAATACTTCAATGGCAATTCCATATTTACTTAGAAGTAAGACTCACTGAGCTCAGCTGGACTTACTTCTGAGTAAACATGCATGGGATTCCACTGCTAACCTTAAAGGTAGCTGTTTTAGCCATGGATTATTTTTTATGGTGAAAAGTGCTCATTAACTTACAATACAATCCTAAGCATTTGTAGCCAGAAGTGTGCATAGGATTTTAGCTAAGTTATGTTTGATACTATATAGTGTATTCAGTTTTAAAAGATGTGAAGTATATGCTTTGCTTTAGTATCTTAAAACATTGTAGCATTAAAGCTAGGCTGTTAAAAATATATTATGATTTATATTTTAAATAATGATCTAAAATGTAAAAGTTTGTTTTTAATTTTAGGGTGCGGGGGAGTTTAACCACCCTGCTGTTAATGATATATGTGATGTGGCCTTTATTCCGGAGCATGCCTCAGTTGAAAAGCATCTGACAGCGGCTCTTACCTATTTCTGTTTAGGTTACAATAGCACAAGCCAATGTGATACCTATGCACATGATTCAGCAAATGGCTTTGCTGGCTTAAGTAACACCTTTCCTTCATGTTCCCAACAGATGATGAAGAGGTCTCTATTACTGCAGATCCTGAGTCAGCTGATTTCCAGGAAAGCACCATGAATATCTCAGCAGAGGATATCCTTGGTGAGCCTCCGTGCACCAGCACAGTGAGCTCAGAAAGTGCAGTTCCAGAGAAGCTAAATGGATACCCTGTGATCTACATCAATGTTGATAGCTCTGGTGCTGGGGAGCTCACCCTGAACAGCTTCCTAAAAGAAGAGCTAGCAGGAAACGGGGAGGCTGATGCAGTGCCAGCAGACACGGCTGATCCCTTGGAATCCATCCCAGGGGAAATGATGCCTTCCCTGAGTGCTATGGACCTCACTGAGCAACTGGCTCTGTTGGCATGCACACCCCCTGAATCTGAAGTTAGGGAAAACAATAAAGTCAATTCTGTTACGCAGGGAGACAACGACATCTTTGCCAGCATAGAAGCCTTATCAATTGATGAGGTGAGTGGGGATATGCAAGCTCTCAAGGATCTAGAGAAGAGTCAGGATGATGAAGGCGCTTCAGCCCAGGAGGAAGAAGAAGACAATGATGAGGAAAAGGAGAAGAACAAGCTGCAGATGAGACCCACAGCGAAAAGGAAGAACAGGCCTTGCTCCTTGCCTGTGTCAGAACTTGAGACAGTGATAGCGTCTGCCTGTGGAGAGCCTGAGACCCCACGTACACACTACATAAGAATACACAATCTCCTCCACAGCTTGCCTTCAGCCCAGATGAGCAGTGATGATGGAGAAGGGGAAGAGGAACAAGGCAGTGTGGTAGAGAATGATGAAGAGCTGACGGTCAGGGAAGTGTCAGAGAAAGACGTGGCCAGCGAGACTGAAACAGTGTTAGCAGAAGCTCCCCACGGAAACAGAGAGGAAGAGGCCTCCATGGAGCACCTAGCTGACTTAAATGAACAGCAGCTGGATGGTGAAGGGCCCAGAACGGAAAGTGAGAGTGAACTGAGTCCTAGGCCTAATGGTGATGCTGAGTGTGAAATGTGCGACACTTCCTGCTACAGCCCGTCTTGCTACAGCACTTCCTGCTACAGCACTTCCTGCTACAGCACTTCCTGCTACAGCACCTCTGGCCAGGACAGCACCAACCGGTTCTCAAGCCATACCCGATTCTCTTCTGTTGACAGTGCAAAGATTTCTGAGAGCACAGTTTTTTCTTCACAGGATGATGAGGAAGAGGAGAACAGTGCTTTTGAGTCAGTGCCAGACTCGGTGCAAAGCCCTGAGCTTGACAGGGAGCAGGGGGATGGCTCTGCCCATTGGCCTGAGGAACTGGTAGCTCGTGGAGTGAATCTGCCAAGAACAGCAGAAAGCGTAGAGTCTCCAGTAGCAGGCCCAAGCAACAGAAGAGAAGGTTAGACTTGGAGGAGCAATACGTTGATTATCTATATCAGGCATTATGAGAGATAACTAATGACCAAGGTCTGGTCAGTTTTGTTGGGCAGTACTTAACACCCTGCTTGCGGGGAAAGAAACAGGAATTAAGTGTTCTTACACGGTCAGTTTATTTTTGATGTGACACTGGTGGTAGGCACAAACGATGCGTCGGCTGTGTGTGATTCTCTTGGTCACATGCATAAATGAGTTCCTACACACTTAACCTATATGTTGTGGATGTCACTGTAGGGAAATTTAGGATTGCCGCTTTGCAACCTGGACACCAAACACATAACTTTAAATCACCTGGTTCTGTGGGAGACAGGGCAGCTGTGCCTCTTCTCACCACTTCCCTCCTTGGTCGTGAGGTCCATCTCTGCTCCCTCACTGTTACGTGACACACCTGCAGCCCTACTCCCTACAGAAAGTAAGAGCTGTGTGGGGAGTACAAGACCAGGGAGGGAGGTGGTGGGAGGATTTCTGGTTGCTTCATTGCCTAGACCACCAGGAGATTTAAAAACATGTCTAGTTCAGAATCAGTAGTCCTTTCATAGCACTCCTTTTTTCAGTGGGGCTTTTTCCTGGTTTATATAAAAAATATTTCATTTCACCTCAGGGGTGCGTGTGTGTGTGTGTGTGTGTGTGTGTGTGGAGAGAGTTAGTGCATGGGGAGGGCTGCATCCTCATCTGGTGTATTAAGCTGCTGCAGTGTGCAACATGTGAGGATCTCGCTCAGTAGGACTTTGTGTGCCAACATCTAAATCTCTCTTTGTATTTGAAGTATTTTCAGACCCTACCAGTCATGTGACTTCTTGGCAAAACATATAAATCGTGGGGAGCAGTGTAAAAAGGGCTTCTTGTGGTGAATCAAGCCTATGCCATATCATTGTGATGAAATGCTAATCTCCACAGTTAGATGAAAATGGCATGCTTATGCTTCACCTTTCAACCACCCCTTTCCTTCTGTCCCCATTGCAGAAGCAAAAATAACCTCAAATTTCATTTGATTTAGGCATTCAAAGCAACTTGATTTGCATTGTACTTGTGCACTGAGCTTTTTTGATATTTTGTAAATTTTGTTTGCTGTCTTGACTTTGCTTTTGTTGGGGGGGAGGCAGGGCACACATTTTCAAAATAGTAAAAAATTAGCATAGATTGCAGTCTTTGCTTTTGGTTAGTTGAAAAAAGAACATGGTGGATAATCTCTACAGCATGCCCTCCAGATGTTTTGGAACTACAACTCCCATCATCTCTAGCTAACAGGACCAGTGCTCAGGGATGATGGGAATTGTAGTCCCAAATCATCTGGAGGGTCACCTGCTCTACAGGTTTTCATATACCGTGTAAAGCAGAGCTTTCCAAACTGTGTGTCACGACATGTTAGTGTGTCAGCTGCAGTGTGTAGGTGTGTCACCCGAACGCTCCCTGCGCTCCCCACAGGGCTGGAAAGGGGTTAGTTTAACCTCTGGTTTGCTAGTAAAACTGAATTACTGTGTCGCGAAATGATGCACGTCTAAAACGTTTGTAACCAACATGAAAAGTTTGGGAAAGTTTGGTGTAGAGCATGAGTCACACAAGGCATTTCTGAGCCACACAAGCTCTGTTGATGATCACATTATGTGAGCCAGGTAATCCCAGAGATGGACAGTCACAACTCCTGTGATTGTAGTAACAGTTAGATGCTGTAGAGAAGCTGGCTGCCACCAACTGCATGTGGCTGGTTATTGCTGGAAGAGAATCGTGAACTAGCAAGTCAATTCCTATTCCCTTATGTGCCAGCACAACCAGATCAGGTGATTCGTTCACCATGTTTTCTCCCCAGGAATGCGTACCCAGGAAAGTGTGGGGCTGCTTGTGTAGCATAAAATGTGTTTATGGATTTGCTCTGAAACCATTGTGTGGCTACTCCCCACACAGGGCCATGATCCACAGGGCCTCCAAGGAATGCATCTCCATGGTGGCAGCAATGGCTGTGGCATGCTCCTTGGAGGCCTTGAATCTCCTGCCTTCTCAGTAGCCACCCCTCTACAGCAGCCTCTTGGTGAATAGGAAGCACAGCTGGTCTCCTCCCACCCCATGGAGGAAATTGCAGGGGCTGCCCTCTGGGGTCTTCTGGGCTCCACACCCACCCAGCTTGATTCAAAGTGGGGGGGGGGGCTTTCCCCCACAATGACTTTTGATTCCCAGTTCAACTGTTGGGCAAGGTTGATTTGATTTCCCCCATTGTTCCCAATGTAGATCTTCACTCTCTTCTTCTCTGGTGGGGGGGGGGGGTTGCCATTTTGTAGTTTGCCTTAGGCGCCAAAACATCTTGGGCCCACACCATCATCAGCCCAATTTTCTGAAGGTTAATCCTAGGACAGGAAGGAGCTTGTAGCACAACTCCTCCTACAAGGCTTGGGAATTCTTACATTATCACAGTGGCTCCCAGGCCAACTTAGAAACTTGCACCAAGATTCTCTTAAGTGTGCCTTTCTCCCCCATTCTGCGCTCAGCCCACAGTGGACACCTTCCTCCTTGATTATTCATGGCTCACTTACTTGAAAGGGCAGGTGAACAGGGAGGATGAAGAGCAGGGCCAGGAGACTACAAGGACAGGCAGTGGACCACACCATTGTGGCACACCACCAATATGATGATGCTGACCCTTGACACTGGCCATCAAAGCAGTAAAATTAAAATCCAGCCTAATATGATTAGATACCTTTAGTTAGATGGAAGTAAGGTGGTAAGTAAAAGAGCAGCAGAAAAGAAGCCTGATTTTGGTGACCTAGAAGTAAACTTGAGTAAAGGTATTAGTTCTCTAGGAACTTGCAGTAAGCTTGAAAATACCAAATTTTCCCAGCATGTAAACAAGTGTGACTTATATAGATTCATCAATGGCTTTTGCTTGGGACATTTCTTTTTGTGGTTGTGATACCACTGAAGATCAGAGAACTATATATAAAATTGTGGAGGGTTGTTTTTCTTAAATCTGGCTCAATTTTTTTCTGGACAGTGTATTCAAACTGATTTTTATTAGGAAACCGAAACCAAATATTTTGTCAAATTCAAGCTTAAAATTGTTTTTACATGGAATTAAGTGTGTACATTTTACTTATTCAAACTAGGGTCATTTGAATTTTCCATTTTGTTTTGGCTGCAGTCCTAAAAGCCACCTAAAATTATTTGGAGAGTAATGCAAACCCTTTCTTGGTCTGTGCTGCTGGAGGGGGCTGGGCAGTGGCGTAGCGTGGGGGGTGCAGGGGGGGCCGGCCACACCGGGCGCAACATCTGGGGTTAGGACAAATCCACAGGTTAGGGGGCGCAAATCCACGGGTTAGGGGCGCAAATCCACGGGTTAGGGGGCGCAAATTACTTGCCTTGCCCCGGGTGCTGACAACCCACGCTATGCCACTGGGGCTGGGGGCAGCAGTGTGGGCTCTGCCACCATGGAGAGCCTTGTTGCAGCTGCGGAAAGTGTGGTGAATGGGAACACTACCGCTGGTGCTGTTCCATCCAGCACTTGCCAGCATTAGCTCCCAAAATGGACTGTGAGGATAGAGCACAGGCAGCCATTGACCTGCTGGATCCTCAGCAGTGCCATCCCTCCGAGTTCCTGGGGTTCCCGCCAACTCCTGGGCGGCACAGCACAAAGTAAATTAACCTTCCCCACCATCTTCTGCCCTGGCCAGTGTGAGGGTTTGGGATGCAGCAGTTGCCCCATCACGGCACTCGGCCCTGCTGCTTCCCAGCCAAGGTTTGGATTGCTGTTTAGTTTCTCTAACATCAGTTAGATGGCTGATAAATTATGGTTTTAAGAAGTATAACCTTATTTTCTGCGCACCCCACCCCCCAATAATCTCAGTCCTGTAGTTGGAAAGATTCTGACATTAAAAAATGTCCAAGCCAGTAATCAAGTGTTTCATTTTGGTTAAAAATGGGATGATGACATTACAACCACCCTAAGTTTTTTATTATTATTATGTACCCCTGTTCTAAAACATAATAGAATAAGGGTAAATGACAAGCAATGGGATAAAACTGTTGATTCTGTGGGGTTTGAAAAATGTTCACTGAACCCTTGAATCCAATAAGAACTTGGTTATGTGTTTTAAGTTCTCAAAATAAGAATGGTATATTACTACAAGATGGTTGCAGCATCTCAAAGAGACTCTAGTGATAGCAGAACTTTATGAGTGACAGTTTGCTCAGATTATGGAGGCAAGAATACCTGCACTGAATGTTAGTATTCAGAAAATACTTCCATTTTGCTTTGGGCTCTACACTTCATCTCTTCTCTATCTTATCTCAGGTCCCCCTATGTTCCTTTTGGCTATCTTTGTCTCAGCTCAGTCCCTCTTATTCGCTTATCCTTCTCTCGCTTTCTTCTCTATCTATCTATCTATCTATCTATCTATCTATCTATCTATCATCTCTATCTCTCTCCTCTTATTTAATTTATAGCTGGAGAGGTCAGGGACTGAACCAAACCCATCAGTCCTTAGTTGGGTTTACATTGTAAGTCATCAATCCTTACTATGCAGTGACTCACAAAATCTTCCTTTTGACTTCATATTTCAATAGTTCTTTGCCTTGCACATTATTTTAAAGAGGGCTTGAGGCAGCTAATACACCAGATTGCTGTTAGCCCTTATCTGAAGTTCTTCCAGTCATTTGTGTTTATAGCAGTGCATTTGTAACCACTGTGTGGCATCCATGAATGAACATGAACATCTTGACTGTCTTATCCATAGGTGATTGCCCTTTACTCCATAATTCTCAGCCAATCAACCAGCTTCCCTCCATGAGGTCTGACCAACATCACTACCCAGCCATTGATGAACCTCTTCCGCCAAGTAAGCTTTAGTTTCTTAAAAATATACTACTTTTTTCAACTCAAGTTTTCCTGTTTATCTGAAGGGTACTTATAACTAGGCGGTGTGTAAAAAACTCTGAAGAAAGTTCACCTGTCATTCTGAAACTCTTTTGATTCCTTCAGAATTACGTATGAGGAATGAACCTCCAGATTTGTTTAAAATTTCGCTTTAAGCAATTGAAGTTGCTGAAACTGAGAAGCCAGGTCAGAGCCAACAGCTTTGTGAACTGAAAGAGGTAGGCAGTTCAAATAGGTAACTGAGCAGCTGGTGCAAACTGCTGCTTCCTGTCCCCTAGTAGGCAATGGAAACATAAGCATATCCAGCCAGTATTGTACTAATTGGACTGCCTACCATGTACTTCCAGGCTCAATTCAAGGTTTTGGTTTTGATCCATAATGTCCTTCACCTGACGGGGCCGACCCATCTGAAGGACGGTTTTTTCTGCAGAAGTCCACAGACTAGTTGTGCTCAGGTGATCAAGTCCAGCCATCGTTGCAGGCCTTACATTAGCAAGAGGCAAGGTTTTCAGCAGAGTGACCCCCAGACTCCATCAATGAGGTGGAGTACAAATTGGGCTGGTTTCTATAAAGCGCCCAAGGTTTTGTTTGTTTTTTAAGCAGGCATTTGATTACAGTAAGCCTGCAACTTACACACATTTAACTTGTGTGCATTCAGCTTTAAAAGTGCATCAAAACTAAATAAATAAAAAGGGGCGGAAAGGAGGCAGGGTTGCAGGGAAAATAACTTTAGCAATCCCACTTGCCATTGAACCCAGTAGGCTTGGACTACGTGCGCTGCTCTGGTTCGCCAGAAGCGGCTTAGTCATGCTGGCCACATGACCCGGAAGCTGTACGCCGGCTCCCTCGGCCAGTAAAGCGAGATGAGCGCCACAACCCCAGAGTCATCCGCAACTGGACTTAACGGTCAGGGGTCGCTTTACCGGTTTTGGCTTTATGCATGATCCCCAGAATGTAACACCCATGTAAGTTGCTGGCTTACTGTTTTTTACAAGGACAGGATGGCCAATATAGCAGATGATTCGATAGGGTATACCTCTCTCCTCTGAAGGTGGAAGGAAGTGGAGCTCAC
This sequence comes from Podarcis muralis, assembly GCF_964188315.1. Lineage (NCBI taxonomy): Eukaryota > Metazoa > Chordata > Lepidosauria > Squamata > Lacertidae > Podarcis > Podarcis muralis. The sequence continues at coordinate 60,031,653 of NC_135666.1, forward strand.
ACCATAAAAATTATCTTTAAAAACTCTATAATTTCATCTTAAATACTTTGCCTTCACTCCATCAGTGTATCCTGCACTTGATGCAAAACTTTCTGGAAAGTTCTCACAATCATGCCTTGCAGAATTGAATCAGAGCTACTGTTCATTTCAGCTAGGTTTTTGCAGGAAGGCAGATTGTGGCCTTGATGTGTTTAATAAATCTTCAGCTGTTTAAAAAGAAAAAAGATGAGGGCAAATATCTGGAGATAATTAATGTCACACTGAATAGGGCTGTGTAATTTCTGGTTTTCAGCATTGTGATATATCACAAGCTAAACTGCAATATATCATGATGTCTGAAATAAGGATGGAATAATGTAAAGGCAAAAGGGGTAGGGTCTAAAACTACTTAGGGGTCTAAAACTGATACATTTTTACTTACCTGTACCATATAGTTGCAACTGTTATTTTATAGTACAGATATTTTTTAAATTAGCACATTTTCTCTAAAATTAAAGCTGTAGCATATTAGTAGCATAGATATCAAAGGTAAAGTGAGAATGTTCCCTTAATTTTTAAAATAACATTATTTGACAGACAGAAGGTCTGAAGATCTCAAAACCTTGGCAATTTCATTTGAGGGAATATACAGGTAGTCTGTCAGATCGCTTGGATCTCAGCCATAGAGGGTCATACAGGTCACAACCAGCACTTTGAATTGTGCCCAGAAACAGATGGTTAGCCAGGGGAGCTGTTATGTAGCCTGGTAACTGTTATGGATGCTCCCTATAGCAGCCCCAGTCAACAATCTGGCAGAAGCCCCTCAGGAAGGAACAGAGCCCTTGTAAAACAGTGCCTCCAAGTCCCTTCCCAGCAGGATACCATTGGCCCAGAAGGATACCATGGTCGATGCTACTGAAAGTCACTGAGAGGTCCAGCAGAACCAACAGGGACACACTCCTCCATCCAGTTATCAAGAAATCCACCAAGGCGACCAAAGCCGTCTGTCCTATAACCAGGTCTGAAACAAGATTGAAGTGGATCTAGATAACCAGTGTCCTCCAGAAACCCCTGGAGCTGATATGGGATCCCAAAAATGGGATATTGAGATTGTGGGAGGGCTTTTTCAATAGAGGTCTTATAACGGCCTCCTTAAATGTGTGGTGTGTGCCAAGGAGTGTGGTGGAGTCTCCTTCTTTGGAGGTCTTTAAGCAGAGGCTTGACAACCATATGTCAGGAGTGCTCTGATGGTGTTTCCTGCTTGGCAGGGGGTTGGACTCCATGGCCCTTGTGGTCTCTTCCAATTCTATGATTCTATGAAATGTGTGGTAGCTCTCACATTTCCTAGGATCCTGTACATCCTTGGGCTGTACAGACTGGATAGTATTCATTAACAGATAGCATGTTAGTGGGGTGAAATTCCTGGAGTGGCAGTGACATTTCTGGAGCAGAACTTGAATATTTCTGTTTTGTCCTTCTGGGTTTATGCATTTTTCACCACTTTTAATATGCCTATTCTTCATGAGGAGTACCTAGCATCTTGCATTAACAAAAATGTCCAGTAGATGGCATACTCTGACCTGTAACACATAATACTATTGTAGTCTTTCAGGTCTAAGATATTACTGCTTGGTTATAGAAAGTGCCCAGTGTGTTCAGAAACTAGGTAAAGTTTGCAAAGAAAGCTTTATGTTTTTGTTTTTAATCCAGTTACTTTGTTTTTGGTGACCTTCCTCCACTGGGCTGTGGATGTTCCCTAAACTTCATCACTGGATTTGATTCTTACTTTGTTGATGCAGTCAAGCCAAAGGAAGCCTTCAGTTGCCTGGAGCCTTAGCTGAAGTCTGCTGTAGATTAAGACAGAAGAAGGAAATAAGAGAAGTTCATATATTAGGCAAATATGTCTCTCCTCCAAAATCTTTTCCAACCACTTTGCAAGTGAAGGCAAATTAGATTTCAGATTACAGCCAGATGGCCTACTGTTGTTTAGGAAGAATGCTTATGTGGACTCTGTACCTAAATCTATGAAGATTCTATGGATTCCAGTTATTTTCGGTCCTAGGGACCCTTTAATTCACCCGTCTACATTTTCATCTAATATTTTACTGATAGGTTTATTGGCAGTGTTTATTGTGGAGATTAATTGATACGAAATCCCAAGCATAGAAGTATAAACAAAGGTCTTAACTAATATATCCATTTGTATCACTGAATCTTTAGTAGCTATATATTCTATGTCCCTGAACATGTTTGTCTTTCATGTGCCATGCCAACTGAATAGTTGCTGCCGGAATTGAATTATTCAGTTTTCCATTTGATTTGAAAGCCACATAGGGACGATAATTCTCAGCGGCATGAATTTTTAAAGCACATTTTTTTAACTACACACTGCAGCCAGATCTAAAGATTTTTCATTTTTCTGGCATTTGTAATATGCCTTTATTGTTTCCTGAGTAACTCACCCTTAAGCAGGGAGAATCTATTTTATATCTGAAGGTGTAAACATGGATTATCGTATGCTTGACTTGATGGAGAAAGATGTGCTTGTCTTAAAGTATTTTTCCAGTGAAAGCCAAGGAGTGATGGTTAGAATTAGATGAAATCTTCCTGAAAGGTCTAGGGTATGACCACTTGGGAGAATTCAAAGGACCACAGAATATTCACAACAGCTTTTCTGGGACCTGAGAGGCAAGAACTTATGTGTACCTTTCAAAACAAAGTAGCCTGACATAACCACTGACTCCATTCCAGTTAAAATTCAGTGCTGTTGAAACAAATAATCTTATTGCTGTCAGTGAGATTTAAGCTGTAATCCTAAACACACACTTATAGGGAACATGAACCATTGTACATAGTGGAGTATGCATAGGATGTGACTGAATAGCTGCAGTCCTAAATACACCTACTTCAGAATCATGCCCGGCTCTTTGGGACAAACTTCTGAGAAGACATGCATACAATCTGCTAGAAGTGATGCATAACTGGATTGTTGCCACTTTCTGCCACTGTGTCCCCATCATCTTGGCAGGTCCCAACCATATTCTCCTTTTTAGCACTTGTATGTCAGCAAGCTCCAACTTCAGGTGTTTCACTGGCTGGGCTGTTTCATATGCTATGTTTTTTCTACACACAAACTCTATGTTAAACATGAAATGGCCCTAACTCAGAGACCTTCTTTCACAACTGTCTGTCTTCTTTGCAATACGTTGTCCATCTGCACTGTTGGACAGATCTTCAATGTTCACCATAATGTCTAGTATTTGCAATCCTTCCCCACTGCTTGTCATGCCACTATGGTGCTATCCAAGTAAACTGGCAAACCTCTAGCTCTGGGCTTTCAAGTGGGCATTAACCATTGTATGTGATTTGTGAGTGCTTTCTACATGATTCATTGCATTATTGCACATTGTGGCAGGCTTACTAGCCATAGTAATTCAAATATAACCTGGGCAGGAAATGGTGTCCCAAACACTGCATGTTTGTTTGCTATGTAAAGTAATTTAAGGTTGTTGATTTGGAGTCCAAACATTCCATAGTGTGGCTTTTTGTCCAGCAAAGCATACGTCTACTTTTCAGCTCCTTCTACGCATGCCCACAGTTATGTGTAAAATATACCCTTTACTTTTTAGGGATCACTCTCATGGGATAAAGCACAATTCCATAGATTTTCTAGCCCCCATCAGGGTCCTAAACCCTTTTAAAAATCCCTTTTAATAAATGCATGTGATTTTGAGATACTGGCCCTGATCCAGAAAGACTTCTCTATGGGCAGGAGATCCAAAGCACAAATCTCATGTGTATAAGAACCATTAATTTCAGTGGAAGGGACAAGCACCATTGGCTTACAGCTTTAAGACTGAAGACTGATTAGGAAGCTCAAGAAGTACAACTACAAAATGTGCATTAGGTAAGAGCCCCACTCTGCAGTGTTGGGATACACCATCCAGTTCAACTTCCCTCCACCAAAAACCTGGGCACCTCATGGACTTGGAATTTGAACCCGTGCTGGATCCATTTTTGCCTGTACTTTAGCTGGCAGAGCTAGTGCAGTTCAGGAAGTCCACAGAATCCAAATGTGACTTGGGCACCGTATTGCCCCCACTTTTTGGCCAGGGGGGTGTTTCCTTTGCTTCTGGATTCCTTTGCTGTTAAGCATTAGAATGCTCCTATGCTGATGTTCTTAAACAGTGTGTTTTACAAGTTGTTGGTCACTTTTTAAATCTTGTATTTAATTTAGGAATGTCCTTTGATCAGAACCCTGTGCAGCAGTTGTTGCTGTTTTCTTTTTGGTAAATATGTTTGCATAATACTATACATTTTGGGCAGGAATGTTTATATATCTGGATTCCCCTAATAATCTAGATTTCTGGATGTCCACAAATGACCTCATTTTCTGTCTTTTTCCAATTTCCTAAAAAAACGTTTAATGCAAGACTGGGAAGCTCGGATAGATAGCCATGGTCGGGTATTCTATGTGGATCATGTGAATCGAACTACAACTTGGCAGCGTCCGACTGCAGCAGCTACTCTTGATGGAATACGCAGATCAGGGTCAATCCAACAAATGGAGCAACTCAATCGGCGGTGAGTTAGACCAAATTTCTAAAAAAGTTCTAGCTGAAAACCATCCTATTTGCCTTCATTTCCCATGCCTATAGGATCTGGCACAATATGCAGACAAGAGACTGCAAGTGCAATCCTATACATGTCTGCTCGAAACTATGCCCCACTGACTTCAGTGGAGCTTAATTCAAGGTAAGTGGGTATATAATTGCAGGCTGGGAGCATCATAAAAGGTGCTTACCAGATTGGAGGCAGATTGCAGTTTCCAAAAGATTTGAAAATTGTATAAAGGGAGACACACTAAAAGATGTTCTCTCAAGGTGGGCAGAGTTACTATGACAACATACACAGAGTGCTGCCCCCCCCCAAGAAAACCAAGCATTGTTAAGCTTCCCTTCTGAAACAGCTAATATAATTTTCCCAATGTCCTAATATCACAGTCCTTTTGTTTCCCTATTTCTGCTCAAAATCACTGGACAATACACAGCATAAATGCAATCAATACCAGCTTATTTTTGTGATTGTAAGTTGTTTTAAATTGTATTTTATATTGTATTTTAATGTAACCTGCCCTGGGATCTTCGAGTGAAGGGGAGATATTATTATTATTATTATTATTATTATTATTATTATTATTATTATTATTATTATATAATGTTACATTATGTTATGTTACCGCCTGTAAGTTTTGTATTGGTGGGTGTCTGTGCAGTAGTTTGTTAATTTCTTTGTTGTTTTTGTTTTATATTATGTTTTTGCATCTTAATAAAGTGGGGTGAAATAAATGAAAATCGACTTCCGGGTTGGCGCGATCGGGAAATGGCGGATTCCCTCCGAGCTGCGGAGGGAATCGGCTCAACTGAGGACGGGTCTTGCCGCGCCGGCGACGCGGGGACCCTTAGAAACCGCAGGCGCTGAAGCCTGCGGACTGAAGACTCGGTGGGCGCCTTAAGCGCCCCCCCGACCCACGAAGAGCCTTTTTAAAGGCTGCGGAGAGGGTACGGAGGGTGGCGTGGCGCTGAGAGTCGATCGCTACCTCAGTTGAGCGAAGCCGCGAGCCATGACTGGAGAGCGCTGACTTCCTTCCTCGAAATTTGGACTGAAAAAGAATAACCCGTGAGTAGAATGGAATTGGGCTTTAAGAATCTTTTCCTGTGAATTTGAGACGACCGGGGGGTGTGCTAAAAGGAAGTCCGCACCCCCCTTACTTACAGACAATTCTAAGCAAGGAACGGAGAACTAAGGAGGAGAGGTTATTTTGTCTAACATAAAAGAAATTAACTTCCTTGATTTGTTAAAAGACGTGTTGTGCTGGAGAGTGAGAGTGGAACTTTGGAAATTCTTGATGAAATCCCCCCCCCCTGGACCAGGGGGAGTCCCGCGCTTGAGCCTGCTGAAGAGGAATAAGGAGTTTGACAGCTGTCAAAAGAGCTGTCAAAGGGACAGTTTCAGTTAAAAGTTTGTTATCTAATATCTCTCTGGGCCAAAAGTGTTATAAATTGAAACAAAGTCGTTGGAAATTTGAAAGAAAGTAACAAAAAAGATTTGGACTGTTGGAAAAAGTCTACAAAATAACTAGAATCCCTCTAGGGGGATTCCTAAGGTATTACAATGGCTGCAGATGGAAATTTACAGGCACAGATAGACAGGATGTTTTTTCTCGTGGGAATATTGCAAGAGCAGAGCTTGACCATGAATAAACAATTAACGACCTTGACTTCTGGAATAAGCAACTCTGCTGAATGCATTAAAGACTTCACAGGAAAGGAATCTGCAGCTGAAATAGAAGTGACATCTCAAGAATTGGAGGAGAAAGTACAGATGGGAAATATCAACAAAAAGTCTACAATGGTGGAGTGCAAGGAAAAAGACTCTTGGAGTACATGGATTACAAACCTGCAAAAGATGTTAAAGATGAAGGAGGGGGCCCCTAAAGTATTTGGAATACAGGAACTTAAAGGAAATAAGAAATATGATTGGGGCTCCCCTGTTGGAGAGGAAAGATTGGCTGATTATTGGCAGCAGTTGTTATTAAGCATCCTGGTGGGAAGAAAAACTGGAGTGACGGAGATTGAACTGCTTCGAGAGCTGACGACCAACATAAAGGATTTCCAACAAAACCGGCGGAGAGGAACTGAAAGAGATTTGAAAGCCTCGGACGTGAGAAATCCAGGCTAGAAACTACTGCTGACTTTTATTTGAGAAGGGACTAGTACCTGGGGAGTGGGGGAGGGGAAAGCAGAATTGTAAAAATGTTTATGAATTTTGGGTCGGGTGAATAGGGCCTATATCTAATTTAAAAATGAAATCGGTGGAAGGGAACTTGGGTCGACCTTAGGAAAAAAATCTAAATGTTTATAAGAGATGGGGATAAGAAAAATGAGGTTAATTAAGAAGGTTTTATCAAAAATATTAATTTATAGGTTAAGGAGGAGAAGTTAGAACTTGCTGATTTAATTATGGGAATAGGGATGTAAGAAGGGGGGTGGGGGGGAGTCCAGGGAATAAGGTTAGGAAAGTAAGGTGTTGAGAATATGCTTGTTTTGTTTTGTTTTGTTTTTGTTGTATTTTTGTGTGTTTGTCTTTAAAAAACTTGAAAACCCAATAAAAATTTTATAAAAAAGAAAGAAAGAAATAAATGAAAATCTTACGTTACATAGAGAAAACAGGGTATGCTTTGATAGATGTTAAGAAGAAGGAAGAGCTCGACATAGTCTTCAGCAGGAACCCCCTGCTGCTTGTCATGTTTAGTTTGGCTTTCAGAATCACAGCTGGATCTATGAATTCTCAAGCATGTATGAGGTTTTTAAAGTAATAGTCAGGGGTTACTAAGTGTTGCTGGAAGGATATTTTGATGCTCCTCGTCCTCAAAGGTTGCACATCATGGTCTCCCCATGTTCCCCCTGACACCACCACATGCCTGCCCACTTCCATACACAAGGGAAGCTCAGCGCTGCAGCTGAGCACACAAGCAGGTGGTCCAGCCGAGCACATGACTGAACAGGTAGCCAGGTGGGTCTGTGAACGGCAGCAGCGGGGGGATTGGGATGAGTTGGGGGGTAATGGGGGGCTGGGGTCAGATTGTGAGGGGGACGTTTGGGTGAACTCTGAGGGAGGGAGAGTTTGGAGCAAACAGAGGGTGGGAATTGACAATGGGGTGGTGTGGGTAGGCTGGAATGGGGGGGGTTGAAGGAGCTCTGGTGGGATGTGGTGGTGGGTGAGGTGTAAAGGGAGGTGGTTGACAAGGGTGGGTAGGATGGCAGGGGTGGGGTTGGTGAGCAAAGCACGCAGGGGCAGCAGTCCTAGTATTCCAGTATAAGGCAGGTGAACGTCAGTTACAAATCTGTCTGAGATGTTTATGGGCAGATTTATTTTAAATGTCTTTACTTGACCTAAATCCAGGTCACACCAAACAAAGTGGGTCAATACATGAAGATGCATGCTTCTATTTCTCTTGTTAAATAATTTATAATTTCACTTGACATTATATGACAGCAAAATCATTTTTCACTATAACCTTGGGAAATGTTTTTGTTTTTCCTCCTCTCTCAGTTTATCATAATGATATTGTTTTCCATTGAAAAAAACTGGGCCTGGAACATCTATCCTCTAATTACACACCTTAAAGGGAACAGGCAGGCTAGTTGGGGGGGGGGGGGTTCTTATACTTTAAAATGTGGGATGATTATCTTTGGTGTGCCAAGCGAGCAAATTCAAAGCTTCTTCCTTTCAAGGCAGCCAAACAGGATGGGAGTTCTTCAGTCCGATTTGCAGAAAGGAGGATTATAGAAATCAGCTGCCAAGTGACAGCCACCAGGAATTTTAGTAATTTCCCTAAAGGCTTTAATTCCTCTAAAAATATCTGTTGAGAACATAACACCAGTGAGTCCCACAAGGTATTATCTCAAGCATACTAGTCGGAGTAGTGTAGTAGGTCAGACTTACTACAAATCCCAATTCATCCACAAAACTCACTGGGTAAAAATGGGCCAGTCACAATCTACCTCAGGGTAATCTCAGTGCAATATACCTCACAGGGTTGTTGCAAGAACAAAAAAGTGTAAGGTATGTATGGGGGCCGGGGATATGTCATCCAGATCTCCTGCGAGGAAGGTGAAATAGAAATATGTTTGGGTGCCCCCAAGCTGCTGCATTTGCTGTGATAAATCTATGTGTAGGGAATACAACTACACCAAAGCCCATTCTTACATATAGAAAATTAGCATGTCAGAGAGGAGGTTAAGGTACAACCATTTCCCCTAACATACCAGTTTTCTACCAGTTTTCTATTATTATTATTATTATTATTATTATTATTATTATTATTATTATTATTTTGTCTGGAGGACAATTTAGCCATGGTACCATCCATCTACAGGTTTACCATCTCACTTGCTGTTTGCAAGAACTAGGCAATGAAAAAAATACTTTTTTAGGGAGCAATGGCAAATTAAACCAGTTCCAGCCCTTGCTAGAAGAGATCATTTGGTTTATTTTATAAGAATAACATTTAATTGAATCAATATTAGCTTGATGTAATTGAAATATTTATTTTGAATGTTCTAGCTTGTGTGCCAGGTATCCTGTTAACACAACCTTCTTGCTCTCCTTTCTCTGTTAATTGCGCCATGCATGCTTCACTTCCTGCCCAAGATGCGCTCCTTTCTCTTTGCCCTACACACTCCAGTAACACAGGCCTATGTGTTGCCAGAAGGAAATGGTTCTTTTAAGATTCAGAGACAATGAATACAATAATAGGTGAAGGCTAGAAATTCTTCATTGATGCCTGCAAAGAAAGACTAGTGCCCAAACTGCAACCCAAAACCCACTTATTTGTCGCCAAGTGCCAACACGGCAATTTAACCTGAATTCTGAGGTTTTGGTTTAGAAGGGGAGGTTGGCGCATCCATGTGGAGAGAGTGGAGCAACACAGTGGTGCCTCAGTTTTCGAACAGCTTAATTCTCAAACTACTTGGAACCCGTACACTTCAAACCCGGAAATGAGTGTTCTAGTTTTTGAACCTTTTTTGGAAGCAGAACATGCTCTGTTCTGAGTATAACTTCTGTTTTCAGAATGAGGGAAGACGAGTTGGGTGGCAAGTGAACAGGCACCTGCCGCTCTCCAGCGCTGTGTCCCTCTACCTCTGCAGCCACAACAGCAACCCCCCCCCCCCCCAGCTCCAGAGACGCTGAATGAGGGAAGGCTGGGCTGGCAAGCGAGCAGGCAAGGGATGTTGCCGCCACACACACACACACACACACACACCCCACCTGCTCCTGCTTGCAGGCAAGTAGGAGAGGGATCAGGCTGCTCTGCTAGGCAGTGTTGCTGCTTGCATGGGAACAGGAGCTGCTCAATGAACAGGGGCTGCTCAGCTGGGGAGGTGCAGGCTCTGTCACACTTTCCATTGAGGGATTCGTGGCTGCACTCCCTTCAAGGAAGAAGTTTAAAGGAGCCCCCATCTCCGCATCAGAGCACCTGCAACTTGTGAAGTGGAGGCTTTGTGCTTCCCAGCTGAGAGATCCCCACCCTGCTCCTGCACAAGTAGGAGCGGGAGCAGGCAGCTCAGCTGGGGAGCGCGAACCCTCCACTCCACTTCTGACTCCGCTCCCATTGGCCCTGGCCGGAGGGTGTGTAAGGCCTCAACTTCGCAGCAGCAGCAGCAGGAAGAAGGCAGCTGCTCAGAACTCTTGGCAGCCCACCAATGCGGCAGTGCGCTTCTGAGCGCGTACATAGCGCTGTGCCCTCCCCACCCACAGCAGAGGCTCCCCAAGGGAAACGTGCACCCTGGAGGTTGTGGCTCCATTTTGCACACACACACCCTGACGCCCCATCCGAGGCGCTTCTACTTGGACACACGTTGGGCTGAGGACTCGGTGCACTGCGCTCACCTTCTGCCGGCTCTGTGCAGAGAGGGCTCTGAGTGCCCCCTCTGGCACGCGTGCCATACGTTCGCCACCACTGGGCTATGGCATAAAGCTACAGAACAGATCTTTTGGTGCTTTCCTTGCATTTCTTTAGGTGTCAGGCAAAAACATTCCTCTTCTCCTAGCACAGTCTGTGGTCTTTTAAACTGTGTGTGTGGCAGGGTTATTGTTTTTGTTTGTTACTAAGGTATGTATTTTTGTGCTTTTATATCGAAAATCGCCCTGTGATCCTTGGAAGAAAGGCAGTATAGAAATTAAATATATAAATAAAGAATAAGAATAATAAACAAGACAACAGTGCTTACGCCCCTCCATTTAGTTTCTGAAGACACCTCAGAACAGCAGTGGACGGGACTCCTGCATCAGCCAGCGCATAGCACCTTCTGCAGTCCAGATCTACACTGATCTTCCAAAAGACAGGGCTTCCCCTTTATATGCTGTCCTGATCTCAAATTAGGCTTACATACAGAGGTGTGTGGAGGGGGTATTTTTATTTTAGAATAAAAAGAGCTTAAGGCAGCTAACAACAATTTTAAAAACCCTGTTAAACAAATAATAAGTAATTAAACAACTGAAAGCTAAGGGAAAATAGAAACAGCAAACGGAATAATTAAACTTAATTAATAAAAGCCCACCTTTATAAAACTATGTGAGAAACAATTGTATCGGCACCAAACTTCTCTGTGGTCCAGCAAGACTGATAGGGAGATGTCCTATGATCCACTTATTCCATAAGATTCCTTCAGCCAAATACATTGCGGGATCCATCCTTTAGAAAGCCACAATTACGTCATACCAGTAACATATAAATGAGACCTCCTTGGAGCCTCACCTTTCTTCCCTCCGGTGGTTGTGGCAGGTCCATGAAGGCCATTTTAAAGTATTCTATGTACTGCCTTTTATCTAGTTTAGAAAACATTCCTTCTGCATTAGGCTTAAATATTGAGATGAGCTGGGCAGTATTTGTGCAGCTGCTAGGCTTTTCCTCAGATGAAAATGAACAAAATACTTTTGTTTGTTTGCAGTATTTATAGTCAGCTCTTCCTTGAATGTACAAAAACTACAAAATTAGGTCCAATAAAACACAATTCTAACCCAAGGTAAAAAAGCAAAACTACAGCAGCAAGAATTAATATTTCCAATTTAACCAAATGACTAGGTAAAAATAAACAAAACATTCAAGCAGACAGAAACAGATGAAACAACCAAAGGTTTTAGCATCAGTTCCCATCCGAATCCTCACTTAGGCAGCCTACTCCCTCCCTCTCCGTCTCTCACACAAAGTCTGTGTGCCAACAGACCCTCAATCTGTGGCTTTTGAGTAACTTAATAACTGCAACCGCCCCAGTCATCCAGGATCTCACCCTGAGCAGTGTAAATGGGTGCCCACAAGCAAGAAACTCCCATCTCTTATCCACAATGGCAACAGAAAAAAGAACATGCCCCAAAGAAAAACTAGGTAGCGATAAATCACAGCCAGTTTTTCTCTCCCTTTCCCAGTCCTGAGAAAACCACAGGGTTGCCAGATGGGTTTGCTGGCGTCCCTCATCTCTCGTCTTCTTTTCAGCTGGCACAGACAGCATTCAAGGTCCTTTAGGGTCTAGACTGGACTAAACAAAACTATGGTTTTGAAACTATTGAAAAGATACTGGGGTTGTTCCAAGGGGTTTTCAGTGTAGGGCCGGTCTACTCATGAGGCTGGCTGAGTGAGGCAGCTGCCTTAGGTGGCAGGAGCGCAAGAAGCAGCACCCCTGAGAGCCTGCCTCAGGCTCCACTACTGGTGAAGAAGGAGTGCCGGCAGCAGCTCTGGTAGCCACTGGCAATATCTTGCCAAAATGTTGTGAGATCTAATGTACTCTGTGAGACCTTGTGTGAGGTCTCACCGGAACCCACTGTTATTGCCACTGCTTTCTGGGTGTTGCCATGTAAGGAAGGCTTTGGTGGTGGCAGTGGCAGAGCGGCACCTCCCCGTTTTGCCTCAGCAATAAAGGACGCACCGACTCATCTCAATGAGATGCTTAATGATGGCCATCAAGGAAGCCTCCCCGAAAGACTGGTTGTTCACCTAACAAAAGCCAGTTACAGAAGAGGGAATGGGCAGCGAGGCACATCAGGCTGGCAGTGTGTCCCAGAGCACATATTCTGCAGAATGCTGTGGCAGTTCCTTGGAAAACCAGTCTTTAGGGGCTCCCTGAGGACAGAAAGTTTGAAAGCCACCATTATAATGCATACACAATGAATGTAGCCACCATCACAATCATCATTTGAAAAAGTGCTGGATTTTTCAAATGCATCCACAAAGTTGTTTCAAGTTTTTTTCCACATATGTGGGCATTTTTTCAGAATATCTTGAAGATTGCTTTACACAGTTTTGACTAAACTGTAGCAGTCTCTTGGTCCATTGCTTTGCTTCCTAGGCATTATTAGCCCACAGGGGATTTTTCTACCATCTAATTAAATAGGAAACTTATGCACTGTATATATCCCTCTAAATAGGTGAGCTACGTTTTTCTGTTCTGCGATTGCATGAGGGGGGCATAAAACTCAGCCTGCACTGGAATGGAAAGTTTGTTCAGTCAGCCTGCTGTGAAGTGAATAAAAATGTTTATAGGTTCTTATAAAAGAGAGAGTGGGGGAAAATAGAGCAATGTTAATATAGTGTGAAGTCCAAATATAATAATTTGTTTGCAAAGGGCATATTTAAAGGCAAAACAACAAATCCTTAGTTCTTGTAGTGTTTTTTTAAAGCTAATTTTATTATGCTATTTACCTTCTTGCTAATATGTGTATGTGCATGTAAAGTTAAATATAAAGCATTGATTATTGAGGAAATTAATGAAACAAAAGCAGTCTACTCTTTCAGCCAAGCATAAATCTTTATATTTTCACCTTCCCAATTCAATTCAGTTCATGTATTTTATTAAAACTTCCAAGACTGTCAAATCATAAATCAAACCAAACCAAGAAATAACCTAAAAACAAAATTATTATTATTATTATTATTATTATTATTATTATTATTATTATTATTACTGCTACTACTATTACTATTATTAATACCCTGCATCTTTACTAATAATGAAATCATTTGGAGCCTTATATCATTTCCCCCTGTAGAATACCCTCCTGGAGGATGTCAAAGAGTTAAACAACTATATAAATTTTTGTAGACAGGCAGCCCTGTTTCGGGAAGCTTTTAATGTTTGATTTTTTGTTGTTTGATTTGTATTCTTGTTGGAAGCTGCCCAGAGTAGTTGGCGTAACCCAGTCAGATGAGTGGGGTATAAGAAATTATAAATTATTATTATTATTATTATTATTATTATTATTATTATTATTATTATTCCAATCCAAATGCCATAAACACCTGAGAAACCTAAAGCATAATTCTAATAAATATTAAATATAAATTACCTAATTATATTTAGCTAATAATATTGAACCAATACTCAAAATTTGCCAATCCAAGCCAGTAAGCCTACCTAATATCAAAGTTTCACATTTTCTTCAGTTTACCTATAAGATTGACTTACCCAATATGCTCCCACTTGACAGCTTTGATCGGCAGAATTTGCACTTTTACGGGTGCCACATAATACCTGAACCACATCTATAAGAACTCAATTGTTTAGTTTGGAAGCCTCAACACTTTGGAGCTCCCTGCCTATTTTTATCAGGCCGGCGCCTTCGCGCTCGCTGAAGACATTTTTATTTAGACAAGTCTATCCAGATTTTTATTTAGTTTGTGTGAGTTTTAATTTGTTTTAGTCTATTCTATTGTCGTTAAAACTTTCTGTATGGTTTAAATTATGGTTGTAACTTTTTTAGTGATAATTTTTTTGTTCTATCTTTTTCATAAACTGCTTTGAGTTTTCTTTTACCATCATGCAGTATATTTAATTTTGTGAAATAAATAAATAATCTTTATTTATGGCAACCATAGCTGACTATAAGGTCAGGCCAAGAGGAGCCAGACTTTCACTTTCTGTCTTTCTTTCCTGTTAGGCTGTACTTACTTAAGGGGATCGTGCATAGTTAATTCACTGTGCCCAGATACTTCAGAATAACAACAGGCAATGACCACACATAGCACTAAGCCAAATTGTGGCTAAGCATGAAGGAGTAATCATGGTTATGCATGGAGCAAAAACCATAGCTGTTTTGCATCTGTCCTGGTCCTGATGCTGCCACGCTACTAGAAGGGAAACTATAGTTTTGCTTGTTCTTGCCTTACTGCTCATGGCAGAGAGGGCTTCTTTAATCAAACAGGAAAACAACTGAGTGAGTCCTCTTTGCGGCTTTGTCACTCAGCTGTACAGAGAGGCCTGCCACACTTTGTTGGAATTTAGATGTACACTGAAAACATATTCTCCCGGTACTTTCAAAAGACACTCAAGTATTTTCAGTGTTGCCTTCCAAACTGTTCTATTTGTTGATAGATTTCTTGTCCTTTTGTTCTAATATTTTCAATTACCAGTAATTGTCTATAACATTTGGTGTTTTCAAAGCTGAAATGCAGTTCGTTAAAGTTATAAAGTAACTAGCAACTTAAAGCAGCCTTTCTCAAACTTGGGTCCCCAGTTGTTGTTGGGCTACAATTCCCATCAGCTCTAGCTACCAGGACCAGTGGTCAGGAATGATGGGAGCTGTAATCCAACAAGACTTCAGGACCCAAGTGTGAGAAAGGCTGGCTTAGAGTCTAAAAGCAGGACACAAAAATGCTATGCAGAGGTCCCCTCATTTGTAATGTGCATCTGACTAACATATTTTACTTCCTCCCCTTTTTCAAAATCAAGGTACCAAAATATTCAGCGAACTATTGCTACGGAAAGAACAGATGAGGACACTGTGGTTAGCAGCAGGGTAGAGAGGCTTCCTGCTGGAGGTGGAAGTGATTCTGAGGCAGACCCTTCCCAGCCAAATTCAGGTAAGACATTTACATGAGTCAGTGTCCTCTTCTTACTATGGTATTGTATGAGCTTTGTAGATGAGGGGGGGGCATCACGTTTCACAGATGCTTCTCAGTGAGGGTCTGGTTCTCACTGTTGTGATAAAGTCAATGTTGGGGCCGTAAGTGGTGGGTCCCAAGCATCATTGCTCCTCCATATTCCTTACTGTTGGTTTATTTATTTCATAAAATTTATGTGCAGCTTGACTGTAAAAAATCCCAGAGCGGTTAACAAAAAGCTAAAACCATAACATCAGGAAAAAGATTTAATACGTTAAATGCACAAGAAGTTAAGATACTTGAAAAGATACTTGTGGATGTCAGAGATAAAAAGAACTACTCACTTTTACACTGGATATTTATTTATAAAACTAAGTTGGAAAGAACTTGTTGCCAAAAAGCCAAGACTTAGTTAAAGGAATCGACAAATAAGGAATTGAAACCACAAGAAGCACAGGTTTGTTGGGGAGGGTTGTGCCATGGATTAACAAGTCCTTTCTGTAACTACCAGGAAGTTGGCCAGAAGCCATGCTTTAGAGGGGGAAATCAGAAGAGGGGAGAATAGTCATTCAAAATTCAAATGTTCTCTTGCTGTGTATTACATGAAAGCCTTTTTATTTTCAGAAATTAGAAGAGAAGTACCTGTTTCTCCTGTGAATTCTCAAAAAATCACTTTGTTGCTGCAGTCTCCAGCTGTAAAGTTCATCACCAACCCTGAGTTTTTCACGGTGCTGCATGCAAACTATGTAAGTGCTTGACTCTCAGTTCTCTTGCAAAATGCTGATATACTTGGATAGCAGCTTCTAGGTGGCACTTCGGTTCTCTCTCTGCAATTGAGAATGTATAAGAGAGAATGAAAGTGATCGGAGAAACTATGCAAAAGCCAGAATTGCAGAGAGAGAACTGAATTCTAGGGAAGAAAATACAACTGAATTATCCAAGTGATAAATTCATCCCCACTTGAATCTGTTCACCTGGATGGTCATGCAGAAGAAATTTGGCTTTGCAGCAATCCAGCAGCATGGTTTGCAAAAACCCCTCTACATGTGCCTCCTTTTTGAAAAGGGAGCATTTGGTGGTTTGCAAATGTCTGATATCAAACCTTATCACTGAACATAAACTACAATGAGATGTTTAGTCATTGATCCACAACAGAGTATTGTTGTTCAAAGGGAATCATAATGCATAAAGGTAGCTTTTCTCACTGCTAAGATATTTCAGAAGATGTTGGACAATTACTCTGCTCATCTGTTTCTGCCTTAATAGACCTAGATCTGCATTATACTCCTTATGCAACATTTTGGTTAGCAAGACCACTAGCTTGTTATATGTACAACTCATACTCTTCCCATTTCCCCATGCTAGAACACCCCTAACACATTCCTATGTAAAATAATCACTAAATCAGTATTTTACCAAACCCTAACCAAGTATCTCAGAACAGAGGTTTTCAGATCCTGGAATGCCTTTTTGAAAGCTTCACATGGGGTTCCTCAAGGAGAAAATAAGTAGTAGGAGACAAACCTCCCCAAGAGAGAACTTGTGTGGCATTACTGATCTCCCACCCACCCAAAATGGTTTTTAAAAGCATAGTTCCATGTAAGTTTCTATACTTCATGACAGTGAATGAGGCTTCCACCCATTGCAGTGTTGAAAAGCTAACCCCCCCCTTTTTTTTTTGTTCTGAAGGAAGCTTCCAAGTGATGAGGAAGTATCATTGCAATGCTAGCAGGGAGTTACTGTGACTTTATTGAATTATTGAATTGCATTAATTGTTTTGATGAATTTGTTGTTGTTTGCTTTATATGCTTTTGTGTTTGATATTATAGCAGTTGCAGTGCTTGCTGCTTTTTAAATGGTGTTGTGATTATTGTGAACCACTTTGAACTCAACATTTGTTGTTGGAAAAGCAGAATACAAATATTAAATCAACACATCTCAGCCCCTAAAACATGCAGCCAAATGGGAACATTGCGTGTATTCTAGGTTGCTTGTTCATTCATGCAAGGCCATTGCATAGCTGTCAACGTTTCCCTTTTTTTAAGGGAAATGCCCTTATTCTGAATAGGATTCCTCGCAAGAAAAGGGAAATGTTGACAGCTATGGGCCATTGTGGTGTTCAGCAGCTGGTTCGTGCCATAGATGAACTGACTCTATGCCCTAGAATGCATCTGAGAATACTGTGCACTATCCTGGGGCTCTTTGGCAGATGTTCAGGGGTTTCTTGGTAGGCAAGTTGATGCAAAGAAGTTCCCCAGGAAGTTGAAAACTTGAAAACTGCACTGTCGCAAGGCAAGAAAGTATATCTCAATTATCTCCACTGTTTTGGCAAATGCTCACTTTCCCCTCATAATTGGCTAAGCAGAAACAAAATACAGTTTTAAAAATCATTTCAAGGTTTCTCTGAGAAGTATGTTGGAATGACTGGTAGAGCATAAGCAGTTTTCTTAAGATCCAGTTTTGGTTTGGTCAGGGGATTCAAATACTATTCAGAAAACGTCTAAGATTAATCTGAATATTCCTCTTTGAACTTTTTGTGGCTTTCACTTTATATTAGTAGATCTTACATCAAAGCAGGTATCAAATTAATTTGAACAGAGCAACACCTTTTCTGTTACAACAATGATTTCAATTCTGCCAAAGAAACCAGAACGACCTGCTGAAACATCTGTTAAGGCAGTCATACAAATTCCACTTATGTAAAAATAATATGCTACATAAATTTGGGCTTAATGTCGTTATAATATTTTAACCGCAAACTCCAATTAAAATTTAGAAGCATTAATTATGGCCATGAAAATTGAATTGGAAAATATTATCCAGCAGCTGGAGCTGAAATGGAAAACAGATCTCTTCTTTACTTGAAGGCTTTAAAAAAACCTATGAAATTTTTGGTCTCTTTTAAGGTCTCAGAGAGCTACTAAAATCGTCAGTGAGCTGGTGGTGGAATTCCAGAGTTTGTACTACTAAGTTTCTGTAATCCCAACCCCAAGCTAAATAGCAAGAACATTATCATATATTTCCAGAAATTAATGATCATTCCCTGTGTGTGATCATAAATACTTAGCAAGTTACATGCGTGCTGGAGCAATGTGAGAGCCTCTTCCATGTGGCTACATGATATTTCACTGCAGCAATATCTGTAGGAAGGAACTGGAAGGTTGAGGCAAATGATATGATTCCTTCCCATGCCAATACCATAGGCCCTCAGGCAACGACTGCTTACTTGCCAGAGCCACATGGCTCTTTCTTACAGATGTTGCTACAGGGGCAAGGGACCCACTGAATCACAGGAGGATGCAGTGTTATGCATTCTGGGTGGCTATAGTCTGACAACTAAGACCAACCATGCCTCAATTTGATCTGGAATAATCTTGGTATTTGTGAACTTTCTTGCTGAGCATTTAAAGGCTCTTAATGCGGGTGGCGCTGTGGGTTAAACCACAGAGCCTACGGCTTGCCTGTCAGAAGGTCGGCGGTTCAAATCCCCACAAGGGGGTGAGCTCCCGTTGCTTGGTCGCTGCTCCTGCCAACCTAGCAGTTTGAAAGCACACAGTTCAAGTAGATAAATAGGTACCGCTCCGGCGGGAAGGTAAATTATGTTTCCGTGTGCTGCTCTGGTTCGCCAGAAGCGGCTTAGTCATGCTGGCCACATGACCTGGAAGCTGTACGCCGGCTCCCTCGGCCAATAAAGCGAGATGAGTGCCGCAACCCCAGAGTCGTCTGTGACTGGACATAACGGTCAGGGGTCCCATTACCTTTTAATGTGGGAAAAGACATACAGGCAGCAACCATTTTAGGTGTGTCCAAATGACAAGCAGGTCCTTTTGGACCCAGAAGAGGGATGGAACAGGGACAGGAAGGAATGGAACCCGCACATGAAATGGTCATTGCCTGTATTAAATGCATATTCTTTGGGCCCTTTATTAAAAGACAAGCCTACCCTTCTGTAAATAACCAGACTTTGGGGTCTAGCAGCTCACAAGGCTCTTAAAAACAGTTACATGATTTACTATTTCAGACAAGAGAGTTTTGGGGGGAGGGGGTTGCCTGTATGATTCATACATATTCTGGAAAAGGTCATTAGAGTTGACCCATTTGCAGTCATGAAAGCTTTGTTTTCCCCTCCTGCTTTTTGTATCCAGAGTGCCTATCGAGTGTTTACCAACAGCACCTGCTTAAAGCATATGATTCTAAAGATCCGCAGAGATGCTCGGAATTTTGAGCGGTATCAGCACAACAGGGACCTGGTAAATTTCATCAACATGTTTGCTGACACACGGCTGGAGCTTCCCCGCGGCTGGGAGATCAAAACTGATCAACAAGGCAAGGTACAATAATTTATACAATATTGAGTTCTCATATTCAAATGTATTAGCTTTGAAGTTTGTGCTTTATTCTCAGATGTCTCCTCCTGAGTCATTCAGTGGCATACACATTAATAGGCTAAGTATATGAATTTGGGGACCTGAATACATTTACAGGACACAATTGCCAGTGCTGGCTGTCTACAGGCAATCAGGCCGCTGAGCAGTCACAAAGGACAAGTGGACCACAAGCACCTCAGTCTGTGGAGGTGGTCCAAAGGGCCACAATAAATGTGATAATGTGTACCCCTGTAAGCCCCTGCATGTGCTGCTAATAGAAAAGTTCACCTTCCCCATTGGGGTAGAAAAACAGCTAACACATAAATCACAAGCCACAGCACAAAGCTAGAAGAAGAAACACAGCATATAGGTAATAGAACGCAAATGGCTGCACGTAACTCGCTACACGTAACACAGGTTCCCAGCGCACACAGGGGCTTTTGCAACAATGCAACGGCCGTGGGTGGGAATCAAAGCTGCGTGCAAGTGCAACAACTTGAAATGTCCTTTTATGCATATGATTGGTCTAACAACTTGAATGAGGTAATGATGTATATGACTGGTGGAAATTGAAATGCTTTGTAAAAACTTATGTAAAAACTCTTGCCACTAGGAGAGGGTCCAGACTTTGCGGAACATACCCCACTGGATCAATAAATGGCTGGACTTTATCTCCTCCCAGCTCCTGGGTCTTATTGACAAGAGACTTAGAGGGTTTTGTAGGGTTTGACCCCTTGCAACAAGCCCACACCTGAACATCTAATTGTTCAAATGGAAGAGCCAGGCAAGATGCCTTAGAGGACCATGCAGAATCCTGCTGAATACATTGTTTACTCTGGTTGCTTTATCAGTATTATAATCATTGTTCTTTTCCAACATTATTTTATTACAGTCCTTCTTTGTTGACCACAACAGCCGTGCTACTACTTTCATTGATCCCAGGATCCCACTTCAAAATGGCCGCCTACCCAATCATCTGACTCACAGACAGCATCTTCAGCGACTCCGCAGCTACAGTGCTGGAGAGGTATGTTTTCTTGCTCTAATTCATTAGGATTTCTGGATAAATGGGTATATTCACAACAAAGCAATTTCTTCGCATTCACCTTGCTAGCTTTATAATTTGTAGGAAGTGGCTGGATATGTAATAAATTATATTGTGGCCTGAAACCTGGGAGGGAGAATGATGATGAATTAGAATTCAGATACATATACCCTGTTAACTGAACCCCTATCCAGCCCATTCAATACCTGTTAGATACCAGGAGCAGGCTATACTCACCCTGACACGGTCTAGTAAGAAAAGAAAAATTCCAGAAGATTAAATGTTATGGATTAAGCCATATTGGGGAAGGGGCAAGAAGGCATATCGTAGTGATAAAGAAAGACAGAGCTTGCCCAGCTATGAGTTGCCAGTGTGGTACAAAAAATAAATGACATTATAAACAGCTGCAGATATTAGCTTCAGCACAGCTATCAATACCTCTTGCAGCCTTCATATCTTGTAAAGTGATTAGAACAGATTTATATCTGCTTGTTTCCAAGCAATTCATTTGCTGGCTGTCAACAGCAGATTGTATCTTGGCTGTTGAGTCCTGGAAGACTTGCTCCCTGCCTTGCAGTCCTTTCCCACGAGGCATGGGAAGGAGGGGCCCTGACTGACTCCAGCTACAAAAGCTGAGGCTGTTGAATACACTCTGGGACTGCGGTATGGTTTAGGAGTTTTGGGAGGTGGAGGGTTGCGGGGTGAGTTGTTGCTATTATTGATTTTTTTTTTTTGTATCTTAACTTTTAGATCTTCTTATGATTTATGTGGCAATTGTTTAATTTGCTTGTGTACCTTTTGATGTTTTATTTATTGTTTATGACTACTTTTGTAATGTGCTTTTTTCCATGTTGTAAGCCACCTTGAGCATGGAAAGGCAGCATACAAATAAAATGATGGATGCATGCATGTTTTTATTTGCAGCTGCCTGTCCTTAGGGTTGGTGCTGCCCGTCCACAGATTATACAGTTGCCTGGGTTTTCTGTAGAATGCACAACTTCAGGGTGTGGGTCCTTCTGTCATTCACAAAACACAGAGACACAAAGCACAGGCCTTTGTGGGAACACCAACCGTTCTGGCCTGGAGAACATTGGCATAGTAGCTGGATGGGCCATAAGACAGTTCGAACAAAGTAGGAGCAGCTAATTAAGGAAGGCCAGAAAAACATAAAAGACTCCTTGGTACCTCCGGGCTTTTTGGGTGAGGGAGTCTCTTAGACCCATCCTTCCGACACATGCTCAGCGTCCAGCCTTCATTGCAGCATGCAGTTCTCCAACATTTCTTAGAAGCCGGGGTTCACTAATTCTTCTTTCCTTTGTGTATTATTCCCCCTGTCTCAAATTGCAAAGAAATATTATGGTTGGAAGCCGGGATCTTACCTTTTACCAGCTTTGTCATCTTTGTTGTTCAGGTGAACTATGGGCTTTGTTCTGCAATCTTTCTGTGACAATTTTCATGTTGGTTTGTTAAGTGCTTAAATCTATCTGAACACAATAGGAATAACTCCACTGAGACCCATATAATGGTGCCTATCACATACAAAAGAGAGGGAATCAAAAGCAGGCAGTTTCCTTTCTTAGCAGACAGTACACAGCGTGTTTATATTTTAAATAGTAGGCAACATCTTTTTAAAATTCTCTCATTAGTGTGCAGCAATTTCTTTTTCAACACATACGTTGCTATATTTGCTGGTTCCTCATTACCTATATGCTACATGTATATTCTCCTTTTCAGAAGTGATTTGTCACATTTAGCTACTTTTTATAAATACATAATTAAAAAGAGCTGGTGCTTTACTGTGATACAGAGATTGAATAGGTACACCTGAAACCTTGAATTTAACACCAACTCCTTGAATATGTGCATTTTCTTATTGCAATAATGCTCAAATGCCGTAGATAACTATTAATATTTTTGATTTTGAAAAATCAGCTGTCTGAGGCTGAAAACCTGCACACAGAATGAGTGGCCCTGATCCAAATGGGAAGTCCATAGCTATTGAGGCTGCATACATCCTCTTCAGAAAGCAGTGATACTTAATCATCTGCTGGCAAGGAGGGAGGAGGAGTAGAGCAGCTAAATTCAGCCCCTCTTCCTTTACCTCCCAACAGATGTTTGGTGAGATTACAGTTCTTTGAAAAGAATTTACTGCATACAGTCTTGTCTACTGGATAAAGGATTGGAGTTGAATGCCTGGTTGTTATGTATGTAGGCGGCTGGAAGCACATGCATATTGTGTCTGCCTGGATTAGTATATGACTGGGATTTATGGACAAGTAAAGCATAAGAGGGGATGCGGGTGGTGCTGTGGGTAAAACCTCAGCGCCTAGGGCTTGCCGATCGAAAGGTCGGCGGTTCGAATCCCCGCGGCGGGGTGCGCTCCCGTTGCTCGGTCCCAGCGCCTGCCAACCTAGCAGTTCGAAAGCACCCCCGGGTGCAAGTAGATAAATAGGGACCGCTTACTAGCGGGAAGGTAAACGGCTCGCCAGAATAGCTTCGTCACACTGGCCACGTGACCCGAAAGTGTCTGCGGACAGCGCTGGCCCCCGGCCTCTAGAGTGAGATGAGCGCACAACCCTAGAGTCTGTCAAGACTGGCCTGTACGGGCAGGGGTACCTTTACCTTTAAAGCATAAGAACGTAAGAAGAGCCTTCTAGATCAGGCCAGTAGCCCATCTAGTCCAGAGCCCTCTTCTCACAGATGCCTGTGAGAAACCCGCAAGCAAGACCTGAGCAGAAAGAGCGTATGCCTGTCTTGTGGAAGATCACAGGCCTCATGGCTAGGAGCCACTGATGTCTACAGTGCAGGAGTGCAGCTAAACTCCGGTCATTAGTAACATTATCTTTCAATTAATAACATAATGGTACTCTTCATGTTTTTCAAATCCTATTTCAGAACTGAGGTTGATAACCATCAAACACTTTTTCCTGTTC
The DNA here is from genome assembly GCF_964188315.1 of Podarcis muralis. Classification (NCBI taxonomy): domain Eukaryota; kingdom Metazoa; phylum Chordata; class Lepidosauria; order Squamata; family Lacertidae; genus Podarcis; species Podarcis muralis. The sequence continues at coordinate 60,055,416 of NC_135666.1, forward strand.
TACCTATAGTCCAACAGGTAAACATTACTTGCCTGTATGTACACACAGAGAGAAAAACACCAACAACTATTTATGAAATCACACAAAGTATTTTACTAGCAACCCCTCAGTCAGTCGAGTGTGAGACTCTTAATCTCAGGGCAAATCGCACCTCCCTCCCCCACACCTTGGGCAAAAGATTGTACAGGGCTGGACTAGATGATCCTTGGGGTCCCTTCCAACACTACAATTCTATGGTTCTATCCCTCTAGGCATCAGAGGTCTCTCGAAACAGAGGAGTTTCTCTGTTGTCCAGGCCAGGCAACAGTCTTGTAACCGCAATTCGAAATCAGCACCACCATGAGTCTTTACCTCTGGGTATGTATGGTTGCTTTTCAATGAGTTTACATTGTCGCTCTTTATAAGTCTCTCACCACAGGAAGAAAACAGCACCTTGCGTATTTTTTGTGTATTCTTGTTTTTTCATTGTGCTCCTATGCAGAGAAAGAGAGGGTGAATGGCTGAAGCAAGTCTCTCAGCTCCATTGGAGTGGGTGGGTGTCTCACATCTCGGTTTGCAAAGCAAAAGGAGTGGGCAGGAGAAGGATTGAGTCCTCCCTCCTGCCGGCTGCTTTTCCCCTCCAAATCATAGCTTCCCTCCTTCTTTGTTGCAGCTTTTCAGCATTCACTCAGGTTCCTAGATCTACACCTTTTGGTGAGCGTTTGCTTCAAGCCCTTTATACGCAAGTCACTTCGAACACATGATGAAGTGGGATAAAAGGGCTTTATCCCTTAGGTGAGGTAGCCTGGACGGCTCTAGGAATTTCCAGGAGTATTTTAAAACCCACCGCCCAAGAAGCAGGCCTTCTTCAGCTGAGCTTTCATTGGCTTGTATCTCTCCACACCTTTACCTGTTAAACCTGCTTTCCTTCCCCAAGTGTCTTGGAGAAGAGCGAAAGGTTGCAGGAGGGAAGCGTTCCCTGAAGCCTAGAAATTGCCAAGGGACTGCCTGGTGGGTGGCAAATGATGTCAAAAGCATCATTTGTTTAAACAAGGGAATCCTAGGTTGGATTATAAATCCCTTATTTCCTTGGCAGAAAATGGGACGTACAGTGTCCTTTGCATCCATACATATGGGCATTCCAGAGTATTCCTATATGGAGTATTCCTATATGCACTAGGAAGCGACTATTCTATTACAGTGATATATATGTATCTGTATTGTACATGTGTACGTGAAGGAGCAACTCCACCCCCGTCGTTCAGCCCAGACACTGAGGTCCAGCTCTGAGGTCCTTCTGGCAGTTCCCTTGCTGCGAGAAGTGAAGCTTGGTAGTCTCACCCACCCTGTGGAATGCCCTCCTGACAGATGTCAAAGAGTTAAACAACCATATAATTTTTGTAGACTTTTAAAGGCAGCCTTGCTTCAGGAAGTTTTTAATGTTTAATGTTTTATTCTGCTTTTGTATATGCTGGAAGCTGCCCAGAGTGGATGGGGCAACCCAGTCAGATGGGCGGGGTGATGGCGGCGGTGGTGGTGGTGGTGTGTGTGTGTGTGTGTGTGTGTGTGTGTGTTCTCCCCAGAATCCTGGTAAGCAGTGTATCTTTTAGAATAGGTTTCATTATTTGTTAAACAAAATTTATTTACTTACTTTACATGTTACCTTTTCTACCAAGGCACCCAAGTGCTTTAATGTTTAAAAATGCTAAAACAACAGAATAAGTCTTTAACTGAAATTTCCATAATGTTTGTGTTCTTTCCCCCAATCCAGCATACAATGATAAAATTGTTGCATTTCTACGCCAGCCCAACATTTTTGAAATGCTGCAGGAGCGTCAGCCAAGTTTGGCAAGAAATCATGCACTCAGGTACAGCTTTCTGTAGTTAAATTATTTCATACTTTTGCTGCATGTAAAATGCGAGGACCCATAGATTGGTGCTAGAATGGGCTTTACATGCACAAGGTCACAGATTCATTCACTGGCATCTCCAGTTTAAGCAAGATCTCTGCTATATATAAAGGATCTATATGGAAAATATTGTTGACTACTAATACAGATATTTTAGCGGCAAAGCATTATGTGCTGAAAAGCAGATTTTAAGCAATGCTTATAACAGCAGAATAACCCCCAGTCATGCATAGTCTAATAAACCTCTTGTTCCGGTGTATAAATATAATCAAAAAACCCTAGATACTTGAGTCGCAACTTGGATACTTGAGCCAAACACAGCCCAACAGCCACATATTATGGTTGGGGCAAGGTGATTAATTATTATCATTTTTATTATTTATTAAATTTCTATACCACCTTTCAGCCAAGGATCACAGGGCTGTTTACTGTATAAAAACAGAAAATACATAAAATAAAAACAAAACAGTAACTCCCCCCCCCCCCCAAGTTTAAAAGGCCATAGATTGTTTCATTAGCCAAAGGCCTGGGGAAACAGGAGTGGTTTGCCTGGCAGCTTCAATTTGTTGGCTCTTATCCAGTCCATTACTGAGGCAAGACAATGGTCCAGCACATCCGCTGCCACAGATGCAGATGAAAAGGAAAAGTAGAGCTTTGTGTCATCAGGATATTGCTGACAACATACTCCAACAACCCAGATGACTCCACTCAGTGTTTCATGAAGATGTTGAACAGATAGAGTTGAGCCCTGTGGAACCCCACATTGAAAGCTCCATGGGGCTGAAAAGCACTCCCCAAGCATCACCCTCTGGAAACGACCATCCAAGTAGGACCAGAACCACCACAAAAGGGTGCCACTTACCCCTAACTCACAGCCGCTCCAGAAGGATACTGTGGTTGATGGTATTGAAAGCCATTGAGAAGTTGATGAGAGGACACATTTTCCCTGTCTCTCTCCTGACATAGATCATCCTACAGGGCAACCAAAGCAGTTTCTGTGCCAAAACTGGGCCTAAGCTCCCAGCTGAAATGGATCTAGAAAATCAGTTTCCTCCAATAGAACCTTAACACACACACACAACCGTAGAAACTCCATTGTTGCCGTCCTAGACAGGCAGCAAAAGCAGGAGGTTTATTGAATGGGCTCTCACACGCACATGGTGGAATGAATTGGGATTTTCAGAGAGACCCTGAGCTGATGGAAGTAGCATTACTTAACTGTCACCTGTCAAGGATGTAAATTTTTGCAAACTCCACTGTGGTCTAGGCTATCAATAAATTCTGTTTTATTACAAATATAAAAAAGAATATCCAGATTTTCATAGTGAGATTTTTTCCCCACCCCTGCCCAATTTCATTCTCTCCCCATTCTCTCAATTTTTTTCTAGCCTTGCTTGCCAATTTGTCTTATTTAGTTCTGTAAACTAGTCAAAAGAGACTTTACTTTGGCTCCAGCAACAGAAATCTTCTTACTAAAATATACAAGTCAATAATTCCTGCTGCATTTAAAATGAACATTTCTGTAGGCACCATCAAATTATTCCAGTTTGTTTTTTTAAAAACAACAACACCCTGACCTAAGTAATAGTTCTCCCTTCCTCAAAGAAGTAAAAACCCTTGTATCTTCTTTTTAGCAATGAACAGATTTGACTATTACAAGGCTGAGACAACCTAGGAGGTTTGTAATGGGATTTGTAACATGATCCATTCATCTTTAGGTCATTTTCTTCAACTTGCATCTTAGGTCACTGGTGGCCAAAGGCCTCTGGTTGTCCAGCAGACTGGTTTTAATAAAAATTCCCACTGGCCTTTTCTTCCATGGTATACAACACATTAATCCTGAATTGCATAAAACGAAGGATTCTGGGTGCCTCATGCCAAGCTTATTCTTTCACTTGACATGGTTCCACTGAATTTGCTCCCATGCTCTAAGCCAAATTGCTTGCTAGACAAAAGTGAGCATCTCGAAAAAACCTTAGTTCCAGTTCAAAGTATTCCAAGGAGGGGGTGATTGGCAGCAGAAAAACAACAAGGAATTATGCTTCGCCTTTCTTCCACTCACTGCTCTTCCACTAGCTCATCCCCCACCACCACCACCATGGGGGTAAATGTATGTTAGACCCTTGTATCTGAGATAAACAAAGGCCTAGAAACCCAGTAGGAGTAAAAACTGTCCGCAGAGGGAGAGCTCTTGCAGGAGAGTTAGGCACCCTCTCTCTCCAGTGCAGACTGCTTTTCCTCTGCAAATCACTCTTCCTATTTCAGAACTGGGAAACTGGCTGCTAAGCTAACATTACATGCAATTGCAGCATTAAAAGGTGGGCCCTTGGTGATTGCTATTTTGGATACACAATTTTGCTTCAGAAAAAGAAATGAGCCTTATCATCCCCTTGAGATTGCCAGGCTACAGGCGGCAGAGAAGGGGGAAAGCCATGGCACACAGAAATTTGCCTACTTTCCCCCATTTCTGTGCCCTCCTGTGTCTCCCTGCCACCACCAGGACTGTGAAATTCCATACACGACTTCCAGGTCTTACAAAGCCTTCTACTCCTGTTGCCTTTTCTTACCTTTTCCTCAAGTATCTTTCTTTTTCCTTACACTTCCTTCAGGTTCTTCTTTTTCAACCCCTTTCTCACTCTGTACCTCCTCTTTAGCCTTTGAGCATCTTGCCTCCTTACTTCCTTGGGTTTTCTCCCCATTCTTCAGCCTTCTTTGAAATGTTTCTCACATTTATAGCTAATGCTCACGTGAGGTTTTAATTTCAGACAATCTGACATCATTCCCTTCTCTGACACATTCTGGACTGCAAACAAAATCCAATGGAATATAAATTGATTTCACTCAAGACATTGATTATAGCATTCAGATTATTTCTCAGCACTAGCTATTTTTTATATTGGCTTTTTGAAGAGAAACAGAATTGGTGTTGCAGAAACCAGGTACATCTATGTTTTCCTTAGTACCATTGCAACTTCCTTCTGTGTTGCTCACTTTACAGGGAAAAGATCCACTACATTCGGACAGAAGGTACACATGGGCTTGAGAAGTTGTCCTGTGATGCAGATTTAGTAATACTACTGAGGTAATAAAATTGGCAATAACTGTATACTTTTCATCCCGCTTCTAAGCAGTCACTTCCAGCTGCTTCCCAACAAGACACACCCCAAATCTCAGGGAATTTCTATGTATGTATCAAGCACAACTGAGAGAATATCGGCGCTGAGTTCCTTATAAGAGAGGCAAGAACATCTCTAGAATTAATGCAACTTGTAAATTGGCTTTTAAAAAATCTAGATCTACCTCAGATAAAATGAAAATATTGGCAAAGGTTTGTCTGTATTTCATACTTCTAGGTTATTATAGCCATATTAGTCATACTCTGAGCAGCGCCATTGAAATAAATAACATCTACTCTGAGTATTACTCAGTTGGCTATCAACTGATGTCCTCCTTTGATAGTTTTCTGATATAAAAAGGCTTCTCTTGTCCAATTGTTAGACCTAGGTATGGGGCAGCCTGGAGCCTATGCCCAACTCACAGAAAAGGATAGACTGAAAAAGCTAGGTCTAAGGGAACCTCAGTCATCTCATGACAGTTCAGGGAGTGGGGCTCAGGCATTATTTATCGTTTGTAGAGCTGACTGAGTAGGAGGAGGAAGTGTGGCAGCACCTACACTTTAGAACTCCCTGCCTACTGATATCAAGGCAGGTGTTTTCACTCTATTCTTTTTGACACCTGCTGAAGACATTCTTATTTGGTTTAGAAAGTTTGTATGCGTTTTAATCTGTATTAGTCTATTGTGGTTTTAACTGTATTTTTAAAATTGTATTTGTAATTTTTTAAAGTGATAATTTTATTGTTTAATCTTTTTTGAGGCTATTTCCTACAGATTGCAGTTGAATCCTGAGAAGACAGTAGTACTGTTTTTGGGGGCCTGGGGGTGGGCGGCTGTGGGGGACTCCATGGTCCTGAATGGGACAACTGTGCCCCTGAAGGACCAGGTGCGCAGCCTGGGAGTCATTTTGTACTCACAGCTGTCCATGGAAGCGCAGGTCAATTCTGTGTCCAGGGCAGCTGTCTGCCAGCTCCATCTGGTACGCAGGATGAGACCCTACCTGCCCACAGACTGTCTCACCAGAGTGGTCTGCTTGTTTTGGGGGAGTGACTGCTCAGGGCTGGAGGGGATTTGAAACTCTAAAAACAGATTTTAATCAATAGAATGCTCCCTATTAAAACATAACAAAGTGGTGGACAAATTAATTATTGTAGTTCACAGATTCCCCAAACTGCCTATTTGTGTGCATTTAAGCTTCTCCCATTTCTCACCTTGCCAGCCTTTTTGAAGAAGACGTTATGTCTTACATCCCTCTTCAAGCAGCTTTCCATCCTGGCTACAGCTTTTCTCCTCGCTGTTCACCCTGCTCATCACCTCAGAATTCTCCAGGTACAGCACTGGGAAATAATATTATCTGGTCAGATGCTTGTTTCTTGTTTCTCAAAATGTTTTGTGTGATAGAAGAAGGGGGGGCTACCATGTTGTCCATCCCCCCCTTAAGTGGCTATATTTTTATTTCAAGATATGTTGCTAGAAGTATGTAAACAGAGAATAAAAGCACTTTTGAAGCAATGGAGTGGGGGAGATAATGGAGTAGGGAAGATTCAGCGGGCGTCCCATGCATGTGTCCCTTTGGGTGCAAAAAAAGCAGATATCCCCCCACCCACCCACCCACTTTGTATCTCTACAGGGCAGATACATGAACGATAAATGTACTGCAACCCCCCCCCCCAACCACATCTAGTTTGGCCCTAAAAAATCTTAAGGAAACTAACATGGTGAGTATTCTGATGGAAAGAAATCCTTTTGAAGCCCTTCAACAGCCCCACATGCTCCCCTAGGCAATTGTGTGTCAGCTTCCAAACATTTGAAACAGGCCGTATGTTGTCCCTGTGAAATAAATGTGTTTGGTGCCTTAGCAAATGTTGATGGAGAACATTGCTTGTACGAAGTTGCAAGGCTTCTTTAAATCTTCTGTTTTCCCCTCCTAAGGCCTCCAGCGGGCCAGTGCAAGAGCCCCTTCTCCTTACAGGAGAGATTTTGAAGCCAAGCTTCGCAACTTTTACCGAAAACTAGAAGCCAAAGGATTTGGTCAGGGACCAGGTAAAATTAAGTAAGTGTGTGTTATTGAACCCTTTCTTTTTCTTTTTATTATTTTCCTGAGGACAAGTAAAAAGGGGGGAGGGGGCCCTGTTGGGAATGTTTACAGTTTAAATAGCAGAGACAAATCAAGGATAGGACACAAAGGAAAGGGAAAAATATGCATCTTATGATCTTTGAGCATTCAGGATGGGTAGGTTGGGGCATAAGAAGCAAGAAACATCTCCCACTCATCATGTGTCATCTAGGGGGGGGGATGCTAGTGGTGTGTTAATGGTATGTTGGTGATTTGTGGTCCATTGTTCTGAATGTAGGCTGCTCCTGATCAAAAGAGATCACAGAGCCACTAGTTGACTGGGGTGAGGAAAGCGGGGAGGGCTCCTAGCCCAACAAACCAGACATCCTTCTTCCCTGGACAGTCCTGCTTCTGGCAATTGTGCAGCTGAAGCACACGTGCTCAGAGAAAATGCTGCTGCTGCTGCTGCTGTCTTTTACTCAAAACATTCACTCAAAATTGTGCAACCGGGCAAGAATTCTAACCCATCAAAATTCTAATAACAAGTCCAGAAGTTAAATTCATGTTGTATATAGATGCTGTGTATATTGACTTTCATCGCTGATACTTGGGCCAAACTAAAATATTACACGTAAGTAAGGAGAATTGAATGTATTTAAAGCTGTTTCTCCCTGGGAGTAGCTTTATCCATGGAGACAGGATTTTCAGCATAAGAACATAAGAATAGTCTTTCGGATCAGGCTGTTCCCACAGCATCCATTTCTCCCATGCTTTCTACGCATGGGTTCAAGCAGTTTTCTGTTTGCCCTGCTGCTTTCCCCAGGCAAACCCTCTCTTTAATGCTGAATCAGAACAAACATCAATCTGCCGAAAACCCGACTGACGTTTGCTACAGTTGAGCAGTAAAGAGAGGGTTTCCCGCGGGGAAAGTGGTGGGACAAGAGGAAGTCTGGATGAGCCATCACTGCTCCTGGGGGCATGAGTTCCACAGTTTTACTATGCAGTGGCAGAGGAAGGGAGCGGAGGAGCGGTCCACCCCAGGTGCCATCTCTAAGGGGGGTGACAAGAAGGCTCCCTGTGGGGGGCTCACACTGCCGCTGCCATCGCACACGTGGAGGATCCTCCGCTCGCAGCTGCAGCGGAGGGATCCCACCACCATCCATACAGCACTTGAGCAGCACCGTCGGCAAACCGCCCTTTGGCGCATGCGCGGTGCCACTACATGCTGTGCATGCTACATACGGCACGTGCACATGTGCGCAGTACATAGTGGCACACACACATGCACCAGGGGGGCGGTTTGCCACGCTCCTGACACCCCGTACCGGGGGCCGGTTAGCCTTCCCTTGCCCCTGTGACTATGCACTGTGTGAAGAAGGACCTTCGTTTATCTGTCCTGACTCTTCCATAGAAGTGGAGAGTCTCCTGCGAGGTGTCAGGCAGTGCTCAATAATAAATACATTTCCAGAGCCCCATAGAGAACACCCTGTTGGGAAAATGTTTATCTGAGTGTTTATTGTTGTTTTAATTTTGATTTTATGTAATTGTTGCATGTCATATGTTCTAATGTAAACAAAGATATATCTCAATTCAACCATGTTAAGCAGTATAAAGATGAAAATGAATAAAAACAAAAGAAAGAAAGCTCTCCTGGGAGGAATAGTAGTCGAAAGATGATAGGCATGAAAAGATTTAAACTCTCCTTCTCCCCGATTATTCAGTGCAAATTGACCCTCTCAAATCTGCTTTCCCTATGAGAAAGGAGCTTTTGTGGCTTAAAGACATGCATTGCGGAGTAGCTGATAGTTTGTCTCCCAGCCCCAACACCTTGGGCTTTAGTGGCCTTTTAGGCACCCACCAGTATTGAAAAGCAAGGCTTTCATAAAGCTTTTTATTTCTCAGTATTCCTTTCCATGCTTTCTGAATATTTTGGGATCTGACCTCTATAATTTTCTGATGCTGGGCTGTGCAGTTCACATTCTGAGTGGTTTGGCAGCAGACTTGCCTATCTATACCCTTTTCCAAGGGATAGTCAGAAATACACAATGCCTCAGCCTTGAAAGTTCAGGCTGGCTTCTGTCCCAAACCACTTTCATAGCTTTGAAAACTAAACAATTAAATCTAGACGAGTGTCATGGGCAGAATATGCTACCCTGAGCCAGGAGGAGCCCTAATTGCTGATTACTTGCTTATGCCATCTGATCTTGCTATGCAGGTTCAAGGGGAGAATCCAGAAAAGGGTAATGTTCTGTTCCTAAAAGGGCTGCATTGATTGAAATATTATTGAACACTTGAGTGCTTCTATTGAAGGGGAGCTGAAAAGAATGTGAAATTAGACCATTCCAATTCTGTATTTTAAAATAAGCATTTCGTATACATGTCAGATACTTTTCGAAAACCTTTCTCCATATCTAATACATTTATGAGAATGTTGAAGGTTGTAGGCATACTATAGGACATGTTCAGGCATTGCAATCTGGGAAGACATTTCAGTTTGATAGGATATGAATATTAAAGAATCTTGTATGCCTCTGTTATCAGCTGAAACACTGTACTTATTCTGGAGCCATGGTAGTTTGAAAAGAGCCAGTGTGGTGTAGTGGTTAGAGTCCTGGGAGGCCAGGATTCAAATCCCCCCTCGGCCATAAAGTTCAGTGAGTGACCTTGACCCCAGTCACTGCCTCTTGCCTTAACCTACCTCCCAGGGTTGTTGTTGTGATTAAATAATGGGGGGGGGGGGGCAACCATGTATGCCACCTTGAGCTCCTTGGTCAAAAAAAGGTAGGATGCGAATGCAATAAATAATAAAGCCAATATCAGTCGCCTAAAGGCCTCCTTCTACAGTAGGTGCTGGCACAGCCCCTCATAATCAGGTGGGCTAATGAAAAGCCCAACATAGAAAGCCCATACGCCTCAACATTCTTCAGATGAAAATAGGGACATTTCTCAATCCCTCCTTGACCCCAACCCCTGAGCATTTCCTGTCAGAAGAAGGGTGGGTGCCACCACTATACACAAATGGGACACAGCACACACTCCAATATCCTGAGAAAATTCTTTAATCCCAATCTTATTTTATTATTTGGTAGATTTAGAAAAAGAAAAACATACACCAATACAAATAAAATTTAGAAAGCAGCAGGATTAAATGCAGACACACAAAGCATAAAAAAGACTCCTTATGCTCCACTCTGCTCCCCCTTCTTTTCTTTTTAAAAAAATATATTTTAGGTTTCAAAAGTTTACAAATTTGATACATATTTTCCCAATTCACATTCATTTCAGATTTGACTTCCCCTCCACCCCTCCATTGTTTTCCCTTGTTTTCTAAAATTGCTGCATATTATGATTATTCTACGTCATATATATTCTCCAGCACATATTTTACTGCTTTTCTTCATTCAGATCTGACCTGCGTCTTTACATGTTTACAATAATTCTTTCAATGTTCAACAAAGGGTTTCCAATCCTCCGTATAGTCTGCATCTTCTTGATCTCTATTTGTTATAGATTTGCCAAATAGGCATATTCAGTCAGTTTTGACTGCCACTCTTCTTTCGCTCTGCTCCCCCTTTCTTCCCACCCTGCACTCTGCCTGCCCCTCAGAGCCAGAGCATCACCCAGGGCTGGGCCTTAGTGGTGGCAGCCCCTTCTTGGCAGCTCTCCTGCAGCCACTATGAGCTGCCCAAGGGAGGAGGCCAGCAGCAGCCATGGAGAGGCAACAGGATGCTCCCTCACAGCAGCTACTGCCACCATCGCTCAGGACAAGCGCTGGCTCATCCTCCTCCCCAAGCTCGGCACTGGTAGTGCTGGTAGGGGGATAGGGACATTCTGGCATTGAATCTGAAGCTGGGATGGCTTTCATAATTCCAGGACTATCCCTGGAAAATTGGGGCACTTGGAGGGTATGGAGCCCCCCCCCCCCAATGTCCTCATATGCCAATAAAACTAGGAATGAAACCAGCTGAAAATCTGTTCTGATATTTTGATCCCTGCTTCTGATGTTTACAGTTCTGTATGTTGCAATTTTTCAAGCCTCTTTAGGACCCAGATGTGGTGAAAAATGGTCCTTACTTTTTAAATCTATAACATCAACCCAGGTGTGGTTATTAGCAGCTCTCTGGAGCAAGCACAGTGATATCAGCTTTATTTGGTCAGTGCTAATTTCCCAAGCAAGACATACTCGCTTGTGAGTAATTTCGTAAGCTTACCTTTAACTGTGAACTGAGTGAATTTCTCCCCCAAAATGAATTATGCAGAAAACTGCATACTTCTCACACACTTTTCACATTGGTTCTCTGCAAAGAACTTTTGCTATGACATCTGAATTAAGCCACTGTCTGCCCATTTTTATTTCTATTGAACTTTTTAATGATGGAAAATAATGGGTCAAATGGGTTTCTACTGGTTCATGTTTTTTCTTCACAAACTGATAAGGTATGATAATAACTATCTGTGACCAATGTTTACAAAATAATAATTTTAAAATTCCAGCAGTCCCAATTTTAACTTTTGGGCTGTCTTTCCTCTACCTCATTGTAGGTTAATAATACGGCGCGACCACCTGCTGGAAGGCACTTTTAATCAGGTGATGGCTTACTCTCGGAAAGAGCTCCAAAGAAACAAACTCTACGTCACATTTGTTGGAGAGGAAGGGTAGGTGCTGAGAAGTCTGAACCCCTGATATGCTAAGCCCCATGGCTGAAACAAGTTTGTTTTCTGCAGTTCTGTATGCACTGAACTTCATATGAAATATGGCAACCAATACAGCTGGCACAGAATCAGAAATTTTTTAAAGTCCACTTTCTAGTGTTCATCATTCTAGACACATTGGAAGTAGTCAGCCCAATTCAGAAAACAGCAAAAGTGTTAGAGTTCCAGTGTATGCATGGTTCTTCTATGCCAGCAATAGCTCCCCTGCTTCTTCCTTTCCAATTACATAGTGGAAACAAACAAAACCTACCGTATACAGCTTTGTGGCAGTATCACTGCTTTAAACAAATTTTGGAATCAGGTTTTATGAATTGTGAAGCCATATAAATAGCCACAAATGGAAAGTTTACAGATTAATAGTTCTGAGTTCCCTGTTGTTTGTACTGTTTATTTAGAAGCAGAATGTTAAGTTGGATAGGGATACACTCCAGTACTTTATCAGAATAGATTTACAATCTACTCACAACATATATTGAAAGAAATATGTACCTGCATAGGCTTGATTAGGAGACAACAGCACCCTATGTTGTGAAATGTGTATGAATTGTAAAAGTGTTTGTCCTGGGTGGGTTTTTTCCAGCTTGGACTACAGCGGCCCGTCCCGAGAGTTCTTCTTCCTTTTGTCTCAGGAGCTCTTCAATCCATACTATGGCCTCTTTGAGTATTCAGCCAATGACACTTACACAGTACAGATCAGCCCCATGTCAGCATTTGTAGAAAACCACCTGGAATGGTAAGCTTCCTGTTTAGGTGCAGTCATTTTAGTTTGTGGGGCATTGTATCCAATGAAATGGGTGTCGTGAGACACTAGACAGGAGCAAAGACTTGTGGGAAGCAGGCTGGACTCCCTCAGTTTTTCCTCCAGTCTAGACACAGACAGTATGTTCCTCCTGAATGTTCCACTGAATGTAATAAGATTCTGTTCTGATTAAACATGCATAGTACCAGGCTGTGCGTCTGTGTAAACGGAACGGTCTGAAAGACTTGTGTACAATTGGCTGATGAAGGAGCGCATAGGAAATTGTAAGTGCTGAAGGATTAGCATTATGGAAGAAAGGAAGCAGGTGTGTGCAGAAAACCTTTTGACTGGATTAAAGGTGTCAACAGGCAGTCACAGCTAAGTGGCATTTGTACTCATTAACCTTCCCTGCCCTTCCTTGCTCATTTTCCCCTGGTAGTTCAGGTGCTTGAGTAGTCAGCTTTTTAGTAGCTCTGCTCTTCTGCCTTTAAGAACAGCCTTACACACAGAAACATAGCAGGGAAAGATATTCTTCACTTAGTGATAAAATGATAGGGAAAACCTCACCTGCAGTATTTCTGCATGGCAGGCTGGACGTTGTTAGAGCTACTGTAGCAGAGCCATGGCGAGGGGCGGGCAGAGATTGGTAGTTGTCCTTGTGGGAGCTAGCAAGAGTGAAATACGAAGTAAGCCAGCAGTCAGATAACACCATGCCATCTATTTATTTTGCCTGGTGATAAAAGTGCACTTTTGCCATTGACAGCAACAATAGTTGCAGAGTTTCTTCCTGTCTTAAGCAACACAACCTTTATGTATAAAGCTGCTAACCTACTGCAATTATGAAGAGAAATAAGGGATGGGATCTACCCAAATAAACAGAAAGACCAGGATTGGTCCTCATGAATACATAAGAAGATCCCTCTTGGATCAAGTCAAGGGTTTCATTTAGTCCAGCTTCCTTTCCCCACCCCACCCCCAACAGTGGTCATTCAGATGCCCCAGGAAATCTTCAAACAAGACATGAAGGCAACAGCCATCCTGCATGGTTTGTCCAAAGTATCTGGTATTCAGGTATACTGCCTTTGGCCCTAGAGGTTTCATTTAGCTACAATATGTATTAGCCCCTGATAGACTTATTCTCTGTGACTTTTGCTTGTTATATGTGAGGATCATACAATTGGATTTTTCACTGTGCATATATGTACCCAGGATATTATTCAACTTTCCAACATATATAGATGTACACACAGTGAAAATATAGTGCTCGCTTCGGCAGCACATATACTAACACAGTGAAAATATAGATGCAGGATCATCACTCATTGGGATTTACTTCTTCTTCTTCTTCTTCTTCTTATTTTTTATTATTATTATTATTATTATTATTATTTGATTACATGTATCCCGCACATCTGGCAGCTCACAACAGAATATTAAAAACACGATAAAATATCAAACATTAAAAACTTCCCTAAACAGGAGATTTATGTTTTCCTACAGTGCATCTGTAGAGAAATGCGGTAGCATGTGAACCAGTTCTTACATATCACATCCCTGCTCCCGATTTTCTTCTCCTTCTGCTAGAATTCACCTCCCCCAAACATTCCACTTGTATAGTTAGGAAGATAAACAAGAGTCAAGTTTAACTGAAGTATTTGCCCTCCAGGTAGGATTTGAATTAATTCTGTTTGTTCTTGTATATAAGTTTTATTTTACCTGAAAATCACACCTCACCAAACTATCTCATATTTCAATTCCTTGAGAGAAACATCTCATGTAGATTTTGTGAAAAATTCATTATCCTTTTTAAATAATGCAGTGCATTTTTAAACTATTTCTATTTTAAAACACGCCCTTTCAAAAGGAAATGCTGTATTTTAAGGTTAGCACAGATACAAAGGCCCTGGTTTTGTGTTACTGGAACATCTAATGATAGGGCTGCTGCCTTCTTTTTTAAGATTTCTGTGTCTTTAACAGCTGCATGGTAGTGAAAAAAATCACTGGGTAAGAGCTAGTGTGGTGCAGTGGTTAGAATGTCAGACTAAGACTTGGGAGACCAGGGTTCAAATCTCCACTCTGCCAGAAATTCTCTTGGTGGCTTTGGGTCAGCCTAACCTACCTCATAGGGTTGTTGTGCGGGAAGAGCCTTGCACACTGTTTCTGGCAAAGACATACTTTATTTGCTTGTTAAATTGCTGCTTTATCTTATATGCATACTATACAGAGTTCATTCATACGTTATCAGCAGTGGTCTGCTGTGATGAAGCCGCCCTCACACCACTGCTAAGATGGTTAGCAGTAACACAGTTGTATGCGTGGCACCCTCCACGCAAGCATCACCCTACCCAAGGGAACAACAACGCAGGCGTGAGAAGAAACCGCATGACTTTGCATGTGGCAATAGTGTGGGAGTGGCCCTGTCCAAGCAGCTCCAGTCCCTCAATAGGCAATGGGTGCTTTCCAGTGTTGGACTGGAATACTTAGAACAGACCCATTGAAACATAATTCAGTGGGTCTTCTCTTTGACTTAATTGGCTGTCGCCCTGTATACATACTAAGCCCCCGAGTCTCCGTCAGTAAAAAAGACTGCAATCTCACAATAGCCATTCTTGTTTTTTGACAGACATTCCAGATGTGATATTTAGATGGCGCAATCTAAGCTCAGCAAGGCATTGTTTATTATCTGGTTTATTACAGAAAACACCCACCTAATACAAACAGAATCCAAGCATATAATTTGATTGTATTACATCCAACTACATAATGGATTACTTACCCTGCATTAACTCATTTCTCTTTAATTTTCTTAACTATACATACAGATGAAAAAGTAAAAGCAAATTAAAAGAAACTATCGCCTTACCTGAAAACATAGTTATTATTGTTACTATTATCAGAGCCGAAATTGGATAGAGTCTAACAGGCAAGAGATTTCAATATGCCCAAACCTCTTCTGCAGGAAGGCTGCTGATAAAGAAGGAACATTGTTCCTTCAAGAACCATCAAATGGAGAGGATTAGAAGGTTGTCCATATGTCAGTTTTTAAAATAATCATAACTAATTTACTGGGAAGTCTTACGGAAACAAATGGGAGCATGAGATTGTACTTCCATTGCAGGCATCTGAGTTCTTTGAAAGTTGCTACAGCTTCTCTATCTACCTCTGCCCTTGACCCACAGTAAAAGAGTGGGGTGTTTCTCATGTTTCTACATTGCTACAATACCTATCGTAATTGCTGAGACAGATCTTTTACCCAATCTGACTTATATTTTTAACTTGTAGCATCTGGCTTTCATTGTGCAAGTTTCTAACCTTGCTCAGCCTCCTGCCATTCCTGTGTAATTCTCTCCCTCTGCTTCTCAACACATTGCACTGCCACAAAAATGAAATGAAGCAATTTTTCAAGCATACTGAACATTGGCCTTTTGTCTTGGGTATGGAAACACCTGTAAGAGTCATATAACCCCATCATGTGTTAATGGTCACTGGAACAACATAAGCGCCTTCTCTGAAACAGAGAGAATGTAGAGTTAGCTCCAACTGGATTACAAAGGGCCGCAGGAGTCCAAAGCATGACATTTGTCCCAAATGGATAAACTGCTCCTGAGTTATCCCCACAAGGATACAGTTGCCTGATAGGGAGAAATGATGCTTTAATAAGATCAGTGTTTTTCTTTTCTTTTTTTTTAAAAAGCTAGCTTGGCCTTCTCAATCATTCTCTATTTCAAATCCTTGGGGTGGGTCACACATGATACCCTCCATGTATGAATGAGCTATCACAGGTCTAGGAGCCACATATACAATTTTGATATCACTTCACATCCTCTTCTACATGCTACTTTTCAATAAAGTAAGTTCAAACATATTGTGTTGACATCAAGTATTCTAGCAATGATACTAGTGTACCAGACTTGTGTGGAGTGGATGCAAAGCAAAACAAAGCTGCTCTGGGACCAAATTCCTTCAATTATTTTCAAAATGGCTCAACCCGGTTTTGTGTTTGAGAAGGGAATTCATTTAGGTTGATTTGGGGGGGGGGCGTGTTTAAAAAAAGCTAAACCAAGCTGTGGATTAGCTCCTAATAGCACAGCAGCAACAGGAGCAGAGGAGCGAAAGGACTACATTTCCCGCCCCCCCCCCCAGTGCTTGTTCACGCCTAGCCATAATTTGACTCAGTTTTATGTGCGAATGAGACTACAGGAGAACATGCTCCATGTTCTTGTCTCCTGAAGAACACATCATTTTCACATCACTTATTGTGCATTCTTCCTGGGGCAGGTTCCGCTTCAGTGGGCGTATCCTTGGCCTGGCTCTTATTCATCAGTACCTTCTTGACGCCTTCTTCACGAGGCCATTCTACAAAGCACTGTTAAGACTGTGAGTATTTTGCACATCATGGTAGATGCTGATCCAAATCTGCATCTCCCCCCCTTTTGGGGGGTGGATGGGGGATTAAATAATTTGGAAAGCAATTTTTTTTTATCAATCCTATTGTTAGCACTTTATAGAAAAACAGTTGCAATCCTGTGCACGCATGCCTGTTAGTAAGCCCCATTGAATATTGCGAAGATGCATAGACTGGGACTGCATAACTGCAGTCCTACTGTAAGGCACTGGATGATGCTCCCACCTGCAGTATTTCAGGTGAAGCAAGAAACAAGCAGTGCAGATGGTGGGCAGGGCTTCAGCATCCCAGAGTGCCCTCACCCTCATGCCCTGTAGCAGCCATGCAGGGGGCAGGGGCATGTGAGAGGGAGGAATGCCAACGGATAAGAGCAGAAACAAGCACAAGCCCAGCAACACTCACAACAAAATAGCTCTGTTGCTTCCTGCTATTTCAGTGCAACTGCTGATTTTGACTGTGGTTACTGCTGCTCTCCATAGCATACTTTTTAAAATCATATGTGCAATCCCTGTTGCTCCAAAATGTACTGTTGCAAATGCCATTGAAAAGCATTCAGATTGAGTTCAGGTAACACTGAGTCATTTGTAGCAGAGCTCCAAAAGGAGATTGCTTGCTGTTCAGTAGAAAATAGTTCACTTGCCCTTGTAATAGTGGTGGGACCTTATAGTACGTATCTAAGATTACTTTTTTTTTTATGGGTAAGAACCAAACACAATTGTTTATCATGATAAACCTGAATTTGCTGTCCTTGCATAAACTTGCAAACCCTGGACAGGTAAAAGAGTTTCAGTCACAATTATTATTATCTTTTATTAAATTGTTATACTGCCCTATACCTGCAGATCTAAGGGTGATTCACAGGATAAAATCACAATATAATAACACAAAATACATAATCAAAATAAAAACAAGACTAACCCAATAACCCCCCCCCCAAAAAAAAAAACACATTTTTAAAGGGCCTTGAATGTCAGTCAGCCAAAGGCCTTGTTAAAGAGGAATGTTTTTGCCTGGCGCCTAAAGGTGTATAATGAAGGCATCAGGTGGAATTCCCTGCGGAGAGCATTCCACAGACAGGAAGCCACTGCAGAAAAGGCCCGTTCTCATGTGGCCACCCTCTGGACCTCTTGCTGAGGAGGCACATGCAGAAGGGCCTCAGAAGATGATCTCAGGGTCCAGGTAGGTTCATATGGAAAGAGGCAGAACATCTATATTGTTCACTTTGTGGTTGAAGCACTTTGAATTTGCCTCTTTCAAAGAAAATCTATATAACAGAGTTTGATGTAAGACCAAACAGTATTTGCTTTGTCAGAAAAGGGCAGTAGTAGCTGTGATGCAAAATGGTGGAATGAGGTGCACAAGCAAACCTTCTCTATTGTCAGCATATTACAGGGAACAAACAATACGTGTTTGTGGCACCCCATCCACCATAGCCAGAAAAACATAAAAGCCCTGCTAGGTCAAGCCATTGGCTGACATAGCCCAGCATCATGTTTCCAAGAGTGGCCAGACTGTGGAAGAAGCCCAGAACAGATTTTCTCTGGCATCTGATATTTAAAAGTATACTGTCTCTGAAGACAGACGTTTTAGCTATTTTAGCTATCATGGCTAGTAGCCACTGATGAATCCATTCAGCTGGGAACTTTTGTTCATGCTAGACTTTAAACTTCAGCCACTTTGTGTTTTGTGCAATAAGCCATCTCTGTAGAAGCCAGAAGGTGGTGGTATGATCTGTGTTCTATTGTACAATCAGGCCATGTGATCTAAGCGACTTGGAGTACCTGGATGAAGAGTTCCATCAAAGTTTACAGTGGATGAAGGACAACAACATCACTGATATTCTGGACCTCACTTTCACAGTTAATGAGGAAGTGTTTGGACAGGTAAGCAATTATATGTATGTGATAAACTACCAGAGATTTGGAAAATAGGGTGAAGCAGGTATATTCAGGCTGGAAGACCACAATCACTTGGACAAAATGAGTCGCTGTTGGTGCAACATAAAAGGAATAAGAGACTGAGAGCTGAATAAGTGAGAGTTGGAAAATAAGAGAAGACACAAAACTGGTTGGCGACACATCAGTAGAGCTGGTGATATTGGAGGAAATAGGAAGTTCATAGAATTGCAGAGTTGGAAGGGACTCTGGGGGTCATCTAGTCCAATCCCCTGCAATTCAGTTGCCTGAGCTGAGCAAAAAGCCCATATTCAAACCAAAAGGGCAAAAGAAGGTTGAGAATCATGAGTTTTAATAAGGTACATTTGCACCACAGAGGTAGTTCAGAGCAATGTCAAGCGACAGAAAGTAGTACTGCTGCATTGACACCATTGACTTAAATGGATTTAAGAGTCCTTCTCTCTGCCCAGGGACCATAGCCTTCCTCCAGTTATGCTCCCCTTTTTTCAGTGAGTTCAGGATGGCATAAGTGGAAGTTACTGCACTTTTATCGTCACACTAGCCCTGTGAGGTAATTAAGTCATCCAGTGAATTTCATGGGGAAATGTGGACTTTCAAGCAATCAGCAGATATTTCAAAAACAAATTCAGGATGATGACCACAAACACAGAGATTACAGAGGGTTTGTTTTACAATTGAAAGTTAACCATTGTCACACACACACCCTTTGTGGTGTAAAAGCACTGATTGTGATAACCCATATATGCAAATACCAATCTGGAATATTTTTTAAAATATTTATCATTTTGCAGGCACCCATTTGTATGCTACCCTTCATCCCACTTTATCCGCACAACAAGGAGGCTAAACTGAATGGCCCCCAGATCACCTAGTCAGTTTCATAGTTGAACAAGGATTTGAACCCAGGCCTTCTTAGTTCATGTCCATTACAACACTGTGGCAGCTGACAAAGCCACAACAAAACAACACAGTTTGAAATTGTGCCATAAAAATACTAAGAAGTTAATCTAAAACAGCATAATACAGAAAATAATAAAAAGAGGTATTAACCATACATTGATAGAAAACTCTTGTTCTGCAGTTTGTATTTGAATTTTGAAATGTGTTACTATGGTTACTTTTACTCTGCTGCTCAGTGTTTATTATTGTTGATTAATTTGTTTGCTAGGTAACAGAAAGGGAGTTGAAATCAGGAGGTGCAAATACACAGGTGACTGAAAAGAATAAGAAGGAGTACATTGAAAGGATGGTGAAGTGGCGAGTGGAAAGAGGTGTGGTTCAGCAAACGGAGGCCCTGGTCCGTGGCTTCTATGAAGTAAG
Organism: Podarcis muralis; assembly: GCF_964188315.1. NCBI lineage: Eukaryota > Metazoa > Chordata > Lepidosauria > Squamata > Lacertidae > Podarcis > Podarcis muralis. The sequence continues at coordinate 60,075,569 of NC_135666.1, forward strand.
TACCAAAGAGGGGCAGCGTCCTTGTCAGTCACGGGCACAAGGGCATTCTGGCCGGAGAAATAAATAACAAAAATAGTGGCTTTCCCCATGGAATATTAATAGGGAACATCTGTATAAGTTGAATGTGCATGGTAATGACTAACCAGTATTTGAGCATGCACAGTGTTATTGCAAACTGCTGTTGACCATAGCACAGTATTACAGAATGTCAGTTTGCACAGATCGCAGATATAGCTTAAAAGGTACTGTATGGTGGCGGGATTTGTGGCTTTATCCATTTTTCATAGAATTATTAATATGTATGAGGATTTATTAATTTTCACTCCAAGGAATGTAATACTCCAACTGTTCCCTGTGCTTTCAGTTGTAGTGTAGGCTGAGCCTAGTCCATGCCAGGGAATCGTTGGCCCGCGTCCTCAGATCCAGAGAGAGAGTAAAAGAAAACACCAGGAAAGATCCTTCTTTGGAGGAAAGCAGTTTTATTCTCTGTGCACAGGAGGCAGCCAGCAGAATAATTTCTGGAAAACTGACTGCCCCCAAAATACCCCTCTGCAGACTTTCTTATACCTTGAGTGGGCTCTCTCCCTCCTTCCCACGCCCTCCAGAAACTTTCCCAATCAACTGGAAAGTTTTCAACTTATTTTTAGCATGTCTATAGCCCTCTAAACAGCCCTCCCTATTGTTCCCTATAGTGTCTTTCTAAGCGTCCTGCATCCCCCCGTCTCCTCCCGTCTCCTCCCGTCTCCTCCCGTCTGTGTCTTTTTTATCTTGCATTCCTAAAGTGAAAAAGCGAGGCTATTTCTAGCTTACAGTCTCTGTCTTATCTTGCATTCCTTCGAGGGGCCTTTTTGCAGGTGAAGTTATTTCTAGCTCAGAAATTGACTTAGATTCAAGGTATACAAGAATATGAAGATCCTTCTTAGGTACATATGAAGATCCTTCTTAGGTACAAGGTACAAAATATAGAAAACAAAGGTACAAAATATAAAAAGCAACCCTTCCCTCTCCCTTCACTCCCTCCTCTTCTCATGAACAACCTAATACTTAGGTTCGTTCTGGGGTAGAGGTCTATAATCTCTTATGAAAGCAAGCACGCGAGGTCCCATCATGCGAGACATCATCTTCTCCATCATATTTTGCATACATTGCATCAAGCAGGGCATACAGAAGCAGAAAAGCAATAGAAGCATTATTGGGCCTATCACCATAATAAATATCCTCCCCACCCATCCACCATCGGGCAACCAAGAATATAACCAATTCCACGGATCACCTTCTGTAGTTTTTAGCGGGTTTTCAGCTATCATTGTTTCCATGTGGTCAATTGTGGCCGAAATGCTGACATTATTATCTGGGATAAACATGCAGCAATAAAAATGAACTAGCACACAAACTCCTCTCTATGTTGAAGATGTTACCAATGGGAATTCCATGTAGCATCAAACCTGGCCGTTTAGCATAAGGTGGTATGTGCATACACAGCCAACAATTGGAAAGATTTAACATTATGGTGAACTTCCTCAAGGGTGAGAGCCTACCGGTGAGCTGATGCTCCCACTATGTGGGTCAACTTTCCTACTAACCCTGTTGGGTAAATTGAACTCTCGAGCTGCCTCCCTACTGACCAGGGCATATGGAAGCTGAAATCCTGGGGTGGCAATTCGTACTGGTACTTGTTTAGCAATTTCAACGCACACCTGGTTAAGGCTCCCACCCCTGCAGTACTTGCATTAAGATAGGTTCCGTCCCATCTATCGCCTGGATTAAAATTAGAACCTGGTCCGCCAGATGAGGTTGGTACAGTGCTCTACCCCCCGGATAACAGTTGATTACCCTCCCATAACAGCAAGAGCGGTCCAGAACTCGATAGATTTCGACCGTCTCTGCAACTTCCCGTATGAGCACTATCCACGCGTGCTGGACAGTGGTGTGGAAGAGGAGCCACAACGGGGTAGTGGGATGTCTTAATATGGTAACCTCATCAAACCCCAGTTTCCAATAGCCAATGAGCACGCCATCTCTTACCACCGGCAAGACGAACCAGTCGTAGCAGAGGCCAGCAGGCCAGTAAGGGCGGTATGGCTCAGTGGGGTCAGGGCTGTGGGACATAGAGCAGATAACAAAAAATAAAAAGTCCTTATGAAAATATTAAATGTCCTGGTGGACTTCCTGGATTAGTCCCGGCACGGGTTTTCACGTTGGGGACGCTGCCCGCGGGCGCCCCTCCCATCCAATTCTTCAGCTGTGCGTTGAGATATCAGCTCCCGGTGTGATATCAGCAGAGCGGTCGTCTGCCAGGCATCTGGAGATAATCAGCCGAAGGGAGTTCTCAGGATCTGGTGTAACTGTCCAGTTTGAAATGGCTTTCTTTACTGAGTAGGGTGGACCCACGGGGTGATGCCAGCAACCTCCACAGCAGTAGGTGTAGAAAGTAGCACAGTGTATGGTCTCCTCCAGCAAGGCTGTAGGGGGGCTTGCTGCCAGTCTTTCACCTACGCTTCGTCACCTGGCTCGAACTGATGCAGCCAACACACAGGGGTTGCGAGCCTGGGTCCACCTGTCGAGACAAAAGAAAACTCGGAAAAATATCTGGACTTAATTATTCAGTTGCATATTCTGACATATGGGACCGGTCTCCTAAATACAATTTCAAAGGGTGACAGATGGGTCCGTTTTGACGGGAAACTGCGGACCCTGAGTAACGCCAAGGGCAACATGGTCACCCAATTAGACCCGGTCTCCTGTGTCAGCTTGGACAGCTGATTCTTTAGAGTTCTGTTCATTCTCTCTACTTTTCCAGAACTCTGGGGTCTATAAACAATATGCAGCTTCCAGTTGATCTGGAGCGCTTTTGCCAGTCCCTGTAGGACTGCATGAACAAATGCTGGTCCATTGTCAAATCCTATGGACCTTGGCAGTCCATAGCGAGGGATGATTTCCCTAAGCAGGCACCTGGTTACTTCAAATGCCTTTTCAGTCTTTGTGGGCCATGCTTCGGCCCATCCGGTGTAGGTGCACACTGCCACCAGCAGGTAGCGGTGCAGTCCACAACGGGGTAATTCAGTAAAGTCCACGACAAGATCTTCCATAGGTGCAGTTCCACTGTGCTGAATCCCTGGGGGAGCCAGTGGTCCGGCTCTGGGATTATTCTTTTGACACAGCAGGCATTTCCTGGAGATCTGGGCTGCCAGTTGGTAAAGGTGGGCTATATAGAAGCATTTTTCCAGCTGCTTGGTTGTAGCATCTGGTCCTATGTGGGTTGAATCATGGTATCTCTGAGCAACCTGCCGAGAAAGGGACTCTGGAATCCATATCCTGTCATCAGGGGTAAGGTACCATCCTTCGTTGGACAACGTCAACTCCTGAGCGTCTGCAGTGTCCCTTTCCTGCTTCGTATAAGCTGGCTTGTCAGTAGTGCTTAAAATCTCTTCTGGGACCAGTGCTCCAATAACCAAGGCGGGGGCCAGTTCCCGGGCTGCTTCTTTGGCCACTTTGTCTGCCAATCGATTTCCTCTGGCCACTTCCCCTGGTCCAGTCTTGTGTCCATAACAATGGATAACTGCCACTGCCTCAGGCTCCCATACAGCATCCAGAAGGTTCAATAAGGCTTGTGGGTGGGCCACCTGGTTTCCTCTGGAGGTAAGCAAACCTCTTTCTTTCCATAAGGCTCCATGGGCATGTAAAGTCAGGAATGCATACTTAGAATCTGTATAAATGTTTATCTTCTGTCCCTTTGCCAGGCTCAGGGCTCTGGTAAGCGCAGTTAGCTCTGCCAACTGGGCCGATGTTCCAGGTGGGAGTGACTTTGCTTCGATCACCTGGTCTTCCAGGGCTACCACTGCATAGCCTGCTTTCCGCTGTCCAGTCTCAACAAAGCTGCTTCCATCTACAAACCATGAAGGCCAGTGGGGGTTTGCCTCATCTTTTGGTCAGGTCTGCTGGAATATATTTCATCCATCACTTCAATGCGATCGTGCATCTGTTCCTCACCTTCTCCTACCGGCAACAGGGTAGCTGGCTGAATGCAGCAGTGTCCTTCTTGGAATAGCTGCCAAGAGATTGTAGCCTTATTAATCCATGGGTAGGAATAATTGTTGCACCCGAGCAGAGACAAAAGGAGCCAAACGACACCAAGGGGTTAATCCAGAGAAAGAGCGTTTTATTCTGCCATCCGAAGGGGCAGAAGGCACCTGTGTGATTCAGTTCACAAAAGACAGGCCGCACCGAAAACATTTTACAAGCAGGTTTTATCCTTTTTTTCAAACCCCTTTTTTCCTCTCCCCCTTTACAGGTTCTTACATAGAAATGTTGCTTTTCGTTCTCTGGCTCTGTTCCCAGAAGTATGTTGCAAGTCAATGTACCAGGACCAAGGTTATTTGGATCTGGGAAGCGAAAAGCTTTTCTGTTCTCAGCTCTGGGTTTGTTACAGCGTTTTTGTTACAGAGAAGACTGCTTAGCTCATGCTTTTTGTCTTAGAGGAATATGCAGTTTTAAAAATGCGTACGCCAAGGCCTGGCGGGGGGGGGGATTCACAAACAGTTTTTAGGGCTTTCTGGGGTAACCCTAACTGTACCCCTTCAAGATAACGCTCTGAAGCTACCTCCAAGCGCCTGGCACAAAGGGGGGGGGGGCTGATGTCCTGTTACTTGCATGAATGAGAAACAGTTAGTTCACTTGCTTCTGCAACAGTCTTTGAGCAAATCATTTTCAGAAACCTCATTCTGTGTGCCGAGCAACCATTGTTGGACCAGGGCCAGGCAGCTTCTGGGAACCTGCGTTTGTTGGGCCTGGTTTATCCTAGTAAGTTTTTTTCCGTCTCTCAGGACTGGAGAGGTGGGGTTCAGGCCATGGGGTATCCCTGCACTGATCCCTGTTCTTGCCCTCTGCCTTGATTTTTCTGGAGTTCAGAGCTGGGCTTGTGGCTGTAATGCTGAGGCTCATGGCTGGGTACATAGGCATCGGAACTTTGGTTACTGTTCCCACCCTGTGGGGAGTGGGGTGTGTCGGGCGTGGGGCCTTTGGGCATTCCATTTTCCAGTGACCCTCTTGCCTGCAGATGGCGCACTGGCTTTTTCCCTAGGCGTTCTCTGCCCCTCCCGTGGACACCCTCGCTCGCTCTGAGATTGCATTTTTGGCTTTCTGGCTGTTTGAAGACAAACCCCTAATTATTTTGGCCAGGTCCTCTTCGAAAGAAGGATTCTGATTTAAGGTGCTTGGAGGTCTGTGGTCCTGGGCATCGGATGACTCCAGGGGGTCGTACACTCAGTGGAGTGGGGCCATCAAAGTGGAGTTTTAGCTGCCTCAATTGCAACTATTACCTGCCTCAATTGCAACATCAGTATTGTCCGCTGCCCTGAGGGCATTTATCTTGCAGATTTCCTCAATGGTCAGTATTGTAATCCCAGGGTTCTTTGATCCCTCGGGTTTAATTGTCTCTCTCTTTTTTTTTTTTTAACAGTTCTGTCCCATGCGGCTCTCAAAGCCTTCTGCTCTGTTTCTTTCTGTCTGCCAATTCACATCCTTGCATTGTGCTGCTTCTAGAACTCAAGAAGCCACATGGTTCTACATACTGAAACACTCTTTTGGACTGCTTGTCCACTTCACCTTCTGAATTCTTCATTCTCTATACCACCTTCTTCCTCACTTTCCTCTTCTCTTTCTTTTCTCCCTCAGTCTCTTTTCTTGGGGGTTGGGTAGGGGAAACCTCATTTAGCCCTGGTGCAGTTGCTGCATAGGGTGGAGGGGGGCTAATTATTCCTTCCTCCTTTTCTTCTGGGACTTCTCTTCTGGGACTGGCAAAACTGCTGGCTTTTTAACTTGTACTTGCTGCCATACTGGGCACAGTTTGGCATGGCACAGGTAATCACAGTTCTACTTTTCTTAAGCCATGGGAGACGGTTAGGAACTCCACATAAGTGTTGGAGTCTATTTTTTCATCAGGTTTTTAAAATCCCCACTCTTCTCCCTTCGTGGCATCTTTTCAATTTGTTCAGGGAAGCATTGCAGGGGGGTCATGGGAGTTGTTTTACTGCTTTTTCTCCATGACCCTGGAACACTTGGACACTTGGGATACTGGGACACTCCCTCCTCCTAACGTTATTTTTTTCACTCAGTCACAGGCCAGACGTTGCTTTCAACGTCTCACACACTCAAAACATTCACTGGAGTGTCCCCACACGCACATTCAGAAAAACCCATGCACCTCCCCCAACCCCTTTTTTTTTTTCCCCCCAAAAACCAAAATCACAACCGGCAGTGCTTCACAACTTCGACCGGGGCCCAAGAGCACCTTTTTTACTGCTTCTTCTGGGCACAAAACCAACAACCAACCATAACCGGCAGCGCTTAGACTTCGACCGGGGCCCTAGCAGCACCCTTTGCTGCTTTTTCTGGGCACAAAACCAACAACCAACCATAACCGGCAGCGCTTAGACTTCGACCGGGGCCCTAGCAGCACCCTTTGCTGCTTTTTCTGGGCACACCAAAACCAGTGGCACTTCTTCTACCCTGCTGGCGGAGCTGATCAGGCTCTCTTTTTGCTCACACCTATCCTTGTGGAGCTTGCTCCCACCTATACCCTGTGGAGCTTACCTTTTCCGCTGCGGACCTGTCCCCTCGGCGCCGTCCTCTTTCCTCCCTCGACCTGGGTCCTTGCTCCGGAGCGGTATGGCTGGCTCCCCCCACAAATTGGCAGGGTGCGCGTGGAGCCTGCAATTGCCGATCCGAGCTGTCCACCGAGGTCGAGCCTGGCTCTCCCCAGCCCTCTGAGGTGGGGCAGATTCCCGGTCAGGGAACCAAGATGTAGGCTGAGCCTAGTCCATGCCAGGGAATCGTTGGCCCGCGTCCTCAGATCCAGAGAGAGAGTAAAAGAAAACACCAGGAAAGATCCTTCTTTGGAGGAAAGCAGTTTTATTCTCTGTGCACAGGAGACAGCCAGCAGAATAATTTCTGGAAAACTGACTGCCCCCAAAATACCCCTCTGCAGACTTTCTTATACCTTGAGTGGGCTCTCTCCCTCCTTCCCACGCCCTCCAGAAACTTTCCCAATCAACTGGAAAGTTTTCAACTTATTTTTAGCATGTCTATAGCCCTCTAAACAGCCCTCCCTATTGTTCCCTATAGTGTCTTTCTAAGCGTCCTGCATCCCCCCGTCTCCTCCCGTCTCCTCCCGTCTCCTCCCGTCTGTGTCTTTTTTATCTTGCATTCCTAAAGTGAAAAAGCGAGGCTATTTCTAGCTTACAGTCTCTGTCTTATCTTGCATTCCTTCGAGGGGCCTTTTTGCAGGTGAAGTTATTTCTAGCTCAGAAATTGACTTAGATTCAAGGTATACAAGAATATGAAGATCCTTCTTAGGTACATATGAAGATCCTTCTTAGGTACAAGGTACAAAATATAGAAAACAAAGGTACAAAATATAAAAAGCAACCCTTCCCTCTCCCTTCAGTAGGTGTGGGGAAAATTGAAGCTACAGATATCATGGGATAAAATTGCTTGCTGGTTAAGGTTGATCATTCATATTGCTTTGTAAAAGCAGAGTAGCAGGAAAAGTGCAGTTCAACACACTAGCCCTGACCTAGCCCAGATTTCACACAACTAGTTGCACACAAGAACTTGTGACCCCTTCCACATCACATGTTGCTGCCAGCTCAGTAATGCCCAAGATGTCTTTCTTCTTATGCACATATATCTTTGTGCTGGAACATTGTATGACTATTCTCCTTCTTTCTCTTCTGTTTACATCTTATATTTTTACTGGTCAGCATTGTATATAGCAAAAAAAAATCTGCAAAATTTATTTAGCAATATCTGATCATCATAACCACCCAGAGAACTTACCGTATTTTTCGCTCTATAAGACACACTTTTTCCCTCCTAAAAAGTAAGGGGAAATGTGTGTGCATCTAATGGAGCAAATGCAGGCTGCGCAACTATCGCTGAAGCCAGAACAGCAAGGTAGGCTTGCATTTTGAATAAGATCATACATTTGAGTCAGAATATTTCTTTCCTTGTTTTCCTCCTCTAAGAACTAGGTGCGTCTTATGGTTGGGTGCATCTTATAGAGTGAAAAATACGGTAGTTAATTGGCCATTATTATAAATGTTAAAAATAAATAAATAGGCCTTTGTTGATGTAGTACATTAGGGGGATTGGGAAATACTACATGAATAAGTTGATAATGTTGTTGAGGGTGGGGAAGCTGTAGGTAACTTAGGTCACCACAAGATGATCTGTTTAATGAACATTCATCCTGACTTGTTTGTGAGGAGATTGGACAACCTTGCATCAATAAAGCATTGGTCCACACTTTCCAGTCCATTTCCTCATTGATTTCCTTATTACAAAACATCTAATCTGTTGAGGAAGCAGGCTTGTTTCACAGGAGCTCCAAATCAACTCTAATTGTTCAGCCTGAATTTGTTAGTAAAGGGGAAAACTTGGTTCAAATCCTCATTGCCCAGAATGTAGTTGGCAGATATCTGCCAACATGTTTTAGCCTGCCTAAGAGCAGTCATGCCTGCATGTGGTTTTTCACTTTGACAAGGCTTTGTATGTGTTGTACTGTCAGCTTCAACTGTGGTTTGTCTTTCAGGTTGTAGACTCAAGGCTTGTCTCTGTTTTCGACGCTAGAGAGCTGGAATTGGTGATAGCTGGCACTGCGGAAATAGACCTCAATGACTGGCGCAACAACACAGAATATCGGGGTGGTAAACTATGCAGTTGTTTTTCCTTCTCATCTTCCATTTCATGATCCTTTTGCCCTCATCCTCTTGGTGGAAATTCTCACTGTCCTCTTAAGAGAGACTGGCCCATAGACTAGGAGTTGGCCCAGATGTCTAATAACACTACTGGTCCACCCCCCCCCCCTCCAAAAATCCACCCCGTGATCATACTTGGCTTGTTTGTACTTGTCCTCAGGCTTACACACACCTGCAATCACTTCCAAATACTATGAAGAAAGTATACATGTATACTAGGATATTATAGGACTGCAGGGATTCATTTAATCACAGGCAGTCCTTTATGGTCCTGTAGCAATTCCAAGAATTTTTCCAGTCTCATGTACTAATATATAGGTCTACTTCTTGTTCTCATGGGATACAACTGAGGATGAGTAAATCTGATATGATCACAGATAGGACACAGAATAACCAGAGAAAAAGAATGTATAGCACTGCACAATTGTTCTTGTCCTGGGAATCCTGGTCATTTAAAACTGCAGCATTAGAGGGGAAATGCAGTCAACTTGCACGCATTTAACTTTCACAATCACTGCTTTACATGTTAGGCAGCCAGCCAGCACACAATTGCACAAAATAAATGCACACAAGACGGAGAGCTTAAAAGCGCATTCTGTACTGGGCTTTCCCAGCATGGAAAGAGCTTTTAAACTCTCTGCCTTGCTTACTGAGCTATGGGAAAGACTTGTGTGGGCTTAGGGAGGCTCCTGCAAGATGGAGGATTGCCAACTTGAATAAAATATTTGGGGGGCAGGTAAGCCCCCAAAATCGATCCCAAGACACACCATTTGAATGGCAGTGCCCATCAACTGGAGGGGGGTTGCCCCCTCAATTTTTTTATTGGGGGAGTGAAGGGACCTCAGCCCCAAGAGTTTGCTCCTTTGCTCAGATGGCTCCACGAGATCTCGCAAGAACCTCCAGAGCCCACGAGACCTTCCCACAGTCTGGTAAGCAAGGCAGAGAGCTTAAAAGCTCCCTGCTTTGCAAGGAGAGCAAGGCCCGCTTAAAGCATGGGCTTAGAAAAGTAGGGGTTGTCACCCAGGGAGTGACGGGAGTGGTTCTGAATGACTATACATGATTTCAGCTTTACGCACAACCCCCAGGGATGTAACCCCTGCACAATTTGCAAGCCTACTGCACTGATATTTCTTATAAGTAGACTAGAGCATTGGGAGGAGTTGGCTATATACAAATGCAGTTTGCCACATTAACTATTTTTTTCTGTGTACATTGCCACCCATTTAGTTCAGTGGTTTTCAAACTGTTCCAGGGAATCCTGTGGTTCTTAGGAAGCCTATCAGAAGTTTTTACCTGAGAAGATTAGTAATGGCAGACAAGTTTTGCTGAATTACCACTGTTATGGACCTGCCCCTGAAATGTGCCACATGAAAGTTGTTGGAAATGTTTTAGGGTGCTTTAAAAAAGGCTCATTTTCCTATTCATTCAGTAAGGCTCAACTAAGCTGCCCACATGGCATGAATATGCACCCGTCTCAGACTCCTCTGTAAAGTGCAAGAATTCCATGGCAGGCCCAGAGGGGTTTCTTGGCAGACCAGCTGAGGTGAAAATTGTTCCCCAGAGGTACTTCTTTAGCTGTACCATTAGTGAGAGCCAAAACCAAAAAGGGAAGGCAGAAAAATCCTGTTGCTTTATTTCATCATCATAAGCAGTTGTGGCTTCTCTTTGTATGTTTCTAACACATTTCTCATTTGCACACTTTCTGTTTTAGGTTACCATGATGGACATATCGTAATACGATGGTTCTGGGCAGCAGTAGAGAGGTTCAACAATGAGCAAAGGCTACGGTTGCTGCAGTTTGTCACTGGGACATCTAGTGTGCCGTATGAGGGCTTTGCAGCCCTTCGAGGGAGCAATGGACTACGACGCTTCTGTATAGAGAAATGGGGTAAAATAACATCCCTCCCAAGGTAGGTTTGCATTTTGAATAAGATCATACATGTTCTAAAACATTTCATGGCATTTTGTCATTTCCATTTATATCCTAGTAGCAGATAACTTTATACGATGTGCTCAGTACAGGAACTTGTAGCATTCTGATAATATTTGTCCAGTTTCATTATTCCCTGTTATCTGCTTATTGAGAAGCATGCAGAATAGGCAGGTGAAGAACTATTTTGGTGCCTGTGGCAGAAAATTCAAACAGTATACCACAAAATGGTTAAATATATATATATATATATATCTACTTCTTCATTTCCATTTCTCTCTCTCTCTCTCTCTCTCTCTCTCTCTCTCTCTCTCTCTGTGTGTGTGTGTGTGTGTGTGTACACACACACATGGATATAAATGGAAATGAAGAAATATATATATATACATATACAAAAGCTAAATCATTTAGAACTTGATGCCATTTAAAGGTATCCCAGAACCTGTCACTTGAGGTTGGTATAGAGCTGGCTCTGCAAAACAATGATTTGCCCAGCACACTTGGTACCTGTACAACTTGTGGCAAACACATAATGTGGCTTTTGATTCTGCTAGGTGCTCACAACTCTGGCGCCACACTTCACAACCTTTGTTTTAGTCCTATAATTAAAGGGAAAGACCAGCTATGTTACATGCCAGGAATATCTCCACCTGCAGTAGATTCACTATAATTAAGCTAAGGACATATTTGGGAGGCGGGGGAAGAGCTGGTGCAGCTCCAGAGGGTGGCAAGATTGGGGATTTGCCAGACTCCAAGACCGACAATGGGCTTGATTTCCCAAAAGCAAAATGCCGTTCCCTTTCCATTCTCATAAAGCACCCAAGAAGGTTGGAGGTGGCATGAAAGAGTTCTCCATTTCTTCCATGTTCCGGGGGCCTTTGTGGGTGTCTCAGTAAAGAGCCCTCAAAATCTTGAGAGTCAGAAATGGCCTCATTTCTGGAAACACCAGATTCAAGTAATGATTAATGTTCAGGCAAAACCTGCCACGTTTCTGTGTGTCCTTTTTGGAGGAGGAGAGCCCGAGTATAACTGGCATCAGTCTGAATCCACCTGAGAGACCGCTCAAGCCTTTCAAGAGGAAGAAAGCCTTTGAATCAGCAACAGCCCAAACTGAGTTCCTTTCAGGACACTCTCCAAGGAATAACTATTCCCCTAAAGCTTTTGAGAAGTGCTCATATTTTTCAGAAAATGTACTAATTACACATTGTTAAAGTTTCCTGTAGAAATCTACTGCAATTAACTTGCTAGGTAGAAGAAAGGAAAGATTTAGAGTTTTAGAAAGATGCCTCAGGCTTTTGGTCTGCCAAATACTAGAAAGGTAATTGGCCTCTTTCTGCTTGCCTAACTTGTTCTCCCAGATAAGATCTATGAATTTTATTCAGCTAGACTGAATATATTAATATTCACTATCTTATGTTCATCTGCTAAATAACTGAATTCTTTGCAAAATAAGCTTTCGCTACAAAATTAGATCTTTTAGGCTTTCCCACATATGTGGTTTAGCCACAGAAGCAAAGGGTGACTTTCCCATTCCTGAGTAGGAACATATTCCTGCAAGTTTCTTGTCAGATTATTGTGCGGTGTTAGAGCACTACGGTTTTGCCCTGGGATGCTGGTGAAGCTCACTGAGGACAGCTCCAGATTTGGGCTTTGGGCGCTTGTAATACTTACCTCAAACAAGAGGTAATGAACTGGATGAGGGTGAATAAATTGAGTCTCAGTCCAGGCAAGACACAGATACCATCCGTATGTGGTTCGTCCACCATGACTAATGATTCAACCTCTTCTCACCTGCAACTCTACAAAAGTTGTGGGATTCCAGCTCCCATCACTCCTCAGCTAACATGACTAGTAGTCAGGGACTATGCAAGGGGTTACGTGTTTCTATTCTTTAAAAACTGTACACACAGTGTTCTTTCACTTTCAGGGCACATACATGTTTCAATCGCCTGGATCTTCCTCCCTATCCATCCTATTCTATGCTATATGAAAAGCTGTTGACAGCTGTTGAAGAAACTAGCACCTTTGGACTTGAATGAGGACATTCAGACTTTTTGACTGTGTTCCTGGTCAGTAACATCACTACTTTCCCGGCTGCCATATGATTTTGGTTTTCTGTGTTTTATAATCTGGGAAAAAACATCGGGATTGACAAAAGCTGTGCATGAAGAACAGCCTTCCTTTAAGAACTAACCTTCATGCTTTCATCTTTGATTTCCAATGGACAACTCACCTGTATGCAATATAAAAAAACCCTATCTCAAGGTCTCTGTATATCTCCACATACCTCCATTAGTAACAATGAAAATATGAATGCAAGTTATGCTACACTTGACCAAATGTTAATAAATGTTTACTCCCACCTACGTTGATTAAAAAACAACAACAAAACATCAAGCATTCCAAGCTTTTATATGCACATCTCTTCAGGATTAAACACACTTTTAATATTGCATCTTAACAGCTGTATCTGCAGATGGGAGATGGCCAAGAGTCTTGTCATTCATCTTTGATTTTCTTGTACATATCACACAAAGGTGAGATAGCACCTATGAGCAAAACTGTTTTTGTTTTGTTTTTTAATACAAGAACTCATAACCCAAATCAACTACATCAGCTGGAGCTGGGCCAGGCCTAAGGTGTAGATAAGACATTCACAACAAAACAAACCTGTAGTGCAAAGCAGAGTGTGCCTGTGATTGTTGACAATTGTTGATTGCCAGAACAGGAAGGAACTTGCACTGCAGAGGCACTGATGGGAGGTAGTGTAATGACAACACCCATGAAGCACCCAAGAAGGATATTTTATTATACAGCATAATAGACAACATCACCTTACCTAATTAATGTACATAGCAAAAGTAACAGGAAGAATAACCCTCTTTCTTCCTAATATTTTCTGGTTCTGCTAATTGATTTCTTGTTTTTTGATGTTTAAATACTTCCTTACAGAAAAGAAATATAGACAATCTTGCACCCTGTAATGGAAGCAAATACTTATTTGAGGCATATTGATCGACACAGAATTGTGGTTTTTGTTTCATTTCTCTTTGATCTCAAATCCTCCATAATTGCGGAATTGGTTCTACGTAAAGGGATTTAGTTGGTGAAGCTGCAGAGAATGATGGTGCTGAGGCAATATGAATGACAGTATTGTCTGCATTGCTGTTGGGGTTCCTAAAGCACCATTTGTCTACCAGGCACATTAGTTATTAGTGAATTGTAAAGTTTGGCCTCTTTTGTAACCAGATGGAAAAATTCATGGCTTAACTTTGAGAACTGTGCCTTCCGTTGCCAAAATCAAGACAGTAAAACACGTTGGAACATGCATACTTTGATGGGTACTGCTGAAAGTAAGGGGGTGGGGTGGGAAATCAGCCTTTTTTGAGCTAAGCCAGATCTGAGAATAAGGCTGGAATCCTGCGTGCAATTACATGGGAGTAATGTCCAGTTAACTCAGTGGAACTTACTTCTGAGTAAGCATGTTTAGGATTGGGCTGCATGTGTATCTTGTCTCCATCAAGAGTAGTCCTTATTTCTATGCAGTCTTTTTAAAAAATCAAGACAGTGTAAGTTGTTAAGCGTGTATGTGATCACAGCAACAAAGAGATCATAAGAAATGGTGCTTAGTTATATGCTGTCTCTGAAAAGGGACCGATCCTCCTCTTCTTTTGCCCTAGGGTGAGGTACAAGTATTGTGCTTGTATGCTGTCCTTTTCTCTCACTGTGGAAGAGATGCTAATACACACAGTCACTGCCCTTAACTTCTAAGTGTGGTAAGGATAATGGGATAAGTACGGTATGTGAATAGTTGAGGCTCCTGAACTCAAGATATGCTCCCTCACTTATCCTAGATGTGATCCTCTGCTTATATAACTGATGCATATACCCAACAAATTCCAAAAATTAAAAAATGGAGTGACACAGTACTGATACTCCAATATTTAGCAAAGTGATGTGGTAGTCACTTCCATAAGGTTTCTTTTCTGTTTAGAAACCTAAACCTATGCTCAGACAGGAAACATTCTCAGAATAGTTCCCCACCCAAATCAAGAAAATATAACTTTTAAGGTAAACCACAAAAAATTGACCTAATTTTAAAAAAATTATGGGCAATTTAGAATCCAAAGTTTATAACTTTTAGGTTTGGGTAAGAGAAATTTAAGGACATTTGTACATCTCTCATTTGTGCTTAACTGTGGCTGGATCATGCATGTTCTTTTTGGGAACATTTACACTCTTCAAAGAGGAAAAAATGGACAAAACAAAAGCCATGGGACCTGGGAACAAGTAGGTATATGAAGAACAGATATTCATTACTGGTTTGGGTGTTGAGCTGGGAAGTAGGTGGCCTGGTGATTGCCGGCTATTTTAGCTGATATGAAAACTAACCTAAACTAATCTGTGTTTGTGTGATGAATCTTTTATTAGGCAAACACCTGATAAAGGTTTGTTCATTCATCACTACCATATTGTGGCCTTATTCACACGAAACTTTAAACCATTGTTAAACTAAACTATGGTTTAAAGGTGAATGAGCAGCATCCTGCTGCATGCTGCCGAAACTGCAGCCACTTTACTCCTCCCCAAGGTGAAATCTTACCTTACATTAAATAATCCAATCTAGCATTTTAGATTGAAATGCCAGTTTTAGTAAAACCAATTAATTTGGAATCAGTTGACATCATTACATTTTTCATGTCCATATCAACTGCATTTAATATACATTTTACAAGCACACACTATACCGCGTATATTACTGGTTGGATACAGGCTTAGTCATGCTTAGAACAGACTCATTAGAAATAATGGTAGTTAAAATAGTCACCTCTAACAAGTCCCATTTATTTCAATCGGCCTATGCTACGACTAAGTCGGGATCCAACTCCATCATTGCTGTAGGAAGCCTCTAAATAGATGAGTGTTGAAGCAGCCTACCAAACAGAACTTGGAATGCAATTTCCACTCATTTCAATGGAGCTTCTTTGCATACCTCTCTAAAACAAATGGAGGTTCCTGAAATATTAACCTAAAAGCAGTTGTCCAATATATAGCCTCTGCAATCCCCTGTGCACAAAATCTTAGGAAAATCATTGTATCTTGGGCCTGCGTACATGTATTTAAAATTACAGCCAATGTCACTACAAAGTCATATGTATGGTCTTGAAGATGAGGTATCATCTTTTTCAAGAAATGGAATGGAACTTAACTAGACAAGGCACAACCATCTGACTGGTTAGTTTGAGGCGGGCCAAATATAACAGTACTATATACCAAGAATTAAAACAACATCCTTTATTTATAATGCTGTATAGTCAGGATTTTTAAAACTATTTAAAAACTATATTTTATTAAAAAGTAAACTATTTTTTTGTAGAGTGGTGAAAGAATTTGTATATGCAATGAAGGCATCTGAAACAAGAGTGATGCTCAAAATGTCACTATACAGTTATGTTCCAATGCCAGATATAGTCTGGGAACTGAAATAGGATATAGGTAGCTTTGGATTTGGCCCCCAGAACATTTGTCTGTTCCTTTCTAGGAAAACATATTGTAGATTTTGTTCTCTAAATCTCAGGCAAAAGCAGTGCTGTAAATAATCCAGACAGGAAGCTTTCTTCTTCATAGCTTTCATTTTTCATGACACCTAAACAAATCCATTTTTCATCTGTTCCACAGTATGGGCTTCTGTCAACTCATTACAGTATTAAAAACTACTTATCTGTCCAATTTATCATCATCTATTTCTTTTTATACAATTGCATTGGATCAGAGGTGCCGACTTGACGAAAATATTGGGGAGGCAGGTAAACCCCACCACGGAAAATCAATCACTTGACATGGTGCATGCAAACCATTTGAATGGCAATGTCCATCAACTTTGGGGGGCTACGCCCCTCAAATATTTTATTGGGGGGGGGCGAAGACCCTTTGGCCCCTAGGAGTTGGATTTTTTTTCCAAGTCAACATTGCATTGGGCAGGCTCTCCTATGCAAGGGACTGAACAGCAGAGGAGAAAGGCTGAGAAATTAGCTTGGGGAGGAAAATAAATAAATTTTAAGAAAAAGAGGAGGGCATTGAGATTCCACTTTGCAGGTGACAAAGAATATATTTGTGGACCTAGGACCCAGATTATCACAATCTGGAGAGATTGCATTGAAAAGTGCAGGTATATCATTCTGGGATACATGGCAGCATGTAAGCTGCTCCCCTGTGACACCTGTCTCATTCTCGGGGGGGGGGGGCATGCATTAATGAAGTAACCACATGGGTGGAGCCAATCTCATGAGTCTTGACCTACCATGGGAGTGGGCAATATGGGAAAGTGGTTTCCACATCAATCAGGTAAATGCAAATATTGTCAAATGAAGGGGAAATTCATACCTTGTTATATATATAAAAAAGAAAAAAAAATGTCCAGTAGCACCTTAGAGACCAACTAAGTTTGTTCTTGGTATGAGCTTTCGTGTGCGTGCAAAAGCTCATACCAAGAACAAACTTAGTTGGTCTCTAAGGTGCTACTGGAAATTTTTTTATTTTTAAAATATATTTCTACTGCGTCAGACCAACACGGCTGCCTACCTGAATCTAATACCATGTTATGTCATTCAATAGACTATTTAATCCAAGCCCTTTCAAGTCTCAGACACCCGGCTAATTAAAACAAATGCCACTTTATATAGCAGTCCAGGTTCTGCTTTCAACACAAACTCAAACCCTGCTGTCCTTAGTACAATTGATAAGATTCATTTTCCTTTGTTGTAAACGCCAGCTTCATTTCCCCACATTACTGTCTGCATTTATTTTAACTATATTGTAATTTCATTTTACTAAAACAATTTTTATTCCTATTTAGCCATTTTCAAGTTTGCTTTGGTGTGATGATTCCACAAAGTGGATTTTGCCCAGTTTCCCACTGCACGGTCATCGTTTCTGCATTAATTCATCGGGGGTGCGGGGAGGAAGGGGTCAGCATCCCAACTTCATTCAAGTGCCAATGAAGTTTTAGTAATGGAGAGAAAATTCGGAGTTCACAACCAGGTTGATTCTTTTCTTTTCTACAGGTCTCATCACAACAAAAGCTTGGCATTGCTACAGTATGAGAATTGTTGTTTAATCCGAAATGCATTAATCTGAAATCCCCACATATTAATTTGGATAAATTCAAAGCATATATGTTAAGATCATAATCTAAAGCCATGGACACACTTAACTGGAACTAAATTTACTGAAAACAATGGGATTCTTTCCACAATCACATAAGGTTGTTGGAAGGCAATCCCATTTCAGTTAAGAGAGTTATGGCTTTAGAATTCTATTATTCATTTTTCAGTGAACTATCTCTGCCCTAAATTAAATCCTAGGCTTTTAGAAGTCAACAGGACTACTGCCATTAATTTCAACAAACACATATCAGGAATGAATTCCCAGTGGAAATCGAACCTGTTCAGTCATACATATACCAACAAATCTTTCTACGTTAAAGATGGTGCTTTTTACAATTATTCCTCTTGCTGTACCTCAGTGCTTAAAAAATTGACTGCAATATGCCACAAATCTGGGATAGCATTTCCAAGTTATTATGTCCCAAAAGGTTGTATTATTTTCTCCCTAGCACACCATAGTTCCTTTGATCAAGTCAACAGGTGTCTGTAGATAGTAGATACTAGCTATAGTCAATATTGAAACATTAGCTGAATTCCCTGCAGCTTCCAATTTACCTAAAACCAAGTGTCTATTATGGTTTCATTAAAGACTTCATACAAGTCAATGGCAGGAAAGGTCCTCGTTACTGGGCTAATTTTGCTTATATTGACAGGAAAATGTCACATGATACTCAGGCTTCGCTTTCTATTCAATCATATCACTGTAAAGGAATGTCAATAAAAAAATCTCTTTGTTATGGCATCAGGTGGTGTGGTTATTAATAGCTTATCTTCTGTGGCTTGCTTTGTGAAGGGGCCTGTTCTATGCCCTCTTGTTTGATAGAATCTCATGCTTTAAAGCAGGTGTTACATTACCTAAAGCAGGAAAGTCTAACATTTTTGACCTGAGGGCTGCATTCAACTTTGCCAACTCCCTGGGGGACCATATGGCAGTGTGGGGTGTGCGTGCCCCACACTCTTGCATACACACACCCCGGACACACATCCTCTCTCCCCTTAGCAGATCTATGCTTTTCCATTAATCAAATGGCCAATCTGATGACAGAGAGGAAGCAATTAGCATCCCTATCAGCATGCTGAACTGGGTGGAGGTTAAGGCTGTGCCTACTTTATGTTTTCCCCTCTTTATGGCTGTTACTGCCAAAACTGGTAGGGTATTAGCAGCCATAAAAATTTTACTTGGGAGCCTGGTGAGGTTAGTCTGCTAGATGCTTTCAGTAAATGACTTATTGATGATGATGATGATGATGATGATGATGATATTTTAGAATTGAATGTTGTATTTTCCATTGTGGGGCATCAGTAATCAAACCAAACCACCAGCAGAAATCTATTGATTTAAATAGGAATTAGATTTGTGCTTTGAGAAAAGACTGTAGATTAAAACAGTGTTGCACTTCAGATGTAATATGGTTTGTTGCAATTTGAGGCAGGAAGGGGATTTCCTCCTCTGTGACAAATTATGTAAATCACCCCAATCTGCAATACTAGGGGTTCAACAGAGGTTAATTCAGGGGTTAGCAACCTTTTTCAGCCGTGGGCCATGTGGTGGGCTGGACTATATTGGGGGGGTGAACGAATTCCTATGCCCCACAAATAACCCAGAGATGCATTTTAAATAAAAGGACACATTCTACTCATGTAAAAACACGCTGATTCCCGGACTGTCTGTGGGCTGGATTGAGAAGGCGATTGGGCCGCATCCGGCTCCTGGGCCTTAGGTTGCCTACCCCTGGGTTAATTTGTCCCTGAAACACCAGGTACTACCTATGCTTTGTACCTTAAAGAGACAGAGCTTTATACTTTGCAAACTGCACAGTCTCTCAAGGCCGACACAAAAATCAGGCTGTCATTTCAGTGCATACAGAACGTAAATCAGAAAGGACGTTCTCCACAGCAAAACACTAGAGGCCATTGTCCTCCACTCCACAGCTTTCTGTACTGCTTGAAAGCCAAGTATGTATCACTGAGGATAATGCATTCAAAAACATCAGTCTACAACCGCAGGAGGCAAATACAGTTAGTCCACATATCTGCCAACACTATTTGAATATGAACAATTCAGTATTCCTCTAAATTATAAGCAAACCACAGATGCAAGAAGGAAGATTAGCATCCCTCACTGCATCACAGGAATCCTCTACTGACTGGCTTCCAAGCAGGTAAAATTCTGCTTGCAAAGAGGAGCTAAACTCACAGTACATGGGAAAATATCTACATAGTATGGTTTTCCAACATCTGAACTTCCCAAGAGCACCTGTACCATTTAACATTAAGAAGAAGGTGTCAATGCTTTTTCCTGTCGCTGCCACTGCTAAGAAACCATCTCCACTAAAGCTGCCTCAGCACACAAGAGAGCAGTCCATAGGCACAGTGGCTGCTGGGCAATGTCTTCAGGTTTGTTTGTTTCACCAGCACATGCACAAATTCTTTCTGATTTTTTGTAGTCTCATACTTTATTCTGCCCAATCGCCTACGTTTCTCACCAGCATGTAAAGGGACAAGGCACAGAAGAAATCAAAGTGTCTAACTTACTTTTAATGAATCGTGAAAGAGAATTTTGGCAGGTGGTGAGAAAAAGTGTACCTGCTGAAATGTTCTCTCCTGCACAACACTGCAAGGTACAGGAGCTCTTTATTCTTTGGGAATTATTCACCCTACAAGTATGTGCACCGTCACCTTTCGTAAACACACCTTTCCACCCATTTCTCAGTACTGGCAAAAAGTCTGCTTCCTGACCATTCCTCCACTGCTGGGGCAGTTCAGACAACTGTAGGCTCTATCTGCACCCTACATTTAAAGCAGTGTGATATCACTTTAAGGAATCATAGCTTCCCCTCAAAAAGTTCTGGAAACTAGTTTGTTGAGGATGATAAGAGTTGTTAGAAGACTTTTATCCTCGCAGAGCTCCAGTGGTTTAACAGGCAATCCCTCTTCCTATAGAACTCTGGGAAATGTATCTCTGTGAGGGGAATAGGGCTCTTCTAACAACTCTCAAAACCCAATAAGCTACAGTTCCCAGGATTTGCATTGGCTTAGGCAACAGTGACAGTTTATTTTTATTATTATTAAATGTATATCCCACTTTTTCCTTCAAGGAACTCAAGGTGACACCCATGGTTTCTCTCCCACCCCATTCCATATTATCCTCACAACTTTTGAGGTAGTCTGTGAGACAATGACCAGCCCAAGGTCATTAAGTGAGCTTTGTGGCTGAGTGGGGATTTGAACCCTGGCCCGTTTCCCGGGGACAGTCCCTGGATTTACAAATCTGTCCCCGGACAAAATCCATCCCCAGAATGTCCCCGGATTTCATTTAATGTCCCTGGATTTATATTTTAAGTGTTGCAGATTCATTAGTAAGGAATGAATGTTGTGTGATTGGTTCAACGGCAAAAGACACATCATGTGAGGTAAAATGGCGAGCGCAACAGGAGCGAGCAGCTCCTTAAGCAACTCAGAGTTAACTGCGCTACCAGGCTGGCTCCGGGCTGCTGAGCCTGCCGCTGCCACCGCCACTACCAAAGGGGAACCAGGGATGCCCAGCATGTCAACAGAGGGAACCTCAGACACACACACACCCTGCGACCCAAATTGAGCCGGGAGCGAGAGTGCCCGGCCGACTGCCCAGCGCCGCTCTGGGGCCAGGAAAAACCCTGGAGCTGACGCAGGGAGAAGGAGGAGAGGAGGAGAAGGAAGAGAGAGGAAGAGAAAGGAGAAAAAAGAGGGGAGCCCCGCCCTTGCTGCACCACCACCGCCGCTGAGGAGGAGAGGTGGGAGAGCACCAGGAGAGCAAGGACACGTGGCCAAGCCCAGGCCAAGCCTACTCCATGGTGGCTAACACTCCAACAGAGCAGGCCAGGGACCAGAGGAAGGCCACGCGGCAGAGGAGACCACAGAAGAGAAGACATTACTTCTTTTTTAAAAAATAAATGTTTTCTTAATAACTTTTTTCTCTTTTCAAAAAAAAAGTGTCCCCGGATTCTTTGAAAAAAGTCTGGTAACCTTACTGTTGGGTCCTACTCTAACCTCTGACCAGTATTGGCTGCTTAGAATTTCATACATGTCCCCACTAAACGAAACACATTATGGCTACAACCTTGTGCACAACTGACACTTTGCTCTCAGAAAAAATGGGTATGTATGTTGAGGTTGGGTAGTTCCTATGCTATTCACGTTTACATACAGTAAGCTCACAACTTGCGCACATTTGACTTATGTGCATTCAGCTTTATGTGATTGGCCAAAACTAAAACTAAAATTTAAAGGGGTGGGGTTTCAGGAAAAATGACTTTGGCAACCCCACTTACCATTGAGCCCAATGGGTTTTGACTAGACACAATTTTGGCTTTGGCGCAAACCAAAACCACAGAACATAACCCCTGCGTAAATCGTGGGCTTACTGTATTATTGACTTCCATCAACCTCAGGCAGGAGTTCCCACCAAGGTCCTCCAAAGCAAAGGAGCTGATTCTCAAGCTGAGGAGCAGGAAGAAGCAAGCTGGAAGCCTTGCCACAGCCAAGCCTGACCTCAAGACTCTCCACACATGCAGCACCCAGGACACAGATTAGCCATCCTTGAGTCCAAGGTGCTCAGGTCAGTAAATACAGCAGCATTGTTGGTTGGGGACTTGGCTACAGGTTTTTCTGGCCCTAATTGAAAATAGCACTAACACCAGTTCTCCATGAATAGAAGTCTTGTGGGGGCTGCTTTTATGTTTTGTCTTTCAGGTTGCAGTTATTTGCAGTTGCAGACAAGATCATACAGACATACCATAAAAGAAATTTTTGTCAAGTCAATGGAGTGAGCTCCTCCTCTGGGTTCCAGCCAGGGTTCCGCTAAATGCCTATCATGCTCTGCACACCTTTATTAAATTTCCTCTCCTGTTTTAGGGTTGTTGCTTTCCCCCCTTCCCATGTTTTAAGTTCTTGGCTGTTAGTACCTCTCCAAATTTGGGGGCGTGTGGTGTGGTGTTGGTGTTGCACAAGCCTAATGATGCCTTTTCTTTCTGCATGGATGGCTGCAGAGCCAAGATGTTGGTGTAGTGTCACCCTCACAGGCGGGCTTGATGGGGACCAAGAGGGCCTTCTTGGTGGTGGCTGCTCCCAGGCAGCTTTGGAACTCCCTGCCTTGAGAAGCCAGGCTGGCTCCCGCCTTGCTTTCATTCCTCTGGCAGGTAAAGACTTCCTTGTTGCAACAGCCCCTTGGGAACTGACTGCTTTTAATGAGGGGGCTGGTGACATTCTGCTTTTGTGATACTGTAATTATCTGTATCTCTCTGTGGGTGTGTTTTAGTTCTACGTATTAATGTTCAATTGTCTTTTCCTATGTTTTCCTATGTTCATATTTTTTTTCTGCAAGCCGCCTTGAGACCCTGTCAGGGGACAAGGCGGGAAATAAAGAGATTCCTGGAATGAGGCGGCTATCTCCTCCCCCGCCTGTCCGTTGAGGCTCGCGCAGCGCCAAGCCAAGCCTGCAGGTGGCGCTGCCCAACCGCCCAGCCCGGAACCCTTCCTCGTTTGCCTCTGGGCCTTTCGACCTTTACCCTCCGATAAGGCGCGGTTGGCTGGGCGGGCGCAGCGGGGCGGGGTTTGGCGTGGAGGGCGGGGCTTGCTCCCGCCACTCTTAAGCCGTCGGCCCAAAGGGCGCCTGCGACGGCGGTGGAGACTCCTCCCCTCCGTCCCTCCCCCGCGCAGGCGCAGTCCGCCTCCTCGCCGCTGCTTCGAGCTACCTCAGGCAAGAGCGAGCGGCAGAAGCCGGGCAGCGCCGCCTGCCTTCGCATCCCGGCGAGGGGCTGAGGAGGAGGAGGACGCCGCCTGCCCGCCCGCTCGCCTTCTTCCCTCTTCGGACTTCTCTCTCTCTCTCGCCATGAGTCCCGAGGAGAAGCCTCCGCCGCGCCGCTCCCGGGGCAGCCGGGCGCCCCCTCAGCCGCGGCGCGGGGGCCTCTTGACGGAGATCCGGACGCGCCTCCTCACCGAGCCCTTCCAGGAGCGATACTGCCTCAGCCCCGGCCGCGAGCTCGGCAGGTGAGCCGGGGGGGGGGCGCGGGGAGCCGCTGCCAGCCCGTGTCGGCAGCGCCGCGCTCAGCCGCAGGTGGGGACGGCGCCCTGCTTCTTGCGAGCCAAGGCTCTCGGAGCCCGTGGTGGGAGAAGCGGGGAGGCGGCAGGGCGGAGGAGGTTCCCCCGTCGCAGCGCCCTTCCGGGGCAGCTATGAGAGAGAGGCAGTGGGGCGCAGTGGGGAGGGAAGTGGCGCGACCTCTTACTCCGCGTTTGCAAGACCTCGGTCGCCGAGTGCGGCGGCGGCGGCGCCTCCCCTTCGGAACTCGCTGCCCTTCGCTGCGCTCCTTTCGGCTGAAAACGCCCCTGCCTAGACGAGCCTGCCCAGGTGCTTAGAAAGCGGAGGTAGTTTTAACCTGCATTATTAGTATTTTAACTTTCGCGTGTTTTTAAAATTCGTATCTGGTCCCCCGTCCCCGACTTCTCGTTTTACCTTTTTGTAAACGTCTTGAGACTTCTTGCAATCAAGCGGCGTACAAGTTTCATGAGATGAACAATTCCCCTTCCCTTTGCCGTAAAGCTGTGACTGGGGGCGGGGGGGGGGGCGACCCTGCCTCTCCGCCCTAACCCGCCTCACAGGGTTGTGGGAGTTGAGGGGAGAGCCATGCTGCTCCACATTGAACTCTTCGGAGAAAAAGGTGGGGTATAAATGCAATAAACAAACAAACAAGATCTGGTGGCTCTCCTGCTACTCTCCTTCTCCTAATCCTTGCCTGAGTGATTTCAAGGTGTAAAAGAAAGACTTGGTTTTTCATTGTTTGTGGGGATGGTGGGGGAGAACTGTTCCCACAAATTCCCCTTTGGCCTGTGTCTCTCCCTCGCCTCACCCCCACCCATTTGTGACTTGGCAAAATATATTTGATCCTATATGTGTGGAATCAGGTATCTTGGCTTTGTATGCCCACGGAGACATTGTGCTCTTCCCCCATACACACCCCTCTGCCCTACAAAAGCAGGTTTTTGCCCTTTTGGGGCAGAGTTGTTTCCAGGTTTAATGGTGCACATAGGAGTTGTTGGCAGTCTACTTCTATGAGCAAAAGTGGGTATTTTGTGCACTATTGGAAGTGTACTTTATTTTGTAGGGATCAGAGGTGTGAGTTTGCCCAAACTTTTTTTAAAGAGGGCCAGATTTGATGAAGTGAACATAATATGCATAAGGGCCAGCCAAACTTTAGGCCCCCTGCAACCAAAGATTAGGCCCCCAAAATGGACTTTGGACATGCCTGCTTTAAGGATACACCACTGGTTGATGTATACTTAACCTTGAAAAATTCAAGGTAACTGATGAGTGAAGGCTATATACTTCACCCTTGTTTAAAGTAGGTGAATTGTGAGTCTATCCAGTATGAAGGTATACATTTTTCATACTACAGTACAGGCACAGTACTGATCTTGTAGTCTTTGGTGTGTGTTTTTTAAATCTAAAAATGCATGTATGTTGTATATGCAGTTTCCTTGTAGAAATGCTTGTCATGTTTGAGTAGAGATTTATTCAACCTGTTCACAGTGAATATCGTATAAATTTAGCAAAACCTGAAAATATTTCAAAAGCAATAAAGGAAATTCAATAATACAGTCAAACCTCTGTTCTGCTTCCAAAATGTTTGACAGCTGTGGTGCGGCTTCCAATTGGTTGCAAGAGCTTCCTGCACGCAAGCAGA
This sequence comes from Podarcis muralis, assembly GCF_964188315.1. Taxonomy (NCBI): domain Eukaryota; kingdom Metazoa; phylum Chordata; class Lepidosauria; order Squamata; family Lacertidae; genus Podarcis; species Podarcis muralis. The sequence goes on from NC_135666.1 coordinate 60,101,139, forward strand.
GGCTGTGTTGGACATGCGGCTTCTGAAAAACATTCGAAAACTGGAACATTTACTTCTGGTTTTTCGACGTTCAGGAGACAAAACGTTCCAAAATGGAGACATTCGGGGGATGAGGTTTGACTGTATTGGTCAAAAAATAAAGTACTATATCTGCTTTTTTCTGGTGCATTGCTGCAATACAATTTTGTATTGCAGATTTCTGGGCAGTTGATTTATTGGTGATAGCCCATTTTAAATGGTCAGGTGCAAGCCAGGTGAAGTTTAAACTTCTATTAAAATGTTTCTAAAATGCTTAACTTTGATTGTATCGTAACAATGGCCTACTGAGTTAAAGCTTCCAGTCCCAATTGTGTGGTTCTCTCTACCCCCCCACCCCGCCCCAGAATACAATGGTACCTTGGTTCTTGAACGGTTTAGTTGTCGAACAAATCGGCTCCCGAACGCTGCAAACCTGAAAGTAAGTGTTTGCAAATGTTTTTCGGGAGCTGAACGTCCGATGCGCCTTCTGCTTGAGTGCAGGAAGGTCCTGCAGCTAATTGGAAGTCGTGCCTTGGTTTTCGAACAGTTTCGGGAGTCCAAACGGGAGTTAAGAATCTCATCCTCTACTGACTGAGCTATCCCAGATCTTTTGGTTAGCTGATCCTACCATCTAATCCATTGACTTCCTTCCAAGTTAAGCAATAAAATAAAATAGAAATCCTTAGATTGATAATAATAATAATAATAATAATAATAATAATAATAATAATAATAAATAATTATACCCCACCCATTTAGCTGGGTTTCCCCAGCCACTCTGTGCGGCTCCCAACAGATTAAAAACAGAACAAAACCTCAAATGCAGCCATTCTTTCATTTACAAATCAAGCGCACATCTTTGTAAACAAGTGTGGGCCTGCATATATAAAAATGTAACATGAGTATCTGCTCTGAGACTCAAAATGAGTTGTGCATCTTATTGGAACATAGTATGATCATCAAGGGTGTAGACGTCCTGTCCTTACCAAAATCTTCAGGTTGCAACTAAATACAAAACAAAAAAGTTCAGTCAATGAAAAGTAGATGCAGGCTGCACCAATTCTATGTGTGTTTCATTGACAAATAGCAGACTGTGGCTAAACGTTAGGCAGGAGATCAGAGACAACTTTGGGCATTAAGTGTATCTGCATAAGGCTTAAATTGGGCTTAATAATAGTAATAATAATAATAATATGGCTGGGACTGTATGTTTGCTGTTCTGAGTCTTCTCCCATGTTAACAGAATTCATATGTGGATCTCTTTAATTTCATATATGAAAATATCCATGGAAATTATTTTTGTTGAATTACTGCGGGATGCTATTCCCTAATCCATAGTGCAGCGATAGTTCTTAACAAGGGTACTACAGCAAGAATCTGCGTATTAGTCAGTGTTCTGCATAGTGAAATATTTGTTTGTGTTTTTATTTAAATTACTTATAGCCTCCTCTTCATAGTTCATACAATTCCAGAGTGTGGAATGTTAAAATACAGTAAATCAATATGTCATTTAAATACAATTTAAAGTGAAAGCTGCCAGTATACTAATAACCTACACTTATTTATTTAAAAATATTTGGTCTTAATGTGCAAAACAAACCTATATTGGGGATCATGATATAACTAGCAGAATGAGAAGGCTTCCTAGCCTGTTGTAATTAGGGTAGGATAACATATCTATGGGTAGATGGCTGTACTGAAATATTGGTTCATTTATTGGTATTTTGCTCTTCTTACAGAGATTTGCACAAAATGTTAACCAACCTACTATTATTATATAATCCATGATGTTCAGCTGACTGTTGTGACTTTTCTCCTTGCAGACAAAATAAGCTGGTGATAGCAAAGCCCACAAAAGTTCTAGTGGCTGCTATTGAAAAAAGGCCTGAGGATTATACTCGGGTATTTTTGTATTGAAGCACTGATAGAAATTTATGAAAACTTGCAGGTGGAAGATAAAGAAATAATTTCTGTGACTTTGTGTGGTAGCTGAGTCCCTGCTTAGTGGTCATCAAGTCTTTTATTGGCAATTGTCCACAATGAAGAGATCAGAAGTAAACACAGTCTGAACCTAAATAGCATAAAAGTGTATTTTTACATGAAATTCTGTTTCCATGAAATTACATTGTTCACTGTTCTCTGAGGTTTGCATTCTATTTTGCCAGCAGGATAACGGTATCAAACTAAAAAATTGTGATAGATTTCTATATACTGTATTTTTCGCTCTATAAGACGCACCAGACCATAAGACGCACCTAGTTTTTGGAAGAGGAAAACAAGAAAAAAAATATTCTGAATCTCAGAAGCCAGGACAGCAAAAGGGATCTGGATTATGGGATAGTGGGATTATGGGATTATGGGATGAAGGCTCCCCCTGCCTGGAAGAGGCTGCGCGCAGCTAAGCAAGAAGCCAGGACAGTCAGCGGGATCGCAGCGCAGCGATCCTGCTGGCTGTCCTGGCTTATGGGATAGCCGCACGCAGCCTCTCCCAGGCAAGGGGAGCCTTCATCCCACTGCCCAGGGAGAGCCTGCGCGCAACTAAGGCTCCACCAAGAGCTGCGCTCCCTTTAAAGAGCGAGCGGAGTGTGTGTGTGGCGTTCCAACACACGCTCCACGCGGCTCTTTAAAGGGAGCGCTGAGCAGAGCTTCCCGCCTGCATTCACTCCATAAGACGCACACACATTTCCCCTTACTTTTTAGGAGGGGAAAAGTGCGTCTTATAGAGCAAAAAAATATGGTAATTAATTGATTGAGAAATCACTTTGGACAATAATGGGGAAGGGGTGATGAAGGGCAGCCTTCCACAATCTGGAAGGGCTATAACTCAGTGATTGACCATCTGCTTTGCATGTAAAAGGACCTAGGTTCAATCCCTGGCATGTCCCTGATTGGTCTGGAAAAGACTCCTTGTCAACAACCTGGATAGCTGCTGCCAGTTTGTGTTGACAGTATCGAGCTATAGGAACCAACAGTCTGACTCAATAGAGGTTCTGTGTACTTTGCCACACATAAGGATGTGTGTGTGTTTTGGTTTGTGAAGGTTCAGTAAAGCATAACAACACCTTTTATAAATGAAATCTCACTTGAGGTTCATAAAAGATTGCACCCTTGCCATTTGGTGGAGAGTAGCATGCTCGTACATATGAGCCTTGGGCATAGCCGGGGGGGCAGCTGCCCCCCTTAAATCAAGTAAATAAATTAAAATACTTAACTAACTGACCAATTTTGCTACAGATAACTCGGTTCTGTCTCCACCCCCAACATAAAGCCTGCCCCGCCCTAAAAGAAATCCTGGGTATGCCCATGATTATGAGCTAAATTGGGCTGACTTGTAGAAGACACTTCCTATGTTCCTAACCTGGTACCTTCCAGATGTGGGAGTAGCCCAAAACATCTGGAGGGCACCAGACTGGGGAGACCTGATCTAGAGTAACTGGATTTGCTAGAGAACATCAGGCTTAGGTCTGGATGGCTTTAATTTCTTAGAAAACTAAATGCCACTGTCCATTTATGCAAGTGACTGAAAATGTACTTTGTATTAGATTGGGTACCCTTCTGACCCATCCTAATACTCATAGTTTTCCCTTCCCCATTCCTTCCTTAGAAGATGGACAAGGTATGGCTCTCATCACTTATTTTCTGGGTAGCATTTAATGCATTGGTTGACTATAGGGAAAGAGTGGGAAATATTGAGGGTTATTGTGTATTTTCATGTTTGCATACCTTGCCAAAATCTGCTTTTCCCTCAACCCATGTTATTTCCTTGTATAAATTCCTGTACTTATTCAAGGGAAAAGGGAAATAGTAGAAAAGCCAGTCTTAGGTGCTGTACAGACATATATGTAGATTCTCCCAGAGTGATCACAAATAGATAAACCTATAATTCAACCCAAAATACAATTACTTGGAGTCTCATTGCCTTCAGATATTAAGATAATTGTTTTAGTTTTCCAAATCTGTCATAAATTCCATTTGCATCTGCTTAAATCTATGTTGGTAGTAGCTGGCATCTACATTAGGGATACTAATGTAGTATCTTTTCCTAATTTACAATGTAATATAAAATAACAGTAGTTTAGTTGCTAGAGCAATAGAGATGACACACGCAAATAGTATGATGCTTAAATATTGAGCAAGGTGAACTTGGTGATTTTTTAAAAGTAGCATTGCAGCTTTGCACTGTAGACAGAACTGAGTTAGGTGGGTCGGTAGTCTGACTTGGTATACGATAGCTTCATATGCTCATTATTTACTAATTACATTAAGCCTGAAACTTAAACACATTTAAATTGTGTGTATTGCTTCATGCAATTGGCAAAACACTAACTTTTTTTAACAGGCAGAAAGGGCATGGGGTTCCAGGTAAAATGACTTTGGCAATTCCACCCATCATTGGCTATATGTTATTTTGGCTTTAGGTGTGATCCTTGGATCATAACCCCCATGTAAGTTGCGGGCTTACTGTATGGCTAAATTGCATGCAACTTACAATAAGCTTCACAGAATATCAAAAAGCTGTAATATTTAAAATACAATGCAGTATGATAACTTTAATAAATGTTATTAATTGACTATACGTTCAATATTTTCATATTAAAATGCAAAAATGTGGATTTTGTTTCATAAATACAATGTTTGAGATAGACAAGAGAATTAAGGGAATGTATTCTTTGTTATGCATATTGAACCTAACTAGAGAATTCACTTCTCTCCTACATCTCATTCATCTTATAATTGCAGCCTCTTAATTCTGTAGTCTTGCTTCCTAGGGAGTATGTTCCATTGAATTGTTTAGGACTTGCTTTTGAGTAAACATGCTTAGAATTGCCCAGTAAAACAACACAAGTAATGAAACCTTTCATTGAAAAAGGAACTGCTGGCAGTAGAGTATGACTTTTACAATGTGCCCCCCCCAATCCAGAATGTATGGGAAAACTGAGAATATCCCTATATAAATAGTGTGGAATTCTGTAAATCAAATGCAGTTCCGTTACTTGCAAATCCTTTCTCACTTTCAAAACAATTAGTTTCTTTCCTGAAGTTACTATTAATATGTATAGCACCCACAATAGTGACATGATATTGTAGTTTATTTTAAGAAACTATTATTTGATGTCACATTCTTAGATGTTCACTAGTGGATCCATGACAACCAGAGAGTGGGTAAACATATGACGTAAAAGCATTTTGCTTATTGAGCTTGACTTGTGATCAGTAGGGCCTTTGTTTCTTTTCTTCAAGCCAGGAGGCATGCCAACTTAAACCATGCCTTTGAGGTTGGTAGTCTCAAGAAATGACATTGAGCTCTTTTTAATTCAACTCTGAGTTCCAGTGAAACCATTCAGATTTTTAGCCAATGCCATACTGCAGACATCAGATTTAGCTAATGAAACCATTTAACTTTACCCAGAATTTTCTTTCCCAATTAAAGTACATGTTTCATAGCCCATACCCAACCAAGAAACCTTCCTTTTCCTGGGGGAAATACATTTGTATTCCTGTAGTGCTCCAACTTCCTGGTTCCCCTTAGTTTGCCTCTTAAAGTAAATTCTCACGCCCTGCACTTAGCCACATTTACTTGAAACTAATTACCATTAATTTTAGTGGAGCTTGTATGTCCAAGTCTGTGTGTGTGCAGGGGATTTTTTTTAAAGCAAGCAGTTTTGATGAATGATGCTTTTAAAGACTAATTAATAAAACATGAATCTTAAATTTAGTATACATATTAAAAGCATAAGGATTTTTAATGAAAGTTACAAATTTAAATGGATCAGTACTTGTTCTGCTTATCAGCTCATGCGGACAAATTTGGTATTTCAGACTACGGAGAGTTAATAGGTTGACATTTTTTCAGTTTTTGTGGACTATAAATCTGAGAAGTCTTAATAGTATCCATATCCACATACAAGGCTTTTTCTCAGTTGGAGCTGTACTCCAGTACCTCACAGGTGCCAGGCGCCACTTCAGGTTGGCTTCCGGACACTGACCCGCTCTTTTAGCCAGTTGCCAGAGTGGGAAAGGAGAAGTGAACGGGATGGGAGTTGGAGGGTGAGGAGAGGTCAGTGCAAGCCTGAGCCACCAGGACAAACCCTTAAGGCCAACCGTGGCTCCACCTCAGGGAGGCCATGTGATGGCCTGGCTGTGTGTATGTTGCCTTTAACCGGGAATGTGCCTCTGGTTTGGACTCAGGCAGTGGCAATGCACGCATTCTCTCCCCCCCCCCCCTTTCTTTTCCTCATGGAGGGAGATTTGGGTGCCCCATTCAGCTTTGCTGCTGGGCTCCCTCCATCTATCACTCGCTCCCCCTTTCTCTCCCCATCTCTCTCTGCTTTTCTTTTTTTAAAACCCAATGTTTTGGTTAAGTTTTCGTTGCCTTGTTTAATGTACTTTTAATGTATGATATGCTTTTAATTTCATATAAACTAGCAGGTTAGTTTACGACAGTTTTAAGTAGTGCACTTTAAGGTGTTATCTACCTCAGACTCTCAACAGTGGTGCTTAAACTCTAAACGAACTTTGGAGTGGGGGCATTCAGGGACACTGAAGTCTTGTGCAAACTAAACTGGATGCTCAAGATGTGTGTGTCTGCTGTCAGTTCGGTAGGCCTATAATACGTGTTAGTTGTTGTGCCAGAAAGATATCTGTAATATGAAGGAAAGGGGTGGGGGTTAGGGAGAGTCCGAAGTTTGTATGCAGAGTGGAAGGAAAGGAGGACCTTTATCTGCCTCCCCACTTCTACCCACTCTCTGAAGACTGGAGAAGGGACCCACATACTGTAGGAATACTAAGTGGGCAGGCAGGGGAAGCTTTATTTTTTTCAGTCTTCAGGTGAGGACTGGACTATATGTAAAGTGAACGTAAGATTGTAGCTGGAGTTCATTCATTTTCTGCTTTGTAATCTTGTTATACAAAAAAAAAGAGGGCTCCCAGACATTCTGTTATTGCGCCCAGAACCTAGTTTTCAGGCTTCATGTGGTGCCTGAGTTTCTAATACTCTGCAGATTCACTTATCTGAAAATCTGACTTCCTTATTTTTTATGTGTGCTTTGTTGATCAGCGATAGCCATTTTTGTGAGCAAGATCAAACAAATCAATTTATTGATTACTATAGGGTGTAATGGAAATCGTCAACTCATTATGTAAACCCTTGCCTAATGAACAATTTCCAGGGAACACATTGTGTGTGTAATGTGGGGCCTGTGTGTAGTTGAAATTTGCATCCAACTTAACTTTTATTTCTTCTAGGGGAAAATTTGCAGTAGTAAAAAAGTGTGTAAAGAAAGAAACTGAAAAAGAATTTGCAGCAAAATTCATGAGGAAAAGAAGAAAGGGCCAAGATTGCCGGATGGAGATAATTCATGAGATTGCAGTTCTGGAACTGGCACAACGAAATCGTTGGGTTATTAACTTGCATGAAGTATATGAAACACCAACAGAAATTATTTTGGTTTTGGAATAGTAAGTATTAATTTCATTATAATCATGTGGTGGGTTTATAAAATGACAGGATTTATCATTAACATATTTTATTCAAAAGCAATGCCAAATTTTTGCCCCATTTTTGGAGCTCTTGTTAGTTTTCCAAAATGGTGCATAACTAGGTGTGTGGGTGTATTGTCTTAACATTTCATCCATAGCAACTTAATGCTACCAATGACACTGACTTTGCCAGGATTTCAGCAAAATGGAGTGTATAGCTTTAAGGTTCTAAACACTGGAAACCAGTCCATAGCATGGAAAGGATTGGTTGATACTGGTTGATAGCCCATTGACTTCAGTGGGAGTTTACTCTCTGTAGGACTGCAACCTCAGAGCTGAAACCTTGAAGGAAGTTGAAAGGAGAAGTTAGTGGGTCCTCAGTCTGATGAGGCTCCTAACTAGTGTTTGAAGATAACTCACCAAGTAAAGTGTCCTTGGGGTTCTAGAGGTATGAGGTTTACAGCAGTACTATTATCAAATATGTCTTTAAGGATGTTTTATTCTAAGAGAATAATTATAGGCTTCAAAAAGATTCGTCACTAACCAGCAGATTCCTAATGTTCCTGGAACATATTGTCTCATTGAAGCATAACTACTATGAATTGTAGAAAGTTCCTATTTTCATGCTTAGATATATGACTGAACTAAGAAAGCAATGCTTGTCTCTGTTTGGTGCAGTTTTTTAGTACAGTAACCATAAGTCCCTGAGAATTTGGAGACTAATATCACAGTGCTCTGCATTGTTTTGTTTGTTCTTTAATTACATCCTGCCTGTCTATGAAATGGTGCTCAAGAATGTTAACAGCAGTAAAATACATAGCAGAATGCACAATAAGACAGGTGCACATGAATAAAAACATCCAATTTCTTTTTAATTATTTATTTTTAGTAATCGTAATTGCTGGATAAATAAATGACTGGCTGCAGTATTTGCACACCCCAACTAGGGCTGAGCAATACCTGGTTTTCGACATTGTGATATATCAACCAACGTTCAAAATTAGCTGTGTGCTGTGCTGTTGGGTGAATCGGGTATTTGGCAGGGTAGCACAGTAGCAAAATATGTGGGGGGTTTTCCTGCAGGGCTGCTTGGTCTGGTGGTGTTGTTTAGTCGTATCCGACTCTTCGTGACCCCCTGGACCAGAGCACGCCAGGCACTCCTGTCTTCCACTGCCTCCCGCAGTTTGGTCAAACTCATGTTTCTATCTTCGAGAACACTATCCAACCATCTCGTCCTCTGTCGTCCCCTTCTCCTTGTGCCCTCCATCTTTCCCAACATCAGGGTCTTTTCCAGGGAGTCTTCTCTTCTCATGAGGTGGCCAAAGTATTGGAGCCTCAGCTTCAGGATCTGTCCTTCCAGTGAGCACTCAGGGCTGATTTCCTTAAGAATGGATAGGTTTGTTCTTCTTGCAGTCCATGGGACTCTCAAGAGTCTCCTCCAGCACCATAATTCAAAACATCAATTCTTCGGCGATCAGCCTTCTTTATGGTCCAGCCAGGTCTGGTAGCGGGCAGCAAATAATAATAATAATAATAATAATAATAGTGCCTAGACATTTTCTTTTGGCGCTCACAGTTTTGGGACTGGATCAGTAAAAGAGAAGCTAGTCCTGATGCTGTGGAATTATTTTTTTGATTTTGTCTATATTCAGATGACTTCCCAAAATCATAACACTAACTGAGCCAAGCCATGGATTAACCTTGGGGTAGCACAGCGGCAGAAAGAGTAGGGAAGGAGCAAAGCACCCATTATTTTTCATCTTGAGTACCAGTACACTTGCTCTTTCATGCTTAGTCATGGTTTTGCTTAGCAATTCATTTGGACTAGGTCACTGAATGGCTAGGTAGGTTACCAGAATACTGAAAAGCTGTTTATTTACCAGTTAGACCTATTTAAGGCAAGCATACACATTTCGCATACTCTGTGAGCAATAAGGCTATTGGAGTGAATTGTTGGGTATTATTTCTCTTCTCTAGAAAAGTTAAAATATATCTGTTTTTCCTCAGTGCTGCTGGAGGAGAAATATTTGACCAGTGTGTAGCTGAAAGAGATGATGCCTTCAAGGAAAAAGAGGTTAAGCGTCTCATGAGGCAAATTTTAGAAGGTGTTTCATTTTTGCATCGAAATAATGTAGTTCACCTTGACTTGAAGGTAAGATGTGGTTTAGAAGTATGGAGGCAATATGAAGAACCAAATTTGTAGTTCAGAGTGGGGGACCATTTCCAGAACCCGCCCCACCCTATGGACCATTTTAGACAGTTAGGTGGTCACCCAGCTATCAGTTTACATCGTGTCAGCTGCTCAAATCTAAATTTGGGCAGAGAATTAAAAGGCAGCAAGCAGCAAAGCCTACTGCAGTTCAAAGAGCAGACACAGGCTTACCTATTATCTTGGTGTTGTAGCAAATTTTAAGCCATTAGGACTGCTGTGGATTTCTTAATAGATTCTGCTAATACTACCTTTATTCATTTATTTTCAGCCCCAGAATATTCTGCTAACCAGTGAATCACCACTGGGAGATGTTAGAATAGTTGACTTTGGCCTCTCCAGAGTAATGAAGAATAGTGAAGAACTAAGAGAAATTATGGGAACACCTGAGTATGTGGGTAAGTTCTTAGCAAGTCACTAATGTGATAATGGGCAAGCAGTAATGGGGTAATCCAAATATTTGGATTAAAGTATCAGTCATAGTTTCAAAAATGCATGTTCTCTTCAAAGACCTGGTAATTAAGTTGTGGCAGTGATTCAGAATATCCAAGAACACACTTTAAGAAACATATACAGAATTAGTGCAAGCTACCTTTATTAGTTCTCAAGCTTCTGATACCATCATTGGTAAAAGTTACAGAAGTAGGTTGATGATTCTATACTACTGGCATCTGTATCTTAAATTGTTCACCTTTTTAGTAGAATGCATATCAACCAGCTCTATTTTCCCCCCTACAATAGCTCCAGAAATTCTGAGTTATGATCCAATCAGCACTGCAACAGATATGTGGTAAGGAGAGCTCTTTATTGAATAGTTGTTTTGTAAACTGCAAGTTTTCCTCTTTTAAGAAGCTTTTGTGTGTTATTTTTATTTTATTTTAGGAGCATTGGAGTGCTAGCATATGTTATGCTCACAGGAGTATCACCTTTCTTGGGAAATGATAAACAGGAAACATTCTTAAATATATCTCAGATGAATGTTAATTACTCTGAGGATTTTGACCTTATATCTGAATTTGCTGTGGATTTCATCAAATCTCTTCTGGTTAAAAAGCCTGAGTAAGTTATATTTAAAAGTTTTTTGCTTCATTGCTTTAAACCATACAAGGCACAAATAAAATTCAGTTCAGTTGAAACACTGCTGGTTTATGAAACCATGATTATGGAAGCCAGGTGTGTGCATTAGTCCCGTGGGCTACTTCCATAACATGCTGGCTTGTGCATGGTGATCTTGGCTTATTTTTAAATCTTGAGTTCTGAAATGGGGAACTCTGGTTTAATGGCAGCTAGCTAACTAGGGTATTAAACCAGGATCCTAATATTAATAAACCATGGTCTATGAAGGTGGCAGCATTAACATTCAAGCCAGGCCATTGACGGTGATTAATTTTTTTGCAGATTACCCACAGTAGCATGGGCCACATTGTTCCTGATACAGCACAGATCTCTATCATTTGACAATTTCTCACTTTTTAATGTACTATAAGGTCTGAGTTCTTCATAAAAGTATGCTTCCATAAATTTATAGAGGTGTTCTATGAATTTTAAACATTGTCTTTGAATGTTTCAATATCAATGTCTTTGAATTAAAGAAGTTTTCCCGCCTTTTAAAATCCCCCCCCCCGAAATAAACAAAATTTAATTACACATTACTCCATAAGTTCTTCTAGTAATGTTGCAGTATTTCTTGTACTGCAGGAGCTAATGCAGCATAGCAAGTGAAAAACATCCATTTACCGCTGACCTGCTAGCTATTTGAATAGTTAGTAAACGCTTGAATTTACAAGCAAGTTGGAGGCCCCACCTCTTCACATGCTTGGCTTTGAAAAGCCACTCAGGCATCCACAGGCTACTGTTCTAAACATGTTCTATAGGTTGCTGGCTAATTGCAGTTACAATGTATTTCAGGAAATTGTCTCTGATTTTTGCATCAGAAGTGAATTTAGCTATTCTTCAGTAGTTTTGAAGCCTAAACTAGAAAACTTGCTCAAAGGATATAACTGCTATGATATTGGTAAAGTAGCTGAACTCTTTGGAGAGGAACGTTCAAAATATTTAGAATTCTTGAAGATTGTACATTTCTACAGATTCATATACAGTACTACTTGTGGCTTCATGTGACCATTCCAAAGTGAACACTACTGAAAATCCATTTCAGCTTTTAAAACCCACTTGTGGACTGTATCTTAACATTAGGAAAATCCAAAATCTTCACATTGAAGTAGAAATATTCTGAAATTTGTGAAGGGGCTCTCAAGGTCCACTTGCTCTCTAGTGATCTGAAATGTGAGCCACATAAAACAGTTGTCAGATGGAGGCAACAAAATTGTATCTAGATGCAGTTGTCTACCGTTGCTGACCACGTAGCTTGGTAAAAGATTTTGTAAAAGATTTATGTGGAAGACTTGCAACAATTTGGCCAGTCCAACTGACAAGTTGCTGCACAAATACCCTTCTCTGCCTGATAGATGCAATTTTGAGCAGCCAGCTGCCTAACTATTTTGTATGAGGTGGACCTGAGCCTGCCCTCTGTACAAAACATACTATAAGCAAGTAATTAATGCAACATCTTTTTCACTGCATGGAGACTATTATGAAAAGGGTTAAACATGGCTTTGACAAGATGGAACTGCCAGATTTGCATCTGAATGCATGTTAAGCACAGATCAGTTTAATGATGAATCTCTAGTGGGAGGAAACTGTTGACATAATGGATAATGTGTTCTGAACTGGATTTTTAGCATTTCATCCTTTTGGCCAGTCTTTTTGAGCAAGTGTTCCCTCTTTTCTGTCTAGGGAACGGGCAACAGCAGATGAATGTTTGGTACATTCTTGGCTAGCACAAATGGATGTTCCTGATACTATATACTGGATAAAGAACACAGAGGAAGCGAACACTGTTGTTGTAAATGAAGAAGCTTTTACTTCTGAAAATTCTACAGATGAAGAAAAAACAGAAGAGTCATTAGTGTCAGAAGAGCTGATTGTAGTAGCTTCATATACACTGGGCCAATGTAGGCAATCGGAAAAAGATAAAATTGTTGAACAGAAGACCATTTCCAAGCGCTTTAAATTTGAAGAACCATTGCTGCAAGAAATACCTGGAGAATTTATTTACTGAATTGCAACTTGTTTCTGCTCTTTTGAGACCTTGAAACATTAACTTGGGAGACCAATTTATGTATTGCCAAATGTACATTTATATGCAAATACATTCCTTGATAAAGTAGGATTCAAAAGTCACATGAGAAAACTGTGCCAAACATCTTAATTTTTGTGGAAGTGGTTTGTGTATGCTTACCTTAATTGGTCAGGCAGCATTGCAGGATGACACCCACCCACCCCACCATGATCTGGCAGCGGACTGTGTCTCGAGGGGTTTTCTCCAACTAGCACGATGAAAATTGAGTCGTTGCACTGGCAGGGGAAGCAGATCACAGCCTTCCCAAAATTGGTCAGTCGTTGCAGGCTGCTTGGCTAGCTGGTCCACCTCTGGGGTACTTCACTTGGGCCAGTTTTCCACCTCCTTGTATGGCACCAAAAATAATTTGGATATGCAACCACAGAGTTGGGCATGTGTGCTTGCTTTTTCATCTTCCTGGGCTGCCGACTTGGTTTAACATCCAGTGTCCAGATTACGTGGCTGGGCCACAGGAGTATGTGTTGGGAACAACTTACGCCTTTCCCGTCCTCTAGAATGAAAGCCTGTTGTCTAGATCTGTTAGTCATCCAGCTGGGCAAAAATGACCTGTACCCATGGAAAGGCACATAGACCTGATTTTGGCCATCGTGGATAACCTCAAGGCTCTAAATGAACTATACCCTAAAATGGCCAATGGCTAGAGGCACGTCAGTGGTGGCATATTCTGAAACTCGCTAAGATTACCAAGGCAAGGAAGGTGGTAAACTGCAGTGGTGCACAGAATTGAGGCAACTGGCAGAAGGGTGATTTGGCACCCAGACATCACTTTTGACAAAGATGTGCTTTTCAGGCATGATGGTGTGTACCTGTCAGGCATGGGTAATGATGTCTCAAATGCTCTCAAAATATCATTGAGGGCCTTAGGTCCTGGTTGCAGATGTAGGGGGTTTTGTAACCAGCCAAGTTTGGCTTGAGTGGTGGTTTAGGCATTGGGGTAAGCCTTTGTCTTTGGTGGAGAGGGGGGTGTAGCCTCTGCCTGCTCCTCCAGTATTCAGGGGTGACCCCTTAAAGGGATCTGGTAGGAGTCGCATCTCTCCAGAAGCCCAGGCTGGGGCTAGGGCCATAGCATCCTCAAGGCGGCAGCCCTGCAGGGGATTCCTACTTGATGTGTGTGCCTAGGGTTGACCCCTAACAGGTATACCCCAGCAGGCATGCTGGTAGTTCAGTGGTTATACCCCATGCATATGCTAAACCTCTACATCTGTAACCAGTAAGGTTGTGGCCCAATTTTACCCTAAGCAATGTCCTGTTTATTCGGGTGATGGGTGTGCGGGGAGGGGTGCCTGTGCCATGCAAGTTAAATGCCCTTACAGAAAAAAACAGAAAGCAGTAGTTCTTTTTTCTTCTCCTGTTGGTATGTGTAAAGCTTTTGTACTATATCCTGTGTTTTAACTATTCATGGTTGGGGTTGCTGTCCCAGTGCACGTGACCATTGATAAGTATCCCACTTGTTTGGACAAGCTGATAAACATTGATTTTCACCAAGTGCAGCAAAGTACCAAAATATGGTTATGCCCAAATTCTAAGTTGCTATTAGACGTAGCTATAGACTAATCCAAAGTCCTGAACCACTGTGCTGGGCAGGATTTGGATGTGGCAGACGTCCCTCTGCTGGGCTTTGCTGGGCCTACTGAAATGGTGGGTGGTACAACTGCAGGCTGTAGCCAGTAGTAGAACCTCCAAAATGAGCTGGCTCTTGGGTAGGGAGGGAGTGGAGCTGGTGAAAATAAGCACTCCTCCCATTACTTCTCCCCTGGCCAGCATGAGCCGCAGTGCTTTGGATGCGGTGGTAGCCCCACTATTCCACTTAGCCTGCTCCTCCTGGCTGAGAGTTAGGATTGCTCCATAAGCTGGTTTCTTTTCTTTATGCTGGTTTAAGTCTTCTATCGCAGAGCATAAACTTTTATCATTGTTTCCAGCACAAATTAAAAAGGCAAATTTTCAAGTGCTGTGTGTGTCTGTCCCATTACCTTTCAGTTTGCATTGTACAGTAGTAAACTTGGTAAAATATTTGAGTTTTTAAATGTACTTCTAACAAGGCCAGCTTGATCTTGGTTGGCTGCTTGGAGACTTTGCTGTACTCTGTTATATTAACTTGCTGTGCCTTAAGGTTGGCTTTGTGCAGTTCACAAATCGTTGCAAGTTTGTATAATGATGTGGAAGTCTAATGTAAGTTATAAGCAAAATTTAAGTAACTCTGTATTGGAAAAAGTAGCTAATACGTAGGGATGCCGATTAATTCCACAAGCGTAATACTGTCAATCTGAAATGCTACAGTACAAAAATTAACCTTATGAAAAATGTAAATAAGTGCCTGTATAAAGTAGGAAGGGGAAATTCTCCAAATGTAGAAAAAGGGATTCTGGGCTCTGGTTCCTGTAGCTGCAGTTCATAATGTTCTGAAATGAGTTGTCCTTTCTCATAAGCTATGGTGCTTTTCTTACAGGAACTACTGAGTTTCTGAGAAGCAGCACATGGGTTTAGCTGGATCAATTGCAAATTACCACCTCTAGGTATCAGATACCTGGGATGGCAGAGTTAAATTAGATTATGATCAACTCCTTCTAAGTACTCTATAGTTATCTAAGGGAAAGATGAAATGAGATCCAAAGCAAAATTAGTCAGACCAGTTTTAAGTTATAGTAACGTAAAGAAGTGCTGTGCCTTTAAATATTTCTGAAAACTCCTGGCAGATGTATGCTTACTGTGTGCCTTTAAACACACAAGATCGGTTGGCAAATGTGAAACCATTTGCTTTAATGTAATAAACTGGTTTTTCCTGTTCTTTGATTATGTTTTTTAGCACTTACCTACTGTAACATTACATTTAAAAAAAATGTAATAAACTCCACAAGTCTTAGGGAGCCCTTAATTCAAGTGGTTTTCTGTTCCTCATAAGTGCTAAAGCGAAGTAGCTGGAATCCCAAAGCTTTGCCATCAAGTATTGTAACTGGAGCATTTAATGGCTTCATTGCCTGTTCTTTGCCTTTCGAAAACCATTGCCACCTTCTGATAGCTGACTGTAGCATTTGTTTCAGCAGTGTCCAGTGTCTACTAAAAAGCAAATGTTACACTGTGCAGGTAGGAGACAGCCCTTTATTTTCCATGAAGTTCAGTTGAAGTCTGAGAGTAGTCCAGAACAACTGTGAAACAGGTTGAGGATTGCAACTGCTGCCACAAGTCAATAGAGAAAACTGTTTTCATTTAGTGTGGTGCTATATCAGAAGAGGGTTACTTTGTCGTAATTGCTTTTCTTCTGTCAACACACCAGTAGGAATTAAGATAAAAGCTGCATTTCTTTCCTTGAACTGGCTAGAATTCAACTTGTTTCCCTGACTTCAGCATGTTATTTTAAATTCTGTTAGCATATTGAATATTCAACAGCTGAATCAGTTTATTTGCTCTACACTAGCACTGCCTTCTCTTTGTAGCTAGAAATTATTCTGTGACCATTGGGCTTAATCAGCTCATGATGCAAGGAATAACGCAATTGAAAAGTGCTGCTAATGGAAGTAGATGAATGACAGTGAAATGTCCACTTGCCATCCATTCCTTAAACATCAGTCTAATTAACAATGAGAGCAATATCTAGTCATTTGGAAAATGTATGTGACATCTTTAATTGTTCACACTCTGTAATATATTCAAATATTAAGATGGTTAATAAATGAGTTCACCTTTGTGAAACTTTTAAACTCCCCCCCCCCCAAGGCAGCATCTTTTGTTGGCAGCTTTTTTTCTAACAGTAAAGGGATAGTGGCATGTACTTTACGAAATAGCATGTGCTTTGTGAATTAGTGTAGGATTAAGGTGGCATGCACTCTTGAAGTAGCAATATGTTGGCAACAAATCAGCTAGCTTATTTTTTTGAGTTAGGCTTTGCTTCCAGGGGCCATTTGTATGGGATGGTGCTATACTGTCCTTAATGTTACTTATAAAGCAAGTGTGGGGAGCTTTTGGTCTTCCAAACCCAGAAAGCATGGCCTAATGGCCAGGGGTGATGAGAATTGAATGTTCTGTAACACCTGGAGAGCCAAAGGTGTATAACTCATCTGTTAAATGCACAGCAGCCTCCAGAACAGATATGAGTCTTATTCTGTCCTGTGATCAAAAGGCTTTTATTATGTAACCAGAACCTAAAAGGCCAGAACTGGTTGTGCACAGGGAAACCCCCTACTATGCTACCTTGATAAAGTTGAAGAAACCTGTTGCTACAGGAAGCCACCCAATATTTTTTGCAGAGGATAGCTTTTTTTCAAAAGGATGTTGAAAGCTAAAAGCTTTGGGTATGCCCTATGTGGTAGAATATCCTTCTACATAAGAGCAGACCCTTGTGGATGTCCAGACCAAGCCTTTTGGCTCCCAACTAGCATTTAAAACTTTTACTTGTGACAACACAAATCATCCCCCCCCCCCGAAGTCTTGAACTTTTTGATTTTTACATCTCCTGCTGAGAAGCATCCTTCTGTGACGATAGGTAGACTGGAACACTTTGGCCATTACGGAGCTGCAGTGTGACTTCTTGCAGACGCCAGCTATCCAACCACAGAAAGATGGGGGAAGAAATCCAGTAATTAGTATTTAATTAGAATAAGTTTGCTAATGTAGTATTTTCTTAACATCACAATGACATCAAAAGGCTTGGGAAATGCTACCATTAAGGAACTAGGGCTGGGCGATAACAGCTTTTCAACATCGTGATGTATCACCAGTCAAACATTGCGATATAGTGATACGTTGCAATGTTGAAAAGCAGAGGGAGGAACAAGTTTCATTGGCCCCAGCCCTGTGAAGCACCAGGCTGAAACACTGTAACGTTACCATATTATCCAGCCAGAATTTGCTTCCAAACTGATAGAAGAAATGATCTTGGTGGAAGCACCTAATAGCAATTCAGCTGACACCTTGGCTTAATTTATGCATGTAGATTGCATGTAGATTGCATGTAGATTGCATGTAGATTGCATGTAGATTGTTTACTGGCAATGCAACTGCATCCATGGCAGAACTGCAACCTGTTTCACAAAGGTAACTTTTTGTAAATGGCACTTAGTCCATACTTGATGCACTTAATAATCTCCTAGCACACACCTGTTAAGGGTGAAGTCCTTCTCTGAACAGACATGAAGATAACCAGCTGACTTTGTTCCAGATACTGGTATCCTTAACTGTAAATGCAAAAGTCAAATTCTTATGATTTTTTGTTAAATACATCCCCCACCCACAGAGAAGTAAGTCAAACAAAGCAAAATTCATATTTAATAACTTATAACTCAGAAAAGGATTTAAATTATCCATTTTCTTGAAGTTCCAAATTATATCAGGATGACAACCATGCAGGCATTTAACTAAGCACAACAAGCCATTTATCCTTTGCACATTCATACAAATAATTCCTTATTAGGTCACACATAAGCTTAAGTCTTTACTGCAAAAGAATGGGCGAATCCAGTCTAGGTTTTTAGTAGCTGTTGAAAGCTCTGCTTGTTCCATTAAGACAGTTTGGGAGACCTGTGACCTTCCAGAAATTAAGACTCCCAACTCCCATCATCCCCAGCCAACATGAGCAACAACCACTGATGATGGGAGTTGTAGTCTGGAAATATCTGAAGGGCCACTGATCCTCCCCCCCTTGGTGTAGTACAATCTGCACTCAATTTGGTTATTATTTTGCTGGACTGCTAGTTGTGCTTTCTTGTGTGTGACTAGGGAGTCCCTCTAAGGGTACTCATTCCCATTTGCGGACACATCCAACAGAGACTATATTAGCATAATACAAACTGCTTTGCCGGACCATTGGCCTGTCTAACCCAATACCATGTAAGTCAAATGGCACAGCTCTCCAAGACCTGCAGAAGATATTCTAATAATAGAAAGCCTGCTTCAACAACAACAAGAAGAAGATTATGTTGGAGATTGAATCTGGGACATTTTGCATGAAAAGTATATATTCTGGTACTAGGCTACAAACCAGTCCCCAGCACTGAAGCACTACTTCATCATATGCACATTCAGCTCTCTGCTGCTGGGCAAATTCTTTGATAAATCCAGACTTTTAAGTAAAGCTGATGTATAAGATCTGCACCAAGTTGATGTGGTTACTGTTTATTAGACAAGGCTGATTTAAAGCAGATAGGTTATGAGAAAATGTGTAGATTGAAATAGTAGTGTCTTAATGGTATATGGAATCCTAGCCTATTAACATTGCAGCATAATAATTTTATGCTGAGATAGCTGATGTCACGACAGACAACATCTTCAAACATATTCTAAGAAATCCTGTGGTCAAGCTATAATGTAGAGCACTCCTCCCCATTGCTTCTCTTCTCTCACATCAGGTCTTAATTCAGCCGGTATTACCTGAGCTCTTGACATGTCAACACAGTTGGTCTTGTCAGTCAGCCTGATGTAATGTACTTCAAGAGGAGGAGCACCAAGTGCCTCCAGGGCGGCTGAGTCTTTATGAAGCTGCTCAAGAGCCTGCTGATAGTACTGTGTTCTGGCAAAATTCTCTGGAGCAAGGAGGAAAGACACAAACAAGTTATTGTATCAATATTAAACAGAAATGGAATAGTGGTAAATATTAGTCAAAGAATGGTGTCTAATTGCCTTGACAGGTACCAAAGCCACAGTGGCCATGGCACTGTGCCCTTTCTACTTTTATCTACAGATAACCTAAATTTGAAGGTTTCCTTGTTATTTCAAAATATATAATCAAAGGCGACAGATGACTGCAGTTATACTTACTCATTCCAAATGTGTAAGGCCTGTTTAAAACGTATGTACATGGCCTACACAAGTAACATTGATACTGGGAGCTATGCCTGGAACAGCCAGCGTTATCCAAAAACCACTGGGGAGTCAGAAAACCAGCCTCTTGTGCAGGTGAAGATAATTCTGCTGGTACAAATCATGACTATATTCCACCCACTGCCAATAGCAGACCCAGCCACAAAGTGCATTAGACTTTTCTAATAATTTTTACAGACAGGTCTGTGTAATGTCACATTTCTAAGATACTGAAGAAAAGGTGTAAAATGTGACACTTGGTGCAAAATTAAGCTTCTCAAAAGTGTTTGCTTTCTTTTCTTTTTTTAGTACAAGTTTCTGGTTATAGCTGTGAATGATTCCTTGAAAGTGTGTGGCCAATGACTGTTGAAATTTCAGAAGCACAAATGAAAGCCAGTAGTTGAATAATATTTCCAGAGGATAAGAGCAGCATTTTAACACTGCATAAGATTGTCTGCTGCTCCCAGTGATGGGAAAATTCAATGAATTATACAAAATAGTAAACATTGCAGAATATGCAAAATAAGAGCAATTACATAAAGTTGCTTAATTTTTACAAGTTGAACTCAACATTTGGGGCACAAAATTTAGGTCGCATGGTTGTAGACTTTTGTTTGTTTTTAGCACTGTTACTGTATACAGAGCATAAAATTGACTTGAAAGTTTAAGGGGTCAAGTCATATTATTTCCACTACCACCCCTGTCTCTAAACAGTAACATAGGAAACCATCTTATACCAAATTAGACCTTAGTCCAACAAACTTAGTGTTGTCTACACTGGTTTGCAGAAGCTCTCCCAAGATTTCAGAAAGGAGTTTTTCCTGTCATTCCTGCAAGCGACAGGGATTGCATCTGGGTTGCTTTGCACTCCCCCACTCGGCCACACCCCTTCCTATTAATGATTATATATAGCAGGGAACCTGCAGCCCTCCAGATATTGTTGGACCACAACTCCCACCCCATACACCCCTGCCCACTGGCCATGCTGGCTAGACCTGATGGGAGTTGGAGTCCAACAACATCTGAAGGCCACAGATCCCTTACCCCTGTTTTAGATGTACTGAAGATGACAGACAGGGATACTACTTCAGAAGACTACTTTATGTACAATTGCCTTGCAAGCAGAAAACTAGCACTGAAGGGAGGAACGTTCTTCTCTAGTAACTACTGGTTTTCTATTCACAGAATTTTTAGCATGCTGGAAATTCAAAGATGTGATTTGCAACTTGCATTCTACCAACCCAATGCTCTTCCATCTCATTCTGCTGAACTTGATTCTGCTGATCAGGGTTAACTTACTAACTGTGATGAAACTTACTTTGTATGTAGTAATACATAAGAGCACTTCCTCCACCAGACACAACCGCCAGATAAAGAGCCATTTGATGAAGTTTTCTCAAGGATGCTGGCATGTTTTGTTCCCTAAGGGGAAAGAAGGATCAGAAATAGATTTATTGTATATTAGCAAAACAAGGGAATGTTGCCAAAGCCCTTTCAATATTCCAGCAAAATAGGCCTGAATGAAAGCCCTACATGCATCATTCAGCATTTTTGAGGGCCCCATGGTTCACTCAGATGATATCTAGAGGAGAATTGAGCAGGGGCTGCTCACCTCAGCCGGAATATGTTCATCTGTTTCTTTTAGGGATGCTGCTGCTTCACTAATTGCCAAGCAGAAAATAACTCGTTTGGTGCGGCCAGCAGCCAGAAAAGCAGCATATTGTTCTGCAGGTTCCCATAAGTGCTAAATAAAACACAGGGGAGTATTATTCAGGTTTTAGGGAGGCTAGTGAAATGTCACCCTGAAGTAAAGAAAGTAAACCTTATGAGTGAATTTCGCTACGAAGGTATGGGGAGGGATAAATAAGCCACGTGTCCAGTAACCCCACAGTTGCCACATTTTAGCAGCTTTCACTTGCGTGTTCACAAAGCAGAAGTGAAAAACAGGAAGGTTTTGCAATGGTCTCTCCCCTCATCCTTTTAGTCTTCTGTCCTGCCCTTTTCATGTGGACCACATATTTGTCATTTTGTTCTGTCATGCAGACAGATGACAAATACACAGTGAAAGTAAAAGGGCATGAGTGACTAGCAGAGAATACCATTAAACAGCTGAGTACAGGAGGTTACAGCTGTTCCTTTGTTTAACAGCTTACTGTGTTAATTGTATGACAGGCTCTTATCCACCTCTGTGCAGTATGTAAACAAGCAGGACTTGGATAACTATGAAAGTTGTAAATATTTTCAGTGATTTATGTGTATAAATCACAGGAATCCAAGTAGCAGAGTGAACAAGGCACACTGTCCTTTATCTAGGTCTCCTTTAAGCAGAGACCTGTGGCCCACCAGCTGCTGCTAGGCTGCATCTCCCATCAACCCCAGCCAACGTGGCCAATGGTCAGAGATGGGAGTTGTGATCCAGCAACATCTGGAGGGCCACAGGTTCTGCCAACCCCGCCTTTCAGAGTAAATGCATGCTGTTTATAAGTAATCATTTACCAAAAAAACCCCACCATAAGCACAGCATAATTGAAACAGATTTATAAACTACCATCTCTAGATGAATCATAGTACCATTCTGCATCTGAGGCTATGTGGACAATCCCAATTAAATCAGAAAGAGTCACAGGATCAGCCACATCTATGAGACTGCAATATTCAGGACACTCCACAGCAGAAGCTTTGTCTGCATAAACCACACTGATATGGAATTAACTGCAACTCTCATTAGCTTGGATGGGGCTTGTCTAAAAATATTCTCAATAGATCATGTCCCATGTTCCAAATAACAGTGACAGAAATGCACTGGTCTGTTGAAGGGGGACAGCTGTTTACAGGAAAGAAGTCCCTCAAGTCAGGTGTTTCTTCATCTGGTGAGTTCTACCTTATGTGAGTGGAATAAGAGGAAACACTAGTATATAAACATAGCAATCCTTTCTCCTTCAGAATATCTTGGGGGGAATGAAGGATACAAAAGCACCCCTAACTAGAATTTAACTTTCTTTTGTGTGCAGCAAGAGGCAGGGTGTACAAAAGGACAGAAGACTATCATCATGATGATGCGCATACCTTTTTACATTCCTCCTTTAGTTTGCTTGATCTTCTTAGTCAAAAACAGCTAATCTGAAATAAAAAACAGGATTTTTCAGCTCCTCTGCAACAGTAATATTTCTGTTTCCTATAGAAGAAGAAGTAGGAGCAGATGACAAGACCTAACTACTACTTTGGGAGACAGAAAACATCTCATGTGTATATTCTCAAACATCTGTGCCTCATTTTTTATTCTGGCTTATTCCCTCTTCCAGTCTACCTTCTCTATCTTGTCATTTTTTGTCTTAGAAAGTTATATCTTATTCATTCATAATTGACTCATGCAGGATGGAGTCGGCAAAACATTTTCTTGAAGGGGAACAGCCACAGAAGATTGAAACAATTGGAGAGCACAGAGAAAAGTAATGGTAGCTTTGTGTGATAAGGAACCAAGGCCTTATCCTTCCCTCAGAAGGTTGTGGACTCTTTTTAAAGCAGAGGCTGTATGGCTAGCTGTCATGGATGCTGAGATTCCTGTAATGCAGGGGGTTGGACTAGATGACCCTTGGGTTCCTTCCAACTCTACAATTCTTTGATTCTAAGTAGCCTTCCTCACACCCAAGAAGATTCTGGCGAAGTTGGAAACAAGACATGAACTTAAGGAATCCTAATGTCATCGTAACAACTACATGCTAAAAATATATATATTTGAACTGCCCTCTCTGTAAGTATCCTTTCCCTTGATGGAAACGGGTGCTTCCCACAGATTTTCCTGCAGCCTTTGTGGTACATCTACCTGAGTCTTTAACCCTTCTCCTCCTCATGCCTCTCTTCTCTACAGAAAGGCATCTGAGAAAAGAGTTCTTGCAGAGAAGTGCTAGAAATCCCTTAGGAAAGCAATCTCTGGAAAACACTCATTCAAGGGCCCAACTCCTTTTTTACTTGGTTCCACAAAAAAACAGAGAAACACCCACATCCAAAATATCCTGTTTGTGTTTTGGCGTCCTGACTTCCTTCAAGGATGCTGACTAAATTCTTGCCTTTCCTCAGGCTACCTCACCTCTTCAAATCAGCCCCACCCAGATTATTTTGGCATCTTTGAAAGCAGTGTCTCTAAAGTGGATTTCAGCCCACGTTGGGCTACTGGAAACCTTAGTGATAGCTTTCTTAGAAAGTAAGGCTTCAGCAGAACTGCTGTCAAACATCTTATTAAATGTCACAATGGAAACTAATGGCCACTGATGTAGAAAATGCAAAACCATTTCCTTTCTTTAGTCTATATTGGTATCTTTCTCAGGTGACACTATTTGCATGACTAACTTTGCTTGCTCATAAGAGAGTCATAAGAGAGTGCCTGAGACATCCTCACCTCCTAGTATGACGCCACATACTTGGTATGTTGCTTTCAGAAACAAGGCCTAGAAGTGCCATACAGTGGTGCCTCGCAAGACGAAATTAATTCGTTCCGCAAGTCTCTTCGTCTTGCGGTTTTTTCGTCTTGGAATGCACGGTTTCCCATAGGAATGCATTGAAAATCAATTAATGCGTTCCTAGGGAAACCGCCTTCAGACCAGGTCCGGGGACAGACTGTCCCCGGACCTCTTCTGAAGGCTGGGGGGGGGGGACAAGGGCTTTTCTTCCCACCCCCAGCATTTTAAAAAACCCTGGGACAGCGGAGGACTTCTCCGCTGTCCGGGCGATCTTAAAATGCTGGCGGGCGGCATTTTAAAATCGCCCCGGGACAGCGGAGGACTTCTCCGCTGTCCGGGGCGATTTAAAAGCCCCTGGGAAGGCAGGCAGGGGGGACAAAGACTTTCGCCCCCCGCCCGCCTTCAGAAGGTGTTCCTGCCCCCCACCCGGCTTCGCAGCAGCGCTACGAAGCCCGGCGGCTGGGGCAGGTGTTCCCGCCCCCCCACCCCGCTTCGGAGCAGCGTTCCGAAGCGGGGTGGCTGGGGCAGGTGTTCCCGCCCCCCGCCCGGCTTCGCAGCAGCGCTACGAAGCCCGGCGGCTGGGGCAGGTGTTCCCGCCCCCCCACCCCGCTTCGGAGCAGCGTTCCGAAGCGGGGTGGCTGGGGCAGGTGTTCCTGCCCCCCACCCGGCTTCGCAGCAGCGCTACGAAGCCCGGCGGCTGGGGCAGGTGTTCCCGCCCCCCCACCCCGCTTCGGAGCAGCGTTCCGAAGCGGGGTGGCTGGGGCAGGTGTTCCCGCCCCCCGCCCGGCTTCGCAGCAGCGCTACGAAGCCCGGCGGCTGGGGCAGGTGTTCCCGCCCCCCCCACCCCGCTTCGGAGCACCGGGAGAAGCGATCTCCCCGCAGCCCCTTGCTTCAAAAGAGGTCCGGGGGCAGACCTCTTTTGAAGCAAGGGGCGGTGGGGAGAAGCGATCTCCCCGCCGCCCCTTGCTTCAAAAGATAAGACCCGCTGTCCCCGGGGCAAGCTTCGTTTTGCGAAGCAAGCCCATAGGGAAATTCGTCTTGCGAGGCAACTCGAAAACGGAAAAACCTTTCGTTTTGCGAGTTTTTCGTCTCGCGAGGCGTTCGTCTTGCGGGGTACCACTGTACAACATTTGTTTCTGAGTAAAATCAAAGGTTAGGAGTTGATAAACATTACTTGCTGGGGACTATTGACAACTTTGCGAAAAACAATGAAATCTATTTTTGCCCATCTTACATATTGTTGCATGTCATCCCAATCTCTGCTTGGTGTGAGATTCCAGGGGTTCCAGACACCCAGGGTTTGTGTTTCCTTTGGAAATGAGGCACAGCAGAGACTGTGGTAGTTTTATGATATATGGTTTATTTACACATATATATTTATTTATTTACACCAGAGTCTAGGACGCGGGTGGCGCTGTGGGTTAAACCACAGAGCCTAGGACTTGCTGATTAGAAGGTCGCCGGTTCAAATCCCCATGACAGGGTGAGCTCCCGTTGTTCGAACCCTGCTCCTGCAGCAGTTCGAAAGCACGTCAAAGTGCAAGTAGATAAATAGGTACCACTCTGACGGGAAGGTAAACGGCGTTTCCGTGCGCTGCTCTGGTTCGCCAGAAGCGGCTTAGTCATGCTGGCCACATGACCCGGAAGCTGTACGCCGGCTCCCTCCGCCAGTAAAGCGAGATGAGCGCGCAACCCCAGAGTCGGCCACGACTGGACCTAATGGTCAGGGGTCCCTTTACCTTTACCACCAGAGTCTACAATGGAGGGGTTCACAGCATTAACACCCCCAAGAGGGCCTTGCCTGTCCCATAGCCACAGCCTTGGATTCCAGCAGAAATCAGGCATGGCTCTCTCTCAGCGGCCTAACCTGCAGCCTTGCTTCAACCTTCAACTACACACAACTCAACTCTCCAACTCTGGCCTTTCTGGTTCCCATTCTTTCCCCATTTAAAAGGCAGCTGCAGGAGAAAAGGATTTGGATCAGCGCCTGGAGGGAATTCTTTAAAAATCCTTTCTCCCCGTGCTGATTACTGGATTTGTGTGGAGGGAAATGTGCAGGTATTAAAAAGCAGCAACCAGATGCTTGAAGGGCCCCTCAGTATTTACTGTGATTGGGCCAAAGTCATGGGGTGGGTGGGGGCTATGATGGCTGCCCCTGCTAAGCAATATGCCATGCTAAGCACTACAGGGGATTGGAGTAGATCAGAGAAACAAAGAAGGTGCAAGCAGGCAGTGGAGAACATTCACAGGCTCCTCCTTGCAAGAGAGACGGCTCTTAAACCCTAGTCCTAGATTTAATTATTGTCTCGCTGCTCCCAAGGATCCTTAGCAGGTTCAGTGAAGCAGAATGGCCAACAACCAGAAGTGATAGCACACATTTCCGTGTGCTTGTTCTCTCACCTTCCCACCTTTCATTTGCCATTTCATGGCACCCTGTTTTTCAATTCCACTCGTTCACACCATGTTGGTGGTACCTTTTAGCATTTGGTTAAGATTAGCACTTACCCTTTCCGCCACACACGCATATAATGCTGCCCAAACATACTTCCCCAAGTAGAAAAAGAAACTGAATATATAAAGCTGGTTATTAATATTCACTCAGTCTATTTAGGTTTGTGCTGAATGTCCATCAGTTTTGATACTTGCGTAAGAATTAACCATTCAAAGCAGCCAAGCAAATTATCAGGCATGGTGGGTGGGAGGAGACTCTCACTATGTAAAACATTCACCTAGTTTTGATGCCCTTTCTGCCCCGTCAGCTGATCCTTCTTGATGCCATTTTTCCTCTTTCTTCGCCACACCATGATTTGATCCAAACGGGTTTTCTGTTCACTGACGGACTTATTGCATCATGCTGGCATCAACAAAAATCATGTGCATTGCCCTGGTGCTGAGGAAAAGCGGGAAGAAAAAGGTGACACCCAGGAGGATGTGTTTGCAAGCCTGATAAGACAGGAGGCACTTTTCAACTCTCGTCAAAACTAAAACAAAATGAGGCTGCATTGAAACATTTAGTCTTGTTCATTTATCTAGTTTCAGCTTCTGACTACATTAAAGTCCCGCAGGAATAATTTTTTAAAAAATGCAATAGATGTAACATGATGCTATTCAATCATTTAATAACAAATTCTACCATCTTGTGGTATTATTTTTCAGAATGGCACCTATGTTAACACAGCTGACCCTATGATTGCTCTTTGAGAACAATATTTCATCTACATCCACCTGGATCTTAGTTGTCATTCTGGGGTCTGTTTTGGGGGGCTGTTGCAGTTTGGTGCTGCTTTGTCTTTTTAATAATCAGCTGTTCAGAACACTTGGAGATAAACACTGTTCTATATATACACATTAAAACTTTCTCATTTTAAATGAAATCCTCATGTAAAGCGCTGGGCCTCTCACTTCTTTATTTCTCATAAAAGAAGCAACATTTCTAATGGTTCAGGGCTTGGTCACAGATGATCTGCTTAAGCCCAAATCCAACATAAAAAGATAAATCGGTAATTTCCTCAACGTGGGTGACTGCAGTTCTTATGAAGTGTTTTAGGTTCCTCATAAAATAAAAGTACTTTAAGTGCAGATGAGAAGCAAGGATGAGCAAAGGAATGCAAATTCCTGTTACATAATACTACCCTGAATTTTATTGCTGCTTGAAGGGGGAGGAAAATGAAAAGGTTAGACACTATAATAGTGGGGTGTGTTATAAAGAACAACAGTGCAATTATATCACTGTTGCTGCTTTAGAGCATTGAAGTGAATCAATCACCATCTTCATGCTTCTTCAGACAGGCAAAGTGAAGCAAGCAAGTCCATCCCAGCACTCTGGAAGGCTAACAGGTTTCTTTTATGTCCCTTGTCCCTGGTTACTTCTATTTCATACATTATCTCATTACCGGACCAGTTTATAAGAACTGCTTTATCTACTTATCAGCCTAACCACAAAAACACATATGTGCTGGTATTGGAAGGCTATATGGATCATGTGGTCACAATGGGAATTAGCACAAAACCAAGGATCTACATAGTTATTGGGGGCAACACATTATGTCTGAGGCAGAGATATTCATGTGACTGAACTCTATGACATACACAGGGAATGGCCAATATATGCAGGGATACAATGAATAAAACACATTATAGAAACTGGCTTTCACTACTTATTATCAATTCCCCAAACCATGCACTGATTCATCCAGTCTTCCATTTGTTGGGTGGAAATTCACCCATGGGATGAATAATAAAATAATCAGCTGGGTGCCTAAATTCAAAACGGGGAGCTAAACACATTCTCCAGCAGGAGAGAGTTCCCAGTAGCAGAGTTTAAACTCACAGAAGTTAAGCAGCAGCACAGGGTTAGGAATATAGGTTGTTAAAACTATTTTCGTACGTCATTTACTTGCATACAGCACTCCCTGTTTTCTACCCCTCTTGAAATGAGCAGAAGTATGTTTAAAATATTTTATTTACAAAACATTCCAAAGGTAAGATTCATGCATTTATTCAGCAGCAACAAGGAGAACACAGGCAAAATACTCTTGGGCAGTGCTTTTTTTCCTGGGGAGACGCAGGGGTACACATACCCCTAAAATTTTTGTGAATCTAAGTTTGGCCTCATTGAGGGGCAGTATTTCAATATGAGTAGGAAAATGAGAGTACCCCTAAACATTTTTTAAGAAACAAAGCACTGCTCTTGGGTATAAAATACAGAAAGATAACTTCAAACACGTTCTAAGCTTGGAGCAGGCTTAAGATACGTCCTCCCTGGCAGGTTACATGGCATGGAGAAACAGGAAACAGGAAGAGAAAAGCTTCACTTCCTCATATCAGAAAAAGGGTGGCATGACCTAGCTGAGTCTAGGAATCAATCTCTATTACCTTAACCCCCTCATGAACTAACTAGTGCTCATGCATGGTTGATTTTGACTGAACTTTCCCACACCATTGCTGCCAGATGTTTTCCAATTGAATTATGACCAGCAGGAGGACTACTGAGTTGCCAAAGGTCATCTGCTTAAGAGGACTGGCAATTTACATGAGAAGCATATAATAAAAAGTAATTATGCAACACGAAGAGACAGAAGCATATTAAAATGTTGTAGTGTTATATATTATCAAATTAGTCACACTCAGACCACATTATGACCAACACAACCAAAACCAAACAAAAAAAATCACTTTGCTACCTAATTTCTGATCTCCTACATATTTTCCCCTCAACATGAACTCAGTTACTTAAACTGAGGCCATAGTTCCTTTCCCAGTAATGGAAAAATTAACCTACCTCCCATATTTCCTATGCTTAACATATTAACATACATAATCAATTATAATCTTCCACTATCTGATTAAATCTTTGCTCTTTTCTCAAACTGAACAACTAGAATTCTAGCAGCAATTTAACAAATAGTTCCCTAATTTGGCATCGTGAACCCAGCTCCTCTAAATACACCAACATTACAAGCACAACAGGTAATGGGATCTACCCAAAAGGAATTCACCAACATCACAAAGATAAAACTCTGCCGTACCAAATTCAGGTACCTAGTGATTCAAATAACCAGAAACCTCAACAAAATATACCTCCACAATTACAAATCAACAGAGACTTGAGGAAATGGAACAACACCAACTTCACCCTCTCAGACAAAATAGCTATGATCAAAATGACCACCCTCCCAAAACTAACCTATTTATTCCAAACCCTCCCAATCTGGATTCCCCAACACTCGTTTATTTTCTCACACAAAAAGCGAAGAATAAGCCCCAAATACCTGTACCTCCCTTCCTCAGAAGTCCAACCCTTCTGGACAGCAGTCCTATAAGAGATATGCAAAATAATCAGTGCTTTCCCCCCTTAAAAGATGTTTAGGGGTATTCTCATTTTCTTTCTCATATTGAAATACTGCCCCTCAATGAGGCCAAACTTAGATTCACAAAATGTTTAGGGGTATGTGTCCCCCCAGAACAAAAGCACTGAAAATAACTAAACAGGTATTAGAACTCACCCCACAACTGGCCCTACTGAACATCTTCTAAGATCATAGCGACCACTCACATTATACAGAGCTCATAACCCACCTTCTCTCAGCAGCCGGACACTGGAGAGACCTGTCAGGAGTAAACTTGAACCAATGGCATTTATTGGTATGGGAAACGGCCTTGCTAGAAAAGCTAACCAATAAACTGAAACTGAGACGGGGACAAGAGGACGCCTTCGCCTGGCTTCCCTTTATCACATACACAGCCCAGCGAGACAACAAGAGGAATCCACCGACAACATACAAACATGCCTCCTCCTCACAAATGCAAACAAGCCCCACTGCAGACAACCACAGACAACCAACCACACCCTGCCCCCCAAGAAGATGCAATAATCGAACAGTGGTATCTTGGTTCTCGAGCTTAATCTGTTCTGGGAGTCCTGTTTGACTTCCGAAACCATTCAAAAACCAAGGCACAGCTTCCAATTCAAGCAGAAGCCACGTCAGATGTTCAGCTTCCAAAAAACACTTACTTCTGGGTTTGTGGCTTTCGGGAGCCGATTTGTTCGGGAGCCAAGCCATTCTAGAACCAAGGTACCACTGTAAATGAATAGAAAAAGAGCCTACCCAGCTGACACTGACACAAAACCCCACAGGTACACTATACAAAAGGATGCCTCACCAACCCACCCCTCCTCTCCCCCCTCTTCTTCCCCAACCTTATACAGTGGTACCTCGGGTTACATATGCTTCAGGTTACAGACTCCGCTAACCCAGAAATAGTGCTTCAGGTTAAGCACTTTGCTTCAGGATGAGAACAGAAATCGGGCTCCGGCGGCGCAGCAGCAGCAGGAGGCCCCATTAGCTAAAGTGGTGCTTCAGGTTAAGAACAGTTTCAGGTTAAGAACAGACCTCCGGAACGAATAAAGTACTTAACCTGAGGTACCTCTGTACTGTACTCAACAGTTAAGTTCTCACAACAAATGTAACTTATCTGTAAGAAAGACTGTACAAGCTTAAAAAAAGAGACAAGGCATGTACTTTTGTAAACCAACAAAATCATTCATAAAATTATTATTATTATTATTATTAATAATAATTAATGGGATCACCCCCAACATTAATTTCATTACCAGATAAAATTTCACTCCATTTTTTAAAAAATTTAAGATTGCATCTAGTCTTGTATGCCCCTAGACCACCAGCAGTCAGGAGACACTTTGAGATATATTTGTTTTAGCCTCAATATCACAATAATCCGTTCCAAAATCCCCGGAACACTGATCAGTCTTGCTCATTCTGTATTACAGACTGGATGGGTCTTTCAGCTGATGTTGAAGGACAGCACCTCACCTTAGCCTCCCTATGAGTTCATTGCTGAGCATTGATTTGAACTTGCCCCTTCCAGCTCCAAATCAGCTCTTCATCACCCTGTAAGACCTACTTAGCACTAAAACTACCTACCTTTGGCTGCAGATTAAAAGGTGTTGAAACACAGGCACACATCTGTCCATCATCAGTATTTGACCACTTTATAGGATTTTTAACTTCTTCTTAAGAGAGAATATTATGAAAATGATATACAGGTGGTACATGACCCCAGTCAAGCTAGCAAAAATTTACCACTTGCCCGATAATAAATGTTGGAAATGTAAAGAAACTGAAGGTACATTCTTTCACCTTTGGTGGACGTGCCCAAGGATTAAGGCTCTCTGGGAGACGATATATAATGAATTGAAAAAGGTATTTAAATATACCTTCTTGAAGAAACCAGAGGCCTTTCTCCTGGGCATAGTTGACCAATCGGTGTTAAAGAAGGATAGAACTTTCTTTATGTACGCTACAACAGCAGCAAGAATACTTATCGCAAAGTATTGGAAGACACAGGATTTACCCACTCTGGAGGAATGGCAGATGAAGGTGATGGATTACATGGAATTGGCGGAAATGACTGGTAGGATCCGAGGCCAGGGAGAAGAGTCAGTGGAAGAGGACTGGAAGAAATTTAAAGACTATCTACTGAGACATTGTAAAATTAATGAATGTTAGAATGATGTTGGATTGAAATTAAGTGGTTTCTAGCTGTAATGGTATAAAAGAATATGAAAAAATGGTTTTTTATAAGTAAAAATTCAAGGTTATAATAATTTAAGATTAAAGATTTGGGTAGAAGAAAGAGGGAAAGAAACTACTGAGCTAATAAATTGAACTGGAATACAAAAAAGGGAGGTATGAGGAGGTCCGAGAAACAAGTAAATGGAAAATAATGTGATGAAAAGATTGATTGTTTTTAAATATTTTTATTTTGTATTTTTTCTTTTTTCTTTTTCTATTTGGTAATGTAAAAGTCTTAATAAAAATTTTATTTTATAAAAAAAAAGGATTTTTAACTTCTTGAATGTGGTCCATGGTTAGTTATGCCCCCCTTTCCATCAAGGGGCTCAGGATAGGGTCCCTGGTTCTCTACTCACCCCATTTTACCCTTGCAGCAAGCCTGCCAGGGAGGTTAGACTGAGAGACAGGGACCATCCCAAGGCCACTGAGTGAGCTTTGAGGGCCCCAAATAATGTACACGTTGCTTTGAATCCATCATGTGAAGCGTGAGGGTGGTGGGGAGGCGGCCTGGATCTAAAGACATGATATGTTGATCTGATTTTTCTGCTGTGGGCTTAATTCACTCCAAGAGATTTACATTTTGGTTGTGTGCCTGCATTTAGATAGCTAAAGGGGCAAAGCAAATCTAGCAGCTTATTTGCTTTAAAAAAATAAAGAAAAGAACCGCATACTCTTAATTGCCTTCAAGTCAAACAATACAGGGCATCAGGACATCTCTTGGATTTAGCTGAAGCATAGAAAAGTCCTCCTTGGCTCTGCTCTAATTATTCCCAATACTGTCAAGGTCCCTGAAGTGAACTACAACCTTGTAACCAGCTTGACAGCAAATACTGTTCTACATTTATTAATACTCCACATTATTTGCAGAATGACTTGTTCCAAAGCAGGGACCTCACCTGCCCCTGTGAAAGGGTGTCAGATAGTTGCCCCGGCTCCCTGATGATAACACACAAATGTGTGTTTCCAACAAGCTGCTGTCATATCATTTTAGAATTCAATCTTCAATGTGCCACAGCTCCTGCCAAGTGGCTTGAAAACCCAAGGCTCTTCCTTGCTTTTTAATTTCCTCTCAAAGCAAAGGAGCTGTGTGTGTATCTCTGTGTTATTCTCATAATGGAAACCCTACTCTTACAGAAACTTACATCAACAAAATAGGTTAATCAAATTCAGAAACTGTTCCCCCTTGCTCCCCTCTTGGAATTGAGATGCTTCCCCCACCCTCTTCTCACACCTCTTCTCCTTCCTTCTGCTTTGTGGTCCTTGGGTTATTTTTAGCTATTAATAATGGGTCAACTATGTACATTATTCAACCCAAACAACATTTCGTTAAGCAAATAGAGGGAGAAAAATCAATAAAGGGAAGCATTTGGCAGCTCAGTGTACAGGAAATTATTTGCATTCTCAGCTTCAGATCAATAATCTTCTTTCCTCCACTGGTCCAACAGGAAATTATAACCTTTCTGAACATTATCTGGAAAGTTATCTTCAGCAGTAGTTTAGCACTTTTTTAACCTTGGAAAACGTAACAGAGTATTCTGGTGTTGACTTAGTTTAAATACCTTTCATTTTCTGTTCTACTGAGTATCTATTTCTGCCTTGTTGGCAGCAGGTCTGCACTTGTCATGCTGGCGGGTTTGCATATATTTGTTCTAAACAGGGATACCTCAAGGCTGCCCATCACTCCCTCCCCATAAACAGCACCTGGTATCTCCTGACTATGAAAAGTGGATCTCTCTCCCCCTCTGTAGAAGCTTTATAGTAAAATTGGCATAAATTATTTTTTCTAAGTAATATTTATTTCTAAAAAATAAAAATGCACACAAACAGGCATACATTGCTCAAGATTTGAAGAATGATTTAAACCAAGAACCCAAATAATACACTGGGCTGTTTTTCCACTTAAGACCCAGTCCTGATTTTTATCTTACTATGAGATTGTTTGAAGCTCCTCACTCTCCAAAGTAATATGGCGTTTCAGGGCAGTCTTTGAAAGGGTCAAGGTCCTTGTCAATTTGGCAGACTTACACTATTGTTACAAGGATGCAAATTTAGCATGAAGGAACATAGTTTCATGTTTCCAAGTTGGGGTGGGAGGAGATACTCCGCAGTCTAAACTGCACCGGGGGGGGGGGGGCTAAACTAAGTGTTAAATGTGTGATTGTGTGTGTGTGTAAAGATAACGGTAAAGGTAAAGGGACCCTTGACCATTAGGTCCAGTTGTGGTCGACTCTGGGGTTGTGGTGCTCATCTCGCTTTACTGGCCGAGGGAGCCGGCATACAGCTTGCGGGTCATGTGGCCAGCAAGACTAAGCCGCTTCTGGCAAACCAGAGCAGCACACGGAAACGCGGTTTACCTTCCCGCCAGAGTGGTACCTATTTATCTACTTGCGCTTGATGTGCTTTCGAACTGCTAGGTTGGCAGGAGCTGGGACAGAGCAACGGGAACTCACCCCGTCGTGGGGGTTCGAACCGCCAACCTTCTGATCAGCAAGTCCTAGGCTCTGTGGTTTAACCCACAGCGCCACCCGTGTCCCTGTGTGTGTAGAAGTATTCAAATCTGAGATTCCCCACCCGCAGACTGAAGTAGTACAGCCCAAGAAGAAATTGAGCACCTTAATCTCTTTTCATCTCTCTCTGTTATCTAAAACTGCCTTCACCCCATTTTTGCTGACCCAAGCCTGGGAGTCCTCCTAGGCCAGTGTCTGAGGAGCATCCCTGCAACAGGAAGGAAATGCCTTCTCATACTTCCAGGGCTGGGCTACCCCCCGATTGCTCCCAAGTAGAGCTTCTGCCTCTGAAAAACATGTTTATCGTTTGGGAAGCCTTTCCACTGCACAAATACCCTGCCAGAAGATTAGATGAATTAATTGTTCAGCATATGTGCGCCGGTCTCCTGTGTGCTGGGTTGGCTCTCTTACCACTCCAGGTGCGCTCCCTGGGTGAACGGTGCCAACTCCGAGAGCAGCTTGGGAGGGGCTGGGAAGGCGTTGCTGCAGCTCCCCTGCCTGCTCACAGGACGCAAGAGTAGGAGCTGACTTGCTTTGCAGCCACTGGCCCCAATCTAGGTCACTTCCTGTTGCCAGAAGTGTTGTCAGGATTTTTATCAGTCCTGATCCTGATCTTGACCCTTGTGCAGCATTAGCAAGTGAAGAAACATCTCCATCCTATGAGGAGCCTATCATTGTCGCTCCAGCTGCTTGTTAATTAGGCACAGAAGCAGGCCCAAGTAGGCCTTTGCTGGTCAGCAGACAGCCCCAGCTTGGTGGCCCAGCCACAGCCTTTAAGTTCCTTCTTTCATTTGGGACTTTCAGCCTGTAAGGCTTTAAAACTTCCTCTGGCACATTCCAGGGACTGCCCTGCCACATGCTTCCCGTGACTGGAGTGGAACATTTTTCACAGCTCCCTGTCACATGAAAACAGGTCTCAGCTACTTTTTCTTCTGGCATATCTGTTGTGCCTTTGACAGCTGTACAGGAGGCAAAGAAAGCTTTTCCTGCAATGCAGGTCAAAGTCATAGCATACCACCCATCAAGTTTTTGCTGCCTAACATACAGCTATTACATGGGGGGTGAGTAGGAAGTGCCAGTTGTATCCTGAAACAATCTACTTCAGAAGAGTGCCACTGTTGTAAATAAAACTCCGGGAAATGTCATTTGAGGACCATAGGTAAAACTTTTCTGAAAGGAGAGACACAACACAACTTATTCCTTTGCAATTGCAATGCATAAATAAGAGATTTCAAAAGCCACAAAATGATTGATCTAATATTGTTATGCACAGGAAACTCTGCTCCTGTCCCACCTAAGGCTGAGTAAACCTTGACTGGAGTCTTGAGGTGGTGAAGGGTGTGTAGAATCACAGAGCTGGAAGGGACCCAAGGGTCATCGAGCCCAATCCCCTGTATGAAGGAATCTCATGGGACTAATTCTCATCAGCTGGGCAGGAGAAGAACATTCAACACAGGCTGCTTGTTAGATGGCAACGTTCAAACTGTTGCCAGGGGTTAAAATGTAATTGCCTTTTTAAAGGCTCCCCAAACCCCACCCCTGGCATGTGTGAACTAGTAAAAGAACTGATCTTTTTCTTTTTTCCAAGTGCTGATAAGCCTAAAAGTTGTCTGTAGCTTCAAAACACAAACTGTGCCCTTTAACTTTCTTCTGAAAACTCATCCAGGGGAGCCCAACATTGGTCATGTTTATAAACAGGAAATACAATTGTGCATGGAAAAAATACAAAGTTAAGTTTCATCCCCAAAAATGATGCACAGTGCCCGCCTGGTGGCTGGATCTACTTCCCCATCCCTGGATTAGCAACACCATTTGAGGTGACCGGATCCATGGGCACAGCCACTACACACAACAGCTCACCAGCAGAATTGCTCACCAGCCAAAACTCTGCCAGTCTGACCGGGGACACAGTCTTTTGCCAGATAACCAATTTGGGGTTCTAAAATACTCAGAAGTTTCACCTTGATTCTTGACCCTCCAGTTTTGTTGTTCTTTTGGATCCATCCTCAATTCGACTGCAAGGTGTTGTTTTTTAACCCGATGCAGCACAGGATGATAACTGCCACTTGAAGCAATGTGCAGCTGGGTCCTGAGCAATTCTATTTGGAAGGGCCACCAAGCACAAAGGGGCTTGCTTCCAAGTAACTGGGAATAATGGGAAGGAGAAGTCAGACCATTAGACCAGGACAGACGACTCGTCCACCCAGCTCAGAGCTGCCTGCACCAACTGGCAGGTGCTGCTGGGGTCTCAGACAGAGGGCTTTTCCAGCCCCATCTGGAGATGCCAGGGACACAACCTGGGACCTTATTGCACGGAAAGCATGTGCTCTACTACTCAGCTAGAGTTGTTCCCCTAGTAAATTACACACACTGTAGCAATTGTTACCTTTGATGTCTCTAAACCCTTTTATTGCAGCACCAAAATACCTTTAACAGATTCACTATATAATGCATCGTACCAGATGGGCCTATCCATCGAGCAAAAACTTTGAGGGAAATTGCACTTGGGACCAGTTCTGATGTCTGATGCTCAAGAAATTGTAGATTTTATGAAGCAATCCTGTGACCATAGAAACAGATGGTCTATGTACCTTTTCCAAGAACATTTCTCTGGGTAGAATTTGGCACCTCACAGGACAGCTCCCCAGCAGACACGTGCATATGCTAAAGAGATCGCTTCAAAAAAAAAGCCACACTGCAGGTGCACATTAGCCCACTGACAGAATAGGCAAGTGAGCCATGAAATAACAAAGGAGGGAAATGAACCAGGAGCCATAAGTCAAATAGATCTGGGAGATACTTTCCTAACCACAAATTCAGTAATAAGTTAAAGTGGGCTGCAAGCTTTTGGCAGAGGCAAATATTGATTGGTGATGCTACAGGTTTAGAGCACAGACGTTGCTTTTTTAAAAGGAACTTTGGTTCTGATACATTATTATATTAGGAGATGTGTCTTTCTTTCCTTCTAAGAGTGAGAAGTATTTGCTTAGAATGAGTTCTCTTTTGCTATTTTCTACAGCCCTGTTCTGCTGTTTCTACCGGCTTAGAGTGTGGAAGAGGGCTGCACACATAGCCACTTCAGCCTCCTCTTCCACTGAATATTTAGGAACCTTCTCCACGCCTTTAGGCAAAGGGGGGGGGCGTTAAGGTTGGGCTTGCATGCACCCTCCTTCGCCACTTTAAGGTGGAAAATAAGTTTCTGAAAATTCCTTTATAGTTTCTCCTACATACGATCCGATCCCCACATGAAAAGGGCCAATATCCCATAATGTCAAACCTGCATTGAAGTCTTGGTAATAATATGCACATTTATTGAAATCTGATTCAGAAGATCAATAAAGTAAAAATGCTTTAAACCAGCTGACAACTGTAAAATGTATGACATAAAAACTAACCTATTGGTTCTCAGTGAAACAGCAGTGTAGCGTGGTTTGCTGGTGCCTGAGGCAGGCTGGCATGGGCACACGCCACAGGGGGCAGGACGCAGAGGGTGAAAGGAGCCCACCAAGCCGGCCACCAGAGCACACACGCCCAACTGTAGCCAAGCGGGGCCACGCTGCGCCACCTGCCTGCCAGTGCAGGGGGGAGCCCAGCCAGCCACCACCACCCCTGGACCACCCCAGCTCACAAAGCAGCTTGCGGCTGGCAGGGCAGCGTGAGAAGGAGGCAACAGCCACGCACCCTTCTAACCCAGCCTCGCAAAGCAAGGGAGAGTCTGGGATCAAAGGGCGCATGGCTGTTGTGTTCTTCTCACACTACCCTGCCACCCTTGTGTCGCTGTGTGAGGCTGGGATCTGATCTGAACAATTTGCCTGGTGAATCCTCTGGCAGGGCAAGGAGGAGCCGGGTGCACAGCAACCCCCCCCCCCAAGAAAAATGCACCCAGGACTGTCAACCCGGCAGCCCCCACCCCCCTGCTGTGAAATAAAACAAACATTTGCCTCACTTACTTGAAATTGTGATCTTCCACTGTGTTGAAGAGAGGAATAAACTTGAAACCTAAAGTTCTGAAGGGGTGGGACAGAATCTCTCACTAACAGTGAACCCCAATCTAGCCCATCTTAAGATCTTGGCAAATGTGCTGAATGATATGCTGATGTGCTGAAACATCTGTTTCTTCATCAGACAAAATGTTTAAAAGCAGCTTGTTTCCTAAATGGGGAATTTGAATGCCATCCTTTACAACTTGCTAGGCCACTTGGCACAACCAAGTGCAAATATTTAAACAGCACTGCAACTCCAGCCTTTAATCAGTAAGAGATAGCAATAGAGAAAGTAATACAAAAGTAAAAGAAGCAGAGATAATTGCTCCCATTTTAATCAGTTTTGCACTCCTTTGCAAAGAGGTGTGAATTCTCACTAATGAAGGACAAAAATGTTTATGACTAGCACAAGCTCCTTCATTTTGATTCAAGGTTAAATAGTACTGCTTATATGCAGAAAACAAAAAGGTTCAGTAAGCAGCTATCATGGAGAAGTAAAATATCTCAAGCTAGATCACTCGTCGTTAAGGGGATCTCTCCAAGAACAAAGATTAAAAATTAAAAATGAGTATTCTTAATGTTAACTCTGAGACGCTCACTCTGTTCTCTGTCATCAGATCAAGAACCACTTGGATGTGGTTCCTAAACCAGGAGGAGGAACTTCAGGGCAAGGGGAAAACCAACCTGGACCCATCCATCAGCCAGACAAGGAACAGCTTGAGGAATCTCCACAACCAGAAAGAACACTCAGCTCCAATCTCCAGTTAGTTCCCCTGTGGCTGCAGAGCAGAAGAGAAGCTCTCTCTGGCCCACTCCACAATCCAGGGGACCAAGAGCCACTGAGAGGTAGCACCTGCCCCCTGCCTCCCAGGAAAAACTTCGTGGCAAGGGGAAGACTAACCTGGCCCCATCCACAGGTCAACGAAGGAGCAGCTGCAGGAAGCTGGCCTCCTCTCCTGTCTGCTAGAAAGATTAGTCTGTCCCAATGACCAGTCACGCTGGGAGCGCAGAAGCCAC
The DNA here is from genome assembly GCF_964188315.1 of Podarcis muralis. Taxonomy (NCBI): domain Eukaryota; kingdom Metazoa; phylum Chordata; class Lepidosauria; order Squamata; family Lacertidae; genus Podarcis; species Podarcis muralis. The sequence continues at coordinate 60,140,896 of NC_135666.1, forward strand.
GTGGGGGAAGGACACTCTGGTCCCATCCATTTCCTTAAGGAAGAAGAGCCATTCAAGTAGCAAGAGCAGCAAGTGAAGGTCAACCTGGCCAAAACATAGGTATAAATGGGTATCTGGCCATTTATTGTTTGTAAAGGCTGACAGCAAGGCAGTCTTCCATTTTTTTTCCCCAATTGATGGGAGTTGCTTTTGGAAACAGGACTTGTCTGAAATGTGCAATAAATATATACTAAATAAATTCTAAAATTACATATATACCAAGTCATTGTGTCCTGCTAATTATGAGTTTGCACTTAATACGTTTGTCCTGAGTAGGACTTAGGGTGCACTCAGATGTGGGGAGTATGGACCTCGTTTGCCTTATTATAATGCTGGAGTATCTGCTTTACTCCAAAGGAGATGTTAACATTTTGACTTGGTAGAGCTGCAATTTTGAACCTTGCTGTTTTCAAAACACTAGGACTTGTACAGCACTTAAAAAAGTATTCCATGCAAGCTTGGGTCAGCCCTCAAAATGTGATGGAAAGACTTCTGCTCATGTGCAGTTATGTTTGAGATTAGGCAGAATATTTTTCATGTTTCTGGAAGGAACTTGCCTAAACTTTTCATTACAGAAATTCACTGAGAAACTCACAAAAAAGCTATCTAGAAATAATAGTGGCAGCATTTCCCCCCATTCCTCTACATTTAAGACAATGCCAAGGAAGATAAAGTAGAGGGTGCCATATGTAGGAATTTTCAGAAACTTGTTGTTGTTGTTTAGTCGTTTAGTCGTGTCCGACTCTTCGTGACCCCATGGACCAGAGCACACCAGGCACTCCTGTCTTCAGAAACTTATTTCCCCCCTAACTTATTTAAGGTGTGTATCAATACAGAAGAATTGGAACTCATATAAATATCAAACTAACTTATTTTTTCTCCATTTAATCTACATGGAAAAATTTATAAGTACAATTGATTTAAAATATGCTTCCAAGATGGGGAAATAATGATCATACAATGCGATGCTAATTTATTTGTTGCACACAGCCTCACCTCTTCCAGACTGAATATGAGCTACATATTCACTCAAAAAAACCCCAAAATTTCAGCAGCTTCTTAGTGAATTCTGAACCAGATTTTTCTATACAGCTGGAGCTGTTTCATAAAGATGGTTTACAGGCATTAAGCAACTGAACCTGAAAATGGCTTGGGAATAATTACTATCAGCCAGAGGCACTTTCCATCAGCACTCCTGGAAACAGCTTATTTTAGCTCTGCGGCTTTGCTTCTCAAAACACCCATTGCAGGAGGGGTCTTCCAGCAGTTTACAGCTTTGAGGATCACGTGACATAAAGCAAGTACCTGCATCAATGGAACATTTCACAGCACATGGCAGTACATCAACAACTTGACAGACTTGCCTGAACGGTTCCCTTTCTTTGCCTCTGTGTTTTCACCTTTGTTGACTGCACTTTAGAAAAAAGGCTTTGAGCAGTTCTGGCACAGAAGAAACTCCACTGATCTGGACTGAAGTTGTCCCTACCCTTTGCCTGCGGTATGCAACTCTCCCCAGATTCTGAAGCTAAAAGGTTTGAAATTGTGGTTGCAAACCATGGTTAATATTATTAGCCATAATTAGCATGGTGCAGACCTAATATTTCCCTGTGATTAATGCTGACGAGAAACAAGGAGGGAATTTGCACAGGAAAGAAGAAGAGAGGAGGAAGCCCACCTCTGATTTGGTCATAAAATCAGCAGCCCTGTGATATCTGCACCAGGCAAGAGTTGGTGCTTCTTGCTGCTGTTCTCAGAGGATAAACGGCAGATAGAAAGGCAAAGAACAAAAATTAAAAAGTTATTCAGGCAGCTTAAAACTTCATCAAATATATAACTGGAATTTTAAAAACAGCAGCACTAAAAGATACTTCTGGTGGTTCCCTCGCTGCAAGGGCCTTCTCAGCCGTGGGGCCCACCCTGTGGAACGCCCTCCCACCAGATGTCAAGGAGATAAAGAAAAACACAGCCTTTAGAAGACTTTGAAGGCATCCCTGTATTGAGAAGTGTTTAATGTGCTGGAAGCTGCCCAGAGTGGCTGGGGCAACCCAGCCAGATGAGTGGGATATTATATTATTATTATTATTATTATTATTATTATTATTATTATTATTTCAACTAGTTCCTAGGAGCTTTCCATTTTACAACTATTTGGATTCATATGACTAGGAGATTGGACTCGAGGGCAAATAAACAGGGAAAGATGAAGAGGTGTTGGGCTCACACAGGGACACATATGACTCCCTTTATAGGGCCAGTTGTTCAGCCATCAGCTTTGGATGCAGCTTCAACATCCCCACTGTTAACGCTGTTCCCTTTCTCAGGCAGCTATTGAGTGCTTCTCAGAATAGGCTTCTCTGGGCTTTTGTTTCTGGAAGATCATAGAATCATAGAATCATAGAGTTGGAAGAGACCACAAGGGCCATCGAGTCCAACCCCCTGCCAAGCAGGAAACACCATCAGAGCACTCCTGACATATGGTTGTCAAGCCTCTGCTTAGACCTCCAAAGAAGGAGACTCCACCACACTCCTTGGCAGCAAATTCCACTGTCGAATAGCTCTTACTGTCAGGAAGTTCTTCCTAATGTTTAGGTGGAATCTTCTTTCTTGTATCCTGCTAGTCTCCCATTATGTATTGACCTGTCATTTTACCTGGACTTTATGCTAGCTGAGATCATTCTGCAAGTCAAGATGATCCCAATAAGCTTTCACCTGGAACACCCCTATTCTCCTCACAGAGCTAAAAGCTCTTTGCTGCTGAGGCCACTTGTCCCTCCAGTGAGGGTGCTGCATCTAGGAGCACCCCCAGACTTTCAAAGTCTGTACTTGCTCTTTCAAAGCAAGTGCAAGTGCAGTACAAGTACAACAGGCCAGCTACCTAATTCCCAGACAATGGGACCCAGCAACACACAGGATCTCTGTCTTGTTGGGATTTACTATTAGTTTATCAGCCCTAGTCCAGCTTGAATCACTGGATTCAAGCACAGCTCCAGGACCTGCTGTCAACAAGAAACAGAGCATTGTGTCACCTGCATATTAATGGTACCTTGCTCCAGATCACCTGATCGTCATTCCCAGAGGCTTCATATAGACGTTAAACAGTATAGAGGACAAGGCATAACCTTGTGGGACCTCTCAACACAAATGCCATAGGACCAACCAGTGGTCTCCCAATTCTGCCTTCCAGAACCAGTCTACCATGCACTATACCATACCAGTCTCCAACACCCAATTGACAGGTCCAGTCTAAGCACTGAAAGATCAAGGAGAACAAGATCGCACTCTCCCTATCCCTCTCTTGATAAAGGTCATCCCTCAGAGCGACCAAGGCCATTTGAGCCATGGCATGCTAAAGCCACACTGTGTTTTGAACTGGGTATGTAAATGAAGCAACTAAACAAAATAAATCCCATACGCTGAAAATTGACAAGATTCATCCAGTCCAAAACTTGCCGATTGGATCAGACAGAACAGTTTTGCATTGAAGCACCTTGGTGACAGCAGTAACAGCAGGTGACTTTAGTTTCACGGTTGACTGGTCAGGTGATATGAGGCCTGACTATGCTCCACTTGCTACACATTTAATTAAAGAAACTAAGTTACATCACAACTGAAACATCCTGGACAGAGAACATAAACATCCTCAATTAAATATAATCCTTTTCAAGTAAATGGCTGTGGCAGACGGCTAAAGAGATGCAATACCGGATACAGAAATGCAGCATTAGTACATTCAGTAAGTGCCTAGCTATACAGCTGACATGGTATAAACAATCATATTCAAGGAAGAGGAAATTATTCACTGCAGAAGAACACCGTGCTGACTGTTCAGCCAAGACCAGCGACTAGAAAGTAGCTGGTCCAGTTTTATAACACACACAACACTTGTGCAAGCAGGAACATGTTAGATATACGTTGGGTGAATTTTTGAGATGTGTTTATGCGAGACAATAATATCTTAGCACTTTGAGTTTACAAGGGGTTCCCTTGAGCAATTTTTTTTCAAAGTCGAAGCCAAAATAAATCTTTTTTAAAGCTTCAGAAATATATGCTTTGAGCTCCTTAGCTCACCATGTACCAACTTAACAGTGCAAGACAGGAAGACCAGTAAAAGACGGCATCAAAATTTATTCTAATGGATCAACACTTGATGGCTTCGCATCTCCTTTCGATTCAAGTAGATGAAAGGCTGCTCAGCTAGACCAATCCAGAATGTAGGAGAAACATCTGTACATTACTCCCAAAATGTGGGAGCTGGTTCTCTGTTGCAATAATATTTAGAAACTTGGACTACAAAGTTTACCATTCATAAATGCTCATGGTCTAAATTTACTAGATGGAACATACAGGCATGAAAGTGGGCTGCATCACTCCAGAGGCCATGGCAGAACGAACAGGTCTAGGCTTACCAAAGTGGCCTCCTGCAGACACACACGTGCCCATAGAGGCCTTTGAGATTAGGTTCGTAAGAAGCATTCTGTTGAAGAGGTTGTGGTATGTCTGGATGGGCGTTCCCAGAGGGTGCTGCTTGGGGAGTGTTTTTCAGCCCCATGGAGCCTTCAATGTGGGGTTCCACAGGGCTCAATTTCCCCCCCTATATTGTCTAACATCTACATGAAACTGCTGAGTGGGGTTATCCGGAGGTTTGGAGTACGTTGTCAGCAATATGCTGATGATACACAGCTCTACTTCTCATTTACATCTGCAGGTGAGGCAGTGGATGTGCTGAACCAACAAACTGAAGTTCAATCCAGATAAGACTGAGGCAGTGTCAGTGGGCGGTTCCCTAAACCAGACAGCTGGGAGATCACCTGCTCTTGATGGGGGTTCATTCCCTCTGAAGGAGCAGGTATGTAGCTTGAGGAAACTCCTGGATCCTTTGCTGTCACTTGACGCTTAGGTGGCCTCAGTGGCCCAGAGTGCCTTCCATCAGCTTCGGCTAGTGGCCCAGCTACGCCCTTATCTGGACAGGGACAGCCTAACTACTGCTATCTATGCTCTGGTAACCTCTAGGGACGCGGGTGGCGCTGTGGGTAAAAGCCTCAGCGCCTAGGGCTTGCAGATCGAAAGGTCGGCGGTTTGAATCCCCGCGGCGGGGTGCGCTCCTGTTGCTCGGTCCCAGCGCCTGCCAACCTAGCAGTTCGAAAGCACCCCCGGGTGCAAGTAGATAAATAGGGACCGCTTACTAGCGGGAAGGTAAACGGCGTTTCCGTGTGCTGCGCTGGCTCGCCAGAGCAGCTTGGTCACGCTGGCCACGTGACCCGGAAGTGTCTGCGGACAGCGCTGGCTCCCAGCCTCTTGAGTGAGATGAGCGCACAACCCTAGAGTCTGGCAAGACTGGCCCGTACGGGCAGGGGTACCTTTACCTTTACCTTTAACCTCTAGGTTAAATTACTGCAACATGTTGTATGTGGGGCTGCCTCTGAAGATGGTTTTGAAACTTCAGCCAGTGCAGAATTCAGCAGCCAGGTTGCTGACCGGGGCAAGACGGCTTCAGCATATTACACTGATCCTGGTCCAACTGCATTGGCTACCAATTAGTTCCCGGGCCCAATTCAAAATGCTGGCTTTGGCCTATAAAGCCTTAAACAGCTCAGGACAACATTACTTCAAGGATCGCCTCTCTCCATATGAACCTACCCGGACCCCAAGATCATAATTGATGCCTTTCTGCATGTGCCTCCTCCATGAGAAGTCTGGAAGGCAGCAATATGAGAAGGGGCCTTTTCTGCAGTAACTCCCCATTTGTAGAATGCTCTCCCCAGGGAGGTTCAGCTGGCGCCTTCATTCCACACTTTTTATAGACACCAGGCGAAAATCTTCCTCTTTAACGAGGCGTTTGGCTAATTGACATCTGAAGCACTTTTAATTTGTTGTGGAAGGAAGGGGGGATTCTTGGGTTGCCTTTGTTTTTATTATGTATTGTGTGCTCTTTATTTTAGTAATTTTATGTTGTGAACTGCCCTGGGATCTGTGGGTATAGGGCAGTATACAAATTTAATAAACTGGCAGTTTTCTATTATATTTCATCTTACCACCATTTTAGGTTGTGTTTTTACTTGTTTGTAAGTTGCCTTTAAAGAGTTTTGTTCACAAAGGTGGCCTTCAATTTTCTAAAAATAAAAATAAATCATTCTAGAACAAAGCAAATGCACACCACACTTAAATACCTGTTTTCATACCATTCTTTTTTCCACCTCACTTCCCTTTCTCCTTGTTTGACTATATCAAAACAAAGCATTTCCCCATATGCTGACAATTCAGCAGCCATAAATACCTAGAACACTGATAACCTTTGGCTGATTCATATTATACAGCCTTTTAATATATGCTGTGGGAAGTCAGGGTTATTGTATTGCCATTTTGTTTTAATTATTTAGTTGTGTTTTTATCTTGTATTTTAATCTGTGAACTGCCCTGAGATCCTATGATGAAGGGTGGTTATGTGTGTGTGTGTGTGTGTGTGTGTGCACGCGCGCGCACACACACACACACACACACAGAGGAAATGACTTCTATGGGGCTATATTGAAAGACTGATGAGCTCTAATACCTTCCTACTCAAGTCCTGATTCTGTGATACAGTGCAATATTATGAAAATAGATTTACTTCTTCTCAACTGCAGCATATTCGTGTTTGAGTGGAGCCTCTTAACATCATTTCTTCTTCAATGATACCTGTTGTTAAGGGCTCTGCCACTCCACAGCGTAAATTTTTGTAATTAATTAGGATCGGAGTACAAGTTACTGCAGGGGCATGCATGCATGTTTACTCATTAGTAATTCCCAATGAGCATTGGGATTCCCCGCGACGGGGTGAGCTCCCGTTGCTTGGTCCCAGCTCCTCCCAACCAACCGTTCGAAAGCACGTCAAAGTGCAAGTAGATAAATAGGTACCGCTCCGGCAGGAAGGTAAATGGCGTTTCTGTGCGCTGCTCTGGTTCGCCAGAAGCAGCTTAGTCATGCTGGCTACATGACCCGGAAGCTCTGGACCTAATGGTCAGGGGTACCTTTACCTTTACCTAATATCTCTTTCTAAGCAATCAGTCTGCACAGAGGGCTTAACAGTTTGGGCAATAAAGGAAGGAAGGAAGGAAGGAAGGAAGGAAGGAAGGAAGGAAGGAAGGAAGGCGACGACACGCCAGTTTTTGTTTTGTTTTTTTCAAATTTATTAGAACACTATGAACATTTTTAGAAAGAAAGATAAAAATCAAATGTTATCATGGAATTTAAGCATGCAAAGTTAATTTCTCTTATCTCCCACATCCAAATGTTTGATTCCAAGTATCATACAATTCAAGATCTTTGGAGGACACACTGGGGCGCACAGTTTTTAAAGCACTGTCAAAATCTTGAAAAACTATAGATCGTACTTGCTCAGGTGCAATGGTTGTAATATCAATAGACTGAAGGCTGCGGATAGGGCCTAGAGAAGCCTCTCTACAAAGCTGAGTCATATCAGCTCCAGAAAACCCATCTGATTTTTTAACAATGAGATCAATTTCCTCCTCCGTTAGGGAGCAATTTTCCTTTGACATCAGACAAGTCACTATCTGCTTTCTAGCCGAAGTGTCAGGAAGTGGGATGTACAATCTCTTCACCAGTCTCCTTCGGGCAGCCTCATCAATTTCTTGTGGCCGGTTGGTTGCTCCCACAACTAATATGCGGTCTTCAGAAGAGGTTGTTGCTCCATCTAACTGGACCAAGAATTCAGTTTTTATTCTTCTAGAAGACTCGTGTTCCCCATCTGCGCGCTGGGACAGGAGAGAATCAATTTCATCAATGAAGATTACTGCTGGCTGCTGGAATCGTGCAACAGCAAACAATGCACGGACCATCTTTTCTCCCTCACCTACCCACTTGGAGGTCAATGAAGAGGCACTGATGCTAAAAAATGTAGCCCCAGACTGACATGCAATACATTTGCCAATGAGCGTCTTCCCTGTCCCAGGAGGACCAAACAGAAGAATTCCTTTCGGAGGACTCCTTAAACCAGTGAAAATGTCAGGTCTCAACATAGGCCACACTATTATCTCCTTGATAGTTGCTTTTGCAAATTCGACCCCAGCAATGTCATCCCAATTCACTGGAGGCCCATGATCCATGATCTCTTGCATAATAAGTTCAATCATTTTTGGCTCTATATTCTTTAGTCGTTCATCCGTTGGACAAGTCACCTCTGTAGACCCGTAAGATTTGCACTGCGTCTCTGTGTTTTCATTCCCGTCTTGTTTTGGCGTTGGAGGGACAAACTTTCCGAATACACCCCGAGATCTTGAAAGACCCAAAGTCTTTTTTGTGCTGCTGCTAGATGGGAATGGTGTACGCTCTGATTGGTGCTGGTGCTTCTTCTGCTGGTCCACCCAGAGCTGTTCTTTCGCAGTTTTGAAACCAGATGCTTTGTTCTCATTGTTTTTGCTTCCACTCCGTGCAAAGGTCTTCCCTTCTGTATTAACTGGCTTATTAAGAATGAAACCAGAAGGTGTAGTGCTACTTTCTTCATTCGACACAAGAAATGCTTTCCTTTTCCCCAGGTTGCCCATCTCTGAAGGGAAAGCAGACTGAGTGGAAGATGAAGAATTCTGCTTCAAACCAGAGTTACTCATGAGTGTCAGAGAACTACTAAACACGGATTCTCCATCTCTAAACAATGGAGTCACACAAGAGGTAATGTCGGACACTTCATTTATAGGCACCGGCAAAAAAGAATGTGCAGCTCTGGCCTTGGCTGAGGAAAGCATACCAAACTGATGAGGTTTCAAAGCTGGGGCTCGGCCAAGGATATGTAGTTCCTGACTTGTACAGTCTGATGAGCCATCCCTATGTACAGATTTGCCATCACCACTGCAGTGAGTGAGTTTAGGAAGACCTGAAGCAACAGAGGCGGTGGCTTCCTTGTCACTCCGAAACATTTCACTATTCTGCATCATCTCTTGCACACACTTCAGTTCCATCACATTAGCTGTCGTCAAAGCAGATTGCCACTTGTCATTTTCATTTTGATGACTTCTTGCCAGTGTCAAAATGTTTTCCGCACAGTTATTCAAGCCAATCTCTGGATTGTCAGAGTCAAGAATTGCAGAGTATTTGTCTGCATATTTTTTGAACAGGTTTGCAGCGCAAACTTGGGAGATCTCAGAGTTTGCCCATGCATACTGAATGCGTAAAATCTGTGCACGATATGCATCTGCCTTCTGTCCTGGTGTAGAGGTGTCAGAGGTATAAGCAAAGTGATTCATCTGCCATTCACTCAGGTGTATATCATCACTGCTGGGGCTACTGGGCTGCATGCTCTACAGAGAAATAGGACAAAAAATATGGTGATGAGAAAGAGAAAGTTACCTTTTAACATAAGCTCTAGCTAAAGAAGGCAGTCAAACGACTGTACTTTATTAACTCATTACCCTTTATTTGAGCATTGTGAGGTATCTGACAAATATTTTACACAGCCAGGAAAACAATCTCACAGCTCTTGATTTTAAATGTTATCCTATGGTTTGAACACTTAGCAAGGGCACAAATCCATGTGACAATCAAATCTCCTATTGCTCACTGCATCCGTTTCTGTACATACAGAAATATCTTTCCTACAGGTAACCCTGATGCCCCCTGCCTGTTCTGGTGCTTAAATGATCTCTTAGGACAAACGAAGCTGCAAAAACTATGTTTAGACCACACAGTCACCTGGCACTGCCAATTTATTCACAAAAACGCACATCTGGAGCCATTTATAGCTACTGGACATAGCCAAGCCCAGAAAGTGACCTGGTAAGTACTTTCCCAATAATACCAATACCAATACCAATACAGTGGTACCTTGGTTTACAACCATAATCCGTTTCGGAGGTCCGTCTGTAAACCAAAACAGATCGTAACCCAAGGCGCGCTTTTGCCAATCGGGCCTCCCAAAAAAATGCATTGTAATCCAAAAAAAATTCGCAAACTGGGACGCGCATTTCTGGGTTTGAATTGGTCGTAATGGTTGTAAACTAGGCTGTTTGCAAACTGAGGTACCACTGTATGGTGAACATGGGAACTCTGTGCGAGTCCCTGCCAGCTTCACAAACCGGCAGGGACTGAAGCATCTTACGCATCAGGATTGTACAGGAAGCAGTAGCACAGGAATATTACTTGAAATCTGCATCTTGAAACTGGCAGGGCAAACCTTGAGAGACATATTGTTTCTAGCTGCCTGTTAAGAGATAATTGAATCACTATTCTTAAACTGTGCAAGAACCAATTCCTTAGTTATTCTTTAATTTCTTGTTCTGAGTACATTATAACCTCGTATTAGAAACTATTGTTTCTATTAACCACTGTGCTGCACTATCATTACTCATGTTTTGATGCTCAGTCATATTTTTTTAAGGTCAGTATGTCAGTGATGATGTAGCCCATATCTTCTTCTTAGCTACGGATCACCAAGGGGCAGCCCCTGGATCCTTCAGAGCCAAACCTCAAGTCACTAAAATGGGGCAAAGCAACAACAAAGAAAGCTTTGAGTCTGCAGTGTATGCATTTGGATCAGGGGATGTCCACCTGGTCCCTACCGGCCACTAGTGGGCATTTCAGGATTCTAGGTGGGCAGTAGGGGGTTCTATGGCACAAGCTGAATCCTCCTTCCATCGAGCGCTGGGGGGCGGTAAGGATGCATTAGTGGGTGGTAGGTATTAAAAGGTTGACCACCCCGATTTAGACACAGTAGTAACTTCTCCAGCAAAGCAGCCAATGCAGAAACCTGAACAGAAAGGGGATGTTTTGTTATGCCATCACTGTTTCAACTGCATTGTTTGGGATGGCACTGGCAAGCCTGAAGACCAGCCAAGTGACTTACGGGTGCTGAATGAGCTAATGCAGCATCCTGACACTTGCAAACAGTTCCGAGTGGTTATATGAATGCCACTGCTATTCAGAACATGCAGATGCAGACATTTTCCTGGCTGCACCCAAAATACACACTAAGGACAAACAGCACTCATTAAAATTTTAATTCATAAAATGAAAGCTATAGGATTAATTATAGCTATTTAAAGGGAGTGGATGGGATTTTGGAGAGCTAGCCTTGTGGAGTTTGCACAAAGTGACTTTAAGCACCAATTAGTCAGCTTTTCTGATAGCCAAATTCTCTAGGATTGCTTAGTTCCTTCCTTTTATGTGCTCAATAGCAGTTCCTTTACACAGTTACCACTAGACAAGAGGTATCTTTGCAGTTTTGCTTTATGGACAATTGATCAATGATTATTATACAATGCATATGTACCGGAATACTTCCTTTCCTGTCTTTCCAGAGATGGAAATATACTTGTATTATTCTCAATAATATATGTGTAATTCTGCAGATCAGGCCAGAAAGCAAAGCTATACGTTTTGTTTTCCTTTATTTTCACAACTGTTACTGTCATTTCAAACTTAATGAATAATGATTTTGAAAAGGAGCCAGATGATGATATCCAATAAAAAGTGATTATTTCATTCAAGAAAAATAAATAACTTTCCAGAGATTATTAGTCTCTCTAGTGCAACATATGTGTAACTTTATGCTATGTATTCTTGTGGTTTTATGCTGTAAACCACCCTGTGGTTCTTGGATGAAGGGCGGTATATAAATTTAATAAATAAAGATAATACAAATAATCATCATTTGCTCTGGGCATTCCATCTCTACCTTCAATTAAGATTCTGCTTTGAGGGCAGCCAAGGGTCTAACAGGGTTTTCTAAACCCCCTACATCCTCCCGGCTCCCTGCAATCTATTGGCAGGAATGGCTGCTTAGGTACATATGTTAGCCTAGCCTACCTCACAGGGCTGTTGTTATTGCTATTAATTTGGCATGCCTGGATGAAATAATGGGGACACAGAGAAAAGCACATACCCCAGTATCTTCCTCTGTCCAGCCAGGCTAGCAGCAACCAGGAGGGACATATCCTGTTTTCTGCTGCTCTGAGAGGGCCCCCCCCCTCAGTCTCAGGTGCAGCAGGCAACCTTTGCTCCTTAGCAACAGTGATTAAGTGACCTTACACCTGCTGAGTGCTAAAGGCTTAGCTAGCTCCGTGCTCTTTCTTCGGAAATGTCCAAATGACAAAGAGAAAGAAAGAAAGAAAGAGAGAGAGAGAGAGAGAGAGAGAGAGAGAGAGAGAGAGAGAGAGAGAGGAGCATCTGGGGCCCCTGCTGGCTTGGGGCCCGGCATCTGTGTACCCCCACTGGCAGCAATACCACGTTTTCCAAGCACAACATGCACCTGGGGGGCAGAGCGCGGATTCTTCTTTTATACAGCTTGGTTAAGTTATGAAATGGGTGGGTGCAAATGATACAGGTCTTCACTAGTTAAGAGATTGGGGACCTGCAGCTCACCAGATGCATTGAATACAACTCCCACCATGGGCCATGTTGGCTGGGCTGATGGAGTGTGGATTCAACGCAACCTGAGGAGCCACACACTCCCCAGCCCCACTCTAGACATAATGGTAATAAATAACACGGCTGTACCTGTACAACTGAGAGAGTTGTCACGCTGTACAAAACTTTGCTTTACATTTTCAGGATAACAAAGAGCACCTATTTGATGCAGATTAATTCCCCCTGAACACAATCCATAGGGTTAAAAAGTGTTTCCCCTCACCTTTTGTGAGTTTTTAAGCTGCTGCAAATATAGTGAATGCAAATATACAGTCAGTTGGTAGTGTTTACGTTTGCTTGCTCCCTCCTTCCATTCTTGGGGCACTGCAATTGTTTATGCAACCCCTAATCTCAAAATGAAAGAAGAGGTGAACCAAGAGCTGTGCACATTAGTCAAAGGTGCACTTAGATTAACCCCACACTCAAAGTTAACTAACCAAGAACTGAAAGCAAGATGAATGGCTCCAAAAGAGCTCAAGAAAACAGGCACTTTTCAGACACTTAGCAATTTTGCGGAACTCTCTCGCCCTCGTAGGTGCTTGCCTCTTGCTTTTCAGCAGTGCCAGGTTGAGAAAGTACTGTTCTCCCAGGCTTTTTTTAAACATTAGCACCACTGAATGCTGTTATTAATTTGTTTGTCTCCATTTTATTTGAGATAGCTTCGCCTTCTGATAACTGACAATGGTTGCTATTGTATTTTATTCCCTGTGCTGGTTATGGATTTTGTTCCGGTATTTTAGCCTTTTAAAACTTCAACATTTCCTGTATATCACCAAGAGAGCAGAGTTATGGGGCAAGAAATAAATGCAATAGTTCATTTAGTTAAGCATCAGAAGTTTTACTTAAACACTAGCAAACAAAAAGGTTTATTTAACTAACTTTGCACACAATAAAATACAATTAAATGGAAGGTAGCGTCTCCTAGAAGGAAAAATATAAGAACTCCTAATCCCTTTGACATTAGACAACTGCAATGTGGCACTGCGATAAAGAAGGAAAACATGCTTTTCAACTATTATCTGATAAAATCAGGAAGACTAAACAGTAATGAATTGCCATGAATTGCTTTTAATAAGATGCTCCCTGATAAGCGAATTAAAACACCTTTGAGAAGTCAAAAGTATCTTGCATTTTTTTTATTTCTTCATCACCACAATCTGCAACTGAAGAAAGAAGCCAAATATTTCAGCTCAACATGTTAGCTTTTAAAGACCAAGTGAATAATCATAACACAAAACAGTACGTTTAATATAACCAGAGACTGACTGTTGCAGTTTGGAGCTACAATAGTGCCACCTGCTGGACAAATGCGAGGTGGAAGTTCCTTCCAAACCCCACATTTTGATTTAGGGTCTGTTTCTTCACACATGCTTCCCAACCTCACTCCAAGGACCTCAGGGTTAGACTGGAGCAACTATTGACCAGTCACAAACACCCCGTCGGGGGGGAACATGGACAGCTTGCTTAGGCTACATAAATAAATAAATAAGCCAGCAAGCATGTATGGCTTGAAGATTTCCTATTTACTGAGTACTTCAGATGAACCAAACTGACTGCTGTACTGACACCGGAGGGAAGCTGTGCAAGTGTACTTTGTCTAAGGTTGAGAGAACACCAGCAAAAATACTTTGAATCTGGATATGAGCCCCTTCCTCATAATTTTATGATAACCAACAGCTCTGTATCATGAACATTAGCCATTTCCTTAAACTAAGTAATAGTTTATGATAATGATAATATATATTATAATAATGATATAAAGCGCTTTGTTGTAAAGATTGCACTGTATAGCCAAGCATAGACTAGGGCAAGTTTCCAACTCCAGTACGCAGAGGCTTACACTTTGTTTCAGAATAAACAATCGTGTTAAATTAATATGACAAACTCAAGCTGTAGGGGTTTTTTTGCATGTTGCATTCACAAACTAATTCCCCAGCCCAATCCATTATGTCTCATGATGACCTACATCACCCCCCACCCAAAAAACCCACTGAGGTTGCATGCATGGATTTCTTGGATAACTAACTAGGCTGAACAGATGTACTATTACAATAACAACACATTTTCAAACCTAGAAACAGAAACCTGCCTACATAACATTTTAATAAACTACTCTATGGCGAACTGGCAAACCACTACTGGATTCTGCGCATCCAGTCCAGGAGCAGCCTGCCTTTTATTGTCCATTTTATTTACAAACATGTTTGCATCACACTGTTTGCAATCTCAGCAGGTTAACGCATGCTTTTGTTTTATTCCTTAGAACAAAAGGAATAGTCTCTCTCACCCACATCCAAACACAGGTTGTCTACCCACATTCTGATTGTCTTAGTCTTGATGGTGTGTGAGAGAGAGAAAGAGAGAAGAGAAAGCTCCCCCCACCAAGTACCCACCTTCAGTCTCCCCCAGCCCCCAAATCAAGTCGAGGAGCAAATAAGGACACCTGGGACAGGAAGCCAGGGCTGCCACCACCACACAGTTCTCCAAAGCTGGTTTGATGTCAGTTAAGTCATCCGTGTTTGTGCTATTTGCATGTGGTACACAACAGGTTACTATATGGAGAGGGTGGATACATGTTAGGCTGGTTGGATGGTTCGACTGGCCCCCAGGCACTTCCGATGTGCCCCCCAGTGCAGCCTCTGGTCCCATCTCACCTCCACTCTGCACTCGAGCACATTCTGCAGTCCAAAGGAAATAAGCCACCGGTCTCCCTACTCCCCAGTACGTATGAGGACCAAGACTAATTTTGCCAGAGGTTGTCGCTCATGTGCTTCAGCTACTCAATTTCAAGCATCAAGCAAAGAAACAAAGGGGATTGAGCAGCTCAGGTGCAGAAAAAGAGGACTCTGCCAAAGCATCTGTTGCTGTTCACACTCAAAGGGAAGCAGGGAGCAAGGGGAAAAAGCCTTTCGACTGCGGCTTGGCTCATCTCCTTTCAACCATTTACCCATTTTAAACTCTGACCACTGTTAAATATGATACCACACAGCACTTTGCTTGCACAGCACTTTAAGCAATGACTTCAAAGGCATGTCCCAGGAAGCTTGTCCACCAGGGTACTGTACTATGGTTCAGAGTGTCCCTGCACCAATATAATTCCAAGAAATGAATGTAACTACTGGATTGCAAAATGATTAACTAACATGCATTATGGGATTCAATAATTGGGACTAAACAAAAAACCAAAAAAAACTTTAAGCCCACAATGTTTAAAGATGTCACAGCCAGAATTCCAAGCCCCCAATAAGAAGAATTAAAAGTTAATGCCATACTCTCGTATCAGTATTATCAGCTATCTCCCCCATCAATCATTTAAAAGCCAAGCCAGCAACACACCATCTAGGCTATCAGGTGAGGAAAGCTATCCAGTGACCCTCCCTACCCCGCCCCCCCCAATCTTTCTCCTGCGTAACAACAGATTGTATTCGTAAGTCCCTTTGGTCCACAGGCAGATGTTCAGTGCAGTTCAATCAGTATGCTTGCATTAGTATTCCCACAAGCATGTTTGCCCTTTCGTGTCTAGGCATTAAAGTGCTATTTAAAAGCTGCCCATGTTCCTTTTAATGAATATTCAAGGGTAGTCTTCAGCCTCTGGCAAAGTGGGTGTGCCATACATAAATCCAGCCGCTTTCTCTCACCCCCCCAAAGAAAACCTTTAAAAAGGGGGGGGGGGCTACAAAGCATGGCATTTCCACAACAAAGACAGAAGTGAGGACAAGGAATTGTCTCCAGGGAATACACTACAATTGGATCTGCAAAAACTCACAAGAAATCCAGCTGCACTATTTAAGCATGCAGACCCATAGCAACAGCGGCTAGCTAGCCGCTCGGACACCCAGGGTGGCGCAAGTGCCCTGAGCTCGGGGGCAAGGGGCAAGCTGCATGGAGTCTCCCTGCCGCCTCCCCCTCAGCTATAGGGCGGCCGAGCCTGGGGGAGACGGCGGGTGCTCCTCCCCCAGGCTCGGCCGCCCTACTGCTGAGGGGGAGGCAGTGGGCAGACGCAAGCCCCACACTGTCATTTCAGGCAGCGTGGAGCCTGCAGGCGCCTGAGCCACTGCGTCACTTCCAGGAGAAACGCGTGGCTCAGAGGCGCTGCTGGCCCAGCGGTAAGTGCCGCCCCCTGTGGTGTGGCACCCAGTGTCCCCCCCACGCCACTGCATCACAACCATAATACTATATGCCCTCTGATCCCTCACATCAGCTCTATGGAGCCACGGGACAAAAGTCCATTGACATACAGTTTGCTTTAATTGAAAAATTTGTACTAGATTAGATTCCAGAGCACAGGATGGTCTGAGTCCCTGCTTCCTTCGGCACACTCCTCTGGCAGGATGTAAGCAATTGCTGATATAATAATCCAAGAAATGCCAAAAGAAAAAAAAGGATGCTGGCTTAGGATATTTTGGCTATTGCACTACTTTTAACCAGCTTTCATAATTACTGGAGAATGAAATTTTAAAAAAATACTTGGCAATTCAAACTGCATAAACAATACACTGAAACGCTGGTCTTAAGCTGTTGGGCTGGGATGTAGTACTGGGTCATAGCCAGTGTTAGAAACTCAGATACAGAAGCTAATCACCAAATGGCACGCTAAACCTAGGTTACAATCACCCCAACAGAAAGCCTAGGCACCTTTTTTGCAATGGGATTGATTGATTATATTTCTATACTGCTTTTTTAAAAAAATCTCAAAGCAGTTTACAACACATGAAAACATCAAATGAAACAAAGTCAAGCTTCAATGAAAATATTTCAGATTCTTCTCTAAGTGACATTTTGCTTTCCCCATATTTATTTACCTACTTAATTTATACAGCTGCCCTATAACAGAAGAACTCTAGGAAGCCAGTGTGGTGTTGTGGTTGGAGTGCTGGACTAGGACCCAGGTGATCAGGGTTCAGATCCCCACTCAGTCGTAAAGCTCACTGGGTGACTTGGAGCCAGTCACAGTCTCTTAACCTACCTCACAGGGTCATTTGGGGGGTGGGGTGAACCATGTACTCCTTGGAGGAAAAGGTGGGATATAAATGCAATCAATAAGCTCTTTTGCTTCCCTGCTTAAGGCAGCTGGAGGGGCTGGCCAGAGGGAGGGAGATGTCCCGTGGCCAGCCTGTCATCCAGAGATCTCCATGGGGCTGCAAAACACGCCTGGGGAATTTCTAACACTTCCTGATCTAAAATGGTTCAAAACCGCAGCCAGGCCACCATAGAAAAAATCTATCTCCACCTTTCAGCAATGCCAGTTGCAGAAACCGGAAGGTATTTTGAGCTTGGGAATAAGGGTGTTCAACCTCCTTAGAAATGAAACTGTTCTGAAATGTCCTTTAAGTGCTTTCAAAGTCTCCCAATGGAACGTGGCATTTTCATCAGCTAGCAGTGCACATTTTCCATTTGTAGCTCAAAACAATATTGGTTTTGTTTCTTCTTGCAATGGCACATCTGTACATTGCTAGTAGGAAGTTGCCTCATGTTTATGATTATTCCACGTGGCCCTTTCATCAGAGGAGGCTACTGTTCCAAATACAACCATTAAATCACCACTTTGAGAGTCCCAAGGGCGATAACTCCCAAGGGCTATAACTATAATTTACTAGGTGAACTGCTTTCTCCCGCTCCCTGGTCATCCTTCGGCCAGAAGGATCCCCTTCTGACAGATGAATGACCAACTAGAACTGCTTTTTTAATGTGTGCGTGATTTTATACTATTTTATTTTGTTCTGAGCTTTTAAATTTTGTAACTGGTGTTTTTATCTTGTTACTAGTCACTGACTGCAATAAAACGACTATACTCTACTCTCACTCCCTCTCTTTTAAAGCTACAAATCAAAACACAGTCCTTTTCAATGCTTCACCCACTTTACGAACTATAAGCCCTGCAGGTTGTTGCTACAAGATTTTTCAGAAATAAAGCTCCCCTTGTCAACTACAGCAACCTACTCCTGCTGGTTAATCACAAACCAAAATTGGAACAATTATAGAATTATACACACATAGCTTCTTTTAACTCTCTCTCTCTCTCTATATATATATATATATATCTACACTATTATCTTTGGGATGAAAAATGAAACAATTTGCACATGTTTTTAGTACTAGGAACTACTTATTTAGAAAGCATGCCTTAAGGGTGTTTTACAGGACTAACAGCTAATCAGTAGATGGATAGACTAAAACTCCGGATGCTTCATTGCTAGGGAACAACTTTTATTGTGAGGATAAAATTAGTAGGTGTGAAAGAAACCTACAAAGTAATGCTGAAAATCTGTTTAATTGCTCAATAGACAAATAATGTTAAAAAAAAGTTGATTTATCTGTTGACAGTGCTAGTATACAACTTTCTGTAGATTATTAATAGTAGTTATTAAATTTGTATACTGCCCTTCATCCAAAAGATTGCAGGGTGGTTCACAACATAAAGACAAAATGAGAACACAAAATATATAATAAAACAGAAACAAACCAATATTCCCCCTCCCAGAAATACATTTAAAAGGCCATAGAATGTTCAATCTATAACCTGGTTATAGAAAAACATTTTTGCCTGGCACCTAAAGATATGTAATGAAAGGACCAGACGAGCCTAGAGAGGGAAGAGGAATCCGCAAACAGTGAGTCACTCCAGAAAAGGTGCGTTCTCATGTTTTCAACCTGGAAGTGGCACACAAAGAAGGGCCATAGATGGTGATCACAGGGTCATGGGCACAGCTGGGGGGGGCAGCTGGCCCCCTAAATCCATTAAATAAATAAGAATACTTAACTGAAGTAGAAACAATAAGAATATTTGAAACTGAAATGCTCGCTGACCTCACTTGGATGATGCTGTTGGGCATTCTAGTGATGCAACTGGCAACCCGACTGAGCGTGGCTTTTGGCTCTACACCCCTTATGTTAGAGAAGACCAGGCTTCCTCAACCTTGGCCCTCCAGATGTTTTGAGACTACAGTTCCCATCATCCCTGACCACTGGTCCTGCTAGCTAGGGATCATGGGAGTTGTAGGCCAAAAACATCTGGAGGGCCGAGGTTGAGGAAGCCTGGAGAAGAACATTCAAGACTTCAAGATGAAAGACAAGAAGTTCTCAATTTTTTATAAGTTGCAAAACTCTGAAGCTGAACTATGGTATACCACGTGGGAGGAGAAGAAACTCAGCAAAGAGCAGTTAAAAGAGCTGAACGTAGCAGATCTAGTAAAAGAGGCGCAAATCTTTTACCAGGCCACAAAAAAAGCTCTGCTCATCTCTCTTGCTCAGCCAGGCACCACTTGTACCATAGAGTGGTCAATCAGCGCCTTGTGGAGAGTAAAGACCTGGTTAAGGTTGACGGTGACAGGGGAGCATCTCAATGGGCTTTGCTTACTGAGTGAGCACAGAAAAACTGCATTGGAAAAAAGGAGGGATTTGAGAAGGAAGTGCTGAAAAGGTTTTCAGCAAGTCCAAGAAAACTTGCTTTAGTTTTTATTTTTTTAAAATATGAAAAGGGCATGTTCTTTGTAATTTTGCAAAATATACTTGTTAATTGCATGAAATGTACTTCCTGATGTTATTTTTTATTTAACTTCCTAATTCTCAAATGACTGAAGATTCTGACAGATTTTTCTGAATACTTGGGGTCAAAAGAAAGTAATTTATAACAACTGTTGTTGAGCCATTTCATTCTGAATCTGCTAGACAGAGCCAGACAGAGGATGGTGACAGGTGGGTGTCCCGCCTGCCCCCAACATAAATCCTGACTATGCCCAAGTACAGGGTCCTGATCGGTTCATGTGGAGGTATTGCAGTCTTGAGCCATTTCAGGTTTTATAGGTCAAAACCAGAACTTTGAATTGGGTCTGGAAACTGACCAGCAGCCAGAGCAGTAGGGCCAGGATCGGTGATATATGCTTAAACCGCCTTGCTCCACTGACCAACCTGGCCACCGAATTCTGCACCAGCTCAAGTTTCTGAACCGTCTTCAGAGGAAGCCCCACAAATAACACACAGCATATATTTCTCCGGGTCTAGCAAAGGTGATCCTTGTGTGGAAAAAGATTTCCACATATGGATCTTGACTGACTTTCACATAACCTTCAAGGGGTAGCGATCAATTTCATTCAGCACCCAAGAGTGCAAATGCAGGAATATGAACATTTCACACTGCTTTATAGCATCACATCATTAGTCTACCGAGCCTTTATTTGGAATAGCAATGGCTCTTCAAGTCTTCCCTAGCCCTCCTATCTGTGACAACAGGTTATTGAACCTGACACATTATGCGTGTGAAGTCTGCACTCTAGCACTGTGCACACCCAGATAAAGCCCACCACAAACACAAAAGCCAAAATTATATAAATAGCAGGGTGGATAAAAATAAATGATTTTTTAAAATAATAATTTTTAAAAATGGATTTTTTTAATTTAAATTGGATTTTTAAAATAAAATGCTTTTGGAGGAAAAATCTTTTTAAAGATAGTTTTCTATTTAAGTTACATTATAGTCCAAAGACTATTCATCAGGAAAGAAGAATATGATTTAAATTTTTCATGTGTGCTAAAACTCAGTCTAAGTTGTTTTTTTAAAAAACCATTTAACCACATCAGTTAACAAACATGGATACATATGCTATAATGTTATTGTTTTAGTTAAATAACTTGTTTAAATTGTTATTAAGAAAATGATTATTTTTCTCCTTCCAATAAAGTACAGCAGAAAAGTTGTCCAAATATAGACAGTTAACTTATTAAACCTCACAATAATTTCATAATTATCTATCTATGTATTTCTAATAGCATAACCAAATCAGGCATTTTTGATATAACTGTAAAAACTACTCTGAAAAATTATTATTCCAAAAATGAAACCTTCATCTGGTTGCAAATATTAAGATTAAGAGTCTTTCTGTAAAAAAAATTGATTTAAATCAAGTCTTACTGACTAGTGATTTAAATCAAACCCACCCTGGCCACAGTCCACAGAACATAATGGAAATCCCTTATGGCAGCCACCGGCTTCCAAGGCCCATCCGTCCTTTATATTTTGTACCTGGCAAGCCTGATCTCAAGCTCTCCACTTCTAAGCTGCAAGTGGTTCAAGGTGGACCTACAGTTTCAGCTCATCATCCTTCACTTGTGTGCAAAACTGAGTGAACAAGCAAACTGTAAGCTGGACACTGCTGAAATCAAGACACCTGCATCTACAGGAATTTGGTCCGAGATCTGCCTAGTGTGGCACAGTGGCAGCGTTCTTCTCCGCCCTCCCCCCACCTCACTGCCATGGGCCTATTACAGATGAAGGGAAATATATTTTCCATAACCACAGAGGAAATGTAAACATTCTGTTTGGTTGCAATGAAGTAGGGAAAAAGGGAGTACTGTACAAGAGAGGAAAATTCAAGTCTGTTGTAGTCTATTCCATGACTTCCCTACCGCTACAAAATTTACAGATCCCTTTCCCCCCCCAAAATCTAATACACATACATATATACTATGTATTTTATAGTTTTGTCTATTTTTTTGCTCTCTATGCATATTTATGCATGGCTTTCAAATATCAATTATTGTAATAGAAGCATCTTGCATAAAAGAATTTGACAATGCACAACATTGCCTTCACTAACCAAGGATTGATGGCCTTTGTAGTGACTGGAATTTGGCATTTTACAGAACTAGTGGGTCAGATATTCTAGAAAGTGCTTGTACCAGAACCTCTTTTGAACACTTCTGGCTTTGGCAAATAAACTGAGAACTTCAACAGCCTTTAGCATAGCTCCTCTTAAAAGAAGATACGCACAAATGACTGTGACTAACCCAAGAATCCAATATTGCCATTTTGGGAGTCAGCTCGTAGAGAGCAAATCAGCATGTTGCAATTGGGGTGGGGGAAGGAAGCCAAACTCATTGTTGGGAAGGAATGAACAAGGCAACCCCACCAGCAATCCCTTGTTCAGTGGGTTCTCACTGTATGGAATAAATCGGAGAGAAATGAGAAAAACCAGGGCCTAATACAGTATAGGGATGCGGGTGGCGCTGTGGGTAAAAGCCTCAGCGCCTAGGGCTTGCCGATCGAAAGGTCGGCGGTTCGAATCCCTGCTCCGGGGTGCGCTCCCGTCGCTCGGTCCCAGCGCCTGCCAACCTAGCAGTTCGAAAGCACCCTCGGGTGCAAGTAGATAAATAGGTAGCGCTCCGGCGGGAAGGTAAACGGCGTTCTGTGTGCTGCGCTGGCTCGCCAGATGCAGCTTTGTCATGCTGGCCACGTGACCCGGAAGTGTCTCCGGACAGCGCTGGCCCTCGGTCTCTTAAGTGAGATGGGCGCACAACCCTAGAGTCTGTCAAGACTGGCCCGTACGGGCAGGGGTACCTTTACCTTTTTTAATACAGTATATGTGTAGTGCCTCCACCTACCAGCCTCATAATCCATGAAAACAGGGGTGGGGCTTTTTTCTGTTGAGGGCCACGTGCCCTCAGGGGTAATCTGTTAGGGGCCACATGCTGTGCTGTGAGACAGAGAAAACCATACTGGATTAACTAATCTGAAATAAAGACCACCTTACTTTGTGTTTCACCATAGTCACCTCCGATCAGAATACTCAAACCTATGCAGGGCTACTCAGAAGCCCAACTGTGGCTCCTAGAAGCTGTCAGTACGCGACACCAGTCACACTCAGGAATGGCTTAGACTGGTTGGCTAAACCAAGTGAGGGTTCCTGATGGGTCTCAAACCCTCAGTGAGTTACGGATGAAAGCATGCAAAGACCGGCTCCAGAAGACTGAGTGGGTAAGACCAATAGTGGATCCAATGGTCAAGAAGGCGGTTTCTATGCGCGCTGTAGAAGGAAGTGAGGGACAGAGGCGGCTTGTCCACCTGGGAAGGTAGCCAACTGGGGAGAAGCAAAACTCTGATCCCTAGAAAAGGCGAAGGAATAAACCCTGTACGAATTTGGAGTGGAGTCCCTAAGACAGTTGGATGGTGCTTTGTATTCTCCTTCCGGCATCTCCTGCAGCCAAGCTGGTGCCAAACATATTGCTCCGCTTTCATTTGGACCACATCAGCGAGACCAAGAGAGGGGTTTTGTTATTTGAGCGGCCTAGGACCTCCATTCCCACTGCTCAGGCTTGCACTCTGAGGAGGTCACTTTGGTGCTGTTAAAGCAGCAAAAATAACGTGGGAGGCAGCAGTTACAAGCTGTGATTCTCCAGTGGTTTGGCTTCACCCCCAGAGGCACACCCCATTGTCTCTTGAGACAGACTGATTCCAGCCAAGTATGCATCACCCTCCTGTCTACCAATTCTCCCTTGTAAACGTCCTCACTCACCACCCACCCCAACTGCTTAAGTATTATAAATCAAATATGGTGTCAAAAACCCCATGTTAGTTTCTTAACATGTTTACGTATTTTATTTAATTTGTATACTGCCCTTCATCTGAAGATCACAGGGCAATACACGACACAGTATCACAGAATTTTACAGTTGGAAGAGACCTGAAGGGTCATTCAGTCCAACCCACTGCAATTCTGGAATAAAATATGTACAGCTGCAATAGAAATTATTCAAGCCCATTGCAAATAAGGTTTATTATCCAAATTTAGACTTTCAGCTGTTTGCAATGAGCAAATCAAACAAAAGCAATTGAAATAGCTCAACACAACAGGTGCTTAAATTGGTTCCCCCAAATTCAGCTGACAATGCAACTTATACTGGCTTCTCCAGTCTCACTATTATCCAACCCCCTCAACAGAATCCCTCACAACAGCACAAATACAAGTGTTCTCTAAAGCACACCTGATGCAAGTAATCAAGGGCTTCATTAGTTGCACCAGGTGTGCTTGAGCTGGAACACATGAAATAGCTGAACTGACTAGGGGTTTGCTGAGTGTCAAATTTGGCTGCATGTTAGAAATATGGCTACGTCAAGAGAATGGTCCAAGGTAAGAGAAGAGATCATCGCCCTTCACAAACAAGGAGCAGGATGCAAGAAGATAGTGAAGGCACTGGATGTTCCTAGAGACACCTTGGAAGTTCAAAGTTCCAACTTGAATGTCACAAATTCACAGTTAATGGAACAGTGGTTACACTACCTGGACGGGGCAGAAAAAGGAAGCCATCTGTGGCAGCAACATGATTTCTGATAAGGCAGGCTGGGAATAGCCCTCAAGTGGCTCCAAAAGAGCTGCAGCAAGACTTGGTGGAAGCAGACACCAAGGTTTTAGTGAGCACAGCAAGGCGCATACTAAACGCAGAAGGTTTCTATGCTAGAACTCCAAAACACACACCACTACTGACCCAGGGGACATTTGGGAATAAAAAAAACCAAGGAAGAGTAATTGCCAGAGGCGGAGCTAGCTGCTCCAGCACCCTAAGGGGCACACATGCTGTGTACCCAGGGGCGGGGCTAGCCACCCAAGTGGGGGGGGGGGGAGGTCGAGAGTCCCGGGGATGCCACTCACGGCGAGGGTCCCAGGGGGACAGCACAGCGATGTCAACCCCCCCTCAGGGATGACACCTGGGGCGGACCACACCTTCCGCCCCCCTTCCTCCACCAGTGCTAATTGCTACCCTGAATTATCCATTAAACTCATGCCTCACAAGTGTGGACTTCTTGCAGTGTGCTCCTTTACAGGATTTAGTCAAATTAAATCCTACCAATCCCTAGTAAGCTTTGTTTAGTTTTGCAATTTGAGGCTGGAAGGCAATTTCTGCTTACCTGGGAGCAAGCCCCATCCTCAGTTACTTCTGAGTAAACCTGTATACGATTCTGCCTAGACTAAAAATGCCCTTCAATATATACAACTGGGAATGACATATATACACAGAAGGGCGTGTGTGTGTGTGTGTGTGTGTGTACTGTATAATGTATCTGGATTCAGGTAGGTAGCCATGTTGGTCTGAAGCAGTCTATATATATATATATATATATACACACACACACACACACACACACACACACACACACTGTCCAGCAGCACCTTAAGAGACCAACTAAGTTTCTTGGTAAAAGTTTTTGTGTGCAAGCACACTTCTTCAGATACACATACACACACATTGAATGACATTTTTAGTTTATGAAGAACTCTATGCAGGTTTACTCAGAAGTAAGTGAAGCTGGGGCTTGCTCCCGGGTAAGCAGAAATTGACTTCCTGCCTCAGACCACAATACTAAGTAAGCATATTTAGCAGGGAGGATTATCCATGTATGTATGTATATGAGTCGTGTGTGAGAGATTAACAGCGTTTAGTTCCAAGTGACGGCCCAGCAGAACGGAAGCCTATCCGAGTTTACCAATATCCTGCGAAGCGCCGCGGGACACGAAGGGCGGAATACTAATTAAATATAAATAATACACGTCCAATTTTCGCCTTTTAAAACCGTCTCTTCTAAAAACAGAGGAAGGCACAAACCTGGGGCTGGAGAGACGCGGCTCCCCTGAGGGCCGAAGCCGCGCGGGAACCGAGGGAGTCACGCTGCCCTCCGGGGCGCCGCCATCTTGAGGCTCCTCCCCGCCAAGGAGGAGCAGAGGCGGGCCGGCGGCGGCTTCCGTGGCCCCCGGGGCGCGAAGAGGGCCGGGGCGGGGCGAGGCCGGGGAAGCCGCCTGCGCGAGTGAGCGAGGCCTCGGCCGCCCCCGGAGCCGGGCACCGCCGTGGGGCTTCGGAGGGAACCTGCCCCGCTCGGCCCATGGGGTAACTTTGTCCAAGAATGAATTTGCTGTTTTCGTTTTTATTTCGAGAAAAACAAGCAGAGGCAGATCACTCTGGGGCCGCTTTCAAGGAGAGGCTGGGGCCGCTGTCATTGTCAGGACGTTGGAATAGCTCACGCAATTTTTATGCCAGCAGCAGCCTGGCTTCAGCAGGAGTTGTGTACGGAAAAGTGGAAGGCGTGCTTTGCATAATCCACTAGACCACAGCGACTCTCATATCTATCTGTGTATCTCTTATATATATAGATAGATAGATAGATATATTTGCATTGTGCATGCCTTGCCTTTGCATTGTCCGGGAGAAGATGCGCCCCAAAGGTGAACTTGCGTTGCAAGGAATTGCACCTTGCATTGCCGGCTTCACTTTCAGGCTGCCTTCGCCGGCGGTTCCCACGGAAGGCGGCGTGTTTGAGACCGGGCACCAATCAGCGCCTGCAGGCCCTTCTCATCCCCTCCCCGCCGCTTCCTTCTCACTTTCCGCCCTGCCTTTTTCTTGCTCTGCCCGCCTCTGGCCCCAACCGGCCCCCCAATTTCCAATTCGGGAGGCGGCGCCTCGTGGCAGCAGCAGGAGGGACCTTCCCCGGAGTTGTGCAAGCGGCTGTGAGCAGCGCCAGGAAGCCAAGCAGGTTTTGTGAGTGCACCCCACACAGTGGAGCTGGCAGTTTAGTTGTGTAAGCAGTATCTGCAGAAAGACAGAAGAGAGAAGGGTAAGCTAAACCACCCCTTCTTTCTCATGTGGAATGAATTTTAAAAAGTGGGGAAGGAGGAGGTAATGTTGCTTTGGGTCCATTGTTGATGGGACTCTGTGATGCCCCACCCGCTTGGATGGTGCTAGGTGGGCGGTAATCCCTGCTAGCAAGTACCATATCCCTGTCGTTTTGGATTTACAGCTGCTGTTGGTAACTCCGGTTATTCTGAATGCTGGAAGGTTCAGGAAAGATAAAAGACAGTGCTTCCCCAAAGAGCACAAAGGCAAACTGCAGAACTCCCTCCTGCAAGAAGCAGGGATGGCACCAACTTGGAAGGCTTTAAAAAAGGATGAGACAAATCCATGGAGAGAGGAGGGCTGTCAGCAGTTACTAGTGAGGTGGCTCTGCTCTGACTCCACAGTCAGAGGCAGCAAGGCTTCCAAAAAGCAGTTGCTGGAAGCCACAGGAGGGGAGAGATGTGCTGGTGCTCATGTTCTGCTCACTGGTCTCCTGCAGGGCAACAAGCCCTTAAAGTGGGAGGGGAGAGAGGGGAAGCAATGTGCAATGTTTAAAAGAAGCACCAAGTAAATTCCTTGCACATTTGAAGGGTGCACCTTGAGTAAATAAGGGGGGGGGGAGAGAAGTAAGGTAAATAAAGGACACAGAAATGGTGCAAGGTGTGTCACTTTAGATATTAAGGTGAGTAAACTTTGTAACTTTGACGGGCTATCTACAACTTGGTTTTAAGAGGAGTTGAGCTCTCAAAAATTCAGTTGCAGAGGCTGAATTATATCCTGTAGGTCAGGCATCCCCAACCGTCGGCCCTTCAGATGTTTTGGACTACAATTCCCATCATCCCTGACCACTGGTCCTGTTAGCTAGGGATCATGGGAGTTGTAGGCCAAAACATCTGGAAGGCCGCAAGTTGGGGGTGCCTGCTGTAGGTCATTTCAACCAAGTGTAAAATGGGGGTGACTTAAACTCCAATTGTGGAGTTTAATTCAAAATTCTGAGGTCTGATGAGAAGTATTCTGCAGGTATGAAAGGTTAGCTGCTGTTAAAGCAGTTCCAAAAGTGTGGAGCACAGTTTGAAGTAGATGCAGGTGTTTTTAATACAACAGATTTCCATGCTGAAAAGCCTTCCAGTGAAGAAATACAGGAATTAATAAAGGTGAGCTATATCTTGCCCTCTGCTTCCAAGCTGTGAATGCCATTGCTTCTATAGATAAACCAGCACACACATATCACACACGAAAGGGAGGTGTAAGCTGGCTTGGGGGAACCTGTGGGTTTGCAAGAGAAGAGTTAATTGTTAGGGGCAGACAAAAACCGAAAGAACTGAACTAAGAACTGAACAAGCAGAGGTACCCTGCCATGGAATGCTGTGATTGACAGTGTGGAACCAAGTGTAGGAATGGCATGGAGTGACTAGGATCCTCAGAAGCAGCACTGCATGCCAAAGCACCCAAGGCACAAAGTTCCCAGGAGAACAACAGGTTTAAATAGGCCACAACTTTATTGGTTACAGATGTGAGCGCTTTGGCTTAGGCATTGGGGTGAAGCCAGGCTATATCTTGACTCCTGCCCGTCTGCAGGGAGTCCACTGAAGGGTAAACCACCAATAAGGGGTTCCCTATGACTTACATTAGATAGGGGGTCCCCATAGGGGCTGTGACATGGCCCTGGCCTGCGTCCAGACTTCGGATAGCATTCACACCCTGGATCCCTTTAACAGGATACCCTTACTGAGGAGGGGCAGGCGAAGGCAACAACGTCTCCTCCAACCAAACAAAGGGTTTACCCAATGCCTAAACTCACCAAAGTTGTGACGATTGCTACTAGGTAGTCAAAAACCAAATGGCTGATGCCAATTTGCCAAGTGCAAAAAATTCATACCCAGCCTCAACAACATGGCGACCGACAATTGTCCATAGCAAGGTCATATGAGCAAAGCATGAAAAGAGGGTGGGTGGGTTGGGTGATTCGACGAAGGGGTGAGAAAGAGGGCCGGCCAGCCGTGCCGCGATTAAATTGCCCGTGGCCACACCCACCCGGCCAGCTGAATGGCTGGGGCTGTCCCCCACCAATGACGGCACGCGGCCAGCGTGATGTGGGGGGGAGACGGCGTCTCTCCGCCCGTTTGGCTGGGGAACTGTTGAGACCCAGCTGTCTGGCCACAATGCCTCCCACTGCGTAAAAGGTGAACCGACTTCCATACTGGAACACTTTGCTGCAGGTCTCACTTACCTTTGTATAAAAATCAGTCTGCAAGACTGTAGTAGGATCCAGAAACAGACTCCAGGATGGGTATGACTTGATTGCGAGATCTTTGCCTTCTCTCAGTCATGAGAATGATTGTCATTTGTTTGTTTGAGGGAAAATAAAACAGCTGCACTTGGTTGAAATTGTGATGTTGTGATCAAAACCTGCCCTCTCTTCGTTACTCTGGGTGGTCCAGCTCCCATTTACAGGGTCCTGTGGGAATTGCTGTATGTTCATGTCAACGTGAAGGGTGTAAAAAGATGCACTGATCCCCCGCCAGGGGTTCCTGCAATACGCAAGCTTTCCTACCCTGTGTGCATGGACAGATATATAAGCGAGGTGCCAAATGGCTCCTTAAACCAGGGTTACAGCTGCCAAAACAGAATGTCTAGTTGCCATTTGGGGGCAAGACAGCTCTTAAGTCTTATTTTGCCAATGATTGGCAGACTGTGATTGAGTCTCAGTTATTATCATTTGGCTAGTTCAGATGACAACTTTGAGCTAGGTTAACAGCTTTGAGTACTTAAAGAAGACAAGTCACTTGATCCAGGGATAATCTATACACAGTATATATTGGCCTATTCCAACCTCTTTTTCTTAATGGTGACTGCTCCTGCTCAGGCTGCACAGAAAAAACATTTTTTGTTCCTGAAATTCATTTTGATTATGCAGATGAAATATAACTGATAGAATTTTACAGGATGTTGTATGAGTGTGTGAAAAGCATCCTGATCCAATGATCCCCAGGCATGAAGCTCCAGGTGGTGCCATCCTGGCGCCCGGGCAAGTTCACTTGGACACAAGTGGTTGATAGCCGGGTGCAAAATGCTCCTGGTGCCTGGCTAATTTCAAACACTGCTTGGATTGCCATGTTTTTGTTTATAAGGAGAAGGGCTGGAAAAGATCTTTGGACTTCAGTCAGCCCAGCTAATATTGGGCTATCGAAGGCATGACTTGCTATAAAGCAGATTCATCTATTTCTTTCCCTTTCCCTACATGTGTCAGGAATCCCAGTGTGTTTGTCAGCAAGGAAACGAGGCACTCTTGTGGCCCTCCTGGCATTATGTTTGCACACCTGTTTTCTGACACTGGTCTTGGTATTTCTATTAGTAAAAGTAATGTGAGAACCAACACTCAGTCAGACTGCAGTTGCAGCAGCAGGGGTCAGAGTGACTCATGCTGCAACCTAACACCAAATAGTTTTTGGCCATCCTTTCCAAACAGCTCCCATGAACACATCCTTCAATTCATGGCGATGGTTGCTATGTTTTCCAGCTCTGACACAAATTGCAGGACAGACAAATTTTACCGGTGTTCCAGTGTACAAGTTTGTGGCTTAAGCCTGGCATTTTTGGTTGTGGGGTTGAATTCTGAAGTCCCTCAGATGGCAGAAGGTGAGGCTGGGAATATATAACTTAAAGAAAATGTCATTTGAGGGTCCATAGCTGAGGTATGCTTTGCAGGAGTGGAGTAGAACTCTGCCTGAGAGCCTCTAAATATGGACAATACTTCTATAGAAGGACAGTCAGATTGATTCAGGACAAGTTGTGTCTGTTCATATAAAAACATGCCCAGGGTTCCTTTCATACTGTCTCTGCTAGGATCTGTGGCTCATAGTGGCATTGCATATAAATTGTATTTTGTGTGTGCAAGGGCTTTTTCCAGCCGGAACACTCCTGAATGCAGTTCTGGAGCAGCAACATTTTTTTCAGTGCTTTTAAAGGTAGTCGATGCGGCACACTCCCTAAAAAAAGCTCAACACTAGTGTGTGGCCTGCCAAGCATTTAAAAACAAACTCACTCTTGATCTTTAATCCCAAGCATCTAGCCTTCATGGATGTTTATAAAGAAACTGTTGCATTACTGTGATCTGTCCCTTGAAGGCAAATCATTCTTATACTGCAGAAAGGGATTTAAACATTCGGTGTATTGTAACTACTTCACAGTTGTTATCTGAACAATTGGAGTTGGCAACGTGAAGGCTTTCAATCATATCGGCTTCAAGTACAGCCCGTCCTGGAATCTTTTTAAATGACTCACAAGGCATAGCAGACAAGAACTCACCTTTTGTTGCACTGAAGATCATGTTCCAAAGATGCACCAGACTTGTCACCTATGAGGTCATAGTCACATTGTGGTCACACAGTCCATAGTTGAGGGGGAAAGGCTTTTTGTGACCAATGTAATAAGACGCCTAAACTACCAAAATTAAGTGCATCTGATTTGTTCCTAGGATTATTATTTTTTTGTCAGATCACTAAATGAGAAAGCAAAACTCTCAGTACCATAAAGGGTAAGTAGCCTATTCCCTATTGGGGGGGGTGGGGTCCCTTCAACTGAACTTTAGAAGAAGAAAAATAGAAAAGTTTTGTGTCATCTTGCATGTCATGCTTCTGCTTTCCCCCCTCACATGTAAAATGCCATTTAAAAGTTGCTAGAGAATGAAACTGTGGGA
Organism: Podarcis muralis; assembly: GCF_964188315.1. Lineage (NCBI taxonomy): Eukaryota > Metazoa > Chordata > Lepidosauria > Squamata > Lacertidae > Podarcis > Podarcis muralis. The sequence continues at coordinate 60,172,403 of NC_135666.1, forward strand.
AGTTAAATTTAAAACAATTTAGAACAGATTAACTATTTATGGAAATGGGTCTGTAGATTAACATTTTCATAGAATTACCTAGCAACCATGCTGGACCAAAATGGACAAGCAATGAAAAATTCAGACGGGTACAGAATTCCGCATCCTGGGGGGTCAGTTTAGGCATTCAGCTGAATGAGGTGGTAAAGCTTTGCTAAACCCTGGCACTTTAGGGGGCAGGTGGTGAAAATAGAAAGCAAGCATGTCAGGGAGAAGGGTTCCCTGTAACCACCCTAATCCCACGGGAGCATGGATCCTAGGGAGCTCTTTGTCCCTTCCTGTTAAAAACAGTAGACTTAAGGAAGTTCAACAGTGTGTAATTTTACTTTATATGGAACTAGGAACAGATGGAAAATGAGGGGACTTAGGGTTAACTGTAAAATGGATTTGGGGCAGGCAGGATCTGGGTTGGTAATGAATTAAAGGGTGACCTAGATAGGATTTTTATTTGAAGAAATGAATTAATGTAAGATAATTTATTTAGAGGTGATTGGTCATAATTAAAGGAAGGAGGAGTTATTCTGAGCTTGGGGATAGTTTAGTGTGTTTTCGGTATAATCATCCTGCCCCCCACATTTCCCCTGCCCCAGGGGTGGTGGAAAATCTTCCTCTATCTTCCTACTCAGTTGCAGCTTCAAGTTTTCAGACTGAAAAAAGACTGAAGTTGCTTCTTGAACATTCAGCTTGCTGCAGCAGACTGCAACCGATCTCCAGTTTAAACCTGTGTTATCTTTGTTGGCAACTCTGTGGTGGAAACTCCCATAAAACTCCCATAGATCACTCTCGCAAAATTGTCTTTTGGTAGAATGAATGGCTACCAGATCCAGAGAACTACCATAAAACTATAGACTACACCACACCGTCATTCCCTAGTTTGAGAGAGGCTGGGCTTTTCCAAAACTATTCTGCGGAGAGAACTAATTATTAAAAACAACACAAACAAATGTGTGCATCTCAGCAGATGTGTACGATAAATGTTCATTGCATTTTTCAAAAAGGCTACGGTTTTCTGCTGTAGCACAAAGTAAAGTTGGAGGAACCCCGGAAGCTATTTTCTTCAGCATTAATTTAGTTCAGGCCTGAACTTGTATTTGAAACAAATATTTGTGAATTAAAGTTGGGGGATATGAAATAGTTAACAGAGTAGCAGTCTATAAAATATATAAATTTGCGCTGGATTCAACTGCTGCTCCTGTTGGCTTCTACACTTTGGAATTGGGGGGGGGGGGGGAGCCATTTTGTCAAACAGCTTCTTGGGCTGGCCTGCATAGGAGGGAGGGCTAGACTTTGAGTCCATTTCCAACTCGGAGATAGTTTTGAGGAAGTTTATTTATCTATACAGAACCTGGATGAATAGGCCTGTGGTTGGAGGTATTGGAGTGGGGGAGAGAAGGGAAAGGAAAACCGACAGCAGTCTTCATGTTGTGTGAGAGACCCTGATCCTTCATATACATCAAAAGCAAGTCCCATTGCTTTCAGTGGGGCTTAATTAGGGGTTGTTTCCAACAGCATTTCTTCCTTGATGCATTAATGAATTTTCACAGCATCTCCTCACCACCAGGACCTCAGGATGAAAAGTAACTGCTCCACCCAGTATCCTGTCTCCAAAATGACCTGTGTAATATAAACACAGCTAAGTGGCATTGAGAAATATGAGTGTTTGTTCCCTCATCAGCCTGGGGCCTAGATATTAAAAAAACATGGTTTCTTTGTTTTGTTTTGTTTTTCATTACAGGGAAGGACAGTAACAGTGTTATAATGTCCTTTCTTGTGTTTTATATAAGCCAAGGAGTGAGGTAAAGGTAAAGGTACCCCTGCCCGTACGGGCCAGTCTTGACAGACTCTGGGGTTGTGCGCCCATCTCACTCAAGAGGCCGGGGGCCAGCGCTGTCCGGAGACACTTCCGGGTCACGTGGCCAGCATGACAAAGCTGCATCTGGCGAGCCAGCGCAGCACACGGAAACGCCATTTACCTTCCCGCTGGTAAGCGGTCCCTATTTATCTACTTGCACCTGGGGGTGCTTTCGAACTGCTAGGTTGGCAGGCGCTGGGACCGAGCAGCGGGAGCGCACCCCGCCGCGGGGATTCGAACCGCCGACCTTTCGATCGGCAAGCCCTAGGTGCTGAGGCTTTTACCCACAGCGCCACCCGCGTCCCTAAGGAGTGAGGAGCTTTTGCCTAAATAGCTATTTAAGATTGCAAGGGTTCCCTCTGGTGGCATTTTGGATTAAGATGTGGAACATTAGCTATCATAGCCTCCAGGAATCCAGGCAAGGATTGCTCATCTAATTTTTATTTTGGAAAGGGGAAGGGTTGTTCTGGGAAGACATCCTCAATGTTCCACTTGAATAGGGGAGAACTCTTCTTGCTTCCTCTGACCTTGGGGTGCTCAGTGCAAAAAATGATGCTGGCTACCACCCCAAGAACACTGTTGTTGTTGTTTAGTCATGTCCGACTCTTTGTGACCCCATGGACCAGAGCATGCCAGGCACCCCTGTCTTCCACTGCCTCCTGCAGTTTGGTCAAACTCATGCTGGTAGCTTTGAGAACACTATCCAATCATCTCGTCCTCTGTCATCCACTTCTCTTTCCCAACATCAGGGTCTTTTCCAGGGAGTCTTCTCTTCTCATGAGGTGGCCAAAGTATTGGAGCCTGTGCTGGTCCCGGGTGGAGGTTACCGTGAGGCATGGTCAGAGTCCGGTCCTGGGTCGAGGGTCTGGGGACTGTCCACCAAGGGCGAAGCGGGGTCCAAAGCGAGGAGCCGGGCATGGTCGGGAACTCTGGAAGAACAGGTCTTGGTGCTGGCAGAAACAGGTTTCCAACGACGTTGCTCCTGCAACCTGGGACCGGGCTGGCTGGCCTTTATCTTCTCTGAGGCCAGGGGCGGTCCCGGCCCACAGGTGACTTGCCTCTCCTGGCCTTAAGGCGAGCACTCCTCCTGAGAGAACCCAGTTCCCTCCGCCTCTCTGCCCTGAGCCTCTGCAGCTCAGGAGGGGCTGGAGGGTTACTGGACCCAGGGGGAGGCTCACCTTCCCCTGACAGGGCTGGGCGAGGCGCACCTGTAGGCAATGGGTCCTCAATCACCTCTGGAGCCAGAGTGGATTCCCCTGGTACCTGCTCCTGAGGATCCGGCACAGGTGCAGGCGCTTCAGCTTCAAGGCCCTGCCCTGGCTCAGCCAGCCCTGGAGGCAGGGACTCCTGTGCAGGCTGGGATTCCTCCGGTTCAGCCTCTGAATCAGATTCCCAGGCCATCACAGAGCCTCAGCTTCAGGCTCTGTCCTTCCAGTGAGTACTCAGGGCTGATTTCCTTAAGAATGGATGCGTTTGATCTTCTTGCAGTCCATGGGACTCTCAAGAGTCTCCTCCAGCACCAGAATTCAAAAGCATCCATTCTTTGGTGATCACTGCCTGCCCCCAAAGGCACTGTCTTCTGTGCACTGTTGAAATGCCCAATCTGATTCGTGCAATAGTAGCCTAGACTCTCTCCAAATTGTTGTGTTATTGGTTGGAATAAAAACAAATAGCAATTTACCAGAGAACCAGAATTCAAGAGTTTAAAAGAAAAAGTGGGATAGGGTTTTTTGTTGGCGTGAGAAAGCTATTTTTTAAAAAGGGGAGAGGAAATTGGGCATCCCCCCTGGAAGAGGGCAACATACCTAGTTTCAATTTGATCCAGGAATGCTCCTTCGCTACTCCTCTTTGACCCCCGTTCCTGTTTTTGATAGATAACTTGTGGTTGGTCTCACCCTCATGCTTATCTTGAGCAGTCAAAAGTGCATATGCCTTATCTCTGTTATACAGAAAAGGCAGAAAGAAGTAGTGAATTCTTTGTAAAGCTGAGGCATCGTCCTAAATGCTGCTACCTGCATCCTCTCGTGTGTTTTTTTGCACAGACCCAAGTGAAGGACTTTACTCCCCCTCCCCAGGTATGTACCCAGTTCCATCCCTGGCTTCTGACGGCTTGCCCTCCTGGCTGCCCTCTCTCCTCCTGCCATTTGCTGCTGGGTTGGCTGAACAGCTGGAATGTTACAGAGGGCAAGTGCAGGCAATGATTACGGGAACTGAAACTCTTCATATTGTGTGAGCAGCTGCCCATCTCACAGCCTTTTTCATTCCACATTTGCACCTGATGTTGTACCCAAAGCACTCTTCTGTCTTGGCAGAACGATCCAGGCAACAGGAAGACCAACTGAGGAAGTGAAGAGCACAGAGAGCCATTGATACATGTCTGCTTGAGGAGGCAACTGGCAAATTAAACTGAAAAGAAGTTGTCTTATTGGTTGACGTTACAAGTAAGTTGTTGGAAAGGGAAGGCTTCCTAAATTATAAGGGGAAATGTACTTTGTAGGCCTTGCTAATGGAACAGGATTGAGAGTCTCTGAGAGCAGGGCTGGCCCATCCATGAGGCAAGGTGAGGCAACTGTCTCGGGTGGCAGGATCCACAGGGGAAGCAGATCCGCCCTCCAAGGAATGCATTGCCCACCACTGCAGTAGTAACAGCAGCTGCAGAGCATTCCTCGGAGGCTGGATCTGCCACCTCCTCAGCCCCCACCCCAGGCCTCCGCCACAGAGGCCTCTTAGCACGTAGACAGTGCTGCTCGTCTCTTCCCACCCCTAGGGAAGAAATGGTGGGGGAAGCCCCATGGGTCTGCATCTGCCCAGCATGATCCAGAGTGGACCTCTTCCTTCCCCCACAACAATCCCAGCTCAGCCATTGAGTAAGTTTGATTCGATTCCCCCCCTTGTTCCTGATGCAGATCTTCACTCACCCCTTCTTACCTGGTGGGGGGCACCATTTTGTGGTTTGCCTTAGGTGTCAAATGTCTTGGGCCAGCCTTTAATCTAAGAGAACATATTGGGCACAATCCTGCTATGATCAAAACATTTAACTGAGGAAACAGTGCTAAAGACCCTTACTAGAAGGGAAGCCTCTGGCCAGTGACAGGTCTTTTTGCCCCTTGACGCTGGCATCCCAGGGCAGCTGTCAGTTGGAGCAGAAGGATCGTCCTGGCAGCGAGAGGCAAAGCAGAAATCTCTGCAGCTTCCCCTTCTCTGGCCAACATTTATGTATATCTGATGTTTAAAGATTATTATTATTATTATTATTATTTATTAATGCATCACTTACACAAGAGCCTCTTGGCAATTTGCCATTAAACACAAAACATGCTGGTATCACAATGCTGTTTTTTTTTAAATGCATAAATTAAACATCACAATCTAACGTCCAGCTCTTGTAGCCATAGATTTGTTGTCCCTCTGTGCACTATTATGATGTAATCTTTAAAGGTGTTAAGAAGTATCCTGTGCAATTAACTTTGCTAGGGTTGAAAGAATGCAGCTCTTTAAACAATTAGACCATCTGTATAGGAAATGTTAGCAGCAATTCTGTGATAGCGTAGAGGATAATGGGGAGAGAAACAAGCTTCTAGTAACCTTTCTTCTTCTTCCCCCACCCCTCCCTCTTTCACGAAGGTTTTACCATGTTTGGGACTGTGGTCGTTGGGATTGGGATTGCAGGATCCGTGCGGATCAGGGACTTGCTGAATCCTTTGCCTTCCAGTCCTGCTGAGCATCTCAGACTGTTGGGCTTTGTGTCTAGGTGAGAGGCTTCATTATGTGGCTTAAGAAAAAAAGTCTAATGAGACTAATTTATACCTTGTAAAAACAATTATGCTTGATGGCACCTTGAAGCTAACTTTTGATAAGCCTTTTTTATTTTTTCGAAAAATGGGCATGATGTCTCATAGGTAATAATCTACTTCTTCAGATGCTGAGTAGGAACTTAATATTCTAATGAGCTTGGATCCCAAGATTTAGAGCGCTGTACATCTCAAGTTGTCCCCCACTGAGGCTCTTTTCATTATTCCCTTTTTGTCAGAGGTAAAATGAGTGATAACTGGAGACAATGCCTTTTTGGTTGTGGTGCCCCATTTACTTATCTGGCTCCAACACTGTTTTCTTTCAGGCACCAGATGAAAACATCTTAATTCTATCATCTTTTTAAGTTTCTGGCATTTTAAAATATTCCCCATGGAATTGGATTATCTATCATCTGTTTTTATTATGCTTTTTTTATTATTCTTGTGACATTTTAATTGAGTAAAAAGCTCCAAAAGCAATTTTGTTGCTTCCTCCTGCACTTTTGTGCCACATAAGTGCTGTTCATGGTAGGTATGTTCTCATTCATTTTTGTTTCTGCTAAAACTAGGAGACCTCTAGGTGATGTTCAGAAAGTCAAGCAGATAAGTCTACAAGAAGCTGTGGACAGCAAGGAGGTCGCTGCTGCCATCGTCTGTACAGATAACCAGAACCACAGTGAGACTGTCAGGTATTGCCTTCCCAATTCTCTAGTATAAAAACGATGTTAGAATGTCGGTTCCCCTTTATTCAAGAGAGTATGTTGACCAGAATGACTTTCAGCAAAACTCTCACTTTACAGTTGCTATTTAGGCATTATCCTTCTCATCAGTTGACGATGGTTTATGCGAGTTTAAACGGTACATTTTCTTACCTTCCAAAAACGTGGGTGGGATAGGAACATAGGAAACAGCCTTACACCAGGTTAGACCATTGGTCTGTCAAGCTCAGCTTTGTCCACACTGTGGCTCTTCAGAATTTCAGACAGAAAGCATCAAGAAGAACTTTATGGCAATAAGAGCCATTTGACAGTGGAACGGATTCCCTCCCTCACTGGAGGTTTTTAAGTAGAGGTTGGATGGCCATCTACCAGGGATGCTTTAGCTAAGGTTCCTTCATTGCAGGGAGTTGCTCTCGGTGACTCTTGGGAACCCTTCCAACTCTACAATACGACGATTCTCTTCCCAGCTCTTCCTGGAGACGTCAGGGATTGAACTTGGGAACTTCTGCAGGCAAAGCAGCTGCTCTGGCACTGCTCTCTGGCTCCCCCTGAGCCTCGGCTCTTTCCTGGTCGCCACTTAATGTGTGTGTGTTTCATCTAGAAAGGCAGCAATATAAATGCGCAGTTTATGCGAAGTGCTTGTATGGATGCTAGAATGTAAAAAGGTATGGAGAAAAGTGTCCTTAGCGCCTAGAAATGCTTCTGATATCCATGAAAGGTTGAGTCAAACTGTAAACTAGTTTGACTTTGGCTGCAACTGTAATTGCTGCACCAAAAGAACAATGAGAATTGTAGTTTGCACGGCTGCTGGGCTGGGTGGATTTGATTTAAATCACCAATCAGTAAGACTTGATTTAAATCATATTTTTTTACAGCAAGACTCATTCTTGCTAGTATAATCTTAATATTTACAACCAGATGAAGGTTTCATTTTTGGAATAATAAATTTTCAGAGTAGTTTTTACAGTTATATCAAAAATGCCTGATTTGGTTATACTATTAGAAATACATAGACAGATAATTATGAAATTATTGTGAGGTTTAATAAGTTAACTGTTTATATTTGGAAACTTTTCTGCTGTACTTTATTGGAAGGAGAAAAATAATCATTTTCTTAATAACAATTTAAACAATTTATTTAACTAAAACAATAACATTATAGCATATGTATCCATGTTTGTTAACTGATGTGGTTAAACATTTTTTTTAAAAAACACCACAGACTGAGTTTTAGCACACATGAAAAAGTTACAACAAATCCTTATTTCCTGATGAATAGCCTTTGGACTATAATGTAACTTAAATAGAAAACTATCCTTAGAAAGATTTTTCCTCCAAAAGCATTTTATTTTAAAATTTTGATTTTTTGGGTTATTTTTTAAATCATTTATTTTTATCCACCCTGCTGCTGGGAATAATTTGGAAAGGTGCTCTGAGCTTCTGAAAGTGCAAGATGCATAAGTGTAACGCATTTCATTTTCTCCTTTGTAAGGATGTTCCTGGAGGCTGGGAAACATGTCCTTGTCGAGTACCCTTTGGCGCTGTCTGCAAAAGAAGCACATGAGCTGTGGGAGTTGGCAGAGCAGAAAGGTATTATGCAAAACCAAGGCTGTGCTTGTTTAAAACAGTGTGTGGCACCATGGCTCTGCTCCTTTGTAATTTAAAGTGTGTGTCGCAGGGCAGCACAGTTGCAAAGGTATCCTGTCCTGTATGGATAGTTATGCAGAAAGAAGAATTTGACAAGTACTGCTGCTGCTTCTTCTACTACTGCAGCATCACAATGGGAGAAATTATATATGTCAAAGTTCTCCTTTCTTCTAAACTATTAGAGACAAAGGAACTCTGCCCTGGTCCCTCCAAATTAACAGAATGGGGGTGGGGGGACATCTCAGATGAGGAACAGGTGTGGTACAAAATGGAAAACTATGGAACGCTGTGCTGTGCTGCAAGAAGTTTGTGCTCTTGGACAGAGACAACCACTTTACTGCTTCAGTTTCTAAGAAAGGTATAAAGTATGTGTCACCTGGGGTCCAACCCTACCATTAGGCAAAATGAGGCAACTGCCTCAGGCAACAGACGTTGAGAGGCAATGGCAGCACCTCTCTCAATGTTTCTTCAGTGTTCCCTTCTGTTGGAGAATATACTACTACTACTACTACCACTACTACTGTACTACTACTAATAACAACAACAATAATAATAATAGTACCCCGCGCATCTGACTGGGTTTCCCCAGTCATTCTGGGAGGCTTCCAACATATATAAAAACATAACAAAACATTACACACCAAAAGGCTTCCCTATGCAGGACTGCCTTCAGATGTCTTCTAAAAGTTGTGTAGTTCTTTATCTCCTTGACATCTGATGTGAGGTCATTCCACAGGGTGGGTGCCACTACCACGAAGGCCCTCTGCCTGCTTCCCTGTAGCTTCACTTCTCACAATGAGGGAACCGCCAGAAGGGCCTCTGTGCTGGATCTCAGTTTCTGGGCTGAACAATGGAGGTGGAGACGCTCCTTCAGGTATATAGGGATGAGGCCATTTAGGGCTTTAAAGGTCAGCACCAACAATTTGAATTGTGCTCAGAAACATACTGGGAGCCAATCTAGGTCTTTCAGAACGGTGGTATATGGTCCCAGTGGCCACTCCCAGTCACCAGTCTGGCAGCTGCATTCTGGATTAGTTGTACTTTCTGAGTCACTTTCAAAGGTAGTTCAAGCAGTAGTCCAAGCATGAGATAACCAGCACATGTACCACTCTGGTGAGACACTGTGCAGGCAGGTAGGGTCTCAGCCGATGTACCAGATGGAGCTGGTAGACAGCCGCCCTGGACCTGTGCCTCCATAGACAGCTGTGAGTCCAAAATGGCTCCCAGGCTGTGTGCACCTCGTCCTTCAGGGGCACAGTTACTGCATTCAGGACGACGAAGTACCTCACACCTGCCCACCCCACCCCACCCCCCTGTTGCCCAGAAACAGTATTTCTGTCTTGTTGGGATTCAACCTAAATCTGTTAGCTGCCATCCATCCTTCAACGGCCTTCAAGATGTTCACTGCCTTCACTGGTTCCGATTTAAATGAGAAGTAGAGCTGAGTATCATCCACATACCAGTGAACACCCAGCCCAAATCCCCTGATGACCACACCTACTGGCTTCACATAAGATAATTAAGATAATTTCTTATTTATACCCTGCCCATCTGGCTGGGTTTCCCCAGCCACTCTGGGTGGCTCCCAATCAAATATTAAAAACACAATATAGATGCTGACAAGTTTTGTGCACCACATGGCCTGTCCTGACCCGCCCCCCCCCCCTCAAAAAGACTAGACTGCAACAGAGGATGCTGTCCCATTGCAGTAAGGTACTGCATGTGGAATTTGGAGGAGTGGGTGTAGCACCACCTTGTACTTCATATAAGGCTGCAAAATCTCTTGGGTTGCCCCTGATTTCACCTTTCCTAGGAAAAAAAGCAGGGGGAAATTCCTTAGTTCATTCTCTTTTGTTACTGATTTTTATTATTTATTAAATTTGTATACTACCCTTCATCTGAAGTTGCTTAATTGTTTTTTTCTGTTTTTAGCCATTTTTATCCGTAGGATGCCTTAAGTCCTACTAGGGAAAAAGGCAGGATATGTATGTATGTATGTATGTATGTATGTACGTACAAACAAACAAACAAACAAATAGTGCAGCCAAGAAATGGAATGCATAGCTACTTCCTTGGGTTCCCAGCTAAATTACTCAAGGGGAGATTTTATGACTTTACTAGCTATGTGGTAAGAAGGTGCTCAAGGTGCATAGCTTCTCTCACACTCTTGTAGAAGATTGGGCACTGACAACCATGCATTTGAACCTGATGCCATTCCCAACTGTTGATCATTAAATCTCATTTGTCTCCATGTCAGGCAAAATCCTCCACGTGGAACATATTGAACTCCTGACTGAGGAGTACAAGCAGCTGAAGAAAGAGGTGGCAGGGAAGGAGCTTGTGAAGGGAACCTTGCACTTCACAGGTCAGTTGTGGGAGACTGTCTAATTTAATGCAGTCTGACCTGCTTTGCAGCAGCCGGTGCTTCAGACGTCATCAACCCACCCATTTCTGGAAGGAATAAACGTGGACCAGTTTAACCAAAGATTCTAGGCCTACCTCTTTGCTGACTGCACTGGTTTTTCTATTTAAAAGTATTATTTATTGTAAGAGAGCTTTAAAAATGTGGTTCTGTCCAGCCCCCAGCTGCAGTTTGGACTGGCGCAGTCCATTCTACTGTCTGTTGTACAAACAGACCTGGTCTTTGAAATTATTCTGTCTATTTGATAGTATAGCGAGTCCATCCATAGGTAGAATAGTTCTTTTTCCAGCCATGTGTTCAAAGTCCTCTTTCTCATTTCTAAAGGTGGTGCATTGGACGAAGAACGCTCAGGGTTCCCAGCTTTTAGTGGGATTGCTCGCCTGACTTGGCTAGTTGATCTATTTGGGGACCTCACTGTTGTCTCTGCCACAAGGGAAGAGCAGAAAGAGAGAAATTACTCCAGAATGACTGCACAGTTTCAGACTGCAAAAAATAGGTTGGTATAATTGAATTCTAGAAAATGTTGATTAACCACAATAATATTTCTCCTGCTGGCTTACTTGGGTGACATGTGGCACTGTGGGTGCCAACATCCCTCAACCAAAATAATCTCTGCTCAGGCAATCTAAATTTTGCACCAAGAAAGGACGAGGCAGGAGCAAATTAGCTGTGAGCATCTCTCTAGGAGCTCATATGCTTGGGTATATGCTACGGCATAATTTGGCTTTGTGCAATGTGCAAACCAGACCAATAACTGTTTAATTTACAAACCACTGTCGCATATGCTCAAGGTAGTGTACAACAAAACAAAACCATAATATTGAAATGAACACCATAAACAGTTTACACTTTCAATCTATAATACTGCCCTAGTCTCAGTAAATTATTTCCTCTGCATCTGTGACATAGGGCAAGACCACAATTGGACAGGCATTTGCAGGGAATCATGAAATGGTTTTGCTTTGATATCCTGGGTGATATTTTCAGAACTGGAACCAGTTGTAATTGCTCCTACAAGTCGAATTTGCCATTGTCTTCCTACTTTTCTAGGTAGCATGTGGCCTGGTTTGTTACCTGCGCTGTCAGCCACCTTTGTTCTACTAGGCTTATCACATGTTGTGTGCACCTCTGCCATGTGTATCCCAGTAGCTTTTGTCTTTGGTGTAGTCATTCGTCTAAGATTAATCTGCTGGGAATGGTAGCATTGCATAACAGTCTAACTATGTTGGCTAGCATCATATCCTAGCTCCACTGGCAAAAATCTCTCATGGAGCTGGAGCCAAGGTCTCTCTCCAAAAAGGTCACTTAAACTGCCCGTGGCTCAGAAGCAGCATGGCTCCCAAAAAAGTAAGCCCTTTATCAAATAGCATAGATGGGAGTTTGTAACTCTGAGCAGACAGTGTTTAACTTCTGAAAAAGAGCACGACTGATTCCTGTCCACTTGAAGATAATGCTATATCCTCTGCCACCTCACAAATGTATATTAGCTGGCTGTGCTGAGGATGACTCTGAATAGTGCTAGACTTGGAGTCCTTTTTCTATCTGTATGTCCTGGGCCAGGGCTGTAAGCAGCCCACCGCCACCACCCCCATTCTGTCCAAAAGAAAAACAAAGGGGAAGCGACGAAAGGCATTCTCCCTCAGAAGATGTAACAAGGAGTGCCTGCACACGTGTTTTCTGCAAATGACCAAACAGATGATGCAAGGAGAGTCCAGGTCTTCCATCAATATTTGTGGCAGCAAAACAGAGTTAGCAACTATGCTGACTGGTTGAAAAGCTGCCACTGCTGAGGGTTTGGTTTCACTGAGTATTTGGACAGCTGTTTACACAGAGCCGTCAGTATTAAATCTTGTTACTTGTTCTGTCATCTATTATAGAAGAGTGGAACCTGCAACAAAACGTTGCAGTTTATCCTCACCTCCTTGTAGGAGTGCTCTTGTTCAGGATTCCTGCCAGCCATTTCATTTCATACAAAACATTTCAGGTCCACACATTTCCTTGTTTTTCTTTTCCAGCTGACAGTCAATATTGTTTGGCTCTTGAGCACATTCATTTTTCAGTGGACATGTTTGTGTGTGTTTAATGTTTGTTCTCTTTTAGTTTTGCAAGACATGAGATTTCCCTAAGCATGCTAATACCTTCCTCTTAGTGGCCTCATTTGGCCTACAATCCTGTTGCCACTTGCTACCTGAGATCACTATTAGGAGTGGCAACTAGCCTGTGTAGCCCGGCCTCATGTGTCCAGGATTTAACCAACATAACGTCTGGGGGGAATTCTGGAAAAATGTCCGGGATTTTTAGGTTGATTACCTAAAAAAAGTTCAACAACTTTGAATTTCGTTAAAAATGCTCAACAACTTTTGTGTCCTGAATTTTACTTCTAGAAATATGACAGCCCTAGGTATAGCAGCGCAGAATCAAGCTTCTCTCATTTGGGGAATGAAACTTCTCAGGTTGGGGATTGGGAAGGCTGCTGGGTAAAATCAGACATATGGCAAGAGACAGGAGGCAGCTGTGAACTGCTGGCAAGTGATAAAGCAAGAAGACTGGGGAACATTGACTAGAGAGCCAAGGCTTGTTAGATCTGGGCTTGAGAATCTGGCAGGCCAATTATGCCAGGTGTGTCTTCTGTTGATGTTGCAACATTGTGATCCTGCAACCCAAAGGGGACAAGAAGGGTCAGAAAAGCAGAGGGGAGAGGTAGGGGTTAATTTCACGGATTGAATTGGAAAGCTGCAGCCTTCAGTAAAATGCAGTAATTTGGTAACTTTTCACAAAAGATAAAGAACACCAGCAGGTGGTGCTAGAAGTGGCAGCAAGTGTTCAAATAATTTTAAAAAATTGTCCAGTAGCACCTTATAGACCAAGTAAGTTTGTTCTGGTATAAGCTTTCGTGTGCATGCATACTTCTCCAGTTCAGTTTGCCATTTCCTCTATATGCTTTAATAAGCTGCAAGTTATTTTTCAATGTATGTCTTCATAATTTGCTGCATGTACAGAACCACCTGCAGCCAGCTTGCTTAGGATGGGGAAATTCCCTGTGTTGTCTTTTCAAAGCCAAAGACATCTGTGCAAGCCGCTTCTGGGTGTCATGCAACCCTTTTAGCATTTGGCTGCTCTGCACAGTGTTCCAGGTCTGTTCCCTTCCTGGGCCAGGTTTCCCAGTGATGCAGTTCCATTGACATGGGTGGATTTGCACGAGCTGAATGTTTGGCCCACTCTCATTTATGTCCGAGTTGGTTTTAAGTGTGGGCTGGATGTGGACAGACTCAGTAAGTCTTTGCTGGAATAGAGAAATAGAGCATTTCTGACACATCCCTGGATTGGCTGTAAGTTAGGCAGAACTACTCTTGATGTCCTTCTGGGTACCTTGAGTGGGAAAAATGGGGTCAGAAATGCAGCCTGAATCTTAACACAAGCTTTTTGTGAATTTGTTCTTAGCTTTTGTTATCTCTGAAATGTTATTAATGAGGAAGATGAGAGTGGCTTATTAAAAACCTGCTTGAACTTTATGTAGCCATTTTACTGCATTTTTAGTATATAAAAACAATTAAAACAACAACTCCTCCCTATATGAGCACTTTGTGGCCTTTGCCACCGGAGAGCGTTCCCCAAGTGTTAAACTAAGATTTGAGCATTTCTGATGTTTTATTACAAGTGTCGACATAGCATTATAATATGCCAGCAAAGCAAAATGTATTTCTCATACCATTACAAGCAATAATTATTTTGGGTTTACTTACAGAAAACCTGTGACCCACTTGCAGAGCCTTCAGGGCCCACTTGCAGGTGGTGACCCACAGCCTGGGAAGCGCTGTGCTAGAGAATAGCACTTAATATTGGAGGGGACTTTCTGACCTCCGCGACACACTTTTGGCTTATTATGAGGTCTTCATTTGCAGCCAGCCTCTGAGATGGTTGACTGGGTTTCCCTTCCTTTTCCGTCTCCTTTAACCAGGCCCCTGACTTGGATTGAAGAAAGGGCACCCGGGATGAAGCGGGACAAGGCCATCAACTTCTGCTTCACAAGCGGGTGCTTGGAGAGTCTTCCCGAGGCCCCCCGCTCACAAGTTGGCATCTTCATGCAAGACCTGATCCTCTTTGCCAAAAAGCTTTTGGGCCAGGCCTCCCAAGAGGAAGTGCTGGCTGAGAAGAGGCGGATTCTGCTGTGTCTCGACCTTGCCGAAGAGATTCAAAGGCTCTGTGAGCGGCCAGCAAAGATCTACTCTTGAAACTGCTTGGGAGTCGGGGGCTGGGCTGCTTAGAACTGCTGCTGCTGCTGCTCCTCCTCCTCCTCCTCCTCCGGAAATGGTTCTTTCTTCCATTCCCTTCTAACTTGCCAGACACTCCATTGTGACCAGTAAGACTTTTCTAACAATTTTGGGCCAGTCCAGGTTTCCCATGTCCTTTACAGGTTTGGTTTAACCTGGCAAAAGTGAATAGTGTACCACTTTTGGCTTGCCTTAGTGAAGGAGTTGGCAAAATGTAGCCTTCCAGCCCTTCCGACCTTCTTTTCTTTCCCCAGGACACACCTTCTCCCTGGCCATATTCCTTCACCCCTGACTGGCCTGGCTTTGTGCCCTCCATGAGTGCTTTTGCCTGGGTAGAATGTGCTCTTGAAGTCTGGTAATACTTCTTGCTTTGCTTGGGTGGAAGACAAGAGGTGTAGGCACATCTGTTGCCTGCTGTTCAGAGGTAAAATACATTTATTCGCTTCCTCTACTTTACCTTTGGCCCTGCCCACCACTGGCATGGGTCTCTTCTCTGAAAGCACCTTCTGACAACAGAACTACAGGCACAGAAAATGACAGCCCTATGTTGCGTTTCCCTGCCCCAATCTACAGAATGTTTAGTTGGACTTAATCTGTGTTGTCTCTTCAGCCCACCTGTCTCTTTGGCTGTTGCTGGGAGGGCTGAGGAAAAGATCCTTAAAAATCTTGCTCTGCGTTACTGGAAGCAAGAGAGCTTTCTATGTGGCTGCTATTTCCTGTATCGTGTTGAGTTCTCACCCATATTAACTAGCTGACAGGCAGGTATAGGAGCTGCAGAACTACTTCCATGAACTTATGGCTCAGTTTTAACATGGCTGGAGTTAAAAATCTGCCCTCCAACTGGGTTTTACACTTAATTGCCTTATGCTGAATTGGAACTTGAGATTTCAGACCTCATGCTTTGATCCAGCTCCTTTCTGAGACTGATTCCGTCTTAACCTGCCATAAAGCAAGTGGGTCTACTCTATTTTTGTGAGGAGAGTGCCTCCACATGGTGGTAGTGATCATAGCAGGTGACCTGCTTCTTCTCAAGCTGTTCTTCTAATATAAATACAGTGGTACCTCGCAAGACGAATGCCTCGCAAGACAAAAAACTCGCTAGACGAAAGGTTTTTCCGTTTTCGAGTTGCCTCGCAAGACGAATTTCCCTATGGGCTTGCTTCGCAAGACGAAAACGTCTCGCGACTTTGTTTCCTTTGTCTAAATAATAATTCGCAAGACGAAAAATTCGCTAGATGACAAAACTTGCGGAACGAATTAATTTTGTCTTGCGGGGCACCACTGTACCAGTTGTCACCATGTAGAGGCATATTTGTGAGAATCACCACACAAAGTGGGTCAAGTTAGCCTTGCGATGCTTCTGCTACATCTTGTATTTGGAGTGGCTCTTGGTCATTTTCCTGTCCCTAGAAACGCACAATAAACTCTGCTAATATTCAGTTTTAATTTGAATATATGCGGGGGGGGGGGGCGGAGTCTGAGAAGGACATACAAAACCCATTTGAAGTGTTAGAAATGATAGATTGACAGTGGCTGCATAGCAAGCAATCTCGCCTGGATCTAAAAATTGATTTGCATAACGTAGACCTGAAATTATTTTTGGTTATATACAGTAGCTATAGAAAGTACAAGAAAGAGGTTCATTCTCAAAAGTATACTGAAAGAAGATTGTATACTGAAACTTCTGAGGATTATGCCTTTCATTTAGCACAGTGCTGTGTTATTTCTGCCCATTATAGTCTTGCATCTATTTTGAAACGGCAAAACATCTCAAGCGCTATCGTCAAAGTAAGATTTTTGGAAAGTCAATTGTTCTATTTCACTTGGGACTCTCTAAATAAGATGGCATTTCAGGATCCTTTCCGTAGTTCCAATCAATTCAGCCATTTATAATTACTGCTATGTTCTTGTAAACACTGACTCGCAAATAGGAGCCTAAATTTATATTCATTTTAAAAATGGAAGAAAACTTCCCAATATTGGGCTTGAAATGCTTGTGGTCACAAGATGGAAATTTGTGCAAACAAGATACTGTTCTGTGTCTCAATAGAATCATAGAATTGCAGAATTGAGAGTCATCAAGTCCAAACCCCTGCAATCCATGAATCCAAACATAGGGTCCCCCATCCAAAATGAAACCATACTATACCCTGCTTAGCTTTTGCAAATGTGCCGGGGGGAGGGGGTTGCTGCATGTGGGTGTTCTGTGGCATTTATTGACTTATCAATAAAACAGCACCGCATCTTTGTGAAGGGAGCAAGGTTGGTTGTTTTGCTTCTGTCAAGTCCCTGTGGCTGATTGTGAGACTGGCATGCAAAGAGACTGGCATGTGCAGAACAAAACTATTTGCACTTGGGAGTACTACACCAAAACTGCCTCTCAGCTGCTTTGCTGAATGGTTTTGGTGCTAGTTTGTCGCTGTCCCTGCCATATTGCTTTGCTTCTGATGAGGGCCAATCCAATGTTATATTGCCTGAAGCAAAACCAACCAACCCAATGGCATCCACTCTCCATTGATTATTATGGGGTACAGTTGCTGGGAAACTCTACTGTGCAATAGCCTTACTGTACCCTGCAGGTTTGATCTGTCTGTCGCCCAAGTCTGCTGCCTTGTGGTCAGGACACTGCTGTTTCTAACTTAAGGGAAAGCCTACCTAAACTGTAGTACATGTGACCCTTAAAAGTACTTTTACTGCAAATTCTGTTGCTGGACTATCACTGGCTCCTCTCTTTACTCATAGAAATGGTCTAGAGGTGTACAGTGAGTGACATGAAAAATTGAGGAGGACCATAGATCTGGGCTGCAACATATTCTGTAATCTTGAAGCTCTCTTTTGGAGATAACAGAATTTCCTCTATATGCTGCTGTGCTTACAGTGTTTTGTTCATGCTGGCAGACAATTCTTTTTTTAATGGCCAAAATTCTATAAACTGCCACTTAGTGTAAACTTTATAGGGCCAAAATTATTGTTGTTATTTATTTAATTAATTTCTATACCGCCCTGTACCTGAAGGTCTCAGGGTGGTTCACATAAAATGAAAGCCATTGGCCCGAATCAAAGGGAGCTTGGGAATTTTCACGATATAGAAATATTTTCCCATTCCCCTGCCCCTCCCAGGGAAGTGAAAAAAGTCAGTTGTTGCCTTGGAGATTTGGTATTACTTACATGGGAAAGTGTAGTGCATTTGAGTTGGATCCAGAGTAAGGCTGAAAATCCTATACCCAGTTACCAGGGAGTAAACTCTATTGAATTTAGTAGGATTCAAAGAAAACATGTATAGGATTACACTGTTTGTTAGTTCAACATGAGTGCCATTTAAACAATCAGGACAAGTTCATAATGACTTAACTCTTACTGATTTCTCTTGGAAGAAAGTTCTGTTAACTCACTCTGGATCCAGCCCCTTGTTTTTTGAAAAAATACTGCAGTTTTTACAAACAAAGGGCCTTTTTATTTTAATTTTTAAGGCACAGTATATATAACTGATTTTTTTAAAGAGAGAGAGAAATCACTCACATTCTGTGATCTTCAAAGATGGCACCTAAATGATATCATATGCATGTTCACTCAGAAGTAAGTCACATTTATCTGGGAGTAAAACCCATTGATTTATGGAGGGCTTATTTCTGTAGACATACATAGGATTGCATTGGAAGCAATGCTAGACAAGAGTTAAGTGGAATGTTGTTGCTGCAGCTATCTTTGTCCAGTTTAACTATATTTTATTGCTGATATGAATGGAACTGAAGGAGGCAAATTGTTGGTCATTGTATGCCTTTAGTGGCCGCCTCAGTTTTTTGTTTTCAGAAACGCCTCTGTTTCCTTGGAACCCTTTATGTGATGCACTGAAATGCCTTGATGCATGCCTCAGAAACATGATGTTGTTGATACATTGTGCTATAAAGTATGCTGGTGATTATTGTATGTGCTGCCTTGACTTTAATAAAGACATCTGAGCTCAATTTACTCTTTCATCATTTTGTTTTCCTTCCTTCATTTCTCCTC
The DNA here is from genome assembly GCF_964188315.1 of Podarcis muralis. Classification (NCBI taxonomy): domain Eukaryota; kingdom Metazoa; phylum Chordata; class Lepidosauria; order Squamata; family Lacertidae; genus Podarcis; species Podarcis muralis. The sequence continues at coordinate 60,191,152 of NC_135666.1, forward strand.
CCCGCAATCTGGTCATCTGGTGAGTCTTGCTTTAAAAGTGCTAATGCTCTAAATTGCGGGACAATTTTCCTAATATGCTTAACGGAGAACCCCACTGACTTAAATCACAGTCCTATGTACCGTGCAATACTAAACATGGTGTATGTACTGTACCTTTCCCAAGTACCTGTGTCTGACTCTGAAAATACAGGTGTTAATCCTGTTTAAAGAGAATGTGCATGTTTCATAAGGGTCCTGAGATTTACCGTATTTTTCGCTCTATAAGACGTACCTGACCATAAGACGCACCCAGTTTTAGAGGAGGAGAACAAGAAAGAAAATACTCTCTCCCTCTCTGCGCTGCGCCTCTCCAGCAAAGCAGGAGGAGAAAGGGCAGGGGCTCCGTTTCTCCTACCGCTTCGCTGAAGGGGCGCTGCGCAGCTTTCCCTCTCTGCGTAGTGCCTCTCCAGCAAAGCGAAGTCAGAAGAGCAAGAGGGATCGCTGCGCAGCAAAAGCAGTGATCCCTCTTGCTCTCCTGGCTTCAGCGATAGCTGCCCAGCCTGCATTCGCTACATAAGATGCAAACACATTTCCCCTTACTTTTTAGGAGGGAAAGGGTGAGTCTTATAGAGTGAAAAATACGCTATGCTGTTTTATAGGCCAAAACCAGCATCTTGAATTGGGCTTGGAAACAAACTCTGATGCCTCTTGCTTGTCAGGACAGATGAGTATGTATAAAAGGTACGTTACCTACAAGCGTAAAATTTTTGTCTTTTGTCCTGTTTGCCACTGGCTTGTCTCCCCTAGAAGGGAATGTTCCTCAGTCCATCCCATTCTCTATGCCTTAATTAATATATAGGATTCTTCCTGTTCCTCCACTTGTCTCTTCAGTTAGACTTAAAACAGTAGGAAAATAATACACACGGGTGGTAGTCAACTAAATTTTACTCAGAGTAGGCCTGATGAAATTAATGGACCTAATTCAGTCATGTTCGTTAATTTTAATGAGCCTGTTCTGAATAAACTTTCTTGAATACCATCCAATAAGTGTGGGATGTAATCCATTGGTGCAGTCAAAGGCAACATGTCTCATTTCCCTCACGTGAGCACAGGCAGGGGGACATCCAGTCAGTGTAACTTCCTCTTCCACTGGTCTGGAGCATCCTCCCCCTGCATGTGACCGGGGAGATGGGCATGGCCCTGCCTGACTCCATAAAACAGCCAAGTCACGCAGCCATCTTCTCAGCTGTGGTTTTTCTCTTGTCTTGCTTGCTGCCATGCTGCTCTCCTGAAGCCCTTTTGTTCAGTCTTAATGTAATTTTGTTGTCTGCTGGCTCTCAGCCAGCAGCACATGAGTCCAGTCTCCATATGAGATGAACTCACGGTTTGTTTATGTAACTACCAAGTAAAGCCTGCCTTTCAGGGATCAAATTGTGAACTAAAATGTGAGTAAACTTTTTGTTGCTTTACTCAGAAAGACTCTTGTGTCTTTCTTTTAAGAGGGATTAAAGGGGACACCCTTTAATCCTTTAATTAGGGACCGCTTACCAGCGGGAAGGTAAACGGCGTTTCCGTGTGTGGCTCTGGCTCGCCAGGTGCAGCTTGTCACACTGGCCACATGACCCGGAAGTGTCTGCGGACAGTGCTGGCCCCCGGCCTCTTGAGTGAGATGGGCGCACAACCCTAGAGTCTGTCAAGACTGGCCCGTATGGGCAGGGGTACCTTTACCTTTAAAGGGGACACCAGGAAATAAACTTAACTAAGAGATTCAAACCAATCTGTAAACTAGCTTCCAGCTATATTGAGGGGAATCTCCTCTGCTACGTCACTTACTAACATGAGTGAAGGAAGGATAGTATTCATTCAGCATATGCTTTCCTACTATCCTTAACATTCCTACTTTAAGTCTAATTGAAGAGACAATTCCCCCGTCTTCACTTTCGTCAACAATTCATTCTTCCTATGTGCTTTAACTTACATTTGTATATCTAATGTTGTCCTGTGTACTTTGATACGAACTGAAATAAGCTGCAGCTTTAAAAAACGGTAATCCTCTCAAGATGGCCTCCCACCCGCAGAACTGGTCCAATTAGATTCATCATCTGATCTAATTGGTCTCTGTCAGGCCGTCCCGTCCCCCTTGTCCCTGAATTATTTATCACAGAGAAAATGGCATTGCCCTTTCCTTTTGGTGTCTTTCTAGAGTCCATCAGCTTTGACCTGAAGGATTACCCATTAGGGAATATTGGGTCAGTGAATTTCCATACAAATTGGATTTTTGCGTCCCTGCTGGGACCATGTGTTGTCAGCTGTGGTGATTTATGTTTTTCCATGTAAAAACAGCTCTCAACAACTGGGCAGACTTCAAACCTCAGATTGTAATTATTTTGGATCACGTCAGACTTGGTTGGATTAGGAGTTTCAGGGCTGGATATCAAGCACGGATCAGTATTCCATTTCCTTTGTCTCCAACCAGGGATGTCCTTTTTGCAAGGAAAGGGGTGACAACAACAACAACAACAACAACAATATTTATACCCCGCCCATCTGGGCAGCTCCCAACAGAAAAATAAATAAATAAATAAGTGATAAAACATCAAACATTAAAAACTTCCCTAACTTAGATAAAGTCAGATAATTGTTATTTCCTTGACATCTGATGGGAGGGCTTTCCACAGGGTGGGTACCACTACCAAGAAGGCCCTCTGCCTGGTTCCCTGTAGCTTCTCTTTTCGCAGTGGTGACAAAGAGACCATTTGTTCTTGTTGGCTTTCTATATCTTGGAGGCGGAAGGGGTGGTTTTGTTACTGATTCTTGCTCCCATCTAGTACTTCAACAAAGCTGTCTAGTGTGTTTATGATGATGATCATCTATCTAGAACATGGGTAGGCAAACTAAGGCCCGGGGGCCGGATCCGGCCCAATCGCCTTCTAAATCTGGCCCACGGACAATCCGGGAATCAGCGTGTTTTTACATGAGTAGAATGTGTCCTTTTATTTAAAATGCATCTCTGGGTTATTTGTGGGCATAGGAATTCGTTCATTCCCCCCCCTTCAAAATATAGTCCGGTCCCCCACAAGGTCTGAGGGACAGTGGGCTGGCCCCCTGCTGAAAAATTTTGCTGACCCCTGATCTAGAACAGGGTAGCCAACCTGGTCCCCTTGAGCTGCTACTGGCTTCCAGCTCCCACCATCCTGGGAGTTGGGGTACCAGCAACATCTAGATGGCAGCAACTTGGCTAACCTTGGGTCTCCAGATGTTGTTGGACTACAACTCCTATCATCCCTGACCAATGGTCCTGCTAGCTAGGGATGGTGGGAGTTGTAGGACAACAACATGTGGGACTCCAAAGCTGAGAGAAAGGCTGATCTAGCGTTCACACATCAAGTTATTTCCTGTAAGAGAGCTTGTGCTTTCCATAACAGGAGTTTTCATCTTAATGTAATTTATACACTCAGCACAGCTTTTCTGGCTATCATCCAAACAGTCATTCCATTACCAACAGTCAGGAAACAGGATTTTTAAAAATGAATGCTTTTAAATATGAAACACAGAAAATAGAACATGAGCTCTAATGGAACTCAGCTGATGAACGCTTATAGGAATGTGGCCAAAAGGCGGCTGCTGTGGAACAGAAGGGAACTGTTGGCATGCTGAAGGAGAACCCCCCCACCTCCAAGGATTACAGAAGTACAGAAAATATTTGGGGGGGGGACGGACGACTAACAGTCCAAAGAGAACTGAGCATGCTCAGTGGTCATTAAATCCTGGGTGTCTGTTGCAAGGAAAACCAGAACGGTAACGAGGAGGAGGAACAGAATCGGAAATTCCAGGAAGATGCTGGCTGTTTGAACAGAAACACTGCCATGTTGTGTCACAGTTGTGTCACAATTTGTATAATAATCAAACCAGATTGTCAGTGCAGGCATAGATGGAAAGACTTCAGTGCACCATAATAAATTAAGAGAAATATTTCAGACTGCATTAGGGAAAGCCTTCAAAACAGCTGCGTTCTCTACTTCAACTATTCTCTTCTTCCTAACAAACTTCCTTCATTTTAAGAAGTGGGTTTTTTTAATACAATCTCCTAGTGTGTGGGTGTGTTCTGATTTAGAAACAGATACAGTGGTACCTCGGGTTAAGTACTTAATTCATTCCGGAGGTCCATTCTTAACCTGAAACTGTTCTTAACCTGAAGCACCACTTTAGCTAATGGGGCCTCCTGCTGTCACTGTGCCACTGGCATGCGATTTCTGTTCTCATCCTGAAGCAAAGTTCTTAACCCGAGGTAGTATTTCTGGGTTAGCGGAGTCTGTAACCTGAAGCATATGTAACCTGAAGCGTATGTAACCTGAGGTACCACTGTATATATAAAATTATGCCACCAGCATGGGCTATCTTTGAGGGTGGTACTGAGGCAGAACCCATTGGATCTTGCAGATCCAAAACCAGTGTGCAGTGGCTTTTGGCAATTCTGGGACTTGAGTCCACAATCAAAACAGTACAAAACACCTTTAGGCTTAAAACTGTGGTTGCTGCTTTTTACAAAAGCAGAATTGAGAAGGGAAAAACCAACTTTGTCATTTGCTTTTTTAGCCACAGGCCTTAGGCAAAGAAAGAGAGAAAGATGCTTACCAAACAGCCAGGGAACAGCCTGCTAGGAAGATGCTGACTCTCACTATCGTTGAATGGATAATAGTCATACCTGTTCTACTGTTACACATCTCTGTAAGCCACAACTTGTACATTTGACCATTCCACCAAACCCAGATGCACAGGAGGACAATTTAGACTTTCTAGTGTCTGTGCTTCAGTTACACTGAGCATGTTCAGCTTTCTGGCCCTAGAGTTATTTCTAGCTGTTCTCCACAGTTCTTCATGAATCCAATGTAGCTATAGATTTTTCATATACCATATTTACTCAAATGTAATGCACACCTTTTTTTGGCCAAAGTACGTCACAAAATTTAGGGAGCGCATTAGATTTGATGGTGCCAGCAAATACCTTTTTGGTTTCAAGGTTTTGAAAACTGAGGTGCGCATTAGATTCGCTGGCACATTAGATTTGCATAAATACGGTAGCTTGCAGGATTTAGGACCTGGTGATAACCAGAAAGACAACATAAAGCAAAAGCCAAGGGCAAACCAAGCTTCTCTGAACAGGAAAAACAGCAGCAAGCTCCAAGGAGAACTGCTGAGATGCAAGTATACAGGGCATTATTCAGACTGCTTTACACAGCAATCTGCACCTACCGAGAGCCGGCCTCACTGAACTCCGTGGGACTTAATTCTGGAGAGGCCTGGGCTGGGCTCTTAGTCTGAGTATGATCTCCTCTGACTAGCAGTGGTGCTCTGGGATCTGCTGCAGGAGTCCTTCCCAGTCTTCCTATCCGAGGCTCTTTTAAAAAATGGAGATATCGAGGAATGAATCTGAACTCTTTTATATGCAAAGCTCTCCTCAAACTAGCAGGATTATTGCACATTTGTGTTTTTTCTAATTAATTATATGCCCAAAAGACAGACTAGCTGTTACAAAGTCTTATCTATTCTACAGAGCAGAACACGAGGAAGGGTTGCAAACATCCTTTTCATAATGCTTCAGACATAACAACTTTAGACGTATACCTAATGGCATGGAAAGTATCCACACTGGCAGCTCACCCATATTTCATCTTCAAACGTTACTGGTAGGATTGTCATCCTGCAGCTAGCATAGCACTGGACTTTGACAAATGAATATGTTGCAAAAGTCATGTTCTGTAGGCTCTCCAAATATTTCCCAAGTTCCCTTTTCTCCTTTTTTCACTGCTGTTCCTAGCTGAAATTGACCACTATGTGGTCCCTGCCAATCAGGGATCACAAAGTGATTTGGATGGTGTCACACTATCACATGATGTTGCATAATCAACTCAGAGTGGGGAGAGGAAGCATTGCCCTCACTCTGAATGAGTGGACTCTTTAATTATCATTCACAGAAATTCCCTGAAAAGCATCTTAAATATCTTCATGAAAAGTGTTCCCCATTTTGACTCATTCCTAGTTGCAGTATCTTCCAAGCTGCTTCTGGTAACATTACTTGATCACTCAGTAATCTTTACAACAGCCATGACTACTATTTAAATTCCTCTGTTCCAGATGTAATGGCCCCAATACCAACCCTACTGTGTAGGATAGTAAATATTTGTGTTGGTCTACATTCTCTCTACAGCAAAAGAAAGGGTGAGCCATTCTAGGAAAATATGAGTTGATGCAGTTTGTTTCTGAAGGCCTGAAATGCAAGGGGATCATTTCTCCAAAGGCCAAAAATGGTTCTTTGCAATATAGCACTGGGTCAGCAGAAGTCACTCAGAATTATGAGAGATGAATGCCTTCCTTTCCCATGGGCAGAACCGGCAAAATTCATATTCCATTCCATTAAATGCTAGGGAGATGAGGATGATAGTGCATTAGCTTTTAGAGTATTACTTATTCATTCATACTCATCATCTTTTAAACTAGTTAATGAGCTTCTCAGAATTCATGCAACAAATAGGTCACATACTTTTCAAAAACTGCCTAAGTGTGTCTTAAAAGTTGTTTTCTGAATGTTCTGTGCCACCAACATTTAAAATAGGTCCATATTAGAATCATTTGGGAGGGCTTAGAGATAACCTCAAGGGTTGCTTCTCAGTCTTCCTTTCATTATGAGCATCTCCCTAACTGGCTTAATTCCTAAACTCTATGATATCTGGGGAGATCAACTAAGCTTAGGGAACCAGCACACATGATTCCCAACAACGCAAAGAGGTGCATGCAAACCCTTAAAAACCCCAAATACTTTCCTCCCTGCAGTGTCCTTAGTCCATCCAAGGCCATTTACTGGTGGGCCATTGCAGAGCCCTGGCAAAAGGAAGCTCCATGCTGGAAGCCATGAGAAACATTTTATACATACCAGCAGGACCTTGCCATGTACCTGCTTAGCCAGTGTCTCCAGGCTCCTGTATGTGCGAGCATGCCCCCCCCCCCCCATTACCTCCATAAAGGCGGCAAAACTGAACAAGCCTGCAGAGCAATACACACGTCTGAGCAGGAAGCGGCTGCTTGAAGCACAACTGCAGCCCCTTCGCCTTCATTTTTTAAGGAAGAGCAGTCAGATAGCCTGAAGTGCCTGTGGGGTGGGGGGTGGGGTGGAAGACAAGATCCCTACAACCGTAATATCTCACTAGCGCTCTCTCTCTCTCTCTCTCTCTCTCTCTCTCTCTCTCTCTCTCTCGTGTGTGTGTGTGTGTGTGTGTTTTGAAAGCATGGTGTTTTAATAAAATAAACCCCCAGCCCCAATCTGCCAGAACCTGAAGGATCAGCAGCAACATGCAACAACCAACAACAACACAATCATAGAAAGGGAGATGGAAGAAAGGGTGTGTGTTAATAATGGGTTTTTAATGGGGGGGGGGGATCCACGCTTCTGCCTGGGGTTGTCTCTTTCAAAAAACAAAGCAAAGCCAAACTTTTTTTTCTTTTTGCAAGCTCCTAGGAACTGGCAGATTGACCGGCCAGGGAATGGACTTCCTTGGGAGGCTGTGGACTCTCCTTCATTGAAGGTTTTTAGGCATCTGCCAGGGATGTTTGAGTGGAGATTTGTGCCTTGCAGACGGTTGGACTAGATGACTCTTGGGACCCCCTAACTATTCCCCTATGAAAAATTTCACCACACATCTCTGATAGGTACTTATCCATTAGCACCTACAGTGGTACCTCTGGTTACGTACTTAATTCGTTCCAGAGGTCTGTTCTTAACCTGAAACTGTTCTTAACCTGAAGCACCACTTAGGCTAATGGGGCCTCCTGCTGCTGCCGCGCCGCCAGAACACGATTTCTGTTCTTATCCTGAAGCAAAGTTCTTAACCCAAGATAATATTTCTGGGTTAGCGGAGTCTGTAACCTGAAGCGTATGTAACCTGAAGCGTATGTAACCCGAGGTACCACTGTATTAGTATCCATCAGGGTGCACATTAACCCTCATTTGCATCCCACATTTGTCACTCAGCAGCCGTGAGCAAAAACACTTCAATCCTTCTAGGGACTTATGGTAGGTGCTGCTTCTCCCTATGCTCTAGGAAAAAACCTTCATTGGATTGTCATTGTCATCTGTCTGTCTCCTGTCTCAGGAGACAATGGAAGACTTTGGAGGTGAAAGTCAAACTGCTGGAGAGTTATACAAAGCCTTTAAGAGGCGATCCAACCATGAAAATGTTAGTCAGTGTTATTTAGCTCATCCACCTTCCTTCCGCAGTTTTCTCCCCTGCCTCTCTCTTCAGGCCTTTTTTCCAACCAGAACTCAGTTCCAGCACCTCTCAGGTGGGAGCCATTCTAAGAGAAGAAGGGAGGAATTCATAGTGAGTTCTGGCACCTCTTTTCCAAGGCAACAGACAGCCTTGTATTCTCCCTCCAAGTCTCTATTCCTAAAGCCTTCTAATGCACAATGCCACAGGCAATATCCTGGTGGCAAGGACGACTTTGAGTTCCGGAAAAAGAACCCCACCCACATACACTCCTTCTGCTTGGAACAGGTGAACTCTACACACAACCGGGATCCGTGGAGAGGAGTGTGCTCAGCTCCACTCTCCTGAAGGGTGACTCACACAGGCTCCTCATGCAATTTAGGACTTTGCAGAATCGAGGTTCTTAGTCATGTGAGGCACCTTCACAAGTAGAGGAGGCTACCCGCTTCACACAGAAACACCCTGTGATCTGGAGGGGGGTGGCAATGCAGGGGAACAGAATTTGTCCCTTCTTGCCCTTATCAACCTGGCAGCAGACTCAAACAGAGTCACTTTCTCTCAGCAAAGCATTCTCTTGCATATTTCCCTTCCTTTATTTGGAATTAACATTTTTTGCCTTCTACTACAGCACAAGCATGAATGTTTCTTCTTCCTCTTTCTGCCCTGATCCTGTTTCTCCTCTATAGATTTAGTTCAGCTGTCACTAGCCAGTCTAAATGCGGCCACTATTAATAATATTTTATGTGTGCAATCAACTGCTCATTTGATACTCTTGGTCTTGTTACTGATTTCCCCATACTAGAAAGGCCCACTTCTCCCCACAGTGCATTGTGACCATTGGCTCAAGCTTGTTTCTCTTGGCAGGTGGGAACACAGCACAGCCCTTTGAGGACAACTTTGGAGGGGGATTCTGAATATCCAATACAGGGCTCTATTGTTTCTAATGAAGGCAGCAGGAATAAAACTGCAGGAGACCCAGGGCAGATCTACACTCATGGTTTTTAATGTTAAGGAAGGGTTAAGGAATGGTTTTGATAACTATATGGACACATGGCATCCTACTTTTAATATTCATAATGCATTACAGTCATAGAATCATAGAATCATAGAGTTGGAATAGACCACAAGGGCCATCGAGTCCAACCCCCTGCCAAGCAGTCGTACCTCAGGTTACAAACACTTCAGGTTACAAACGCTTTGGGTTACAAACTCCACTAACCCGGAAGTAGTTGCTCCGGGTTGCGAACTTTGCCCCAGGATGAGAACGGAAATCATGCAGTGGCGGCACAGCGGCAGGAGGCCCCATTAGCGAAAGCACGCCTCAGGTTAAGAATGGTCTTGGGTTAAGAATGGACCTCCGGAACAAATTAAGTTCATAACCCAAGGTACCACTGTATTAAAATGTGACACCAGAGGGTGCTGCAGACAATGTTTTGATGGGGGGAAGGTAAAAAACACTTTGATTTACAAGTATGCCCTCTAAAATACCTTTAGAGCTGAAATGCAGAATACAATATACTACATGGCACTCCTCCGTGATGGTGAACGGCAGCATTTAGAATGCAGTTGGGGGAGGAAATATTTGGATGCCCTCTATATTAAAAACAACACTCTGCATATAGAAAACTAGCACTTCCAGGGGAAGGCTCTCATTTAGTCTTCCTTCTGTTATGCTAGTCATGAACACTCACGGAGTTCTTTATCTGAAGGAAATTCAAACATTCAACTACACACCATCTGCCATGGTACAACCTGCCGCCGCCCTAGTCTCTGAACTGACAAAGAGAGACGCCTCCTCACACTGGGATGCCCCCAGCCTTAGTGGCCCAACAGAGTCTGGCCAAAGGCCAGCAGTGACAGCAGCGGGCACTGCCAGGTCAGCACCAGACACTCAGCTCCCAGGCAGGCAGCACATGAAAGGCCAGCACAGCGACTCCCTGCCTGCCTGCCCTCCCATTTGTCTATCCATTCCCAACAACAAGGTTTGGTGGACTGGCCGGCTGGGCTTCCTCACCTGCTTGCTTGCTCTGAGGCTGCCTCAGCTCCTGGCAACCAGATCCCCTGGCCAGCCCCAGAGGCACCATTCACCTGCGGAGCTTGTAGCCAGGGCTGCTGCAACAGCTGTGCAAGCCTTTGGGAGGCAGAGATGTGAGAGGACATCAGAGGAGGGAAGAAAAGAGGGACAGAGGCCAGTGTTGCCCGTGGCACCCCTGACCATCCTTCAAGGCACCCCAGGATGCCACAGCACACTGGTTGAAAACCACTGCAGTAACAGATACTGGCTCTGCCAGTCAAAAGAGAAGGCCTGGATGCTGAATGTGATTGGGAAAGAGGGCATCCCCAGTTGTCACCTGATTTCTTAGGCCAGAGATATCAATGTTTCTGTTGCCCAGGCCAGTGAAAGGGAATGAGGGAAGAGAGTAATGGCTTTAGATTAAGTTACAGTGCAATCCTATGTCTACTCAGAGGCAAGTCCCATGAAATTCAATGGGGTTACTGGACTGCAGCCTAAATTGCTTAGATAAAACAGAAGTAAAGTCATTATCAAGGAAACTACCCTGGGAGCAGAATCAAATGAAATTGTTCCAGTGGAAAAGAGACAGAAAATACAAATGGAATCTCCACTTAAATTGCAGTCCAATCAGCTCTTGTTTTTCATCCTCTGTCCCTGGTGGATGAAAAGCAGAGATGGTTCTGAGCCAGTTTCAAAATGGCAGCTCATATTTTGGGAGCAAACATTAGATCAGATTATATATAAACGTCTTTCTATTACAGAGAGAGGAGATGGGATGATTAATGTCACTCAGGTGGCTAATTGAAATGATCTGAAAAGCATGAAGGGGGGTCATTCTTGATCCTGGCTGAGTCAGAAACACAGCTGCTCTTCACACATTAGTTGCCTGGCAATTGATGTGAAACCTCCTTCTCCTGCGTGTGCTGACAGAATCCTCCGTTCTAAGGGAGCTGACAAGAATTAGCACTCATGTAGAACTAAGTGTCTTTCCAAGGAAGGACAATGCCCTTTTCTTTGCTTCTTTTGTGCCTCTGCAATGAGTGTCCCAGATCTTACTTGAAAAACTGGACACCTTCCACATTCTGAAGGCAATGAGTCTCTCTAGTGGAGCCACTTCCGCCTCCTCCCTGCTTGCCTGCCTGCCTTTCAGATCTGAAAAGTGACAGTTTTGGGTCTGGCAGGGTGTGCGAGGTCCTGCATATTGTGCTGGTGCTACTGCAGTCATTGCCTCCAGGGCCAGCACAACCCCATGGAAAAGCTCTCTAAGTGCCTGCCTGCAGTGTTAGAATTCATAAGGCTGAATGAGAAAGCCTACTGGAGAGAGTCTGGGGAGAAAGATCCTTACTCTTTCATAGCAGCAAAATGGTGATTGCTCCAAGCACATTAATACTTGGTTAGAATTTGCATCTGCCCTCATCTACCTTTAAATAAATGTTCCCTGTGAAAATACTTAGGCTAGAATAAATCACAGACACTTAGCTTTGCAAATAAGTGAATGGTTTTACCAACAGAGTTCCCAAAAGTTACAGGAAACAAGTCTCCATCTGCTGGCAGTACAATAAAGATAAAAACGATTTCAAAGACTCCCGCGGGCTCCCAAGGCTTGCGGATAGCTTCCTGAAGCCTGCATTTGCCCCATAGGATGCACACACATTTCCCCTTCATTTTTGGAGGGGAAAAAGTGCGCCCTATAGGGTGAAAAATACAGTAATCTTCTGCCTTAAAATAACTATAATGGTGTACCCAGGCCATCCTAATTCTTTGTGTAGAAACAGTGCATCCTGTGACCTGTATAAATTAAGCAAACTGAACAACTCTGTATACGGTAATTCCCTTATTTTGCATAATTTACTTTGTGATTGATTGATTGATTTATGTATTATATTGCATAATGATGGGGGGCAGGACACTGAATCCCAAGGACAACATGATTCTCCAAGCATTAGAAATATTATTCACCCACTCTTATCCAGCCACTTTGGCACAGGTTTTCCATACATTTTCAATTTCAAGCATATAAGGATTTTTCAGTACTCCTGCTTAACACACAGTCCTGATTATTGTTAAATTTATCTTTCCTACAGATCTGTGTCAATACTTTTCATCCTGTCCCAACCTGCCATGAGTCTTGTGGTAAGGATTTCATTGATCTGCTACCTTAAAAATGATGAGTTAAAAATCTGTGGGACTTCATGATAGAAAGGTCACAAGACACTGAGCTTTTCAGTCCTCCAAAATGCTTTCATTTCTTTTTTATGCCGTTTTCCATTTTAATCAAAGCTTAGAGGGGTTTTTCCAGAGTTCACATGATTTCTTCCCTCCCTTCTAGGTAGAAACACAACCATCTGCTGAGGGGGAGATAAAGAGCTTAACTGGAATTTGTCAGAAATGTATTCCCAATTTGATTGTTGCCATGAATTATTTAGAACAAACAGAGGGGTGGCTTCATTTCTTCCTTTAATTTGATAATTATGTCAATATGTCCAGGCCAATGTCATTGTGCAAAACCACTCCAATTTGGTTGATGTACTAAAATCAATGGCACCAAGTGACTTCAATAAGGTCTCAATTTAAATAAATTATTGCGGCTAGAGGCAGACAGTAATTTTGTTCAAGGAAGAAGAAGAAGAAGAAGAAGAAGAAGAAGAAGAAGAAGAAGAGGAGGAGGAGGAGTTTGGATTTGATATCCCGCTTTATCACTACCCTAAGGAGTCTCAAAGCGGCTAACATTCTCCTTTCCCTTCCTCCCCCACAACAAACACTCTGTGAGGTGAGTGGGGCTGAGAGACTTCAGAGAAGTGTGACTGGCCCAAGGTCACCCAGCAGCTGCATGTGGAGGAGCGGAGACGCGAACCCGGTTCCCCAGATTACATGACCACCGCTCTTAACCACTACACCACACTGGCTCTCGGAGGAGCAAAAGATAAGGGAAAACACCACTGCTTGTGTGCGCACAGTGAAGTTGATGGCAGCTGCAGGAGGGCCAAGCATTTACTGGGATCCAGAGATGGTTGAGAGACCCACCACCAGACCCTGCTACCACGTTCCTGCCATTATCTTTCTGGCTAGTGTTGCCACTTGGACAGGGATTTCCCAAGCACACTAGGGCAAATTAGGTAGGCACCAAAAGAAACTGCGAGTGGTGGAAACAAGACATTAAGTTAAAGTACAGAAGAACAACTACATCCACACAATGCAGTTAAAACACCTGGCTTACCCTAAGTATATTTGGAGCCTGGCTAGTATTATAAGGCAAGGCTAGATAGTCCAAGCTATCACATTGGTTAAGCAAACAGTTTCCAAAGCTTCACTGTCTCAAGCACAATACTGTAAGAGCCAGTGTGGTGCAATGGTTAGAGCACTGGACTATGACCTGGGAGACCAGGGTTCGAATCCCCATTCAACCACGAAGCTCACTGAGTGACCCTAGGCGAGTATCCATCTCTTAGCATAATCTACCTCACAGGGTTGTTGTGAAAATCAACTGGGGAGGAGGAGAACCATGTACACCAACTTGAGTTCCTTTGAAGAAAAAGTGGTTAATTAATTAATTAAGCAAGCAAGCAAGCACTGAGTGGCTAAAGGGAATAATAGAAGGTAGGTGCAAGGATTGTGAACAAGGTCACCCCCTCCTGCTCTCAAGACAGAGTAACTTTCTGTTTTGTGCTCAAGACAGGTGCTCATTAGTCAAAGATTGAATTCAGAATCAATATTTTTCTCTTGTTTTCTCTCACATGTGTAGAATAATAATAATAATAATAATAATAATAATCAAAAAACTTTTATTTATACCCCGTCCTCCCTGGCCGAAGTTGGGCTCAGGGCGGCTAACATCAGATCTATAACATTAGTATAAAATCAAACAATTATTAAATTACCTCCTAAAAACAGGTCAAAATCAAATTAAAGTCTAATTACATGGCTTTCCACAGGGTTAGGGTTGGGAACAGTAAGTAAGAACCGTTAAGCCACTTAACCACTTAAGCTGGTTCTACAAAGATATAAAGAACGCTATCCTTGCCCATCCTGGCTTATAAAAGCTAGCCGGGAAGGACTGGGCGATGGGCTTCGTGGGGTGGTGAATGCTTCCCTCCGTGAGGGAGCCTTCCCAGACCCGCTGAAAGAGGCGGTTATTAAACCGCTTCTTAAAAAACCATCTTTAGATGCGGCCACGATGGCCAACTATCGCCCAGTCTCAAATCTTCCATTCTTGGGCAAGGTGATTGAGCGAGCGGTTGCCGAACAACTCCAGGCACGCCTGGAAGAAGCGGACCATTTGGATCCCTTCCAGTCGGGATTCAGGCCTCATCATGGGACTGAAACTGCCTTGGTCGCACTGGTTGATGATCTCCGGCGGGCTAGGGACAAAGGTGAGAGCTGTTTCCTAGTTCTGCTGGATCTCTCAGCGGCGTTTGATACCATCAACCATAACATCCTTCTGGATCGTCTTCAGGGGCTGGGAGCTGGAGGCACTGTCATACAGTGGTTCCGCTCCTTCCTCCTGGGTCGTGTTCAGAAAGTGGTGGTGGGGGATGAGTGTTCAGACCCCGGGCTCTCACTTGTGGGGTGCCTCAGGGTTCTGTCCTCTCCCCCATGCTTTTCAACATTTACATGCAGCCGCTGGGAGAGATCATCAGGAGGTTTGGGCTGGGTGTTCATCAGTATGCGGATGATACCCAGCTCTACCTCTCTTTTATATCAGAACCAGTGAGGGCGGTGAAGGTCCTGTGTGAGTGTCTGGAGGCGGTTGGAGGATGGATGGTGGCTAACAGATTGAGGTTGAATCCTGACAAGACAGAAGTACTGTTTTTGGGGGACAGGAGGCGGGCAGGTGTGGAGGATTCCCTGGTCCTGAATGGGGTAACTGTGCCCCTGAAGGACCAGGTGCGTAGCCTGGGAGTCATTTTGGACTCACAGCTGTCCATGGAGGCACAGGTCAAATCTGTGTCCAGGGCAGCTGTTTACCAGCTCCATCTGGTACGTAGGCTGAGACCCTATCTGCCTGCGGACTGTCTCGCCAGAGTGGTGCATGCTCTAGTTATCTCTCGCTTGGACTACTGCAATGCACTCTACGTGGGGCTAGCTTTGAAGGTGACTCGGAAACTACAACTAATCCAGAATGCGGCAGCTAGACTGGTGACTGGGGGCGGCCGCCGAGACCATATAACACCGGTCTTGAAAGACCTACATTGGCTCCCAGTACGTTTCCGAGCACAATTCAAAGTGTTGGTGCTGACCTTTAAAGCCCTAAACGGCCTTGGTCCAGTATATCTGAAGGAGCGTCTCCAGCCCCATCATTCTGCCCGGACACTGAGGTCCAGCGCCGAGGGCCTTCTGGCGGTTCCCTCGTTGCGAGAAGCAAAGCTACAGGGAACCAGGCAGAGGGCCTTCTCGGTAGTGGCGCCCGCCCTGGGGAACGCCCTTCCAGCAGATGTCAAAGCGATAAACAACTACCTGACATTCAGAAGACATCTTAAGGCAGCCCTGTTCAGGGAAGTTTTTAACGTGTGATATTTTACTGTATTTTTGGTTTCTATGGAAGCCGCCCAGAGTGGCTGGGGAGGCCCAGCCAGATGGGCGGGGTATAAATAATAAATTATTATTATTATTATTATTATTATTATTAGATGCTATTCAAAATGCTATAAAATATACAGTCATACTTTGGATTACAGACGCTTTGGGTTGCGCGATTTCGGGTTGCGCACCACGCCGAACCTGGAAGTACCGGAACAGGTTACTTCTGAGTTTCAGCACTTGTGCATGCGCAGAAGCGCTAAATCGTGCTTTGCGCATGCGCAGAAGTGCCAAATCACAACCCGCACACAGCGCTGTGGGTTGCAGACACTGCGGGTTGCGAACATGCTTCCTGCACGGATCACGTTTGCAACCCGAGCGTCCACTGTATTTGCAATTTGCCATTAAGCTCTACAGCGCCATCTAGTGTCACATTTTTATAACACACTTATAATGTTATAATTGCAGCTGTGCAGATGAGTCCTCAGGCAATCTTTTGCTGCTAGAATAATTAGCTAAATAAGAGGGGGAACCCAAAGCGGGTTTAAGTGCAACAGCTGAATACACTCCAGTATGTTTCACAAAACAACAAGCAAATGTTGGAGAAAGCACAGGAGCACAGTGCACAGAAGGAGAAGCTGACGTCAGAGCCAAAGGTGTGTTCTGCCCTGGTTCTGGCAGCAGGAGCTTCACATGTTATGTAATTGAATTATAAGTTGTCTAGCTCTGTTATCGTTTACATTTCTGCACAAAAGCCAGGAGCGAAAATTCTTGTCAGGATTCATCATGGTAATGGCACTGAACTAGACAGTGGCATGCTGAATGACACAGCTCATTCAATTCAGGAAAAACAGTTTAATAAAAAGCACTGGAAGCTAAATGCAATGCATTCTCATTTTTGCTTTAGGATTCATGGAAATCCATTGGACATAAACACAGTTGAAACCCCACATCTCAATCAAAAAACAGCGGGAGCTTGATAGATCATGAAATAAACCCTACCCAATGAACTAAACTGTGATCTAAACCATCCTTAAAATCATCTCAGCCAAAAAAGGGGAATTCACTTTGGAAGCTAATCTATAGGTGGTACCACATGTGGTGGGAACTGCCCAAAAATTCAACCCTTTTGGACATAAATCCTACAAGAAATATTCAAAATAACAAAACAGGTACCAGAAGCCACTCCAGAACTGTCCTTACTAAATATCTTCCAAGACAATAACACACACACACAGAGCAAATAACTCATAAACCACTTACTCTCAGTAATCAGCATCATAACTAGACACTTGAGGGACCTGTCAGGAGTAAACATTGACCACTGGTACCAAACTGTATGGGAAACAGCCCTCCTAGAAAAAGCTAATCAACAAACTGAAATTAGCAGAGGGACAAACCAAATAGGACACGTTCACCCCGCTGTGGCTCCCCTTTATTCCACACACAGCCCAGCAAGACCACAACAGGAACCCACCGACAGCCTAAGCTGACCCAACACACACATACAAAACTCACTGCAGTCAACTATAGGCAACCAACCATGCCCTAGGCCCCCCCCCCAGTCTCCCTCACTGCCAATGAAAAGTAATAAATGAATAGAAAAAGAACCCACCCATGTGGCACTGACACAAAACCTTACAACCTATGTAGAAGAATGAAAGTTTACTATCCCCTCTTCTCTCAACTCTCTCCTTACTTCTCTTTCCCCACAACTTTATACTGTCTATAACATTATTGTCTCACATCAGATATGAACAATTTGTAGAAAGAATTCTATTAACCAAAAGCAGAGACACTGTATGTACTTTTATAAACCCAAAATATTTAATACATTTTAAAAGTTGAATAAAATGAATAATACATTCAATAGATGAACCACCTATTTTTACTACTACTATTACTATTTATTAAATTTATATACTGCCCTTCATCATAAGATCTCAGGGTGGTTCACAGAATAAAAAGCCTTGTTTCTCTACCCTGCCACACGGAAAGTTAGTCCCACTCATAACTCCACTGCCTAACGAGATCTGCGACCAATTTTCTGCAGTTCTATTTTTTATCTGGAAAAGTCCCACTTGGACAGGCAGAACTAAAGAAAGTGTGAAGGTTATGTAATTAAAACATTACTTAAGTAATTAAAACACAATGAACTTCTACAATGAACTTCGACAATGCTTAACTTTTTCTTTCTTTCTTTGCTTCCATTTCTAAGTGCCCCCTCCCTCCCCATGTTTTCCCCCAAAAGACAATAGTGTCACACCCCATGCCAGGACAGAAAGTTCCCAAGGCCCACCAGCTTCAGACAAAACAAGCGACGGCTGACAGCCTCTGCGTCAGTTAGAGAACTGGGGTCACTCAGGGGCTGTAAGACAGGATGAAACTGCTGTAAAAGCAAGTGAGGGCACCTTCTACCTACTACCGGTATTAAAAAAACTAGCAAGTTTGTCTCTTTCTGCCACATCCTTGAATTCAAAGCAAATCTTTGATATTTGCTTTGAAATTCATATTAAATTACCATCCTACTCATCAGCACACTAATTTCTGAATTCAAGCTTTGAATATATAATTTAAAGGTAAAGCTAAAGGTACCCCTGACTGTTAGGTCCAGTCGTGAACAACTCTGGGGTTGCGGCACTCATCTCGCTTTATTGGCCGAGGGAGCCGGCGTACAGCTTCCGGGGCATGTGGGCAGCATGACTAAGCCGCTTCTGGAGAACCAGAGCAGCGCACAGAAATGCCGTTAACTTTCCTGTTTATCTACTTGCACTTGATGTGCTTTTGAACTGCTAGGTGGGCAGGAGCTGGGACTGAACAATGGGAGCTCACCCTGTCGCGGGGATTCGAACTGCCGACCTTCCAATTGGCAAGCCCTAGGCTCTGTGGTTTAGGCCACAGCACCACCCACATCCCTTAATATATAATTTAATATATTGTTAATTATGTCAATTATCTGTTACATATGTATATATTCTTATGTTAATTGCTTTATAACAGCCCAGTCCAACACGCAAGTGTAAATTAATACACTTAACGAGGACACAATAATAATTAGCATAAATCTTTAGGGTACAAATACGTTTATTACAGAGCGGGTGGCAAAATGTCAGAATGTTGTCATGTCCCTTAGATCACCAATGACTTTTAGCTCTTAGCTTGGAATTTGTTTGGGGGCAACTGGCTTCATAGAGAATGTGCCTTTTGTATTTTATACATTGGTCAGCTTGCTGTAATAACCATCTGACTGACAGAGTGAGTGTTCAAAGCCCCTCACATAGGAGCCCACAGTGGTCTTTACAGAAAAACACGTAAGGTCAGTATGGCTGTGTTGGGCTCTGAGGATGAAAGACAGTGACTTGGCCAAAACCAGCACTCCAGACAAAGTACCCAGGAGTCCGGCTGGACCAGGCCAATGGCCCACCTATCCCAGCATCCAGCAGGAAGCCTGCAAGCAGCTCCCTGAGTGCAACAGCATCTCCCGGCTTACAATTCTTAGTAAATGTCATTCAGAGACATGCTGTTCAGAACTATGAGGGGGACAAGAAAGTTCTGCTCCTCTTTTGGGTCAGCCTTCTAAATTACTGTTGTTACAGCAACAGCCATGGTTTAGCTAAAATTGGAAGAGCGTTGGGGCTTGTAGATTTTATTAAGCCTCCCCAAAGTTCCCCCATAATTAATGTAATCTAGTGTGGTGAGATTTGAACCAGGCATTGTACAGGCTCAGTCTATTAGCAGCTGCACCAAATCATACCTCTTCCTCTGAATTCAATGGCACGGAACTCCCATCCTATTGTAAAGAGGGACTCGGGTATTACTTTTCTGTTCATTCACAGGATAGGCACCAGGTATGAGAGGCCCTCAGCAAAGCATTATGTGGTCCATTCATCCCTGGCTCCAGTAGCCTTCCTTTGGGCAGCATTACCAGGTTATGCATGTTGAGCCACCCACCATCCCCATTACTAACAAGGCCTGGACATCGTGTTACTCCAGGAAATCTTGAATGAGGAGTGGCTTCCCAGATGCTGCTTCTAGATGGGCTCAAGCCCAGAGGAATGGACAAATAAAGGACCAGACACCTGTGCTGGTGAGCCATTCAAGGCTTCCAGGTACTGACATGGGCTTTGTTCACTCACCAGCAGCCTGAATCCTGGCATTCAAAACAACTCCCAGGGTGAAGGCTTGGTTAAAATTAAGTTCTGCTACTATTCCTGTTTAGATTGGGCTGTCAGATCCAGACCTTGAGATGTCTTCCATACTTTCAAGATGGGCATCACAGACAAAAACAGGAGGGAGATTTACTGGTGGGTTTAAAGGTACAATGCACATCCCTGGGTTTCAACCTGACAGCCCAACTCCTAGCCTACAAGCCCGTGAAACACTTCTGCATTCTTCAAACATAGAGCCAGGATGTTTTGCCGCTTGAGGCAAAGCAGAAAATGGCAGACCTCTCATGTCTGCCATGCCACCCACTGCTGCTGCACGAGACAACTGGAGGTAGCCTGGGGGAGCCTTGGCACACTGAGGGAGGCCAGAGAGGAGTAGGCGGCACTGGGGAGTGGCAGTGGCAGAGTGGGCAGTCAGTGGCATGCTCCTTGGGGTGCAGATCTGCCGCCCCTCACAGTTGTGCCCAGTCTGCTGCCTGAGGTGACTGCCTCACCACACCTCGTAGGTGGGCCAGCCCTGTGTGGAGTGCTATGAAAAGGGTTTCTGCCCTGAATACCTCACTGGTGACTGGCTGAGAACTAAGATGAAAAGTATGCTTCCCCAAATCAGATCACTCCCTCTAAAAGTGGACTCAGGTGGCGAGGAGAGACAGGCACCCTTGCAAAAAGCACTTAGAACCAATGCTTTTTTTTAGAAAGATAGGTGCCAGTACTCACCACGAAGTTGTTACAGTAAGCGTCACACTTTTTAACACCAAAAAAGAGGTGCAGGTACTGTGTCTCCTTGAGTACTCCCTGAAAAAAGCACTGCTTAGAACCAAGACAGAAGTACCATCATGGTTGGAAGAACCCAAGTGTTTCATAAATAAATACAACAAAAAAACAACAAAAAAACTTTAGAGAAAAATCAAAGCTGGATGGAGGACATGCATTATGTACATATTTTTTTCCTAGTCAGGTAGAAAATAATAATAATAATGTGTAAAATACTTGCATTTAAGATACTTGTCAGCAAAGCTGCACTCTGTTGTCTCTGTCCATCACCAGTGACTGCATTTAGACTGTACATTTCTCATGCAGGGACCTATATTTTACTTACGTTATTCTGCAATTGTCTGTGTATGCTGATTACACAATACAGTAACAGCAGCAAGCACTCTGATTGATTACTGCAGATTTTGTTGGCATTTTCCTAAAACCTGCCCTGTCTGCTTTAATAATGCTAGCATATTATGTTATCTTGACTTGGCAGAGTGATTTTTGGCCATGATTTCATAGCTGTGCTGACCTGATTAAAAGTAAAGGTCATCAGCCCAGAGCAGATTAATTTGGTCTGGTTATCTGATGATGATTCATTTTGCATGCTGTGCTTTGTGTATGTCTGTATGTATTGAACATCCATTTGTAACAATGGCTAAGAGAACATGCTAAGATTTATAAATATAGGGTTTAAGGTATATAATTATACCCCCCTTTGTTTATTAAAGTGGAAGGGAGACTGGTTATTTCTGTTAGAGCAGTTATAAAGAGCAGTTTCAAAATATCACATATCAGGCTTTCGAATTCGTTCCAGTAGAAGAATATTAAGACATTCAGTTTGGAGCCAATAACCTATCTTATTTACACTTCAAAAAGTTATCCCCACCACCACTTGCCCCAGACTCTTGTAGTTTTGAGATGACCATATCAGGCCAAATTTCAAGCAGGCAAAAGCCTTTTTTCTCCCCTCCTGCTCAATCCCAAGAAAAAGTTCCACTGCTGAAGTTACTGCCTGTCATGCAGCTGTTTAATACTGTGGCCTGGTTCACATGACACGGGTCATGGCCTGATCCAAGGTGGGTTGCAACAGGCACACTTACCACCATGCAATTATATGGTAAAAGATGAAGAAGTGGGTCCCCAAGTGTATGTTTGGGTAAGAAAAGATTGGAGACTACCTGTTTAGTGAGACTGTGGAAACCTGCCGTTGCCTAGAGAGGAGCTTGCAACCACTTCACACCTTGCTGGTCCTTTTTTTACCGCCACACCACATTGAGCCATGCCAAGGTTGGCTACAAGGCTGGGTAATTTGCCTATCCTGGGGTTGTGGCTCTCCATGAAGAAGCAGGTGGGTAGTTTGGAGATGGTCCTGGATTAGGTTTGAGACCATGCAGAGATGGAGGCAAGTATAACCTTGCCCCTCACTGTGCTAGGATCTCAATGAAAAACACCTGTTATTTGCTGCTTCCTTTCGGGGGGGGGGGGGCATTTTCTCCAGGACAGGAGTGGCAAAAAGAGTTAACTCTCTCCCTGTGAGCCACAATCCCGAACCTGATCAAGCCTGACCTCCCCACATCTCAACCACTTAAAAAAAGCCAACACATTTAATGTGATTGTGCATGTAACATGTCTGTGTAAACACTGCACTTTTAAAGTGCATTCAAAGCACATACTTCCCCTCAAAGAATTCTGGACACTGTAGCCCTAGTCTGGTCCTCAGGAATAAGTCCCACAGTGTTTTGTGGAGCTGATTCACAGAGGACTGTAGCCTAAAGTCCTTTTTTCATCGCCAGAATTGATGTCTGAGATTACATGTAATTTGCCACGTTAGGGGCATTCTTGAAGCAAAAAATAAGAAGGGAGAATGATACATAATTCATATTATCAGAGAGCACATTCCACAACAGCCTCTATAAAACGCTTTACAGTAGTGGCCAGAAGAGAAAAATCTACAATCCTGACAAGTCTGTATATTGATATTCACCCAGCAGCTGCAAAGGGATTCAACACACTTTCATTTGCCACGTCACACATTATTTTGAAAAGAGTTTCAAAATAATATATTGCTACCATGCAGTCAGTTACAATGAACCAAGTAACTGTTCACTGTAAAAAGTAGACAGCAACTTTAATTCTAGGGAAATTGCAACTGTGATCAAGGGGTATGCTAACCAAGTTAAAGTAGCCCCTGATCATAGTTGCAACTTCCCACGAACTGAAGTTGTCTTATTTTTGTTTTACAAATCCAAAGCTTTTCAACAATTTCATGTGCTGGTTTCTGTGTTGCCAGCTTTAACTCTTCAGATGTTGAGGCACTGTGAATTCATTTCTTTATGAAATAAGTTCACCTCTATCTTCTGGCTCAATAAATTTTAAAAAGTTGCAGTTTCCTGGGGGACATGAGCTAAGGTATTGGCTTCTAACTTCCAGAAAATCATATTTTGGTGCAATCCTAAACTTGCTTACCTGAGAGTACTACTAAACTCAGTGGGACACGCTTTTCAGGTGTCATGTATTGGATTGCACTATACAATAGCTAAAGGACCTAGAGGAGATTTTGTGGAGGACACCTGGATGGCAAGAGACAATGAGACTCATGATAAATGGGAGGAAATTAGCCCTATTTTAAATGAGGAACTGTCTAATTAGAAAGTTCACTTTAAAAGAAAGAGGCTGGGATTGAGATCTTGATGTTCCTCTCATGCCTTTTTTATTCCTCTTGCAGCTTCATTGATTCCATTTGGGTTAATGGTGATTTACTGCAGTGTGAAAAGAAACAAGCCCTGAATCTAATTGCACTGCTCCATAATTGAGAGTCTGGTAGGCTGGTGCATTTTACAATTGTACATAGGCTTACAAAACCGATGTAACGTGAAAACCAGGAGAAATGTGGTAGAATAATGAGATTTCTCTGTCTCTTCCTATACATGCTCCCTGTAAGACTAGCTCTGCTGCTACATAGTGCAAATCTATAATCTCTTTTCTAGCAGAATTATGTTTCAAGGGATTTCCAATTTCATTCTGTTGTGTGTCAAGGGGTCTGGCTGGTTAACCCCACCCCACGTTCACCATGTTTTGCAGTTATGTCTTCCATCAACCACATATTTAGCAGGTATGTGAAATGCCCCTCTGCATGTCCTGAGGCAGCTGTGCAGGATTCTTTCACATGAGGGGGAATTCTGAGCCACTTAAGATTCCCCATCACACGGGGCAGCCCTACACCTGTGGCAACTGCGTGAAGAATAGTGTTGGAGATTCACACTGATCAAATTGTATTTCAGGCTTAGTTGAGTGATGTACCTCTTTTTCTAGAAAAATAGTACTATAGTATTTAGGAAGGCTACATCTATACTTGAAGCATAACATTGCAACAGAGATGAAGGTCACCGGTTTTGAATGCACACCTATATAAACAAACAACACTTCCTGAAAGTAGAAAATAAAGATACTAAGATGGGCTTGGTGTTTTTCCCCTGCTTTTCTTTTTAAAGAACAGTTTATTAGGACTAACAACAATTTATACTACACCCATCTGACTGGGTTGCCCCAGCCACTCTGGGCAGCTTCCAGCATATAGAAGAACATCATCATCATCATTATTATTATTATTCAACATTAAAAACTTCCCTATACCGGGCTGCCTTTGTATGTCTTCTAAGGTTGTATACAGTAGTTACTTATCTCAAAGAAAAGCTGGCAAAGAAAAAATAAAAACTTGAAGCACACACATAGACATGTGATTATAGCAGACATAAGAACAAAACAAGTAGACAAGAGAAAATCTCCCACAAATATAGAGCCCAGTCATGCTCTTTGACCCAAACATATTTAGAAAACCATTTCACTCGAAATATATTTCTCTCTCTCCTTGGAATCTTTCTTTCCTTCAATTGACAGCCATAAGGGCCATGAACCAAAGTTTTTCCATAAGGGCCATGAACCAAATCTGAGAATACAATTCCTCCATCAAATGAGGGATGACTAATTTCCCGCTTCAGGCTACCATCTAAAATGTCCCTCGCCTTCCAGAGCCCCTCCAATAATTTGGGCTAGTGCTATGAGCTAGCTTTCACTTTGCCAGATGTCTTCTTCTCAGTGGAAGACCCTTCCACCATAACCAGAAGCCCTTGCTTTCCAGCCCAGGCTGCAGCCTCATTCTTGCTGCAGAATGAAGATACTCGGCTGCTTCTCAACACATCGAGCAGGAAGAAAGAGTAGCCTCTTCCTCACACTTTCTGTCGCCTGTGTGTTGTTGAATAGGCAGCTCAGGCCCATTTGCAATTAAAGACCTCCTGGAAGGCTTGAATTGTATTTTTTAACCCACCTTTTCTAGCGAGTTAGGACGTGGCTGCTTCCCTTCTTACTAGAATTGAACCGTGTTAGGGATCCTGCAGCAGCCCCGTCCTCACTCGAGACACCTGACTCCCCGCTAGGGCAACAAGGGCTCCCGACCTGCAAGGCCGCCTCCTCGCTTCTTCCCGGCTGGCGGGGCGGAGGCGGGCAGGCGCTGCTAGGCGGAGTCGGCGGGGCGGGCCGGGGCGGGCCTTCGCAGCCTGGCCCTTCTGCCGCCGCTGGGCCTCCTCCTCCTCCTGCTGCCGCCGCTGCTCTTTGTGCGCCCTGCCTGGCGCTCGCGGCCGGAGACCCTCCTGTCGCCGCCCCGGGACAGCGGCCCAGCCGGAGGGGGCGCGACCCAGCAGCCGCTTGCCAGGGCGGGCGGACCTGCCCGGATCCCCGTCGTCGCTTCGGAAATAAGCGGTCTGGCATCCGAGCAGAGGCGGGCGGGGAGAAGCCGAGGATCCCGCTCCCTCCGCGCTCCTTTCCCGGAGGCGCTTCTGCCCTTTTCCTCCCGCCGGAGCGAGATGCCGCTGCCGTTTGCTGCTTCCGAGCGCCTGTGAGGAAAAGGGAGAGATGAGCCATTTCCAGCAGGGGATCCTACTGCTGCTCTTCCTGCTCCTGGAGGTAAGGCGGATCAGTATTATTACTACTGTTCTCATTATAGATGCTCGGGGTTTGAGTGTTTTCTGCCATCCACAATGTACATTTGGAGCCCTGTTGAGATTTAATGGAGACCCGGACGATTATAGGCCATATAACATAGGCAGGGAATAGCAGCCTCATTCCTATTGAGATCATGGTAAGCGATATTATTGTCCCAGCTGTGCTTCTTCGGAGTAGCAGCATTCAGTGGTGTGCATAATCCTGGCTTCCAGTCTTCCAGCCTGCAGACGGGCTTACCACCTCCAGCTGGGTCTCACAGGTAAGTGTTATGAATTTCCCACAGACAGACTCTTTCTATGCAAAGCTGGAACTTGAGCAAAGTGAAGGTGGGGCAGGGCTGCTTACTTAACCCTTTTCCTTCGGGGCTTTTACCTGGAAGGAATGCCCCCTCCCAAATTGCTCCCCTTCCCCTGCAGGGAATAAGACCCATGACCACTTTTCCTTTTAACTGTGGAGATAAAAATATATTGGGAGAGGGATTTGGAGTAGAAAAATGATTTGGGGAAAACAGTTAAGCCTTACACTCTGCCCATGGAGAGTTCAAGGTTCTAGCCTCCCGTGACAGCTTTTTATTTTATTTTAATTCGTTTTATTTTAATGTTGCATGCATTGGACCTGGAGAAATAGGCCTAACTGGTTTGTAGATTTGAAGGCATATGGTCAGAGATAGGATTGAGGACTCTTACCTTTATTACTAACTGCTGATGTTAACTCCGCAGGGAACTAAATGTGAAGTCGACACACAGATTTGATACATCTTAGCTGCATTTTCATTTTTAATCAGCTGTGAAGGTTTTACCCAGTTTTGATGGCACGGGCCTTGTTTCTTCCTCATCCTCACCATTATGAGTTTTTATTTATAGAGAAATATCTGAAATCACTAGCTTCCTGCGCATTGCAAATAAATATAATACAAATTTTATTAATCACCAGGAATCATTTGTATTGCAAAATAATTACTGTTCTTTTTCATTAAAGTACTTTCTTATTATTGCTTCGGGTCCTCCTCCCAAATGTGATCCTGTTATGTAGATTAAATTCAGTAGTTATTTTATTTAAGTAGAGAGGCCTAGGGCTTTCTGCCTGCTAGGGAAGTCCCACCCCCACCCCCTGGCTAAGTAAGGGCAGGCTGTGGCTACTCAAATAGTGATCAAAATATACTCTACACATACTCCAAGACAGTTCTTATCCACATTTTTCAGAATCAAGAATGGATGGGCTCTGTTGGTACAATCCAAGACTGAGCGGCTACTCAGTTAGCTTGGTGACAGGGCCTAACTGGACATTGTGTTCCAATATTTGTATTATAATCCAGATACTAGAGTGTTGTTGAAAGAGGATCACCAGGAATGGAGAAGTAATGTAAGAGGAGCATAGGCGCCGACTCCATGGGGCTTGAGGGGGCCCGAGCCCCCTCAAAAATTCGTTTGGGGGGGCTCCGCCCCCCCAATAATCTCCGGCGCCCCTCCAGCAGAGCGCCATCGCCGCCCCTCCCCCAGCCCAAAATGCACAGGGAGGGGCGGGCTGCATGCCTCCTGCCCTCCCTCCCGATCAAAAGCTCCACCCAATTTCCTTTGGAGCTGATTAATAGGCGCAGCACGCTCTCCCCTATTCGCTCACGAGGAGGCGGCGCCACTTTATTTGCATATTCATGAGCTTATTTATTATTCATGAGCTTTCCCGGGCCCCCCCAATATTTTTTATAAGTCCGCGTCCCTGAAGAGGAGCCACTGCTGTCTGACTTTCCTCACTCCAGGTGGCCTCACAGTCTCCTCTCCATATTGGGGGGTGGGGCGGGAACCCGTCTAGCTGTCTGGGAGAGATTCTTATTTGTCACAAGTTACAAGTCAAGTTACAGGTGCTTAAAAAACCCAGGGAGTGGCGATTTTAGGGGGAGCAAGGGGGCAAAGGACTCAGTGAATGCGCCACTGGGTGATGGTGGATTGGCGCAGTAAAAGCCTAGCGCCAGCATTCAAGCAGGTGACCTGTCTGAATCCTGGCTCAGTGAAGCTGGAGGCAGCGCTTCCTTGTTTCATGAGCAGCGAGCTGATCCAAAGAAAAAATAGGAAAAGAAGTTTTCACTGCAAGGCCTGCCTGTTCAGGTGCCTTTATTTAGCCATGCCAGGAAAGATTCACTGTGTTTGAGAGAGTAATTTTAATGAATCTTCTTTGGCTACATCATCATTCTGTTTTGCTTTGTTTTAATCAAAGAGGGTTTAAATTGTTTGTAACTGGGTCTCTTCTCTTTGGCCTATTTGCCTTTGTAAAGCACTTAAGGCATTTTCCTAGATTCAGCACTGCTTAATTTTGCGTAATAGAAGCAGTGATTAGGTAGTATGACCCCCCCCCCCACCTATTCAAGCCATAGGGTAGCTTAGGAGAATTCTTCCAGCTTCGCAAATGGGTTCTGTCTGTTTTAGGACTCTATCTTTGATTGATCTGTAAAGACGAATAGCCATAAGGACTGTATTGCTGGAAGGATTTTTAAAATTTAAGCCTGGTATTTCACCCACGCCCCTTGATTTTGACAGAATCTGAATTGTGTTGTAATATATGAAACCACCTCTAGGAAGTTCTTTGTAGGCTGTGATTTGACACAATGGCTCCTAGGTAGAGGTCAACTACCCTAGCATTGAACTGCATTGATTCATGAGGAGGTGAATCTCCCCAGTAATTTTGCAAACACTGTGTTTACACTCCTCCTTTGCCCTGTCGTAGGAGGTCTCCAGGAACATAAATGTATTCTTTCTGTTAGTTATGGGATTTCAGATTGTATGTTCATTGAATGATCAAAACATATGGATCACTCCATATTAAGGAGTCATCATGAACACACTTGTCAGTGCAGATTTCTAGATTGATCGACTGCACACATTTTTTTGAACTCTGAGCTGGGGGTATTGCCAGCTTGATGCGTGTATTGTGTATATGGGGGTGGAGGAAGAAGCAATTTGCAGCTCTTTCATCATTATCATGGGAAACTGGATTTGCACATATGACCTGAGTGGCTTTTCACATGCAAGGTGCGTGAAAAGTCACGGAAAAAATGGTAGCTTTCCCCCACTTCCTCCCATTGCAGAAGCTGTCCATATGGGTGGGTGGTGTAAGATATCAGAGGTGGTTTATGGTGATCCCTTTTCTGAAATGCACAAGGGTATTTCTAGTCCTAATCTTTCTGATCTCAAGTTCCCTGTGTAATAGAACAGAGAAACTGATAAATATTCTGTCCATGGAAGCATTTACTTTAGCTTGGCTCCGAAGGCTCCTCAAAGTCCACTAGGAACTTAATAACTGTCAATCATCCCCTGCTTCCCCCACCCCAAGGAACGTAATCAGAATGTACAACAGTGATTGCCCAGCAAACCACACGACAGCACAATAGAAGATTAAGCTTTCAATGTTCAATCCATTAGGAGAAGCCCTGCAGTATTCCTTGTAAGCTTTAATTGATTTATAAACAGGGTGTTTCAGCATAAGTTGTTAATGCTTCATGTACATGTTTTGCTTTTTTTGGCTGCTATATCAGAATTTCCTTTGATCTAAGCATTCAGGGCATCAACACACCTGGAGTTTTCAGGGAATGTGCTTAGCTTCTAGGAAGACTCAGACCTTCTTTTATAATGGATTTTTGGAATTTAGTTCCCTCCCCCTTTTAAAGAAACAAACACTCATTTATCATTGACTGGGTTGTGTTGTATATATGTTCATTATATTCTTCCCATATGAGCCTTTCTGGGTCTTAAGGTCATCTGCTGAGGCCCTGCTCAGAGTGCTACCTCCAGTGGAAGGCTTTGCTGTATTTGCAGCACCAAAGAGACCTCTCTGTAGCTGGAGCCTGGGCAGTGTGTATGGAGCTCCTGGGCTGCCCCGACGAAAATACCTCCCTCTCAGCCTTGCTGATGTACTTCAAAGGAAAGGAAAGCAATATATTTGGCACCAACTTGACTGCAAAAGTTGCCAGAAAGAGGCATACAAGCAGTGTTCAAAATTAGCCAGGCACGAGGTGCATTTTTGCACCTGGCTTTTGGCCACTTGTGACCAAGTGAAGATGCCTGGATGCCAGGATGGCGTGTGATACCTCCACCACCTGGAGGTGTATGCCTAGGGATCATTGGATCTGGACTGTTTTTGGACATTAATACCCCATCCTGTAGAATTCTATCAGTTATGTGATATATGCACAATCAGAATGAATTTTAGGAATGAAAATGCTTTTTCTGTGTAGCCTGAGCAGGCACCATTAAGAAAAAGAGGTGGGAACAGGCCAATATATATGTGGACTGTCCCTGGATCTTTTAAGTTCTTCTTTAAGTTCTCAGAGCTGTTAACCTAGCTCAAGGTTGTCACCTGAATTTGCCAGATGTTTAACTGACCATCAATCACAGTCAGTCCATCATTTGAAAAATAAGACTTTAGAACTGTCTTACCCCAAAATGGCAACCACTTTGATGACTGCAACTTTGGTTTAAGGAACCATTTGGTGCCTAACTCAGTGTTTCCCAACCTTTTTTGGGCAAAGGCACACTTGTTTCATGAAAAAAATCTCGAGGCACACCACCATGCCAGATGGGGAAAGGTCACTTTTTACCTATGTAAAAAAAAAAAAAAAAAAATAGTAACAGCATAGAAGGTAATGGTAAGCTATAGCTTGTTTAGCTTATACCTAAATCCGACACTGATTGGTCTCCCTTCCAAGGCACTCGAGGTCCCACATGAAAGCGAGCCCCCAGCAAGGCCTCGACGGCCTGCAAGGCGCTTCCCCTTGCGAGTGGGAAACGGACGGACGGCGGCCCGAGCACGACCTGGCGCCCTCTCAGCTCAGCGAGCACGACCTGAAAGCTCTGGCCGCCTCCCTGCATGCCCTCCCGGACCTGGAGTACGGCGGCAGCAGCGCGCCTCCTTCGACGGGCCCCGACGGCAACCGCGAGCGGCCCCGTCGGCGGGCCTCGGCGGCGGACCTCCTGCAGGACAGTTCCGGCTTCGCGCCGGACTACGAGGGCTTCGAGTACCGGGGCGACCCTTACGAGGAGGTGGAGCCGCTGCGGAACCTGCCCGCCTTCGAAGCGTGCTCGCCGGCCTCGTCCGAGTCCACCATCGACATCTGCTTCCTGAGGCCCGTCCACTTCACCAACGAGCCCGGCAGGACGGAGCGCACGCTGCAGCCGCTGCCCAAGAGCGCGGCGCCGACGCCGCAAGCCAGCGGCACCTACAAGCGCGAGGTTTTCCGCAGCAAAGGCAAGCAGCTGAGCCGCTCGCTCAAGGAGTTCCCGCGCAGCAGCGGAGGCGGAGGCAGCTCCGAAGGCATCGCCAGCACCAGGCTGTACAGCACCCGTAGCAGCAGCGGCAGCCGCTTGCCGACCCCGACGGAGAGGGGCTTCCCGGCCCACGGCGCCCCCTCCGCTGCCTCCCAGAGCTCCCAGCGGCACCACTTCCCGCCGCCGAGAGGAGCGGGCGACCAGCCCAGCTTTCTGGAAGTAAGGAGAGCAAAAGGCAAGGGCAAAGGCGCTTCCTAGCCAGGGTCTAAGCGTGCCTATGTGGGGCACGTTACAGCCCCGTGACGTCAGCGCCACGCAGGCAGCCAGGCAGGCAGACGGCGAGAGCCCCGCGCTGGGCGGCCTCTCCTCGCCGTCGCCACCCCGCCTCTCGCCGCCCGCCTCCCTCCCACGGCACACCAGGCAACGTGTCGCGGCACACTAGTGTGCCGCGGAACGCCGGTTGGGAAACACTGGCCTAACTTATATATCTGAGTTTCTAACACTGCATACAAGACATCATCCAACTGCCCTTGGGACTCCAACTCTGCATTTAAGTAGGGTTTACTCCATAGCTTTTTCTTCTCCCAAAGATGTCCTTCAAGGCAGCAGGGATGGATTTTTTCCTTGGGGTTTACTCCCAAAGCCTTCATCATAAATGAGTATAGCTACAAGGTAGCGGAGGTTTAGGATGAGTTTTCCTTCTCCTAGATGGGCTACCTTCCCAGGCTGACAAGCCCCATCTGCCCCTCACTTCCCTCTACAGCACATGCAGAAGCCGCCTTCTTGACTGTTGGACCCCCTCTTGGTCTCATCCACTCAGTCTGCTGGAGCCTGTCTTCTCCTGTAGAAGTCTGCTAGGCAGAATAAGCCTTTGGCTTGCCAAGTTTTATCTGGAGGTTTTGTGCTGCGTGGTGGAGTAGTGGTTGGTATACCAGGGGTATTAGTGGGAATGGGGTTGTGGACAGTTTACCTGCTTCTTCCTTCCATGATTTAAGCATGGTCTGTGTGAACCTGTTTAGTGTTGTGGGGTTTTCCCTTAGGCTGTTTGGGAGGAATGGGTATGCTGTGGTAGAGGTATTTCCGATTATGTCTCTCTCCAAGTGTACCCATTGTTTTGTCTCATCTTCTAGAATGTACGGGATTATGTGGCTCATTTGGTTGGTGGATTTGGGGTTTATTCTTGATTTTTTGTGGAGTTGGGCTGGGGGAATCCAGATTGTGAGGGTTTGGAATATGTAGGTTAATTTTGGGAGGGTGGTCATTTTGATCATGGCTATTTTGTCCGAGAGTGAAGTTGATATTGTACAATCTCCTCAAATCTTTATTGCTTTGTCATCACAGGGGGTTGTAATTGTGGAGGTATAGTTTGTTGAGGTTTGTGGTTATTTGTACCCCTAGGTATCTGAATTTGGGGCAGCAAAGTTTTATCTTGGTGATGTTGGCGAATTCTTTTTGGATATGAGGGAGCAGGGTACTGAAACACATAGCCTCAGATTTTGCAAAATTTACTTGTAGGCCCGACACCATTGCAAATGTGTTGAGTTCTCTGATTAGGAAGGTTGCTGTGATTTTGGAGTCTGGTGTTGTGACCATCAGGTCGTCCTCAAAGTCCCCTAATTTATAGGTTCTGCCTTTTATTTCCACTCCCTTGATGTCTGTGGCTGCTCAGATTCAGATTGCTAGAGGTTCCAGAGCCAGGGTGAATAGGAAGGGAGACAGTGGGCATCCTTGTTTCGTGCCTCTTTGGATTGCTATGGTATTTAAGCTGTTAGTCCTGCATTTTGCTGAGGCTCAGGAGTAGATTTGTTTGAGGGTTTGTAAGAAGTTGGGACCAAATTTTATGTTAGTTAGTACTGCTAGTAGGTATTATTTCCATTCTAGGCAATCAAAAGCTTTGAGGATGTCTAGGGACATAATTGTCAGTGGGAGTTTAGTTGCCTTGCTGTGTTTGATCAGATTTGGTAGTTGGTAGTTGCCTTGCTGTGTTTGATCAGATTTGGTAGTTTCCTGATAAGGTCTGTTATATAACGACCAGAGATGAAGCCCATCTGGTCCAGGGCTATTTAATTTGTGTAGGAATTTTTTTAGGCGGTTAGCCAAGATTGATGTGAATATCTTGTAGTCTTGGTTTATTAATGAGATTGGGCAGTATGATTCTACTGAGGCTGTCTTTGGGTGGTTTTGGGATAGAGACTATCTTGGAGGAGGTCTAGGTTTTAGGAATGGCCTCCTTTTATGATGTTGTTGAATAGGTGGGTCATGTAGAGCATCAGGGGTTCTTTGAATCATAGTTTTTAGCCAGCATGCAATGAGGTCTGCTGGGTTTTGTCCTTTTTCGGGGAAGTTGCGGAAGCGGGTGTTGCAATGTCTACTGCGATCTTCGAGGTCTGCTTGCTTAGTTCTCATTTATGTGCTTTGTTTCCAGGTGGCTTACCAGTTCAGCCAATTCATTTTTCACATGTGTGTTTAGAGCCTCTCAGTACCACTCTATTAGTCTTTCTTGCATTTGGTTTTTATTTTCTAGAGTGGAGATTCTCCTAGTGAGGGTTTCCACTTCGGAGGTCAGGTTGCTGAGTCACTGTGTTCTCCAGTAGTTCTGCTAGTCTTTGTTCTATTTTCCTCAGGTCCCGTTTTGTTGTTGGGTTGTTGTCATCCTGGGGGGATGTCGTGGTCTCAGTGCTGTTCACCATCTCCCTGGTTGGTGCTATCTCAGTCTCTCTGGTGGCCTTGGTTTGAGATGTGTGTGGTGTCCTTTTGGAGCGGAGTGTGTTGTAGTTAGGAGTTTTGGTGGTGATGATTCCTGGATGTTGTTGAGTTGCTGAGTTGAACAGATGCAGTAGACTGGTGGCTTTTGCAGAGTGTCAGGATTAGGCTGCGATTTTGTCACGTCTGGGCTGTGTTTTAAGGGTCACTGTAGTCGCCTCAGCTGTGTTGGTGAAGCGGGGATCAGACAAGCAGACAGACAAGCAGACCAACAGACCAACAGTTGACATAAAGGGATTAACAAGCAGAGATGCAAGAGACCCATGGGGTGGGGCCAGAGGGAGGATGTGTGTTGAGGGGGTTGTTTGTGGATACACACACACCTACACACTCATACCACAAATGAGGGAGTAGGATGGGGGTTAGGGCTTCGTAGTAAAAAGTTAAAAATTAAAGGCTGGCAAGGTTGTATTCAAAAAAACAAAAAGGGGAAAGAAGGGGGGGAGGAAAGGGAAAGTAGAGGGAAATAAAAAAGAAAAATAAAGGGGGCGATTAGTAATAGTAATGATTAAAAAATGCAGTGGTGATTCAAGTTATAGTATGAGGTAAAAGACCACAAAAGGGGGGTACTATTGAAAGTAGATGGGGAGATATATGTATGTAGGTATGTGATATTATTATTATTATTATTATTATTATTATTATTATTATTATTATTATTTGGGGGGAAGGAGAGAAAAGAAAAGAGAGAAGAAGGAGGGGGATGGAAAGAGTAGAGAGTTTAGGAGTTAAGAAAGAAGAAAAAGAAGAAGAAAACTGAAGATGTTGAGGTGGTGGTATCTGAAAGTTTTTTTATATCTATATCTATATATTTATTTATCTATATATAAAATAAAATATCTATATATAAAATAAAATGTATATAGAAAACTCTTTTGAGGGGGGATTATTATTTACTTATTATAGATAGATAGATAGATAGATAGATAGATAGATAGATAGAGATATATACACTTTAAAGAGAAAAAGGAAAGAGAAAGAAGGAAAAATAATAGCAATAACAATAAAGTTGGGGGGAAAGAGGTGATGATAATAATGGAAGGGCAGGGAGGGAGGGAGAAAAAGACTGTCCGATTTCTCCCCCATTTAATTTAAATAAAATAAAAATAAACAAATAAAAAGTAGAGGGATCAGGGCTGAAGCTATGGTCCCAGGAAGTGGCCTGTGTTGGTTTAGGGTCTCTTTATGGGCACTGTCATTTTAATTCTTGAGAGTTAGAATGAATGAATGAATAATGTACTTAAAATATATTTTTTAATTAAGAAAAGAATTTTTTTGGATCCTGTGTCCGTTTCCATCTGCCAGCAGGGGAGGGCCCGCCCAGCGCCTGTCTTCTCCCAGGCGGCTCCCTTTGCGCGGCTCCCCAATGGGCCCCTTCCCGCTTCCCTTTCGCTGGTCACCAGAGATGTCGGGTTGGGGCCAGGTTTGGACTGGGCTGCAC
This sequence comes from Podarcis muralis, assembly GCF_964188315.1. NCBI lineage: Eukaryota > Metazoa > Chordata > Lepidosauria > Squamata > Lacertidae > Podarcis > Podarcis muralis. Next base: position 60,226,305 of record NC_135666.1, read on the forward strand.
ACTTTTATGCAGCCTCCCTGGCTCTCCTGGTCCCCTCCTACCTCTCTCTCAATGGCTGCAGCAGCGGCTGTGGTGGTGGAGGCTGGTGAGTCTTCAGCTGGGGGGGGGGGGGCTCCGCCGAGTTGTCTGCTCAGCTCCGGAAGCCTCCAGACCTCCGAGCTCTGCTGGATCACTTATGGGGCGATCCCAGTCCTGGTGGAGCTGAGGTCATTGGGGGTTGGGGGCTCCACACAGCCCTCTCAACCTTCACGTTGGCCCCCCCTGGCTCCCCCCTGCTTGTGGCAGCATTGGTGTTGGCGGTGTGGGGACCAGCCAGAGCACCCTGTTGGTCTTGGCGGTCCCTGTGAGCTCAGCACGGCTGTTGCACTCGCCATCTTGCTTAACCCATGCCTCTGTTATGGCTTTGAAGGCCAAATGGGAGAGGGAGCAAGTTCTTAAGGCCCAATGCTTTCCACCTAGAATCACAGAGTTGGAAGGGACCCTGAGTATCATCTAGTCAACCCCCCTGCAATGCAGGAATAGGCAGCTGTCTCCTACAGGGATCGATCCTGCTACCTTGGTATTATCAGCACTATGCTCTAACCCAGGCTTCCTCAACCTCAGCCCTTCAGATGTTTTTGCCTACAACTCCTATGATCCCTAGCTAGCAGGACCAGTGGTCAGGGATGAAGGGAACTGTAGTCTCAAAACATCTGGAGGGCCGAGATTGAGGAAGCCTGCTCTAATCAATGGAGTTATCCAGGCTGATAATTGTTCCATTATAACCTGTTCCATTGTTCATTCTAATTAAAACGAATGCTTACAGGAAGAGGTAATTGTTACAGGAAGAGGTAATGGCCAGAAATTAGTAATGGTTAAGAATGCTCAAACAGGAAGGGACAGCCACTATATTGGCAATACAGAGAGCAGGAGACCAAGTGTTTGGTTGCCTAGGTGATGTAGAAGGAAATACACACCCCGACCAAAGCAGCTGGGCTCTGCTGATTTCTGAAATGGAGTCTTGCTCTTTTGGAAATGGCGATAGCTACAGTATGTCAAACAGGCCGGACTCTTTGCTGGTGGGGGGATGAAAATGCACTAGGTTAATTTTACTTTCAAACATTGCCATCACCAAGATTTTGGAAATGCATATCTGCATATATTTTCAGAACTGTAGATACCAATGAAAAGAGGGCAACACTGAATCAGTCTCTGTGCTTGTGAAGAAAAAAATTGTGAAGGCAGAAAAGATTAAATTGAATGTTCACTTGATTTACTTCATCTAAAGAGGTGGTTTATCAATATTTTCTGAAGAGTTTTCCCCAGAAGGCACAGAAGGCCTTTTGCATGCCTGGTCAGCCTCCTACCTAGTGGTAATAAGTGGAAGAAAGCAACACACAAGCATCACCTAACATTTTCAGTCAACAGCATGTCAAACATTTTTAATTATCAAAGATAAGATGAAGGTGGCTTAGGGTGAAATTTGGTGTATATAAACTGAAAAATGAAAAAAAAAAGTTGTGGATTTGGAAAAGATTCTGCAAAATAACTGATCAAAACATTTCAGTAACAATGGATTTCTTTTTTGGTGGGAGGGTTGCCATGTTTCCGGAATTTCCCAGACATACATATGGCAACCCATTGTCATTTTTACTGATTTCCCTCAATAACTTTGGGCAAAACTAAAAAAAAAATGCAACAACTTTGCCAAAAAAAGCTCAGGCAATCCTAAGTTAGTGGCGATGGTAAGTCTGCTAAGTATTCTAGTTTTCTTGTAGCTCTTACTTTACCCTGGATTCAATCTTCTTAATTCCGTTTTTGTGGCTGTAGCTTTATTGAAGCGCATCAATGAGTTAATGGGTCAGTTTATTCTTCTATCACAGCTGATAGATTATTATGGGTACACTAAACGTTTAAGCTAGAAATAACGTACATTTGTAATATATTTCATGCAGAAATCTTAGTGCACTGTAGAAATGTTGATTAAACCTGATTACATGGAAATTGCATGCATGAGTAGCTTTAGAGTGGAGGCACAGAGCAAAGTAGGATTATAAACAAAAGCAATTTACTTGAGAGAAAGTGTGTGGAGGGGAAGGAAGACACGCAGAGGCTACCTGCGCAATTAGATTTGGGCAGTCATTCTACTGTTTCCATAGTCATTATTTTTGTAGCATTGCCAATGCCTTGTCTTTATTGATTACATTTCTTTTAATGTCTTATGAAATTCCATCCAGTCATAGAGCCATCTTTCTGGGCTAGTTCTTGAGGTCAGTATGGCTATGTTTTTGCCAGTGCTCAGCAGTCAGAAAGGGACTTTGCTCAAGTAAAATGGAGGCAGTGCAAGACTGTGTGGTGCTTCTTCTAACTACCAAGCACTCAGTTTAAGATGAGGGAGTGTCCTCCTCTAGTGAAGTATTTCATGTGCAGACAGCTTGCGGGATGTGTTCAAAGCAGAGGGACATTATATGGACCAGATACGGTGAGTCTCATGCAAGGGTATATCTCAGAGGGGAGTCTGAGCCACTCTCTCAGTTTATGGGCCTTGCCTTGGGAGGGGCCTCAAAACCTTTGAGCCAGCTCTAGGTTCATCTGGTTTCTACTTTGATGATGATGACTTACTAATATTTATTAAATTTGTATACTGTCCTTCATCCTCAGATCTCAGGGTGATTCACAAGATAAGAACACAAAATACATAAGAAAAACAAGAACAAAAACCAATAACCCCCCACCCCTCAAGAACACATTTAAAAGGCCATAGATTGTTTAATCAGCTGAAGGCTCTGGTTATAGAGAAATGTTTTTGGCTGGTGCCTAAAGATATGCAATGAAGGTGCCAGACGAGCCTCTCTGGGGAGAACATTCCACAAGCAGGGAGCCACTGCAGAAAAGGCCCATTCTCATGGTTGCCACCCTCCAGGCCTCTCATGGAGGAGGCACACAAAGAAGGGACTCAGATGGTCAGGTGATCCTTGACTCCAGGGCGTATTCTGGCCACAGCGAAAATTCTGAAGTGCATGTGTATTGCCTTTAGTTAATCAAGTTCCTAGTCCAGTATCTACCGGTAATTGCTAGAATGCAGTTCCAACTTTTAGTGGTGTCAAGATTTATTAATGCATATTACTTTTAGCACCCTGTTATACTCATCAGCAGACTGGCTAAATAAAAGAATTCATTACACTCCATGCCCAAATGTGAAGCTTGTTCTTCCTGAAATTCTAGACCCTTTCCCCCAGTTTCTTTCTCACTTCATTTGCCCTTGGTTATCTGTATAGGCCATGGGATGTTGTCTGACTGTTGGGACTATTGGGAGGCAGGCAGACAGAAAACCAAGAGGGGAGGGAAGCAGAATCATGTGTCCTGGAAGAGGGCATGGCTGGCTGGCTGGCTGCCTGGAAGAGAGGAAAGGGGCACTCCACACTGGCATTTTGTTGCAAGTCTCATTTGTGTTTTTGTTGCTCAAGTCTCCTTGGTCTTAGTTTCATTTAGTAGTTCATAGAAGATACTATTTGGCCCCAGAGCTCCTTTGTATTGTAGAAGGATGTGTATCTCATTTGCATGACTGGCAAGGAAAAGAATTGTGCATTAAAAACCTGTTCCTGTACCTGAGATGCCCATGCTTATTTGGTTGTTGAACTGCAGAAATGAAAATGCTCTCTATCTAAATGTCATCTATCTAAATAAGCATCACAGATGCATGGCAGAACACAGCAGCATTGATAAAGGCAAAATATTGTAGTCACAGTGGTGCAGTTTTATTATCTGGCTCTTGCTAATTGTTTCTCATTGTGAAGCTCAGTTTCAACATTTTGCAGAAAATGTAATAATAGATCCAATAAAACTTTCCCTCTTTACCTTTTGGATTACATGTTGGGACTGGTAGGGAAAACACTAATGAGAGTACTCTCTGATTTAGGGGAGACTGAAGTATAAAACTGCCATTGTTTTATACATTGTTTTATACATTGTTTATACAGAGCGATGTAACCAACTCCTGGCTCAATAAGCTCTCAGTGTAAACACTGACAGAGACAACAGAGAAAGGAAGATGGAAGAATATATGCAAATACAGTTACAAATCTTTAGACCAGATTCTGTAGGGAAGAGAGCTAAGGCCTTATGGCAAAGGATTTGCAGAAAAGGTGGGTTTTGAGGAGGGATTCAAAGACAGAGAATGAGGTGATTCCATGCTTCATAGGTGTTCTGTGGAAGCAGGAAGTTAAAGCCGAATTCCCCCCTCTTCAAGCTGGCGTAGTTTTCAGCATAGTGCCAAGCTGCATTTCTGCCACTGTGGAACTGAGACAAGTAATATACAAGTCTGAGGTGACACAAATCATGGCTTTCCATCAGTATTTTTCCAGATCAAAAGCCACATCCTTTATTGAAGACTTGGACTGTACATTTAGTAGAGTGGCACAGTTATTTTAAACAACCGTCCCTCCCTCGTTGTATTTAATGTTGTGTAAGGAGATTTGCACGGTACAGATTATGTAAAACAGAGATTATGTAACAAAAGTGCTTCTGTAAATCTGTTCCCTGCAGAGGCTTGCAGTGGGTGAGAATGTTTCCTTGAGCGCAGTGTGACAAACCCAGTATGTATACAGTTGGGAGGTCAGATTAATGAGCAATATAAACTGTGTCCAAATAAGGAAAATTTAACTTCAGTGCTTTGCTAAAGTGCCAAACATTCCAGGATGTGGAAGATGCCAGTTTGGTTTGGCGTAGCTATCTGCAAGACTGTGTTTAGCTGGTATAGCTGAAAAATGGCCGTACCCATTGGATACTGCTTGTTTTCTTAATTAGATTGAGTGCCAGCATTTACTTGACAGGTGTTAGCCACGTGGCCATTTGCAGGTGTAGCATTCCCAGTCTCCTAGCCAACAGGAGATCGGTAGCACACTGTAACTTTCTCATTTTCCTCTTCCTCTCTCATAAGCAAATTTCCTCTGTCTCTTCCATGTTTTGCTTTAGCCTTAGTGCATAGTGTATTATTAGGGATGTGGTGTTGTGGTCTAAATCACTGAGCCTCTTGGGCTTGCCAATCAGAAGGTCGGCGGTACAAATCCCCGTGATGGGTTGAACTTCTGTTGCTCTGTCCAGCTCCTGCCAACCTAGCAGTTCAAAAGCATACCAGTGCAAGTAGTTAAATAGGTACTGCTGCAGCACTCTGGCTTCCATTGCGCCAGAAGCAGTTTAGTCATGCTGTCCACATGACCCGGAAAGCTGTCTGTGGACAAACGCCAGCTCCCTTGGCCTGAATTGAGGTGAGCGCTGCATCCCATAGTCACCTTTAGCTGGACTTAACCGTCCAGGGGGTTGTATAGTGTATTATTATTATTATTATTATTATTATTATTATTATTATTATTTATTATTTATGCTAAGTCTCTCTCAGGGCCACGTTTATATGTTATTTCATGGCAGGACCACATTGCTGCACTCACCCCATAGAAACATTTGTGTTACAATTTTATCTCTTGCCAGTATTAATCAGTGTTTTCTCTTAAGCTGATTTGTGGTTGTGCTCATGTTACCGCACCATACGTCTCTATTTCTTAGCCCCACCCCCCACCCCCAAACTTTTTTTCCTCTGTCTGTACCACAATGGGTTTTGAGTGTACTCCTGGATGCTGCCCTGAACCTGGGTTCCCAGGTTTTGGTGGTGGCCAGGAGTGTGTTTGTACCATTATGTCTCGTGCACCAACAGCACCCTTGAGGTGGTGGATCTGGCCACAGAGATGCATGCCTTTGTTACATCCTGATTGGACTACTGATACAAGCTCCACATGGGGGGGGGGTCTTTGAAAAATGTTCAGAAGCTTCAGAGGTTCCAAAATGCTGCAGTCATACCCTTGACTGGTAGGGCTTGGCAATGTATCAATACATCATCCAACACCAGTTTGTAGACCACATCATGAGAACCGTTTCAAAATAATTGAGCTGGCAATGTATTGCGAAGCACAGCCTTTAAAAAATCCAGGGGGCAGTGTAATTGTGCAGGAATCGTAGCTGGCTGCTTCTTCCTTCTCTCTGTCTAGGGAGGAGTGGAAGGAGTTTGCTCTTTGAACGCAAGGGCTCGCCTTCCTTTGAGAGGAGGAATCCACTGCCCAGATAGCACATACCTATTAAGCTCCTTGACTGCTCCTTCGCCCAATCTCCCCCTCCCACCAGCATGAACGCCAAACACAGCTCCTTTGCCCGATCTCTACCCCCCCCACTACATAGTTCCATGTTTCAGACATCATGATATATCACTAAATTGTGGTGTTTAGCTGGTGATATATCATGTTGTTGAAAACAGATACCACCCAACCCTGATTATGTCCTATAACACCCTATATGGCTTGGGCTCGCATATCCTGGGTGTTAAAATCCTTGGATGAGCACCTTCTTGGATGAGGTCCATCAAAATGGGAGGCAGAGTTGGTGGAGACATGAGAGAGAGCCTTTTCTGTGGAATTTCCTCCCATGAGAGGCTAGACTGGCTCACTCTTTGCTGTCCTTCTACCGGCAGGCTAAGGCTTTCCTGTTCAAGTTACAGGTAGGTAGCCGTGTTGGTCTGCCGTAGTCAAAACAAAATAATAAAATTCCTTCCAGTAGCACCTTAGAGACCAACTAAGTTTGTTATTGGTATGAGCTTTCATGTACATGCACACTTCTACTGGAAGGAATTTTTTTATTTTGCTTTCCTATTCAGATAGGCCCTTGAAAACTAAGGTGCAAACAATGCTGGCCACTGGGCTGCTGCCAGGGCAAACTACACTTTAATGCTAGTTTTAAATGCATTTCGGTTTATTTTAACTACTCCTTTTAGCTAGTTTGTTTTTATTACTTTGTATTTTATAATTATGTGTTTGAATGTTGAATCCCAGTGTGGTAAGAATTTACCTCTACATCACCTGTTCTTGCCGAAGTGAGGGAACTTTGTTAAATTAAAACATGGAACCAGGAGAAAAATAGCAAGCTTAGTGGTCCAGGGACCAAGTTAATTAACACTACTGTGTAGTAGGACAGCCCAGCTTAATGTGGTTGCCTGAACAAACCTCCAATTAGGAAGGACTGTCCAGAAGAGATAGGTAAAACGTAAAGGCAAAGGACCCCTGGACGGTTAACTCCAGTTGAAATCGACTATGGGGTGTGGCGTTCATCTCCGCTTTCAGGTTGAGGGAGCCAGCATTTGTCTGTACATCTTTCCGGTTCTTGTGGCCAGCATGACTAAACTGCTTCTGGTGCAACAGGACACCATGGCAGAAGCCAGAGCGTATGGAAATGCTGTTTACCTTCCCACTGCTCACACTGGTATGCTTTCACTGGTATTGATCTGCTCACACTGGTATGCTTTCAGAATTCGACTGGAGCTAACCGTCCAGGGGTCCTTTACTTTTTTTTTTAACCTTTATATATAACACTGTACATAAAGAGCCATAAAATATCTTAAACATCCTTCTACATACATCAATAAAGGTTACAAATCATGGGATGTATACATGCATGGCTCCATACTGATATCAGCTTCCCACATTTACATTGGGGTGCCCCAAGCCATTTGGTTTTAACTATCACACTAGTTGCCTTGGCAACCAGACCTTCATTGAGAATGGAAGAGGGTCTCCCACCTCCTCTTTCTAGGCCTCAGATAGCTTCAAGGAGAAATGCTGGTTGTCACCCAGATGCTAATCCAACAAATAACTTTTAGCAAAGCATCATTTGCCCCTCCAGGGTCAGATAAGGCAAGAAGGCTGGTATGCAATGTTTACACAGAAATACACAGTATAGGAGGAAGGCATGAAGGTTACAAAATGCAGGCACACAGGAATCATTCATTGATGCATTCTATCTAAAAGGTTAAATGCAATAAATACTGAAACCATTAAGCAATATCAAAATCTAGATCTAAGGCCGGATCAACTATATCATCACCAGTTTGGGAGAAAGGCAAGTTTATATAAATGCATAATAACAAATGTGTTAAATGACTCGGGACTGCAATACCTCAAGGACCTTCTGTCGCCATATGAACCAACTCAGATCCTGCAATCAACGTCTAAGGTCCTTCTTCGTATGCCAGCTCAAGGAGAGGTCTGGCAGGTGGAAACACGAGAACAGGCCTTTTCTGTAGTGGCTCCCGGTTTGTGGAATGGTCTTCCTAGGGAGGGAATTTTTCATTGATCATTTCAACTAATTCATTGACATCAAGGAGGTGAGATTTAATCCTTACCTCTTAGTTACAATTCTGCTAAACTAGCCCCTCCCCGTGTCATAGTTAGCACCGATGGGAACATTTTTTAAAAATAGAAATTGCAGCAAAGGGCAATTTTCAGTACAATTGTGACTGGGACAGTAAAGTTAAATCTCCCCTCCACATCTGCCGTGGTCCTAATAAAAATAATGCCCTCTGTACCAAAATGTAAACCATGTAAGAGGGGGACAGATGGAAACTCCAAAGTTTTGAAAAACTAAAAGGGAAAGTGAGAGATTGGCTTCATTATCATCAAATAATGGAAGTGTTTAAAACAGATAGAAAAATTGGCTTCCAGGTGGAAAAATCAAAATTAGAGACTGAACTGTTAGAACCCAGTACTAAGAATTTGTCAAGAATGTATAGCTTGCTGTTGGAATGGAATACACAAGATGAAGTGGTTAAGTCTGCAATGATTAAGTGGGCACAGGACATTGGTCATAACATTTTGTTTGCTGACTGGGAAAGGTTGTGGACCACAGGTATGAAATTTACGGCGTGTAATGCCTTAAGAGAGAATATTATGAAAATGATATACAGGTGGTACATGACCCCAGTCAAGCTCGCAAAAATTTATCACTTGCCCGATAATAAATGTTGGAAATGTAAAGAAATTGAAGGAACATTCTTTCACCTTTGGTGGACGTGCCCAAAGATTAAGGTCTTCTGGGAAATGATCTATAATGAACTGAAAAAAGTACTCAGGTACACTTTCCCTAAGAAACCAGAGGCCTTCCTCCTGGGCATTGTCGGCCAATCGGTGTTAAAGAAAGACAGAACATTTTTTATGTATGCTACAACAGCAGCAAGAATACTCATCGCAAAGTACTGGAAGATGCAAGAACTACCCACCGTGGAAGAATGGCAACTGAAGGTGATAGACTATATGGGATTGGCAGAAATGACGAGCAGAATCCGTGACCAGGGAAGCGATACGGCGCAGGAAGATTGGAAGAAGTTTAAAGAGTATCTAAAAAAAAATGTAAAATGAATGAAGGTTAGAAAAATGTTGGATTGGTTATTAAGGGGTTAAAAGCAGTAAGGGATAATTGGAAGAAAATATCTGTTACTAAAAGTATTTTAAAAGTAGGGAAAGGATTTGCTGAAAATTGAATCTGAAATTAGAATACAGAAAGGGAAGGTATGAGGAAGTCGTGAAAGTAAGCTTAAAGAAAGTAAAAATTGAGGTTATACGTGTTTTATCTTTTGTATTTGTATGTCATGCCTTTTTTCTTTTTTTCTTTTTTCTTTTTTTGTTATGGTGTTTGTTAAAACTTCAATAAAAATTTAATTTAAAAAAAACACAAAATGTAAACCATGTAGATATTTATGTTTTATTAAAGTAATAAATAAGCAGTATTAAAAATAAAAAAAATAAAAACATGAACATGTTCAGATTCATCAGGTATTTACGCTGGACCATTTCACTCCTCCTGACCTTTGATATGTTCTGTCTATAGAAAATAGTTCTATTTAAGCACATAAAGCTTATTAAGATAAGATAAACCAATCATAAAGATGTTTGTGTGTTAATGAAGAGATAACTAAGCAGTGTTGCACCTGCTAGCTAAACCTGCTTCTAGCCAAGGTGACAAACTCTGGTTTGGAGCTAACCAAGACCATTGTCAGAACCAAAATTCACATAATGGGAATTAATAGAGCATGAACATGTAGGGTGCTCCTGATTTCTTGTCTATACCTGGTTTTACATCTGCATTGAGTCCACAGGCTTTCCCTAGCACTAAAATTTATTAAAACTGGTTCTTGATGCCATGCAAATAAAAATAAAATAGATGGTGAGTCTTATCCTCTTGCCTGTGAATCTTTGTAAATGCAGTGCATAGTAATTAGAGTGATAGCTGTAATTATGTTGTCAAGTATGCATTTTTCCCATAGCAGCAATGAAATTGATATAATAGAAGCTGTATTGTACAACATGAGGTGGGCACAGATTCTGTTCTGAGACGCACCCAAGTGCATAGGGGTCATTCTGTTGCTCATGTTGGGAAGCCTTCCCCATTGAAATGAGGGTCAGACCGTCCATATTTCCCCACCCAACCCCCACTCCTGATTTTAGTTGAATGGAAATCTCACTATTTTTTCATTTTGTAATGTTTTTATGCATTACAGAGCCTTTAAGAAAAACTGTTACAATTGCTCCTGAGTCCCCCCACAATTCATGCTTCTATATATTTTGGAATGTGATTTTTCTTTCTGTCCTTTTTTGTTCTCTATACGTTTGGATGCCTCTCAAGGTATTGGCACCAAACTTGGCATAAATTTCGGGGGGGGGGGGCGGCGTTCTTCGTTGATGTTTGGATATCAGTCACCATTTTGAATCTTGCCTGTTAAGATATTGTCATGAAACTTGACATAAGGATTCCCAAGGTGGGCAACAATCTCCATTGCTTATTGAACACTTGGCGCCATTTTGAATCAAGATGATAGACCAAAGCATAACTTTGTTGCTTGTGATTTTTTTGCACGGTTTGGCCACTTCATGAGATATTGTTGCCAAATTTCCTTCCTAATTTCACCATCTGCAAGTAGGGTGGAGAATATTTGGGTGGGCCTTTTTGCTCAAATCCTATAGAAAATTGTCTATTTGGGTTAAGACAGTGATAAAATGTTTGGTTAGAGATCTACCCCATCCTCTATCCCAAAATATAGTTAATATAGTGCAATGATGGAATGAATATTAAAACATGTTTATGTCTGTAATATAGATGTTCTCTTTGGTTTTAGTCTAGTCCTAGGCAACAAGATTGGTTCCCAACAAGCATGAGATCTCTAGATGTGGAAATATGGTTTGGAGTAATGTTCATAGTGTGTATGCATTTCTTAGTTAGTAATTTTAGTTTGTATTGTATGTAAACATAGAACAGTGCTTAATGCTGGGTCCCAAAATAAAGTCCAGCTAGTTCAGTATTGTATTCGCTGATTGACAGTAGCTCTCCAGCACTTCCTAGTACTACCTGTGAATTCCAGGGATTGAGGCCAGGAACTTTTTGCATGCAAAGTGTGTGCTCTACCACATCTTTGCAAACTGGGAGCTCTGCTGAAAGGCAGTATATCCATCATTTAAATTAACAAATAAGATGCCACTGGGCTACAGTGCCCTTGAAAGTAGTTTGTAAACTAAAGTCAGTACAAAATATAGCAGCTAGATTACTAACTGGGCCAGGACATATAGAATGCACCTCACCAATTTTAAAACTACACTGTCTCCTCATTTGTTTCTTAGTCCAAGTTTTGGTCTTAACCTTAAAATTCCTAAATGTCTTGGGAACAGACTACCTTAAGAGTAGAACCCATGAGTAGCTCTACAATTTCTAGACTAATTCCTGGAAGCCTGGAAGTCATGCCCTCTGACCTGGAAGTATTGTCCTCTGTTCAAAGTGTGTATGGATGCCAAGCTATTGTACTCAAAGCAGGTTTTAGCTCCAAACTCTGTTCGAATTGTGGCTCCCATTACATTCTGAACTTTCTGTAGTGTGTTTTAAGGAGTGAAGATTGAGACCTAATTCCAGAATCTGGCTGCATTAACTAGTTTAGAAATGTGGATTACTACAATGCTTTAAAAAAGGGGGTGGGTGGATTTGCGATGTGGAATGATAAAGGCTGGACACACACAAGACTCTTTCACTGTCATATGAACATGGGATGCAGACTGTATTCAAGTCTTTAATGGAAAATGCATGACAGACTCATCAGCTGTGCTGGTAAGAAGCATGCTTTGTTCACAAGATGCTGAATGTGGTCTAATCCCTGTCTCTCTCTTTCCTTTCTTTGCTCATTGCCCTGCATTTACAGTAACCTATTGAGAGCCTTGGAACTAGTTTAAAGGTCTCATGGGCAGCGCAGTGCTCCATGCTGTGGATGCTGCTGTGTTAGAACAAATGTTCCTTGGTCTTAGCTTTGTGGGTGGAATAATAAGCACATTAAACAACTGCAAGTGGAGGAACAGAGAGCATTTAGCCTAATGGCAAGAACACTGAAAGGGATAGGCTGAGAACTAGGAAGATGTATTGTTTGTGTTTTGCCTTCAGGACTTGACTGTTGCAATATGCACTCTTGCAGAACGAAACTTCCTGCCTCTTGATCAGGGGAACACAGAGCATCAGTGCTCCAGCATCTGTGTTGGCTCTCTGCAGCATTCAAGGCAGCATCATTCAAAACTCTGGTTTTAATCTCTGAAGCTCTAAGTAGTTGGCAGAACCACAAGCAACTGGGTTTGTGCCCTGGAAAGGCCCCAACTAGGGTGCCCAAGATATTTTAAACTTTAAATCCCTTCTTTTGAATTGATGCAAGGGATCCTACCATAAAAAATTATGTGGTTTATATTTTGTCCCCCTGGGTGAGAGCCCATGCTAGCTAGCCCTAGAACAATTATTCTGTACAGCTTCCTTGCATGATAATCTGGATCACTAAAGCAGAGCTGGAGAGCATGGGCTATAGTGCAGGGAATTTGGTTTGGAATCCTCTTCTTCCAGCTTCCAGTTTAAGTAAAAAATAGCTAATTCAATTAGAAATGTTTCCCCAAAAACATGTTCTTTGAGCAAATACTCACTTTTTCTAAGCATTGTAGCTTAGATAGGAAGACGGTGTTGAGTGTCTTGGGAGATTATTCAGACAGGAGTGAACTGGAGGGCTTAGAAATCACAAGTGATCAGTGCTGAAGGATGCAGTTTTATTGCCCTGTATATATGCTTATGCTTCTCTATGACTAAGCAAAAACAAAACACATTATATGCAAGAAGCGCATAATTGCATGATTTTTATAGGTACAGGATTGCCATCAGTTTGGATTGTCTTAGTGGAGAAATTTTATTTATTATTATTATTCATAGTAGTAGTAGTAGTAGTACAGCATAATGCACATGGCCTTGCCTTAAATATATAGTTGCAGGTAGGTAGCCATGTTGGTCTGCTGTAGTCGAAACAAAATAAAATAAATAAAATAAAATAATAAAAAATTCTTTCCAGTAACACCTTAGAGACCAGCTAAGTTAGTTATTGTTATGAGCACACAAGCTCATACCAATAACTAAGTCTCTAAGGTGCTACTGCAAGGAATTTTTTAATTTAATTTAATTTATTTTATTTTGTTTCAACTTCAATATATAGTTGCGCAGCACCCCAGTCTCCAAGCTGTGTGGGATTCCAAGGGTTCCATGTACTTGCCCAGGGTCTGAGTTTGCTTTTGGAAATAAGGCACAGCAGAGACTGTGGTGTCTTTATGATATATGTTTTATTCACACATATATACAACCTGAGCGTACAATGGGGGGGCTCACATTGCTGCAGCCTTGGATTCAAATAGTCGGCCCACATTGTGCTTGTCTGGCACCCAGGAGTTAGAAAGGGTGTCCAGGAATTAGAAGCAAGGTCCCCACAGACTTGTAACAATCTCATATGTCCTTTGCCCTTCTACCCGTTATTTGTCAAGCTTTCTGTGATTTTTATCTTTTTCTTGCAAGGGCAAAAGCATTGCCTGTCAGAACTTTGAAGCTGCAAAGGGGCTTGTGATTTCATAACTGGCGTTCTGGAATAAACACTCTAGAAAAACCTCCTGAGATAAACATTTTCTCTTTGGCCCTGAAAGAAGTATTGAGCAAGTATGGCTAATGCTGGGGATAATATACAATGCTAAGAGCAAGAGGGGGGAAAGATACTATAGAACACACAATCACATCAGGGTTTCCCCCCTTTCTCCCATGGAAGGGGGCGGGAGAGGAAACACAAATAGAACATGAATGGGACAAAGTCTTTGAAGTCCTCTACTCAGGCTTTTCTGATTCCTTAAGAAACATCAAATAAATCTTTCCACTGCCACCCCACTTAACCTTTTGGGGATTGTGACCCCACAGCTAGCACTCAGTGTCTTGTGGCTTTTCAGCTGATGCTTTCAGCTCCGTTGTTCTACTGCAAAAGGTCAGAGAATCAGAGAGAATATCAAGAGACATATCAGTGTATTTGAGGGCAGTTTTCTTTTTTCTTTTGGTTTCTCCTTTGTGTACTATAAAGGGTAATCCTTGAGGACTTAGATGAAATGCTGAAGGACAGTCCATGCTTGTTCTTGTGGTATTGTAGGGGAAAAATATCTGTGATATTTAGGCAAGCATATAAGCTAAATTGTGTGCATGTTTACATGAACTGAATTCTGACATTGTAAATTTAGTTACTTTACAAGTACAGGCAGTGACCATATTAGGCATGTCCAGTTGATCTCTGGTCACTGATGTGTGGGTCCTTTTGGATCTGGAAGAGGGTGGAATGGGGTTGGGCACACTTATACGCGGGGACTGGGAATGGAACCCGTCTATATTGTTTTTCTTTCGAAAAGGAACCCCCCAAGTCTACTTCAGAAATGATCCATAGTTATCAGATTAATTTGTTCTACATCTGCTGAATATCTGAAAATTGGTCTGAGCTGTAGGTTGGGCCTTGGTGTGTGTTGGTAACTGAATTGCCAGATGCCAGAACCCAGTGAGCTGTGTGGTGTTCCTCAAAGTTACATGCCAGTTTTAGTTGATAATCTATTAATTGTGTTTGCAAACCTTAATTGGTTTAATTAAAACTAGTTGAGCTTTTTGAATGTCTGTGGTAGCCTTGGGAAAGGAGCAGGGGAGAGAATATGTCAGTCCTGACTCCATATAAGGTAATAGGTACCCCTGCCCGTACGGGCCAGTCATGTCTGACTCTGGGGTTGCGCGCCCATCTCGCTTAAGAGGCTGGGGGCCAGTGCTGTCCGGAGACACTTCCGGGTCACGTGGCCAGCATGACGAAGCTGCTCCGGCGAACCGGCACCAGCGCAGCACACGAAAACGCCGTTTACCTTCCCGCCATAAAGCGGTACCTATTTATCTACTTGCACTTAAGAGTGCTTTCGAACTGCTAGGTGGGCAGGAGCTGGGACCGAACGACGGGAGCTCACCCCGCCGCGGGGATTCGAACCGCCGACCATACGGTCGGCAAGTCCTAGGTGCTGAGGTTTTACCCACAGCGCCACCCGCGTCCCTTGGCTCCATATAAACTCATCCCTAAATTCTCATATTTTTCAGTAGTGGTTCTTTTGTGCCAGATTCAAAACTTGGAAGCTTTGATGGTTCTGCTATGGGTATGGAATGTATCACAACAGTGGTATGAATATGTAGTCCCTGCTCTCTGTGATCTTTTGTAGCTATCTGGTGTACCTGAACTATTCAGTTAAAGTATATTATTGGTAGTTCTTAAATATATATTTTTAGCTTTATTTTAGTAAATAAAGTGGAGGAATTTTCTGCACCATTGTCTATACTAGTGTTAGAAGCTCAGATATATAAGCTACATGCCAGATGACTCCTTCAACCAGGTTGCAGTCACCTAAATGGAATGTCTAGTACTCTTTGCAATACCAAGTTCACATTTTATTAGAGCTATTTGATGTGATCAGAATTTGGGCTTATCTCATTTAATATTATTACTCTTCTTCTGTCTTTATTTAATATTCACATGGTAGATAGATTGCATGAGTTGACTGCCATAAGCACACCTCAGCAGCATTGTTGCAATGAACCAAGTGAGGGCCAAATATCTGGACAGCTGGTTCACATGGTTAGTTCACCACAAGCATGAACAGGTGAAATGAATCTTCATAAATTGATCATGAAGCTTTATTTATGCATAAGTGAATTAGGCCTAATCCCTAACAAGTCACATAGTCAATGAGTATCAGATCTAGTGGTAGCCACTAGTGGTTGCAAAGCTAAGCAATTTGAACATCACCAGGATTGTCTATTTTAATATGTAAATAATAATACACAGCATTTATATGTGCTTTTGGTGCTTAACATATGCTAGATTAGTAATCCTAACAACATACTGTGAGATGTCAGAATTCTTATCCCCTGTTGGAGATGGACAGTGCGACTGAGAGAATACTGATTTCTTGTAGGTTGGGGGTGGGAATCCTGTATATTTCCAGATGTTGTTGGACTACAACTCCCATCTCTCAGACCTTTCAAAACAAGCAATCAGCCAAGGCTGGCAATATTTCTTTGTGCTCTGTGCTGCTGTCCAGGGTCCTGATTGCTTCGCTATCTCATCATTTCAAAGTCCCTGTGCTGACCCAGAAGAAATAGACTTAATTGGGTGGGAAGCAGCCATTGACACAATGTTTGTGTGTGCAAGTCAGCTGTTGCATCAGTTGTGTGTGAAGGCACAGCATGGTGGTCCATTCTAGGAGAAACAACAATGGGAATGCAACGGTCCCTTATAGGCCCTCTAGCCACTTAAAAGTGAATTGTGAGTTGTCTTTGTTTACAGCAGACATGTTTCCCTTAAACTGAAGCTGAAGCAAACTGTGTTTCTTCCCACTTTTATTCATTTTTGCATATCTGCTGATTGCCTTAGATATTACCTATTCACAATGTAATTTTTTTTAGCTTAGCTTGGTAAATATGAATACCTTTTCTTTCTGGAAGAGTGAGAAATGCATTATGCTCAATCATAGCCCCATTGCTTTAGGTCAAAAATGTATTCACCATCTGCTATGTAATAACACAGAGCAGTGCTTTTAATCTCTGTTATTTAAATAGGTCTAATAGAACAGGCTATTTTGACAGGAGCAGATTGTCACATAGGCAATCAAGATGCCTCTGCTGTAATTCCCTCTCCTCTGCAACAGTTAGAACCATGTTTTCCTCTTATTTATTGATTACACTTGTCAATATCCTTCCAGGATACAACTCCTCCTAAGACTGCTTCTAACAACAGGAGCAGGAAAGCACTTGCAGCAGAGAGTCAATGGGCCTTTCCCAGCCGACATATTCTTCCTTGCAGAGATCCCCAAGTCATTTTGGACTCCCCCTTCCAGAGAACCAGCCTCTGCAACTGGAAGAACCTGGGGTGGTGGTGAGGATTTGCAAGGTTGAATCAGCATGTCTAGGAGGGATGAAGCACCCAGCCCCTGCAAACCCCATCGTGGCATTTGCCTTAGCTCTCACTTTGCTTCTAGTTATCCTAAATATATTCATTTGTGAACTGAAGCCATCTTTTCTGTTAAAACTTCTTGTAGATACAGTTGTTAAATGCTGTGTATAACTCGCAGGTTCTGCTTTAAATGATGAACAATGTCCTCTTTTCCCTTTCTTTCCAGTATTCAGAGGCCAAAAAGCAGTGCTGGTACTTTGAAGGGGTGTATCCTACATATTATATGTAAGTGATCCTCCTTTTCTCTCTGTGTTCATCTGTGGATGTGTGTGTCTGTGTGTTTACAATGTTGGGAGATAGATTTAAGCCATGGGTAGGCAAACTAAGGCCTGGGGGCCGCATCCGGCCCAATCGCCTTCTAAATCCGGCCCATGGATGGTCCAGGAATCAGCATGTTTTTACATGAGTAGAATGTGTCCTTGTAGAATGTGCATCTCTGGGTTATTTGTGGGGCCTGCCTGGTGTTTTTACATGAATAGAATGTGTGCTTTTATTTAAAATGAATCTCTTGTGGGGCATAGGAAGTCGCTCAAATCCCCCCCCCAAATCTAGTCTGGCCCCCCACAAGGTCTGAGGGACAGTGGACCAGCCCCCTGCTGAAAAAGTTTGCTGACCCCTGTTAAGCTCTTTATATCAGCACTTATTCTAGAGCAGTCATTCCCAATTAGCTAATTATTGAGGACCCCCTATTTTTCAAAAGCCAAACCACGGACCCCCTACTTTTGCTATTTTTGATAACTGTATGGTAGTTACCTGTGCAAAGCAATTTTTTGAAGAAAATGTGGGGTGGCCCCTAAGAAGCAAAGGTATACTAAAAAAACAGCCAGACCATAAAATTTGTGATATTACCACAAATTGCCTATCCCTAGCCAGGAGGGAAACACTATCTCCATTGCTCCATACAACTGAATAATAAAAAAGCAATTGCGTTCCTAACTTGCAAGTGTTCCATATGCAGAAGACTTTTTATATGAGAGTGTTCAAACATGCTATTCCTTACCTGTAATCTGAGATGGTACATTTTAGCAAAACTTTGCAGAAGCTTCTGCTAACTGAAGAATCTTCAAGACAGAGGTGAAGGCTTGGTCAGGGCTTGATAAAGTATTGGTGAAGACTGAGTAGAAAACAACTGGGATTTCATCATGTTGTTAGTAGTAGTAGTATTAATAGTAGTAATTTTTTTTTATTATTTAGGCCTCCTGTGCCCAAATTTCATCCCTGGCTTAAAGAGATTAATTAGTTTTTATTCTTGCTGATTATCCAATTGGAGCAACCAATTTTTGAATTTATTAGGATTCTACCATACATATGTTTCCTCCCATCCCAAAATGTAGCCACATACCTGTAGCTTCCCACAGAAAACAAGAAAGCAACATCTGCACAGGCTGCCCTTTGCACTAAATGGGCCTGGGTGATGTATTGTAAGTAAGCATGCCATCCATAAACTAGGTCAAATCCTTCAAGATCCAAAATAGTTGGATTTTTCAGCTCCACCCAGCACAAACAGGCTGCCTCATAATACATTTTCAAATCTGGAAGAGCAAACCCTCCTTTGCTCTTTGCATCAATTAGAATTTTACATTTAATCTGGGGCTTTTTCCCTTGCCAGATGAAATCAGTTATAGCCTTTCTCCATTGCTGGAAGCAATCAGTACCATTTATCACAGGTAACGCTTGAAACAAAAATATCATCTTTGGTAAATACTCATTTTGATTGCCAATATTCTTCCAGGCAGCAAAAGCTTCATCCAGTTCCATAATTCAGTATTATTTTACTGTAATTATCGTGAAATAAGTTCAAATTTCTAGGCACCAGCCAAAGTCCCAAATATTTGACTTTCTTTTTTGCTTTAAATCCAGAAATCTTTTCCAAATTTTATTTTGCCCACTTCCCCAGATTTTTAATTATCATTTTGGTATTTTCTTTATTGGTGTACAAACCAGTCAGGCTGCCAAACACTTTTGGGCCTCCAGGACCTTGGGAACACTTTGAAGAGGAGACCTGGTCTTGTTCTGTTGTGTTAGCATCTAATCTATAAACACTGGGTGAATGAGCTGTCATAATGAAGATTTCCCTCTTGCTTTTGTGCTTCTGTTATGTCTAACCAGTGACATATTGAGATCTGATATTCTCCAACTCATTAAACACATTGTATGCTTGGTCATTGTTCAAAGCCTGTTACTGTATACAAAGAGAAACGAGGTGTTCTTAACATGTTTTTTCCCCCCTGCAAGTCCATGTGGGAGAGGGAGACATCCCAAGCCTCTTGGCTTTGTATTATTTGATTTATGTTCATACTCGAATAGTATCTGCAGGTTTCTTTGTGTTGCTTTCTGAGAACTCTGTATTCCATGAACAGATGCTTTTTAAACTCGCCTAGTGTCGGGGACTCTGGGGCTTGAACTGGCAACTTATGAACAGGCTGGGATCCAGTCTAGTGTGGCACTGTGTCCTAAGGCTTCAAAACTCACATCCAGAACAGAAGGGGTTCCTGTGGTTGAAAGAAAATACTAAACTTCTGGATTGAACATAGCCTGATTATACTTGCATACAGAACCAGATCTTTGTGTGCATTTGTTTGTTTATTTTCTGTAATAATATCCCTGCAATGCTCACACAGTAATATGGTTTAAACATTGCTGAAACATTCATTGTTCTCCATTTGTTCCAGTTATTTGTAGGACTAGAAAGTCTTAATGCCATTCCACAAATTGTGTGGTAGCACACCAGCGTTCACAATGAAGAATTTGCTCATGGCAAGGAGCTGCAGCCAATGTTGGCTTTCAAATTTGTGTACCTGTATGATACATGTCTTTCTAAACGTGCTTCTTTTGTACCATATATGCTTGCAGTGTGAAGCAGGCCTCTGTATCTGACTTTAAGTGATGTAAATTGGTCTTGCAAAACGCTTCCTAACAACAGGTCAGACCTTAATTCTTAGCACTCTCTTCCCACAAATTAAAATACATTTGAACTCACTACTAAAGTTGCTCTTGAACATTGTAGTAGAAAGGTAGGATAGAAATGTGAAAAATAAAGTACTAATTCAAAGAAATATTTTATTTCAGATATAACTTTTGGATTTCTTTTCCAGCTCAGCATTATTTTGTTTTTCTCCTGAGTCCTCAGGATGACACCACTTCAGTGCTGCACAGCTTCCCTTTTCACTTACCTTGTTTTCTCTCCTGTTTCTTTGATTTCCCTCCAGAGAAAGTCTTGCTTATGTTAATCTCTTCTTTTACTGCATTTGATTCATGGACATTTCCTAGCTGCCTTCAATCCTGTTAAAAGGCAGGATATGTTAAACAACCAGCACTGAAGTTTCTTTTTACTTTGACTCCTGGTGAAGAGCTTTGTGAAAATGGGTCCAGTGATCTGCCAGCCATGACTCAGTTCAGCCATCTTTAAATTGTGTGGATTTCCAGTTTTATTTGCTGTTTGGCAGTATATCAAATTAAATAAGGTTTTTCATGCAGGCATTTTGTGACTAGCTGGTATAGTCATTTATAGTACAGTCCGTTAAAATACCTTACAATATACAACTGAATTTTTGCATATTATTAATATTGATCTGATTTTGTAAATATTTCCATTAGTTGTTGTTTCTGGTGTTTTTAACCTTTCAGAGTCTATACCTTTTCATTTTTCTTTTGGTTGACCTGTATTCGCATACAAGTATCTGCTTGATGCTGCACTCGTGTGTGAGAACCACCCCAGAGTCACCTCCTGTTTTAGAAACTACGTATAGGAAATTAATTCAAAGCTGTGGGTGTATTTCTTTTTATCTCCTGGAGAATCCCAAGTGGAACACCATGAATATGATTGAAATAAAAATCAGTTGCATCCAGAGTTGAGGACTTATCTGTATTAGTGACTACAATTGTAGGGCATTAGCAATGTTGGCTTCTTTACAGGCGCAAATTAGCATTGCTCTCGAGTCTCAAGGGAGCATCCCAGCCCAGCTGTGTCTTGTGCAACCATAGCAACACGGTACAGCTACAGTACAGCCTCCAGATGTATAATGTCACAAATGACATTCTTAGATCTCTCTGCATTTGAATTGTTGCATCTTCCACGTCTGTTCTTCAGCTAATGTGTTGACAGCTAAAACCATGAGGCTTGACAGAATCTTAGCCCACTGAGGTTTTCCTTTCCTGTCAATGCCTTATTCTCCCAGGCTGCATCTTTGCTTTGCAATCTCCAAATGTCCTCTTCTTTTTATTCTTATGCAGATGCCGCTCCTATGAAGATTGCTGTGGTTCAAGATGCTGCATAAGGACTTTGTCTATCCAGCGACTATGGTATTTTTGGTAAGGCAATGATAGCTATTGATAAGTTTAGGGTTGCATCTTCTAATTGGATTCTCTAAGGCATGGGTAGGCAAACTAAGGCCCAGGGGCCAGATCCAGCCCAATCGCCTTCTAAATCCAGCCTGCAGATGGTCTGGGAATCAGCGTGTTTTTACATGAGTAGAATGTGTCCTTTTATTTAAAATGCATCTCTGGGTTATTTGTGGGCAGAGGAATTCATTCTTTTCCCCTTAAAAAAATTTGTCCCCCCCCCCCACAAGGTTTGAGGGACAGTGGACTGGCCCCCTGCTTAAAAAGTTTGCTGACCCCTGTTCTAGGGCTATATCTACACTACGAATTTATATCAGTTTTAATTTGAATGTAACAATAATTGGGTTCCCCTTGAGAATCCTGGGAACTGAGGTTCAGGGCAAGTGTCGTGGGTCTCTGCTGGAGATCCCCAGCAATTACTTTTATCTATAAGCTGCCTTGTGTCCCTGTCAGGGGGGAAAGCAAGGTATAAACTAACTAACTAACTAACTAACTAACTAACTAACTAACTAACTAACTACTACTGCTAGTAATAATAATAACACTTGATGAGGAAAAGTATTGTAGAATGAATAGACTGATTTATTATTTGAACATATCGTGCACAGGGATGTTTTTGCCAGTCACAGCTAGACAGGAAATAATTAATCTTTTCCTCCCCAGCTGTGGCTCCACACCACCCATTACCTAAAGTAGGTAATCTAAGGTTTCTTTCAGACCTATGTGATCTAGGGGTGTTTTTGATGTAAGTGATCATCATGGGTGGGGGGAGTTACCTTTTTCTCTCCCCAGGTGTGACCCCCCCCCAAAATCACTCCCTATTCTTCAGGTAAAGGTAAAAGGTAAAGGGCCCCTGACCATTAGGTACAGTCGTGACCGACTCTGGGGTTGCGGCGCTCATCTCGCTTTACTGGCCGAGGGAGCCGGCGTACAGCTTCCGGGTCATGTGGCCAGCATGACTAAGCTGCTTCTGGTGAACCAGAGCAGCGCACGGAAACACCATTTACCTTCCCACCGGAGCGGTACCTATTTATCTACTTGCACTTTGACGTGCTTTCGAACTGCTAGGTTGACAGAAGCTGGGACTGAGCAACAGGAGCTCACCCCGTCGCGGGGATTCGAACCGCCGACCTTCTGATCGGCAAGCCCAAGGCTCTGTGGTTTAACCCACAACACCACCCGCATCCCTCGTTCACCCGCGTTCTTCAGGTAGCCTTGAAAAAAAGCCTTCTGTTGGCCACAAAATATTTCTGGGCCCAATTCAGGGTGCTCACATCAGTGTTTAAAGCCCTACATAGACTGCTTGCTTCCCTACAGACCCTATTGGGTGTCAAGCTTGGCAGAGAGGGACCTCTTAATAGTTCTGCCCCCCAAGAAGTTGCGGGAGGGCCTTCTCTGTGGTAGTCCCTAGGTGGTGGAAGACCCCTCCCCCCCATGGAGATGCATCTATCAACTCCACTATACCATTTTCAGTGAATGCTGAAGATGCCCCTCTTTACCCTGACCTTTGACACATGAGAGGTATATTTTTTAGGACCCACCTTCTTTCTGTGATTGTAAGTTGATTTAGTTTGTTTTTAATGCTGTGTTTTCATTGCCATAATCTACCCTGAGACTTTAGGATGAGGGGTGGGTAAATAATAATAATAATAAGTAATAATAAAAAATAATAAAAAACAAAAAACTTGGATCTGCAATTAACTACTGAGTAAATGTTTAGGGTTTTTACAAATTGTGCAAACTCTGGTTAAATTTGTTCCTTCTCTCCTTCCCCTTTGCTCAGGTTCCTTCTGATGATGGGAGTTTTGTTCTGTTGTGGGGCGGGGTTTTTTATCCGAAGGCGGATGTATCCTCCACCGCTGGTTGATGAAACAACATACAACGTGTCGTATACCCGGCCACCTAACCCCTCTGCAGCAGGTCAGAAATTGCATCCTGCTACTAGTACTGCTATGTGAGACAATAATTATTGGCCACAGACTACTGTTGTGATTGATCTGAGGATAATATAACCAGATGCTTAGCATGCAAGCATTTATCAAGGCAGACCAGTGAGTAACTTATTCTATAGCCATTGCTGAATGCTGAAAACCAGGAAGTCGCCCGTATGTGTTTGGCCAAGTGATCACTTAAAACCGCATTATACTATATAATTCTCTCCTGCTGGTTTTTCTCTTTCCCTGTGCCTGCTGCTTCCTGTGGCAGGAAATATGGAAGAGAACAGCAAGTACTGAACTGTTCCTATGTAACAATTAGAACGAATAGAAATTATTAAGTGGCCCAAAAACATCCTTATTGCTGGATGACGTTAAATTTTGAAAATGATAGAAATGAATTGCATTAGAAGTAAAGATGTACAAGCTCCCCGCCCCATCTTTGGCTTGAGTGATCCAGGGTGGGGGGTTTCAAGAATGCCCTCCAAGTATAGGACTGGGAAGGTGAATAGCAAGCTTAGTATTTGCACTGGGGTAGGGAGGGGGAAGCTCTGTGGGTTTACTGTGGGGGAATATCAAGGGGGTTAGAGAGTGGAGCAAGCAGGGGTGCACCCATTTTTTGTGTGTGTACATATAATACATATGTATTATAGATAAAGAAAGGGATTTATTTGAAGTGAACAAGTTGGTGCCTTGAAAATCATCTGTGACTCCTTTCAAATATTGACAACACAGACCAATGCCCGGCATTACTCTTTTGTGTCTCCCACTTTTAGGAGCCCAGCAGCCGGGGATGGCATACTACACAGACCCAGAAGGAGCTATGATGAATCCCATGGCTATGACTTACCATGTCCAACCCAAGTCCCCACAAGTGAACCCAGTTTACCCTCCTCTCCCTTCTTACTGTAATACCCCACCACCACCATACGAGCAGGCGGTGAAATCCTCCACTTAACCTCTCTTCTCTGCAGTGAACAGTGACTTGGGCAGAAGAGAGCAGGCTTGGGAGCAGCAGAAGACTTGCGAGTGCTCTGTTGACCTTTGCTCTCCTCCTAGTTAGCACTGTTTGGACACTGATGGATGTGCAGCCCCAGGGGGAATTCTTTTCTGATGTCTTCAAAGCAAGAATGAAAGTTTTTATAGTGCTTTTTATTGGAAGCCTATATTTAAATTCCATACACTTAAAAAAAATGGTCTTTGTGATTTAAAGACATGTATTAACATATTGATGCAGCACAGTATGGTAATAAGCACAAAACAATGTATACCAGCCTAAAAACCTTGGAGTCACTTGTATTTTAAATATGGGAAACCAGGAGCGCAGGACAGGAGGTAATGGCAGAAGCAAGTGAAAGATGTGAGATGAGTGATGTTTGTTAATCAAGGAAGCGACTGGATCATGCCGACTCCAAGGAACTGTGGTAAGATAAAGTTCCAGGGCGGAAAAAGATCCATTGCCCTGCTTCACTTGAACAAACACTGGGTGGAACAGGATTATAGCAGCTCTGCCTGTGGTCCAACCCTAGCGTCTTAAATCTGGCTCCCCCTTTTTTTTGCTGACAGTTGTTTTGGGGAGGAAAGAGGTGTCTTGCTGCCAAGAACTAAAATTGTGATGTACTGTTGATGGTGTGAATATCATAGCAATTGTGTGGAAGGTAAAAATGTTCAGCGCCAGCAATGATAAGCAGAGGTCTAGCAACAAAAAAACTGATTGCCTAGGAAATATTTATTCTCTAAAGAGAATTGATAAAATAAAAGGGGTAGTCTTTGAATCAGAGTTTTCCTATTGACTTTGGGCCCCTTTGGATGACATTATTTAGGCGTACACTGAAGATATTCATTGTATGCATCTGAAAATGTGTGACAGATGTGAATGGCACTCAGCAGAGCTCCAGGATTGGTTGCAGTAGCCTGCTAGGTATACACTTGATGGTTTTGCCTTTCTTTGTGTGATGTGTCAGATGACCCATAGGTAATATTTGGATGTTTAGTATTCCTTCTCCGCATTCCTCTGGGGCCTGAGTCTTTCATTTTTAACATGGTAAAGTTGCTTCAAGGTGACTTTTACTCATTGTTTTTGATGTGGTGGCTGATTTATTCAAAATGAACTTCATAGGAGATGTAAGAGTTACCAAATACTAGGGAATGATTGCAGTTTTCCAGGATATGATGAAGAAATGATGTAGAAATTTAAGACCACTAGAAAACAACAGATTCATTCCATATCATGGTGAGTTTATTATTATTATTTTTTAAAAAGAATACTGGAATCTTCCATAGTTTCTGCTTGCGATAAATGTCCTTCATTTGTCTTCCATTCTTATGCCCTTCTGGGTTTGGATTACAAAGATTCCACCTGCACTTGCTTCTCAGTCTCTTGGTATGTTGTAATTGCAGAGCAGATGAGACCTTGCTTAGGGTGGCCAGGTTGCAGATTTCCCCATGGCTTTGTTTCCGCTCCTGAACTGGGAGGCCAGGCAGTGGCCGTTTCTCCCATAGGCGTCACCCACTTTCCTTCTGTTCACTCACCTCCTTCACCTGCTGTATCAACCAGGCCCCTCAGGCGACACACCAAAGTATCGGGCGGAGACCCCGGGTGTAGGCACACGCCACAACAACGTACCCTGGTCTTCAGTTTAAGGGAAAGTGGGAATCAGTATGCAATTATGTTTAAGGGACTTGAGCGGTGGGCTTTTCTCTGTCTTAGAAAAATGTCTTACAGTTATTATTGAATGTGATCATAGAATCGTAGAGTTGGAAGGTACTACAAGGGTCGTCTAGTCCTACCTCCTGCAATGCAGGATTTTTTTGCCCAACATGGGACTCAAATCCACAACCCTGAGATTAAGAGTCTCATACTCTTCTGACTGAGCTATAATGGGCAATATTATGAAAGCAATATTTAAAACAAACTTTGGTTTTAATATACTCAGAGCCTTGAATGAGTTCTAGTGTTGTGCAGTAATCAAACAAATACATTTTGAAGAAATGTCTCACTGACGATTTCATTTCCCAGAAGGTGGAAGAAGCAACAAGGGGACCATCTATCTTGGACCTGGTCCTCACCAACAGGGAGGAAGTGATCATGTCCCCCTGGGTTTCATGATACAAAGGCAAGGGAAAACTGAGTGTAGTTGGACACACGCTCTGGACTTTAAGAAGGCCAATTTTGAAAAGCTGAAGGAGCTCCTGGGTTTGATCACATGGTCAGAAATGCTCAAAGAGAAAGGAGTCCAAGCAGGATAGGAGTTCTTGTCATCCTGGAAGAAAGTGACAAGTGGGGTGCCGCAGGGTTCTGTCCTGGGCCCGTTGTTGTTCAATGTCTTCATAATAATAATAATAATAAATTTTATTTATATCCCGCCCTCCCCAGCCTTAGCCGGGCTCAGGGTGGCTAACAACAATAAAACAGTACAAAAGTACAGCATAAACAACACTCTAAAATCATTCATTCTAAAATTAATAAATGACTTGGATGAAGGAACTGAGGGGATGCTCATCAGATTTCCAGATGACACCAAATTGGGAGAGGTAGCTAATGCCACAGAAGACAGAATCGGGATTCAGAATAACCTTAACAGCTTGGAGAAGTGGACCCAAACTAACAAAATGAATTTCAATAGGTTCTGCACTTAGGCAGGAAGTACCAGATGCACAAATATAAGATGGGGACACCTGGCTTACTAGCAGTTCATGTGAAAAGGATCTAGGTGGACCACAAGCTTAACATGAGTCAACAGTGTGATGCAGCAGCAGAAGCCAAATCCCCCCCCCAAAAAAACCTAGTGCTATTTTCAGATGCATCAACAGAAATGTAGTGTCTAGATCAAGAGAAGTAATGGTACCACTCTATTCTGCCTTGGTCAGATCACACCTAGAATACTGTGTCCAGTTCTGGGCGCCACAATTTAAGGAGGATGTTGACAAGCTGGAAGGTGTGCAGAGAAGGGCAGCCAAGATGATTAAGGGTCTGGAAACCAAGCCTTATGAGGAATGGTTGAAGGAGCTGGGTATGTGTAGCCTGGAAAAGAGAAGGCTGAGAGGAGATATGATAGCCATCGTCATATGTCTTAAGGGCTGTCACGTGGACGATGGAGCAAGCTTGCTTTCTCCTGCTCTGGAGGGTAGGACATGAACCAAGGGCCTCAAGTTACTAGAAATAAGATTCTGACAGTAATCTCATTTCTGACAGTAAGAGCTGTTTGACTGTGGGATGGACTCCCTCAGGAGGTTGTGACTCTCCTTCCTTGGAGGTTTTTAAGCAGAGGTTGGATGGCCATCTGACATGGATGCTTTAGTTGAGATTCCTGCATTGCAGGGGGTGGACTAGATGACCCTTGGGATCCATTCCAACTCTCTGGTTCTACAAAATTAAAGACCTTTAACACATTAGATTCTTAGATGTATACCTAGGCTATTTAAGTGTGTACCTACAAATCTAGAAAGTGTGTGCACTGAATGTGTCATTGCAGACACTTCTACAGGAGCATTCACAAAAAAGGCAGAATTGTCTGACACATGTAATGTGAAATGGCCCTAAGGCTGTAAACTAGGATACGGAGAAGGGTTATTGCTTAGTTTTTGTATCCGTTTTTATTATGTATTTTGTGTTCTCATTTTTATGTTCTGAACCGCCCTGTGATCTTTGGTTGAACAGCGGTATACAAATTTAATAAATAATAATAAATAACGTGAACTTTGGGTGACTTGCATCAAAGTAAATTTGTTTAGGTGTGTGCAGTAAATACTAAATTCTAGATTTAATCACTGTTGTTTTGAAATCAGCTTTCAATGTTTCTCAGACTGAACTGGAGTAATGTGTAAGCTTCACCTTTCATTTGCACCTGTGGCCCATGCAGATCATTTGAACACACAATGTACAGCTTCTCAGATCGAACCTTTAATTGAAAATGGCTGCTTTATATTACTCCCAACATGTCTTTGATGGATCTAGTAACAGTGCCAATTTTTAAATAAAGGAAAAAGAAAATATGCTGTAAGCATTAAATCAAGTATAGCCAATATTGCACTCATCAGATGTTGTTCGACAACTCTTCTTTAAAAAAGTGTCCCTACTCACAATGAAGTTGTTACAGTGAGTGCCACACTTTTAACCAGTGCTTTTCTTCTAGAAAAAAATGGTGCTGGCACTGCGCACCCTTGTGTACCCCCAGAAAAAAGGCTGGGCTATGTGGGTGCATAAAAACTTGCTCTTGTGCACAGCCTGCTATTATAAGCAGAGGAACAAGGGAGCAGGGCTGGATGTATGTATAGGCTGAGTAGGCTGGAGCCCAGGGCCTCTAAATCTAGGGGGCCTCCCCAGCCCACCTGCTCCCCTCTCCCAAAATTGCAAACCCAAGACTTCATGCGAGGGCAGGGCAACTTGGGCCCAGCAACTTTAAGACTCAGGGCTAGCCAGTGGTGCCCAACTTGGAATCTTAGAGATAGAAATAAAATCCATCTAGATTGCCCCGGTGCGGGGACCCCCTTAGAAGTGGCCTGCAGGGCCCAAATGCCTAAAGGCCAGCCCTGATGAGACTCTGCAGGGGTTGGGCTGACAAGCGCTGCCACTTCTAGGTCCCTGGTGTCACTATTCAGAGTACAGACTCAAGGACTTGTTATGGAAATAAAGGGGGCACTTATTGGAAATCATTTTTGTCACCCCTCAACACCTCTTCTCCCTCAAAACCCCAGGACAATGAGCCTTTGCACTGTTAATGGAGAAAGCTCACAAACTGTATCCCATCTGGTTTCTGTTGGCGAAACTTGTTGCATTGTTGCAAGAAAGTATCAAAATTGTATCACCTTGTACTTGACCGTGGTGATGGACCTTTGAAAATCACATAAGATCAATGCCATAACCAATTCTTGCATTTCAACGACATTTTGCTTCAAAAGGAAAGGCGGACTTGGACATCCCCTTCCTCCATAATCCTCTAAGTGACGTCACTTACTCAACTTGGTTCACCAGATTACGAGTCCACCGCTCTTAACCACTACACTACACTGACTGGCCGTGGCTGTCCAAGTTTTCTGGCAGGAGTCTCTTACTAGCCCTGCCTAGGGGATTGAGTCCAAGATCTTCTGCATGCAAAGCAGGTGATCTACCCTCAGCCACAGCCTCATCTCCCTACATCAGGGCAAATGGTAGTGAGGGGGAAGATTTGCATTGGAAAAGAGGGGAAAGAGAAATGATTCAGCTCCCTCCTCCTCCTCCCCCAGCGCCATGGACTCAGTCCAAATCTCTCCTCTTCCTCAGTGACTGCTTTAAAGAAGCTATGAAAGGGATCCAATCACAGACGGATCTCTAGCCTAGTTTACCTAGATTTTGCCTAGTTTAGCTCTGAGAGACAAGGAACACAATGACTTCTCTCCCAGGAAGAGAACAAGGATGCTGGAATGGAGAGGCCATTGGCTCTTCCTATGTTCTTATCATCTCTTCTCCTTAGCAATGAAAGCGTCTGCCAGAATAAAAATCCCATTGAACCAGCGCAACCAAACAGCAGTTGGAATGCTGCTGGGCCCATGGCATTAGGGGTGAGGTCGGGGGGACGATGCCTGCATTCCCCAAACCTGAGGCTTATGGAGCCATAGCAGTGGTTCTCTTAAAGTTTACGGGCAGCTTGCATCAGGGCTTTCAGCTCAAGCACCTGCCAGAATGAAAGTGTCACAAAGCGCTGTTATACACTGAAATAAAATTATATGAAGATAATGTACCATTGGTATTTAACTCCCAGTAAGTTAGCAAATTTGTATAAATAAAAATAATAAATAACAGTGACCTTGCTTCTCTTCAGTTATCCCTTTATGCTGCATCGGTAACTGTTTACAGCAGCGATAGTGAGGGAGTTAATTTTTCCATTGGAATGGGAGATTCTGACTGCAGAGAGACAAGCACAGATGGTATCCGAATGCAACCTCCGCACATACCTAGCACTGGTATGATGTGGGGAGGGGGAGTGTACACAACTTTGTCTTTCACAGAACACTTCATTCTAAGGAGCAGAGGCAGATGAAGAACTCTAGGTTCTCTTCTGTCTCTGATTTTTGTTGGTGGGTAGCCAGCACAAATTGCTACTAGCTTTGAGGAGACGGGAAGCCTGTGCTCAGATCCAACTCTTGGATAGACTCCCCAACACCTGGCATGGAAGACCCCACCTGAGTGCCCGTGTTTTCAGAAATCACCTACGTCAGTATCCTGGTAGGTGGGGGTAGACTCCCACGACATCCTTTGATTCACAGCTATTAAAAAACCAAGGCGGCTTTTTTTCAGCAGAAGCTTTCATTGACATCAATCTACATTTTCCTGCCTAATGGGCTGCAAGGTTGCCACCTCTCTACAGACGGTAGAGAGGGGCTGTTCTGCTGCACTCTTCCATTATGCGCAAGCAGCTCAGCCAGCAAAGCATGAGACTCTTAATCTCAGGGTTTAATGGTCCAACAAGGTTGTGGCTGGATACTTCCATGGTTTCATTATTTTCACAAAAAAGTCCTTTTGTCTGACATCCTGGGCCCTGTATGGAATTCAGGCAGCTGACAACCTGCCTAATAACAAACAATGGTTTGGGGGCCAAAAATTATAAAATGCTGATGGAGGTGAAAGCTTCGGCTCTGATGGGAAATAGAATTGGGTGTCATTATCTTGGAAGAGAAATGGTGTTCAGTGTGGGACTCTTCAATTAGGCCCTATCTGCACTAAGCATTTAAAGCAGTATCATTCCAGTACAGTAATGTCCCCCCCCCCCCAACAGTCAATCCCTCTTCCCAAGGACTTCTGGAAATTGAAGCTCTTTGAGTGGACTAGGGGAGCTTTCTGGGTCATGTGGCCAGCATGACTAGGCCGCTTCTGGCGCAATAGAACACTGTGATGGAAGCCAGAGCACACGGAAATGCCATTTACCTTCCTGCCGCAGTAGTACCTATTTATCTACTTGCACTGGCGTGCTTTCAAACAACTAGGTTGGCAGGAGCTGGGACAGAGCAACGGGAGCTCACCCTGTCGTGGGGATCCAAACTGCTGACCTTCTGATCAGCAAGCCCAAGAGGCTCAGTGGTTTAGACCACAGTACCACCCGCGTCCCTTGTACATTAATAGTACCAACACCAGACACTCTCTGGTGCTGATTTTGATAACTGGGTGGAGGAGGATGTCCCAGGAGATCTGAAATATTTAAGATTTTGTTAATTGCAGCAGCAGCAGTGTAGCCATGTAAGTGGAATTCAAAAGCTTGGGAATGGTTATTATTGAAAAATTTGGAGATTGCAGAAATGGATAAACTGACTGATTAGATACATAGAAGGAATATGAAGTTTGCTGAGAGTTGGATGAGTTTTGTTAATTACTGGAATATAAACTATGGAAGTGTGAGATTTGAGAGGATTTTTTTCTGGTTAAAAATGCTCTTTCTTTTCATTGTAAAATTTTTATTATTACATGAATCATTAAAAGATATTTTATTTTATTCAAATATTTTAGTGGGGGCGCAAAGACCCCTCAGCCCCTGAGACCTGCGGTTATAGGGCGGTATATAAATCAACAACAACAGTTGGCTCCTATGCATCTGTTAGGCTTCAGGGAATTGGCTTCCTCTCTCCATGGCAGTAAATAAAAAAGATCAAACGAAAGGAACATCTTACCAGTTAGTCCTTTAGTAATCAGAGTGAGACGAAAAAGAACACGTTTCCTAGAAATGGCAGTGCTCCATCCCTGTTAATCTACGTCACTCCTACGTCTTGTAATCTGAGTTTGTAGCCTCAGCGTTTTCTGTTCTGACACTTTCTGAGCTCTCCGTGTCTT
This sequence comes from Podarcis muralis, assembly GCF_964188315.1. Lineage (NCBI taxonomy): Eukaryota > Metazoa > Chordata > Lepidosauria > Squamata > Lacertidae > Podarcis > Podarcis muralis. The sequence continues at coordinate 60,258,574 of NC_135666.1, forward strand.
TGGGGAAGGGTGGGGTGAATGCTGTCCAGAGACTGTGAATCTGTTAACCCCCTCTCTCCCAGTGTTTCTTCTCCTAGCTGTTCCCCATTCAGTATTTCCCAGCTTCTGCCTTCTGTATGCCCCTCTGCAAACCACTGTTCCAAATCTATACTGTCCTCCTGCTCCTGGGAAGATTCGGGATCAGCAGGAGGGGGTGCTCCCACCATTCTTCCTCAGTGCAGCCCTTCTCAGCCCAGTCCCTGACAGCATCCAATACAGATACCAACTGTGGTTAAAAAATCTCCATTTGAAGGTATTGTTGCTGCACTCAGGAGAAGGAGGTAGAAATTGTTGTGCATTTGCCTTACAGGTCAACGCAGAAGCACTTAGGCTCAAGCAATGTTGCAGCTTAGCAACCATGATGTGCTTAATTATATCCCTTCCCTGTGGCCTGACTCATTTGCTGGATGAGATGTGCAGTGATGGGTCACAAAGAGCAGCAAAGGGAAGCTTGTCAGCTAGTCAGCATTTCACCCGTGTATAGTTTTTTAATAATAATAATAATAATAATAATAATAATAATAATAATAATAATTTACATAACAAATTCAAATTCAAATAAAACATCCAAATCACCATTTAGGATTCCCTGAATCCTTCGACTGCCCCCTGCCCTTCCATGGTTACCATTATCAATCTATTTTTCCCCAACTGCTTCTCTTATTTTCTTTATTTTGTTTAAGAAAAATAATCCATTTTTGTGGGATGTGAAACACAAGAGCAGTCAAGTACAACATTCCTAGAGTGAACATGTTTATACACATGGGGAGGGATGTTTGTCCAGCCCGCAGGTAAACTTCCTGTTTCCTTCTGGGCTGGGACAGACTTCCTCTGCATGTGACTAGAGGTGGGTGTGGCCTCACCTGTGCAGGTAATGACAAAAGCACAGGGCAGGGCAGCCATCTCTCTCTCTTTCACCACATGCATCGAAGAAACAACATCTACTGAGCCAAAGATGCCCTCTTGGCTTCCAGTCTTCTTAAGAGATAGATTCCAAGTGTATGTTACTTCATTAAACTAAGTCTGCCTTCTGGGATCTGATTGTGAACAGAATGTGAGTAAACTCTTTTTATACTTTTGTAAAAGACTGTGTCATCTCTTATATTTTATGAGGGAATAAGAGGAAATACCAGAACAGTTATTATAATAATAATAATAATAATTTATTATTTATACCCCGCCCATCTGGCTGGGTTTCCCCAGCCACTCTGGGCGGCTTCCAAAAGAATATTAAAATACTGTGATACATCAAACATTAAAAGCTTCCCTAAACAGGGCTGCCTTCAGATGTCTTCTAAAAGTCTGGTAGTTGTTGTTCTCTTTGACATCTGGTGGGAGGGCGTTCCACAGGGAGGGCGCCACTACCGAGAAGGCCCTCTGCCTGGTTCCCTGTAACTTGGCTTCTCGCAGTGAGGGAACCGCCAGAAGGCCCTCGGTGCTGGACCTCAGTGTCCGGGTAGAACGATGGAGGTGGAGACGCTCCTTCAGGTATACTGGACCGAGGCCGTTTAGGGCTTTAAAGGTCAGCACCAACACTTTGAATTGTGCTCGGAAACGTACTGGGAGCCAATGTAGGTCTTTCAAGACCGGTGTTATATGGTCTCGGCGGCCGTTCCCAGTCACCAGTCTGGCTGCTGCATTCTGGATTAGTTGTAGTTTCCGGGTCACCTTCAAAGGTAGCCCCACGTAGAGCGCATTGCAGTAGTCCAAGCGGGAGATAACCAGAGCATGCACCACTCTGGCGAGGCAGTCCGCGGGCAGATAGGGTCTCAGCCTACGTACCAGATGGAGCTGGTACACAGCTGCCCTGGACACGGATTTAACCTGTGCCTCCATGGACAGCTGTGAGTCCAAAATGACTCCCAGGCTGCGCACCTGGTCCTTCAGGGGCACGGTTACCCCATTCAGGACCAGGGAATCCTCCACACCTGCCCGCCTCCTGTCCCCCAGAAACAGTACTTCTGTCTTGTCAGGATTCAATCTCAATCTGTTTGCCGCCATCCATCCTCCAACCGCCTCCAGACACTCACACAGGACCGTCACCGCCTTCACTGGTTCTGATTTGAAAGAAAGGTAGAGCTGGGTATCATCTGCATACTGATGAACACCCAGCCCAAACCCCCTGATGATCTCTCCCAGCGGCTGCATGTAGATGTTGAAAAGCATAGGGGAGAGGACAGAACCCTGAGGCACCCCACAAGTGAGAGCCCAGGGGTCTGAACACTCATCCCCCACCACCACTTTCTGAACACGGCCCAGGAGGAAAGAGCGGAACCACTGTATGACAGTACCCCCAGCTCCCAGCCCCTCAAGACGGTCCAGAAGGATGTTATGGTCGATGGTATCAAATGCCGCTGAGAGATCCAGCAGAACTAGGAAACAGCTCTCACCTTTGTCCCTAGCCCGCCGGAGATCATCAACCAGTGCGACCAAGGCAGTTTCAGTCCCGTGATGAGGCCTGAATCCCGATTGGAAGGGATCCAAATGGTCCGCTTCTTCCAGGCGTGCCTGGAGTTGTTCAGCAACCACTCGCTCAATCACCTTGCCCAAGAATGGAAGATTTGAGACTGGGCGATAGTTGGCCATCGTGGCCGCATCTAAAGATGGTTTTTTAAGAAGCGGTTTAATAACCGCCTCTTTCAACGGGTCTGGGAAGGTTCCCTCACGGAGGGAAGCATTCACCACCCCACGAAGCCCATCGCCCAGCCCTTCCCGGCTAGCTTTTATAAGCCAGGATGGGCAAGGATCCAGGAGACAGGTGGTTGGTTTCACTCGTCCAAGCAGCCTGTCCACATCCTCGGAGGTAACAGATTGGAATTGATCCCACGCAATTTGACTAGACAGGACTCTAGCACTCTCCCGCCCTGGCCCTGCTCCCACGGTGGCGTCTACCTCTTCCCGAATCTGAGCGACTTTATCTGCAAAAAACTTTGCAAAATCATTGCAGGAGATCATGTGGCCCGTACTGGGCCCCGATGTAGCAGGTGGTTCCGCTAAATTGCGGACCACCTGAAAAAGTCTCCTGCTGCTGTTTTCTGCAGATGCAATAGAGGCGGCGAAGAAGGCCTTCTTCGCCGTCGCTACCGCCACTTGGTAGGCTCGACACTGAGCTCTAACCTGTGTCCGGTCAGCTTCAGAATGGGTCATCCGCCACCGGCGCTCTAGCCGTCTCAACGATTGTTTCATTGCCCTCAGATCCGTGGAAAACCACGGGGCTGTCCGGGCTCCATGCAATCGGAGAGGGCGCTTCGGAGCCAAACAGTCAATAGCCCTGGTTAACTCCACATTCCAGCGGGCCACCAGGGAATCAGCTGAAGGCCATCAACATGGGATAAAGCATCCCCTACCACTCTCTGGAAGCCATTTGGATCCATTAAGTGGCGGGGGCGGACCATCCGAATCGGTCCCACCTCCCTGCAGAGGGGAAGGGTCGCGGAGAAGTCAAGTTGCACCAGGAAGTGGTCTGACCATGGCACTTCTTTTGTTTCACTTTTATTTAGTGTCAGAACACCAACATCCATGGAGGTAAACACCAGGTCCAAGGCATGTCCGCGGCTATGGGTTGGGCCAAAGTTATTCAGGGACAGCCCCATGGAGGCCATGCTTTCCACGAAGTCCCGAGCGGCCCCTTGTAAGGTCGTGTCGGCATGGATATTAAAATCCCCTAGGACAACCAAACTAGGTGTCTCCAGGAGAACATCCGCCACGACCTGAAGCAGCTCGGGCAGGGAATCCTTGGTGCAGCGGGGAGGTCGGTACACCAAAAGGAATCCTGTACTGCCCCTGTTGCCCAACTTCCAGAACATGCACTCAGAGAACTGGGTCTTCCTAACAGGACGCCTGGTGCAAACTAATGACTTCCTAAAAATCACTGCAACCCCCCCTCCCCGCCCACAAGGCCTGGGTTGCTGTGCGTAAGAGAAACCCGGTGGACAAGCAGCGGCAAGAACAGGCCCATCTGCTTCATCCAACCAAGTCTCTGTTACACAAGCCAGGTCAAATCCTCCATCCATGATCAAGTCATGGATGGCAGTGGTCTTATGAATCATTGACCTGGCATTGCACAGCAGCACCTTCAGGCTATGTGGGTATCCCTTCCTGATTCTAGTATCCGTCCGGACAGGACCAGAGCCGGAGGCAGGGATAGTCCTCAGACAACGACTAAACCTGCCTCCTCTGTAATGACATGGTCTGGTCTTAGCGTAACTCCTCCTCCTACCCGTGATCACTGAGATCGGTTGTCCCAGTGCATCCCCCCCTGTGGAACATACCCCAGCCATTTTGTTGGCTGGGACCCACTCCTCGGCAGCCCTGACCCTTCCCCTTAAGAACAAAATAAGACCTTAAAACAATAAAAACAAAAACAAACAAACAAACAAACAAAATTCAGAAAACAAAAAGCAATACAAATGAAAAACTATAAAAATTACAAATCCATTAAAATCAAACAAATTCCCAACTAAACATCCATCCCACCCCCATCCCCGTCCCCACATATACAAAAAAAATAAAAGGAAAAGGAAAAGGAAAATTTTAAAACATTTTAAAAGGAACTCTGCGCCCCCACCGGATCCCCCTGGGCCGCAGCAGCAGTGACAGCAACCGTCCCTGTGAGTCCTGTCAGGCCCTGCCCTGGGCCAGATGGTGAGTGGCAGGAAGGAGCAGGGCCCTCGGACACTCACACAGGAGAGTCCTCCTGGGCAGCAGAACGCAGCAGTCCCTGTGAGTCCTTCAGGCCCCGCCCTGGGCCAGATGGTGAGTGGCAGGAAGGAGCAGGGCCCTCAGACACTCACACAGGAGAGTTCTCCTGGGCAGCAGAACGCAGCAGTCCCTGTGAGTCCTTCAGGCCCTGCCCTGGGCCAGATGGTAAGTGGCAGGAAGGAGCAGGGCCCTCAGACACTCACACAGGAGAGTCCTCCTGGGCAGCAGAACGCAGCAGTCCCTGTGAGTCCTTCAGGCCCCGCCCTGGGCCAGATGGTGAGTGGCAGGAAGGAGCAGGGCCCTCAGACACTCACACAGGAGAGTCCTCCTGGGCAGCAGAACGCAGCAGTCCCTGTGAGTCCTTCAGGCCCTGCCCTGGGCCAGATGGTAAGTGGCAGGAAGGAGCAGGGCCCTCAGACACTCACACAGGAGAGTCCTCCTGGGCAGCAGAACGCAGCAGTCCCTGTGAGTCCTTCAGGCCCCGCCCTGGGCCAGATGGTGAGTGGCAGGAAGGAGCAGGGCCCTCAGACACTCACACAGGAGAGTCCTCCTGGGCAGCAGAACGCAGCAGTCCCTGTGAGTCCTTCAGGCCCCGCCCTGGGCCAGATGGTGAGTGGCAGGAAGGAGCAGGGCCCTCAGACACTCACACAGGAGAGTCCTCCTGGGCAGCAGAACGCAGCAGTCCCTGTGAGTCCTTCAGGCCCCGCCCTGGGCCAGATGGTGAGTGGCAGGAAGGAGCAGGGCCCTCAGACACTCACACAGGAGAGTCCTCCTGGGCAGCAGAACGCAGCAGTCCTTATAGAGGCTTTAGAGAGCCTGAGCAACCGCAGCCGCTGCAAACTTAAAATAAAGGGGAATATGTTACTCTGCTGAAATTGTGGAACTTGTTAACACAAGTTGGATAAGGATATAATCATACAATATATCCTCTCCTGCATACCTGAACATTCCCACAATTTTTACCATAGTTTTTCGTGCATTACTCAAATCCTGCCATACTTTTTAGTTGTTTATAGTGTTCTCTTAAATACATTATAATTTTTTCCCATTCCTTCTTAAAATTCTTCTCTTCCTGGTTTCTGATTTTCCCAGTCAATTTTGCCATTTCGGCGTAGTCCATCATCATTAGCCATTTGTCTCTGGTTGGAACTTTATCTTCTTTCCATCTCTGGGCCAATAGTATCAGTGCTGCTGTCGTCGCACAGATGAACAATTGTTTCTGCTCCTTTGGAATCTCTGTACCTAGAATACCTAGCAAAAAAGCCTCTGTAACAAACGTTATTTTAAACATTTTTTTCAACTCATTGTAAATCATTTCCTATAATGCTTTTGTTATCTTGTACATCCACATGTGGTAGAATGTGCCTTCTTTCTCCTTGCATTTCCAACAAACATTTGAGGCAGTTCTATACATCTTTGCTAATTTTCACCTGTCTATAGTAATGTTGTCTGAGGTAAGACAATGTTTCTGTGAAGCTTGACCCACAATTGACCCGAAGCTCCACCTACGGACCATCATATACCTTGCTGTGCTAAGTGATGGTGATGATGACCAGAAGGGCATCACTGGCCTTGCCTTGAGCTATGCTCTTTCAATAATGGCTTCAGCCCTCACAAAGCCCATCTCATGCCAGTTAAAGGTAAAGGTAAAGGTATGGGCCAGTCTTGCCAGACTCTGGGGTTGTGCGCCCATCTCACTCAAGAGGCCGGGGGCCAGCGCTGTCCGGAGACACTTCCGGGTCACGTGGCCAGCGTGACATCGCTGCTCTGGCGAGCCAGAGCCGCACACGGAAACGCCGTTTACCTTCCCGCTAGAAAGCGGTCCCTATTTATCTACTTGCACCCGGGGGTGCTTTCGAACTGCTAGGTTGGCAGGCGCTGAGACCGAGGAACGGGAGCGCACCCCGCCGCGGGGATTCGAACCGCCGACCTTTCAATCGGCAAGCCCTAGGCACTCATGCCAGTTAACCACATTCTAATCAAGATATCTTGCAGTTCAGGTAACTACTGCCTGCATGCCAGGTGCCAAAGGTTCATTACAAACAGAGGCTTTGTTATTTTGTCTCAATCTCAGCTTCATAGACAGCAGTGCACCCCTTTGGATTTACTGTCAAGCCCATGATAATTAATGCACCTTTGCCAAAGAAGAGGAGAGCCCCTTTAGGGCAAGTATGCTAATAGGAGCTTGCAAAGCAGCTGCCAGGGATGTGGCTCTGATTGCTAATGAGACCTGACACAGTGCAGGTCTCTTTGTCTTGGTTTCTTTCTCCCTTCAGAATTATGATATCCAGCTTCCATTATCAGAGAATCAGGAGAGGAGAGTGGGCCTCATGAGTCACTGTATTCACATACCCCTCCGGAGGCAATAGGCCTCATTAATATCATGAGAATTAAAGCACGTAATCCATAATTCAGTTGTGGACTGAAAAATGATGTTATTTCCAATAAAAAGGCAATGAGAGGAGCTGGCTGTGGGACTTGGATATGGCAAGGGCTGCTGCGGAAAAAACAGGAAAAATTCCTCTTGGCACTACAGCCATTCATGTCAAGCAGCGGTTTCCCATTTTGCCATTATATCTTACAAACTCACTGCCTGGCCCCCTTGGTATAAGGCAATTTTGTATGTTCCTAAAATGATTTCTGAACCACCAAATATATTTTCAAGACCATTCTTTGATGCAGAAAGTATCACCAAAGGGGAAATTAGGTACTATAAGATAACTCAATCAGTTCAAGCAAGATAGATCATGGACTCAATTTTAGTTGGAAAACCCACTGAAAATACAAAGATGTTATTTATTGGACTATGGCCCAATTACAATATGAAAGGAACTCAAATAATCTGGGCAATCCTTTTCCTGAAAAACAACAACCCTGGAACTCTAAATCTTAAGAGCCAGATTTCCAAATAGGTGTGCAAGGATTCAGCCTATGGCACTTCATTTATGGACAAAGGATTTTGTGACTGAGGCTGCAATCCTATGCACACCTAGGAATGTCCCATTGACCCGAGTGGGACTTTTTTCTGAGTTGATATATACAAAGATTTGATGCACATTCCTGTGCAAGTGCTTTGAAGATATAGGTGCTCTTAACTGTAAGCACATTCATTTTCTATAGGTTACACCTACCTTTACCTTTTTTATGCCACAAAATGGTTTAGAAAACAGCTTAAGCATTTGGGTTTTCCATGAGAAGCCCTGGGAATCATAGTTTTGGGTGAAATCTCTAAGGACAGTCACCCCCCTCTCTCACACACAAAAATCCCTTAAGTGGGAAGGCAAACTAAGTTATGACAGCAGGAGTTACATCGACTTATGGTGTAGGTGGTCACAATCCACAAATGTTGATTCAAGAGAATTATCCTGTGTGACTGAAGATTAGCAATTTTAAGATTTATGAACATGCCCTAGTGAATCCTTCCTTCATAGAGAATAACAGAGTTGGATGGGGGGAATTTGCCCAACGTGGGGCTTGAACCCACAACCCTGTGAATAAGGATCTCATGCTCTACTGACTGTGCTATAAATGAGTGACAAGTATGAAGAAGCTCTAAGGCAAATCATCTGAAGTGAGAGGCTTTTTGTCACAAAAATGAACTGTCCGAATAATTTTCTTTTTGGGAACAAGAAAGCCTATTCAATTCAGGGGCCTTATTTCCAGTGCTGACTCGCTTAGGGCCCACTACAAAACACACCAAGTATTTTAAAACAAGTGAATAAATTAAAGTGACAAGCAAAATTGAGCAAAGACAACAGGCTGCAGGTAAAGCCTGGAGGCATTTCCAAAAGGGAGGCTCATCCATTTCAATCTCACCAATAGCAAATACCTTTCACACAAATCACTTAGTGGGAAAAGGCTGCAATTCTGTGCAGGGTTCCTTGGGAGCAAGTCTCACCCAGCCCAGTGGGACTTAAAACATGGAGGGGATCAAGTTACACAGCTGTACTTACATATGAATGAAATAAGGCTGCTGTCACAAATGATAGTGCTGGGCTCTCCCAGTCAACCATAATACTTGACTGTATTTTTCGCTCTATAGGACACACCCAACCATAGAACGCACCTTGTTTTAGAGGGGGAGAACAAGGGGGGGATCTCCCCCTCTCTGCGCAGCGCCCCTTCAGCGAAGCGGCAGGAGAAACGGAGCCCCTTCCATTTCTCCTGTCGCTTCGCTGAAGGGGCGCTGCGCAGAGAGGGGGAGAATTTTTTTTTCTTGTTCTCCCCCTCTAAAACAAGGTGCATTCAGTGCGTTCAATGTGTGTTCAGTCGTCTTCAGTGAAGGCAACCCGAAGCCTCTGGAGCGCAGCAGGAGTTCCCGCTGCACTCTGGAGGCTTCAGGCGGCTACCTTGGAAGCGCACCAACCCCTCTCGCTCTCCAGGCTTCAGTGAAGGCAATCCGGGAGTTCCCGCTGCACTCCGGAGGTTTCGGGTTCCTTTCAGGGAGCAGCGGAAAGGCAGCGCAGCCTTCCCGCTGCTCCCAGAGCTTGTCGGGGCTTGCGGGGGAAGCCCAGGTCCCCCCCCCCCCAGCACCAGGGACCACACATTCGCTCAATAAGACGCACAGACATTTCCCCTTAGATTTTAAGAGGAAAAAATGTGTCTTATGGAGCGAAAAATACGGTAAATCTTATACGTTGCACTACAATATCATCATGTTGGAAGTTTCCATGTCTTTGCCAGCCATGAAAGTGGTGATAAACTCAGTGTGATGATGCCACATAACACTGTAAGAAATCCCAGTGGATGGAGTGGGGCTTGCGCAGTGCTGCCAGTTTTGGTGGCACTAGTAGTAGACCTATGTCATGTGTAACATGTAGTTTCAACTAATGCTGTCTGTTGTCAAAGCACATAGGCAGGTAGGTAAGAAAAAATTGTTCAGAACACACCTGTATTTTGCTAAATTTATTTTTTTTGAAAACAACTTTAACAGCAAAACATTGTGATAACTGACTCTCCCCCTAATCCACAACCCCTTCTTCCAAAACACTCTCATTTACGTTGAAAGGCTGTCCTTTTTCTGTTAGAATAAAGCAGTGTAACAAAACTCAGAACAATTTGATACAACAACCTTTAAACATCCTATCTAGGAAATGGGGTTCACTTCTCAGCAACGGTGACTGGAAGCTATTCAAGAAGCCAGATTTCTCCCATATAAAAAGTACACCCAGCAATGCAAATTGTCAAAAAATTCTTTTAGAAGATGTGGAAGAGCAAAATGTAAACAAAACCAAGTTGTGACTCAGGGCCTGAGTGACACACTCACTATGTAGCTCTTCAGACAGAGGAACAACAACAAAGCAACCTTTCAGAGGGTGAAGCAACAAAAATGGGACTGTCTATGTCACCTATCAGGGAGATTGACAGTCTTACTATTAGTTAGAACTGGATACCTTGGCCCCTTCTCAGAAACTTCAACAGCAGTAGTAAGCCATTTCATTTCCCAGAGTCCTTCCCTAAACTGTGGGGCTGAACCCAATACTGCTTTTGTGTGGCTCTGCCTAGATTTGTCAGAAAACTTTCCATGATGTGCAAGAACTGAAGGGATGATGTTCCTCTACAAAACTGGTGGAATTACGTGGGGTACTTAGGGCATTGTCTATGGCCCCCTCCCTACATTGAAAAGATCTTGTATTTCAGAAAGCACTTAAGAGAGTTTTCAAATCTGAAAATCTCATAGAAGTACTTTTGAAAATGTGCATTGTAGACTTATTTCAAGGGTGGGAGGCACAGAAGATGTAATGCTCACCTATTTAATTTGAAGTGAGCTTCACTTTTGGAGGCACAATCCAGCCCCACACATCTCGACAGTAGAGTGTAGTACTTGTTTAATTTTTTCCCATGGAAACCAGTGCAACATTTGTGATTCACTTTAGGTATATTGAAAGCCTTAAAAAGTCCCCATGGTGGGCAGGGGGAGATAGATTTGGGGAATAATTTGGCCAGACGTTGGGTAACTGATTTCAATGGCAGAATTTTAATCATACGGTTAACCTCTTCAAGAAAATCAATAGGAGATTAATTGTTTAAAAAGGTTCTTAACTCTGACTGGACCATGCTCTTAATGTCTTGGGGTGGGGTGGAAGGAATGTTCAATGACTTTGAAGTTGTGAGTCCAGAAAAGGGTCAACCAAGCTGTGCATTTGGCTGGCCTTGCCTCCCTCGTTCATTCATGGTAGCTAATAGGCAGAGAGAGTGTTCCAAATGTGAGGCCCTGTTTCAGCAGTGGAAGGAGAGGTGTGTGCTGTCATTACAGCCATGCACAGAAAAACAAGCAGGACAAGATGTCACTGACCAGTTTTCAGCTTCACAATGGACGGAAAAAACTTTACAGTTACGGACAACACCAAGGAACATGCAGAAAGAACACCCAGAAAGACCTGGAAGGACAACTGTGAAAACTGAAAAAGCAAGAGTCCCAATGAACTTAAGCCTGATCACTGCCACAGCTCAAGGCATCTCTTAGAATGAAACATTGAAATGTGGAATTCTCTCGCTCATGCAGTAACGACAAGCGTGGTTCTTTGGAGAACAGGCGAGAAAGAGTTTTTCCTCCAGACTCCCAACGTTGGTTCAGTTTCACTTGAGGCACTAAGCAGTCATGTTGCTTTGGGCATTATCTCCAGTTTCCATTTAGCTGTTCTGCTCCTCTTTGCTTTCTTTCCTTTGAGGGCCAAGTTCAAATGCTGGGAAGCGGGAGTTCTGGGGGTCGATTATGTCGGAGAGGAAGTGGATAGCTCCTGCCATACCTGAAGCGGACAAATCCCAAGTTCAAAAAAGCACAAAGACAGAAAGCCTGGATCCTTTGGCCATGAGAGAGCTGCAAGGGATCCCCTGGAACAGCCTTGCATATTAAATACACATAAAACAGAAGTTACCAGTCCATAAGGGAAGGCAGGATCTGCCTGTTTATTACTTTCACAGTGCCTCCAAAGGGATTGCACCTGGCACGCTTTATGGTTGGCCTCTGAGCACAGCTGCCAGGGTACAAGACGCACTACTGACATCTACTCTCAGAAGGCTGCCACAGGGGATGTGAGCTCCAGGAAGTGGAGAGGAGACTGGCTTTTAGTGGTGACAAGGGGAACATTCAGAGAGCTGCAGGAGAAAGCCAGAGGACCACACACAGCCAAGCTGTTTCACCAGGACTGATTCAGAAGATACATCTTATATCCTGGAGAGGAAAGTTGTATTTGCATTTGTAAAGCACGTTTGGCTTTGGTGTGTTCCTGTAGCATTAGGGTAAAACCAAATTATCCTAATTTAGCCAAGTATGAAAAACAGGGTATTGAACATACCCCTCAAGTCCCCATTTTTCACAAATGACTGTTGGGTAAGAAAAGCTGGTCATCTTAATGAAATGCAGCACTCTGTATGATAATTTTGTGACATGAAGAACATTTCCATGGATGAAAATGCAGGTTTTTTATGTGTGAAATGTAGTGATAATGTCAGCACAACTGTGGATACTCTTGAATAATTCTGCAGTTCCATGCGTTAACAACAGATGGCAAATGAGTCATTTTTGAAAACAACCTTCAGTGCTGAGCATCAATAGTCTATTTTTGAGTTTCCATGGTAAGACGTCTATGAGAAAGTTAAACACCAAGAGACTATACATTGCTGAGATCTATAATCCTATCTGCCAAACTTCACCCTCAAACAGATTACAGCATAGAACAGATCAGATCTTCCAGCAACAGTAATTTAGTTGCTCTGGCAACAGGAAAAGTGAATAGGGCTGTAGAACTCAAAAGGACAAAATGCAGCAAAAGTCAGTTACATTATAACTAAAGCTGTAGTTCTTTGCTAAATTATCTGTCCACTTACCTGTGAAGAAGCACCATTAAATTCAACAGGACTTACTTCTGAGCAGACATGCTTACACATGGGAGAAAGTCCCACTAAACTCAGTGGAACTTATTTCTAAGCAGACACACAGAGGATTCAACTATTCATCCAATTGAAATCAGTTATTTCCCAGTAAACCTGGGATAGGACTGGGCTGCTACCCTACTGAAATCAGTGTAATAGGATTTGCTGTGACACAGTTAAATCCACATCAATTAATACATCGCCACCTCTCTCTATAGCCTTCCACCCATGAGAATGCACTGCTAAAAAAATGACCCCAATTCCCTCCTAGCAGGAGGCTGGTCCCCTGATCTTTATTGCTCAATTAAACTTCATGGTTGGGTGGCATCATTTGCATACTGTCATGTGCAAATGGCTTGGCACCTTTGGCACAATGTCATAAACAAGGCTCTCAAATAAGATTCTGTTCTTGTCAATGAATAGAGTCAATGACGGCCACTGCCTGCTCAGACTCCAAATGGATAACTGCCATGATAGACAAAGATCAACTCATAGAATCAAAGAATCGTAGAGTTGGAAGGGACCCTGAGGATCATCTAGTCCAACTTCCTGCAATGCAGGACTATGCAGCTATCCCATACGGAGACTGAACATGCAACCTTGGCATTATCCACACCACGCTCTAACCAACTGAGCTATTCTGGCTGACCAACGTGAGGAAAAGGAGCTGGAACTGCTCTGCAGCTGAGGGAAAAAGCAGGAAGACTTCAAAATGGTGACTACTAGGAACTTGAAGCTGATGAAGAAAGTTTGCTACCACTTTCAGGACAACAAAATATGATTTTGGGGTGCAGGAAAAGCATGGCTGCACATGCATTTCAAGTCTGGCCATGAATATTAAGCAGGAACCATGCACATTTCATTAAGCAGGCTTGTTGTGAAGCCCCATACATATCTACTCATGAGTAAGTCCCATAGTGTTCACTGGGCTTTACTCCCATGTAAGCATGTTGAGGACTGCAGACCTGGACCTGGTTCACACATGGACATGTGAGCATGTGGACTCCAGAAGAAGAGATTTCAAACACTTTGCTCTTCCCAGTTGTTCTTCTGCTACACTGAGCTAAGCCACAGCTGGGCGTAGCATGTTGTCTGAACTTTGTGGTTCAGCTCATGTATGTGCTCCCTGCAGACTAACCACAAGGTCCAATCAGGGTTTGCCCTATACTGTTCATGGCTTGTCTAGGAGAGCTAAAGCACAAGCCCAGGTTCAGATGGCACACTAAGCCAAACCCTGACTTAACACAGCAGCAGAACCATTTCCTTTCCTGGCGTCCACAGGCTCATGCGCTCAGACACGGACTGGCTTGGCAAAACATGTGAACCAGGCCAATATCAGCTTAAGTGAATTTACAGTCCAACTAAACCATGTAGCTTTGACGTCAACCATATAACAATTTTATAATATACATGTTACTGAATTCAGAATTCAACAATAAAAAATGTCTTGCCTTCAAACAGTGAATAGGGTCGGTCAGGAATACGACAGCCATGTGCACCATAATCCAGACACCACTCTGCAAACTGGGGGAAATGCAGCAAATAGGGATAAAGAAATAATGACTAAAATATTGAAAACCAAAATAAATAAAGATGTATATCCAATAGATATGAAATACTGTGGTGTGCAAGAAGTCAGCTCAAAGTCAGCTGATTAAGAAATCTAACTTCAGCCCTAGTAAAGTTTCTGATGAAAATTTCAGGAAATTGCAAGTGCAGATTATCCAAAATCCAATCTGGAGTGATTAAGGTTTACAAAGAACTGACCTCTCTCTCTCATTGGACACAGTGAAAGGAAGAGATAGTATCTACTAAGTAGCAATGTAAGTCATGTGCTTACATTAGAAGGGAGCATAGTGCACTCAGTAGCCCTGAGCACGGAATAAATCCCACCAGCAGCCCTTTCCTACGTGAAACTCTCAAGAGAGGGAGAGATGCCTGTTCAGAACCAGTTCAACAAAGACTGATAGCACCTTGAAAAGAAGTAGCTTGTCTTGTAAATAAATGACTGTGCTTAATGTTGAAGCAGCTTCTTGTTCCTTCTTGTCTTGGGAGATAATGGAGGAGTGCACTGGGGGGGGTGTCAAACCGATACGGAAGAGAAATGTTTTGTTGCAGCTGGGGCAGGTGAAGGTGTCTGGTTGTGCTGCTGCAGATGCACCATGGTGCTTTGGATAAAGATGGTAAACAAATCCCTTAGCAACTAATGTATTCACCATCTTTGTTCAAGAGGCTGTGTCACATTGGCAGCAACAACGTTTTCACGGTTTTCTACAGAAGTGCTGTCACTGCTCGAACAAAACCCACCTCACTGATGGCTCCTCCACTTAACAGCCACTAGGTCTTGGTCCAGGGATGGGCTCTTTCCATGAATGCCAGCTAATCGGGGCAGAGGCCGCCTCAACCCTGCAAGTCAGCTTCACTACCCTATCTCATAACTCTCCCGTAACAGCAAACTCAAGCCTGCCTACTTATGCAGACAGAATGGCAGCATCCATGCACAAAAGGGAGGTATCAGCAAACCGGTGTGTGAGTGTGTGTGTGTGTGTGTGTGTGTGTGTGTGTGTCAGAATTTTCAGAAATGCAGAACGTCCTTAGAAAATAAAACCCCCCATCAACAATCATAGGTCACTGAGAAGCAAGAAGCAAACTCGTTCAGTGGGCATAAAATGCCAAAGTAACTGGGAAAAAGCACGGCTGGAACCCTAAATCGGATGCTCCTGAACTAAGTCATACTCTGGAGCAGGTCCAGTGAAATCAATGGGTTTTTTCTAAGTATAACTAGTGTTGAGTATCACCCAGTATGTGCATCAGAAAATAAAATTAAGGAGTACCTTGCAAGCTCGATAGAGGTACTTTTTATCCTGAGTGAGATGATAGAGGGATAAGAAGGAGTAGCCATTCCCAGCTGTCCCGTGGCAGATGCCATAGCCTTTCCTCAACAATCCTCTCTGCCAAATGACATCACTACATTCTATTGCGTCCTTCAAATATTTATCCTCTTTGAAAACCTGCAGAAATGTGAACACAAGTTTAGCCACAGCAATGAACTAAAAATACTCACTATTTTTAATGACGGCCTTCTTGGTGGCTGCTCCCAAACTTTGAACCTCCCTCCCTAGAGAAGCTGGACTGGCTCCCTCCTTGACCTTCAGCCAGCAAATAAAGACCTTTTTGTTTCAGCAGGCTGTTGGGAACTGACTATTTTTAATAAAAGGGCTGGTGCCTGCCATGTTGTTTCTGGGCTCCTGGGCAAGCAGAAGGATCCTAAGAGCTGCTTAGGGTCAAGCAACACATACTACCATATTTTTCCATGTATTAGACGAGGTTTTACTCAAAAATCATGTCAAAAAACTGAGGTCATCCAGTACACGGATAATGGCATGGCGGGGGGAGAAGTGGCGTGCCCACCTGCCCGCTGGTTGCGCAACTTCCTCCGATGCCGCTGTGCATGGGAAATGATATAGGGAGTGTTTCCTGCCCGCAGCTGCATGGGGGGAGAAGCTCAACAACTTTGGGCCATCTTCGCTCATTTTCTTAAAATTGAGTCGTTAAAAATGGACGGAAAAATATGATAATTTTGAAACTTCCACAACTTCAAAAGCAGTTTGCCACATGGCATCAGGAAAGTACCTTGTGTTGCTATTAATATTTTTTCTCCTTAGAAATCCCCTTGGACTTACAGAACTAACAATTTTCTTAATGCACGCAGTACAGACATTCTGTCTTAAGAAGCAGTGTAGACAACATGCAACCCATACTATGGGTTCCCGTTGGAAACCTGGAAACCCAACTTTCAATTCTGAAGTACAGTAGTACCTTGGTTCGCAAACACCGAAAACCCAGAAGCAAGCATTCCGGTTTTCAGATGTTTTTCGGAATCCAAACATCTGATGTGGCTATCAACTATTGTTTCCAGGGTGCCTGCACCAATCAGAAGCTGTGCCTTGGTTTTCGAACTTTTCAGAAGTCAGACTTCCAGAACGGATTAAGTTTGGCGCTTTTGTATTTGCTATTTATTTTGCATTTTTGAGGCTTTTTCAGTTAATTTGTTTTTGTGACTGTGTGGAACCCAGTTCAGCTACTGAATGATTGTGTGATTGTGGAAATGGATAAAAGCCCCCCATCCAAACAATGACTATAATCAGTGAAAACAAAAAAAATTCCTTCCAGTAGCACCTTAAAGACCAACTAAGTTAGTTCTTGGTATGAGCTTTCGTGTGCATGCACACTTCTTCAGATATGTCAGTGTATCTGAAGAAGTGTGCATGCACACGAAAGCTCATACCAAGAACTAACTTAGTTGGTCTTTAAGGTGCTACTGGAAGGAGTTTTTTTTGTTTTGACTATGGCAGACCAACACGGCTACCTATCTGTAACTATAATCAGTGAAGGTAAGGAAAAAAAATAATTTTATTTTTTATCATCTACAATACGGTCTTATTTATTTTATAGTACAGTACATTGATTATTGCTTTCATTTTATAGATCTATGGTCTCATTAGATAGTAAAACTCATGTTAAATTGCTGTTTTAGGGGTTGTTTTTAAAAGTCTGGAACGGATTACAGTGGTATCTCTGGTTACGTACTTAATTCGTTCCGGAGGTACGTTCTTAACCTGAAACCATTCTTAACATGAAGCACCACTTCAGTTAATGGGGCCTCCCGTTGCTGCCGTGCCGCCACCACGTGATTTCTGTTCTCATCCTGAAGCAAAGTTCTTAACCCGAGGTAATATTTCTGAGTTAGTGGAGTCTGTAACCTGAAGCGAATGTAACCCGAGGTACCACTGTAATCCGTTTTGGATTACTTTCTATGGGAAAGCGCACCTTGGTTTTGGAACAATTTGGTTTTGGAACGTATTAAGTTTGAGAAGCAAGGTACCACTGTATGCATTCTTCCATGCCTCATGATTGAGCTAAACAAGGACATACCTTATAGGCTTGCATGAGCATATGGATGACTCCTGGGGAACCATGGCACCAATGCACCAGCCTGTCAGTTTCATTACTTAAAGATGATGGATAATTCCCAGATCGAAATTTTTTATGGCGCACATAGTCAATGCTTGGTTTCACCAGTTCTCTCAAAGTCTCTTGATCCACATTGCACACTGGCTAAAATATACAACAAACACACAGTATTTTTTTCAAAATAAAAAGCAGTAATTTTTTTCATATTACTACAAATCCATGCTGATGTGCATTCACACTGATGAATCTGGAAAATAATTTTACCCTGGATGCAGTGAAGGTGGGAGACAACTGTGGCTGTTATATATTTAGAAGTTGGCATCACATTACAAGGAGTTGCCAATAGAGAGTAACACTCACTTTGGCATCCTCTTTTTACCCTGCCACTAAGTCTTCTGAAGTGCCCAGAAGAAGAAGAAGAAGAGTTTGGATTTGATATCCCACCTTTCACTCCCCTTCAGGAGTCTCAAAGGGGCTCACATTCTCCTTTCCCTTCCTCCCCCACAACAAACACTCTGTGAGGTGAGTGGGGCTGAGAGACTTCAAAGAAGTGTGACTGGCCCAAGGTCACCCAGCAGCTGCATGTGGAGGAGCGGAGACGCGAACCCGGTTCACCAGATTACGAGTCCACCGCTCTTAACCACTACACTACACTGGCTCTCTCACTGGGACATTTGTGCATGTCCCATACCAAGAGATACATGAGCTTTCCCACTGATAGGGAACTTGTATATCTCACAATGGGAAATGGTTGTTAAAGTTATCAGAGAGAAAGTTGATATGTTGATTAGAGAAAAACTATTGCTGACATTTATTTAAACAATAGTTAGAGAATGCCTTTTGGACTTTTGTGTAAAAAGGAAAATAGATTAATCTGAGACATCTGGGTCAGGAAGACTGGGGAAATATTGCCTAACAGAAAATAGATCAGTTGCATGAAAATATTCTAGAGTGAATATTTTGAATAATTTCTTTTATGAAACTGACAAAAGAAAAAAATGGAAATTCTATTTATTTTTCTTCTTATTCTCTCTTCTTTTCTTCTACTTTTTTGTTTTCCTTTGGTGTTTTCTCTTTCTCTGTTTTTGTTTTTATTTAGTTTCTTTTATCTTATTGTATTATGAAAAAACTTTAACAACACCTTATTTTATTTTTTATTTAAAAAAGATCAACACTGAGACCTCTGCTATTTAACCTGTTCAAAAACAATTGAGAATTGGGGGTGAGCAGTGAAGTTTGCAGATGATGCTAAATTGTTCAGGGTCATTCAAACAAGAAGAGATTGTGAAGAGCTCCAAAACAAGCTCTCCAACCTGAGTGAATGGGTGATAAAATGGCAAGTGCAATTCAACATAAACAATGTAAATAAGTGCAAATTGATGCCTGTTGGCCACTGTGAGAACAGGATCCAGGACGAGATGGGCCACTGGCCTGATCCAGCAGCCGCTTCTTATCATCTTAAGACAAGTTCCCTTCTCTCACTGTTGCCCTCAGGAGAGTCTCCTTCTCTCCCCACCCCCCTTTTCCAAGCTGGCTCCTATCACCACTGTTATTAAAATACTTGATTTGGGTTAGCTGCCATAAAAGTTCACATGCATGGAAGAATATTACCTGCATAAGCATATAGTAGATCCCAGACATGCCATGGGCTGCACCAACATATTGTTTTCTGTGCCACTGATACAATAATGGGCACCGTTCTGTCTTTCGTTCCTCTCTGGAGAAGTTTTTACCTGATTCAATGATGGAATCCACCACCTGATGCAGACAGATAGAATAACAGGCATTCCATTATTCTGAGAGAACATCTCACATCTGGCCGGTACACTCTGTAGCCAAAGCCATAACAGTGGAGTTATGCAAGCCTAAAAATTTCACAAATTTCTTTATGTGACCAGTGGGAATTGGTCTTGCAATAACCTTTTCAGAGACTACTCTGAACTTCTTGTTCCAGCCAGAAAAATGAAAGAAATCAGGTGTGGAGAACCTTTGGTCCTCCAGATATTCCTAAACTACAACTCCCATCCTCCCTGGCCACTGGAGGTCCAAAGGTCCCCCAAACCTGCAATAAATGCATAGGTTGCAAAGGGTATTCAAGACTTCCTCCAGGTAGAATTTCTGTTACTACATTTCAAAAAGCAATGCTTTATTGCTAGTGAAAGGGACCCCAGCATGTGGAGCAACTGCATTAGTGGGAGCTGCTTGCAAAAGTGTTGGAGGTGTGTTTTTTCTACCGCTTAAATACTATTACTTCATTAGAGACCAAGCATGCCTTCTCTGCTGTACAACTGAAATGCGGGAGCACTCAGTTATCTTTCAAGAGGGCTTCTGCAATAATGGCTTCCATTAAGCGTGGATATAGGACCACTAGTCATGGATAAGTACAGGCACAAGTACAGACAGCAACCGTTTAAGGTGTGTCCGATATGTTTGTGACTGCAACCATGCACATCATGCCAAACCCAAAGTGACCCAAAAATGTCACAAAAAGGTGCGGAATGGGGTGGTCTTATGCGGACCCTGCTGATACGCACGCGGGTCCAGAATGTAACCTCCATGCAAATCAAGCACTGCCTGTATAGCACTAAGAAGAAAATGTAGGCTTTTAGAAAAGCATTATGTGGAAAGCCCCAAAGAAGGCAGGGAGTGGCTTGGGAAGGCAAAAGACAGTTCTGCAAGAATGAAACAACAAATGGGACATGTATGGAGATAGCTAAGTGCAGGCAAAAGGTGGGAACCATTACAAAAGGCACCATGAACCTCCAGTGATCTCTCCTCCCAAACAACCAACTCTGTACAAAGCCAATGCCTGGAAAACAGCGCTTCTCTCTTACCTCCTTGATAGCAGACTGTGGCACAGCCTCGGGTCCAATTTCAGTATTCAGATAAAGCAAGGCATACAAGTAACCAGCTCTTCCATAAAGCAGCTCATCTGGAAGGTCAGAATCTGTGGCAAGGACCATTCTCTGGAGCTGCAGAAGTCTGGAATGAGAAAGAATTGGAGGGAAAACTGAAGGGTTCTTAGTCTTTCATCATATCACACCCAAGTATGGGAAACTTGCAAATAGGTTGCCACAGTGAATAGGAACTGCCTCCAGGTGATCAGGCAAGTAAGCTTTCTGTACACAGAAAAGACTCTGCTCTCCTTTTTTGCAGGCTGTCAGTGTGCAACCAACATGCAACTAACACAGCAGGGTGAGCTGGCAAAAACCACTGTGAGCTTGCAAAGCTAACTAAAGCTAACTTAGGCTTTTCTAGGTCAAATAATTTGAGAAAGAGGCCAAAATAATTCCACCAGAACACAAGAAGCCATTGGTTCATCTAGTTCAATAGTGTCTCTCCAATATTTGAAAACAGATTTTTTTTGTCCAGTCCGATCTGGACTGGTGAAATAAAAAATCAACTGTGTAAGATTCAACGAGGCAGATCAACCTCTAGCCACTCAACATCACACATGCTTCCAACTTGCTCCCGACTATTATCCTCTCATTCTTTATATACAGCAGTGGCAGCGTTTGAAACTCCCTAAGGACTAGGCATGTTCTGCAACTTGCCATGGTCCAATTGCAACCAGTTTTAGATGTATGGGCATGATGTCTTCCACCTAGGCCCCATCCCCACTCAGCACGAGTGCTCTCCTCCAATCCCCATCCGCACTCGGGGCGCAAGTGCTCTCCTGTCCATTGGCGGTGAGGGCAGTGAGGGCTGCAAGCCCCGCCCCCACTCAGTGCTCCCCACCCCCGGAGGCAAGCCCCATCCTGGCGAGGGCTGGGGAGAGTGAGGCTTGCCCCCCACCCGGCAGTCGATACCCTATAGCAGATAAGACCCCATCACTTTTAACCCACTGTGAAGCTCAAGAAACATCTGAAGTGGTAAGATGATTTAACGTGGGTTAAACATACTCACGTGCGATTCCTACTGCTTATCCTGAGACAACTCTGTGAACAGCCCCCCCAGGGGAAGTGGCATATTTCCTACTTTTTGGCTTCACACACATCAGTCAGAGAGCACAACAGCCTGCCTTGTCCTCTAACCAGCCAATCTGTGAAATTCTACCTTCATCATAGCTTTTAAGGCTGTTGGGGGGAGGGATGCCATGGTGGAAACCAGTACTACAAACATTATAGAAAGGGTTTTAATGGAGGAGAGGACAGAACCCAGTGGCACCCCATAAGTGAGAGCCCAGGGGTCTGAACACCACTTTCTGGACATGGCCCAGAAGGAAGGAGTGGAACCACTGTATAACAGTGCCCCCAGCTCCCCTAGACGGTCCAGAAGGATGTTATGGTTGATGGTATCAAAGGCTGCTGAGAGACCCAGAAGACTAGGAAACAGCTCTCACCTTTGTCCCTAACTCACCAGAGATTATCAACCAGCGCAACCAAGGCAGTTTCAGTCCCATGGTGAGGACTGAATCCTGATTGGAAGGGATCTAAATGGTCCGCATCCTCCAGGTGTGCCTGGAGTTGTTCCGCAGCCACCTGCTCAATCACTTTGCCCAAGAATGGAAGATTTGAGACTGGGCAATAATAGGAATTTTAAAAAGAACAAAAGGGGTGGGGGGAGCCAGGAAAGCAAACCCCCATCATGTAAGTGAAAGGGAATACGCAGAGCTCTGATAAGCACGTCTTACCTTGGTGCTATCTTGCCCCACAAGATGGCACTGAAATAAGATGTTTGAGTGCGAACTGTACACTCAAAGTGGGTGTCTCTTCCATCACTTGTGTAGGCCTGTAATATGTGTTAGTTGTTGTGCTAGAAAGTTATATAGGAGGTGTAGGGAGAATCCAGAGCTTGTTTGCAGCGTGGAAAGAAAGGAGAACCTTTTTCTGCCTCCCCACTTCCAGCCACTCTCTGAAGACTGAAGAAGGGGCCCACAAAGGAATATTGATGAGGACGAGACCATATGAAAAATGAAGATAAGGTTTTAGCTGGAGTTCATTCATTTTTAGCTTTGTAATCTTGTAATACAAAAAAAAGCAGCACCTAGGCATTATGTTATTGCACCCATAACCTAGTTTTCAGGCCTCATGTGGCACCTAGATTGTCTACCTGAGCTAACGCTGAGCACTGGAAACAGGTTATTTCCAGGCCGTCAAATGGAATTAATGAACTCCGCCCGCCCCCATGCTGTTAAGCAAATTTCAGCCTTCAGTCATCAAGGTAAGAATAAATCAAGTTAGGAATATGTAGAAATGAAGTCATCTATCTGTCTTTCAAATTAGCAGCACCTATCTCTTAGAAACAGTGTAAACTGCTCCAAATCACTTCCATTTCAAAAGTGGCTTAAGATACACCAACCTAGAAGGGGGAAGGGAGCTGCTCAGAAAAAGGAGAGAGATAGCCAGCAGATCTGCTTTCTGGATGGCAGCCACTTCCTAGGAAGTAAGCCCAACTGTTTCCAATGACATTTATTTTCAATTAAGCAAACGAGAATCTTAGTCTTAATCTCATTTTTATTCTCTGCTTCCCACTCCACAAAGCAGCCTGGTTGAAACAAAATCTGAAAAAGCAAGCAGCACCCTGCCTTTTATTCTCAGCAGGGAAAGAAAGTTCCATTTAAAATGCAAAGAGCCATATCAAAAAGCCCTGATGGAGATTAATCTTTCAGAGACTGTGGATTAGGAGGAGAGTGATGCAACTTCTAAATATAAACTGCAGTGCAATGGCTGTAGGCAGAGCAGAGCCCCCAAGAGCTCTGGGCACAGCAAGGGATGCTGGGGAAAAGCGAACAGGTAGGGCCAGGGCAAAGAATGCTAAAAGAAACCACTTGTGTGTTTATAACCTGTCAAAGGTCACTAGAGCCTTGTCCAAAACGGGAGGAGAAAGGCAGAGAAGTATCCCAGAAGCCTCTGGATCAAATGTTATTCTTTCTAGGGATGGAAGTATCAGAGGAAACCAAACCAAAATAAGCAAGATGGATCCTTTCTCATGCTGCGGGGGTGGGTGGGGTGGAGATGGCATCTTCTTTTTGTAAAGATCCTCCGCCTGCTTGCCCAGTAGTAAGTTCTCCTAGCTGCAGGGAACTGACTGAGTCCCTATATATAACCCTAGCATGGCAACTTGCTACTTTGCAGGTGCTTTGCCGTCTGCGAACAAAAGTGACCCTTCTCTCTCCTATACAGCTGCATCTGAAATTATTCATAGCAGCAAAAGGATGCTCTAAGTGCAAAAAGATGCTTGCCATGAAGGGGTTGAACAATAGTGAGACTGGAGAAACCAGTATAACTTGCATTTCACAGCTGAATTTGGGGAAATCACTTGAAGCATTCGTTTTACCGAGCTATTTCAATTGTTTTTGTTTGTGTTTGATTTGCTCATTGCAAACAGCTAAAAGTCCGTAAATTTTGATAATAAACCTGATTTGCAATGGGGGTGGAATGATTTCAATTGCAACTGTAGATGTATCAGGGATAGGGATAAACGCTACTGGCTGATTCCTCATTTTCAACACCAATTCCTGATTTCAGAGAGTTCTACTATAGCTAAGGCGGGATGCGGGTGGCGCTGTGGGTTAAACCACAGAGCTTAGGACTTGCTGATCAGAAGGTCGGCGGTTCGAATCCCCGCAACGGCGTGAGCTCCTGTTGCTCAGTCCCTGCTCCTGCCAACCTAGCAGTTCAAAAGCACGACAAAGTGCAAGTAGATAAATAGGTACCGCTCTGGCGGGAAGGTAAACGGCGTTTCCGTGTGCTGCTCTGGTTCGCCAGAAGCAGCTTAGTCATGCTGGCCACATGACCCGGAAGCTGTAAATAAAGCGAGATGAGCGCCGTAACCCCAGAGTCGGCCACGACTGGACCTAATGGTCAGGGGTCCCTTTACCTTTTACTACTACTGCTGCTACTAATAATAATAACACGATGAGGAAAAGTATCATAGAATGAATAGACTGGTTTATTATTTCAGCACCAGGCAAAGACCTTTTATTTCCTTTGGCTTTTAAACTTTTAACACCTGGAATGCTTTTATGCTGGTTTGATAGCTACTATTTTAATTCTCTGATTTTACTATATTGCTAGGGCGGCTAACTGGCAGCAGCACATTAAGAGTCTTTCTTTGGAGGCTGAGATATCCATAAGAAAAACCAACTTAATCCTCTCCAGCTCCTTCGTCTGGTTTCCCAAGGAGGGGATTTGCTCTGCTCTTACTGACCCATTGAAGAATGCTTCGCCTATCTCTAAGCGTTTGTCCCCAGCCCATCTCAGGTACTCACTTGGTCACACATTCCTTGGATTCAGTGTCATTCTTCAGCTTGTGGTACACCACTGCTCCCACTGCCAAGGGTCCAGCATCACCACAGAGAAAAGTAACCCTTCTTCCATTCAGATTGCGTAGGATCCTCTTCACATAATCCAGGGATCGCTGTAGATGACTTTGTTCTTGCGTCACACGGTACAGCTGAAGGTACAAAAGGGCTATCCCTGGAATCACCAGAAAGAAGAAAAATTAAATGGACTTATTCCCTCTCCTTTGCTGACCCATAGAGTCACAATAGTCCTTAAAAAAAAAAAAATGATGACAGGACTTTTTAATACCTTTTTGAAACCAGGACTCACCTTTAGCCACCAAGTACAAGATGGGTCTCACTCTCCTTTTTTGCCTCTTCTTTTCTCTTCCCACCCTTCTCTTCTTAAATCAAAGCCCAGAGAAATAGAAAATGATGCCTCTACAGCCCACCTTGAGCACAGCCTGCTACTTGTGGTCTTGACTCACCAGGGAAAGACTAACCTGATCCGACTTATGCTGGCCACTAAACAAACCTTAATTATGGGATGAAATAACACTGCATAACTCCCATTAAAGACACATGGGATCATCCTGAGCAGTGAGATGCAAGTGCCACTGAATTCAGATGAGTAACTTAAATGAGGTGGGTGTCAGGAGGGAGGGTGCCAACCAGGTCTGACCATTTACTTATTTCTACGTTTTGTATTCTGCCCCTAATCACAGAGCGATATCAGCCAGAGTCGCAATTGTTAAAATACTACATGAAAACCATCAGTACAATATATTAGAGAATCAAATAGTTCAGAGCGTTCAACTGATACACTTGATCAAATCACAATTCTGTCAATCCCAACTACAAAGGCCGACAACCCCTCAAACCCAGACACAGTGCAGACTGTTCTCCTGGCAAGGGAGATGGATGGCAACCAACCACCACCTGCTCCTCTGACCTGAACTGGTGCTGCACCTGGGCAGACACAGCTGGGTTAGCACAGACCACTGCACTCATCTGCTCAGGTCTCAGTTATACACCCAAAGTTGCCTCCCTCATCTACAATCAAATCATGGAAAATATTTTTTTCTGGCCAGACCTGGCATTTCAACACCCCCCCCCCCCGATGGTTGGCTGACCATCAACCTCAGATTCTGGAATATAGCAGGTGGAGAAGAAGGAACAAGGGCTTTGATTTAGCTCTTCCCCTCCCCTCCTTGCCTCTCCTCTTCCTCCTCTTCCTTGGTTGAGATACATCATTCCCTTTTTTAGTCAGAGTCATTTTTCCTTCCGGTCTACCTTCCAAGAGCCATTTGCCAGTCGTTGGTGGAGCCAGAGGCAAAAGTGGGTAGAGCAACAATGTAAATTTTACAATTATACAGTAAGCTAGCTTCTAGAAATAAGCCCCACCCCTCCATCCTCCATCTAGAGTCTAGACAAGCAAGAGGCATTATCAGAGTTCAAGCAAGACAGATTCCAGCCAGGCAAACACACTTTGGATGTGAAGGAGAGCCAGTGAGGGATGTAACCTGAAAAAAGTTCAGGGGGCCAGACACAGATACAGTGAGGGATTTCTGCCCCTGCCCACATGTTTCACCCCCAGCCTGGTAAGACAGAGTCTAATAGGCAAAATATATTGTATGACATTGTGAACTTTGAATGATTTATATAACAATCTCAATGTCCATCCCTCTTTCTCACCCTTTGAAGATTACAGTAGTATCCTGCTTCTCAAACGCCTTGGCACTCAAACAACTGCAAACCTGGAAGTAAGTGTTCTGGTTTGCAAACATTTTTTGGAAGCCGAACGTGCTCCATTTTGAGTGCCACACTTCTGTTTTGAGTGTTACGCTGAGGTCTGTCTGTTTTTGCTATTTATTTTGCGTTTTTGTGGCTCTTTTTTTGTTTTGTTTTTGTAACTGCATGGAACCCAGTTCAGCTACTGATTGATTGTGTGACTGAAGTACATTTTTTATTGATTTCATTTTATGGATCAATGGTCTCGTTAGATAGTAAAATTCCTGTTAAAATACTGTTTTAGGGGTTGTTTTTAATAGTCTGGAATGGATTAATACATTTTGCATTACTTTTTATGGGAAAGCGCACCTTGGTTTTGGAATGGACTTCCGGGATGGATTAAGTTTGGGAACCAAGGGACCACTGTACTTCAATAATAATTGTTTTGCATCTTGTATAATAGAAGAAATGCAGCAGAGGTGAATACTGAATCTTGCTGAATTACATTATCTCTGTTGGGGGAAAATGAAAATTTTTTTCTTAGGATTAAATTAGAGGGTTGCATGATATGAGCCTGAGTGTTGGATCTTGACCAGAGGAACAGGTTCAAATCCTCATTCTGCTATGCAGCTCACTAGAGTAGTCTCCCTCTTATCTTATACAATCTTATAAGATGGTTGTGACTATGCATTGGATAACCATATATGTCACTATGAGCTTCTTCAAGGAAAGGCAGGAAAGAAATGTGTGGAAAAAATAAAACATATTGTCAGGGGCTCAGGAGCAGAGGCACAGGGGAGAGAGGAAATGGAGAGCGAGGGGGAGGAATCTGAGGGCAGCGGAGGGCAGAATGACAGTGACCCGAGAGATTCCATGAGCCTCTCCAGTGAATCAGAAGATTCCCAGAAGGGGGCGCCGATGGCCAGGGCAAGGGGGGTCCCAGGGGGGACACACCAGAAGCAGGGGGCCAGCGGAGACTCCCAAAGCAGTAGCTGGAAATCAGGACCAGCTTCCCCACCAGAGCGTAGTGGGGGGGAAGAGTCCCATAGGTCAGAGTCAGCGTCTCCTCCGGCAAGCAGGGAGGAGGGGTCAGGCCCAGCTAGCGTCCCCGAAGAGGGGAGCAGCGACAGGAGCAGTATAACGGTCAGAAGGAAGGTGGCAGGCTGGGCGCGCGCGCCAAGTTCAAATGTACAGGCGCGCGGGACAGCAGGAAGCCCGGATTGGGAACCAGGTCCTAAAGCCCGCCGGAGGGAGGGGGAAGACTCGGGGGACTCAGCGTCAGAAGAGTCTAGAAAGGGGAAAACCCCGGCGGACAGGCGGACCCAGAGGAGGAAAGAACAAAGGAAGAGGTGGAGCAAGGCTAGGGTCTTAAACTGGTGTCTGGGGGGAGGAGACTCAGACGGAGCTTCGGCGGTCTAGGGTTTAAGACGTAGAGCTGCGCGCCGTGGCTGTAAATGAGAAACTGAACTTCAATAAAGACTATTTTGTATAACAACGGACTGGCGTTGGTCCTCTGTGAGCTGGGACCTGAGGCAGCTCTGACACATATACAGCTGTTTTTATATTTAACAAACACAAAAACGGTTCTAAAACTTATTTTTCTTCGTATTTGAGCATTCCTGAATAAAGCCCAAGCCATTCTCCATGGAACTGATATTACTCATCCATTTGTCTTGCTATTTTAAGTGGAAGGTTGATTTGTTTTAATTGCCCTAGTGTGAATTAGCAATTAATTTTGTCAATCCCAGTGACAGAATTCTGTTCTGCTTCTAAAGAAACAGCAAGTGAGAGGTGGCATTAAATTTAAAAAAACAACTTTTAGTGCCACACAGCTGCCCCCATTTTTAGGTTTTTAAAACAAACCAATCACAAATGTCACCTTTTTGTCATTTCTCCTCCTACAGAACCATCTGCCCAGAACATTCTGAATCCTTCCAAGAGCCATTAAAAAGAAAAGAGGAAAAATACTGAACTTCCATTTCCAGAACTGAATGTGGGCCAATAATCCTCTTTCATATTTAATTCTTCTTAGCAACAAAGCTGGAAGGAACCTGGGGAGCATGCAGTGCAAACATCTATTATAGAATAGGATAATGCATGTATCACCTTGATTGCAATATGCCATAAGCACAGAATTGGAATGAAGAAGTAGCCACATCTATGTACACTTAGTGCAAATTAACAAATTTTGCACACAGACAGTACAAATTCATTGACACCCCCCCCAAAAAAAAGCTGTGTTCTGCAACCTGAATAACTATACAAATTAAGCAAATCTGCATCATCTACTTTACATATTTCATGATGGCTATTTTTACAATTCCGAGTTATTTATTCCAGTTTGTACATCATGGGGAGGAATAATGAGCTATGCAGAGCACCAAAATCCTGGACCACTGTACATCTTATTCAGCCACCATCTGGCTCCTGAGATTTTAGTAGCCACATACTCTACCCAGAGAGGGTTTGCCTGGCAGGCAAAAACTTTCCTCTATAACCAGGTCTTTGGTCTTTAGCTTTGTGTGTCCTTTTACAAGTGGGCAGCATGCTTGTTTAACATATTTCTTTCTCCTCTTGGTTTTTAATGTATCTATATGTGATTTTTTGCCTGTTTGTATGGTTGGCTGTAAGTCACATTGGGTTGCTATGGGCAAGATAAAGCGACTAACACATTCAATAAATTAAAAAAATTGTTGCTGCCATATGGACTACAAACTTGCATTTTCAAAAAATAAAAATACGAAAGCAAGAATTAATAGGAGATTGAATTCTATGCCCAATATAGCATTCTGTTCTTTAGATTACAAAATAGTGACATACACACTGCCTAATTAAAAGGCTCAATCCACCAATTATCTCATCCAAATGTGTCAATCCACCAGTCAACCCTTTCAACCCCCCCATAAGTATACAAATAATTGTAGAAAGTGTTGGGTAAATTGAAAACTACAAGTGGCACCAGACCAGACCACACACTTCACAGCAGCAGGCCAGGCTATGCTCAAAACAGTAGTAATTGGTGGTGGTGCATTTTTTTATTTTAAGAATTTGGAAAACAGGATTAATAGTTTTCTTAGGTGACCAAGGAAGAGCTTTCCTGGCCAACTAATTGTTAATGGCTCTAAGTGGGAAAGTAAGCAGGAAGAAACCTGTAGCAACATGGTCTTCACTTTCTACCTCCAGAGAGCAACGGGGTTGAAAGTGGGAGTAAGTGCCAGCCCTATGACGCTGTCAAGCATTCTGAATGTGGTTTCATGGAAAAGCAGACTAAAATGTTATGAATATACTTATCAATGGAAACGAAGCCTGAACCTAGAACCCAGCACTAGATCACAAAATAAGCTGTTGTTTCTGCGAGGATCTTAACAATTCAACTCCAAAGTAATTCCATGAACTTTGTCAAGAAGTTTGGGTACCTCACCTGTCCAGCCAGTATATGCAGAGCAGTCATGAGGATCTGCAGTCTTCAGCCCTTCTTCCATTTGCTGCAGCAGATCCTTAATTTTAGTTGTGATCCTTTTACTGAAATAAGGGCAGATCTGTAGGGGGGGAAAGACCATTTAAAAACCAACAAAAATCCTAAACAGCTAATTAAGGCTGTTCAACACACGTTTGTGCATAAACAGGGCCACCTCAAGCTATTTTGCTCACCTACAGGAAAATACAACTCTTCCTAGATGCTGAGCATGGTGTGCATGCAGGTATGCATGTGTTTCCTCTTTAAGAGTTATCCTGACTGGCGCCTATTTCCCTTCTTCCATTGGGAAAGGACTAACTCCATTCACTTCTCTAGAGCAGTGGGGCCAACCATTTTTGGCCTGAGAGCCTCATTTGCCCTGGCCAACCCTCTGGTAGTTACAGGCCATGCATGGGTGTGGCCACCCCCACCCCCATCTCCCACCTCGGATCTGCCCCTACTCCCCACCCATGAAATGATTTGATTGTGGAAGGGCAATTTAATAATTTAAATCCCCATCAGGGTACCAGGCTGGACAGAGGTTTAAGCCTTTCCACCCATCCTAGTGCTGGGTCTACTTTGGTTATGGGGAGGTGAAGAGAGCGTGCAGGTCCCCTGGACCAATTGTTTACCTCTCTCCTGCAAAATGAGGAGGTAACAGGCTGCAGTTGGGAAAACAGGGGAAGGCACAGTTGCCTCCACACAATCATAGGCCATGCTGCCCCAAAGCTGTTAACCATTGCTCCTCCTAAATGTAAGCCAGGTGCCTGTAAAATGCTACTGATGTAGGCAAGTGAGCTGGGTCAGCTGCAGATTAATTAAAATCAAGCAGAAATATTCTGGTTTGTGTGGAGTCAAGTTCTAAAATTTGACCAAATACTAGCTTCATTTGGTTATATTTCAGGTTTTAATAGAAGATCATTCAATCAGCAAGAAGAGTAAAGAGTGACTGAAATGAAATTCCATCACAAGACTGGGGAAGGTCACAAAGAACCCATTTTCATTCATGCAGAACTAATCATAACTTCACTTGCATAATTATGTCATTAGGGTGGATATTGGCAAGATGTCTAATAAGGAAGTTAGGTATGGAATGATGTAGGAAAATTAAAAGCCTTCTTTTTAACAAAACACAATTAACCAGGTTAATTCACATTGTACAGTTGTCTCAGTCATGAATATTGGCCCACAGATGTTCTAGCCATGAGAAGTTTTACTAGCCAGACTACTGCTATATATTTGTTAAGTCATCTATGGACTCAAGAGACAAAGAACAAACTATGTTCCATTTTGGAAGATCAAGAAGCCCATTAGCAGAAAATGGACTATTCTATGAGCTACACCTAAATTGTTGTTACAGCACATAAAAACAAGCAAATCAACAAATAACAACCCCACCCATAACAAAAAAAACAGTAATTCCATATAACACATTACGGAGAGGACACCAAAAAAGAATGCATCAATTTTAAAAGCCCAGGTTCAAGAGGCATGTGTTCCGCAACCAATAGAATTATTGTCATCATCACAGGCACAACTGATTTATTATTCACCTTCTAAATTTACACTTAAGATAATCAAAACACACATATACAAACAAACAAACACACACACACACACACACACACACACACGACAAGGATAAAACCCCAACAAGTGGACATTTTTGGGAAAGACCCATTTCTCCAGCTGGGAATGCCTGTCAGAACAAATTTATCTTCAACTGTTTCCGGAAACTGCAAGGAAATGGCTCTAGATGCAGTTCTGCAGGGATATTCTTGGGGCCATCACCAATGAGTTGCAGGATTCATCCATTTTGACCATCAACAGATAGCCCTGATGACACCAGAATGGAGAGTCAGTGTGTCACTGTTGCAAGAGGAATCCATGCATAACCATGAAGCACCACGGATGCTTTTCAGCCAGTTACTGTTTCTCAGTTCAATCTACCCCACTGGCTTGTATGGACAGGATGGGGTAACCCTAAATAACACTGCCTGAACTTCATAGCGCAAGGATAGTACTGCACACAGACACAATACATATAAATAAATACTGCTAGAAACAATACACAAAATTATTGATCTGATCTGCCAATCAATGGCATAAAGATGTTCCACAAGACAGTGAAGAGTTCCTGTTGTGAAAGTTTATAAACTGTTATGCATAAAGTATGATGCCATTTAAACCACACCACGTGATTTATCAAAAAGGTAACTCTAAATACGTTTCCCGTAAATGTGAATTACAAGCAAGTCTCAAGTGGCCACAAAGCAGCCAAACATCACTAAATCATCTGAAGACGCCCTCATTAACTAATTCCCACTAACTGGCAATGCTTGCCATTAACTATCATTAGGCTTCAATTGGCTCCAGGGAATCAAAGTCTAAAATAAACCTTAATTACATGGAGTGTGCAATGCAACCCACAAACAAGACAGGACACATACAAACAATTAGTTAGGGTTTAGACTTCATTAATTAATTAGACCTAAGTCTGCGAAGTCCATTCTGTTGCTTGTTTGGGGTTTTTTTTTTGGGGGGGGGGGGCGGAATCATCAGGGTTTGAAGGCAGCTCTTGATTATGCTCTTCAGTCACCTATCATAACATTGTGACTCAATTTGAGGCTGTCAAAACATTATGATCCTGTGCTGCTCTAGTGATGTGATTAAGTCAAGCAATGGCTTCAGATACAGGGAAGAGCAGCATTTCTCATGCATGCCATTGGATGACTGGCTTGCTTATCCAACTATGGGCAGCTGGAGTAAGGCAATGACAGACTGAGTGCCAGGCCAACAACATCTGGGGACCCAAGGTTGAGAAAGGCTGTCATAGGCAATGGCCTCACAGCTGGGCCAAAATGTATGGCACTGTGACAAATGCATTGTGTTCTCTGTGTCTCCTAAGCTCACCAGTAGCATTCAAAATGGAGCTTCAATTATCTCCTTCAACAAAAACCTGCACACCTCCCTGTGAGCGAAAATGCTCGTCATATCCCTTCCAAAACCACTCCAAGCACTTGAACCTTGAACAGAAACTTCAAGAACCTAGGCAAGGGTAGCTACAAGTTTCAAGGGAGCCTTTTCCCAAATGAGTTGCCTCAACTGGTGCAGTGACAGGTGGCAGCAGCTGTACTGTTTCTTTGCTCCACTATAGTAGCACCGCATGCAAGAGACAATTTAAATGGCTCAGGAAAGGTGTCAGCACAGTGGTAGGTCCTGCCAAGAGGCCAGGGTCCCAACAGCTTCCCCACCTACACCCGAAAAGTTGTTAGGGGGGTTAGTTCTTATTTCAAGTATTTAGTTTTCTTTTCTTTTCTTCTGCCACCCCAAAATTAGTTTCAGATTAAGACCTGCAGAATTTGTCATCCAACCAAGGAGTCCAAGCAGGTACTGCGGTCTGTTTAAAAATCCCAAGGCAGCAGCCATAATCTGGAGGTTTAGAGGCCTTGGTGGCCGGTGTGGCCAGAGGTGTGTTTGGGCTGGCAGGTTACAGGTTCTGCAAGCCTTCCAGAACTAGAAACAGTTGGCAAGAGTCTTTCTTCTAAAACATTCTTCCTTACTGTAAATGAGAAAGACTTAGGCCCTGTACACACTAGCGTATAAATGGGCACATACACAGCACATAATTTATTTCGCCCTGTACACTTTTTTGCACACACAAGCACTTTCAGACAATCTGCCTCTCTCTCTCAAGTGTTTCCCAACCACAACGTGGGCAGTGCTTGATGGGATGTATTTGCAGTGTGTTGCTGTCCCTTCCAACTATATTACTACTTCAAGAACCCAGAGGTTCACTGCAGTGATCTGCGCAGGTATTTGTTTACCTGTGCGTGAGACCAGTATTTTTTTTAAAAAATAAATTTCTGATATATACCAGACTTGCACAGAACAGGTTTTAAAAATGTGTGTGCTGCACCCACTAAGGAGCACTTCACCAATGAAGCATGTAATGATGCTTACACAAAGCATAAAGTTAAAGGTTCATCCTTCTCATTATGATTATTTTTAATGTTATTCTTAATTTTTATTCTAATATCCTTCTTTATCTTAATTTTCTGTGTGTAATGCAAATGTTACCATTGTTGATTTTAATAATGTTGTAATTTCAAGTTTCAAGGTGTCTTATTTAACATCTTTCTTTACTATGTTGTAGAATGTAGGTAAAAATAAAGATACATAAAAGCATGCAAATTTGTCACTGCAGCTTTCTGCTTGTTCGCTTAAAGAAGGTATATTTCCAGGGGGACACAGAGTACTTTTTTATTTGGTAGGCCAAATAAGTTTGGGAGCCTCTGTTCTAGAGCACCGCCTGTTGACAACATGCAGCACTTTTAGCTATTGTTTGGGGGAAAGAATATAGCACCACTGAAAAATTTAGCTGGCTTTGAGCAACTTACACCACCTGAGGTCACTTTCACAACTATTTGGCTACAATCCCATGCTCCAGGGGTTGCTTGCATGGGTGTAGCTGGGGTATTGAAAGTACTCAATTATCTGAGGTTTTCCCCCTCAGCAGAAACCTTCCCCCCCCCCATGTCCTATTCAAGGGACAGGTATTTTTACCTATGATTTCCCAAGAAGAGCTGAACAACTTTGATTTCCTTAAAAAAGCTCCCCCTCCCTCTTAACAAAAATCCTGGCTATGCCCATGGTTGCTAAAGGTTCTGGGAACCCTGGGAAGGTGCTCCAGACTCTGAGCTTTCTTTTTTAAAAAGTCCATCTCAGCCTTCCTAGAAAGGAAGTTATGGGGCAAAATGTGCTGGTAACTTTTTTTCTTTGTATAGCGTTTATTTGAATAGTAATTTAGCAACCCTTGTCGCCGTTCACATCACCATCATCTGATTTTGCCTCAAATTGAACAATATTTGTAGAGACCAACACAATTTCATCTTGGTATTAAGACACTGAATTAGGACTAAAAAGACTTTCAAGCACTACAGCCAACCAGGCCACGTTTGCCTATGATTTCGCAGATGTAAAACCACATTACCACTTCAGTAGCCACCAAGCTGTTCCTTACAGCTTCCTTGATGGTTAGCGGCCAGATTGCCAGGTCGTCAGCAATCCTTTCATGCCATCCATAGCCTTAGGAATTTCAGCAGGAGTTGGGGGAACCAATGCAACTTTAGCATAGTACAAAAATGTGGCCAGGTGAAGCTTTGAGTACCGTATTTTTCGCACCATAGGACGCACTTTTTCCCTCCTAAAAAGCAAGGGAAAATGTGTGTGCGTCCTATGGAGCGAATGCAGGGGGGAGGCAGGCGGGGAAAGCCCTCAAGAGCCGCACACAAGCTTCGTGCGCTCTTGCGGGCTTTTCTCCAGGAGGCAGAAGGGACTGACTGGCTGTAGCAGTCCCTTCTCCCTCCTGGGGGAAAAGCCCCCAAGAGCGGCGCCCTCTTTAAAGGCTGTGCGGCTCCTGCAGGCTTTTCTACGAGGTGGGGGAATCCGCCCACCTCCCAGAAAACCCAGGAGAAGCCGCACTGCCCCTTTAAAGAGCGTGCGGCTTCTGCGGGAGGTGGGGGAAGCGGCAGCAGATTCCCTCCTCCCGGGCTCCCTTTGAGGCGGCAACGTAGGAGGGGAGCAGCTTACACTCGTGTAAGCAGCTCCTCTCCCACTTTCCTCCTTCAAAGCAACTACGGAGGAGGGAAGGAAGGGGACCATGGATCCTCCGCTGCTGGAGGCTTCAGCGGATTCCCCCCTCCGTGATTGCTTTGAAGCAGGAAAGTGGGAGGGGGGCAGCTTACACTTGTGTAAGCAGCTCCTCTCCCACTTTCCTCCTTCAAAGCAACTACGGAGGAGGGAAGGAAGAGGACCATGGATCCTCCGCTGCTGGAGGCTTCAGCGGATTCCCCCCTCCGTGATTGCTTTGAAGCAGGAAAGTGGGAGGGAGGCAGCTTACACTCGTGTAAGCAGCTCCTCTCCCACTTTCCTCCTTCAAAGCAACTACGGAGGAGGGAAGGAAGAGGACCATGGATCCTCCGCTGCTGGAGGCTTCAGCGGATTCCCCCCTCCGTGATTGCTTTGAAGCAGGAAAGTGGGAGGGAGGCAGCTTACACTCGTGTAAGCAGCTCCTCTCCCACTTTCCTCCTTCAAAGCAACTACGGAGGAGGGAAGGAAGAGGACCATGGATCCTCCGCTGCTGGAGGCTTCAGCGGATTCCCCCCTCCGTAATTGCTTTGAAGCAGGAAAGTGGGAGGGAGGCAGCTTACACTCGTGTAAGCAGCTCCTCTCCCACTTTCCTCCTTCAAAGCAACTACGAAGGAGGGAAGGAAGGGGACCATGGATCCTCCGCTGCTGGAGGCTTCAGCGGATCCCCCCCCCCCCAGCTTAAGTGGGGTGGGGGAAGTGTGGCAGGTAGGGGGGTACCTACCTAGACAGTGAAGCCACATGTCTCTCCAATGAAAATTGGGAGTGGGCATTGTGTGAAGTGGCTGTGGATCTCCTGCCGCAGAACTGTAGGACTGTATAGAGTTGGGAGGGCCACCCGAGGGTCATCTAGCCCAGCCCCCTCACAATGTAGGAATCACAGCTAAAGAACGCCAGGCAGATGGTCCCCCAACCGCTGCTTAAAAGCCTCCAGTGGTGGAGACCCCAAACACCTTCCGAGGTCATAGAATTGCAGGGTTGGAAGGGAACCCCAGGAGTCATCTAGTCCAGCCCCGGTGGACAGCATGCGCAATCCATCCCGTTGCACAAGACTAAAGATGCTGCGCAAGGCTAAAGAAGAAGCCAAGGCAGCGAGCGGGATGGATCGTGCTTGCTGCCTTGTCTTCTTCTTTAGCTGCACTGGAGAGGTTTAGCTCCTGGCTGGAGAGGTTGTGCGGCTATGGACCCCGCGCGCTGTCTTGGCTTCTTTGCTCTTTGGGGCTGGGGGGGGGGGGGAACCCGGACTTCCCCCGCAGCCCCGAGAAGGTCTGGGAGAAGTGGACAGGCTGCGTGCAGCCTGTCCGTTGCTCTTTGGGGCTGGGGGGGGAATAATATTTTTCCCCTTGATTTCCCCCTCTAAAAACTAGGTGCGTCCTGTGGTCCGGTGCGTCCAATAGAGCGAAAAATACGGTAAGTGGTAGCAGCAAAAATGAGCTTGGGCCCTTTGGTGGTGACAGCATCACCAGCTTCTGTGCAGCCTGTGCCATCCTGAGAGTGAACAGCAGCTGGAGGAAGACTGGAGACAAGGAACAGTGGACAAGCCATGCTGGTAACTTCTAAGTGATTTCTGTGAAATGAGAGTGTGTGCTATCTTGTACATTTTCCTTTCTATTGAGGAATGCTCCCTCTTAGAACCATAGAATTGTAGAGTTGCAAGGACCCTGAGGATCACCTAGTCAAACGCCCTGCAATGCAGGAATCTTTTGCCCAACGTGGCGCTCAAACCCACAACCCTGAGGTTTAAGAGTCTCATGTTCTACCACCTAAGCTATTCCAGATGCAACAGCATCACTGCATGTGTGCATGTAATATCGTGTGATCATAGTTTCAGTGATATATACCAGTATTTATAAATACTTATGGTTGCCGGCTATTGCTGAGGTTGAGGTTTGTGGTGTCCAATTAAGAATTGCTATTAAAAATGTGACAAGGTGTCACTGATATGAATTGTGTATTAGTTCATGAGTTTCAAAAAAATGAATAGAAAGTGCTGCTGCATTGCCCCCCCCCCCATGGCAATTAGCCATTCTGTTTTTGCACCTGCAACTCAGGTTCCAGGAGCCATGTGGTGAATAATTTTCTATCCCAGTCTTTTAACACTGGTAATCATAATAGAAAAACCCAACCGGTAACACACATTGGGTGCATATATGCTACCTATCACCATGTGTTCAAACGCAACCTAAAACACAGCACTGTGGAGGAACAGCCTCACTGCCTAACTTTGTCAGGCCAGCAGGAAGTGCTTCTGAGCAGACATGTGTAGGGAATCACAGAGCGAGGGAGCAGTTATATTTGCACCCAGCTCCTGAAATACTACAGAATGAATACTATTGCCTTATTACCATTAGTGTTGCAACCTTTCCCAATTCTACGTGTCACCATATTCTTCCTTCGAGTCTCAAATTTAACAAGCCTGTGACTGGGTGGATACAATTCAGGCTGTGGGCAAGAGCCTCACTTGATACGATGCTCCTCCATACCAATTTATTATTTTCTATGTATCTTCATTCAAATATCTCAGTGCTATTCACAGTATAAAAATACGGAATAAAAACCACAAAGTACAAACAAGAACAAAGCAGAGCAAATCAATAACACCCCCCAGCACATTTAAAAGAAAAATGCAGAAAGCCAGCTTCCATTCAGAGAGGCGGTTGGGCTAGTTTTCTGCGTGAGGCCACTGCTTTCCAGGGAGACCCTCTCAGCCCCCCGAGGCCCCGCAGAGGCAGCGGGCGCAAGGAGGGCGAGAGCCGCCCCCCGAGTCCGTACTAAGCCGGGCTGCTTCTTCACGAGGCAGCGGCCAAAGGGGCACGAAAGACCCACCAACTCGGCAGCCTTCCGTAAAACTCCTCAGGAGGGAGCGCGGCGACCCCAAAAGCTCCGCCACTTTCCTCAGGAAGACTCTTGGCAACTTCCGTGAGGGGAAAAGGCTCCGAGGCCCAGAAGAGCCGGGGGAGGGGGGGAGGGGAAAGGCGAAGCGGGGAGTTGGGGGCGGGGAGGCCAGGCGGGGGGGGGGGCGCAAAGAAAGATGCCATAATAGTAATAATAGTAATAATAAGAAGAATAGGTTCGGCGGGCAATTGTTTTGCTTTCACTCTGGGCCATCTCTTTATTTACACGTGGCCGTTTCCCTTGCGTAGCATTCAGGGAAGACGACGTTGCCCCCCCCGCGCCCCCTTGCAGCCGGGGGTGTCGCGCGCCCCAGCCCCCCCCCCCCGCCTCACCTTGCCGTCGGCGTCGAAGAGCGGGGGGTCTCCGTCGCCGGCGGGCGAGGGCGGGCGGGCGCGCTTCCCCTCGGAGCCGCTGGGCGACGGCGGGGCTCCGCTGGCCGAGGAGGAGGCGGCGGCTCCGTGGGGCTGGAAGTCCGGGAAAGGGTTGGCGAAGGCCCGCTCCTCCATCTCCGCCTCGCCGCCCAGCTGCACCTTCAGCCTCTTGGACATGCCCTCGCCCATCGCGGGGACGCGCCCGCCCCGCCGCACCCGCGCGCGCCCCCGCGGGAGGAGGAGGCGCCGGAGAGGAGGGCGGGAGCGGGGCTCAGCAGGCGGGGCCGAGGCGGGCCGGGGGTCTCAGGGCAGGGGCGCGCCCCCCGCCGGCCCCTCTCCCGCCAGGGCTGCTCCGAGCGCGGCTTCCGAAGAGTCCCGTCGAAGGAGGGCGAGGGCCGCAAGCTCCCCCTCCGGATCAGTCCTTCAGGAGAAGGCCGGAGGGCAGCCCCAAAGCCCGCTTCCTCATCTTGCCTCTCTCCCCGATCAGGCCGCCGCCGCCGCCGCTGTCATGCAGCCCCGAGGCCGCCGAGCCGAGTCTCGCCCGCCCTCCGCCCGCCCTCCGCCGCGGGGCCTGGGGGGCTCCAGCTGCATCCTCCTCAGAGCAGGAGCATCAGGACCATCAAGGGGAAGGAGACGCCGAAGACCAGGCAGTAGACCAGCAGCTCCTTGGGGAGGGAGCGGCGGACCCTCCGGCCCCTCGGAGTCATCGGGAGGAGAGAGGGGCGGGGAGAGGGAGAGCTCGGAGAGGGGGCGCCGGGGGGCCGAGCCACGCTGCTCCTCAGCCAGATGCCGCCCGCCGGAGCTGCTTCTCAGCCGCCCGTCGCGCAGCAGCAGCAGCGCGCCTCTCTCCAGCCGGTGCCCCGAAGAGGTGCAAGGCAGAGCTGGCGGGAGAAGCAAGCTCCGGGGAGAAGCAGCCCCGCTGGCGATGGCCGGCCCTCGCCTGCCCCGATCTGCAATGTTTTCCTTGCAGCTTCCGCGCTCCCTCTGGGGGCTGTGAGACGGGGCTGGCCGGCGGGCAGCGCGCCCAGTGCCAGCGAATGAGCGCACCACTCTTGGGTGACACGGGCTCCGGAGGGAGGGCCTGGCCAGCTCACTGCACAAAGCGCCCCATGTAGTGTGCCAGGCCCACAGCCATCAAACAGGCTCAGTCCAACAACTCGTCCTTCTTAGAAGTTACCTGGCTCTTTTTATCTTTTATTTTCAATATATAATAATCAATCTCTTGGTTCTTT
Organism: Podarcis muralis; assembly: GCF_964188315.1. Taxonomy (NCBI): domain Eukaryota; kingdom Metazoa; phylum Chordata; class Lepidosauria; order Squamata; family Lacertidae; genus Podarcis; species Podarcis muralis. The sequence continues at coordinate 60,298,723 of NC_135666.1, forward strand.
CTGGATTGAACAACTGACCCTTCAGGTGGCTTTGCTGGAACAACGGGGGGGGGGGGCTGCAATTTGAATCTGCTGGTCTGCACCAGAGGCTGGTGGCTTTCACTTGTGCAGTGAATTGATACAAAAGGCTTTTTTCACATTATGTATGAAAATGTCCAATGCCAAAATGTATTTTTAATAACTAATTTTGTTTTTTTAAATGTCCACTGTTAAGGTAAATATCACCCTGTGCTTTTCTGAAGTCACTGTTTGCAATCCCCTTCCCCATAAAACCCCACACATAGAAACGTACAACATATAAACTCCGTGTGTCCCTTGTTTTGCTCCTGACTTGTTGCAGGTCATGGGACCTCTGCTGGGGTTTTGATGTCAGAATATTGTTCTGAATTTGGGGGGTCAGTTTGGATTATATCCTGTACCCCTTCCAAATCTGTGATCCTGTGGATGGGTACACTTTATAATGGCAAGCTTGCCAAACCAGTCCCTTTGGCTGACTAAGCACCACAATTAGCTTAACCAGAGAAGTCGCTCTGTGCCCTCCCCGCTCCCCTAGCTGCTAGGTAGGAGAAGAATAGCCTGAGCTTTGGGTGTGAGCTGAGCTGGAAACTGAATACACAGAGACATGCTTGCTTTGTGCTAAATTCAAAGCTGTGACTAATGGAGAAGTAATATCTTCTGGGGTGCTAATGCTATGAGCCTCTCCATCCTATGCTTGGCTTGTATATATGTGTCAATAAAACCATATAGCCTAAAGCCTCCACTGACTCTCAGAAGGCACTGGCAGCCCTGGAGTATTTCTGCTCAAATTGGGGTTGTGTTTTACAATATGGTTACAAAAGTGGGGTGCCAGCCCATGCTCTGCAGAGTGGTAGCAAGACTACAGGGGGGTCCAGGCCCTCACCCAGGGTTTGTGCTCCTTTGGAGAATTGAAGTAGCTTTAAGAGATAGGATTTATTCACCTTTATTATCACCTTTATCCCAGGTGAAGCCCTGGCTTGGAAAGGAAGATTAGCCTGTATTTTCCCACTGACTGCAGTCTTCCCTTCAATACTCCAAATAATCAAAATCCTACCATTTATTAATTTCTCGGGTTGAGGAGGCCCCCCTCCAAATCTATAACAATATTTTATATTTTATTCCAGAAGTTTTGTGGTAACAGCAGAAAGCCAGAAAAGCAGAATCTTCAAGTGTGTTTTAGCAGGCTTCAGAAAATGCCTCAAGCATGGAAAGGAATTAATGCTAATGTCTTCCATAGAAGTACATTTAGCAATGGTGTAATGAATTCACAATGCAATCTACTCAGGATTTAATTCCAAGTAAGTGTGTGGCACTGCAACCTTCATTTCATTTTTTAAGAAATAACTTCAAGATGTACAGAGGCACATAGTCTATGATCAGATATATTGCTTCATGTTGCCCCCTTCACATGGTGAGCTCCCTTGTGAAGGGGGAGTTCTGGAGATTTGTGGTAATATGTACAGAGCAGCAAAGAAACAGACCATGCTCCTCCGTAAAGCCGGGATGTCAAATGCGATTGGCTTTGAGGGGCAAACCCATCCAGCTGATTCCCAAGAGCACAAACACTTTTGCTGAAAATAACCATCAGTTTTAAAATGTAGCAGAGGTAGTGGCAGTTATTATGTTATAAAAAATAATTCTCCCTGTCCCGTTGCAGGGTGCCCCCTTTCCCTATTCTGACTCTCCAGATCCTACGACCAGCTCCAGCACACCAGGCCAGAGTGCCTCCTTGCTGCTCCTGGTTGATGGGGCTCATCCCCTTTGTCCATCCCATGGCCCCGAAGGACTTCTACATATTGGAAGAGATTGCTTCCCAATCCTGCCAGAATAAATATTCCCATCATTCAAATCTCCACCTTTCTCAGGAATCCCCAGACTCACTTGACTACACTGCAAGTCCATGTGCGCCTGTTTCTCTTATCTTTACACTGCCACCAGTTCTCAGGATGCTCCAAAATGTCCTAGTCTTGAAGGACAAGAAGGACTCCACCACCAATAAACACAGTTCCAGTCATATTCATATTGAGGCCATGATTGTCATGATGGCCATCTGTCATGTATGAGCCAGTTAAGATTACTGAATTGCAGGGGTTGGACTAGATGGCTTTCAGGGCCCCTTCCAATTCTATGATTTCCCTATGTCTTATGAACATAATATATATTTTTATAGGTTTCTGTCTTTCTTTCCAAGACTCTGACTTGGCTTTGTAAAGTCCAGAGAAATTCTTGTGCTATAATTGCCTGTCATAATCAAGAATGATCATTCTGTCAAGAAGCCTGCTGATGTCCGGAAAGTTAATTGCTTTTTTCTGGCATTCCTCTAGACTTGGGAGAGAAGGAGCAGCTGTTGGCCTTATCTCGGCATGCTAATAGGAAATGATAAGCCTGAGTTGTGCTTGCTGAACTTCATGAGACAGCTTTCTGCCCTTGCTATTTCAGTCAACTTGGGTTTCAAGTTCACCATGATGAGGAATAGCACAAATAATAACAACATCCAATGAGGCTTTTAAATTTTATCATTTTTGCATTTTGTACAACATTGGAAAAGCTGGCAAGCTGAGGGCAATGAGGCAGGTAGGAAAGATGGCTGGAACTCACTCTGAGTCTGAACATTAGTAAGAACATATTGGGCTTGCTTAATGACAGCAGTGATAGCAAAGAAGGTTTTTGGCTGGGAGTGGGAAGACTGAAAATGATAAATCATTCTCTGGCACTATCACATCCTCTAAGTGACATCCAGTAGAGCTTTTCCAGTTGGTTTGGGGTCTTTTGCAATCTTTCCCATCTGCAGATGTTAAGTTACTCTCGGAGAAGCACATTGTTACAGGATGGATGGTGGTTAATGGATTGAGGATGAATCCTGACAAGACAGTAGTACTTTTCTGGGGGACAGTGGGTCCTGACTGGGGTAACTGTGCCCCTAAAGGACGAGGTGTGCAGCCTAGGGGGTCATTTTGGACTCACAGCTGTCTATGGAGGCACAGGTCAATTCTGTGTCCAGGGCAGCTGTCTATCAGCTCCATCTGGTACATTGGCTGAGACCCTACTTCCCACAGACTGTCTCACCAGAGTGGTAATCTGCCACTTGGATTACTGCAATATGCTCTATGTAGGGCCACCTTTGAAGGTTACTCAGAAACTACAGCTAATACAGAATGCAGCAGCTAGACTGATGACTGGGAGCAGCTGTCAGGTCCATATACCACCAGTCCTAAAGGATCTACATTGGATTCCAGTATGTTTCCAAGCACAATTCAAAGTGATGGTGCTGGCCTTTAAAGCCCTAAATGGCCTTGGCCCTGCATACCTGAAGGAGCTTCACCACTTCCATTGTCCAGTCTGGACACTGAGGTCCAGTTCCGAGGACCTTCTGGTTGTGTCCTCACTGCAAGAAGTGACATTACAGGGGACCAGGCAGAGGGCCTTCTTGGAATGCCCTCCTGTCAGATTTCTAATAAACAACTATTTTGACTTTTAGAAGGCATCTCAGGGAAGTTTTTAATGGTTGATGTTTTATTGTGTTTTATATTTTGTTGTGAGCCACCCAGAGTGGTTGGGGCAACTCAGTCAAATGGGCAGCATATAACTAATAACATTGTTGTTTATTAAACATTTTGAGGCTCACATCCATTGCAACACACCCACCACACCACCATTCAGCTGCTGCTTCTGATGAGTCTATGGAAGTGTCCTGATCACTCCCAGATCCAGAAGTGGTGGATGACTTCCAGTTGTTGCAGCCTGATAATGTGGACAAGATGCTTGGACGAGGAAGGCCCACCACATGTGCACTTGTTCCTCATGGAGTACTTGGTAAATACCCCCTTGAGCGAGAGGGATGCTCTCAGCTCCATTAAAAGAGGCAGTGGTGCTAATGCCCATGACGAAACATGCCTTGGACCTTGACAATCTCAATAATAATCAGCTGGATGCCAACGTTTCCTTCTGGGCAAGACCTGTTGCTATTATAAATTCAGACATTTTGGATGAGAAGGTTTCAAAATGCCTTTCACAGTCGGATTTAAAGATTTGGATTTGGTTCTGAAACCTCATTGGTCACCTTAATGCATTACCTACACCGGGAGAGAGTGCAATGCTGTTGATTCTCATGGACCTCTTGGCAGCTTTTGATACTACAGACATTTTATGCTTCTGATTAGGGTGAATAGACTGACAACTGGGGGCTGCTAAGGAAGCCCAGCTTGACCCAAGACCTAGGTCAGCCCTGGTTTCTGTTGGATTCAGAAGTTAAACCCAGGGTTAAACCAACCCTCAAGGGTAGTAGCTGCCACCACTCCAGTTTCTGTCCAAGCAGCCTAAGCCCGGAGATTCAGGTTGCATGCCAGACACCTACAAGATGCAAAGCTACAAGTACCCCTCTCTGCTATTTGAAACCTCAGGCAAAATAAGCCACATTACACAGCAGCCAATGCGACCAGAGAGAGACGAGACACTGGTTTATAGAATCGAGGCTTTACTCAAAATAAATACACCAACTTGAAGAATATAACTAATGATTAATATAGCAACACAGCATGACAATAAGGAAAATACTGATTAAGAATTTAAGAACATTTAGAAAATGAAAAACAACCCCCCAGAAAATATTAAAGCTAACTGTTTAACTAGCCTTAATACATTACCAATACTCGTCCAGCTTTCAAGGAGATGTTGCTCAGGTGTCTCTTCAGGAAAGCAATACAAACAATGGGGCTGAAAGTGGGACGAAGAAGTGACTTACACCCTTTTGCACAGCAGCTGCCTTGACTCTTTCCTTCCAATCAGAAGATGTTTCATAGAGTTAGAGAGTTGGAAGGGGCCCCAAGGGTCATCTAGTCCAACCCCCTGCAATACAGGAATTTCTGCTATAACTTTATAAAGCTCTGAGTCTGGAGATGAACCTGTGACTTCCTGGCTGAGAAATGTTTGGCCAATTAGCAGACTAGCCACTAGATCATGCAGGTGCAAATGAATTGGCAAAAGCTAGCCGCTAGCAGAAAGAGAGAGAAACTGCTCTCTCCTGATTTTGGCACATTAGCTGGAAGTATAAGCTCCTTACTAAACCAAAGTTTTGAGAACAGGCCTGGTATATACAAGATCTTGACAGAGGCAGTGCATTTATGTGGTTCTATTTCTACTTGGATAACTGAATTCAGAAGCTGGGGCTGTGGGTCTATTTATTTGTTTAATTTATTATTTGCTTCCTGTAAAATAAAAGGTAAAGGTACCCCTGCCCGTACAGGCCAGTCTTGACAGACTCTGGGGTTGGTGCGCCCATCTCACTCTATAGGCCGGGGGCCAGCGCTGTCCGGAGACACTTCCGGGTCACGTGGCCAGCATGACATCGCTGCTCTGGCGAGCCAGAGCCGCACACGGAAACGCCGTTTACCTTCCCGCTAGAAAGCGGTCCCTATTTATCTACTTGCACCTGGGGGTGCTTTCGAACTGCTAGGTTGGCAGGCGCTGGGACCGAGCAACGGGAGCGCACCCCGCCGCGGGGATTCGAACCGCCGACCTTTTGATCGGCAAGCCCTAGGAGCTGAGGCTTTTACCCACAGCGCCACCCGCGTCCCTTATTCCTGTAAAATACCTTTAAGCAATTTAAAAGTAGAAACAGTAACAATTTTTAAAAAAATGAAAACACACATATAAATACAATTTAAACCCAGTGTGGATAAAAACAGGAATAAAGAGAAAGGGCACCAACAGACATGGAAAAGATGCTGAAGGCAAAGGGCCTGTCTGATATGTAATGGGAACAAGCTCCTCGGAACTGGGGCTCCAATTCCTGTACTGTACAGAGCAGACCTCTTGATGAGATATCTGCAAAGGAAAGTGCTCAGTTACACATATAAGGGATACGACAGTCTTTTCAATCTATGCAATGGGGTCTTTCAGGGTTCTGTTTTGTCCCCTGTTGTTGTTGTTGTTGTTTAGTCGTTTAGTCGTGTCCGACTCTTTGTGACCCCATGGACCAGAGCACGCCAGGCACCTCTGTCCTCCACTACCTCCCGCAGTTTGGTCAAACTCATGCTGGTAACCTCAAAAACGCTATCCAACCATCTCGTCCTCTGTCGCCCCCTTCTCCTTGTGCCCTCCATCTTTCCCAGCATCAGTGTCTTCTCCAGGGAGTCTTCTCTTCTCATGAGGTGGCCAAAGTACTGGAGCCTCAGCTTCACGATCTGTCCTTCCAGTGAGCACTCAGGTCTGATTTCCTTAAGAATGGATGCATTTGATCTTCTTGCCGTCCATGGGACTCTCAAGAGTCTTCTCCAGCACCATAATTCAAAAGCATCAATTCTTCGGCGATCAGCCTTCTTTATGGTCCAGCTCTCACTTCCATACATCACTACTGGGAAGACCATGGCTTTAACTATACGGACCTTTGTTGGCAAGGTGACATCTCTACTTCTCAAGATGCTGTCTAGGCCTGTCATTGCCCTTCTCCCAAGAAGCAGGCGTCTTTTAATTTCGTGGCTGCTGTCACCATCTGCAGTGATCATGGCGCCCAAGAAAGTAAAATCTCTCACTGCCTCCATTTCTTCCCCTTCTATTTGCCAGGAGGTGATGGGACCAGTGGCCATGATCTTCATTTTTTTGATGTTGAGCTTCAGACCATATTTTGCGCTCTCCTCTTTCACCCTCATTAAAAGGTTCTTTAATTCCTCCTCACTTTCTGCCATCAAGGTTGTGTCATCTGCATATCTGAGGTTGTTGATATTTCTTCCGGCAATCTTAATTCCAGTTTGGGATTCATCCAGCCCAGCCTTTCGCATGATGTATTCTGCATATAAATTAAATAAGCAGGGAGACAAAATACAGCCTTTACATGAACATGTGCTATTAGGTCATCCAGAGGTTTGGGGGTCCAGAGTGGTTTAAGATCCGAGAGGCCTTTATTTTAGCTGTGTGAGACTTTTGTGAAAATGATACAAAACGGAAGAAAAAACCTAAATAGATCATGCGTTTTCTGGGGAAAACAGCAGACAAAGAGAGAGCCTGTATTCTTCATGCAGTTGAAGTAAAACACAAACCTTTCACATCTTCATTGATTATTGCTAATTACAACAACTGCCCAGGAGTGCCCCTGTGGGCAGTGGTGCGTGTCAGCAAGCCCAGTAATTCTCTCTCTTAAAAACCAATTTATCATAGGCTCGTCCTCTCCAGTGCTTCTCTAAATGGAAAATTTCAGTTTGCCTGTATTTCAGAAAGGAACATTCTGGTAACAAGGCCTATTGCTTACTAGAGAAGAAAATACAAATAGATATATTTTTAAAAGGTTGAAGTCTTAAAGCACATTCAGCTGCCTAGCCAAATTGTCATGAAGATGCAAATCAGATTTGTTTAGATGATGATGATGATTTCTGTCTTACAGCAACTATTTATCAGAATAAGCAATCAGTTCAATACTAAGTTTTGGTTTCATTATTATGGAGCAAAACAAGAGGCAGCACTTCCTTCTCAAATCCCTCCTTTTTTCCAATGCAGTTTTCTGTGCACTCTCAGTAAGCAAAGCCCATTGAGATGCTCCCCTGTCGCCGTCAACCTTAACCAGGTCTTTACTCTCCACAAGGCGCTGAGTGACAAGTGGTGCCTAGCTGAGCAAGAGAGATGAGCAAAATGAGTCACAGTGTCATCCAAAGTGACCTCAGCAAGCATATCAATTTCAAATATTCTGATTATTTTACTTGATTTGGAGGGGGGCAACCACCCCCCTGCCTCTGCCCACGCCCATGAACTGTCTGCAAACACAACATTATATAAACATGACTGGCTGGTGGGAATACACCCTTTCCTGGAGCTGAACCAATATATAAGCCTTCCCTGGCACAGCGCTGGGAGGCCACATTTTATTACCTTGGATAGTTTTTTTAAAAATAGCATTCAGCTAAAAAAATGCACTAGGCTAAGGAGATTTATGTTTGAAGCAAAAGCTCTCTCTCTCGGTTCTTCATTTGCACACACACTCACACAGCCTGCTGACAGCATTCTGAAATGCTTTATTCTTACTCTGCAGGTTATTTGGCTTGTATAAATGCTTCAGTCATCCTCAGCTGAGCTCCCAGGCTTGAACAAAGGATTTTAAAACAAACAGCAGAAAATGTGTAAATAACGCTGTGCTGGAAGCTGTTTTGAGTCATCATCTCATGAAACTGCAGAACTGGAAGGAATCTTGAGGTTGCCTAAGGTCACAAACACTTGGGCTGCAATCCAGTGTACACTTTTTTGAGAGTAATTCTCAATGAAGTCAAGGCGATTGACTTCTTAATAGTTATGTATAGGATTGCACTGTTAAAGCTAAAGTGCATATTCAGAAAGATTACATAGTACAGCCCTTCAGTACGTAGTACAGCCCATGGTACAGAATGCAGGTGCAGGAGTGCCAACTTGAATAAAATATTGGTGGATCAAGTAAACCCCGCCCTGCATAATTGACCACAAGACATGGCATACACATACCATTTGAATGGCTATGCCCATCAACTAGGGGGGGGGTTGGTTTCAAATATATTACCAGGGGCCTGAGAGGACCCTGACCCCTAGGAGGTGGCTCCTATGTGCAGATGGGGGAATGACAAGTTTGACTCCCCCCCCCCCCCAGTAAATGCTCTGCATCTAGAAAGCTAGCATATCACAGGGAAATATGCTAGCTAAGCCTTCTCCCTAATATGGTAAGCATGAGAGATAATTGAAAATGCTGAAACTACATTTTGAAGTGTTACAGTCCTATAATGCCTTTACCATATGGCATTTCTGAGCATGTTCCTGGGCAGTAAGGTCATTAAACATATATACCCAAGTAATGACAACAGGGAAATAGAAGCCTTTGATCAGGATTATATGGTTTGCACATGCCAAACCCAGAGGGTACCAACCTGTAGAGCCAGGAACATTCATGCAGTTTGATCCCATTCATATCAACTGAGATGTGCACCTTGCTGAGTTTATTCATTCACAGGATGGTAGAAGTGCAGCCTGATCCCACAAATGTTTGCATCTTCCTATGTTCAACAGGGTTTACTTCCAGATAAGTGTAGTTAGGATTGTAGTCTTAATAAGATCAATTCAGATTATAATTGTAAGCAATGGTGCTTATGGGAGGGGGGTAAATCTGGCCTGGAGTCATCTTAATGGCCAGTAAGTCCACCATCTCCGCTGGCTTGGTCATGTCCACAGAATAGAAGATGGCAGGATCCCCAAGGATGTTCTCCACAGGGAGCTGACTTCAGGCATGAGGGCCACTGGCAGACCAACTCTCTGTGTTACAAAGATGTCCGCAAACATGACATGAAGGCTGGTAGCATCAACCCTTGCAGCTGTGCCTGGAGACAGTTAGTCAGTCAGGTCATGCATTAATAGCAGTGACCAGAGAAGGAATGACGGCTGGGAGGAGCACAGAGAGAAGAAACGCTCATTTTAAGCAGCACAACTGTCTTCATTTGCCCCCGCTGCAATAAAACATCTCTCTCCTGTATTGGTCTCTACAGCCACAACAATGGTTTGACTTCACCCTCAAAGGAGCATTCCTTCACTGATTCTTGAGACAGACTGACGGATGCCAACAACTAATGGGCAGAAATCAGCTGGGGAAGCTTTTCACAGCACTGAGACAAACCTGATCTCATGTTAATGTGTGCGCATTAACGGTACTTCTATTAAAAGTACAGGCTGGTTGAAAATCTGCGCTTCTAAAAAAGCTTTATTTTGGATAAAAGTTATTAAGTTCTCAGGGATTTATAGTATGCTGCCTCTTGTTTTGCTACATAATAATGAAACCAAAGATTTAGTATTGAACTGATTGCTTATTCTGATAAATAGCATCCAGTAGCACCTTAAAGACCAACTAAGTTAGTTCTTGGTATGAGCTTTCGTGTGCATGCACACTTCTTCAGATACACTGAAACAGAAGTTGCCAGATCCTTCTATATAGTGAGAAGGTGGGGAGGGGTATTACTCAGAAGGGTGGTGGGAATGGGTGATTGGCAGATAGCTGTGATGAGCCTGTTGACGACTCTTAACGACTGCAATAGGTCTTACAGGAAAAAGCAAGGGGTGAGAACTATGGCAGACCAACGCGGCTACCTATCTGTAACTGATAAATAGCAGTTACTGTAAGACAGAAATGATGTAGTTGGTCAAGGGAGCTGTGGACCCAAAACGGTTGAACATCTCTGGGATAAGCAATACTTTAGAAGAGGGAGATATCCCCAGATCCTGGGGAGAGAACAGTGTCTCTTTGACTCCAGTGCACTTAGCTCCCCTTCAGAGTAAGCAGGGGGCATCTCAAGGGAGGGATACAAGGCTCCAGGGACGTGAATCATCTTAAGGCAAGTGGATCCTTGAGTCTCCCTGCACTTCTGTGGAGCGCACCTTCCTCCACTGCGTGCAACTGGGTGCAGGCCTCCCCCCCCAACCCCCCCATCCGTGCACAAGAAGTCGGTTCACCCTCCTCCTGCCCCACAGGGATTGCAGGGCTTTTGAGTAAACCAAACCAGAAGGGCTTGTTTGTTTTTGATATGGATTACATATGATTATCTCTGTGACACCTGATTTGAAAACATTGTGCTAATATTAATTTCTGCACCTTGGTTCAAATTCCAGAAAGCTTTCATAGTATCTGCTTACATCTTTTGACTCTCACCGATAACAAATTTGTGCTCGCTAGACAGGCCTTTAGCCACCAATGTATATCTGATGAGAACCAACTTTCAGAAGACTTAATGACTGATTATGTGGTCTTTGTAGTCCAGAGATGTACCACAGAGATCTACCAAAATGCTTGTAGCACAGCCAGAGTCACACAGTGTCTTCTCTATGCCTTCTGAGCCTGTCAGTTCACATGACAGATCTGTTGTAATCTACTTGATCATCAAGAAACATTTATTTTGGAAACCTGCTGGCTTAATGGGGTATTTGTTTTTATTGCCTTTGAACTTAACCTTGCTTGTCAGGATTTTTTGCTGGAAGCCTCAGGGTAGAGGGATCATAGAAACAGCCACTGGAAATAGATTTTGTGTCAAGACCAGACTGAACTAAATTGTTTGAGTTTATAGCAAGCTAGATTTCTGTGCACAAGCTCTCTTTCTTGCCCCTCTACGTATTTGGACTTGGGATAGAGCTTTGAGCAGTTTAACATTTGTAAAAGTCAGATAAAATAGGCAATAGGAAGCACTGACTTTTTTGTTTCCTGGTTCCCATGCCCTTTGTGTGACAATGCAAATAGCAAACACACAGGTGCATGTCACTGGCAGCTTAATGAGCCACTCTGACCATTGTTGGAAATCAAGCTGCGCAAAACCTTGTGACAGAATACTAACCTAAGGGACAAACTACAGGCCTGGGGGGGGGGGGGGGAGGAGGCAGGAGGACAGGGGGGCAGACACTATCAGAATTAGGGATGTGGCATGTGGGGAAGACTTTTAACCCTTGTTCCGATTCAGTTGCCCCATTAAAGCTGCTATTTGCTGCAGGTAAAAAGTTGCTATTAGCAAAGAGAAACCTCAAGATGGGATTTTGGTGTGGGGAAAGGGTTAAATCCTGCTTCCCACATGTCTTAGTTCCAATCCTGGATCACTCACACAAGCTGCTTTTAAAAACAACAACCAACAACAACCCTAGACACATTAAATACAGTTACCCGTTTTACTTCACCTGCAGAGTAGCTCTAATAAGATAGTATTGCTAAAGCAATATTCTTTTTTAATATTTTATTTTTCAGTTTTTAATTTTTCATAAGACATTCAAATCTCATTTGACTTCCCTCCCCCCTTTCATGATTTCTTCAGTTATAATTTTCTTACTGCTTCTCCTCAACAGACCAATTTCATTTATCACTTTTTCCAGTGCTGTCAGAGCTGCCTCCAGGTCCCAGCTCACAGAGGACCAACGCTAGCCGGTAGTAATGTACAAAAGTCTTTATTGAAGTACAGTTTCCATTTTCAAGCCGCAGCGCGCAGCTCTACGTCTTAGAAGCTAGACCGGCGAAGCTCCGTCTGAGTCTCCACCCCCTGTACACCAGTTTAAGACTCTAACCTTACTCCACCTCTTCCGTCTCTCCTTTCTCCTCTGGGTCCTTCTGCCCCCCGGGGTCTCCTCCTTTCTGGACTCTTCTGACGCTGACGCTGACCCCCCTGACTCCTGTCCCTCCTTTCTGCGGGCTTTAGGACCTGGCTCCCTATCCGGGCTACCAACTGCGCCGCCCTCCTGTACATTTGAACTTGGCGCGCGCGCCCAGCCTCCAACCTTCCTCTTGACCATTTCCTCGCTCTCCGATGGAGGCGTGGCCAATCCTGACTCATCTCCTCCCGCTGGCGGTGAGCCGCCTGATCCCGATACCTGGGACTCCTCCCCCCTACTGCGCTCTGGTGGGGAAGCTGGTCCTGATTTCCAACTGCTGCTCTCTGAGTCCCCTCTGGCCCCTTCTTCCTGGGGTGTCCCCCTAGGCACCCCCTTGCTCTGACCATGGGAGCCCCTTTCTGTGAATCTTCCGATTCGCTGGAAAGACTCAGAGACCTTGGGCCGCTGTCATCGCTAACATTTCCTTCGGATTCCTCCCCCTCGCTCTCTATTTCCTCCCTTTCCTGTGCCTCTGCTCCTGAGCCCCTGACAAGTGCTTTTTTCTGGGGGGACTCAGGGGTACACATACCCCTAAACATTTTGTGAATCTAAGTTTGACCTCATTGAGGGGCAGTATTTCAATATGAGTAGGAAAATGATAGTACCCCTAAAAATGTTTTTTTTTAAAAAAAGCACTGACTCTTTCTTAGTCAATAGTTTTAACTACGAGTTTTAAGATAATCTTGCTAATGAATTTGATTGTTTACAATAACTTTTCAAATAATTTACATAATTCCCCCATTCTTTGTTTCTTGGTTTCTGATTCTCCCAGTGAGTTTTGCCATTTCAGCATAGTCCATCAGTTGCATCCTGCAACCTGGCCTCTATCTGAACTACACCTCCCATCAGCTCTGGCTGTTCTGGCTGTGGCTGTTGGGAGTTGTGGTCCAAAATATCTGGAAGCCACCAGGTTTGGGAAGGCTGTTCTAAAACCTTGTGGCCTCTTAAAAATTTCAGTCCTTTCCAGGCCACCTTCTAGAGGCCAAATCCCAGTGGTGCAAAGGAGAGATAAAAGTGGTTGGAACAATAACACACATTTCATCTTTGTACTAGTTTTGGTACACACAGTCCTTGCCCAGGCAAACAAAATGATATGCAGTAATAAAAAGATACAAATTAAGTAACCGCAGAAAGGAAGTCGAAGGAAATGAAAATTGAAGTTGTAGAGACTTTGTTTTTCATGTTAAAGTATTTGTAAATTGTGAAAATGAAAAATAAAATTCATTACAGAAAAGATGTAGTGCTGTTAATATCTAAAGCAGGAGTGACTGATACACTGCAGCTGAAGAAGGCCTCTGGCATCCCAAAGACTGAGACTCATCCCGGGGGCTCAGCAGGACGCAAGAGATTCTCTGGGGCTACTAGCTCTTTAAAAACTCTACTAACTCCAGGGAGTAGGATTGGCCATCTAGTCCAGAAGGCCAAAGGGTTGTTGAGTGGAGGAAGGTGGAAGAGAAAACATTATCCACTTGGTTGCTGCTGTGGCAACAAGGAGAGGTTAGTTGTATATGTATACCATGCAAAGACTAATAATAATAATAATAATAATAATAATAATAAAAACAACCAGAGCAACAGGGTGGTGATTACTCTGGGGGCATCAGCAACATAAATGACTACTGGCCCAGTCTCCAACAGTGCTCTTCATTCATACATCTAAATATAAAATAAACAATACGTAGGAGGATTATTTCAAGGCTTTATTTAAGTAAAATGGCCATGCTTCAAAAACACATTACAGTCATGTTTGAAAAGAAGGAATATGATTTAAGACTACATTGTGTATTACATAAAAACAATCATGATAGCTTATGCTGCCTCCATCTTGGAAAGGAGGGTCTAAAAGAAAACTTTATAAAGTGCCTATTTATCTTTGTACAAAGTTCACCTATCAAAGAATTTTCAAAAATAGACCAGTTCTACATAGCAGGGACTTACCCAGAGAGCACACTCACTTCATGAATGCATTTCTAGATTTAATTGGTTTAACAGTCATTCCCTCTTCCCAGAGAACCCTTGGGATTGCAGTTCTGGGCCAGGAAAGCTGGGAAATGCTGGACTCCTCTCCATTCTTTGGGCTGGGGAGACTCTGCTCCTAATTATTTAACTAAGGAAAAAAATTTACCGTTTTTGATGGAATATGTTTTATAATTTGACCTAAGTCAATTTTTTCAAAATTTCTAGTTAGCTCCCGTGTGGATCCATTTTCAAGAGTCACAAGGGAAATCAAAGACCAGTCCTTTTTTCCAGGGGGTTCTCAAGGGCACGCAGTCCTGGCACCTCTTTTTGCTGTTAAAAAGTGTGGCACATACTGTAACAACTTCATGGTGAGTACCAGCACTATTTTTCTAGGGGGAAAAGCACTGAGTAATTCCATAAAAGCTTCCGCTTACAAGCCAGTCAGAATATTCCTTTCCCATTGAACACAATACACTATATTACAGTGAGTGATATCACCATACATCCTCAAAAAAACAAAAAACAAGAAAAATTAAAAACTATGGAAAATAATTATGTACATCTTATTTCACTGAATATACAAAGTTTTAAAATCAACACTAAAAACAATTTAGCAATACAAAATGTGGCTTTTATTTTTACAACTGTGCTTTCATAAGTGAGTAACTTTACAATGCTCATGTAGACATGTGCCCCAGTAATCCTGCATTACCTCCATGTATTTCAGTGGAATAGTTATTGGTGGTTTGAACCCTATACCTAAAGATACACTACTGAATATAATCTATATTATTCCCTACATAAAGCTGATCGCAACTTCACTGAACTAATACAAATATGGGACTAGTTCCACAGGATCTTTAATACACCCATGCCCCAGTTCACCTCTTTATCATGAGCAGACAGGACTGGCCCATCCATGAGGCAAGGTGAGGCGACCGGCTCGGGCAGCAGGATCCACCGGGACAGCAGATTCAGCCTCCAAGGAATGCCTCACCCGCTGCCTCTGCAGTGCCCTCCTCTTCAACCATCAGGTAAGGTTGATTTGACCTCCCTCTGTACCCAAAGTAGAGCTTCATTCATCCCTCATTCCCTGGTGGGTAGAGCACCATGTTGTGGTTCACCTCAGGTGCCAAAATGTTTTGGGCCAGCCCTGTAAGTAGAGACTCTGGATGAGGATGTGCCCCCTATTCTCATAGAGACATGTATGGGGCTTAGATGAGCATCACCATGCAGACACTCACCCAAATCTGCTTCTGTGCCAGGGCTGGCCCCATAAACTTTGCTGCCTGAGGTGAAGGACAAGGTGTTGCTCTACCCATTCCATGTGCAGAAGCTGACCAGACAAGCAGCTGACCCTTACTTGAACACTGGTGCCAGGAGAGCACCCTCTGCTGCATGAGAGGCCAAAAGGCATGACAAGGCATGATCTGTCCTCTGAATAACTAACAAATGTTCCATTTTCTCGCCATCTGCTGCCTGAGGTGCCACCTCACTCTGCCTAACGGTAGACCCAGCTCTATTATCTATGCGCGTCTCCCTCTTCTCAAAGTGATACACAGCTTTGACCTTGCATTGTTCACAGTAAATCAATTCAAGACTCAATGGATGCAGTGAGATGAAAATTAGGTATTCCCTGACTACTAAGATGTTGTAAGTGATGATGCACAAAGCATTTCTCATGTGCTTCAAATGGGGCTTGAATGGAAGATATATTGGTCGTTTGTGTACTAGATGATATACTATAATTGCACAATTCTAGATCCAGGGACTGGGGATAGGTAGAATTCTGATTCTAGATACTTTCAAGATTCATTGTTTGTAGCAAAAACAACACAAAATTAGCCAAACCATGTATCAAATAGGTGTTTGTTTGTTTGTTTTTTTAAAAATAGCTGTGTTTCATTCTTTTTTATAGAAACTACCTAGGGGTAAGACATGTATTCATTACATTTTTCTCTACTTTTCTGCGCATAAAGGAAACCGCCCCTCCGGCAAGGCATCAAAATCCATTTATAGTTTAACATCAGTGGAGACAAACAATCTATGCATTTTAATGGGGTTTTGCCACCAGTTTTGGATCCCAGATACTGAAAAGACAGAAGGGTTTATTCTGTCATGTCTTACTCCCGTACAATTCCAACTGAAATGGAACAGTGCTGATCAAACCCTTTATTTGTAGGAACATTTAGTTTTGCAAGAGAGTCTTACACACGTTAGCAAATTATGCTGTGTCATAGAGAAATTCTTATTGCTCAAATGGGAAATCCCAAATAGAAGTTGTGGGACACAAATTAACGACAAAAAAGTGAAAGTGTATGTGTGCATATATGTAGAATCCAAACTAGATGTGGTATATAATGCAGAAACAGGTATATGAGCAGTCATATTTCACTATGCCATCCATTATCAAAATATTTAAAAGTAAATCTAACAATAACAGCTGAAAGAAATGGGCCTTGTTACTTGAATATGCCTGCAATCCTATGCATGTCTACTCAAAAGTCAGTCCTCTATTGAATTCAATGGGATCTGTTCTCAGGAAAATGAATATAGCATTGAGGCCTATAGCACCCCCCTGGTTATCTGCAGACTGGTCATATTTTAATGCTAAAATATATATTCAGCCAGTCCTTAGATATTAAAAATACTCATTTTAATCAGAGTTTGTTTTGTCCCAAGAACACCTGGATTCACTATTAAGAACCTATGAAAATAGTGATGAATGTTATTTTATTTAAAACAAGAAAATTAGACATTATCTTTGGTCCTAAGAATTCTATATCCTAGAAAGTCAGCTGCTGGAACAACAACAACAATAACAATAACAACAACAACAAAACCCCAAAAAGCAAAGGAAGTGAAAAATATTGGGGAAATAAAATATGAAATGAGTTTTCAGTAGGAAAAAAATATCACAAATTCATGGTGATTTAAGATTATTATAAAACTTTTTAAGTGCTACCCCGACAGTGAAATTTTTATAAAGTTCACAAAATTTTTACTACACATTTTGACAAGAACGAGGAGGTGCAAAAAGAAAAGACAATGCTCACTTGTCCCACCTAAAATATTTTCTCACAGAGAAATGTAAATCATAGAAAAATTAGAGCAATGTTAACAACAGCTGACATTGAAGAGGTAGGGTAGCAGTTTTTGTGCTATTGCCTGTACGGAACTTCTAGGTCTCAAAAATGAAATGCTTGTCAGGAAATGCAAAGGTTCTTGCACTGCTGCCGTCACCATGTACTGTGTATCTAAAAACACCTTTGGTGCAGGAATCAATGCGAGATCCCAGTGTAGGAATCACTGCACATGACCATCATATATGTTGGTTTTTTATGCTGCATAATGTTCTGGTGCACACATGGAAGACATCTCAACTACCTGCAAAACTGAACTGCTTTCATTCAACTGGTACAGTCGATGCATGTGTGCTATGGAAGTTGAGAAAGAAATACTGCTACTAATAATTTTATTATTTATACTCCGTCCACCTGGAAACATGCATGTGGGGCAGTCTAATGTGCAATGTATAGAGGTATGGCAAGGAAGCTATGGTCTCCCCGCCCCCCCGACAATAATTCACATAACATGCACATGTAATTTATGTTTTAGTACCTGTGTGTAAACAACCCCTCTTGAAGAGGAACTGGTCTCCACACACCACTGTTAGATCATTACCAATGTTGTGATTTTTGCCTCAGGTTTGTTGGTATAGACTGAGTTCTGTACCAACTTTATATAAGAGGTTTGTAATGTAAATCACAAGCGGGAGAAAGGCACTGTATCAATTCATCCTTATTGCAATAAGCAGAGCCTTGCTCCAGTGGTGTGGGAGAAAGTGGAGAGTGGCGCCCCTAAATGCCACTGACATAGAAGCCCAGACTAACGTGGGAACAGAAGACAGGTCAGCTATTTATACAATGGCACTGGCCTAGGTTCCCTGAAGGACAAACGCTGGTGCAGCCGGGGGTGGGGGGTATGGAAGAGCCATTATAGCTCCAAAACCCCAATGAGAGTGGAAGGAGGATGGCACATTGCAAATGAACTGTTGTGAACAATAACTTTGTCCAATAACCTGGACTTTAGTTTAGCATGGAAGAGTAATCTCAAGGCCCAGGGCCTAACCAACTACTATGCAGAACAAATGTGATTTCTTCATGTATTTAATCTTTTTAGGAAATAAATCCACAATTTGATAAAACAGTAGTAGTCAGGAATTAAATAATATATCTGTTTTGTGTGTGTTCCAGTTCAGCAGTGGAATGGTCTACTCCGGGAAGTTGTGGCCTCTCCTTCCCTGGAGGTTTTTAAGGAGAGGTTGGGTGACCATCTGTCGTGGATGCTTGAGCTGAGATTCCTGCATTGCAGGGGGGTGGACTAGATGACCCTTGGGGTCCCTTCCAACTCTAGAATTATATGATTCTATGATAAATGATTTTAAAGGCTGTGAGTTCAGGTGGATTTTTCAATATAAAACATGAGATACCTCAGTGGATCTAATCAAATCAGAAGCCAAAGTAAATTTAATTGAAACGTGGCCTGAGGAATTGTATGATGGAATGAAGGTAGGTGGGTCAGAATCAGTGCATATTTTTGAACAGCATTACAGTAACGTAAGTTCAAAGAAAATGGCTTGAGTCTGCTTACTATTATGATGGTTGTTCTACTTTTAATAACAGAGAGACAATTTTAAGCTACTGTACATGAAGCGTTCTCATTTATGGACTGTATTGCATCACAACATGAGCCACGTAAGTTATTTTGCATTGAATGGGTCCTACAAGGGCTAGGTGGCTCAAGAAAAACTATCAATAGTTTGTTAATTTCCCTCTCACTTTCAATGAAAATTTGTTGTCATGACATTATATAAGTTTGGGGCTTGATGAGGGATAGCAGAACAATGAAAGCTACCTCTTGAAACACCTTCCATGTGTAACAGGAAAAAGGTAATTTCAATTTCAAAATCAGCTTGGCTGCTGATTTGGGGCTGCACTGCAGAAGGTGAAAATGAATCCACAAGTTTATAAGACTAATAGTACTTTCACATATAATCAGTGGATTGGTCTGAAATTCTTGCATTATCAGTGCATTTGTGAGTAAAATTTTGGTGATCAAGTACAGGTGATTAATCCTAAGCCCCTGCTTTCCTAATATAACTGCTGTGTATTAACTGGTGTTTTATTCAAGAAAAAAATCATTGTAGAGGGACGCGGGTGGCGCTGTGGGTAAAAGCCTCAGTGCCTAGGACTTGCTGATCGAAAGGTCGGCTGTTCGAATCCCCGCGGCGGGGTGCGCTCCCGCTGCTCGGTCCTAGCGCCTGCCAACCTAGCAGTTCGAAAGCAACCCCGGGTGCAAGTAGATAAATAGGGACCGCTTACTAGCGGGAAGGTAAACGGCGTTCTGTGTGCTGCGCTGGCTCGCCAGATGCAGCTTTGTCACGCTGGCCACGTGACCCGGAAGTGTCTCCGGACAGCGCTGGCCCTCAGCCTCTAGAGTGAGATGGGCGCACAACCCTAGAGTCTGTCAAGACTGGCCCGTATGGGCAGGGGTACCTTTACCTTTACCTTTAGGGCTGTAATTGATTCTCTCTCCACTACTCACACCAGTAAATTAGAAATCAATAGGAACTTCTCCTGCACACACTTCATTTATTAAGGTAAATGGGAGCTTTGCGAAAGTATTAATTCCTATAGGGCTTGTGCAGGAGAACAGTGTGCCCATATTCAGACTACTTCAGCCATATTGCAACCTTTGCATTTCCTCACTGTTTAAATTTATACTAATTGTCTAAATGCCATCAAGGCAGTGAACTGGGAATGTGTTTTGTTTATAAAAAGCACCCCTCCTCATTTAAAGCTTTTTAGTCAAACCTTTAAAACTCATTTTTTATAACTCTAGAGAAAATATTGGAGCCAGAAGACAAAAACCGCCCCCCCCCAATGTCATCCACGCCTTTGGTGAGCATTTTAGAGACAGTCTAGTGAGTTCCCAACAGTAGTGGTCAGGTGGCAGTGTGTGCTGTAGGCATGTTCTTTTGCTAAGCTGACCAGGGCTGATCACATTCTCTGCAACCTGTTTTATTTTCTGAGAAATATCTTAAGCAGAATCTCCACATTTTCCCCAAGTGCCTTTTTCTTCTCATTTGTATAAGAAAACCCGGACCAATGTACAGGGAGTTTTTCTTTAAATCTTATGACAGACAAGCTTAGGAGACAGCGAAATATCTTGTGTCACCTCTCTCCATCTCAAATGATCCATGTGACATGAAGTAGTTCAATATCTGGTCTTCTTGATCTCACAAAAGCTCTTAAAAATATCACAAATGTTTACAAAATATAGGCTGTAATCCAATATAGTCTGTAAAGAAAATAAATGAATGCAACAACAATTTCTTGCTTGCTGGATGTTGTCTTTTCTTTCCATATCACGTCTTTGATAAAGACAGAATAAGTCCAAAGCAAACTGGATGAAATAAACTCGCACATCCAGAAGGAAATAGGTGCATGGTGGAGCTGCTCTCACCTGTTTCTGTAGCGGCCGGCAATGTCACCTGCATTTCCGGTGCCACAAGAGGTCTCTTTTGGTAGTCATGCCGAGGCTTGAATGTATTCAACTTTTGGTGCTGCTACCCTGAGATATTCTGGATTCTCAGCTGCAGGAAGCTTAGAGATGCCATTGGCTTTGTTCTCCTTGGGCAAGAAGTCTTGCTGATAATCGGGATTGTCCAGATTTATTTGGTGGTTGGTTGTCTGATCCCAGTAGGGCAAGCTGTTGAAAACTGTGTTAGCAAACGGAGAGAGGCTTGTGTTGAGATATTCAGGGTTGTCCAGTGCCGTACTGCGGGAATTCTGATGGTTTGAATCAGCCACAGACTTAGGCTCAAGGGTAAGAGAGAGATTGTTGTAGACTGGATTTTGCACAACAGAAGCAGGTGGTGTTTTGGTCACTAGCTGATTCACGTATTCTGAAAATGGTTGCAAGAGAATTAAGATCGGCAAATGCATGACTTAACATTATCTTCAGTCAAATAAGGAAATAATGTCAAAGAACTAGATATGCCCTTCAGTAGGTGAAAGGCTGACAGAACATTCTGGAGTGTAACCAGAGCTAATCATGTTCATATAGGAGCACGAGGGGAAATTAATCCAGGGACAAGAAAACAAAATTTTCCTGTGGGTATTGCAGTTCTCATGACAAAGCATTTTAGGGCGAAAAATGATTCTGTGGCCAAATTGTGATTCAACATATGGGACTGACAGGGTTGACCTAAATCAGTTTGCATATAAAGAGCTGTGAGCTCTTTGGCTACTCCTAAAATCCTCTCACTTTGAACTTAATAAGATACTTTTAATATGCTTTTTAATATGCTTTTTGGACAGTGTTCTCGAAGCTACCAGCATGAGTTTGACCAAACTGCGGGAGGCAGTGGAAGACAGGAGTGCCTGGCGTGCTCTGGTCTAGGGGGTCACGAAGAGTCAGACACGACTAAATGACTAAACAACAACAACAACAATATGCTTTTTGGGTTGTGTTTCATATGTACAATGTACTCTCATTGCAGCTTTTGGTTCCTTTATTTTATTCGCATTAGTTTCCCCCCCTTCCATATAAGCTGTGCACATTTAATATGCCTTTTTAGCATACAACTGTGTGCACATCAAAATTCCCGTTAGGCACATGAACTTATGATGCCAAAGACCAATTCTAGGCATTGTTGGGCAGTCAGAAGCAACATGCCTGTAATAGCAGATACATCTACCCCCTGCTTGCTTGCCAATAGGTTTGGCAGGTCTTTGTTTTTTTGAGTTTTTTTGCCAGGGCTTCTGAGCCTTTATTTCTTTGTTTTTCTTATTTTAATGCAAGTGCCCCGAGAGTTACAGATGCTTATAAATTGACAAAGTAAAATAACATTTAAGAAATCTCCCATCTCATCTCAAAGGCAACCTGTTCAGATGCTGTGTGTTGGAACATAACATGTTGATCCAGTGACCAAGATATCTGTGTTACTACTCCTCATAACGGCCTATTCACTGATTTACAGTTCAAAGCAAGAAAATCACGGAACTAACTATTTGGGGAATGGCAAAAAGAGACATGAGAAAAGTTGTGTGAATTTTGTCATGATTCTCTGCATATACAACGGGAGAACAGATGCCCTCTCTAAAGACTAAATCTGCTTGCCTGAGAATTAACACAAAGATTTGGCGATCTCTGTGTACTCACCAGGAGCAGGTAGGAAGCTATCATCCAGGCTGTCATTCAGGCATGTCTCAGTTGGATCTGAACTATATCGCTGGATAAAGCTGTCTTCTCTCACTGGAAAGCCCTGCTGGTTAGGGGAAGGCATTGATTAAAACAAGGTGTATGGCACACTGCTTCTAATAGCACAACACAGCCATCCCAAATCTAAAGAGAAACCTCCATGACCTGTGTTTGTTTTAAGCACTCAGTGATATCGAAAAAGCTGTGGAACAGTTTCACAGTTTCTGCCTGTGGTCCTGAATTATTCAGACTTACCCCATTTCTATCAATACAGGTTACAGTTGTAGAATTATTGCTGGTAGCGCTCTAAAATAGAAGAAGAGGAAAAAAGTTTCATTGTTTTTGATTTAACGGAAGAAACATACTAGATTACCCAAGTGCATTTCATACTTATAAAAACTGTTTTGAAAACATTAACGTTTATTTTGGCAAAAGGTATGAACCAGGAAAGCTGATGCCACAATGCATTTAAAGTGTTACTGCATTTGTTGGTTTTGTTGCTGCTGCTGCAACAACAACAACAGACTAGCATGGCTACCATCCTGGACTTTTCTCAATATGGAAACTTTTTGGAAATAATTCCATACCAATGAACTTAAGAGAGGTGTCCGTGAGTTTGATGGGCTGCTGAAAAATCCCTGGTGTGGAATGAGGTATTCATCTGCATCCACGATGTCCTCCATGTCTTCCTCTTCCATCAGGCTTCGGTAAAATTTTGAGTCTGTTGGGCTTGGTAAGTGCATTCTTTCATCACCCTGTCAGGAGGCACACCACAATGAGAATTTGTGATTTTGGGTTGCACCATTAATCACAGGTAGACATTTATCATTTCTCCCAACAGCTCATGCCATAAAATACAAATTCAAACTGAGACCAAGAATGGCAAAGTTCTGTATTCATGGCAGCTGCTTCACTGTAGCACTAGATCTAGCTAGTCCGGCATCCTATTTCCAAAGTGGTTCATCAGACACCTCGCAGAAGTCTTAATGATGATGCTTGTGGGCCTTTGCCCTTGTTCTTCCCCAGGCAGCTCATTTTCAGTGTGCCAACAACAGTCCAGGTGACTGAAGTTGGGATGTGTAGAACCCACCTTAAGAAGTTTCACTAGTCTTACTTCAGAAATTTTGCCGGAGCTGAAACCTCTAAATTTACACTGAAATTTGGGTTCATGCAAAATTTGGTGCTGAGTGAGGACAGTCATAATTTTTGCTACACAACACAGCCCCCTTCAGAGGTGGGGTGATGCTTAGCACGTCCTTCCATTATTGGAAGAGCTGCAAAAACTGCCTCCTGCCTTCTGTTAGCAGAGATGTCCACTGGATCACTGCTAATGGAAAATCACAAAAGCATTCTGTCTGGTTGATGAATAGTTCAAGAGCTAATATGGATTACAAATACATCAGAATCATGTTACCAGATTAAACTTAAATTAAACTTGTGTTTAATTTACCAACTGAGACATTGAAATTTTTGTTTTTAGCTTTATAGAAAACAGCAACAACTGTTTTGCACCACTTCAGCCACTTTAAAATAAAATAATTTTATTATGCTAAAATAATCTTAACATACATTTCTTTCTTATTGCTTTCCTTAAAAAAGTAGTCACCACATTACTGATGGTCAATACCTGTATAACCAGGTAGCGCTGGGGGTCCCGAGCCATTTTGGAGAATTCTGCTATCAGCTCCCGGAATTTGGGGCGACTCTCTGCATCAATCATCCAACCTTAAGATAGAAAAGAGAGGGAGGGAGGGAGGGAGGGGACAGAGTTCAAAGTGACACTTGAAAAACCAGGAACATCTGCTAGTAAAAACGTAAACTATAAAAGGAACCAGAAACTTCCGATTCCCTTGCATAGTACTGAACACTAAACGATCGCTAGAATTGGGAAACCACCATTGCTTCTTTACTCCAAAAAATCCTAGGTCTATAACCTGATATCTGTAACACTGGGGGGCGGGGGGATTATTTTGTCTGCAATCTCCATCTGAAAACAGAATCCACAAGCACAATACTGTCATAATTTCTGTTTTTGTTTTTTGGTACCCTTACTTTGTTTATTATCTTGTCTGATTAAGAGTTCTGGAGAACTTAGAGGTCTGCCATACTTTTGTGAACACTTGGGTTGGTTTCAGTAAATGTACTTTCCTGATGTGAATTTAGCTTTAGCTTTGTAATTTACAGCAGATCTGTCATAAATTCAAAATGAAGTATTTAATGCCACCTAGTGGATGATTTTATGTACCTTTTCTTAAACTGAAAAAGAACACTTCTACCAGGTTCCTTATATACCGTTTAAGGAGGGAGAAAAGATTCATACTTAAGTAGGATCAGGGGTGCCAACTTGAATAAAATATTGTGGGGGCCCAGGTAAGCCCCAGCCAGCACAATCCATCGCAGCTGTATGCCATAATCATCACTATTATAACAAATAAAGGCTTGACATATCTCGCTTTGCATGTCATGAGTCTATCTCATTTGTTAGTTTCACCTTTTAAGTTGAATTACTAAAATAAATGAACTTTTCCACGATATTCTAATTTTTCGAGTTTCACCTATATATGGGGCTATTCCACAACACTGCCTTGTGAATTGTAACTGGGGTCATATTTCCCAATGAATGGCAATCTTAAGCATATTGTTTTAAAAAGGTATACTGTAATCGCCTTTCTTACTCAATGAACCATGCTAACACATACAAGGAATCAGAATCAGAAGAATCTTTATTTGCATCGGCCACTAGCCATAGCAATAAAATAAAATACAATGTACTGAGACACGAGGTAGAAACTTAACTATACAAAATATGTTTTGGAGGTTCACATCAATAATCAAATACGGTAATAGATCTTATCCTAATTGCCCCTGCTTTTTTTTTTTTTGCGGTTTTTGCTGTCACCTGGGTATCATGATCTGCTAGAACAGGCATGTCCAGCCTCCAGTAGGCTGTGATCTACTATCCAATAGAAAAAACTGGCAGTGATTTACCACACTATCTCATTGTCATTCTCCATTTGGCTGGGGAAACCCAGTTGGATGGGCGGGGTATAAATAATACAGTGCAAGCCAGAAGCACATGAGCCACTGACTCAATACTGCCATCTCCACATGGACATAACTTGTTTTTCCAGCGGAATTTTTTGAAATCGACCCTCAGGTACTGCTGAAGGCAGTATATTCAATCTTGCATAAGTAGAAAATAATCATATTGCATAAGTAGAAAATAATACCATGGACAAAATTTTCTTATCGTGGCCAAATCATTCTGTCGCTCAATATCATATAAAGGTAAAGGGACCCCTGACCATTAGGTCCAGTTGTGGCCGACTCTGGGGTTGCGGTGCTCATTTTGCTTTATTGGCCGAGGGAGCCGGCGTACAGCTTCCGGGTCATGTGGCCAGCATGACTAAGCCGCTTCTGGTGAACCAGAGCAGCGCACAGAAATGCCGTTTACCTTCCCGCCAGAGCGGTACCTATTTATCAACTTGCACTGCTTGCTTTCGAACTGCTAGGTGGGCAGGAGCTGGGACCGAACAATGGGAGCTCAATGGCCGACCTTCCGATCGGCAAGCCCTAGGCTCTGTGGTCTAACCCACAGCGCCACCCGCATCCCCAATATCATATAGGCACTGTCTAATTAAATTATTTGCTTTACTGAAGCCCAGTGTTAATAACTGTTGTGGTGATAAAACAGAAAAGTAAAACTTTTGGTTGACAATTTTACTCCAAGTGCTCTCATGACAATCTAAGGGTAATAGACCAGTGGGGTTTAAATTTAGCCTAAGCCAATAATTAAATGCCCTACACCAAATCTAATTCAACAGAGGGGAGATTAGTCTCCAAGACCAATGAAGCATTTGGAACACAGGATGGAACAGGGGGGAAAATTCCTTAAGAACTTAGATTGAACAGCTTCTGTAGATCCAAGGTGAGCGCCTGTCCAAATCTGAGTCCCACATAATAACTGTGCTGGGGTTTAGCTTTAAACACTGCAAGTGCTGATGGTATGTGATTGCCACCTTTTGTATGGAAAAGCATGTCATGATGTGCTCTCCATGACCCCGTTGACTGAAAAGTAAGGCCAAGGTATTTAATGACTTTTACTTGTTTGATCAACTGATTATCCATATACCATCTATGGGCCCTATAGTTTCTTGAAAACAGCATGACTTTGGTTTTCTTCTAATTCACAGCCAGCTGTTCTCTTTGTCAGTATCCTGAGAATGCCCTCATCAATCTTTTTAGACCCACTTTCGTTTGAGATAGAAGTACCACATCATCTGTGTATAGTAATATAGAGATGGCTTTTGTGGCCAATTTAGGGGCATGATATTCTGGGGATGTTAAATTCTGGACAATATCATTTATATATAAAAAGTGCAGGTGCTAGGATACAACCTTGCTTAACTCCCTTTGTGGCTGGTACGGATCCTGTGAGCTGCCCATTTGTAGAGCAACACATTTTCAGCACAGTGTTTATATAGACATTTAATCAAGGAATTGACTTACATTTGACCATGATCATGTAGACATCTATTGTACAAATGGGAGGCTGAGGCAACCGCTCTCCTTTCTCCAAGACAGAGGAAATTTCACTGGCTGGGATACAATCATATGGTTTTGATCCAAATGTCATCAATTCCCAAACTGTGACACCTGAAATGTCATAGCAAACCAGAATGTTAAAGACTCATCCTATAGGGAAGAACACTCCTAGTTCGCCTGCAGATGTGCAGTTGCCGTCTGGGGGCGTGAAAGGACTGCAGAGAGGCCTGCAGGGACTATGACCCTGGGCGGGCAGGCAGCACTGAAAACATCTGCAGCCCCAGCTAGGCCTACACCAGCTGCTGGGGCAGCACTTCGGGGGCGGAATGAGGGCATGGGTCAGCCCCCCATGGTAAAATTGTTTTAATGGGAATGTGGTTTTTAACTTGGGTGTTTTAAAGGTTTTATTTGAGAGTTGTTTTAATTTGTGCTGGCTGCTTAAATGTGTGAGGGGCGGATCCAAGGGAAGCCCACCCTCAACTCCATTGGCTCCACCCCCTGCACAGCCCAAGTCCCAGCCTGCATCCCCATTCGCCAAAGCAGGGGGCAGGCATAGGATCTGGTTCCTGATAGGTGGAGGGGGCTTATGCCAGGAAGGGCACAGCCAGCCAGGCTGAATTAATTTGTTTTCAGGGGAGAGGGAAAGGCCTGCCCTGGGAATGGGCCCGGAATTGCTGGGGCACATTCCACTAGGGAGGATGAACTGAGACACCCAGTCTCAGTGTTCACGGGTGGGAGGAGGAGTTGCTTGAGGGATGGATCATGTCATTACTAAGCAGGCGAGTTTTGTTGCTGTCTGGTTTCAAGAAGGGTGTCCCACATGACCTTAAGGCTCCAGGGGGTGGCGAACGATTCTCTCTGTGAGGGAGCCTTTCTGGACTCTGCCTGCCTGCCTGCTGTCTCATCAAAATGGTGCATGTGCTAGTTATCTCCACATCAGAAGCTAGGGGTCCTATCCCGGCATTGTTGTCGATATATTAGATACCTATACAAGTGATCTGGAGGTTTTTTTGTATGGGAGGTGCAATCCGTCATCTGAGCCCCCCCCCCACCTGTAGTCTGAAGTGGTACAGCCCAGACACAGCTTTACTGCCTCAGAGGAACAAAGCCTTAACCTGCACTAATCTACACTTCTTTTAAGAAATTGTTTAGGAACTGAAGTGTAAAATTATGATAAACACCTGAGAAAAATCCCTTATTCCCTTTCCTCACATACATATTAGTGAAATGTTTTGTGCCTTTATAATCATAACGTTCAATAACTTTTCCTATTAAATATATTCTTATAAACATCATGGGGGGAAATGAGCTCTTTCAGAAGATCATAAAATCTGCTCAGCTGCCTATCAAGAATCATCATAGCACTTTTTTCAGACTTACCATAACTCCAAACATCACTTTGGTGGGTGTAAATGCGATGCAGAATAGACTCCAGCGCCATCCATTTAATAGGAACCTAGGAAGATAGCAATGTAATTGCTAAATCTGAATGCTAAATAGTAAGCACTGAGAAACAATTGGGATGAGCGCAAGGATGAGTTATTTTGAAAAAATGGATGTAAGAAGACAGCCAATTAAACAGAAGAACAGAATGCAATTTGGGCCTGGTAATAATATTTATGTTGCATAAAACTGTTGTTCAGAATATGTAAACTAGAAGTTTGCCACCAATAAAACACTTTCCATTTATAACACATATTATTACCATGCATAGCTGCTTCTATTGAGCAGAGTTTAACAGATGGCTGCTAGCACAGATAGGTAACATAGTAATGCCAGTGCTTTGTTTATCAGTTTAAATTTCAATGCGTTTTTGTCATCTAAGGTATTGTATATTAGGAAAATGTTCAGAAAAGGGGAAACAACACGATCAAGGGGCTGGAGCAATGAGAAATGGTTGCAACATCTGAGACTTTTTAGTTTAGAGAACAGCTGAGTAAGAGGTGACATGCTGTAAGTTTATAAAGCTATGCTTGGCTTGAAGAAAGTGGAGGGGTTTTTTTTTTGCTTTCTCCTATAACACTAGAATTTATGGACATTCAATGAAGCTGAATGTTGGAAGAATCAGGACAGATAAAACAAAGTAATTACTAATTCAGCATGTAGTTCAGCTCAGGAGGCAGTGATAGCCACCCGCTGAGATGGCTCTGAAAGAAAACTGGACAAATGAATGGAGGATAAGGCTATCAATGGCTACTTGCCACAATGGCAGGAATGCTTCTGAATACCAGTTGCTGGAAAAGACAGGAGGGGAGAGGGCTCTTGCGCTCAGCTCCTGTATCAGGCTGGCCACTGTGAGAACAGGATGCTGGACTAGACGGGCCTGGTCGCTGGATCAGGCTCTTTGTTGTCTTATGTGGGCAAGAGGTTTCTTCAGGGACTGTATGGGAGTGATTCAAAAACTCTTGAGACAGAAATGCACCAGAATTCTATCAAACAAACCAAGAGGAATGATTTTTTAAAAAATCATCATCATCATCTTTCTTACTTTTCCTCCTTCTGCATGGTATTCCTTTTCTTCTGCACCAAGCAGTTTGGCCAGTCCAAAGTCTGTGATCCTCACATGCTGAGGAGTCTTAACCAGGACATTCCGGGCAGCTAAATCACGGTGTACCAAACGACGTTCCTCCAGGTAATTCATTCCCTGCATCCAATAAATAGTTGTAAAAATCTTTTTTTATCGCCCCACACCAATAGCCATGCTACGTAGAATATTAAAGGACTATCGCTCCATACAATAAATGGCCAGTTCCAACGAGATTTCACCATTGTGGGAAATGGTTGCAAAGGTAGAGAAGTGATTAGATGTTTTTAGGCTTATACTGCCTAAGTATATATTGTCACAAAGATCCTTCCAATACCTAGGAAGGTAAGAGTCCACTGCCAGGTTTAGGTGGCAACTTTGGATCTTGTGTTTTACAGCAGTTCCTAACTCTGGATTCTCATGTTTTGGGACTACATAGCCTCCAACACCTCCATGGTCACTGGCCAAAGATGTGCAGTCCAATAACGCCTGGGCAAAGCTGCTCTATCTTCCCTGGTGACCAGACTCAGTTGTCAAACATTTCAGAAGCTGAACAGGTTTCTGGAACAGATTAGGTTCGACAACTGAGATTTGAGTGTAGATCGGTAAATATACATAGTATTAAATGTTGCATGTATGGGAAAGGAATTATAGGAATGTTTCTCCATGTGCTGAAATCTACGCAGATACATTCAAATCACTGCTTTCAACAAGTCAACTAAGATATCAACTCATCTTAAATGGTCATAACATCACAAATATGTGTCACCATATTAATCCAAAGGATCTCTATATACAGCCTCTTTCAATTCAGAACTTCACAGAGGAAACAGAGGGATTCAGAGCAGCAGCAGGAGCAAATTTATTTGTCACGTGGGTGGTGGAAAATGCTGCATCTTTGGGCTAAAAACTGTGAAGGCAGAAATCCTCTATTCTCTACACCATTAACAAATACCAGAATTTATGTTTTCATGCTAAAGTAATAAAACTATATTTGTGATATTCTATAGTAATAACAAATACTTCCCTTGTTTTGTAGTTGTCATTGTTGGTACATGACTGTTAATAACTGTAACCAGAACCTTTACACATTATGAAACACTGGCATTCTTATATGCTTGTGAAAATGGAGCCTTTGAAAGAACTACAATCAACTCATTTTTGAAAGAGGCCAACAGAGAACAAGCCCATTAATGCTTGGGCGGAGGGTGAAATCCCCCCAAACAGAAATGTGACGATGACACAGTAATAGGAAAATGTTTTTCTCCCAAGTGTCCACCCCCATCCTTTCTCCATTAACCTTGGACCAACATCACAGTATCTACTAAACATTTTCAGATGAACTCCCACAATGTGCTAAGGCCTCCCAATGTTGCCAAACAACTTACCCTAGCAAACTGGCAGAAGGCCACAAGAAAAGCTGTTTTCATGAAATAAATGTAGCTGTTTAATGAGCTGTTATTCTCAATCAAATCAAATCAACAACCCCAACAAAATCCTATCAAGAGTAACCTCAGTCAAGGACTTAAATAGTTCCAGTTTATTAAATCAGCTATTCCTTCCACAATTGAGTATATGCCTGTATTATGCTATAATATAACTGGAATGCCATGTATTAGGTAATATTCTATTTGATCCAATCCTAGAAAAAGAGGTGATTTACAGCATAATTTGATTATATACTAGTTTCTAGATTTATTGATAGCAACTGCATCTCTCATAGTACTCTGATATTCCACTTCAAAATCCCCTCCCTTTTTTATTAGGAAGGTTATGAACTGCCTCTTGAGACACTTTTGCGCTGAGAAAAATTCTATGCTTCAGATAATTAAAGATAACGTCCTTCAGAAAATGTTATTTCAAAGCCATAGGAAGAAATAAAGGAATGAACTCTGTGGAAGAGCACCTTTGGGATCTGGTTTCCTGCCTGTGTGATGGATTTGCTACGATTTCTAGACAAGCAGATTTGGCTTCAAGACTAACACTACTTACCCAGTGTGCGTTTTAACTTTGAAAAATAATATGCAGCACCAATCCACGTTGTGTGCTAGATAGTTTTAAAATTCAGCTGAGTTTTCAAAAACAGCTTCCCAAAAATCCAGAATTCCTGGTGGATGTAATCATTCCCTTCTGTCTGCTTCAGCTAGCTCTTTCAATTGGATAATATCAGCTAGTTGAGCAGCTAGTTGAACTTAATTCCTTAGTTTACTTACCTTTGCAATCTGCACACACCAGTTGAGAAGGTGCTGGGATCCAATGTTATCCTTGTGCTCTCGAACGTAGTCAAGAAGGCAGCCATAGGGCATAAGCTGCGTGATGAGCTGAACGGTGGAGGTGAGGCAGATTCCCAGCAAACGGCAGACATGCGGGTTGTCAACACTGGCCATGACATAGGCTTCCTGATCAGGAAAAAGAGGAGGGAAAAGAAGCTCATGAAATGATATTGTTAAGTAATTAGGCTGTGTTCATCACGCTTTGTACATGACTCTACATTTTAATAAATATAAAGATTGTTATAAAGAATGAGGCGGTAGAACTGCTGCATAAATACGAAGTGCAAATGGAAAGCCCTACATTTCAGAGTTAAACGCTTCCCGCAGACAGAGGGGTGGAGAAGAACCTTTTTGAGCCCGAGGGTCACATTTTTTATTGGGGAACCTTCTGGGGGCCACATGCCAGTGGGGTCAGGGCCAGGAGAAAAAGTGGTCAGAGCAACTGATCTAACTCAGTAGGATGCATTCCAGTCATCCAAAAGTCAGAGGTTTCTAACTGCTTCCTGCCGCCCTGAGACTGAGGTTCTCCATCGTGGAACATGGTGAACTAGTCCAAGTCATATGCAGAGTAGATCCAATGAAACCAACGGATTTAAGCTTAATCAGTGCTTTTTCCTGGGGAGACGCAGGAGTACACATACCCCTAAACATTTTGTGAATCTAAGTTTGGCCTCATTGAAGGGCAGTATTTCAATATGAGTAGGAAAATGGGAGTTTAGGAAAGTTTTTAATATCTGATGTTTTATTGTATTTTTAATATTTTGTTGGAAGCTGCCCAAAGTGGCTGGGAAAACCCAGCCCGATGGGCAGGGTATAAAGAATAAATTATTATTATTATTATTATTAGTAGTAGTAGTAGTTCCCCTAAACATTTTTTTTTTTAGAAAAAAAAGCACTGAGCTTAACGAACATTGGATAACCATTCTCTGCAGTGCTGGATTACCAAATAGGCAGAGTAGGCACCAGCCTAAGGGCCCTACACCTTTTAGGGGCCCCGCAACAGTGAATCAAAATAATACTCAAGCTTTCTTAGTTCAGTGTTATTCCACTACAGTGTGTGCACAAGGGCCCCCCTGAGATTTTGACTGCCCGGGGGGGGGGGGGGGCTCCACAGGGTTTAATCCAGCACTCATCCTCTGCATGTGGCAGAGATTATTCACTATGTGGAGTCAGTTTTCAGAAGCTTCTCTTGGCAATTGTAGTATCTGCTGCAGCTCCAACTTTTCTTATGTGGTGGTTGTTGTGGTTAAAGGTAAAGGTAAAGGTACCCCTGCCCGTACGGGCCAGTCTTGACAGACTCTAGGGTTGTGCGCCCATCTCACTCAAGAGGCCGGGGGCCAGCGCTGTCCGGAGACACTTCCGGGTCACGTGGCCAGCGTGACATCGCTGCTCTGGCGAGCCAGAGCCGCACACGGAAACGCCGTTTACCTTCCCGCTAGTAAGTGGTCCCTATTTATCTACTTGCACCCGGGGGTGCTTTCGAACTGCTAGGTTGTTGTGGTTGCTGTTATTTAATTCCTTCCTTCCTTGATGGTACACACTACACCCTGAGTTCTGGGGACTGGGAATATAAACATTGGTGTAGATATGTGTGTAAAATGTAGTGTGTGTGTGTAACACATACTTATATTAACAAAACTTTGTAAAAAGTTATTTCGAGGAAAGTTTAAAGACTTGTGATACTGCCATTTACTGTAGCTGAATCAGAATGGTGAACCAAATTTGCTTCTTCCTCTGCTTCCTGTTATGTCAGATACATGCTGTATTAATTTTTTAGTTAAGTCAATATTCCCCAAACTGTGCTAAAGTCCAACTCACCCTCCTGCAAAAGTTGACCTGCAGTCTACTAAACTGGGAATTTAATTGTATGGGATGTGTGTATATGTTGGCCACACAGAATATGGAGCTGTTCCAGAATTTGACAGAGCCTATTAAATTTGATACCGCCAAGTGAAACAGACGCCAGCCCTCAAAGAAAGAATAATGAAGCCATTGTGCAGTCATCTGTTCTTTAAAATGCTTTGAGAAATTACAGCAAAGCTCTTGTTTTTACACTTTATCTTGGAAATCTCTGAGGTACGCCATGACCTGCTGCAAGTATGTGTGGTATTTGATGGTAAATCTCCTGAATTAGCTCTTATCCTAATAAAGTCATTACGAGCTGTGGCTGGAGAATGAACTGGATTTTAATGCTTGCAGAAAAGTTCGGAAGCAGCAGAACTAATGGAAGATCCTGCTGGTTTATGTAACAGTGGAAAAGGAAAAATGCGAGGAAGGCTGTTATCCCCACTGCCCAACAGGATTGCTGCATGCTAGAACACAACACAGAAAGGGGACTTCTTAGTTGGATTAGAACATTCCAGAAATGCTCCTACAGTGGCCCATGCAGGTGGGACTTCAGAAGCAACAGCAAAATAGGCACTGTGTGTTTTATCTATGTTTGTATTATTTATTGTATTTATTTGTGGATTACTCCATTTGATTTGTCTCATGATGTTAGCCGCTCTGAGCCCAGCTCCGGCAGGGGAGGGCGGGATACAAATAAAAATTATTATTATTATTATTATTCAAACCGACTTACATTTTTTAAAAAAAGAACCCACCACCAAATATAAAATCTGGAGAGCACTGAGAAGGACACAGCTGCTCCCGACGAGGCCTTGATGCACCCCCCAAAACTGCACCCAGGGCGATGGCCCCCTCAGCCACCCCTGTGCCACATCACTGACTACAAGCTGTATATATCCGTGTCCAGAATTGTTTTGCTGAGCCTTATCTTCTGCAACAGTAGACTATCTGAACCTTTTTCTGCTTCCATGTAGTGATTGGTACTGGGAGCAACTTCCACTTTGTGAGAAAAAAACTTCCACCTGAGATTCCCAGCATCTTCAACTCCCCCAATTCTTCCCACCCCACAATCCTGTAGTCCCTCAGCCTTTCTCATTTTGGCCCCCACCATGGGCCAAATCTCTTCCCGTAGAACAATGGTGGAGCTCTTTGGGCATCTCTAGCCATGAACCTCCTTCTCTGCCTGCAACAGTTCTCTTTAGAATAGGGTTGCCATACGTCCAGAATTTCCCGGACATAGTTGGAATATGGCAAACAGAAGCAGTGTCCGGGCGAAAATTGCTGAAATGTCCGGGGAAATCTAGACATAAGGCAAGCCATGTTGGAAGCTCAACAACTTTAGCCCAAAAACTTTTTGAAATATGGCAACCTTACTTTAGAATTACTTCCTAAAAGCAGTTGATGGAAAATGTAAAGTGTCTCCCCTCCAAACCCAATTAAGGATGAACATAAATTTATATTTGTCTTCATGCTATAAAATCGCAGTAACCAATATTTCAATGCTTCAAAAGTGTGTGTGTGTGGGGGGGGACTCACGTCAAGAATTTCTTTGTTGGCTTTAGGTGATGTGGCCTCTCTCAATTCCTTAATTGCTACAGGAATTTTAACTCTCTCGCCTTCTGGAATCCAAAGCCCCTGTAAAATAAGAAGGTTAGATTTAGCATAGAGCTGAAGAGCAAAAGTTTGCATGAAAAGTATATGGAAACTTCAACAGGGATGTGAATGCAGAAGCCAGCAATGAGCTAGGTAACCCCTCAGGGTTAAGTACATACCACAAAATTTCTGGAAATGATCATAGAATCATACAGCAGGAAGAGACCTCAACCCTCTCATGCTCTGACTGGGGTTTGAATAATGCACTAGTTCGATTTAGGGCCACCATATGTCTGGAATTTCATAGGCATAGCTAGGATCCGGCCCTCGTAAACAGCATCTGGGCAGAAATCACTAATCGCTGAAATGTCTGGGAAAATCTGTCAGAAGTATAGATTTTGGTGAATTTCCTAAAAAATTCCTCAAAAATTCCTCTTTTTGTAGAGATTTTTGCAAAGGCTTTAATTAACATCTTGCTCAAAAGTGAGAAGTGGCAGCAGCAATGGCCCAGATCAGATGTTAAAACGGCCCCATCTCCTGGCTAGGGAACGGGGAATGTAATATGGGCTTTCAGGCTCCTCCCCTCTTTAATAATAATAATAATAATAATAATAATAATAATAATAATAATAATAAATTTATACCCCGCCCATCTGGCTGGGCTTCCCCAGCCACTCTGGGCAGCTTCCAACAAAATATAAAAATACAGTAATGCATCAAACATTAAAAACTTCCCTAAACAGGACTGCCTTCAGATGTCTTCTAAAAGTCTGGTAGTTGTTGTTCTCTTTGACATCTGGTGGAAGGGCATTCCACAGGGCGGGTGCCACTACCGAGAAGGCCTTTTTACTTAATGTTAACTAGGTGCAGAATTGAAATCTGTACCACTGTTGTAACCACAATTACTAGTAACCAAAATTAGCTTTTAAACCAAAGTTTAAAAATGGTTTCTAATCCTATTTTCAGTTTCTGGCTTAAAAACTATATTTATGCCAGTGAAAGTTTAATGCTATACTAAGGGAGGGGACAGAGCAGCGAAGAAGCGTTACTCCTGAGCCAAACAAGCACATGTTTTACCAACATACAATGAGAGAACACTGATTAATCTGAACCATTCAATCCTTTTCTGACCTTACCTTAAAGACGGTACCAAACGCTCCAGAGCCAAGAACTTTGATTTTTTTAAATTCGGTTTCCTTTAGAATCCTTAGGAGTGCCTGGTTTGGTGCCTCCCCACTGGGAGTCAGGGGTTCAACAAGCTGTCAAATACCAAAAGAATATGGTTTAAAGTGTCAGGCTTCCTACTTTTTATATTAAAAACAAAAACAAAACCCAGATAGGATTACCTCTCTTTTTTTTGAGAAAAGCAAAACAGGTGACAAACTTACATTTCACCTGATTTTCCTGAATAACATAATGTAGTACAAGGCAAGGAACTCACAAGATTGCGAGCCTTGTTTTTAAAGCTCAAGGTAAGCAAATCCATCATTACAGTCTCAAGGTCAGGTATGAAATCTCAGTGTCATGGAGAAATGGAGGCTCCAATGTGTTTTGCTCGAATATGAGCTAGGTTCTGTCCAGAATTAACATGGACAACAGGGTCACAGTATGGCATAATATCATGGCCATGACTGATTGCACAATGGCCTTGAGTAACATGAGTAGAGTCATATTTACCTAGGAAGAAGAGACGATTGTTTGAGTCCTGCTAAAAGAGTATTATCTCCCCCCACCCCCGATGTGCTTCTTTGAGGGAAGACACCTGGATTCCATGCAATGAATAGGAAATAATTGCTTATTTGCACTGATAATTTGCAAAAGACTCCAAGACCCTGGCATACATTGTTTGTGTCAGTTTTGGGCAGTACATTACAAAACAATGTGCTGCACCTACTTCTCTTTCTTGCAGCAATCTGCGCAAAGTACGTTTTCTAACAATGCGACGCCTACGAAGGTAAAGGCCAATGCCCAATGCGATAACGACAAAGCAGAGGATGCCTCCAACAACTCCAGCTGCAATGGAGGGGATTTTAGAACTAGAAGGCAAAAACAGAAGAAATTATCTTTAATCTCATAGGAGGGTGAGGAAGGCAACTCACTGTCTACTGAGTATCCCAAGCTGAGAACCATGATTTTAAATGAAGGGGGACAAAATAAAACCAGATCGTTCTTCTAGTTCTGCTCCAGGGCGGCTCACCTGCTGCCTTCATCATATATCTTTATGTGCCAAGTGAAAACGTTTCTCTTCAACCAAGCCTTGGGCAGATTAATATTCTACAGCCTTGTAATGTGGTGGGGGATTCTTTATTGGGGGGGGTGGAGTTTTAATGATTTACTTGTGTTTTAATCTTGTTCTTATGTTGTAAACCACCCTGAGATTTTGTGATGAAGGGTAGTATTTAAATTTAATAATAAATAAACATTAATGCAGAGCTGTGACAGCCAGCATGTATGCTTTGTCAGCCTAAATCAACATAAAAATCAATTGACTATTACATATTAGCCTTGATTAACAAACAGAAATATGAAGAGGAATAAGAAAAAAAGTGCAAACTACAGAACAGTCAAAATTATATTAACTTGCTGTGCTTAAACTGTACCTTTCCAGGGACTATAATATATACACATTGGAAATCTATGTTGTATATTCAGAGGGTCATTAGATTTCTAGTGTTTCAATATTATATTTTAGCCATAAGCAAAACACATTTTAACCATGAAATATGGGTGTGTGTATACAGGTTATGTTCAGTATAGACATGTAATTAATTAGCAATAATTAGCAATAGTTACCCATTAGGACAACCTTCAAGCCCTGGTCCTTTGCACCTGTAAAAAAATCACACACACAAACAGAGAGAGAGATGGAGAAGAGGCAGCAGAATTAATACATTTACTGCTAGATTCTTCAATGGACATTTCAATTTTTTTGCCCTGCACACATTTTTTTAAATATATAAAGACAACAAGCTTACTAAGGAAATACAGGACCTGGGAAAATGTCAAGATCCTTGAACCAGACGCATTTTTTCAAAGTGTAGGGTGCATTGTACTAAAGGAACAGCTTCTAACTCAGTTTTTTAAGCATACTGGGAAGAGAGAACATTATTCAAGTCCATTATTCAAACGGTGCACAGAACCTCCAATTCCCGCCCCCCTCCCAAAGCACAAATTCAATCTCTTAAAAAGCAGTGCCTTATTCAGACTTCAAAAAGACCACACAAAGCATCCTATCACAAAGAAACAACTGTTTGCTGGACTACATGAAAGGAACCAGCAATTTTGCTGTGAGTGGACAAAATCCCACATGTGATATATAGACTAAAGTAGAAGCTAATTTATATAAACAGCTTCTAAATCTTGAGAAACTCTGGTATACCCACACCTCTGCTATCCATGAAACAGAACTTCATTAGCCTTTTGTGGGCAAATCCATGTTTTTTGCTCCTCCATTATAAAATCACCTTGCACGTCATAAGTCAAGTCATTAAGATTAAATATTTTCCCTTAAACAAAAAATTATTCTGTTACACAGGGTGCACTGAATAGCCTGAGGTCTGGAATTGAGAGATATCCCTTTGTGTTAGTTCTGTCCCCAGATGTTTTAAACCAATACTTTTCTACTAGCAAGAATGTTAAAAGTGAGCATTTTGTGACAACAGTCCACAGAAGTTGCGCATATTTTAAAGAACCAGAAATATCTCCTCTTAACATTCTTGAACAGTTTTATAGTGCTCATTCAGAAACTAAGATAAGAAATGCTAAATATTAAACTAAATCTTTGAAACTTTGAAATACATCTCTTTTGCTCTTTTGCCATTTGCTGTAAAAGTGAGGCCAGCATAAAAATCCTTGAAACTATGCAGTCCATCCACTGTCATCATGAACACGGGTTTTCATCTGCACATACAAACATTTTAATTCACTTGGTACAGGCACAGTAAGTTTGGGCCAATTTTCCAAAACAATTCGAACAATGTTTTTCCTGAGCCCACTATTTCCAAGTTAATCTACAGCCAGGTTGCTTAGATTTATGGCCTCTCACAGGATACTTAATGTAAAAACTTTGAGACAAGAATTTAGCAAGAAAAAACAATTCTCTGGTAAACTACAGTTCCCAGGATTTGTTTGTGTGTCTTTTAAATGTATGGTGGGTATGCAACCTCAGTTAACAAGACTACACTCCTCACACCCTTGTGGGCAATCTGATCCCACTGTCTTCCTGATAATATTGATCTATTATCCTACTATTACTGTTGTACCAACTTTGATGTGCCTAGAAGAGCCAGAAGAAGCCAACAGTGGAACTGGAGGGAGTCTTGTGTCCTCACCACGAGGGAGAGGTGGAAGAAGCAACAGCACACACTCCAGCTACAGTGCCAAGGCAAATGGCTAACCAGTTAACCTGTGGACATTTGATACTGGAAGACAACAGCCGCCACCACATTGTAGAAGAAGAAATTCATGAAAGAGAAGGCTGTCAGTGGCTACCAGCCAGGATGGCTCTGCTCTGCCTCCAGGTTAGAGGCAGCAAGGCTTCCTAATACCAGCTGCTGGAAACCACAGGAGGGGAGAGATGCTCTTGTGTCCATGTTTAGCTTGCAGGTTTCCCACAGGCACCTGGCTGGCCAGTGCGGGAACAGGATGCTGGACTAGATGAGCCACTGGCCTGATCCAGGAGGCTATTCTATGTTCCTATGTAGGTTTTAGAACCAAACAGAAGTATGGTAGGTAGATTTCTGCAATCTACTAATCACACTTTCATCAGTAAGATGGAATCTGTTATTTTACTCTGGCCTTCCATGACCCAAAAGTTTGAACACCTTCCTATTCCCATTCAACATGAGTCACTCCTGGGACCAGGAATACAGTAATTCAACTTTAGAATATAAACTCATTAAATCAGACTGTCTCTTGCTTTATCATGTGTGATAGACTCTGAACTTGTAAGGTAAAAGTGGGGCCCCTTTAAAATGTTATCTTTGCCATCTGAGAGAGTCATTTTTCTGTGAAAGGCTCTCAGAGAGCAGTAATAACCTTTACATGACCCACCCATGTGGGACCAAATCCATAGAACTTTCCCATGGAATCAGCACCCATTCCTAGCAGGCTGCCCATTTTGCAGTCCTTGTGATCAGGCCCAATCAGTAGCTGAGTCACATGAGAGCTGCTTGCAGAAAATTCACTCCTGCACAGATAACACCTAAAAGTGACATTGTGTATTATTTTCACTGAAGAAAAATGTTGATTTTGGTAATGCTATACTGCTGGGAATATGTGCACAGATGCAGTGATGGAGTCTTCCTGGCCTAGGCGCAGGGAGGGCGCACATGCAGGGCACACCATGGGGGCCCCAATGGGAGGAGGCTGCTGTGAGAAGGATGCCACAGCCCACGGCGCCCTTTCTGCAAGCAGCGGAAGAGCAGCTCTGGGTTGCAGGGGAAGGTGCAAGCTGGCTGCGTCTTTCTCAGCTGCCCTCCAGTTCTTTAGGTGGAAGTCACAAGACTTAAACTGACAGATGTTTTCTGCATATATATTCTCTAAAACAAAATAGAATATCCCTTACATGAGGCTGTGGCTTCAGTGCACTCAGGACTTTTTTGTGGCAGTACTCACAGGTACCGAGTACCAGACCTCCTTTTTTGTTGCCCACGGCAGCCATTTTGTGCTGGCACCCACAGCACTTCTATCATTACATGGGTACTGGCACCGCATTCATTTTTCAACCAAAAAAGCACTGAGTGCACGTATCCCTTTTAAAGATCTGTTTACGCCTTGGGTAGGCAAACTAAGGCCTGGGGGCCGCATCCGGCCCAATTGCCTTCTAAATCCGGTCTGCGGACGGTCCGGGAATCAGCATGTTTTTACATGAGTAGAATGTGTCCTTTTATTTAAAATGCATCTCTGGGTTATTTGTGGGCATAGGAATTTGTTCATTTCCCCCCCTTCAAAATATAGTCGAGTCCCCCACAAGGTCTGGGGGACAGTGGGCCAGCCCCCTGCTGAAAAAGTTTGCTGACCCCTGGTTTTAGACAATCCTGTTGTACCACAAGGAAGTCCCTAAACACAATATATTAATTATCCACCAGGTGTCAGTACGGTTCTAATCCAAGAGGTTCTTAAAACTGGGCCTTCTTTGGGGCTGCCCACATAAAACTAGGTGTGAACCATTATAATGTCTCAGTCTTTTAGAACTGTTAACAAGCTGTAAGTTGTTGTTTAGTCGTTTAGTCGTGTCCGACTCTTCGTGACCCCCTGGACCAGAGCACACCAGGCACCCCTGTCTTCCATTGCCTCCTGCAGTTTGGTCAAACACATGCTGGTAGCTTCAAGAACACTGTCCAACCATTTCGTCCTCTGTCATCCACTTCTCCTTGTGCCCTCCATCTTTCCCAACATCAGGGTCTTTTTCATGGAGTCTTCTCTTCTCATGAGGTGGCCAAAGAATTGGAGTCTCAGCTTCAGGATCTGTCCTTCCAAGGAGCACTCAGGGTGGGACCCAAATCAAACAAGGCTATGGCACTGGGAAAGGTGTTTTGTTTTGTTTTAACCTTTCCCTTCATATCTTGATTATAATCTCATCCCCCAAGCTGAAACTTGGCTGATGGGGGGAAATATGCAAGTTGAACCTTAATGACATCAGTTAAAATAATTGGATTTCAACATGACAACATTACATATTTTTCTGTATACCAGACACAACAGCTTCAGCAGTTCCACTTTCAACTACTAATCTTTTTTAAAGATTTTATATGCCCCCATGTATTAAATCAATTTTTTAAAACCTAAAACACCAAAATCACTTCCAAATCTTTAGAATGTAGCAGTTCTGTTTAGTTTTGATTGTATCTTGCTTTCATGCTTGTAAATTAATTTTCTAGTATTTTTGTTTACACAGTTAAGTTTCACAAATTAAAATGCTTATCACTTCAATTTGCTTTAAAATAAAGTGTTTCTACTCACCCGCGAACACAGTTTGGATGACATAGTTGACACACTGAACTTTCATCTGCATATTTCCAGACAATGGTATCATTTTCACCCAAAATACCAGCGGGGCATGACTTAACACAATGAGGACCATCTTTTACATGGGCACACTTCAGACAATTGCCTGGACCCTGCGTAAGAAATAAGAAATTGGGATATAAAACACTTTTGTTCATGAGCTGAGAAGTGCACTAATGGAATGGCATAAAGGTTAGTAAATGTCAGGCGTCAGAGGATCCAACCCCCCCATGGTAGGTTGCCAGGAATGGATAAGACAAGGAAAGTTCTTGCCAATGTTCTTTATTCAATATTCACAGAGAGAGGCTTAGAAACACAGCCTCTTGGAGTAATGGTGTTGCTCCAAATAATTCTCCACCCACCTTCTCTGCTCCTTCCTCCTTCGTCAACAGCACCACCCACCTTACAGTTGTTGCTTAGGGCCATGTGAATGTGAAGGGGCTCTCAAGAATGAGTCAGCTGGTCTTGTTGTTAAGATGCATGCACCAGCCCTAGCCAGCCAAAGCACATATGACGTCAGCCAGAAAGCAGGGGAGGGGGGCATACAAACGTAGGGGTGTACTTTCATAGGGCTTCCTTCCTGGGGACAGGAACCCTGAGTGATCAGGATTCCCATTCCTGTGGAAAGAGCCATGCACGAGTATGCTTCCTTTAGACTAATGCTGACTGTGCATTGAGTGGGGACACCAATGGCACACATCAACCCAGCAGGTTCTTGAGAAGCCCTTCATACAGCTGATACCCTTGGCTACCAAACACATGAATTGCCTCCTAGCTGGCAGGCTGGTCAACAGCTCCTCCTCAGAACCA
Source organism: Podarcis muralis (assembly GCF_964188315.1). NCBI lineage: Eukaryota > Metazoa > Chordata > Lepidosauria > Squamata > Lacertidae > Podarcis > Podarcis muralis. Next base: position 60,341,686 of record NC_135666.1, read on the forward strand.
TTCCTATTTGCTTGCTACTGTGCCCTCTTAAATTCCATCCAGCCTCCTTGATTGCGCCCTGATTTGTTCCCAGCCCTTCCCCCAACTCTGTTATGCCACCCATATGATGGCCTTCTTTCTGGCAGTAACTGTGGTAAATAGTGTTGCAGGCGAGATGTTTAAAATTTCAAAAACTATTGGAGACAACCAAGCCCCACATCTCTAGACTTCTGCTGGCCCTAGAACATTCCCCTTAAGAGGCAAGTTGAGTGTCCTTCAGGAATGTTAGTTGTGGGAAGTTACGTTGCATGTACCTTTTTGGACATGCAGGAGCAGAGTTGGGATATTTTAAGTAAAATGTAACATTGATATAACACTATGGTGCCAAAAACTGAATTCTCACTAAAGATTAAAATTGTGCCCCCCCCTATTTTGCAGTGATTAATTGCCCATCATTATCACAGCTATTGTCCTCCCCCCCAATACAAAACTTACATACTTCCCTTCACCCAAACTAGCAATTGCTTATGGATGTAGGAGATCCAACATGAAAATGATTCTGCTTTTATTTCAGTGGAGGGAAGTGCTCTGCACATGGACAGGGGAGCCCTTATGGGCAAATGACTTATGCATCACTTAGGCAAATATAGCCTGGGCTTGGCTAGGAATAGCTTTTTCCTACCTACATGAGCTCTCAGTCCCTCCACCCACCAAGCAGATTTACCTGCACCCTCTGTTGCATTGCACAGATCTGAGTCCACCATGGTTTAGGGATTGGGGCAACTGAACATTAGAGTATTGTTGGGAATAAGATTGCAAGATAATATGCACTTACAGGTCCTGTGCAAGTTGCGTTGAATTCAGTTGAATTTTGCACCAGGCATTCTGGATGGCACTGAAGACACTCAAGCTCTCTTACAAACTCCCGAGGATTCCTGAAATGGATAGAAAAGTGAATATAACTTTAACAGCAAGATATGACTCCAAGTTTCCGAGTGCTGAAACATTAATGTAGTATTTTGACAGGGTTGATGCACATAAATAAAGGAGGGCAGAAGGACTATATTATAGCACTGGAAGAAGCAACACTAAAACAAGCCTGTTCTGTCACTTCCAAAATCTTGCTAAGACATTCCAACATTAACAACCCAGACCCAAACAGACAATCCCAGGGAGGGATTCAAAGACCAGGGAGGTGACAGTGCTAAGGTAGTGGATTATTCAAGTTTAATACCTGGGAGGAAATTCCAATCATGTCACCCTGTCAGACTGAGGAGTGGCTGTGGAATACCTATGATGCCCAAAAGCATCATAGTAGTAAGTGAGCACTACAGACACCCCCACCCCCACTGACAAAGCCTCCTTACAGTGATGTGCCAGCTACACATTTCTCCAGCACTCTGCAGTTTCTTTTCTGGCAATCCTGGAGCTCCAGCTATGTGTGATAGCAAGATACCAAGGTGTATTCCCCACCCTCATGTTAGGGGGAATTTAAATTTAGTGGTCAATTTGCATAACAAATGGACATTGTGTACAGGCCTTATGGAGAATGTGCAAATTTCCTGGTTAATATGCATGATATCCCAATTGTGGACATTCTCTAACCATTATGTGTTGGGAATTCCATTCCTCCCTTGCTGCAGAAGTGCAGGATTGTTACATGTCATATGTCTGTTTACATTCCAGCACAGACTGTTGGAGTTTCATGAGCGGAACATCCGCTCTGTATTGCTTTTGTGTTCTCTCTCTCCGAGAAGAACGACAAGGAGAGAAGCCATGTTTTCTTTGTCCTGATTTATGTACAATAAACGTAGTCTAGTATCCACGCCTCGAGCCAGATCTGTTGTGCGTTTACTCTGCTGAGTAATGTGTGCTCTTGCATTGCAGCATGAGTCGCGGACGCACGTTGGAGGAGGATGACTGAGGGATCTCCGCAGTGGCAAGGCTGAGAAGGGAGGTGTTCCGGCTGGGGCCTGTCCAGCTGGCTTTCCATCCCATGGTTCCAACATCATGCACAACAGGCCTTGGGGAATGTGAATATCTCAACGGCATTTTCTACATTGTTTGGGCACATTCTCCAGTTAGTATGCATAGGATCCAAGAAACATGGCTTCTTCCTACATCTGTTTAGAAATGTGCCATATGCATGTGGCTAATCTCACATGGTCCGCTACACACAGGGGTGAGCAGTGACGTGATGAAGTTTGCTGATGATACTAAATTGTTCAGGGTTCTTAACATAAAAAGAGATTGTGAAGAGCTCCAAAAGGACCTCTTCTAACTGAGCGAATGTTTGGTAAAATGGCAAATACATTTCAATGTAAACAAGTGTAAAGAGCTACATGTTGGTGCAAACCCCCCTTAATTTCATATATATGCTCAGGAGATCTGAAATGCTGGTGATTGACCAGGAATAGGACCTTGGGGTCATAGTAGACAGCTCAGTCAAGATGTCAACCCAGTGTATGGCAGCAGGGAAAAAGGCAGATTCTATGCTAGAGATCATTAGAACAGAAAATAAAACTGCCAATATCTAGGGTGCAACTGCACTTGGAATGCTGGATACATTCCTGGGTACATTTAGGTTGCCACACCTGGAAAAAAAAGGATATTGTGGAGTTGGAAAAGGTTCAGAAAAGGGTAAACAAAAGGACCAAGAGGTTGCAGCATTTGGGACTTTTTAGTTAGAGAAAAGACAAGTAAGAAGTGACATGATAGAAGTTTATAAACTTATGCATGGCTTGGAGAACATAGACAAAGAAACCTAACACTGGAGCAGGGGTAGTCAAACTTTTTATACCTACTGCCCACTAATGCATCTTTCTTGATGGTAAAATTTCCTTACCGCCCACCAGTGCTCAATGGAAGGAGGATTCAGCTTATGCCGTAGAACCCCCTACCGCCCACCTAGAATCCTGAAACGCCCACTAGTGGGCGGCAGGGACCAGGTGGACAACCCCTGGGCTAGCGCATAGCACTTCTTCATGTAGTACATAGTTAAATGATGAAACTTGCTCCCGCAAGAGGTTGTGATCTCCTCCACCAATGGAGGATATGGCACCATGTCTATGCTCTGTAGTCCAGCCTCCTTCTCAACACTCCCAAGTACTCCACACTCAGCTGAGCAGCATAAGCAGATCTCAGGGGGAGAAATGGCCCTGCATGCTGCTATTCAGCTTAGGGAAAAGAGGAACAGCAGCATGGAGTCATTCATCCCCATTTATGTTACTTCTCTTGGGCTGGAGAAAGAGGCACCTGGCAGGTGGCAAGAGAGGCCTGCTTGGTTGAGTTTGGCTTGGTGAGGCACAGGAAGATGCCTTCTGCTGCGGCAGACCATTTGTCCGTGCTGCCCAGTACTGTCGAATGCAGCTGGCAGCAGCTCTCCAGAGGCAGAGGCCATTCCCACCACCTGCTATACCTTCAACTGGATGGTGCCATGGGCTGAACCTGGACCCTGTTGCTCTGCTATATGTTCTAGTTCGACTTCAGCCCCACAGGCGCTCTCAGCATTGTCTCCCAACCAACCAAGCTCCACCACAGAGCTATGCTTCTGTCGCTCAGGTCCTGCAGGCCACTTGTGTATGCAATGAGGTGCAGACGTGAGCTTCAGTCATGCTCTACACCTACAACATGTAAAGCTTTTCAGTCTTTCACACAAGTCCTTCATCTATTAAATGCCTGTGCAAGTATGGCTTGTTGTATCTGAGTGGACTCTAGTCACACAGTTATTTATAAGCATCATTTTCAGTTAACATTTGAAGATTCTACACATGGGGGCACATGAGTGTAACGTGCACCTCATACCTTGACACAATTACATCCTGTGGGCTGGAGATGCAGGCAAACCCAGAGGAATCACAATGCAATTTTTAAACAAGGGACTGAATTATATTGGTTAATAAGCTGATACTTAAATTCAAAGCTTCTCTGAAATTTCCAGTGAATCATTAAAATATAAAAATTGAGAACAGATGGTTCTGTTACATGCTAGGTAACTTTACCACTAATTAAACTGTGTCTGATCATAATTTGATGTGAAAAGACCAAATTTGCCCTGTGGGTCAAAGCATTACCTGGAGGAATTTTACTTATAAAAAGGTAACATCTGCTGAAAGATGAAGTGTTTCAAAAAGTTTACATTATGTATATGCTGGGTTTTTGTTTCATTTTGTTTTAAACTAGCCAAAGCATTTAGGAAAGACATAGTAGAAGGAAAAGCAAGAAAAATATTTTCTATGGGAAGCATGTGGAGGAGTCAATATTGCATAGTTGACATCAGAGAAGAAGAACATGTTCTTCTTGCCTCAGGATCACAATCATTAGCTGGGATTCAATTTCTATGCATCCATGGGACCTTTGCACCCGACAGACTATATATAACTGATTTTCCTGTTTTTCTCCTCAGCCAGGGCCAGCAAAATAATTGGCACTAGTATATTTGATCCATAGTCCTTATAACTTCTCTTATTCTTAGTTACCTGTGTTGGTTGCTAAGTTATATGCAACTCCTGCAGAATAACTCCCCGTCTCCATCCTTCTCTGTGGTTCAGCAAAATGCAGAGTCCAGGCACACATGAAAGCTAACATATACAGGATTAAGATTTCAGTATCTTATTTAAATAGAATGGAGGAAATGCTTAGCTTACCCTTGCACAATGTTGCACTCTTTTACACACTCCCGTTGGCGAATAAAGTAACGGCAAGAAAAGCACTGCAAGGGCCCCGGGCCCCAGCAGCCTTCATCTGAGCAGAGGGGATGGCAAATTTCTGTTGCAGCGGCTAGCAGACAAGATAAATTAAAAATTAATACATCCATACATTAAATAAATCTCAAAAGATGGTGTCAAAGTCACAAGAGAGGATAAGCATCAAGGACATGATTCAGTTTCCACTGATACTCAGTTAAATGAATTGCTAGAATTCAGGTTAGGATCTATTTGTATTGCCTCCATCCTAGACTGTGGTACCCAAAAGCCTTCTCAGGCACCTGATCTCCACAACACTCTCCCCTTTTACATGTACAGTCATGGGAAAAAGAAAGTACACCCTCTTTGAATTCCGTGGTTTGTTATGTTGTTATCAAGACAGAACAACAATAATCTGCTTTTTAGCAGGTCTTAAAATTAGGTAAATACCACTTCAACATATTACAACACCTGACATATTACACTACGTCATTATTTATTTACAACTTTTTAGCACCCCTCATTTTGGAATTTGAAAGTTGAAAAATTTAACATGCCCTGCTGCTTTGGCCAGGGTGTCTGGGAAGAGGGACCTCCTCAACTGTTTCTCAGAGCAGAGCAACAAGGAGATGGGCTTCTAGGCGACCACTGCAAATGGGAACAGGGTTTGGCTCCTAAGGAGTGTGGGAAGGGACCTTCTCAACCCTGGAACCCTCAGCCAGTGCCTGACCTGCTGACTGCTGGCACTCTCCCCCCACCCCTGGTTGTAACCCTCCTAAACTTTGAAAGTAGGAGCATCAAATAGGGCCTCTGAAGGACACAGGAAGGTTCACACAGGCAGTCCTTATGCGCAACTGTGCCTGATATGCAGCTTAGGGATTGAGGCCTCCAATAATGCATGCTTATGGGGATATAGACAAATGCAAAACCAACAACGTTTTAAAAATGTGATTAACTGCAACCATGGGCAGAAGTCTCTCTGAAATTTACAGTTACAGATGGGTAGCCGTGTTGGTCTGCCATAGTCAAAACAAAAAAAATTCCTTCCAGTAGCACCTTAAAGACCAACTAAGTTAGTTCTTGGTATGAGCTTTCGTGTGCATTCTTCAGTGTATCTGTGTATCTGTGTATCTGAAGAAGTGTGCATGCACACGAAAGCTCATACCAAGAACTAACTTAGTTGGTCTTTAAGGTGCTACTGGAAGGAATTTTTTTTGTTTTGAAATTTACAAGTAATTTGAACTGGGTAAGTGGCCCCTAGTAACTTACCACATTCACTTTCATCTCTGTTTCTAATTATTTTTGTGCTCTGATCTTTTGTTACAAAAAGTTTATTCCAGTCCACTGTGTTACCGAAGCAGAGGTGGTTGTTTCTTAAAATGGCAACATCCCCATCGCTTACTTCCTTCAGACTGCGCAATCCCAGAGATGTTATGTTCAGGCCAGTGATAGCAAGAGCATATTGGCCCCTAAAATGGAAAAAAAAGAGTATGGTTTCAAAAAAAAGGAGGGGAGAAATGAAAAATGCAGCTTTTCTAAACTCATTATTCTTTTGATTTTCTGGTGCTAGAAAGAAGCTTTGAAATAAATCAAATGAAATAAACAAATATGTTTTAATTTAAGTTCTCTAGTATAAAAAATAATCTGAATAAGGAGGCTTTTCCAGCCTGAGATCCACATTCTCTTCTGGGGAGCCTTGGGTTGGGTGGGCAAGGCCAGAGGGAAAAGTGGACAGAACTATTAAGAGAAGTTTTAGCTTTCTACAGGAGGCTGGTTTCTACACACAAAGACGTCACTCCATCCTCCATCCCAAGGAAGTCAAAGGCATCATCAGAGTTCAAAGAAATATTCCAGTCAGGCAAGAACACTCAAGAAGCGTGCAAAGCAGGGCCAGCGAGGGGGATGGCCTGGACAGAGGGGGTGTGCCCTGGGAGACGGAGAAGTTTGGGAGGCCACATTATTTAGGGAAACTTCTGAATCAGTATTACATGGCTAATTTGAGGTTACAGAGAAAATCTGAGACAGTTTGGTAAGATTATTATTAACCTGCATTCCATGCTTTTCAGATTTGGACACCATTCTTAGCTGCAACTTGCAGCGCGGTATCAGCTTCTAACACACATGCACACTAGGGCTGGGCACTGTCAGCTTTTCAACACTGTGATGTATCGCTTGTTCCTCCCTCCACATGTCAGGTACTGGTGGCAGAGGGAGTCAGCGGCAGGCAAGCCCCACCCAGGATATACCGCCAGGTGAAGGTGCCATCGCGCTCTGGCCTTCAAAGCTGTCCTGGGCAAGGTACTGTACATGGCCCAGGCCTAATGCACACCCAATGTGTGCTCCTCTAGTTCTTCATCCAGTGCAGACATAATGAGTAACCACAGATATTACCAATTGTTTTGTTGCCATAATCCTGGGCAAGATCCTAAATGAAGCATGAAACTATGGCTTAGCATGCCACAAACTATAGCTTAGCTTCCTCAGAAGCTGTGAGTAGGAACCATGTATCTGATCAATGTACAGCAGTCCACAATCAGTTAAATTAAGCTTATCTATTGGTACTAGAAACAGCCTGGGGTTGTCAAACACTTGACAGTCCACAATGTGTGGATGGTAGGTTGTGGTCAGCTTGCAGGTTATGCAGGTCACAACTACAGGGGAACACTAATAAGATCTTCTTGTCACAGGCGCCGGGTTACTCCAAGATTGAAGGCGGCCAGCATGCATGTGACACCACACGTGTGACATGACACACATCTCCAAATGCTGTGCAGGTTGGTGCTGCCTTCTGCTAGGCCACGCTGGTCTCTGCAGCATTGGGAGATGCTACACAGGTGGTGCGACTCACGCCAGACACACTGATCCCTGTGGCGTTTCCTGACACCATGCAAGCCAGTGCAGCCTTCCACTAGCTGGAGAAAGCCCCAACAGGACCCAGTAGACTGCGGAATATTGAGGGATCCCCTCCTTGGTTTTTTATTTGGGGGGGGGATCAGCCCACCACCCCAGATGGTGCCCCTGCTTCTTATCATCTTGCAAGCAGAGTACTGGAGAAGCATGGAAAATAGTCTTTAAAATGGCTTGCTTAATAAATAACCATAAACCCGCGTCAAACAATAGTTTCACAGCCTGGTTTATTGCAAATCTTCAATTCTGGTTTAGCTATTCTGACATAATGCTTAAGGAAAATTCATATGGCCTCCTTCCTCTGCTTCATTCTCTAAAAACAAACAAATAAACCAACAAACCAAAAATTAAAATGAGTCCAATTAATGGAATACAGTAGTAAAAATAGATACTGCAGAGCTGCTAAAGATAAGCAGATACTTACTTGATCAGTAATTTGGATGGAAGAATATTAGAAGAAACAGAGATGTGTTAATTAAACAATGATAATGTTCCCCTCCCCTGCGGAACCTTAAGCTAATAACAGAAAACGGTGGCCGTGTGGTTGGTCCCCATCCCACATTAATTGCAGCCTGCAATCTGGCTGTCGGTCATGACCAATCCTCTAGCCATTTTTTTTACAAATAAGCCCAAGTACACAAGCATTTTTGGCACATGGCTGCACTTACAATTGTTTTGTTCTGCCTCGTATAACCTCCAGATTTTCAAAAGCACTCAAATCTTTGAAATTTTGTGGCCAAACCTGGATCAACAAGAATCCTGAAAGAAGACCAATAGCATAAACACATTTACAAAGTATTTTTGTCAACCAAGAATGACTTTGCTCCTTTCATACTTTTATGTGGACATCAAAACGAAGAACATTTCAAGGAGCTTCAGCATGGAGCTATTTTTAACACTGCTTTGTAAACAGTTTACATGCAGGCCACCAAGGCAGCTAAGTATCACAAAAGCTGGAGTCTATAAACCTGAGCTGTTAGACACCACAGAAATTTTACTTCCCTTAGCAAATTCTGTTGGAAACTTGTAACTTTTGCTGGTGGCATAAAGATAAACTATTTCACAGGCTATTGAATGCCTTTTCAAAAATGCAGAAAGTGCACTACAGTAATGCTTAATGCAGCTACTACTCTATTAGGCTTCCCAGCTGCCCAGGCATTGCGTTCTGGAAAGAGCTCTCAAAACACCAAGCATTTTGAGCTGTCTTTCGGTCCATTCACCTGACAAACAAGAAAGTGACAGATGAAGCAGGCCTGTAACACATTAATCTGGACAACTTGTAATATTGAGCTGTGCCCAGAAAGAATAGGGGTGCACACAGACCTAAAACATTGAAATGAAATGCATTAGTTACTCCCCCCATGCCATGAGCAAGATTAGGCCATCAAACATTTTGGCCAAATATGGACCATGCACTCCATAATAGATGTTGTGCACAGGGGTCATGACTTGCCTTCTCCATGCAAATGAGAACACTGTGAGTGTATGAACCAGGACCATATTACTGACAATTAGGCCTCCAATAACGAAGCTTGCTAGAGCAATGCAGCAAACTCTTGAGGCAACTTGTTAAACAGATTTCCTGATTTCCTTTGCTTTTAACTTGCATCCTAGGGCAAGTAGTGAAAGGGATGGAGTAAGTAATCCTTTTCTGAATTTTCAAAAAATGTCAGGTATGACCATAATACAGTAAGAGGGACTTGTGTTCTGAGTTGCTACAAGGCTGTTGTGTGAACAACTACCATTCTATAGATGTCAAAGAGATAAACAACTACACAGCTTTCTGGAGACATCTGAAGGCAGCCTTCTATTGAGGTGTTTCATTGTACGGCCTTCCTTTTGGGGATAGTTGGAGAAGAAATTAGAAAGGAAGACCAAACACTTTTCCAATATGCTACAGTAGCCGCTAGAACACTTATAGCACAAAACTGGAAAACATCGAAAATCCCAACTATAAGGGAGTGGCAATCTAAATTGTTTGATTATATAGAATTGGCAGAAATGACACAGAAAATAAGAAACCAAAAGACCACAAAGTTTAATGATGAATGGAATAAATTTATGTCATATATTGAACTAGAGGTTAAAAACTTAAAAATCACAGTAGGCTAGAAATTACGCCTGTGACGCAAAGAGATTTAAGAAAACGAAACTGCAGATTACAATATTTTGTATCATACTCTGAAACCAGAGATGAAGGGAAGTCATTTATTGTAAGTTTAATTTGTCGGTGTTTTTTGTTATGAAATTTCTTTTTTTCTTTTCTTTTTTCTGTGTCTGGTATGTTTTTCTTTTTTCTCTGTTGTTTGAATGTTTGTGTAATGAATTGAAATTAATTTTAAAAATAAATAATAAATAAATATATCATTTCAATTTGGGAGCATTTAGGAAGAAAGAAAAAAAGAGAGATGTTTCATTGTATTTTTATATTCTGTTGGAAGCCACCCAGAGTGGCTGAGGGAACCCAGTCAGTTGGGTGGGGGTACAACTAAATCATCGTCAACGTCATCATTATCCAGAGAATATTTGGTTTAAATAATCATTATCATCACTGGGTAGAATCTAGTTGGTGTTCCTGCGCTTACAGAAGGGCTTTTGATCCAGCAGATGCATCTACTAATGGAAGAGGAGGAGAAGGATTTTTTTTCTAACTCCCCCTCCCTTCTGCAGCCCCCAGTGTCCCCTACAAATCAGCTCCAGAGAGTTGGGGGGCCATTCACAACAGAGTGGAAACCAGAAGGGCTGCAGCAGGGAAATCCACTCCTCTTCTCCACCGGATTGAGAGCCCCTCCAGGGGTAACAAGTGTGCCAGATGTATTCTCCCCATCAGTCACAAAAGTGATTTGGCCTTCCTGTTTCTGTAATGAATGTTTTTATTTCATTTTGAAATGTACAATAAACAAGAACTGTTACAAACATCTTGGCTGCCTTTGCATTATTCACCCACAAAAGATTGAGGCTAACATGAAAGCAAGGAAAATATGTTGTCACACCATAGAAACAGCATACCAGAACATGCCCTAATCATGAGACTGTGGGGGGGGGGAGTCCTTGCCTGCTCTCTCTCACACAATTCACGCTCAACCTCTATGATCAGAACATGTGACTGGTAGCTTGATGTTTCTAAAACAGGGGGTTGGGCCCCACCAGTGAGCCTTGGGTCACTTTCAGGTGGGCTCAGTGCCACAGCCTGCCCACAGCCTCCTCACTTGCCTCCCCACCCTCGCCTCAGCCGTGCTCTAAGCCTTTTGGCTGGACCAGTGCTGGCACCAGCAACTCCTTGCACGCTGAGTAAGGCTGGCTGAGAGACAGAGGATTTCAAGGGGGAGAAGTGGGGAAGGAAAGAGAGGCCTTCCTCCTCTGAGGGGATGGGGCAGGGGAGGTGTTGAAGGAAATATGAAAGCAGTGTTAGGCAGGGGTTTTTTTGTTACTACAAGTACTGTGGCAGAGAACAGTCCAGAGTTAGAGGCAGAAGTGACGGCTGGAGAGGAGCGGGGCCAAGAAGCAGAGATCAGGCAGGCTGCTGAAGAAGTCTCCCCCTCCTGCTGTGAGCAGCTCCCCTCTCCTCTGGTCTCCCAGAACAGAGATGAATGAAGAGGGCACAGCAAGAGAGAGAAGACATGGAGCCTTAGATTGCTTGGGAAGGAGGAGTCTTAGAAAGGCAGGGAACCTTCAGCCTTTGCAACTGCCTCATTGGGGCAAGACCTACAGGGAAGAGTTGCTGTGATCACTAGGCCTGAGCTGTTTTGGTTTCCATGAATAAAGAGTTAACTTCACTGACTTTTTGTGAGTTATTGCTGACTTGCTCCCGACTCCCATCTTGACATTGCATCTGCAGAAGTTCAAAATGTTTTCTGTTCACTTAGGGAGAAGCATTGCTACAAAGTGTGAGAACTCCAGGTGTAAAAATGTTTTGGTTCTATTGCTTCTGGTGTCAAACAGCATTAAATGGCTCCTTTGGGACCAAGTGCTAGTCCAACTTATATGAATGTAAATGCAAAACATGGTCTGTAGTCTATGCACAATTGATTTTATTTGTATATGTTGGAATAAAAAAGTCTACTTCTTAACAGTAGATGCTGGTCTCCTACAATCTCAGTCAGTTTCTAATCTGAGAGATGAGGCTTTTAAACCACTTGATATCACTAACCTGTGATTTCTTTAACAGTTTTAAAGATATCCAGCTTCTTTGGGTCCAAAGGGGGTGTCCTTGTGTATGAATCACTAGAAGACAGAGAATAACAGAACCTTCAGTGACTGAGCTAATAGATAAGCCACATTTCTCTGCTCCACATTAGACACAACAACAACTTACCCTGAAAATGATACTTTCAGAAATACAAGGTCTCCATTGATTGTAGTGCAATTTGTGAAATAGTCAATATTGGATGCATTAACGGCAATAACACCTTTAAAATCACCTGTTCCAATCCCGTTGCACACTGTTAAAAAGGAAAAATAAATGTTAGGGCTCAATGGGGGCTTCAGGTATCAGTAAGATGCTCATATACACACCAGCAACAAGCTTGTCAGTCCTGGAGGGCAAAGGGGAATAAATAGATATGTAACAAATGAACTTGGTCTCAAGTCATTTTGTTTTTGCTTTATTTAATACATCAATCATATCTGTACAACATAAAATCATAAGAAGAATCAGACACATGGAAACAATATAGAACAGAAATATATTTAAGCCAAACCGTGGCTTAGCACAAATGCACAGGCTCCCAGAGAGGAGACAACAGTCTCTTTATTCCCCCTGGTCATTCTGCTGTTTGTGTTTCATTGTTTGGTTTCACATGTGTGACTCATTGTTTAACTCTCCAAGCCAAACCGTGAGCTTTAAATAACAGAATAACAATTCTCCTTTGGTTAAGCATTTCAGACTCCATTCACCACTGCCTCTTATGCTATACCTTTTAAGGATTTACCTACCACTCTAAGCTCAAACCATGAATGAGCAAACATGTGAGCTCCTGGAGATGAGATTGTGGCTGTTTTCCTCCTTCCCAGACATTTTAGTGTGTGGAGCTGAGCTAAGCCATAGTTTGACCTAGCATGTTGTTCGGGTTCATGATTTACCTTTCCCAAAAAAACCTTGTGCTGTGACCAGGGTTTGATAAATGGCACTTTTCAGTTTTGATAAGAATTTCTACTGCATTTGTTGAACTGTAATCTCATCCAAGACTTACTTCATCATTATTACTGTTTGAGATTACTACTGTAGTACTACAAAAGTCAGTCAACATTAGGGCTTTATATTCACCTGCATCACACACAGTGATTCTCTAGTTTTCATACCTTTGCTACAGGGGCCATCACATTTTTTACACTTCCGAATGCCATTCTGTTCCACTTCTGTAGAGTCTGGAGGACATGACCGGACGCATGAACCATGGTCTGTTACAACGTAGTTATCTAGAAAAGACAGGGAGTAAGAATGGATGGATCAGTCTGTGTCAGTTTTGAATGCATTTGTTCCCAAGACCATTCCATCCTGTCTCTGCATTAATCTGTGAATTGTTAAAAAAACCCCACACAAAACAATGTATTTAAGGATGTTTTATGTATTTTATCACAATGCATATTTTAATACATAATTTATCTCAATATATGTATTTCTAAATTCTTTTTACCCTAAAATGCACACTTTACATGCATTTATATAATTTCTTAAGCCAAGAACTGTATTGCACAATATGAAGGATAATTATGTTCTAATCCACATATTAGTTTTGGTGGTGTGGATCAGGTCACTTCATACTGCAACTCGCAGAAACAGAATTCCTGAAGAAGCATTAGTAGGAAGGGAGGATCAAAAACAGCACTTAGGCACTGGGAAAAGAGGAAAGGCAGAGTGGAATTTGACTGATCTAATTTGCCATTTCAATAAAAATGTACAAAAAAGTTATTCAAATGCACAACAAAAATGCTAAAAATTAAAAATGAACCAAGATAAATATAGTTGTTTTAAAAAGAGGCTGAGAATGTCCCATCTGAAACCCTGAGCTTCGAGCCAGATGAACCAATAGTGGGTATAAGGCAGTTTCCTATGTTCCTATGTGTACATATAAAACCCAGAGTGGAGGACTGTTGAGATGAGCCTCACCAGCTGTCTTGAGCAAATAGGGCTAGCAGAGATGCTCCCAAGTGTACATGTTTGAGGTACATTATGTGAGTACATTAAAATTCATCACACATTTTTATGATGGGTGCATAATGTGAAAACAGTAGTGCTTCTTACAGTTTCCTCTAGATTATAGAACTAAGCTTAGGGTAGCTGAATTAACACTGGCAGCATACTGAAAAGGAGGAAAGTCCAGGATTAGTGATTTGTACAGAGGTCCAGTGGGTACCCTGACTCCAGGCCTGCTAATGATGCTGCATCGCGGGATCAGGAGTGATTTCATGTCCCAAGTTCACTAGCTGCAAATGGAGGTTGGCTGGAGGGAGATGAAGTTAGACTAGTAAATTAGTGGATTAAATTTAATCCATCAAATAATGGAGTCATTATTGAAGTTCTTTCTCACAGCCGTTTGGAAATTACCACTCTAGAATGAACAGCTGAGGGTTCGAGAACATGTGCATGAGATGCATACCAGAAATTAATTTGAAGCATCCTTGATAGAAGGCAGAAAGTGAACTTTCTTCTCCACAGACTGACTTCTGTGGACAATTCTTTGCACAAGTTGCTCCAAAGCTAAAACTTACGTGGACAGTTCTTTACACAAGTTGCTCCAAAGCTGTATTTTCCATCTGGGTTGTCTTCTAACTGATAGGTGATAATATTATACTTTTGCAAACTAGGGCAAGACTCCTTGCATGTTGCATCATCCCAAAACTTGCGACATGCCTGTCAATAAATAATGGAACAATAGTACAAGAGCAAATATTTTGTTTTAATACAGTAGAAAATGACAAAATTTACCATTTTTAAGCCTAGACTTTTATTATTTCTCAATCTGAAAGCTCATTATTATCTATGATTTATATAGCACTGTTGCTGTGCAAACTTTGTCAGCCTTGTAACATAGCTGTAATATAGGCCATTTTAGATTCCATGTACATTAAGAAAGCGGACTAATGCTGAACTGGGACTGAGACCTAAAGATATGGTTGGATTCCTAAGCACATTTGCTTGGAAACATGTTTCAGTGAAATCACATATTGGGGTAGAAAGGAGGTTTCAAGATTGTGTGACTTAGATAACAGGATTTCATTTTAAGATGTTTAATAAGGGCACAAACACAATATATTCTATTTTGTTACATCTGCAGTTAAAACCCTTTTCTAACAAACAAATCTTGGCCCAGCATAATAATAGGGTACTTGGGAATGCTTTTGAACAGATTTTTTAAAAGGTCAAATTAAAGCTAACTAATACTTAGTTACAATATTAAGATATTGATGGAATTAGGCAAGGAGGCAAAAACCCTAAAATTAAGTGCATAATTTATATACAGCCATCTCTATTAAATATTGGTGTTATTTTGCAAGATAGCATATTATGTTTTGGTATGTGTTAAATTAAAATATAACACTGTAAAAATCATGCATTTTGATTCATCTAGTTGGCATGTATTATCATTCTTCAGATATTTGCTGAAGAGGTTCACTATTTAGTCTACATATCTAGTAAATATGAATTAAAATGCAGTGTTATTGAGTAAAGTGGTCAATACCATATGCTTCAACCTTCTTTTGCTTCTAGAATTAATTATGTAGCATCAGTGAAACAATTATGCAAATAAGGAACAATATAGTTTATCATGGAATCGTCTGATAGTAGCTAGGATAATGGTGTCTAAAAAAATTGAGCTCAATACATATTCTACATCAATTCAAATGGTTCATTAAAACAAGGGGCATCATGTACATGCATAATTTGATCTGAAAGGTATCAGAAAAACAGCAATATAAACTTTGATAGATGTTTGGCTACCTTTTTTCATTTTCTGGATAATGCGGAGACAAGCCACAAACATAAGGTTCAATTTTATTTTTTGTAAATCTAGCAAATGTTGCTGTGTTTCTCTTCATTGATTTTCTATTGGTGAATTGCAATAAACACTTTGTAAAAACTAGGCCTTTCAGCTTAATTGTTTGCAGATTGGGTTACATAACAGTGACATAAATGTATGTAGGTTTGTGTAGCCTTCTTACCAAGCAATCACTCTCTCTAGGACCTGTGCATCCTGCTGCACACTGCGTATGACAGCAGTCACTTGGCAGCCTCCCCTTGCACCTGCCTGAACATTGTGCTGCACAGTCAACCTTGGTTACTGAAAGACAAAAATGCCAACATTTATTCATTTATCTGTTATTTTATTCAAATAATTATATATACCACATACTCCTCTCTAAGTAGCGTGCAAGAAATACAATACAGAAAAGCTAAAAGCTAAAAGCAGTAATACCAGACTTCTATTGCCTGTTGCAATAAATAAAATATTCAAAAAGGGGGCCCGTCTGACTTCTACTGTACTGGAAGAAGTCTACTGGAAGAAGTCTAGTCTTCTGTGAGAGTGGACCCCCAGTACACATGGCTCCTGGTGGATATGAGCCATTGGGGACCATTAACAAAGACCTCAGTGATTGCGAAGGGACCTAAGTGATCAGATAGTCTCTCAGGTAACTTGGAGTCAAGTTGTTAAGGGCCTTGTTAATTAATTCAAGAACTCTGAACCTGGCCCAGAAGCACATGGGCCACCACTGCAAGACTTTGAGCACCCAAATTATGCTCTGGCAATACTGTGTCCACACCAACAGTCTAGCTATAAGGTTTTGCACCAGGTGTGGCTATTGGACCAGCCTCAATGGTAGCCCCCCACAGAATGCATTAAAATGACTAAGTCTTGAGGTTACCAATGCATGAATCACTCTAGCCAGATCATTCCTGTCAAAGAATGGCTGTAGGGTACCAGCTGTAAGTTACTCCTAGCCCCAGAGGATACTTGAGTTCCGAGCAACAAAGATAGATTCAGGAGTACCCTCAAACTTTGACCCTGCTATTTCAGAGGGAGTTCAGCTGCATCCAGAACAGGCAACTGGCTGATCTACAGTGCCTCACTCTTTTCAGCGTTCAAGCTCAGTTTATTGGCCCTCATCCACTCCACCCAGACAATGGTCTAAATAATGCACTCTCTCTCCTGATGTTATGGAGAAGTAGAGCTGTGTTTCATCAGCATCTTGATGACACTTTGCCCCCAAACTCTGAATGACCACACCTAGCAGCTTCATGTAGACATTAAGCAGCACAGGGAACAGTACACACCATAATGCAAAGGCCATGCAGCTGAAACAGTCTCCTGGTGCTATTCCCTGGACACAACCCTGTAAGTAGGAGCAGAACCACTGTGCAACAGTGTCCCCAGTGCCCATCTTACAAAGCCAGTCCAGAAGGCTACCATGGCTAATTATACTAAAAGCTGCCAAGAAGAAAAGCTGCCCAAAAGAAACTAATCCCACAAAGTATGGGAAGGCAATTCATTGTACACAACTAGAGTTGCAAACAACGGTGGCATCAAGGGCTGCAAAAAATTAGGTGGAGGATTGCACCTGGTTAAGAAGGAGCCAGCATTACGTCTGCATCAGTCAGACCCAGTTGAGGTGGGTCTATACTATGTACCAGCTGCATGGAACCTAATGCAGCCAAGATTTAAAGTAAGCATCATTTCAGATGATATAGAGCAGAACAGCAAAAAGAAACTCTTGCTAATGGAAATATTCCTCATTAAAACATAAGTATATTTTAAAATTAAAATTAAAATAAATGTTTATACTTACTTGTTTGGCAGTTCTCTAGTCCAGCAGCCCAGCAATGTGCTCTTGTACAATTGGGATGACACTGTTGGCCTAAGAAAGTGGGGAATATATATTACAGAAAACATCAAGTGGAAAAATTTTATTCCATGGGAATCTTTTTGTACTTTGGGGTAGACTGAAATGTAGTTTAGGCAAGGTTGTGGCAAGCTTTAATAGCAAGTACAAGGAGCTTGGTGCAGAGAATTGGTTGGGAAAGCAGTGAAGGACCTTGAGGAAAAGTGTTATTTTGCTTAGTGGGAGAGGTGAATCCTTTGCCAGTAGAGTTTGGGACTAAGCTGTGAAAGATGCAGCGGTCAAGGCTGGAGATGGTCAGCCCTAAGGGGGCTGGTAGGAATGGGCATTTGGCTTGAAGAACAACTTTAATGCAGGGAGCAACAGATAATGGAGAATCAAAGATAAAGCCATTCATTCCTATATGTCTGAAGACATTAATAGGCTTTAGGATGCTGAAAATTTAGCCTCAGAAATGGCCCCAAAGGATGGGTGTCGCTTAGCCATCATCCAAGCAAAATGTAAGAGGGACAGTTGGATACATGCATTCCTGCTGCTGAAGAGAAGAAATTGGTAAAAAGGTATTTTGAGCAATAATTAAAAAATGTAATTAATCAGTAGGCCACAATCACTTCCAACATGTTTATTCTATCTGTTGGATAATTTGTATTCTCACTTAAACTTGTCAAAGTTCTGTTGGTTCTGTTGTTTGAGCTCCAACTTCTGACTATACACATGTGCAAGCATGAAGAAAGCAAGAGATAAAGAGCTGATTCCACAGTTCCTTTTCCGAGTGAACTATGAAAACATATATAAAAGAGGGTTTTTTCAACTGACTGGGAACTAGATTCTCTGTAGGTTTATGTAGCCGTAGCATAGTAAATAAACCAACATCTGGATCTCCTGGGGTAGTAGACCTGTAAAGGAACAACTCTCTCCAGACTGATTTTTGTTGGGAAGGACATTTGCAGAATACACATAGCTGACCAGTTGGGCTAATTTTGGGTAAACTTACAATGTTTTTATTGGCAGTGGAATCCACATTTTTGAAGACTTAATCTCAAGTTTGGGGGGGGCACACATTGGATGGATGATTATCATTATTATTAGCCATGATTGGTGTTGTTACTTCACATACCTTTTCTCATCTATCTTTCTTTTTAGTTTCCTATGTCCTAGAGATCGTTTTTTTTAATATTTGGTATTCATGTTGAACCATAGATGTATATACATACATGCAATTAGGACTACTGAAGATAACTTGGAAGTCAAAAGGTGGTTTTGATAAAGTTTCATCAAAAGGTGGTTTTAATAAGTTTATTATTTATTGAGTTACAGCATTGTTTAAAATTTATTTAGTATATGTTAATTACATATTTTTATTCACGTTTACTATATAAAATCATTTTCACTGATTCTTAGTCAAGTGTACATGACTCAAGATCTGATCCAAACTTGTTATTTCAACAACTGAGTTTTGTGCCTTGACCCTCAAACGAAATGTCTGTAACGATGTCAGAATGTGGGACAAAGCTCAAAATAATGGGACAGCACCCATTATATATTAAATAGCAACTAGAAAGGTCACAGAGGGTTCCTACCACCAAAAGAGCACAAAGCCGGTCCCTAGTTATTATAATTGCTTGTAGTTTTCCTGTCATACATTTTTGGGAACTGTCAGCAAGGCATTTCATAGAATCATAGAATTGGAGAGTTGGAAGGGAACACGAGGGACATCTAGTCCAACCCCCTGCAAGGCAGGAGTCCTTTGCCCAACGCAGGGCTCAAACCCACAACCCTGAGAGTAAGACTCTCATGCTGATTTGTATACAAGGCAAATACGGCATGATACACACACACTGTAGTTTGAAACAAGGCAAATACCATTAGTAACTATGAATTTGTCATTTTATTTAAAAAGTGCCTTAGTATCATGCTGCTATTGTGGCAAACTCCTGCAGTTATTATATCTTCATTTTTAATTTGAGACTGCACTCGTTTAAGAAACAGATTCAACCATAGGTTATGGATTCAACCATAACCATTTCCCTTTTTTTAAAGGGGAATTCCCTTATTCCAAATAGGATTCCTCACAAGAAAAGGGAAAAGTTGACAGCTATGGATTCAACATCCAGTGGGCTGGCGCTACTTCAATAGGTTTGTATAATGTCAAGAATATATACATATATGGTTTTTCAGTTTATACTTACATGTTTTATTGTCAGTTCTTGGCAATATTTCTGTTCTTTCAGTAGGATCAAACTGTACGAAACCTTTGCTGCTTGTTTTATCGACAATGTCATCCCAAAGAACATTATCCATGTTGCAAAGATAAGGATTATTGCTGAATTTTATTCCTCCATTTAGAATTTCTGCCAAAAGAAATTACGGCAAAGACATCAAAAATGATATGGTTTCCTTTTCAATCTAAAAGGGGAAGAGGAGGAGGAGGAAATACGTGTGTGTGTGTGTGTGTGTGTGTGTGTGTGTGTGTGTTTGTGTGTAGACAGGTAGTGGTGAGTCTCCATGAGCCTACTGACCCCATTATTATTTTCATATTCCTGTGTGGTTAAGGCACTGCACTTTCCAGCCCATTTTCCCCATCTGTAAAATGGGAGTAATATGTGTTTCCTCTTGGGGGTCCTGGGTAGGTTACATTGATTAGCAATGAGAACACACAAGTACTGTAGCACATTTAGTAAAAGATGGATATGATTAAGAACTAGGTCACGGAGTGTCTTAAAATAAACTTCGGTTTTTCAGACAGAGTATTATTGTCTGTAATATGGGGACAATAATACTGGTTTCTCTTACAGAGCTGTTAAATGGTTGGCTGAGCTACTGCTGTGAGATGCTGAGGACTCTTATGTACTATATCAAAGCTACCCAAGCTGTTGTTGGGAAATGCATAATCCTTCAAAGATTCGTGCATCGTGACAGGGATTCTCCTCATTTCATACCTCACCAACAAATTAACAGAAAGTTGAGTTAATATACCAAGTGCTGAGTCAATTCCAAATTATTTAAATGACAGATTACAAACCCATGTTCTGCTAAAGATTGAAGGATTATTGGGGGGGGGGTTAATTTTTGTTTGCCCCCTTTCATCCTGAATAACTCACCTGCTAAGCGTCTCATTGGCAGCTCTTCAAGCCCCCTGACATCGTTGTAATTTAGTAAAACTGCCAACGCAGCATTTTCATAAAGGGTGTTCCCTCGGATTATCTGGAGATTCTCCAAAGGAATACTTTTCACTGTGTTTATTGCTATAAGCACATAACCAGCCACCTCTTGTATACTCTGGAGGATAGACAACAGGAAGGCAGATATTATTAGTCATTTTAGGCTATGTCTTAAAAGCTATTAATCTTGACGTTTTCCCCCTTACTCATTTTATGTTAGTTAATAATATTTAAGAAAACAAGCAAACGAGAAAGAAATTAAATTCTGTACAGGTGGCGATCATTTTGCATGGAGGTTCCATTCCTGACCCCTGCACACATAGATGGAGTGTGCATAAGCCCGACCCTTTTTTTTGGCCACTTCCAGGTCAGCAGTGACAAGCATGTGTGTGATTGACGTCAATCGGACACACACAAAATGGTCACTGCCTGTACTTATTTCAAATGATACATGGTTACTTCTGAAGACAAATTAAGAAAGGTGGTGTCTTCTAGTAGAAACAAAAATATTCCAAAACCTCTTCAGTAAATTGATGGAGGCACAATATCCCTAGTATGCTTTTTCCCCTGTGGTGGATGTGTTCTGTAACATAGGGGCATTTTATTTTTTAGTAATAGACTACTAGCCAGCATACTGGCCCTATACTTGAGATAGTGCTTCTAAACACTTTTCTAGATTCTTACAGCACTTGATTCATAAAGATGTATTTATATAATATATTTTGGATGCCTCTTTCCACTTTTTATCATTCCATAGGTACTTGCCCCAGGTACTTCCACAGGTAGTTTCCACCGGAAAAGGCAGCAACTTTGGATTGGCACCTGGTGTCCAGATTTCCTGGTTTATGAGGTGTGGAATGAAGTGGCAGGAATTCATGCCTACATCTAAGATCTTGCTACCCCCCACCCCCCGGATGTCATCCAACTTGGGCCCTTGGAAGACTATAGACGTCACTTGGTATGTAATTGAGGACTTAGAAAGATTCTTGACATCGTTCCCTATCATAACCATTCTTTGGTCACACTGGTTGGAAAGGCAGTGTTGATGTGGTAGTCTCAACCCTGCTAGCTTCAATCGGGCCAGAAAGCAGGCCAATGTTGTGATCAGATGCAGGGTTGATCACTCTGGGGGTCAGGTGATCCATAAACCTAGCATCACATTTGATCAGGAGGATTAGCAGCAAGCCGGTAATGGCTGGATTGGCAGACAGGCATTGGGTAAGCTTAGATCTTTAATGGAGGGTAGGCTGTAGCCTCTACCCGCCCCTCCACGGGTAAGGGTATCCTGTTAAAAGGATCTGGGAGGAATAAAGGTAAAGGTAAAGGTACCCCTGCCCGAACGGGCCAGTCTTGACAGACTCTGGGGTTGTGCGCCCATCTCACTCAAGAAGCCGGGGGCCAGCGCTGTCCGGAGACACTTCCGGGTCACGTGGCCAGCGTGACAAAGCTGCATCTGGCGAGCCAGCGCAGCACACGGAAACGCCGTTTACCTTCCCGCTGGTAAGCGGTCCCTATTTATCTACTTGCACCCGGGGGTGCTTTCGAACTGCTAGGTTGGCAGGCGCTGGGACCGAGCAGCGGGAGCGCACCCCGCCGCGGGGATTCAAACCGCCGACCTTTTGATCGGCAAGCCCTAGGCGCTGAGGCTTTTACCCACAGCGCCACCCGCGTCCTGCAGGAATAGCTCCTGTCAAATACCCAGACGGGGGCCAGGGCCATTCCACTCCACCAACGGAAACCACTTGGGGGATGGCCAGATTTGACGTAGGTCATAGGGCGTTCCCTGTCGGCTGGCTTCTCCCTTAGAGACACTGCCAGCAGACAGGCTGGAGTGATATTCACAGTGGCTTACCTCAATGCCTATGGCCAAACCTAGACATCTGTAACCAATAAAGTTGTGGCCTTATTTGATCCCATAAAACAAACATACTGTGTACTGTATAGTTTTTAACCCTCAGAGAACGGGGTGGTCACGAAGCCTTGACACACAATGAATGATAGAACCAACAAAATGCTAACTGAAGTCAGTAAGCAATAAAGCAGTCACCAGATCAGGGATTAATGATTCTACAAACCCAGATATAGCCACAACTAATAAAAACATCTGGTCACAGCTAATCATTACAACACCTTGGCATATCACTAAAAGAAGAGCCCTAACTTTGTGGCTAAGTTATGCTATTATAGGCTCTTCTTGGGAAGAACACTCTGTAAACTGCGTACCAGAAGTGAAAGAAATCTTTCATCCATCTTATCCAAATTTATATCCGATTTTTCTTGCTACTCACAGTGGTGAGTCAAGTAATCATAATAAACATGATATAAATACATATATGAAAACTTTGCATGCTTCAAGCTTTCAGAGGGTAGATCCAGAAAGTAATAGATTATAATAATTAAGGAGGAGTCAGCTTTACATGTTCCTTTTTAATGCAGATTTTATCAGGGGGCTTTTACACATCTTACAATTTGTAGCTTTATTTCATTTGCGTTTGGTGGGTTGTCTATAAAAGTATTTTGATGTTATTCAACAGTACAAATGAAGACTATAAAATGTCTTCTGTACTCACATAACATTGTAAAACAGATTACGGTTTAGTGCTAAATGCACGAGTTGGAACAAGTCAAATTATTCCAGGGGAGCTTATTTTGCCAACAGCAAATAGAAAACATACGTGTATGCACACATCAGCCCAGGAGTTTCTAGGCCTTCTGTGTAAAGTATTAGTTTGTTTGAAGTACAACAATTCCCAATAGCTGGAATCCTTGGCACGCGAAGCAAAAATGTGTGTGTTTGGGGCTTACTCCTAGAAAGACCCTCCAACCTGCCCTTCCTTTATTACTCAGAGACTCCAGCTGCTTATTCCAAAAGCAAGAGAGTGGTGTGAACAAGCAGTTCATATGACAACAGGATGTGGCAGGATGATATTTTAGGAGGAGGAATTTGGTCTTTGACAAAGTGCCTCCTCAAAAAAACCAAACCAAACCTAGTTGCTGACTAAGGTGTACGTTGCTGCTTCCTTAGGTTACAACATGCATTCATTTTTCTTCTCAACTTCATCTGAACCAGAGAAACATGACTCATTGCACTAACCCTCAAGAAAGTAAGGTTATAGGTGTGATTGACGTGAGTGATTTCTAGATTGCCAAGCACCACCTCGCAGCCTTCATACATTCTCTTCAGACTATTGTAGTGCTCATCCACACTTGAAAGCTGTGTTAGCTTGTTGCTGGTTCCTTGACAAACTGTAGAGGAGAGAAGAAGAAAGAAGTCAGGACTTACCGCCAGCAGAATGGCACAGCCACCCAGAGTGGCTGGGGAAACCCAGCCGGGTGGGTGGGGTATAAACATATTATTATTATTATTATTACATGCAGAGTTTATGGCTGCTGCCTTAGAAATCATTGAGTATCCAACAACGTGACAATACAATACCACGCTTTGTGGTTTTGCGCGTTCTAATAGAATAAAGCATGCTTCCTTAAAGTAAAATTGTTAGTATTTTTGTAGTTGGGGAACTTTATCTGTTTCTCCTACTTGAGATGTGTAAATTATTGCCTACGTGACACAAGAAGAGCCCTGAAGCTGCTGGATCAGACCAAAGGCCCACCAAGTTCTACGCTCTTGTTTTCACAGTGGCCGACCACGTGAGATAAACAGAATGGATTTGGGGGCATTTACAAACTGAAGCACCAACCTGAAGAAAAACACCCAGTTGTAATGAAGTGGGATAACACATTTCAGTCAACTGTACTGTATCTAGCTGCCTTTGCTTAAAATATTTTAAAGCTTGTTTTCTATGGAACGGTATTCAAATGACTTACAAATCATACCCTAAAGCAATAAAAAGCAGCAGCAAAACAATATAATCATTTACATATTAAACGGGAGTGAAGTGATGAAACGTATATATAGGATCAATAGCAGTATCAATATAGCAACAAGGAAAGTAAAACCAGAAAGCCCACCAAAAGCCTTTACTGCTTTGTGTTTCAGTCTTCAACATAAACTTCAAGGTGCCCAATGTGTAAGGCTTATTGCACTGACATGGTTTTGGCTGGGAACCCAATTCCAAGAGATCTAATTACTCATTTTCAGTGTGGAATGACTAATAGCTCTACACGTTAACAATTAAGGTTATTATGGGTAACCGGGGGGGGGGGATTAGTGTGTGTCTCACATTCTATTATTACCTATACGGCAAAGGCAGAACGACACACACAGACAGCTATTTTAAAGTTATTTAAGAAGAATAGCACTTAAGTTCATCTATGTGAAATGCAAATTGTAATTTTGTATATGACCTGCTTAACTCATCAAAGCACTTACTTTGCCAGGGGTGGGGGACTCAATTCTCCAATCAGGTAGAAGGCTATTTTTATATATCTAAAATTAAAACAGTGCTCCACTTCACGTCAACCACAATGGTGGAAAGAGACCTGTGTATAATCACTGCCAGGTGCCCAGTGGTGCAAAGTCTATTTTTTCTTTACTTGGGAAGGGGCACATTATCTGCAATATTGCTGGCAAGAAGTCAGCCATGGCAGACAGAGACCCCCTTTGCTTGCCTCAGCAGCCAGTCACCCAGACCAACTGAATGCAGAGCATCTCAGTGCCTTCTGGCAGACCTGGCTGGCTAGGATCACTTATCAACCAACAGGTCTGTATCAACCCGACCCACAGAGTGGTGGGTCATTGCCTGACACAAAGGTCCTGTTTCAAGCTCTTGATGCACATGTAACCAACTTCAGAGAAAGAGACCATGATCTAACAATGCATCAGAGGGGATTGTCTGAGTGGCTGATGGAGAGAGTTAAACAAGTTTGGGTGGTGGCCAACTTAACTTTAAAAGGGGCTAGATAAAATTCATAAAGTTTAAGGATGTCAATGGAGTGGTCCATTCAAGATGTTACTAACAAGATGCCATTTTAATTCAACTATCAAATGGAAGGAATAAGGTCTGATTTACAATTCCTGCCATAGCAGAGAATGGATAAAAGAGTGGTAGTGTTATTATTAATTTTTACTGCTACAATATATGAGGGTTAAAATCTACCTTCTCTGGCTTAAAAAAACCCCCACTTTAAGTAAGGTTCATTAAAAGAGATTTATGAGGCTGGATGTTTGTGAGCTAAAACTAGGTGTGTGAAGATTTGAGCTACTTTGGTAATTGCTTTGAGATGGTGAAGAAGGGGGTTGGTGTTGGAGTTGTGGGGAGAAGAACAACCCACCCTCTAATTGACTTTATGGGACTTTGAAAGACTATAACATCTAAAGATGCAATGTAAATGACGATGTTATAAATACCTAAAGGTGCAGATTACAATTTTCAGTGCTGATGGAGGATTATCAGGTCTGTTGAGAGCAGGAGGTGCTCTCAGGGAAAACTGTAAATGGTCTAGTGGGGGAATCTCTGACTGTGATTCGGATTGTAAGGAGGAGAGGAAGAGAGTGGAATAGCTATCTGAGGAAATATGATCTCCTCCTTTGTGGAGTCAGATGTGTGACCTTGAGATTCCCGAGGCTCTGGCTGGCAGCAGATCTTCTGAGACAAATTGGAGAAGGACTGTTTATGGCAAAAATCAAAACATGGACAGTTATTGAAAGAGGCTTGTGAATGGAAGGAGGTTGACAAAGTGGACTGGATGATTAATAATTATACTTGATATAATCATGGATTGAAAGCAATATGCATGCACACATAAAGAAAAAAATGTTTAACTAATATACATGCAGGAATTGAAAAATGGGTAGTTGATGAATAAAGTTTTATAAATAATAAAAATTAAAAACCATTGTAAAAATAAGAGAATTATTGGGAATGTGGAGTTTTAAAGAGAGAATGGGATTCTGAAGCAGCAATAAGATGAATTTATGGACATATCAAAGAATGGACATGGGAGCCAGTTTTATAGGGAAAATGGTTTAAATTGTATTAATTTGGTATAATTCGTTAAAAATTGAAAATCAGTAAAAAGATTGTGTGTGGGTTTTTTAAAAAAGGATGCTGGACTAGAACAGGACTTTGGTCTGATCCAGCAAAGCATTTTTTACACATTTTAAAGGAATGTTGCTAATAGCAAAACTAATAAAATGTGTTTCTTCTCTGAAGTGAAGGCTTGGTGTAGTAGTTATTTATCAACTCTTACCACATTTTCAACATTCAAAACTCTTTTCAATCTTTAACTAAGGTCAGAATACAGTGTTCATTCTTTCAAATGAATTTTCACACGTAACCTTGAATTGACTAGGGCAAAAGTAACAAAATGTTTTTGATGTTTCATTTTGTGTGATCACTTTAACATACAAGGTCACAAAGATGTTTTTGACGTTGGCTCACGGCACAAGAATGATCAGTCGGATTAAAAGAACTACTACAGCATAAACTGCAGAAATGCCAACCCCACAGAATGCCCTGACAGATTTGTACATTTGTACAAAATGGTTTCATTTCAAATTCTAGCACACTATCTACAATTTTTTTTATCAGACTGTAAGAACGAAACTGAAAAACACACGGTGTGAAATTTCAAATGTAAAGGGGGAAAGCATATGAAGTAGAATCTATTTTGATATCTATGCAAAGCTGTAGAGAAAAGAACACGGTCCACTTTCTTCTGGAAGCAGAAAGTGCAGGAAAAATATAGCATCTGAACCCAGAATGTCACATTCATTTGCACATTGGATAGAGTTGCACCCCTATGTCTTTACTGTAATTGAAGGGTGGCGTAGACTTCAACCCCCAAACCCAGAGGGTAGAAAACCACTCACATTTGGCCTCCTTTGTTGTATTCACAGGGTTTTAAGAGACATCTGCTGGTCAAAATATGAATGCCATCTATTCTCCGCAGCATACCCCATTGCATTCTTTGGTGCCCTCGGAGTGGGTGAATGCGTCAATGAGGGTGAACTTGGCACCTTCTCCAGAGGACTATGCTGAAGGACATAAATTTGAGCCCCTCAGAACTGGTAATCCGCATTCATTGCTCCAAAACAGGTAAAGGTGCTCTTATCAGGCTCTCAGCTTCAGAGCACAAGGGCCCTTGTAAAGGACACCAGGAGATATCTCTACCTCAGGCCTCCTGGCCCGGGCCCCTTCCTTATTCACCAAGACCGCTCTTGCCTGGCTAGACATCAATTTACCTGTGGCCTCCTGGCCATGGATTTGGCAGCCCATTCCTTTAGGATTTGGACCTCCCCACAGACAGGATTAAGGATATAGGCTGTTGGAGATCTAACGCCTACAGAAGGCCACACCCTGTCACTCCTTCATTTTCAGGCACCCCTGCAATCAATATCTGGTTAGTGGGACACAGCATAGCCCATTGGGCCCGCATGTTTGCCATCGCTACTGGCAGGGGAAACAGCCTGGGGCTCCCAAAGAATGTTGATGTGATATGACATGAATTCATGCCCATTGTGATGGCCAGAGCTGCACTGCATAGGCCCCCTCATGCATTGGTTGTTCAGCTGGGGGAGAACGACTTGGTTCTAAGGAAGGGCATTGACCTAACCTGGAACTTCAAAGAGGACTTTGACAAGCTTGCTGCCCTATACCCAGACTTAACCTTATTCTGGTCCCAGGTTTTGGAGAGGCGTTGTTGGTGTGACTGTCCTTACCTGGTAGCGATCAATAGTGCTAGAAAGAAAGCTAACCATGCAGTCGCACAGAAGGTGCAACATTTGAATGGCCATGTGATATGACACCCTGCCATCACTTTCAACCAGGAGGCCTTGTTCCAATGGCATTCATCTCTCTGATGTTGGAAATAATACCCAGGTGAATGATACTAGAGATGGTATCAGAGATTGGCTGCAGGCGTGAGGGTGTTGGCAGCAAGCCATTTGGGCTCGAGTGGCGGTTAGGCATTGGGTAAGCCTTTGTTTAATGGTGGGGAGGTTGTAGCCTCCGCCTGCCCCTCCTCAATAAGGGCATCCTGTTAAAGGGATCTGGGGTGTGTGGGTGTGGATCCTGTCCGATTCCTGGATGTGGGCCAAGGCCATGGCACAACCCCAACAGGGACCCCTCATTTGATGTAAGTCACAGGGCTCCTCCTACTGGTGGTTTACCCTTAGCTGGACTCCCTGCAGACAGGCGGGAGTTGAGATCTAGTCTGGCTTCACCCAATGCCAAAGCCAAACTGCTCACATCTGTAACCAATAAAGTTGTGGCCTATTTTATCCCATAAACCTTAAAACTTGAGTCTGTGTGTTTATTATCAAAGGGAACTGCAGGGCCTGGGGGCTTGACACACGATTGAGCTGGTAACACAAGAATGACGATGAACCTGTGATTCATTTCCTTTTTATTCAGAATTGAGGTGTTCTGTACATTACAATTTCCTGTTCAAACATCACCTAAGCAGACTCTTGTGCAAAGTTATGGGAGGCTCTCAATTCAAAATGCAAACACAGCAGGACATCAAGCCGCCCATATCTGCGTCAGAGCTTGCTCTGTGAGCAACATGTAGAGGCATAATCTTCCTTCTGGGTTTACTATCTCCAACTATTCAGAACTCTACTCATCTTGGTCCCCAGCCTCTGCTTTCTTTTCCGTCACTCTTTGGCTAATAATTAATCACAGCTAACCTGACAGACTTAATATTATATTTATAAGCAAAAACAGTGTTTACCAAGCCAAATGCAAACACTGGCTTGGCAAAAGTAGGGAGAAGGGGAAGAGGAAGTGCATCTTCTATGGTCAGTGATTTGCTATTCACATTTAATTACAAGTTTCATAAAGCTAAATGAAAAAGAACACAGCTTGCTTCTCTGACTTCTATAAGCAGCAAAATCCCTAAAGTGCCTTCATCCTTGTACATCTATAAAGTTCAATCTCCAGCCTCTCCCATCCCTAAGAAGCAGATAACATACTGAAAACAAAACCTCTCCACACAAGATACCTAAAAACCTATGTCAGTGCCAGCTTATTCCTTGCCGTGTAGAGCCATAGTTTTATGTTTCTTCCAGAAGACCGTGAGCACAGTTCAAATAAGACTGTCATGGAGCAGAACCAACAGACACCAAAAACTGCTTGCATGTGAATCACAATTTGTAAGCAGTGAACCATGAGGTTTGCAGTTATTGCCTGGAACATGTCTATGACAATAACAGCTGCTCTTTCACTTGAATTTGACTTTGGCAAGCCTTCACTGGGAATAGAATTCCTCAGCTGAGGGGGCTGGTATTTTCTATTGTTATTCATACAGGGGCTTGTGGGCTAATTTTCTCTTGTGTGTACAACTTTCATTTTGTCACCACAGCCAGGGTGGGATGCATCATGGCTTCCTCTAGAATCATAGAGTTGGAAGAGACCACAAGGGCCATCGAGTCCAACCCCCTGCCAAGCAGGAAACACCATCAGAGCACTCCTGACATATGGTTGTCAAGCCTCTGCTTAAAGACCTCCAAAGAAGGAGACTCCACCACACTCCTTGGCAGCAAATTCCACTGTCGAACAGCTCTTACTGTCAGGAAGTTCTTCCTAATGTTTAGGTGGAATCTTCTTTCTTGTAGTTTGGATCCATTGCTCCGTGTCCGCTTCTCTGGAGCAGCAGAAAACAACCTTTCTCCCTCCTCTATATGACATCCTTTTATATATTTGAACATGGCTATCATATCACCCCTTAACCTCCTCTTCTCCAGGCTAAACATGCCCAGCTCCCTTAGCCGTTCCTCATAAGGCATCATTTCCAGGCCTTTGACCATTTTGGTTGCCCTCCTCTGGACACGTTCCAGTTTGTCAGTGTCCTTCTTGAACTGTGGTGCCCAGAACTGGACACAGTACTCCAGGTGAGGTCTGACCAGAGCAGAATACAGTGGCACTATTACTTCCCTTGAAGTTTCCCTAGAAGTTTAGGTTTCATGTATGAATCCAATAACTAATGGTAACAACTGGGAAATGTCAAGTGCTACTTCAAACACTGGAGGTGAGAACTCACAGAAAACTGTCTCTTCTGAGAGGAGGAAGAATCTCTTGAAATTGCACTGATTGTACAAGTTAAGCATTTGCATGAACTGTCATTTGTCCAGAAAAGCTTCATTGGACAACACCTGCCTGCTTCAGATCATGTTATAATATAAAAACACACAGAAGGTTCCTCCTCCCTTCCTCCTAAAGGAACAAATCATTTGAACAGAATGGATACCTGGACCTTGTATTTTCCACTACACCGATTGTTGGGGAAAGAGTTATGACTTCGAAGTACAGTCCATCACTTCACAGACTCAAAAAGCACGAACATGCCCCCTCAAGTTTTACTGTGGTTTGCTGATTATCTGCACACATGGCGAGGAGAATGAGGAGTCATCTTTGAAAGAGAATCCGTTTGAAAAGTGGTCTGCAAGCACCTGGGCTCTGGGTTTTATAGTGGGACAGCACTGGAATAAAGAATAGCACCTCTCCGCATACACGGGGCAGGGCCACCCTCTCCCATAAATGGCAATACAAAAACAGGAGGGGTGACCAATAAGTGGAAGTTACTCCACTTTTCAGCTAACAGCAGTATCAGGTAAAAACAAGTGCATGCTGATATACAGGCAAAAACCATTTGAAATAAATTAGTTTGAACACCTTTAAAACATTAGTCAGGCTACTACCACTAATGCTCACTGTTGTTTTAAGACATTGCACTGCCTGAAGTGGAGCTCAAGTGGTGCCCCCCAAACTCTTAAAGAGTAAGCAGACCTCAATTCCTGCCTTCGTCTTTGAAATTACCCTATGGCAGCCTTTCCCAACCTTGAATTGTTCAACTTTTAAATGTTTTATTTATGACTACTTTTGTTATGTTTGTGATTATAGAAAAGTTTTCATGTTGTAAGTTGTCTTCAGCGCGGTTTTAACTATGGAAAGGCGGTATACAAAAAAAATGATGATGATGATGATGATGGATAGTTTAATCCTGAGGCATAGCAACTTTCTCCCTCTCCCTTTGTCCTTATCAGTTATAGCAATAGTTATAGCAATAGCTCCTGTATAAATTTCATTCTTTCTCTCATGGTTCACTTGCAAATGCAACTTTCTCACACACATTTCAACTTTTAATTTTACTATTTCTATACCCCCCCCCCAATATACACATCCTCAGTGCAGTACTGTTGTTTATATTTGGGCTAGCCCTTGATAGATAAGGCTTATGTACACTATGATATAATAATCAGAGGCAAAAATAAAGAGTCTGTAAGAAAATATTTTTTATAAACCCATCAAGTTTTCTTCTGCTTCTCTGTATCACAACATCATTGCACAGTGAGAAAATTGCACCTAAGCAAAGCATGCTTACACCTGAAACAACAGTATTTTTAAATTGTCTTTAGTCCAAAAAGGTCATGACTTGCTTGCAAAAAACAACACACTTCAAATATTAAAAGATGCTGCTTTAGTCAAGCTGTGCAACCTTGCTGTTTTGCTTCCTTATATGCTGTCTCAGGGTCATTTCCTTATTAGCACTCCCTTCAATAGGAGCTGCAGCTATCAAACCCCTTTGATTTTATGCCAGAAATATTATTTTCTCCCTTCCAGCTTTGATGGAGATTAAAAGGCAGAGTATTCCATAGCTCAACATGCCACAGAGAGAACTGTTATTTTGAATAGTGCATGCATTTTTACAAACTGAACTTATTATCCAAACCTAATAAATCATTTCTCTCCTTTGGGAATGCACCTTGACTTCTTTGCAATGGGACTTGCACGCAAAGAAGCTAGAAATTCTAGTTTCTAGACATCCTTCCTCTCCTTCACAGCCTAACCAAAGAGTAAACGTTGCTGAAGGGGTTTTATACATTTCTGCTACTCTAACTACAATCGGATCAATTACAAAATTAAACTTTTTATTCATTAAAAAACACCTGAAGTCTTATGATTGGTTTACTAATACAGCTTGCTCCAGATCGAATGCAGAACAAGCTACAGCACAGCAAAAGAACACATTACATAGCATTGCCACCAGCAATTTGGAGAAGGGGTGGGGCATTGTCCACATTATTACAAGCACACAAGAAGGTACTTCTTTCAATCTACAAGGTGCCAGAGACTATGCCAATGTAGAACCAGGGCTGGCATAATAGGTGGGGCGAGCAGTCCTGGTTTTCTTCCAGAGTTGTCAGTAAACTGTCTCAGTTGACAACTGTAGGGTGACAGTTCAAATGAAATTCCAAATCACAGCCTATATAGTTCATATTTAATGGTAAACCATGTTTGCTATTAAATTAAGGATGAAATAAGGCAATTCTCATTTATTTCCTCCCATCCTCTGAGTCCTGGAATGAATTCTGCTGAGCTCTGGCGAACAGTTTTGGTATAGTCTGCAGTTTTATTAGTTTATTAGTTTGAGACACATAACTAACGGCAGTTATAGGTAGGTGGCCGTGTTGGTCTGCCGTAGTCGAAACAAAATTTTAAAAAAATCCTTCCAGTAGCACCTTAGAGACCAACTAAGTTTGTTAGCGATATGAGCTTTCGTGAAGAAGTGCGCATGCACACGAAAGCTCATACCAAGAACAAACTGTATGCATGCTGCGCATGAGTGGGTGGCCCCAGCCACTCTGGGCAGCACAAAGCCTAAGAACATACTTGTATAATGAAAACAAAGAGGAACACTTGGATGAAGCAAATGAAATTTTGTTTCTCTGCATACTTGCCAACTTCAGTTATTATTTCTGCCACTAATCCCTTAATGAAAAACACAGAAGGCAAAAAACAAAACAAAACACAAAACAAAACCAATAATAACATTACCAGATAAACCTGCAATGAGCAAACAAATATTCCAGAGAAGTCACTGCCCTAATGTTGAGGAGATAGGGTCTTTAGGTAGATTAAGAATAAAATATAGCCTAACTTCCTAGAAAAGATACAGATTATGAATCATTATATGACTGATTACAATTGGGCAAGCAACACTATAGTATTTCAAAAAGTGCAGTGCAAATGTGGAAATACACACAGAGAGAGAGACGGATCACTCTACAGGTTTTTGTTGAAAAAATGCACCACTGAATAAGAATTTCGAAATGGTGCCTAGAAATATCTGTAGAAAGGATTCCATATATGAAAACAAATATGAGATATACTGAAGCTAAAATAATGGTATAACTAGTTCTGAGTGCCCAGGAGGACTTTGACTTGTTTTTCTCAGAAGGTTAGACAAATACACACCCCGTACCACACTGCAAACTGATTTTGAAACTGAGGGGACTTTCAGAAGCTACAAGGTGGTGAAAGTTCAACTGGCATGTCCTTTCTGTGACAGTTTTCACTAAAAAGAGGTAAAGAAACTTCCTATTGCATTTAATGTGCCCCATACGGCGTTTCCATGCGCTGCTCTGGTTCGCCAGAAGTGGCTTAGTCATGCTGGCCACACAACCCGGAAGCTGTATGCCGGCTCCCTCGGCCAGTAAAGCGAGATGAGTGCTGCAACCCCAGAGTCGGCCATGACTGGACCTAACGGTCAGGGGTCCCTTTACTTTTATCTTTATCATCATTACAGATAGTTCTCCACGCTGTGAAATGGAGGTCTATTACAAAAGCATCACACTTTGAAACGAGGTCACTGATTAAAGTAATGGCTCAAAGGACTTGCACGGTCACACTCTGTGGCCAGGGCAGGAGCAGCTGAGTTTCCTCAAGATTCTGATCTCAAGATTCTGTCCACAGAAAGTTCTTGAGGTGTTGAGGTCTAATTTATAGTTATAAAATTCGGGTGTTATTAATTTGCAAGTAAGCTAAAAAGTGTACTGTGTGAGATTCACTGCTTGGGAGACCTGCTGTTTCATGTAATGAAGATACCGTATAGGAAACAGGAAAGTGATAATTTTCTTTGACTTCCTGATTTTGGACTAGTTACAAAATGCATACAAGTTTTGTGGTGATGGGACATAGACAAAAAATTGCAGCTCCTGGTTCCTCCTGGCTTTGGAGTGGGAAGGCCTTTTTGCAGTACCCACTAGTAGTGGTCCTCCCTTCAGGCCATGAGGTTCCAGTTTAAATTCTAGAGTCTCTAGCAAAGAACTGGGAACTGGTTCAGAGCCCATGTTATTATACATAAGCTTAAAAGCCGATATCTCAGCAGGCTGTATATAAGATATCTTGGGTCGTCAATACACGAAAAATAATCCACCACCAGTTCACTGGAGTGAGTAGTAAGAAGATTGTTTTTTTCATTTAATCAGTGATCTTTAACTACATGGCTCCTTGAGCAATGTGTACCTACGGTCACTAACAGTCACAGTGCTCTCTTCTGTGCTATGCCTCTATATCACGCCCTTTTAAAACTATTGCCAAAGAAACTGCTTCAAAGCTTGTGTATTCATTAACTTTGATGAGAAAAAAACTAATTAAGTCAGGTGGTGTTTTATTAGCTCATCAAGTTATTTTCCAGCTATAAGAGCGCTCCAACCAGAGTGTACTTCAGACAGGTATGAACAAACCTAGTTCTAATAATATCAACTAAAGCTACCTGCACAGTGCTCAGAATGCCCCCAACACATAACAGAGTGCAGACTGATAGCTTTGCACATAGATTTAGGGTTTACTCAATTTTCCCAACTCTCCCCCACAAGTTGTTATGCTGTTGCTATAAATCAAAAGACCAAGCATTTACCTACCATCAGTACTGATAACGGGGGATGTATAAGCTATGCTGCATTTTTTAAAAAGTGCTTAAGAAATCAAAAAACTGCACTAAGAAAAGCTGAATCCTGCACCTTGTAAGCTGGCTGTGTTTGCGTGTCACAATAAGCTGCAGACAACAACTAGCAATGCATGAGTAAATTAAGCCCAGTTTGCTTCTCCCAGCTTCTCCCCACGAGTGTGTGGAAGAAACAAACCACTAAACCTGGATGAACACTATGTTAGAATTCACTGTGACATGACGAGTACAATTTCTTACTTAGCCAACAAACAAGATACTGTAGTGGATAACATTATAACAACGTCTACAGAACTCAATGGGGCCTAGGCATGCGCAGAATTGCACTGCTCCTCCTTCAGTTAAGGTACACAGACAAACAGTTTCAACAATAAATGAGGCTTATCTTCTTTTGCAGGTTACTAGCCAGATTCTAGAAGAGTAATAGACTTAAAGTGAAAGGCATTTCATCAAAACTGTGCATAATAAGGATCTCTTAGGCAGCCTAGCACAATAAAAAAGGTGGCACGCACACATCCCTTTGGTGGCAGGGATCCAGAATGTCCTTCTATCCTACTGCCAGTTCCACTAACTAGCTTCAGCAGACCAAAGTCATTAATTACTACAATGAGCAAATCATTCCAGAATTCCTTAGCTAATTAATACTTTACCCTGATGAGCTTGAGGGCGAAGAGAGACAGAAGGTTTTGCAGCTGTGACAGCTTTTGCAGGGTTGTAGCATTTCATTGCAGATGGGAGATTGCATGTTTGGATACTGCTGTCTCATACACAGAAAAAATATGCACATAAAACAAAAGCTCGTCAGGGTGATGAGGAAGCGAGCGTATCATTTCCCCAACATGCTACTTTCCTATGTGCAAAGTTCTTATTTTTAAATAAGGACACATTTGCAACCTGAAGTGGTACTCTCGAAGAAGAGCTATACCACATGACTCTTCTGATTGTGTATCCTGGTTCTAGTTTTGTTAGCTCACTTGTACCAAATTCTGTTACCATATGGACAATTTTGAACATATTTTACAATTAAGTAACCAGGACCTCTCAGTATAAGTGTTGATGACTTGCGTTGCAGATCTGTGCAAATGTCAATGAACTGGACTCTTGTCTCCTCCAACGTCAGCACTGACCAAAATGCAGGTGTTCTGACTAAGCCTGTTTGAATTCTATTTGTGTATCTGTCAAAAGAGAATAAACACTGGTTGTTCTTTTACCATCTCTTTGCAAATGTATACTAAAAGGCTGCAGAAAATCAAAGTTAGTGGAAAGGGCTGTGTCTATTTGCTTATGGATTTTCTTGCTATATTGCCAATTCTACTATTTAAAAAATCATGCCGCTTTGAAAGTACCCTTAAACAAAATGGCTGCCACTCCCGTTGGCACATTAAATGAAGGAGTGGCGCACCCTGTTTCATCACTTGAGGTGGAAAAGTGCCACTTTGCCCTGCTCCTGCCGCCATCTGCTCTGCTGCTGCTGCTGCGCACGCTGCCCCATCCACAGCTGCTGGAGGAGTGGCTGCCATTGTTGCCGATTTTGGGCAAGATCATGCCGATTTGGGGGGAGATCTCTCACAAAATAATGTGGGATCTTGCCTAAAATGGCTGTGATCTTACCCAAAATCAGCGCTGGAGGTGCTTCACTGCCAATGGTGGGGGGGGGGGGCAAGCCGCCTGGGGAGCTTCTGCCCCTGAAGCAGCAGCAGCCTCCCCTGTCTCAACTGACTGGGCCGGCTCTGATTAAATATATAAACCTTTTTTTTCTTTTTTTTTTTAGAAGCTTGAAAACCAAATAAATGCAACTGATCTGTAGGGGAAACAAAGACCATCTATACCACAGCGCTTCATGAACATGGAACTTTTCTAGGCAGTATAACGATTTATGGGTTTAATTCTTGGTCATGCTGGCCACATGACCCGGAAGTTGTCTGCGGACAAACGCCGGCTCCCTCGGCCTATAGAGCGAGATGAGCGCGCAATCCCAGAGTTGGTCACGACTGGACCTAATGGTCAGGGTTCCCTAAGAAAAACAGCCCCAAACAACAGAGCTTGCAAAAACCTAGGAGAAATGTTGCCAGTGAGAGTATTGGACTAGAGGAACCAATTGCATAGTGCAACATCAAGCGTTCAAAACCTGTTGATCAGAAATAACAATAGAACAGAAAAAAATGTGTTGCACAATTAAATGAGGACCATGAAGCAATAGCACGTTCAAATCTCTGTGTTCTACTAGTTGCTTGCCTCCAGCCTTTGAGCTTGGTTTCAAAATCTGGTCACTACAAGTAAAAATCTTACATGCTACCAGGAAGTAGACAAGGAAAAAATATTGCAGTATTTTACCGAAGATGACTACTTCTAACAGCTAAGTTGGAATGACACTGGCTGTCTGGCAGCTGACCTCACAAGCAAAAAAATACTGGGTCTAACGCGACCGTTTCTAGGTAAAAGAATTTCCTGAGGAATTTAAAAAATGAGTTAGGATTCATTCAGATGTTACCTATCCATGTCACTGGATATTTGTGAAAATAGCCCACAGCACATGTTTCTCTGCCAACTTCTCATGAATTCACACATTTCCATAGATATCAGTAACAGAAATTATGGGAGAGAGTCACTGACCAGAAGGTAACAAGTCTTAGGCTTTATAGTGTTGTGAGACATAATATACTTCCAGAGAGCCATGAGTGAATTGGAAGGGAAGAAACACAAATGCTGGTTGTGTACTGAACCTAGAAGTGGTCAACTTGAAGACAACTTCCTACCTATGGCTATCTACTGCCTTCTTAAAATGAGGGCCTATAAATAATGATGAAGAATATATACAGGATCCTCCAGAATCATGCCAATATGCACAGCAAATTCCATGCTTCACTGTTCTGCACTACTTAGAAGGCAAGAGGCTCTAAACATTAAATCTAGGAGTAGTGGATAAGTTTAGGAATAAGCTCCTTCAAGAGGAGAATTCAGCAGTAATAAGTGCTAAATCTATATGGCCATATGTTTCACCTGCTTAAGTTGAAAATGCAGAAGAAGAAGAGAAGAGAAAATTGTATCCCCTATTGTATTTCTACCGCAGAACTTTTCCCAGCACCATTGGCACCAAGTGGGAGTTCCCTGTGGCTAATTAAAAATATATATTGGGAGATTTGTGTCACAGAGAAACAGCAATGCAATAAAGCCATCTTAAAATGGCAGTTCTACTTATCTTGAATATAGGTCTACCAAATAAATAGGTGTACCAAAGAAACGAAAGTTCAATGTTAAGAATAAGCTCTAACACCACTCCAAAGCTTTGCTTTCATATATGGTTAAACTGTCACCACAATACTACTCTAAGTGTGAATATAGAAATATGCACTGTTAAACCCATTGCTCTGTTAAATCACCCATCACTGATTATAACCATTCCAGTGTGACCTACATGCCTAGTCAGGTACCACCCACATTAAATCATAAATGAAAGGAAGTTGTTATTCAAACTAATTGCTCACAAAACAACAAATTAATCACAAGCATCTGTAGTCACTCTTACGCCCAGTCTATGAAACCACAAACCAAGAATAGGATTCTGCCAATTTCACTCATCTTGAATCAATTTCCTGAAAAACACATTACTTTTTCTAGACAATTCATGACTAGAAGAAATTCTTAAAGGATATCTTATAAACTACAGTCATCACCTCACACTTTTTTCCAGGCAGAGAAGAGGAGAAATCATACAAACGTTTGAAACCTATTCATATATACATTTCATCAGAACCATTTTATTTATTTGATTTCATTTATGAATAGCTTCAGCTAAAGTATCTTGAAGCAATTTCACAATAAAAACTTCAAAAATAAAAACAATTAGAACACAATCCCATATATATATATTTCTAAAAATGCCTATGTAAAAAAAGTTAAATCCAATACAAATACAGATGACTGTAAATCCCGTTTTCCTCCAGATAAATATGTATTATATTATTTTGCTATTAGTCTGATTTCTTGTAATATTCAACGTGCTGGGGAAAATAGGCCATCAACTACTCAGCTCCAGTGGTTTGTATCGTTCTTCTGATCTGAACCAATGGAATTTACACAGCACCTTCCTAGGCAAAGGATACTCCAGTCCTTATCCTCCCAAATGTATCTGTCCCATTCCCATATAGAGGAGCTAAGGCAGCATTGATCTATCAAGCTCTCCCACTGGATTCTCAACATGAATCTTGCAGCTGGCTCCATCCTGAACCCCACACAGCTTGCTACATCTAACAGTCCTCATTGCCACCTACCAGCTCACTAACCTTTGGTTTTTTATGAGAGGATGCCAAAATGATGCAGATAATTGATCATCAAAATTTAATCAACTGTTTTTGTAGCTCTGGTCTTTGAGAGAACATTTTCTGATCCAATACATTTTAAAAGGTCAGCATAAGGTTTATGGGAAATCAGTTCAAAAATGTGCTAAAAGGAAGTTACCACCATTTCTAATGAATTAGTTCAACTCTGCACAGGAACACCACACTAAAAGCTGCTTATCTGCATTTCATTCAAGTGTCAGGAATGAGGTCACTCACCAAAATAATAATGTGGTTGTGCAAAAATGTTTGTAGCTTCTGGATTACTTTCATACCAGACTGGGTTCAGACTGATCATTCAAAATATCCTGGGACCAATAGCTCGGAGTCTTGGGAGTGAGTCAGCCCATTGTTTCCACAGTTGCCATCCTTTAGTGGGGTGGGGTGGGAAACCTCTGGCTTCTGGGTCAAATTTGGTGCAGCCCAAGTACCAATTTAGCCTGTGAGGTCATTCTTCCCAACCCATACCCACCTACCCAACATCTGACATCTTATGTGACATTCGGTGTGGGGCATGTAGGTATGTGGCAAAGCCCTTGTGCTGTGGTTTTTCAGTACCAGACAACCAGAAAACCATTGGGTGCTTGGAAAATGCTGCATAAGGAACTGGAAGATGGGTGGGACAATCCACCTGTCAATCATTTGAAGACAGAATAATGTCAGGTGACAGCTGCATTGTCCCACCAACCTGTCAAAGTCGGCCTGAGTGGGTGGAGACAGATAAGGATCTCGTCTGCTGGACTGAAGAGATTCCCCACCCTGCTTCACACTCCTGTGTTTAAATATAATCAGTGCAAATTCTAGCCTTGTAAACCACTGGGTTACATCAGTTCCATATTGATAAGAGGGGAATCAAGCCATTTTGCACTCTGGCTGATCTGGGTCAGTCATTTTCATGGACCCCCTGCCTAGATGTGCAGACCAATGGTCACAAAAGGTCTGAACTCTCAGGCTCTGCACAGCTGGCCTTAAACACCGTTTTCTCTTCTACCTGTGTTAGTTTGATTGTATTTCTGGTGTACTTGATGGGATTACTAAACAAGAAACAATGACTTGATGTTGGAATAGTGATTTCATCAAGTGTTGCACAAGACAGAACCTTTTTTAGGCGGCTGGACTAACAGGGTGTGTCTTGGAGGTGGTCAAATAAATTGCTTCTGGCAACACAGCCTGTGGCTTCTTTAATTTTCATTTGCCTCAGATACCTCCAACAAGAGAAGGAAGCTGAATAATATTTTTAAAGACACATGCAAAATCAAGGAACAATCACTTTCCATGTGCTGAGAACATGTGACTCCAATTTTCTGAAGTCCACAAAACATTTAAAATTTAAAATTAATCTTGGGCTAAAAATTATTTTCAAGGATATGTTAACTACTAGAATGAGGAAGAATATAAATCAAAATAAATAAGGATGGTTAATTTTGTGTATCTGCAGTTACTATGGCACTTGCTACATATCTTGGTGAATTATTGTAATCTTTAATAGTAGTATAAAGTAACTGAACACCCCAATTTTAGATAATACTACATCTGCATATATTTAAATTATTCAACCTCCCTCCAAAATGGTTTTTATTTTTGTATGATTTTAAGATTTCTGGAAATTTCACAGCTCTGTTTTTAATTAAATTTGTATACTGCCCTTCATCCAAAGATCTCAGGGTGGTTCACAGCAGAAAAACACAAAATATATAATAAAAGCAAGAACAAAAACAAAACAATATCATCCCTCCCACAAGCTATTAAAATTTGTGCATTATACAGTTATACAAATAACCTGATGGCCATTTTTACATGCCATATTCACAAATCTTTTAATTAAAGAAACAAGTAAACAGACCTTTTTCATGTGCAATGAAGAGATATGCAATAGGCAAACATTTGCCAAAGCTTTTTGTACTTAATCAACTGAAGTGAACTCAAAGGGCAAACACTGTAAAGGCAGGAACAAAAGAATTTACACATCTCCTAAACGTTATGAGAAATGGCTTTTTAAAAACCAGCTCATGCTAGCACAGACCTGGTTGGGCACTGGCCTTTTAAAACTAGACAGAAATGGCTGGATGTTGATACCTGCTACATTAAAAAAAAATTTAAAAAGAAGAAGTTTTGCTTCATTTCAAAATTCACTCATAACCTCTTTAAACAGCAAGTTTATAATTCATCTGTAAGAACGAACAGGAAACCCACCAGAGACTATTTACTAAAACAGTAACTTGTTGTGGCATCTGTTTTAATTAAAATAACCAGAAGACTCGCTTGGTAGCAACCTGCCCCATTCAAGTAGCATATCGGATATAATAGAAAAGTAAATGAAGGAGTGAGGTGGGTGTTTAGTTGATCCTCTACCAAACTGTGTGGTGTGGGTCCCGTCCCCCCCAATCAATGGAAATTGTAGTTCCAAATGAATAAATGTTATCACCAGATGTCATCCTTTGGGACACACATTAGGAATCAGGTTTTCCCTTGTAATGCAGAGCGTTGTTCAAGTGCGTGGTAAATTCAGTGAACAGTATGTTCTCTCTTATTAATGTGAAAAACAAAGCATTAAATGGCAAGATTTAAACCCTCAAGTGATAAACATTTCCCACTTCTGATCTCCATGTACAAACACTTGCTTAGTTCTACTATATTGGTCAGGCAGGCAATATAAATATGGAAACGGAACTTGTAGGAATATGCTATGGAACTTGCCCGGAAATTATCACATGTTAAGAGCAATGCTTTTCAAACCTTACACCTCCTGTGTACACTTTCCACATTTACTGGCCTCCCATAGAAAGCCTGCAAAGGACTCTGAATCATGTCCTAAGGCAAACACTCAGTTCATGCTAGACACAACCAAAGCCAGTTCAAACCATTCCACACGCACTGGGAATAAAACACAGCCAATAATCCTCTGGGACTAAAAACAGCATATGGCTCTATTTGTTGGGTTTTGCCTGGATTCTGAGAATGCCACTCGGTACTTGTTTGAGATAGTCACATATTTATATGGTGTATGGTTGCCTTAGTTTAATTTAGCCTTAGAGGGTTCAGCTCCAGTATATGCAAAACTTGCCTGCTTCCTTCCTGCAAAACAGTATTGGGAGAGGACAGTTTGAAGCGAGAAGCTGGTGTCTGTGCTTAATGCTGAGCCCATCCACAGAGGGGCTGGTCTTGGTTTTTAGCTTCCACCAATGCCTTTTACTCTTTCATTGGGATGCCCTTGTGGTCATGGAAGAGCTTGTGAATAGGCCTGGGCGATATATCAATAGATCACCCAGGACTGGTATGAGGAACAGGCTGCAATGTCAGCTTCACTCAACAGTATATCAATGGTGAAACTGC
Organism: Podarcis muralis; assembly: GCF_964188315.1. Taxonomy (NCBI): domain Eukaryota; kingdom Metazoa; phylum Chordata; class Lepidosauria; order Squamata; family Lacertidae; genus Podarcis; species Podarcis muralis. The sequence continues at coordinate 60,384,574 of NC_135666.1, forward strand.
CCCCGCTCCCGAGTCCCTCTGCTAGTCCCTTCCTCTAGCGAGTGTTGCTAGCAGAGGGACTGATGAGCAGGGGCAGACTCAACAGCGATCTATCTCTGAATGAAACCACCATCCCATCCGCATCTTTCAACTGCTTGGCTGAGGAGTGTGTGGTTGCCGCTCCCCTCAGCCTGGCGCTGGCTCCCACGCAAGTGGGGGGAGCACCGGGGGGTGGCTCTGCTGGAGATGGGGAGGGCTCTTGACCCCCAGCAGAGCAAGACAATGGAGCCCCAGTGCTGGGGATCGGGAGCCCTCCTACCCCCCAGCTGAGCCATACAAACAAGCGAGGTTGCCTGTTATGTACTGAGTTGAATAGGATCCAAAATGCAGCACTCTGATTGGTCCTAGAACAACAGAATTCAGAATGCAGCAGTCTGACTGGTCCACAGGAGCCACCCAATCCAGCTCCAGGTGGAAGTGAATCCGCAACCTGATTGGCCTACAGGAGAATCCTGGAATTAGCCAATCACGTGGGGCCCATTGTGTGAATAATGTATATAAAGCAGACATTCTGGGGGAACTTCCATTCCCCCTCACCACTATGAGCTGAACAAAGAGCATGAAATCCACTCTCGACTCCAAGTATATTTCATTGCCGCAGCCCGCTAGGCGCTGGAGTGAAAGTGCCTCAGCTTCCGTGGTGAGGGCGGGGGCAATTACACCCGGCGCCTCACAGGCTGAGGCCAATGCAGCTTGTTTTTTCAACATTGTGGTATACTACCAGGCAATGTTTGGCTGGTGATACACCACGAAGTTGAAAACCTGGTACTGCCCAGCCCTACTTGTGAAGTGTTTCAGAGACTACTCTTGTTGATACACCTCCCCCCCCCCAACCCCTCCCATACCTTCCATCCTGTTCTGAAGGGTCATCTTGTAGAGGGGATTGGACTCCCACCACAACATCCAATAATAACCTACCATGAGAAAATGTTTCAGGAAAGGCCATCCACTGAAGCATGACTACATCCATATATTGTTATGGCAAGTCATAATTATAATTAAATGTAAGTCAGATGTTTCCCTAAAATCTGAGTTATGAATGCAAGAATCACTTTTCCTCCCTCAGATCTACTTTCCCAACATGAAACCAAAGCAATTAAAAAAACAAAGAAAAAATGCATCTAGAGTAACCCCATCATCTAACAGCAGTGACACATCTCATCCATGATCAGATCCATGTAGTCCAGTGTTCATTTTCAAACATCTCTCCACAGGCAAGAACCTTTGTACATCACAGAATCAGGCATGTGGTAATTATCAGGCTCTGATAATTAGAGCATAATATCGGCATAAGCCCTTAAGACCAACATTAATTTGTAGCAAAACCTTCAGTGTAATGGAAGATTCTGAAAGAATATTTTAATTAATCCACTCAAATGTCTCAGTATTTTAGCTTAAATTTTGCATTGCAGATTTCTGTGAAAGTCAATGAACCCGACTGTCACCAGCAATGATCATGACATGGATGATCTAACAAAGATTGACAGAGTGCCTTTTACTTATCATATTTAACAAATATTGGATGTTCTTTCGGTTGTAGTTTGCAAAGGTAAGCACACAAAAAAGCTAAAGGAAATCAAAGTTGCTGAGTAAATATGAAAAAGAGCTATTTGTTTATGGATCTTCTTAATGTATTTCCAATTTCAAATCGTTTTAAAATGTTGGGTTGTCATTCTCAGGCACAGAAGCACAAAAGTTTTAGAATATCACACCTGCAAATGACATAGCATCTGTATTGCATTTTTTTCTCTGCTGAGCATAACAAAGTGGTGGTTTGCTTCTTTCAAAACCCTGTCTTTTATCAGAAGGCTATGCTTTCCAGCATTTTCAATATTGCTTGCAGAGATATCTAATGATGATGTTAATGAGCTAAGCTTGCTTTTAACTGAATTTGCTTGAGATTTAAATTGTTTGGATGACTGCAAGTCTCCAACATAGGTAACTAGAAATTTTATAATCTCAGCTAATGAGAAACCCAAATAGCGAAGATTTTGAATATTTCGCACTTTACCTGAAGTCTGTATGCTCTCACCAAAAGAAATCATTAGCAATAAAGTTAATTGAGGCACAATTCCCAAAAGTTTTTTTTTTGCAAGATTCATGCTGGTATTTTTCAAATGATAACTTTGGTTTGCCAACTCATCAAACTTTATCTCCCTCTTCCCAATTGATTAATGTATTTTAGGGATTACATCTTGATAAATTTGTTGCTAGGGATGTTGCCTGATATTTTAACACAGCAATGAAGACAGATCAAGCACATTATTCCCTTACATAGTCTAGACGTGCAAATATTATCTCCATTAATTTCAAATTAACAGCATGGGTATAAAAGGCACTGTATTTCTGGAATTATTATTAAGCCTTAGGATAAAATATTTCACTCTCTGTGTATTGCACAATAGTAATCCCAACATTTAGGAATACCTATACCAAGTTCTTGTACTACTATTCCTATTGTTCCAAAATAAAAAGAAAAGCCTCTTAAGATGTAGCTTACAGTCTGAATTAATGACCCCACATGGTTGGGGAGAAGGAAAGAGGCACCTTTTCAATGCCTGCCATCTGAAGTGCCAAAGAGTAATTTGAAGGGCTAAACCCCAAAAAGAACTTCTAATTGTCAAGAAAATGAGCTGGATTTTAGCATTATAAAGACCCTTATTTAGACGAAATCCTGGATCTTTTATTTTGGCTGTCAAGAGATTACAGAGGATATATTTTAAGTGCCAGTTTGTTCAGTAACCACAGGGCTACAACAGCCCTCGAGGATAGTGTGTGCTCTTTATCCACATGTCAAAGTCCAAAGTGTTCCACTATCTTGTAATTTGTACTGTAAAGATGTACTACTACTCTTAACAAAACAAAATGCATGTGAGCCTTTTAATCTGAATTAACGGCAGTTTAGCTACTGAATTTAAAATGCCCCTGAAATGATCATGGAGTGCAGATGCCCACAATTTTTCTTCTTTTTTTAATCATGTTTTTATTTATTTTCATGGTACAGAAGATAAATTTTGAGAAAACAATTGTTACAACAGTAAAAAACAAATAACTTGTCCTGACAAAATTACAGACTTTTATCATGCCATGTGTTAAAGTTTCATTTGATTAGACTAAGAGATCACGCCACATTTTCCCATGAGGGCTGGGTGGATTCCTGCCAGTCTGAACAATGTATGTATTTCAATAAACATTTGCCATATGTTGTAAAAGGAATATGGATTGTGTTTGCACTTTGCTGCTCTCACCTGGCATGTTAGCTTCTGTTATACCAAGAACCAATGTTCAGCCCAACACCGGTTTTCCAACATCTGGCTACCCCCATACAGGTGGAAGTCAATAGAAAGGCTAAGAGGAAATCTTGGGGATAATCATGAGTAGATGGGATCCTAAGCCCAAGTAGAGTTAGTGCTGGGGACATTTCGACTGTTTTGTTGTATATCAAACTTATTTCTTTAAAGACAGCATTCCAGAAGGGTTTGATGATGTCACAACACCACAACATGTAGAAATATGTACTCTGACTGTGCATCCCCTCCAACAATTGCGATTGACTTCCTCACATATTTGGGACAGCCTCACCAGTGTATAATGCCACCTATGCAAAAGTTTTAATAAGGCTTTCTTTATTTTTGCAGAAACTGATTTCAACAATTTCTCAGATCAAAGCCATCCATGTTTCATTTGGTATTTGCACATCTAGGTCCATTTCCCATTGGCATTTTTGTGTAAAATAGACTGCCATACTCAAGTGTTATTAGAGCTTTGTAAATGGAGGAAGTTATACCCTTAGAAAGTGGAGAGAAATTAAGAAATATGTGCTCCGTTGCTGTTAGTTTCCTGTTTGCTTGAGTGGAAATCTCTGGGTTTACCAGTCTTAACAGCTGGTTGAAGTTGTACCATGGCCATTTAAGGTTTGGTATGGCAGCTATGATTGTTCCTTTTTGTAGAAATCTTTTTAATCTATAAAAGCCCACCATTCCCGATCATTCCAATCTAAGTACTGTCCCGCTTCTTTAAAAGAGGGATGAAAGTGAAGAGGGGTATGAAGAGATATTGGGGAAACCAGTTTTTTAATCTTCGCTTTCCACACATTTAGTGTGGTGCAGAGGAAAGGGCTCACAAGCCTCCTTAATCCAAGCATCCACTGAATTCACTGACTGGTTTAGCATATTGCAGCAAACACACAGGTGACAATCATATTAAGAATTCTCAAAATTTTGTGGTTGTAAAGGAAAAGGAAGCTAAGAGAGGAGGCTAATCAATTCAGTCCAAGGCAGAAATGAAGCATGGGCAACAGTCTCCGAAGATCCATGATCAATTCTCTATCCACTATCATCCCAATGTCCTGTTTACATTATTTTATTATTATAGCAATTTAAAATTTCCACACAAAATCAACAATGCAAATGGAAGAATGTGTGTGTGCATACACACATGTATATATTATGTACAGAGACACAGAAAACACCATTGTAAATAAACTGCAAACAAGATAAAAACTAGGTTCAAGCGTGCAGGGCATACGGAAGTGATACTGTCAAAGCAACTAAGAGAAAGAAAACAAACTATTATTATTTTACAAAGGTGGGACTGGGACTGATCAAGTAAGGTTGGAAAACAAACATGTATAAGACTAGGTAGGGTACTGCGAAGGAAACAAACATAACCTGAATAAATGCCAACAAATTCTTTCTAAGAATCAGATCTTACATTTTAGGACTTTATCATTCCTCACCCCAAGCACTCTGACTGGCAAGTGAGGGCTAAGATTCTAGCCCTGAGTTGAAAGCTAGAACTCTCCATGAAAGAAGTCTAACTCCCCTCTTCCCCCTTCCCTGGTGTTCTTTTGATATGGTGCTGTAACGGATGATTTCAACACTTTAGAGACAGTATTTTTTAGTTTTAGATCCGCAAACATTGCTAGAAAGAGATTTGGGTCAACCCCATCCATTCTACAGCAACCTGTAGCTACCTTGACCCAATCCAGATTTGGCACAAATTGGCCTGATGGGGTGTGTGATTCAGACAAATTGGTTGCACGGCCCTACTAATTAGCAGGGACTTGTCTCCAACTCTTTCCAATCCTTTAGCGGCTGGAAGGAGCTATACTATAAACAATATGGGCCATAACAATAGAAACTACTGAATAGCTTTGCGTAAAGGTAAAGGCACCCCTGACCATTAGGTCCAGTCGTAGACGACTCTGGGGTTGCGGCGCTCATCTCGCTCTACAGGCCGAGGGAGCCGGCGTTTGTCCGCAGACAGCTTCTGGGTCATGTGGCCAGCATGACTAAGCCGCTTCTGGCGAACCAGAGCAGCACACGGAAACACTGTTTACCTTCCTGCCGGAGTGGTACCTATTTATCTACTTGCGCTTGACGTGCTTTTGAACTGCTAGGTGGTCAGGAACTGGGACCGAACAATGGGAGCTCAACTGCCAACCTTCTGATTGGCAAGCCCTAGGCTCTGTGGTTTAGACCAGTGTTCCCAAACCTTGGGCCTCCAGCTGTTTTTGGACTACAATTCCCATCATCCTTGACCACTGGTCTTGCTAGTGAGGGATGATGGGAGTTGTAGTCCAAAAACAGCTGGAGGCCCAAGGTTGGGGAACACTGGTTTAGACCACAGCGCCACTGCGTCCTAAAAACAATATGGGCCATAACAATAGAAACTACTGAACAGCTTTGCATAAGTGGGTGCAAATATTCTACAGCTCGGGCCTCTCGGGTTTCCAATTCTACTATACTTGCTGAATCTCTTTGCTGTGTCAAACAGCTGTTAAGCAGATGAATTTTCTCTCAAGATGCTACTGTCATTGTTCACTGTAGCTTCTAAAAATGCCTGTGGGACCCACTCCAATGCAATGGGTATCCATCTTTAGAAAAGCACCATCAATTTCTGCTCTGGGAATTCAAAGTCTGCAGGATAATCTAAACAAGCAGCATGAAATAAAACATGGCAATGAAATATATATTTTCTCATTGTTTGATTACCCTTCTTCTCCCTGCAGCAACTTTAGCCAAAATATGCATTTAATTTTTGCTCTTCTAAAATAAACCATGGTGACTGATTTTGAATTGGTTTGATAAAGAATTGCATGCAAGCATAAAGAATTCTACCGTTGCTGTGGGAACATCCAAAGTAGTGAAACTGGGTGGGATTGGTTAGATTCCTATTTATAAAATCTGCCTTCTCTCTTTATCCTGTTGCTTACATCTGCTTATATAGGATTTGCAAGCCTTTAGGGTCAAGGAACTGTGCCTTTTCATATCTAATTTAACCATTTTGCATATAGCTTGCCCTATCCCGTGTTTTCCATAAAAGTGTTAAATAAAGAAAATGCAACATCACCTCCAAATGAACTTTTAAAATTCTCATTCATATGATACCATAGTATAGCTGCTGCTTCTCCAATGCTAAATCCATCAACTTCCAGTAATATTTAGAAGAACCTGTGCAGAAATTTAAGTTTTAAAGTTTGAAGAAATTTTTAAAATTGTATTTTTAAGCTGTACTTTGTAAGACCACAAAGCAGTGGCAGCACAGCTGCTCTCTGGGTGACCCTGCCCACAATGCCTCCCTCCTGAGGAAGGTCAAGACAGCCCACACTGACACAGCCAGCACAAGTGTGTGGATGGGTCTGGAGGAGGGAGATGTAGCCGCAGTGGGTGGGCAGGAGGAAGAGTGGTGGGCAGCTGTATCAGCTGCCTAACTGCAGATTGTAGCTGACCTATTAATTGCCGCAGGAGTGGCCAGCCCTATGGGCAGTGGAGGGGAAGGATATGGAATCCACTCTCATTCTACTGCCTTGGCAGTTGCTTATTTGTTAGTTTTTGTGAGGGATATTAGTGTCAGTTCAGTAAAAGCTGAACATGAACGTTTCGGCTTTCTCCACCAGTTTGCCATCAATTGTCTCCAGCAGTAGTGGGTGGGGGTGGTCCTTATTGTTTCTTTTGGACAGTGGAAGTGGTAGAAGGCTAAGTAAACTATGACCATTAGATAACGGGATTATTGCACTGTACAACTTCCTGAACAGCAAAGGAAAACAGAGAGAGTCTTGTTCCAGCCTGCAGGAAAGGAAGCATAAGCCAAAGACGATGTATGTAGGCAGCTGAGAGACCTCTGACTGTGTTGTTTCAACAGGCTTTTAGAAAGAGATGCATTTTGTGCAGCTGAAGGGAGAAGATGCAAGTGTACTATGGGGCTGACGAGACCCACATTTTTCACACACCACTCTTAGTCACTGCACCAGCTGCTTTCCAAGTTCCTAAGCTGCACTGCACTGCATTTCACTAATGGCGCTGGCAGCGAAATATAGGGATGCTGTAAAGGCAAGAGGAAAGGGACCAGTCAGGGGGTGGGTTGAAGATGGAGGAAGCAGCAGCAGAAAAGTTCCATGAAAATGTATCTGTTTATGAAATAAACTGGCAAGAGAAAGTGGGTGTATGTGAAGATAATTACTCAAGCACATCTGCAAGACATCACACCAAGAACTAAGTAAAGACCCCAAAAAGCTTGACGCTCATGGTTTAAGGCTAAAGGCCTTTATTAAAAAAACTGGCAGATAATTCGAGACACTTTGCCTGCATCTCTACTATTTTTTCTGGTACTAAATGAAATTTACACTAGTAATTCCAAAACGCTAAACCAGGTCACACCAGTATGCTGTGAGAGGGCTGCTAAGGGGCTGTGTGAGAAATAAATTAGAAGCTGCTGTGAGCCCAATGGACCATCCATAGATGAGAGGAAAAAACAATCTGCCCTGTTCCGGCACCAGGTCTGAGTGTGCAGCAGAAGGCCCTTTGAGGAGATGGCTATTGTGTCTCTATGTGAGAGTGTAGGAGGGAGTCGTACCTCCATCTGGCTAAGATATCACAAGTTTGGGAAACGCTATTCTATGCCACATGCTTTTGTTTGATTTGCTCGTTGCAAACAGCTGAAAGGGGGCTGGATAATTTCAATTGCAACTGTACTTTATTTAATGCAAGATTCATTAGCATTTACGTTTTCAGTTTCTGAATTCAGTCAGTTTAACCTTATACTAATTTTTCTAAAGGGGACGCGGGTGGCGCCGTGGGTAAAAGCCTCAGCGCCTAGGGCTTGCTGATCGAAAAGTCGGCGGTTCGAATCCCCGCGGCGGGGTGCGCTCCCGTTGCTCGGTCCCAGCGCCTGCCAACCTAGCAGTTCGAAAGCACCCCCAGGTGCAAGTAGATAAATAGGGACCGCTTACCAGCGGGAAGGTAAACGGCGTTTCCGTGTGCTGCGCTGGCTCGCCAGATGCAGCTTGTCACGCTGGCCACGTGACCCGGAAGTGTCTCCGGACAGCGCTGGCCCCCGGCCTCTTGAGTGAGATGGGCGCACAACCCCAGAGTCTGTCAAGACTGGCCTGTACGGGCAGGGGTACCTTTACCTTTACCTTTAATTTTTCTAAGGTTGTGCTTTTCTCCACAGCGCCACCCGCGTCCCTATTATCTCATTATATCCTTTACCTAATCCCTTCTATGTACATGTTTCACAGGAAATGAGAGGATTAAATAATTTTAAAATGTAAATTATGTTAAAATGCAATAAAGATTCTTTTGGATGATTTTGTGTAAGGAAGTATGTGCAAATTACTTCCAAATCTGGAAATGGTAGATCACTCCCAAAGATGAAATTCCACTGACGATTCTGCTCACTAAGAAGACTCTGCAGTACAATTTCTGTCCATGTCGTGATACATGCTCTTGATTAGCAGGCTGTTTTAGTTCAGGGTATCGGTCCATCTACCCCCTGTTGTCTACTCTGCCTGGCACAGTGAGAGATCTGTCTCGTTGCCTGATATTGCATCACTGAATTTTGATATATTCTCAGCATACAAGTGCCAGTCCTTATGTAGCCAAAAGGGAACCATTCACAAACAGAAATAGGTATCAGCCGAATCAGGGGAGCCCCAAGGTTTGCACAAGTACAAAGCATTTTTTAGGAAACAAATTTAAAGCTGGGTGGGGTGGGGACCACCAAAAACAGCCAACACTGACTGAACATGCTCAGTGATCACAGAATGATGACTTCTAGAGATGGGTGAATTTGTCATTTTCAGTTTCCTGTAGTTCCTTCTTTTTCCAATCTTCAGATATCTATGTTTCCACATCAGTTTGTGGGTTTTTTACAAGTCCCCATGAAAATTGACCAGAATTTTAGTGTGAATTCTTCCTACTATACACATTTTTACGCAGCAATTTTCCTTAACATGTTGTATATGATTTTCACTAAAGTATGAGCTTTTAAGCATTCATAGCCTTGTATATACATTTTGTGTGGATGGAGAATGACAATGCAAAATGCAAATTTCAAAGGATATGCAAATTTCAAAGGATGGCAAGCGCTGGTTAGAAAGGTTCTCCTTTAAATGTGAACTGAATCAATTTTCCCCCTGCTATCTACTAAAACTACTGTGGGGGAAGGGAAAGTGGAAAAGTGGGTGGGAGGGAAAATGGAATATTCCTAAATAGGAGCAACATTGCAGCACACTGCAACATTTTGTTGCAAGCCTCCCTTCTCTACTTGCTTAATTCTGCTTATCCTTTCCTCTTTCCAAGCTCCCCATTTGTGTCTTAGCACACTATCGGACAGCGATGGGGAACCTTTGGCCCAGCAGTCTTGCTTCACAGCCTCCTAGAGTGCTTTTGCCTGGCTGGAGTGTGGCTTAGAAATCTGAAAATGACTTTTGCTTGTCTAGACGGATAACAGAGAGAGGAGTGTGTGAATGTGTGCAGAAACTATCCTGCTGTACAAAAGATAAAGTTCACCTTCATTGTTTTGCCCACTAAAAAGGCCCCCAGCCCCTGCTATTGGGCATGGAGAAAGCAAACCCTGTGAAATACGAGTTTATGACAAGCTGTGCCAATTTTAAAATGAATTTGTCTCAGCAACACTTTTGGGCCCCTCAGCTGAAAAGAGATAAATCTTCCCCACTATTTTTACATAAGTCAGGGCATAGTACCTTAAGAGCCTACAACATTCATCTCATATATGGCAACACCGTCAGAGATGCTAAAGCGCCCATCTGTGTCTCATAGTTCAACTTCATATGAAATAAATGAAAGGAGAGTGGATTCAAGGTCAGGCACTCTTTCTAGATGTCTGTTCACATCACAAAATTGGCAGTAGATCTATACAGGTTTCTGCCCATACATACAGCTCAAAACCTCAAGGGAAGCCCTGCAGCACTCCTTCTCAACCCATTTTAACCTCTCTTTCAGAAATGTCCAAAAGAGTATTGTCTCTACAGGATAAAAAAGGCATGAACTGCTGCACAAAACAGTTATGCTAAAGCCAACATGCCATGAAGACAATCTGATGGAATGAGGGCAAATCCAATTCTTTTGAGCAATTAAAGGGGGATGGGGCAAATAAACATTTTAATCTAAACTTCCAACACATTTTTATACTCTTCAAAAAAAAGGTAATGTTTTGTTTTTCTGAGCCACTTGCAAAATGAAATAGCCCCATGTTCCCTACCCTGAGCGCCATGAAGGAAAAGTGGGATACTAACACTGTAAATAAAAATTGCTTTGACCACTGCTTACTCATGAATGGCCTAGAATTTAGCACACTGTTTTGCTGAATGCATATGCTTATATCATACACAACAAACATGTGAGTCTGTGAATATTTGTATATGAGTACAGTATTTGGGAGTTCATTCCACACAGTTAAATATCATGTGGAATGAAGAGCACTGCATGCCTCACCGCTGCCACTACAGCATCTTCTCATCAGCATATTTGGGGATAATACCTGTGAAGAGGAATTTGCTATACACACATAGGATCCCCTGTGATTTGGAACACTGGACGGTCAGGTTTCCAAATCACAGGGCTATGCACATACAGCTGGCTGCCCTCCACAGGCACTGTTGTTGTTTTAGTCGTTTAGTCGTGTCTGACTCTTCGTGACCCCCTGGACCAGAGCACGCCAGGCACTCCTGTCTTCCACTGCCTCCCGCAATTTGGTCAAACCCATGCTGGTAGCTTCGAGAACACTGTCAAACCATCTTGTCCTCTGTTGTCCCCTTCTCCTTGTGCCCTCCATCTTTCCCAACATCAGGGTCTTTTCCAGGGAGTCTTCTCTTCTCATGAGGTGGCCAAAGTCTTGGAGCCTCAGCTTCAGGATCTGTCCTTCCAGTGAGCACTCTGGGCTGATTTCCTTCAGAATGGATAGGTTTGATCTTCTTGCAGTCCATGGGACACTTGTCCTCAAATGCATGGCAGTTGGGGACAGAGGCAATGTGACTCTATGTGACCGTTAATCAGAAGGGAGTGAATGCCTAAATATAGCTCAAGTAGAGAAGGTACGCACATTCTAGCTTGTGTGCCTGTATTTTTCTCTCTTGTTAAAATATAATTTCTTCAGAATCTAAAGACTCTCACAATATATTCAGAAGAGTAAGTTAGATTTGCTTATTATTACCTTTTAATAGTTTCTTTTGATGGTATTTATGGCTTTTGCAAGTTATTCTCTTGTCTAAAAATTGGTAATGTTGGAAGAATATAGGCATGTGTACATGTCAGGAGAAGGCGAAGGGTACCCTGTACAACCAAAGCCATATATTGAGTTGGGCACGACTGGTGCCATTCACAGACATAAGCCTAATTTAAGCATGGCACCAGATAGGCACCATTACATCTCAGTCAGATTAGCTTGCCTACATTTGAAGCATGACCATCCCATGAGTTCAAGGCCATATTGGAATGCTCGTGCTGACATGCTCAGGAGCTAGTGTCTCAATTTACCTGCAAGTAAGATGCAGCATAATTTTCTTTCTGCACACAGATCATCACATTTAAAATTTGGTTGTAGTTATGCTTATTAATCTAGTCCATGCTGCATTTATTGGAATCCTTGTCCATGAAGACAACTGAAGACATACCCAGTTTTGTGGAGAAACCGACACAACATACTATGTTTTCATCAACTGAATTCAGACACAAGGAAGAATTTTCCCCCTCTCTGTTATATTAAGCAACAGTTTGTACAAATAATACTTAGAAATTATAATGCAATATAAATAACTCTTCCTGTGAAGAGAAAACTGTTGTGCTACAATCCTACACCCAAGTCCACATACATTAAAGCAGTACTAAATTGGCCTAATAATTAACAAACCATAATTTCTTCTGAAAAGGGCACTGCTCTTCCCTGGGAGTGCTTTGTTCTCCAAATCAGCCATGGTATAATAGATGATATCATACAAATGTTCTGTTGAATTTTACTAGCACAAAAAGGAGTTTAAAACATTAATACTCTGTGGTATTGCTTAGCCTAATATGTGGACATGCTTTTCAAAACTGATTTTATAAAGCTGCATTGCATCTGTTTTCCCACACTCTCTTCAACAAAGTTAGCAGATTACTTGCACTGCGGTTATGTTTTGCTCAGGACTTTCTGCTTGGATACCACAACAGGAGTGCTTGTTCAGACACTTTTGTGTTTTTCCTAATATCACAGAGCTAGAATGGGGTGAGGGAGCAGAGAAACTATTTTATTCCAAATAATATCCACAGTGTGTGCAACTGCATAGGGAGAACAATATTTGTAGGCTGCCTCTACAGCTTCGTTGGCCAATAACAAAATAATAGAAAGCGATATCAACCATGATTCCCCCTTGCAACAATACCTGCTCATTTCTGCTAGCAAGATATTCACCCACATTTTATTTTATCTCTTCTATTCCACATATCTATTTTGAAAAAAGATGGACTCCACTAAAGGGGCTGTATCGAAAGAAAACAAATCCCCGGTGGCAGGAGGAACACAACTTAAAACAAAAATACATGTGTGAGACAAAATACCGAGGCATCTCGCCTCACTATTTGATAATGCATTTCGTCTAAAATATTTATTACTTTTTCAATGTATTCCAGCTATTTTGCAGACTAACATGTAACTCATAGCGACAAGCAGCTGCATAGATTCCATGAGTGCACTTTATGTTTCCCTTGATCCAACGGGGGAAGGATAGATAAATTCATTCTCTCTCTCTCTCACACACACACACACACACACACGGATGTGTACAGTACTTTCAATATTCCATCGAAGTTACCCAATCAAGAAGCTGCTGCAACTGCTGCAAGAGCAATAAATTGCTTCATTTGCATGCAGGAAAGGTCAAAAGTTTAATTGACAAGTAAAATCTAAACCTAGATAAAATATTTTCCAATTCTAATAATAGTTATAATAATTTTATTATTTGTACCCCACCCATATGACTGAGATGCCTTTAACATTAGGAGTTAAAAAAGCTTCTGAACCCCAGTTTAAACCAAAACAACACCTGCTCTCAGCACAAAGGAAATTTACTTGTCAGCTAGAAACTTCCAGCTTGCACCAACTTGTATCACTCAGAGAAGTTTACAGAAGCTTCTTGAATAGAATAGGCAAGATCTCTACACTTTAAACCAATACTTTCTGTACCCAAAAAATGCAAACCATGTCAGTCTCCAGCACATTACTGTACAAAGTTATGGGAAAATATGGAGGCTGTATTCAACACACTAAATCAAACATTAAAACCACACCAACAAATGCAAAAGGTACTAACATGATTGACAAATACTTGATTTTGTTTAAAATTGTTTTTTGATTGAAGTCATTTCATGCAAGACTACTTGTATTTCTGTTGTTGCTGTTTCAGTGTCCTGCCAAGATATCCCATCTTTTGGAATGATAGCAAAGGTCTTACGGCAGCATTTCTGAAGTGCTGGTGGGGAATCACGCCTTTCTTAGCTAATTGTTCTTTCTCATTATTAATGTTGGTATTCTTTGGGAATTGAAAGTTAGAAGAAATCTCATAGGCTGGCTTTTACTAGATAGATTCAAAATAAATTAAGAGGCTATCTTTAAGTCTGTATTGCCTGCAGAAGAACATAACAGCCACCTCAGGTGTTGTTTCCCCCAGAATACAGAACCCCAGCAAGGCACATTACAAGGCTTCTGTTGATCTGCAACTCTCTCCTTGCATTTTCCAGTCACCATTTTCCATGGTCTGCAAGGGTATGTAAGTGCCTACCGATCAAGCAGTCCAGTTTCTTATCAATGCTATGCAACTGTATGCAGATCAGCTGTACTGTCCATCCAACCGACAAACATTGATCCCCCAGCAGAAGCGCTTTGCCAGCTTCCCAGCCAGCATTTTCTCATCAGAACCCGGGGAAAAGGGCAGAGCGCCATCCGCCTGGCCCAAGCTCTCCTCACCTTCCTCCTGTTCTGGGTCACTCACCTCTGTATTTTGACCCAGAGGGTCAAAATAATTCTGAAGAGGTATAGAAAATCCTTTAAATCAGGCTGCAGCTTTTTTGGAGCAAAGTACACCTCAAGTTTGCTTTGTTTAGTCCTTGGTAGTGTTTCGTCCTTATCTGAGTTTCTAGGAGCCAGGATATCCTTAGGCATTCAGGTCCAAGTTAATGGCTATGGGTTTGGATATTGATTTTTGATTTCTCTTTATTTTTAAAAAATCATTTTCATAATGTTCACTGTCACATTTCTCTACAAAATAAAAATGGGGCACGTGGCCAGGTTAGTGTGCACATGTGCAGATGTTAGTGGGGTTCCAGCATTTTCAATGCAGCTGCAGTAGGAAGATGTTGAGAGAGGAAAAGCTGCTGACAGAACACCAACCTTCCCCCTAACAAATGTTCACTTTAAAAATGCATGAGCAATCATTAGGCCCAATGAAACATGTGTGTATTCAGTAGAAAAAGGAGTGCTAACTTAAGTGCCTGGGTTTATATGGTGTTCCTGTGACTTTAGCTCCATTAATTTTTATGCATTACAAGGCAGCACTACCATGAAGAAAACACTGTGTGTAGGCTCATAAATGGATGAGGAAGTGCTGTGTGCATGTAAAGTCTCTGAATAAAACTTTGTGTAGCTGGTCTTCACTTTTTCTATTCAGCTTCAAGTGTGGACATTTCACCATTGGGGCTCACACATCAGCGACATTAAAAGTCACCAAATGCTACACCAAAATGACAGAATTTCTGTAAGAAAAATAGAACTTACATTTCTTTTTTAAAAAGTGATTTCATTGTTTTCAGGCTTACAAGGTTCCCTTTTTATCAATGCACGACACATTTCTTCTAAGGTAAATGTCACTTGTGGTAAATATCCAATACTTACCAGACATTTGAAGACAATGTGATTTGTTCCCACAGGTTGCCTATGCTATCTCTTAATTTCTGGCTACAAATTTAATTTCTGGGCTGCTACTTTCACCTGTACTACCTTTGTAGTGACTATGCTGCAAAAAGCAGGAAAATTGAGTATCAAAAGCTGTGCAAACCACCAAGACTCTAGTAGAAACAGACAGAACTCCAAGCTATGAGAAGCGTGAATTAAAAGCACAGAGAAGTGGGGGCGGGGGGGGGGAGGAATCTCTTGCATCATTCTAACTATCTGTCCTTCCCTTCCCCCTACTCCTTCTTGCTTTTTTTAAACACACTGGAAAGTATTTTAACGGTGAATTCTGAAATGATCCTCAAAAGATGCACTAGAAGAGGATGCACTTTACTTCACCAAAGCTGGCCCATGCTAGCAAACATACCTGATACTGCTCGGAACTGCAACTGAGGGTGAAGACACCCGGACTCAGAAGCATGGAAACAGACTGTCATTTGCTGCATTCTAAGGAATTTATCTCCATGCCAGATAATGTGTGTTCAGGGTACTTTAACTGAATTGCAGAATGTTTGTGTCTCTATCCTAAATCTAAATGTTTTCAGAGCAACTGTTGTGTTTAGGAAATTGTGGCTAACATGCTGCTCTCCGTACGTTGCGGGATTAAGGGTCCTACTGGGCCCACCAGCATGGTCAATGGTCAGGTATGGTGGAAGGCAGAGCTGTCAGTCACAAAACTAGGTCCCCCCCCCCTCCTAAATTCCTCACATTTTCCTTATGTGGAAAGCTTCGGAGAAAATATCCCCCCCCCACACACACTGATTTCCCCGCTCCAGATAGGTCCTGAATGCTTGGAAAGAGCCCCATTTGGTTCAGGCTGCTTTGAGGGCATCCCACTTCAACTAAGATCAACATTGAATCTCTCTGAAGCGGACTGAACTGAAAGCATATCCCTAAAAAGTGGTTCTACCTAATTCAGAGAGCATTCACTTTGGATGGTGTCTAAGTTCTATAACTAGTGGAATGAATCCCTCCAGAAGTCCTTTAAGAGTCAGCTCTTAACTCATATGTAGGACTCTTCTTCAAAAGAAATGAGAAGTTTAAGAAGGTCTTGTCCTTTTGTTTCTTCTTGAATTTTTTTAGACTTCTTTAGATTTGAAGAGAGATACATGTGTTCAAGATTAAATGTAGATCCAAAATTACAAGGATATGTTAAAGGCATATGGTTGCTACAGAAAATCAAACTTCAGCATTCACTATCAAATTTGATCACGCAGTTGTGCAGGCAGAACCATCTGCTATTTCATAATTCCACTGCTGCAATCATTACTCTATAGTATGTTATCATTGTCTGGGGAAGGTTAAATCTCTTTATAAAATGACTGGCAATATTATAAAACCATTTCTTCCCCCCTAAGTAGGTCACGGAATACCAGGAATTTCAAATCTCCCCATCTAGGCAGGCGTGTAAGTACAGCCATTTTGCCAAAGAAAGCACTGAGGGAGAAAAAGAAAATAATTCCTTACATCCCGCTACACTTGTTTCATTGGTTTGTTCAGCTTTGTAAGCCGACACTGTCCTCACTTATGAAAACATATGAAAAACAACAATGAGATGGGGGGAAATCAAGTGTATGCGCACATATGGGGTAAATAGAAGAGATATAGGTTGATAGACCAAAATTTCCACATACACAACACTAAAAGACATTTGGGATCAGTGATGTTCTATAAGGATGCGACTTCTGAGCAGAATTCTATGGGATATTGAGGTTTTCAAATTAGTGATGTTCTCTTAAACATCTAACAAACACCTGACAAACCCTGGTTGAGCAACGAGATCCAAAAATTAGCAGTGGAAAAGGGGAGGAACCCAGTTCTTGCCCACTTTGTTCCCATTTTTAATAGGCCCTTCTCCTGTACCTTACTTTTCTGCTTGTCAGGCTGCTATTAAACCAGCAATTTTTTTCCTTGGCATGGAGACAAGTAATGGGAAAAACTTTGCCTGCTTTATTTCTGTGTGTCAGGCTGCCGTTAAAGGCCCAGTGCCAAGCCAATGAAAACAAATGCCTAATCTTTTCTTTATTCTGCTCAGTCACAGATCACTCCAACTTTAGGAGTATAGTTGTACCACTTCTTTAGTTGTACCTGCTTTACCCCCTTCTAACTAAGCAGCAAGCTTGAGAATGGAAATAGTGGGAGTGAAAAGGGGTGAAATGTCTTAAGGGTACCCATAAGAGACCACTAAGCTCAGGTCACTGAACCCAGGCAAATTTTGGGGAGGTTAGAAGGGAGATTTTTGAATAGATCTGCCCATGCAGCACCTATCGCTTGGTCATTATTTTTCCTAGAAAGAAGGAATCAGGGATCAGGGAGTGGATGCAGCCATTGCAAACAGAACATTGATACTGAGATACAGTTTGCATCCAACTAAAAGCTAATAAACTGAGGAAGGCCAGGTTTTGTAGGTCCTAACATTAGTAGACAGCTTCTAGGCTATTTTTTTTTTTTTAAAAAAATCTTACTTTGTATGCTGATTTAAATCTACCACATTATCTATGATACAAAGAGGATTTAAATGCCCTCACACACAATATAAAACAGAAGAACATAGTGAAAGCCTTGCTTGATCAGAGTGACCTATTTCAGACCATCATGCAGCCATCATTTAGGTGATCATCTTAACCATCTTAATCTCTATCCATTCTCTCAATGACACATCAAGAAAAAAAATTATATGCTTGTGGCTAAGCATGTTTATGTCTAAATAATTTAGAATCCTTAACACTTCATCTCATATGGCAAAACTACCAGCTCCCGAAACCACAAACTTTTCAAAGCTTTACACATCAAGGAGTTGAGAACCATTTTGTGCCAAAGGATCAGGGTTGTTCATGGGACCACACGGCAGTGGCGGGCAACAGTGGCTGGATGAGGCGGGTGTGACTCTCACTTTTCTATGGTAGGCTACATTCTGGCCATGCAAAAGCCAGGTGCACACAGGGACCTCACCTCCGTCCAGGCAAGCAAAAGGCGTTATCACAGTTTGACAAATTCAAGCAAGGCAAAAGATGCTCAAAGAGGGCATGGCACTGTATAGGGAAGTATTTAATGTATGTTTTACTGTGTTTGATATTTTAATTGGAAGCCATCCAGAGTGGCTGGGGCAACCCAGTCACCATATGATGACTGGATATGTGTGTATGTGTATATATATATATATATATATATATATATATATATATATAGAGAGAGAGAGAGAGAGAGAGAGAGAGAGAGAGAGATCTCAATCTCTCTCTCTATAGATATATAGGTGCTGGGCTGGTTAGCATGGCCTGAGGAGGGAAAGTGGCTTGATGAGAGTCCCAGATAAAGCAGTCTGGATAAAGGCCATATTGACATGTTGTAGAGTTACTGTAAATGGTTCACTTAACGCATGGGTCGGTAAACTAAGGCCCTCGGGCCAGGTCAGCCTCAATTGCCTTCTAGATCCGGCCCACGGACGGTCCAGGAATTCAGGCAGCCGGCATAGCGCATGCAATAGTTTTTACAACTCAGCCAGGCTTGAGGGTCAAAAGAGAGGTGGGCGGCTGCTTGAGACAAGCCCCTTCTCCGTCCGTCTTGCGCAGCAATCTTTTCTTCCGGGGTGGGGAAGAGGGAAAAGGAGCCACAGTTCGGATTTCCACCATGGAGCTGCCGGCAACTGACTTCAGGAAGGGCAGTTACAGCGGCAGGGGCTCGGAGGTGCCTTGGGAGTGATGCCCGCCGGTGGCAGTGGCGGTGGTGCTTGTAGAATTTCAGTACATAACAGTGCTCCCCATCAGAGGAAGCAGGGAGCGCCTGGGCGGCTGCACTCTGATGCAGTTCTGCGCTCTGCTGGGGAGGCTGCTCATTAGCTACACAGTGCGAGTCATGGAAAGGTAAATAGCTGCCCCTCGTCTTCCCTCACGCGGGGAAAAGAATGTTTTTGCTTGAGCGACGCTGGCCTGACTTAGTGTGGCCAACGGCTTTTCCCTTCACCCCCGCATGCGCACACGCTCTCCAGGGCTGGCAGGAATGGCACACTTTCCTCAGTCCCCCAACCCCACCTTACAAGAGAAATAATAACTGTCAATGTGTAAAACGCAAAGGAAGCAGCGTGGGTGTATGAGGGAACACCCCCCTCCCCAAATCACATTTGGGCAATGTTGGGGTTGGTCCCAATAATGGTTTTTGCCAAAAATGTGGGTCATAAACATGGCAACACATAGTCCGGCCCCCCACAAGGTCTGAGAGACAGTGGACTGGCCCCCTGCTGAAATACTTAATACCATTAATACCATTTCTTCATTACTCAGACAGTCTAGTTTAGTTGGTTCCATTGAAATAGTGTATTTCTTATAACCACAAAAACTATTCAGACGCATTATTATACACGCACAACTCATTTATTCAGTAATATTTGAAAAACAATTCCCATGTTCACATGGGAATGTATACACAGAAGAAGAAGGAATTCAAGAGTTTCAGCATCAGCTTAAACACCAACATGTTTTTTTTAAAGACTGAACTTTAAACTGATATCTGGAGAGACCTTATGAGGAAAAGATGAGACCATTTACTGTTTCCAGAAAGCTGGATTCCAGATTCATCATTTAGCTATGATGAAACACAATCCTGTGTGTGCGACACAGAAATCAAGTAGGACAGCCAGCCAAAAATGAGGACAGAACTGGACAAAAAGAAAAAGAAAAAATGCAGGCACACGGGTATCACAGCCGAAAGAGATGAAAAAAAGGAAAGAGTTGCAGAGACATAAGGAGACAAACACTGAAGAGAGCAGGAACAGGAATAGCGGAAATTGGTGTGTTTGTGTGTAGGATTGCAGCTTGGCAACTTCAAAGGAGAAAGGCTAGGCAGCTGTGCCAAGAGCCAGAAAGATGAGAAACTGGGAGCAAGCTGAATAATGGGAGAGAGGTACACATGCCAGCTGTAGTCAAGAGCTGCAGGAAAATGGCCTGGAAGTGGTAAGGATGTGAAGAGGGAAAGCTGAGTGGGAAAACAGCTGGGACAAACAGAAGAGTAAGAAGACTATTATTATTCCTTGCTCAAGATATTGCAACACTTTAATGCCATTTGAACTAGTGAATTCTAATAACCAAAGTAAATATTACTGGGGTTGCACTGTCTTCAGAAGGAGAAGAATTTGACTTTGCTAATTGATTTGGAGACTGTTAAAAAAAAGAGATTAAACATTCTAAATGGTGAGCGTCTCGTTGTGTATCTCTCTGCCTCTATCTGTTTTATATTATGTTATAATTATGTAGGCAGCTCTATAAAGAATCATCTATTTAGTTTAAACACTGCAGGGATTCCACAAAGCAAACAGAAAGAGAAAAGCATGCTTCATAAGAAAACTGAAATCAGAGTTTCATCAACCTGGAAATCATTTAGTGGTTCCCACACTGCATGGGATTGTATGACGTTACCAGCTAGGCTGTTCCCAATTTGTACACATAAGCTGTAGAAGGAAAGTCACTAGTGGTGGGAAACACATTTCTGAAAGCAGTAAAAAAACAAAAGGGTTTTAAAAGCTGACTTTGTAACCAGAGGCATAGCGTGGGCAGAGCTGGGGGGGGGGGGGCTGTAGGCCCAGGTGAAGGGTTTTTTGGGTGCATTCCTCATGACAATGTGGGACTGGCAGGCCATCATGAGCTATTGCATCCTTCTCAAGCCCCCCTCAGCTGCCCTGCTGTGTCCTTCTCAAGCTTCCCTCTAGCTGGAGGACGCAACAAGCATGCACCCTGCCAGCCCCCCAACACTTTTGCAATTCTCACAAAATGGTGCTGTGATTGCAGGGCACGTGAAGGGCGCACTCACACTGTAGCTGCTGCCCTGCTCCATGCCGATTTGCAAGGCTGCAGGCTGGCATCTGTCAGGTTGGCCAGCCAGCCTCCGCACTGTGCGGCCAGGCAGGCAGCACTGCCTGGCCCCGCTTTGCTCCAGTGGGTGGGGGTCACTCTGGCAGCATGCCCTGCCCCCACAGCACATCCCTGCGCCCTGGCGCATACATTCCTGCCCCCAGCACCAGCTAGGAACACTCCGCCATTGTTTGTAACTGGCAACACACAGGAACACAGACTCTGGTTCATCAGCCCTAGTTAAACAGGCAAACTCTCCTGGGGTGGCTCAGTTGCTTAATTCACACAATTCTTCACTGACGTTCTAAATTACTCCCCAAAGTTGAGGTGCACTGGGATATGAACGTATTCCAGCAATGTTGCTGCAACTCCAGTACACATGAGAATTAGAAACATTAAAAAGAAAATCAGATTAGCCACAAAGGCATAAAAGAAGGGCATTTGTTCCCACTGTGCCTAAATGAATTTACAGCATGCTATCATGTGCAAACAACCACATTCCTTTGAAAGCTCACCATGTGGCCTAGTGCCAATCACTATTTATCAGTCTAACCTGTAACACAGGATTGTTGGGAAGATAAAATGGATAGCAATGGAACCCTAAGCTCCGGGCAGGAAAGGTGAGAGAAATCTAAGTTTACCATGAAGATTAGTTGCTTAAAGCGAACAATTACTGCTGAAATATAATTCCCAGCCCTATCTGGAGATACGGAGAATTTAACCCGGAATCTTCTGCATACAATGTAGATGCTCCACTAAGATTTTAGAAATCTTTGCTCTATTATCACTCACAGTATCTGTTCTTATTTATAATACAGTTAAATGAACTGTATCTTAAATTTTAAAGATATTTAAAGATATTCCAAGAACATTCACTAGCCTCACGCATCAAATGAACATTTGCAGTATTTGACTAACAATGCCAATATGCTAGAGTGGCTTTCTTTAAACAAAAGTTTTTTAAAAAATAAATAAATTATTTTTTCACATCACACAAAATAACTCACAATACATCAACTACTTTGATTAGACATATCAAATCAAATTGTTACAGTTCATTCCAAAAAATCTTTCCACCTATTACCATGATATCTTGGGGGGTTATAATGTTCTTGACACATATAATCCGAAACTGGATGCCACACATTATTGAAAAGATAGGATTAGAATTCCTTTTGGTCACATAAATCACCTTTCAGGGCTGCTGTCCATGCTCTGGTGTACCATGCTTCAATGTTCAAGTCCAAGGAGGTTTGCTATTGCACAGCTATTTCCTTACATGCAAGAAATGCAAGGAGGAGGAATGTAATGCAAAAAGGAATGTTAAAAGTTCTTTATGAGCAATTGGTGGAGTAGACATGTCCTTTATTCCAAGTAAAACAAGTTGAGGGGAAAGTTGCAAGACCATTTTGTATGTTAAACTCAATACTTTAAATACCACAACCTAAAATGGGTAAACAGACGTGCAAAACCACCACATAAGTATATAAGATCCAGTCTCCCCACATTCCCTCCAACAGGCTGATGCCCCTGGTATCGTGGGAAACTCTTACCTTCTTTGTAAGAGTTTCAGAGAGGATTCCCTTAAAAGCATTTTAAAAGATTCCCCCTACCCATCGAAGCATATTCCATTTCTCATTAGAGATTATTACTTGAAGGTTCATTTTTGTGGCCACAAGATAGACAAATTCTGCCTCAATTAATATTTTGTATATAGTTGGTACTATACCCTATTATATAGGGACACGGGTGGCGCTATAGTTTAAACCACTGTGCTGCTTGGGCTTGCTGATCAGAAGGTCGGTGGTTCGAATCCCCGTGACTGGGTGAGCTCCCATTGTTCGGTCCCAGCTCCTGCCAACCTAGCAGTTCGACAGCACATCAAAGTGTAAGTAGATAAATATTGTAGATATTTCCGGCAGGAAGGTAAACCGTGTTTCCATACGCTACTCTGGTTTTGCCAGAAGCGGCTTAGTCATGCTGGCCACATGACCCAGAAAAACTGTCTGCAGAAGCAGACAAATGCCGGCTCCCTCAGCCTGTAAAGCGAGGTGAGTGCCACAACCCCAGAGTCGTTTGTGAATGGGACGTAAACATTGACTATAAGGTGGTCAAAAGTGGTCAACTCTTGGTGTGGCTTGAATAAATGGTTTTAACAGAAAGAAAAACAATTGAGCAGCTTTCAAAATTCCTTCTGTTCAATTTGTGATCAATGACACACGCATTTCCTTGCATCTCTCATAACCAGGAGTTCTTGAATGGTAAATCAGACATCAGATTCAATTACTTCATCTTCTCTAATAACATAACACATAAATAACTGTTGGAAGCTGCCCAGAGTGGCTGGGGAAACCCAACCAGATGGGTGTGGTTTAA
Source organism: Podarcis muralis (assembly GCF_964188315.1). NCBI lineage: Eukaryota > Metazoa > Chordata > Lepidosauria > Squamata > Lacertidae > Podarcis > Podarcis muralis. The sequence goes on from NC_135666.1 coordinate 60,408,054, forward strand.
ATAATAAAATAATAACAATAATAATAATAAGTAGTAGTAGTAGTAGCAGTAGTATTTATGTGCACCATGTGTTGTTGCAAATCAAACCACCTTATCTTAATCTTAAAATGACTGCAATATTTTCTTAGGTGGACCTGAGCCCTATACTTCCCATGAGATATGCTGCATGATTATTATTATTTTTTTAAAGTTTGCTATCAAATAATAAAACAAAGTAGAACAAACAACTCCTTACAGAAATTCTGATTACATCTTTCACTTCAATCTCATACAATATCGCAATATCAGAGATGAAACATTACAAATGGCATATATGTTACTTTGGCTACTCCCCTAACTAAAGCTTAAATGTAGTGACCAAGCCAGCATTAATACTCACAGCTCTAGCCCAGAATCTGACTGACTGACATTTTTCTATTTCCTGTTCCTCATCTGTGGTCAAAGGGAATGCACTCGTTTTGACCACAATAAGTTAGCATGTACACAATGGAAATTTCAGGAAATTTCAGCAATTGCCTTCTCCCTTTCCCTGATTTCTTCTTAATCCTAGGGCAGTGTCTGCGCTAAGATTTCAAAATGGCTGGAATGCATTTCAAATGAACATTTGATCTCAACATTACACATTTTATGGTGCTCAAAGTGCATTAAGCCCCCACAATGAACATCATATAAGAGATCAAGTTTGTGATGTTCAATATGATTTTTGGTATGTGGAACCTTCTGATCACTGGTACCCAGCTTTGTCATGTAGCTGTGCCCACCGTCCCCCAAAGCTGGCTGAGGAACATCACATACAGACAATCCTTAAGATAAAGAAACAGCGTTATGGTGGATTACATTATGTTTTCTGGATATCAGCTGGAATCACCTGTCTTTCCTGGAGAAAATGCTGAATAATGTACAATAGTCCAAACAAACACATTTTCTAAAAGTTGTAAATGGTGAGGAAACATCAGAATGCCTTGCTTACAATTTGAATCTTTCAGCTGTCTGAAGTGACCATGTGAAATTTCAGCACTCTGAACAGTGTTACCATGAGTTCAAGGATTTCATCAGTCATGAAGGCTACAAGCAACTTACTTTAAAAAATAATCAGCTGCCCAGATAAATTTGTGAACATCCTTCAGCTCCTCCATGATAACATGACAGCAACAATCACAGATAGCAATGGCTCTCAAAGTGAACCAGTGGGATCAGGTGTTAAACAGGGTTGTGCTATCACCCCAACTCTATTATTTTCATTGCCATGATTCTACACATTGTCAAAGGGAAACTCCCCACCGGGACAGAAATCATATATCAAACAAATGGAAAGCTCTTTAACTTGAGTAGGCTGAAAGCAAAGAGTAAGGTTACTATAACTTCCATCATAGAACTTCAATATGCTGATTTTGAAAACATCAAAATACAGAAGCACTTTGGCTTATGTAACCCTCTGGTTATGTAAACTTCATGTTACGAAAGCGGCAAACCCGGAAGTATCGGACCGGGTTTCGCTGCATGCGCACGTACAGAAGCAGTCTACCGCTCCTTGTGCATGTGCAGAGGCAGTCTACTGCCACACGCATGCACAGAACAGTGATCCTTGGGTTTCGGAAACCTCGGGATCTGGCTAGACCTCTGGAATGGATCCCATTCGCAACCGGAGGTACCAGTGCATCCAAATGTCAGGCTTCACTGTACAGTTGTCAGTTTTAGTCTGACCTTTTATAAAGGGACACTGCTGTAGTGTGTGCACACTCAGAGGATGACCTCCAAACCATCCTAAATATCTTTGCAGAAGCCTATGAAAGCTCAACATCCAAAAAAACCAAAGTGCTACACCAACAAGCACAAGACAACCCCTCTGAAGCATCACAAATCCAACTCAAATTGTAACGTTGAAAAGTGTCTATCACTTCTCCTACCTGGGCAGTTATCTTTCCAGAAGGGCTGACAATGATGCCGAAATCCAGCATCGCCTGAGCTCAGCGAGTGCAGCTTTCTCCTGACTGAAGCGCAGAGTGTTTGAGGACCAAGACATTTGCAGGGAAACAAAAATGCTTGTTTACAAAGCTATTGTACTACCAACCTTACTGTATGCTTGTGAAACATAGACCACTTATAAAGGCCATCTCCAACTCCTCGAAAGATTCCATCAATGATGTCTCTGAAAAAATTCACATATAACTTGGGAAGACAGGCAAACTAATGTCAGTGTACTGGAAGAAGCAAAGATCACCAGTGTTGAAGCAATGATTCTTCAATGTCAACTTTGTTGGACTGGTCAAGTTGTATCATCTTCCAAAGCAACTACTCTATTCTGAACTTAAAAATGGAAAGTGTGGTGTTGGTGGTCAACTGAAGAGGTTTAAAGACTCTCTCAAGGCAAATCTAAAAAAATGTAGGATAAACACCGACGATTGGGAAACATTGGTCTGCGAGCACTCCAATTGGAGAACAGCCTTTACCAAAGGTGTCATGGACTTTGAAGACACTCGAACTCAGGATGAAAGGGAGCAATGTGCTAAGAGGAAGACACGTTTGGTAAACCCTCACCATGATAAACTCCTACCCGGAAACCTATGTCCCCACTCTGGAAGGACGTGTGGATCCAGAATTGCCTCCATAGTCACTTACAGACTCACTATTAAAACCGTGCTAATGGAAGACAATCTTACTCGGCTACGAGTGATCACCAAAGAAAGAAGATGACAAACTTATGTTCAAGAATTTCATCAGTCAAGAGGGCTACAAGGAACTTACTTTTAAAAAGAATAATCTGTGAGCAGCAGCTCATAGGCTAAATTTTACCTATACCTCCAGTAAGAAATTCTGTGCATGTCAACAGTACAGATCTTTCATTCTTTGACGTTTTAGGATGTACAAGGAACTACTTGAACATTAGTCCCCATTCTGACTAACAACAGATTCATGCAGTAACAACAGATAGTAAAAATTTCAAATGCATCCTCCTCATTTAAGATACTTAAATTTGTCATGCTAAATTATCTTCCTATGTCTTTCCAAAGCCAACCAACAGTAGTATTTGAGGAACATTAAAATACTCTCTTTTTGCACACGTGTGGCCTTTCTATCAAACTATTTTGAAGAGAAAATGGCAGTTAATTTACTTATTTTTTGTTCCCACACTAACTTAACCACAAAACTGAACAAATAACAGGCAATCTGTTACATCTAATGTAAATGGATTCACTGGGCTATGATGATAGCATTTACTCATGAGTGGTACAGGCAGTACAATTATGCTGAGAAACGAATTAACTAACTGCCATGAGAAAAAGAGAAGTCTCCTGGTGAGATTCTCATGCTGTAACATGTTTAGAGAAAAGCCTGTCCCATCACAAAGTATTTTTAATTCTTGAGATCTGTGTTGCAGCTTGGCTGTAAAATAACCTTTTTTAAATATAAAATAAACATAACCAATGCAATTTCTCTTTTTCCCACTACACTTATAATTGCACTTTTTTCTATTTTAAGACCCTTGTCTATAAAGTCCCTTCCTCACTGGATCTCATAAGGGACACTTTCAATGCTCCAAACCCCTATAATTTAAGAATTTAAGATTAAGATTAGTAGAAAATTTAAGGCTCTAATTATAGGAGAGAGACAAGTGTTGTGGGAGGAAGGGTGGGGCCTATATTTAATCACAAATTTGTTTATTGTTTCAGAGTTGTTATACTCTGTCCTTCCTCCAGATCAGGGCAGCTTACAAGACAGCATACAACAGTCATAAAATATAAAATAAAAGAAAGGTAAATGGCCTCTAAAGACTAGCGAAGTGTACAATACAATTAGAGTAAACTCTGTCAGTACTGTTGTGGAATGAAAGCACTTCCTGCAAGTTCAGGTTGACACGCCTAACTAAAAGACAAGGTAAAAATTGATAGCTACAAAAGCAGGCAGAGTCCATTCCCAAGAAGCAGTTTGCACAGGAAAGGCAGGTGTGGACAGAGGAATGGGAAATGGAACTGGTGCCGTCACAGAACCAGGAAAAAGCTTTTCGAGTCAAGGAAGCATAGCAGAAGTAGGCAGAGGCAGGCCAAGGAACAGGGATGAAGGGCTGCTCAGGGAAAGGATTGCTGCACAAAGATCAAGAGCTACAGCAATTAGGTTTTTAAAGGAAATGAGAGCCTTTGGCTCTCCAGATGTCACTGAACTACAACTCCCATCAGCGCAAGTTACTCAGCCATGGGGACAGGGTCACAGAAGTGAAGAAGCTGGGGAATGAAGGGGACGAAGAGCATCAAATGAATGAAAGTACCAGATGAGGTATGTTAGACTGGAAGAGCTACTGAGCCAAGGTCACGCAGTAAGCTTTATGGCTGAATAGGGAAGTGAATGTGAGTGCATGAGATCCTAGTCTGATGCTTTAACCCAGAAGTGGCTGACCTGTGGTCCTGCAACTCCTTGACAATTGGGAGCTGCAGTCTTCAACCAGGCCTTCAGCTGCTTAAACAATCCGTTGTGGCCTTTTAAATGTGTATGTGGGGTGTGTGTGTGTGTGTGTGTGTGTGTGTGTGTCTGTGTCTGTGTCTGTGTGTGTGTGTTGTTTTTCGCTATTATGTTTTTATGTTGTAAACTGCCCTGCGATCTTCAGATGGAAGGGTGGTATATAAAATTAATAAACTACAGCAACATCATCATCAACAACATCTGAAGGACCAGAAGTTAAACATCTCTGCTTTAACAACTATACCATACAGGCTCTCAAAAGCTAACTAAACCAAGTTGTGACCACATGATGCATAGCTATATGCCTACCTCACATCAGACATGGCGTGGCAGGCAGCTAACCTACACAGCCTGTATGGTTCTCCAGGTCTTTTTCACATCAGCTGTGCGCAAATGTGCAACTGACACATCTGATTGCTCCTGCAGTCACTGTGTTGATGTCTGCTTGAAGTCAAAGCCAAGATCTCCACACAAGGTATATACCCTGATGATTCATGGAGCTTCACACATGCCGCTGTAGATGTTGCCTGAGACTCCAATATACTAAACTAACAAGCTTCAGAGCAGCAGAATACAGCAAGCTTCTAACTGCATATAGATGCCATGCAGAAAATGGTGAAATGTCTGTGGCTTAATCCATCAGCGTAAGCCCTTTATAAATGTGCTTTTGGCTTTGGGAAGTAAAGGCAGGAAAAAGGAGAGAGAAATAAGTGCTCTCCAAAACATAGTGAATGGAAAATCAACAACCCGGCCAAATTCCCAGTTTGCTCAACAGCTATGCCTGCTGCTAATCCTCCTTCTGGTTTGCTAAACTCCTTTCTTCCTTGTTTCCCGCTCTCTCCCTCTTGTGTTTTTGGCACAGAACTTACCTGCCCTGTGCAACTTGAATGGCATGTTTAATTTGTGCACTCAGGTTGCCATGAAACAGAAAAACTTTGCAATTCATGAGAATAAAACAGAGATGTTCTCAAGATGTGTCATTTCAGTACATTTTAGTTCCTCCGTCTCTTAAATCCTCCCCCCTCCTTCAAAAATAGTACAATATAAGGAGTGTGAAGTAAAAAATGTAGCAGCTGCTCACTTGATGGAATATTTATATTTGCCATATAAGCATTACAGAAGTGGCCTGTTAAGCACTGCAAGCCAATACACTTTAGCTCTATGTTTTATTTAGCCTAAACAAAGCAGCCAGCTACATTCTGAAGACAAAAAACATGAGTGACAATGGAAGGGTTAAAAGGGGAAGAATCAGTCAACTACATTTTTTACATACCTTAGCTTTTCTTGGAAATAGTTGACTTTTTATTTTAGCAACTGAGAACAACTCCTTAAAAACGTAACTATTCAAGGAAGCACAATTCCCTGTTGTTTTAAATGTAAGTAACTACTATATTGTTCTCAATGGTGGCCCTAGGGTTTTGGGGTGCCCAGGCAAAAGAGTCATTTGGGGCCCTTTAAAGGTATGAAAGCAAGTCAGGCATGAAATTTAACTTGGTTCTTTATGGAATCTGCAATGGCAGGACAGATAAATGTATTGTAATACATTAATTGTGGTCAATTCTGATTACAGCTGGAGTGGAGAACATTACTTAATGCATGATATTAATGCTACGCTGTAAATAAATGAATGAATGCAAGCAACAAAGAAAAAGAAATAAGCCATTACTTCCATATCTGGTGCTCTTACATAAACAGAAGCAGCAACCTATCAAAAATCCCTTTAAAAGCATACTGTATGATATTGTGGTTGAAAGAACATGTAATGAATTGGTAAAAGCCAGTTCATCAGTAACTAATGATGAATAGTTTAAAGAGTCAATTCTCTACAAGCTTATTTAATGAAATAGACCTCTTCTGAGCCTTCTTAGGAAAGTCCTCAATAAAATAACTACAGTAATCCAAACCTAACCCAATTTTATGTTCAAGTGAAAACGGTGCATAATCCTATGAGGACAGTGGTCATCAACCAGCGTGCCATGGCTCCCTGGGGTGCCTTGAATGATAATCAGGGGGTGCAGGCAACTCTGACCTCTGTCCCTCTTTCCTTTCCTCCCTCCTCTGATGCCCTCTCACATCTCAGTCCCCCAAATACTCATGCGGCTGTTTATTGCAGCAAACCTGGTTACAAACTCTGTGGGCAAATGGCACCTCTGGGGCTGGTCAGGGGGTGCTGGCTGCCTCGGAGTAAGCAAGCAAGTGGGTGAGGGAGCCCAGCCAGCCAGTCCACCAGCCCTTGCTGTTGGGAATGGACAGACAAGTGGGAGGCCAGCCAGCCAGGCCAGCTGGCCCTGTGCTGGCCTTTCTTGTGCTTGCTGTGTGCAATGCCTGCCTGGGAGCCTTTCCACCATGGAGGCCCAGCAGCACCCACTGCTGCCTCCCAAAGTGAGTAAGGTGCTGACCTCATGTTCACCTTTGGCCAGTCTCCGCTGGACTGCTAAGGCTGGGGGCATCCTCTTATCAGGCTCCTGGGGGCCAGTGTAAGGAGGCACCTCTCTTTGCGGCAGCTTAGAGATGACAGAGGACTCCCAAGGAGAGAGGAGGGGCAAGGAGACTGGGGGGAACATGCCACAAGGGAGTGGGTTCAAAAAGGGGTGAGGGGCTGCCAGCTCTGTAAGCAAGGGGTGACGAAACTGGGCTTCTGAAACTTGGAGTGCATTTCCCCACAAGGCAGCCACAAAAAGAATGTAGTTGGTCAAGGGAGCCGTGGACTCAAAAAGGTTGAAAACCTCTGTACTAGGATGTTCTTGCAAACAGTAAAGGTAAAGGTAAAGGTACCCCTGCCCGTACGGGCCAGTCTTGCCAGACTCTAGGGTTGTGCGCCCATCTCACTCTATAGGCCAGGAGCCTGCGCTGTCCGCAGACACTTCCGGGTCACGTGGCCAGCGTGACATCGCTGCTCTGGCGAGCCAGCGCAGCACACGGAACGCCGTTTACCTTCCTGCTGGTAAGCGGTCCCTATTTATCTACTTGCACCCGAAGGTGCTTTCGAACTGCTAGGTTGGCAGGTGCTGGGACCGAACGACGGGAGCACACCCCACCGCGGGGATTCGAACCGCCGACCTTTCGATCGGCAAGCCCTAGGCGCTGAGGCTTTTACCCACAGCGCCACCCGCGTCCCCTTGCAAACAGTAGAGCACAATAAATGTTTTATCAATTTCAACTTTGAAAATGAAGTCTTACCAGATGCAACAGTAGCCGGAACAATAGGAATAATGTGAAGTACTATTCAATAACTGTGTTAGCTTTCACTGCCACCTCCCATGTCTTCTTCAGCTTCTAATCAGAGGCAGCAGAAAAGGCTGAAGAACAATATTTTCTCCACTTTGCTGAGATTTCATTGTGGAACAATTCATGTGAAATTGTGAATCTCTTCTCTCCTTTTCCCTATTACTAAAACAAAAGGGCTGCTGCTGCCCTTTCCTGTTGTCCTGAGTGCACTGGGCAGTGGGATATGTGCAGGGGAGAAAGGCAAGAGGACACAAGGAACTATGATACTACTGATATGGATGTGAGTGGCCTAAAGGGGGTAATGGCTCTCTGACTATGCTTTTGCAAGGACAGCCTTACTTGCCTGCAGTGCTGTTGAGTAAAGGCAAGTCAGACTGAGACTGAAGGTGCATTTAAATGTGGGAAATATTGCACTGGTTTTCCTGATTATAATGCTAACACTCCTGACCCATTTTCCAAGGTTCCTTTCATATAACAGCAGCACCAGTTGTGTTGTAGAATATGGCTTTTTGACCAATATACCAGCAAGCCACGCTAAATTTCATTCACACAAGTGGGTGTGATGTCACACAATAACATTGCTACTCCCTCACCCTTTCCGCACGTGTGCTTCTGTTTCCCTATGAAAACAGCAGAAAGGAATTATATGCCAGTATATTGCCCCAAATTTTGTCACTCTACTCCCATGATTTTCTGAGTAAAGGAGAATGCAAATGGATTTCCCCCCTGGAATCATATAACACCCAAAAGAGAGCTAATTTTCCAGAAGTGGCTTTTATGTCACGTGAAAACTCAAATGTAATGTGGAAATTAGCAGTTAGGGAAACATCAGAGAAATGGAATAAACCACTGTGGGAATACAGCCTGACCAACTACAAAGGAGGCAGGCAGGGTTCTGGAGGTACTGTACAAGATTCTGGAGGCCTCTAAAGTGTGGGGCCTGGGAGGTTGCCCAGTATGCTGCCCCAAGCCAACACTGTCCTTTGATGATTATCATTATCATTATTAATGTTAGTGATGTAACAGATAAAAGGACAGGACAGAAGTAATTTGCCCTTAGGTTTTAACAGAAGGGAAGTAGGCTATGGGATTCCCCCTTCACAGCAAACAAGTCCCGCAATTCTTCTGGCACCCTTTATCAAGGCAGATGTTAAGCACAGTCAATTCAAACTTGGGAGTACTCTGCCTCTACCCATTGAAATCATTTCTTTAAAACAGGAATGTACATTTCTTAACAGAAGGAAGCAATTCTTCAGCCATTATATGTCTGGCAAGAGAAGTCTGACATAGGGCAGTGGACTTGAAAAAGCTGGAGCAGCAGGCAATTAAAGGGCATTTATGCCCTGACAATGCCTTGAACAGATGTGAAACTGGTGCTAAGCTGCTAGAAACAACAAAGAATAAAGTGAAGATGGTGGGCTGTATTAATGCTGCACCAAAAAAATATTCTGCTTTTAAAAAAAAGTAGCAGGCATTCAGAAGCATATTGCCTCTTCACTTATTTCCTCTGCCAATTTCTTCTGGGGAAGGTAACAAAGTCTCACTTCAGCTGCACAAGATCAACTGATGTTATCAGATCACAGACCAGAAATGGGAAACCTGTAGTAGTCCAGCAACATCTGGAGGGAAACCCATCCCCCTGACACTGGCCATTCTGGATGGGATTTATGGGAGTCAGGGGTCCAACAACATCTGGCAGATGACAGGTTCCCCACCCCCTTACAGACACAGTGTAAGCTTCTTAAATTCAGCTTTTTTAAAAACAAAGAAACAAACGAACTTTAAAATACTGAGGAAGTAGCTTGCACGTACCCAGTGTGTGTATGTGTAGATTTACGAAAGTACAGCATTTAGCGTTACATTGGGATAACTCCAAAAGCAAGTTAAAACATTTCAAGACATTATAATTATTTTTACAGAACTATTAGAACATTCTGCATTACTGAAAAGCTGTATTTTGCCTGCCATTTTTCTACTTCATTTATATGGTATAATTTATTTTACAGCTTCACTTCCAACCACCAGTTGGTAGAAGGGATACCGCACTCGACTCAAGAGGTACTCACATTTCAGTTGTGGGAACCCCATCTTGATAGCAATTGCCAATAAAGTGTTCTGGCATTTGAGTTGTCTCACACACCCTTCTTCCCCTTCCAAATTATTTTACAATTTGGACTTCAAAAAGTCACTATTGGACTTGCATACAATAATTTTTAAAGTACTGTTCAGTGGCAAAAGCACACATACACGGACACACTTTCAAGAAGAAGAACACAAGGTATGTGGGAGTGAAAAGCAGAGGGAGGGGGCGGAAATGAGAATAGCAAAAATCTCAGATATATTGAACTCTCTGGTTGTTTCCTGTTGATATATTTCTTAATTTTTTTACTCATGTGAAACTCGACGCCATCTGTTTTTAACATCTACTCCTTGGCTGGAGCCTCTATGCTACAGTTTTAAACAGCAACATTCCCATAAGAATTAAGCACAGAGAGAAGTTAAAACTTTGCACAGTGCGGAGGAAGAAAGCACAACACATAATTGGAGTACCATTACAACACTGTCATGAGACAAACTACAGCTGTTTCAGAAAAGAATTAGGAAAAAGTTAACTTGACTATTCAAAGTGAAGATAGACCAGATACAACTCAAAGCAGGCCCTGTTGGGTGAGGGCAAAGAAGACCTGAAATAAAATTTGCTTTTGAAAGACATTATTGGTAGGGCAATACAAAGTTATTTTGTCTACTGTTAATTAAGTTGTTTTCTTTTAACATCTATATATAATACTTTAATGGCTTAAGATAGTGACTTAAGATAGTAATGAGAACTATTAACTTGCTGAGCGGTATTTAAAAAGTAACCCAGAAATCTCTTTCCAATATCTGTTTGGTGGTATGCCTAAATCCTAAGAAAATAATAGATGTGGTGGCATTCTCTGTGCTGCATATTCATTTCTATGCTGCCACTCAAGGAGATCACTTCTTCATTGGTATCAACAGGCAAACATGCACAAATGTCATGCATTTACTTCATCCCCAACAAGGAAATAATCAAGACATGAACACATACACACTACACAAAAAGGCCAAACTACTTAGCTGCAATCTAGGTTGTAATTTAACAAATTTATGTAACAATTCAAAGAAGTACAAGATAAAAACAGAACAAAACAAAAAACTCAAGTTCGAAAAACAAATAAAGAATTTCAACAAACTTTAAATACAATAAAAGTTGTTTTACAAATGTTATCAGATATACAATGAGATAGCAATGGCAAAGGTTGGCTTAGTTGGGTAGAGAGGAAAGCCTCTGGATGCCACCAGCTGAGCTACAATGTGCCCAAGGTTGCTACCTGCCATTGTCTGGATCAGGTGGCTGATCAGGAATGGGTGCACAACACCTCAAAGGAGAACTACATCTTCCAAAGCCACTGTGACAGGGAGGAGGAAAAAACTCCCTTCAACTCCTCCCCTTATAACTTGACTACTGGAAGGGAAACGTGTTTGGAGCGTGGCATGCAGACGCTGGCAAGGGACAAGATGCGCTTAAACACTCAGTTTGGTTGGAGGCTATAGCTATGGTGCTTACTATTTTGAAACCTGGAAAAATCCCTAGCCAAACCAACAAGAGCTTCCTAGAGTTAGCCTGTTTTGAAGACAGACCCAGAGTTGGAGAAGATGAGTTTGGGAGGATAAAGAAGGGCAACAGAGAAGTATAGAGTGGTGTCCTCATATGCATATATGCAGGGGGGAATATGCAAGGCCTTTGGGTTTCCCTTAAGTAACTTCCCAGATTTTGCACTAACTGAAATGAAAATTATGAGCCATGTAACAACATAACAGAAACAGAGAGAGATAGAATATATTCTATCAAAGAAGACAAGTAAAGCAAGATCGATTAAAATGTATTTGTTTTTGTCACAGCTGTCATTTCCTTCAAATCCTCATGACCTTTTCATTATGGTTTTGATCTATATTGCCTGTTACAGGCAATTTATTGACAGGGAAAATGCACAATGATCATCCATGCCATAACTGTATGTATAGATTTAAGGAAACATTAGTGAATGGCCTATTAAGTGTGGGTACATGTTATTGATTCTCCCCTTAAGCAATTATAGTTTTGACAGCACCATTTGCTGTATATTGCCAAAACAAAACAAAAAGACTATTATTTATTGTTTCAATGAAACACTGTAACCTTGCTTGAATAGTTCAAGTAACTTGCCCTAAATAGACCTCAGCAAAACACTTTGCATACTGGTATAGAGGTGATTAAAACACACCTAATGATGCTAAGAACCAACTTTCAAAAGGCAAAGTTAAAGTGCCCAGTATTCTAAATGGACTACCCCTTAACCTCTGGATTTAATATACAGTCATACCTTGGATCCCGAATGCCTTGGTACTCGGATGTTTTGGCTGCCGAACGCCGCAAACACAGAAATGAGTGTTCTGGTCTGCGAACGTTCTTTGGAACCCGGACGTCCGATGGGGCTTCCACAGCTACTGATTGGCTGCAGAAGCTTCCTGCAGCCAATCAGAAACCCGCGTTTTGGTTTCCGAACGTTTTGGAAGTCGAACAGACTTCCAGAACCAATTCCCTTCGACTTCCAAGGTACGACTGTATTAATAGGAGAATATTCTCATTCTTACCGTCTCATCCCAACAGATTAGCTTCAGAGAGATTAAATGAGAATTTACTGCAATAAAGTACTCTCAATGGTTTTTCTAAGATACTTCAGTGGCAAAGGAGTACCGATTTCCAATCCTAGCTGGTCTGCGAGCTACAATCATTCATGAAATGGGATAGACTTGCCACGATAACACATGCTCCAGTAACATCGTATTACATAGATTACTGTAATCCACTCTGTGTAAGGCTACCCTTGAATATAATGCGTAGAAGAACATACATAGATTACTACCCTTGAAGGTAAAGTGCTCAAGACTCCATTTAGTCCAGAAATCTGTGCTAGACTATTGTGACTCAGCAGCTGGAGCAAGGGAGGCAGAGGTAACTCCAAGGCAATTGTGGCAAGACGTTGTTTTTCATTTTAAATTTTTACAAATTCAAACAGATAGTTTTAATTCCAAATACAAAACATACATTTGCCATTGACTCCCCCCCCCCCCGTCCATAATTTGTTTTATGAACTCTTTTCTACTACATATTCTGTCCCCCCCCCCCCAATTCTCATTCTCCCAGTTTTCTATCAAAATATTTCTTACTGGTGAATTTATTCTAATGCTGTAAACATTTTAATGTGTTTACAATGATTCTTCAAATATTCTATGTATTTTTTCCAATCTTTCTTATACATTTTTTCATTCTTACTTCATCAAATTAGCCAATTCTATATACTCAAGTCAATTTCATCTACCATTCTTCCTTTGTGGGTATTGTGTCCTCCTCACATTTTTGTGCATGCACCATATGTGCTGCAGTAGTTGCATACATGAAGATTTTTCAGGTCCCTGCGTATGTCTGCATTGATTATGCCCAAAATAAAAGCTTCTGTGCTTTTGACAAATTTTAAAACATTTTTTTCAATTCATTATATACCATTTCCCAGAAGTTTTTAGCCATTTTGCATGTCCACCACATATGGTAAAGGTACCTACCTTCTCTTTATATTCCTAGCAGATATCTGATTTAGATTTATACATCTTTGCTAATTTACAAAGTGTCAGGTACCATCTATAAAACATTTTCATAAAATTTTCTTTCAGTATGTAACATGCTGTAAACTTTAAATTTTCTACCAGTTTTTCCCATGTATTCAGTTCCATATTATGTCCTATATCTCTCAGGCAATTGGCACTATGTAATTAATATGTCTTACATGGACAGCCCTGGTCCTTTACATGGTGAGTGTGCAAGTAATGGGGATGGTGACACTTTATTCCAAGTTAGAGGTTTTGCTACTTATTCCTCTAATTAGATCTCTTACAGTAGCTCTGGAATCACCACCAAGTGATTTGGCTTTTACATGTACTGTATCCTTCAAATGCAGAATTTAGTGAATAATCAGATATGTATACTGCATGTACATTGCCCCACGGTGCACAGTGTTTGGAATGCATGGTTCTCCTTCCATGCACATCTAATGGAAACAAGGTCATCCGCAGATGCCTACCCATGCAATTAAGTCTTAAAGTTGTTTGCCAACCTACAAGCGAAGAAGCACATTACATGGATGACAGGGACACTACATCATGTGCTTACATTCTACTCTGGATTAGGAATCTGTCCCACATTTTTGAAGTTTACTCTCTTTTAGTTATTTATACCACCTCCTCCTCCCCATCTAATTATCAGAGGCAACCAAGTAGACAATTTGAGATAGATAATGCTGCCCAAACCCAAACCAGATGTATTTGGTTACTGTATCTACATGGGGAGCCAGCTGCCTTATTATGTTATCAACTGCTTTTCCCACAAAACCTTAAACTTGCCACCAAAAAAGGGTTGTGGTGGTACAGGTGTGTGTGGGGGGGTGTTCTTCACCATGTGGTTTCAATGGATACACCAGCTCCAACCAATCCGAAGCCTCAGGCTGATGTCCAGAAATATTACACTTCCATAATGTAGCACAAGTCAAACAGAAAAAGGAGATGACACTCCGAATCCAGGTGTTTGTTTTTCATGAAATTAATTGGTCTCGCAATAATATGTTAAACCTGAACCATCTTGCTTTCAGTTGGCTACCCACAGCTAAATCAATGTGCTTGTTTTCAGGATAAACTAAACATTTTTTAAAGAGTTGAAGCAAGTTCTTCTTAAATAAATAAAAAATCATGCAAGTTCAAAAAGAATTAAAAATCCAATATTTTTCAATTTCAATATGTTCAGCTTTTGCCTTCTTGAAGAAGGTATAGGGTTATAAAGGCCAGGACTAGCCGCCTGAGAAACAGTTTCTACGCAAATGCAATTCTGGTTCTAAACGCAGCATAAGGGGTCTCTATAGTATAGTGTATTTTAAAATTGGGTTTCAGAGTTCTTAGCGGTTTTTGAATGTTTTATGTAGTTTTTCAATTTCATTGTTCTGCATGGGACAATGACAATAAAGATATCGTATTCGTATTTATATTATACACTTGTTTCAATCATTTGGTACCTGTTTCCTATTTGACACACAATGCTCCATGAGGACAGAGCATGAGCTGGGAATGCAGTTGATTAGAGAACGTGGTTGACCTGCATTTGAGACTGCAATTATGATATGATTTAGGACAGCAGTAGCATTTTTTGTCTTCACGATTTATATGAGTTCAGACTCTGCAAGTTGATAGAGCAATGCTTGATAGTAATAAAG
Organism: Podarcis muralis; assembly: GCF_964188315.1. Classification (NCBI taxonomy): domain Eukaryota; kingdom Metazoa; phylum Chordata; class Lepidosauria; order Squamata; family Lacertidae; genus Podarcis; species Podarcis muralis. The sequence continues at coordinate 60,423,056 of NC_135666.1, forward strand.
CATTTGCTATAGCAATCAAAGCAGCTGTCTGCAATGGTGGTAATAGATATGTATGATTTTATCAGCTTCATGGAGACTCAGACTCTCTTTAGTGATTTTGCACAGCTACTCTAAGCACCACTACAACACATGTGTTATGTTGCTTTATATAACTGACAATGCAATCTTATGCATATCTACTCAGAAGTTCTAGTCAATTAGACTTAAGTATATTTGGAATTGCAGCCTTACTTTAATGGGTTGTTGTTTTTATTTTGATTACAGTGGTACCTCGGGTTAAGTACTTAATTCGTTGCAGAGGTCCATTCTTAACCTGAAACTGTTCTTAACCTGAAGCACCACTTTAGCTAATGGGGCCTCCTGCTGCTGCTGCTGTGTTCTCATCCTGAAGCAAAGTACTTAACCCGAGGTACTATTTCTGGGTTAGAAGAGTCTGTAACCTGAAGCGTATGTAACCTGAAGCGTCTGTAACCCGAGGTACCACTGTATGTATTTTGTGGTTTTATTTTGATTTTATTCCATGAACCATCCTGAGACCTCCAGGTATAGGGCGATATATAAATTCAATAAAATAATAATAATAATAATAATAATAATAATAATAATAATCAACGTTATCTGATTCTGTTATTTTTAAAGAGTAGTAATAGTAGTGCATATTTATTTATTAATAAATTAAATTAGCTTTAGCACATCTTACACATCATTTTCATTCCCGCTTAATCCCTAATCTCCACTTCAAAACAAACATGGTAATTTCAAATATTTCCCAATTAAAAACTATTGCTTTTGGAGGACCTTTACACATCCACGAGATAAAGTACAGGTGTAAATCATCATCTCTCACTTCTGCACACATTTCAAACCAAGATTTTAAAAATATTTTCTCTCTCTTGCTGGTTTACCATTTTTGGAATTTCATTCTGTGTATCTGACACGCTATCCTTCTCACAAAAAGACAAATTTCATTTTCATTGTGCTCTGCTAATCACACAGTGTATGTAACATAGTTTGAATTAGTTTCTTGAAAATCTAGGCCTAGCTCATGAGTGTTAATGAAACTAAACAGAGAATCTCTCTGTCTCACACTTATAACAAATAGAAATTAATTCTCAAAGTTTCAACGAAATACATATGTATCAGTACAGCAAGAATGGGTGGAGTTCAGAGCAGATATGGCCACCCAGGCAATTTTATCACATCCTTGACCGTCCACCATTTTTCATTACAACAATAACAATAGTTTGCCGCATATCCCCACAAATGAGATAAAATGTAAAGCTGTAAAACAAAATAAGCTTCTATCCCCAGATGAAAAACCGAGTGGTGCTTGATAATATTGACTCTCTCTCCCCAAACAGTATGATTTTAGACTAAGAGCCATTATGAAATGAAAGAAGTAGAATGACTGCAGAGACAAAATAGAAGCTTTAGTTTAACCACCAACTTGATATCACACGTCACATTCAGGCTTTTGCATTTGCTTTAAGGCATGCGATATCATTCTTTCCCAGACACACTCAGATACACATCTCATACAGAGAGAGGGAAGTATCTGGTGCTCCTGCTCAACAAGAAACTTGAGTTCAGTACTTGCGCAACCTCAAGCTTGAGAAGCTCCACTGAGGTGAAATGAGTCCCAACATGTGCTTATTACCTAGCTAAACTAGGTTGCCAATGCATTCCTGAAGATGAATCTCTTCAGGGGCAAGGTGATGTTTCCATGGAAATTCTGTCCTTTGTAACAAAGGGAAATTCTGGTCTATAATTAAAGAGGCCAGGGGAGATGAAAGCAGGCACAGCCCTTATGCTGCCAGTGCTTCTGGATTCAGGTTCATAACGCCTCTCCCAAGCCACATGCCTGAAGAGAACCCTGGTTTTGGGTCCATGCCTTCCACGTATTACTTAGTTACATAATTCTTATTTTCCAGGTTACCAGAGTGCCATAGAATCAATTGTTTTGTCTTTTAAATGAAACTCTGCAAAGTCCAAAAAGGGTGCCCAAAAGTTGGTGCCAGCACAGCTCCCCTTGAAGCAACTTGGCTCCTGCGAGGAACTTTTTGCTGCTGTGCCACACAAAGCAAAGTGAAGGTTTTGGTTTAATGTGACATCCAAACCTGGACACATCGTTAAACTCATTCCAGACTAAGTATGAGCTGTAACCAAGTGCTCGGGACCAGCAAGGTCCTCTCCAGGAGCCCACACACTTTGAGCAGGTTTGTGCTAAGTCAAGGTTTGGGTCAGCATGGCATGCAAACCAGGTCAGCCTCTATAGCTGCAATTGGCTCCAACTGCTGGAAACATCAAAAAGCTATGTTGTTAACTGCTGATTATTTTTTATTAAAAAGTGTCCTGTACAGTGACCCCTGTGCAGAAACTAGACACATCCATTTCACCTCTAAATATATGTATCTTTTTCTGAAGCACAATGTTAATGAGGCATCTAAAGATGTCTAGTGCAAGTGATCAAAAGCTATTTGTGCAACATACCAGAAAGGCAAAAAGGGTCCAGAGCATTAAGTCATGAAAGGCTATAGTTCTGATAACCGGTAATTCACCTGGGAGGCTACATGTGACCAAAATGTTTATATCCTCTCCAACTTCTCCCAACTGTTCTGCAGTTCTGCATATATATGTAACTCCAAGGATGCACAAGATGGCTCTGAAAGCAAAGTAGGCAAAACTGTTGCAAGATTTGTATATTCCCTGTTATCAATCATCCTTCTTGACTTTTCCTTCTTGATGTTGACTGGACTCCCGCCTCCACTCATTCCTAAATTGCACTTGCTGGGAGGAATACAATACATATTCCACTGGATGACTCAGTTGGTTAGAGCCTGGTGCTGATAACACCAAGGCTGCAGGCACGGTTCCTATGTGGGACAGCTGCATGTTCCTGCATTGCAGGGTGTTGGACTAGATCAGGCATCCTCAAACTCAGCCCTCCAGATGTTTGGAGACTACAATTCCCATCATCCCTGACCAGTGGCCCTGCTAGCTAGGGATCATGGGAGTTGTAGGCCAAAACTTGAGGAAGCCTGGACTAGATGATCCTCAGGGTTCCTTCCAACTCTATGATTCTATGATTTACTTTCATTATCATTTCAGTGGGCAGAACTCAAATTTTGGCTATTACTTCCCATGTCTAAAATAATGTTTCAGAGTGAAATTCTGTGCATAATAGTTGTTTAATTTTTTTAATATGTTTTTAGCTGTTTCTATTTTAGCTGCCTTGAGTCCTGTCAGGGGAAAGGGTGCTATATAAATAAATATAACAACAACAACAACAACAACAACAACAACAACAACAACAACAACAACAACTGCTTCCTGGAGGTTCTTCCCTTTGGGAACATTCAAGCAATTACGTACTTCCAAAAAACCAAACTCTTCCCTTCGGGGTGACAATGCAAGTGAGCATTGCCAGGCCTTCTGTTTGAGCAGCCTTTTCAAATAATTAACTTGGAGAAAGGTTCACTATGGCAGAGTTTGAAAAACACTATCCCAATGGAAGAGAATGCCTGAGAGAACAGTTTCTCTCTCCTATAGCTCTGGAATTCCCTTTTCTTCCACTCATTAAAAACAAAAGTTTTACTAGATTAAACATTGAGAGGAGTTTTCAACTTCAGAGCTGATGCTCCCAAGTCAGGGGACTGTTCATCCCATTCAATAGACAGCAGGGATAGCCCAGTGAAAGACCATGAAGACTACAGTGGTACCTCGGGTTACATACGCTTCAGGTTACATACGCTTCAGGTTACATACGCTTCAGGTTACAGACTCCGCTAACCCAGAAATACTACCTCGGGTTAAGAACTTTGCTTCAGGATGAGAACAGAAATCGTGCTCCGGCGGCGCAGCAGCAGCAGGAGGCCCCATTAGCTAAAGTGGTGCTTCAGGTTAAGAACAGTTTCAGGTTAAGAACGGACCTCCGGAACGAATTAAGTACTTAACTCGAGGTACCACTGTATTTGGGCGGATCCAACACACCACCTTTACTCCACATCAAAAGCAGTAAAAGCAGTCTCTTCCAACTCTACAATTTTACGGTTCTAAAAAAGAAGGCAAGGGAAGCAGCAGACAAGTATGTTCACCAATATGCTCTTCAATGACACTTGCAGCAGCTTGTCCAACATACCAGCAAGCAATTATCAATGCAAAAATAAGTCTCTGGGACAATTTAGAAAGAATGGAATGGAATTAAGAAAAAAAATCACCAAGGGTTTGGAGACATCTCAGCATCTGGCTAGGGCAGCCTTTCAACTGCATTATCTGATACTTCAGCAAGTGCCATCTGCCTCTGGGGGAAAAGCATGCCAACATACACAGCTGCAAACATCCAGCTCTCGTAAGGGGTGCAGCTGGAGTGGCAGCTCATCATAAAGGTTATTAATTGAAAGAGAGAGAGATTTAGAGCTCCTTTTTTCTAATCATCTTTTCAGGCATTCACCTCTTTAGTCTATACTGGAAATTATGCAATCTAGGAAGGTTTTGGATTGTAGAATTAAAAAAACCCCACCATAACTCAATGAAAGGCCACACACTTTGAATATGCCACTTCCAATTATGGTTGTCCCCCAGACAGTGGAATGTCCTCCCCAGTGTGGCTTGCCTGGCACTTAGTCAACCCTTTAGCCTCAGGCAAAGACATTTTTATTCTCCCAGGCATTTGGACAGAGCTAACGGCCTGGCTTTTGGTTGTTTATATTTTGGTGTTCATTCTTATGCAAGTGGGGTGGGTATTTTATGTTACTGGGCAATTTTTGTGGATGAATACTTTTAGTATATCGGGACGTGGGTGGCGCTGTGGGTTAAACCGCAGAGCTTAGGGTTTGCCGATCAGAAGGTTGGAATCCCCGTGACAGGGTGAGCTCCCATTGCTCAGTCCCTGCTCCTGCCAACCTAGCAGTTCAAAAGCATGCAGTGCAAGTAGATAAATAGTTACCGCTCCGGCGGGAAGGGAAAAGGTGTTTCCATGCACTGCTGTGGTTCACCAGAAGCGGCTTAGTCATGCTGGCCACATGACCCGGAAGGTGTACGCCGGCTCCCTCAGCCAATAAAGCGAGATGAGCGCCGCAACCCCAGAGTCGTCCGTGATTGGACCTAATGGTCAGGGGTCCCTTTACCTTTACCTTTAGTCTATTTGTTTCCTTTTAATAGATTTTATTGCACATCAAAATTTGTAAACTATTGTCCCTGAGAAGTGCTTTTGGAAATGTGAAGTGATACATAAGAACCCAGATTTATTCCCTGAAACCTACAACTAAAATTATAACAGGTAGCAGTGTTGGGAAGGATCTCTTCCAAGACCTTAGACATCTGCTGCTAGTCAGAGTACACACTACTGGGTCAGACCAAGCAATGATCCGATTCCATTTAGGTCACATTTATTTACTTGAATGACAAACCAACATCAGCTAAACCCACATACCATAGACTAACAACCACAGCTGAATGAAGCATCTGGAAATCACCTCAAATTGACAGACTGGTGACCCCCCTCCCTATGCCATTAATATTGCCAGCACCACCACTATCCCCCCTACTCTGCCCCTCCATAGAGATCCTCCAATCCCATCCCCACCCAAACGACAACAATTCACCCTCTCCACTCCCCAATCACCCCAACAACACACAATGCACACTCTCAGCCCCCCGCCCCAAGGACTCTACCCATAGCACAAAAGAACCACCACACAAAGAAGAAGAGATCCACCCCCATCTCTCCATCTCTTCCTTCACCACACAAAAGCAACAAACAAAATCAGTAGGTAAAAGAAAAGGAAAAGAAAGAAACCCATATCAACTAAAACAATACCCCCAGCCTCAATAAAATAATCAACAGGCTAAAATCTGACACAAAACCAGCACAATAGTGGCACCAGAGCATGCCAATACCCTTAACACTACACAACACCCTAGCAAACAAATAATATTGTTAAGAACACTGACAACATTGCTTATAAACCTTGAATGTATTTTTGCAATGCACATATTTTTGTAAACTAAGAAATCATATATATATATTCCAGTTTACTTCTATGCAATCTAAATAACAACAACAACAATTATTTTTATTTTTATTTATTTTTATTTATACCCCGCCCATCTGGCTGGGTTTCCCCAGCCACTCTGGGCGGCTCCCAACAAAGTATTAAAAACACAAAACAGCACTCAACATTGAAAACCTCTCTAAACAGGGCTGCCTTCAGATATCTTTTAAAAGTAAGATAGTTGCTTATTGCCTTGACATCTTAAGGGAGGGCATTCCACAGGGCAGGCACCACTACCGAGAAGGCCCTCTGCCTGGTTCCCTGCAGCCTCACTTCTCGCAGTGAGGGTACCATCAGAAGGCCCTCGGAGATGGAACTCAGTGTCCAGGCTGAACGGTGGGGGTGGAGGCAACATAACTAGATCCTCAACAGTTATTCCCTTTTGCAAAAAAAAAAAAAAAAAAAAAAAAGCATTCCAAATTCACCTTCATTAATACCCCCAAAACTAATACACAAAGTCAGGGGAAATTATCTGTAACTTCCATTATCAGATAAGAACCTTCGATTCTCTTGTAAGAAGTCAGCTCAATGACTTGTAAAAAAAAATCAGACCACTTTCAAGGAACGAAGTTTTCGCAGACCCAAACAAAATATATACTTCTTCACATATTAGCTAATGCTCTGGTCACTGGTGTTAAGTGTTATTTGGGTATTCACATATAAAATTTGCTGCTCCTAAGAATCTCTTCGGCTCCTGGTTAGCAACAAGCAACAATATGCTGTAAGCCTCCCAGAATGATGGCTGGGTATAAATATGATGATGATGATGATGATGATGATGATGATATAGTAAGATGATAAAAATTGAGCATGCATAAAAGCTAATTAACAATGCTCACTGTCCTTCTCCCGGGAACCAAGGCCAATTCAGTTCCCTAACCAGATCTGAATCTGAATTGAAATTGGTCAAGATAACTCAGATCTCTTCCTGCTAACCAGAAGCTGACTTAACTATAGAAGCAGACTAAGGAAATGATGGCAAGAATCTACCATTTGCTTGGATTGTTGTCTTTTTCAGAATTGTTCAAGTATGAAGTCATCTTAAATTCTTCATGAAGGTGTTCTCAGAATTCCTCTGTAGGCAATTAATCATCCTTTTTACATTGCCCCATGCAAATGAAACTCCTCTGTAGCACAAGTATTACTAAAGAGCAAGAACTAACCATTTCATGGAATATTTGAACCAATAGGTTCATTTACCTGAATAATAAGCCATTACCTGAATAGCAAGTTTGCAATTATCACTTTAAAATAAGACCAGTCCTAAGGCTTGTTGAGAGAGACTGTGATATGTGGGATGGCCCTGGACATGGCGGTTTCTCATTCAGTTTCAAGCCTCTATTTGTAAAATGAGAACATAGCAATTTACTTCACAAACACCAGCACTGCTTTTCAAGAGTTAAGGGAAGCTTTTCCTAACATAACTAAGAACCAATTCAAATCTCTTCACTCAAAAGTTAAAGTGGATACAATTTTGGAACAGAGACCCTTAATAATCATTATTTAAGTTTTTGAACTTCAGGAGTAATCAGGACTTAGTCTCTGTTCTAATCTGATGCAGCAGTAGTGAAAATATGACTTCAGATGAAGTCAATTTGATGTAACAATTTACATAGATGGTAACCTTTTACACTGGATTCTAGACATCAAAAAATTACTAGCCTTTGTCTTGAGTCAACTTTTGTAATATTTTGGAACAATAAATTTCAAGATTATATGCATCTATATGTCTTATTTATAATACCTTTATTATATCTTTATCTTTGGATATGAGGATAATTATTTTATATTCAATGTTTCTTCGTTCCATGCTTTTATATCTGTCTTCCTTTAGCATGCATTTTTACTAGCCTATCTGCCTAAATTTGTGGCACGCGGACATGGGGGTGTTAACCCTCCCTCCCTTCATACTGTGCTGATCCTGACTGGACCTGCCCCCTACAGCTGCTTTAAAAAAAAGTCATGTGTTACCAAACCACAAGGTTAACCTAACCTGTAATTTGGCTTCGAGGCATTCCTTTACACTTGGTCACTTGCCACCTTTATAAAATACTCTAGAAAACAAGTAACAAAAATGAAAGTTGCAAAGCCTTTGGCAAATCTGTATGGAAAAAAGTGCCCTGTTAAAATTAATAGCATCATCATTGAAATTCATTATGCTTCTGAAGTTTATACAGTAAGCCCACAATTTATGCTAGGGTTACATTCCAGGGACTGTGCCTAAAGCCCAAATCATGTATAGTCAAAACACATTGAGTTCAATGGTGGGTGGGATTGCCAAAGTAATTTTCACAAGAACCCCAACCCCTTTTTAATTTTTTGCTTTTTCGCCATGTAAAGCTTGTAAATTCTAGGCTTACTGTACTGATCTCACTTGCATGGAAACAGTAGTAAACTGAATGCTTTTGGTTCCACTGTAGTTCATAGACCATGTATACATTTGAGATCTCAGATCAACAAATGACTATTCAGGAAGGTCGCTTACCCAATTTATGTAAATCTAATCTCAATTGTGCAAACAAACCTAAAATGTTTGTGACAATCTAAGAAAAACAATGTTTACTCTTTGGGACTTTCATGTTCTCTTCAAATGCAGATGATCACTTTCACCACATAAAAAGGAGTCGATGCAGAAACCTATTCATACTAAGCAAGCTGACAATGAAAACCATTGCACAGTGTATTCCATCTAGGTACCTTTTGAGAGTTTTGAACAAAATGGGGCACTTTGATAAAGTAGAATATTTTTTTCCATTTGAAAGAAAAGTATTTGTTCAACTGTTACTAAATCTTTCCTAGTATAGTTGAACTGCTATTGCATAGTAAAAAAAGAATTTGCCTTCTGGTAAATTCATGACGTTTCTAATGATGCGAAGGAGCCAACTTGGAAGCCCTTAATAAACAAAGGTTTCGTGGGATGGTATAATTTAGAATTTTTAAACACTACTTACTTTTTCTTGGATGTCTTTCAGATTATATGAGGTACTGTCTGTAGGTATGTGGAATACTAGGGAGCATGAGGCAATGCTGTAGATAAGCCAATCATCTACTGCCCTGTTCAGGCACACTAATTGGCTCCTGAAAGCTGTAAAAAAACTAGCTATCCTGTTTAAGTCTTAACATGCTACAGCTGTGAATCAATAAACACAAACTGCAAACACAGAGACACACATACTGATTATAAATGCTGTGAACTCCTAAACAATAATGAGAAGGAAAAAGAAGTAACTCAACTACTGTCCAAAGCCAAGGAGGAATTCTATAATTGGTATGGTACATGTTGCACATTAATGTACAAAGCAAGACAGCGGACTTAAATTCCAAAAAGGAATATGCATACTCTGGAGACAGCGAAGTTAAAACAATCTTTTCTTTCAGTTATTAAACTAAATGTAGCTAATTCATATACACTTGAAACTGTTACCCAGCAGATTTGGTTAATTGAACTACCCATTATTTTATTTTACTAATATATAAAGGCCATGTGGGGGCAGGGGGGGGAATAGATGCTGAATTTTTTTATTGTTTTAAAGAAACTGAAGTAGTTTATGTGATCATTATAACTCCTGTTTGAAGTTACACAAAAACTGAGTGTCAACAGATCACAAAAGCATTTTTGCTGATCTCATGTTTTATTTCATCAGTAAAATAAATAAACTTTAAATGTACTAAACACAACAAATCCATTTTAATAACACCAGGCCACATTCCCTTAAGTCTGAGACTTTGTAGAGGTTAGTAACCCAATGTGTCACGTTGCATTCCCATCTACAATGAATAACAAAAGTGTTGGTTAATTACATTTATATTCTGCCTCTCTTTCACAGAACTGAAAAAGGGACGCAAAGGATGCCCAAATGGTCTTCTATCTAGACACTCTCCGGATCCAGACTTGTTTAGTTTTGTTAAAGTTGCTGTTAACAACCGCCTTCAGGCCAAGCGTGGGAGTGCAACTTTGCTGCCTTTGCTATTTAGTACTATATCTTGCTGCATATTATATACCTGAAGGCTGAATACCCTCCCATCAGATGTCAAACAGATTAACAACTATACAACTTCCAGAAGACATCTGAAGGCAGCCCTGTATTGGGAAGCTTTTGTTGTTTTGCTGTCTTTTTTATCATGTTGGAAGCTGCCCAGAGTGGCTGAGGCAACCCAGTCAGATGGGCAGGGTGATGATGATGATGATGATATGCACAACAAGGGCCAAACCCAGGGCTATTGTTTAAGTTTCTGCTACATAAAACAGGAGCATATAGGAGAAGCCACTGAACCACCACCACCACCCATTTGCAGAAGTTGTTCCAGACACTTCACTTCACTTCTGGCTCCCACAATAGAAGTTAGCAGGCAACAGAGAGAAGTGGTTGGAGCAACATACTGCAAGGGAGGTTGAGGCATCAGAAAGGCTATGCAGTGCTCACTCCCATGATCTTCTTTTATTGCTCAATTCTGTCCCCCACCCACCCACCCACTTTTTTCTGAACAAAGCATTGTCATCATCACATCTAGTTTGGCTCTTAGCCGAAAGAAAGTTTCACAGAACACAAGAAGACATACAAGTCAATTTATAATAAGGCTGGACTGCTCAAGCCACGGATTGTGTCATTTTGGAGCCCAGCAGAGTTTTCTGCAGATATCACATAGGAGTGAACAAACAGGAGGAGTACGATTAGGCAGGAGAGGCCTGCTTATAAATGGGCTTATTTGCCTCTTGAAATACACATTGAACTCCCATTTGTGCATACCAATTGCTAAACGACAACAGTCACAAATCCATGAAAAAGTAATCCAACTTCTGTTTAAACAACAGCCTTTCAGGTTACTGAACACACACAGGCTGGCTTTTAAAAAGGCTTCATCTGAAATACAAAATAGATCCTGCAAATAAAACTGGAGCAGTCAGTTCTCATGGGGGCAGTTAGCAAGGATGTGAGGCTCTTTAATGTGTGTGTATCATACAGCCAGTGAAAAGATGCATGCACCTCTGGCTTCCTCAAGTGGGGGAAATATTGCAATTATTGGGATCTGTTAGGAGTGCTGACCAGAACTGTAGACTCCTCAAAAAAGACTGCAAGGCACCTTCTCACAAGACTTTAAACTCATGCTTAAGTTCTTTTTTGTTTTGCCATGTTCCACCTTTATCATCATCATTAAGATTGGGACAACCAGAGCCGGCCCCATCTATAAGGCCAGGTGAGGTGACTGCCTCGGGTGGCAGGGCCCCCATGGGCAGCAGAAGCTAATGTTAAGCTCTCTCTCTCTCCCCCCTCTGCCCTGCAAATCTTGTTCCTGGTGTTGATCTTCACTCACCCCTTCTTCTCTGACAAGGAGGGAGGTATCCCATTCTTAGGTTCACCTCGGGTGCCAAAAGGACAACAGGCCCTGCGGACAACACTGGGTTGAAATCAGAACTAAGCAGCTGGCCACTGCAGGTAGCAGAGTCCACAATGAGTCCAGGATTCTAGCAAGGGACCAGTTCCTTCTTCCAGTACACCATGCTCCATTTCCACCCCAACAGTCAGTCAGCGTTTGCTAGCTACTGAGATGATCTAAGGTTTGGGCTGAACGAATGAACGAACAAACAAACAAACAAACAAACAAACAAACAAACAAACATTCATTCATTCATTCATTTGGAAAGGGCTATGCCTTTATGATTTTTCCCTTAAGGGGTTTTGTACTTCTGCAAATCCAGAAGCTTTTCCCTCAGCATACCGCTGAGTGAGGCTATCATCATGGTCTGCCCTTCATACCGGTAAACTGAGGTTTAAAATGTTTGCCGGTGGTTATTTGAGTCATTGAGAACTAAGCTTGCTTTGATCTGCTCAGCGCTATACTTTTATCTGCACAGTAAGAACTCATATTTTGTTTTCCTGTTTTTTATCACAATGAAATGTGATGGAACATGAATATGGTAAAATGTCTTGCTATAAAAGGTTTAGTAGAAATACAAGTCAATCAGATCTGTTTTATCACTTGCTATTGCTCTTTCCCACACAGCTCGCCTCAGTTTTTACACCTTACAGCTATCGAACAGCCACAATATGATACAAAGAGCTGGAACACACTGTAAATCTGCAGGTGATATGAAGGAATACAGTAAAAGCCAAGGACCTTTTCAAATTATATGCATCATGTCAGCTATGGAAACAGTTTACAAAAACAAAATGCTGCATCTGTGCACAGATCCAGCCATAACAATGATTTCAATATAATTTGTTTTAGCCAGAAGGAAAAACCAAATACAAACACACATCACATGCTCATATTTAGTTAATGTCTTTCTAACCAAGCAGGCAACTCCTTAAGGACACAGCAGTGCCAGGGGATGAATATTCTTAAGTACGTCAACTAAAGCGCAAGCTGCTCAGCAGCTTCCTGAGATGGGCTCCAGTTCTTCAATGATCTGCACCGTGCAAGAGGCCCAAAGTCTCAACAAGCAGGTCAGCTTTGTGATGTAGAATTGTTACATTCTAGTTCCAATACTGAGACCAATTTAGCCTTTGCTGCTAGTTTGGCTTTAAGAATCCAATAAAAGTTTGGTTTTCCTCCTTGCATCAGTGGTGGATGTGGCCAGAGCCAAAAGTCAGCAGGGCAGCGGATATGTCCCTGACCTTGGTATAGGAAGCTGCATTCCAGCCAGGCATTCTCCCCCCCCCCTTCTCTCCCCCCTCCATCAAGGCAAACAAGAGGCATCCCCACAGTTCCATGGCACATTCCAGCCAAGCGATTAGCCTTGTGGAGCAGGACCAGAGGGTGGGGATGTGCGAAGAGAGACGCAAATAGACCTTAGTGTTCCAGTGCAAGAACACTAGGCTGGACACTTAGAAAAATGCTAAGATGCAGAGTTCTAGAGCATATACATTACAAACAAAATAAGAATAAGGATCATCAAGAATAATTTTCAGTGAATTTACATTTAATTTCTACTAGGATACAATATATAAAGAAGCTTAGCTTTTTAACACTACATTAAAACTAAGCTTTTTTTTCTATGAAAGTCATCTGATCACATGGCCTCTTCAAATTTCCAACTTGAATGACTTAATGTGCTTTTAATTCTTAAGTGGAATTTCTAAAGCTATGGTTTAATTTCTTTCAAATGCTCTCTCTTTCTACTTGTACTTGGAAGATACTTACGTAATCCAGTGCCAAGATATTTACCATTATGGCATTCATGAAGTGACCACGTAGGAGTACCCTAAGGGGGATGTGGGGCTGAGAAGGTGAACAAGGAAGTTGGCAGAAAAACTATTATCCACTTACCTTGGATTTCCAATGTAGAATGAAGGCAATGAAAGTACCCATTATTGAACAAGTGTGTTATCATGACAGAGACTCACAAGCCAACAGGGCATCCACCTTTACATGCCCCAGTGGTGTAGCTAGGGCTTTTGCCCTCCAGGGCGGTCACTGAGTTCTCTGCCCCTCTTGCTGTTCCTCATGCAGAAGCCCCGCTGGCTTGCCACAGTCCTCCCCTCTCCCCTCCCATGAACTTGGTTCCCAGACTCCCCCTCTTCTTCGCTTTAACTGTAATGCCTCATCATGTTCTTTGTTTCTCTTGCTTCAACCACAGACAGAGCTCAAGCACCCATTCCTGCCTGGCAAAAGCAGGAGCAATAAGGGAGAAGGTAATCTCTCATACCTGCATGCTGCTTCTGTGAACAGCCATAATACTGCTCAAGTACGGTGGATTTAGAGGGTGTCATAGGCAGCACCACTGCCACCCTGCAATGAGCCCCGCTGGGCCTTCTCCTGGCAGGAAGGCCTGATGCCTGATGGGGCTTGTCACAGGCAAGGCTTACTGCAGCAAGACCTGGCCTCTCAAGGTTGGGAGGGGGCTCAGCCCCAACCCAATTGTTTTTTTGTGGGGGGGGGGGACTGAGGTCCCCTCAGGCATAAGGAGTTGGTCCTATGGGTGGTATGGTCAGATGAGGGCTGCTATCTTAAGCCTTCCTGAGTCTAGGTAAGTGCTTCACAAAATTCCTTGTTTAAGAAATTCCCGAATTGCAGCAAGTGATGTTGGAGCCCATGAGAAGGGATTTTCCTTTCTGTTCTTCTAAGTCCCACTAGTCCCTTTCAGCCTGAAAGGTTCTACACTTAGAGAAGAATAACCAGCTGCTCCAATATAAGATGGGGGGCACATGAAATACCAGCAGTACATGTTAAAAGGATCCAGAAGTGTGAGTTCAAGATAGAGATGAGCTCTTATGCAAATTCTGCCAAAAATCAATGGAAGTGGGAACAGAAGAATTTCTTTCTTTCTGGACTTTTCCAAGGATGTGATTCAAGCGTGCTCTAAATTTGTTAAACCAAAAGCCCTTGCTAGGGCAAAGAATGTGAAATACTACATTCAGTTCATGGCAAATAATAATAATAATAATAATAATAATAATAATAATAATAATAATTAATTCATACCCAGCCCATGTGGCTGAGTTTCCCCAGCCACCCTGGGCGGCTTCCAATCAAGTGTTAAAAACAATACAGCATTAAATATTAAAAACTTCCCTAAACAGGGCTGCCTTTAGATGTCTTTTAAAGATAGGATAGCTGCTTATTTCCTTCACATTTGAAGGGAGGGGCAATCCACTGGGCAGGTGCCACCACCGAGAAGGCCCTCTGTCTGGTTCCCTGTAACCTCACTTCTCGCAGCGAGGGAACCGCCAGAAGGCCGTCGGGAGCTGGACCTCAGTGTCTGGGCAGAATGATGGGGGTGGAGACGCTCCTTTGGGTATACTGGACCGAGGCTGTTTAGGGCTTTAAAGGTCAGCACCAACACTTTGAATTGTGCTCGCAAACGTACTGGGAGCCAATGCAGATCTCTCAGGCAAAAGTTTTGTATTCAATATTCAGGTCAAACTCACAAATTTGACCAGCCAGATTTTGCAGAGGCACTCCTCACTAAAATTGGTGAGTACACTGGAATTGAAGCTTTGAATGATTTCCTTAACGAACAAATAAGAGGATACACTGTTGAAGATATTGTTCTGCCAGTCTGGGCGTTGCGCGAATAGACTGGAGTGCAAACAGTCAGCAGTGAAAATCAACAAGGGAAAGTATCACCTGCTTATCGACCAGTGAAGCAGGAAAAGTTACCACTGCTTTTTGAATAAAAATATGAGCAAGTCAGAGGCAAGCTTATAGGAAAGAAGGAGGAGGAAGCTGCAAGCTCCGCCCACTCCGGAAGTCATGATCTTTATTTTTCCATTTGGATTATTTTTTCTGTTTTTATTTTTCTTATACAGTGGTACCTTGGGTTAAGAACTTAATTCATTCTGGAGGTCTGTTCTTAACCTGAGGTACCACTTTAGCTAATGGGGCCTCCTGCTGCCACCATGCAATTTCTGTTCTCATCCTGAAGCAAAGTTCTTAACCTGAGGTAATATTTCTGGGTTAGCGGAGTCTGTAACCTGAAGCGTATGTAACCCGAGGTACCACTGTATTTTCAAAACTGGTTAAGTTGGATAATCTGTTCGTTGTTTTTGTTATGTAACACTAATGTGGTAGGGGATTTTTCTCTGTCTCTTCTTATTTTTTTCTGCTTTTTGTCTTCATTTTTTATTCTCCCCCCCCCCAACATTAATAATAAGGAATTGCTTGGTTATGGCTATTATTATGTAAACAAAACCAAATTATACAGAGACATGTGTAAGATATTTGAGGTGTATGAATGGCAGTATATATGTGTGTGTGTGTGTGTATGTGTGTGTATGCATATACAATAAACCTTGTAACAATGAATTTTGGATTTATGACCAAGATAACAGGGGTCAAAAGGAAATTAATAATACAATATGAAGTTAATTGGTTTTATTGTAAAACGGCTGAGAGATTCCAAAAAACAGCAAGTAATTCGGAAATACTTAAAATCTTTGAAAACTGGTATCGCTTGTTTACAAGATACACATTTGTTGGAACAAGACAAATAAGTGTTAATGAAGGATTGGGTAGGAAAGGTATATACTACAAATTATACTTCCAATGCCAGAGGCCTCGCTATCTTGATACGAAAAGGATTGAGGGTAGATATACAACAAGTTATTATGGAGAAAATGGACACTAATTTTGTGTGTGAAAATTGCCAAAATGGTAATAATGTTGATTAATTGACCAAATGTAGATTCCCCAGATATGTGTTATCAATGTTTTAGTCATCCGAGTCAAAGTACATATGATAAACTTATAATAGGAGGTAATTTCAATGAAATAATTGATCCTAACTTTGATAGAAACACGTCTTCATGAAAAAAAGATTCATTAGTTAGAGAAAAAGTACTCAGAAAGTACATGCAAGAGTTGAATCTGGTTGACCCATGGTGCTTAAGGAACCCAACCAAAAGGAAGCTTACGTTCCATAGTCAAGTATGTACATAAAAATTGTTTCAGGTTGGATTTTTTCCTAATAACAGCGTCCTTGTACCATCAAATTCAAGAATGTGATATTGATGTATGTTGCGTATCTGATCACAGTGCAGTTAGTTTGGATTAGAAGTATTATAACACAGCTAAAATACCAAGAAACTGGTATTTTAACATCCATCGTTTAGCCCGGACACTGAGATCCAGCTCCGAGGGCCTTCTGGCGGTTCCCTCATTGCGAGAAGTGAGGTTACAGGGAACCAGACAGAGGGCCTTCTCGGTGGTGGCACCTGCCCTGTGGAACGCCCTCCCTTCAGATGTCAAGGAAATAAGCAGCTATCTTTTTTTTAAAAGACACCTGAAGGCAGCCCTGTTTAGGGAAGTTTTTAATATTTAATACTGTACTCTTTTTAACACTCGAATGGAAGCCGCCCAGAGTGGCTGGGGAAACTCAGCCAGATGGGCAGGGTATAAATAATTTTATTATTATTATTATTATTATTATCATCATCATCTCACTACTTAACGGGGACGCGGGTGGCGCTGTGGGTAAAAGCCTCAGCGCCTAGGGCCTGCCGATCGAAAAGGTCGGCGGTTCGAATCCCCGCGGTGGGGTGCGCTCCCGCTGCTCGGTCCCAGCGCCTGCCAACCTAGCAGTTCGAAAGCACTCCCGGGTGCAAGTAGATAAATAGGGACCGCTTACTAGCGGGAAGGTAAACGGCGTTTCCGTGTGCGGCTCTGGCTCGCCAGAGCAGCGATGTCACGCTGGCCACGTGACCCGGAAGTGTCTGCGGACAGCGCTGGCCCCCGGCCTCTTGAGTGAGATGAGCACACAACCCCAGAGTCTGTCAAGACTGGCCCGTACGGGCAAGGGTACCTTTACCTTTACCTTTACACTACTTAACGATGACCAATTTATAAAACAAATGAAGACTGCGACTAAACAATTCTTTGATATAAATACTGAGATTTTGACTACTTGGATATATCAATGAAAAGCATATAAAGCATATAAAGCTTTTATATACCCCGCACATGGAACCTTACAAAAGGACAATATGAGTAGTTTCTCCGTGGCCTTACCACAGCAAAAAGACTGATACTTATGAAATGGAAAAAATAAAAATAAAAACCCCTTCTACAATTGGATTGAAGACTTATACAAACTCTCAACATATGAACATATATGTGCATATAAACGCAGACTTGCCATGGACAAATTCAATGATATTTGGAATCCATTTTTACAAATACTGTAATAGGTTAAGATATGGTGAAGTAAAATAACAATTTTGTAAAGGTGAAAAACATAATTATGAGAACTAATCACAGATCTCCTGTGTCTTGTCTGTTTTGGCCCTGTGTACATTCTCGGTCACAAAATCTCTCTCAATCCCTCCAGTTTTAAATCAATAGCTTTTAAACACAGAGTATGTGTTCAAAATGTCTTAGCTGCATGTCCATTTATTGCAAAAAGTCCCCTTCTCACAAAGCTGGTTTTGAAAGACACCAGATTTTTATTTATTATACAGAGCAATTCAGAGAATCTCAGGGAGGAGCTCAAATGTCAATTAGAGCAACACTCTGCATTGCAACATTTTTCTCTATAAGCATAGGCTCCAAACAGATAAACCCACATAACAGAAGACCACAACCTGTGATAATTCAGATTATGGTGTGCTACACATAGAACGCAAGAGTAATGCAGGTGCAATCCATTCCAGAAGTATTAGAAGGCATGGAAAGAGTTCATAAGGCGATTTCTGAAGCCTCAAGCAAGCCAGCAGTGTTTTAGTGCAAGGCCAAGAAGCAATTGGGAAAGCAAGGCCATGTTTTGCTCCTTCTGCTCATTTAAAATTGGAAATTGACAGGTGGCAATGGAAACAGGAAATGGAAGAAGTGAGGTTACGGATGGAGTGCATCAAGTTTCTTGAAAATACAGTACAAATCATTCATAACAATATTAGTTAGTGTGAAGAATATATACTACAGTGGTACCTCAGGTTAAGTATTTAATTCGTTCCGGAGGTCCGTTCTTAACCTGAAACTGTTCTTAACCTGAAGCACCACTTTAGCTAATGGGGCCTCCTACTGCTGCCGCGCTGCCGGAGCACAATTTCTGTTCTCATCCTGAAGCAAAGTTCTTAACCTGAAGCACTATTTCTGGGTTAGCGGAGTCTGTAACCTGAAGCGTCTGTAACCCGAGGTACCACTGTACTACTATGATGCATCATCAATTGTTTAATGTGACAGACGGCAGAGCCAGAGCAGAGTCCGGTGAAGCAGTCCTTCCAAAATTCCACCAGAGGACTGGAGCCTCTCTCTGATTGGCTACCAAGAGAATAAAAAGAGCCGTTTCTGAGGGAGAGCGTTAGATAGGGCTTGATTTGAGTTGAGAGATAGGCTTCAGGTTGAGGGATAGGGCTTGATTTGATTGAAAGATAGGGATTACTAGTTGGGAGACAGGGATTATGGATTACTGGGAGATAGGGAGAACTGGTTCTGATTTGAGTAGAACATCCGCACTGAGGAGACTCTCTCTATAACAAGAGGCAAGAGCCTTGCAGCTTGGATAGGAAGAGGGGGTTGAGGGTGTGAGGAAGGTATACAGACAGGAGTTGCCTGGAGTCTGAGGGAGAAGCTGTGGGACTCCCTGGGCCTCATCTTAGCCCGGAGGGGAGAGTCCCCTGACTCAACTTTGTTTCACAATTCTTCTTGTAAATAAAACTGTTCTTGTTTGTCCAGCTCCTGCCAAGTTTTCCCTCACACAAGACCCCCCCCCCACTAGCCTGTAGTATACTGTAGACATTCATTTAATTGGCATACCATGAGGTGGGTCCGATATATTTAATTGGGGGCAGTTAGCTGGGTGAATCCGCTACTTTAGTAATTGGTGCTTAGCGGTGGGATTCGCTACATCAAACAATTCTGGCTACTGATCTGGTGAGTGTGGAATAAGGCTTTGTCCCATGCGCATTCATCACTTGGCAATAATATCAAGTGAAGGTGTAAATCTATGGGCGTCTATTTGCTTATGCAACAAGAAAGAGATGGATAACTTTGTATTGTATGTCCCTATGTGAACTACAGCATTTTAAAAATACAATTATCAGCTCAGACTCAAATGGATTCAAGTCACACATGGAGCAGATAAATCAAGTGAATGTGCATGTGTGAACCAACACATAATTTGGAACCAATTAACACCATGATTTACACACTTGTTCGCAAAGACAACTAATACTGTGGGGGGGCTTCAGTGCCTAGGCTTCCACCTCACTGCAACAAAGATTTCATAATAAATCTTATATTGTGCTCAAAAATTCTGGGAATTGTACTTTTGCTGTTCTTCCTTGCAGAAGAGACTGAGGAAACTAAACAACACAACTCCCTGAATAGGCAGTGTAGAATTTAACTATCCTCAGTTTTCTTTGTTACAATGTGAAAAACTAGTGAAAAACAGTCTTTGGCTTAACTCTGGGAACTATAGATTTCTTTTCTGGTCAATGAAAGAAGAATAAAAAATATTTCCCAGAGTCCTGAGAAACAGTTTTAGTACCAACCCTTGACTTATATTCTCAGTTGCTGTTTTCCTTTTTTCCAAGAGTGAGACAAAGGAAAATGCAGATGAGAGCGCTGATGCAGAGCTGTTATGAGCAAAGGTGGAATTTGTGGTGTGGGGGGGCACTCCACTCACAATGGCTTAAGGATTTCTAAATTGCTGGATTAAGTTTATGAAGCCCCTTTCCATTTCTGAATTGTTACTCAAATCAGGGCCAGCCCATCCATGAGGCAAGGAGGAGCGAATGCCTTAGGCAGCGGGATTCACAGGGACAGCAGATCCCAATGTAGATCTTTATTTTTATGGCCTTGTGCCTGATGTAGATCTTCACTCACCCCGTCTTCCCTTGTGGGGAGGAAGGCGCCATCTTGCAGTTTGCCTTAGGTGCCAAAATGTCTTGGGCCAGCCTTGACTCGAACCCAGTATGCAACACTGTTTTCCTACTATTCTTAATATTATCTGAAATGCAATCTTTGTCTGGCATTATCCAAGTTCAAAATGCCAGACAATATTTCAGTCAAAAAGACACGCCTAAGCACACAAAGGTCGCAGAACACAAAATGTTGTGCAGTTTGTCACATTAAATTTCTAGATGTTCTTTATCACTAGTCATTATTTCATTTAAAATGAACTGGAATATGCCTCAGCTTGACTGCAAGAAACTAGTTACTAACTTAGGCAATCCCTTATTTCTTTCCTGAAGGCAATGTTGAAATATCTGGCCAAACTGCTAGAACAAGTCATTTGCCATTACTCTGCCTCCACCCTTTTATTTTAGTACACTTTTTACATTTGCATTTACTTAGGGGGTGGGGTGGAGAATGAGTATCTAACACTTATAATACATACATTGGGACATGGTTTATGAAGGCCAGCACAGGATTAGGAGACATTAAAAGCACATATGGGTTTAAATTTGCTTAACTCTGTCCTCAGAGGCAGGGGATGGAAGTCCAAAGCTTGGTGCAGCTCATTCTCACAATCACAAACCATACATCTGATTTGAGCCACTTTGTGTTACCACACTCAAGAGATAAGAATGAAAGATGTTGCTTAAGGTGTTATGAAGGTAAATCATTCATCAACACAATGCCTGCTACCAAGATCCATTGCTACCTCGTTCCTTTAATATCTGTGTTATGGCATGAGAAAATTCCATACAAGCAGTTCTACCACAGGCTCTGAGCAGAGCACATTAACAAGGGAGCCCACAGAGGCTTTTATCCAACCACCTCCTCCAAGTGCTGCTGACATGTAAATATGGAGCACTATACTTTGGCCAAAAGTACATGCACATTTTGAAGCATTTTAATGAACCCTAGAGAATCCTCTACTTCAATGCAGAATTCCTCCATTGTGCTTTTCCTGCTTTAAACCTCATTAGCCCAACCTGAATGTCCAAGCCTTTATTAGCCTATATTACTCTGGAATAAGACTTGACTAGATAGCTTTAAAATGTCTTGTTAAAATTACTAGGTCTTGAAAAAATGTATTACAAGTAATGTAATAAATGCAACTTTATTTAAAATACTTTCTTAACTGATCATTGAAAAACTCTGTACCATATTCAAGCCAGTTTGACCAAAAGGAGAACAAATGTAAATTTTGAAGCAGATTAATTTGAATAAGAGTGATGTACTCTTGACTAAACTGGTACAGATTTCAGGACATCACAGGTATATGCAAGGCAATACTCCTTAAAGGACTCTCCCTGAACCAAACAAGTTCTCTCATACGACAAAGTCTCCAGGGCAGGCAGGGATCCTGTTTTCTGATGTTTCTAAAGCTCTAAACACTCTAATGAGATTAGTAAATACCTGGATTATTCAGGATTCCTCTATGTCCTCTCTTTAGAGCTCAACTATACATATAAATAATTGGCACCCCAAGATCTATAGAGAGGAGCTACGACAAAGTAGCTTATGCCAATGTAACATAACAATCTTCTTAGCTTCGTAAACGGTACAAAGCCTTCTCTACCATGTTGCCTGCTTGTAATAATCTCAATTCATGAGGTTATGGCTTCCTACCAAATATAAAAAGCACTTAATTGTACCAATGTAGCTAGTGGCTAAAGGGCTCTGGAAGAGACATCAGCAGTTTGCCTCTGATGCCCATCTGCACAATACATCTCAGCACAATTTTTGTGTCGTGCAACAGTTCTGCACCAGGCAATTGTGGCTGCCAATTCTCAGACTGCCAGATTGTGGAGTGTTGCCTCAGCCTCCTCTCCTCTCCTCTCCTCTCCCCTCTACTTGGGAGTCCTCCAGGCAGCCGCTGCTGCTGCCCCTGGTCTCTGAGCTGCCCTCCCCCCCCTGCTCCAAAGAGAGGTGCCTCCTCACACTTCCCCACAGGGGCCTGGGAAGAGGGTACCTGCAGCCTTAGTGGCCCAATGGAGAATGGCCAGCTCCTTACCTTGGGAGGCAGCAGTGGGCCCTCAGCTCCCAGGCAGGCCTTGCACATAGCAAGCACAAGAAAGGCCAGAGCAGCGCCTGCCCGCCTGCCCAAGCTCCCACTAGTCTGTCCATTCCCAATAGCAAGGGTTGGTGGACTGGCTGGGCACCCTCACCCGCTTGCTTGCTTGCTTACTCCGAGGCCACCTCAGCTCCTGACAACCAGCACCCCCAGAGGCACCATTCGCCTGTGGAGCTTGTAGCCAGGGCTGCTGCAACAAACAGCTGTGGAAGCCTTTGGGAGGCAGAGATGTGAGAGGATATCAGAGGAGGGAAGGAAGAGGGACAGAGGCCAGTGTTGCCCGTGGCACCCCTGACCATCCTTCAAGGCACCCCAGGATACCACTGGGATGCTCATTTTGATTGTAACACTTGAATGGAACAGTAAAGAGAACTGAAGAAAATCATAAAATCCTGTGCAATGCTTCTCATTCCAGTGCTGCTTCTCCTTCTCATGCCTGAGAAATAAGTCTTAAAAGGCAATGAAAGTTTTGAAACCCAAACTTTAATTAACATCACCCGTACTGTTGAATAAAACTTTTATATATAGCATTTATAAGCCGCTCTCATTTTAAGCATTCAAAGCAGTGTATAAAGTAACAAGGAGCGCAATCATTTCATAATACAAGTGAGAGATGCTTCAACATGAAATTCCTATTGGAATCAACAGAAGTCCTGCAAGGCAATTACTCTTAACATATGTCCCCAGTGCAAATTTGCAATCACAAACTTTCCTTGACTCCCTCTGGAATGTGATAAAGCACTATTGCTAGGAAGAAACACTGCATAGCCAATGACGTTGAGAAGGAAAGCTATTTTAAATTGGTTTACTCTTAGGAAGCCGCTTATGAGAAAGAACTAAATACTGAATATGTGATATACATCAGTATGCATATATGGATATATTTTAAGACACTAAAAGGTCATAGCATAAGAGTACTAACTGGCTATTATACAGGTAGATTAAAGGATTGTAGGCAGTTGCATCCATTTAAAAAGAAATAATATAGAACATCAGGCTCTGAGGAAAACAGAACTGCATGATTTGAACTGCAGTTTTCCCAACATACTGCAATAATTTTCATAAGTGTTTGATATCAGGAGTGAAATTTGATTGCACATGCTTGATATGTTATAATTACATGAACTATTTAACAAAGTTCAAAATCACTGGGCTGCTAAGAGTCATTACTGCTAATTTGCAAATTTAATAGTAAATGGAATACCTACAGAGAAATGTACAGTTATGAAAGGTTATGAAAGTTACAAGTTATGAAAGGTACAAAGCAAAGTTTCCCCCTTTCGCCATTACTGCTTATTTTGATTGTAGAAATTTTATGTATTGAGATAAGAGAAAATTCTGCCATACAAGGAATACAACTAGGCTTTCAAAGTTATAAGTTGAAGGCATTTGCGGATTATGTGGTTTGGGTTTTTTTAGAAGATGCAACCAAAAATGTGATAACAATACTGGAGATGATTTTAAAAATTGGGGATTTGGCAGGATCTATATGAGCAATATTAAAACTAAAATATTGACCAAAAAAGTAGTTGAACAAACAAGTAAAATACTGCAAGAAATAACATATATCAAAGTATTTTTTAAAAGTTAAATATCTGGGAATTTGGATTACAAATAATAATAATATGAAACTGTTTCAAAATAATTATGGGATGGTCTAAAATGAGATATGGAAAGCTGGAATAGAATGAATCTATCCCTACTGGGAACAGATCTCAACTGTTAAAATGAACATTTTGCTCCTCATCCAGAGTGGCGTGCAACCTTGAAGGGTTGGTGTACCAGATCACCAAGTTCTCTCCAGAGACGGGGCAGCAGCGCCCAGTTGCAGCCAGCTCCCTGAAGACCAGGACTGAAGTGCAACAGCAGCCACCAGAGCACACGTGGTTCTCTGGGATGGGAGCCACAGTAGCAGCAAGGCTGTGTTTCTGGCACTGGAATATTTGCAGCCAGGAATAATTGTCCGCCTGAAGGCAGCTCCGGGTGCCAGGCTTCAAGAGAGGCTCTTGCAGGAGAAAAGCAGGGCAGGAAGGATCTCTCAGGGTGGGAGACCAGGAGAAGAGGTGAAAGCTGACAGAATCTGCCTTTCTATGTGTGAATAAATGATGAGATATGCACATTATAAATGTGATAACGGGTCTTTTTAGTTGTTCTTTCTCTATTCTTTTTTCCCTTTCTCTTTTCTATACAATTGTGTTTTGTATTTTCTTATAAATGAATCTGAATTTTACTGTTTAATATGTTTAAAATGGTGTTTTATATTAAATATATATAGAGAGAGCCAAAGCTCTCATTCTTATTGCAGACACTACCAATTCTTAGCAATATGGGCTGCTTCAAACAAAGGAAAATAGAAATTTCCAAATTTATCTGGCAGGGGGGAAAACCTAGGATAAAATTTAAAATATTAACGGATATGAAGGCAAGAGTGGTTTTTGCCCTGCTGGACTTAAAACTATACTATGAAGCAACCTGTTTGGCTTAGTTAAAAGATTGTTTATTATGGAAAAATGTTAGACTTTGGTAACAGTTTTAGCTGGCATGCTTACTTATTGGTATGAAAAGGTGAAGGTAAATAAATATTTTCTGAACCACCCAATAAGAAGTCGTCTGTATGTGGTATGGAATAAATATAAAGACCTATTAGAAAAGGGGGAAAACCTGTGACTGTCCCCAACTGAAGCTAGTTCTTGGGGGAAAATTAATATGAGGGAGAAATGGGGCACATATAGAGATTTATTATGTTTTAAGGCGGTGGAATGTAAAATGAAAAGTCAAGAAGAGACAAAAGAATGGATATCATATTGGATTCAATATCGTCAAATGTTTGAATATTTTTAAAAAAATTCATTAAAAGGTTTTGGAGGTGGAGGGTCGGACTTTGAAAAGGAATTACTGAGTGGCAACGAGAAATTGATCTACAAGATGTACAAAGTGTTGCCTGAATGGGAAACAAGATGAGTTGGTAAAATCAACAATGATTCACTGGGCTCTTGGCCCAGGGCATAATATGGAAATGGTTAAGTGTGAAAAGTTGTGGAAAACTGATCTTAATTTTACTGCCTGTAGTGCGCTGAAAGAAAACTATATGAAAATGACATATAGATTGTATATATCACCCTTGAAAATGGCTAAAATATGTAAGAATGCTAATAAACAATGTTAGAAATGTAAACAAGCTGATGGCACTTTTATTCATATGTGGTGGTTTTGTAAGAAAGCAAAAGCCTACTGCGAAATGATAAATGAATTAAGTAAGATGTTTAAAACGACAGTAGGGGGAAAACCAGAAGCTTTTTTGCTAGGTTTGCTCAGGCCAGAGATACCAAAAATAATGATAAAACTGTTATGCAACAATTGAAGCAAGGATTATATATGTGCAGAAGTGGGAAAGAAACTGCAATACCCACAAGAGAAGAATGGATTAACAAGTTATGCCAAAATGGCAAAACTAACCACTAGACTAAGAGACTCTAATGATGAGGTGTTTGTAGAAGAATGGAAACCCTTTTCACATTACTTAAGAAAATACTTTAATTCTTTTTCAGTATGAGAGGGATTTATATCTTGAGCAACAGAAGAAGAAGAATATGTTATTTTTAGGTTTATATTTTACAGTTTGTGTGATATTAGAAACAAA
The DNA here is from genome assembly GCF_964188315.1 of Podarcis muralis. Lineage (NCBI taxonomy): Eukaryota > Metazoa > Chordata > Lepidosauria > Squamata > Lacertidae > Podarcis > Podarcis muralis. The sequence goes on from NC_135666.1 coordinate 60,449,151, forward strand.
TGGGCAGTTCAGAGAGTGGAAATATAACGTCTTATCAAGTGATATGGGAAGTCAGAGAAAAATAAGAATGGTAACATATTATTTTTTAAAGATGTACTATGTAAAAACTTAATACAATATATATATATATTATATTAAAAAGGCGTACATTTACTTCTGACTTTTACAAGAGTTTGACCTAGTGTTCTTTAAAATATTGATACTGGGAACCAGTGACTTCAAACAGGACAATACAAACACATGAATAACGGGAGAGATAACAGAATCCCGTATAGCATGCATTCTTGTTATATGGGACATTGTCAGTTAATGTGCCTTTTCCCAGCATATAAGAAAATTTGCCATTCATAAATAATTCCCTGGATCAGACCAAAGACTCCTGGCTTTATGGTATTTTGATAGGTTTTGGTGATGTGCTCTATATAGTGGAAACCACCAGTAGTGGAGGAATGGGGTAGTGGAAGGGGCAGGGTACACCGGGCAGCATCTACTTTGGGGACGGCACACTGGACCCCAAAGGGCAGCACCCTCCAGCCCCATGCCTGCTACCTCCCCCTCAGCCACCCTGAAAAGAAAGGGGAGGGCTGGCGTCCGCCAGTCACCTCTCCCTCAGCCACCCTTCAGCAGGGACAAGTGGCTCAGCCCCGCATTGCTTTTGCTGCCAGCACACATGCATGCCATGTCCCCCTCAGCTCTGGCAGTGCGCCCCGCCCCACATGCCCCACCCTATAGAACAATGTGCATATGCTGGTGCCCACCTGCCCTGGATGTCACCAGGGCTCCATACACCACTGGAAGCCACGCATCTTTGATACTCTTAGTAAACTCCATTATGTTTTCTAATCTAAAAGACACAAGCCTTTCCTCGTAGAACTGATGCTTCCAACTCTTATAGCAGATAATAATAATAATAATAATAATAATTGTACCCCAGCCACTCTGGGCAGCTTCCAGCATATACAGAAACATAATAAAACATCAAACATTAAAAACCTCCCTATACAGGGCTGCCTTCAGGTGTCTTCTAAAGGTTGTATAGTTACTTAACTCCTTGACATCTGATGGAAGGGTGTTCCAGAGGGTGGGCACCACTACCAAGAAGGCCCTCCGCCTGGTTCCCTGTAACAGCCTTTCTCGCAGTGAGGGAGCTGGCAGAGGCCCTCAGAGCTGGTCCATAGTGTCCAGGCTGAATGACGGGGGCCGAGGTATTCAGGGCAGAAGCCGTTTAGGGGTTTATAGGTCAGCACCAACACTTTGAATTGTGCCCGGAAATGTACTGGGAGCCAATAAACTTATAGAAGCAAACTTATTGTTATCTACAGCAAATAAATATTAGATCATGCCCCCTTATTAGCGTTTGCCAATAGAAAGCAGGCACCGTGCTCAGTGGAATGTATTTGGAACCATGATAGCAACATAACACTATTAAGCCAGTTTATCACTTAATCCCCCAGAACTGAAGATGCAACTGCACCAGATTCCTTCACTGTTGACATTTAGATTGTAAGCTCCTAAGGGCGGGGATTTGTCTTTCCCCCTTATGATACCCTGGAAAAATACAATGTGAAATATTCTAACTATTGCTTTATAAATCTTCAGACAAACTATGGGAACAAGATGAAGTCAAAACAGATACATCCGCTCCTGTCCTTGACAGTATACAACACTGAGGGTGAAACAAACACAATTTACGTCCCCACCATAACATTAAAAACTGAAGCTGCAGCCCAAATTCAGTTACACTGGTGACCCAAGAAAGTTATTCCTGCCACCAGTTTTTTTTTAATTAAAATATGTGTTAGTCCATGGACCATAGCAGAACCCGTCTGCAGTTATCCCTTAATAGCATTATATCAAGTATGTACATAATGCTAAATGCTTTGTTTTCAGTACACATTTTTTGCAGTTTTATTCTACAAGGACCCAACTCAGACTACACAAAGGTAGATGGGAGTTTACTGAAAAGAAAAAGGCAGCCCTGCCCCAATTACATCACCACCAACAGGTATGAACTTGCTGTTTGGAGCAGAGAGAAAAACTTCTTGATGTTAAGATTGTGCAATAAGCTCCTCTGAGAGGCGTTTCTCCTTTTCAAAGTTAGTTTTATTGTCCAGCGTCATGAAATGCTTAAACTACTTTTGCTCAGCTCATGTATCAGATTTTTTTAGCTGCTGGTTTTTCCCTCGGGAAAGAGGCAGTAAAAGGGGAAAGAAAGAAGAAAATCTTCATTTCCCCCCTTTTGAGAGATTTCCAAAATAAGTAAATTTGCCTGGAAATAGACCTGGCTCCTTGCTCTAAAAACTTCACAAAAGTGAACGGAAGAAGAAGAAAGGGGAAACCACTTACAGATCAAAATAACCACCACAAAACTCTCTCCCACCATCCCTGCTGCAGCTTTCAAACTGGTTTTTCAGCAACAACAGAACACTTTCGTTACAGCTCTTAAACTTAAGCCAAGTGAAGGGAGACGGGGAGAGTGGATGAAACTCCAGGCAAGTTCCTATGAGGTTGACAAGGCTTTCAATCATAGATTGGGAACCACTTACATTAATAACGTCTAACCCTTTTTCTTTTTAGGAAAAGCAGAGTTGAAAAGGCACTGGTCTCAACTATTCCTTCTGCTATTCCTTAACTATTCCAGATAGTTAAGAGGTCATTTTAAAAGGTTGGGACAGGGAACCAAGCATACAAACACACTGAACTTGCAAACCTCAAGTTTGGCTGGAATGCTAGTTGCTAGGCTTGGGCATTCCTATGAATCACTGGTGGTTTTCCCCACCTTACAGGAAAAGGATAATGAACTCTGGGCAGGAACCACTTCGCAGGGTATTTGGGTCCTTGGGAAACTGACAAAGTCCACACATAAACAACAGACTTCTCTCCACTATCAATTTGTTCGTCTTGGCCAAGTCTCTTCCTGTAAAACCCCAGAGAATCATGTGGTACCTTAACAGCAAATAACTTTATTACGACATAACCTTTCAGAAGCTAGGCAGCACTTTAGAATATTAACAAAATAAGAAAAATAACTAGGAAATATTCTGGGACAAGTTCTGTATTGGGGTGGGTGTCACCTCAATGGCAGACCAAGTTGGCTCTCATTCTTAGAAGGTCATTCCAAAGAGGTCACTGGGTATAGTGGGAATGTGTGCCTAACTTGTTCCTGTTGCCTCTGTCCTGTTATTTAAGAAAAGTCTGAAGTCGCCAGCAAGTTACCCAGGAAGTCGGGAAGAAATTGTGGCACTTGTACCACCTCTAGTTTTCACCATATTGAGCTTTCCCTCCAAGACCTATCAACTGATCGCCAACCCAGTCTCAGCTCCCCACAAAAGGATTACTATTAGCAAATATTATTACTACTATCAAACAATTCTGGCAAATGTTCTATGATAACCTGGGAGGCATCTGATGCCGAGAGCCAGTCTGGAGTAGGGAGCCCAGACCAAGGGCTTCCCTGGCGCCCAGGGCCAACCCCAGAAGACAATTCCACAACCCAACAGTGGAATTATCCAAGCACCGCGGGAAAATAAATGCTAACTAATCAGGGGCGCTGACTGCCAAGGAGCATGTGCAAAGCGCCCTCCGGACTAAGCCACGGCCCCTCCGGACTCCAGTGCCGAGCGCCGACCCTTCCCCGCGAGCCTCGCCCTCTCGGCGCTCACCTTTCTTCTCGTCGGCGGCGCCGCACAAGCTGCCGGCCAGCAGCCCCACCAGGAGGGCGGCGGCGGCCGCGCGCCTGGCCCCCAAGTTTCCTCCTCGGCCGGCGAGCGAAGCCGAGCGAGCCCCGCAGAGCCCCATCTCCTGCCGGCTGGCTCCTCAGCGAAGCCTCTCGCGCCGGCCCAGGACCATGCCAGGGGAGCGCCGCCTGCCGCGCTCGCTGCTCTCCGGCAGCCGAGAGAAGGAGGAGCGAGGAGAGGCTCTTGGGCCGCCGGACGGGGCGCTTCTCCCGGCAGCCGGCCCCTCGGCGGCCCCGCTCCAGGTGCGCGGGAGCCGCTTTGCGCGCGGCGTCGAGGAAGACGCGCCTGCTTGGCTGCCTCTCTTCTCTGCGCCGAACTCGCCGGCAAAACTTTTCCCCTGCTCCGTCGACGCCGCGTCTCCAAGAGCGCAATCGGCTCCCTCGGAGGATTCCGGCCAAGCAGTGGAAGGAGGCGGCGGGGGAGACTCGGGGAGAGCGAGAAGCGCGGCTGGCGGCGGCGGCGGCGGCCCGGGAGGTTCGCTCCGCGCTGCTGCCTTCAGGTGGAGCTTCGTACCTGCCCAGCGCAGCCGCTGCTGGGAAGGGCGAGAAATTCCAGTCGGGCGGGCTGAGCTGGGCTGCGCCCCGCGCACGCGCACTCCCCCGCCGCCGCCGCCGCCGCCTGTGGTCCTCCTTATCTGCGGCTGCTGCGACTGCCGCCCCGCCTCGCCGACCTGCAACTTCCCAAGCCCCGGAGATGGCGGAGAGGAGGAAGCCGCGCCGGGAACGCCGGAGGCAGCGAGGGGTCCCCGGTCCTAGAGCGGGGAGACGAGGGGGCGCCTCCAAGGCAGGCCAGTCCGGCCATCCTGCTTTGCGCATTTCGGCCGCTTCTTTTCAGGCCACCCGAAGTGAGTTTGGCCTGACCATCCTGTCCCCTCCCTCCCTAAACATTCTGGGCATGGTCATCCTGGAAAGCAGAATTTATGCTTTTATTATCATCATTATTAAATTTATGTACCACCATCCAAAGATCACAGGGCAGTTATAATAATAATTCATAATATTACTTACTTACTTATCTGGCCAAGCCTCCCCAGCCACTCTGGGCGGCTTCCAACAAAACATTGAAAACACAATAAAACATCAAACATTTAAAACTTCCCTGAACAGGGCTGCCTTCAGATGTCTTCTAAAAGTCTGGTAGTTGTTCATTTCCTTGACATCTGGTGGGAGGGCGTTCCACAGGGCGGGTGCCACTACTGAGAAGGCCCTCTGCCTGGTTCCCTGTAACTTGGCTTCTCGCAGTGAGGGAACCGCCAGGAGGCCCTCGGAGCTGGACCTCAGTGTCCGGGCTGAACCATGGGGGTGGAGACACTCCTTCAGGTATACTGGACCAAGACCGTTTTGATTTAAAAGAGAAGTAGAGCTGGGTATCATCTGCATACTGATGAACACCCAGCCCAAACCCCTGAAGATCTCTCCCAGCAGCTTCATATAGATGTTAAAAAGCATGGGGGAGAGGATGGAACCCTGAGGCACCCCACAAGTGAGGTCTGAACACTCATCCGCCAACACCACTTTCTGGACACAGCCCAGGAGGAAGGAGCGGAAGCACTGTATAATGGTCTCCCAGCTCCTCTAGATGGTCCAGAAGGATGTCGTGGCTGATGGTATCAAAGGCCACTGAGAGATCCATTAGAACTTGGAAACAGCTTGCACCTTTGTCCCTAGCCCACCGGAGATCATCAACCAGCGCGACCAAGGCAGTTTTACTCCCATGATGAGACCTGAATCCCGATTGGAAGGGATCCAAATGGTCCGCATCCTCCAGGCGTGCCTGGAGTTGTTCAGCAACCACCCACTCAATTACCTTGCCCAATAATGGAAGATTTGAGACTGGGTGATAGTTGGCCATATCGGCCAGATTCCAAGATGTTTTTTTAAGAAGCGGTTTAATGACTGCCTCTTTCAGTGGGTCTGGGAAGGCTCCCTCACAAAGGGAAGCATTCACCACCCCATGGAGCCCATCTCCCAGCCCTCCCCAGCTCGCTTTTATGAGCCAGGATGGGCAAGGATTGTCCAAGCAGCCTGTCCACATCCTCGGAGGTAACAGATTGGAATTGATCCCATGCAACTTGACTAGACAGGACTCTAGCACTCTTCTGCCCTGGCCCTGCCCACACAGTGGAGTCTTCCTCTTTCCGAATCTCAGCGACTTTATCTGCAAAAAAACTTTGCAAAATAATTGCAGGAGATCTTGGAGTCCTTGCCAGGCCCCAATGGTGAAGGTTGTTCTGTTAGATTGCAAACCACCTGAAAGTGCCTCCTGCTGCTGTTTCCAGCAGATGCAATAGAGGGGGTGAAGAAGGTCCTCTTCGCCGTCACTGTTGCCACTTGGTAGGCTCAACACTGAGCTCTAACCCATGTCCGGTCCATGGAGTCAGAGAGGGCGTTTAAGAGCCAGACAGTTGATAGCCCTGGTTAACTCCGCATTCCAGCAGGCCACCAAGAAATCCGCTGAAAGGCCATCAGCATGGGATAAAACATCCCCTACCACTCTCTGGAACCATTAAGTGGCGGATGCGGACCATCTGAATTGGTCCCACCTCCCTGCAGAGGGGAAGGATTGCAGAGAAGTCCAGTTGCACCAGGAAGTGATCCAACCATGGCACTTCTTTTGTTTCGCTTTTAGTTAGTGTTAGATCACCAACATCCGTAGAGGTAAACACCAAGTCTAAGGCATGTCTGCGGCTATGGGTTGGGCCAGACATATTCAGGGACAGCCCCATGGAGGCCATGCTTTCCACGAAGTCCCGAGCGGCCCCTTCTAAGGTCATGTCGGCATGGATGTTAAAATCCCCCAGGACAACCAAACTAGGTGTCACCAGGAGAACATCCGCCACACCTGAAGCAGCTCGGGCAGGGAATCCTTGGTGCAGCGGGGAGGTCGGTACACCAAAAGGAATCCTGTACTTCCCCTATTGCCCAACTTCCAGAAAATGCACTCAGAAAACTGGGTCTTCCCAATAGGATGCCTGGTGCAAGCTAATGACTTCCTAAAAATCACTGTAAACCCCCTCCCCGCCCACATGACCTGGGTTGCTGTGCGTAAGAGAAACCTGGTGGGCAAGCAGCGGCAAGGACAGGCCCATCTGCTTCATCCAACCAAGTCTCTGTTGCCAGGTCAAGTCCTCCATCCACAATCAGGTCGTGGATGGCAGTGGTCTTATCAGTCATTGACCTGGCATTGCACAGCAGCACCTTCAGGTCAAATTACAGTACTTTGCCATCTCTTTAAAGAAAATTTCTGAATAAAATTCTGGGATAGGAAACAATCTGATTAAAAAGCAAGGCAGTGGTGGAGTGAGCATTGCCGCCCAGCTGTGGTAGTGCTTTTAAATATCCCTATAGCATATTAACAATCAGTCTGATTTAGGGAGGAAAGCCTTTTTGTTGCAGCTGCTGCTAGTACACAATTGGAAGTTAAAAACCATTGCCCATCTACTATAAATCACTCGGAGATCTTTCAGTAGATCATGTTATGCCTTCTGATCCTCCTTTGTGTAGAGTAACACTGTCACTTAAAGGTAACCTTTCTCACCCTTCCTGTGCCACTCTGTATCTGTATCTCTCTCTCTCTCTCTCCCTCTCTGTAGCATCCCAATCTCCTCCCCACTGTCTTCCTCCCTCTCTCTTACACACATACTCAACACAAACCCAAGATGCATTTGTAGAAAAGGAAGCAATTCACAGAGGAGTGGTCCAGAGCAAGAGTGGGCTAGAGTGTCTGACAGATTGCATGAAATTAGACCAAAATTTATGTGCAGCACATAGGCCAAAACTTCCTCACTACTGGTGTAAAGGAATGCATTTTTCCCCAGGGGAATCCATCCCCAGGGGAATCCATCACAATTTTAGAAACATCTATCAAGTCATACCACAACTCCCCCCCCCCCCAACTAAAAACCCAGCAAAAGAAAGAAGCTGTAACAACCGCAGACAGCAAACACATGCACATATACTTCCTGAGTTAAATTCAGTGTTAATTCAACATTTGATTCTAGATGCTGAATGAAACAAAACAGGTTTATGCTGCCTGGTCTCAAGAACTTGCTCTGAATAAAAAGGCCTATGTACTGCTGGTATTACATTTCATATTATGAGTATTTCCGCAAATGTGCACCTTTGGCGCATAGTCTCTCATAGAAGTTGGAACAGGAACAGAGAGGAGTTGCTTTCAGATGCCCAATCCTCTTGGAAACCCATCGGGAAGAGGATCAGGTCCAACTGAGCTTCACGCCTGCTCTCTCCTTGTGAGTATAACATGAGAAGGGGAACATGTTGCAGGGGTCTGTCTCCTTCCCAGTGCCTCGTTTGGAAATGGGACGGGATTGGAGGCTACAACTATAGCTTTATCAGTGCCTCAGATATTGGGGGAGCTCCATTCTGTTTGCTTTGTGACAAGCTGTGGGAGACAATTCTAGGCAGCGAATTCTTGTATCTCTTGTGTTGTCTACCACAATCTTAATGTCATGAAATTTCCCTCAGTGCAAAGACTGTGCCAGGAAGCAGGCAAAAGGGTATTTTCTTTTTAAAAGGAAAATTTATTAGAAAACAACAGACAGGGAGCAGCCTAGTTTTGCCAGTTTAGCAATAGCTGTAGTTCCTGTTCTTGTATCTACACAGCGGCTGCAAAGTGTGTTCTGGAAGCTCTTCTTCAATCACAATGCATTTTCCTGCTCATCATCTACTCAAATGGGGGAAAGGACTGTTTGCAAAGAGAAGTCCATGCATGCTGTCTCTTAAACAGAAGGGGCAGGGAGTGGCTGCTAATTCGAGGGTAAATTCCCCCATTCCTCAATTTTTTAATCAATAGTTTTATTGCAAACTTTGAAGAAGTGTAGAAATGAAAGCATAACACTCTTTTCATCCATGTATTTGACCTGGAAGTGTTGTGTTAGTTTGCTTTAAATGTGGACCCTACAAAATCTACCATCACTATGATTCTATGATTGCTCTTCAAATACTGTGTACAATTCTGGCCATCACATCTGAAAAATGACTTTGCAGATGTGGAAAAGATGCAGTAACGACCAGGGAACTGGAGCAAGTAGTCTACAAGGAAGGGTTGCAATGCTTGATGCTTTTTGTTAAGGAAAGTGATGAGTGGAGAGGGATGGGGGCACATGATAGAGGTGTATACAATTATACATATGTGGGGGTGGGGGAGTGGAGAGAGAATGAATTTTCCACTTGTCTTACCGGAACCTGGAGTCATCCAGGGGGTTGGACTGGATGACCCTTGGTGTCCCTTCTAAATCTACAATTCTATAATTCTGTGGCGCTGGATGGTGGAAGACTCAGGAAAGGCAAAAGGAAGTACTTCCTCATACAGCACCAAGGTAAACGGGGGGGGGGGGGTTTACTGCCACAACTTTAATGGCTTTAAAAGGGGATTAAATTCATGGAAGATAATGCTATCAATAGCATCTGTTAGCTCATTTGGTTAGAGCATGGTGCTGATAAAATGCTAAGGTTGTGGGTTTGGTTCCCATATGAGCCACCTGCATATTCCTGCATTGAAGGGGGTTCAAGGCTTTTATTCAGCCAGGAACTTGCCAGAACTCATTTCCAGCATCTCTCAGCTCAGCACCATTGCAATTTTAAGAGAAAAAGGAAGGTGTTCATGGTGAATTCCAGCACCTCTTTTTCTAGAAAAATAGCATTCGTTGGACTAGATTCATTCCAACTCTGATTTATAATAATGAGTCATAATAGCTCTATGCTGTTTCCAAGATCATAGGCAGTGTCCCTGAATACAATAGCAGGCATCTGATTGGCTGTTGTGGGAAGCAATATGCAGGGTGAGAAAGGATATGCACGCTATGTAAATCCTGCATGGAACAGATTGCTGCTGAAAATCTATTCAAAGTCAGAAAAAATTGCAACAACTTGGGTGTTTTTTTTAAAAAAAGGACAGGATGACACTGTAGAAAACACTGGAATGCAGTAGTTTGTCTCCCTGATAAATGAGTGAATTGCTCTTCTCAATTCCAGACTAAACAGCTGGTGTGGAAACAACCCTTAAAGGGGAATTCTTATGCCTGTTCATGGAAATGGTACAAACAAGTTATTAACATTATCCACAGGGCCTTGATGCTTCTTGCTCAGTGTCTTCTGAGAAGGCATGGAACACCCCCACCTCCCACCACCTCAGTTGCAGCAGTGTGGCAGACACACTGCTGTTAGCAATGTAATGACCAAACATTGCTGATGCTGTTAATGATTACCTAGCTTTGCAATCATTACATCATTGTAGGTTGTTAGTTTTACTGGTTTTTAGTTCAATGAAACTTGAGGAATAACAAGTAAAGTTTCACTCAGGTCTTTACCTGCAGTTGCATTCTGCCCCAGTTCCTCGTGCATCAAAAAAGGTTGTTGTTTACTTTTAACTGGCTGAATGAATGTATTTGTCAAGAACAAAAGTCATAACAAAGCATCATAAACTAAATACATAGCAATCAGTGCATCATAAAAGGCAGACGAGAACATGTTTCAATCCACATTTATTGATGTGCACTTGCTTAGCACAGGTAAAAGAAGCAGCAAAATCAAAAACATTATTATCCTTATTGTAAAGGCAAAAATCCAGCCTTTTGGAGTTCCCTTGTTAATTGTGCTGCTTGAAAGGGGATAGAACTCCTTGGTTATATATTCTTCCAAAGCAGTAGCCATTTTGCAGCAAAACCAATAGAGTCCTGTGCAGCAACTTCAAGTCTAACAACTTTATAGATGCATAATTTGGGGATGCAAATTCAAATGCAATTATATCTCTCCACTGAGAATATTGAGCTGGTATAAGAAGGTCTTGATTTTGGTCATTAACATAGTTAAAGAAAGGGGTCCACATTTCTTGGAAGGTGTCACTATTTGTTATGCCTTTAATTGCCCTCCTGCATCTGGTGAGACACTCAGACATTGCTATATCCCTTATATTATTTTCTCATATGTTCAGGGGGGTTACGTTCTGGTTCTTCCATTGCTGAGCTATTGCTAATCATGGTGCAGTCAGTAAGAGCTCAACTAGTTGGCTGTGGTGCAGGGTGGAGCCTAAGTCTACGTCCAAAGACAGTAGGACTAAGACAGGATTTGGAGAAAAGGGATTGGCCTGTAATTGCAGATATAATGGAGAATACACTATTCCAAAAGTTGTTAATATGAGGACATTCCCACCAAACATGAATAAATTAGCCAAGCTTTCCACAGCCCTTCCAACATAAAGGTGAAAGGGAGGGATTAATTTTTGCCACCCTAACAGGCATCCAGTGCCATCAGAGAACGACCTTGAGCAAGGCCTCCTGTAAGCGAGCAGAGATGGTTTTGAGTGGGATAGTGGTCCTGATATCCTCCCATTTGTGATCTTCAACTGGGTGACCTAAGTCTGATTCCCATACAGTTTGAAGGCCTCTAGCACCCCCCACTTCGTGATCTAATATTTGGGAAACAGCCCCCTTCAAGTCATCCTGCTTCATAAGGATTCAAACAAAGCAGGTATGCTAGGCCGTCTCCCCTGCACTCCAAAGAGGGTGCAAAATAATGAGCCTGGGCTACCTGAAACCAGGTAATATGAGTACCTTTTAATTTTCCTTGCAGTTCCTCTTTGGAAATTGCTTTCCCTCTGGGAAGCAGGCCACGGATTGTAGAAATGCCTATGTCCTTCAGATCCTTGAACTGTTAATATTTATCTGTGTGTCTGAAAGCTGAATGATCCAGGACCAGTGGTTCAGGGTCAGGGGCCAGTGTTTTGCTCCATGTTCTCCACACATAAGTACTGATCTACAGTAGTAAATGGATTGTCTATTTTCCTTTACCGCCTTCAAGGACAAAGGTAAGAAAGGGCGGGCTCCCATTAAGGTGTGGAAGAGACCATCTTGAGTTGAACCCCAGGGCTCCCCCTGAGCAATGGGATCAAGGATTTAATTGGAAAAGCAGCATAGTTTATTTTTTTAAAATATAATTATTATTATTTTCATTAATAAAATATAAAATATAACAACATTACAATAATCAATCAAATGCATTTGCTCCCCTGAGCTCGTGACTTCCCTCCCTCCCTTCACGCCTTTCTACTGTCAGTTTCTGTCCTTTGATACATATCAAATCCTTCTATGGTCAGATATTATTATTACACTGTGCTGCAGGATTTATGTCAGTCCTGCTAGTGTCTTCAACTTTTTACAATAGCCTCTTAAATGCTCAGTAAATTTACTCCAATCTCTCTGGAATTTCTGGTCGCCTTGGTTCTGGATCCTCACAGTCAATTTGGCCAACTCCGCATATTCAATCATCTTCATCTGCCACTCCTCAACCATTGGTAATTCTTGTAATTTCCATCTTTGGGCTAACAAAATTCTTGCCGCATTGGTGGCATACATAAATAATATTTGGTCTACTTTAGTAATCTCCTCTCCCATCAACCTGAGCAAGAATGCTATATTTTAACATATTTTTAAATGTTAAGTTAGGCACTCCCATTCCTCCTTTTGTTCTATGTGGAGAGTTTTGTTGCTTCTCCTAGATTTGTTGCCTCCTGACACAAATGCATTGAGTTTGTTTTGCCATCTCTTTAGCTGAAAGGATAGGCAAAACTTGAAGGAGAAAAAAAGAACTTAGGTAACACTGACCTTTTGACCACGGCTGTTCGCTCAAGCCAGTTAAGACTGAGCGGCTTCTGTTTCCTAAATTCTTGTTGAATGCCTTTATGCAGCCCCTATATGTTGTCTTGTGTTGTCTTGTGTTGTCTGGTGTTGAGGTACTTAAATCCTCCATGCACTATGAGATACGCATATAGTCTACATGAACAACGGAGAAGAAATCAATGAAGAAACAGCTATAAGTAATATTGTATGTCTAGTAATTGCCTTCTAAAGTGACAGATCATTTTATGACAGAGCACTTGCTTTTCCTACTATCAAAGCTAATGTTTTATCACTTTTAAAATGGCATTGTTTCCATTTCTTATGCATGGTACCCACAGACAATTTAACATGTTTTGTTTATATTTGGGTGCCTTACATTTTTTTTATAGGGATAAAAATAAATACATCTGCTTTGCTGCATCATGGACTTTCTCTGTAAACTTAAAATTCCTTCATTGTTGGTTTGAGACTGTCTTGGAATATTTAATTGCTCTCCTATGCTTTCTAGTATATTTCCTCATCAGTTTCCTTATCACAAAAGGTCGGGAGGGGGGAGCAAGTTTGTTGCACAAGAGCACTGAATCAGCATTAATTGTGTGACCTGCATTTGCCAGGATGTGATTGGATCTCACCCCAAAATAGTGACTGTCTGGAATCATTCTCAGTTTCTTACACAGAATTTTTTAATGCAGTTTAAAAGGATTTGCTACTCACAGTCTGGCCATTTGTTCCATATACTGTACCTTTAGTAAACAGGCTTTACTTGTTTTTATTCTTTTTCAAAAACTTTTTTGACCTGAGTAACAAAAGAACAATGGATGAGAAGCAAAACCTTTCTGAAACCAATTTCAATTCTCTTTAAACCTGTTTTCTGTCTTTTTATTCCACTCCTATAAGGAGTCAATTAAAATGACTGATTTAGTGTTTGCATTATGTGTGCCAACAGTGGCTACAACGAGCAAAGCCTGGAAAAGATAAATCATCCCAAAGATTTATGACTGACTAGTTCCTTAGAATTTGAGTTAACGTTAAATGTTAACTTGCTATGTTCATTTAAGGGAGTGTGGACAATGCCGGCTCCTCGTGTGCTTCTGCATAGATCTCCTGAGCCAGCCACATTCTCTTTGCTTCCTTTTTCCTACACAGGGGAGAGAGACACACGGCTGCATGAAGCACTCGGAAAGATCACAGGGGGAATCAGAAAGGTTTCCTTCTGATCATCCAGTTTGAGGGTACGCAATGAGGAGCCAGCAGTGTTCTTACCCACTTCATTTACAGCCTCTCAGACCTCCATACTGAACTTTTAAACTTTGCTTCCGGTGAAGAGGCTCTCAATGTTTTGGACTCTGCCTGGGATGGGGAGATACAGTAGGAGCGCCACCCTGTTCAAAGCAGCACACTCAGTGAAGGGGTAAGATGTTTGTTTTTCAGTCATTAGGTGGGAATAGGAATTATTGCAACACACAGCCTCCTAGAGTGATATTGGCCAGAATGACAACTATTCAGAATGGTTCTGGCAGTTTAAGTATTGAGCAATAGTTGAGAGAGCAGATGGCTGGAGCTTGAGAAGGCAAAAGAAAAAGATCCCACCCACCCCCACCCCCCAATGCTAATATGCTTGGGACAATCTCAATTGGAGTGATGAGATGTGGGCTCTTTCCACAGAAGTCACACAGTGATATGTAGCATTTATAGAGTGCTTCTGAGCACTTTCTTATCCCCAACCACCTTGTCAAGGGGAGGGGTCATGTCTTATTTCCCCTCTTTTGTGGGGTGGGTCTGAGGTTCAGAGAGAACTGTGTGCCTACACCAGATGTGTTCACAGCTGAGGTGACATTTGATCCAGGACTTCCCTGCTCACATCTCACACCATTATCAGCTCTATTCAAACCAATAGTCTGCCCCATTGCTCATGGTATGTCCAGTTATTTGTCTGTCTGAGATTCTCACTTTGTGTGCTTGAACAGCTAGAACGGGGGCCAAATTATGTTACATTAGGAGGATGTTTAAACACTTGCTTAGGATTGGGCATGTCTCCTTATTAACAAAAAGTAGTTGCAGGGTACCTTAATCTGGACCAGGACTGCTGTATGATGAGAGAAGAATTAACTCCTTCTTTTTGTGCCATTTTCCTGCTGAAAAATCTCCCAGTTAAGAAAGCAACATGCCCAGTCCTAAGCATGTGATTTAAAACTCTTGAGCAATGTAATGAACAGTTTGGTCCTGACTGGAAGAATATGTTCTTTTCTAGCATTTGAGTTCCTGTGTGTACTCACTGAAATGGCCTGAGCAGGGTGGACCTGTTTGGAAACTGTTGATCAAATGAATTTTCCCAAATAGGCAAATTTGACTAAGACCGAGAGGCCATTTTGGTGGGATCACTTACTTTTCTTTTTTTTATTGTTATTTCAAAGCAGTTTCAGAGTCTCCAAATAAAACAGAAAATTGTGCCAGTGTGTGTGCATTTATATTTTGAATCTGCACCATGTCCCCAGTTTAAATATCCTCCTCCCAAAAAGGTGATATTTAACCTTTAAGGGGATGCATATGGCCACCTTATAAGTTCAAAAACTGAATTTAATATTTTTAAACTAGATATATTTTTAATTAGTTATGCCTTATGCTGAACCTACTCTGTGCCTGCCCAAAGAAGTCAGATAATGTTGAAAATGATTTATGAGTGTGAGCTGTTGTTTTGTTGATTGTGCATAGTTGAAATGATACCAGAACAAAAATTACCAAAACATACATAAATGAAAACCAGATCATTTTTGTGTTTCAATAAAATTAGTGTATACTGAATGGCTAATATATAACAGCCGCACAATCCTGAAATCTGTGAATTAAAATCCCCACTGTAATCTACAGAAATGGAAAAGACCTCTTTTGAGAGAATCTATATTTCATTTTCTTCAGGAATGCAACAAAATACATTGTGACTGAATCCAGTTGAAAACCATGGGTCCTGGGTTAATCATAACTACATTTATTTTGATTGGGGCTATAATGGCAAGCTGTTGCATTTGTAAGGGCACAATTAGTTCTTCTTAAAGTGTATATAGCAACTATATAGCAAATGGAAATAATGATATTTCCAAATGTCAAATACGAAATGGGAAGACTAAGAGTAGATCCAGGAAATGACTTTATCACACCTTACTGCTGGGCAGAATAAATAGAGATATCCTGGTCTACCAAGTGGCTACTTGCACATCACAGTAAGCTACCATTTGGTAAATGGCAATCTGAATCCATTCTAAAGAGTGACTAACCATGTAACTTCCAAGCTATAAATCTTGTCCAAGAGATGCTTCCAATCATCCAATAGATTTCATCTCCTTGTTACACCTAAACATGCTGGTTTAAAGTGATTTTATTTGCAATATTCATTATTATTCCAAGGGGAAGCATTTCATTTCAACAGCAGTCTTCTTTCTAGGATAGATATGTAACTAGACTGGGTGACATTCTTAATTTTTCTCTGTTGCAAGTCTAAGACAATTATCCATAGAAATTGTTGTCCTTCCATCAGGAAAATGCAATTTGTCTTCCACAATAAAACACCTCCAAAATGTACAGTGAAAGGGAGCAGCACTGCATGGACATAACTCTTTCTTTCTTTCTTTAGTCTGCTCAGGCCAATCATAACAGATTTATTAGGGTCTTCAGCAGCACAGGTCAAGGATTCATGGAATTGTTGCAAAACTAGGGGCACGGGGTCTCTAGAGTGACGCACACAAGGCTATCGTGCAGTTCATCAAGGCTTTTGAAGCCTCTTGTTAGCAAACAATATTTGTTCTTTGGTGGACTTATACAGCACACACATTGAAATATGACGCCAGCAGAACCTCATCTGTTTCAACCTGGTGCCACAAAATTGATCCAACCTGAGAAAAAGAACAACCCATCTGTGTCTCAAGCTGGCAATGTGCACCCAGCCAGCTTTAGCTAGATAGCTTTAATTTAAATGGATTTTAAAGGTAGACAAATTATATGAAAGTAGTTATTATTATATAGTTACACACACAGAGTTGAAATTGAAATTATTTTTGGAAGCCAAACGTCCAACAGGGCTTCCAATTGGCTGCGGGAGCTTCCTGCAGCCAGTCAGAAGCCGCACTTTTGTTTCCGAACATTTTGGAAGTCAAATGGACTTCCAGAACGTATTCCATTTGACTTCCAAGGTACGACTGTATTATCATTGGCCACTGTAGAACCTTCCAGAACTACTTTAATCAAGTCTTGGTGGTATTTGAGGTATGCTTGGGGTCATTGTCCTGTTGGAAGGTCCAGTGACTCCAGTCTTCAGCTTTCTCACAGATGGTGTGATGTTTCCTCCTAGGCTTTTCCGATTCTTCAATGAATCCTGCCTGCCTTCCTCATGCTGCAAGTTTCCAGTACCAGAGGATGCAAAGCAGCCCCAGAGCATCACCGAGCCACCACCATGCTTCACTGTAGGTGGAGTGTTCTCTTCAGCATATGCTTCATTCTTCTTCATGCAGACATAGTGCTGATCCATGAGACCAAAAAATTCCAATTTTGTATCATTGCTCCACAGAACAGAATCCCAAACTTCTGTGGCTTATTTATTTGAGCATATTGGAGCCAACTTTTCTTGTACTTTGGGGTCAGTACATCTAGGAGTTCTTGCATGGAAACCTTCTGCATTTAGTATGCACCTTACTGTGCTCACTGAAACCTCAGTGTCTGCTGCCACCAAGTCTTGCTGCAGCTCTTTTGGAGCCACTTGAGGGGTTTTCCCAGCCTGTCTTCTCTGAAATCAGGTTTCTGCCTCAAGTGTCAGGCTGCTGCCAGCAACTCCCCTGGCTGGTTGCCCTGGAACATACAAAGACAAGGAATGTTCTTACCATCCACAGTATTTACAGAGAGAGGCTTCTTGGATAATGGCATTGTCCTAAGTGAATCTCCACCCCTGTTTCTCCCACTTCCTCATTTGTTATCCTTTCTACGGGTGCTGACAAGTGCCCTCTGTCTTTGAGATCTTTGCTCTCCCACTTTCAAGGCTTGGCGGGGGGACTGGAGTGCTTTCTGAAGACACTGTGTCCGTCAGCTGTCGCCACCCTGGTACTTCCTCTTCCTCCTCCTCTCCCATTATTTCCCAACTTTTCCCTTCCTCTGCCTCTGAGCTGTGACCTCCCTCAACCCAAACCCCTGCTGTAATTCTAAACTGTCTTCCTCTTCTCTGGAAGGTCAGGTTGGGGAGGTGGTCTCCACCATTCCTCCTCTGCCCAGTCCCTGACATGCAGATAGCTTCCTTTTTCTGCCCCATTCAGGTAGTGTAATCACTGTTCTTTTAACTTTGTACTTGTGAACTATGCTTCCAACAGTGTCTCTAGGAACATCCAGTGCCTTCACTATCTTCTTGTATCCTGCTCCTTGTTTGTGAAGGGCAATGACCTCTTCTCTTACCTTGGACCATTCTCTTGACTTAGCCATATTTCTAACATGTAACCAAATTTGACACTCAGCAAACCCCTAGTCAGTTCAGCTATTTCATGTGTTCCAGCTCAAGCACACCTGGTGCAACTAATGAAGCCCTTGATTACTTGCAACAGGTGTTCTCGAGACAACACCTGTTGTATTTGTGCTGTTGTGAGGGATTCTATTCAGGGGGTTGGATAATAGACCGGAGAAGCCAGTATAAGTTGCATTGTCAGCTGAATTTGGGTGAAACCACTTGAAATATTGAGGCATTTCAATTGATTTTGCTTGATTTGCTCATTGTAAACCGCTGAGACCTGTGGGTATATAGATAAAGGTAAAGGGACCCCTGACCATTAGGTCCAGTCATGACCAACTCTGGGGTTGCGGCGCTCATCTCACTTTATTGGCCGAGGGAGCCGGCATACAGCTTCCGGGTCATGTGGCCGGCATGACCAAGCCGCTTCTGGCGAACCAGAGCAGCACATGGAAACACCGTTTACCTTCCCGCCAGAGCGGCACCTATTTATCTACTTGCACTTTGATGTGCTTTCGAACTGCTAGGTTGGCAGGAGCAGGGACCGAGCAACGGGAGCTCACCCCGTTGCGGGGATTCGAACCGTCGACCTTATGATCGGCAAGTCCTAGGCTCTGTGGTTTAACCCACAGCGCCACCCACGTCTATGGTGGTATATAAATTCAAATAATAATAAATAACAAGTCTGTAAATATTGATAATAAACATTTGCAATGGGGATTGAATAATTTTGATTTCAACTGTATACAGAGAGTCTTACTGACAGTATCAGCAAGGAGTCAATCAAATGTATATTAAAGTAAATACAAAAGGGAAAAAAAGACTATTTTTTCCCCTTTTTGCTTCAAAGGGATCTGTATCAGCCCTCAAAACAAACCTGCCTTCAGCACAAGAAAAAACTGAAAGTCGGCAGTCAGCAATCTGTTTCCACAAAGAATGTGCTTTTACAGCAAGACCACCAACAGTGAACATGAGCCACAGACCAAGCCACAGGCTCCTAGAGCAGTGTTTCCCAACCTTGGGCCTCCAGCTGTTTTTGAACTACAATTCCCATCATCCCTGACCACTGGTCTTGCTAGCTAGGGATGATGGGAGTTGTAGTCCAAAAACAGCTGGAGGCCCAAGGTTGGGAAACACTGTCCTAGAGGAAACCAAGTAATTGGGATTGAATCTCTAATACAACTCAACATAGACTAAAGTCCCATGTTGCAAGAATCATAGCAATGGCTTTTCCTGACTATTTAGCCAATATTAAAGAATGTAATTGAGCAAGCTAAGTTGAATGTATTTCCAAATTAGGACTTCCAAAGAAGTTACAATGTTATTGGATTCATGCTTATTAGTATATCAGTGTTCAGTCTCCAGTCAAATAAAATCTATATATCAATCCTTTTGCAAAGTCTTCACTCAAAAAGAATTTAAAGCATTCATTTACTACATCATTATCAAATGAACACATATGATAGGAAATAAATAACTCAAAACAGGACATATTGCAGGGCTGTTAGTCTGACATTCAGGGCTAGTGTAGCAAGCTAAATATCCTACAAAATAAAACACTCAACTAGGCTGGGGCTCCAGCTTTAGATATAAGCATTCCTTGATGCTATTGCAGCACTGGCTGCAAATCAGTAAGAGTGGTCTAATAATTGTAGGTGCTTCAATACTAGTATTTATTCTAGGATGGGTACTCCTCATACATGCCTCCCCCCCTTTTGTTGCAAAGTCCACATGGCATCAATTGTATGAAAATACCAGCCAGTATCTTTTCTCATTTGAAGACAGATTTTGCCTTTCCATGAAAAATTACGTAAATATTTTAAAAAACCTGTTACCAATCCATTTGCAACATTAAGCCCCAGACCAGCCCCTGACAGGCATGAGAGATTTGCAGCACTAGAATAACCTAAAGAGTTAATAACCCCACAAACAGTGAGGATTGGGCCTGTTACATCTACCTCCCTGAAGCTCAGCACTGGCACCCCACAGGGATGTGTGCTGAGTCCCTACCTGTACTCAGTTGTATACATCTGACTGCATTTCATCTGATCCATCTACTGCAATTATTCAGTTTGCAGATGATGATACTACCATAATGGGTCTAATTACAGGTGGAGATGAATCAGCGTACAGGGGGGAGGTTGAAAAAGTATCTACATAGAGAATAACTTGCACCTAAATATTAGCAAGACAAAGGAGACGGTGTTGGATTTTCAGAGGAAGTGAAGGGAACTAGCCCTGTTGTATATTGGGGGGGGGGCTGTTATGTGGAGAGAGTCTCTTCCTTTAAATTCCTTGGGAGTTTACCTTAGTGAAGACCTCACTTGGAAAAACAATATAACTCAGGTGGTTAGGAAGGCCCAACAGAGACTCCATTTCTTCAAGGTCTTGTGAAAGAACAATGTTAAACCACAGTTGATGACCTCCTTCTCATATTATATCCTCTCATATTATATCACAGTGGGGTGCATTGGCTTGACAGCCACGGACAGAAAGTCTTTACAGAGGGTGGTGAGCACAGCACATGATGTCATGGGCTGTCCCCTGAGCCCGCTAGATGACATTGCAAGGGATCGATGCCTTAGGAGAGCGAGAAAAATTATCAGGGACGATTCACCTCTTTAATCTTCTACCCTCGGGCAGGAGATATAGAAGGAGAATCAGTCGTACCAACAGGCTAAAAACAGTTTCTATCCGTGGGCTGTTAGGCTGCTGAATGGAAAATAATATAGTGCAACTGACTTTCGGGGTTGGTGTGTTGTGCGACAAGCACACAGAGTGCAATGAGACTGAGTGGGTTTTTTTTGGGGGGGGGGGCTCGGTTAATTTCATTGTACACAGGTTATACATTGACAATAAAGGTATTATTATTATTTTAACAAGCCTGCAACATTTAAGGTCCTGCACCCTTTCTTTGTATATTTGAATGGCTACATAGCCGATTTCAGAAAAGGTTGTCAAAAAACAAATGTACAAAGAGAAGTGCTACTGATTATATAGAGAAAAAGTGGGGTGGGCGGGTCAAAGTATTATATTAGCAAAAAATTGAAATCTTAAAAACAAGATACTTAATAAAAAGATACATAGTTTCATAGTACTAAATAAACACCAGGAACTTCAGCAAAATACATAGACTATCTACCCCCCCCCCAAAATTCTTTACTGAATTGCTTATTGCAATAGGTTTTAAAAAAAACACCTTCCAAATTAAAGCATGCTAGTCATCTTGAACTTCCAGTATTGCTGTCAACATTTTTTCAGACTCTATTATGTTTTAAACAAGGAATTGTAATCACAGGGCGGTTTACAATAAAAAAGACAAAAATATATAACATAGTAAAGTTAAAGGACCCCAGGGCAGTTAAATCCACTCAAAGGTAACTATGAGGTGCGTTGCTCCTCTTGCTTCAGGCCGAGGGAGCCAGTGTTTGTCCACAGACAGCTTTCAAGGTCATGTGGACAGCAGGACTAAACTGCTCTTCGTCATGGGACCCCATGACGAGTGTCAGAGCTCATGGAAACGCCATTTACCTTCCTACCACAGTGGTACCTACGGTATTTATCTACTTGCACTGGTATGCTTTCAAACTGCTAGGAGTTGGGACAGAGCAATGGGAGCTCACCCCTTTGCAGGGATTCGAACCACTGACCTTCTGATCAGCAACAACACAGGGCTATCCGCTCCCTATAACATGTAACAAACAAAAACAATACTGCCCGCCTCCCTGCCCCAGTTTAAAAGGCCATAGACTGCTTAATCAGCCAAAGGCCTGTGAGAAGAGGAAAGTTTTTAAGATATGTGATGAAGTTGCCAGGTGTGTATTGCTGGAGATACACAAATAGGGAGCCACTGTAGAAAAGACCTGTTCTTTCTTTCTTTCTTTCTTTCTTTCTTTCTTTCTTTCTTTCTTTCTTTCTTATTTTTTGCCAATTATTTTGATTGGTAAGTATTTGTAATAATTTGAAAAATCAAACTACAGTGGTACCTTGGGTTACATACGCTTCAGGTTACATAAGCTTCAGGTTACAGACTCCGCTAACCCAGAAATAGTACCTCGGGTTAAGAACTTTGCTTCAGGATGAGAACAGAAATTGTGCCGCGGTGGTGCGGCAGCAGCAGGAGACCCCATTAGCTAAAGTGGTGCTTCAGGTTAAGAACAGTTTCAGGTTAAGAACAGACCTCCAGAACGAATTAAGTACTTAACCCGAGGTACCACTTTAATTTTATTTAATACAATTTTCCAAAACCAGCTTCCCACTCTCCTTATATGTCCAGGATAACCCCCTATTGCTGCTTTTTGTCCTCAGTTAATCTATAGTTAACATCCTTCAGTATTTACCAAAATTTTTATCTATCCGCTGCCCCTTTACATCCCTGCATACAGCAAAAAATCGAGTGTTTTGGAGATAATCTCCAATAACAGCAAGTATAATTATTATTCCATCTTCACTTTAAACATTTGCTTGATTTTTAATAAGTTCAGAGTTTGGTGTTGCTTTTCAGCTTGTGCCTCCTCTGCTTTATATAGTGTTGATTATTATTAAACATTTTATTTTTATAACTTTTATGTTTTGGGTTTTCATGCTAACCGCCTTGGACACCTCATGAGTTAAATAAATAATTTTATGCATGCTATAGAAGGAAATGAAAAGTGGTATGTGATCCAGTACAATGTTTCTCCTGTAAAATATATGTTAATAATAATAAAAAAATTAACTAAGGAGTTGATCTTTGTTCCTTGCCCTTTGATTCATGTAAGGAGAGGCAGCTGGTGCAATATAATTTTGTAGCATAGAATAGTATTACAGTTCCCAGCTAGACAGTATGAGCTTATATGTTCAAGATTGCGTTAACTCATAAGACGGACAGAAGGTATTATCTGGATCAGACAAAAGGTGTTATCTAGTCCAGGATCCTATTTCCCGCGGTGGTGAGCCAACTGTCTCTGGGACGCCAAATCCAAGAAAAAACCCAACAACTTTGGGGTTAAATCCTTAAAAGAGCTCAACAACTCTGGGGTAAACTCCACTTCATCAAATCTGGCACTCTTTGAAAAGGTTTGGGCACCTCTGGCCTACAGCGAAGAATGGTGGTGGCTCGGTGATGTGGGAGGCAGGCTGGATTCATTGAAGTATCGGGAAAGCCTAGGAGGAAACGTCACGCCATCTGTGAGGAAGCTGAAGATTGGGGTCATTGGACCTTCCAACAGCACAATGATCCCAAGCATACCTCAAATTCCAGCAAGACTTGATTGAAGTAGTTCTGGAAGGTTCTACAGTGGCCATCAGGGTCACCTGACTTGAACCCCATGAAAAATATCTGGTGGGATTTGAAAAAGGCAGATGCAGCATGCAAACCCAATAATATTACTGAACTGGAGGCCATTGCTCATGAGGAATGGGTTAAGAGTTTTCAGGAACACGCTGCCAGAAGCTGCTGTCCGGCTAGGCATCTCGTTTGCAGCAGGTCATAGCAGCAAAAGGCTGCCTTACTATGCTTGCCATGAAGGGGTCGGATAATAGTGAGACTGGAGAAGCCAGTATAAGTTGCAATTTCAGCTCAATTTGAGTAGACCACTTGAAGCATCCATTGTGTTGAGCTATTTGATTTGCTTTTCTTTGATTTGCTCATTGCAAACAGCTGAAGGCTGTAAATTTTGATAATAAACCTGGTTTGCAATGGGGGTTGAATAATTTCAATTGCAACTGTATACACACACACAGTATACGGTATATGCTACATACTGGAGAGAGAGAGATTCATAGCACTTTGTGTATTGGGGATAGTTTATATTCAGAGCAAAGAAATAACAAGGGATCAGAAACTTAGAAAATGTCAGTTCCACATATATATGTTTGCCAGTTCCACAGATTTTTTTTTGCCCAATATGTATGCAGTGCCTCCAAAGACTCAACTGGGAAGAACTATGTAGATTGTTGTAGATGTTATTTACAGCAGGAATAGCCAACATTTGAAGACCAAAAAATAGGACACATTTGCCGACTTCTACATTTACCTATGGATTGCTATGATGACTCTACCCATGAAAAAGAGGACATATGGCAACCCTAAACATGATGCCTTGCAGGCACTGTAGGACTACAACTCCTATCAAAGGTAACCACCTCATCCTCTCTTCAAGTAACTCTTCCTACACATTTTTTTCTGTCAAGTTCACATGCATCTGATTAAGAATCCATTGCAGGCATAGGCAAACTCAGCCCTCCAAATGTTTTTGGGACTACAACTCCCATCATCCCTGACCACTGGTCCTGTTAGCTAGGGATGATGGGAGTTGTAGTCCCAAAACATCTGGAGGGCCGAGTTTGCCTATGTCTGATCCATTGTGTTGCAGGGGAAAAATTAAAACTCCAGGGCTCATTCTAGGGCTGATCTTAGCTTATGCAGAGTACTAGTTAGGCTTGTTTCGCTATGCTGCCATCTTGTGAGAATTGGGTCCTGTTAAAATATGTACAGTGCTACCCACTGGCTGTGCTTTTCAGGGGAGTACTAGCTTGTAGGCTATTAGAAAACATCTCACTGATGAAACTATTATAAGGCTCCAAGGAATCCCAGGATTCATAGACACACAGGTTGAAACCATGGGGAATATCCATTTACACACATCTGTAACCTTGACACTCTGCGTGCGTGATTTCAGTTTTCATCACAGCCATGCACACACAAAATGCTTTTGCCCTTTGACATTGCATTGTTCACAATGTGTCCATTAAGTTATTCTCTCTAGCCTCTGGTAAAATAAAGTCAGTAGCTTACATGAACTTGAATAGTCATCAATATATCTGTCAGAGATAAGCAAATGTTTGCAATTACTAGCTCCACTGACTTCATGATGTGAGCACCATTTCCCACTTATCTACAATGCTTCCTCATGTGTTCAATCCAGAACTCTAAATATAATACAGGTCTTACCTAGTAACATTAAAACGAAGGTTGATCTCTGTCCTTCCTATTCTTGTTGCTATTTCTTCTGCCTCCATTCTTTATCTTTTTAAAATACGATTTTATTGTTTTCAATTACTAAAAACCCTGTAACAGTGAAATGACAAGTAGTGCACAATAAAGTAAAAACAAGGCTTAACTGCCTCTGTTGGCTTTGTCAGCAAAGTTCTTTTGAAGCATTTGAATGGTTATAACCAGGAGAAGGTCTCTCCCAAAAGTCAAATGAGACACAAGAGGGCTGAGACTCCAGTGACTCTCTTATGAATATGCAAAGAGTGTAAGCCAAATATCAGAAAAATGAAGATACTTTGACAGCGCCCTCCAATTTTGAGTTTATTAATTTCTCTGGTATAGAACTTTCCCAGACATACAAGCCTTGACCTGGAATTAATGGCTTCTACCTTGTTTACGCAAAGTCACACCATCATAGTTTTTGTATTCTAGCTTCAGATTGTGGTCTAGTTTGGCCTCAATGTGCTTTATTCTTGGGCTTGGGCTCACCTAATTTTCCTTTCTTGCTTTTCACAATGGGCAGCCCACTTACCCTATAAGGGGAAAATCAGGGTTCTAATATGTGTGAGGAGAATCTATGAACACAGGAAGTCCTCCCCACTTCAGACCTTTGCCCTCCAATTCATCATGGAAATAAAAGCAACAGGAAGACAGAGCTAGTAGTACACTTGCCCCTGTGGGGGCCCTTCTCTGTTGAGACAGAACCATGACATCTGGAGATACTGCACAAAACAAAGGAGATTCCAGCAGTTATGGGGAATCCAGCTCATGTTGTCATCAAGATGACAAGCCATGGGCCTCAGAAAAGGCAAGCTAAAGATGTAGCCATTTAGGAACAAAAGTTTGATAGCACAATGGAAACTGTTTCCCAGCCCACCAGCAGGAATGCCCCCCCCTTCCTATACCTTATTGATGCACTTTATTCAGCAGGTGGTGAATAGCAGGCATTTTATAAGAGGCGTGCCTGTAGGACAAGTGGGAACAACTTTACCCCTTTTAAACATTTATTCATATAGAAATAGTTTTGCTTTACAGCTGTGCAAGACTTCTTAAAAGTTCCACCTAGTTGAACCAACTACCAGTCCAATAATAGGATACATATATAAGATTAAATGGCATCTTATTTGACACAGAAATTATATGCTAGGGACTGGTAATTTCCCAGAAACTGCAATGAACACAGGCTCCCTGGTACACTGTTTTCTTGGCCTAAGGGGCCAACCATCCTCTTGACTTTCCACAGAAGCACTCTGCATGTGCTTGCCTGTACTTTGGTGCAAACATAGGTGTTGGTGTACAAAGGGGAACAGCCTTTTGATATGCCTACTCAGGAGAAAAGGAACTACTGCCTGTTATGACTTATACATTCCCAGCAGGGGAATGTCTTATACCCTTATCATTTATACCTCATTTGCTTGGTGTACATAAGAGGTTGCCTTACACTGAATCAGATCACTAGTTAATATAGCCCAGCACTGTCTACTCCGCCTGCCAGCAACTCTCCAAGGTGGTGGTGGATGTTATTGTAAAATGTAAAAAACAAAAAGGTAAAAGGACCCCTGGATGGTTCAGTCCAGTCAAAGACGACTATAGGGTTGTGGCGCTCATCTCGCTTTCAGGCCAAGGGAGCCGGCATTTGTCCACAAATAGCTTTCCACGTCATGTGGCCAGCATGACTAAACCGCTTCTGGTGCAACAGGACACCGTGAAGAGTGGCAGAACGCACAGAGTCTCAAGGTGGCTTACAGACAAAAACAAAAACAGCTAAAAATGTAGGAGGAAAATAATTAAAAAGCAATTAAACACTGAAAGAATTAGAACACACACACACTATTAAAACCATATAATTAATTACAATAAAAACTGCACAGCACCAGCCCTTTCATTAAAAGCAGTCAGTTCCCAACATCCTGTTGGAACAAGAAGGAACCTGTTGGAACCTGTTGCCAGAAGGACAGCAGGGAGGGAGCCAGTCTGGCTTCTCCAGGGAGGGAGTTCCATAGAGAGCAGCTACCACTGAGAAGGCCCTCTCCTGCATCCCCACAAAGTGTGCCTGTGAGGGTGGCAGGACTGAGAGAAAGACCTCTCCTGAAGATCTCAAAACCCAGGTAGGTTCATATGAGGTTATGTCATCTTTCAGATAGTTTGAACCTTCTGCATGTACGACACAAACTCATTGCCATTGTACTACGACTCTTCCTAGTCACAGAGACAATTGCCAGTTCCTTGCTTATTGTGTCTAGTTCATGCAAACACCTGTGAATATGTGGAGAAATCCAACGGTTAAAAATTAGCCCTGTTTTATTTTTAGTGCAGAATTTGTTTCTTAATTGCATAACCTTGCACATCTCAAAATTGCCTGCAAACATGTCAAAGTGCCCTTCAATTTTCTGGCCACTGTGTCAAATTTATTTGCTCTGTTCATGGGGACCTAGGTTAAATTGCATGTGAGTTGCTTTTTACAAAAGCCACAATCATGACCATGAGAAGGGCTTATTTCCTAACATGCATTTCCCGCTCTTCAATGCCAGTTTGAATTCTGAGGGTGGATTACAAGGGGGAAAACTTATAAATTTTAAAATCATAACAATAAAACAGCATAATGCAAAATAGTCTGCCGGACAAAAGCTCACACAGCTTTAAAAAGAGTAAAAGAATTAAAAGTCCAGAAAAAGAAAAGAGTGAAGGAATTAAAGCAAAGTGGTACAATGTATCTTCCTCATCATTGCCACCTTTATTTAAGATAGAGAGTGTCAGATCTCAGCACGTGAAAGTGAGAATGACTTGCCTATTTCCTAAAATGTAAAGCCAACCCTTATGATGTACTTGGGTCTTAGATAAACCCTAGGAAAGGAACTATTTTTTCAGCTTCAGCCCTCTGAACTACATTAGAAGGGGTTGGGGTCAGGGTCAGGGTCAGGGTCAGGTTCGGGGTCGGGGTTGGGGTCAGGGTCAGGGTTAGGGTTAGGGTTAGGGTTAGGGTTAGGTTTGGGGTTACAGTTAGGGTTAGGTTTGGGGTTGGGGTTGGGGTTAGGGTTAGGGTTGGGTTAGGGTCAGGGTTAGGATTAGGGTTGGGGTTAGGGTTATAATAGGTATAGGGTCAGGGTTAGGGTTTGGGTTGGGTTAGGGTCAGGGTTGAGGTTGGGCTTGTAATAGGTATAAGGTTAGGGTCAGGGTCAGCTTTAGGATTAGGGACATTTTTTTCTTCAGAGCTTTTTATTAAAAAAAAAGTTTATTTTTAATTATTCTATGACCCTATGATCTATGATTTTGCTGCTGCTCTGGCACCAATTAATTCCCACCCCCATTTTCTCTTTTCCCACATGGTCCCAGACCAGGGATCTGGCAATGTGATGACTGCATCATACCATGTGGTTTAGACGATATCACTGAAGACAAACAAAGCTGAGACTGTGGGCTATGTGTGTTGTTCGTTATGTTGGCCTTATTCTGTACAGACTGTATATCTCTGTTTCAATGCTGTTCCTTTAAAACCAGTTAAGGGGCTTACACACACACTTCATTTTGGTTCAGCCCAATCTTGGGGAGGAGGGACAAGCTACCCTTTTTGTTAATCATTAGAATCATTTGAGTGTATGAGAAAAATTCTACCACTTTCAAATCTGCAGCCAGTTTTTACACTATTTAACATTAAAAGAGTTTCTAAGAGGGGAGAAGAGAAGATTAATCCTTTAATAATTGGAAACTGCTAGAACCCCCTCCCCCTAAACAGTAAATGAAAGTTTTTCATGGTTCTCTCGATGAAAGAGCGCAAGAAAGTCTCCAAGCAACAACAAAAATTAAGTAAGACTTAAAAGCATTAACTAGGGAGCTGGAGGGGAGGGTGGTAGCAGGGAGAAATACCCCCCCCTCACAAATTTATTAAGAAGCACCTTGGGCACAATTCTAATCTGATTTATTCATTACATACAGAATATTTCGTTATAAGGTTCTTTCAACCAGAGTTCACCTGCCTTGTGCCTCCTCCACATACACCAAAAGAAGCACCTGGGACGGGTGCCTGCAGCCACAGAGGAGCTGAGAGGCCCAAGAAAAACAGAACAACCCAAACAAGGAAATTAAGATATATCATATCAAATACCTTTATTGGCATCACAGTATAAAATATTTCAGGTCACTGGGATAATGAAAAGGACAAGGGTGGAGCTGTAAGGCTTTTGTCCCAGCAAGCTGCTTCCCAGATTGAAAACCTGGGAAAATTTGTTTGTTGCATTCCACCCCAATCTCTGAGCGGTGTGAGATTCCAGGTCTTCCAGGCACTTACCCAGGGTTCCTTGTTCCTTTTGGAAATGAGGCACAGTGATGTTCTTATGATATATTTACACATATATACAACCTGAGCCTACAATGGAAAGTCTCACACAGCATTAACCTTCCAAGACGGCCATGTTTTCCCCATTTCTGCAGCCTTGGATTCAAACAAGAAACCATTGTGCTCTGACCAGCTGAAGGAGAAAAATGTTGCTTGCTGCCTTTATCAGCCTGCAACCTTTTTCTCTTTCTACCAACCCTAAAGACTCTAATTCAAACTATGGCCTTGTCTTCTAACTAACTCTGTGTTAAAGAAGGGTCCCCACCTGTTTTTCATCTGGCACAGAGCCTTTGCTTTCTTTGTGGCTCATTACCTTTCCTTTGCTATCTTAATGGTCCATCTCCCAGGCAATCTCCTGAACATGGGAAGCTGGGTCCAGAGATTAGGAGTCTGGAATCCAGTTGAATTCCCCAAGCCTGGATTAAATTCTAACACCCAGGAAATTAGGGGAGTCTGGCACCCACAAACTTATCACAGCATATTCTATGTTCCTCCTAACAGTATGTGGTCTTATGGGACAAACAGTGTCGAGTCTGCACATAGACATCAATAGGATTGCTAGCTTTTGGTTTTGAAAGGATTCTGGTGCCTGCATAAGGGAAATGTGTGTAAGCTAAACACTCCTAGCCTAGAGCCTGGCAGGGACAGAGCTAATCGCAAAAGCCTTCCATCTGCTCTTGTGATGGATGCTGACAGCTTCCACACGCCATTTCAATACCAACTTGCTGTTGCTCAGGCATACAAGCTTTTTGCAGTGATCAAGTCTTAATCAAAATGGCCCCATATTATTTCCCATTTAATTTGTATTTACTATTATCACAGAAAATGCAATAAGAAAAAAAAAAATCTAATGGAGATGGTAAATCTGGATTAAATGGTGGATATGGGACGGCATTTTAATGAAGACAGCTTTGTGTGGGTGCTGCAAAAAAACTGCATGCATGAACAGCAGTGAATCGACAATAAACTGCCATGTGGCAGTGACTATAGCTACAATGGGTAGAGTCTGGTTGAGTGCTAGGACAGAGTTAAGAGCCAGGCAAGAAAATGGATGTCAAAGCAATGCCCACAGCTGCCATGACTATGTTGCTGCATTGTTCTTCCATCACTTATCACACCTCCTGGTGTTGGTGGTGTGACTATTAGGTAGAGTGAAATTCTGATTTTTCAGGATGTTCAGTATTCTTTCTAATGCTGCTATGGCCAAAGCAAGAACCATTGTGACCTTGTGCGTAAAGGTATCATTAGGATATCATTAACTGATTCTTGGCAGAAGTTCAGTTTAATAGTTGGTTATGTAACTAATAAGCTAAGTGTATTTTGAGACAGATGGATGTCAACATGTGTGTGTGTGTGTGTGTGTGTGTGTGTGTGTGTGTGTGAGAGAGAGAGAGAGAGAGAGAGAGAGAGAGAGAGTGTGTATACCCCAGCCCAAATCCAGTTCTAGTCACACAGAAGCCCTTAGAAGCCTTCCAGTTTCTGTTCTTGGTTGTCTTATATGTTATATGACACTACTTACCACTCAGTTTTATAAGTTAAATTACACCACCACTATTACACTACTTACTGATTGTAGCAATGTAGTTACAATGTATTGTTTATCTTGCAATGCAAGTGGTTACAGTTTAATGCTACACTTGTTTTTCTGTATGGGAGGGTTCTTCGTTTAATTGTCAGTCTTTGAGCTTGCAGCATTTCTGTCTGTTAGAACAAGTGGAGCCTTTTGATCCACTGGTCTTGGCTTTGCAGTGTGAATCTCAGTTAGTGGTAAGGAGCTCAGAATGTTAATAGGCATTACCAAAAATGGTAATAAGGATTTTTTTCTGACTCTCTCAACATAGCTCCAGGTCACATTAGTAAATTATTCCATTTCTTTGCACTTTTGCCAGCCAGCCGCTTCAGCCTTCCAGGCTCCAAGGTTGCTCAAAGGAAGAACTCCTGGTTATGCTTCTTCCCTCCATGGGGCTCTCTTAGAATTCCCAGTGCTCAGGTGCCTCCGCACGGCCCCCTTTCCATTTTTATTCTTTTCTGTTGGTGACAAGTAATCTGCTTTCCACTTCAAGCAAAAGATAGAAACCTTATTTGATGTAGGTGACTCCTGGGATTCAAGGTAGAAGAAAGGTGCGCTGTTGCTTCAGAAATTCTCTTTTGGCCTGAGCTACATAAGCAGCAGATTATTTGGCAAAAGTGATTTGAGTCACGAATACAAGCATTCCTCCATTAAAGAAAAAAATCAAAGCACATAGATAACTAGTATGATTAGGAGAAAGCTAGGCTAAAAATCTTCCTTATATGCAGTTTTGCTGGGCACATACATATCTGGGCAAAATGTGGGTTTTGTACCCCATGTGCTCTCTTCAAATCCTCCTTGTTCATGTGATGTCTTCCTTAAATTGTAGATATCCCAGACTTTGCCCTCCATAAAACCAGACTTCCTCTATGCACAGAGAATTCAAAAAGAGATTCAGTCCCACGGCCACCTTGCATTGATTTTTCCAATGCAGGCATTTTGACTTCACCTCCTTCCAGTTTACTACACGTCCTGCTAGTTCCTTCAATCCCATTTGTGTTTCCGACTGTGAACTTGACCACTTTCACCTTATTTGTGACTGAGGTTTGGGGGGGAAAAAATCCTTGATACAACTTGCTTGTCTTTTCCACAAATTATAATATAATTTCTAACTTGTTTCCATTATTTTCTGCAGGGAAATTTGTTATTCCCATTCTCATTACCCATCCTATTCCTTTGCCATCCAACAGAACTTCACATAGCCCAATAAAAGCATAATCACTGATGAGGCGGGAGTCCTTTTTGGTTAAAAAAGAAAGTGGCATAAATAGTAAATATCTGCCCCTTCTGCCCTGTTCTTGCTTTGGGCTCAATCATTTAAGTCAGAGGAGGATAGCAGATCACTAGTATTAAAAAGCCTTTTCACACCTGACATTGTTGTTGCACAGTGTGGGAATCAGTGTGCACCTAGAGGTGATTTTGAGCTAGTGTCAGTTTGGTATGAAGGCAGGTCCAAATCCTAGATGAGCTATAAAACCCACTGTCTGACCTTTGAAAACCCTCTGCCTCCTAACCTAAATGACTTCACAGGGTGATTTCAGTGATAAATGATATGGCATTGTCACTCACAATAAGCCTTCAAGAAGAAACATATTCAAAGGGGCTGAATTTGTTGTTTTGATGACACATGTGGAGCATCATCTATGCGCATGAAGCGTTATAGAGAGTAGCATGGCAAACAGAAGGGAGCTTGCTGCCTTGACGAGCTTCCAACAGAAATTTCTACTGGTGGGCAGTGGAGGGAAGATGCCACAAAGAGAGGGGAGAAAGGGAAACAGAAGTGATTGTGAGCATGGCTTTACACAAATGGCTCCCTAGTAAGTGACAAGGTATTCCAGTATGGATTTGCTTGGTTGTCTAAGCATGGTGGGACTTTTTCTCCTGCCACGGGTTTGAATGTGTGTTAGGGGAGTGGGTGGCGCTGTGGTCCAAACCACTGAGTCTTGCTGATCGGAGGTTGGCATTTTGAATCTGCGCAATGGGGTGAGCTCTCGTTGCTTTGTCGCAGCTCCTACCAACTAGCAGTTCAAAAGCATGCCAGTGTAAGTAGATGAATAGGTACTGCTCCGGCGGGAAGGTAAACGGCGTTTCCGTGCGCTGCTCTGGTTTGCCAGAAGTGGCTTAGTCCTGCTGGCCACATGACCTGGAAGCTGTAAGCCAGCTCCCTCAGCCAATAAAGCGAGATGAGCGCTGCAGCCCCAGAGTTGGCCATGACTGGACTTAATGGTCCTTTACCTTTACCATTGCAATGGTCCTCCATTTAAGTAATTATTATTATTATTATTATTATTATTATTATTATTATTATTATTCCAGATAAAAAAATATATATTTGTAACATGTTGCATCTGAATGAAATCCTCTTGAGTCAGAAGTGAATGACCTTCTAAGTGCCATAAATCAAGCTGACAGGTGATTCAATCAGCCACATGCCTGGTCTGATTTAAACAGCTGCCAACTCACATGGAGCAAGCAGAGTTCAAGTCCCAGAGGGTCCACCAAGTAGAAGGAAAAAGCAGCAGGTCTGCACTTTTGAAAGCATTGAAGCCTAAGCTGAGGAAATACACTGACACAAGTGAAATAACAAGGGCGGCATATTTAATTTACATGATGGGTTAGTGTTGTACATCTCAATGTCCCATTTTCTTTCACCTATATATGTGGTCATGAGTGCCTAGAACACAGTTGGAAGAGATGTAGGCTTCTAAAATTGAGATCCAATATAACCCAGATGGTAATTGTAATATGGTGTATTAAAAGAAGAGCACAATAATTCAGAATTATTAATAAGGGGTGGTGGAAGCATAACAAAAGAAGAGAATAAAATTTTGAAAAACCATTCGTACATGTTTCATCTGTTATGTAATGAGGCGTACCGCCAGGTCAGGCGCCATTTTGGGACGGCGATGTCTCCCCTGGATCTGGTGGTCGTGCTGGGGGTGAGGGGTTTTCCCGACTTGGGTGATCCCTTTTCAGCTTCGCCCAGGAAGTGGAGTGCAGACCACGGCACTAGCCCCACCCCTGGGGCGGATCAGACTGAGCTGCCATGCTTCACTCCGGTCTCCCCATGGGTTTTTAATCTCCTCGTCCAGCTTTGCAAAACTGTTCATACGAGTTTCATCAATTGTGTAATGGCGCTCACTGATGTAACATAGAAGGTAATAGGTAGATTTCCTAGGTGGAATAACAAAGAAGGTAGAATTCCTGGGTGGTGCTGAGTTTTGTTCCCTTTTATTATTATTATTATTATTATTATTATTATTATTATTATTATTATTATTATTAAAGATTTTCTTGATTTACATAAGTATGTGTAATGTCTCTCATTTTTTCCATGTAACATTTTTACAAATCAGTTTCATTTGTTGAGACATTAGGAAGAAAAGTGATGGGGGGGAAGATGGGTGGGGTGGGGTCAAGTGGCAATGTTTCTATTTTGCTTAATGTATGTAGGGTTTGGTGTCAGCATTGCTTGTGCAGGTTCTCTGCTGTTCACTTGTGTTCCTTTGGTGGTGAGAGAGGTTGGGGTTGGCCTAGGGTGTGGTTGTTTGTTTGTGATTGGCTGTGGTGATCTTAGTTTTCATGTGTGAGGGGGGTGGGTGTTTTGGATCAGGTTAGCTATATTGATTTGTATGCTGTTGGTGGATTATTGTCATTGTCTTGTTGGGCTGTGTACGTGATAAAGGGGAGCCATACCAGGGTAAAGGCATCTTCTTCTGTTTGTCCCCGTGTAAGTTTCAGTTTGTTGGTTAATTTTTCTAGTAGGGCTGTTTCCCATACTACTTGGTACCATTGGTCCATGCTTACTCCTGACAGGTCTCTCCAGTGTCTGGTTATGGTGTTTCTGGCTGCTGGAAGTAGGTGGGTTATGAGTTCTTTGTGGTGTAAATGGGCAATGTTGTCTTGGAAGATGTTTAGTAGGGCCAGTTCTGAGGTGATGTCTAATACTTGCTTAGTTATTTTGCATATTTCTCGTATGGCTGATTGCTTAGAGTGGAAATACATATTAGCAGTACTAACTAACGTGACTTCTTTATTTATTGTGGCTCTGGAACCCTTAGCATTCTGAATCCGAGCAGCCACAGACACCAAGGGAGTGGAAATAAAAGGCAGAACCTACAAATTAGGGCTCTTTGCAGATGACCTAATGGTCACAACACCAGACCCCATAAGCACAGCAACCTCCCTAATCAGAGAACTCAACACATTTGCAATGGTGTCAGGCCTACAGGTAAATTTTACAAAGTCAGAAGCTATGTGCTTCAACACCCCTCCTCTCACCCAAAAAGAAGGTCACCAAAATAAAACTTTGCCACACCAAGTTCAGATACCTAGGGGTACAAATTATTCCACCATGCAGCACAAAACCTCCAGATAAAAACCTGGCAAACCAAAGGCTTATATCGTCTAATAGACTTTTATAAAAATAACAAACCTTTGTCAACACAAGAAATACAAGACAAACTAGAAGACACCCAAATGCCCTGGTTAACACAACACCAACTACATCCCCTCTTAAACAACCCAACAGTAAAATCAGCAGCAACTAGGCCCCTGACAACCTTCTATAACCTCCTCCTAGCAACAAAGGGAAACGGTAAAGGGATGGTATCCGCAATATACAAACTACTACTCCAAAATCCCACAAACCCCCTAGATGCAATCAAAAAACAATGGGAGAGTGAGATAGGCTATGAGATTAACCCCACTCAGTGGACCAGAATATGGTCTAAACCCCCCTTTAAATCCATATCAATGAAAATAAAAGAACTCACACCGAAACTCACCTACAGGTGGTACCTAACACCAAGAAAACTAGTGCTAATACGCCCAGGAACCTCACCAAAATGTGGAGAGGGTGCACCTCCACAGACACATGCCTTCACATGTGGTGGGAGTGCCCCCAAATCCAACTATTCTGGACTACAGCCATACAAGTATTTTTTTTTTTCTGAAAAGGGGGCAGCAGGTCAAATAAGTTTGGGAACACGTGCCTTAGATCATCTTGATTGCTCTTCTTTGCACATACTTTAAGATCCTTCTAATAGAGTATTACTATTAGTTTTCTTGATCTGGACACTATACTTCTGTTGATGCACCTTCAAATAGCATTAGTTTTATTTGCTGCTATGAAGTTTAACTTGTGTTAAGCTTGTGGTCTACTAAGACTCCTAGATTTTATTCACATGTACTACTGGCAAGCCAGATGTTACCCCTCCTATAACGATGCAGCTACTTCTTCCTGCCTAAGTGCAGAACCTTGTATTTGTCCCTATTAAAATTCATTTTATTAGTTCTGGCCCAGTTCTCCAATCTGTTAAGGTCATCTTGAATCCCAATTCTTTCTTCAGCTGTATTGGCTACCCCTCCCAGTTTGGTGTTATTTGCAAATTTGGTTAGCATCCCCTCAATACCTTTATAAACACACTGAACAACAACTTCTGTAAACTCCTTATGCAGCCACACACACCGGTTTCCTTAGATGCCTTCCACTTTTCTTTCTGGTTGGAATTGTCAACATTTCTCCTTTTAGAAACTCCCATGCATCTTGGACTCCCTTCTCCTTGAGTATTTCTGATCATGGGATCTCACCCAGTAGCTCCTTTTTGAAACTGGCCTTCTTAAAGTCCAGAGTGCAGGTTCAATTACACTCAGCTTTCCCTTGCCTCTGTATCATGAAACTCAAGAGGACATGATCACTTCCTCCCAAGTTTCCAATCCACTTTGTTGATCAGTTTCTCCCTATTGGTGAGGACCAGGTCCAAGATAGACCTTCTGGGAAAGGAAATTGTCCACGAAGCAATTGAAGAATTTGTGGGACTTTCATAGCAGAGTTTGTGTTCCAATAGATATCAAGGTATTTGAAGCCTCCTTTGACTTCTATATCTCTCCTATTTTAATGTTTGGTAATCTACCCTAGGAGGGCATCATCCAAGTCTTCAGTCTGGCTTGGCTGTCTATAGCAGACACCCACAGTAAGTTTCCCTCTCTTGCAATTTTTACATTGACCTAGCACACCTGCATACTTGCTTTACTCTAGTGGCCCAGTGCTAGCTTAAAGAGTAATGTGTTAATGATAGCAATGAAAGTTTGTGTGCATAGCAGACTACCAACATTATGAAGAGCTTGTGTATACAACTGCATGCGGCTGATGGTAAGCTTAGTAGCAATTACAAAGTTTACAGACTGAGGGCCCCAGTCCTGCCACTCACCACCTGGCCAGGGTGGGGCCTGATGGGCTCTATAAAGGACTGCTGCCGCTGCCGCTGGGCAGAGAAGGTTCCGTTGTGTTTTGTTGTTTGTTTAAATTGCTGTGTTTTTTTTTACCTATGTCATTTTAAACTGTGGTATTAATGTTGTATTCTTAGTTTTAGATTTTGATTTATGTGGAAATTGTTTTCCATTTGGTTGTGCACTTTTTTGATGTGGTTTATTTATTGTTTATGACTTTTGTAATTATGTAAATCTTGTCATGCCTTGAGCATTGTTTTTTTAACTGTGGAAAGGCAGCATACAAATAAAAAATGATGATGATGATGATAAAACTATTTTTCAGATGTCAAAGCCAGCTTTCAACTATCTATTATGGCACTGAACAGGGGCTTAGAGAGTGAAGGAAATATTAAAAGAAGAGAGTAGCTGAATATTGTAAAGGCACCATGGAGCAAATGGGTTGTCGGCAACCTTTTAAAAAACAAACAAACAAAAACACCACTGGATTTTTACTGGGAAATGGAAATGGTGGATTCAGTGGGGAGCAGAGTGTGGATTATAGGCCACTAGCAATGTTGCATGGATTCTGTGAAGAATGTACATACATGAGGAGTATGTATGCTGCTGTCAT
The DNA here is from genome assembly GCF_964188315.1 of Podarcis muralis. NCBI lineage: Eukaryota > Metazoa > Chordata > Lepidosauria > Squamata > Lacertidae > Podarcis > Podarcis muralis. The sequence goes on from NC_135666.1 coordinate 60,486,725, forward strand.
AATAACCAACCAGCTAGACGCATCCTAAACACAGGGTACATAGATGGACAAAAAACACAAAGACAAAAAGTTATCCTACTAAAATGTGATTTTGTATACTATTGTCATACATGTATGCACTTCTATGCATATTCAGTATATTTCAGCATACAGACCTTTGTACTTATTAATTGACTAGAGAGCTGCATTGCAAAATTCAGAGGAGTGTGCATTTTGAAAGATGGTTGTGTTTCAGTTCTTGTATTGTTTCGGGAAGTGTGAGTTAGCGATCCAGCGTATTCCAGCAGAGTATATGCAAAACAATTTTGTTTGTTCTTCCATGAAGAAGATACATAACGGTGCAATCCTAACAATGTATTCTCAGAAATACGTCCTGTTGAATACAGTGCACTTATTTCTGGTAAATGGGATTAGTTTCAGCCTAAAGTAGGGAAATAAATAATGTGCAATGCAAATCTAACAAGGTAGATATAGAATCATAGAATCATAGAGTTGGAAGAGACCACAAGGGCCATCGAGTCCAACCCCCTGCCAAGCAGGAAACACCATCAGAGCACTCCTGACATATGGTTGTCAAGCCTCTGCTTAAAGACCTCCAAAGAAGGAGACTCCACCACACTCCTTGGCAGCAAATTCCACTGTCGAACAGCTCTTACTGTCAGGAAGTTCTTCCTGATGTTTAGGTGGAATCTTCTTTCTTGTAGTTTGGATCCATTGCTCCGTGTCCGCTTCTCTGGAGCAGCAGAAAACAACCTTTCTCCCTCCTCTATGTGACATCCTTTTATATATTTGAACATGGCTATCATATCACCCCTTAACCTCCTCTTCTCCAGGCTAAACATGCCCAGCTCCCTTAGCCGTTCCTCATAAGGCATCGTTTCCAGGCCTTTGACCATTTTGGTTGCCCTCCTCTGGACACGTTCCAGTTTGTCAGTGTCCTTCTTGAACTATGGTGCCCAGTACTGGACACAGTACTCCAGGTGAGGTCTGACCAGAGCAGAATACAGTGGCACTATTACTTCCCTTGATCTAGATGCTATACTCCTATTGATGCAGCCCAGAATTGCATTGGCTTTTTTAGCTGCCGCGTCACACTGTTGGCCCATGTCAAGTTTGTGGTCAACCAAGACTCCTAGATCCTTTTCACATGTACTGCTCTCAAGCCAGGTGTCCCGCATCTTGTATTTGTGTCTCTCATTTTTTTTTGCCCAAGTGCAATACTTTACATTTCTCCCTGTTAAAGTTCATCTTGTTTGTTTTGGCCCAGTTCTCTAATCTGTCAAGGTCATTTTGAAGTGTGATCCGGTCCTCTGGGGTATTAGCCACCCCTCCCAGTTTGGTGTCATCTGCACATTTGATCAGGATGCCCTTGAGTCCATCATCCAAGTCGTTGATAAAGATGTTGAATAAGACCGGGCCCAAGACAGAACCCTGTGGCACCCCACTAGTCACTCTTCTCCAGGATGAAGAGGAACCATTGATGAGCACCCTTTGGGTTCGGTCAGTCAGCCAGTTACAAATCCACTGAGTGGTAGCATAGTCAAGACCGCATTTTACCAGCTTCTTTACAAGAATATCATGGGGCACCTTGTCAAATGCCTTGCTGAAATCAAGGTAGGCTACATCCACCGTGTTCCCTTCATCTACCAGGCTTGTAATTCTGTCAAAAAACGAGATCAGGTTAGTCTGACATGACTTATTTTTCAGAAATCCATGCTGACTATTGGTGATCACAGCATTCCTTTCTAGGTGCTCACAGACTGTTTGCTTACTGATCTGCTCCAGAATCTTCCCTGGTATTGATGTCAGACTGACTGGTCGATAATTATTTGGGTCCTCTCTTTTCCCCTTTTTGAAAATAGGGACAACATTTGCCCTCCTCCAGTCTGCCGGGACTTCGCCTGTTCTCCAGGAATTCTCAAAGATGACTGCCAGTGGTTCTGAGATCACACCTGCCAGTTCTTTTAATACTCTTGGATGCAGTTCATCTGGCCCTGGAGACTTGAATACATCTAAACTAGCCAAGTATTCTTGTACTATCTCCTTAGTTATTCTGGGCTGTGTTTCCTCTGCTGAATCATTTGCTCCAAATTCTTCAGGTCGGGCATTGTTTTCTTTATCGGAGAAGACTGAGGCAAAGAAGGCATTGAGGAGTTCAGCCCTTTCTGTGTCCCCTGTTTGCATTTCACCATCTTCTCCTCTGAGTGACCCCACTGTTTCTTTGTTCTTCCTTTTGCTACGAACATACCCATAAAAGCCTTTTTTGTTGCTTTTAACCTCTCTAGCAAGACTGAGTTCATTCTGTGCTTTAGCTTTTCTGACTTTGTGTCTACATGTGCTGGCTATTTGTTTGAATTCCTCTTTGGTGGTTTCCCCCCTTTTCCATTTTTTGTACACATCCTTTTTTAATCTTATGGTTTTGATTGTTATTATTGTTGTTGTTATTGTTATTTTACCTCACCATCTGGCTTTGCATCAATGCCTGTTTAACACAAAACTGTGTATATTGTAGAAGAAGCAAAATACAACATAAAATGAACATATAATCTTGCTGTGGATCATTTCACACTGTTTTTGAGAAGGAAATGGTCAGGGTTCGGGCTGGGCGATATCTGGTTTTCAACATCACAATATATCCCCAGCTAAACATCATAATACATCAATATCATGATATTGATATATCATGATGTTTGAAATAAGGATGAAACTATGTAGAGGCATCGGCTGGTTTCACGGTTTTTCCTGCATCCTGATTTTTGCCAGCGCCTGCTCTTGTGACTCACTGGCCCCTTCATGAGGCCAGGGAGAACTGAGCCAGCAGAGTCCACAGGGGCTGCAGGAATCAAGAGAAGCATTGGCTGGCTTCACGGTTTCCCCCACATGGTGAGTTTTGTATCACAAACACACACTGGGGGGGGGGGGGGAGAGGGAGATATTAATGATATATTGCCAGGTCAAAAATTATGAAAGTGATATCGCAATATGGATTTCAAACTGGTTTTGGACGATACATTGCCCAGCCTTAGTCAGGGCATAATATAAATTAATAAAAATGTTGGGCTGGAGCAAGGTTATATCCTAGGACAAAATTAATGACATTTCATATTTCTTCCTTTTTGTCCTTGCTCCACCAGTGCAGCTTTTTATTGCAGAAAGTAAGTTGCTTACCTATCCTATAGCCAGACAGTGAACCAAGTACTATACAGTTTGGAAAGTGGTGAAAACCTCCCTGCTTTCCTTTCAAGGCCCATATTCCTCTCTTAGGCAGCAATCCTAACTCCATTTACCTAGGTGTGAGTCCCAGTGAATTACTGCTGAGGACTTACTGGACAGGACTTGCTGCTGAGTAGATAAAGACCACTCTGTTGGGCTCTTTCAGCCCCTTTCCTCAGTGTTGCTTCCTGCTGCCTCTGGCTGGGGCGTCTAGATTGGGTCCTCTGCCGCATGACTCCCTGCCCTGGTCAGAGAACAAGCACTCCAAACTAGCCCTTCTCAAAAACACTTTGTGTCCTGTGTGCATAAGGGCCAACTAGCTGGTGCTTCCTTGCCTCACCACTCCACTCATGGACTGCCATAAAAGGACTTCTGGGCTGGCAGCAGTTCCTTAAAAACACTGCAGGGATGCACACTGTATGGTCAGTTCTCCCAGACTGCCCACTCTTCAGTCACATGGGTGCCAGGTCCTGCCCCATGTTGTGGGTGCCTGGTCTCACTCATGGCATTGGAAGGCCCAACAAGGTCTGTCATGGCCTGAGGAAGGTCTGATGGTGCCCATTGTGGCTCCCAGAGGGTCTGATGAGGCTCATTGTGGCCCACGGAAGGCCCGACAGGCCCTTAGGAGCACGTGTGCTGACATCGGGCACACACACTCCTGTGGCATATGTGGCCCTGGCACAAAAATTTGTGGGTGCCGTGCCCCTTCATGGGGAATGTTGCGGGGGTTGGAGTACCCACAGCCCCGCACACTCAGCGCTTATGTTCATTAGTGTCATACACATGAGCCAACTGTGGCTGTTATCACCTCTGGGCCTCCCAAAGCACGTGCCCCAGGCTGTCACCCTAATTTTCCTACCTGCAAAGGGAGGGTGGTGGGGTTGTGCTGGGGCCAGCAATGGGCCCCCTCTGAGCTCCTGGTCCCTTGGGCATTGCCCCACCTGGCCCACCTCTCCAACCATCTGGTTACATGCACTGGCAGAGAGGCCTACCATACCCTCCAGCATTTGAGGGTATGAGATGGGATTGAGCCTCAGACCTTCTGAATGTGCTTCACCATGGAACAACAGCAGATTTGGTGGATATCCTACCTAGTAGAAATGTTCACAAGAACATGTGTTAACTAAACTGCTGGCCTGTATGTTCAAACCTACCCCGAAATTGCTCTATACCTCTCCATTCCCCCCCCCCCTCTGCTGTAGGTGGGATTTCAATACATACCAGGATATATCTCATTCTGTATCATAGCATCTCACTTTGTATCATGATAAAATGACATGAAGTAAGTTCCAATGAATGTTGGAAGGACAGAAAATGAAAGGATTTGGGACACTGATATGTAGCTGCTGTTTTTTGCAGTTGCCAAATGTTTATTGCAGTGTTGAGTTTGGCTCTTAAATATTGCCCTTTCAAAATAAAAACTTTTCTCAACATCAGGGTCTGACCAGAGGGAATAAAATACAGTTTTGTAGAAGCTATTTGAATACATTTCAAGCTGCCATGTTGTAATGTACTTCTCCCAGTCATCCTGGAGGCACAAGCCAAAGAAAGCTTTGAAGAAAATCAAGGTTGCATAACTCTTCATAGATGGTACATCTTTTATCATACATAAAGCTTAAGTGTGCCTCTGGGCAGATTGATTTAAATTGAGATCATTTTTTTCTTGGTGATATAAATAATCTATTTTGAATAAGTAATACAATCAAGTTTCCTGCTTTGAAATTCATGTTTTTCTTGAACAACCATGCACACTACCTGGTTGCTATATTGGCTTGCACATACAGCCTTTATATTGCTGCTTATTAAAATCTGAAACTTTTGATCATGCAGTCCACATACATTGCAGAATTACACATGCTTTGAGACAAGAGACAGATTTTTGTTTGGTATCTTTGCAAGCATGCAGAGAAAACCCCAAAATATCACCTACACATGCTGTTTGGGTGACAAAGCCATATGTATTTACAATGTAAGAGTTGAATGAATACCAGTTAGCTGGAAGCCATATTAAAGAGCACAATATAGGATCCATGGATGGTTCCCATGCTATGCTTGTGGGCTTCTCCAAGGCATCTGGCTGGTTATTGTGGAAAAAGGAAGATAGACTAGAGAGCTTCTTGGTCTGAACCAGCAAGTCTCTTCTTTTGTTCTTTGCTTCTTACATTGATGACCTCTTGTGGAACCTGGTAAATATGATGGATTGCAGACCATGGGTCCTCTTCAAAACCCACAATAATTAATACAATACACAACACAGTGGTGTAGCATGGGAGGGCTGAGGGAGTCATCACCCCGGCACAGTTTTTTTGGGGGGAGCGCATCATGGCACCCTGTTGAGTCGTGAGCTGCTGCATCCTTCTCAGAACCCTCCAGGGGGACACTCTGTCATTTACAGTGCTTTGTATCAGAAGTCAGGTTCCGTCCCTATGATTCTTTTTACATAGCCTGCCACCTGCTAAAAGTGGTCATGATTTAGATTTAAGAGAGTCTAAAGGATGACACCTAAATATGGGAAGTCAGCGTATTTTATGCTGGTTTAAGTTAAACCAGAGTTAAGTGCAGCAGATCCAAACTCCATTCAGGAGCTGGCCTAAGCCTGGCAGACGTGAAACAAAACTTTAAAATAGAGTTTGACTCACACCACCCGTTCACTGTTGTAAATTCTGCCAGGTTACTAGGCCATGTGACTGAGCTGAACAGAGTGTAAACTTTCATATATGTATTTGTATTTATTTCCAACTTCATTTTACACCAGGCTATATTTCTTTTAAAAGACACTGTAGCAGGGGAAGACTTTGGCATCTCAAATTTCAGCGGTGCCCTGTGTGACGCCAAAATCCGCTTCCTGCTCCTGCCGCTTCTCAACTCCTGTTGGTCTTCATAGTTGTGGCGCCTGCAGTGGCCCCTCAGAAGCTCCGTGCCCGGGCAACCAATCGGTTGCACTCCTCTAGATCCACCTTTGATTGTAGTTGAAATTTTTAAACCTATAAGATTTAAACAGAAAAACTAGTTTTAATTTTTTAAAAAATCATTGGTTTTGATCTACCATACTTTTACTTTAGATCATGTTTGAATTATCCAGCCCACTGAAAATTGCAGTAACATTCCTAAATTTAACAGCATATTGCGCATGCGCGCGCGCACACACATATATCATAGTATTCCGTATATAAAATTGTCATTGTAAAGGAAGTGTGTAGCACACAGTATTTCACGAGTCTCTAACTGGGAACCTTAAACAATAGATATCAGGGACATCTTATTTCAATTACTCTCAGCTGTGTTTGCCAAGGGATGAGCATTTTTGAGATCCAAGTCTCCCAGGAGCCATCAGCAAGCATCAACTTCCTGAACAGAAAGAGCCCTTCGTGGGAGGAGGGGTTTGGGGGGAGAGAGGTGGTGGTGGAGGAGGACTTGTATGCAGTGCGTGGAATTTTCCAGACATAAAGGCATTCACGGAGATGAACAATATAAAAAAAGCTAGATTCAATGTCACTGGCAGATAACAACCAGGCCTGCTGTCTACAAACTGTTAAACTATTGCATCTGCTCATAAAAATCACCTTAGAGTTGCTCTGCACAGCTGCAGTGAATGTCACACGGACCAGCCTGGATCAGCTGTGTCACCATTACAAATACAAACACGTGTGTCGTTTTCGTATGAAAAGATGTCCTGTTCTTCCTGTGTGAGGGTGCAGCCCAGGTCAGTTTAACACAACCAGAAGAAGATGTAGTTGAAAGGACTTTGTACTATTTTCCTACTGGGTCCTTTGAAGCTTTGTCAGTTGTTCTTCAGTGCTCAGTGATGCCAAACAAGTTTGTGCATCTTCACTGACCTGAAGCATCTCATCATTCCCTTCCATCTATTCTCCAGTTCTGCCCCTTCATCCTTTTTTTACTGATATTCCATGGCTACTGGATGGCACTCAATATACTTGGTCCTTGTTGGATAATTTGCAGGGTTTATTTCTCCTTAATTTACAAATGAATATTCTTCTGCACAGCAAAGGAGTCCCCTATGCATGTCAAAAGCTGATAGGCATTTGGACTGCCCAAATTCACTCTTTAATTATTTTTTCACAAAAATGTAACCATGGTTGCTCTACTGTCCACATAATGCATACGGTGACTGCTGGGTGTGGTGGGTATGCAGGTCTAGCAGGACCCAAAGGACTATACAGTAATTGTACATCCCCCCCCCCCATACACTTTAGTTGAGAATGTGCAAGCTTTACTGCTAAATTGTTCTGCTAAATTGCTACTGAGTAAAAGTAAATCCAACAAATGTTAGTGTACTGGCCAGGATTTAGCATGGAATGCACGATTGCTTTGCTTTCCAGATTATCCTAATCCACACTCAATCTAGACCTCTTGCTTTTTTGGTTTCTTGCCCCTGAAAAATATTGCTTGAGAAACTGGTTTCATTTTGAAAAGTAAAGCTCATTGCCGTTTGATTCTGTATTATCCTGCAGTGTGAGCATTTGAAAAGAGATGTAGGCAGTCCCAGCAATGGGAAGAGGGGCATTTTCCTCCCCTGCTCAGTGACATTGTGGGTGGGCATATATACCAAGGACTCAGCTGGATTGGTAAAGAAATAGTGTTTTATAGGCATTGTATATGCAATATAACACTGTGACAGCAGATGGCGGTGTGGAGTCCCATCTTTCCCTACCGGGTTTCCCTGTATGAGGTTACAACCTGCTTAACTGAATCGCTTCTTTGACATGTCTAGATCCAGCCCAAGATTTTTACAGTCACAATTTTTACAATCTTCTTTGTTCACCAGGGGCATGGAGGAAAAGGATGGATAACGTAATCAAGGGGAGGGTTTTCAAACGTGTATCAAGTAACTACACTCACCCTTGTGGAGGATCTAAAATTAATCTAGATTGAAAGCAGAATGTTGAGGACAAGCATGAATGCTTCTGGACTGAGAAAAACTACATTTGTCTGCTACATGTTGGGTTAGTGCGTAGGCAGCCTTCGTTTCTCACACTGAGGGTGAAGTCATATATCATTTAGGTGTAGCAGAGGTAGTTTCCAAGTACCTCTACAGCACTTTTCAGTACATTTCAATGCTCTGGAGCTATAATTGCAAAAAATGGATTGGCAAGCTTAAATCTTCTCAGGGAAATGCCACCTATGGTGGGTTCTTATTGACTAGCGCCCATGACATCACCAACATGCCTTTCCCCTCATTTGGGAGCAGGGGGTTAAATTGGGCTGCATGTGCCAAATATATATAAGTGGCCGATGGCACAAAGGAGGACAAAATTAAGGTCTGTTTCAGCAGATTACAAGCAGTCTAGCTACAAAGCAAACTGAACCTGGATTCAAGGAAGGGAGATGTTTAGAATGTACAGTCCTACTGTTGTTCAGAGTGTTGCCTCTGTCTCCAGGCTAGACCTTTCACATGCGCCTGTTTGAATCACAGAATACAGTGGTACGCTTCAGGTTACATATGCTTCAGGTTACACACTCCGCTAACCCAGAAATAGTGCTTCAGGTTAAGAACTTTGCTTCAGGATAAGAACAGAAATCGGGCTTCGGCGGCAGCAGCAGGAGGCCCCATTAGCTAAAGTGGTGCTTCAGGTTAAGAACAGTTTCAGGTTAAGAACGGACCTCCGGAATGAATTAAGTACTTAACCCGAGGTACCACTGTAGTAGAGTTGGAAGGGGCCTAGAAGGTCATCTAGTTTAACCCCGTGCAATGCAGGAATCTCAACTAAAGTATTGAGGCAAACAAATTTATTTACTTTGAAGCTTAAAATGGTATTGAAAGCTCATTACAGAAGAAACTCAAAGGAGCTGCTGTCTCTGTCCTTTAGATAAACGAATGGCTTTCTTTCCCACCAGCCCACACTTGCCCGCCCTCCTGTTTCTGTACTCTTTTTAGCGACTCCCTCCAAGTCTTTGTACTTTGGCAGTGCTCTTGTTTTTCTTGGAACCCTCTGAGAACTTAGCAAGTAAAATGATTTGGGCACCCAGACTTCAAATGAATCTTCTTTTTTAAATAAAACAGCTGGTCCCTGATCCCTCCCCCCTCAAAGTCAGCACAGTAGCCTCCTAAGTCCCGCTTGCGGTACAGTCACATGAGCAGTTATTTGAATTTAGAGAATCCTTAGGCCTAAACCCACCCTGTGTGGTGTTTGTGTTTTATTATCTGATACAGATAGTGCATAGCAGACATGGAATTGCAACTGCGGCAAGTTGCTTTTGAGGTGGCCCACCATGACGTTTGGCCAATTAAAATTATGTTCTGTTGATGCATCTTTTTCTAGCTTTTGTGTTTTGATGGCATGATTACAATAGCTGGAAAAAATTCACTTGGAGGTGTTGCTTAGAGTAATCTGCTTGTAATGTGAGCCTGCCTCTACACAGTTCAATTTTCAAGCAGTATATGAATCTTATATGTTCATCATGTGATAACTTGCATATGTGAATGAGTCATCACAGGTCTAATATGGCCAAGTCAGTAAAGCATTGGACTCTTAATCTCAGGGTTGTGGGTTTGAGCCTCACGTTGAGCAAAAGATTCCTGCATTGCGGGGGGTTGGACTAGATGACCCTCACGGTCCCTTCCAACTCTACAATTCTAAGGTTCTATATTTCACATCACCTCAGAAACAAGGCCCCCTTTGGAAGGAGGCGCTTATGAGAAACCCAGCCATCAGAGCCAGCCCCAGAGGAAGATGACCCACCATAGATGGCCAATTTTGGGGCACCATTGAAGGGGAGCTAAGTGCCCATTGTTTGGTTCATTATAGGGCCGTAGCAAAATACCCCCTTTTTGCAGTGCAAATTGCAGACTGTGAAATTGGGATGGGAGCTAAAACTGGGGAGACCCAAGTTCAAATCTCCACTCAGCCATGAAATTCGCTCAGTTTTGGAGGGTTGCATGACTGCAGATAAAGCATGTGAGCAGGAAATAATGTAAAACACATTGAGCTGCTTGTAGGAAAAGATGTGTTATAAATGTAAAAAAAAGTAAAATAAAAGAATAATTAACAGATGTGGCTACTTCCTGGTGTTGGAGGATGGATTTCATGGGTGGAGCAAAGCTCACCTGCAGCTTCTCTGTGTAGCAACCACTATACAGGCGCTTCCCCACTTGCACACAATCAGCATGCACACTCCTGCTGAAGGGGGAAGCGGTGGGGGCAGAACAGTTGAATCCTCATTTGTGGGTGTCCTGGTGGCATGTGCCGCACCCCAGAATGGAACCCCTGCAAGCTGCAGCCCCAGAGATGGGAGGAGCCTCCCAGGGCTACTCAGGAGGCTGCTTATTCAAGGTTTTATAGCTTTCTCTATTGGCCAATGGTGGATGTGTGCAATGGGTTCATCTGATCTTTCATCTCTAATGGGTGCTCCAGTGGCTGATTCTAGTTTTCTTGTGCTTCAGATTTTGTTTCTGTCTGTGATTTACCTCTCCCAACTGTTTTATGTGTCCCACTAAATTATTCTTCCATTTGGAATTCTGTTTCTGCTCATGGTTTAATCATTTCTTCCTTTGTTGAGCATTGCCATGGATTGAGACCTGGATCTCTGACAGTCACATCAGCTGTCTTTCCCATCTATGGCGGGGGAGCAGGGTTTCGTTGTTTTTTAAAATTCCTCTTGCTGTTTTCTTCCGGTGATAATTTGGCAACTCTTCTTTTTGAATTTTGTGGAATAGGATTATTTTCTCTACAGATGTTTTTCTCTGGCTCTTCAATACCACCCTGAAGCCCTGCTTTGCTTGTATTCCATTTTGATTTAGAGTGTCTCTCATATTTTCTCCTACTGGTTTGCTAGCTGGTGATATATCTGTATATCAATCAAAGTTCTTCAGGTTCTTGTGTTACTTTGTTCCTTTGGCTGCTAAACAGACTTCTGGTCATACTCTTGATTTAGTCATTCCTTCTGTGTGTTTACCTATGGATTCTTCAAGTATCCCTATTGACTCTAATCATTGTGGATTTTGATTCCATTTCTTCTCCTTCCATTTGCACTTTTCACACAACGAACTCAGGGCAAGCTAACATGGGGGTGGAGAGTGGGGTCATAGTGGTAGGCCAGGACCCCTCCCCAACCTTTAAACATTTTCTAGCATATGTTCTATATGTGCTCAAATGATATGCATGCAGGTCCTGTATGTGTGATCAGAAACAAAACCTCCATGAACTATATGCGGAAAGGTGGGGATAGTTTAAATAATAAATAAACAAACAGTTTAAAATGCAGGGCTATATAACTGTCCCATATGCTGTTTAACATTAGCATGAAGCCACTGAGTGAGATCATTTGAAGATTTGTGGTGCAATTTCATCAGTAAGCTGACGGCACCCAGCCCTACTTCTCCTTTTCATCAATTTCAGCTTGTACAGTGAAAATGCTGAACCACGGCTGCGAATGGTAATGGTCTGGCTGAGGGCCATAAACTCAGGGCTGATAAGATAAATGGAGACATCCTGGCCCACAGCTATTCACGCTTTTTCTGTGTCCCACTTCCATTATTGCACTGTTGGAATCCTGGAAACCCAGACCCATATCTGCATACCTTCCAACATTTCTCTGATGATAATAGGAACATCCCATTCCATAATGATAATTTTTACTATTTATACCCCACACATCTTACTGGCTTGCCCAGCCACCCTGGGAGGCTTACAACATATATAAAAACATAATAAAACATTAAACATTTAAAAAAACTTCCCCATACAGGATTGCCTTCAGATGACTTGGGGGACAGATAATTCCATACCCTCCAACATTTATCCAATGAAAATAGGGACGTCCTAAGGAAAAGTGGGACATTCCGGGATCAAATCAGAAACAAGGAGGGCATCTGTAAATCAGGGATGTCCCTGGAAAATAGGGATACTTGGAGGGTCTGCATTTGGGGCAAGCATTCTTTGGTGAGAAAACACCAACAGAGATTTTGCATGGCAAAGCGTGCAGCAATGAAAAGTGTGGAAATATCGGCCACAAACCCTTTAAAATACAGGATAGATTCTATTTCCCATGCCCTAGGGCAGCTAACCCTACAACTAAGCCCAAGCACATGTACTCTGAAATATTAGCACTTCATTTCCTTCTTTACTCCTCCTGTCCCTGTTTGTTACTCTCACCCATGGTGCTACCCCTGCATATTTTATTTATTTCACCTATATTCTGTTTTTCTATCATCCATCACAAAACTCAAAGCAAGTTTTAGGTTGTCGGTACTTTTGGGCTGGGGCCTATCTTCTTGTACTCTTTTGGGTGTGTGTGTGGGGGGAGAGAGGCTCATTTAATTTCATTGTACACAGTTTGTACAATGACAATAATGGTATTATTATTATTGTTATATAGAACCATTATTATTTAAAATATTTAGTATTTATTCCCCGATTCCCATTACAATACTCCTGCGCATAATAATGCAGATGGGCTGTTTAGCTTTTTTAATCTCCACGGTTTGAATAATCTATGATCCTCAAACACATTTGGAGGGCTTTTGCTCGGCTAACACCATGCAATTTCTTCCTGTCCTTGGCTTCACCAGGGAACAACTCTGCTTCAGTTGTTCATTAAATTCTGCAACAAGTGTTGGAGGGCTACTGTCCCTCTTCAAACTACCATGCTTTGGTCATACAATTACAGTACTTACTGTTCATTCCTAGTTTATTGTGCAAGGTCATTTAGGAAATGTTACACCAAGCAGAGATGAGAACCAGAACTATTTGGGCCTTCTGCAAGCTGTTTCACACACCAGATGATCTTCCCTGTAAAAGCCACTGTTTGAAACCTTTATGCCATTTCAGAAATTCTGTTGTGCGCAACCTAAGAAGAACGGTGCTGGAGCAGTCTAGTGTTCTGTTCCCAATATGGTCTAGTTACACAGCAAGAGCTATGGTCTAAAGGCCCCTTTGCAAAATCCTTAATAAACAGCTATCTGACTTTTAGAAGACAGCCCTGTTTAGGGAAGTTTTTAATGTTTAATCTTTTATCACTTTCATGATTAATTAATATTAATATTCTGTTTGGAGCTGCCCATAGTGGCTGGGGAAACCCAACCAAATGGGCAGAGTATTATTATTATTATTATTATTATTATTATTATTATTATTATTATTTCAAGACAGGGTTTTTTTTTATTAAAAAAATAGATTCTTCAGGAAGTTGTTTTTGTTTTTTTTTAGCAGTAGGGAGAAGTTATCTTCCTTACTGGTTGATATCTTTTGATTGTTGTGAGGTGGTGTTTTTTTGAGGGTGTGTGTGTTAGGCTGTGTTCCTGGGTACCTTCCAATTCCTGGATCCAACAGGGACCCAATTGCTGGAGCAGCCAGACAAGGGGTGGAGCTGCACTCTAGAAGCTGCCAACTGCTGGCTGGGCAGCTGGGAGACAGAAACAGGCCTGATTTCCGCTGGGCTTTAAGGCTGTGGCCACGAGAGAAGTGAGGCTTTCTTGGGGTGTTAATGCTGTGAGCCTCTCCATTGTAGGTTCAGGTTACATATGTGTGTAAATAAATTGTATATTTTAAAGACACCACAGTCTCCGCTATCCCTCATTCTGAAGAAGGCGAACCTTGGATAAGCACCTGGAAGCCCTGGAATCTTGCACCATTTGGAGATTGGGGTGATGTGTAACACTATGTTTGCTCTAGTAGTCCAACAGGTCAGAGAAAGACTTATCACACAAAATGGTATTCAGTGTTCTGGGGATCATCTGTGTTAAAACGTATTTCTGTGGTGATTAATATTTTTTAGCAAATAAATTTGACTGACTCATGCTGAAACTAAACAGGTCTGGGTTTGGCTGGTGCCTGCATGGGAGATCTCTTGGGAACATCCTGCACACCAGCTTGAGTTCTGTATAAATGTACTAAGCAAGTACATGTCTCTGAGAAGAACACAGCCCTGATGAGACAAGATAGACTTGCTCCTCTCCTGTTATTTGCCGCCAGCATTGGCAGAGGAACAATGCCTCTGAGCATGAATGTTCTAACTATCTGGACATACCCTCCATGAATTTGTCTATTATATATGTAAACTGTTGTTGTTGTTTTTAAATACACCTTACACCCTGATCCTGAAGATTACTGTAACTTGCTCTTGAGTGAGGTGAAAAACATTACCTTCTCATCATCTCCCCTCCTTATCTCTAGGGCGATCTCCTCTCAGTGCTGAGGAAACAATAACCCTGGCTCATCTCAGCTTCCAGCCAAGCCCATGCAGCCACCTGCTAATTAATTAATAAATCAGTTTTATTATCTCCTTACTGAGAGTCAGTGTAGTGTTGTGGTCAGTGTGTTAGGCTAGGATCAGGTTGATCTAGGTTCAAACAGTAATCCATGAAACTTGGGAGCAGCTGCCTGAGTTAAGGGTGGGTGGCACTGCTTTGTGGTGGTTCTGGTCCTACTTAGATGACCATTTCCAAAGAGTGACCCTTGGGAAGTGCTTTTCAGCCCTGTGGCCTTAAATGTAGGGTTTCTCAGAGTTCGCTTTTATCCCCTATGCTGTTTAGCATCCACATGAAACTGCTGAGTGGGGTTATACAGAGGTTTGGAGTATGTTGTCAGCAATATGCTGATGATACACAGCTCTACTTCTTCTTTACTTCTGCAGGTGTGGCAATGGAAGTTCTGGACTGCTTTCTTGCCTTGGTGATGGATTGGATGAGAGTCAACAAACTGATGCTCAATCCATATCAGGCTGAGGCACTGCTAGTAGGTAGTTCCTTAAGCCGGATTAATGGGAGGTTGCCTGCTTTTGATGGGGTTACACTCTCTCTGAAGGAGCAGGTATGCAGCTTGGGGGCCTTCTGGATCCTTTGCTGTCACTTGAGGCTCTGGTGGCCTTGGTGGCTTGGAGGGCCTTCCATCAGCTTTGGCTGGTGGCCCAGGATAGGGACTAACTGGAGAGGGATAGCCTAATTTATGTTATCTATGTTCTGTTATCTATGCTCTGGTAACCTCTAGGCTAGAGTACTGCAATGTGTTATATGTGGGGCTGCCTCTGAAGACAGTTCAGAAACTTCAGCAAGTGCAGAATTCAGTGGCCAGGTTGCTCACTGGGGCAAGACAGCATTTGAGCATATAACACTGATCCTGGCCCAACTGCACTGGCTGGCAATTGGTTTCCAGGCCCAATTCAAAGTGGTGATTTTGACCTATATAACCTTAAATGCCTCAAGGTCAGCCTCTCTCCATATGAACCTACCCAGATCCTGTGATCACCATCTGAAACCCTTCTTCGTGTGCCTCCTCCATGAGAAGTCCAGAGAATGGGAAGATTAGAACGGGCCTTTTCTGCAGTGGCTCCCCATTTGTGGAATGCTCTCCCAAGGAAAGCTTGCCTGGTGCCAAAAAAACCCACCACACACACAGTTTATTTATTTATTTTATAAGATATTTATTAAGATTTTTTAAAGTATTACAATAAAAATGAAAAAATAACAAAAAACAAAAACAAAATAAAAATAGTTAAAAACACACAGATTTTCCATTGCTTATTTTCCTTTAGCTTGTTTCCCGGACCTCCTCATACCTCCCTTTTTTGTATTCCACTTCAAATTGTTGGTTCAGCAAATCCTTACCATTAGATTTTTACCTATTTATAACCCTTTTTTCATATTCTCTTAAAGCATTACAGCTGGAAACCACTTAATTTCTATCCAACATCATTCTAACATTCATTAATTTTACAATATTTCTGTAGATAGTCTTTGAATTTCTTCCAATCTTCTTCCACCGACTCTTCTCCCTGGTCTCGGATTCTGCCAGTCATTTCTGCCAATCCCATATAGTCCATCACCTTCGTCTGCCATTCTTCCAGGGTGGGTAGATCTTGTGTCTTCCCCAGTTTAAAGGCCATAGATTGTTTAACCAGCTAAAGTCCTGGAAGAAGAGGAATATTTTGCCTTGCACCTAAAGATGTCTGTGTGTGGTGGGTTTTTTTGTTTGTTTGTTAATATGTTACGTATTTTTGTGTTTTTATCTTGTAAACTGTCCTGTGATCCTCGGATGAAGAGTGGTATAGAAATTAAACAAACAAACAAACAAACAAACAAACAGAGCCCCTCACCTGCTATCAACCTAATATGCTTCACAGAGTTGTTGTAAGGATAAAGTTATGGGAAAACGTGTATGTCAACCTGAGCTTATTGGAGGAAGAGTGGAAAAGAAATGTGTAAATATTGATAATATTAGAAAATATATTCCCCTTGTAAATGGGTACTAGATGGTCATAATCTAGAGCAGACTAATGCTTCTGGCACCTAGGGCTGTTGTTTCACCACAAAAAGTCCTTGAATTGCCACTGGCAGACTATCTGTCAGAAGGCGGAGATGAACAAACTTGCTATACAGTACTCCATTTCTTTTTCACAAAGGGAAGTCACTATGTTCCATCAGCCATAAGAGTCTTTAAAACAAAATCTGTTTCCCAACTCCTTTATGCTTCAAACATCTGGTACAATGGTCTATTTTCTTAGTTAGATGAGTTCCAAGCTAAGTTCCTGTGATATCAAACTGGCTAAAGATCTTGATATTTGGCCTGGGGAAGGGATTACTTTTACATGTAACCAATGAGGAGTCTATTAGCTCATGGTTGAAAACTATGGCCCGAAATCCTCCTCAATTGGTTTTTCACCATCATCTGGTTTTTCACTACATCATCTGGGCTATGATATTGCCCTTAAATCCCTGAGGCAGAAGTTACGGGATATTTCACACAGCGATCTTAGCTCTAGATCCTATGTAACCTGTGAACGTTTGCCTCTGGAATCCACTATGGCCATGATTTTCAGTTACCATCGTATTTCATGAATCTGTCTGTACCTAACTATTACCAATTATTTACCAAAGCTAGAGTAAATGTAGTTCCATCAGAAGTGCTAAACGGCAGTCTGGTATATACTATCTGCTTATGCTCTCAGGGTGTTGACTCTATGAAGCATATCCTACTACACTGCGAGCAAATTAATTAAACCCCTATTGGTAAACTTAACTGTTTAAATCCGAAACCTTCCACCTTGAGTACCTCCTTGGTAATATGTCAAATGATACTACCCTAGCTGTGGCTAAGTTCCTCTCGGAAGTATTAAGAAACAGAAACCTACATGTTCTGGCTAAACCATAGCGACTGCCTTGGAGCCCTTTCCCTGTATTTCTGTTTTGTTTTGCTTTTGAAAATGTTGTTGTGGGTCTTTGGAATGAAAGGAGGAATGCTTGTGTGTGATAATATTGCACTGAAGACGGGTCTGAAGCTGAAGAGAGTAGCACATCAGAGACCACATAGTCCTGGCAGGGAAGAGATTTGCAAACAACAGCAATTTGTTGTCATGTGATGGAAATGTGTCCATCTTTCCTATTTAATCAAAGTAACTGAGGAAAAAAATGCTCAAACATTTTTATGAGGTGTGACTGTAGAAAGGACAGCTGGCTTTAATAATAATAATAAGGATTAAAATGTGGAGAGCTGGTGCAAATTGTCCCATAGATCTGACTATTTTTGGAATCTTTCAACAGGCTTTTTCCTTTTCTCCTCCTCAATGGGAAGATAGCGTACAAGGAAAACACGGGGAAGCAATTGGCATATCACCACCCTTTGGATGACAGTGAATCAGCTTAACTCAAAGAGTCTTGTGTTTTCTATTTCACTTGCTTTTCTTTTAACTATTACCAAGCATACTTCTGTGTACCTGCCAAGTTTGCTTTCCTTCCCTCTGCTGTTCCTAAAGGAAATAAAATACATTGGAATTTTTATGAGCAAATGTCTTGGAACCAAGCACACTTTCTGAACACAGCGTTGCATGCCACCTGCTGTTTTATCGGTCTCTTAGTGAGAGGATGCCTTCAAGATTCCCCCCCTTTTCAGAGCGCATCCAGGCTTCCTTCTGCACCGCACGTTCCAGGCTCAGATATGCGCTTTAAAACTCCATGTCCAAAATGTGGCTTTTGTTTTGTGTTTTGATCACAGCACTTTCCTTGGGAGCGCCTGTGTTTTGCCACTGAATTGGAGTAAATGGCAATCCGTAGGGAAACCTGGTTGCTGTTTGCTTGAATTCAGGGGCAGAATGTGGATTTTCCTTGGGAATTAGCTGTGACAAAAAAGGAGCCACCACTCAGACACGGACCTGGAAAGTCTGGACCTTTGCCTAGAGACACAGCACAAAAGGAAGTGTGCATTAGCCTTCAGTGTAAGGTGTAACTTTACATTCATGGTGATTCATGATACCTTCAGGTCCCACTCTTTGAAAATTTCAGATTATTTAATCAGTGTTTAAAAACATGGCATAAGTAACAAATATGTGCATGGTCTGTAGTTTCCAGCAAATATCCAGAAACTATTCATACCAGTTTTTTCTGTTTATTGCCACTTTTGATGCACTATAGAGCCATGGCATAGCCACTCCCACATACTTCCTGTTGGAGCTGTTTTTGTGGACCTGAGGGCTCGTCCACACTCCACTCGCCCTGCTCCTTTCCCCCGGGAAAACCGGCTCTTCCCCACTGAAGTGGAGCATGTCACTCAGACTTTTGGCCCTTAAATTGAAGGGTAGCATTGTTGCCTCTTTTAGTGGGACCCGGCCTGTAGTCCTGGTTTTTCATTTGACCGTGTTTTTAGCCTTTTATTTGTACTGCTGTGTTTTGCAGCTTTTTTTGCTGTTCACAACTGATTTTAATTTAAGTCGCTTTGGGTTACTTTGAAAGAAAAAAACACTAACAAATATAATAAATAAAAAAGGAGAAGGACATGGGCGTAGCCAGAATTTTTTTTTGGGGTGGAGGGCAGGCTTTATGTTTGGGGGTGGCAGAACTGAGTTATCTGCAACATAATTGGTCAGTTAGATAAGTATTTTTATTTATTTAGCTGATTTGCAGGAGACAGCCCCCCCCCCCCGCTACTCCCATGGAGAGGGAGAGAAAATGAGAGAACACATACATTATAATTGGCACATAAGAGCCATGAACACCACCCGCAATATACACTGGTTCCCTAGTGGAGGTTATGGAGTTCCTTGTTTTACTTGCTTCATGCAGTCTATCAGCTAATTATGCAGTCTAATTTTTTCCTCAAGGTGAGGTATCAATATGGAGGCCTACCATAAATGAAAGCTTAGGAAAGTGGGCATGTCCTTCTTTTTGTCCCTGGATGTGTGTGCAGGTGTTGGAAGCATCATGGCTGGGAAGGCTGGCACCTCAAGAGTCTGAAGACGTTGCCATTGTAGTGTAGTGGCTGGCATAAGGGAATTCCTGCCCAGACGTGAGTGGAACTAATTCCTTGCTCAGAGTGGTGGAGAATGAAATCCATGTATGATGCTTTCAAGTGTTTGGGGAAAGGGCAGGATACAATTGAAATTGAAAAAACACAGAAGTGGTAGTGGAAAGAATTGTGGCCCTGGTCATTCTCCTTTCATTAGATATTGGTGGCAATGCTAGTGGCCATGTGCTTGATATTTAAGCCTTTTCTGAATTCTCTTCCTGAGCAGCCAGTCATCAATTTGATTCAATAGTATTCATTTTATATTTAGAGAGAGTCAGTGTACTCTCTTGGATGTGCTAGCTAGCCACATTGGGGGGGGGGCACTTTTTTAAAAAAAAGTAAAGCACAGAACAAATCACTACAACAATGAAATTCACAATAACTAATAAAAGTACAATTTAAACAAGCTCACAGCTGGAATTCCTTGGGCAGCATGACATCACAGCACCAACAGGGCTGGATGGTGGTGGCCAGGCTCTCTGTTCATAGCTTGAAGACACCCTAAGCTGATGGGCAGTGAAAGTATTTGCTCTCATGAAATATGGTGGAGGCTTTTTGGTATGTTATGCAATCTTTAAGAGGAGAATTTTATTCAGTGTTGCAGTGCCCAAAACTGAACATAAGCCTTGGTGCTGTGCAATGGAATGTGGAAAAAATCCTAGATGCTTTAACTGCCTTTAAAAATGAAACTTATCTGTGCAATGCAAGTAACATTCACATAGATACTGCTAAACAATCAGAACACTTGCATTTTTTTCCAGAAATACCTCCAAGGTCCGAAGACTGAGAGCATTAGAAGCAACCCAGCACAGTGTGCTGAAAATAATCAACACTGTATCAACACTGGAAATTTTTTTGGTCAGATTTGTACCTGCTTGTGCAGGTGAAAATGTCTCCTTGAGGCTGATTTGTTTTTTCCAGCTGCTACATAATCAAGTTTCAAAGGAGGGAACAAGAAGCTCTCCCCTCCCTTGACTATTAAATAAGAACTAGGATAATAAAGTTGAGCTCAAGCCTTAAAACCTGCTTGTACTTGTTTTCAGAGCACTTTAATGAACTAGAAAAACATCTTGCACACTATAATGAATGAAGTTTACACAGGCGAGATAAGTCAGCCGTGCACTCACAACATGTAGGTGCCTGATTCTATCTGCAACCACTGGCATTGTGAAGTGTTCAAAGACACTAAAATCAGAATGTTTCAAATAATCTGCAAAAGTAAGGTTTGGAATGGATAGTAGTTTGTAGCACAGTCTTAGAATCATAGAATCATAGAATCATAGAGTTGGAAGAGACCACAAGGGCCATCGAGTCCAACCCCCTGCCAAGCAGGAAACACCATCAGAGCACTCCTGACATATGGTTGTCAAGCCTCTGCTTAAAGACCTCCAAAGAAGGAGACTCCACCACACTCCTTGGCAGCAAATTCCACTGTCGAACAGCTCTTACTGTCAGGAAGTTCTTCCTAATGTTTAGGTGGAATCTTCTTTCTTGTAGTTTGGATCCATTGCTCCGTGTCCGCTTCTCTGGAGCAGCAGAAAACAGCCTTTCTCCCTCCTCTATATGACATCCTTTTATATATTTGAACATGGCTATCATATCACCCCTTAACCTCCTCTTCTCCAGGCTAAACATGCCCAGCTCCCTTAGCCGTTCCTCATAAGGCATTGTTTCCAGGCCTTTGACCATTTTGGTTGCCCTCCTCTGGACACGTTCCAGTTTGTCAGTGTCCTTCTTGAACTGTGGTGCCCAGAACTGGACACAGTACTCCATGTGAAATCCATGCTGACTATTGGTGATCACAGCATTCCTTTCTAGGTGCTCACAGACTGTTTGCTTAATGATCTGCTCCAGAATCTTCCCTGGTATTGATGTCAGACTGACTGGGCGATAATTATTTGGGTCCTCTCTTTTCCCCTTTTTGAAAATAGGGACAACATTTGCCCTCCTCCAGTCTGCCGGGACTTCGCCTGTTCTCCAGGAATTCTCAAAGATGACTGCCAGTGGTTCTGAGATCACATCTGCCAGTTCTTTTAATACTCTTGGATGCAGTTCATCTGGCCCTGGAGACTTGAATACATCCAAACTAGCCAAGTATTCTTGTACGATCTCCTTAGTTATTCTGGGCTGTGTTTCCTCTGCTGAATCATTTGCTCCAAATTCTTCAGGTTGGGCATTGTTTTCTTTATCGGAGAAGACTGAGGCAAAGAAGGCACTGAGGAGTTCAGCCCTTTCTGTGTCCCCTGTTTGCATTTCACCATCTTCTCCTCTGAGTGACCCCACGGTTTCTTTGTTCTTCCTTTTGCTACGGACATACCCATAAAAGCCTTTTTTGTTGCTTTTAACCTCTCTTGTTACACTGCAGTCATTTTTACTTTGCGATAAACTGGGATTTTGACAGGCTGGTGGTGCTAAAATATCTTCTGATAAGATTCTCAATTAGAGCAACTTTCTCGGTGCTCTTTTTCACGGGGCACAAGCTGCTGTGTCTGACAGTTCGATTTATTGCACTGTCATCAAACTTCAAAAATTTAGTGTATTAAAGGACTCACGGCTGCTGTCTTGCTCTCTCACAAAGAGCTGTTGTCATCTCCCCCACCACACACACAGAGGGAGGGAGGGAGGGAAGGAAGGAGAGAGAGAGCACATGGCCATGGGCATGCTTATGTCATGGACTGGTTGGACATGGAGGAATGGTGGGAGGCACCAGCTGGAAAACCCCAAAGGAAAGAATGCTCAGAGCCCGGGGACTGGTGGTGGGACAATGATGAGTGGTCAGAGGAAGAAGAGGGCACAGCCAGGGAGAAGGAGATGTCGGAAACTGAAGAGGTGACAGGGCTTAGTGAGCTGGGGGAGTCTGTGGCAGAGAGAAGCCCAGAATCAGAGGCAGGAGCTGAAGGAGGAGAGGAGGGAGGCCAAGAGGCAGAGATGAGTCAGGCGGGCAAAGAAGCCAGGGTGTCTCCCCATCCTGTTTCGACCAGCTCCTCTTTCCCCACTCTCCCAGAACCAGAAGAGGTATGAAGAGGGAGAAACAAAGACAGGTGCACTGCTTAGTTTAGATTGCAGGGAAGGACCCAGGGGAGGAGGGGATTTAGGCAGCTGTGGGAAGGCAGGGATGTTCAACCTCCACAACTGCATCAACTGAGAAGAGTTGTGCTCATTAGGCCCTGAGAAAGCCTTGTTGCTCCGTGTGATTTATTGCTGGTTGGCTCCATAACAGTATATTACAGGAAGGTTCTACTTTCATGGTAGTGGGCATAGTTTGCCAGAAGAAGATCCCAGCTTCAAGGCATGGATCTCAAACCACAAACAAGGAATTCAAACAACATAGAGGGAACCCTAGAAACAGCCAGAGACCCTAGAAAGCTGCTGTCAGTGAGGAGTAGAGTGCATTGGTCAATATGAACAATTAGCCTAGCTCTGTGTAAGACAGAATCATAGAAATGGCACCATACTATGCTGTGGAACCAGTTTGGTGGAGCAGTTAGAGTGTTAGATTAGGAAATGGAGGACCTAAATTGAAGTCCCTCCTTAGCCATGAAGCTCAGCCCCCCCCCCCCGAGTAGTTGGGGTGATAAAAGTGGTGGGTTTTTTGTGTGAGGGAGGGGCACACAATGTCTGTTCTTGGAAGAAGGATGGAATTTCACAAAATTAGTGTGACATATTTTGAAATGTTAGTAAGAAATAGGCAGCTTTCTGTGTTCAACCGCATTGTGTTGCGTTGACCATCCCGAATCTCAGAATTTACAGGGTGATGTATTAATGAAATTCTCTTGACTCAGATAACAGGCAGAGCTGCATGGAGTTGGAAGTAATTTCAGAGGTTACTTCAGTTTTTCTCCAGCCCCAGTATGACTTTTGTGAGATCTGATTTGTATTTGTAGATTTAGAACAAGTATGGCTAATATCTGGGCTGTTTTAATGCCCTTCTTTGCTACACTGAAATTGAACTTCTTTATGTACCAGAAAATATCCTTTGGAAAGTGTTATTGGTGAAGAATAGTCGGAGATGTGAAAAGTGCTGGGTTTCACACATTCATTTTGAAACTAGCTAAATAGTTTATTATGGGTCTCATGTTGATGTGAAGTTAATATTATTCTTGCCCGAATCATCTATAAACAAATGTCTGAATGCTTTAGTGGCAAATAACAGTGTGGCAATATGATCCAGGAAGACCCACAATTATACTGGAGGTGTGAAAAAACATTGTGCAGATTTCTAGTTAGCCTGTTTAGCAACTGGACACAATGTGGGGTGTATGCCCCACCCCCAGGCTGAGCACAAAGGCTGCATGAATGGGCCTTTTGAGCTTCCAGCACCTCCTGAGATCTGTCTAACATGAACAAATCACGCGTATTCCTGTTCCTCTGTTCTTGATGCATTGCCACAGAAGGGAGTCTGTCCTCCAGAGCCAAGGTTTTCAATAAATTAAAATAATAAAAAGCAGCAGTCACTGTTTTCTTCTCCTGTCTAAACATTATTACATTGGACAAAATATTAGACTATATTTACAAGCCACATGGTGGTTTTGACTTTTTACAAACTCATCTGGAAACATTTGATTTTCAGTATGAATAGCTTTTGAATTAGAACCTTTGAGAGCAACAGTTTGGCCATAGCAAGTTTTTCAAACTATTTTTAAAAGAGTGGTTGCCAGATTTTAGGGAAAAGCTGCATTCTTTCACACAAATTGCTTGAATCCAACGTTTAGGGAAATGTAGAGTAAAACAGTTTACTGTAATCCAAAATCTTGCACTCACTGTCATCCATATCTTATTAAACCTTATTGATATAACTGGAAAGACTAACCAACCTACAGATTACAACCTTCTCCCTAAAAATGGGCAAATATAAAGTTTCACCCTAGAATGCTCATCAAAACAAATCTGTTTGGGTGGCTACTGGAAAAGACCTTTAACAAAAGACATCTGGTGCGAAATGCAAGGAACATTGCCTTATTACAAGCATCCTCCAAATGAATGAGAGTTCAAGTGCGCAGCTGTGCTCTTGTATAACTCCTCTTCACTTTTGTGGGTCTTGTGCACAACAGATGTTTCCAAAGGATCATTCCTCTAGAATTTGTAAGTATCTAAAAGTGCAACATTTCAAGCTGACCTAATGCACTGGGCAGCGTGCCAGGTCTATAATAACACTTTATTCCCTTTGTGCATTTCCCTGACTCAAGGCAGATGGCAGTGTGACACTGAGGCTGAACGGAAAAAGATGACCTGCACAAAATACACGGTCAACTTCAGCACAGCTTGCAGAAATTAGGCTATATTCCTTGGAATCAGATGCCTTGTATATGTTGTAGTAGTAGGCCAAGTCAGGCTGAGGTCTAACGTGCCTTCTCTTCCGTCAAGCATTCAATTTATTTGTTTGCAATTTGATATGCTTAGGAGTGCTAGTGTAGCACTCCAAACTCATGCTCAGCACTTCAGAGGTTTGTCAAAGCCCATCTCAAAGAAGAGGTGAGCTTTACAAGCCCCTAGATTCTTTTCTGGCTTAGAAAGCAAGAAGAGGAGGGAGACCCCCTTCCTTTCCACTGGCATTGTGCTGCATTGGAAGGAAAGCCTGGAGGAGATATGTATTTCTTTCTTTTTTTGATAATAATTTTTTATTAATTTTCAATTACAGTCCGATAATAGTCCCATTATAACAATGCCAAATTATAATACAATTAATACCAAGGATTCAAATACCAAATTTTATAATTCAGGTGGCCCCCCCACATGCAAGATTTGATGGTTTGATGATTTTATTTATTTCTGCGTTCTAAAATTTTATTAATTTCAATTACATTCTGGTCATAATAATAATCCCTTATACAACAGCTACAATATTAATAACTTCTATTTGTGTTAACAAATTAAATGATTTCTAAAATTACAAGTGAGGCACTCAAACTATATCCTTGTTCTTCCTCTGTGTGGCAATTATTCTGTCCGTGGTGTTTCTTCCTGTCCTTGTAAAAGGTTATGCCTATCTTTTCCTGGTTGTTGCTGTTCTCCATCATGCCTTCGGCGGAGCTGGTATTCCATTGTAGTTTCAGAAATTTCTCCATTGCTCCATCCTGTGCTTCATTGTTTTGTAACTTCAACAACAGCTGCAAAAGTCACTCTATCCAAATAAATAACCTGTTTTCACCATTTTCCCTCTCAGCCTGGGAAGAAGAGTGGTCTGTCGAACTGCAGACGACTCAGTAATGAACCTTATCAGTTCCTTGGCAAGTTCACAGACTTCTTTCATCCTCCCTTCCAACTGAAGATATATGAGAATTTATACTTCCAATTAAATTAAATTCCAAGTCCTTTTAGTGTTAGTTCAGTCCGTAGATAAAAAAGGACGGGGAAGAGTCAGCTCTAAGTTTCCACCATAAACCTTTTGCAAAATAGAGCTTCCCTCCCTTCCCCCCTTTTTTTTGCACATGCAGTTCCGTTTAATGTTATATTCCATATCTCTAATCCAGTTTCATTCCTCCTCACTTGTACATACATATAATTTGAACTAATATTAAAGGAAGGGTTGCCAAATCATAAATATTGAGGGGGGGGGGGACTTTATATCAAGAAGCCATAGACTCCACTCTCCCCTGTCTTTTGCACCGAATGAAGTTTTCTCTCAAGTTCAAAAATTAGCAACCTTGCAGCTGATTCTATTCCGCAGTTTATGACCTCATCTCTTCCAGCATGCACCTGTACTTTAGTCCAAATTAAGCTCTAATTAACAGGAGAATCTCTGCTTCTTATTGGAGGCATTGGAGGGTTTTCAGCAGGGGAAGTGCTTTGCACTCAGCACCTCGCTGCCTGCTGTGTTCCATGCTGGAGCGAGAGCCAGGTACCAAGATGAACTGCGAGTGAAGCCCATTCCACCCCCCCCCCCCGTCCCTGGGGGAAATTTGCAAGGATAATTACCCTCAATCATCCTTGTTTTTCCTTCGCCAATGATCTCCCGCTGTCATGGGAGCTGCCTCCATTTAGGCAGACCGGAACCGAAAGCCCGAGATATGTATTTCTTGGGCAAGTATGAGGGCTGCTTTGTATAGAAAATCTGGTGAACATGTGGAGCTCAGGAACATGTGATGCTCAGGAACCTCCTTCCACATGTTTATTAGTCACCAGAAAGGGCTAAGGCACAGGTGGATAAACTGTGTCTGGAAGGGAGGGTGGGAACACCTCATTATATGTGACCACTAGTGATTCATGAAGTGGCCCATTCTTCCATCTCATCTGAGTTCTTCATTTCTTCATTGTTTTTCCTGGATTTGAAAAGTGTTTTTCTGCACCTTTTTCTACGTAGTTTCAGAGCAATTGGAGAGGGCAGTAGCTTATCTGATGGTTTCTTCCCCCTTGTTGTAAGGCTTAGGGAAAAGTTAAGTCTCTCCCCCCCCCCCCCCCCACACACACAGGTGACTGAGAATAAGTAGGCAGGCTACAGGCATATATTTTTACCCAGAGCAGCAGATCACTGTGGTTCCCCAAACTGCTTAAATCAAATAGTATGAAACACACTAACATCAGAAAAGCGTTCCTTTCACTTGCTTTCCAGAACAGTAGTTGCATTGGTTTCTTGTACCAAACTAAAGCATGAACATAAACATCTATAAACTAATCTGAGAGTAACTCCATGAAATCTATGGGTTTGGAATTCTAATCTGGGGTAGCTGTAGGTCATGAATAGGCAAACTCAGCCCTCCAGATGTTTTGGGACTGCAATTCCTATCATCCCTGACCACTGGTCCTGTTAGCTAGGGATGATGGGAGTTGAAGTCCCAAAACATCTGAAGGGCCAAGTTTGCCTATGCCTTCTGTAGGTGAAAACTGAAGCAAGGTGGTCCTTAGTCTAGATTTATTAAGCCAGAGAAGCCTTTCAATCACCATTAGGCAGTCACCAGCAGGTAACCGCTACTCCTAGCTAAGGAACACTAATAAACAAGTTTAACGATAAGAAGCATAGCTATGGAGCTTGACATTTAGTATAAATAACTAGAAAATGAGGTAAGTAATCAACATTTATAGACCATTTAAGGCAACAGATAATTGAACTGTTTGGGGAAATGGAAAAATGGGGCTCTCATAAAGTTGCACCCAATGAAGGTAACATCAGGGTGCATAAACTTATCATAATGAGAATATTGACCATGCCTTTCTGTCTTCCATGAGAAAAAGTTTTGTTGTCTAAAGAATGTGCTTGACTTAGCTTCTCACACAGAGCAGACCAAGCAGAAATGGATTTGTGATGGGAAGCTCAGTTCACCCTCTTCTTGTTCCTGATGACCTAATTCATGTGGTCTTTTCAGACGCTTCTGCCGCTTATCTCCTGAGGAATGTCCCCCTTACTGAAAATGGATAATTGTTCCTGAGTTGTACTTATTGTTGTGCAATGCAAGCAAGAGTAATCTACTTATTTGCCCAGGGAATTTCCTTCCAGATAACTTTTGAACTGCAGTCATAGGCACAGATGCAGAAACCTATGGTGGTTTGTGGTCATGTCAGACCAATGCATTTCCTTTGAAGGGTATACTAAATTTTAGCACTAGGAGGAGAGAACACTTGGGAAACTGAGATTCAATTAAAACCCTTAAAAAAAATGAGTGGGAAGTTTATTTTAAATATTTGTCTCTATTTGCATCTGTTTCAATTTTAAATGAGCTACCTCACCTTTAATGACATATGTTAGGATGTGAGCATATTCACAGAAACTCCTTCTAAAGAAAGTATGCTTTATTTTGTGCTCACACTCTGGAGGGTGGCATGAAAGGCAGGTAGGACAGTGTTCTCAAAGCTATTAACATGTGTTTGACCAAACTACGGGAGACACTAGAAGACAGGAGTGCCTGGCGTGCTCTGGTCCATGGGGTCACGAAGAGTCAGACACGACTAAATGACTAAACAACATGGCAAGACATATTATACTATCCATACAATGCCAATATCTAGAGATCAGAGTTGCCCTGCCTCTTATCACAAAGATTCCATTTCGCTTGTTAATATTGATGAATCAATCTTGAAAAATAACAAAAACAAATTTTACACTAGTGACCAATGCACCACGTTGCAGTAATGAATTTGAAAAGTTAACACCTTTAAATGAGGCTGGAGAGAAGTTGACAAGACAGTTCATAGCTTTACATTACCTGCAATTGAAAGAGGAGGTCACTTTTATCAATAATAAGTGGCCAAGACCTTGGAGACTTTCTTGTTTCCAAGGCATTAGGCTCATTCATTTCATGTACTTGTAGTCACATGCGTGTTTCCAAAAACGGACTTTAATAGAGGAATTATTCTGAGAGAGGAAGAGATACCTTGCTTGTGATTGATATGAAAACCTGGCAAGCAAGCACTTTTTCCTTATTAACTTTTGGATTGATTTTTCTTTTTCATTTTAAACATTAACAAGCTTTAGGCTTTGGTGAGGACAGAGGGTGGTGGGGTGTTATTCTGTTGTTGTTTTTTAGCATCTTCTAGTGATTGTTAAGCTAGAGTTGATAATCCCTCAAAGTCCAATTAAGAAAAATTCAGGCATGCAATAAATAAGAGAGTTACTGAAAAGAAGAGATTGATAAATAGAGGCATAGATTGCTGCATCTTTTGAATTTCCAGAACTTTATTTAAAATACTTTCTCCCAGGAAAAGGTTAAGCTACCTACCAAGAATCTGACAGAAGAGAACCAGGAAGTGGTAAAACTTGCTGCAAAAAGTTGTGAGGAGCAACTGATGATTGACTAATGTTTATGCTTTCTGGGGCGCTTCAGGCACCTTTTTCCTAATGCATCATTCAGTCCCATTCCTAAGTGTGAAGAGAAACACCCTCCTCTGACCTGAGGATTCATGCCATAAATGAAATGGTCCATGGAACAATGGTGGCACATACTGTATTGGCATCCGCAAATAAGCTGCACTTTTAAAATTCAAGGCTTATTTGCGGGTGTGGCCCACCTCCTTGCACTACCGCCCTGAACGGGGGATTGGGGAGGCTGGCGCCGGCTTTGAGCATGCTGTGTGCACGCCTCCCGGCACTACCTCCCCAAGCCAGTGCCGGCCATCTCCCGTTCAGGGCGCTAGTGCTGGGAGGCGTGTGTGCAGTGCTTGGTTCTGAATATAAACTGTCCCCTGTATTAGTTATTACCGTAACTAATACTGTAGTTACTGTAACTTCTGTATTTCTTCTCCCTATGACTGCTCTCTGGTATGAGAATGAAGACAGTCTGTAAAAGGAAAAGATAAACATCTCTTAAATCATACTCCACCACATTTCCCATGTGCTGAAATTCAGACTGGGAGTTCGGAGTTGAAGTGACCTGTCTTTTAGGGGGTGGGCAGGGGCTTATGCTACTTTCTGAAGGAGTTGGCTTGCATGGATAGATTTCAGCCTTGCATGGATAGTTATTTTTATATAGGGTTTACTTCTTAACCTTTTCTTCTCCCAAAGATATCCCAGTTTGAGACCCATCGGCTACCTTCACTTGGTTTAGCTGGCCAGGTGAAGCACTTTCTCAGGGCGTGGCTGCTGTCGCATGCTGACAGCCACAGGTGAGAGAGCCGAGAGCAGGGTGGGGACCAGAGGTGGACAAACTGCCTCAGAAGGAGCACAATGTCCCCCCCACCAGATGTACTGTCCCTCCCCTAACACCCCATACAAGACAAAAGTCCTATCATGCTGTAAACATTTTCATTGCATAATATCCCATAGTTTAAGCTATGGGATAAAGACAGTGCCAGAGACTGAAGCAACAGAGCATTTAATTTGCAGTTCACCTTTCAGATGCCCCTTCTGTGTTCCCATGCAACTAAAGTTGAAGGGATGGGGAACATTAAAGGTAAAG
The DNA here is from genome assembly GCF_964188315.1 of Podarcis muralis. Taxonomy (NCBI): domain Eukaryota; kingdom Metazoa; phylum Chordata; class Lepidosauria; order Squamata; family Lacertidae; genus Podarcis; species Podarcis muralis. The sequence continues at coordinate 60,516,996 of NC_135666.1, forward strand.
GTAAAGGTACCCCTGCCCATACGGGCCAGTCTTGACAGACTCTAGGGTTGTGCGCCCATCTCACTCTATAGGCCAGGGGCCAGCGCTGTCCGCAGACACTTCCGGGTCACGTGGCCAGCGTGACAAGCTGCATCTGGCGAGCCAGCGCACGGAACGCCGTTTACCTTCCCGCTAGTAAGCGGTCCCTATTTATCTACTTGCACCCAGGGGTGCTTTCGAACTGCTAGGTTGGCAGGCGCTGGGACCGAGCAACGGGAGCGCACCCCGCCGCGGGGATTCGAACTGCCGACCTTTCGATCGGCAAGTCGTAGGCGCTGAGCCTTTAACCCACAGTGCCACCCGCGTCCCAAGGGGAACATTAAAAACAAACAAACAAACAAACAAACAAACAAACAAACACCTTGAATAATTGTATGCAAGTGTCTGTGTCTTGGGGAGATGCGGAAAGATGAACAAGGAAATCATGTGCAAAATAATGGAACAGGTAAAGAAAATGGGAACTAGGGTAGAATGTGTGAAAGGGGTGTTCAGAAGGGAATAATGAGAACTAGTGAATTTGGATGCCCCTGAGCTCAGTGCCTGGCTGGGCTGTCCCTAAGATGAACTTGATATATCTACATTTATTTTATATTTATCAGCACATCTAATGCAGATGGGAACGAGCTAGTGACTACTGCAGAGGATTAAAAAATATATATATGAAGAGGTGTACGCACATGAGTGCTCAGGTTGTTGTTATTATGCACAAGTGACATGCACCAAATTGTGACCAGAACAAGAACGAGGTCTTGTTATACAAATAAGTCAGGGGTTGTCTATAAATTACACATACTGTTCAGTGTGGGGGTTTTATTAAGTTTGAAGCATTTTGGTGGTTAATAATAATAATCAGAACCCAAATTAGGAAAGTACGGTGCCAAGTCAGCAGGAGAGCTAGAAAGGGAAACTACCTTGCCTGGCAATAAGTATTGCTTCAGTTTCCACACTGGCACTCTGTACAATTTTGAAAGCTTTGCTGCTAGAAAAGAAGCTTTTCTGTAACCACAGGGAGCTTTGCATAATTCACATAAAGCTGAGTCTCTCATTTTCTTTTCTGAATAATTCATAATATCATAAAGGAGGGAAGTTCACATCTCTTTAACCTTTGAAGTAATAATATAGAACTTTTCTTTTTCTTTGCACCTCTGCCCCCCGCTTTCTGTTCAAAGGTGAACAAAAGTAGCAAAAGTGTCTTTCATATATGGTATTTGTAAAAGCTACTTCTTAATGTTTGGTCACACTAGGGTGACCAAGAAACACAACCCTAGGATGGAACTTTGCAGAAAGAAGAAGGCACAATGCTTTGCTTTTCCTATAGGGAAAAATGAACTATTGCCCTGGGGCAGTGCCCAAACATGCCACCCTCTACTGCTGAATCTGGATAGCCTGGGACACAGTGTCTGTACTCCACCCCACCCCCATTGTGATGGACATTTCTACTAGGAATTGGTATTAAACACAACTGTGCAGTGAGATCAGAGTGGTTATGAAGGGGCTACCACATTTATCCTTACCACAACTCTGTGAGGTAGTTTAGCCTGAGAGATAAATAATGACTGACCTCAGTTTATAATTTGAATAGGAAGCTCAATGAGGATTTGAGAAGGGAGAGAGAAAGCTAGATCATTTCACATACATGCCTATAGAATAATTTGGGAACTTTGTAGCTCCCAAGTTCAGAATGAGGAGGCTGAACTTGTCTTGGGGTGAGGCTATGGCACAGCGTTCTACAGTATTAAGCTTGGTTAGTGAGAAGATGAGAAAAACTAGACCCTATTTATGCCAAAATGAATTGGCAGGCAAACAAAACCAAACTGGTAGGTAGGTACTGGACTCAGCCCCACTTGATAGAGCATGAAAGCAAGGCTTGGGCAAAGATGCCCTAGGATTAAAATGGGAACAACAAACAATTTGTTCCAAGTGAAGAAGCAGCGTGGGATCCTCAAAGTTTTTGCCTGTGCCTGAGCAGAGAGGTTTGCTATGCTGCTTTGTAAATGGAAACCGGTCACTAGCTCTAAGCCAGGGGTCAGCAACCTTTTTCAGCCATGGGCCGGTCCACCACCCTCAGACCATGTGGGGGGCCGGACTATATTTTTTTTTGGGGGGGATGAACAAATTCCTATGCCCCACAAATAACCCAGAGATGCATTTTAAATAAAAGGACACATTCTACTCATGTAAAAACACGCGTGGGCCGGATTGAGAAGGCGACTGGGCCGCATCCGGCCCCCGGACCTTAAGTTGCCTACTCCTGCTCTAAGCATTGAAATCATGCCCAGAGCAAGCAGTCAGTGCGCCAGGCCTCCCACCGCCTCCTTCCCTCCAGGCCCAGGACAGGATGGAGCCCCTGGCTGGAGGAGGAGGCCGTGGGGCGAGGAGGAGCCGCACTTGCAAGCCTCCCTCCTCCTCCTCCTGCCCTCAGTGGCCTCCTCCAACCGCACCCAGTGCCCCGCGCTCCTCGGTGCCGCCACTCGCCCGCCCGCCCACCCGCTGCCCACCGGTGGACATTGTGCCCGTCACGGGCTGCCGCGGGAAGGGAAAAGGATCGGGCGGCAGCCGCGTCCTCCCGCAGGCGCGCCAGCCATCGGGGCTGGGCCTGGATCAGGCCGCGGAGGCCGCCCTGGCTCTCCCGGAGCCCCCAGCCTTCTTCCTGCAGTGGCAGCAGGCGAGGGAGGCTGGCTTTCCTCCGCTTCAGAGCGGGGTGACTTCATCCACTCGGCTCCCCAGGCCTCCGGGATCTGTTTGGCTGCCTGTGGGGCTGAGAACCACCACTCATTTTAAACTTTTTTTTACTGCCTCCCCTCTAATTTTTGTTTTATTATCATTTTATTTTATCTAAATTCTTGCCAATCTGAGGAGGCAGGAGAGAGCTGCATTAACTCTCAGCTGATTCTCTAGAAGAAGAGGAGTTTGGATTTGATATCCCGCTTTATCACTACCCTAAGAAGTCTCCAAGCGGCTGACATTCTCCTTTCCCTTCCTCCCCCACAACAAACACTCTGTGAGGTGAGTGGGGCTGAGAGACTTCAGAGAAGTGTGACTGGCCCAAGGTCACCCAGCAGCTGAATGTGGAGGAGCGGAGACGCGAACCCGGTTCCCCAGATTACGAGACTACCGCTCTTAACCACTACACCACACTGGCTCTCTAGGACCTAGAGGAAGGGAGAACTTCACTAGAAAGAGAATCTGTCCAGCTGACGCTGACACAAAACCCCACACGTACACTATAAAAAAAGAATGTAAGTTTCACCACCACCACTCTTCTCCCCTCTCTTCTTCCAGGACCTTATACTGTACTCTACACTAATGTCTGACAGCAATTGTAACTGATCTGTAGAAAAGATTTTATCACCTGAAAAAGAGACAATGCCCGTACTTTTGTAAACAATAAAATATTTAATAAAAACTATTTTTATAAATCATTGTGATGTCATGTGTGATGCCTGTTGTGATTCAATGTCAGGAACCCCCCCCCCCATATCTTTATATTAAATTGATTGGGGTTTTGCAAGTGGTTTGAATTGTTTGCTATACTTTTATACTTTTTACAGTTTAATGCGTGCAATAGGTTATGTCTAAACAAAGGCCCTGTACAAGTAAAAGTGTGCCTGAAATGTATTGTAACATGACATCAAATCTGGCTGTACAGAGCAGAGTGTTCAGGTTTCCTTTTGTTCTGCAGGCTGCATTGTTTATTCAGTTTAAGCCTTGAACTCAAAGAGTACACACAACAAAGAGTTGGACATGATATAAGAGCAAACCAGAGAGCATGCATTGTAAATCAAACATTGAGTGTTATTTTAGGGATTATAGAGAATTATTTCCCATTGTATTCTGTAAATATTACAGAGGTGTGCTATGTAAGCAGAGTGCTTGCACTCTTCTCCTGATTTCTCCCTCTTCTTCCCAACCCTCTTGCTTTTGTAACATTTGAAAAGAACTTTGCCAAACATACACAGGGGTTTCATTCTTAAGGTGTGAAGCGAACAACATTTTTGTTGAAAGGGTTCAGTTATGAACCTTTGACTCAGGTGAAGCTTGGGGTCCACTAAGACCCCTAGATCCTTTCCACATGTACTCCTAGTAAGCCAGGTGCCCCCCATCTTATATCAGGTTCCTCCTGCCTAAGTGTAGAGCCTTACATTAGTCCCTCTTGAAATTCATTTTGTTAGTTTTCCAATCTGTTAAGGTCATCTTGAATCCCAATTCTGTCTTCAGCAGCATTGGCTGCCCCTCCCAGTTTGAGTTTCCCCACCCAAGTCTGGCACCCTAGCCACTATAGCACACTGCCTCTCAACGTAAACCCTTAATCTACAGTTCATACACCCTTATTACAAATTCATGCTCTGTAAAATAACAATAATGTTCCTTCCTCTGTTTTAAACAGGCTGGGTACATTGCTAACTTGCTGCAATGTGAGGGTAAAGCGGTTCACATGGAAATCCCCTCTTTTTGCCCCAAAGGCCGGGTTGTTTTTGTTGAGTGTGGGAACCAGGTAAGATTTCACCTTACTCCGTTAGCTACATTCCAAGGTGTGGGATTGCATTCACTACAAAGTAATGCTGCCAGATGTTGTTGCAGTGCACACAAGCTTCAACATGACTGGATTCTTAGAACAGTTTGATTTTTTTATATATAAAAAGAAAGCACTGAGAACTAAGTATGACTGCAACCATTTCTGAATATTAACTCTTTCTGCACTTTTAACAAAACTGAACAGCCTAGTCCTTGGACTGTTTTCTGTGAAATATGCAAGACTTGTTGGCTGTGTACACACTATACTTCTAAAGTGTGTGTGTGTGTGCATGCGCACGCGCACACATGCGCGCACATGTGTTCTTAACAATGAATTCTCAGCTGTTCACCAACCTGTGGTTCCCAAGATCCACTGGAGAAGTCAATGGCAGTTAAACTGGTATAAAATGCATATATCTGGAGTGTGCACATTATACAACAGAAAGTGGTGCAGCCGCTATATCGTACAGAGCTTCTAGGAGCATACTATTTCAGGTTGCAGCCAAGGGATTGCTTTTTGAATACCACACTATATTAAAAAAACAAGAAACAACCCCCTTGTTTTTCTAAAACCAGCAGGTCAGAAAGGTTTGACCAACCAACCAACAAATCCTTTCGGGACATTCTGTGTTTCTGTGCATGAACATTTTGATATGAGAAACATTCAAACATGCTGTCCCCCAATGATACTCTGATGAGCAGATCTGTTCTGAGGTATACATAATCAGCTTTCATAGGAAGAGCATTGAAAGCTTCCCTATATTGGCTCAGTGTTGTCTATGCTGACACTCCAGGGTTTTTTAGACAGCGGATGCTCCTAGCCCAACCTAGAGATGCCACATGGCATTGACAAATAGAGGCATTTGGCTTAATTTAGAGTTTGACAGCACATGGTGCACTAATGCCAGTGTGGAGTGTGGCTTAGAGTGCCTGATTAGGTCTGAGTTCAAATCCTGAGCTCCTTGACAGAAGGGTGGGATACAACAGGAACGACATAAGAACTCCATTCCATTATATGTGTGTGTGTGTGTGTGTGTGTGTGTGTGTAAGCCAATTTGATTGCTTTTTAAAATAACCCCAATCTCCAAGCGGTGTGAGATTCCAAGCGGTCTGTGTTTCCTTTTGGAAACAGGGCACAGCGGAGACTCTGGTGATAGGTGGTTTATTTACACATCTATACGACCGGAGCCTGTGATGGTGGGGTTCACAGCATCTTGTTTCTCCCACAGCTGCAGCCTTGGATCTAAGCAGAGATCAGACATGGTGCTCTGACCCTCTCTCCAGCTTGCTACTTCCCCTCCAGGTCACATCGCTGCTCCTCTCAACTTTAAACTCTGGCTTTATCTGTTGAGAGAGGGGAGCCCACTCATTTGCCATCTTGCACTGAGCCCCTTAATCCCCCTTAATCTCATCACCCAGGCTATCACCTCACCAGGAGGCTATTCCTAGAAAGGAAGGTTGCACGAAGACCATTGCACTGTGACTCCAGGCTAGAAACCGGATTGGTGTGTGCACTTGAGAAAGGGAAAGAGAAATAAAAAATACCAGCCGCCAGGAAAACCAGTTATGCTATGAGCAAAGGATTATCTCATTCTGCCTTCCAGTTCATCATGTAGAAAGAGACCCCTCTGGCATTCCACAGCTGTTACCCATCATATTTTCTTTGGGAAGGAACAATACTTCTGTCTTGGTTCTCACCTTGGCCCATCTTTATGTCCAGCTCCTATATGCTCCTATATGCTTTTGTGGCATCACAGGGAGTCTACAGCCAATGGTAGCAGCTGAGGAGGCATCATCCTAACCTCCTCAGTGCTGCAGCTCAGCAGTGATTTGTTCTTTTGCTTGGTTATTATTAAATGGATTTGTAGGTCACACTTTATCAGTGCTGATACCAGGGAAATGCACACCATAAACCTCGGGGGTAGAGGACATTTTTCAGCCAGACGGCTGTATGTCTCTCTGGACAATGTCCCAGAGGCCACAGGCTAGTAGTGTTGGGGCCAGAAGAAAAAAGGAACAGGTCAAGGAATGTTACTCTCATCTTTGTACAGGAGGTTGCATTCTAAAGATTTCTACACCACCGCTCCTCTCTCCATCCAGTTTATTAAGCATAGTCACATCTGCCATGCATGAGCTAGTTGAGATTCCTGCATTGCAGGGGGTTGGACTAGATGATCCTTGGGATCCAACTCTACAATTCTATGAAGGAAACACCCCAAGCAGGCAAAAGCACTTGAGGAGGGTTTGGTGTAAGGCGGGTGGGGGGCCTAGCCTGGGTAGAGTCATAATGGTTGGTTTGGAGGGCTGCATTCCCACCCCGTACTAGAATTAAATTAAAACAAATCCTGAAGCTGCGGCTCCAAGACTTTGGCCATCTCATGAGAAGAGAAGACTCCCTGGAAAAGACCCTGATGTTGGGAAAGATGGAGGGCACAAGGAGAAGGGGACGACAGTGGATGAGATGGTTGGACAGTGTTCTCGAAGCTACCAGCATGAGTCTGACCAAAACTGTGGGAGGCAGTGGAAGACAGGAGTGCCTGGCGTGCTCTGGTCCATGGGGTCACGAAGAGTCAGACACCACTACACGACTAAAGAACAACAACAAAACAAACACAGGGATTTCCAACATTAGTTGCACTCAGGCCTTGTCAGCCCTCTGGACCTGTTGCAAGAAGGCAAGTAGGTGTGGGACCATATTCTAAGGGCAGGCTGACCTGGATGGGGCAGTTCCTCCTTTGCCCCCACTGTGCATAACCCAGGATGAAAAAAGCAGATACATTGTGATGAATAGCAATGATTAAATAGCGCTCTCGTGCAACAAATCTGCTTCCATCACCAGCTCAAAAAATGTTGGGGTTGGAGTTTGTTTGTTTTTTAAAAAATCAGGCTTTTTGCAGTTTCCCTCTGTCTCCAGCCTTTCACAACCTGTGTGACGGCTGATTCTTTCTTCAAGGGAGCTTTTTTACACGCAAGACCAGACACTACACTGAATGGCAAATCCAGACTTGAAATCTGCAGAAGTGCTTTAGAATGACATGCAGCCATGAAAAGGTAATTTGAATCTTAGCTAACCTGTGTGCTATGGCAAAGAGAACGATGAGAACTTGGAAGCAATCATAGGAGAAGTATTTATATAAAACAAGATCAAACTAGCCATTGAGAAAAAGAGGCAGGGAGACAAAAACACATTTCATATGATGAAGAGCCAATGCCAATTTTATTAGCCCACAGAGAAATAAATCCTTGTTTTCCTTTCACTTCCAGCTGAAATCTTGTACTAAGATTTCATCGCAACCATTTCCTCTTTAGTGATTCAACACCTGGTGATGGGGCTCAATGATCAAGTTACAAGGAGATGAATGATCAACATATAACAGGATTAACCCCTGAATCTATTCTTTATTTTGCATTTCCTGTTCTATGCAAACACTATGCACTTATCTGATTTTCTCTAATAAAGAAATCTAGCCAACCAATCTCACCTTTTGAAACATTTGGGCGGCAGAAGAATGAACTGATGGTAACAGAATAGTTTATAGTTGTGTAGCAGTCAGTGCTTCTGATTACTCTGCATTTAGACTGGTACTGGGATGAATCTTTTGATGCCTTTCCCCCCAGTTGACTGCTGGTGGGCAAACTGAACATGCCCTCAAAATGGTTGTGAGAGAGAATATTTCAGAAACGTTTCAGGGGGGAGGGATTTTGCACTGCACTTATTAAATGTGCACATGGCCACGGGGTCTTTATTCCTCTGCTCTTTCAAAAGTTTTGGAGCCTTGCTCACACTTGTGGAAGCATGAAGCTCTCAGCATTCTGGATTCCAGCCCGGTTGTACTTCCTGGAAACCAGATTTATGGTTTAAATCTCGCAGGATTAACCACAAACCATAATCAGGAACAAACCTTGTTACAGCTCATGGTTAGTCTGAAGAGAGGCAAACAACGAACCCAGGTTCAGACTCTTCCTGAGGGTTTTCCAATCACTTTTGCTTGCATTGATGGATAAAGAGGGGTGGGGGGGGGGTAGAAACTAGCTTTTTGTACTTCCTTACCTGCTTCACCTCTGGCCTCATCAGCTGCTGGCATGTGACTCCCAGAAGGTTCCCTAAAGAGAATGCAGCTCTTGGACTGAAAATGTTCCCTCTGACTAGGGTGTGTCAGAAAAAGTTAAACTATTACTGGTGGTCTGCTGTTGTTACTACAGAGGTTCTCCTGTGTAGTTTTTCTCCCACGGGCCTATAACAAATGTACATATTTAAGAAGCTCCCAGTATTCACTACCACAACTGAACTACTTTTGAACTAGTTTTGAATTATGCATGGGTAGGCAAACTAAGGCCTGGGGGCCGGATCCAGCCCAATTGCCTTCTAAATCTGGCCCGCGAATGGTCCAGGAATCAGCATGTCTTTACATTAGTAGAATGTGTCCTTTTATTTAAAATGCATCTCTGGGTTATTTGCGGGGCATAGGAATTTGTTCATTCCCCCCCCCCCAATGTAGTCCGCGCCCCCCCCCACAAGGTCTGAGGGACAGTGGACTGGCCCCCTGCTGAAAAAGTTTGCTGACCCCTGAATTATAGCATAGGTGCTGAGTGTGTGGGACCCCACAACATTCCCCATGAAGGCGCAGGGCACCCACAAATTTTTGCGTGGGGCTGCATACGCCATGGGGGCTTGTGCGCTCAATGTAAGCACGCCCAGCGGTGGAGTGTATGTTCCCACCAAGCGCCCCTCCAAGGGAGCCCGCTGTGCCCAGCCCAGCCCAGCCAGGCGCACTGCCCAGCTGAGGAGTGGAGCAGCAATGCTGCCCTGGACTTTCCTTCCTCTCTCTGCCTTCCGGGTCAGACCTGACCCAGGAGCGGAGATGCACTTGGGCAGCCAAGTGCAGGAGAGGGGCGGCAACGCTGCCTCTGCCGCCTCTTTTCCACTCCACCCCCAGGTCAGACTTGACCCGAGAGCGCAGCCCCGAGTTGCACCCCCTCTCCAAAATGCACCCTGGCCGCTGTGGGTGTGTTGGCGGGCGTGTCCTGGGGCCAAGCCGTTGTGCCAAAATTATAGTGTAAATATGGTTCTATGTTTAGGGACCCAACCCCAATGATTGTGAACATTGCACTTTCAGCGAACAAAAATGGTAGCAACTTGTATTATGTTTAAGGTCCAATTTAAAGTGAAAACTAATTCAAGGCTAGCTAGCTCATTACTTTCTTTCTGACATTCATTCCAAAATACAATTAATATTTTAAAAGAGCTTGGAAACAGAAAGCTAGCTTGGAAGCTGTTGGGTCAAGGTCTTTCCTTCTTAATTAGCTCTGTGGACATTTGCTTCTTAAGAAACTATAGAATAATAAATACCCTCAATTCCCTATTGTTCTTTTGAATCTATATGTCAAAACATATATTCTAATATGCCATGTCCAATAATGACATTTGATGAAAGAATACAATCCCACTAGGCTAGTTAATTGGTACTAATACTTGTTTAAAAATTACAATAGTAGAAAGTGTTCTCTTTTAAAAAGTGGATCAATAGGAGACATTGCAATTGGTGCTTTAAGCTATGCAGAACTGCATTCTGTCTCGCAGTGGAAAAATGAACACCACAAAATCATCATTCTATATACAGATATTGCGGGCCAATTCACACCTTGCTTTTTAAGGTTTAATGTGCATATGTGGCACTGTTCTTTTGGAATAACATACACCCATTTACACGGCTGGGTTGACCTGAAATACATAGAAAAGTAGAGGTCTGAGCATGGGTGTAGCCAAGGGGGGGGGGGCAGGGAGGGGCAGCTGTCCCCCCTAAATAAATAAAAATACATAGCAAATTGAGGTTCTGCATCCCCCTAACAAAAGGTCTGCCCCCCCAACAAAAGGCCTGTGCCCCCCTAACAAAAATTCTGGCTACACCCATGAGTCTGACTTTCGTTTCAGTCTCTCTGCTTTCTTGCAAAAAAGCCTGCACAACTGCTATTTTGCTGTCTAAATTTAGATAACTTTTGCACCAAAGTTCAAAGCATAAATCAGCCCTGGTGGCAGCTGCCTGAGACTGTTCAAGGAATTCCCAGGTGAGCAGGTCATGCTGGATATATTGCAGTCCTGTATCAGATACCAGGACATGAAAAGTTTCATGTTCAAATCTAAACATGTGTTTTGTTTAAAATAAACTCACCACTACCACCACTTAATTGCCACGATCTGAGTGAAAGGCAATGTTTTCTCATTAGCATTTCTATGTAAACTCAAAATGCAGAACCCTGGTGCTTTAATGCCCTTCAGCTCTTCACTTTATTCTGTGTAGCTTGTAGTCAGAGAAATGCCCATGAGCTCCTTTTTTTTTGAAGAGCAAGAGATGTGCAACCTGAACAATAAGAAAGAAGCCTGAATTCAAAGAATTCAGTAAAGTGGATCAGGCTTGGTAGACCTCAGCAGTGGAAATCATGGCAGATGGAGGAATAAGTTCACACACCCATGGCTTCTTGCTAGAAACATATATTGAGTTTTGTGATGTTGGACAGAGAGAGGAGGGGAGGGAAGAGAAGAGGCAAACCTTAGTGATGCACATGGTAGCCTTGACTGAGGAAACACGCCCAGGTCTATGGAATAGTAGTGGTGTGTATGTGTGAGATGTATTGTTTATTAAAAGTATTGGTAATCCTACCTTCATTTGTAGGTGCCAGGACAGAAATATGCAGTCTAAACCAAAATGAAACAATAAGATTAAAATGACAGAACACAAAAATACAGACTTCAATTACAAATCACAGCACTAGCAGTGGCAAAAATTTAACTATGCTATACACCTTGAGCCTCTCCAAAAGCCTAGTCAAAATGTAGATACACATAGTGGTTCAAAATACACCAATCAACTTTAGTTTATTAATTTATTAGCTTTAGTTTATTAATTAATAATGGCAATTTGATAATGAGAGCAAATTTTAATCAATGAGTATGAATTAAGTCCACATTTGTTTTGAGGTTATTTTGGTACTGATGTCTTATAATAATAGGAGGTGACATGAATATTTAAGATCGCTTTTCCCAATTAACAATGAATGGTGGGCCTTGATTATAAATTCTCTCCCACTTCTTTCTACATCTCAAAATAGTGTGTATGCTGCAGTTTACAAAACTGAAAATATGTTTATTCAGTTAATGAATAATTCAATTTAATCAATTAAAAGGCAGGGAATTAAGCAACTAATACATTGTTATAAATACATAGATCAGAGTTTTAAATTCCTGAACCTTTCCAGAACAGCTGCTAATTTTAAGACACATTTGTGAAAGCATTTTCTTTTACAAGAGACTGAGGATAAACTCTCTTTTCTGTGGTACAAACACAGACTTGGTTGTTACGTAAGATTCGAGAACTTATCCGATATAAAGATGGGAATATTTTACAGTTAAAAAATACACCCCCCCCAAAAAAATGAATTAAATGAAAACAATCATAGAATCATAGAATCATAGAATCATAGAGTTGGAAGAGACCACAAGGGCCATCGAGTCCAACCCCCTGCCATCCCTGACCTGCAACATAAAAGCACACACAATTCATGGGTGTAGCCAGGATTCTTGTTGTGGGGGGAGGCAGGCCTTTGGTTGGGGGGGGCAGAACCTCAGTTAGCTATTGATTTTTATTGATTTTGGGGGGTGGCAGCTGCCCCTCCTTGGCTATGCCCAGGACACAAATGCAACTGTACTAAACTCAGAGCTTTCTAAGATGTTTATCAGCCCACACTCATTTTCCAAGACGACAAGAGTGACTTAATGTTCAGGCTGTTGAACATCATTAACAGATTTGAAGTCTGTCCGACTTGAAAAGTGTTTTTTGAGTCTCCAGCAGTGCTTATTTTCTAATACAAAAGGTGCCAAAGCTGAAGGTTCCCTGGAAGACACATTTTTTGCTCTGGAAAGCATACCGTCAATCCCAGATGTGTGGGGCTGCTTGTGGTTTACTCAGCAGTGCGGGGGAAAGAGTCTCTTGGTTCTTGTTACTTCACAGGACTGAGCTCTGGAACTCAAAGCAGCTGTGGCTCAAATTAAGGCCCACTCATGAGGTCCAAATTGAATTAAGCTGAAATGCACACATCGGATGGAGCCTTGAAGCCATATGCAAACGGAGGACAGGCACAGCAATAATTGGGTGGGGAGGGAGGGACAACGTGTAGGACAGTTGCACTGCGGTCACACTGAGAAGGGCTTTGGGGCTCTAGAGCCTCAGCACAGCCTTGGAGCATGAGACATATGGACACTACAAGGTCCTCCTGGTCACACTCCCTGGGAACTGTAGTTCTGAGAGACAGGATTGGAAATCTCTGAATGCCATTCTACACCTTACGACTTATGTAGAATGAGGTGGAAGATTTTTCTTTTAGGAGGGGCAGGGGCGGAGGAGGGGTGGTGGTTCGCCTCGGATGTCATCACTGAGGGGGGTGACATTTGGCACACCGCCCGGCTGCGACTCCCAAGCCTACCCTGAGTCATTGGAGGAAGGGGCAGAGCTGCGCCGCTTTGCCAGAGGCCTTCCCCCCTTCATTTTGACACCTTGGGGGAGGCTTGGGAGTTGTGGGCGGTGCGCCATTGCCCCCTGCTCCTGGGCTGCTTCCTGGCGGGGGGAAGCCTCCCCCGAGCTGTCAAGAGGAAGAGGGAAGGGAGGAAGGCTGCTGGCACAGCGGCGCGGCTCCCTCCTCCTCCCCCCCTGCTCAGGAAGCAGCCCACCATGGGTGGCTCGTTCTGCCCCCATGGGCATCTTGCCCCCTGGGACGCTGGCCCCACCCCCTGGCCCTGCCCCCAGGTGCCGGAGCAGCTAGCTCTGCCTCTGAGTAGGGGTGTTGTTTATTTACAGAGTTGGGGACATTACACAAAGTATGTTAAATCCCTAAAAACCGCCACAACTATGAAATGCATATCAATGCAAGCAGCTAAAAGCCAACATTAAACTACAAAAGCTGCTAAAATGCACAGCATGGGCCACTCACTCTCAGCAAGGAATACTGTAATACACTACATTTCTACCCTCTTGTATAAAGCTTCTTTCATGTAGTGCCCTGACACATTAAGGGGTGTTTTGTTTAATGTGACGTGGGGATACTGAAAAACCTGCAGCCTTGAATGGTGCAGCCCAGAATTCTCCTTGTCTCCCCCATCCCTTGGATCTTCCACCTCTTTCTGCATAATGTGTGGTATCTGTAGTGAGGCTCTAATAGAGAATTTTTGACACCACCCACTATGCCTATGATTCTTTGAAATAAACAATGATAGTTATATGGCCACGAATCTGATGCGAGTTTGTGGAGTAACAAGATGAATCCCAGCCAGTAGGGCAGTCTGTGAATACTGGATCTGATGTGCTGCCTCCTTTCTTCTTCCTCTTCCTCTGTTCCACCTGCTTCTCTTGCCCATCTTCATCAGATCTCATCAATATTGACACCCACAGAATGGATCAAAGAAAACATTTGTATTAACCAAAGAAATCATTCACAACTCTCACTCTTGACTAGTTGCTTAGACACAGAATTTCCTCCAATCATCTTTAACTCTTTTGGGCATGCAGTCCAACATATCACACCTCCTTTTAGCCTCTACCTGTTTGATCTGGGGCCCAATTAAAGTACAATGGCCTCAGAAGAAAGTGCAATATCTTCCTCAGACTTTTCCATGAGCCCATAAAGCAAAAAGTAAAACTTACCAGCTGATTGAAGGCTCTTCAATGCACAGTGGGTCTTTGAAAGTCAAGTATTGGAGAAAAGAAACATACCATTTTAAAAGTTCATGGATAAATAAGTACAGTCATACCTCGGGTTGAAGTTGCTTCAGGTTGAGTGCTTTCAGGTTGCACTCCATGGCAACCCAGAAGTAGCGAAGGGCGTTACTTCCGGGTTTCGCCGCTCACGCATGAGCTCAGAAATGACGTCATGCGCATGCGCGGAAGCGGCAAAACACGACCCGCGCACGCGCAGACGCGCCATCACGTCTTATGTTCCATTCAGGATGCAAACGGGGCTCCAGAATGGATCCCGTTCGCATCCTGAGGCACCACTGTACTCTTGCAAGTGTAGTTGTGTGTGCATGCAGAAGGTACCCAAATGCCATGGCTTCTGGCTGCGCGTGGTTGGGCTGCTGTGATGTCACAGCCTCTGTTGTCATAATAAAGAATCATAGTACATACAGCAGGTTGCTTTGGAGTAACAGGAGAAACCTTTGCTTCAACACTCAAGGTAGCAGGCAATCTTTATGGCTTAAAGTAGAAAGAAATGAGAGTCCAGCTAAACATACCTGAAAGTGCATCTCCACTCCCACCGTCCAGTCCAAACACTGAGGCCCAGCGCCGAGGGCCTTCTGGTGGTTCCCTCCCCTCCCTGCAAGAAGCGAAGTTACCGGGAACCAGGCAGAGGGCCTTCTCAGTGGTGGCGCCCGCCCAGTGGAACGCCCGCCCACCAGATGTCAAAGAAATAAACAACTATCTGACGTTTAGAAGACATCTGGAGGCAGCCCTGTTTAGGGAAGCTTTTAACATTTGATGTTTTATCGTGTTTTTAATATTCTATTGGGAGCCGCTCAGAGTGGCTGGGGAAACCCAGCCAGAAGGGTAGGGTATTAAATAATAATAATAATAATAATAATAATAATAATAATAATAATAATGAAGAACTTACTGACAGTATGTGCTGTTTGACAATAGAACAGACTCCTTTGGAAGATGGTGGACTCTCCTTCGTTGGAGGTTTTCAAGCTGAGGTTGGATGGTCATCTGTCATGGATGCTTTAGTTGAGATATCTGCATTGCAG
Source organism: Podarcis muralis (assembly GCF_964188315.1). Classification (NCBI taxonomy): domain Eukaryota; kingdom Metazoa; phylum Chordata; class Lepidosauria; order Squamata; family Lacertidae; genus Podarcis; species Podarcis muralis. The sequence goes on from NC_135666.1 coordinate 60,532,342, forward strand.
GGAGTTGGGCAAGATGACCCTTGGTGGTCCCTTCCAACTCTGTGACTCTGGTCACTTAGGATTTGCTTCAGTTGTGGGACTTTTAAGCAAACCCTTCCCCCCTGAAGTTTTAGTTTTTCATTTACTTTTCACATCATCAATTGTTCTCATATAGCAAGAATGGGTAATGAGACATTGAAATGTTTGTCCCCATAACTCACTTCTGACACTTATGATCCAGACCTTGTTTGGGAATCTTTGTATTTTAAATACACATGGTCCATGACTACTTGATCAAGAATGAAGAACAGTTATCGGTTGCCAGACATCTGTATTTGTTTATTTGCAGTGGAGCATTTGGGAAATGAGTAGAAATGAGCAGATTATGTTAAATCCAGCCCCCATATAAACATCGATTCCAAAAGAGGTTCTTGACTAATACTGGTGTGTTCTGTATAAAGTATGCTTAGTGTTAAGGTTTAGTCTTATTATAAGTTATTGTAAGTTTAAGTCTGCTGCAACTGGATTTCTTATGGACAGTGCCAATCCTGAATGTATTGGATTTCTGACCATTATGCTCATTTGCCTTCAGTAGCGGTAAAGCTCTGCATGTGCTGTTACTTTCAAGCCAATTAGAAGTGTGTGGGGGGGGGGGGGAAGGTTCCAGCAGACAGGGTGCTTCTGCATCCTGTGCCTTTGCCTGTCCTCACATTCCAGACCTCTCAAGCCCACCATTCTCTTTATCTTCATCTGCGGCTCCCTGCTTTGTCGAGTGAGGTGTCCATTCCTGGTGCAGAACAGAAACGGAAGCCCCTTTCTGGCACCATTTTTGCATGTGTTGACAGGAACCTAAGCAGTGCCCCTGCTCTGACACACGCCACCTGGCAGCCCCAGCCTGCCTTTCCTGAAATTAGTGTGCACATGATGGGGTGGGGGGAAATAAAATAAAGATCAGAAGCAGCAATATTTCGTTATTGCGAAGAAGGAAAGCGAGAAACACACAGGACACACTTGCAGACATGGCCTTTCCTGCAACATTCCCCCTGTCCCCATAAAGCTGGGTGGCTGTTAAGGAGGGGGGGGGTTTGCCTGGGGGGAGAGAGGAAGAGCGGGGAGGGGTAGAAGGAGAAAGAAACACAAAAGATGCTCCTCACTTTCAGTTATTTTTAGATCCCTCCTTGTAGCACACACACATCACACTACAGTGATACCTCGGGTTACAGACACTTCAGGTTACAGACTCCGCTAACCCAGAAATAGTGCTTCAGGTTAAGAACTTTGCTTCAGGATGAGAACAGAAATTGTGCTCCGGTGGCGCAGAGGCAGCAGGAGGCCCCATTAGCTAAAGTGGTGCTTCAGGTTAAGAACAGTTTCAGGTTAAGAACAGACCTCCAGAACGAATTAAGTTCTTATCTTAACCCGAGGTACCACTGTATTTCATACTAGCATGAGACAACTATCACTGAATTTTGTTTTTCTGCAGACTAAAGGAAAACAGGTAAACATTTTCAGTTAAATCCTAAAGTCTCAGTATTGGCTGGCTGGAGACAAGAGTGGATTTGTAACACAAAGGAACAGTTTCAAGGCTGTATGTAGGTTGCCTGATGTAAGACTGCCACCTAGCGAAAGTTTTGCTATATTTGCTGTTAAGCTATATAAGTACAGTCATACCTCTGGTTGCGAATGCTGCAGGTTGCATGTTTTCAGGTTACGGAGTGTGCCGAACCCAGAAGTACTGGAATGGGTTACTTCCGGGTTTCTGCGCTCGCACATGTGCAGAAGTGCAAAATGACGTCACGCTCATGTGTAGAAGCGCCAAATCGCATCACGTGCGTGCGCAGATGCAATGCTGCGGGTTGAGAACGCTGCGGGTTGCGAACGTGCCTCCCGCACGGATCATGTTTGCAACCCGAGGTAAGACTGTACATTATTAATAATATAATAATAATTTATTATTTATACCCCGCCCATCTGGCTGAGTTTTCCCAGGCACTCTGGGCGGCTCCCAATCAAATGTTAAAAACAGTACAGCATTAAATATTAAAAACTTCCCTAAACAGGGCTGTCTTCACATGCCTTTTAAAGATAGGATAGCTGCTTATTTCCTTGACGTCTGAAGGGAGGGTGTTCCACAGGGTGGGTGCCACTACCGAGAAGGCCCTCTGTCTGGTTCCTTGTAACCTCACTTCTCGCAATGAGGGAACCACCAGAAGGCCCTCGGCGCTGGATCTCAGTGTCCGGGCTGAACGATGGGGGTGGAGACGCTCCTTCAGGTATACAGGACCGAGGCTGTTTAGGGCTTTAAAGGTCAGCACCAACACTTTGAATTGTGCTCAGAAACGTACTGGGAGCCAATGTAGGTCTTTCAAGACCTGTGTTATGTGGTCTCGGTGGCTGCTCCCAGTCACCAGTCTAGCTGTCGCATTCTGGGTTAATTGTAGTTTCCAGGTCACCTTCAAAGGTAGCCCCACATAGAGCGCATTGCAGTAGTCCAAGCGGGAGATAACCAGAGCATGCACCACTTTGGCAAGACAGTCTGCAGGCAGATAGGGTCTCAGCCTGCGTACCAGATGGAGCTGGTAAACAGCTGCCCTGGACAAAGATTTGACCTGTGCCTCCATGGACAGCTGCGAGTCCAAAATGACTCCCAGGCTGCGCACCTGGTCCTTCAGGGGCACAGTTACCCCATTCAGGACCAGGGAATCCTCCACACATGCCCGCCCCCTGTCACCCCAAAACAATACTTCTGTCTTGTCAGGATTCAACCTCAATCTGTTAGCTGCTATCCAACCTCTAACCGCCTCCAGGCACTCACACAGGACCTTCACCGCCTTCACTGGTTCTGATTTAAAGGAGAGGTAGAGCTGGGTGTCATCTGCAAACTGATGAACAACACTCAGCCCAAACCTCCTGATGATCTCTCCCAGTGGCTTCATATAGCTATTAAAAAGCATGGGGGAGAGGATGGATCCCTGAGGCACCCCACAAGTTAGAGCCCAGGGGTCTGAATGCTCGTCCCCCAACACCACTTTCTGAACACGGCCCAGGAGGAAGGAGCGGAACCACTGTATGACAGTGCCCCCAGCTCCCAGCCCCTCTAGATGGTCCAGAAGGATGTTATGGTTGATGGTGTCAAAGGCCGCTGAGAGATCCAGCAGAACTAGAAAACAGCTCTCACCTTTGTCCCTAGCCCGCCGGAGATCATCAACCAGCGCGACCAAGGCAGTTTCAGTCCCATGGTGAGGCCTGAATCCTGACTGGAAGGGGTCCAAATGGTCCGCATCCTCCAGGCATGCTTGGAGTTGTTCAGCAACCACCCGCTCAATCACCTTGCCTAAGAATGGTAGATTTGAGACTGGGCGATAGTTGGCCAAGTTGGCCGGGCCTAAAGACGTTTTTTAAAGAAGCGGTTTAATGACCGCCTCTTTCAGCAGGTCTGGGAAGGCTCCCTCACAGAGGCTCCCTCCCAGCTCGATTTTATCAGCCAGGATGGGCAAGGATCAAGGAGACAGGTGGTCGGTGTCACTTGTCCAAGCAGCCTGTCCACATCCTCAGAGGTAACAGATTGGAACTGATCCCATGTAACAAGACTAGACAGAACTCTAGCACTCTCCCGCCCCAGCCCTGCTCCCACGGTAGAGTCTACCTCCTTCTGAATCTCAGCGACTTTATCTGCAAAAAACTTTGCAAAAGCATTGCAGGAGATCTTGGGGTCCCTACTAGGCCCCGGTGGTGCAGGTGGTTCCGATAGATTGCGAACCACCTGAAAAAGTGTCCTGCTGCTGTTTTCTGCAGATGCAATAGAGGCGGCAAAGAAGGCCCTCTTCACCATCGCCATTGCCACTTGGTAGGCTCGACGTTGAGCTCTAGCCCGTGTCCAGTCTGATTCAGAATGAGTTTTCCACCACCGGCGCTCTAGCCGTCTCAACGATTGTTTCATCGCCCTCAGCTCTGGGGAAAACCACAGGGGTTTCCGGGCTCCATGCAATCGGAGAGGGCACTTCGGAGCCAAACAGTCAATGTTGTTGTTGTTTAGTCGTTTAGTCGTGTCCGACTCTTCGTGACCCCATGGACCAGAGCACGCCAGGCACTCCTGTCTTCCACCGCCTCCCGCAGTTTGGTCAGGCTCATGTTTGTAGCTTCAAGAACACTATCCAACCATCTCATCCTCTGTCGTCCCCTTCTCCTTGTGCCCTCCATCTTTCCCAACATCAGGGTCTTTTCCAGGGAGTCTTCTCTTCTCATGAGGTGGCCAAAGTATTGTAGCCTCAACTTCACGATCTGTCCTTCCAGTGAGCACTCAGGTCTGATTTCCTTAAGAATGGATGCGTTTGATCTTCTTGCAGTCCATGGGACTCTCAAGAGTCTCCTCCAGCACCATAATTCAAAAGCATCAATTCTTCGGCGATCAGCCTTCTTGATGGTCCAGCTCTCACTTCCATACATCACTACTGGGAAAACCATGGCTTTAACTATACTCCTTCATGGATCACTGCCTTGCCGTGGCGAAGGGGCTTGAATAACTCAGAGAAGCTATGAGCTATGCCGTGCAGGGCCACCCAAGATGGACAGGTCATAGTGGAGAGTTTTGACCAAACGTGATCCACCTGGAGCAGGAACTGGCAAGCCACTCCAGTATCCCTGCCAAGAAAACTCCATGGACAAAGACAACAGGCATATAAAACAGTCAATAGCCCTGGTTAACTCCACATTCCAGCGGGCCACCAGGGAATCAGCTGAAAGGCAATCAACTTGGGATAAAACATCCCCTACCACTCTCTGGAATCCAATTGGATCCATTAAGTAGCAGCGGCGGACCATCTGAATCGGTCCCACCTCCCTGCAGAAGGGAAGGGTCGCGGAGAAGTCCAGTTGCACCAGGAAGTGATCTGACCATGGCACTTCTTTTGTTTTGCTTTTAGTTAGTGTCAGATCACCAACATCCATAGAGGTAAACACCAAGTCTAAGGCATGTCCGCAGCTTTGAGTTGGGCCAAACTTATTCAGGGACAGCCCCATGGAGGCCATGCTTTCCACGAAGTCCTGAGCGGCCCCTTGTAAGGTCGTGTCGGCATGGATGTTAAAATCCCCCAGGACAACCAAACTAGGTGTCTCCAGAAGAACATCTGCCACGACCTGAAGCAGCTTGGGCAGGGAATCCTTGGTGCAGCAGGGAGGTTGGTACACCAGTAGGAATCCTGTACTGCCCCTATTGCCCATCTTCCAGAACATGCACTCAGAAAACTGGGTCTTCCCAATAGGACGCCTGGTGCACACTAATGACTTACTAAAAATCACTGCAACCCCCCCTCCTCGCCCACATGACCTGGGTTGCTGTGCGTAAGAGAAACCTGGTGGACAAGCAGCGGCAAGGACAGGCCCATCTGCTTCATCCAGCCAAGTCTCTGTTACACATGCCAGGTCAAGTCCTCCATCCACAATCAGGTCGTAGATGGCAGTGGTCTTATCAGTCATTGACCTGGCATTGCACAGCAGCACCTTCAGGTCATGTGGGTTTCCCTTGCTGATTCCAGTATCCTTCTGGTCAGGACCAGACCTGGAGGCAGGGATAGTCCTCAAACAACGACTAAGCCTGCCTCCTCGGTAAGGACATGGTCTGGTCTTAGCGTAACTCCTCCTCCTACCCGTGATCACTGAGATCGGGTGTCCCAGTGCATCCCCCCCTGTGGAACATGCCCCAGCCATTCTATTGACTGAGGCAGCCCTGACCCTTCCCCTTAAAAAGCAAAATACAAACTATATAATAACTTAATAAAAAATAAAAAAATAAAAACAAAGCAAGAAACAATTATGTTAAAATTAAACTACTCCCCACCCTGACTAAATATTTATCCCACCCCAAGCAGAATACAATAATAAAACAATATAATATTATTTAAAAACCCACCATTTAAGGTGCTGCAAATTAAAAGCACTTAAGACAATTTTTGTCACTTGCTGCAGGGAGCTGCTCAGGCCTCTAAACTGTGGCGGTGAGTGCAGGCCCTGCCCCCCAGGCCCGATGGAGTTGGCAGGAGAGGGAGCGGTCTTCCCCGCACTCATGAGAGCTGGTTCTACTACTTGAATGGCCAGTGCATTCACTTCTTAACTCCTATTCCACATTCTACTAATGTTAAGACAGGCAAACCAGTTTTCTATATTGCTATCTAATAATTATACACTGGTTAGTTTTTATTTAATCTCTCACTTCCCAGTTGGCTCCCATCTGTCTCAAGAGCCAATGGAGTGCGCCTCTGCGGGTGAAGTCAAACCGCTATGCTAGCAGCACTGAAGTGAGCTCCCCCAGGGGCAAGCCTGGGCAGTGTGCATGGAGGTCCTGGACTGCCCAGGCAACCCCCCCCCTTCAGCCTTGCTTGTGTGACCCAAGGAAAAACAGGGTAATATGTTTGGCACTAGCCTGACTTCAGGAGTTCCTAGAAGGAAGTCCAACCAACTTAGGGACTCCACTCTGGATATGTCCCTGACATTTTGCTGTACAGCGGTACAGTGGTGCCCCGCAAGACGAACGCCTCGCAAGACGGAAAACCCGCTAGACGAAAGGGTTTTCCGTTTTGGAGGCGCTTCGCAAAACGAATTTCCCTATGGGGTTGCTTCGCAAGACGAAAAAATCTTGTGCGTCCCCGCGGGTTTTTCCCGCTCCCCCCCCTTTTCCTAAGCCGCTAAGCCGCCTATCAGCTGTTCCGCTGATAACCCGCTTAACAGCTGATCGCGAAAAGCCGCTAGACCGCTGTAGCACTAATCTGCTAAGCTGTCAATGGGCTTGCTTCGCAAGACGAAAAAACCGCTAGACGAAGAGAATTGCGGAACGGATTCTTTTCGTCTTGCGAGGCACCACTGTACCTCGGGTTACAGATGCTTCAGGTTACATATGCTTCAGGTTACAGACTCCGCTAACCCAGAAATAGTACCTCGGGTTAAGAACTTTGCTTCAGGATGAGAACAGAAATCGGGCTCCGGCAGCGCGGCGGTAGCGGGAGGCCCCATTAGCTAAAGTGGTACCTCAGGTTAAGAACGGAGCTCCAGAATGAATTAAGTACTTAACCTGAGGTACCACTGTATTCCGAATATGATTCCTCGCAAGAAAAGGGAAAAGTTGACAGCTATGTCAAGACATCACCTTGATAGTGAACATAGATTCATAGAACACTTGCAACTGAAACATTAACTTCCTCTTCCTTTGAATATATTAGCTAGTTAGAAAGACTTAAAGTCTGATTTACATATTTATCCTTTATGATTTTTCACACCTTCTTTCTCCATACACAAAAAGCAGTTCAGTCATTAGAGTATAAATAAAGTACAAGCATTAGTTGTGCTGCAAGCTTTAATCAGCTTCCTCTGATGATTTAACAACTAAAGCACTAATTGGCCAATTGGCAGTCCCCCTTTGAATGGGTGGGACTGAGAACGAAAGGCATGTCTGTTAGCATAATAGGGAAGGAACAAGAAAACACGGAAGCGGCCTGTTGGTGTGCACACCAGTGCAAGTTCGTTTCGAAGTCAGCCCCACTCTGTTCATCTTGGCTTACTCCCAGGTAACTGTGCATAAGAATGCAGCCTTAATTGCCCAGGATGATGTAATTCAGATTCGGGCCATTTCCATAGAAGAGCCGCCCCATCCTGCCAATTCCCAGTGTAGAATCATAGAATGGTAGAGCTGGAAGGGACCCTGAGGGTCATCTAGTCCAACCCCCCCTGCAATGCAGGAATCCTGCCCACAGCCATCCTTGGGTGGGATGGAACCACCAACCTCCTGGTTAATAGCTAGATGCACTGATCCACTGTACTACAGCCGTGGGCAGCATATGGCATAATCAGAGCAAAGGGTAGCAAATAGAAATGGCATTTTAATGAATATTGAGTGGAGCTTTCTGCCCTACAGAGTTCATAACATTGTTTGACTTGTGGGAGTTGGATGCGCTAACTAGGTACATCCTGATCCCAGACTCACAGAAATATATTGTGGACATACAGCGCTCTGCATATCAGTCGAGGCCTGTGTAGCAGGAGTGGCTCACTTTTGCTTTTGGCTGGCCAACCCTCCTCTGGAGTGTGGCCACCCCGCACACTCATGCGCACACAGGACACACACTTACACCAACAGGCACACAATCTCCCCACTTCTGCTGATCTAATCAGATCAGCTGAGGAGGAGTTATCAACCCCTTCCAGCTCATGAAATGATAATCTGATGGTGAGTTGCATCCCCCTCAGGCTCCTGGGCTGGGGAGGGTGGCTTAAGTTTTTATGCTCACCCTATTGCCATGTCCACTTTATTTACCTTTTTGCTGTTACTACCAAAATCAGTGGAAATTTATGGAGGGGCATAAAAATGGGGCTGGCTGCTGGGCTACGGGTTCACTTATTTACAAGCCACTTAATCAAAGAATTCCAAAGTTGAAGCACATGGAACTATTTAAAAGAATGAATATCAATATACAAATAAAATTGTTGAATAGTGGGTAGACATGGCAGACGACACAGCGATTTCTCCAAAGCAGCTCTTTATTTTGTAAGCTGGAACAGAACTGAACAGCAAACAGCTCAGCCGGCCTGCTTTTATAGGCAGCCGGCTGTTAACATTGTAGCAACAACAACCCAGGGTTTTCCGCCTAAAATAACTGACGTGGACCTGAGTGAAAACTATCTACAGTATCCCCCTGCTGGCCCAGGGAGAGAACTTCAGTACATAACAAAAATCATGTTGGCAACTCATATGCCAGAGTATAGCACAGGGATCAGCAACCTTTTTCAGCCGTGGGCTGGTCCACCGTCACTCAGACCATGTGGTGGGCCGGACTATATCTTGGGCGGGTGTGTGTGTGAACAAATTCCTATGCCCCACAAATAACCCAGAGATGCATTTTAAATAAAAGCACACATTCTACTCATGTAAAAAGCAGAACCCTGATAGCTGGAAGCTGGATTATATTGTTATACATTGGCCACAACCCAACCCAAGTTAATCACTCTTAAGCCTACTGATTTTTCACTTTATTTAAATGTGTTTAAGGGGTTTTAGCTATGTGCCAGATAGTGACTATAGTTGTTGTGTGTTCCCCAAACTTCTCCCAGAGAAATAGTAGTTTGTTCCATTTATCGTAGGCATAAGATGAAAACAAGGTGGCCTCATTCTCAGATATTCGGTAGCTCCATATAAAGACACTGCACAGTTAAAAAACAACAACAGCCCACGTCTGGTTAACGAGCAGTTAATTTTATTATATATAACCAAAGGCCTTTACAATGGATGACAGAGAATAAAAAGAAAACATTCCTCTAAAATCATACAACATAACCTGAAGCTGTTTACAACATAAAAAAACGAAATTTACAACATTAAATTTAAAATTGGAGTGCATTCACATAGCTAGAATGGAGCTTCTTAGCTGCCAGCATAAATTTGGCTACCTGGTGTATAATATATAGATGTTTATCTGTGTGGATTGACCTGGAAGCCAATTAAGGACTGGCGATATAAATTTTCCTCTGGGTGTTGTAAATCAGATAGTGTGTGATGTCCTCTACCCAGATTGTATCCATATATACATTTGCGATCCATGTAGGGAATTCCCCGATATCTCCCCTCTAAATATGCTGAAGGCATCTATTGGAATCTTAGTTCTACAAAGGCCCTGAGTAGTTGTGGGAAGGTCAGAGCCTCAAGATAATGGGGCCTTGAGTGATTGTCTTAATTTGGGGGTACCAAGTAGGGTAACGGGCGGCAATGATGGATGCTCTGTTTTGGTTGGCATCGTGATCAAAAATCCAATTTCTAAGGTCATGTGGGCTAAGGACTAAGTAGTTCTCCAGTTAAAGATTATAAATCCTAAGCTTATCTTGACACTTTTGTGCCTTCCACCTGTCCTTAGTTGCTCTAACCAGCAGAGCTTAGTAAGGGGATGATCCTTGAAGGCGTTTAAAGGTAAAGGTACCCCTGCCCGTACGGGCCAGTCTTGACAGACTCTGGGGTTGTGCGCCCATCTCACTCAAGAGGCCGGGGGCCAGCGCTGTCCGAAGACACTTCTGGGTCACGTGGCCAGCGTGACAAGCTGCATCTGGCGAGCCAGCGCAGCACACGGAACGCCATTTACCTTCCCACCAGTAAGCAGTCCCTATTTATCTACTTGCACCCGGGGGTGCTTTCGAACTGCTAGGTTGGCAGGCGCTGGGACCGAGCAACGGGAGCACACTCCGCTGCGGGGATTCGAACTGCCGACCTTTTGATCGGCAAGCCCTAGGCGCTGAGGCTTTTACCCACAGCGCCACCCGCGCCCCAGGTGTTTAGCGTTTTAGGTGTGAAGGCGTTTAGCCTGTGCCAATACCTCAGATAGGCTAGATCAATTCTGGCTGCTAGTGAGGGGAGGCCCAACTCAGCTCTGAGGTGGGTTGCCGGTGTCCCCCAGGGAAGCCCCAAAATCTGCCTCATAAATTTATTTTGTAGGACCTTTATTACAGATGTAACATCAGTTCCCCATATCTCAGCCCCGTAGAGCATTTGGGCAACAATTTTACAGAGAAAGATCTTAATAGCTGGATTGATTAACTGCCCACCCTTTGAATGGAAGAACCTGTATAGCTGCCCATTAGAATGGCCAGATATTAGCTTAATTGCTTCCAGATTGCTATAGTTGCTGTGTGTTCCCCCGGCTTCTCCCAGAGAAACAATAGTTGGCTACGTTTATTGTAGGCATGAGATGAAAACTAGGTGGCTTCATTCTCAGATATTCAGTACCTCCATATAAAGACACTGCACAACAACAACAACAACCCACGTCTGGTTAAAGAGAGGAAGCAGCTGGTTACAGCATAAAGACTTCTATAAAGAGCCATAGTAACTAATTCCATTTTCACAATCAGCTTTGTGGATTGGCCAGAACCATGACAGATCAAGGTGCCCAGCAGGTCTGGATTGTGGGGACTGACAGGAAACAAAGAGTCAGAGTCCAGCAACTAGGAGACAAGGTTTCGACAAAAGATGTATTGCGAGGAAGACTGGGATTTGATTTAACTGGAGTGAAAGGAAGCGAAGGATAAAACTAAGCAAGTGCCGGGAGAACCCAAAAGAGCTGTATTTGGACCAAAAGCAGGGGCAGGTGGGCATGTGAAATGCATCCCCCCCACCCTCTCTCTTAATAGGGATTCCTAGATTGTTTGCTCTGTGGCTGCTTGCAGCTATGATCCACCTCTAGGCTTCTCCCTCGCTATTCTCATGTCCACACCATGCATTTAAAGCACAATGCTTCCCCCAAAGAATCCCAGGAACTGTAGTTTGAGATCTCCTTAATCCTCAATGCCAAAAAGCACAATTCTTGAGAAGAGAGGCTCCTTCTGGAATCATGATGGGAAGGATACCTGTTCAGTGAGTTTGAGTTTGGAGACGGAAGTCAGCCAAGTGGGCTTGGCTTGGGGGCCTGAGCACAAGTATAGGGGGCAATTCTCCTTGAGCCTGTGCCAATTGGAGTGACAGATGGTCAGTTCAGGGGCAGCAGCTGGAACTGATTTTAGAAGCTCAGCTAAACTCAGGAAGATCTTCTGCAGACCCACAGCACATTTTGTACAGTAGAAAATCAGTTTCTTAGTAAAAATGTACACTTCCAATCTGCTGAGAAAGGAAAGTTACTTCTATAAAAGTATTATTGAGGTTCAAGGGAGCACTATTATTGTTTTATAACTGGGCTACGGTGCCACCTGGTGCCAATACTTGGAATGTAAGAATATTAATATATGGCACTCTCCTTTCAATAAACATGTTTTGGTTGCTATGGTGATAATGTGGTGCAAACTACACCATACTATCTTGGGCATTGTCATTTATGAGAAATGGCTACCTGTTTTTATCCCAGATAAGCAGCTGTCCATTATGCATAAAGTATACATGTAGAGTACACTATACAGGAGCTTTATGCTAATAGACACTAGCATTTCAGAAATGCTAATTGTTGAGAAAACACATTGAGAAAAGCATATTATCAGATGAAGGGTCACAGTTAATTTTCAGTCCTGTGGTCCATTTCCTAAGTTTAGATTTCAGGGGAAGAAAGAAAAATTTGCAGGCAATAAATGATGGACGAACCATGTTCAGGAGCATCAGTTCCAGTTAACAAATAGTTGGAAAGTTATTTCCTGTATCTAAAGAGCCCTCTTTCCTCCTCTCATGACAGAAAAAGGAAGGATGGGTGGTGTTATTTTGCCTGGGAAGGAGGGAACTGGCACAGGAAGCTGGCTAGCAGTGGAGGCAAACCCCATTTTGTTACTGCCTCCTCCATTGTTTTTGCTGCGTTAGCAGCTCTGAAGTGACCTCTCCAGGGTGCAAGCCTGGGCAATGTGTGTGGAGGTCCTGGGCTGCCCCGACAACAAGACCCCACTCTCAGCCTTGCTGATGTGGTCCCATTTTGTGCCAAACCTAAATCTGAAAAGATCGGATTCAGGGCACTCATAGCAGGCAGTGTGGGGTGTAAGTGGAGCTTGTATTTTGAAGTCCCACGATTGCAAACTCACCCCCCCCCCCAAAATATCTAGGCTGTGGTTAAAAATCAGGATCTGGCAAGAAGGCAAAAATCCATACTTCATCAAAATGAGAAAGTGCATTATTTTAAACCACTCTGATTTTTTCTAAAACAATAATAATTAGGGTGTATCCAACGTTTTAATTTTAGCATCTCAAAGAGGACACTGGGTTGCAATATGGAAAAAAAGGATTCTGATCTCAATCATTTCAAATATATGTACATGCAGGATGCCTTAACAGCTGTCTTAGCAGTTTTGTGTCTGGCTGTACAGTGAAAAGTATGGTGTGAGAAAACTCATAATTTCATAATTCTTCCTTAATCTATAAAGTACATTCAGTCAGTGCTTTTTTCTAAAAAGAATGTTTAGGGGTACTCTCATTTTGACTCAAGAAAACTGTTGAATAGTGGGTAGACATGGCAGACGACACAGCGATTTCTCCAAAGCAGCTCTTTATTTTGTAAGCTGGAACAGAAACTGAACAGCAAACAGCTCAGCCGGCCTGCTTTTATAGGCAGCCAGCTGTCAACATTGTAGCAACAACAACTAAAATAACTGACTGGACCTGAGTGAAAACTATCTACAGTATCCCCCTGCTGGCCCAGGGAGAGAACTTCAGTACATAACAAAAACCACCATTTTATATTTCAAATTGGGAAAAATAAATACAGTACACTGCTTCACACATTAAATGCTCGTTTCCATCTGAGACTCAGGAAACACTGTGAAAGGAAATGAGGCCGCCATCGGGGGTAGCAGCAGAACTGAAAATTCACCATGCTAGAGAAGAAACTAATTTTTTCTTTAAAAAATTAGTTTCTTCTCCCATTAGATTCACAAAATGTTTAGGGGTATGCGTCTCCCTGAGTCTGCCCCGAAAAAAGCACTACATTCAGTTATTGTTTTATTATCAAATTCTATAGCTCAGTGGACAGAGCATGAGACTCTTAATCTCAGGGTTGTGGGTTTGAGTCCCACGTTGGGCAAAAAGATTCCTGCATTGCAGGTCGAGGACTAGATGAGCTCGTGGTCCCTTCCAGCTCTACAGTTCTATGATTCTATGATTCCCTGACAGATAAGAGTAGGTTTGGAGGCTGGAAATCTGAAATCTGTTCATTGGGGATTTGAATTTTGTTGATACCAAAACCACAACCAGTCTTCACATTAAATTAGATGCCATTGGCTCCCAGTACGTTTCCGAGCACAGTTCAAAGTGTTGGTGCTGACCTTTAAAGCCCTAAACGGCCTCAGTCCAGTATACCTGAAGGAGCGTCTCCACCCCCATCGTTCTGCCTGGACACTGAGGTCCAGCGCCGAGGGCCTTCTGGCGATTCCCTCACTGCGAGAAGCCAAGTTACAGGGAACCAGGCAGAGGGCCTTCTCGGTGGTGGCACCCGCCCTGTGGAACGCCCTCCTACCAGATGTCAAAGAGAACAACAACTACCAGACTTTTAGAAGACATCTGAAGGCAGCCCTGTTTAGGGAAGCTTTTAATGTTTGATGTATTACAGTATTTTAATATTTTTTGGGAAGCCGCCCAGAGTGGCTGGGGAAGTGGCGGGCTATAAATAATAAATTATTATTATTATTATTATTATTATTATTATTATTATTATTATTATGAATGTGCAACATGGCCCTTTTCAAAGCCGTCTGTCCATTCAGTCCCCTTAACATAGGATGTTAGGATGGGATAGGATGGGATGAAAATACCAACACATTTCTTTTCATTGTAGAAACAGCATGGAGATTAACCAAATATTTGTAGATTTCTTACCTCATAGACTGAGGAAAGGAGCAAGGGAATGAGGCTCCCACTCAGAGAAGGGGTTGAAATGTTTATTTGAATCAGAATGAGTCTTGAAAATACTCAAACTAAGAAGCCAAATGTTTTATTTTACCCATTTTCTAATTGTGCCTTAAATATTCTGTTCATCCGCATCTAAATGAACATCGTTTCCCCCCCTGTATCTAATATTTTTGTGTTTCTAAAATAAATAAATAAATCTGTCATGGGTGGTAGGGAAGCATTTGAGCAGGGGAAAATATTGTAATATTTTGAAAAATATTAGTTAATGTTTAAAACACTGGGTAGAAAATGGAATCTTTTATTTTTAAAATCTGATCAACTATAAAAAATACTTAGTATGTGTGCACTCAGGTGCTTCCTAGATGCTATTTGTAGTGACTGGGGAGGAACCAACCAACTCCTGCTCAGGAGTTAAGCCCTGAGGCACTCATGATGATATGAAAAAACATTGTGCATTCATGACTATCTGTCTGTTTGAGGACCCAGTGCTGCTGTGTGGACAGGAATGATTTAATCCTAAAAAAAATACTGTGTGTATGGGAACACTTTAAAAATAGAAACATTTCTCTTCTTTTTCCTTCCTTCCCAGTTTTACTTTCATTAACACAGTACCTGCAGATGACTTTCAAATTCAGTCCATCTTTTCCCCTCCCTAACCCTCATTCAGGATCAGAGTTCTGGAATTTAATCTGTTTGGAAAAAGTCCAAAACAGAGTCCGAGAATGGCCTTCGTGAACTCTTGTCATGATCCGGGCCCTTCTGTGGTTGCTGGTGTTCTTTCTGTTCTAGGTTCTTGCGAGCCTTTCCTTGCTCAACGCAGAGCTTTCTAGGAGCTCCTTCTGGCTCATTAGCACCCAGTTTCTGTATGAACTTGCATGCCTCATGAATCCTTTTAAAAACAGGTTCCTGAATTTGTGATGGATTTTTAGTCTGTGCTTCTGTTTCCTCCAAGGCCTTTTTCTGTGCTCCCTCCAATACTACCGTGCCCTTTTCAGTTGCCTTCTGTTCTTCCAGGGCCTTCTTCAGAGCCTTCCCTTGTTCCTCCAGAGCTGCCTTTCGACCCTTTGACAATTCCTCCATAGCAAGATGGGCCCTTTCTTGTTGCTCAAGGGCCTTCTTCTGCATTCTTTGCCGTTCTTTGCTCTGCTTTTCTTCTAGCTCCTTAAGCATCATTTCAGCTTTCTGCTGCTCTGCTAGGGCTGCCTTCCGGGTTCTTTCTTGTTCCTCCACAGCTGACTTTTGAGCCTTTGCCAATGTCTCCAGAGCAAGACGAACCCTTTCTTGTTGCTCAACAGTCCTCTTCTGTGTTCTTTGTCGTTCTTTTCTCTGTCTTTCCTCCAGCTCCTTAAGCATCTTCTCGGCTCTCTGCTGCTCTGCTAGGGCTGTCTTCCTAGCTCTTTCTTGTTCCTCAAGAGCTGACTTTTGAGCTTTTGCTAACTCCTCTGTTGCAAGATGGGCTCTTTCTTGTTGCTCAAGGGCCTTCTTCTGTATGATTTCCTGTTCTTCCAAGGTTTTTCTGTGTCTTTCCTCCAGCTCCTTAAGCATCATCTCCGCTCTCTGCTGCTCTGCTAGGGCTGCCTTCCTAGCTCTTTCTTGTTCCTCCAGAGCTGACTTTTGAAGTTTTGTCAATTCCTCTATAATATGTTGAGCTTTCACTTGTTCCTCTACAGCTCTCTTCTGTGCTCTTTCTTGTTCCTCCAACACTTTGTTCCGAGTTTCCTCCAGTTCAATATGCATCATCTTAGTTTTCTGCTGTTCTTCAAAGGCTATCATCTGAGCTCTCTGCTGTTCCTCTATAGACTTAGCATGTGCTCTCTCCAGCTCTTCCATAGCCTGCTGGGCTATCCTTTGTTCCTCTAAGGCCTTGTGTTGAGCTCTTTTATTTTCCTCCAGGCCCTTCTTTTGAGCAATGTCTAATTCTTTTAAGAGCTTCTGAATTCCCTCTTTTTCTCTCATTGTTTTCTTCTCAGCCCTTTCCTGCTCCTCTTGGAATGTCTTCTGAGTCCTTAAGAGTTCTTCCAGGGCTGCCTCTGCCATCTTCTTTTCTTCTAGAGACTTTTTTTGTGCTAGTTCCTGTTCTTCCATGACTGCCAACTGGGCTTTCTTCTGTTCCTGCAGTGCCTGCTGATGAGCTCTTTCCAGAGCTTCTAGAGCTTTTTGCGCTTTCTCCTGCTCCTCCAATGCCTTCTTTTGGGCAATCTCTAATTCTTCTAGGGGCTTCTGAGCTACCTCTTTTTCTCTCATTGCTTTCTTTTCAGCCCTTTCCTGCTCTTCTTGGATCTTTCTCTGAGCCCTTGAGAGTTCTTCTAGAGCTGCCTCAGCCCTCTTCTTTTCTTTAAGAGCTTTTTTCTGTGCTTGCTCCTGTTCCTGCAATGCCTGCTTATGAGCTCTTTCAAGAGCTTCCAGAGCATTCTGGGCTCTTTCCTCGTCCTCCCTGGCCTTTTTTCTGGCTGTCTCCAACTCCTCAAGGGCCTTCTTCTGAGCAAATTCTAATTCTTTTTTAGTCTTCTCAGCTCTCTCTTCTTCTGCCATTGCTCTCTTCTCAGTCATTTTCTGTTCTTTTTTAACCTTAGTCAAGAGTTTTTCCAGGGCTTCCTCTGCCATCTTTTTTTCTTCTAGATATTTCTTTTGTGCTAGTTCCTGTTCTTCCATGGCTGCCGCCTGGGCTTTCTTCTGTTCCTCCTGTGCCTGCTGATGTGCTCTTTCTAGAGCTTCCAGAGCTTTCTGAGCTCTCTCCTGTTCCTCTAGAGCCTTCTTCTTAGCGATCCCTAATTCTTCTAGGCCCTTCTGAAGTAATTCTTTTTCTTCCACTGCTTTCTTTTCAGCTATTTCCTGCTCTTCTTGAAACTTTTTTTGCACTCTCAGGAGTTGTTCCATGGCTGCCTCAGCTCTCTTCTTTTCTTCTAAAGCTTTTCTTTGGGCTTGATCTTGTTCTTCCATGGCTACCACCTGGGCTTTCTTCTTTTCCTCCAATGATTGCTTACGAGCTCGTTCCAGAGCCTCCAGAGCTTTCTGAGCTCTTTCCTGTTCCTCCAGTGCCTTCTTTTGGGCAATCTCTAATTCCTCTCGGCTCTTCTGAAGAACTCCTTTTTCTTTCATTGCTTTCTTTTCAGCCCTTTCCTGCTCTTCTTGGATCTTTCTCTGAGCCCTTGAGAGTTCTTCTAGAGCTGCCTCAGCCATTTTCTTTTCTTTAAGAGCTTTTTTCTGTGCTTGCTCCTGTTCCTGCAATGCCTGCTTATGAACTCTGTCAAGAGCTTCCAGAGCATTCTGGGCTCTTTCCTCATCCTCCCTGGCCTTTTTTCTAGTTGTCTCCAACTCCTCAAGGGCCTTCTTCTGAGCAATGTCTAATTCTTTTTTAGTCTTCTCAGCTCTCTCTTCTTCTGCCATTGCTCTTTTCTCAATCATTTCCTGTTCTTTTTGAACCTTAGTCAAGAGTTTTTCCAGGGCTTCCTCTGCCATCTTTTTTTCTTCTAGATACTTCTTTTGTGCTAGTTCCTGTTCTTCCATGGCTGCCGCCTGGGCTTTCTTCTGTTCCTCCTGTGCCTGCTGATGTGCTCTTTCTAGAGCTTCCAGAGCTTTCTGAGCTCTTTCCTGTTCTTCCAGGGCCACCTTCTTAGCAAACTCTAATTCTTCTTGGCTCTTTTGAAGTACCTCTCTTTCTTCCACTGTTTTTTTCTCAGCCCTTTCCTGCTCTTCTTGGACTTTTCTCTGAATCCCCAGGAGTTGTTCCATGGCTGCCTCAGCCATCTTCTTTTCTTCTAGAGCTTTTTTCTGGGCTCGGTTCTGCTCTTCCATGGCTGCCACTTGGGCTTTCTTCTGTTCCTCCAGCGCCTGCTGGTGAGCTCTTTCCAGAGCTTTCTGAGCTTTCTGAGCTCTCTCCTGTTCCTTCAATGCCTTCTTTTGAGTAATCTCTAATTCTTCTCGTCTTTTCTGAAGTGCCACTCTTTCTTGCATTGCTTTCTTTTCAGCCCTTTCCTGCTCTTCTTGGATCTTTCTCTGAGCCCTTGAGAGTTCTTCTAGAGCTGCCTCAGCCATCTTCTTTTCTTTAAGAGCTTTTTTCTGTGCTTGCTCCTGTTCCTGCAGTGCCTGCTTATGAGCTCTTTCCAGAGCTTCCAGAGCTTTCTGAGCTCTTTCTTGTTCCTCCACAGCCTTCTTCTGAGCAATGTCTAATTCTTCTAGGCCTCTCTGAAGCACCCTTCTTTCTTCCATTGCTTTCTGATTGTCCAGGACCTTTCTTTCAGCCCTTGATAGTTCTTCCTGGGCTGCTTCAGACATACTTGTTTCTTCTAGAGATTTTTTCTGTGCTTGCTCTTTTTCCATGATAGCCATCTGAGCTTTTTTCTGCTGCTCCACAGCCTGTTTATGAGCAAATTCTAAAGCTTCTAGGGCTTTCTGGGCTCTTTCCTGTTCCTCCACAGCCTTCTTTTGAGCACTTTGTATTTTTTCTAGGGTCTTCTGAGCTTTTTCTTTTTCTTCAGTTGTTTTCTTTTCAGCCATTTCTCGCTCTTCTTGAAACTTCCTTTGAGTTCTCTGGAGTTCTTCCAGAGCTGCCTCAGCCATCATCTTTTCTTCTAGAGATTTTTTGTGTGCCAGTTTCTGTTCTTCCATGGCAACCACATGAGCTTTCTTCTGTTCTTCCAGTGCTTGCTTATGAGCACTTTCCAGAGCTTTCAGAGCTCTCTCCTCTTCCTCAAGGGCTTGTTGCTGAGCTCTTTCCTGTTCCCTCAGGGCTGTCAGTCGAGCTTTTGCCAGTTCCTCCAGAGCTGCTTGCTGAGCTCTTTCTAGTTCCTCCAGAGCTAGCAGCTGAGCTTTTGCCTGCTCTTCTAGGATCACTTTGTAAGCTTTTTCTTGCTGATAGAGTAACTTCTGATGTGATTTTTCCTGTTCTTCTAATAACCTTCTCAGAGAATTCTCCTCTTCATCCAGTTCTTCTTGATAAGCTCTAAGCTTTTCCTCAAGTTCCTGCTGAAGGGCTCTTAACTGTTCCTCCAGCTCTTTCTGATGGACTGTTCCCTGGTATTTTACTTCCTTGTGCTGAACTCTTTCTTGCTCCTTCAGTAGCTTCTGCTGAAAGTTTTCTTGTTCATCAGTCTCCTTTTCATAAGACCTATATTGTATCCATATACTTTCTTGCAGACTTCTTCCCACCTCTTCCTGGGACATTCCCTCCTGTTTCCTCAGGACGGTGTGTCTGACTCCCTGCCATTCCTTCATGGTTTCCTTCCAAGCCCTTCTCTGGTCTTCAGTGGCTACCTTGTCATCACTTTCTGATCCTGCAAGTATACTTTGTGGTCTTCCATGCTTCTCACAAACTTTGTGAAGGCTTTCCAGAAGCTCCTTGTACTTCTTTTTCTCAAGTTTCCGCTCATGCTTTCGCCAGTATTTGGCAATTTTCTGAGCCTTTGGCTGTATCTCCTTCAACATGGCATAGGATTCTTCATCATAATCCAATTGGCAGGCCAAGGCTAGGTCTTTAGCAGCCCTCTGCCAGTAACCAAGTAGCTGCAATGCTCTTCCTCTCCACTTGTAGGGCTGAGCCGAATCAGGGTTGATCTGTATGGCTTTGTCACAGTCCCTAATTGCAGCATTTGGTTTCTGAAGCTTCATATAGACCTTGGCTCGGTTTGCATATAAAATCGTAAGGTGTGGGTTTAGCTTAATAGCTTCAGTGAACAGATCTAAAGCTTTAAGAAGTTCGCCTTTATTGATTGCATCAATAGCTTCTCTTTTCTTTTCAATGGCCTGTTTTCGCATTTCCTCTGTTACTTTCAAGTTTTCATCTCCCATCTCTTGAGGAACATCTTCATCTGGTTCAATCACCTCTTCAGTATCAATTTCCAATTCACTCTCCTCACTCTCTGATTTAATGCATTCAGAATCACTCTTAGTTCCCTTCTGAATGTCTAGTTCCTGAACGTCAGATGTTTCGTATTTTTCATGTGCTATGAGTTGACCTTTCTCCTGTTCTGCAGCATACAGAGGATAGGCTTTGCATTGTTCCTCTGGAAAATGAATAAATGGTTCATGTTCTTGGGCATGATCATATGGAACTTCCTTTTCTTGGTAGAGTTTAAATTTACTCCTTTCTTGTTCTTCTGAAATGGTATCTTGGTGTTTTGGTGTTTTCAATGGAATCTTTGTCTGTGTACTCTCTGGGTCCACAAGGGCTTCTTTCATCCTTTCCATCTTTTCCGTAAATGATTCTGTATTACATTTTTCTTCATGCTTTCTCCAACATTGAGTGAATGACTGGGTCTCTGCTTCTACCTCCTTCAACATGGTATATGTATTTTCATCATAATCCAACTGACAGGCCAAAGAAAGATCTTTAGCGGCCTCCTGCAAGTATCCTAACAGATGAAATGCGCCCCCGCGCCACTTATATGGTAATGCTGCATCAGGGTTTATTTTTATAGCTTGATTGCAGTCGCTTATGGCAGCATGTGGCATACGCAGCTTTAGAAAGGTACTGGCTCGGCAAACATACAAGTTGGCAGACTGGGGGTTTAATTCAATAGCTTCAGTGAACAGGTCAATGGCTCTTTGCAGTTCACCTTTATCCACTGCATCAAAGGCTTCTTTCTTTTTTTCATTGGTTTGCTTCCACATCTCAACTGTCTCCACATTTTCATTTAGCATGTATTGGAACTCATCCTCATGATCTAGTTTGCCATTTGCTGTTTTATTCTCTAATAGTGGGCTAAAATCTTTCTCTCTCTGATCTTCTGCATCATCCTTTGAAGTTGCCTCTACATTCTTAACCTGCTCCAGTAACTCAGATTCCTTGTATCTTAAGGCACACTTTGCACGGGTCTCAGATATTCTTTGAAACCCTAACTTCAATCTTCTTACCACAGCATTGGCTTCTTCTTCATACTCCAGTCTAGAAGCTAAAGCAAGATCACAGGCTGCCTCTTCCCAATGCCCCAAATTCTGGAATGCTTTCCCTCGCAGTCTGTATGACTCTGCTGATTTGGGATTCAGTTCAATGGCTATGTCACAGTCTTTAATGGCAGCCTGTGCCTCCTGCAACTGCATAAAGATATTGGCCCGGTTAATATAGGAACTAGGAATATGTGGATTCAACTCAATGGCTTCAGTGAACAAATGAACTGCTTTCTGAAGTTCACCTTTAGCTAGGACTTCAAATGCCTCCTTACACTTTTCATTGATTTGATTCCTCATCTCTTCAGTTACTTTCAGGCTATTGCATCCCAGTTCGTGGATATTGTTCTGACATTGTTCCGTTTCCTCACTACAATTCTCAAAATTGTTCTCCTTGCTTGGATCTTTCAGAAGCTTATCACCAGCCTCACCTACACAAATGTTGTTTGTTGTGTGTAGTAAGGAATTATTTATGTTTCCTAATGATTCCCGAAGGAAGACTCGATCTTCAGAATTAGCTAAGTTCAAGTAAGGCTTGACCTGGTCATGTATGTCACTGTGAACTTTTCTTGGATCCATGATGAGGGGAAAAGATGAACAGATGCAGGAGATAGTTTGGCCTTAGAAAGGAAGGGAGAATTTATGGAAGCTGGCTTGAGAGTTTAGATATTAAGTTTATGAGTGGCCTGATGGAAAAAGGCCCTCATAATTCCTCTCTGCCATGGCCCTACTTCTATATCTACAACTATTTCTTAATGTGCCAAAACTGAGTCTTAAAGACTCAATAACAAAGGGAGATTTTGTGATGTCATCAGTCTCATCATCACTGGAATTTTGAGGCAAGTTCTTAAGGTCATGTAATGCCAACAATCGCCTGTAGTCCTTTCTTTTTCATTTATATGCTATGTCTTTTTCATTTATATGCTATGTATGAATAGTAGTTTTTACTGATTTTTCACCTGCACAAAAATGCTTACAATCAAAAAGAGGAAGTTGTTTACATCATTACGTAGATGTAAAACTGCAGCTTGCTCACTTTCTGGAATATCCCATCAGCATCATGCTTCTCTTCTTGAAAAATCATGAGACACTGATTTCTGACTTCATTGTAACTCAGGAACTGGTATGCTTTATACAATGATACATGAATATACTGTGTACAGGGTTATCTACTTGACATTAGGTGAGCATTGTTAGATTGTTTGTTAAAGCATTGCTTTAAATTGTTCTTAATACTGTTTTTTAATTCTGTAACCCGTCCTGGGACCTTAGGATGACGGTTGGCTAATAAATAAACAAATAATCGATGAACCAAGGAATTGAATGCCATTTTGGAAAACAATAAGACTCTTGCCAGAGTAGTACACGCTCTGGTTATCTCCCGCTTGGAATACTGCAATGTGCTCCACGTGGGGCTACTTTTGAAGGTGACTCAGAAACTACCACTAATCCAGAATGTGGCAGCTAGACTGGTGATTGGGAGCGGCCACCAGGACCATATAACACCATTCCTAAAGGATCTACATTGGCTCCCAGTACGTTTCCAAGCACAATTCAAAGTGTCGGTGCTAACCTTTAAAGCCCTAAACGGCCTTGCCCCACCCCATTGTTCATCTCCAAGGGCCTCCTAGCAGTGCCTTCACTGGGAGAAGTGACGTTACAGGGAACCAGGGAGAGGGCCTTCTCGATAGTGGTAGAATGCTCTCCCATCAAATGTCAAGGAAATAAACAACTATTGGACTTTTAGAAGACATTTGAAGGCAACTCTAAATTTAATGTTTGATATTTATTGTATTTTTAATATTTTGTTGGAAGCTACCCAGAGTAGCTGGGGCAACCCAGTCAGATGGGTGGCTACTACTACTACTACTACTAATACTAATAATAAATTTGCAATGCTGGACATTGGCCTAAAACAATTTGGAGCAATTGTGTCTGTTTTAAAAGACTTTTTAAAAATGATTTGGTCTTTGAGGGCATATTTAGGCCTATAGGTCTTTATTATTTGCAGCAAATTTTTACATGCATGGAGATGCGAGGACTGTTAAATGAAGATAAATTATCAAAAATACCCTAATATTTGACTTGCCTATAATTTCTGTTATTTTGGGCTGCAACAGTCTACCAGGAAGAAGCATACCTGTCAACTTACAGATTTGAAAATAAGGGACCAGCAGCCTTGAAAATAAGGGGCCAGCAGCCAAAATAAGGGATCTGCAGCCTCACCTGTTCCAGGCGCTCCAGTCTTCCTGTCCTCCTGCAGTCTGCTCAAACTCATGCTGGTAGCTTCGAGAACACTGTCCAACCAACTTTGTAACCAGAGGTTCAACTGAATAGAATCTGAATCACATGCACCACAAGGCCTATGCAGCCTCAACTTAAGATGGCTCCCCAGCCTGGCTTTGCACTGCAAATTTGCAGCAGTACGTGCCACAAAATGGCGTCCAGCATTCAAAAACCCCCTCAAGCTTGCATTAACTAGCCACACACAAGGCATGCAAGCTCCAACCCCCAGTCGTTCTTAGACTTCTTATTGGGTGAGCAACACAGCCAATCAAAACAGTTGGAGCCTCCCTCCTAACCTGGCCGGCAGGGAGGGAGGGAGAGGAGCTGCTTCCTTTGGAATTTAAGGGACACCATTTAAGGGACATCCATCAATAAGGGACAGCAGCGGGACATGGCGCTGGAATAAGGGACTGTCCCTTCAAATAAGGGACACTTGACAGCTATGGGAAGAAGCCTTGTCTGACATCAGAAACCTGAATCTCGGTGGCCTGATTCAGACTGGGGCTCACAAAACTGAACATATTGAGAATTATGGTTAGGTCTAAAATTTTCAGAGATCCAAGTACAACTATCAATTTGATCAAAGTGACTCTTGAATAAACTGATACAACTAAGCTTGTGAATAAGCTTGTGAATAATTCCTCAGGAAGCGGGAATGTCTAAGGATATTGAAAAATAGTGGGTGTCAGGCTTCAGAGGATCCAACCCCCCATGGTAGGTTGCCAGGAATGGATAAGACAAGGAAAGTTCTTAACAATGTTGTTTATTCAATATTCACAGAGAGAGGCTTAGAAATGCAGCCTCTTGGTGCTGCTCCAAATAAATCTCCACCCACCTTCTCTCCTTCCTCCACAGCACCACCCACCTTACGGTTGTTGCTTAGGGCCACCTGTCTCCGAGCCCTTTGCTCTCCTACTTTTAAGGCTTGCCAGGTTCTGGGAGAAGGCGGGGGGGTCTAGAATGCTTTCTAGTGATAAAGTGATTCAGGTAGGTAGCCGTGTTGGTCTGACGCAGCTGAAATAAATAAAAATCACCCATCTCCTACTACCCTTCTGAGAAAAACTCTACCCCACCCTCCCACTGGTTACTTCTGTTTCAGTGTATCTGAAGAAGTGTGCATGCACATGAAAGCTTATACCCAGAACAAACTTAGTTGGTCTCTAAGGTGCTATGGACACATTTAGGGACGCAGGTGGCGCTGTGGTCTAAACCGCAGAGCCCAGGGCTTGCCGATCGAAAGATCGCGGTTCGAATCCCTGTGACGGGGTGAGCTCCCGTTGCTCAGTCCCTGCTCCTGCCAACCTAGCAGTTCAAAAGCACGTCAAAGTGCAAGTAGATAAATAGGTACCGCTCCAGCGGGAAGGTAAACGGCGTTTCCGTGCGCTGCTCTGGTTTGCCAGAAGTGGCTTTGTCATGCTGGCCACATGACCCGGAAGCTGTACACTGGCTCCCTGGGCCAGTAAAGTGAGATGAGTGCTGCAACCCCAGAGTCGTTCACAACTGGACCTTACAGTCAGGGGTCCCTTTACCTTTTAAGGTTCTACTGGACTTTAAAAAAATTTTTTTAGTGATAACGTGTCAGCCAGCTGCTCCGGCTATGCCTCCTCCTCTCCCATTATTTCCCAACTTTTATCCTCATCTGCCTCTGAACTGTGACCTCTGCAAACCACTGTTGTAAACCTATACTGTCTTCTTCTGTGGAAGGTTCAGACTGGGAAGGTGGTCTCCACCATTTCTCCTCTGCCCAGTCCCTGACAGTGGTTCATAATTCATAAGAAGTATATAATAAGAGTGATGGTACCTCTGAAAGGGGACATTGGATTGTTTTAACAAACCCAAGCTTTGTTTAGGAGACTAAGCCTGGATTTCCGCTCTTACATATTCTACTCAAACAAAAATAATTTGTATCTTTAATTAACTTGTCTCATGTGGTTTGATATGCTAATGATGAGCTACCATTAGAATAGACTATATTTGTTTTATTTTTAATCTGTATTGCAAAACGGATAAAATGGGGCACTCATCCTGATTTGTTTGCAGAGAGATTACACAATGTTACATCAACCAAATGTCATCTGACAGTTTCCAGCGTATTTCCCTGTCTCTGCTACCACAAAAAGTCTGAATTGTGCATGTATTTTGGGGGGGGGGGTTGCTGCAAGACCTCCAAATCAACTTTAACTGAGCAACCTGAATTTGCCTGTATGTGGCTGAACCTCACCAGAAAATAGCAACAAATCGGCAAGTGCCTTAAGTCTAATTCTTAAGAGCTGCGCTGGGACCTTCTCTGCTTTTCAAACAGCTACATATAACTGGTAGGAATCCACACATACACATATAATTTTAATTCTATTAATGTTCATTTTTGTTTTTAAAAAAATGATTGTTCCCCATTATGTTTTTAACTGTTCTAATTTCCCTGTCAGGGAAAAGCTGTGTGGGTGAGTAAACATTGAAAATAAACATATTGTAATAATAATAATAATAATAATAATAATAATAATAATAATAATAATAATAATAACAACAACAACAAGGCACATCCCTTCTTCACTGGACACGGTAATTCCCTGTGCCAAATTTCTTTAGATTTCGGCAAATGTGTAATAAACCTGCTAGGCCAAAGCAGGCGTCCTGACGGGCTTTCAAACAAAAACAAAGGGCACTTTTGCAGGGCGCCCTGATTCTGCCACAGAACTCGGCGACGACAACAAGCTGCGCCGCTTGGGAGCCGGAAGTCTCCTCGGAAAGCGATGGCGGCCGCCTCCCCTTCGAGCGGAAGCCGCTCCGTGACGCCATTTCCCCGTCGCCGGCGCAAGTTTTTTCTCTCGCTTCCGCTTCCCTTTCCCGTTGCTGGTATTGCTACGTGTCCAACAAGTCGGTGAGTCTCGAGGGGAGTCGTGTCTCGGGGGGGGGACGGGGGGGGGAGCAGCGCAGTAAGGGGGGCCCAGAAGCGAGTTGCGAAGCCGCCCGGCCGAGGCGGAGGCGCCGGAGGGAGCAGCCCCGACTCGCAGCGGCGGCGAGACCAGGACTCGGTGGCCCTTCCTCGTCTCCGCGGCTGAGGGAAGGCGGCGGGGGGGGGGGGGGAGGAGGGTCGCCCCATTTCTGCGTCTGGAAATGCCGCGTGTCTCCCAGGCACAGACCACGCGACGTTTCATGTATCGCTGTCTTCTCCCCACCCCCCGAAACAAAGGGGGGGGGGTAAGAAAAGGGGGGGGCACATCTGGTCACGTTACACACAGACGGGAAACTTGTGCTCACTGTGTTCCTAATTAAATATTGGCCAAATAGGAGGTTTGAGACTAAGCACTTCTGAAGGTTTGTAACCCTTTCTGTGCCTAAATCACGAACTGCAGTGTTTTTTCTAAACTTTGTCATTGGCTTCAGGACACAGGGGTGGGGAGAGAGGGACAGAAACTTAAATAACTTAACTTAGCTGCGCAGTGTAGGATATTATATTACCACCAGGTGTTTTTTAATATCACTGCTCCCCCACCCTCCACTCTGGTCAACTGTACTTCCATGTTCTCCCAAATGTTAAAAGGTATTGCAGATTTGCCTCCTTTTGAGCAACTGAATATTCCTACACTGAATGGGGGGGGGGGGAGGAGCTATGAAGCTTGGGAGCCTCAGTGTCGGCTAACCATAATTGGTGATGGTGTAAAATGAGTGCATTACTGTTGCACTATAGCTTCATACAAATGACCGAATTCCCTGAGCTCATTATCATCATGCACTAGTGCAACAAAAAATAGTAAAGGAACATGTTGGAGATCTCTAAAATGACATCGTAGATGCTGGGGTATATTAGCATTGTTTTAAGTGAACATCAATATAATGTCTCTTTTTTTACCAGTTAAATAAAAAAATGCTAACAAAAATTGGGAACTTGCAAGAACAACTTTATTTGCTGTATAGGAGCTTTGTGGTTTGAATTGAAGGCAATTTCTTAGCCTGATTTGGAATGATTGCATATGAAAAAAATCCTAATAAGTTGGTATGTTGGTTCTTTTTCTTGCAGAATATCATGGATCAAGTAATGCAGTTTGTGGAACCTAGTCGTCAGTTTGTGAAAGATTCCATCAGGCTTGTTAAACGATGCACAAAGCCAGATAGGAAAGGTAAATCCACCAAGAAGAAAAACACTGAATGTTTTTGTGACATTGCAGAGTAGAATAAAATGTAATAAACAGGTTATTCCTGTAGATGACAATAAACACAAGTTCCTGTGTTTAATATCATATTTTCATTTTGTTGGTAAAATATTTAGTAGGTTTTTTAAAGAGGAGATCAATGCTGCATTTTTAATAGACAAAAAACCCCAACAATCTAAAATATATAGCTGAGCTCATATGCCTAAGAGCTACGCAACAGTGTGGTTTCTGATAGATGGCTAGAGGCTTTGCTTTTGAATGGGGTGAGGATAGTGATTCTGAGCAAGAGTCTAGAAGTGTGCTTGTCATCTTGTCACTGATGAGCATATTCTGGGAACACAGCATCAGCAAGAGCGCCCATCCTCCTGAGCCGAGAGAAGGTCAGTTGCTCTCTGTCATTGGAGCCTTCGAGTAACTTGGAAAGGAACAAGGCTTTCTTAGTCCTGGTGCGACAGGGTAGAGCTCCACTCTGCCTCCCCAACCCAGCTCACTCCATGCAGCTGTGTTGGGCCTCAAGCTCAATGTGATGTTGGACAACACCCTGACCCTCCCATGTTTGGTGAGGGAAGGTTGTAGTGAGCACAAATTGACAAAATTGTAGACCCTGCAAAAAATTATTCGGATTAAGTGTATAGTTACACTATGGAATCTGGTTAGAGATATTAAGCCCATGATGTGGGTGATTATGATGTCTTGCAGACCTCTTTCCTTGACTTTCTCTCTTTCATCTATTTCCTGTGGACCACTCTTCTTTTTTAGGGTCTTTTCCTCCCTTCCTTCCTTGCCTAGCTCTTCTGTAACATCAGATCATTGAATATGTTACAAGATGGAAAATAGTGGCAGCATAGGCATAAATTCTTGAAGATTTAATGATTACTTAAGGTGCCATCACATGTGGCATATTAACCTGTAGAGAAGAAGAGCTTTCCAAACTGTGTGTTGTGACATGTTAGTGTGTTGGCTGCAGTGGTCCTCTAGGGGCTGGTAAGGGGTTAGTTTAATCTCTGGTTTGCTAGTCACAAAATAATGCATGTATAAAAAGTGTTTCACCAACATGAAAAGTTTGGAAAGCTCTGCTCAAGAGGGAGATTCCCCCCCCCCAAAAAAAAGTTCTGGGCATTCAGTATCACTGTCCATGGTGTGCATAGAATCATGAATCATAGAATTGGAAGGGACCACAAGGGTCATCTAGGCCAACCCCCTGCAATGCACAAATCTTTTGGCCAACATGGGGCTCAAACCTCTAACCCTGAGAGGAATCTGATAATCCCTGGATCCCCAATTACATTCATGAACCAATGTGAATCAATATATAAGCTTTATTCTTGAAGCCATAGGTCACCACAGTATAAATACACCAAGCTGTCATTTTGATGTATTTAGCAAACATAAACACAAAAACAGAAAAATGAAAGAAAACACCTCCCTAATTTAATCAATGCATTGTCCCTCTTCAATAAGATATACAGGTGTTAAAAATGCAATAAAACAAAAACACATCCCACTCCCCCCTATGTTTTTTTGAACCTGGCTTGTATTTTCTTAGCTGCCACATCAGTTTTGCTACGTGGGTGAAAATGTCTTTGCCTGCAGCAATATACATATTTGGTCCAGGAGTCGTTTGACAGACTAAAGGATACAAGGTGGCAATTGTGCTCAGGGTGCTCATATAAGGAGCAGCTTATATGATTGCCATCTTCAAATATCTGAAGGGGTATCACACGGAAGAGGGAGCAAGCTTGCTTTCTCCTGCATGGGAGGGTAGAACCATTAGATTCAAGTTACAAGAAAGGAGATTCCGACTAAACATCAGGAAGAACTTTCTGACAGTGTGAACTGTTCAACAGTTGAGCAGACTCCCTCAGGAGGTTGTGGACTCTCGTTGCTTAGAGGTTTTTAACAGAGGTTGGATGGCCGTCTGCCATGAATGCTTTTAGCTGAGATTCCTGCATTGCAGGGGGTTGGATGTCCCTTCCAACTCTACAATTCTATGATTTTATGATTCTAACTTAGCAAGTTATGGGAGACACGGGCCCTTTAACTCTGAAAGTGTAGGCATTTTGTAAGTGGGGGAGGGGAGGGGGAGGCTAGCATGTGCTCAGTGAATAGGCAGGGTGGTGATGGTCACACACTTATTTTCAAATAATAACCAGATTTAAATTAGAAAAACTTCATATTCTCCTCCAATTGTTCAAGTATTCCTGGCTAAATATTTGGTTGTAACACATTTGGTTGTAATTATTCAAAATTCATTTAAGAGTACATTTTTTAAATACATTTTTTTTAAATTCCAGAATTCCAGAAGATTGCTATGGCAACAGCAATAGGATTTGCAATAATGGGATTTATTGGTTTCTTTGTAAAACTGATCCATATTCCAATCAACAACATCATTGTGTAAGTACATGCATCATAATTGATATTGCTGGTATAAAACAACAACTTGTGAGCAATGTACTAAAATTGGATTTTTGTGCACTCTGCTGTGATCTCTGGCTCTCATGATGTCGTCTTTATAATCCTGTATGCACTGGTATACTTAAATAACATAGATATCTACTTTGAATCTGCACTATGTATTCCCTTGGCCTGAAAGTGGAGATGAGTGCCACGCTCCAACTGGACTTAACCATCCAAGGGTCCTTTAACTTTTTGCCTTATTTATTTAAAGTATGTGCAGGCTACTTTTCTATTGCTTACAGAAGGGAAAGGCATGCTGCTAAAAACAAATAGGATGATACACTTTAAGTAAAGATTTTTCGATTTAAATAAAGGGGGGGGGGACATTACTTTAAAAACAAAATAGTAAAATGCTATTAAGTGCCTCTGTGATTGTGTTGTCTTTTTTTTTCTTTTTTACAGGGGTGGCTGAATGCTGCATCAAGAAGACATGTAACTTGATTTTGCTTGTGGTAACAAAAGAGAACATTCTGGCCTTTCTGGCATAATCTTCCTAAATCATCTTTTGCTACTTGTCGTTATAAACAGATTTTAAAGTAAAACTGGTGTGGCTTCTTAGTTGGTTAATACAAGCACGTGTAGGCCAATGTCCATCACTGACTTAAGACTTAAAACTTTATGCTTAGTAAACTGAATGATGTAACCTTTGAGGTCAAATCAGGTTTTATGAAATGCTCAATCTCTTCAGTGTCTGGGGAGGGGAGCATCAATAGTTGAATAAACTGAGCAGCGCATGGACACTCCAAACTCTTTACAGTGGTACCTCAGGTTAAGAACTTAATTCGCTCTGGAGGTCCGTTCTTAACCTGAAACTGTTCTTAACCTGAGTACCACTTTAGCTAATGGGGCTCCTGTTGCCGCCACACGATATCTGTTCTCATCCTGAAGCAAAGTTCTTAACCCGAGGTACTATTTCTGGGTTAGTGGAGTCAGTAACCTGAAGCGTCTGTAACCTGAAGCGTCTGTAACCCGAGGTACCACTGTATAACCTTTGCATACAAACATAGTTCTGATTGCCTCTTAAGATGTTCAGCACTGACAGAGCCCTTTTCTCTTTATTCCCTCATGTAATAGCAGAAGCAAATTCATAACAAGTCTGATATTTAAATATAGCCTTTATTAAATGCAAGAATTTGCATAACACTTGTTTAAAATGCGACATTAGGCCATCTTCCCTTTTTAAAAACAGACTGTTCATTTAAACTTTGGCAATTATAATTAAGTGTTTTAGCTCAAGAATAGTTTTTGTTTCTTATAGATTATTGTAATTACCAGGGAGACACTCCACACATTTTCATTGTGTGCCTGCCTCTCCCCATCCCCTTTTAATACCAGCAAAAGTGGTCCCTGGAGCCCGTGATGTATGCATCCAAGCTGTCATCAGTGAGCATCCATTTGTATTTGGCCCCTGACACACACTATGGGCTAAATATAGATGAATGCAACAGAGGTTGCATGCATGGTTATTATATTATCATGGCAACTTATTTTGTGGGTTTTGGCTTGGGGTGCGCACTACTTGTTCCAGCCCACTGGCAAGTTGAATGTTTGTGTTCTGCTGAAGAGAGCTATCAAATTTTCAGAACACAAAGTTATACAGTGTTCTAGTCTGTAAGTTATTTATCTCATCAAGTGATATAAATATCACTTTATCAGCCCTTCCAATCTTTAAAAAAATCCTATGCACAGTATATATAAAAAACACATCAATGTTCAGAATTCTAAAAAAGCTTACAATACAGCATTGCTCAAATAGCAAAAAACTAAAATCCCTGGCATTCTATAGATTGAAGCTGCATAGAATCATAAACTCTTGAGTTGGAGAAACCAGCTAATGCACGAAATCTAGATTTAGATAGTGCAGTGACATTTTCCCAGGAAGCATTGCTTTAAGGCTTGGGCTGAACAAAAATAGCTGCTGAGAGTTTATGCACATCCTTTATCTTTGATGCCCATTGTCCAAAGCAAAGGTTTGTCTGTTTCAATGGTCACAACTCCAGACTCATCATAAGTGTTTGAAGTGCTGACGAGTGTCCCAAACTTTAGAATGCTTCTGTCTGTAAGCAATGAAAAAGAAGGGTTAGCACAAGAGTTCCTGAAGTTTGAACCAACACAAAAATAGGGATAAAGTCAGTAGAACTGGTGCAGTGTAAGCATGATCTTGAACATGTTTATTCAGGTGTGAGGCTGTCAAAGTTCAATGGAATTTACTCCTACATAAATGGGAGATAGAAAACTACAGCTATGATGACATGATAATAAAAGCTCCCCACAGCCCCCTGAAAGTATAGAAGTGTGTCTGATCAGTACTGCCAACACATGGTGGCGCTTTGATTGTCACGACGTCCTCCAGAGAGTCCCAGGCACTAGTTTTTTGAGTGCTGAAAACATGCTGTTACGATAGGTTTGCCTATCTACCCATGTGAACTTCATTTTTGGGGTGGTGGTTCTTAGCCCATCTAAAGTAGCATAATAGTGGCACAATGTGTCAATGTGTCTGGCTGTTAACCAGAAAGTTGGTCCGAACACACCCAGGGATGGCTATGGGCAGGATTCCTACATGGGGCTGGACTAGATGACCCTTGGGGATCGCTTCCAACTCTACAATTCCATGACTCTTATGTTTGCCCTGAGATAATTAGCCACATAAATTACAGCAGTTCAAGTGATGAATCGGACACCAGGGCTCCCATTCTAAGCCTGGCTTCTGATGACACCCACTCACTCCCTGTACATCACCAGTACATCTGATGGAGGTTTTGGCAAAGTCTTCTCCTTTACAGAAGTTGGAAAGGACTTTGGAGGTCATCTCTAACCCACTCCCTGCTCAATGTAGCTGCAAAATCCCTGACAAATGGGTCTCTGCTTCAATGCTTTCAGCAACTCCTGACAGTCTGTTTCATTGCCAAGCAGCTTTTACTGTGAGGAAGTTTATCCCGATGCTTCACAGAAATCTGCTTCCATGCAGTTTCTACCCACTGGTTTCAGTGTTGGCCCCTGGAGCAGCAGAAAACTAGTCTCAATCTTCTGCAAGGCAGCCCTCTGCTGGCACCGAAATGTAGGCAAAGCATCTTCCTGCTATTTCAGAGCAAGAGGTAAACAGGTCTGAGCAGCAACTGAAGTGGGTGAAGGGAGGGCTCCATCTGTGGCTGCTGTCCCAGGGGATGAGAGGAAAGAAAGCCTTTGCTTTCACCTACTTCATGTGGGAGTGAAGGGACAAAAGGACAAGGGCAATCAGTGCAATAAAACGAGTCACTGAAGATTTTTGTACTAGTGGGCTTTGTCCTTTTGTTGTTTTTCTGTTGTGCGGTACAATCTTCTAGCTTTATGTGGAAGTGGGTCGGTGAAGTCAATGTCATTCACCCTTCAGTCCTACTCCATTCAAAAGACTGTCCATTCTAAAAAATAGTTGCTAACCAGAGGACAAGGGTCTATAAAAACATGCTGCAAGATCTTGTTAGCCCCATTACTTTTGTTTCTTATTAAACAGCATTTTATTTCCTTGCCATGTCTTGTAAAAGTGGTGGAGGAAAAGGTTGTGCCTTCTTGCATGAAGACGTGTAGGGTAACTATTCGAGGCTGGACCTCTTTTATGTGGAACTTATTATGTAACCAATTAAAGGATAATACTATGGACTTCCCGGGATATCACCTTCCTTCAAGTAGGAGATGAGATGTATTTATAAGAGTAACAAACCTTTCAGCATGGCAAGTGACACCAGTTAATTTTTTAATGTGTTGTTGGATATAATATAAAAAGGCTTTGCTCTACAGAGCTTTAAGAACATATGTGCCTATATCGGAAAAATAGGAATAAGTGATGGAGAAAAGGGAATGATGTGGAATGGACATTGTGGAGCGGGGAAACAGTGGGGTTTAGTGATAGGAAGTAAGGGGGAGGCTGATTAGTGTGGTAAAAAGACAGTGCAAGAAAGCGAGGGAAAGCAGATTACAAACACATGTAATGTGAGAGTGAGGCTGATGAATTCTGGTGGGAAAGAGGCATAGATGGATGGAGGAATGACGTGCCTACCCTTGTCCTTCAGCTAGAGTTCTGCCCATTAGTCATAGGGACTCTTCTGCCTATAGGTCCTCCATTGCTCACTGAACTAATTGCCCCACCCCTCCATACAGGCTCAAATCCAGCCCAATGCAGTGCTTTCTTTCAGTCCCTGACAATGAGCTGTTGCGCTGCAGTCCTTCGTCAACATGCTTAAGGATCCCACATTGTGGTCTCACTGTCCCACTGCATCATGGTTCCTCAGTCAGCCAGCTGAAAGTATATGCATGGTGCTGTTTAGAGTCATCTACATAAACTACATGTTTAAGTTAGCCTAAGTGTTAATGTCTGACGTGGGGCAATGTCTGGAAGGAATGGTTACAGTTGATTCTACATACATCTAGTTTAGGTGGGGTATCCAAACAACAGGTTCTGCAGCAGCATCCTCTCCCTATGGCTAAGATTCAGACAGTTTCCTGCAGCAATAGCTCTTAGTGAACAGTAGGTGGCACCTTTCATCTTTCCCTCCAAGCAGTTTTTCTTTCGCAAGGGCAGTTTACTGAAACACTACAAGAAATAACTGCTGCTATCAATTCATATAATTCATGTAAACAAGTGTTTTCATGCTCAGCAAACATGTCTAACTAGTGTAATTGTGAGCACATTTTAAAGCCAGCCAGCCAGCAACCAACCAACCAACTGTAGCTAGCATTACGCAGAGGTAGCAAGGCTTACCAGTGAAAAACAATAGTTTGTCAATATTTTTGGCACAGAGCTGTTTGGTGGTGATGCTTTGTGTCAGCAACAGGGAATCTGTGGTTTTCAGATGCATCCTCACCATCCCTGGCTGTTGGCCATGCTGCCGGGGGCTGAGGGGAGCTGAGCTTCCACAACATCAGGAGGGCCATGGTTTCCCTCCCTTGTTTTACGGGGTGTGTGGCAGCACAATATCAACTCTGAGTAGTGTAACTGGATAAATTAATAATGTTTAGGATTTGTATTAAAACCTTCAGAGTGCTCAAAGCATTCTGCATACATTATCTAACAAATCTTATGACCCCCCCCCCTGTAAAATAGGATTTTTTTGGTTTGTGTTAAGTGGCCCAGCAAGTTCACAACCAGTGCCACATTTGAACTGGGAACGTAATTGCTCACACTGCTAGCAATGAAAATGAAATGGTAGTTTACCAAAAAAAGTAAAGAAACAAAACTTTCTGCGTTCAGAGTATGTGAGGAGGGGGAGAAAGGCTCACTGTGCTTGCACCATTTGGACTATCTTTGGTTTAGCTGTCCCAAATTACTGGTTTCCATGGATGACTGGAGATTTATTATTTAGAATACCATGTTTACAATCTTCTGCAAAATTTCTAGCCCACATGGGTGGAGAGGTAGTGAAAATATGCCTTGAATAGAACATGCTTGTCAGGGGTTCAGGGAGAGAGGCACAGATGAGGGAGGAGACTGAGAGCGAGGGGGAAGAATCCCGGAACGAGGAGGAGGAGGATGACAATGACTTGAGGGTTTCCATGAGTCTTTCAAGTGAATCGGAGGATTCCCAAAAGGGGGCGCCCCTGGTCAGGCCAAGGGGAGCCACAGGGGGGACTCGTCAGGAGCAGGGGAGCAGCAGGGAAACCCCGAGTGGGAGTGGGAGATCGGGGCCGGCTTCCCAGCCGGAACGGAGTGAAGAGGGTGGAGTTCCCAGTGTGGCACACGGAGCAGAGCAGGAAGCAGAGAGGGGAAGGAGATCGGGGCAAGACGTCCTGCCGGAAGGGGCG
Organism: Podarcis muralis; assembly: GCF_964188315.1. Classification (NCBI taxonomy): domain Eukaryota; kingdom Metazoa; phylum Chordata; class Lepidosauria; order Squamata; family Lacertidae; genus Podarcis; species Podarcis muralis. The sequence goes on from NC_135666.1 coordinate 60,568,222, forward strand.
GAGAGTAGTACAGAGAGTAGTGTAACTGTCAAGAGGAAGGTCAGGGGTAGCGAACGCGCGCCAAGTTCAAATGTGGAGGCGCGCGGAAATGCGGAGAGCCCGGAGGAGGAGCCTGGTCCCAAAGCACGGAGGAGGGGGGAGCAGGCGTCTGGGGACTCAGCGTCAGGGGAAAGCAGGAGGGAAGGAACCCAGGGGGGCAGAAAGACCCTGCGGAAAAGGAAGGACAGGAAGAGGTGGACCAGCAGAAGCCTCTTAAACTGGTGTGGAGGCGGGACTGATTCAGAGGGGACTTCAGCGCCTCGGCTGTGGAGCAAGCAATGTACTTCAATAAAGACTTTTGTAAATAAAGTGGACTTGGCGTTGGTCTCTTGTGAGCTGGGACCTGAGGCGGCCCTGACAATGCTTATATCTTTTGAGCAATGGTTCTCAGAAAAGGCCATGGTGGCTACATATGACACGAGGTGGCTGAATTTACAGCAAAAGCACATTGCTGATTCCAGTAATGAGATTTCATATGAGATCAACAAGGAACAAATGAAAAGGGAGGAAGCCATGAGGCAAAGCCTACTGGTGTGACAGGGCTGCTAGGTGATTTGGGAAGAGAGGTATCTATCAAGAGCATTGCTGGCATGAATCTATCTTCTAAAAAGCAATAGAGGTAGGAAAGAAACATGAAATCTACATGTGCTAAAAGCATACCCTCCAAAATTTCTCCAAAGAAAATAGGGACGTCCCATTCCATAATGATAATTTTAATATTTATACTCCACACATCTTACTGGCTTGCCCAGCTACTCTGGATGGCTTCCAGTATATATAAAAACATAATAAAAAAATAACATTTTTTAAAAACCTTCCTTATCCAGGATTGCCTTCAGATGGCTTGGAGGTTGGATAACGTCATACCCTCCAACATTCCTCCAGTGAAAATAGGGACATCCTAAAGAAAAGCGGGACATTCCAGAATCAAATCAGAAACAGGAACAGCTTCTCTAAATCAGGGATGTCCCTGGAAAATAGAGACACTTGGAGGGTCTGTAAGAGTCCTTCCTGAGCTGGAGTACCAACTGCAAAACATGTTTTTGAATGCTCCCTGAAGTAAAAAACAACAGGCTTCCTGTGGATAGAAAGTTAGGCTATCAGGAAAAAGGCTAAGGTAGAGCTTTTCTGCCTGATGTACTAGTTTTCAACATGAAGTGTTGGTTTTTTAAAAAAAATTGGGGTAATTGTAAAAAAGTGATCCCTTCATTTACAATATGAATAAAACAACAACCCTTTATTGAAAGTTTTTCATATTTCAACATGTAAATGTGCACACTGACTGCAAAATAACTTGTGATGTCACAAAAATATATCCCAAAACTGAACACTAAATAACAGAAGCCAACAATGAATGAATGAATGAATGAATGAGGAAAAGATATAAACATACCACCATTGTATTACACATCTAATGTATAGAAAGCATAAAACATTTCAATAAGCAAATCAATGGAGATTGTGAAAATAATTGTTTAGGTAACAAATCATATTGAAATAATTTCTGAGCACCTGGAGGCTTAACTGCTCCAGTTTGAACTGCTGTATGCTGTATACATGCTAATGAATATATATTCCACCCCCCCCTCTGGTTATCCTACTTTTGTCTGCTAATTTTTTTCTAGCAGGGCAATCCCCCCCCGCCCCCCCTTTTGCCCACCAGCCTTGCAGAGTGAATGGTGCATTACCAGCGACAATGCCTTGCTATTACCAGACCAGCCTGCTGCTCAAAGAAAAAGATTCAATGGAGTTGAATGCAAGTTCTGGGTTAGGAGAAATGATTTGTTTTACAACTGTCATGCGATTTCAATGACCACAACTAAAAAGAAAACAAAATGAAGCAACTTTTAAGGAAGAACGGAACCCTGTTCCCCACTCCTGTCACACGGTGGTGAACTAGTACAGAACCCTGGAGTTCCGAAGACTCGTGTCCTCAGGATTATGCTGAATGACCTCAGAGCTCAGAACCTCACACTGTTCTAAGGGTTCAGGTTTCCCTTAGGTTGTCTCCTGTACTTTCTGTGCACACATAAGGTCAAAACCCTGGTCATTTCCATTACTGAATAGGTAGAAGAATCTCTACAAGTCTGGACATTTGAAATATCTGATATTATTAATAAGTAATTAAAAGCTTTTAGTAAAATGAACACAACTTCCATCTTTTCCCATGAGGGAACTCAGGCATTATAAAATGACAGAAAATGACAATCAATAAGCTGAAACGCATAAAGTGAAAATATTGAATTACAATTTTTTGCTTGCCTATTTCAATTTACTCGGAGAGTCCCCATGGAAGGAGCAAAATCTGCATTTAAATAGGGATGTTTTAGCAATGCACCAGCTTGTCTTTGTAGGCACTGGGTACCAGAAGAATAACACTCAACCATTTTATTTTCTATCAAAATACACAATATGATTATGTGTGTAGAGCAAAAGCTTGCATATTCCATGTGTGCACATTTACAGTGTGTCTCTGAATGGACATGAATTTAACACTCATCCAGGATATTTGCCAGTGAGTCCCCAAGCATAAGACTTTACTCTCCTCAACACAAGAGAGTGGAAACCATCAACTTTTGTGGATGCATCCGGATACATAGGTACCTCGGGTTAAGAACTTAATTCGTTCTGGAGGTCCGTTCTTAACCTGAAACTGTTCTTAACTTTAGCTAATGGGGCCTCCTGCTGCTGCCACGCAATTTCTGTTCTCATCCTGAAGCAAAGTTCTTAACCCAAGGTACTATTTCTGGGTTAGCGGAGTCTGCAACCTGAAGCGTATGTAATCTGAAGCGTCTGTAACCCGAGGTACCACTGTAGGCCTGAGGGTGGTGGACTGTTAAAAGTCTTTGACGGTTCCTAAATCAGAGAAGGCAGTGGCATTTCCCAAGAAGGGGAATTTAGGGAGTTCTTCCCAGGTTAAAAGGTGCAAGTTTTCCTCCCTGCTCCTTGGGGGTACTTCTCCTGCTCACAAAGTTTAGAAGAATGAAAACAGACTTGTGGGTGTGTTGGACATTGTTCAGAGGAAACCTAGTTGAAGTGGCCTTACTCAGAGACCACTTTGGAGAACCTTGCTTATTGGGCGATATCAGGGCCGGCCTACCAGAGGCAGCAGATCTGGCCTCCAAGGACCACACTGCAAGTCAGTCTTTACCCTCGCCTCCACCTTGTTCCTGATGCACATCTTCACTCCCCACTCCTTCCCTGGCAGGGGCGTCATTTTATGGTTCACCTCAGGTGCCAAAATATATTGGGCTGGCCCCAGGTGATATACAAATACTGTAAATAAAACAAACAAATTATGCCAGTCCTGTTGAATCTTCAACCCTATGGTAATGCACAATGTGACCAAAGTATACCACTGGCAAGTTCTTTGTGGAAAAGGAATCCCTTGCAGTGTGTTTGTTCTCGTCTTGTGGCAAAGTGTATTCTAGAGATTGCATTGATCAATCTGTGGGCACACCCAGTGCTCCACTGCTATTGCCCACTGCAAAGGATGACAAGCTGTTTTTCAGAGAAGCTTGTCCACAAGTATCAATCCGTTCACTGAGAAATCCCAGATGAGCTTCCAAAAAGGACCCAAAGGTTCTTTAGAACACAGTTTTTCAAACCACAGCCACAAAATGGTAAGATCCCTGGAAAATATTCTGGATATATGTGGAAGAAATTTGTAATGCCTGCCAACCATCCAACTGACATCGTGTCACAGGTTTACAAGGGGCACAAATTGTCCCTTGGCCAAGCTTACATTGGCTGACTGTTTCTGCCTTGTGGGTGCTGGATGGACAGGAGGTTAAGAGCCACTTTCTGCTGCTTGGCTCATAAAGCTCAGATTATGCGCAACAGCTTCTGATCAAATTAAACCTCATAACCAAGAGCTTTATTGCAAAGCTTTTAAGAATAAATGGTGCCATTACTTTTGAGAAGATAATGGGGTTTATGGAAACATGGCATTATATTCTCACTAAAAAAAGTAAAAAGAATAAATACATGCACACGACCCAAGTACCAGATCTATATTTTATAGACTGTTCTGCCTAAAGTTGGAGAATGCTAGAGTACGAGAAGGAGAAATGGATTGGCGCACACTGCCAACAGCACTGAAGTTCCTCTCTTCTCAACAGATCTATTCTTTAAAATGTGTGTTGGCGTAAGCAGGACCATTACATTCCTGTTAGGAAAGAAACTGCATCTATCTTTATCCTCCTCAGAAGCAGAGTATCCTTATCACTTGTAAGGTGTCAGTACTGACCTGGGATCATTTATATGGGCATCAAAGCACCTCACCTTCCATCATCTGCATGAGAAACATGCAAGTTCCCTTCTAAAACGAGCAGAAGCCACTTGGGGAAGGGCAATCAGGATTGGAGCAGCAGTGCCACACATGTGGTCCAGTTGCCCTTGCCCCAAAGCAGGCCCCCCCTCCACCCTGCAAAGGCATATTTCAAACTCCACAGAAGGAAAGCCACTGGCCTGGTGATTTGGACCAGGGAAATGGTGGCTGAAGGGACAGTGAAACACTCTTTCTTCACTGACCCTGAAAGCAGACAAATGTGGAGGTGCTTGTCTATGACAGCTTCCATGTTTGTATTGTGATGCTCAGCTAGAGCCCACAGATTTGGGTGGAGGCTCCTTCCGCTAATGTTTTGCTGCCAACAGAGAGGCACATCCTCATCCCAAACTATTAATTGCTGCACTCAACAGGGCGCATGCAGATGGATTGGGGCAAATATGTTTTTTGTTACTCATATAAAAAAGAAATGGAGAAATGAACACAGATATTTTATTGTTGTGTATAATGATTATGAACTACTAGGGGCTGTACACATGTTCGCCTTGGTTGCCAGCACTGCCAACCCACCATCTCTTGCCAAACTCCCTCCAGCTCTTGCCAAACTCCTCCCCTAGACCTTGCTAACCCCCACCCCCATAACCTCTCAGACCAGGGGTGAGGAGCTTTTCTAGCTCCCACTTTGTGGGCCAATTTTGACTGGTGTGCGAGGCAGCCCACCTGCCAATATCCCAGCAACAGAGGTTGCTGATCCTTTCAGGCTTTGGGGACCCTTCCCCGCATTCCCTCTGCCTCTCCACCACTTTAGTGGTACAAGAGAAAACGGCAGTGAGGGTCATAAATCCACTTCTCCTTTGCACCCCCAAAGTTGTAATGCAGAAGGAGAGGAGGATTGCAAAAGACTTAGGCCTTCTCCTTTCCCCTTTATGCCACCACCATAGCCATGTGGGATTAAGAGTGGCTCCAGCAGGAGCAGCAGCGAAGGGAAGAGGACAGAAAGTGGAGGTCAGCCTGGGATCAGGGCAGCCGCAGCAGCAGATTACCAGGCTGGCCAGCCGCCACTTCTGTTTGCTACCCTCCTCCTCGTTTCGCTCCTTCTGATGGACCAACTCTCCGCTCTAAATCACAGAATCATAGAATTGAGGCAGGGTGATCATGGCGGCAGAGGTCTGCGGTGAACGTTTATAAAGCGCAACAACTTTGGTGGGCGCTCTTCCTAAAAAAAGCTGAGCAGCTTTGGGTGGGTGCTCCCCCTAAAAGAAGCTCAACAACTTTTCTAAATAAAAAGCCCTGTCAATGTCCTTTTTAAATTGTGGTGCCCAGAATTGGACACAGTATTCCAAGTGTGGTCTGAGGAAGGTAGAATAAAGGTAAAGGTAAAGGGCCCCTGACCATTAAGTCCAGTCATGGACGACTCTGGGGTTGCGGCACTCATCTCGCTCTATAGGCCGAGGGAGCCGGCGTTTGTCCGCAGACAGCTTCTGGGTCATGTGGCCAGCATGACTAAGCCGCTTCTGGCTAACCAGAGCAATGCATGGAAACACCGTTTACCTTCCCGCCAGAGCGGTACCTATTTATCTACTTGCACTTTGATGTGCTTTCGAACTGCTAGGTTGGCAGGAGCTGGGACCAAGGAACGGGAACTCACCCCGTTGCAGGGATTCAAACCGCCGACCTTCTGATCAGCAAGTCCTAGGCTCTGTGGTTTAACCCACAGCGCCACCCGCGTCCCGAGTAAGGTAGAATAGAGTGGTACTATTACTTCCCTTGATCTGGACATTAGACGTCTGTTGATTCAGCCTAAAAGAGTATTCACTTTTTTTGCTGCTGCATCACACTGTTGACTCATGTGAAGCTTGTGGTCCACCAAGACCCCTAGATCCTTTTCACATGTACTGCTAGTAAGCCAGGTGTGTCTCATCCTATATTTGTGCATCTGGTTCTTCCTGCCTAAGTGCAGAAGCTGACATTGGTCCCTATCAAACTTCATTTTGTTAGCTTGCTGTTAAGGTCATTTTGAATTCTGATTCTTCCTTCTACACTACAGCATTAGCTACCACTCCCAGTTTGGTGACATCTGCAAATCTGATGAGCATCCCCTCAGTTCCTTCATCCAGGTTGTTTATAAAGCTGTTGAACAACAACAGGCCCAGGACAGAACCCTGTGGCACCCCAATTGTCACTTTTTTTCAGGATGACGGGGAACCATAATAAGTATTCTTTGGGTTTGATCAGTCAACCAGCTACAAATCCACCTAACAGTTATCTCGTTAAACTCACATTTTACCATCTTCCTCATGAGAATATCATGGGGGACTTTGTCAAAAGCCTTACTGAAATCAAGATACACTATGTCCACAGCATTCCCCTGATCCACCAAGTTTGTAATTCCATCAAAAAAGGAAATCAGATTGGTCTGTCATGACTTATTTTGAGAAACCCATGCTGGCTCTTAGTAATCACAGCATCCTTTTCTAAATGCTCACTTCAGCCTTGTTCTTTTAATTATCCCAGTGACCTGAAATGTTTTATACTGTGATGCCAATAAAGGTATTTGATTTGATTTGAAATGCTCACAGACCGACTGTTGAATCATCTGTTCTAGGACCTTCCCTGGTACTAATGTCAAGCTCACTGGTTGGCAGTTACCTAGGTCTTCCTTTTTCTCATTTTTTGAAGATGGGGACAACATTTGCCTGCCTCCAGTTTGTAGGGACCTCATCTGTTCTCCAAGATTTCTCAAAGATCATAGACAAAGCTTCTGTAATTACATCTGCAAGCTCCTTTAGTACCCTTGGATGCAGCTCATCAGGCCCTGGAGATATGAATTCAATTAAAGTAGCTACGTGTTCCCTTACTACCTTTTCCCTCCTTACATCATGTATTGTGTTATCACCAGGTTGGGCATCACTTTCCTTTTGATGAAGACAGAGGCAGAGTAGGTGTTAAGTAGTTCCGTCTTCTCTCTATCACCCAATAGCATTTCCCCGTCTTCTCCATGCAGAGCACCTACCACTAGCTTGTTCTTCCTCTTACTTTGGACATAGCCAAAGAGACTTTTTTATTATTTCTAATGGCTGGGTGGTAGCAAGAACAGCAGATCCTCAAGCTGGACAGGGAAGCCAAAGGTGGCCAGTGGCAGTACCAGCCAGCCTGGGGTTCTGAATCTGGAGGCAGGGGGCCCAAGGCTGGCAGGCAGAGGACCCAGCAGAGCTGGAGTGCTGCAGCAGCCTATTCTAGCAAACCTCCATGGCTCACCTGGGTGCTCATCCATCACCTCTCGTGGTGAGGTTGGCTTCCAGTTTAACCATAAACCTGGTGTAAAAATTCAGCTTCGACCTAAACTTCCGAAACTGTTAAGTAAAACCGGGGGTGGGAATTGGCAAGCCAGAAATCAGGCAATAGAAGTGCAAAAAACAATGACAGGCTGAATCAAATGCATTCCAGTCTTTCAGTGTCTTTTAACCTCAAGTGCCTGAAATTAGTTGGATTTCTGTCAACTCTGACTAATTTCAGACACGTGGGGTGAAAAGGCAGTGACATGTGCAATTGAAAAGCAATGAAATAAACTCCCCAGGCATAATCTTTCTTGGCCCCTAGTGAGTGCCTGTCAAGTGGGCCTGATTTGCAGACCAGGCTCTTCATCATCTCTCCTGAAAACTCCCTCCCCCCCCATTCCTTCTCTTCAGGCACCTGCTAAATGCCCAAGAATACACACACCCGAGCACTGATAACAGGCAAACTGTTGGCAACAACACAAAACTGGGCATGTTGATGATTCCATTATTATCACTGGCAGTTTCAACTGGACATGACGGGAGCTCTGATCGCACAGGAGAGGGGACTTGATAGGCAATCTGTTTGGAAGCTTTTCTTAACCCCTCCCCCCCACTGCTTTCCTGATTAAAAACTGCCCCACCCAGCTGCTACATGCCCAAATGTCATTACCCCCAATATATGAAAATATGAAGGTAATATCAGAAATTTGTAAGAAAAACTAAGCTATATAAAACTGCCCCTCAAAGGTCAGTACTGTGCCCCTCTGAGGCCTGCCCCTGAGCCAGCTGCCTAGTTGGCCCTGCATGAACCACAGTAGCAGCTGAAGAGCAGGGCATTGCTCACCTAGATTTTGCTGGTATGCACTACCAGATTAAAGTGCAGCTAGCTCATTCTTTTCCTCAATTTTGCTCAAAGATGGTCTTGGGGGGAAATGCATCAAAACATAGTATTTTCTGACAGGATTTATATGGATTGTGTGACTAACATTGCGTGCAACTGCTTCCCAAAGCAGCAGTAGGAGGGCACAGGATGCAGAGCACAGAACCAATCTTTATCTTTTCACCCAGCACCAAGAGCCAGGCTGTGTCCAGTTTCCCAAAATGTCCTGTGTTAGGAAATTCTACCAGTATATCTAAGAACTCTAGATGCTCTTCTGTTTTTCCCCGTTTGACCTGCCAGGCCACAGTCTTGGCTGGTGCCCACTGGCACTGGTAGGCCAGAGAGCAGCAAGACCCAATGACAGGCAGAGCCAACTAATTCTCATTTTGTCTCCAAATTCCTCCATCTTCTACACTGACACTATGGACAAGGAAGCAGGAGGCTGGATGAAGGCAGATTGAGCTTGTGGGGCAGTGCCCTATTTGTCCTTATGGACCAATCCCCACAGCATGCCCACCTGTTGCACCTAGCATCATGCATGACATTTATTACTATTTATTGTAGGAGCGCAGGGCAGCAAACAAAACCACAATTTAAAAATGAAAACAAAGCAAAAACATTCTGAAACGTATACAAAATTCTAAAAACCCAGCTGACAAAATGGCCACCGACTCAGAAGGTTTAGGATTAGACAGATTCAGGGAAGATAAGGCTATCATTGGTTTTATACCACCTGTACAGTTGGAGTAGCTGTTAGCATCCGTTTTTCTAGAGAGACAATGGTGAAGCCATATCTCTGGAGTATCACAGTGCCCGCTGTAGCTGCAGAGACTGGTACCTTGCAACTGCTGCCTCCAGTGTTGCTTTTACTGCATTCATTAGTAGCACTGAAGTGACCTTGCTGGGGTGCAAGCCTGAGCTGTGTGTCCTGGGCTGCCCAGAAGACAGCCACCCCAGCCTGCCTCGCTGATGTGGTCCAAAGGAATGCAGAGAAATAGGTTTGGCACCAGCTTGGCTGCTGGAAGGAGGCGTACAAGACACCATTCAACTTTCTTAGGGACTCCACTCCTGATTTGTGTAGGGTTACTCCTTAGCCTTTCCTTCTCCCAAGGCAGATGGTATGGAGGTATTATGCCTCTGAACACCACTTGCTGGGAAGTGCAGATGGTGAGAGCACAGTTGCCCTCAGGTGCTGCTTGTGGGCTTCCCATGGCCATGTGGTTGACTGCAGTGAGCACAGAGTGCTGGACCAGATGAGACTTTAGTTCATGTGCTTAACTGGGCTTTGAAACCCATCAGCACACCTAGAAGTCACAGTGTCATCCTCTTTTGCTGCAGCTGTCTTTCAGAAGGACAGAAGTCATTTTGTTTCTGCATTAAGGCAAAGTGGAATTAATTTGCCCCCAGTTGTGCTATGGCAGTTTGGAAAGAAGGCTATCAAGACTTCGTGCTACTTTCCTGTGCAATTCACACAGGAGGGGGTAGGGGTGGGAGTTGGAAATCCCACCACCACATATACTCAAAATGTGAGCTTGGAAATAAATTCCATAAAGTGATCTCGACATTCTGACAGCTGCAATTTATCATCATAAATTACTGTGCTTTGCTGCAAAGTTTCTGTCATATGAAGACAGTGATCCTCCTAAATTGCCTAGTGCCCTCTTCAATAATTATCTTAGTTTTCAAAGATATAGATATCCTAGATAAAGGACATCTCAATCCATAGACAAATAGAAGAACTTGGATCTCATTGTACATCTGTGGAAATACCCATGCATAGCTCTATTAGTCTTTAGATGAGGGTCATTTGTTCAGCCAAAATGTCACAGTGCATTACTTAAAGGGAGAAATTGGTGAGGGTGCATCAGACAGGATGCGCAGCAGTAAACAAGCCTGTCTTTTATGTATCTTCTTCATTTTAATCAATGTATACTTTATATTTCCTGTATGGAAGCTGCTTTTCTGCATTTTCTACTACCACTGTGCGTTGAAGACCTGTGTAGTGCTCCAACCCATGTGATAAAAGCATTAGAAGCCCACTGTCAGGATGGACTGGAACTGGGAAACTCAGGTTCAAATCCACACTCTATCGTGAAACTCCCTGGATGACTTTGGGGAACTCATTCTCTGCCTAACCCACCTCACAGGGTTGTTGAGAGGATAACATGCTGGGTGAGGTGAGGGGAACTGTTTGAAAGGTAATTAGAAACAGCAATGATAATACAGTCTGGATCTGTGGCTGCTCCCTAAAACCACCCTGAAAACTGCTCCTGAGGATTGCGAGACACTGAGTAATGGGGAGCTGGAAGAGGACATCAGCTAAAATCAACAGCCCCCCCCCCCCAAAGGAGCAGAAGGGATCTGCCGCATCCTAGCTTATTTAAGTTAACTAAAATTAAGGCAATCACAACAACACATTGCAGGGGGATTTCTTGCACATTGTGCTATTACAGCAGAAATCTCTTCATCTAACTGACCAACGAAGGAAAACATACAACTTATTTTGACTTTTAATGGAACACTGATCAATGAAATACAATCATACCTTGGAAGTCAAACAGAATCCGTTCCAGAAGTCCATTCGACTTAGAAAACATTTGAAAACCAAAACACAGCTTTTGATTGGCTGCTTGGAGGAAGGGTTTTTGGAATTCTTTTGTGATAAAGTCGTTATATTGGGCTGGAGGGAGGCTATTCTTGACATTTGTGGAAGGGAAATGTGTGGAAGGGAAAATGTTTGAACTTGAGATGTCTGGTTTAAGATTGGGAAACATCATCTAGCAGAACGAGGAGCAGCTGGATATTATTCTGGACTACAGCTGGATAGCATCCTGGAGCACTTTGAATATTTTGAGTAATCTTTATACAATACAATTAACAGAAAATCAGAAGTCCTCTTTATTTCTTTCTTCTCTTTTTCTTTTCATTTCCCCCCTTCTTTTTCTTCTTTTAACTACTTTGCTTTTGCTTAAGGTTTGTTTTGTTCTTTGATGCCCTCTGAATTAATGAGGTTATGTACATGAAGGTGATGGCTGGCTGGTGAAAGCCCTGTGTGAGATGCAGGGAAGAGAAGATCTCCCAGGCTGGGAGGCTGGGAGAAGTAAGAGAAGCTCCCAAGTGAAAGCTGGGAGGGTCCACCCCCTTCTGTGTGAGACACCTTGGAGAGGGCTTTGTAATCCCATCTCTTTTGCTTTTAGATTAGTTTGTTCTTTTATTGTATGATGAAAAAAATCAATAAAACATTATGCAGAAAGAAAGAAAGAAAGAAAGAAAGGAAGGAAGGAAGGAAGGAAGGAAGGAAGGAAGGAAGGAAGGAAGGAAGAAAGAAAGGAAAGAAAGAAAGAGAAATAAACCACATTGGTCTATCTCAATTGGAGATGCAGCAGCAAGAACAATCTTAGTTATCATAAGAAGAGAACGTGACTCTCAACATAAGCTGCTGTGCGAAGTGAATTTGGCTTTCATCCTAGCCACTATGGCCATTCTTTCAGTGATGGACGATAGCTCAGAGGCAGACCATATTGGAGGAAGGGCTGTAGCTCAGTGGTGGAGCATCTGCTTTGAATGCATAAAGTCCCAAGTTCACTCCCTGACATCTGCAGTTAAAAGGATCAGGCGGCGGGTGATGGAAAGACCTTCTGCCTGAGCCTTTAGAGAGCCACCTGCACCCAAAGCAAACAGTACTTATAGGCTATGCAGACAAAGAGTCTGATCTGGTATGAGGCAATTTCCTATGTCTTGAAACCTCTTCATTCTCACAACCATCATAGTCTCGGCATCAACATATAAAATTATTTTTGCCTGTTGGGTTCTTATACATTTCTCTGTGTTTTGCCATGAGAAACAGACTTACTCAGTCCATGCTATCTGAGTACCAAATGACACATGACTCTTCTATAGCCCTACGGAATGGCATCAGAAATGATGCTGTCTTCTCCCCAAACAATGTATGTTCCATGGTAATGTTTACAGTATTACCTGCATCTATTAAGACTTGGTGCCTGCATGGGACAGAGGAAAAGGTTAACAACTACCAGCTCTTGATTTAAAAGTGGCCTTAAATCAACTCTCCCCACTCCCCCAGTTACTGTACTAATAGTGATATGGTGTGGAGGGAGTAACAGCTGTGTTGTGTCAATGGGATGATGGTAGAGTACAGGGCCAGAATGGGCTGCTGAACTCCTCCTTCTAAAAGGGCTCTCTGGAAAAATGTGCAAGTTTATGACAACATGTAGCTTTATTTTATGCATCTACAAAACAGTGATAATTCATCATGGCATTAATATAATCTTTTCATCATTCTTTCTTATGTCTGTATTGCGCATAGCAGTCCTGGTACACCTGAGCCACGATTAAACAAATAGGAGCCTTCCAAAAATTTATAGAAGCCTTTAGTTAATATATTTTATCACTCCTGTGCCTGCCAGTAGCACATTGCATCCCCCAGCAGTGAAACCTCTGCAGGGCTAGAAAAGCAGGGAAAATTATAAGCAATACAATTTCTGAAATCACAAAAATGATTCCACTTAAGACTTCCCACTCCTATATGAATCATGGATTTAGAACCTGCCAGTTCAGTGCTAGCCTTCTGATAGATTTAAGAGTCAGCAGTTCATACCTATGTGCAGAGGAGGAATTGGAAATTCATACCCAAAGGCTGGGCCAGAAAATTTATTTCTCTCCCACTATTCTCTCCATTGTATTGCCACACAATCCCATCCCACATCAGGGCTCTCATCCCTATTGTTACCTCTCTCACACATTTTGGTATCCTCTCATGAATGTTGTGAGAATATCTTCAGGCAGAGCTCTTTGCCTGGCCTGTTCCCAGAGATGGAGGGGGAAGGAAACTCAAACCTTTGGAATGCAAAGCATGTGCTCTACCATTCAGCCAGGCTCTTTCCCCAATAAAACAGCACCATGTGCATGTAGAGTAGACAATTCTTTGAGCTTACCATAGTAGTAAAAATTGTAATAATCCATGTTATGTTCCATTAGTCTTGTCATGTTTTATGCTACAGCCCATCATTCTTGCAGATATGATGTGATGCTATGTGTCAGAATACCAACAATTATTTGGTATGGATGAAATGCTGCTCTGCTCCATTTGTGGAGAACGTGGGGTTGCTTGACATACATCAATGGTTAGCCCTCATGAATGCAGCTCTGAGTTGTACAAAAATGTAATTAATACATTCTTAGCCCTACATACAAAAGCAGAGGACTTTCTTTATTAAGAACAAGCCAACAGCAACCAGCACAGACAGGGTATAAAGGTGGTGGCTTGCTCTGTTTGCACTAAGCATTTAGTATTTGGAAGTGCACTACCAGCTGTATCTATTCTCCCCTAACTTGCTTCAAAAAGTGATCTAAGCTAGTGACCATCAAAATAATTACATTCTTGTGAAGAAATACTTCTTTCTTGTCTGACCTGAACCTTTCAGCCAATCATCTTCATTGGGTGAGCCCCAAGTTTCAGTATTATGGGAGATAATTTATAACCGCATAAACATCTATCGTGTCTCCCTGCCTGCCCCTCTCGGAAACATAAAACCTCGAATGCTTTCTTATTTCCCCCCAATTTAAGAGAGCTACCGCACTTTCCCCATTCATGTGACTTGATATCTTGTCAGGTGTTGGATTTGGCAATCATACTTTCACAATTAAGGTGGTACAGTCCAGACACAGGTTTACCATCTGCTTGTGAGATCCAGCTTTCTCAGGAAACATCATAATAGCTGCTCTGTTGGAGTGCTGGGTACTTTGTCAGTATGGGAGTTCTGGCAAAAACCCAACCTTGCCTTCACTGGAGGCTGCCTTGGAGAAAACTTGGGTTTCTAAGAGGTGAAAGGAAAAAAGTGTATACTCAAGTTTCTGCTCATCACCGTGACTTTTGGCCAACATAGACATCCTCAATTCACGGTACTTGCAGAGATGATATGCCCATCAGTGCCCATTAAACTAAATGTCAAGTTTTGGAATAAGTAAGTGTCAAGCTGAATAGGCAGTCATTAGCACATGAATAACACTGTCCCAATTTCCTTTTTAAGTAGCAAAGAACTAAGAAAGTTTTCTTGCTATGGAAATATGTATCGGGACTGCAACAATGAGTGCACTGGAGACTAGCTAAGCAAGCGGAAGGACATTCTGGCCTAGGCACAGTCCCAAGGAACTTTAGGAAATTCTATGCCCCCACTCCCAGGAACAATGTGGAAAGAGGAAAAGTAGCCTGTTAACAGTCATCAGGCAGAGAAGAACCAGCTGTGCGAACCCCACACCCAGGGGCAAAACTAGGCTTTATTGCACCAGAGTCAAAGACCCAGTCTGGCGCACCCCCCCACACACATTTGTGTACCTTTTATACACAGGATGGGAGGATCAATGGTGCCCCTCTGGAGGCTTCACCCGGGGCAAAAACTCTGGCTAGCCCCCCCCCACCATAGAATCATAGAGTTGGAAGAGACCACAAGGGCCACCGAGTCCAACCCCCTGCCAAGCAGGAAACACCATCAGAGCACTCCTGACATATGGTTGTCAAGCCTCTGCTCCAGCTCTGCCCCACCCCAGTTAGTAAACGACAGTTGCACCATAACTACAGAAGTCATTTTGACCTCTGCCATCAGCACAAGGGTACAGAGTACTTCCATGTATATTTTAGTGTGCCGTCCTGAACAAATTTACCTCAGAACACTGGGATTTACTTTCAAGTAAATGTGCACAGGGTTGCTAACATGTTGTAAGCTGCCTTGAAGAACATTTGGTCAACTATTGAGATATAAGTCTTTAGAATATATTGTCCAATTGTATGTATTTATATCCCACTTTTGTAACATGCATGGTTCCTCACACTCCACCATTTTAACCTTACAAAACCCTGTGGAGCAGTTTAAGCTGAGAGAGAGCAACAGGCCCAATGTTGCCCAGTGAGCTTCATGGCTGAGGATACGAACCTGGGTCATGCCCGTCCTAGTCTACTTACTGCACCATGCTAAATCCACTTTTGCCTCTAGTAGGTATCAAGATATAAGAAATGTCTGGAGTGACCTATGGCAATAGGTAAGCAGTTGATCATGCTGCTTAAATGAAAACAAAAACAGAAAACCCTACCCATTTTCTATTAAGTCTGGAGAAGAGGAGGTTAAGGGGTGCCATGTTCAAATATATAAAAGGATGTCATATAGAGGAGGGAGAAAGGTTGTTTTCTGCTGCTCCAGAGAAGCGGACACGGAGCAATGGATCCAAACTACAAGAAAGAAGATTCCACCTAAACATGAGGAAGAACTTCCTGACAGTAAGAGCTGTTTGACAGTGGAATTTGCTGCCAAGGAGTGTGGTGGAGTCTCCTTCTTTGGAGGTCTTTAAGCAGAGGCTTGACAACCATATGTCAGGAGTGCTCTGATGGTGTTTCCTGCTTGGCAGGGGGTTGGACTCCATGGCCCTTGTGGTCTCTTCCAACTCTAGGATTCTGTGATTCTAAGTGTCAACTGCACCTTTGTGCTTAGTGCACACATGACTACAAGCATCACTCATCCATCATCCATCAAGTGCTAACTAGCAGTGTAATCATGAGGCACAGAACTTCCATATCACTTCATAGCAACATTTTCAATGAAGATAACCAAGTCAACACGTTTTGGATTAATCAAGCAGCATACTGTGTGAAATAAGCCCTAGCTGCAAACTGCTCCTTGGCTCCAGAACCTGCTGTGTTCATAAGTTCTGACACAAATCTCAGGAAATGATACTGCACTGTCAATTGAACTGCTTTGCCATTCTTTGGTTTGTTAAATCTGGGGTGCTCAAAGAGGGGTCATGAATCATACAGAGTCATGAGGCTAGAACATAGTCTGAGAAATGCTGTCTTAGATGTAGCTTCATTAGCCAGAACAACAGCTGAAATAGTTTGGGTTGTGTGCTCAAATCCATACTAACACAACGATTGTGCTTGCTGAACTTGGGCCATGCTGCTCTGGGGTTCACCTGGGCAATGCGCAACATGGGAGAATCTACAGGGCAGTTCATGCAGTCATGTTTAGCGCCTGCTTGTGTGAGTGGCGCATTGTGTAGCTTCCTCCACAGATAGAATGTTCATATAAACTCAAGCACAATGCTCTTCTATCATTTCAGATGTCCTGTTGTCAGGCATTAATACTGTTTAGACTGTGAGAAAAGAATGCTACTGAAAAAAGGAAAGAAAGGCAGGAAAAAGAATATCAGCTCACAGCTATAGCAGTGGCAAAACTTTGTTTCCGTCTGAAAATCTCAGTTGGTAGTTGATGTACAATGAGAGGTTTTGGTCCTTAGCCAGTTCCCAGCATCAGACATTGTAATTAATTGTCAGCTGGCAAACTCACTGAAAAGCCAACGGCTAAGAAGCAAGACTACGACTCTCGTTCCTAGGCTTCATCTCCAATTCACAATTGTGAAATTTTGGCACAGAAATGAAGGTGCTACAAGGCAAAAACTGTGTGGAACCTTTCATTAGTGCTAGCATTCACTTTCTTGTTGTTTTTAATGTCAAAGAAACCCAAAAGTTGAATTTAAAAAACAACCTAATGTTCACTGAGGTTGTAACTCTCTCATAATCTCTGCTAAGGGACAGAGGGAACTCACATACAGTGGTACCTCGGGTTAAGTACTGAATTCGTTCCGGAGGTCCGTTCTTAACCTGAAACTGTTCTTAACCTGAAGCACCACTTTAGCTAATGGGGCGTCCTGCTGCTGCTGTGCTGCCGGAGCACGATTTCTATTCTCATCCTGAAGCAAAGTTCTTAACCTGAAGCACTATTTCTGGGTTAGCGGAGTCTATAACCTGAAGCATCTGTAACCTGAAGCATCTGTAACCTGAAGTGTATGTAACCTGAGGTACCACTGTATCTGGTTAACTACCATTAACCATACCACACACCACATGGAGTTATCTAATTGTTGTCTGCTCTAGAATGCTCTAAAATGTATGTTTCTTATGGCGTTTCCGCGCACTCTGGTTTCCGTCATGGTGTTCTGTTGCGCCAGAAGCAGTTTAGTCATGCTGGCCACATGACCCAGAAAGCTGTCTGTGGATGAACAGCTCCCTGGGCCTGAAAGTGAGATGAGCGACCCATAGTCGCCATTGACTGGACTCAACTGTCCAGGGGTCCTTAACCTTTACTTACTGTATTCTTTTGATTTGACTTCTGTTTTTGATATTTTTTGAATGTTGTAAACTGCTTAGATAATTTCTTTGAAATATCAAGTGATCTATAAATTATCTAAATAATAATGAGCAAACCAACAAACCAATTTGTGATCCAACAAATTGAAACATTGACACCCATTTGTCTTGAGAGACAATGGAGGGGTGACTTCAAAGCACTGAAGTGACCTCACCAGGCCACAAGCCAGAATCGTGTATATGGAGGTCCTAGACTGCCCAGATGTCAAGACCACCACCCCTCGGCCTTGGAATGCAGAGCAAGACTTTTGGCAGCAGCTTGGCTGCAGGAGTTGGCAAAAGGAGGCGTACAAGGTGCCACCCAACCATCTGAGGGACTCCACTTTGGATTAGCACAGGGTTTACAGTGAAGGTTTAGGATCAGAGTATTTCTTCTCCAAGATGGGCTACCTTCCCAGGTTGACAAGCCCCATTTGCCCCTCACTTCCCTCTACTGTATGGGGTGTTCGGGGAGGGGGTAGTACCTCTAGATGCTGTCAGCATTCAACAGCAGCCACACCCTAAGAACAGCTTTGAGTGGCTGGCTAAACCAGGTGAGGGTAGCTGATGGGTCTCAAATCCTCAGTGAGTGAGGGACTTCCCTGCATGCGAAGACAGGCTCCAGTAGTAGACAGCATGACTGTCCAAGCATTTGATACAAGTTACACCTAGGGGGCTATAATCTGCTTGGAGGGTCACATGCCACTGTGGGTCTGCCATACAGAAGTTGCTTAATTATTTCATACAATGCTAAAAATGATGGGCAGGGGAGCACAAACTCTTTGGTGGCACACTCTGCATGCATCCAGGTCATTTGTTTCCTCTATCTAAATGCTCCTTATGGATTTACTGAATAACACAAACAAACCACATGCAATTACATCCCACAAGATGGCGAAGGACAAACATTTAAAAGGAGGGAAGGAAGAAGAGAAAGCAGGGAAATAAGCAAGGGAAGCTCATTTCCATTTTAAATACAGTATTAGTTACTCAACTTTTTACCATCCCCCCTCCCCAGGTTCCTGTCCATTTTCTTTGGAATCCAGGAGTGGATTTAAGCTTTTTAATCAACACACAACACTGATTTCTGAACAGAGGGGAGTCCAAACAGGCCTGCTATTAAGCACGGACTGTTAATTGTCCTCCTCTAGCAAATCACAGCAGCAGTTAAAGGCAGCATTATCTTGGCTTTTGCAGAAATGACCTTTAAAAATTATATTAAACATCCATAATTGATTGCACTGATTTTCAGACAATTGTTTAAATAAAAAAAAGCCAGTTGTGGACTGCTTTCTCTTTGCTACATGGGAAATGTCCATGGCATGTTTTATTTTGGTTTGCTTGGTCTCCAGAATTGCACAAATTAATGAAAAACTTTCTAAAACAATCTGTAATTTAATCTTTAATTACATTACAATCATGTTTGTAAACATAATAAAGCAGGTTGCTCACAGAGATTAGGCCAGTTCAAGTGGTGCACCAGCCACATCAGACGTGGAATTGAAATGTGCGGTTGGAAGAGCTGTGCAATGCAGCACCGGCTGGGCTCTGCCATCTCAGACAGCAAGTGATGAACTGCATTTCTGAATGATCCCCTACATTCAAAACAAAACAAAATACAACTCTCCCTTAACATTTTCCAACCAAGGAAACAACTTGGCAGGGAACTGGAACAGTTTTTAGATGGGGGCAGACTGCCAATAGCATGTGGTAAAGGTAAAGGTACCCCTGCCCGTACGGGCCAGTCTTGACAGACTCTAGGGTTGTGCGCTCATCTCACTCAAGAGGCCGGGAGCCAGCGCTGTCCGCAGACACTTCCGGGTCACGTGGCCAGCGTGATGAAGCTGCTCTGGCGAGCCTGCACCAACGCAGCACACGGAAACGCCGTTTACCTTCCCGCTATAAAGCGGTACCTATTTATCTACTTGCACTTAGGGGTGCTTTCGAACTGCTAGGTGGGCAGGAGCTGGGACCGAACGATGGGAGCTCACCCCGCCACGGGGATTCGAACCGCCGACCATGCGATCGGCAAGTCCTAGGTGCTGAGGTTTTACCCAAAGCGCCACCCGCGTCCCACATGTGACACCTCTGCAAAAACATCTGCACCAGCTGCTTAGATGCTACCAAGTCCTGAATAACTTGGGACCAGGATACCTTAGGGCTGCCTGACCCCTTATGGCCCAGCCTGGTCACTGAGATCACCCCTCCCCATGTTTTACAGAGGTCCAACTGACCTCAACTAGAAGTCCAAGGCTGAGGAACTTTCCTCAAGCAGAGATTCAGCTTGACTCTTAGGTCCTTTGTAGCTTTGTAGCTGTTTAATTTTCAGTCATCTGATCTATCTGTATTCTTGATATATTTTATAATATGGCACCAGAAAGAAGACTGAATAAACCCCTGACTTGCT
Source organism: Podarcis muralis (assembly GCF_964188315.1). Classification (NCBI taxonomy): domain Eukaryota; kingdom Metazoa; phylum Chordata; class Lepidosauria; order Squamata; family Lacertidae; genus Podarcis; species Podarcis muralis. The sequence goes on from NC_135666.1 coordinate 60,588,307, forward strand.
CTGAGAGTGACCTGCTGGTTCGATTGTCCCTATTTTCAACAAATGATGTGTCACCAGTAGGAATATCTGATTTTTTTCTTGAAGCCTTAAGCAAGGAGAAGGGATGAAGAGGTCTTGTGGACGAGAAGCAAACTCGATATCAATACTATCTCCAGCATCCACCTGCCCACCAGTGAACAAAGGCTGGCAGCATTACACCCCCTGGGGAGGCAGATTTACTGGGAGCTAAGTCAGGCGGAAGTATTTTTCTCCCCTCTTTTGGGGGCCTTGAGGATGCAGAGGAAGACTTTCCTGATCTGAAGGAGGAGGGGCAGGGAGCACCCCATCCTGCCTACCCCCTCTACTCTGAATGGAAAAGAAGGGACAAGACTTGGAAAATTGTTGGGGAGTATGGAAAAACTGAGTCTGGCATGACTTTTCCTCAGGCTTGTTGGCGGAAGATAGGGCCTTCTTCTTACCCCTAGTATCCACCAGGTGAGGTTCCAGAGATTCCCCAAAGAGTTCGGACCCTGAAAAGGTAATGAGATCATAAAGGATTGTGGCGCAGTGTCAACACCCCACTGTCATAACCAGATTGTCTTGTAGGCCACTGTGGAAGTAGCTAAGGACCATGCATTAATTGCAGAGTGTCCATGGAAGGGTCTGCAGCCAATGAAAGGGATCCTTAATAAACTTGGGAATGTCTGCATTTGATCTCATTTCTACAGCTCACTGCTTTAAAAATACAGAGAAGGTGGTGGAAGCCTGAAAGGCAAAAGCATTGGCCTCAAACGCAGGCCTCAGGGACGCTTCCACTCGTTTCTCACCTGGGTACCTGGGACCCCTTCGCCTTCTGAAGGGAGTACCAAGGATGAAGCCAGGACTACCATGGTGGATAATCACTGGACCTCTGAGGTGATTCATAAACTTATCTGGAAAGATACAATAGAATGTTTCTTTCCCCATTTGCAAGGAGCCTAAGCTCTATGTGGGGTTCCTCATTCCGCATCCCAAGGTTTCTCAAAGGCCTTGGGGAAGGGAACAGAGACAGGCTCAGCTGCTGTGGCAGGAAGAGCTTTGGTTGCTTCCAAGGGCCCCGTAGGGGATTCAGGGGGGCAGGCTGTCTCTTCCTCTGGCAATTGCAGCACCTCACAAGCCTTTTTAAGAAAGGCATAAAAACCTCAGCAGAGAACACCCTAGGTTGGTTCTTAACCTCAATCACTTCTTCTTCTGAGAGCTCCCTCTCTTTCATGTCTGGGTTGGGCTGGGAGGACCCCGATTCAGGCAGTTCCCCAGAGGCCACCCCCTGGGCTGCAGTGGCATCCTGAGACCTGGGGAGCAGAAGTGACGTCTCCTGTTGAACTACTGCCTGAGGAACAGATGTCTTAGCCTGTTCTGGTGGCAAGGGAGGGTCAACCAGAAAGGACTCCTGGGACCTTGGATGCGAGGGGCAGGAGGGGGGCTTTGTGTGGTGAAAAGCCCCTCTTTCACCCGTGGCTGCATGTGGACTGCTTGTACTTGCATTTACTGTTATGGTGATGAAGCAAGCTGGTCCAGGTGCAAAAACCCGCAGAGGGAATAATTAATTTATGTGGAAATAAACCTCTTCATCCAAGAAAGCAGTCTGGGGAAATTCGTTGAACTAAGGAAGGCCTCAGAACTGGGGGGGGCACCTTCCATACTCATCCCTGCCTGTTCTGTCAAAGAACCTGGAGAATCACCCAAGGCTGCTTGCCTGGGATCTCAAAATGTCTAGGCCTCCTCCATTGTGCCAACATCGTGAGGAGAGAGGCTGCCCTACTGAGGCAAAGTCATTCTGTGCACAGGAAATGAATGCAACTGAACACACTGCAGTTGTTGCTCAAACTCCCAATTTGTGCTGGGACCTGAAGGTGCAGCAACAATTCAGCCACTGGAGGCAGGCAGAGAGCACAGAGAGTGTGGAAGTCACTAGACCAACAGGTGCAGCAATCACATCTCTAGGAGCTGTTGGGGCCTCCTGAAGAAATGCTGAGTTGTTGAAACAAAATGGTGTTCCATTTTGGGCGGGAAACACAAGCTCCTGGCCCTGTCGCCTCTAGACAATTCCTCCTGTGCCTGACTGACAATCGGGTCAGAATCCAGCTGCCCCCTATACTCTTCCCTTCCCCAGACAATAGAGTGGGGACGGGGGGGGGGGGGGAGAGAAGCACAAAGAGATGGAAATGGAAATGAAGAAGCGGGGGGGGGGGGGCAGCCAACAGGAAAACACAGTGAAAAAACTCACTCAGAAAGGGGATCTAGCAAACAGGATGAAGGAGAGGACTAGACAAAGGGAAAATCCACATAAAACAAGCACTCAAGCAAGCATTTTTCTCCACACAGAGAAAGAGGCAGGAAGACCCAACCATCCCTTGCAGCAAGCAGGGTCAGTCTGGAAAGACAGGATGACTCCTCTTCTCTGGAGAGGATGTTGCAAGTTGAAGACCCTTCCTGTCTCCAGTAGGGGGAGTCATCCCTATCAGGAATGGCGTCCCCCTCCATCTGGTAAATTCCAAATTCACAAAGTGAATTCTCTTTTTCTTCCCTATTTATGGAATTCTCTCCTTGAACAGGGATGCAGTGCCAACTTTTCTTTCTCTCCCTTTGAGCTCCATAGTCATCCCTCCCATTCTCCCCCTTTCGCGTTTGTTTTCCCCACTGTCTATTTTCGACTGCACTCTATTTAGGACATGGACCTGTTTATTTTTCTTACATGGGCAAGTGGTCACATCTGTTAGTGTCATGGCTGCTGTGGCAAAACACAAAATGGCAGCCATGTCCAAAAGAAAAGAAAAAGAAACAGGACCACAAAATGATGTGGGTATGCTCCTCCCTCAGCCACGCCACCAGGGGGCAGAAAAGTTACCGACATCAGCTACTGCCGCATTTGCTCCCAGAGAGATCTCTGTAGTTCTCCTTTGTTCAGAACAGAAGGCCAAATGGGTGTCTAATCCTGGCATCCAATGATATTTAGACATGTTCAATGTTGTTGTTGTTGTTGTTGTTGTAGTTTAGTCGTTTAGTCGTGTCCGACTCTTCGTGACCCCATGGACCAGAGCACGCCAGGCCCTCCTGTCTTCCACTGCCTCCCGCAGTTTGGTCAGACTCATGTTTGTAGCTTCGAGAACACTGTCCAACCATCTCGTCCTCTGTCGTCCCCTTCTCCTTGTGCCCTCCATCTTTCCCAGCATCAGGGTCTTTTCCAGGGAGTCTTCTCTTCTCATGAGGTGGCCAAAGTATTGGAGCCTCAGCTTCAGGATCTGTCCTTCCAGTGAGCACTCAGGGCTGATTTCCTTCAGAATGGATGTGTTTGATCTTCTTGCAGTCCATGGGACTCTCAAGAGTCTCCTCCAGCATCAGAATTCAAAAGCATCAATTCATGTTCAATGTAAGAGAGGCTAAATTGGTACAAATATGAACTAAGCATGAAGAGCAAATGCTCTCTTGCGCATCATGGGTTTTTGAAGTGCTATCTTTTGAGGGCCTTTGTGGGCACCATAGAAGGTATAAGCAGGCACCCACATTGGTGATACCCAGAGGGACCCTGATGGTGCCATATAGATAAGTACTTAATTCACTTTAAGATTATTTAGGACCTTTTCAGTTTGGGTTTGGGTTTTCTTTGCTGTTCCTTGTCACTGGCTCAAACCAGAGCCAAGGGAAAATGGAATTCTGTAACTGCAGAAGGCAACACTGTGTTAGAAACACAGAAGTGAATGCAGAGTTATTAAATTAAGGACAAAGTGCATACGCTAAATAAATAGAAAAGGAAACAGAAGGCAATCCAAGCTGTTGTGCTTTGCCTCACATTTTCAGATATTTAATATCTTGCAAAACAGTTTTATCATAATTCTGTGGTGGCTGGCAGGAATGTATTTTCTGAAATCCCCATTCTACACATGCAGGCCTTTTTACAGCTGGCTTAAGTGATCCAGTAGTAACTGTTTATATTGCCTTGTATGAAAACATGTCAGCACTTGGAAGAGTGCCCTGGCTCCCACTGAGTTCAGTGATTACCTGGGCACCACGGGGGGGGGGGCAGCAAAGCCCCAGCTCTTGCCAAACTCGGTGGGAGCCAAGGAACTCCTCTAAGTGTTGCCTCCCACTGAGGTTCTCTGGCTGGGGACTGTGTGCCAGAACTCCTCCCTTTTGGGGGTGGAAGGGGGGGGGCAGAGCACTGCCTCTTGCACTTAGACTACCTGAGGGGGCTGCTTCCCCTTGCATCATGGGTGGGCTGGTTCTGTCCATATCCATTGGTACCTCACAACACAGAGACACCTTGTTCTTAAAAATGGTCTTTGCCCTCACATATCAGCCGCTCTCACCTAGCAGGTTTTGCTGAAAACAAAGAAATCAGTGGGAACAATTAATATGGCTGCTGTTTATTTCTATTCACAGCATACATATACTGTGAGCACTGTGAGGCACCTGGAAGGTGAGGGGGGGGGGCTTATCTAACTTTTCACAGGTGATCAGCTCTTAAGGATATGGGACAGGTACAGCAGAAAAAGCTATAGCAGAAGATTGCCTTTTCTTAATGACAGCCCTCAGCTAATACCTCTGCAGCTCAGCTCAGCTCATCAATCATCTAAATCCAGTTTGGGGAGATGATTTCTCTCTCACACAGGCATTGGCTGGTAGGACTGTTCTTGAAGCACCTGCTCATCAACAACATTAGGCCACCTAAATAGAGATGCAAGCCTAGGAACAAACTGCATATCTGCAGTTATTAAGTCCCTTCTTTTTCCAGTTGTAACCAATACAGTCATTAGGAAGATAAAGAATACCCTTCCCCCCTTTGTTTCCCAACTGGGGGCATGTGACCCCCTGGAGGGCCCCAGGTGAAAATTGTGTAAATGGGGGATCACAGCATGAGACTAGGGGGCCACAAAGGGGGCCACAAAGGGAAGTGAGAAGTGGAGGTTTTTTTTAAAAAATCCTGATTAGCTGGCTATCCCCTTGGCCAATCAGAAGCAGGTAAGGGGCAGCCCTCCAGGGCCTAGCACTCCTTTTTCCAGGTGCATTTTCTTGGAGCAGGTCTGGTTTGTTTCCGGGGGGAGCGGGCGAGTGCAGAGGCTCCTGTTTTGACCCATAGAGCCTGAAATCCAGAACCCCCAGGTCAGGTAAGTGTGGGGTGGGGTGGCAATGGGAAGGGCTGTTTGCCTGGGGCTCCGATGTGCCACCCCCAAGGTAAGTGCCACCGGGGCCCCCCCCTGCCCCCGGCTACGCTACTGGGTTGGATGGCCATCTGCCATGGATGCTTCAGCAGAGTTTCCTACGTTGAGAGGGTTGCAGTAGAAGGATGACCCCTGGGGTCCCTTCCAGATCTGTTTTTCTGCTTCAACAATATTTCATCATGTTCTTACCATTTTATGTAATTGTATTTTGTATATATTATAAATTTCTAAACAAACATGTTCTATTTACAAACAAAACATTTAAATAGCTACCTTTCTACCGGTAGGGCAGGGTGGGGGGCACAGGAAGGAAACAAGGTGGGAAGGGGGCCACGGTCACAAAAGGTTGGGAACACTGATCTATTGCACACTGCAGAAATGTTTTGGTGTATGGTACTGTATAATCTGGTTTTGTGTTAGCATGTGTTGGTGACAACATACAGGTTCAGTGTAGGCAGGAGGGGCTTATATTTTGGATTGTGTTATATTCCAAAATATAATTAACCCACTCAATTTTTCAGTAAATGTACAAGTCTCCTTTTCCCCATTTTAACAAAATTAGTTAATTTTATCATACTTAAAATACTTTAATAGGCATTGAAAGCTTGTTACCTCCTTTTTTCTAGTTGACTCATTATGGCAGCCATCAGAAGATTAATTATCATTTTCTGGTGTTCCTTGAAGGTTCTTGTTTTAAATACCAAAAAAGAATCACCAATGGGTCTAAAAGGAGTCTATACGTAATCTGTCCTGCCTTCTATATGATTCATTGCTAACATTCCTTTATTGTAGGACAAGTGCAATGAGAAATTTCGACTCATTTAATGTTGAATGAAATTCTCTTGCTAGTTCATGTTGGTGGGTGAGGCAGTCCCCCTCTTACTACTAGTTATTTTAACTTTTTAAAAGAAAACTCTGGCACTTGGAGACTTAGGGAAGTTAAAAAGGAAAAAGATTTTTATTTTACAACAAAATTGTTGAAATAAAAGATGTGTCAGGAGACAGAATTTTTTCAAGAAACAGTAAACTTTCTCTCCACCCCCCCCCCACCAATGGATGTTATAGGCTTCTCAACAAGATAGGAAACGTACAGCTTATATTCTCTTCATTTCCTTAAACTAATTGCAGGGATGGTACAGCTTAGGTGTTAATACTTGCATTCTTAAACAAGGTGGTGCTTTCTATCAGTTTCCTAACCTTCTATAGCTCTCACTCCTGAGGCTCCTCTAGTAGTACAGCAGACCCAGGGGATCACCACACCCCTCATAACTGGTTTGGGGTTCTTCTCTTTCCAGAAGATCACTCTCCTCCTTACTGAACGGAGACCCAAGGAGAGTCTTCCCTCACACCTCTCTACTCCTGCCCCCAATTCAGCTTCCCAGCTATTCTCTTGTCTGTATAATCCTAAAAAGACCTAAGAGCTTCAAACTAAGCCCAGAGACTTCCTTCTCTGGATGGAGATGTTCCTCAGAGTGGATCCTACGTACCCCAACCCTCAAGTGTCTTTCTTTTTCCCTCCCTAAGTGCTGACTTCAGCCCCTCTGACTAGCTGTACCTGCAGCCAATCAGAAGGAGGCTACAGTCCCGCACTCTGGTGGAATCCCGTTGCACAGCATCACCAAACTCTGGTCTACCAGAGCTTTCCAGCACAGTGGATAAAGGAAGCAACAGGATAAGAACCAACTAGAAGGAGTAGGAGCGAAACCCATTGCTTCCTTTAATGATATTAAAATGATATGAAATGTTAAAGTTGCACCCAACCCCCATGGAGGCCATTCTCCAGAGGAGGACTGAACTTCTTCAGCAGTTCATGAGGTTTACAAAGAACCCTTATTTGTAGGGACAAGCCCTCATATGGAAGCTATGAAAGAGTGTAAGAACTGCCCTGTTGGATCAAACTGCAAGCAAGGCATAAAGGCCACAGTTCTTCCTGTGGACTGTGCTCATCAATAGGCACTCAGATGGATGCAAATCCTGAAGACAGAAGTGGCATTTTGGTATTGTGGTTTTGGTTTTGCAGAAGAAGTGAGCCCTTTAATTTTCCCATTTTGCATTCTGTTTGTTTGTAATAAGATAGCCCATTTGATGTTAAGATTCATCATTATGAAATCAAGTTCAGTTCGGCATCTCAAGAACTGCAGCTCAACTCCTGCAATTGTTAACAAAAGGGAGGAATTGGCAAATGCTGAATATATTGTAATGTAATATGCTATGTTATAGATTATTTCTATGCCACCTTTTCAGCCAAACAGCCCTCAACACAGTTCACAAAAGTTAACAGAAATACAACTCCGTGCTGTATTTTAAGCCCCACACTTGTCGTCAAGAAAGCCAAGAAAGCGAAAGAAATTATTTCTTCCTGTTCAGGACTTGATGGAGAGTTCTAATGCTTTAGGTTTATTTCTTTACCTTGCATAACCAGGAGACATTTAATGCACAAGATACTGAGCACACATTAAAATTATTCTAAAAGCCAAATGCTTTTAGCTTTCCGAAATGCAAATCATATTAATGGGAAAAAAGCAAAACTAAACTCAGAGAGCTAGGAAGACAAATTAAAGCCAATAAAGTTTGCGAGGAAAAAAGATGTGTTCTAAAAGAACTACAGAAGGCTATTCTGAAGCAATGCAAATGTCAAAGCCCATACCCAGCACTGATTAATAAAATGCTAACAGGAACTGTTGCTGGTTGTGGTGCTGTGTCATATCCTGGGACCTTAACACAGTTGATAAAGACTAATTAAACACCCGATGCTTCCACAAAAAGCAATAGGCAAACATTATTACACCTATTAAGTACAAATAAAGCAAAGTTGTGATGTTTAATTACAGAGAACACTTCATTAACAAATAGTTTTTCTCCACAAAAATGTTACATTGTCTACTATGTTTGGAACAAAACTTTAACTCCTTTTTTTTAAAATTAAGGAGAGATTAATGGCACCTGAATTTGCCAAAGCAGTGAGCCCAGGCATATGCAAAGAGCAGATAACATTAAATGGGTAGATAAACATGCAACAACTAACCAAGATTAGAGGACACTCCTGGGAGCAGAGTTCCCCCCTCTAAATGGGAAAAGTTCTGCTAATGAGAGGTGGCCCAGACGGGTGAAGCAGTAGCCTAAGTTGCTAGAACTCTGGATGGTAACACTTCAGGCTGGAAGTGGAGTCTGCCGTATTTTTGAATGCCAGCACCCAAGAAGTCAATAAGAGAGAAACACACCCAACAGCAACAACAAGTAGAGGATGGGGTGAACCAACACCAGGCCGCCAAAGGTGGAAAAAAATCTACCCCTCAAAAAGCAAGACTATAATTTGATGCACAAAACACATTCTGGTTTTGGTATTACAAACTGGTGGAATAGTGTCTGGAACTTTGCTCTTCAGGAAAAACTTACTGAAGCAAAACCAGGCTCTTTTATGGCAGTCTGGTGGGAATTTTTAGATTTTGGGCTCACCTACAATTGTTTCTCAAACAACAAAGTAGGGACTCAGCTACATTAATCAAATAACTATGTTATAAATGTGTTATAACAATGTGACACCAGATGGCGTTGTAGAGCTGAAATAGCAACCCAATTTTCCATTGTGAATTTTACGTTTTTTCCATACTGTTTTCAGAGCAATTTTTTTTTATAGATGTGTAGATCTAGCCTGGGAGAGAACAGTATCTGCAAACCTTGCTTCACATCATTGGTTCTATAATTTCTAGGAACTTACTCTTTTCATGAAAGCTGGGAATCTGGAGATTCTCTCCACACCCTTTCCAAGCACTCTAAGAAACAGAATCGAGGGTGAGGCGATGCTGTTGGAAGTGCCAGAAGATATAATGTAAGATGAGTCTTTCAGACTTAATGAGCTACCAATTTCACACAATGACAGTATAAAATAGGAACACAGAACCAAACACAGAGACAATTCCGGAGAACCACAAACAGAAATTTCTCTCATCGTGCATGCATCTACACTGCATCTTCTGATTTCCCATCCATTCTCTGTATTTCTTTCTCTGGATTCAAATAGAAGGGAGGGAAACCCATTCTTTTTGTTAGGGCAGCTGGAAGGGCAAAGTGCAAAGGTGACCTTAAAAGGCTGATTTGTAGGTGCTTATCCCAAAAAATGGAAAAGTGCATGAAATCAGAATGTAAACCAATCTTTAGTTAAAATGTGCAGGTAAACCTGAGCCTGTATCATAGAAAAACGGCACACTTGCAATTAGTATTCATAAGGAGACTGGAGAACCTTCCTTGTTTCAATTAAAAATAATTTCAGTACTAAACCATATCAAATAGAAAATACCCAAATAGTCCTCCTCCTTCAAATTTAGAAGCCATCTGTTGAACTTATTTTGACTAAGCAAATGGGACTAGAAATATACTGATTTGCCAAGTTAACACTTTTCAATGCACCTTGTTTCAGCAGCAACAAAGAGTCTGGTAGCACCTTAAAGAAGAGCAGTTTAACAGCTAAAAATACAAAGTGTGAATGCAGAAAAGACATTCACAAGCATTCAAATTATATGGGTACAATAATCAGAGAAATAAGACTGACAGTGCTTCCTTCCTGTTTCAGTGGCAAACCTGAGCTTCCTGCTGCATGTGTGAAAAAGCTCGACCTTGTGGAAATACAAAACCAGGAACCGAAAAGCACATAAAACAAGCTTCCCCATTCCTCTCTTCAAGGCCACAGTGAAAATGTGAAAAAGAAAGTTCAGGTTCCTGTTCTGCAGCAATGTAGCATATTAAAAGATTTTGAAGCAAAAGCTTGTTTTCACCCCGATTTGTGTGCTTTTTTCCAGCTACGTTCTGTCCATGAAAGCTTTCTAGGCAAATATGGAACCGTTACTTTGAATACACAAATATAAAAATGTGAAATTCCAATAAGCTTTCAGTCAGCGTGAATGCAATCTGTATTATACATGAACACTATTTGCTAACATTCACTGCTAAAGGGTTTATTAGATAACCAACAAGGGGCAGGGAAAGCTCACAAGCATTTTCTCATCTTCACATTTCATAATTCTTTCCCAACGTCCACAACATTTTCACTGCATGCCTGTCTTTTTCTTTTTCTGTGTAGCATCAGTTTGCGTAATTTAGGTGGATTTCTCCAAAGCAGTTCAAAGAACAGAATATTTCACTCACATAGATTTTAGCGTGGCAGGCTAGTTTCCTTACAGGTCTTGCAAGTGTCAGCTCTGGTGTGTGAGTAATTCAAGCAAAACCAAGAATACTGGCTCATGCACTACAGAAACAAGGGTAAATTTAAAATTTGAATCATTTTTTTTAACTGTCCCAGTTAATGTGGCACAAATGGTCAGTGAGAGATCAAATCTGGATCATTTTGGGCCATGTGTAACATTCTGTCCACTGTGCAGGTCCAGGGTGGCCCAAAAAATGTGCACCTCCTCTCTGCCCCAGAGTGGCTAGGAGCCTGCCCCCCTGCCCACACGCTCCTTGGGCCACTCCTCCACTGCTCTGGGCAGCTGGGCAAGACACTCAGGCTCTAAAGGGAGTGCCCAGCAGGGCTCAGAGGGAAGAAAGACTGAGAGAGCAGGCTAGAGTTGCAGGATGAGGAAGGAGGCAGAAGGGAAAACAGTGAGCAGAGGCAGGCTGATGTGTCAGCTGGCTGCTCTGTCTCCCCTCCTCCTTCCCCTAACACCGCATAACTCTGCTGTTCTCACATCTCTGAGCTGTCATCTTTCTCCAAGCCCTGCTGCAATTTGAGACTGCCTTCCTCTTCCCTGGAAGCTACAGACACTCCTCTTCAGTCCAGTCCCTGACACTCAGTGACCACGGAGGAAGTCACTGGCGGAGCACAAAAGGTGATGAAAAACAAACTTTCCGAGTTTCTGGTCTCTCCCAGCTTCAGGTGCACCAATACATCTCCTTGCCAAGGGTGCAAAGGAGCCTTACATTAGCACATCACACCAGCATTTACATTAAGGAGGGTTATTCATGTTTAATGCTGATCTTTGAATGTTGCAGAATTTGGGTTTACTGCATTTGGGTCTTGCGCTTTAAGATATTCTACTGTTCTTTATTAACAAGACTTTAATTGTGTTTCAAAGTTGTTACTCTTTAATATTTTTTGATCAGAACACAAAACTTAAGAAAACCCACCTGCCCCAGCATCCTGTCTTTGCAGTGGCCAAGCAGCTGCCCGTAGGAAGTCAGCATAGGAAGGACCCGAGTAAAACAGCAGCCTCCTCACTTTTAAAATGTTTAATTTTTTAAATATTTCTGAAATGAATAATTATTTTTTAATAATTTAAGCCTAATTTGATGTATATAACACTCAATTTTTTTGGAATATATTTCTTGCTAGGTCTTATTTCCTTACATGTCAGCGTTTAATGCTCTACTGACTGTAAATTCTTTTTTCTTTTCTTTTTATTCCCGATAGCCAATTTTCATAACTTCAAATTCAAATATTCCAAAATTAAAACAAGTCTGAACTTTTGAAAACCCCCCTAAAATAACCAATATTATTTTTAGGAAGAACAACTTTGTTTCATTCCCCCCCCCGCCCCTATTACAGCTATGGATTGTAGGAAAATTGTACAAAATGGCTACCCAGTAGCCATTTCCCCCCCATGATGTCCAAAAAACATAAAATTTTCAACTATAAATTTCATTCTTTGTTGAGAAAGAGCATCTCTTTGCAATAATTTTCAACATCAAATCTTTTGGTCACATCATGTTCACACATTTTTCAACCAAAAAAACTAGGCTACAAGTGCATTTATATATTTTTTAAGGGATTTATACAATCTTTTGAGTGCTGATGTATTTTTTCTGAAATCCTCGTCATTTTATTGAGCTCTGTGTAAAATTTCAAAGAGATCTGATCATTGGTTATGGAGGAAAAAAATAAAATGTACACAAGGGTATCTTGTGCGGAGGGTCTCAAGAGGGACAAACAACACAGATTAACGAAACTTCAAAGTGCTATAAAATTAAAACCATTTGAGATAGAGGGGGGAAATTCAAGGGGGTTTCTTTCAACCATAAGGGAATGGTGTACACCAAGTTTCATCCAAAACTGAAATGGTGTGTGACAAAACCCTTGTTTTTTGCGTTGATTTGATGTGGAATGACCTGAATATATCCTGTGAATCTTAAGTTCTCCTTCTCTCTGCACTAGGCAGATTTTCCAGATATATAGGTAAGATGACTATCAGACACTAAGTACACTAAGTTTAATAACCTCTCTGTCCTGAATTTTCAAAAGTCACCTGATTTCCAAGCTCCTCTGGGGTTGAACACTTATCTTGATGTGATGTGGTGCCGAACACCTTGACTTCAATGGCTAGCTTAATCAATTAATCGTGATTCTCCCTGAGAATATTCCCAGGCTGCATTCCATACCCTGTATGCTGTTAAAGGGATTGTGCTTCACATTCCAATTGTTGCCTACAGGTTTCTGTCCTCCATGGGGAAGGAATCATTTACAAGGGTCTACAGTATCAAACATATAGAGCCATCATCAATCACTCATCAGTTACAATTCCCATTTGCATCCATTTATCTAATCTCAGGCTACAGGAACTGCCATGCTTAAGTAGTTCCAAACTACTTTAATAAAAAATGAAAATGCTGGTGATTACCACAACCTAATTATCCTAAAACACTGCTGCACTTCATACTTAATTGTGTCCCCTTTCAGGTTTAATTTTGATTAAGAATATCACAAAAGCGCAGACTCAGCAACAAAAAAGACAACTCATCATCAGCAATCCATTTTAACTGGAACTACCAATATTGCCAATATCTTCTCAGCAACTCAGTGTGGGCAGAGAGACCAAATGTTGGCAGTCAGCTGGCAAAGACGGAAGCCTATGGGCTTCATTCACCAACAAGTTCTCTATTTCAAAGGAAAATGCACTATATTCAGGAGCTTCGTATTAGCCAGTGCCACTGAAGACGCTTGGCGGTGGAAGGGGAGCTTCAACTGAGTTGTTGGGGCAAGAGAATCTTGGGGTCCTGCATCAATGTCTCCGGAAAACTGCCTACAGTTCTCCCTGCTGCCCACCAACTTTGGAGCTAGGGCCAGATGTTTAGGCATCCTGGTGCTTTAAAAATAAATAGAGAAAATACCCAAACTTCTATACGTAACAATAACTGATGCTTTAAAGTTATCGCAGTTATTCAGAACAGCAGTGAGAGAGCTCTATAGTAATCTAGTAGCTCAATCTGTACACAGCCTATTTGGGTAATATGCAAATGAGCTCCTGCAAAGTATATATTGTTAATCCCAACTGCCCAACACCACTGATTAGGAAATAAAAACCAAAGAAAAGGGGGGATTTGGAAGCTCTTCAGATGCAATCTACCCAAAGAAAATGTGGGTTTTAAATTGTAGAGCTGCAAAAAATAAATGTCACTGAAGAAGTACGCAGACCTTTCAAGGCATGGATCTGTGACAGTGGGCTTAGTGATGTAGCAGTCAGAGCAGAGGCCCCCAAGCTCCTGCCCCCCCCCCCACGGACCACTTGAAAATTGTTGAGTCTTAGCTGGCCACTTAATTATTTTTCTGCCTGTTGTACCAATTGTAATGTGTTGTGCTAGATGCTTTTTTTTTATTTTAATTGTCTTTTTATTGCTTCTTTGATTTCTTATATATTGCATTTTTTTATAATTACAATATAAAAATAAAACAAGCAATAAAATACAATTAACATCAACATGAATATTTAATGTGATGGATGCGCTGCCAGAAATCCCAACACTGTGGACCAACTGAATGGAGCATTGGGACTGCTGGTGGTCCATCTTGGGAACTCCTGGGTTTGAGTACTGTGGCCCCCCAGGTTCAAACCTTCACTCAGCCGTGAACCTCCTTAAGTGGCCTTGGATCAGTCATTTATTTCTCAGCATAACTACCTCACAGGATTGTACTCAGAAGAAAATTAGGGGGATGGGCGAAGAGACCATGGATGCTGCCTTGAGCTCCTGGAGGAAAGTGGGATATCACTGCAGTAAATAAGCTTCTCTTCAAGCTTTCCCTGCCAGACTTGCCCTCTACCGTTCCCTCCCCTGCCAGCACGCCCAAGATGGAAAGCACCCCTCCATGAAACCATGCTCCTAGCTGCTCAGGAATGATGTCGGCCCTAAGCGATGCAGGCAGCATAGCCAGACCTCCCTCCATAAAGGGGATACGTTTACAATTAAACACATCATTACAGCTGTAAGGTCAGGCCCCGGGGTGCACTGAAACAATTAATGATTTTCATTCTGGTTCCCAACAGTATAGAAATAGCTCCACAGTGTGCATGGGTACACTGACAAACACACTTTATAGATTCTAATTTAGCATTTATTGACCATGACGATGCAGCTGATAAATGTTCTGACTGTGCAGGTTCATCACACACTGTGACCACAGATGTCACTTGTAGTGTAGTAAAAGTAGCAGACATACTATACGGCCTGCACAGCTTTTTCTGTAGATGGCAGTGTATGTCAAACTATGGGGCTTTCTTCCCCAGAAGTCTTACAGGCAGTGAAAACTAATCTAAACAGAGCATCTAACACAATATGTAAAGAATGCTCACTCAGAATCACAGATCATTTCACAATATTAAGCTTCTAAAAACAACACTGGAAAGCTACCAGTAATTGGTGATCTCATCACTAATTGCCTATTGTTAATACCAGGCATGTAGTGGTGCTGCACAGAATTTTTCTAAAATAAAATGAAAGCGAAAGAATAATAAAATCATAGAACGGTAGAGTTGCAAGGAACCCCAATGGTCATCTAGTTCAACCCCCTGCAATGCAGGAATCTCAGCTAAAGCATCCATGACAGCATCCGAGAGAGAGAGAGAGAGAGAGAGGCCGGCCTTTTGATGAACAGATTATTGCTTGCACAAACTTGGAAGTCTCTACACAAAAGCAGTTTTTGGCCGTTCTTTGGAGAAGTTTGATTGTAATGTAGCCATGGATATAAAGAAAATGGAAGGCAGAACTATTTGCTACATGGCCATTTTACATGAAAGACCAAGCAAACCCAAGAACCACCTTATTAGACTAAACCAAACAATTGACAAGTTTATCTTGTGATGGGCAGGCTAATTTTCTGTACAGTTGCAGCAAGACAGTAAGTGAGTCAACAGTAGAAAACTAGGAGCAGCCTTTCCCTAACCAGAAGGTATGAGAAATCTTTGGCAAGTCTGTTTGCCTTCTTTGGTGGGTGGCTTTGCAGGAGGGCCATGGGCAGGACAGATTGTCTGCCCGCTGCCAAATTGGCCAATGGCGGCAGGACTTTGAGGGAGTTCCCCTGAGCGCAGGACCAACTGTCCAATGGCAGCACTTGGCGCCGTGGCCAGGGCCAGGATAAATTCTGGGCCTGCCTGGCCACTCGGCCTCTTTTTGCTGCACTGGTTCTCCCACCCTCCCTCGCTTAGCTTAGGGCTTTCGTGGATGGTTTGCCATGGATGTTTGTTGGCTGCCATATTTTGGGGCTGGGCAGGAATTTTTACACCTGGCTTTTGCCTGCCTCATAGCAATTCTCACAATTCTGAAAGGCAGATAGGCACTGGGTAAACTTATATATTGATTGGAGGAGAGGTTGTAGCCTCTGCCTGTCCCTCCATGGGTAAGGGTATCCTGTTAAAAGGATCCGAGAGGAGTGTCTCCTGTCCGATGCCCAGATGGGGGCCAGGGCCATAGTCATCCAATGGGAACCACTTAGGGGATGCCCAGATTTGACGTGGGTCATAGGGCGTCCCTTCTGGTTGGCTTTACCCTTAGAGACACTGCCAGCAGATGGGCTGGAGTGGTATACGCAGCTACTTGTCCCCAAGCCATTGGCAGAAGTTTCACATCTGTAACCAATAAAATTGTGGTCCCATAAAGCCAGTATGCAGTGCGATGTCTAGTTATTATCTGGTCTCTACGAAAGTAACAGAGAGACCTAATCTTACAGTGCTGATCATTTAATCCAAAGGGAAGGAGAGAAGGGAGAGGGCTTGATCAGAGGGATTGGTGGTTGCCTCTGGATAAGAAACATAAGAACCTGGTTGTGTCACTCTTTATTCAGGGAGGGAATCACATGTGGAAGGCTACTGCATCATCTGTATGGACCTAGGCAGATAGAGACAAAATAGCAATTTACTCAAAGGGGAAAGCAGCAGATCTTCCTCCTCTGCACCAGAGGGAGACAAAAGACAGCCAGGTCCTTTCTGTTGGCTGGGGAGCAGCAATTACTGCATGGCTACTCCCTCTCGGAACTGCTTACAAGAAGGTGAAAACCTTCCTCTGTTGTCCAGTATGTGGTACTGAGAGGTATATATGCTAAGGGCACCACTAAAAACATCATGGCTAATAGCTGTTGACAGACTTAGCCTCTACAAATTTGTCTAATTTTTTAAAAAGCCACCTAAGCATACTCAACATCACATTTCTTGGGCAAGGAATGAATGACATCCTGTTGTCTGTCCTGAATCTATTACCTCCATATAATTTTTAGAGGAAGGAACTACATTAGTAAAAAAAAAAGCATTCTGAATGTGTTATAAACATGCAACACCAGATGGCACTGGAGAGAAAAAAAATGTATTTGCGTTTTTCCAAAGCATTTTTCTTTTGTTACAATGATTTAATTTCTGACTTATTTATAGCTTCCCCCCACGTGTAGATCCACCCTACATTACAATGAAACTATACCAAAAACATGCATAACTCACTCCTAAGATTTAAATTTGTGGGGGGTGGGGTGGGTGTGGAACCTTATCTGAAAATGTAGGGGGAAATGGTAAGGATTTGAGGTGTCTATCTGGAATATCGGATAATTTAATTTATGATTGCTGTGAAATAGAATGATGATTACAAATAGAGCAATACTTTGCAAACAGGAGTTTTTAATTTGAAGGTAATTGCTAGCAAATTTCAGAGCTGTTAACTATGGAATAAAAGGACAACTGACTCACTCACATTCAGAAATCAGCATTTGATTAGGGACTACAATGTGATAATAAGGGCATAATCAAGATGTGGAAAAACCTTTTGATAAATAATGCGTGAATGGCATTTTTTGACAACGTACCTTTGCTTTGTACAATGAATATCTGATTTCCCCCCCTCAAACTTCTGCTTCTTTTCAAATATCCGCTTTATCAACATTCCTTATGTGCCTGATTTCCAGCTGTTCTGCTTCAAAATTAGAAGCCTTCCCTTTGATGAATGTTCATGCAGCTGATTAGAAAATTGCCTCACAAACAGAGCCCTTGAGCAGAAAGCCAATCAGGAGAGATACCACATAATGCAAGAGGGGACCTTCTGCATCAGACCGAGGCTGATCGGGGCCACTGCACTAGTTCCAACAGAGCAAAGCACCTGCCTGGATGCCTTCCCAAATCTTCCTCCAGAGTTCAGATGACCTTCCCATCCTCCTCCTCCTTCTTCTTTAAGGAAAGGGCCTCAAAGCACTGTGCATGCTGCTCACGGAGAGGATGTGTGCATGCATATGCCTTTGCCCACTTCTTAAGCTGAACTGGGCTGCTTTTACCCTCTAATGCTCCACTTCTCCACCCCTCCCAAAGGGACATGCTCTGCAGCAAGGAAGCCTTTCCAAACCAAGAGAAAAGCAAATCCTCACCCCCTGTACGTAACTCTCAGTGTCAGGCTGTGCAGTCATTCACAACTGTGCCACTGTGTAGGTGACAAAAATGTGGTGACCCCAAAGACTAACTAGTACAGGCACGTCCAAAGTCTGTTGTTTCGGGGGCCAAATCTGGCCTGCCAGTCGGTTTAATCTGGCCCCTGTGGCTCAACAACTTTGGGGTAAATTGTAAAAAAAAGCTCAACAACTTAACAACTTCAATCCTAAAATAAGGTCAACAACTCTGGTCGGCCCTCATGCCTGTTCACTTCATCAAATCTGGCCCTCTTTGAAAAAATGTTTGGGCACCCTTGCTCTAGTTCCATTGACAAATGTCAGGAAATGCAGGGCAAATGGGAACCACTTCACCTGCCCCCTGCCAAAGGTGAAGCAAGTTTGCTAGACTTGTTTGGCAGGCTTGATTGGTGACTTCTGACCAAAAATTAGAATAGAACAGTGGTTCCCAAACTCCCACCACCACAAGGGACCACTTGAAAGTTGCTGAAGGTTTTGGCGGCCCACTTGATGGTTTTTATCCCGCTTGCAGCAACTGTAATGTGCTGTGCTAGACGCTGTATGATTTTTAATCGTATTTTTACAGGGACCCACCCTGAAATAGTGGATTGCTTGTTCTCAATTAAAAACTAGCGAAGTGACAGCACAATAAAGAAAAGTCACTTTGCAAAGCACTTTGTGCACAGATTCCCAAAGAGTGATTGATAGGTGTTTGGCAAGCACCACACAGAATGCTTTGCAAATCCCATGCCTAGCGCTTTTCATATGCAGCTGGTTGTCAGGGGTTTGCGAAGCTGCACAAAGAGCTGAGTAAGCTCTTCAAACTGCCTTCCCTCACCCAACTTCGATGTGTCAGATGACTGGCACATGGGTGGTGCTGCCTACTTTCAAGGTTGGCTCACGGGGTGGGAGGGAAAAGATCTGGTCCACTGGGCCAAAAATGGTTCTGTTGGGTCCCCTCTGTCTATATGCTTGCTGACACTCTCAGTGAACCCTTCAATGCTACATCATTAAGAGCATCAGTCTCGGGGTGATCTTGGGAAAGAAGATGAGGGCTCTCATTTGCCTTGTTCCCAAAGCAGCAGGGTGTTCTCTGGGCTGAGGTGAGCAGCCAAGTTCCCCCACAAAGAATACCCCCCGCCCCATTTCACAGTGGATGAATATTTGTTTAAAGAAATATTTTTAATGAATGAATGGTCTCTTAAAAGGGAATATTCAGCTCAGACTTAGTGTAAACGAGTAGAAAAAACCGTGAAGATTAATGGCTTTCACTTAAGATTTATAGTGTCATTTGCTCTGTTCTAGCCAAAAGAAAATTCAGTATTGAAAAGCAATATTTAGGAGCTGTCATGTACCTGCATTTCCATATTTAGATAGAATAGCCTTGTTTCCCCCCAAAGCCAGATTTTACACTTCTGGTTTACAAGGAAAACATGCTATGACTAAATGCTGTTGTGGTGTGTCCCTTGTAACCTGATAAAGATGTAAACTGTAGGCACTGATTTTATTTTTTTAACTTTAGTTTAGCCACGTTGCATGGAATAAATCAATATCTGAATATGGAATCCTACATCTATAAAGTAAGGATTATCTTTCGATACGGAAGGTGCTTCAGGCCAGAGTACCTGGAGAGATGTACTCCTCAAAGCACACATCCTTGTCTCTTCCTCCCAGCCTTCTCCTGCAGTGTGTTTCATGGGGATTTGAACACAGGGGTCCTAATCCAAGTCAGATTTGTAATCTGCTACAGCATACTGGCTCTCCAGAATGAGGGAAAGTAGGGTTGTTGTAAAATGTCAGGAAACATATGTGTGTGTTTGTTTTGAACTGTTTTTAACATTGAATTTTAAATTACTGCAACCTGATTTAGGGTCTTCTGGTGAAGGAATGGTAAGAAATCAAATTTACAGTAATAATATTATATTTTTTTTCATAATCAGTAAATAATCTTGCATTGTATTGGATCATAAATGCTACAGCTTCACCATTCCTAATGCTTTCGAGACTCAAGGAAAAAATATGGAAGCAGCATTTCAGTGTGAAATACTGCTATTTTTTCATTTCATGTCAGTTTGGAATCAACCGCTTCCTAGAGGGAATGTGGCACCTGGTTTTTCCCAATGATTCCTTCATTGACTTAGGCTGAGCCTGAGAAACCAAGGTTTTTGATTGCTATCACAGAACTGAATAATGTGAATCGTGGTTGTTTAATTCATAGGGAGGAAAGGCTATTATTGTTCTGCTTTATTATCATTTTTTGTATTAAATGTTTAAATGTAATAGTGTATTAGCCTCTCAAAGATTCTTTCTACATATAAATATGACAACAACAACCATATCAGCCATTTGCATATGAGTGCCAAATAAATATTTTAGAAGAAGAAGAAGAAGAGTTTGGATTTGATATCCCGCCTTTCACTCCCCTTCAGGAGTCTCAAAGGGGCTCACATTCTCCTTTCCCTTCCTCCTCCACAACAAACACTCTGTGAGGTGAGTGGGGCTGAGAGACTTCAGAGAAGTGTGACTGGCCCAAGGTCACCCAGCAGCTGCATGTGGAGGAGCGGAGACGCGGACCCGGTTCCCCAGATTACGTGACTACTGCTCTTAACCACTACACCACACTGGCTCTTTTACCTTTAAACTGCAATTTAATTTCATATTTAATATTTGACCTATCTCATTTCTTGTCTCGTTTCTCCAAACAGGGCTCAATAAAACATTATGATTAATAATGTCACAGTGTAGTAAGGATGTTTACATGTCTACTCACAATGCTGTGACTCTAGAAATGGCTTTTTCTTGCAGGTTGGCGTGTTTATGTCATGGAAATTCTATTCAATATTGATCCAGAGCAGAACTCCAACATTTGTTAGAAGAGTAAAAACTTAAACACGTTGCAGGATTCTCAAAAAATAGACCAGAGGCAATTATATTCCATCTAGCAGAGCTTTACTGCTACTGAAGATAAATGAGCATCATGGTCACAAATCCAATACATTCAGGATTGGCGCAGTCCACAAGAAATCCAGTTGCAGCAGACTTAACTTAAACTTACAATAACTTATAATAAGACTAAACCTTAACACTATATACAGAACACCACACCAGAAGGAAAGAGAGATGGAGAGTGAAAGTGAAACCCAGGCTCCTTCTGGCCTTATTATCATAGTCAGCATGACCTTGACAGAAGAGATAAGAGAACCAGTTTAAGCCAGCTGTACTCGGCTTCTCTGAAGGAATAACCCAAACACCATGAACCTCCTGCTTGTTTCTTTCACACAGAGAAGCCTCCAGAACCCTCTTGAATTAATTGGAATAGGAAAGATCTCCACACATCAGATCAATACTTTCTGCACCAAGAAATGCAAACTGACAGTTTATGTATCCTGCCCATTTCATAATTTTACACCTAGCAGTGGACCCTGGAGAGTGGGAAATGTGGAATGGCTCAGAGCCTTTGAAGAAATTAATGGGAAGCAGCAAGCCATTGCTCTAGACAACCTGTTTTTTGGAAAGGTTTCAATAACAAGACACCATCCATTTATTATACTTGATTTGGGTCTTTCAATATGAAAATAATGCAATGCATTTGCAAGAGTAAGACAAATGAGCATCTCTACACTGGCTAATTTTTTACTGGCCTGGCTTCATGAACACTGTTTCGGCCATGCTTCTGCAGTTGTCTAAAGGAGTTGATTTCCATAATATTTCATGGAAGAAACTTGTCAGAAAGGTGACTAACAGAGGCAGAAGATTTCCCCGCAGACAAACTGGTCCCATTTACTATATTTATGGCTGCCATACACCTGGACTTTTCCGGATATTACCGGGATTTCAAAGGCGGAATTGACATCTGGGGTGGGGGTGGGAATTTCTGAAAGGTGGCACTTTGTCCTGGATTTTTGGCAAGTCAGTCAAAAAACTTTGGGGTTTGTCCAACAATTTCAGTGGTTTCCTTAAAAAAGGCTCAACGATTTTGGGGTCTTCCTATAAAAAGCTCAACAACTTTCTGGTGTCCTGGTTTTTACTTTTTTAAATATGGCAACCCTACTATATTTTCATAGTTATGTTTCTGTTCAAAATAGGGGCCATCTTCAGCAGGTTTAGTAATGTGTCAAAAGCAACATATGCAAGGATAAAATTATAGAGGATTTAATTTTTTTATCTCGGAAGCCCCATGAGATAAATTTGGGCTGCATGGATTCAAACACTCACATGGTTCTACCATCCAACAATTTCCTGGCAGAGTGGCTTTCATACTTTCCAACTTCAGGGGACATTTTCACTGAAGATGTCACCAAGCTTCTGTAATTCCTTGGCTCTGAATATGAACCTCAGTGACTTGCAATGCTCAGAACAGATACAAGGAGTGCCTCACTTCCCCCTGAGATTTTCTCCAAGTCAGCAAAGGAGGGAGGAAAGATGAGCCTCAAAAATAGTCCAGTTTCCTAAAAGAAGTTAGGGGAAAGAATCAGCGGAAAACTTAACAGAATAGGAAAAAACTGATTGTCAGGATTTAGTTAACAGAGATGAAAAAAGAGGGGAAGAAGCAAGAGGAACAACTGAGGTCGGTATACCACTCTCATTAGGTTTCTAAGCAAGACAGTAAGTGAGGATGGAGTCGAACATTAGTGGGTGTAACATTTTGTCTAGAAAAGCCCCATTGTTTGGCCAAGCATTTCTAGAGAATTCATTTGATTCAGTGTTGGCCATTTACTCTGTATTTTATTATTTCATTTTTTAAAATAGATTTTAATGATTTTATTGTACCAACATGTTTTTCTTATGAGTTGGTGGTTTATAAATAAAAAATCTACTATATATTTTGGAAAGTTGCTTGTCTGCATGTTTGCTATGCATCTGGACACCTCTTAAGATATCATAACCAAAATTTGACTGATGGTTCCTGAGATCAAGAAGCAAGTTTGGATACAATTGTACGCCATTTGGAATCAAGATGTTGAACTGAACTTTTGAAAACTGCACTTATTTTAACCAAATTTTGCATAACTGTTCCCAAGATCAAGGAGCAAGTTTTGTCTATGTTTGGATACAATTGGATGCCATTTTGAATCAAGATGGGGGCATAGCTGTCAAGTGTCCCTTATTTGAAGGGACAGTCTCTTATTCCAGCGCCATGTCCCACTGCTGTCCCTTATTGATGGATGTCCCTTAAATGATGTCCCTTAAATTTCAAAGGAAGCAGCTCCTCTCCCTCCCTCCCTGCCGGCCAGGGAGGAGGGAGGCTCCAATTGTGCTGCTTGGCTGTGTTGCTCACCCAATAAGAAGTCTAAGAACGACTGGGGGGTGGAGCTTGCATGCCTTGTGTGTGGCTAGTTAATGCAAGCTGAGGGGTTTTTTGAATGCTGGACGCCATTTTGTTGCATGTGCTGCTGCAAACTTTGCAGTGCAAAGCCAGGCCGGGGAGCCATCTTAAGTTGAGGCTGCATAGGCCTTGTGGTGCATGTGATTCAGATTCTATTCAGTTGAACCTCTGGTTACAAAGTTGGTTGGACAGTGTTCTTGAAGCTACCAGCATGAGTCTGAGCAGACTGCAGGAGGACAGGAAGACTGGAGTGCCTGGAACAGGTGAGGCTGCAGGTCCCTTATTTTGGCTGCTGGCCCCTTATTTTCAAGGCTGCTGGTCCCTTATTTTCAAATCTGTAAGTTGACAGCTATGGATGGGGGACTGAACCTTTCAAAACTGCACTGCTTTTTTGGTTTCTTGGAAATCCCAAGCAATGCTGGGTACAAGGCTGCTTACACAATTATAAACAAACAAACAAACAAACAAACAAACAAACAATGGCACCCAGAGTCTCTCAGACCTGCTCTGACCCAGATGGTCCTGGGAGGCAGGTGTCAGTAAGCCTGCTGTGTGACTGTAGAAGACAGTGGCTGCTCTGTCCTCCATAAGCTTCTCTGCATGGTTTCTTTTTACTTCTATCCTTTCTGCAATCTCCTTGGTTTCTCTGTTTCTCCTCCCAGTCATCAGCTTCCTTCAGAGTATCCTTCATTTCACCCCAGTCTACTCAGTGGAAACTCCTATGGCAACGCCTAAGGGCCAAAAAGGGTGGTGTCCCAGGTATCCCACACGACGCGACGCAGCATAAGGTTACATTATTATCCTTAATACCACTGTCTGTCTTAGAGCATGTTGCAAAGGCACATGAAGGAACAGTCCTGCTGAAGCTATGTAATTTCTGGCCCACTGCTAGCTGAGAGACCACTAGGCAACCCTGTATCTGATGCCTTGAATTCTAGGCTTAGGCCTACTTTGCATTTGTAGGGGCGAGAGGAGAAAGATCTGGCTTTCTGAATGCTACAACTGCTCTGCACAGCACCAGCCTTGGCATGACTGCAACATCTGCCCTGCTTAAGTGTGTTTCAAATAGGCTTCACCTTGCAGTAACTGACTGATCCCCAAAAGACACATAGCAAAATATTTGTAGCTGAAGCAGCTGCTCTAATGCTGAGTTCCAGGGCCCAAAGAGAGCATGGCCGTGACATCAGGTGTGACTGCCTTTTACTTAAAGAACAACTGCGGCTGAGAGAGCAGCAAATGGCTGCCATGAGGGATTTGAAACAAAGCGTTCTGACTAATGAACTGAAAACAAAACAAAATCAAATACAGATGGTGGGCAGGTTGGATCAAGGAGCTGCTAAGGGAACCTTTCACTTACAGTAAGTTGGTTACTGCTTACAATTCCAAGTAGGTTGGTGACAGGACTTCTGCATGAAAGGAATGTGCTTTTTCACTGACCACTGGTCTCCATCCCCACACACCAAAGTTTACCATCTGAACCCTTCTCCCATTGCTATTTCGCATCACTAAATCATCTTCTGTCCTTCACCAGAGCAAAAGCAGGGCAGTAAACAGATCATAACTATTTCCTTTTAAAAATAAGTAAATAGTGTTTAACCATATAATGGATCTGATCTCCATTGAGCTGCCACTCAAATCCATTCTTTAGCAATGGTTTGTGTAGGTCAATATAGGCAGAACAGATAGAAGTTTTTACAGGAAATCATTAATGAGAGTATGGGAGAGATACAAAGACTTATTGGAACAAAAGCCCGTGGTGGCTCTCACCACATGAAGCATTACTGCTCAAACCACTTGGAAAGAAAGGAAAATGGCTCACATACGTTGATTTATTAAAGGAACATGATGGAAAATGGAAATTAAGAGATTATGATGAAATCAAAGACCACTTTCAGAGTTGGTTGCATTATTGACAACTATATGAAACATATAAAGAAGACAGTAAGAAAGGATTTAGTTATACTAGATCTAGGTTTGAAAGTGAAACTACTGAAGGCCGCATATAGCATACTATTAGAATGGGAGACAAAAGATGAAGAGGTAAAATCAGTTATGATTAAATGGGCACAAGATGTAGGTCACAACATTATGATGGAAGATTGGGTTAAATTATGGAAAACTGACTTAAAATTTACAGATTGCTCCCTATTGAAGGAGAACTATATGAAGATGATGTATAGATGGTATACAACACCAGTGCATTTAGGGAAAATGTACAAAACTAGTTCAAATATATGTTGGAAGTGTAAGGAAAAGGAGGGAACATTTTATCATATGTGGTGGGAGTGTAAGGTAATTAAAAAAATTTGGGAAATGATTTACAATGAATTGAAGAAAATGTTCCATTTAACATTTGTTAAAAACCCGAGGAATTTTTGTTGGGGATTGTAGAGAAAGACCTGCCAAAAAAGTTGAAAAACATCTTCATGTATGCAACAATGGCCGCGAGAGTTCTGGTAGCACAAGGATGGAAGATTGAAGAAACCCCAACTAAAGAATCATGGCAAGAAAAATTGACGGACTATGCAGAACTGGCAAAACTGACATATAAGCTACGGGACAAGGATAACTGTGACTTTAAGGATGAATGGGAACCTTTTACAAAGTATCTGAAGACACAACAAAGCGAATTGGACTCCTTGGCAGGTTTTGAATAAACATCCACAATTTTTTTTACTGATAATAATCAGCTAAACAATTTGAGGATCTATATAACTTTGTAACATGCAGAAAATAGCAATATTAGAGAAACCAAAGACTGGAACTGAGGGAAGTCGAGAGGTGGGGTGGGGGTTCTGGGGGAGAGGGGGGAGGGAGGAAAAATGGGGGGGGGGGAATAAGGATATGTTTTTGGATAATATGTTTTGTTATAACTTTGAATAAAAAATAAAATAAAATAAAATATAGGCAGAACAGAGAGGGGGGAAGGATGCAATACCCTGACATTTTCTGTTTACTCAGTCAAGGACTTAGACACATCTGAGTGTTTATTATTAGTTTAAAGGACATGTTCAAAAAACACGATTGCCTATCATACGTTGTTATATGTAACAATTCAAAACGAACCTCACCAGCTTAAAACGTGAAATGGCAGACTTCACAGCACATTTCACTATGATGTTCATGCCCTTCCAAATGTGCCCTAGAGATACTTTGCAATTGTCATTCACATAGAAACTTATTTTTTTAGAAACCAGGAGGACAGTGCTGAAACCAGAAGTATGTCAAGATCAAAAAGGAAATGGGGACTTGTGTCTACCAGGAAACATTCTGTCTCTTGAAAATGTGAAACATTGGAGTATATCTGCATATTATGTAACCAAGACCCAAACATATCACAATGAGCTCTTGATCAAAATTCAAGCTCTTATTTGAATAGTAATATCTCATCTATACAATGCCTCTTCTCAGTGTGCAATGTTTGTTTTCTGTGTTGTAGGGCTGTCATATGTCTGGAATTTTCTGGACATAGCTGGGATTCGCCCATCAAAAATGGTGTCTGGATAGAATTTTTGAAAAGCAGCAAAAACCTGGGTGTATGGCAGCCCATATTGAAAATGTTGATTTTTGGAGATTTTGCCAAAGAAATCCCCAAGCTTTAGTGTCCGGATTTTGAAATATGGCAACCCTATGTGTTGGAAAGATCACTTTATAGCGTCTCCCAGGAAACAAGTTTTCAAGATCATTTTATAGCGTCTCCCAGGAAACAAGTTTTCAAGAATATAAAGCACCCACCAAATATACTTGCCAAGAAAGAGAAAAACAAATGTGTCACAAAATCAAAACATGTTTAAGGAAGTTCTCTCTTCTATAGAGTGTCTTTGCACTCAGAGATTCTTCCTGCAAAGTCGAGCTTGGGAAACCCACTGTAGACACACACATTACACCTTTTTAAAAAAAGAGACAGAGAAGTCTAGTCTGAACTAACATTCATTGATTTCCATAGAGTTAGACATGTAATCAAGACATGCAGTTTCATTTAGTATTATTGCTGGAGGGAGAGTGCATAGATTTCACTTTTGATTAATATTCTCATCAACTTGTATTTTCTTTATGTCTATTTGGTATTCCATTGCTTTCTAAAGGGTCAGAGTACATTTTTTATTTGTAAAATGTATTTGCTGCATTACTAGTCTGCAAGCTCTCAGATGAGATCTCTATATATACAATCTTTATACACAAACTATATTATCTATCTCTATTAAAACCACAGTATGATATTTGCAGTTCTAGTATGCAACATTCAGATATTGAAAGTATGAGGAAAAATAGATGACGTCAAACATCAGCTGCCTCTTAGCACCACCAACAGTATCCTGGACAAAAAAGATTTAAACAAATCTCCTAAAAGAGTGAACTGGCCAGATGGATGCTGCTTAGAAAAGGGGTTCTGCCGCATATTACTTGGAAATCCGACCCAGCACATGCCCATTATGCAAAGGGCGGACTTCATCTGGGAAAATCCTTTCCCCCACATCAACAGGTCACAAGAAGCAGGCTCAGTGTGGTCTTGAAGGATGGAGAGAAGCAGTGAACAAATGGTAGGCACCCTGAGCACTGGACGTGGGCACTGGATTACCCATAAAATACTCTCATGGCCTACTTACCAGAGGGAGCTTGGGAGTGAGATGCCTCCTTGGCAGTCTCACTGACTCCAAAAGTTATACCTGCTCAGGGATGGGTTATGCAAATCTTTCAGGTGTGTTGGAAATGAAGAAGAGGGCCTGGTGTAGCCCTGACCCAGTGTTTGCATTGACTGGGAGGAATGGTGGTTCCTAGTATTTTGGTAACAAGGACACTTGCACCGAGCCTGGAGTGGCTGTCTTTCAACTAAATAAAATGCTACAGATCATCCATGTAAATCAATAAGCTTGTGACTCATAGTTCCACACATTTACTGCCTAGTCCTTTCATTCCAGGATCTGTAGAAAAAAATGTTGTACATTGCATGTACCATCAACACCTGGCTAAGCTCCACACAACACCACCCCCCATTCAAAAGCAGCATATTACAGGGCTGAATCAGTGTCGCAGTTCACATGCACAACTGGTTTAAATGTGTATCAATTTGCAGAACTTGCCCCCTCCTCCTTCACCCATCTTTTTGAAAATAATATACTGAACTCTACTGCCTGTTTGGGATAGCTATCTGCAATACTGAATATGGAGTTTTTGGATAAGGAGCAGAAAACCACAAATACATTCCCTGCAGTTTTGCGGGGGGGGGGGGGCAAAGAAGACATGAGAGGGGAAGAAAGCATCTTATTTTTCCTATTTTGCCTTTCTTATTTTCAATGAACTGTCTATGATAAAAGGACCTCCAGCCATATACTTTTTTCCAGAATTGAGAAACAAATGACATACAACAAGCAGTTCAGGGCAAAAGGGGAGGGGGCTTTTAATAATCTTTATTGTTCTATTATTTACCTGTCAATTTTATGGCTTATAAAGTATGAGATTTAGGCCTTAGAAACCTGCTCTCCTTGAAGAGTAACGCATTGGAGACGGTACTGTATCATGACCTCAACAAACCTTTTACTGAAAAAATAGAATTCTCAGGAGCAAACACATTTCTCTCTGTGATGATGCAAGCTTATATACAGTGGTTCCTCAGGTTACAGACGCTTCAGGTTACAGACGCTTTAGGTTACAGACTCCGCTAACCCAGAAATGGTACCTCGGATTAAGAACTTTGCTTCAGGATGAGAACATAAATCGTGCGGTGGTGCTGCAGCAGCAGGAGGCCCCATTAGCTAAAGTGGTACTTCAGGTTAAGAACAGTTTCAGGTTAAGAACGGACCTCCAGAACCTTATTCTGCCTCCCCCTGTCCTCTCATGACTGGAAATGCCATCAAAGATCAAATTTCTTCCTATCCTCAACCTACGAACAGCAAGCATGCAAAGGTCTTACAAGACACCCCCCGCCACTCAAATTTAGCAGTAATGTGCACACAGCTGTATGTTGTAGGCCTGTTCTATGTGACTGGAAAACCAAGAAGGCTTCTCCATGGCAGAAATGGTGTGCTTCACGGGGGTTGAAAAACGTTTGAGATATGCCTAATTACACATAGTACTTCACAAGTAATATTAGATTTGCTTGCAGGAAGAAGAATGGTACTATTTCAATTACTATTACCGTATTTTTCACTCTATAAGACGCACCAGACCACAAGACGCACCTAGTTTTTGGAGGAGGAAAACAAGAAAAAAATATTCTGAATCTCAGAAGCCAGAACAGCAAGAGGGATTGCTGCGCAGTAAAAGCAGCAAATCCTCTTCCTGTTCTGACTTCTGTGATAGCTGCGCAGACTGCATTTGCTCCATAAGACGCACACACATTTCCCCTTACTTTTTAGGAGGGAAAAAGAGAGTCTTATAGAGCAAAAAATACGGTAATTGACCTTTTGTTTTCAGGCTAAATGCAATTTCCTCACAATGCAATGATGGGCTGATAGGGTGGTTTCTGCACCTACATAATAAACTAGAAGTAAATCATTGCCACATATTCTCTTCTGAAGCAGAACACCCCCCCCCCCCGAGAATCTATAAAACTGTCCTAAAAGGATGAAAAAATATGTCTAGTAGCAAAATGCCTTCCTTACTGAGATTCCACTTCAAGCCTGTTGTCGTGACACAGTCGCAAGAGCTCCCAATGGGAATGAGGCCGCACCACTTGCCTTCTAGTCCTGTGTTTACACGTAGTTTGTGCTTTCCCTGCAACACAGAAAGAACTTTGGTTTAGTGTCCACTGATCAGGAAGCACATGATTATGTAAACAACACATTTTTATGCACAAAAGAAGCTACAGATTAGGCACATCACTGCCGTTAAGGCAGTAAGAAAGAGGACCCACAACACTACTGAAAAAAATCACCAAGATTTTCACCCTCCTTGTGAAAGAGGGAGGCAGATTTGGGTACAGCTCTGCTTGTGAGCTTTCCAGAAGCACCCGGCTGGACTAGAGGAAGCCTCAGTCGGATCCAGGAGGCCATTTCTTATGTTTTCTTATAGGTTTGACTAAAAGCTTAGCTTTACAGATATTTATAAACTCGGCTCTGAAGGATCAGTACAATTCTAAGGATGTCAAATGAAGTAATATAAATAGCATTTTAAAATTCTCCAGGGTTTGAGAAAACACTGTTT
This sequence comes from Podarcis muralis, assembly GCF_964188315.1. Lineage (NCBI taxonomy): Eukaryota > Metazoa > Chordata > Lepidosauria > Squamata > Lacertidae > Podarcis > Podarcis muralis. The sequence continues at coordinate 60,618,569 of NC_135666.1, forward strand.
ATGCCTTTTTAAAAAATAATAATAATCTTAATTTATGGCTGCAATAGAAATCCCTTGTATGACTTAAAATATAGGAGGGATACTAGTTTCTACTCTGCATTTTAGGACAATCCCTTTGGGGTGATAATGGGTTGTAATTGGAGTGGAAAGCTGATGAGAATTTGTGGAAAGCTGATGAGAGTTTTAGCATCTATTTCACATTTCATATCTGTCTCCCAAATACTTTAAAGATAAGAGCCTCAAATCTAGAGGAAAATCTCATGGGACAGCAGAAGTAGTGAAATGCAATGAGGAGGGGCATCACAGCTGCAATGAAGAAAATTGGTGGACTGTAGCTCAATTGACTACAGTGCAATTGTACCCGTAGTCTGCAATCTCGATCCACCCCTGCAGTTGGGCATCAAGTCTACTGTGGTCTCCAACTGGCTATAGTGTTGATTTAATATCTCAGGGAGTCACAAGTCAGTCAGGATAAAGTGGAGCAGAAGCACCTCAAGGTTTTAACATTAAAAGCAAAACAATACCCAATGCCAAGGTGGCTAATTATTCCCTTTTATGCTTTAGTTGCTGAGATACCACCACCAAAGTAAAAAACCTGAACAGAGCTTTAACATTTTTTCTTCTGGATCCAAGGCTGACCGTGCTTTAATTAATGTAACTGCTGATAAAAATCATGTTATATAATGAGATTCCATTGATTTTTGTCTTATTAAACCATTTTTGAAAAACTCTGATCAATCAGAAAAATTGATTCAGTTCTTTTTCCGTTTTCATTTCATCGCTGGTGATGGAAAATAAAGATCAGTTTTTAAGTTCAGCCTTTTGAGGAAAACATCCAAATGTGTGTGTGTGCGTGCTTTTTTTTTTTTAAAGCATTTTAACCAAAATGAGACTGAGCTTTTCATATGGTTTTGTTCATATAACTTCATTTTTATGTTTTGCTCACATTAACGTATAGTTTTGACTAGAAAGCCTGAAGGAATAGGAGTTATTCATTAAATGTGGCTTCTGTGACTAGCAAAACCGTACAGGGGTTGGAGAAACAGCCTTGTGGCAATGGAAGCAAGGCTTTAATTCATAACTTATTTACCACACTGTGGCACAAAGCTGAATGATAAAAATGTATTTGGAGGTTTTCTTGATAAGGATATACCTGAATTTCATCTTTTCTACACAGGGCACCCCCTCTCCCATTTCATTATATACATGGGACCTGGAAGCACCACTATGAATATAAAACGTGCTTGCCTGTGTTGACCTAAGCTGGACACCAGCGAAACCTCAGTTTCTTTCCTTTTCATGCCTCCTGTTTGAATGTTCTCTAGCAAAACCAATATATTCTTATAGCAAGCCCATACCATTTCAGAGAGCATGTGGGGAACTCAGAAGACTGAATGCTGTTCCATACCCCGCCATCCCCAGTGCCTGCATATAGAAAACTAGATGCCAAGTGATTGGCTAGACCAGAATTCTACTCTTGACCTCTAGCTTTCTGTATAGAGGGAATTGTTTGCATGGGGGAGCATTCAATCCTATGAGCTCTAGAGAGTGAGACAAACCATGAGCCCCCATCAGCTTACATGCTAAGCCAAACCATGTTTTAGCTTACAGCAGTGCAGCTGGAGGAGGACCAGGAGAGGAGTGCATCAGTCACGATGTCCTCTCTAGAAACCATAGGAAAATGGTTTGGCTTAGTGTGAACACAAGGGTTTCTAGAGAGGACATCGTGACTGAGGCACTCCTGGTTTGGCTTAGTGTTACTTGTGAATCTGTCCAAACTGAATGGAATGGGCCATTGTTGTTCCAACGCCTTTATAAATGACTTGGATGAAGGAACTCAAGAGATGCTTATCAGATTTTCAGATGACACCAAACTGGGAGGAGTAGCTAATGCCAAAGAAGACAAATCAGGATTCAATATGACTTTAACAGATTGGAGAACTGGGACAAAACTAAGAAAATGAATTTCAATAGGAACAAATGTCAGGTTCTACACTTAGGCAGGAAGATCTAGCTATACCAGTATAAGATGGGGGACGTCTGGCTTGTCAGTAGTACATGTGAAAAGGATCTAGGGGTCTTAGTAGACCACAAGCTTAACATGAGTCAACAGTGTGATGCAGCAGCAAAAAAAGCTTATGCTATGCTAGGCTGCATCAACAGAAGTATAGTGGTACCTTGGGTTAAGAACTCAATTCGTTCTGGAGGTCCGTTCTTAACCTGAAACTGTTCTTAACCTGAAGCAACACTTTAGCTAATGGGGCCTCCCGCTGCCGCTGCGCCGCCGCCACATGATTTCTGTTCTCATCCTGAAGCAAAGTTCTTAACCCAAGGTACTATTTCTGGGTTAGCGGAGTCTGTAACCTGAAGTGTCTGTAACCTGAGGTACCACTGTATAGTGTGCAGAGGAGGGTAACCAAGATGATCAAGGGTTGCCACATGGAAGATGGAGCAAGACTAAAATTTGTTTTGGATTTCAAATTACTTAGAAATCAGCCCTGATAATATCTGTAGCATTTACTTTCAGGTAAGAGAATGCAGTATCAGGAACTTTCACCACAGTCATATAAGACCCCTAGTAATTTTAAGTCATATATTTCAACAAGAATGGAATAGGATGCTTGGGGAGAAATCACAACTATGTAAAATGTTTCTGACCCTACTACATTCATAGTGACTTCCTGCTGGATGTATTATAGTAGCTCAAGCAGAGACCATTTTCTCAAAATGCACAAACCTCCTAAAGCAGAATCTGTTTCTATCTGGCATCTCATTTATCATCATAGCCATAATGCTGATGAATTATCCCTACAGAATTAGACTGCAATATCAGAAGATCACCAAAGGCTATCAGAAATTATTTTGTGATCCAGCACAAGGAAACAAAACAAAACAGAACGGATTACACAAGAGCAAGACCTGCAGTCATACAAAATCTCAGAAAAGTACTCTGGATGAAGCTAATTTCTTGAGTCCATTTCATTTTTGTCCTCTCACTACAAAGGGTGATATGGGGATACAAATTAAAGCACAGCAAAGAAAGAATTAATCCTGCACACTTACAGAAATCTCAATTCTCCAAGTGAGGATCCAAAATGGAACTAACTACAAACAAGAGAGAAGTATCAACAGGCTTGGAGTTTTGCCGAAGGACAAAAATTCTTTGGGAATAAAAATCACAAGGGAAGGGGAAATCCAAAAATGCCTCAAAGAGGACTGAGCATGCTCAGGATTCCCCCAAATTACAAGATTTTGTTCTAGGACTCACATGCACATGCCTGCTTCTCATTGAGGCTGCATCTGGACGGCACCAGTTAAGAAAGCAGGTGGGGTCTCAAGAACTAAGCAGCATTTGTGCCCAGCCAGAAGATCTTTGCTATCTCATCTTTCCCTTTGATGCAATCAGTTAAGTGGAGCTGGTGTATTGTAGAACAGCTGCTACTATATCAGGCCCCCTTGGTTTTGCAATCCCAGGCAGTCAACAAAAGCAAAAGGTCTGGAGTCCTCCATACATGACTGCAGCTGTGTTTGGCTCTGTGGGTCAGAGGCTGCACAGTCCTCCTTTTACTTCCATCTCTTGAGAGGTGGAAAATGTAAAGCTAGCTTTTGTGTAGTTGGTTCCTTTTAAAGAAATGAAGTACAGTGAATTTTTCCATTCCTAAAACATATCGGACTTATTTACAAATGAACAAATTGCAAAGAAATGGCAGGAGTGCAAAAATATCCTCCCCCCAAAACTACAGATTTAGCTTGCTTTAGCCTCTGAGCCAAAAACTTGCACGTCAACCCTCCTTTTCACAGAGATTCGTTTCTGAACGGAGGTGGGCTGAAGTCTTTGCTCTTATCTAGGGGTCACAATGTTGGCCTGGTATCTCACAAGTGTCAACCCCCACCCAACCATGTGAAATTTGATATAGTGTAGTGCTGTAAGCAGACTGATAACTTGAGGCTTTCTAGACATATTGCTCAAAACATGGTAAAACTTTTATTAGGCTACACCATTTTACATTGGAGGTGCAGGAATCACAATCAAATAGTCTCCCCCACCAACTCCCAAATCCCACATATAGAAAACTTGATGGTCAGATAAATGGTAAGCTAGACTGTGCGCGAAGGTTTGGATAGGGTAAAAACTTCAGTTTTCAATCAAGGAGTTACCCACCTTAAATCTAATGTAGATCCAGAAATTGTTTTACTCTGTGATGAGCTGTTTGTCTTGGGAGCCTGTTGGAACTGAACCTTAGAAAGCATTTTAAATTGCTCAGATGAAAGCCTACTCAATGAGTGGTGAGGGTTTCCCCACTTTGTCATATTCTACTGCACAAGCAAGGAAATCCCCAAAATGTGTACTGCAGATGATCTTTGTCCCCCTAAGCCCCAGAAAGAGACATTCTCTTTGATGGAATTCATAATGTGCTCATCCACTTAAGACTATATTTTTTGTTGTTGTAAAAAAGCAGAATTATGTGGTACCATCACTAAATAATAATCATGGCTACTTCTGAGTGATGAAAATTATCATTAATAATGGAATTGCAGTTGATACAACCCATAGCCTTTTATGCCTGAAATTCTGATGATGATGATGATGATGATAATAATAATAATAACAATAAATTTATACCCTGCCCATCTGGCTGGGTTTCTCCAGCCACTTTGGGCGGCTCCCAATAGAATTAAAAGCACAATAAAACATCAAACATTAAAAACTTCCCTAAACAGGAAGGACTACCTTCAGATGTCTTCTAAATGTCAGATAGTTAGAATCATAGAATCATAGAGTTGGAATAGACCACAAGGGCCATCGAGTCCAACCCCCTGCCAAGCAGGAAACATCGTCAGAGTTGTTTATTTCCTTGACATCTGATGGGAGGACATTCCACAGAGTGGGCACCACTACCGCGAAGGCCCTCTGCCTGGTTTCCTGTAACCTCATTTCTCGCAGTGAGGGAGCTGGACCTCAGTGTAATGTCAATTACCATTAGGCTAAACCTCCCCTGAAGAACATTGGTCCCTTCAGAGTCATGTTTATCATTGCTAGCCGTGGTCAGAATGAATAGCTGAATATTTCATATATGTACTTTCTCATTTTCTGTTACTGTGTTTCTCAGGAGTACAGAAACATTAGGCTATATACGGAACATAAATTATCTTTTATCTGTGAGTTTTACAGCAGTTTGTAATACAAGGTAGTAGGATTTATGACCAAGAAATAGGAAGATGTCCAAGAATTAATGGAGCATGACTTTTACATTACATTGAGCTGAGTTTAGTGTAACCCATGTAAGATTTCAGCATAGTGCTAGAAGAGGAAGATATTTCTACTTACACTTTAAAATCTATCAAGGAAGTACATTTTTGTCAGTTATCTAATGCTGCAGAAAGGACTTATGGAATGTTTTGGTAGCCCTTTTACTTGCATGTGCCTCCTTTTGTCTACCCTTGGCACAACTCTCACTGTGAGGAACATCCCACTTGCCTCACTGCACAAATCTGGTGGCCCACAGCAGCTAAAAAAGTCCCTGACTCAAATCTTACCGCATTCATAACTCACTAGGTGGTGGCAACTGTTCTTGCAGGCCCCTCCCACCACCACTTAAAAAAGGGAGACAATATTAGCCATCTTTGAGATGCTGTCAGGATTGCTGAAATAATATATGTGAACTGCTTTGAGTATGTCAGTGTGGTATATAAATGCTAAACATTGTTACTCCTATTGTTATAAAGTGGCCATCATTAAGGTGTGTGTGGTGGTGTGTGTGTATATGCCCAAAGCAACCGAAACCCCTTGGCAATTTCAGACCTAGGCAAAGGGCCATACTAGATTAATACGCAATTAAGTATTGTGTATTGTGCATTTAAATAGTAATCAAGTGTGCAGCCCCTGAAAATAGCAGTCCCTTTGTGGCAGTGTCGAGGGGTGTGTGTGCTTTAATCCATACTGGATCAGCCCCTTTGTGCCTGTCATTTGCCTGGGAAGAGAGGCTCTCACTAGCACTAGCTTAGGACTCTGGACTTTTTTTGCTTTGTCCTCCAAACCACTGCCAGATCATAAAAAGTGTCTGAAGGTTTTCTGTTTCAGAAATAACATGTTATGTGCAAAAAAGCTGTTTATGGAGAAGCACAAGTCCAAAATTGTGCTCTCTGTGTGTAACTAGTTGCATTGGTCCATTGGATCCTTTATGCTTTCTAAATCTGTTACTTCTGAAACAGATTAAAGGAAATTAAATGGTGGGCCATGAAGATGTGAATGCATAATCAGATACCAACCTGATCAACACAAAAGGAAACATATTGTAAGGAAACTAAAACAGTCTGTAATGTTATTTCTTAAAGACACATAGAGGAAATCAATAATAAACTATAAATTCTGGGCCTAGTTTTTTTGTCCAAATGTTGTCTTTCAGGTTAGAGGGATTTGACTGCGCACAGCTGATAGCAGAATGGCATCCTAGGATGCCATTCCACCTTTTCTTGCAGACATGGGATTGTTACGTGTCACATGTCTGTTTACATTCCAGCACAGTTTGCTGGCGTAAGTGGAACTTCCACTGTATTGCTTTTGATTTTGACTCTCTCTCTGAGGAGATGGCAAGGAGAGACAACATGTTTCTTTGTCTTGATTTATGTTTAATAAATCCGTAGTTCATAGTATGTATTCACAAGCCTCAGCCTCTTCTGTTGTGCAGTTTACACTGCTAAGTATAGTATGCTGAAGTCTGGGAGGCTTGGGTTACTGATTTATTTCAGAGCCAGAGGTCAATGGATCTTCGCAGTGGCATGGCTGGAAGGAGACGATCCAGCTGAGGGATGGCCAGCTGGCCTTTCAACCCCCAGATGCCGACAATACTAGGTCTGTAATCCTATACACAGTTACCTTGAAGGGAGTCCCATTGAACATAGTAGGATTGACTTCAGAGTAAAGGAGCAGAGGATCAGCTTTTTGAAAGCTGTAATTTGTGATGAGTGTATTTTCTAGTTATATATTCATGAATATTCCTACTTGCTGCATGTGGCTACAGAAGCATCATAATCTATATAGATCACACACTACAGCTAGCTTTGTGCCAAGTGAAACCTCCAAGAATGAAACAAAACCCTTTCCTGGCAAATTAGATGTTAGGTTCACAAAACAATATTCATCATTCCCCCACAAGCCAGCTTCTCCCAACCTCCCACAGTTATATTCAGAAATGCATGGAATAAGCTTATTAGCTTTTTTTCCTGGGCACATCTTATCCAGCAAAGAAATAACATTTTAACTTGTTTCATTATATACCTAATAATGTGTTTCCAAGAAATGAACATGTATTTTTGAAGAGGACCTTATTAACCATAGAGTTGTAACTATTCTGTATGAAGGAATAAAATGGATGGTTGGAAAGGAACACACTGAGTATGGCTATAAGTCATGCAGGAAGAGAAACCTGTGCTACCCTTTTATTACTGTTCTAGGAAAAAACAAGATAATGATATCTACTGCTTATTACATACTCCTTCATTTAAATGATTGCCCTTGCCAAATTGATCAATGCTCATAATATTTTTAAAAGGTGGCTCCATTTCATCATATTTAATTTGTGGGGTATTGTGGCATGAGACACAGAAAAGTGCAGACTTCACTATAGATTACAACTGTAGTTTTCAAGCTTTCTACATTCAGGGCAACCCTTTCCACATTGTCTGCTGAGGATTCTGGGGCACATCCTAGGCATAAAGAAAAGCATAATAACTATTACTTGGGCTCAAAAACCTCAAAAATTGGAACCCTGCCTCAATTTCTAGTTATAGTAGTAAGAAAGTTGGGAGGGCAAATGTCGGACCCCTTGAATTCCAGAGAAAGGAAGGTACCCGATTCAGGAACATGGGGTATGAGAGGAGAGGGCACTACAGATAGCAGGTGCTGGGGGAAGGGGCCTAGCAAATGCAATTGGGACCACAATGCAGACAAATTCCTTCTCCCATGTCATGTTCCGATTCCAGCTCAACCCTGCCCCCGACGCCCAGCTATGTCAAAGCACATAGCAAATGTCACACAATTTCTCCCTTAATGTATCATGTTTACTTATCAACTTAGCCCTTTTCTCTGAAAAGCAGGTAGGGGAGGTGGGCAGAAATATATATGTTCCAGCTGGGAGAAAAATAGTTGGATATTTTCAGGAGATGGGGCTTACCTGGACACGTGGCAAGGACATTCTTGGTTCATCATTATTAATAGTTTTGTCCTTTAGGTTTTGAGCATATCTGTTTGAACAATGTAAGCAGTTTTTATGAGCCTAGTCAAATTCAGTAATTTAAGACACAGGGAAACTCTGGCTAGGGCAGCGTATGGTGGCAGAGCCCATGACTGCTAGGCAGGCCTTATATAGGTAGAAAACTTATATAGGTAGAACTGATGCTCTCCTGCTCTCTCAGATGATTCAATGCAAGCGATATTTGGCCTCCAAAAGCATGTTTTAAATTGTTGTGCTGGATAATTATATACATGACTGTTCCAATCAAGCTGTGTCTAAGTTTACACCAATAATTTGAAAGTCATTATCTACAGAGTTTATGCAAGAACTTGTTTAACTTCAATATCAACAGCTCACTGATTAATGGCCTTACAGTGTATATCGTGATAATCATTATATAGCTTGAAATCTTTTGTGCTTAAATCAAAAGAAAAGTTTCAATCACATTTCTTTGAATTGCATATGGGAGTATTAATTTGCAGTATATTATGTAAAAGTACCTTTGATGATGCCCCATCAGTTAATTAGGGGGAGGATCTGTCCTGGAAGGAATTTAAAGACATTTGAGGTTCAAGGAAGTAAAATCATACTTAAAGGGGCATTCAGATGTGGGATTATGTTCGTTTCCCTGGTTATAATGCTAGTGCTTCTGTGCCAATTTCTAATGTTCCTTTTACAATGTTTTTACCTGTTGATCATTTTTTGATCAATATGCCACCATATTAAGCTAAATTTCACACCAAAGGGCAGAGTGTGACACTGCAGCAGACATCACCAGACAGGTTGCCACCTTTTATGTGCATGTGCATTTTTGTTTTCCCATGATTCTCCCATGCGGAAAAGAACTGCATGCTGGATTATGGCCCCAAATTGTGTGAGCAGCAGCAGCAGCAGCAGCGCAATCCATGATTACAGTGCAAACCCCTTATGATTTTTTGGGTTAACAGGGTTGCAAATGTACCCCCCCCCCCGGAAGCAGTTAACCAGGAAATGAGCACTAAACTTTTTTCATAGACTCCCTACTTTTGAAAATTTTGATATCTCTATGGTAGTTTTTGCTATGTGAATGGTGCCCCGGACTCCTTGGGTGGGTTACATGGACTCCCTGGGGTACACGAACCACCAATTGGGAGCCACTGCTTACAGCATTCCACACCTGGCAATCCTGACAACAACTTGATGAGGAACAGAGATAATGGCTTGCCAAAGGCCACCCAAAGAACTGATAAGGTGAGATTTGGGTCACTAGTACAACAGAGTAGTCAAGAAAGATGGCGCTATGAACTTACCACCCTGAGCCCATAGGCAAACCACTATCTCAATTTTTGCAACAAAGGGATAAGATTAATATCTACCTGATAGAAATGTTGTAATGAATATTGAAAAAAATAATGTGAGGGAGCACTTTGAGTACTTCAAAATGTGTGATATAAATGATGCGAAGCAACAAATAAATTTAAATTGAGATAAATAATGATGATAATTATAATTATTCTTCAGCTGCCCCTATCTTTTTGAAGAGAAAAGAGACAGAGAAAGAGAGAAAGAGAGAGAGAGAGAAAGAAAGAAAGAAAGAAAGAAAGAAAGAAAGAAAGAAAGAAAGAAAGAAAGAAAGATGGTACATGGCAAATTCTGCTCTGCATCCAGTCTTGGAGAAAGTCTACATTAAGCATCAATTATGCCATTGCTCTGTCTACTGGTTGCTCATATGGGTGTATAATACTGTGAATACTTGCTTTGTGGGACAGCTTCAGGAGAAGAAAAGGCTAAGGAGTAAACCCTACACAAATCCAGAGTGGAGTCCCTAAGACGGTTGGATGAAGTCTTGCATGCCTCCTTCCGGGAACTCCTGCAGCCAAGCTGGTGCCAAATGTATTGTTCTGCTTTCCTTTGGACCACATCAGTGAGGCCAAGAAGGGGGTCTTGTCATCTGCACAGCCCAGGACCTCCATACATACTGCCCAGGCTTGCGCCCAGGGGAGGTCACTTCGGCGCTGCTAACACAGGGGTCTGACTTGTGCCCTGAGACAGATGGATGCCAACAACTGTCTGGCAGGCTTCAGAATCATGGAGCTGTAAGGGACTTAAAGGTATCACCATCCACTGTTGTAGGAAGGCTATTCTCTCCTTCATCCATCTACTCAGCCCACAACTCGGCCTACACAATCCAGGCCACAGTGTGATACCAGGAGACAGCAAGTGGACCACAAAAGAGGCTGGCAGAGCAAATAGCTCCAGAGGACTCCATCAAATGAAGCAAGTTGTAAGAGAAGCTAATAAAATACCCAGGGCCATTAGCCTTTTTTAGTTATAAATATTATAAATATGCACATTATTTAGATATAAACTTAAGGAGCTTCCTTATGCTGAGTGATATCAGTGATGTATCATGCACAGTGCCCCCTGCATGTTCTTGTTTTCCAACTCTTGCCTTCCCCAGCCAGCTTAGCCAATGGTGATGGATGGTGGGAGAGGTAACCCAACAACTATAGCCTAATGTCCTGATCAAGGGAAGTAATAGTACTGCTCTATTTGCCTTGGTCAGACCCCACCCCACTGTGTCCAGTTCTGGGCACCACAATTTAAGAAGGATATTGACAAGCTGAAACATGTGAAGAGGAGGCTGACCAAGATGATCAAGGAAGGAAACCAAACCTCATGAGGAACAGCAGAGGGAGCTGGGGATGTTTAGCCTGGGAAAGAGGGGACTGGGAGGAGATATGCTAGCTATCTTCAAATATCTCAAAGGCTGTCACATGGAAGATGGAGCAAGCTTGTTTTCTCCTGCTCTGGAGGGTAGGGCCCACACATATGGCTTCAAGTTACAAGAAAGGATATTACAACTAAACGTGAAGAAATTTCTGACAGTAGGAGCTGTTCAGCTGTGGAATGGACTCCCTCAGAAGGTGGTGGCCTCCTCTTCCTTGGAGGTTTTTGAGCAGATGTTGGATGGTCATGTGTTGTGGATGCTTTAGTTGAGATTCTTGCATTGTAGGGGGTTGGACTAGATGAATCCCGGGGTCCCTTCCGACTCTAAGATTCTATTATTCTATGGTAGGGTAGGGGAGTGAACCAGGAAACTGTACATTGACTGCTGCTTCTTCCACAAGTTGTGCCCAAAGTGGCTTACATCAAACCTTCAAAAACATCAAAAAATTCATAAATACAAAATGCAGATCAGATGAGCTTCATCACTGAATCCTGTTCCTCACTGCTCCTGCACACATCTGGGACTAGTTTGTTTCCTGATATCTTTCTGGATCTACGAATAAACACAGTGCGATAGGTACTTCGAATTCCATATGGTTTCCTTGCCATAGCGGGTAGCACTAGGGTGCCTACATACTGGAGCACATGGGCTTCAATTCACATAATGCACAGAGGCTATCAATTCAGGAGTTCACTCCCACCTGCTGAGCAGAGCAGCCTTTGTATATTGAATTTCAGAGCATGCTCCTGTTTCTGCTTCTAAGTCACATGGATTTCAAACAAATTCATGAGCAAACTGCTCATTAAAATTGCATACCCACTGTGGAGTTTTTTTTTGCATATATATACTTATTTGACGTGTCTTTTGAAGAACTTTGTGGGGTTTGAGATTACAGGGGAGGAATGCAGCTGGTGATTGTAACTGTTTCAAAGTTAAATCATTCCTGCCTTGTGTTCTTATATTTTATATTTTTAAATACTGCTCAGTGTAGTACATTTTTGTAATGAGATTAGACGGCTGTCAGGGTATTGCAGTCCTTCTATGGGAGCCCTGTTATTTAATGTTGGATATATAGCCAGTGTCCTTCTGTTAGAGAATTAGGAAGTATATATGTATGTAATTTACATACCTGCCTTTTCTGAAATGAACCAGAGAAATAATTTAGCAAAGAGGTTATGGGTCCATTCTATGGCCTAATTGGGGAAAACTCTCACTTATCTCATTGGGGGATGAACAATATATATTTCATAGAGTACAAAGCAATAAATGGCGACTGGTCACAATGGCAATAGTATCTCCAAAATTGGTGACAATACGACTGTATACCACTTTTTGAGAACGTGAGTGGGAAGAGTGCTATTAAACTCAAGTCTTGCTTGCATGTTTCTCATAGGTATCTGGTTGGTTACTGAGAGAACAGGAAGCTGGAGTAGACAGGTCTTTGGGTTGGAACCAGGAGGGCTCTTCTTAAGTACCTATGTTTGCAGTGAATAATGTCACATAGCAATGGCTATTCCATCAGACTACCTAAGCAGTTAACATTCCAACTAGTCATGTTTAAAACTGGAACTTTCAGAACTGGTGCCTGCGCTTTCTTTGCCTGTCTGCTCCCCTTTTCCTTGTGTGTTTTGAACAAAGATTGGCTTGCTACTGAACTTCGAATACTGCTCTGAGAGCCTTTTATGATAAAAGAGTGGGATTAAAAATGCTTTTCAGTAAATAAATAGTATTGTTGTGCACATGTCTTAGTGCAAATGCACACTGAAGTTTAAGAGAGATCTATTGCAATGCTTTAGAACTGCACTGGACATGCGCAGAAGGATTCGGTTTACCCTGGTTCCATCAGCACACATTGTACGCAGCATAGGTCGCAGGACCAGCGTGTCATGAATGTTTTGTTATTTTAACCTTTTGAAAGTCACTTTAAGACCTTTTTTTGTATAAAGCAACAAATAAATTATATTGTGCAGCTTACACAGATGGCTTTTCACTTTGTACAGGGGAGCAGTCCCACCCATCCCTCAAGAATACTTCAGGTGTCCCTGACTATGTGTCCTCTGAGCCCTCACATGCACAGAATATGTCAGTTCATGAGGGTCTGTCCTTAGATCAAGTGCACACGGCCAACTAAGGCATCTGCCTACTCTTCAATCAAAAGTCTTTTAATTTTTCATGATGCACCAGAATGCCCACAGCATCTGCTGCTTCGAGCAATCAGTCAGTCAAGATGATGCAGAACAGGTAGTGGATGCATGTATGGTTAAGAGACTCTGGATCCTCATGATCTGAAATTACCTTCCCATTGCTCTTTTGCTCCAGGGTTGCTGAACTCTCAAAATATGAAACTGGAATTATAGTTTTCTGCTTCCCCAGAGCATAAAACCCACATTTAAATGGGACAAGAGGCCCCAAAGGTTGTATTTTTAAAGTCCATAAATTGGGTGAGGATCAATTTCAACTGCCTGTGTGAAAAATGCACTTGGGGTCCATTTCTGTCCATCTTTTAGGGGTGGAGTGCAAAATACATTTGGGAAAGAATAGGGTTACATCTTTTTAACTTTATATGTGGAGCTTTGTTTTCTTGGAACAGAGAGAACAAATTATTCTTTTCCTCTCTGCAGTCTTAGCAATTTTCACATCTACTGCATAAAGCTTCGCCTGCTTCTTATTAGCATGGTATTTTCCTCAGGCAATTTTCATCAAAGAAACTGGCAATTCTCTCTCCCCATCCCCCATTTTTTAAAAATTGAGCCTTGTGCCAGAGAACAAGGGGTGAGAGGAAGACCTAAGAAATCATAAGATATTACCCCTGGCCTTCAGCTTCCAGATGTGCATCTCATCAAAAGCTTCCTTGCAATTCATGGTCAAAGTGTTAAACTGCCTTTCGGGCTGTTACATTAATAGCTGAAAGTTTCAAAGTTAAAAGTAGCATTTTGTTTCTCAGAATTCCCACTTTTAACATTCCATGGGGCTCATTCCACTTTCTGATCTGCTCCTGCCTTTTTCTTTCCCCTTTTTTGTTATTCCGGCTTTCATTTTAAAAGAGAATAGAACAAAACGTTTGAGCCACCTGCCTCTTTCATTCCTCTTCAGATTCTCTCAGCAAAACATAATCGCTCTTGCTCAGAATCTGACTGAGTTACTAGAGAAGAGCCTTAGCTTTAGGGGCAGGAGAGTATGTGCTATCCAAATGGAAGACTCTGAACTTCCTTGGCACTCCCAGCCCTCAAGTCCCTGACTGGATAGCTGCTGCCAGTCAAAGCAGCAGCTGGGTGCACTAGATCAGTGCTCTTCAACATTAGGTACTCAGAAGTTCATAGAATTGTAGAGTTTCATGTAAAATGAAATCAATAATAAATAAATAAATAAATAAATAAATAAATAAATAAATAAATAAGAAGAAAGAATTGTAGAGTTGGAAGGGACCCCAAGAGTCATCTAGTCCAACCCCTTGCAATGCTGAAATCTCAACTAAAACATCCACGACAGATGGCCAAACAAGCTTGCTCCTTCCATATGACAGCCCTTTAGATATTTGAAGATGGCTATCATATCTCCTCTCAGCCTCCTCTTTCCCAGGCTAAATATCCCCCAGTTCCCTCCACCTTTCCTCGTAAGGCTTGGTTTCCATACCCTTGATCATCTTGGTCAGCCTCCTCTTCACACGTTTGGTCATCCTCCTCTGCACACCAGTGACAACAGGTTATCAGGTAGATGATACTGAAGAAGCATTTTCTGACACTACACTGTACAGAGGTGTGCTAGGCAAACTAAACTTCATTGCCAGATGTTCAAGACCGGACATTGCAGTTAGCACGAACTTGCTAAGCAGACAAGTCAACAATCCTACTGTTAAGGATTGGAAAGCTCTGAAACGCATAGCACACTATTTGAAAGGCACTATACACTACAGACTGAGATTTAACAATCAGAAGTCTGGTGGTCTTGAGATATTTGCTGATGTGCGTTTTGGAAGTGACACTACAGACAGGAAAAGCACGTCTGGAGTTTGCTACATGTACAACCAGGGTCTATTTGATTGGTTGTGCAAGAAGCAAACAACAGTAAGCTTAAGTTCTTGTGAAGCTGAACTGAATGCACTGTCTTATTCACTTGTGGATTGAGAATGGTTGTTACAATTGTGTAAAGACATGAGAATTCCTATAAAGTGTCCAATCCACGTTTTTCAAGACAACAAAGCACATTCTCTAGCATGTTGCAGCTTCAATTGCAAGTGCTTCGTGCTTTGCTGGCTTCTGAAGATTGTAAGCAAAGCACAAAGCACTTGCAATTGAAGCTGCAACATGCTAGAGAATGTGTTCAGAAAGGACTCGTAACGGTGTCCTACATGCCAGGTAATGAAATTCCTGCTGATTTATTGTCCAAGGTTGTTCCGAAGGATCAACACTGTACCTATGTACAGAAACTGGGTTTGTACTGAGATTGTACTGACACACTGCCCAGTGGTGTTCACAGAAAGGGGGAGGATGTTAGTTTCTGTTTGCCACTGAGCAGTGCTTTGGAGTCACAAGACTCTGTTTACATTCCACACATTCCATACTGTTGGAAGAGTCACAGGAGATGGATGTGATGTTACTGGTTCCTGTTCCTTTGTTTCAGTTGCTCTCTGCTTTCACAGAGAGAGGATGTCTTTTCTGTCTGCGTAGTTAGGAAAATAAAACTCTTTGCAATGTAGCCATAAATCTCATCACTTCCGCATGCTGCTGGATTCTCTGCTGAACGGGAATGTGCCTGAGGCCACATCAAAGGCTCAGGTCATTAATCACATCGGACTTGGCCGGAGGAGGATGAGCTCTATCAGCTTGGCCGAGCGGAGATCCCAACATAGGATAGGGTTTGTCTGAGAGAGTTGGTTCAAATTTGAGTTTAACATCCGCTCTGAGGGGAATAACTACAGCTAGAGGAAGAAGCCTTGTAGCATAGCTAGGAAGATGGTGTTGAGTGTCTTGGGAGAGTATTCAGACAGGAGTGAACTGGAGGGCTGAGTTTGAGCAGGAGAAGTAGAAGCTGTGAGGATGAAGTCTCCTTGGGTCTCCTTCCAGTCAGGAGCGGGGAGATCTTCTAGAAAGAGAAGACTCCCAAGCCTGTTAAGAGGGGTGTGGGGATCCCCTGGTCTGTTAGACTAATACCTCAGGAATGGGATTGTAACTGGCAAAAAGTGCCCCTTTCTCATGAACCAAAGTTCTAAACTGTGAAGGAAGCTGTGCTGTGTTAAAAGTATTTAACTGTAATACCGGTCATAACGAAGTAAAGGAACGAGAGGGAAGGAACAGAAACTGAGTTAAGCATTTTACTATCTATTCTAGAAACCTGAACATCTACCTGAAGTGCAACAACTGATTTTTTTTACAGATAGGTAGCCGTGTTGGTCTGCCATAGTCAAAACAAAAAAAATTCCTTCCAGTAGCACCTTAAAGACCAACTAAGTTAGTTCTTGGTATGAGCTTTCGTGTGCATGCACACTTCTTCAGATGATTTTTTTTATCAACTGTAGTTTAGGAGAAGCTGTGCATTTACTACTTTGTTTTAACGCCTGCAACATCTTTAGATTTAGTTTAAGTAATAAGTTAATTTCTACTGAATGAAAGAATACAGCTCCTGACCCACCTTTGTTTTACCAACTTTGTTTTGTAGATAAAACCTTTCTTATTTGTTCAATTTCTGCCTAAGACTCCAAAACACCAATTTTCCCCTCACACAAGAAGTCAAAAAGATAACCTGCGGTAATTTAGAATTTTAATTAATTGGTTCACTACTGGTTTAATTGGGAGCAGTTAGTGGTGGGATCTGCTACATTTAATTGCATTTAGTGGTAGGTCCACTACATGAGGTGTCCCCCATCTTATATTTGTGCAGCTGGTTCTTACTGCTTAAGTGTAGAACCTGACATTTGTCCCTACTGAAATTCATTTTGTTACTTTGGGCACAGTTGTTCTCCAAACCCATGCTGGGTCTTGGTAATCACAGCATCACAACTTCATAGACCGACTGCTGAATGATCTGTTCTAGGACCTTTCCTAGTATTGATGTCAAGCTCACCAGTCAGAAGTTACCTGGATCTTCTTTCATCCCCCTTTTGATGCTGGGGACAACATTCACCCACATCCAGTCTGCCGGGACCTCACCTGCTCTCCTGAATTCTCAAAGATTATGGACAAAGGCTCTGAGATTACATCCACAAACTCCTTTAGTACCCTTGAGTGCAGCTCATCAAGGCCTGGAGATTTGAAGTAGCTAGGTGTTCCCTTACCATCATAGGAGAAAGGGAGTATCTAAATGTAGTATATGAAGAAATAATAAATGCATGGATGGTGAGCTGCATTTTCTTAGTAGATTACTAGTTGTTCTGGATATATATATCCCAGACTGCCCATCCATTGGCTGGATTAACAATGTTCCAATATTTTACTATGACTACCTGAGTCTGCTTTGTGGCACTTGAGACTCCGCAACTTGTGACAATTCATCACTCATACGGCTGTCATTTAAGGCTCATTTCTGATTTTGGTCACCCAACAGAATTGTACCACCTTGTTCTAGGTTTACTTTGCAACTGAGGGATAAAAACTTTTTTTTTTCTAAAAAGGATGACCACTGAGAAGAAATAAGATGATCGTAAGTTCTACTTGAAGATTCCCTATCAGCATATTTACCAACTGAGTAAAGTGGAGGATGGTAAATAACTGCCAGCTAAACATAATAACAGCCTGGCAGTCTGAAGTTAAGCGGCAACACATAAGATACAATTATTAATAATGAGGCAGTTTGCAAAATTGTTAGTGGTTTCATTATTGCTTCACATGATCCCTTTTCACAGACTTTTAACATGGCATTTCAAAACCCATTTAGGTGCCTTAATACAACACTGAAGTGAAGCCAACCATTTTTTGTTCTGAATGGGGCAGCACTCACTTGTTGAGACTCTTTGAAAGGTTCTAACCAGCTTCCCCACAAAAGCCATCTAAATTTAATTTAATGTCAATGTGTGCAAATTGTTTCCCTGTAAACTACTCCCTAATTTCAAACTGCATCACAATTCCCCTTCAGACCTTCATTTGCATAAAAATGTTTCTAGATTTTTCTGCTCTGCAAATAACCATAATAGTAATTTCTCACTGTAATAGCAGATGACTTCCTATGTTCAGCATCCTTCTTAAAACTTTGAGGGTCTCATAAATTGAGGAAACATTATTTACTGCTGAATTTCAGTGTATTATCTCTGGTCAGCAACTCTACTGAACAACAAAATACTATAGTGTATCCTCCTGTCTAAAAGGGGGGCTCCTGCTCAGGGTTCCAGCCAGCCATTTCTTCCAAGTAGGGTATTCCACTATCCTTCTTCCCCGCCCCCCATGCTCCATTTTTCTTTTCCATCACTACTGTCCAGTAATGGCCACTGTGTACAACCAGACTTCATTGGGCTGTTTTTGTGGGATAGTCACCCCCTTAGGTTTTCTTTTCTAAAACTTTTTTTTCTACTTGTGCAAATCTTGTGGTTCTTCCAAGCACGTTATTTCACAGATGAAGCTGTATCTCAGACAGTATCCATCAGGGGCAGGGAGGGAATCTGACTCAAAGGAAACCAGTTCACTATTTGCGCAGTGGTTAGACAGAATAAAGCAGAAGAACTGTCACCTGTCTCAAACACATGGCCAATCTTTTTGCAAGCTCCATGGAGACAAATAGTCTGAAGAATGAGCTAATGCTACTCTAGTGTGCATTATTGTACATACCCCCTTCTTGGTGTTTTCATTCTAGGCCACCAAGCTGAGAAGTAACCAGAAGCACAGAGGCAGCTGCTGCAAGACCTGAGTGACCCTAACTGCTGATTTTAAATTAAGCACCAAACAGAAAATGTTGCATAGCGCAATCTAGTTAACATCCAGCTGGAGCTAAGCTTTTTCGAAGTCTGATATCAGTATCAGTGGAAGAATTCAACAGGAGCTTAAATCTCTTCCCCTGAAATTAATGGGACTGAAAAATAACTGAACTTTGGCTGAATCATGCCCTTGGTCTTTTATTTCTGAATCAATAACTTCATTGTAAACTTGAATAGATAGAAACAACACATTGGTTGCCTTTGATGATACATATTGATTTCCAGGCTGGAATAGACATAAGTCTTACTGAAGGTGAAATAATTTTAGAAGACCAACATCATCCGTCTTCTTAGACTGTTGTTTTTTTCAAAACAAAAAATGTTGCTTCATTTTACTTACATGTTGAAGTAAGTATATTAGGGAACTCTCCTGAATAACTATGACCGGAAAGGGTGTTATCTTAACTGCATGAAAGAGTGTCTCCACAGATGCCATGATCTGGTCAAAGCGACCTCCAAGTCCACCCAGCGTTACAATCATGTCAATCTAAAAGAGACACAAAACAAACATTGGTAAATATCACTGAGAGCATCTGCTGTACTTTTCCTTTGGATAACTCTCTCTCATATGTACAAAGTGCAGAAATACAGTTTAAGGGGATGCCCAAGAGGTTACAGAAATATGTAGCATGCTATTTGCAGAGTATTCAGAGAACCTGGAGGATGCAGAGGGAGCTGAACAGATTGGGCACATTTAGCCCCACCTGCATGATTTCCCCGAGTGTAGCCCTTAGCCTCCATACAAGTGGATGTCTGCCAGTCACTCCTATGGATAAAATCAAAGCACTGTACTTGGATGCAGGGCTTTTATTCAGCCGGAACTTGCTGGAACTCAATTCTGGCACCTCTCAGGTGGACGCCA
Organism: Podarcis muralis; assembly: GCF_964188315.1. Classification (NCBI taxonomy): domain Eukaryota; kingdom Metazoa; phylum Chordata; class Lepidosauria; order Squamata; family Lacertidae; genus Podarcis; species Podarcis muralis. The sequence goes on from NC_135666.1 coordinate 60,638,275, forward strand.
TTGCTGTTCTAAGAGTATGAGGGAGGTGTTCATGGTGAGTTCTGGCACCTCTTTTTCTAGAAAAATAGCACTTATTATTTCAGTGAGACTCTTTCACCTCTTGAGACTGAGTGGCTTAGTGTTCAACTGGTGGCAATCCTGCAGGGAGATTCAATGTACTATTTCTGTATGAGATATACTGCAGAGCACACAGAGGTGTACACAATATTATCAAAAAATTCCTCCAGATACCAATTATGCATTTCTTATTCTTACAATTAACAACAACACGGTAATATAATACAGCACCATCTATGCACATGGTACTTTACAAAATCAGTTTTGACAGGTTCCGACCTAAGGGTGTTACCATTTAAACACAGATACATAAGGCTCAAGTGTGATTGTCTGCTTGTCATAAAGTTGGAGAAGGAGGTTTTGATACCCCTGAGATGAGAGCCCACTATTGGGGGTAGATCCCTCCTGTGCCCACTCAGTGAGACGCAAAGGGAGAAACCTGATAAGAATGTTTGTATATTGCTGTGGCCTCTGTTCATCAGCATTTGTCCGGCTTTATCAGGATTTCACAGCGTTCACGTGAGAGTGGCTGTTGAGTAAGAATTTTAAAACTATGGGCTCATCTAGACTTGTGCTTGTTCTGTGCCTAGAAGCCATGTGTCCAAGCGCTTTTTTGTTTGTCCTGCAGTTTTGCCCTTGCCCCACCACTTCCCCCCAGAAAACCCGCTCTTTTAGCAATAAATAGGAGTGAAAGTCAAGCTGGAGAAAACCTGACTGACATTTGTTCTGATTCAGCCGTAAGGACAGGGTTTCCCTGGGGGAAAGTGGTGGGACAAAGCAAGTCTGGATGAGCCCTGAATTATGAGAGTGGTTGCAGAGTATGGATACTGTGTGTACCAGGAGAGTGAAGTTTAAGAGTATTGTTTATTGTATCTACGTTGTGTGTTGACTATGTAAGAGTGTGCTGGAGTGAAACTGAATGGAAGGCACTTTTAGCAGTAGTTAGATTAAGTTGTGTTTGTTGTTCTACAGGGGATTGGGAACTTAATTGGATTGGCTTGCTTAACTGTATGGTTCATTGGTCATATGTTGGCAGTGTGTTTACTTTTCTTTTGCTTGGTTGTTAATCGTGTTATTTAAATAAGTGGACTTTTTACTCGGTATCTTTTGCAATTGATCTCAATTTGTAATGTTTTATTCTGATGCTTTAATGGGTATTTGTTTAAAATATGGAATGTTCATAGTATTTTTGTAGGTGATCTTCATGCACAATGTTTTATTCTGATGCTTTAGAGGAAACCCTGTTTAGCTTCTCACTGTGGTGTTTTGTAATGTGCAATTTTCTTAGATATTTAAATTTGATATTTATTTATGATAATTTATAGAGAACCTCCCTGCCCCATAAATGGAATATAACTTGTCCTAATATGGTTTCGTGTAAAGGTAGCTGGACCCTTCAATCTTGATCTGAGGCTGCATTCCAGGTGCTCCCTCTGAGGGAAGTTTGGAGGGTGGTGATGAGCGAGAGATCCCTTTCCAGCCATGGTTTCCCACTTGTGGAATGCTCTCCCCAGTGAGATATGCCTGGCACAATCATCAACATCCTTTCCATGCCAAGTAAGGACTCATTTCTTCTTGGAGGCATTTGATGGATTGTGATGATTTTGCTGTATATTGACAGTATGCTTTTGCTGCTGTTTTATTGGGTCTCTTCTGGCTTTTGTTGTAATGAAACATTCTTCTTCTGAGTTTATGCTGTGCTGCATGATCTTTTTTAAAGGCCCAGTACCAGTTTCTGATTTTCCACATGTGCAGGTTCATATATGACAAACACTTCTTCACATCCATGATTTTCACCCTTCACTCACTCCCCTGCCCTGTTTTCTTTCAACAAAATCATAACGTACTAACATTACAGCTACTGTATATTATACTCTGTGATTACATTGAAAAAGGTGAACATATTGTATATCAAAGAAGAGGATGAATATATTTAAAAAAGAAGATGAATATATCAAAGAGGAACTCAAAGATATATGAGTGGGAAAGAATTAAATGCTGTTATATTATCACTAATGTTATTATCTTTAAATACTACAAATGGCTTGGGGAGTCCTATGTGGCAAGCAACTAATAAACTGAATAAATAGTAATAGTAGTAGCACTGGTAATAATGATGATGATGATAAGAAGAATAGTAATAATAATTTTATTATTTGCACCCTGTCCATCTGACAAGTTTGCCCCAGCCACTCCAGGCAGCTTCAAACATATATAAAAACATAATCAAATATTGCACATTAAAAAGCTTCCAAATGATAATTATAATAATTTTTAAAAGTTTGTTGTTCTAGCCAAAGCCCAGTCAAGAAGAAGGAGAGGGAAATGAAGGCAGGAGAAAACAGGGAAAGAATATGTGATTATTTCAGTTACATGTACTTTGGTTTAGTTATAGCTAGATATTGAAACCATGGGGCCATTTGAAAAGCTTCACCGGATTTTTATAAGGGATTTTAAGGGAGAAAGAATGGTGCCCTCCTGGAAGTAAGAGTGGCTCCACCGTGAGAGTGTTCTGAGAGGCAGCTCCAGGCTTCAGGGGCATCAAACGAAGCAGAGTTGTTTCCGGGAGCAGGAGGCCATCAGATGGCAGAGCTGGTAATTATGAGTCAAGATATAAGAGACAATAAGAAAAAAAGAGGGCAAGGCCATCTGGTTGAGGACAAGAAGCTAATGCAGGGATTTAAGGAGGTCTGCCTCTCATACAGTCAAGGCAACAATCAAGGGGAATAATGTTGCGAACACAGTACTGGTTTGATGTGAGTTGGCCAAGATGAAAGAAAGCAAGAGCAGCTAAGAGAAGATTATCCTAGTCAAGGTGAGAGATAACCAAGGTATGCGGCAGAGTTTTTGCTGAAAAGACAAAAAAGAAGGGCTCTGTCCTTTCTAATGTTATAAAGGGAGAAGCTACATGAATTGGTTATATACCCCACCTGTCGTGTCATAAATGGCACCCACCTAAAAAACGGGGGGCGGGGGCGGGGTTCTTAGGTAAGGAACAAGCACTACCCTTTGGGAGCAAAAGCTATAGCACATGATAAAAATCACACAGCTTCTAAATTCTGTCTCCTACTGGGACTAATGGAAGGGACCATTAATTTTAAACAGTTTATAAGCTTGTTAAACAACACACTTCTGTGCTAATTGGTACAGCAGACATTCTCATTCTTCTTTGGATAACTTAATAATGAAGAAGGTAGAGGTACCACTGTATTGTGCTTGATATTGAGAAACTCCGTTGAAATTTCTCCTTGATGGATTTACAAACCATTACATCTGGATAGAAAATGGACAAACAGAGCATGCAGCAGGACTAGGTGACATATGGTCATTGAAGGTACCATGTCTAGCTCAAAAATCAAGTTTTCAATTTTTAAAAATGCCAGGATTTCAAGCACTTTTAAGTTACACTGATTCTTGCAGAATTTTCAGCATGTGTTTTGTGAAGTAAATGGGGATTAAAAGCACTTAAAATTGTTGCCTGAATTTAATTTCCACATTTAGTTTTTTCAGTCTTAAGCCTTTTTATTTTATTTTATTTAAGCTTCTAGTTCCGGTTCACAGCTTCTAGTTCCGGTTGCCTTAATGGCGCAGCTCCCAAGACAATGAGAGATTGTTGGCGAAGGAATAAATAAAGATGAATGAAGGTAATTATCTTTGTAAACTCTCCCCAGGGTCAGGGAAAACGAGCTTCACTCACAGATCGTCTGGGTACCTGGCTTTCACTCCAACATGGAATGTGGGAGGTAGGGAGGCACTGAGTGCAAAAGCACTTTGCCTTTCGGTAATGCCAATGAATGCCAACGCTGCCATTCATTAAGAAGCAGTGGTTCTTCTGTTCATTAAGATTTTAATTAGGATTAATGCACAGACACATGCTGGTAATGATGGGACAAGATCAAAAACTGCCGAATTGAAACAGCTACAAGGTTGTACAGATTTAAATAGCAAATATGATTTCATTCGATCTAAAAGACAGTATGTGTGTGGGGGGGGAGCCAATGGTTTCATTATAAATCCTTTGTTACATAAATGACTCAGCAATGGAGAATGCCATTATTATTTTTTCAATATAGCAAGTGAAGTTGAAGGAAGACGGAAGTACAGATATGGATTACAATGACAAACGGAGCTGTGTGAGGAAAACATAATAATATGGAATAATTTTTAAAAGACTTGGAATCTCGACAGAGTTAATTCTTATTTTTTCCTTGACTGAGGGGAGGACGGATTGGACTCTGAGGACTTGCCAAGGCTTTGGCGGGGCGCCAGGCAACCCCTCTCCTGGGATTGAAAGTAATGGCGATCGAATTTTACAGCTGTAATCAGAGGAGCTGGATAACAAAAAGGAGATATCTCTCTAGAGTGACACCAAGTCAACAGTGCCGCAAGACACAACAGGAGCCTAGGAATAACTATGATGGACATAATAACTGATAAAGACATAAAGGAACAATTGATTAAAATTAATACCTCACATAGGAAGAAGAAAGGAGAACTTCACTAGTGAACTTATAAATTACTAAATGTAATGAAACTCAAGAGTGAAGGATATTTGATGGCTAAAGCCCCAGAATTGGGCACTAAGTTACCTACGGTCAACACTTTATTTGGAATCAGTGTGTACAGTGTTCAAAACTCCCACTGTTCTAGGCACATTTTGCGACAAGGAATTTCATGACTGTGAGCAGTTTCTGAGCTCTGGGTGCAATACAGCACCTAAGATTTCAGATTAAAACTGCAGAGTGGAAGGAAAGGAGGACTTTTTTCTGCTTCCCCACTTCTAGCTACTCTCTGAAGATTGGAGAAGAGACCCTCTTAAAAAATATTAGGGGGAAGGACTAGACCATGTGAAAAATAATATTATGAACATAATATTTTAGCTGCAGTTCATTCATTTTCAGCTTTGTATTCTTGTTATAAAAAATCACACTGAGACATTCTGTTGTTGCACCCATAACCTAGCTTTAAGGTGCCATTTAGCTCCTAGCTTTCATATCTCAGTTTCTAACACAGAGTATGTGTATAAAGAGTTTGACACTTAAACCCCTGTACACACATACAGTTCTTTTACGGAACTGTACTGCAATTGTAGAACAATGTAGAGAGAGAAAATGAAAGAATAGTAAATTTTTGCCAAGGTACCCCCACAGAAAGCAATGGAAGTACCGTATCTTTCACCCCATAGGGCACACCGGCCCATAGGACGCACCTAGTTTTTTTTTGGGGGGGGGGATAAAGAATTTTTTTTTTATTTGCCCCCCGGGCATGGGGCTGGGGCGGGGGAAGCCCAAGCTTCCCCTGACCCCAGCCCCCAGAACAGGCAGCTCTCTGCAAGCCTTGGGAGACCGGTGCGACTTCCCGCCGGGCTCCCACGGCTTGCAGATATCTGCCTGAAGCCCAAACCAGGTCGGGGGACAGCGGGATGGCGCGCTGCGCCTCCCCGCTGTCCCCCGAGCTTGTGGGGCTGGCGGCGGGGAGAAGCGCGCTTCTCCCCGCCGCCAGCCTCCAAACCAGGTCGGGGAACTGAAGCCTGTGTAGTGCTGTGTAGTGCGCCCCAGGCTTCAAGATGCAGGCTGCTATCCGCAAGCCTAGGGAGCCCGATGGGAACTCCCGCGGGCTCCCAAGGCTTGCGGAGAGCTTCCTGAAGCCTGGAGAGCGAGAGGGGTCGGTGCACACCGACCCCTCTCGCTCTCCAGGCTTCAGCGAAAGCCTGCATTCGCCCCATAGGACGCACACACATTTCCCCTTCATTTTTGGAGGCGAAAAAGTGCGTCCTATAGGGCGAAAAATATGGTAAGTCTAATATAAGTGCAAGCCTCAGGTTCTGTAAGAGTGTGTGTGTGTGTGTGTGTATGGGGGAGTGTAAGAGTGAAGGAAGAATTACAAACAAAAAACCAGAGCCTAAAATGTATGTATGAATGCAATAGAAACAATACAAAGAAAGACTTGGGAATTAAGCCTTAACTGATTTATTCTTGAAAGCTTTCACCAACAAGGAAAGATGGGATCAACTAAATGGAGGACTCCTGCGCGTAAGACAAGTATTTACCTTTTGTTATATAAAATGCAGCAAGTTTAAAATGAACTATTTCGTAAGATGTCCTGTGGTTCTAGCATTTCATTATTTCTTAGCAAAGCTGCATGAAAATATACTTGTGACTTGGAATACATCTGAATCTTTTGTATAACGTCAAAGGCTTTGACTGTCACCAAAGATTCCCCCACCCCAGCCAAAGCTCTAAATTTAGACTAAGTTGACTTTTGTCTGTAAAGCAACATACCACAAAAAGCCTCATCAACCTTTATTTAGGCCCAATGAGATTCTGCAGGCTTTGTAACCAAAGTGAAAAGAACGGCATTCCAGTCCAGAACTGCCAAGGGAGCAGAGAAACAAAAAATGAAAACTCTGCCAATTGCTCCCAGGGAGGATTTTAATGGAGACAATTAAAAAAATTCTCTTCTAAACCTTTGCTCTGTGGCATAAAGCCCTGTGATTTGACTATTTGATTCTGTAATATAGTGCAAAATGAATGGAAGAACCGGTAGATAAAGTCAAAATCAAGGGTGAGCCTCCTGTCTTTAAATGAGGGTCTGCTATGATCACGCGTGTGACCCTGTGGAGCATATCTGCAGCACGGCCCTTTTTGTCCCTGTGAGTTGTCATGGGGGACTGAAGAGTTTGTTCTGAGGAGACTGGAAGAGTGTTTTGGAAACTGGCCTGACAGGGCTTCACTGGGTCCATCCATTCCAAACTGTCAGCGTCAGTCGCTGAGCAATAAGAGTGTGAGAGGGCTACTGCTTTTTGTCCCTTCTGTGGTCTTCCCATAGGCTGACACTGTAACCGTTATACCACACTGGAATAAGAAGTCTCCTAACAACTTTCAGCACCCTTAGAAACTACAGTTCCCAGGAAGCTCTGGGGGAAGCCATGACTGTTGAAAGGGGTTTAAATGTATAGTGAAGATTGGGCCCCACAGTTTTGCAGATCCCTTGAGGCAGTCTGAAGGCTGTCCTTTTTAAAAAGCTCCAAAACATGTCACCCAGCCACCCTCAGCCTGGGAACAGTCATGCTTCTTTCTGTAGGATTCTTCTGAGAGCAATGGAACATCACCAAGTCCTGTTGCTTCCAGGGGGATTTGCTTTATTGCAATTGGAGGTGTGTGCAATAGCTGCTCCAGGCTGTGGAGACAGACAACCTTTTCTGGCCTTTTTAAAAAGGATATTTTTAAGGGATAGAGATGACCCTGCAGGCCTTGGATTGCCACACAAACAGATCTGCAGGACTGCAGGTTCTAATATAGGTCCGTGATCTGATCCAGGACATGATCCATCTGGATCAAATTGGGTGAGTCTGCTTTTTAATCAGGATTCTGCATATTCCTGTTGCATCCCTTTTTCACAGGTAGGGTGATTCTGGTACCAGCTAAATTTGTTAAATTTCCTTCAAAAGCCATCTACAGAGGAGAGGCTGCTAGAACCAGCAAGGGCAAGATTTTCCACCTTCATTGTCCTACTTCCATGACTGGAGCCCTTTTAAAGAGGAGATTCTGCGTAAGTGCTTATTCTTGCTCTCTCAACATTTTTTGTTGAGTGAATGCTCTTCAAATGTATTTGGCATTTTGAGACTTTTGAAATGTTAAGTTTTTGTTTGGAAATATTATCATTTGGTATTGTTTGTTGTTTGCACTTGTGGTGTTCATTATTTGTAAGCTGCTGGGGGGCGGTGGCGCTTTTTTGGCCAAAAAGCAACAGTAACACAATTTAGTGCTTAGTGTAGCAGTGCCAACACTATAGAACTCCCTGCTATTGATATCAAGCAGGCATCTTCACTGGAGTCTTTTCGGCATCTGCAAAAAACATTCTAGTTTAGACAAGCCTACCCAGATGCTTTAAAAGTTGAGGTAATTTTAATCTGATTCAGTATTTTGAATTTTGTTTTAAAGTAAGGTTGTGAATTTTGCTTGATTTTATTGTTTAATTTTTCATAAACTGCTTTGAGGGTTTTTTATGATCAAGTGATATATAAATTTTATGAAATAAATAAATATAGCATCAGAGTTCCAGGACACAGTAAGGAATTTCACCTTTTTGACATGCCCGGAACATGCATTTACTCAGGCTATGTGAGGGTAACTAAAGGGTCCCACAACCATTACACTTTGCTACTGCGGATGTCTTTCCAATTTCATTCTCTGTCACAAGAGCCATCTTTTTCATTGAAAATACAACCCAATGGCTGGCTTAAAGGGAGACACCACTAAAGGACTGTACAGCAATTATTTGATGAACAATTAAAGGAATTAAGAGTGGAAACAGAAAATGTTCAATGGAAATGTATTGGATGAAGCAGAGGCTGAAGAAGATTTACAGCTTTCGGGGAAAAACACTAATGATGATTTGCCACATCAAGAGAATGGCTTTACACAGATGTCTGAAGGACAGGAACAATATAATGTTGGAGCTATGATGTTGAAGGAGAAATTAAGAAATATTCTGTGTCAGTAGAGACAGAGTTGAGAAAGAAAGGTCTCTGTGTACAGTTTGGATTGAATTCAGAGGAAACAGCAACTAAGTCTCTTGCATCATTTTTGGAAAAAGAATGGAAGAGAAGGAATGGAAATCATATTTTTCTAAAAAATAAGGACAGAAAATCATGGCCAACCTGAAATGGGATTGGAAAGAAATGGATTTGGGTGTGAATTAATGACTATAAAATAAGTAACCAAGTATGGATCATTGTCTTATTACATAACCACAGCAAATAAACTCTTGAGAGAATAAAGAACAAAGAATGATATTTTTTTTTAATATTGGAGATGAAGTTGGGTGGAGGAAGACTATTTCTGGCTGACTTGTAATAAGTATTGGATAACTTCTTTTGGAATTCTTGTTTGGAAAGAAAAAAGAATGAACTTGAGATGCCCAAACTGAAGAAAACTGGGAAAACATTGTATAGCAGATGGAGGAATAGCTAGATATTACTCTGGATTGAATATTTGACTTTGTTGAGGAACTGACTGACAAATAGTTGGCAGTCCTTTTTTCTTTAACTTTTTATTGTTATTACTTCCTTTAATATTCTTAGCTTTTTGTTCTCTTTCCCTTTCCTTTTATTTTTGTTTTTGTTTGTGCTTTGTCTGTCGTATTATTTACGGTCCTCTACTCAGGGTTTAAGAAAGGGTTAACTTGTAGATGAAGGTGATGGAGAGTTGATGAAAGACCCTGTGTGAGGGGCAGGGAAAGGAGGATCTCCCAGGATGGGAGGTTGGGAAAAGAAAGGGAAGCTCCCAGGTGAGAACTGGGAGGGTCCACCTTTCTCTGTCTTGGTCCAGTAACGATTTACCTCTGAAAGAGGCATGCTTCTTTTTCTCTTCTTTGTTTTGTTTTTGTTTAGATTAGATTTTTTATTTTAATGTATTAATAAAATATTATAAATAAATAATAAAAAGAGTAATCTTTTTTAGGTAGCTGATGTCTGTTTTGCTTTCTACCTCAAGCCACATGACACAACATGACTTAACACAATATAAATGAGCCTTAGACTTGGAAAAACATCAAGAGACTCTCGTAAGGCTATGCCATTCCGTGAACATTGGGAGAAAGATTCACTGTCACAAAATGTGTATTTAAAGAGTTGCTACCGTTACCTGCAAGTTGTTCTTTTCTATCTTCCGCTGGAGTATCTGAAGGCACTTGGTGAAGTCTGTTAAGTCTTGATCTGGGGTCTCTATGAGTTCACACCCCTATGGGAGGTAATAAAACAGCAGAAAGAAAAGGGCAGATGTTCAGGATCAAGCACAACTTCAGAATCAAGCACAACTGTTTTCCTTGCTTTTTGCTGCTTTGATACTTGTGTCTCGGTATAGAAAGAACTCTTTTCAAAATACAGACTTCAATCCAGCTCCATTTAGAGACAAGCTTTTACAAATACATTTCAATATGTATTTTTCATGATGAAGTCTCTAATTCTGTGGCTGTTGTGACATCAGAAAGCAGGTTTCTGCTACTTGTGACCTACCAAACCCAATGAAACCCACCCAATGAAGGCATGTGGTTTTTTTTATTAATCGGTTGTTATTGATGTACAAGATTCAATGAATTTAAATTCAGGAGCACCATTGGAAACCTCATAACCTTAACCTTAACTCATAACCTTAAATACATAAGCAATCAATATTTATAAACATTGTGTATGATGCTGTAAGATAAGGCATGCATTGTGGCCTATTAGAGGGATGGTAAAGATTCTTATGCTGAACGCTGAACACAGCCATCAGGGGAATCAGGGGACAGGGCTCACCCTCATTATCACTCTCATGTAATCTCCGAAATTGAGGAAAGGTATCTGACACCGTTGTGTGTGTAATCTAGGAGAGCGCGATTGGTGCGGTCACATTGGTGTAGAGCCTTTGGGTCGCCGCACCTATGGCAGCCAATGGAAAGTGAGAAGCAGGGGAATGCTGGATTTTGGTGTTACAGAGGGCACTACTAAAATTTGAGATGCCAAGGTCCACCATTGGTGTGTGTGTGAGAGAGGGAAATATATAATGGATCTCTGGAATGATTTCTGAATTCTATAAATGACCATTCTTTTAATCTCAGGATGGTCTGTCCTGTTTTGCCGCCTGAGGTGAAACAGAAAGATGCCCTCACCCACCAAAGCCTTGCTTCCTGGTATCCAGCAAGATGTCCTCTTGAGTTTCACTATACAGAGGCAAGGGAAAGCGGAGCATAGTCAGACCTACAACCTGGACTTTAAGAAGGCCAATTTCAAAAAGTTTAAGGTGCTAATGGATGAGATCCCATGGTCAGAAATACTCAGAGAGAGTCCAGTATGGATGGGAGTTTTTCAAAGGTGAAATATTGAAGGCACAAAGGCAGGCACTGCAAACAAGAAAGAAAAGTAGGAGGCACACAAATAAAGTGGTGCCACTGCATAAGGAGGTGAAAGACAAGCTGAGATTTAAGAAGGGCATGTGCCCCTTCCAACTCTACAATTCTGTGATGCAAAGATCTCCTGAGAGATCTATGATCCTTCTGGAAGCTGCAGCTGCTTCTCCTTGCTTCTCTGGTGGCACTGGGCTGGCTGTCCTCTGCCATGGAAGAAGTGAGCAGCAGCAATGAGAACTCACAAGCGTTCAATGAGATCTTGCAGAAGCCACTGCTTCTCCAGCAGCAGGAGCACTGCCCCTGTAAGGTCCCACTGCCTGTGAATGCTGCCTCATGGGTGGGCCAACCCTGTTCCCTCTCTTTATCTGACTGGGACACAGATTTGAGTCTGTGAAGAAATGCCATGGTGCACCTGGAGGAGCAAAATAATGACTGCCAACAACAATGAAACAGCGCTCAGCAAACAGGGGAGCAGAGGGTATTTTACACTCCTGCCAAGGGTCAAAAGTGGGGTCTGGGAGCCAGAAATTTTCTGAGACCTCAGAAGATGTGTGCTTATGTATATTGTGTGAAGACTAGCATTTACATTTTGTGTATGGAGTGTTAGGGGAGGGGTAGTACCTCTGGTGAGGACACATCATGCTCCTTCTGGGGTAGTTTCTCCACCTTTTGTTCCCACCCTGCACTCAGCTTTCACCTGTGGCTCCTAGAATCTGTCAACATGCAACAGAGGCCACACACCAGGACACTTTGAATGTCCGGCTAAACCAGATGAGGGTGGCTGATGGGTCTCACTGACTGGTTGGCTAAGCAGATGAGCTGACAGTGAGTGAGGTACTTCTCCTGCATGAGAAGACAGGCTCTGGTGGATTGGGTGGATGAGACCAATAGTGGGTCAAGAGGGCAGTTTCTGTGCGTGTTGTGGAGAAAAGTGAGTGGCAGATAGGGCTTGCCAACCTGGGAAGGTGGCCCATCTAGGAGAAGGAAACAGGAAACGCTGATCTTAAACCTCCACTGCCTTGTGGGATATCTTCAGAAGAAGAAAGGCTAAGGAGTAAACCCTACAAAAATCTGGAGTGGGGGCCCTAAGACGGTTGGATGGCGTCTTGTACGCCTCCTTCTGGCAACTCCTGCAGCCAAGCTGGTGCCAGATGCATTGCTCTGCTTTCCTTCGGACCACATCAGCGAGGTCAAGGGGGGGGGGTCACTATGGTGCATCTAACACAGCGGTTTGACAAATGGAAGTCAACAACATATGATGCCACAATACTCCCCACACCCGCTTCCTCTTCTGTCAACATGTAAAAGTGATGTGGAGAGAAAAGCTTTATATTTATCATAACAACACCCTACTGACCTTAACGTGACCTTAACGTGATGGTTTTGGAAAAGAAATGCAACATTTACCCTCAGTACATGAAGCAATTTTTGTAAATGCAGTTGAAGCCATTAAACTTGTTAAGGGAGTACAGTTGTGGTGACCTGTTTCCAAATGTTTGTGTTAGCATATGAATACTACTAACAATTCCAGCAACAGTAAATTCTGGAGAGAGGTCATTTAGCAAACTCAAGTTAATTAAGAATCATTTGAGGACTACAGTGTCTCAGGAACTTGTTGTGGATTTGGCCAGGGTAAATACTGAATTCAACATTGCCAAAACAATTAATTTTCATACTGTGATTTTAAGTATTTCACCAAAAAGACCAGAAAAGCCATTTTTTAAAAAAGTAAACGTATATCTAACTTTGTTACTAATGCCTCCAGGTATAGGGCAGTATATAAATTCAGCAAACAAAAAAACAAATATGATGAGCTGATCTGCATTGCCATATAAAATGATGCTTTGATGTGTATCCTTATCTGTATTGCAGCATAAACAAAGGTGTTCATATAAAATACACTTTCTTAACTCTGGTTCTCTTATTTTATTAGTATTTATTGTGGAGGAAGTATAACAGCAAAAGGTCTTGAATGCAGAAAATTAACTGCTGGTGCCTTACTATAAGAAAAGGAGCAGCAAATCTACTCCCAAAGGCTGCCATCATTGACAATAATTGCCATTGTTTTCCTATAGAAAAGGGGAGCTTCTTTCCAATTCCCGCCTCATAATGAGACCAGCGAATGGCTGAGGTGGTGGACACTGACCCTGAACATGGCATCATGATGAAAAGGACAACCTACAATGGAGGAAAGCTTGTGAAGCTCCATCTCTCACATGACTTTCCAAGGTTTTTAACAAGCTAAGTTTCTGAAGCTCAGCATAGGACCATTTGCTGATTTTAGCCCCCTAGCTATAGCTCAGCTATTGTGGAATGCTTGAATCAGAGGGCACAAAAACATCATTTTCCTATAGCTTGGTGAGCTTGTTTTAAGTATTTCTTTTCTTTTTTAAAAAATAAGACTCCTTACATACTGCACTAAGTTATAGGTGTCAAGATTATGTTAAAATGGAGCAATACACAAGTTCGCATCTCTCAATTCAGTGCTCAAACAGTTCCTAAGCTGCTGCTAAAGAGCTGAGTAAGGAATAGTGAAGTATGTCCACCATATAAAGTCGCCATTCAATGAGGTTTCAAGGATACAAAATACCTATATAGCGTCATAAATTATAATAAGGACCACAGTTGCTAGATTTAGAGTTTCCTTCACCCACTACTTCAAGGTCTCTTTAAAGGCTTTGTGGCTCTATCCATATATGATTCATTTCATACTTTTACCTTGTACTGTAGTGACTGATAAGAAAATTAGGTTCTCACCAGTGAGCCCCCCTATATTATGAGTCTGAACATACCATTTAAAGCTCAGGAAAGGCTAATAAAACAAAGGCCGACAGCTTTAAAAAATATAGGTCCAGAAATTCAAAAAGTAAAGCATCATCTGCCAACAGATAACTAAATCCAGACTTGCAAATATACCGTATTTACTCGAGTCTAATGTGCCATTGAATCTAATGTGCACCTCAATTTTCAAAACCTTGCAACCAAAAAGTATTTGCTGGCGAATGTAAATGTGCAATCGAATCTAATGCGCACCTTAATTTTCGCAACATTATTTGGCCAAAAAAGGTGAGCATTAGATTTGAGTAAATACAGAAATTATCTGTTGGGATCACAGGATATTTATTAGAATTCTCAGATTCTCAGGGCCACCTAAATTCCTTGGTAAGTTACTGAAGAATGACACAGTATTTTCCTCTTACATATAAATATGGCCTCAGCCTACTTGTTGACTGTGCATGTACATGAGTTCATGTGGGAAAATGTAATGTGTTCGGTAACAGTTACTGAAATAACAACTACTGCTTGTGGGAGAATTTGTGATTTGCAAGTCCACATGTTACTGATTGCTTGGCAAGCGTGACTGCCACTTCTGCGTGCTTTGCAACCCACTCTGCTTCAGGAACATCCCAAATTCTACTGACACATGGGAAGGGCAAATTGATATAGGTAACTCCTCATGGTGATGCTGAGGGCTCCAGGAAGAGGTGGTGCAGGCCTGGGACAGAACTGGATCATACATAAATCCACACGACTGCTGCATCTCCAACGTTACATCCAGAGCAGCATGGGATGTGACCATGCAGAAGGAACAACCAGATGGAACAACTACTGTGCTTATGCTTGTCCACATGAGGTGCCCTCTTATGGAAGAAAAGCACTGTCTTTGTAGTTGCAGAGAGAATCTATAATATATGGCGACTGTTTAAATACAGTCTTTTGCTGTTTCTAAGGAATTAACCTCTAGGCTCTCAATCTCAACAGCCCATTGTCTATAACAGCTTTTCTTGAAAGAATGAAACTAAGAGGACAGCTGGTGTTTCAGGACCAACATAAGCTGCTGGAACTAGAAGAATGACAAAGAATGACACTTTTACTCTTAGATTAAAAAATAAAGACTGTTTTCCCCCAGGGTCTCCCTCTCTCTTTTTTGCTCCAGAGTACAAGACAAGTAAGCAGTTTACAGATACTGGTTTATAAATAAGAGATATAAAACCCCATCAGCACTCTTTGCTTCACTACTTTGGCACTAGCTGACATTTTAAAATCCATTTCCTTGCAGATTTGATCTGGTATCTGTAGGCAGAATACAGCGGCATTCAGCACTCAGAAAAGCTGAACTGACATAAAACCATTTCATTGATCTTGGAAATAAGTCCACAGAAATTATTAGCCGACAAATAATTTTACTAGTCCACTTGCCCACATGTATGTTTCGTTAGTTTTTGTGACACAATGGTGCCCCCCCCTCCCAATGAAAGAAATTACACTCTGTCGATGTCAGGAGTCCAGGTTCCGGCTTGATAACACAGTAAGCATAGGTAATTTAAAAGGAGGATTTATTGCAAAAACAGATAGCTCTGGGCGGCTCTAACAAAGCTGCTGACATTATCATTCAAAATGACCCTTCTGAAGACGCCTTCCGGTTCCTGCAGAAGATATTGAACTTTCGCACCTTACATCTCTTGTTTTGCTTCCTGTCCAGCGGCCCTCCCATTTGCCAACTCTTTGGACTTATTGGATCAGCTCCAACCTCTTCCTGTTCCTCTAGACCAGAGGTTCTCAACTCGTGGGTCCTCAGATGTTGTTGGACTACAACTCCCATCATCCCTGAGCTCTGGCCTTGCTAGCTAGGGGTGATAGGAGTTGTAGTTCAACAACATCAGGGGACCCACAGGTTGAGAACCGCTGATCTAGACTGTCTCTGTGTCTGTTTGCACTTGTTTGAGCTTCCTGAGAGCTTTGGCTGTGTTCCAGCCCGCTCTCAGTTGTTCTCTTGGCAACCGGCATTCCAATGTCCGAGGGAGTCGCACTGGGCACTGGCCGCTGTTCGGCCTGCGTCAAATCTAAACCTCTTTGTTCTGCAGCCGGCTGTAAAGTTCCACTAGGAGCTGGCCCATTCCTGACAGCTGAGCTGCTCTTACTGATTCCTGCTCACCACAAGTGACCACATAAATAAGTGTTTTACAAGCCGCTGTTAGACATGGAGTCCAATCCAAAAACCTCCATATTATATGTTGGCACTGTTCTCATGTTCCTCTCTCACAAAAGCCTGGGAGGTCAATACTGAGGCATAATTCATGTAAACAAGTGGTTTCATGCTCAGCAGGGTAATTGTGAGCACATTTTAAAGCAGCCAGCCAACCAACCAACCAACCAACCAGCCATTGCTAGGACTAAACAGGTAGTAAAGCTTATCAGTGAAAAACAACTGTTTGTCAAAATTTTTGGCACAGAGCTGTTTGATGATGATGCTTTGTGGCAGCGACAGGGAATCTGTGGTTCTCGGATGTGGCCTCACCATGCCTGGCTGTTGGCCACGCTGCCCAGGGCTGATGGGAGCTGGGTTTCTACAACTCCAGACGGACCAGTGCCTGATTTACATACATTCGGAGCAGATTGTAGCCCAGGGCCTCATAATCTAGAGTGGCCTCGGCCTCTTGCAATTTTCTTTTTTAAAGCATGCAGATTTTACTACCTAGGCTCAGTTGCTTAGTAACATTAAGCACATGACATATGAGCCTATGACTGTATAACAGTTACAAAAGTGCATATTACTGTTTAGTAAAGTTTGCGGAGGCTTTAAAGCTATTTAGAATCAAATTATAAAGTTAAGGTATGAAGCAATAAGTGTTCAGATTACTGTTTATCATTATATTGTGCATTTTGAGAACAAGTGAGTATTCTTTTATATCATTGTGAACCACAATAATATTCAATTTTGACTTTTTGTGAAATAATGAGTAAGCAGTATGAAAGTGGTGCTAGTAAATGAAAGTGACAAAAAGAACACAACATTTAAAGGCAACGATGTCATATTGCTTTGTACAGCAGGCAGAAACAGCCCTATGTTGTTGTTGTTATTTGAGTTTACATACCGCTCTATACCTGGAGGTCTCAGGGTGGTTCACAGTAAATATCACAATGTTTATAAACAGAATAAAAACAATAACCCAATAACACCCCCCCCCCCGAAAAGAGCCACATTTTAAAAGGGTATAGGATATCAAATAGACCAACCAAAAGCCTGGTTAAAAAGGAACATTTTTGCCTGGCGCCTGAAGGTGTGTAATGAAGGCGCCAGGCTAACTTCCCTGGGGAGAGCACTCCACAAACGGGGAGCCACTGCAGAGAAGGCCATGTTCTCGCGTTGCCACCCTCCAGACCTCTCGAAGAGGAGGCTCACGAAGGAGGGCCTCAGATGATGATCTCAGGGTCCAGGTAGGTTCATATGGAAACAGGCTTTATTGGTCAAAACCTGGCTGCTGAATTCTGCACTACCTGAAGTTTCTGCTGAAATCTGAAGTTTCTGCTGAAGTTTCTGCTGAAATCACTGGCTTTGCTTTCAAATTCTTTTAGGACAGCAATGAGCTTGAACTGCTTCTTTTGGTGTAACTATCTTGTGACATGTTCCTTCAGCACTTTGTGTTAATTCTTTGGTTTTTTTGTTTTCATTGTCACTTTCTCCAGACATTTCTGTACTTCTAGTGGTAGTTACCGACAACAGTTCTCCTTGAAGTTCTTGGGAGGCTGCGTTTTGTACGTAAGCTAGTTGTTCTTCAGTCTGTGCAGACTGCCCAGTGTGGTCTACTCCATTTTCTTCAACTTGTAAACATGGACGTTATGTATCTGAGGGTGTTACTTGAGGAATGCTTTTCAGCCCCATGGAACCTTCAATGTGGGGTTTCGCAGGGCTCAATCCTATCCCCCATGTTGTTTAATATCTACACTTCCACCTGTACATCAAAGAAGCTCACCCTGAAAAATAAAATTTCAGCCACCAAAACATGTATCAAATAATACTCCAGGAGAAAGTTCACACAGCTTTTCCAAATGTGGAAACAAATTTCAGATTCTTCCTGTGTTTAATGGTAACATTAATGGTGAAATATCATTTTCTAGACTAGAGGATAAAGAATGACCCATGGTCAACAATGTCCCAAGACCAATTGCCTGATCTAAGCATTGTCTGCATAGAAAATGATGAACTGTGATTTACTGATTTTATTGATATAATTGATAAGTTTGCTTGAAAGAAACTGTTCTGACTTCTTATATAGTATAATGTTATAACATAGCTATGATTCCTCTGTGAATGGTCCGTGTGAATGTCTTAATTATTTCCCTACTTCTATAAACTTATTAAAGGTTATAAATTAATAAACAATCTTTTTATCAATGCTAACATTTCAGCAATGCTCCACTTTCAATGAGCAGATAAAGAAGAGAATGATTTTTTTGTTTCTCATGATCAAAGGCTATTGAGTTTGGGCTTCCCAAGGTCTTCTAGCCCAGGGCTTCTGGCTGCTTTAATCGGGTCCTGCCTGAGGCGGTCGCCTTACCTTGCTTCATGGGTGGGTCAGCCCAGAATAAAGATCTACATTGGGATCTGCTGCCCATGTGGACCCTGCACCTTAAGTGGTTCTTCACCTTGCCTCATGGCTGGGCTGGCACAAAACGTAAGGAAACACTGCACACCTCCTCAAACCAAGAGCTATATGAACTTGTCAAATTTGACAACTGCTCTCCCAGCCCCTCTGCTGCTGAAACTTTTAACTTCAGCAGATGCTGGTTCCTTCGCCCCTCTTCCTCCCTATCCTGAAGTGTTATTTTTCAAAGTAGTTAACTCTCTGAGACAGCATCTGGTTTCTGGTTGACTGTGGATTTTTTACAACATATATTTACTATGACAGTTGCAGCAGCAAAAGAGTTTTTCCACATCAGTTTCAAGGTCTCTTTCTTAACACTACCTTTTCTTTCCTTAAAAGACTGTAATTATTGCATAAGCTTTCAAAATGTAAAAAAAGGACCAGAAAGATGGAACAAACCTTCTGAACAATTTATATCACTTCTTCTTCTTCTTCTTCTTCTTCTTCTTCTTCTTCTTCTTCTTCTTCTTCTTCGAATTTATATACCGCCCTATACCTGGAGGTCTCAGGGCGGTTCACAGAACAAAATCAACTTAAAAACCACTATATAACCAAAATAGCAACAACCAAATAACACCTCCTCTCTTAGAAGAGATGCATTTATGATACCAGCAAGATTTGGGGTGAGGGTGGTGGGGTGAAGCATTTTGCTTGGCATGTTGGCTTGCAGCACAGAGGCTGGCTCAGGTGTGCATGCTGAGGTCCACTCCCGTGGCAATGGAGCCTTGGCAGCTCCCTGACCTGGGGTTACTGGGGCTAATGCTGGGCCTGGCTCAAATGTGGTAGCCCCAGTTATTTCAGGTGGGAGATTAAATGGTGTGGGGACTGGGATGTGAAAGAGTCTGAGGATTAATGATGCACACACCTGGTTAATGAGCTGGGCAGGTGAAGAAGATGTAGGAGATGGGCAGGTGTACCCACAACAATTTCTAGGAAAAGGCATGGAAGAGTTAGTGTGCTTGGAGAGGGGACACAATTTTATTAACTTTGGAAAACACCAAACAGTTGCACAGTAGTACAATAACTTGTTTGAAAATCTCCCATTACTCTCACCAAAGGGTTCAATTATACCCCCACCTGGCAAACGTTAACTCTAGCAGCCTTCCAATGATAGTGCGTTCAAGCAACACGAAGTCTCTAATTGTAATGCTTCCTCTGAAAATTCTGTTGTATGATGAAGGGCAGCAAAACAATGTAATTCTTGCAATGTAAACTTCACAGGGGGCCACATACATTCTGCTTGAAATCATGTGTGCCACTTTCTCAGCCAGTGATATGCACAAGAAAGCTCCAGGCTAGATTGAGAAATTGCCACAGGCAGGTGGTGCCAAGGACCCAAATAAGTTCCACTGGTGCTACAGGAGGAGAATGTGGTGACCTAGTTTGGCCAGATGGCATGATCCCAAAGGATGTGCTTTATAGGGAGCTGGCTTCCAGCAACAGGCATGCTGGTAGACCAACTCTGTGTTACAAAGATATTTGACATGAAGGCTGGCACCATCAACCCTGCCTTCTGGGAATCCCTTGCAGACGACCACGGCGCCTGGAGACAACCAGTCAGGGTCATGTATCCACAGCAGTGACCAGAGAAGGAATGACTGCTGGGAGGAGCACAGAAAGAGGAAAAGCCATGGTGCACCTGTAGCAGCAAAACCGGGTTCCTTCATCTGCCTGCACTCCACCAAAACGTGTCCCTCCCACATTGGTCTCTACAGGCACAGCAAGCACTGCAACTCTCTAACCATTTGACTTCATCCCTGAAGATTAACTCTTCCATTGTCTCCTGAGACAGGCTGATGCCAACCAACAGAAAATCACTCCACTGAAACAGGAGAGAAAGGAGTGCATTTGGGACCTGCTGTAGAATTGCTGTGGATAAGGTATGGGCTTGCACTCCCCTTAGAGGGCTAAGTTCATAGCTTGTGGGTCCTCCTGAACTCAGCAATTTGCAGCAGCACAGGTAGAAGAAATGGAGGAAGTGAGAGATTTTACTTTCTTGGGCTCCATGATCACTGCAGATAGTGACAGCAGTTTTGAAATTAAAAGACGCCTGCTTCTTGGGAGAAAAGCAATGACAAACCTAGACAGCATCTTAAAAAGCAGAGACATCACCTTGCCAACAAAGGTCCGTATAGTTAAAGCTATGGTTTTCCCAGTAGTGATGTATGGAAGTGAGAGCTGGACCATAAAGAAGGTTGATCGCTGAAGAATTGATGCTTTTGAATTATGGTGCTGGAGGAGACTCTTGAGAGTCCCATGGACTGCAAGAAGAACAAACCTATCCATTCTGAAGGAAATGAGAGCTCTGAGAGCTCAATGGAAGGACAGATCCTAAAGCTGAGGCTCCAATACTTTGGCCACCTCATGAGAAGAGAAGACTCCCTGGAAAAGACCCTGATGTTGGGAAAGATGGAGGGCACTAGAAGAGGACGACAGAGGACGAGATGGTTGGACAGTGTTCTCGAAGCTACCAACATGAGTCTGACCAAACTGCGGGAGGCAGTGGAAGACAGGAGTGCCTGGCGTGCTATGGTCCATGGGGTCATGAAGAGTCAGACATGACTAAACAACAACAACAACAACGTATTCTTTTTACAAACTGACTAATACGCCTGCTACAACACTATATAGCACAACTGGAGCTTGTCTCAGCAGTGCATGCCCAAGTAAGATCTAGATCAGACAATGGTAACATTTTCAATGTGGTGCTGCCTTTGAAGACGGTTCAGAAACTTCAACTGATGCATAATGTTTTTGGTGGGGGCAATGCAACCAGAGCATGTGCTAGCTCTGTACCAGTCACACTGATTGCTGCATGCTGTTTAGGGAAGTTTTTAATGACTGATGTTTTTTAATCACTTGTTGGAAGCTGCTAGAGTGGCTGGGGATACCCAGCCAGATGGGCGGAGTATAAGTAATAAATTATTATTATTAGGTATTTAAGTACTGTTCTTTGTTTATTCCATTCTTGTTATTTTTCCATGGCTCCCATGATATTTCTAAAATTCTTTCTGAAGTGCAAGTGTTCCTGGCATTAGAAATCTGGGTCTGTTAGCTTTCAGTGAAACAGGAGTTTTTAAAAAATCCTAGGTTATGTACAGAAGTCATCCAAATGTGATTCACAGCTTTAGGAAGTAGGAAACCTCTCCACTTTCTGTCAGTTATTTCCCAAGCTGTGACTAGTACCCAAAGTAATCTCTAAATCTGCTAGGAGTCATACATATACACCAAGATGTTAGGGATCTATTGCCTACAAATCAGGACTTCCGTACCCACCTGTATTCCTTGCTTTCAGCTCCCATTCTCCCTTGCATTTTCCCTTATTCTATACTTTGGATCATTTCATTGAACTCCTGCTGAATGTATGCTAGCACAGATTTTACCTTGATTCTGAAAGTGATGTCTGGGTGCTTCCATTCACCCAAGACAGGATGGAAATCTACTCCCAGTGAAGCATGAGCATGGTTCTCCAATGCCTTTGGTCTACCAAATGTCTGTAAAATTCCATGGGTCTCCACATTACTACTATTGTTCTTTGGATGGCCTTGATAATTTACAGTCCTTCTCTAGTTCATCCTTATAAAAACTCTGTGAGGGAGGTGTTTAATTCTCCCATCTGACATACGAGGAACAGAGGCTACAAGAGAGGCTTGACCAAAGCTATACAGCCATCCATGCTAAAGATGGGCCTTCAGCTCAAGCCAATACAAATCTACATACCGTTATCCCCTGGAGTTCTTGGCATGTTACTCATGCTAGATTAACTCAATAGAAGATTGCTGGCAACATAGGGATCATAATATAATACAGAGCATTTGAAGTATTAGGTGGTACATATGTATATGAAATAAATATGTTTTGGTACAGCTGAAATGCCTGCATAGGCCAGATTTCAGATTCCACATAGAATTTGGTGTACTGTACATGAAACAAGAGAAGATAAATAGTGTGGAGTACATTACTGTGAAGTATAGATATGCACAAATTCTTCTGGTGTCAATGGGAGATTCACGCCTTAAAAGACTCTGAGGTATTTAATGGTGTCTTTGGCTGCCTGGTCATTGCTTTGTTTCTGCATTTGTGTAAACAACAGCAAAATATGTTCTTGAACTGGACAAGGAAAATAGCAGTGAAAAGACAACTGATGTTCATGCGGTAGTTCAACAGTATCATTAATCATTAATTAATGGACTATCATTAATATTTCTTTGGACTATTAATCTTTCTGGACTATCATTAATATTTCTTTGTGTGAGTGCATTACTATGTAAAGAGCAATTTTGATTTTTAGGTGGAAGAAACAGGGTGAGCTGAGGGTTTGTTTTTGTTTTTTTACGGCCGTACTACTGCACCTTTTGAAATGTAATCTATTATACCATAAAAAGAAAATGAAGCCCCTGACTGGCATCAAAGTCTATTTCTTAGTGTGTAACCAAAATATTGAACTGATCTTACAACTTGAGCAGCCATATGTCTGAAAAACAAATCCACAGGAATGAATTTCAAGAGCAAATGCCTTTTGAGCTAGCTGAAGTCTTCCATCCCATGAGAGTAATTACTTGAAAAATCTGTGTCAGTGTAATCCTTGAAAGGGCTTCCTTATGAATACAGGGCTGGGACAGGAGTTGCACAGCAATGCATTGCATTCACTATTACTAATCTTTTCATCTTCCGCTCTGAATGCTGCATTTTTGGAATTCTCTACATACTTAATGCAAATTAACTGTGGGCATACAAATCAAACTCAATGTATTTTTGAACAAACTTTTCAGGGAAACATCACCATGAGTGGACTTCCGTTCTTTCACAATTTTTCATCTTATTAACTTAGCCACACATTATGAAAGCAAGACACATAAGCAGTAATTAAAAAGTTAATTTAAAAGAGTCGAATTTCAATATGCAGGGAAATTTTTAAAAAACAACAACAATGAAGGGTAGGTGCCACCACATACATGAGTCTTGTCTTTTGATACAATATTTTAATTTATTCTGATGCTGGCATGAAAGTCAGTGGTGCTGCTCGGGTGGAGTGGTCTGGGACTTTGGTTCAAATGCCCACTCAGCCATGAAGCAGTTAAAAGGACCCAGTAGGTGATGTGAAAGACCTCTCCTCCAAACTCAGGAATGCCACTGCTACTCAGAGAAGACAACACTAGGTCAGTTAGACAAATTGTCTAACATGGCATAAAAGGGCTTTCTAAGGCACCCGCTCTCACCATGTAACGTGCCTCACAAGGTTCTTGAAAGAATATGTGTTCAGAAAGAAAGAATATCAGATGTTGAACTTTAAAAAATATTCACATACTGTTCTTACATGGGGCTCCCACTGGTGTCCCATTCAGGAGCTTGACTAGGACTAGACCTGCTTGTCTTAAAACAAGGTGCCACCACTGATTTTTCTAAAGAACTGGGATGTTTCAAGTTATTTTCTAACAAAGGAAAACAAAGCAAGCTCCACTGTACATTACTAGTGTTGAGAAAGTTGTCTAAACCACTGAGCCTCTTGGGCTTGCCGATCCGAAGGTTGGTGGTTCAAATCCACGCAATTGGGGTGAGCTCCCATTGCTCAGTCCTAGCTCCTGCCAATCTAGCAGTTTGAAAGCACGCTAGTGCAAGTAGATAAATAGGTACCGCTCTGCCGGGAAGGTAAACGGTGTTTCCGTGTGCTCTGGCACTTGTCACTGTTGCGCCAGAAGTGGTTTAGTCCTGCTGGCCATATGACCCAGAAAGCTGTCTGTGGACAAACACTGGCTCCCTCAGCCTGAAAAGCAAGATGATCGCTGCAACCCCATAGTTGCCTTTGACTGGACTTAACTGTCCAGGGGTTCTTTACCTTTTTTTACATTGAGAAGGGCTTCTAGCAACTTTAAGAGAAAACAAACTCTTCACTTTTTAATGGAAGCATTTCAGGGCAGCCATAAACCAAAAATGGGCATAACGTGGCCAAAGCTGAGTTCCACCAAAGGGCTTAGAGAGGCTTAGTTTTTACCTGTTACAATTTCTAGCAAACGTCCCAATAAATTGAAGATATTAACATTTTATGTTTGCATACCCATCAATCACCATTCTATGACATTACAGAATATTCTGCTTGATACCAATTACATTCTGCTTCTATATTTTGATCTTCCCTAATCTTATTGTTGTAATAACAGAAGTGCAACAATAAAAGAAGACAAGAGTTTGACAGTATTTTGAAAGTGACAGCTAGCTATCGAAATTGCTAGCTAAATGCAATCTAATCAAATGGAAAATGATATATCCTATTGTAATGGACCTCCCGAGGAGCAATAATGATAATAATAATAATAGAAACTGAGCTTTTCTTTCAAACCACATACAAGATTTGGTTGGTAGATGAGAATGAAAAGGAAATAAAAAAAAGAATTGTACATGATTTATGTTCCCCAAAAGATCTGTGCACTTCTCCTAATAGAACCAACTCTGCTTTAAAGAGGGAGTCCATGGGTCATAGCTAGCCTCTAGTAGAATCACAGAATCAGAGTTGGAAGGGAACCCAAAGGTCATCTAGTCCAACTCCCCTGCAATGCAGGAATCCTGCCGACAGCCATCCCTTGGTGGGCTTGAACCATCAAACTTCTGGTTAACAGCCAGATGGACTGGCCTATTGCGCCACAGAGAGCACCCAGTAAACCCACCAAATTTTAATCAAATGTTTCCCCATTTTGGTAAAATGTTTTCCTATAGTTTCCTTATTAAAAAGTTCTCAAAAGCAGTAGGAAATTGAACTATTCCATGTTTTAATGTCACATCTCTCTCAGAAGGCCTTGGCGTACCTGACATCATCATCTTCATCATCATCTATTATTTATACCCCACCCATCTGGCTCGGTTTCTCCAGCCACTCTGGGTGGCTTCCAACTGAATATTAAAAACACAATACAGCATTAAATATTAAAAACTTCCCTAAACAGGGCTGTCGTCAGATGTCTTCTAAGAGCCAGATAGTTGTTTATTTCCTTGAAATCTGCTGGGAGGGCGTTCCACAGGGCGGGTGCCACTACCGATAAGGCCCTCTGCCTGGTTCCCTGTAACTTTGCTTCTCGCAGTGAGGGAACCGTCAGAAGGCCGTCAGCGCTGGACCTCAGTGTCTGGGCAGAACGATGGGGGTGGAGACAGTCTAATAACGGAGTCACCTTTATCCTAGACAGTGTCAACTTTATTATAGAAACTATAAGAAGTTCATTGGTTGTATTAAAAAGTACACCTCCCATTACCCAGATCACTGTCAGGAGCATGGGTAGGGAAACTAAGGCCCAGGGGCCAAATCCGGCCCAATCACCTTCTAAATCTGGCCCGCAGACGGTCCAGGATTCAGCCTGTTTTTACATGAGTAGAATGTGTCCTTTCATTTAAAATGCACCTCTGGGTTATTTGTGGGGCAAAGGAATTCATTCTCCCCCCCCCCCATACAGTCTGCCTCCCCCACAAGGCCTGAGGGACAGTGGACCAGCCCCCTGCTGAAAAGGTTTGCTGACCCCTGGTCTAGATAGTAAAATAGACTGCAAAATATGGACATTTTTCATTCCTGCTTTAAAAGAAGAAAAATGGAAAAAATGACATTCACTGATAAAACTCCTGTTATTTGTCCTTCTCTCGCTTCTTGCAAAGGGTGCACAAGGTGGTCAGATTCATAATTCCTCCTTTTAGTGTGGGACTATTTTTGAAGCTATTTTTGAAACAGTTCAAACCATAGCCAAACCAGATTGTCCTGCCATTTATACTTCTATGGATGTTTTCTGGTTTCCCTTGGTTGAGTTCCAGGACACAAGGCATAACCATTGTTAGGGGGAAGTAAGGGACATCATCTGGCCATTTCTCTTTGTCCCCCCTTCCTGGATGGAAACTTCGCCCCCCCCCCCACCCTGCTGTGTTGTTTGTATTTTAATTGCTGGGATTTTTTGAAATGCAGGGAAGCATTCAAAAGGGGAATTCCCCCATCTGCTATTTTAAATCCATTTAATCACCTCAAGATTCCAAAATCTCATTCCAATGCAAGTGCAGACTAGGCAAGGACTTTCATCAGGAACTCACTGTTGGAATAGAATAGTATTGCTTGCACACTCTAGAGCTTGCAAAACTCTCATCTACACTGTACAAAGGATGTTAATTCTGTATGAATAAAGCATACAAGTTGGCTCCAGCCTTCGGGTTCAATAATTTGCCCGACATTGCTGCAACTGTGTGTTTCTGTGCATTCTGTTAAGAAGCTTTTATAATTAGAATAGGAACTACCTACATTTCAGAAGGGTCTTTTGTCCGTATCACTCAATCCAACATTATTAAAAACTTTGCTAATTCCCACACACTTCAAAAGGAAACATGATTTAAAGCATCTAAAGCATCGTTCAAGTACCCACTTATTCCCATAAATTTGGAAATGATTTGAAGATCTTGTGCAGGGCTCATTTTAAAAATGGCAAGCTGATTGTGCACAAGAAGAAATACAGCCCATAATACAAGAAGAATTAGTGAGATACCGTAAATAACATCTGTGCACTTACTGTATATCATCTTGCTGACAGAAGGTATTGCTACGCAGACTGATCAGCCGTTGCCGATGAAGCACAGCCAATTATTTTGATAGGTTCACATGACAAATTGCTGTTATTAGTCAACATTAGAGTGTTTCATGGAGTTCTGCAGGGCAGAAATTAACCTGAAATGGCACATTATTTTATATGCTAAAACATCCCTACAAAAATTAAATGGTGGGATGACGCATATATTTATTTACAGCGAAGCCTATCCATTCAGTTTCTGAGTCATGTTTTTCTTCCTCACTGCCAACTTTCATCCCAAAATTTGACAGTGAGGCTGCATTAGTCTTTCTATCCTTCTAATTACTTAAAAGTGAACAAAGTTTCAAGAATTAAGAACTACCTGACAATTTCATGTTGTCCTTTGGAGAAGATATCACACTGCCCCTTTAGCAAATTGTACTTGTTTTGACATAATATGTGGAATGGATGTGGCTTGGCTTATGACAACCATTGGTTTTTTAATCAAACCATTATAAATATTTATTATTTATTTATCATTTGTATCATAGCATATATGGGGGGAAGCATCTGTTTCACTCTCACAAGAAGGTTAGACTAGTGGTTGCCAACCCTTATGAGTATGAGGACCCCCTTATAACCACAGAAAAAATCATGGACACCCCCCCTTGATAATTGTTGCAATTTTAGGTTCCATTAATTGAGAAGCCACTATGACAAAACACTATTATGAACTTGGTAACACTTTTAAACAAATTCGCAAATGTGCCAGAATCAAAGAAGGCAGCACAAATCATTTATTTTCCCAATGTACCTACCAATCAATAACCCAATGAATTAATTCCAAAAGGAATTAAGCAGAACTGTATTTATTCATAAATATAAATCCACTGAATTCCCCAATGCACTCACCAATCAACACAATTAATTGATTTAAAAGATATGAAATTTGAATTTATAATTATAAATTAATTCATTTCCCCAATATACCCAATGATCACAAACTCAGCTCAATCAATCATATAGAAGTAAATACAAATTTATTTCAAAGTGAACTCCATTGAAGTAGTACCCAAAAGAACTAATAGGAAAGCTCTAACTGCTACCAACCTAAGCATATAATCAGGACTATCAATTCTATACTTCAGTGAAATCCCTAAACTCTGTAAATATCATACATAAACCTGCAACAAACACCACAGCAAGCGGGCAAGACCTGTGACATGTCCTTCTGAAGAGTTTATGATGTCTTACTAAGAATTCCTTGTCTGTGATGCCTGGAAGTTAGACTTAGCTATGTTTAACAAGGGAATTGTGTGTTTTACCAGCCTGCCTTGGGAAGCATCCACAACGCAAAAGGCTGTGCTTCTGTACTGATCATTTTCTCCAATAGCCCAAAGAAACAAAAGGCCATGAAAGAACAGCACTCTGGATCCAGCGGAGACACAATTAATGTGATTCTGTTTTATTTACATTATTTGCATTCTTTTTTGTAAGCCAGCGGGCATGAGCAGCAGACGGCCCCGAAAGGTCTGCGCCCAAAATAACCTAAACCAGGGAAAAGTCAGCAATTCCCTCACAAGAATCCCCAATAATGCCAAAACTAAGAAACCTGAATGCAGTCGGTAAAGAAGGGCATAATACAAACATTGTAATTAAATAAAAGCCACCTTGAGTCCTGTTATCTAGATTTATTTATATAAAGAAATATAGAAAGAAATAAAAAGTTAAATGCATACATCACGTATTGTCATCATCTCTTGCAACTAGAGCACATCTGGATGACCCATACCTGGTCCCTTTAATCCTAAATTTCTACAATTCTGCACAGGCAGGGGAGATTTAGCCCTTGTTTGCACATTTCCCTAACAGCAGTTGTGGTCTGGGTGTCCTTGCATTAGGTGGCCATCTGGTGATCTGAGCCAAGTAGGATGCTCTGGATTTAATGAAGTGGTCCGTCTTCCTTCCCTTGACTCTGACACTCCTACACATTTCCCTCATTTACCACCCACTTTGTCTCCTTTGAATTCTGAGCTATTTGCTCATTTTAACTGTGCCTTTAATCTTCACTTTTTGCTAATCCCTGCTCCTCTTGCAAATATGTTTTTTTCCTTTTCTTTTTAAAAGACTCACCCACAATTTCCTGGTTTGAATAACAAGTCCTTTAATTTTCGTTTTTTAAAATCAAAGACTGAAGCAGTAGAATTCTTCAAAATAATAGATCTAATACGACACATCCTAGCTTATGTTACCATACTACTCCAATTTTAACAACAATTATCTATGAGGTTGTCGTTTTTTGTTTGCAGCTGCAGCCATAGCTGGAGACAGCACAGTAAGGCACCAGCAATCAGCAACAAAGGATTCACTAAAAAAATTATCCTGTGTATGCCAAAATGCAGTGAATGGGAGCTGTGCGAGAGCAATACTGCCCTGAGGTGTCCTAGTTCATTTCAGCAGGAAAACACACTCTGGCTGTACTTGCACCAGCCCTTTTTGTCAGTTTTCATTACGTTAATTTCCTCACTGATTCCATTTTTTTCTGTATTGCTTTCTGCACATCTGCAGCACTTCCGTGTGCAAAGATCCATATACAGACTTGTATCGTCTTGGACTGGTATAACCTGCCCCACCATCCATAAAAACTCACTGACGAGGATTGGTCATGATGAAAATCAAGATGTAAGAAAATGTTAAGGAGAACAGACTCCCACGAGAGGTGGTGGGCTCTCCTTCCTTGCAGGTTTTTAAGCAGATGTTGGATGGCCACCTACCATGTTTGGGATTCCTGCATTGCAGGGAGTTGGACTACTAGAGAACCTAAAATGCTTCTGAAGTTACGGAGCATCTGCTCAGTTGGCGGGGTGCTGCAAAATGTGGGGTTTTATTGCAAAACGCTACAAAACTTTTGCCACACTTTTGGCACTGTTTTGCAGTGAATTGGTCAACACTGGGTTTTGGGGTGATAGCTATGACCCTAGCTTTGAGTAGCAATTGCTCAGTTGATTGGGTGCTTCAAAACACAGGATTTTTGCTGCAAAATGCTGCAAAACTGTTGCCAGATTTTGGCACTGTTTTGGAGGGGATCCCAGATTTTGGGGTTCGCGGACTAACATGAGGATAAATTCTACAGTCAGACAGACTCCTTCCAGGAGCCACTTTACTGGATTTAGACTACAGTGGGAATGTAGTTTTTGTGAGAGTATGGTTCTGGGGGGTCCATGTGCAAATGCAAAATTGTGCAAAGTCAGGAACCCCCAGAAATGCCCCCCAAGGTGGAGGGCTGCTTACCAGGGTCTTGGAAAGAGGCATGAGGGCTCTGGGATGCTGCTAGAGGAGCCCTTGTGTCAACTTCCCAAAGCCCAGTTAAGCAAGGAAAATCAGGTGGGTGCAAGGGTGTAATAAATAAACAGAGAGCAGGGAACAGTGGGTTTCCCCAGCTCCCTCTTTATTTATTTATTGCCCTCCACATGCACACACTCAAAGCTGTGATCATGTAAGCCAAAGTTACAGGTTTACTGTACTAGCATTATAGAAAAGCAAAGAATTTTCTTCTAAAGCAGCAGCCTATATAGAGATGTATCAATGGAATCCTATGCACATTGACTCAGAAGTAATTCCTATTGAGTTTAATGAAATTTACTCCCAGAAAGGTGTGTACAGGACAGCAACCTCAAACCACTGTATCTGCCTTTGCACTTACAAAGTTCCACTGAGTTCAATGGGGAAAGACTGCCATCAGTGGAAAAACTATAAGTTACCTTGTTTGTGGAATGAAAGGTCCAACTGACAACAGGTTTATTTCATATCTTAATGAAGCTGAATCCATGCTTGGAATGATAAAATGGAGACAGGAGGCATCTATTGACATGCTACAATTCCCAGTAGCAACTAAATGGTAGCTTAATGAGAGGTGATTTTTCACAAGCTCAAAGGTAAATCTAGAACTGTAGAGTAAGGTCTACTGGAACTATCAGCATTATTTCTGAAAATGCCATTGGGTTTAACTCTTCTATGTATTTTTATGCTGAAAACAATGCCTTTTCTATGTACATGTATGCTTAGAAATAATATATTATACAGGCCATGTGACATTTGTTCAACATTTCTTGCTGATGTGATGAATTTAGGACTTTTGTGATTGGAAATTTGTCTTTTTCCTCTAATTAGTAGGCTTAGTTCTCACAATCATGAGGTAAAGGGTAAATTTGTTTGGTGACAGCATATCTCTTTGCAGGAAGAAGAGTTCGGGTTACATGACTGGATGCTGCTCCATAAAAAAATCAAGGAGAATTCTGAGAACCCTTCGCTGTGACATCTGTTCTTCCATGTTGCGCGCGCGCGCGCGCACACACACACACACACACACACACACACTAACTTTTAATATGGAGAAGCATTCAGTCATGTAATCACCTGCTGTTTCTAGTTGTATAAACAAGGAAAAGTTTTACAACTGTTTACTATTGCAACTTACCTCCTGTTTGTGCAGATCAGGCACAGCTTGAGGCAAAAGAGGCCAAAAGGATTAACTATATACACTGGGCAATTCTAAGCATTTACTCCCACTGTGTTCAACAGGCCTTACTCATAGGTAAGCATACACAGGATTGCAGCTTCAACCAAGTTTCTTTTGCACAGAGAGCTTTCATGCTGCATGTCTTCTTTTAAAAATACATTTTTCCCTGTCAGTTTGAGATACAGGATGTACAGAAAAAGTTGAAATGCATTACAATGAAAGCCAATTAGATACATGAAGTGCTTTAACCAGTGACAGCCTAATCTGAAAAGGGAAACTGAATGGAATTAGTTCATGACTAGCCTCTTCAAATACAAAAAGACAGCCATGCAAGGTGCTCAAGACCTGGGATGCAAATTGGTTTGCTCCTTGGAGTTGAGTGAAAACTAGTTAAATTTCAGGCAGCCAGTGTTGGTCCCAAAGAGCAGAATATTTCAGAACTCATATTCAAAAAAGCACTCAATGAGTGATTTTTGGCTATGTGCTACTAATTACAACAGTGTTCATGAAGAAGTGTGCATGCACATGAAAGCTGATACCAAGAACAAACTTAAGTTGGTCTCTATATATTTCAACAGTGTTCAGTTTGTGTTGATGAATGTGTAAGTATACAATTTACATCAGCTTGCTACAGAAATATTATCTGAACACCTTGCAAGACCCAAACCAGTTTTTGATGATCAGCGAAACTGTATTTTCTCATTTAGGAACAGGCAAGGAGAGTGCTGTCACACACGGGATGCTGTGAAAACAGGATGCTGCTAGATGGGCTCTTTGGTCTGATCCAGCCAGGCAGTGGAATAGCTAGGGCTTTTGCCACCCCGGACGGTCACTGATTTTGCTGCAAATACTGTATGCATTTAAGCACTGTATTTTTCGCTCTATAGGACGCACTTTCCCCCCTCCAAAAATGAAGGGGAAATGTGTGTGCGTCTTATGGAGCGAATGCAGGCTTTCGCTGAAGCCTGGAGAGCGAGAAGGGTCGGTGCGCACCGACCCCTCTCGCTCTTCAGGCTTCAGGAAGCTATCCGCAAGCCTGGGGAGCCCGGCGGGAGTGCCCGCCGTGCTCCGAAGGCTTGTGGATAGCAGCCTGCAGCCCGGGGAGTGCTGCACAGCGCGCCCCGGGCCTCGGGCAGATATCCGCAAGCCTTGGGAGCCGGGCGGGAGTTCCCGCCGGGCTCCTAAGGCTTGTGGATAGCAGCCTGCAGCCCGAAGCCCGGTGAGCGCTGCGCAGTGCGCCCCGGGCTTCGGGCAGATATCCGCAAGCCTTGGGAGCTCGGCGGGAGTTCCCGCCGGGCTCCCAAGGCTTGCGGATAGCAGCCTCCAAACCCGACCTGCTTTGGAGGGTGGCGGTGGGGAAAGCAGCGCTTCTCCCCACCGCCAGCCCCACAAGCTTGGGGAACAGCGGGGAACTAAAATAGGAATATACAAAACATTAGGTCCACAACAACAAAAAAGGTTTTATTATAGGGGAGGGGGGAAGAAGAAAGGCCTGGACAAAAATAATTTGTAAAAATGGTAAGCTTCAGTATATTATATTATGTGTTAAACTGTGGAATCAAATTCAAAATCCTGGCCAGGAATTATTCTGGGCACAAGCTATTTCGGGTGCTCCTCCGACCCGGAAGTGCAGCCCCGGTAAGAGCAGGTGGCGGCAGGGGGTGTTGCCGCTTGCTGGATAAACGAGTCCCTCAGACCTTATCTGGCCAACGGGCCTTAGTTTGGGGACCCTTTTATAAGTAGCCTATTATAGCTACTTACAAACATGTTTCTGGTCTCCTCATGTGTAAAGCAGCAGTGAGAGATAAAGCTATAGTCCACTTTTAAGAGTTGAGAGCCTGGTGGGTACTGACTGAGAGCTGGCTGTGCCTTGTCAGTCAGGCAGATAGTTTGACACCTTTTGGAAGTTGGGGAGATATCTATAGCACTGATAATTACTTCTTGATTTCACCATGTCTTTGCCAGACAGCACTTATCAGTCCTTTGTGTGCTAAAGGGAAGGTGTGACTTCTCCCCTAAGCCTGAATGGGAAACAAGTAATTAGAGGGTTTTGCTGCAGCATTATTTGCTGAGATCCATACATTCTCACTTTTTTGGCTTTAAAATCAGCAACTTTAAATGCTACATATAGTATTTCAACTTTTTATAAACATTTTGTTTCTGATGTAAAAAAGGATGAAAATTTTGAAAGTTAAGTAAGTACATCATTTTTTAAAAAATAAAAAACTCACTTTATCTATTTCTTAACCTGATGAAAATAATTTATTGCATTTTGCTAAGTGTAGATATATTCATGGTGGGGTGTTACTTCTGGGTACTAGGAAATAATGGTCATTTTAAAAAAACCTAGCTAGAATCTGTGAAGCCCTGTCTTAATATGGTATTGTAACAGGAAATTTAAAAAGAAAATGTCATAGGTGATATTTCCCTGTAAATTATAGCAAATTTGATTTATTAAATTGAAGGCCACCACACACTTTCTTCAATATGTGAAAAGGTATGTTTCTGTTCCAGAAAAAACTCCATACTTCCACTGTACATTCCACTGAAAGTCACTCAACAGTAATTAATATCCCATAAAACTTCCTAGTTGAGCAGCTTTACACTCTCAGTCTGTTTCTTCACATAATAACCAGAAAAGATAAGCAGAAATCAAGAAAAATAAAGTGTACACCATTTGCCCTCTACACCATTTGCCAAATGATTGATACTCTGTCAAAGGACTAATCGTAGCTGCTATATAATCTTCATGTAAACTTGCTGACATTTGAATAAAAAGCAAGTTGACATAAAGATTCACTGAAAGCCTATTTCTACCGAGTATCTTTGGGGGCCTTCAAAAGAGAAAGATTAATGACAGAGCTATCTGTAGTGTTAATGTATTTATTAATGACACAGCAGGTTTGATACTTCTGGTGCCTATTCCCTTCAGACTGTAAACATAGTGAAAGTATCTTTGGAATATTACATTTTCCTGGAAGTTATCATGTTTTTATAAGTGAATTTACTTGGATTACACTGCAGTGACCTGTGACACCTGTGCCATGTTTGTCATTCTGCCGGAAAACATGCGGCAGTACACTTGAAGCAAGTGCAAACTGGTTGTCTTGCTGGAAGAGAAGGTACAGAACTTGAGGCCCGCCTAGCCACACCTCCAGCTATAGGACAACATGCAGCTTCTCAACAGAGCTGAGTGGACTGTGATGGTACAGCAACACAGGTTGGGTGCCCCTAGGGAGCAGGAAGATCACCCAGTGCAAGAGATGAAACCTCTGGAGGAATGTGACACACAGAAGTGGGACAGTCACAAACCGCACTTTGTCTTTAGAGTTGCAAAGTTGCTTCCATGCTCTCACCTTGGACACAGATTGTGGTGTCCAGAAAAGCTAGGCAGCAGTTGCCAACCTCAAAATACACCAAGGTGGCTGTGAAAGGTACAGTGTGCAGAATTCCTGCCATGCCCCAGAGGTGAAAGAGACAGGAGGGGATGGACTTGGAGGGAGCTGGGCATGTTTAGCCTGGAGAAGAGGAGGTTAAGGGGTGATATGATAGCCATGTTCAAATATATAAAAGGATGTCATATAGAGGAGGGAGAAAGGTTGTTTTCTGCTGCTCCAGAGAAGCGGACACGGAGCAATGGATCCAAACTACAAGAAAGAAGATTCCACCTAAACATTAGGAAGAACTTCCTGACAGTAAGAGCTGTTCGACAGTGGAATTTGCTGCCAAGGAGTGTGGTGGAGTCTCCGTCTTTGGAGGTCTTTAAGCAGAGGCTTGACAACCATATGTCAGGAGTGCTCTGATGGTGTTTTCTGCTTGGCAGGGGGTTGGACTCGATGGCCCTTGTGGTCTCTTCCAACTCTATGATTCTATGATTCTATGAGTCTTTTTCCATTCTTGACCTAAGTCCTTCAGATCCTAGGCTACTGATGGTAGATGAGGATGTTGATAACCCACTTGCTACCTTCCATGGAGACATCAGAGAAATGGAATTGCAGTGTAGAGAAGGCAAGCTGAGAGGAACGAGTAGGAAGTACACAAACCATAAGCTTCCACCCCTTGTAACCTATTCTAATAATATTCAGATAAGCTCCAACAGACAGAAGGGGAAAACTCAAGAACAGCAGTAGCAGACCTTAGAACACTCCAAGCAGGCTTTGGAAGTGTACAGAACGATTCCTGCCACTCCACAGAGGAGGAAGAGATGTGTGGGGGGACAGAGGCAGTAGTGTGAGGAGGAAACAGGATGTCCTGGGAGGTGTGCTATCTTCCAGGTGCAAAGATTCATGATGTGACTGTGAAGTTCCCAAGTCATAAAAAACCCACTGATCACTACCCCTTCCTTCTGACTCATGTCGGTACAAATAATACCAGGCTTCAAGGATTATGAGACTCTGGGCAGGGAGCTGAAGAGACTTGGGGCACAGGTAGTCTTTTCATCACACCTTCCTGTTGAAAGTCGTGGTCCAGGAAGAGAGAGGAAAATACTGGAGGTAAACCACTGGGTGTGCAGGTGGTGTTTTCAGGAAGGGTTTGGCTTCTTGAATCAAGGTCTCCGCTTCAAGAGAGCTTTAAACTTCAGGGGGAGGGACAGAGGAACTCATGGTACTGGGGATAATAGCTTCATTGATGCACAGGAAACTGAGGTGGTGCTCCTGAAACCTGCTTTAGGGCAAGATATCACAAGAAGAAGGCAGCTGGAGGGAGTGACTCATGGTTTCAGTTGTCTCTACACAAATGCACAAAGTATGGGAAACAAGCAAGATGAATTGGAGCTTTTAGTACAGGTAGGCATTACTGCAACCTGGTAGGATAAGACTCATGAGTGGAATGTAGGAATTGAGGGGTATAACCTGTTCAAAAGGAATAGACCAAACAGGAAGAGAGGAGGAACAGCATTATATGTAAATAATGTCTACAGTTGTGAAGAAATCCATGACCTGGAGCATGGAAAGCAGATTGAGGGAATATGGGTAAAAATTGTAGGAGAAAGAAACAACAGTGACCCTACTGTGGATGTCTGCTGTAAACTGTCTGAAGACTGGATTATGACTTCAAAAAGCAGATTACCAAACATTCAAAAAGGAGAGATACAGTAGTCATGGGAGACTTCAATGTCCCAATATCTCAGCGGTTCTCAACCTGTGGATCCCCAGATGTTGTTGGACTACAACTCCCATCATCCCTGAGCTCTGGCCTTGCTAGCTAGGGGTGATGGGAGTTGTAGTTCAACAACATCTGGGGACCTACAGGCTGAGAAAGGCTGCAATATCTGTTGGAACTCCAACTCTGCCAAGAGTCTGGTTTGTTTCCGGGGGGAGCGGGCGACTGCAGAGGCTCCTGTTTTGACCCATAGAGCCCGAAATCCAGAACCCCCTGGTCAGGTAAGTGTGGGGTGGGGTGGCAATGGGAAGGGCTGGGCAAGGGGACCTGCTTGTTTGCCTGGGGCTCCGATGTGCCACCCCCAAGGTAAGTGCCACCGGGGGGCCCCCCTGCCCCCG
The DNA here is from genome assembly GCF_964188315.1 of Podarcis muralis. Lineage (NCBI taxonomy): Eukaryota > Metazoa > Chordata > Lepidosauria > Squamata > Lacertidae > Podarcis > Podarcis muralis. The sequence continues at coordinate 60,675,194 of NC_135666.1, forward strand.
GCTACGCTACTGGGTTGGATGGCCATCTGCCATGGATGCTTCAGCAGAGTTTCCTACGTTGAGAGGGTTGCAGTAGAAGGATGACCCCTGGGGTCCCTTCCAGATCTGTTTTTCTGCTTCAACAATATTTCATCATGTTCTTACCATTTTATGTAATTGTATTTTGTATATATTATAAATTTCTAAACAAACATGTTCTATTTACAAACAAAACATTTAAATAGCTACCTTTCTACTGGTAGGACGGGGTGGGGGCACAGGAAGGAAACAAGGTGGGAAGGAGACCACGGTCGCAAAAGGTTGGGAAACACTGCTTCAAGGGATGCTGGTCTGTCATTTGAAGTATGCTCACTGAAGAACGCTTGACCAGCGACAGGACTAGCTCAAGACATTTTGCTGCCTGAGGCGAAGGACAAGATGGTGCCCTCCCCTGGGGCACATACAGAAGCCAACAGGACTAGTAGTTGAATCTTATTCCAATACTGGTGAAAGGACAGGCTCACATAGGGGCCACATGGCACTCATAGCTCTGGTCACTCCCAACACCTCAGCATCCTTCACTTGAGGCAGATGCCTAACTTTGCCTCATCGTAGGGCCGGCCCTGACTAGGGATGCTTCAGGAATTTGATACTGTGAATTCTAACACAAACTGATCTGCTCTGAGATTCTTACTTCCCAAATATTCCAACACAGTTCTTGGATCAAAAAAAGGCCTATCAATATATGTTTTGAAGCATGTGTTTTGAGAGAAAATACATATTTAAGATGTGATTTTTGTAAGGTTTTTTTTAAGTTCACAGATTAAGGAAAAGGATAGAATGGTGTTATGGATCACAAGAAAGTGATATATATCAGAAATACACTGATTTGCTTCTGCCTGAGACCCAGTAACCCAGGGTTCCTTATTTAGAACAGTTTGCTACAGGGGGAAGTATTTCCCAAGCGTGCCAGGCGATAGAGTAGCAAAATGAGTGTTAAAGATGATTTCTAGGAAATTTTAATTAAAAAAAAAACTTACCTTAACTGTATAATACTCCTTTACTTCAGGCATAATAGAATCAAAGTCCCCACTGATGTAATCAGGCAAAAAGCTGAAAAAGAAGTAATACTTAGTTAGATATTTTTTATTAACCTTCTCACACTTTATTTCTTGAATTTAAAAAAGAGAGTGTTGGGGGGGGGGGAGGGATGCAAGACTGAAACAGTGGTGTCCTTTTCCAAAGTTAACATCAATAAAATGGATTGAAATTTCCAATCTTCCCTTCTAAGAAACTAATGTCTTGGACTACAATAATTTGTGGTTACTGGACTGAGATCAGCCCGACTGATGCACAGATATGTAACATTTATCCTTGAAGATACTAAATGAGTGAAAATTATAGCACGTATCACAATTCATTTCACAACTTTGGTACTTCTGCTACAAAGTCACTCAGAATCTTATTAATGGGCTGATTTTCCGTCTCTTTTATAATTCATAGCATCTAGGCATGTTTGTGTATTCATCAGCAATGGTTAGGGAAAGAAAGAATCCATCCAGTTAGAGGAGACAGCTCTCCTATAATTCCACCATGGATGAGCAGCATAGTCTGCAGAGATTATTCTCCATGCTGGGTTTCCAGGGTTGAAAGAAACTAGATAAGAGTCCCCCCACATATGTATAGCACAGGAAGCATCACTGATTACATGAATAGGAAAATCTAGAGTAGTTATTCCTATTTTCTCCCACACCGTGGACTTGCAGAAAGGTAGTTTTTCAACACGTTTTGGAAAATATTATTTTGTTGCCATGGAACATTTGGAATTGAATTTGAAGTTGCATGTGTATTCTGGTGAATGTTAACCTGCAGTGACTTATGTTTCTGCTCACAGAAAGGCTTACAGCTACCTAGAGATTGAAAGGCAGCAGTTATCCTGGAGACTGAAATGTAATGTATGAGCCCTTAATGCACTGCTGCCAAGTCCAGAAGCTGTGCCATGCTCAGCAAACAAAGCATGGATCTGCCGGTCTCAGTGGCTCCCACTGCATGACACACCCAACCGCAATCTCAGATCCTGTTCTTGTAACACCAGACCAGGGGCATTAAATCTGAACCTCACAATATTTTAATTCATTTTCACTTTTAATTTGTATGCCACCTTTCTATATTGCTATTCACAAGGTGGTTTGCAAGCTGAAGGAACAACAAAATATACAACAAATATCACACATCTTAGAACAATCCAATCCAATCCAAAAAAGTCATAATAAAAATATGTCTTTAAAATAAACATCTTATACCAAATAAAGTAATAGTCAATAATTGATTAGACTATAATAGGGCATAATAAAATTACCTCTCAGAATAGCAAGTAAACTGAAATCCACTCTCAGCAATTACAATAAGGAATTACTAAACCAAACTATAATCAATAAAAATAACAGCAAGTCACAATACATAAAATTAGGGCTGCCATATGTCCAGAATTTCCCAGACATAGCTGGGATTCGGCCTTCGGAAACAGTGTCTGGGTGGAAATCTCTGGAATCTCAGGGGAAATGTTGGGAGTGTAGATTTCGGCGAATTTTTTTTTTTAAGTGTCTCCAAACCAGTAGCTGTTTATCAGCGCCAGGTGCGGAGCATACTTGTCCAGCCCTCGCCACTGACGCTGCCAGGTGGGGGCTCACAGAGCGGGGGCAGAGGGTGCTCTTCCCCCTCCCCCCTCCCCAGCCCCTGCTACCAACGGGTGAGCACTGGTGCGCCGAGGAGTGGAGGGTAAAGAGACCTTCCACCCTCCCCAGCCCCTGCTGCTAATGGAAAAGAGCTCACATGCAGGATGGGGAATGGCCCATGTGCCCTCCCATGCTACGCCAGTGCTCCAAACCACCTTCATCTTTTCCCCTCCTTTTTGGAAATATAAAATGGGAAGAAGTGTGGAACCTCCTGCTTTAAATCAGGCAAGTCTTATTCTTCACTTCTTCAGAAGAGGGACTGCAAAGCCAGCCTGACTTGCTCGTTCCTCTGGAGAACTTTCCATGCAGAAGACACAGACCTTTGGCTGGGCTGGAATTGTAAGCTGGGAATATATGTTTCAATGCACAGTAGCTGACCAGGGATGGGGATCCTATGGCCCTTTCTGGGTGTTAAGACTACAACATAAGCATTGTAGTTTGTTCTTTTTAGCATTTTGTTGGCTTTTCCAGGCAACTAACACCATAATTTCAGGACAGGAAACTGGCAGAAATATTCTATGGCAAGACAGAACTTTCTAGCATAGTGTGCCCTTTTATTATTAAGTTCTGAAACTCCAAAAAACAGGATTTCAACATTGGTGTTAATGCTAAAATAAGGTTTAAGATTAAGATCATAAAAATGCCCCATGTAGTAAGGAAATGCAAAAGTGAGCAATTCAGTAATTGCTCAGGGCTTTTTTTTGGCACCTTAATTGTCCCAATTATGCCTTGATTCTTCACTTAATGGAGAATCTTTTCCATTAAGCTTTTCTTGCCATTGAATGTGATTCCAGATCTGACTGGAACATTGAAAAAGTAACAGACAGGATACTGTGGGGCTCCTATCATAGCTTTCAAAAGCAAGCATCATAAACATCTACAGTTCCCTTAAAAATCCTGAATAGCCCTATGCAACTGCTGATCATCCATGAGCCGACAGTTATCAAGGTTTATTTATGTTTCATTCTGTTGAAAGGGAATAATTTGTGTGCTCCCTTCCTAGCTACACGGTCTTTTATATATTAGTCATTCAAATAATATGCTATGTGTTTGAGCACTTTATTTGGTTTTCGTTTTCTTAATGACTCTCTGGACAAGAACTATTCAGAACAAGGAAAGGTTGAGTTGCTATACGTTTTATTATGAACTGTTTTAACTTTAAGCGCATCCCCTCCACATAACTATAACATATACCTATTATGCCAGTCCAACACCAATGCCAGTCTCTAGAGTCAGTGACAGCCACTCAAACCTCAGGCAACGCCTCTGAAAGGGTATGAAAAGTTCCACTGTGGCTATGGCTGGAAGGCTGAAAATAGTCTGCACATCTGAAGTTAATGGTGTGCGGATCTGTGGAACCTGGCCTTTGAGATGTCAGGAGTGGAGTGAAACCTTACAGGTCTTCTGTTACTCTGCTTCTACTTCTTTCTTGATGCCAGTAATAAGTACCCCTAAAAGTTAACAAAGCACCATGTTTGGGACTCATAAAGCCTATAAGCAAACAAAATCCTTCTTCAAGACCTGTGGGCATTTTATTCTGTTTTAAACCTTCAATGCCATATCTCCTGAATATATGTCATCTTTGCAGTAAACAACACAATAACTGTGCTGCTGGGGTATTTAATTTACTTTAATCACCTCACTTGGTATTCTATATCAGCTTATAAATTTTATGTATGCTGGCATGGCTTGTACAATCTATTTTCCTCCCAATTAGCAGTTACAATGATCCATGGCACAGTCTATAGAAAGTATCACGGAATACTGCAGTGAGTATGCGGAAACAGTTGAAAGCATGTGGCAAGTATTATGTACTTGATTCTGCATGACTCTGTTTCCTTGGCGTGGCAACTGCACTTACAGTCAGAAATCTGTGATGTTAACAACATGTTAAACTGAAAGGTTTTTTGACCATTTTATTTTATTATTTTGTTTAATCACTCATGTATCTGCAGCAGTGACCAAAGGAGGAATGACCACTGGGAGGAGCGCAGAGAGAAGGGTCACCATGGTGCATCTGCAATAGCACAACTGGACACCTTCATCCACCCCAGCGGCAACAAAACATGTCTCTCCCACACTGGTTTCTACGGCCATAGCAGGCACTGTAACTCCTCAACGGTTTGGCTCTCCCTACCCAAAAGTGCACTCTTCCATTGTCTCCCAAGACAGGTGGATGCCAACCGGGAACCAAACCACTCCTGTCAGTATAAAAACTGTAGTGGGGTTACCAAACGGTTAAGTATGTTTTAATCCCATGCTTTTAACTGATGAGTTAATCATTCCAAACACACCCTGGAATAAATACCATGCTATCAAATATATAGATGCCATTTTGTGGTTCCTTAATGAAGGTAACAGTTGACTAAGTAACAGACATCTCATTTATTTTTTGGAAGGTCATCTTTAAATGCACATAACCAATCAAGAGATGCAGAAAGATGATTTATTTTTTCAATCGTTGCAGTCTTTCACAGTGGGTATTTTTTAAGTTCACTTCTGCAAAAATATCAATCACTTAATCACACTGATTACCTAAATTAATTGTTATAGCTGAAGCCAAATTCTAAAAGAATAGTCTTGTTAAATGAGGCTATCTGTGCTTTTGAGGATTTTGAGCAAAGATTCACAATCAGAATGGACTCAGTTCCACTTGGCACGAATAGAGGTGAAGATTGGTTAAATCACTGCCATCCGTCATAATGACATGCAAGGGTTTGGTCTACCTGGACCAATCTACATTTAGGGGCCTGTCCACACTCAGTGATGGAATGTCATCTCCTGGGCTCCTGGCATCTGTTTATTACAGTTCCCTGACCATAAATCACTTTATGCACATTTGTACAAAATCCCTTGTCTTCATTGTCCACATAATGGTTGGTGAAAATAGACTCTTCTCTATGAAGCAATATATTTCTTACGTTTTTTAGAGTCCCCAAATCTTGTTGTTTTATGTCCAGCTAAGAGACCACCTGGTAATCTGACAGAAAAGTTCTGTAAGCAGCAGCCTTGAGTCTAACAATCCGAATTCCACCGTGAACGAGACTAAAAAACCCTTCATGGTAGGTTTTAACCTTGCACTTTTGTGATTAGCTACATTCATTGATGTGCTACCTCAGACTGAACGCGGGTGGTGCTGTGGTCTAAACCACAGAGCCTAGGGCTTGCTGATCAGAAGGTTGGCGGTTCGAATCCCCGCAACAGGATGGGACGAGCTCCTGTTGCTCGTTCCCTGCTCCTGCCAACCTAGCAGTTCGAAAGCATGTCAAAGTGCAAGTAGATAAATAGGTATTACAACACTGTGCACTTGACTAACTCTGCCATACTAGGCAATATCTTTGGCCTCCAGAAGGGCTATTTCTAAAACGAATCTCAGGTTTCCACATACAAGTAAGTCTGTCCATCAGCAGAGGCGGGAGAGATAGCATTAGAAGATGAGAAGGTAAAATATGATGAGGACCTTCTAATATAGATAACCTGTTGGAGAGCCCTCGTGCTCTCCACTTCCCCAGGAGCAACAGTAAGGAAAAGTCTTTCTCAATGCAGAGATAAAGGTCATTGTGATGCCAGCAGCCATTACATCAATCATTTCTTGTTCTTTCCCCTAACTCCAAGATAAACCAGGCTGCAGATTTCAAACATCCACTTGGTTGGCATGTCATAAGCAGTCAAATAACTAATTCAATTTGACATTCGACTTTTAAGGTCAAATATGCTAAATTATGAATATAGGCCCAGACAGTGAATTGTGAGTGGCTTTGATCCCCACTCAACCACAAAGCTCATAAGGTGACATTGGACCAGCTACTATCTTTCACCAACCCCATAGGCCTGTTGTGAGGATAAAATGGATGACCCCGATGTACAGTGCTGTCAAGGAACAAGCAAATGAACAAACACAGACAACTGTAATGTTATGTGAACAGTTTTAAATCTGTTCATTACAAAATTTTCACTGGTCTACTGAAATGCTTTGAATACTTGATTTCAGTTATATAGGTAAAGGGACCCCTGACCGTTAGGTCCAGTCGTGACCAACTCTGGGGTTGCGGCGCTCATCTCACTTTACTGGCCGAGGGAGCCGGCGTTTGTCCGCAGACAGTTTTTCCTGGTCATGCGGCTAGCATGACTAAGCTGCTTCTGGCGAACCAGAGCAGCGCACGGAAATGCCGTTTACCTTCCTGCTGGAAGGTATTTATCTATTTATCTACTTGCACTTTGACATGCTTTCAAACTGCTAGGTTGGCAGGAGCTGGGACCAAGCAACGGGAGCTCACCCCGTCACGGGGATTTGAACCGCCGACCTTCTGATCGGCAAGCCCTAGGCTCTGTGGTTTAGACAGATTTCATTTTAATTAGTTAAGGCTCTCCACTCAAGCTTAGTTCAGCATGCTAGATTCTAATTAAAATACAAACTTTACACTTGCTTAATGAAAACTGCTACTTCCACTAACTTAAGTAACACTTAACCTTGTGCTTAAAGATAAGGATGGGCTTAACTCACTTGCTGACTGAGAATTATTTAAATAACCTTATCAAGGTTTTCTGAACTATGCTATTATGCTGCAGCAAAGGTCCATTGATCCAAGTCTTGAATCACCACTTCTTCATGAATGCAGTGATAACTGTCACTCTATTGTACTGTACACTCTTTAGTGCACTCTTTAGTACTATACATCAATATGCATCAGTGCTGCTAAAGAGAATATAAATGCTGACTTACTAGGAAAAACTTATATTTGGAAGTATTTCCACTTGTTCAAAAGGTCCTATTGGGTCAATTCTGACCTGCAACAAGCAGGAGACGATGGCTATATCTACACCTTTTAACGGTCATTAGGTCCCCCAAAGCATTTTGGGAATTTAACTGTGGTAGATTGAAGGGCTGAAAAGACGGCCCCAGCAACCCCTCCCTCTTGTACTGCATAACTTAATTTCCAAGGATCACTGAGAAGAGGGGATGGCTATTAATAGGGAAATGTTTACATTGCTCTATGCAAAGCAGTGCACAACAATAAAAAGCAATAAAACTACATGAGAAATATTATGCAGTAGGTAAAGAAAAAAATAACAAAAATAGTGCAAGAGTCTGCCTTTTTCTCAATGATACATTATAACTAGATTTAGAAAGTATACCTATTTAATTTGGGCAAGTTTGTTACTGGAGATGTGCAAGTAGGATACTTTTTTTGGATGTTTGGATGCTGGAAAAAACCAACTAGTGGAAAAAACCAGTGGTACCTCGGGTTACGTACGCTTCAGGTTACAGACTCCACTAACCCAGAAATATTACCTCGGGTCAAGAACTTTGCTTCAGGATAAGAACAGAAATTGTGTTCGAGTGGCGTGGAGGCAGCGGGAGGCCCCATTAGCTAAAGTGGTGCTTCAGGTTAAGAACAGTTTCAGGTTAAGAACGGACCTCCGGAATGAATTAAGTACTTAACCTGAGGTACCACTGTACAGGAATTTTCTACATCAAGACCTGTGTAATAAAATGTGTTGCAATGTGTCATATAAAGTAACCTAATGATGTATTGCAACATTTGTAAACAATACTAATAATAATATTAATAATTAATACTACTAATAATAATAATAAATAATACTATTAATAATATTAATTAAAATGTTATCATATTTTTGATTTTGCGAGATTACAAATGTTTCCAAAAACTTGGATATTATTATTTTCCACTAGTAATATAGCATTGAGTTAGCTACATTCACAAAATGGGAATATATGGGTTATACATGACATAATTTATTTAGTGTGTTGGCATTTTCCAAAGTAGAATAGAGTAGCTCACTCCTGCACATCTATTAGCAGGTGTACTTTCTGCTCAAATCTTGTCTTGCAGTTCATTATTAACCGGTGACCCAAGTTTCTGTGATGTTGTATCAAGATTAAGAAAATATCACAGCATAGCTTGGTCAATTCAAAGCCTCTGCTCGAATTTCTTGCCTTGGGATGGAGTAAGCAGAAATCACTGAGGAGCTGGTATGCAGTATTAGCTTGCTTGACAAATGTGAATATTGACTACTACATCAACTTTTATTATTATGTCTACTGATACTGCTCTAGTCAAAGAAACTACCAGCACATAGGACCCAATTCCTAGGGGCTGAGGGATCTTTGCCCCCCCCAAAATTATTTGAGTGAGGTGCCCCCCAAGTTGATAGCCATTCAGTGTGTGTGCCCTGTGTCATGTGATCAATCATGCAGGGCATGGCTTACCTGCCCCCCCCCATATTTTATTCAAGTTGGCACCTCTGTAGCAGCATGTTGGAAAAATCCCAAAAATGGTTTGATTCTTTTAAGGTTTTTGAGTATACAATTGCATGTTGTTGGTTTTTTGTTTTTGCTTTTTAAAAATATATATGAGAGACTGCTCCTCATGTTCCAGTAATATTATGTAAAGCAAAGATGTCTAGAAAATCCCAAGAAGCTTATCAAGACCTTTAGGAGTTCACCCATATGGTTTTAAACCCTACCATAAAAACTTCAGGGCCTGGTTAAAGGGCTGACATATCAATGATTGGTAGATCTGAAATTTGACACCCAGGATACCAGGGCACAGTACAGTTTTTGTTTTTATTTTATTTACTTAATCCATTATTTAATCCATTTGCTTGTCTCAGTATCAGCCTCTGCTAGTTAACCCTGCTTCCTGGCCGGCAGAAATTGCCACTGTGACTGCCATGGTTCATATATTCGGGTGAGGAGGGCTGAAGTAACTGAGCTATGCGCTGCTAACTTTCACCATGAACTGGACCATCTATAGTAGCGCTTGACTGTACAAAGGCCTGGCCTAAGGCGTGTGACGGACAGCAGAGCCGGGCCAGAGTCTGGCGATGCAGTGCCCCTGAAATGCCACCAGAGGGCTGGAGCCTCTATCTGATTGGCCAGCCACAGAAGGGGAGGAGCAGCACTTGGGGGGTGGGAGAATAAAAGGGGCAGTTTCGGAGGGAGAGTTAGATAGGGGTGGATGTGAGAAGAGATAGGGCTAAGGTTCAGTTGGAAAAACAGGGAGTAGGATAGGATTTGACTGAGGGAGAACTGGTTCTGGGTGAAGTTAAACATCCACACTGAGGAGACCATCCATAGCGAGAGGACAGAGCCTCACAGCAGCTTGGATAGGGAGACCATCTTGAGGGTCTGGGGGGAAAGGAATACAGAGAGAACAGGAGTGTCCTGGGAGGGTTGGGACTGAACTGGGAGAGGCAGAAGCTGTGGGAATCCAGGCTCCCTGGGTCTCCATCTAGCCAGGAGGGGAGAGTCCTTCTAGGTGAGGGGATCCCCTGGATCTGTTATTCCTTTGGGAATACCTCAGGAGTGGTAACTGAGGAAAAGTGCCCCTCACTCGTGAACCAGGGCATTAGTCTGTGAAGGAAGCTGTGTCGTATTAAAAGGATTTAACTGAACAACCTGTCATATAACTAAGTAACAGAAACGGAAGTATAACAACTGATTTTGTGTAAAGAGAGGTTAAGAGAAGCTGTGACCGTACACTGTGTTTAATCCTGAGACATCTTATAGTTAATTAAAGTAAATAAGCTAACTTCTACCTGAAAGACCGCATTTCCTGACTCACTTTGTTTCATAACTTTCTTTTTGTTTCATAAACTTTTCTTGCTTATCATTTTCTTCCTGAGACTCTAATTACTAAGTTTTCCCTCACACAAGTCCCACACTAGACATCCCGTGGTAAATTTGTAAAACTTTGTATTAATTGGTGTAGAGTGAGGTGTGTGCACTATATTTAATAGGGGGCAGTTAGTGGGGTAAGTCTACACATGATTAATTGGTGATAAGTGGTTGGATCCACTAGAAGGAGATTCTCCATCTTTAGAAAGAAAAGAAGAAGAAGAAAAGGGTAGAAAGAACCAGGCATTCATGAAGAAAGCTTGGTTTACAATGAAGGCTTTCTATGACCTGGAGAGGAGGGACTTGAACCATTCCAACATCATCTATCTGAAAGTATAAACTGAAGCTTATGCATTCACTGACTTAATGTAAATAAGTAAAAAACCCTCCCCCTGCTGTAAACTGGAGCTCATTTTAAAAAGAAATACGAAGATATTAAAGAATAGTGCCCCATGTAAAATCAACCCTGCAAACTGAGTGATCCACTCTAAGGCCTACTATGTGATGGTGCATGTAAAACTGTCCTTAATGCTATATATTTTGAAGCAAATGCTTAAAATTAACCCAAGGACTTAATTTTTACCAGTGAAAAAGCTTAAACTACTATTTAATGGAAGATCTCTGTGCTATGAACGCAAATGTTTCACATACAGTACGCTAAAGGAGAGCTCAAGCAGACCAACAGCTCCAGACAGAATGAAATATGTTGTCTGGGCACTAGGCAGTGAACCAAATCAGATCTGATTTACACCCTTGATTTGGGAAAACGAAAACCCACATTAGATTAACATTTTTTCCCTTTGCTAAGCTTGTGTGCCCGATGAACTCTCTAAATACTGAAATATTAAATCCCAAAGCATCAGAGACTGTGAAGTCAATACTCTGGAAGTTCTTAAAATGAGCCGTGAATAAGATGCTATAATTTCATGTGATTTTTTTTTTTAATAAAGGTAAAATCGCAAGACATCCTTCCTATATGTGCCTGCATTAAGCAGCACACTCCACTGTGATTTGGAATGAGGTGCTACCCAGCTTGAGAGCCATGGCAATTTTGATGAAAGTTCTCTTAAATATGTCAGGAATGTTATTAAAGTTCCTTGAACTCCTCCAGAGATGCATTATGATTTTATATATGTATGGCAGAGTGCTGACCACTCAATCCCCTTTCTGTCAGAAGCAAGTTGAGAAAGAATAAAAATTACTCTGGACACCCAGGGGTAATTTTATAATAGAATAGGTAATAAAATAATAAATTTGTAGGTGTTTTCAGCTTTCCCGCTTGGTACTGTGTCACACACCACATTTGTACCGGGCTCCTTGCTCATTACTATTTAATCACCACATAATATCTTTCTTTCAGACTTAATTAACCTTTCCAAAAGAAATTCTGACCTTGGGGCCTTTCTGCAGATTTGCAAAGCCATTGGGAATATTAGCAATATTGTTCCATGGGGAAATTTTGCCTCAGATTTAATGAAATGTAGAAGTGTGTAATGAGACACACACTGCTGCTTAATAAACAAGGTTTAAAGCATGTAGCATACAAGCCAAATTAACAGTAACAGTTCAGTTCCAAGCACATTCACTGGAAATAAGGTCTCGTTCATTTCTAATGGAAATCATTTCCAAGTACGCATGCATAAGGCTGGAATTGGCGTAAGAGACCTTTTCAAAGGCACAGGAATGCTCTTAGCATTCATGCACATGGGTAAAGTAATAAGGTATGCAGATGTATATACTACTCTTTGCAAAAGACAGATATGGATCTGCAAACAGCTTTTTATACCCATTTGTGTCAGGCTCCTATCCCTTCTACTATTGCTGTGATTTTGTACTATTTTATGTTTTGTCTTTAATTGCTGGTTGGCTGTAATTAACATCTGACTGATTCATATGGGGAAAGAAAAGCAGTGTTTCGAAACAACATTTGACTGAGGGAAACTCCAGTGAGTGCCTTAGAAACCCACGAGATTCTAATAGTCTTCATATAGACTCTTATACAAGCCCTTTCTGCCCACCCTCCATGATGGACATTTTGCTATTGTATAATAAAAGAGCCATCTAATGGTACCATGGTGTCTAGTTAGTACTGCTGAACCAGGGACGTAGGTGGCGCTGTGGTCTAAACCACTGAGCCAATCAGGTCGGCGGTTCGAATCCCTGCGATGGGGTGAGCTCTGTCCCAGCTTCTGCCAACCCAGCAGTTCGAAAGCACACCAGTTCAAGTAGAGAAATAGGTACCGCTGCGGCGGGAAGGTAAACAGCGTTTCCATGGGCTCTGCTTTCTGTCATGGTGTTCCGTTGCGCTAGAAGCAGTTTAGTCATGCTGCCCACGTAACCCAGAAAGCTGTCTGTGGACAAACGCTGGCTCCCTCGGCCTGAAAGTGAGATGAGCGCCGCAACCCCAGAGTCGCCTTTGACTGGACTTAACCATCCAGGGGTCCTTTACCACCTCCAGCTAAGACTTAGTTTCTGTATCAAAGTTCCAGAACAGAAAGTTCTTAGAAACTATATTTCCCATAGTGCACACTATGAAAGCTTTACTGAATACATGCATAAAAGTTTGCAGCTTAATGTAACAATAAATATACAGACATAAGGACCAATTCCTTTAACTGGAAAAATCTGTGGGAAGGAAGCGTCACTTTTTATTGAGCTCTTATTTACCAATTTCAATGTACAACCTTGGTGAGAGATAAAAGTGTCATTTATTCGTTCTGGAGGTTATTTTCAGCAAGGGAATTGCAATATACAACATTTAAAAATGAATAAACCAAAGGAGGGGGAATATATAAAATTGAAATAACAAAATCAGATTAAAAACAAATATTTGCAAAAGGCTTAAAGATAAATTCATTTGTACCTGAATGTGCAAGATGCTGACTTTATTAACAATATATTTAACAGATTTCAAAGCAGATTCTCAAAATGAGGTTATGTGTTTCAATGTAGATTCTTTAAGGTAGAACTAAAATGCTTTTGCTTTTTGCAAAAAGCTGGTGCAGAGCTGGGAGAGGAAAAATGGCTGAGGAGAATGGATACATATATACATATATGCAAATGCACGCACACACATAACCACACACATACATATGTACTCTAAAAATTCTTAATACAGACATGGAAATAAAACTCTAAATAATCTGAATTATGTGTACTCTCATAATTACACCTTGTACTTTGGCTACTTCCTATGCACTTGAGAGGATGCTTATAGACTGGGGAGATGTCACAGGTATGCAGGAAAGTCCTACTTTATAGATAAAAAATCCTGCTTCACCGATCAGTGAGGTTTGAGTGGTGCACTTAACACAGTGCAAATAAGTTCAGTGCAAAGTTGCAAGTCTCCTGTTGGGAGTCAGGCTGAAGGAACCTAAGTGCCTCCTTCTCTGGTTTTCTTCCTCCATATGGTCCTTTAAATGGGGATGGGGAATGCCCCCTTGCAGTTTAAGAAACCCATGGGAGTAGGACCTCTCAGGGCCTGGTTTCACCACAGGATCCTTTAACCTGCAAGGAAAATGCCCCCTCCCAGTAAAAAGGACTGCAAGTCCGAAGCCAGGTGTGCACAGGAGTATGGAAGCTCCCTATCACCACAACATTGTCTTCAGTGGAATACGTAATTGAATACACATTCAAAAGTACATCCCAATCCATCATGGAATTGCCCTCGAAGAGCAAAAAGGTGTGTGTGGGGGGGGAGAGGCTGGGGAGCTGAGCAAGGAAATTCAGCAACTGAACTCAACAGGGATCTCTTAAGCCAGTAACAGCCTAGAGGCAACAGAGAGACTTGTATCTTCCCTGTCAGCTTCTCCCCTTCCTAGCCACCAGATGGGCCATGCTTTATCCCAAGCAACAGACCCTCCTGGCAGCAGAACAGCCACTCCTACAGAGATCCTGGGTTTTCCACTGTCCTGCTTTAGGTGGCACATGAGCACAGCAGCTGAGAGTTAGCAGGAGAGGTCCCAGAATCAGTGTGCTATAGCAGTCTAAACACAGGGGCAAGGTCAGAAAACAGCCCAAGGTGAGGGGGACCAGCTGGGTGGCAGGGGAACCCGAGTCAGGGAGCTGATGTAAGAATGCTGTGCTAGGGCCATGGGCCCGGAACTGAATGTTTTTAAACCTGAGTCTTCGCAGACCCACCCAGAACATTGTTACAAGGCACAAGTGTTGCTTGCAGGTGTAGTCTATTTACAAGAAGCAGTTTGCTCACGAGTATTCTTTTACTCCTGAGGAGTTCCTTGTTCCTCAGGCTGGTGGCTGACTTAGCCTACACCTTCAGCCTGGATCTTTGCTGCTTAGGGCTCAGTGTTGGCCCCTGGCCTACCTCACAACCACTGGACACAGGCTGCTCTAAAGAGGATGCCTCTGGTTTGGACATGACACCCACCAGGTCTGCTGCCTACCTTCACTCTGCTGGGGATCAAGGCAGGTGATAGCAGTCATAAGATGCCAGGCTCCTCCAGTTCTGCAGCTGCACTGGGGTTCTCCCCAGATTCTGCGTTAGGTGGGATCCTGACAGGAATACATATTAGGATGTGCATCCTGATATAGATGGGATGTGTTTTTGAGTGTGCATTCTTTTGAAAGCAACGAGGTTCAGAAAAGACAGCATTTGTGCTGGAATGTACAACGGGATGAGAATCTAATTTAGGTGTGCAGTTCATGTTATTATTATTATTTATTAAATTTATATACCACCCTTTATCTGAAGATCTTAGGACAGTTCACAAGATAACAATAAAGAATAAAAGCACAATTTAATAGTTAAAACAAAAACAAAACATAATCCCCCTCCCACAAACACACTTTAAAGACCGAAGAATATTAATCAGCCAAAGCCTAGTTGAAGAGGAATGCTTTGCCTGGGGCCTAAAGATGTATAATGAAGGCGGCATTCCACAAATAGGGGACTGCTGCAGAAAAGACTCTTTCTTGTGTTGCTGCCCTCCAGACCTCTTGTGGAAGAGGACACAAAGAAGGGCCTGAGATGGTGAATGCAGAGGCCAGGTCAGTTTATATGGAGAGATATTGTGGCCCTAAGCTGTTTAAGGGTTTATAGGTCAAAACCAGCACTTGGGCCTGGAAGCTAATTGGCAGTCTGTGCAGTTTGGCCAGGATTGGTGTAATTGGGGCTTTTTTTCAGCCAGAACTGAGTTCTGGCACCTCTTTGGTGTGTTCCGACACCTCTGTAGCATTATGGCACATTGGCACATCGCTCGGGGCTGTGGGCCAGAGGCTGTGGGCATGGCACTCTGTGTTTAGTGATGGCAGCTTTGGGTGGCACAGCACTTTATGTTGTGCAGCAGAGGCTGTGGGCAGCATGGCGACTGGTGCAGTGAGGCAGAGGGCAGTGGCATAAGAAGGTTTTTAGGGGCTATCTCCCCCCCCCCATGCTCAACAACTTTGGGTGGGTGCTCCCCCCTAAAAACAACTTTGGGTGGGTGATCCCCTAAGAAAAGGTCATCAAGTTTGGCACCTCTTTTTAGAGAAAAAAAGCCCTGGGTATAATATGCTCAAACCATCTTGCCCCAGTGATCAACCTAGCCGCTGAATTCTGCGCTGGCTGAAGTTTCTGAACCGTCTTCAGAGGCAGCCCCACATACAGTCATACCTCGGGTTGAATGTGCTTTGGGATGAGCACGTTTGAGTTGCGCTCTGCGGCAACCCGGAAGTAATGGAGTGTGTTACTTCCGGGTTTTGCCGCTTGTGCATGCGCAGACGCTCAAAATGACGTCACACACATGCGCAGAAGCAGCGAAAAGCGACGCGCATGTGCGCAGACATGCCGTCACTAGTTACGTTTGCTTCTAGATGCGAACAGGGCTCCGCAGTATTCTAACCAGAGCATAGACAACACTATAACTACGGTAATAACATGCAAGACTTATTTTCCTCAGCTATTCTCTCTCTCACACACCCCCGTTTCTAACATTTTTGGTTTAGGTTTCGTTTTGTTATGAACATTCTTTATGGAATATTATTACTATAATCAACAGTGCCTCTGAGTAAACTCAGCTGTTTGATCTGTCCTTCAGAATTTATATATGTGCTATGTGGTCTGGAAGGGGGGGGGGGGCGACCCTACAAGACTTTGGATCTTCCACCAGTCCTAAAATAAATTGGGCATAACGGTTAGCTCTTTGGTTCAGGGCAGCTGATGACTACCAGACAGGAAATAGATATTTTTTGGCTTACTCAATAATTAAAGATGAATGCATTCTTCTGGATTGCTTGTTATATTGCCTTTTAATATCAAGAATCCCACAGTAAATTCTTAGCAAATGTACCTTCCATCTTACCTTCCATAATCTCTTCAAAAAATTTATTTCATTTTGAATCTGCATATGTCTAATATGCTCACACAGATTAACAATTTTGTTGACCTACTGCCTTTAATAAATGTCTTTCTGGAACTCTCTAGCTTTCTCCATAATCCAGCGCATGTTTGCAATGCATGTTTGCAGCGCATGTTTGCAATATTCAGCATCTTTACCTGTTTGACTGTGCACCACCATGAACTTTGGAAAGGGAGCATAAAACTGTAAAAAGAAAAACATCCCACTAATGCATGTTACTGCCAATAATAAAATACATTCTGGGCTTAATGAACATTTATTCAAACATTTATCCGGAAGAAGGTCAGGGTGATTCAGTAAGGGAGCTTCATAGATGGGTTTCAAACACCAGCACTCGTGCCTTTTAAAGTTATAATAAGGCTCTTTTTAGAAGACACAGAAAGGAGAATTATGTGACAGTAATTGCATTTCTCACAGCCTTCAGCTTTCACATCATCCATTTTATAACCAGGAAATCTACAATCAATAACACTATGCAGTATGTTTCTATTTACCCCACTTATTCTTATACAGTCAAGAGGGAGTGATAATAAACTACGTAGAAGTAGGAAGCAAATCATGAGCAGAAAGTTACTTGTTCCCCTAAGCAAGGCCATAACAACTGGGTGCTCTTAGTTCTGGTCAAAGAGAAGATTTCCAGCAACAGAAGCCCCGGGCAAGAGTGACCGAAAACAGAAATTTTACCTCTGTCAGTTTTTGGTCAAGAGCTTTCCCCATGGATGACCTAGTAAGTGGGAAGCAGCACAAACCTATACAGGACTACTCACCAGTAAGAACACTGAATTCAGTAAGTCTTAAGGCTCAGCCACAGCCTGGAAAGCACAAGTCTGACAGGTTTTCTTCTCTTGTGCTTTCTAGGTACAGGTCCCAGCAGTTTTGCGTTTGCCCTGCAGCTTTCCTCAGGAAAACACGCTCTTTACTACAGAATCAGAACAAAGAGCAACCTGCAGAGAACCCAATTGCTGTTAACTCCAGTTTGGCAGGTAAACTGCAGCTTTTCCTGAGGGGAAGAGGCGGGACAATCAGAAGTATGGATGAGCCCTTACTTACAGATAAGTGGGAATGAGACTGATTTGCTGACAACCATTATGTAAGAGTATTCGCTAGAATCTAGACTGAATGAAGGTTCCCCAATTATTTTAACACTAGTGGGAACACGGAGAGCCCTCATTCCACTGATCAGGTGCACACACATAAAAAACCTGGCTACAACCAACGTTAACATTTTTATACATAGAGTTCTACATCTACTTTGCCTGTTTTTACCACAAGGTACACATTTCTAAATGTTTCTTACATATTTTCATTCATTTCTTTTGAGCTGAGAGCTGTATTGCAAAATTTGGAGATGTGAAAAATCCAAAGGATAATTACATTTGGATTTTTCACATCTCTAAATTTTGGAGGATAATTACATTCCAATTCATATACTAGACAAGGAGGTGCAAATTAATTTATTTTTCATCCTTAATATTTTCTGAACTGGGAATTGCCATATCAAAGTATGCACACATACATACACACACTTCAGTCCTCCCAATAAAACAATTGAGGGGGGTTCCTCCCCCCCATTGCCATTCAAATGGTATGTGTGCACTGTGTCATGTGATCAATTTTGTGGGGTGGGGCATATTTCCCCTCCAATATGTTATTCAAGTTGGCACCCCTGATCCCAATTATATATCAATGCTCTGTAATATTAAACAGAATGTGGCAGCCTCTGCTCGTGAGGAGTTATCTGTGTGTGCTCCAAAGCTGCTGTACCCACACAGTTAATTAGTAGTAAATCAAAATGTATTTCTGCTCCAAAACATTAGGTAATTGTCGGAGAAGGAGGATTTTTCCAGTAAAGCAAGGGAATATTGGCCTGGAGTCAAGAGGAAAGAGTTGCAGCTTCCTAGTTGTGAGCACCACTTCGCCTTCCAAAAGAAATAGTGGGTACTATTTAATAAATAGTATGTGGATATTTGCCTGCTTCAAAAATATCAAAGTAACAGGTCTCTAAATTGGGGGAGAAAATTAAAGAAGAGGAGATTAAGCTGAGGTTTTTTCCCCATCTTCTTTCTTTCTTTCAAAAAATCTAATTAATTTGTCAGTGTTCTCTGAGAAGACAAGACTTTAATAAAACTGCATTGAGAAATGAGAGTGAAGGGGAACATGTTAAAAAAGTAAATTAATAATCTTTTCAGCAGGCTTAGTTTCCTTAAAGGCAAATAACAAAATCTAGCTGGATTTGTTGTACAAAAATTGAACTTTGATGATATAATATAATCCCAAGGTAAGAATGCTTAAAGGGCCAAGTCTATGAAGAGTGAATAATTCTATTCACTTGCGATACAACCATCTAGTTTTTCTTGAATTACCTATTTACATTTATGAGAACTTATTTAACATATAATTACATTTTTTCCATAGGAGCGGTATTTGTATAGTGTGCATTAAAAAGGTAAAGGTACCCCTGCCCGTACGGGCCAGTCTTGACAGACTCTGGGGTTGTGCGCCCATCTCACTTAAGAGGCCGGGGGCCAGCGCTGTCCGCAGACACTTCCGGGTCACGTGGCCAGCGTGACAAAGCTGCATCTGGCGAGCCAGCACAGCACACGGAAACGCTGTTTACCTTCCCGCTGGTAAGCGGTCCCTATTTATCTACTTGCACCCGGGGGTGCTTTCGAACTGCTAGGTTGGCAGGCGCTGGGACCGAGCAATGGGAGCGCACCCCACCGCGGGGATTCGAACTGCCAACCTTTCGATCGGCAAGCCCTAGGCGCTGAGGCTTTTACCCACAGCGCCACCCGCGTCCCATAGTGTGCATTAATGAGTTTTAAAATAATTATGTTTATTCCATAAGAGTGGTATTTGTATAGTGCGCATTAAATAGTTTGAAAATAAAATGAGCTATCTAAAACATTATTTCCCAGTTGATTCTGTCTGCAGAATGCATTATGCTTGTCCCAAAGAAGTGCTGACTACCAGAACAAAATCCAGATGCAGGAAAGCAGATTGTCTCTGTGGCCAGGAAAATGCACAGGGGCTGAGGGCCAAAGGGTTCACAGCACATCATGCACTTCTGGCTCACTTATATGGCACACATGTCAAACTGAAATTGTATCATCAGAGCCCCAAGCCTCACCTTTGTGTCTGCTGCTAGCAGAGAAACCATGTTATATCATTATGTCAGGACATGAAGAACTCTCTCACCCCCGTCAAAACAAAGCTAAGGGCTCCCCCCCCCCCATTTTCTTAAATCCAGAATTTAAGGGCTCAGAAAGCAAAGACGGTTTGCAGAAAGAAAGAAAAATGAGAGCTTCATTAACGTGTAACTGTGAAATTTTGGATCCCCTCCAAACCAATGTCAAAGTTGTGTGCTTGTTTTGTGCCATCTTGTATCGCAAACCCTGTGTTTTAAAGCTCTCAACAAACGGAGTATCAATTACTGTACCCCCGGGGGACACAGGTACCCTCTCAAAAGCCAACATTGTCTGATTCACTTCAAAGCGGTGCCAGACTTTTGCACTGCTTGGAGCCAATCAGACATTGTCAGATTTTGAGTGCAGTTAGCTACAGTGGCATGAACTAGGAACTCAGTTTTTTAGTATCAATTTCCTATTTTGGGAGCAGGATTTGTGATGCAGAAGAGTTAGAAAGTATTGCAAAGTTTGACACAGTTTTGGAGTAAATCAAACAATGTTGGCTTTTGGAGGGATACCTGTGGCCCCCGGTTTGAGTATCAATTACTCAGGTTGGGATGAGGTACCAAACATAGAGTTTGCAGTGCAAAAGCAATCACAAAATTTTGGCACCAGTTTGAAGGGGGTCCAACATTTCAGAATTACATGTTAATGAAGCTAAAAACAAGAAGCGGGGAGAAGATGGAGTTATTTGATGTCACATCCACACCACACATTCAAAACACTCTCATACCCCTTTAAAAGTCATGGCTCCCCCACTCCCCACAAAGAATCCCAGGAACTGTAGTTTGTTAAAGGTGCTTGGAGTTGCAGCTGTTGGAGGTAAACTACAATTCCCAGGTTTCTTTGTGGGAAGCCATGACAACTAAAGTGGTATAAATGTGCTTTAAATGTCTGGTGTGGATGTAACCTAAGTTTAAGCTTTGCCTCCTCTGACAGAGACTTTCCCAAAACTCACTTCTTATGCACTTCATGCAAATAGGATTGTGTAAGGGAAGGATCCCCTTCATGGATCACTGCCTTGCCGTGGCGAAGGGGCTTGAAGAACTCAGAGAAGCTATGAACTACGCCGAGCAGGGCACACAAGATGAACAGGTCATAGTGGAGAGTTTCGACCAAACGTGATCCACCT
This sequence comes from Podarcis muralis, assembly GCF_964188315.1. Classification (NCBI taxonomy): domain Eukaryota; kingdom Metazoa; phylum Chordata; class Lepidosauria; order Squamata; family Lacertidae; genus Podarcis; species Podarcis muralis. The sequence goes on from NC_135666.1 coordinate 60,696,229, forward strand.
GGAGGAGGAACCGGCAAGCCACTCCAGTATCCTTGCCAAGAAAACTCCATGGACAAAGACAACAGGCATATAAAAGTTATGACGCTGGAAGATGAGCCCCTCAGGTCGGAAGGCGTCCAACATGCTACTTGGGAAGAGCGGAGGGCAAGTACAAGTAGATCCAGAGCTGATGAAGCGGCTGGGCCAAAGCCGAAAGGACGCTCAGTTGCGGATATGCCTGGAAGCGAAAGGAAAGTCCAATGCTGTAAAGAAAAATATTGCATAGGAACCTGGAATGTAAGAACCATGAACCTTGGTAAGTTGGATGTGGTCAAAAATGAGATGGCAAGAATAAATATTGACATCCTGGGCATCAGTAAACTAAAATGGACGGGAATGGGCGAATTCAGTTCGGATGACCAGCACATCTACTACTGTGGGCAAGAAACCCGTAAAAGAAATGGAGTGGCCCTCATAGTCAACAAAAGAGTGGCGAAAGCTGTACTGGGATGCAATCTCAAAAATGATAGAATGATCTCGATACGAATCCAAGGCAGACCTTTTAACATCACAGTAATCCAAGTTTATGCACCAACTACTGGTGCTGAAGAAACTGAAATTGACCAATTCTATGAAGACTTACAACACCTTATAGAAGTGACACCAAAGAAGGATGTTCTTCTCATTATAGGGGATTGGAATGCTAAAGTAGGGAGGCAAGAGATAAAAGGAAAAACTGGCAAGTTTGGCCTTGGAGATCAAAACGAAGCAGGGCAAAGGCTAATAGAGTTCTGTCAAGAGAACAAGCTGGTCATCACAAACACGCTTTTCCAACAACACAAGAGACGACTCTACACATGGACATCACCAGATGGGCAGCATCGAAATCAGATTGATTATATTCTCTGCAGCCAAAGATGGAGAAGCTCTATACAGTCAGCAAAAACAAGACCTGGAGCTGACTGTGGCTCAGATCATCAGCTTCTTATAGCAAAATTCAAGCTTAAACTGAAGAAAGTAGGAAAAACCACTGGGCCGGTAAGATACAATCTAAGTCAAATCCCTTATGAATACACAGTGGAAGAGAGGAACAGGTTTAAGGATTTAGATTTGGTGGACAGAGTGCCTGAAGAACTATGGATGGAGGCTCGTAACATTGTACAGGAGGCAGCAACGAAAACCATCCCAATGAAAAGGAAATGCAAGAAAGCAAAGTGGCTGTCCAACGAGGCCTTACAAATAGCGGAGGAGAGAAGGCAAGCAAAATGCGAGGGAGATAGTGAAAGATACAGGAAATTGAATGCAGATTTCCAAAGAATAGCAAGGAGAGACAAGAAGGCCTTCTTAAACGAGCAATGCAAAGAAATAGAGGAAAACAACAGAATGGGAAGAACCAGAGATCTGTTCAAGAAAATGGGAGATATGAAAGGAACATTTCGTACAAAGATTACCATAATAAAGGACAAAAGTGGTAAGGACCTAACAGAAGCAGAAGACATCAAGAAGAGGTGGCAAGAATACACAGAGGAACTATACCAGAAAGAAATGGATGCCTCGTACACCCCAGGTAGTGTGGTTGCTGACCTTGAGCCAGACATCCTGGAGAGTGAAGTCAAATGGGCCTTAGAAAGCACTGCAAATAACAAGGCCAGTGGAAGTGATGATATTCCAGCTGAACTATTTAAAATTTTAAAAGATGATGCTGTTAAGGTGCTACACTCAATATGCCAGCAAATTTGGAAAACTCAGCAGTGGCCAGAAGATTGGAGAAGATCAGTCTACATCCCAGTCCCAAAGAAGGGTAGTGCCAAAGAATGCTCCAACTACCGCACAATTGCACTCATTTCACACGCTAGCAAGGTTATGCTTAAAATTCTACAAGGAAGGCTTAAGCAGTATGTGGATCGAGAACTCCCAGAAGTGCAAGCTGGATTTAGAAGAGGCAGAGGAACCAGAGACCAAATTGCAAACATGCGCTGGATTATGGAGAAAGCTAGAGAGTTCCAGAAAGACATCTACTTCTGCTTCATTGACTATGCAAAAGCCTTTGACTGTGTCGACCACAGCAAACTATGGCAAGTTCTTAAAGAAATGGGAGTGCCTGATCACCTCATCTGTCTCCTGAGAAATCTCTATGTGGGACAAGAAGCTACAGTTAGAACTGGATATGGAACAACTGATTGGTTCAAAATTGGGAAAGGAGTACGACAAGGCTGTATTTTGTCTCCCTGCTTATTTAATTTATATGCAGAATACATCATGCGAAAGGCTGGGCTGGATGAATCCCAAGCTGGAATTAAGATTGCCGGAAGAAATATCAACAACCTCAGATATGCAGATGACACAACCTTGATGGCAGAAAGTGAGGAGGAATTAAAGAACCTTTTAATGAGGGTGAAAGAGGAGAGCGCAAAATATGGTCTGAAGCTCAACATCAAAAAAACGAAGATCATGGCCACTGGTCCCATCACCTCCTGGCAAATAGAAGGGGAAGAAATGGAGGCAGTGAGAGATTTTACTTTCTTGGGCTCCATGATCACTGCAGATGGTGACAGCAGCCACGAAATTAAAAGACGCCTCCTTCTTGGGAGAAGGGCAATGACAGGCCTAGACAGCATCTTGAGAAGTAGAGATGTCACCTTGCCAACAAAGGTCCATATAGTTAAAGCCATGGTCTTCCCAGTAGTGATGTATGGAAGTGAGAGCTGGACCATCAAGAAGGCTGATCGCCGAAGAATTGATGCTTTTGAATTATGGTGCTGGAGAAGACTCTTGAGAGTCCCATGGACTGCAAGAAGATCAAATGCATCCATTCTTAAGGAAATCAGCCCTGAGTGCTCACTGGAAGGACAGATCGTGAAGCTGAGGCTCCAGTACTTTGGCCACCTCATGAGAAGAGAAGACTCCCTGGAGAAGACACTGATGCTGGGAAAGATGGAGGGCACAAGGAGAAGGGGGCGACAGAGGACGAGATGGTTGGATAGTGTTTTCGAGGTTACCAGCATGAGTCTGACCAAACTGCGGGAAGTAGTGGAGGACAGAGGTGCCTGGCGTGCTCTGGTCCATGGGGTCACGAAGAGTCGGACACGACTAAACGACTAAACAACAACAACAAAGGGAAGGATTGTAATGGAGCTACTTATATAGAGTGGTTGAACTGCATAAGAACCCTTTAAACCACGAGACTCTGGGGGTGAGGACGATCAGCATTCTGAAAAATTGCTTCAAGCTACTCTGATACCACAGTCGAGAACTCTAATGAATAAATAAGAGGAGGCTCCTGCCAAAATCTGTGTTGCCATTCACAATGGTAAGGCAGCTTTAAACAAGAGCCCTCTGCCTCTGTCATTATTTGTGGATGTTACTGGCCATTCAGCGATGAGCTCAGTTTAAAAGCTGGGTCCGCTTAAGAAATCAGCTGTCACTTCTCCATGCTTTTAGAGGCCGCAATATTACACAGACATTCTGAATTATTAAATGCAGAAGGGGAAAGATTTTTTTCACAGGCACAGTGCTTCTTTTGCACAAATCATTCCCATAATTGCAACACTGAGAGCTATTATGCAAAACACAGTAGCAGAATGATAAGAGCCATGATTCCTTACCTGTATTCTTCTATGAGGATTTAAATACCACTTTAAAGGGTTAGCATAGTATAACAAAATTGGTTAGGAGTTAAGAGCTGGGCTCAGAAGCAACATTCCCACTCATCACCTATGATACCTCCTCCATGTGCCTTAAGCCTGTCAGTTAATGCATCACTATATAAAGATTGAAAGAGAAGGAGTGAGACTATAAGGAAGAAACATACAACTCTGGAGAAAAGGGCAACTTGTCAACCTCACAAGCAATTATGGAAGAGAAAATTACATAAATCCTTTCCCAATTCTAGAAAAAAGCTCCTTCAAAAACAACCAATTATATATTTGGGCCTTTCTCAGGAAAAAAGGTGGGGTATAAATAAATACATAATAATGATAATAATTTGTGCTTTTAAAAAATTAAGAGTTGTAGTATCGCTTCATTTTTGCTAGGTGAATCTTGATCTTGATATGATTTTATTTGCTTTAATATGCCACAGCATATTAATCTGCCCTGAGATCTTCAGATGAAGATATATATTTGCATTCTGCTTTTCCAGCGATAAATGTTGAGCTCAAAAATGCTCACAATAATCACAATAGCATTTTTTAAAACCTCAAACATTGCAATCATTATAATATCAAACACAATGGCATATAAATAACAAGAGCAACAGATTCATCAAAACAATTAATACAATTCAATAAAGTTACAATAACTCATACTGTTATCAGGATACTTGCTAATCATGTGGAACCTTCCTCTAGACTAGAACAATAAAAATGGATTAGCTGTGCCCCATGGTTATCAAATGCATTGTTTTGCAAAACTACAGTGGGTGGAAGCCTCTTTCATTGTATATAAACTATAAACACTTATGCAGAACTATACATTAAAAAACCCATTTGGGATGGGCAGGCAAGGTTGTTAAGTCTGTGACAGCTGTTGTCAGCTTCAGATGTAGTTGGAGGAAAAGGATTATCTGGAGTCCTCTTATTGAAGTTATAACTTATTGCATTTATCATTGGGCTCTGTTAGCACAGGAAGATCCTCTGGTACAGATTTAACCTACTTCTTGAATCAAAAAGGCAGAGTTACAAAAAATGGCATCCCACATAGAGTTCTTTCACATAATGTGTAGTAAAACTTTTCTGTGTTGTGACATCATCACACTGTGTGCTCCGCGTCCCTTGCTCCACATCACTGAGTGCTGCTGGCAGGACAGGAAAACACACAATATGACAGCATCACAAGAGAGGGTTAGTGATCCAACATGTTACAAGAGAGAACAGAAGGACTGGACAAAGAGATGCCAGTTGCAGCAGCAGCAGCAGCCTCATGTTGAACAAGATCTGTGTTTCTGACCCCCCTCCTTGCAAAAAAGAGAGGGGGGGGAATAACCCAATGGAGCCAAGAGCTTTTAGAAAGCTGCAAATGCAAGTTCATCAGTGCTCTTCATGAAGATAAAAATGGGGAAATTATCTGCACAGATTATTATGGATGTACCTCTCATGGTTTCCTTCTGTGATACGATACAGACGATTAGCACCTCCATCAGCACATGCTCTCAGAACAGCTGGAAGGAAAGGGAGAAGCTGTCAAGAACCTGACATCATAACCAAGTAACAAATTTATTTACACGGAAATATTTCCTACAGCACAGCATAGCTCTGTGCCAAAGTGACAGAAATACTTATTTCGTTAAACGATGTATGCACTGACCGTCAGCAGGGCTTCCAGGACTGTTTACAAAAACAAGATGAAAAACACAAGTAAAACATAACAACGTGCTTAAAAAAGAAAAATAAATTAAAATACAGTCAGTATCAGTCACTACAAGGATAATGAACCTTGGTGGTAAAAGAAAAAGAATGAGAGAATTACACCAGCTGGGTATCACCAGCCATTACTGTAAAGGGAAGCATGGCGCCAGTTAAGGCTGGGCGATGTCAGCTTTCAACACTGCAATGTATCACCAGCCAAACATTGTGATCTGGCAATATACCACAGGAACAAGCTGGCTAGGAGGCCTCAGCAGTCCTTAAGGCAGAGCCTTCCAAATTGTGTGTCACGACACTTTAGTGTGTCAGCTGCAGTGTGTAGGTTTGTTGCGCCAAGGCTCCCCATGCTCCACCTGGGTCTGGAAAGGGGATAGTTTAACCTCTGGTTTGCTAGTAAAAGTGAATTACTGTTTTGCGAAATGATGCATGTCTAAAAAGTGTGTCACCAAGATGAAAAGTTTGGAAAGCTCTGCCTTAAGGTTTTGGCAGTCCTTAAGGCTTTCATTTCCACCTTCAGCAGATAATGAAAAGTAATAATTGTCCCTACACCAAACATAGTTAAAATCCACATCAAACTGCAAATATTTTGTATTAAAAAACAGCACAGCTGGGGCCATTTCCTTTTGTAAGTTGTGAGGTCATCTGAAACATCTTAATTCTTGAAAGCAGCATAATAAAGTCTGATAGCTCATATAGGCTGCTCATCCAGGAGAGCCAGAAATTATTATTTTTTGCTAACTGGATTTCCTCCCATATTTTTGCTCTTAGCACTTCAGTTTCTCTATACTTTAAAAGTTACTTAGCAAGTACGGTAATTATCCAAGGTACTGATCTTTTCCTGGCATGTTAATGATTCACATCAGTATGAACTAGAACCAAAGGTTTTCTCGCTAAATAGAGGCAGTTAACTGATGGGAAAAGGGTCAATAACTGTATTATTTTCATAGCTATGGCTCAAATTGTGCTTGGTTTTCTTAAACAGCAAGTATTATAAATAGGAAGTCTTTCACAAATGAAAGCTAGAAAGGGAAAATAACAGAATATAGAAAGTGATTACTTTCGATGCCCTTTAGAACTCCACAGATGAGGCTGCATTATCAATAATGATCTCAGAGTTAGAGTCTTTGGAAACTCAGCAATAATTCATACATGTGTATTATTATTATTTCTTACAATAGTGCTGTGATGTAGAAGTTTGCTGGCCAAGACAGAAGATTGCATAAATACACGTGCCTTGGATGTTATATTGCTTACAATCTTCCATTGGCACTAAATGCTTCCATTGCTTGTTAACATGATTAAGTATCATGGGACGCCAAGAGGCACTTCAAACACTGCATTTTAGCTGTTCTCCCAAGATGCCTTAAGCCAGGGGTTCGCAAAGGGTGTAGGGATGGCAAGTATGGCAGAAAGATTCAAGGACAGTCAAAGAATTATTTAAACATTTCAGTGTAGTACAGTATCAAAATATTTTTTTAAAAAATCTGTGGAATATGGATAGATATCTTTTCAAAATGAGAGCAAGAACATCAGGTGATACTGAGGACAATCAGAGCTGTCATCCAGAATAGCTGTTTGAACAGTGCTGGAGAATAGCAATGGCTGTTCTAAAGTTCTCCATGACATATTGTTGTAAATAGGGATTTTCAACTCTGAAAAATATGAAAGATCAGAAAAGAGAAAGCCTTCTTTGAACTAATGAGGAGATGAGAGTTGTCTCAAATTAGACCTAGATTACCGGGCAAAAGCAAGCTCACCCCTCACACTGAGTTTGTAAGAGGCTTGTTTATAATTATATTTTGGGAATAATTCATGTTACTATATCTGCATTGCTTTATACTTTCTGGATGTCCCATGATCATATTATAAAAGTAGTTGCGTTCTATGTCTTGCCAGAGTGGTGCATGCTCTGGTTATCTCCTGCTTGGACTACTGCAATGCGCTCTACGTGGGGCTACCTTTGAAGGTGACCTGGAAACTGCAATTAATCCAGAATGCGGCAGCTAGACCTACAGACCTACATTGGCTCCCAGTACGATTCCGAGCACAATTCAAAGTGTTGGTGCTAACTTTTAAAGCCCTAAATGGCCTCAGCCCACTATATCTGAAGGAGCGTCTCCACCCCCATCATTCAGCCCAGACACTGAGATCCAGCGCCGAGGGCCTTCTGGCAGTTCCCTCATTGCGAGAAGTAAGGTTACAGGGAACCAGACAGAGGGCCTTCTCGGTAGTGGCGCCCGCCCTGTGGAACACCCTCCCATCAGATGTCAAGGAAATAAGCAGCTATCTTCTCTTTAAAATACATCTAATTAAAAACTTTAGGGAAGTTTTTAATATTTAATGCTGTGTTGTTTTTAACACTCAATTGGAAGCCGCCCAGAGTGGCTGCAAAAACTCAGCCAGATGGGCGGGGTATAAATAATAAATCATTATTATTATTATTATTATTATTATTATTATTATTATTATTAATCAAGTACTGCTAGGAGTTGTTTCTTTTTGTTTTCCAATGTATTTCTTATCAATAAAAAACAATCAGTGAGGCATTCAGCAAATTTTTATTGTGAAAGTGTGGTCCAGAGAAAAAAGTTTGAGAACTTTAAGTCTTAAGTGCTTAGCTAAAAATACAACAGATCAATGTGAAAAACACGCACCTGCAAACACAAGTATCATATAAGCTTCACTCATAAAGGAACAACGGTTGGCTGCAGATTCCTGTTGAGTACATACTCCATGGGAAGGTAGCAATACGTGAAATGGTTACCCAGTGTATTACCTTCAATTTCTATTTGTTGCTGCCAGTTCCACAATCCTACTTCACAAAAGGGAAAGGCAGCAGCTACCTTGCTTTTCTCCAGCCTAGTTACTGCAAAAATGCAGTAAGACCTGCGCCAGCCGTTCATACGTCCAGGAGAAGTGGCTGACCAGCATTGCTCTCCCCAACATTTGCTTTTTGCTGCTGTCAGCCTTCTCTGGAAGAGAGGTGCAGGACTCAACTGTATGTCATCTACTCTCCCCTCTGAACTGTGTTTAAGCCAGACTCCTTGGGCTGCAGCAAAACTGGTACCAGAAACTTTATTCTTGGTTAACTTTCGTTTTTGCTTTGTATTTATGTACTTAAGTTTACACTGTGTGTGTGTGGGTGGGTTTGTAATATTGAATTTATTATGTCTTTGCTAAATTGTTGGTTTTTGTTATTTTGAGTTTACTGACATGTTCTGCATTTTTTTTGCTTGAATTTCCAATGTCCTATATTCTAATATTTCAAATGTTTGCTTGTAAGCCACTTTAGGCATTGCTCATTGTGGAAAAGTGGCATATATGTAAAATCAACCAATCAATCAATGCTAACCCTCTGTGAGCAGTTAGGCAGTTAGAGACGGGAAGCAGCATAAGTTGTAACTTGGAAACCCACTTCAACCTCGCCCCGTTAACACCTGACTGTCCTATAGCCAGCAAGTGGTGACAGACGCCGATTCTTTGGGCGCTGAGGATAAACTTTGTTCCAGCAGTAAAACTAGAGCCACTAGACACTAATCTAAATTCATTTCCCTAATGTTCCTCCTAAAGTTCCAAGACAGTAAGAGGGATACCCAAAAGACTCCCGAGACACAATTCAGCCTCAAGACAACATGCAGTGGTAAATTTCATGTTGTGTGTTGTGTGAAGAAGTACTTCTGTTAATACTGAAATTACTACTGTCAGTCAATTCCACTGTGCTCAGTTTCCAGAAAAAAGAATTAAAATTTATAATTACCCCCCTCTCCCAAGTTCAAAATTTTATAAACTTCTATCATGCCTGTCTCCCCAGCCTTTTTTCTGAACTCAAAGGTGTCACATTCCTTCATCTGAACTTTTAGACATTTTATTAAACAGCTAATTCCTGACCTAACAAAAGAGGTGTAAGTACTCTATTGTACATGTAACGAAGTCATTCCAAGAAAACATATAAATCAAATGACAATTTCAAAAGCCAATTGAAAATGTGAATTGCAGATTCATATTCCCCCCCAAGGCAATTATTTAAGTCTGTCAGTGAGATGCAGATGCCTGTGTGCTGACAGCATTTCTGAAGTTTTAAAATTAGGTTGTTTAATAATTCAGTTTGAGTGTGTACAAACGCCAAGTTTTGATCACGGCTTTTTTCCTTCTTCGTTGCCGGCTTCTTCGTTTCCCCCCCAAAGCGGCTTTATTGATTTCTGACAACAGGAAGACAAGCAACTCAGAGTATGATAGAATGCCCCCTGCCAAAAGTGATTTTAATTGCGATTCAGAATTTCCATCACACAGATTTTAAAATTGAAGAAACCTGTCTATGTTGCACTGATGCAACTTGTTAAAAAAAGAGAAAGAGAGAGAAGAAATTAAAGAGGAAAATATCAGAGAAATCAGACGTACAGTATTTGGTAGTTCACTGTGAATGTTGTAGAGGAAAAAGTACACTCAGTTCCACTTACTGCAGCTCACCTGCCATTTAAGGTGACTCTCCAGGGGCTTCATAAACTTCCTCTTTTTGCTGGGACTGTAAAAAAGAGGTGGGCTGCCATCTCTCTGGCAGGCTACAATATATGGCTAGTGGGCTTTTCTCAGCTTGAGGGGTCACAATTGATGCAGGCCTGGTTTAAAGTGACTGTGTAAGATCAACTTCTGCTTCAGTAGCCAGTAGTAGGGCTAAGTATACAGTTATTTCCTTGGCAGCTGGTTTCTTATATTTCAGAATTTATTCACACAAACCCTCCTTTACAACCATGGCTGCTGGGACACAAAGCAGAAAGCTGTGATTCTAAACAGCAGCCTATATGCCGTATTGCCTTGAAAGATGCATGCAGCAAACAGACCCTGAATTGCCCCGTTTGCATTCTAGGTCAAAACATCACACATATAGAAGTCCTATGTTGGTTTCTACCTCATGGAAATACAAAAATGTGAACAGAAAATGGGAGCAGCAGGACACAAAGGGATGCACTATCTCCACCTACACCACGGCTCCTGACAACTGGGGAGGAAGAAGGTTGGCGGTAATAATAATATTAATAATAAATTTTATTTATATCCCGCCCTCCCCTGCCGAAGCCAGGCTCAGGGCGGCTAACAACAGTAAAACAGTACAAAAGTACAGCATAAACAACGTTCTAAAATCATTCATTATAAAATTAATTCATTCAAGCCACTGGCAGCCATTGGGCCAGAGCTCTGCGAAGATTGCCGAGGGAGGGAGTCAGGCTGTGCCCTGGCCAAAGGCCTGGTGGAACAGCTCTGTCTTGCAGGCCCTGCGGAAAGATGTCAAGTCCCGCAGAGCCCTGGTCTCTTGGGACAGAGTGTTCCACCAGATCGGAGCCACAGCCGAAAAAGCCCTGGCTCTAGTTGAGGCCAGCCTAACTAGTGGGGAAAGAGCCTCCCCCAGTCTGTCTCATGGTCCATTCTGCAGGCTGGCACCGCCTCTGGCAGAGCCATGCCTGTCTGTGGCCAGCTCCTCTCTTTGCTTGCCCAGCCATGGTGGCAACCTGAAGAGAGACTGCAGCATAGCAGGAGCATATACCCCCCCCTGCTCCCCCCCTTCAGGCTGTTAAACAAACACACATTTTGCAGGCAGATTAAATACTGTGATCTCGCCCCCACCCCCTAGAAAAGGGGAGGTGAACACTGTTTAAATAGCTCTGGCAGCTTCTCCTACTTTTATTTGTTTTCATAAATTGAACTAAGAAAAACGGGCAAATTGGCAAATCTAGCTTCTGCTGTTGTATGTTTATGCAGTATTCATTTAATAATGCAGACTGCATTAACTCTACTACAAATGATTGGAAGGGACAGTTTCTTATCACCATAGACTACATTTCACTACAAATCTCCTACCCCAGGACTCTCCCCTAACTCTATTGTCAATTATGACTTTCTTCCACTGAACTCTCAAAACTCGTAACAAAATCGTATTGTTCCATTTTTCTTAGAAGCAGATTAGAATATTATAATACATAAATCTAACCCAACTGATATTATGCTGAAAAATAATCCAAAATAACCTGTTTTTCATATGAGGAATTTTATCCTGAAAAGATACCTTAGTTGCAAGAGGCTACTATGCAAACTATGGATAGAAAACATATACTACAGCAAGCCGAATGTTCTAGCCAGCACAGAATTGTTTTCTAGAATATATTTTCTAATTCATTGACAGGGTACATTCTACTCCATAGTTCACCTCACATATGCCTGTATATTTTTTCTCATCTATGGTCTTTATTGAGCTGGTATGCTCTTGCAGAGCACGTCAAAGGAGGCAATTTCCCCTTTCAGATCTCATTCAGTTCTCATATGCACATAGTCTGTTTCGATGCATGGCAGCGCACCCAGGACACATCATTAGTTTGTGAACGAATATGAGAACTAAATAGGCAGAACACGGAAAAAAGAACAGGTATATAAATAAAAAGGAAGGAAGGTAAAACGGGCAGCTGGAGAAATACGAAGGAAGAGAACGTGCTTGAAATTGTCAACTTCCTCTTTAGAATAAACTAACAAAATGCCTGTCACTACAACAGGCGAAATGTGTGTGAAAGTAAGGGACCTCATGTATGTGCCACTAAACCTTAAGAACCAGCTTCACCTTATCTGCACGGCTCTGTTTCAAGTTTTGGTTCTTTGTCATATACAAGTGTGACAGAATCTTGGTAACAAGAGACAAAATTCAAACATTGCACAAACGTAAAAAACAAAACAAAATCCTGTGTCAAGGAATGAAATGTAATAGGAAGGCTTTCTATATTTGACATATACGGAGGAATATTCAAGGATCAATTTAGATTGCTTATGGTCTTGGCTTGCTGTTTATTTGGCCTCAAAACTAAGCTCCTAGGATGGGATACAAAGAAGAAACATCTGTGTGTGGAGATCACGCAATGAAAGGCACTAAAACCTTGCTTCCTTAGAACACTGGAAGATCATGAAGTACCATGTTATTTGCATAGAAATGTCCTGTTTTCTGTTTTTTCATGATGTTCAAGTGTTGGGAGAGTGGTAAGGAGTGCTGAGTAATGGCATGCACACAAAATATCTCTAACAGCCCATCCACTCCACTGCAGGGTGGGCATCAATGGGCATCAAGACTTTCTTTACAACGCTTTGCCCTCATACACGGAGCAATGGATCCAAACTACAAGAAAGAAGATTCCACCTAAACATTAGGAAGAACTTCCTGACAGTAAGAGCTGTTTGACAGTGGAATTTGCTGCCAAGGAGTGTGGTGGAGTCTCCGTCTTTGGAGGTCTTTAAGCAGAGGCTTGACAACCATATGTCAGGAGTGCTCTGATGGTGTTTCCTGCTTGGCAGGGGGTTGGACTCGATGGCCCTTGTGGTCTATTCCAACTCTATGATTCTATGATTCATAGACTCACTGTTACCCAGTTCAGACAACCATTTCTGCCTTCCTAAACCATGGTTAGGGAAGCACTCCCTTCCCTTCACATTCTGGCTTTGTCGTGAACCTCCTGACTTGTATTAAACCAGATTCTCCAGTACATCTGAACTATTTAAGAATAATGTAGAAAATGTTTTAAGTGGAACTCAGATACAACTTTTATGCTCTTAGGAAGGTCACTAGGAAAGTCAGACGTCAGCATTGGGCAATTATCTCTTCAGCTATCACAACCAACCTCTAAATACTGTATATGGGAATTAGTGCATTTCTGAATATGATAGGAAGATACCTTGAGTGCTGACAGGTCCTGGCAATTTCCTACTCATCAGATATTTTTGACATTTTGAGATTACGTCTACAAAGATTTTATAAATCTCAACATGATTTTCTTGATGGAGGATAGTCTACCCCAATATTCTGATGGTCCTCTTTGTGGCATATTGGTTAAAGTGTGAGACTAGGATCTAGGAGCCTTGGGCTCAAATCCCCACACATATCTTTGCAGATATGATAAAATGTATGGAATAAAGGACATTTTTCCTTGGACAAATTGTTATAAAGTAAGGTAGCGCATGGCACCTGTACTGATAAATAAAATAGATTACAACCACCCCAGTCTTGCATATAAGCACTAGCCTATTAGCCACAGACAAGACATAGAATTCCATGCAGCAGTGGGCTGCCTGGCAGAGGAGGGAGAGGGCGCCCCCCCCCCCGGGCATAGAAAAGAAGGTATTTGCTACCAAAGGGACAGAGCTCTCCCTCCCTCTTCTGCCAAGCCCCTTTTGCAGACTTATTCAGACTTATTCCCAAGGCTGAAAAAGCTCACAACTTGCTATAAGTTAAAAAAGGGGGAAGGGGCTCATTCACATGGAATGTTTCTTTGAAAAATTTATACATTATTTGGGAAATGTTTATGATATCCATTAGACCCCAAATCCACAAACCCATGGGAGAAGTAACAGCTTTACAGCAGCTGGGATGCTGTGCATAAGATAGCAGGACTGTCAGTCCTTCTTTCCCTAAAAGAGTGATTAGACAAGAAATGGGATTTCATACTTATAGAGAAATTTACATATTACAACGGGCGAAGGAAAAATGATAAAATTGAGACGGATTTACTGTAAACTCGTTGCCATTTATTAATTCTGCAGAATGGTTTATACCGCAACGGAGAGCTTGGTGCTTTAGTTACCATAAGTGTTGCGGTCAGAAGATTTCAGTACAGAGGTACCTCGGGTTAAGTACTTAATCCGTTCTTAACCTGCAACTGTTCTTAACCTGAAGCACCGCTTTAGCTAAAGGGGCCTCCTGCTGCTGCCACGCCGCCGGAGCACAATTTCTGTTCTCATCCTGAAGCAAAGTTCTTAACCTGAAGCACTATTTCTGGGTTAGCAGAGTGTGTAACCTGAAGCGTCTGTAACCTGAAGCATATGTAACCTGAGGTACCACTGTAATCTTGTCTAATTCACTTGTTTATAACAGTTGCCTTAAGGATGTAATCCTATACACATTTACCTGGGAGCAAGTAGCACTGCATTCAATGTGATTTATGTTTGAGTAGATAAGTATAGGATTGCAATAAATGTCACCCCCTGGCTTTTAAATGAATTGTTAAAACAAAACACCCACCTACACCATGAAGTGTACTAGATGAGTTTGGGCTGGTCTCCCTCTCTCAGCAGAACGTGCCTCCCAAGGCTATGTGAAGCTACAACAAAGGAGGGAGAACACTATTACACAATCATGAGCTCCTTGGGAAAATATTATAAACAGCTGATAAATAAGATTCTCATTTGTTCTTATGAATTACAAACATTTTATCCTTCCTCCTGCGTGGCCTTGATCCCTTAACTCTTAAGGATGATTTCCAAATGACATGGAAACACGCAGCGATCAACGTAACAACTCTAGGCTTCACCCCACAGATTCTACTTGACATGGGGTGTGAACAAGCTAGGAAAACCATGAAACAGAACGCAGAAGACACAGAATGCCAAGCAGATCTAGCCGGGTCCCCAAAATTCTTAATCAGGGTAACCAGAAAATACCTCACCTCCCAGATGCCATATATAGCCAACCTGGAAATTCCCAAACAGCGACGGCCTTTCCCTCTGGCCCGTTGCCAGGGCCTCCCTTCAGCCACCCAGGAAGGCTGCTATCAGGCTTGGGGAATTCTTTCCTCCCCGGCAGCATCAAGGATCAAGGAAGAAACATGAAAGTTTGTATCTGTAGTTTTTCTTCAGGAATCGTGGAGCAAGACAAAGAAGCCAGTCCTTAACGCCAGAGGCACGTTGCTCCCTGGGAGCTCCTCCTCTTCCAGCCTGTGGCCCTACGGAGGGGCTCAGGAGTCCGTTGTCGTTGAGCCCTTTGCTCTCAAATTCTAACTGCGCGGGGAGGTGGCGCTTCTGTGCTCTCCAAGGACGTCTTTGCTGGCACTTCTCCCCCTCCTCCTCCTAACACCTCAAAACTCTGGCTTCTGCTGTAATTCAATCCTGTCTCCCTCTTCTCCTGAAACTAGTGGAGAAGGGGGGCTCCCCCCCCCCAGGGAAGCAGAGGAGAGGGAGGGGCGACCCCCGGCCCTCCTCTTCAGTCCAGTCCCTGACCCTGAACGAGGAGAGGAAATGCCCCTGTGGAAACAAGGGAACAGGCCTTGGATCACTGCCAATACTATAGATATACGAATTAGGTTCACCTTGCCTATACTACATAAATTCCTAGGTCGCACAGAACAACCTTATACCTCCCTGCTACTTCAAGATGAAAACCCAGATGTTACATGCTCAGTTGCTAGATTCTGCGCCACTAGGGTGGCTATTCGTTGAAGGATGGTTTGCGCCACAAACTAGGCCCAAACTGAAGGCCCAAAATGCAAGACTTGCGTTCCTTTATGTCCCACCCTTTTAAATCTTTTAAAGTTATGTATGGTATAATCACCTTTTAATCATTAGTTTTTATCCCTTACCTGTTTTAAGTCTTATGTGTTCAGTTTATCCATATGTTTTACTTTATGCTGGTCTGTGACCAAAATTAAGTTTGATACTGATACCCAAATGTTGGACAACTGAGGCACGGCTTCCAATTGGCTGCAGAAGCTTCCTGCACTCAAGCAGAAGCTGCGTCGGACGTTTGGCTTCGGAAAAATGTTCAAAAACCGGAACACTTCCAGGTTTTCGCTGTTCAGCAGCCAAAACGTTTCAAAACGGAGGCATTTGGGAACCAAGGCTTGACTGTACTGATACTAACGTTTTATGTATCCACCCTATATACAGTGGTGCCCCGCAAGACGAATGCCTCGCAAGACGAAAAACCCGCTAGACGAAAGGGTTTTCCGTTTTTGAGTTGCTTCGCAAGACAAATTTCCCTATGGGCTTGCTTTGCAAGACGAAAACGTCTTGCGAGTCTTGCGATTTTCCCCCGCTCCCCCCCTTTTTCTAAGCCGCTAAGCCGCTAATAGCCTTTTAGCCGCTAAGCCGCTAAGCCTTTAATAGCCGCTAAACCGCTAATAGTGCTAAGCCGCTAATAGGGTTGCTTCGCAAGACAAAAAAACCGCTAGACGAAGAGACTCGCAGAACGGATTATTTTCGTCTTGCGAGGCACCACTGTATACCAATTGCTTTGCTAAGCTGTGCAGATACAGAATAAAATGGCCAAATTTCACCTTCTAGCCTTCACAAAAGAAATTACATATTGTTAAAGACTGATGCTGCGTCTTCCTATTACTGTGATTCTGGCACCTCTCTTTAAGGGCAAGACTACACTACAAATATAAACCAATTTTGGAACTATTCAACTGATGTTTACTGGCCAAAGGCACTGGGCACTGAAATACGGCTGAAGATTTCTAACAAACAATTCTCAAGCTTATTTTTTTCAATGGCAGTTAAAGAAAACCGAGCCTGGTTTCAATATATGTGTGAGGAAGATAAAATTCCTTCTCTGGTAGTCTCAATCAACCCAAGGCAAAGAAATCCAATCAGTAGTCTAAATGGAGAATTTCATGCAGGC
Organism: Podarcis muralis; assembly: GCF_964188315.1. Classification (NCBI taxonomy): domain Eukaryota; kingdom Metazoa; phylum Chordata; class Lepidosauria; order Squamata; family Lacertidae; genus Podarcis; species Podarcis muralis. The sequence goes on from NC_135666.1 coordinate 60,712,993, forward strand.
AAAGAAACATCATCAAAAGCCAATCTACACATTATGAAGAATTAATTGTAGCTTTCTATATTATACTATTCTGGGAGTGGGGATCTCTCCAATTCCTTGCAAGTAATAAACTAGCAAATCAAGGAGAAAGATTTAGAGTGGCCCTCTCCATGATATCTGAGCCTATGATATGCAGGATTTTTTTTTACTATAGGGCCAGTGAAAAATAGGGCACACACCTGTAATCTGAAGAATTTCACCACCTAGTCCGCCACCTCATTCTGCATAATGTTTAGATCAGCTCTTAAATGTTATCATGTCCTTGCAGGCTCAAAAGTTCAGCTCAGTAAGGAAACAATTATTCAAAGCCCTGTGAAGTCAAGCTCAAACTATCCCAACCCTCTCTGCCAGTTCAGAAACTGCTTATTTCAATTACTCTGTAGATTGGTTCCATTTGAAAATGGTAAATTTAAAGATTCCTCATGGACAACTGCTAATCTGTGACTATCTAATACATGGCTGTATGCTTTTGCCTTCCAGGCATATTCAACATTGATAAGTTCTCATTGCTTTGGATCCACAATCCAACTGTGTTAAATATTGAGGAGAGCTTTCCTTCCTCTTCTGGGGTCTTCAAATTGGACCATCATTACTCATTAAGTAAAATATATTTAGAATACCCCAGGCTGCTATGCAATGGAGCTACAAGAAACTCACTCGAAGAATATTGGTGCCTACAACCATACATCCCTATGCATTCTGCTGTAAGAATTATAATGAAGTATAAATAGTACTGCACCAGGGTGTGTGTGGGTGTGGGTGTGTGTATGAGAGAGAGAGAGAGAGAGAGAGAGAGAGAGAGAGAGAGAGAGAGGTGTGTTTCATAATTTTCCCCTTGCCCATTTACCTTTTTCAAATACTATTCACAGCCTGGTCACAGCAGCTGCAACATGTTGATTCTTGCAGAAGCAATCTCAGCCAATCACAAATTGCAGCCAAACAGATCTGTCCATGGGAAGACATACTGAGTCCAAGTCCAAGTCAGGGCAGGAGCCATTATTCTTATTCTAGATAGTCTTTTTTTAAAACACACACACACACGAGCGAGAGAACGTGCAATGGCTCAGTTTGCACGCTATGCTAAGCCAAACCATGGCTTCCTGTGAATGAGCAGACTGCTGGAGAGAATATTTATTTACTAATATCCCACGTTTCTCCCAGTACAGGTCCCAAAGCAGCTCACAACAGGAATGATAGCAGATCCAATTAAAAATATGTTTCAAAATCAATATTTAATCTATCAATAAGAAATTTAGTAGGGTAACGTTGTTACCCTACTAAAACAGTGATGAATTTGAACATTCAAAACCATTTAAAAGCACAACAATGACAACAAAAGAAAAGAAAATGTACAACACCCACCCTCAGAAGACCCTGCTGCACCACCAGTAGAGGCCAAAGGCCTGTCTAACCAAAAAAGGCACTTGCTTGCCAGCAAAAGGAAAGCGGAATGGGTGGGGGCAGCCCACCCTCCCATGAAAGGGAAAATCACAACCACTTTGGTCCTCCCTGGTTGTTCCACTGCCGTGATTTAGCTCTCTCCAGACAAACCATGAGCTGTAGCCAAGGGCTATCATGAGGTCTGCAGTTCAAAGTTTATTAAAGGTAAAGGTAACGGTACCCCTGCCCATACGGGCCAGTCTTGACAGACTCTGGGGTTGTGCGCTCATCTCACTCTAGAGGCCAGGAGCCGGCGCCGTCCGCAGACACTTCCGGGTCACGTGGCCAGCGTGACAAAGCTGCTCTGGCGAGCCAGAGCCTCACATGGAAACGCCGTTTACCTTCCCGCTAGTAAGTGGTCCCTATTTATCTACTTGCACCCGGGGGTGCTTTCGAACTGCTAGGTTGGCAGGCGCTGGGACCGAGGAATGGGAGCGCACTCCGCCGCGGGGATTCGAACCGCCGACCTTTCGATCGGCAAGCCCTAGGCGCTGAGGCTTTTACCCACAGCGCCACCCGCGTCCCACCAAAGTTTATTAGTAGAGCACTAAACCACAGCTTTGGGTTCAGACAACACACTAAACCAAACCATGGCAGCTCAGCACTGCCATGGCAAAATAACTGGGCAAGTGGCTGCCATCTCCTCTATGAGGGCCTCATGTTTATTGCTCATGCTAAGCAATCCATGGTTTGGCTTAGCATTCCATGCAATCAAGGACAGTGTCATGCTGCCAGATCCAAGTCAAATCAGAAGGCAGTGTTTCCTAGCCTCAATCGGAGTGGGCAGTTTTCGTCATTTTCTCACCCACAAATTGCTGCTACTGAGAGAATGTGTATCACAGGGTAAGGATTTTCTTGAAATGTCCTGCCTCTCCCCATAGAAACCAACCTGGACCCTGTGTTCACAATCTGAGGCCCTTCCACAAGTGCTCCGGAGGGTGGCAACACAAGAATGGGTCTTTTCTGTGGTGGCTCCCCACTTGTGGAATGCTCTCCCCAGGGAGGCATGCCTGGTGCCTTCATTACTGCAAACCGCCCTGCCATCTTCAGATGAAGGGTGGTATATGAATTTAATAAATATTTCAGGACATTCCTAATTATGCAGCTCAATGACATGATATTTGTAAAACTCCTCTAGCAATTTGGAAGGAAGGAAGACATCATGCCCATCAGAAGCAACAAGCCTGTTATGAAATTCATCACATAAAATCATTACAATCAACTGTGGAGCATGCTCCTTAATACCCACTGCAGAGAATTTGCTCAAAGACCATGAACAATTAATCATGCTGGTTGTCAATGGATAATAACAACCCTGCATATTTTTGAACACCAGCATCTTGTGAATTAAACATCCTGGGAGAAGCAGTGTGGCTGGTTTTACGGTCACTTCACTCTACATAGCGCCAGTGTTTGCTGCGGCTGAGGCTGCCATTACGTTACCCTGGTGTATTTATTGCACTAATCAGGAAGGCAAGCGGAGGCAAGACATGCATCTCTGAATATGGAATGGGCAGGTGACTGTGGTAAACAAGGTTTCCTTGATCTGTACTCCCTGCAGGATCTGGCATGCAGCACCTAATTCACATTAGCATTTATTGTTCAGTAAACAAACACCTTATCTCTCTATGGGCTTCTTTCAAATATTTGAGACTAGCTCCTTTTTATATTTCTGGTAAACAGTCTATATTTCTGATGTAATAAATACAAATGCTATATTCCCATCTTTGTAAAAGCTTTTTTTTTTTTAAGCCACAATTCTCAATCTATCACTGTTTCCCATGACAGAGAATAAGAGTTTTAAAAATTTGGTTGAACAGCTGCCCTTTCTGCCTAAGAACTTCTTTTCCTTGGTGCTCTTTCAGCAAATCAAAATCAATAGCTGGGGTGAAGGAGGTGGGCAAGTCCTTATTTATTCTTCCCCTAGACTCCTGCAGGCTCGCATGTATTGCAGCAATGAAGAATGACAGCATTCCCCTTTACCTACAATTTATTAGTTATTTATAGTTTTTCTGAAAAAAAGCGAAAAGGGTACATAGGTTTCTTTCTGTTTATACTTTTTTGGATTATGGTGAAGTGGAAACTGCTGGTGTCCTTTCCAGTTATTTATTTATATATTGCATTTGTGTGCTACTCAATCTTTAATACAAGGAGTTCAGAGCAATATGCATTTCAGCTGCACAACCGTCCTGTGCGGTAAGCTAGACAAATAGGCAGGGACTTGCCCAAGGCCATTTAGTGAGCTTCATACCTGAGATGGTCTGAAAACCAGGTTTACACACCTAACTCCAATTCACTCTCCACTACACCAGGGATTAGTCATACTTTCCATCCTATGGGACTACTTGAGACAGCTGGAAATTACCAAGTGCAGGTGGCAGGTGGAGGCAGAGTGTGGCATAATGAGCTGGCAGTTTTCTAGTGATAGCTCATTCATCTTTGGAAATGGCTACACTATGTACCAAAGCTTTTTCCTTGCAGCAAGCAGTTCCATAGTTTAGCTTTTCTCAAGCTAAGTACAGGTGTATGTCTCAAGGTTATTGTGACATTTCAGGCAGAATTTGCTGGTCCTCTAAGCAGGGTAAAAAACACTTTTCTATTTCTCCTCTCCCTCCCCCCATGTGCCTCTTCAAAGTATTTTTACCCATCTCCTGTAACTTCTTCTCCCATTCTCCTTTCACGCTCAACATGTACTTTGCCCAGCCTGCTAGTTTCTTTCATTCGTCCACTTCCTTTCACTGTCTCTTACCCCTGCCATTCTATTCCTGGTTTATTTACCTTTAAAATACTAATAGTAGTGGTAGGATTAGTAATCCACAGCAGCCCATCTCACATTCTATTTTCCTTCAACATCTCTGGCTCCTTCCCCTCAGAGGAGGGAGACCAGCTAGGAACAAGTAAAACACCAACTAGGAAGAATAAGAGTGGAGAACACAATGCAGAGCTTTCAGCCTTTCCTTCTACAGTACCAAAATGTCTTGGGCTGACCATAGCTCCTTCTCTTCCCCCCACTGCCCCAGTTTAAATAGCTTATTTTGCCACAACACAGAATCTAGGGCTTTTTGAAAAACAGGTGCAGAAATCTGATTTTTACCATTTTTAGCACCAAATCTACACAAACATGTTTTGAGGCCAATCTGCAAATTATGTGGGGGGAAATTCAGGTTTGTCACTGACTATATACAGAGACATGCAGCTAATTCTCATTCTCCACCAAACATACCTTTGTGATACATATTACAAAACCCACATTTGTCTCCTTCACCTGTAATGTAGGCAGTTACAAACAACAATTACGCGTTTGAAGCAGGTCTTATGTTTTTTTTACATGTCTCCCTCAGTTTCTGTGGGGCACAGAAACTGAATGCAGAATGGGAGCTATAAGCTCTGGCAGATGTCTGAAAAGCCAGCAATCAGGTGCTACCACAATCAAATACTGTACAATCAAATATGAAGGGGCAAGAGAAAAAGTGGAAAGAAAGAAAGAAAGAAAGAAAGAAAGAAAGAAAGGAAGGAAGGAAGAAAGAAAGAAAGATCTGGTAGTGATCTATGGGACCTGCCAAGAATATTATCCTATTCCTGAGTAGAAGAACAGGTGTGAGTTAGTGAAGCCTGGCAGGATTTGCAGGGCATCCATCCATCAGCTCCTGCTGCAGCTGGTCCAGTGGATGAGAGGCAGTGAGATGTAACAATATCTGATAGGCTATGGAAATAGTATGTCGGGATTTGCATCACTTGGTCAAGGACTAGTTTTATCATAAGGTAACTCCTTAGGCAACAGTTTCTGGGGGGCAGCATATTCATTTATTTAGTATTTTAAAAACCTTTCCAGGCCACCTTTCCCTTCAACAAAACAGTCAAGGCACTTTGCAAAAATAATAATAAATTCAATCATCATTAAATGAATCTAGCTAAAATTGCGCCCTTGAACAGCAGCAATGCTAAAATCCTTCTAACATATGCAGTGTTTGTTTTTCAAACGGGGAGTAATTCAAAGGTTTTTCTCATTCACTTGCAAGCAGTGTTATTTTTCTAGAAAAAGAGGTACTGGAACTGATCCTTAACACCTCCCTCGTTCTCTTAGAATGGCAATGGTGCTACCTGAGAGGCGCTGGAACTGAGTTCCGGCTGGAAAAAAGCCCTGCTTGCAAGCTTGCACGCACGCACACACCACTTACTGTCTGAATCACTGAGAACTACTCCTAGGATTCTGCTGGTTGTGTAGCTCTGTTTTATTAGGTCAGGTGCCAAAGGGGTCAATCTAGAAACTAATCAGAAGAGCAACAATGCCCACTGTCGAGTCAGGTTGCTAAAGGATGGTGGCATGCCTTCCTGCTGGCTGGCTGGCAAAGGTCTTCTGTAACAGCAGGTCCTTGAGGGGGGAGGGTCAGAGAGTGGCAACTCCACCTGCATGGAGGGTAAGCCCACAAGGGGAGTCCACGGGGGGGGGGGGGCATGTAGCTCAAGTCCCCTCAAACCCAGAAAAGACCATGGCAAGATCAGTTATCAGGGGATGGTGGGTAATGCCTGGGTGGTAAGAGGAATTTTAAACATCCATTGGTACATTCTACTAAGCAGGGCATTGGAAGAGGTGCTAATTGCAGTCATTAGAATCTGCTGATATTGCAAGAGCAACCAAAACTATGAAGGCATTGCAATTTCATACCTACTTTGGTGGGGGGGGGCAGAATACATTAAGGAAATCATAGTCATCCCAAGAAATAACAAAGAAATTATGAGTGGAACACATTAAACATAATTAAAAGGAACCTGCTTGTGATTATTAAGGCTTGATGGAGATATTGTAATGAAATCGTTAATAAAATGCTTTATAACCGCATTCATCAACTTGTTCTGTCTGAAATGTGTTTTTGATAACCCAGCAGTAACATCTCAAGAACAGTATTAGGCTTCTACTCTATATTAAACGAGAATTCAATTACTGTATGATACACTATGTGTAGCCCCGCTGAGATTATTTTCCATCCTGGATGACAAACAGTGTTATTTTTCTATTACTAAAATAAGTTATCTGTTTCAAGGGAAGAAAACACATTTACAACGTAAGAGCTAACTGTACTTTTATGGGAAATGAAACCAAGGGAATTTTTGTCAACAGTGTAGCTTGCATTTTCCTTTATTAATTTGCTCAGCATTTATCCGGTCGAAGGAGGTTGTGCTCTGAAAAGTTTTTAATCCATTTTGTTTCATCAAAACTCCGGAGTGGCCTTTGGCATCCACAATGGATTCTACAATCCACTACAGTCACGTACAGTTTGGGACATCAGAGACCTCTGACCAAACGAAAGGAAGCCTGGAGAAACCTCATGGAGCTCTCTCAGGCTGCATGATGCCTCCTCTCCTCTAAAAGGTAAAGGTACCCCTGCCCGTACGGGCCAGTCTTGACAGACTCTAGGGTTGTGCGCTCATCTCACTCAAGAGGCCGGGGGCCAGCGCTGTCTGAAGACACTTCCGGGTCACGTGGCCAGCGTGACAAAGCTGCATCTGGCGAGCCAGCGCAGCACACGGAAACGCCGTTTACCTTCCCGCTGGTAAGCGGTCCCTATTTATCTACTTGCACCCGGGGGTGCTTTCGAACTGCTAGGTTGGCAGGCGCTGGGACTGAGCAACGGGAGCGCACCCCGTCGCGGGGATTCAAACCGCCAACCTTTCGATCGGCAAGACCTAGGCGCTGAGGCTTTAACCCACAGCGCCACCCGCGTCCCTCTATATGATAACAATTTGTGATCAGCATGCTAGACATTTCCAGGCTGCCCCATGGTTACAGGATACAGTGGTACCTCAGGTTACAGATGCTTCAGGTTACAGACTCCGTTAACCCAGAAATAGTACCTCAGGTTAAGAACTTTGCTTCTGGATGAGAACAGATATCGCGGCGGCAGCCCCATTAGCTAAAGTGGCACCTCAGGTTAAGAACAGTTTCAGATTAAGAACAGACCTCCAGAATGAATTACCACGGTATATGCTATATTCATATTGGAACAGAAGTTTTCCATCAATTCCACACAGATATTAAAGAAAGTCATAACATTTAGCCCAAACACTCCGATTCTTAGATCTCTAACAATCTTCAAAGGCCATAATCCAAATCACCATCCAATGGAAGTTAGATGCTTTAAATAATTTCAATATTCTCACATGGTTCTATTTTTGTTTTAATCCATAAATATAATTCTGTTCTCTTTTTCTCTTCTTCTTTTTTCTCTGTTTGTTATCGTTTAGGGGGGAGGCTTGCCAAATCATTTATACAGTGGTACCTCTAGTTATGAACTTAATTCGTTCCGGAGGTCCGTTCTAAACCTGAAACTGTTCTTAACTAGAAGCCTGCTTTCGCTAATGGGGCCTCTTGCTGCTGCTGCGCCGCCGGCACACGATTTCCATTCTCATTCTGGGGAAAAGTTCTCAACTTGAGGTAACTCTTCCAGGTTAGTGGAGTTTGTAACCGGAAGCGTTTGTAACCTGAGGCGTTTGTAACTCGAAGTACCACTGTATAGCAAATATAGTATAATTTTAAAAGGGTAAAGGCTCCCCTCCCCCCTCACATACCTATTCTTCAATGAAGGAAATTTTATTTCCAGTTCAAAATGTTGCAACCCAGTAGCTGATTCACTTGGCAGTGTGTAATCTTGTCCCCTTCATCCTGCATATGTCTGTAAATTAGAGCCAATTTCATCCTAATAAACAGAAGAACCCTCTGTTGGGGGGTTATCAATATGAGAAGCGCTTTTACACTCAGTGTCTCCTGCCTCTTGGGTTCCATACCAGAGTGAGAGCCATTTATCAAGATGATCTGCGAGTGGAGCTCATTCGCCCTGGGCCCTGGGCAGGGGGTGGGGGGGCTTGCAAGGACAATTACTCCCAAATCATCCTTGTTTATTCTCCGCAAACAATCTCCGCTAGCATGGGAGCTGCATTCATTAAGGCAGGAAGCACCGGAAGTCCCTACAACACAAATTCTAACACCAAGGCCACATTCAGATAGCACTTTAATTCTGGGCATGTCTTTACCTTTCCATAATGCAAAAGGAAATTAATTTAAAGCTAGGAGTATGGATGAGTTTTCACAATCCAGTTATACTAATATTGTAGATAAGTTATTTTAATTGTTTTTAATTTGTTATTACACTTTTATTGTGTGTTTTGCCAAAGAGCTCATGACATCCTACTTCCTTTATTCCCATAGCCACCTTGTGGGCAGGGATGGGTGATATATTGATATATCGTCCAAAACCAGTTTGAAGTCCATATTGTGATATCAGTTTCATAATTTTTGACCTGGTGATATATCATGAATATCTCCCCCCCCCCCCCCCGTGTGTGTGTGATACAAAACTTACCATGTGGGGGAAACCGTGAAGCCAGCCAATGCTTCTCTTGATTCCTGCAGCCCCTGTGGACTCTGCCGGCTCAGTTCTCCCCGGCCTCATGAAGGGGCCAGTGAGTCACAAGAGCAGGTGCTGGCAAAAATCACGATGCAGGAAAAAACATGAAGCCAGACAATGCCTCTGCATAGCTCCATCCTTATTCCAGTCATTATGATATATCAGTATATTGCAATGTTTAACTGGTGATGTTGAAAACCAGGTATCGCCCAGCCCTACTTGTGAGGTAAGTTGGACTGAGAGGTAGCAGCTGATCCAAATTCAAAGAAAGAGCTTCATGGCCTTGCACTAATCTGAACCAAGCTCTTATTTGGCAACGCATGGCAAATGGTGGGAAGGGCATTGAAACATAGCCATAGAGTTGCATTTTAGCTGAGTGCTAGTTGCTCTCCTGCTTCTTAAACATGGCAGCACTTGCTTCTTGGTTACTCGTTTTTCTTATGGTACGGTGACGAATTTGTAGAGCAGCTCAGGAGAAGAAGGCTAGAGTCTGATGAGGTCTGTTTCACTGCATCTACTTACCTTGTCCCTATATTTCTTTCTTTATTCTTCTTTGTAAATAAATTTTACTGATATTATGTTGTAACAAGATGTTACCAAAATCATTATACATAGAACATCCTTGCTATGCATGCAAAAAATGGAAAACACTTTATGGATGCTGGACCAGAAAAGCTGAACTAGAAGGATTTATTTTTTTCTTATTTCAACTCTGTTGCAGTTTGCCATCCAAAAGGAGCAAGTTCAATCATACTTTGCTAAACAAAGATCTAAACTAAACTGCGTGGAGATCAGAACTATTTTCTTCCTCTGCAATTTGTTTCAAATTTCTTTTATTACTTTTGTATTTATCATATTTTTCCAATTTAGTTACTATCTTAGATGATATACCTTGATCACTGTTGCAGTATACCTTTAATAAAAATTGAACTTAGCATGTTCATGTTTGATTGTTTTTAAAACATACTATTGTGATGGGAGTTGATTATGCAAAAATATTTTATATTAATAATCTTGACATCAAGCAATATGTATTACTGTTTTAGAAATGAATACTTTTGTTTCTTTCAATTGTGTCTTTAAACCTGCCATAAAGAGGGAGAAGGTAGAAAAGAAAGAAGGGCGTAATTTGCCTTTTATTCCATGTCCAATTAATCAATAATCTACACACATAAAAAGCTAGATGCCAGCCTAGCCGACTCTAATTTTAAGCATGCAGGGAGGCTTTTCGGATGGACGGGAGGAAGGAATTTAATCACAGGTGCTTCTTCCTGCAGTGTGAAATGACAAGAGTTGAAAAAAAGGTGTCATCTGCACTTTGTGAGAACTAGGCCATCAATATTGAACGCAAACCATCCTCAAGATTAGAGCAAACTCCTAACTAGCATATAAGATCACTATCTCACTGTAAACAATCCTATTCCCGTTAAGGCAATAAAAAGCAGATGTTGAGCATTCAATTCATGCCTGATTTCACCTCAGCTAATAATTATCCTTATATTATTTCATGCAAATGTTTTTTGTAAAACTCCTATCTGATTATTTAAGTCAGAGTAATAAAGAGATGATACTTCATCATAATTCTAAATTAAAGGTGGCATTAGCATAATAACCACACAAAGAGAGTCTCAGTACACAATTCTATCTGCTTTTAATGTGCTAAGGATGACCATTAAACTCCACTCTCTTCTGACACTTGTGAGTTATGTGGTAATCCCAAACACATGAAAATAAATTGTTTATTCCACAACCACTTCCTCCTCCTGCAAACTCTCTATTTATGGCAGCTGTAACTCTGCTTCCCATAAACAGCAACAGTGAACATAGTGCAGATGTAGCAGAGTCAGCATTAACTAATGAAAAAATTAATCAGAGAATGAAGGACAAAGCTACTAGGAAAGTTTAATAGAAAGCATTCACAATCACACAAAACTGCACTCTACATTTCCTTTGGGGTCCATTTGTAAACCTTCCTCAAAGACCTCTGAATTTTAAGTAATATTAGAAGAAGTAATTAGAATTAGGCAATTAGAAAAAAACACAGCATGAGGCACGCAGGTTCGTGGAATAAGAAAGAACCATATTTAACTCCAAAAGCAGACAGACAGACAGCACTGCCACCGATTGCACAGAATGAAAGAAGCCAGCCTACCTGGAAGCCAAGGCCACCATCTTGGTCTCTGGGGTGACCAGAAGGACTAGGGGTGGTTCTGACAGTGTCCCAGCCAGGACGGTCTACAGCAGGGATGGGAAACCTCCTGTCTCCAGAGGTTGCGGGACTACAATTTCCATCAACCCCAGCTAGCATGGCCATTGGACTCCAACAATGCTTGAAGGACCAGAGATTCCCCATTCCTTCTTCCTTTAACCAGCACAGGGACGGATAAAATAATCGGTCCATCTCAATAAATCAGGGATGGGGATGACTCTTATCAGCCCCAGCTAGCAGAGCCAGTGGGAAAGGATGATAAGAGCTGCATGGCCACAGGTTCGCCATCTAGCCCTGATACAAACTATCCTTACTGACAAATGTATCAGATATTGGGCCCGTGGCCAGAAATTTTGTTATGAGGGGTCCAGGGGTGGGTGGGGGGAAGAGAGATGAAAAAACACTGAGAAAATAAATCCCAAAAGCCTAATATGAACCTTCCCAAATACTAAGATCTATATACACTGTAATGCTGTACAGTTACACAAGAATAAGGTCCATGGAATTGGAGTGGGATTTACTTCTGAGGGAAAACGCCTAGGATTGCACTATCTGAGACTGTGCAACCTTCAGGTCCTTGCCACCTTCAGAGGTGAGGTGAGGTGAACAGTGACCAGAAACTCTGCAGGGATGCTCACCTGGGGAAGAGTCAGGTATGCTGAGAACAGGATTCTGGACTATATATGCCTTTGGCCTGACTCTGCATGGCTGTTATGTCCTCATCTTCTTGCATGCTAAAAAATCATCATTATTTTATTTGCCTGGACATTTTAGGTATTTTAATTATCATGGTTTTTACTAATCTTTATGTTGTTTAACTGCTGCTGCACTTGCAGAGCAACTCTTGTTGTTTTTACAATGATCTCTGCATTTTATGGAAAATGCATAGGGATCCTTTTGGGCAAAAGATACAGGATATAAATACATTAAAAAATTAATGACTTTTTAAAAAGGGCTTAAGCTAGTTATCCCTGCTTTAAATGGCAGAGTGAAAAGGCTACAGAGTTACCTTTTTGAATGAAAGCTGAACTGTGAACACTTACCAGGGGTGGAGAAAGGGGGATGGCCCCCAAGAAGCTCTCCAGTGCACAGCAGACTTCAAAATAGGTTTCTGAACAATTTTGCTTAGTGCATTCATTTAGCTGAATGGAAGTTCAAGAATGGGAATTTCTGCCATTTGAAATATCTCGTCCCTTTCTAGGATGGCCCAGATGTTTTCTGGCTTTGCTCAGGCTGGAAACAGGATTTACCTGACCCCCTCTCCTCTGCCAGCTCCCCCCCCCTTCCCAAGCCATCCCCATTCCCATTTGACAGTGGAGGAAGCCGCAAAAGGTGCACCGCAGTGCCCTTCCTAAGCTGGGAATTGCATTCCTGAGCATTTCTAGGGTGGCACAGTCTTTCCTGCATGAGGATCGTGAGATGAGCTTTCTCTGCCTCCTGAATTGAATCACAGACTACTGAATATTATGTCTCAGTCAGAAGCGATGTTCAAGGCATACCGAGGTACTATTTCTGGGTTAGCGGAGTCTGTAACCTGAAGCGTATGTAACCCGAGGTACCACTGTAGTCTACATGATCATATTTCCAGATGCGATATACAAAGATCCCCTCATTATTCATGGGCAAGTCAAAAAGATTGGCTCTTCGTCAACACTTTGTCATTTAAGGAAACTAGAAGTCATCACTGAGAGGCAAATTTCATGACCCCCAGTAGAGCAAGGAAACAATATTGATAGTCACTGCTGGGTGTGCTGAGGGAATACTGTTAACATGAAGGTGGTCATGTGAGAGATGCCAGTATGCACAAGCCCTGGTGTGTGCTGAACTTGGTTGTTTGCAAGGTTGCACCAAGGCTCAGGGCACCCACAGTTGCCCCTCACAGGACTATGTTGGTGTAGTTCCTTCAGCTGCTACCATGCTAGAAGGTGGTGGTGAACACCAGATCTAAATAACAGACCTTCAGCCCAACCCCCAACCCCCCGGAATACTGATCAGCTCCTTAGTTTCTGGGAGATCATCCATAATTATAGATTGACTAGCCTTCCATTTTTGTGGATCCTCCACATACAGTCAAGTGTCCATCCTGCTAACTTTAGCTGATCCAGTCAACCAATGACCAACACAGTAAGCCTGAAACTTATGTGGAGGTTACGCTCCAGGGACTGGGTCCAAAGCCAAAATACTGTATAATCAAAACACATTAGTTTCAGTGGCAGGTGGGATTGCCAAAGTCATTTCCCCGAGAACCCTGTCCCCTTTCCACCACCCCCTTTTTGCCACGTGCATAAAGCGGAATGTGCACGTACGTTGCAGGCTTACTGTAACTCATTGTTATACAGGAAGATTGGTCCTCTCAAGGACATTAGCATTATTTTTTCTATCTCTATACTTCCACCTAGACTTCAATTCACGCTCATAAGTGCTTATTGCTTCATATATTACTGTGTCCAAAATAAAATTGCTTGCAAATAAACTCTGCAGAGTTCTTCAGAAGAAAGACATGATTAAGTTTTAATATATATTTAAGATTAGCAACTTGCTTAAATGTAAGATGAAACCTGCCTTGTATTTTGTGTAAATTTACACTGGAAGAAAGGAAACAATATTGATTGCCACTACTGCATCGCTTTAGCGAAAACTGTGCAATTTGAAAAAGATTACAGTTTTGCTGAATGGAGAATCTTATGTTAGTTTACCTATATTCCTGCTAATGTATAATAGAAAGATATTCAAAAAGATTATATTACTATGCAAATAAAGAATACTTCCCAATGCAGTTAAAATAAACAAAAATAATCCAGTAAGAACAAAAATGTAACCTGTTTTTAAAATCAACTGTGATGACTTAGCTTTCTAAGGTCATCAGTTAATAATGTTTTATACAAATTGGAAAAAATTAGGGAGAAAGGGAGGCAAGTACCAATCGACATCACCATCACGTTGAACGTGTGGAAATGCCTTAGCTTACAATGAATACAGGAATTCTGAAACTCGTGAACAGTAATAATATTTTTCCCCATTGAAAAACATAAGCTCTCTTTCTCCTAACAACATCATATATAATATATGCAGCTCTTAGCACAAAAAGAAACATAAAAGAGAGCTTCTGTTATTAGTTTATGTAATAATTGGTTATATTTTGAAATACTAAGTGCATTGTAAAAAATATTTTCTAGTCATTTCAACAAAAAACAACACACTCAAAGCAAGGAGCCACTGATTTCTAGTAACAATTATACATCTCTGAATTATTCCAAAAGCAGAAACACCAAGCCTAAGGAAATACACACAAACTTTGGGCAGGAAATTTTTAGAAAGGTAAACATACATACTGTTTGTGTATGTGTGTGTGTGTGCTATTACTTTATCTAAAATAGAAGGACTGAAAGTTATTACCGCATTTTATAAAGAAACCAGCCTGCAGTAATTTTGCCTCTGCCCCTGATCACTCACACACCTATCAACATGATTCACCCTGAAAAGGAAAAACAAACTGATATAATAACACACTTGCTACCTTCAGTAGAGATGACATTAGAGAAAGAGAATTGCAGCCTAGAGATGACAAGCTGGTAGGAAGGAGGAGGAAGTACTCAAACCTTAAGTTTCAGGCCTTTGTAACTTATCCCAACAATATCAAAATAAGCTCCAATAAACAAGAGGGGAAGACTTCGGAAAAACAGAAGCAGACATCAGAGCACTCAAAGCATCCTTGGAAGGCACAGCCCATTGAATGATTCCTGCTACTCCCCAGAGGAGGAGGAGATGAGGGGTGGTGGTAGGGGACTCCCTACTGAGGGGAACAGAGGCTGTAGTGTGTGGAGGAAACAGGATGTCCTGGGAGGTATGAAGTCTTCTGGGTGCAAAGATTCACGAAGCGATGGAGAAGTTGCCAAGTCTTATAAAGCCCACTGACCAGTGGTGTAGCGTGGGTTGTCAGCACCCAGGGCAAGGCAAGTAATTTGCGCCCCCTAACCCGTGAATTTGTGCCCCCTAACCTGTGGATTTGCCCTAACCCCAGATGTTGCGCCCGGTGCGGCCGGCCCCCCCTGCACCCCCCACGCTACGCCACTGCCACTGACCACCCCTTCTTTCTGATTCATGACGGTACAAATAATACTGCCACACACAGCAAGGGACTATGAGACACTGGACATGGAGCTGAAGAGACTTGGAACACAGGTAGTCTTTTCAATCCTCCTTCCTGTTGAAGATCGTGGCCCAAGAAGAGAGAGATAAACCACTGGCTGCGCAGGTGTCGTCGTCAGGAAGGATTTGGCTTCCTGGATATGGTTTCTGCTTCCTTGAGGCAGGACTTCTGACGAGAGATGGGCTGCACCTCACAGCAGTTGGCAAGAATGTGTTTGCCAAGAGTCTTGAGAATCAAGAGAACTTCAAACTAGATCTTGAGGGGGAGGAACAAAACAATACGAATGACAAAAGAGACCTGGCACTGGGGGTAACAGCTTCATTGATGCACAGGAAACCGAGGTGGTGCTCCAGAAACCTGCTGAAGAGCAAGAAACTACAGGAAGATAGCAGCTGCAAATCTAGAGACAGATGTCTCTGGATCAAAGTGCAAGAGTGGGTAGATTTGGTCCCCTCCTATTTACATCATCTCCAAAAATACTGGGAGATGCCAGGTCCCCCTCCCCCCTCTACATACCAAAACTGGTATATGGAGGCAAGTGAACTATTGATTTGTGTGTGTGTGGACATAGCAAGACTATTTAAAATGGCCCCACCAAAAAAATCCTCCATAAACACAACATTGCCCCAGTGCGTCTTGGATTTCCTTTTTCTGAAAATACTGTACAAAATTCACATTAAAACACTTTCTGAAGACAGTCTACTTCTAACCAGGAAGGGAGAAACACAGCAAGGGAAGAGAAAATATTGTAGAAAAGCATTTACAGAATATCTGCATAAAGATAATGAAAAGACGGCGAACTTTGACATCAATCAGCTATAGCCATTAAGAAGGACTATAACAAAGATGGAGATAAAGGAAGATATGATGGGAATCCATGCAGAAAGTATTTATAGAATGGTACAAAGCCCATAAAGATATTGTATACAGTACATGAATTTCAAGATGGATGTGTATCAACAAGTGGATATGCTTTCTGAACATGCAGTTCCAAAAGATATAATAAATAAAGGATTAATGACATTTATTGTTAGGACAAGAGAGGAGGCAGGGAAAGAAGATTTGCCTTTGGTTAAAACAATAAAGAAAGAAAGCAGCCATTCAATTACACAATATCCAATACAATGGTACAAAACTAAACATTTGTACACATTGATAACCGTAATAAATATAACAGTAACATAAATTTGAGAGACGAAAAGCTCTGAGCAAATGTCAGTTTCACCACTCCTAAATAACAGAACACGAAAAAGCCCAACAAAATCTACTTCACCAGCTCCTCTCAGTGCATGTGCTGCGTGAAGGCACCACAAATGGCAGTCTGGCCAGACCGTAGTTGGTCTCCATTGTCTTTCCTTTTTAGTCTACAAAGCGAAGCCTTCACAGCTGCAGGTGGACTCCAGATTTTGGGCCTGTTGAATTACTAATGTTTCACTGATACAGAAGAATGGGTTTGTATACATGAGCTACTGATTTTCCTGTTTTTCTTTCTTTGGTTCACAGTTATTATTACAGTGGATGCGTATTTTGTTATTTTACTTCTAAGGCTCTGTGAGGACGCAGGCAGCTCAAATTGTCTTATGCCACCGGAATGAAAGAGTTTCCAAGCATTATAGATAAAGTGCATAAAATGCTTTCACATACTTTGATAAAAATGCAAAACTCATGCAAGACTGGGATTTTATTTGGTTTAATTGGTTCTAATTAACAGAACACTATATAGCTACACTACTTGCACTTATTTTATTCAGTTTTATTATTAAAACATTTTAAGCCTCCCAGGCTTAAAAGGTTCACAGAAATGTAAAATTCATTTGAAGCAAAAATACAAGATACCAATGGGATGCCAGCATCATCGAGACTATGTACAGATTAATAGAATCATAAAATTGTAGACGTGGAAAGGAACATGAGGATCAAACCCCCTGCAGCGCCAACATGGAGCTCAAACCCTGAGATTAAAGGTCTCCTGCTCTACTGACTGAGCTACTGGTTTAAAATGCCCCCACCACAGTATGTTTCAGGTTGCATTTTTACATTAATGTACAAACCAGAGAGTGGATGTCTTCACCCAATGTGCATTGCAAGATTTGTTCTTCCATGCCTGCGATGCTGCCCCCCCCCAATCCTGTTCCATGAAGCTGTTATCTTCACATGCTCAACAGCTGCCTCAGATCCACACACATCGGCTTAACAACGGAGCAACTTTTCAAATTGGACAGAAGCTCATTTTGAGGGAAACAGGAGCATTTCTCAAGAAACTATGGGATACATATAGACTGTGGGTAACACCATCTGTACTCAACTTCAAACACCAGGAGTGGGAGCACACTGGAGCTGGAATAAATGGTAAATTGGACACAGCCTGTGTTTGCCACAACCCTGCCAGCCTCCGCTGGTCCCCTGCAAGGCCCTGCTGCCCTTTACAATATTCCAGCTTTTGTTCCCAGTTAGACCCAAGGCAGCCCCTACCCACAATCCATCAGGGGTTCTGTGAGCTGGAACACCTGCTGCAACCTAGCGACTGATGCAGCTTTCTCACTAATAAAATATAATTAATCAGGAACTGTCAATGTCTCAGAGTGGTTTGCTAAAGCACTACGGAACACGCCTTATTAAGTGATGAATGTGCAAAATCTCCTGGTCGACGGCTGTGTTGACCCTGGACTCAATGAAGCACAGTGGACCAACACCAGCTGATGACATGGCTCCCCAAATCTCTTTTCTGATGACAGCAGCTTTTGCATCTCATTTGGAAACCAAGGACCCAGAGTCAGGAGGAACAATGGAGAGGCACACAATGCCAGATGCTTGAAGTCCAGTGTGAAGTTTCCACAGTCTGTGTTGATCTGGGGAGCCCTGTCATCAGCTGGTGTTGGTCCACTGTGCTTCATTTAATCCAGGGTCAACGCAGCCGTCTACCAGGAGATTTTGGAGCACTTCATGCTTCCTTCCGCAGACGAGCTTTATGGGGATGCTGACTTCATTGCCCACATTGCCCAAAGTACCAAAACCTGGTTCAATGCCCATGGGATTACTGTGCTTGATTGGCCAGCAAACTCACCTGACCTGAACCCCATAGAGAATCTATGGGGCATTGCCAAGAGACAGATGAGAGACATGAGACCAAGCAATGCAGAAGAGCTGAAGGCTGCTATTGAAGCATCCTGGTCTTCCATAACACCTCAGCAGTGCCACAGGCTGATAGCATCCATGCCATGCCAGATTGAGGCAGTAATTGATGCAAAAGGATCCCAAACCAAGTACTGAGTACATACGCATGCTTCTACTTCTCAGAGGTCCAATATTGGTCTATTTGCAGTCCTTGTTTTGCTGATTTCATTTAATATTCTAATTTTCTGAGATTGTTAATTTGGGGTTTTCATCAGCTGTACACCATGATCATCACAATTGTAACAAATAAAGGCTTGACATATCTTGCTTTGCATGTCATGAGTCTATCTCATATATTAGTTTCACCTTTTAAGTTGAATTACTGAAATACCTGTAAAAGAACTTTTCCATGATATTCTAATTTTCCGAGTTTCACCTGTAAATAATGAGAAGACGAAGACGAAGAAGAAGAAGAAGAAGACGACGACGACTCCAGGGCGGTTTACAATGCTAAAAACACATTACAGAACATCAATGCTAAAAGCATAATAAAAAGCATACAGATTGATGCACCTGAGTTTGCTCCAGCTGAACATCTGTGGCTCTCCACTTGACAATGCATGGGATCCTCACCTGCCCTGAGCCAAATCCATCTGAGTGGCCACAACCTCCTCCCATGATCCCCACCGGGTCCACTAGCTATCTGGGCTGTGTTCCCTTGCCTGCCTCAGCCTCCTGGAGTGCACTTCCCACTGTTCCCAGCACCTCAGAGCCCGCCATGTCCACAGAGACGGGGGCATCGCTGGTTCTGGTGATGCCCCCCTCCCCTGGCTCCCCTGAACTGTCAGCTGCCCCTGCCACATCCCCTGATGTCCCATGAGTACCTCCTAAGTCCCCCACCACCCTTCCCCATCTCCAGCTTGTCCCAGTATGTCCCAGTTGCGGCTACCCTCCTGACTGGGATCCTCTCTCTTCTCCTTCCTCAGTGTCCTGCCAGCTCATGGCACGCTGCCACCTTCAATGGTATGAATCAGAAGCAGGTAACAGGAACGTGTGGGGTGTGCTTTGCACCTGTGATGTGTATGTGCTGTATGTGTGTGGAGTATGCATGTGCTGTGGGGATATGTGTGCCAGACTTAGCGCACCCATTTTGGCCATGTCCACCCCTAGATTGCAGTGCTTGGGAGGTTTGGCCAGGAAAAGAAGTTAGCAGCCCTGATACAAATAGTGCTCAAGAAGTGTGCTGCCCATTTTTGGTCTGGTGTTCCAGAGAACTGGATCCACAGCAGGCAGAACCACAACAGAACTGGGTGGCTTGCCTTTATTTTACCTATTTTCATATACTAATCCCACCTTTCCTGATGGAACACAATGTGGCCTGCATTGACTTCCCAGTCCTAAACCTACTTTGCTTCAGAATGCCCTTGGAATCATGAATTTTAAAAAATGCGTCAGTTTTGAGGAGAATGAAAACTTGAGAACTTGAATAGAGCCACTCTACTCTACAGCGCCTCAAATATATTTTACATTAAATCTATAGGGCTGTTGAAATACGTTCCCATAGATCACAGATCTCTTACACATCAGGCACAGTCTGATAAAAAGAAAAGGAACTTCTGCCCCCTTAAGTATTGCTTAGCTATAATGCTGAATTTTATCAATATAGAAATTAAAAAAAGAGTTCTGCTGTCTTAAAGACAAAATAGCCAACCATGTTAAGTGATGAAGTAATAAGAAAAGAACACAAACACACACAGAAAGGGGTGGAGCTCAGATCTTCCCACTATGTCAAAGTTTTTACATACATTTCATCTGACATAAAGCATTATCGAATATGAGATTCAATACTCCAGACTTCATATCCCCATTAAATAACACACACACACACACAACCTCCCACCCCATTGATTCTCGCTTGCAGAACTAGGTCAAGCATTATTCACCCAGGCGTTCCTGCTCATACTCTCTGATCTGAATTGCAATTTTTGTGAAAGCACGTTCATTAAACGTGGTCCCACAAATGAGCAGTATCTTCAGTGTAGTATACTAACGCCATCTACATGACACAATAACAAAGCAATCCTGTGTACTGGAAAATAGAAGTTGAAAGCCTACATTATTAGGTGCATTTATATTATCTTTTGCATTCACTTCCCTTATAATCCTCTGCAAAGGGTTTTAATTATGGCAAATAAGCACTAATGAAATCAAGGAAGCAGAACAAAAAATCAGTGTGTAAATGCCAAAGAGAGTAATTAAGTATTATTAATGAGTGCCAGCATTAAAGCGACTTTGCAAGTGAAGCTTTCTGAATTTTTATTGAATTACAATTTACAAGCCTTTTCTTTCATTCACCCTCTCAACAATTCACATAACCATTTTCCAGATTCTTTTCTTAGCCAAGGATATCTGAAATGGCCTTTTATTTTCAAGAGAAACTGCCCTTCTCCCATACTCCTTTGCCAAATACATTGCCTTCTTAGGAAGTATAAGGAAAGAGAAGTCATTTCCTAGCACAACCAAAAAACCCTAGACGCAATCCAGTCAAAACTAAGCTCTTTTAACTCTCTTAGATGGTGCTCCTTCATTTTTTGGTGAATTTTCACTCATCTTCTGAAAAGGAGAACTAGCTTTTGTATTTTGTTTTCATATACTAAATCTTCCTCAAGGCCATGTAAAGAGACATGCAACATTGTTAAGTATTTCATCAGCCAATCCGACAACAAATTAAGTATTCTGATAGGAAATTATAGCAATAAAAAATGGATTACTAGAAGAGGAGTCTTGTATAGGTATGGTCAAAATAAAAGGTTTTAGCACCTCAGACATAGTCGGCAAGCAGTGGCATAAGCTCCCACATATTGATTTTCTTCAATAAAGAGGTGCAGAAGCCGTTATAATGTGGGTTGCACAAGAGGATGTCTTTTTGAACCTGAGGTTTCTAGTGCATCCTTTACTTGCATTGCCCACTGCAGATGAAGGCGCACAATTCTGCCCACAGCACCATGAAGAATGAGAATGTGCAAGCCCAACCCTCGTTGCTCAGCCTAAGTCTCCAAAAGAGCAAATAAAATTTAAAAATATTTAAAATCCTTTCACTTAGAAACATAGATACCAGAGAGAAGGGTTCCAACCTGAAAGAAAAGGAACACTGAACTACTGGCTTTCTATGTATAAGAATGTGTTCTGTGCCCTCGCAGCAGCCTGAAGTGGTTCAGTTGAGACACAGGCTGACTTCTGTGTCAGGCGTACACTAAAAGAAGAGCTGGAAGAGAATATGCAGGAATATGCAGCTGTCCCGTACAAGGGGCAACTCATCTTTATTTCATTGACAGCTAACATTTTTAGATATACACTTAATTTAGGCCTACAGTGAAAATGTGCTGTGTTAAAGTGGCCTATTGTTTACTCTCTTTTGTCAAAAGAGTCCTTTATTGATAGAAATTTGGCTGTACCAAACCTGATCTGCCTTCCTCTGCCTTCATTTTAGTTAGAAAGGTCTTACTTTTCAATTTCTTTTTAAAAAGACTTACAAAAGTCTTGAGCAGAATTTGTGGCGATGCCTCTCTAAAAGGGCTTTTGAGGTGTCCAGGGACCTTGGGGGCTCCTTAGCACAACTGCTTTCTAACAGTCCCAGTCTAGTTATTGACAATTTTGATAGAAAGAATCATTTGTCCTACTTTACAAAGGCACAAAACAAAATCAGAAACTCACAATGGTCTTTAAAAAAATACTCAGCAAATGCCCTTTGCTACTAGGCTTCAAATAAATTCTATTCACAACATGGATTTTACAGGATTCTGGCAGAGGAAACCCCAGAGATAGAAAAAGCACTCTTAGAATGTTGCTCCTTTGAAAAATGTATTCTGAAAAATGTGTCTGTGTGCGTGGATCTCCTCTGTAGAAAATCAACTGGATTGCTTGTTTTTTCATCCTTTGTTTGCTTGCTTACATACTTTGGCGTATTGGATGTTGGGAGTCCACCAACTTGGTATGTTTACAGAGTATGATTGTTTTGAATAAGATTGTATCCTAGAATTGTACAGTTGGAAGGGACCCCAAGGATCACCTAGTCCAACCCCCTGCAATGTGTGAAACTTTTTGCTCAATGTAGGGCTCAAACCCACAAGAGATTATGAGTCTCACGGTCTACTGAGCTATCCCAGCAGGGGAGCTGAACCATACTAAGATAGACTATAAGCAAAGAGGTTATTTAACTCATTCAAAGTATCCTCTGGTTAACAGACTGAAACATGGAAGTGTGTGCTCTGGGAAGCATTTCATTCACAAACAATCCATGTCTTGAGGGGAGGCTGGATCAGAAGGCAATTCTGGTGTCATCTATGAAAGAGTTGCACGGAAAGCCAGGCTTGCATATAAGCTACATGCTTGATTATCCATGATCTCTGAGTAATCAGGCAGAAATAATCTTTATTTCTGCATTCCAAAATTTTATTAGTCTCAATTACATTCCTGTCACAATAATAATAATCCCTTATACAACAACTGCAATATTAATAACTTCTATTCGTGCTGACACATTAAATGATTTATAGAACTACAAGGCACAACAACATATATTTGGGGTTAAACTGGCCACAACTTTATTGAATTCAGATGCAGGTAAGCCTTGGCACAGGCACTGGGCACGTATCCCTCTCAGCCCCCTGGTGAGGGCCTGAGGCATGACAGGGTCAGTTAGGGAAGATGGGACCAATGCAAAACACAGCTGGTCCCTCACCGCATCGGTGCGGGGAGCTCTATGCCCCCCCCCCCACTGTGTGCTTGAGGACAGAGACTCCCCTCATGACCCTGTTGTCACTGCTGCAGGAAGCAGGTGAGTCACCACTTCACCCCTTCTTCAGATGTTAGACTAAAGGATTCCTCCCAAAGCCTAAACCGCCAAAGTTGTGACAATTGCCATGGGGAAGGCTAAACCTGCAGAGCAGGGGAAATCCCTTCCCAGCCCTGAAGACGGCAACCATTGTATGGCCATAGCAATGCCCGCGTGCCTGGAAAGAAAAGGTTATTCCGCAAGAAAACAAGATGAGAGGGTGGGCTGGGTGGGTGATGCTCTGGGGCCGAGAGCAGCACTGGCTCCCTTTTGTTCTCTTGGAGCAGATCAGAGTAAAGCCTCCTCAAGTGCAAGGCTGCCACAGATTGGTGGGGACCAGGCAGGCACATGGCGTGGCTTCTAAAGGAGGGGGAAGCGCCGCACCAGGTCGCAACTGCTGCCCACCTCTGTATCGGGTAAGCGGCCATTCCTGATTTCTGGCTTAACAAACTGTGCTTCAATAAGGAGGCAACATGAAGAATAGACAGCTGTACAGGTTCACACACCAGTGCAACAAGCAGGTGGCCTCTAAACGCCCCCCAAATATCCACAAACTTTGTTGAAGCATAAACATAAACTTATATAGTGCTCAGTGACCCATATCAGTAAGAAATCTACAGTTCTCTTTAGAGACACTCGTATCTTAGCATGATGGTAGCTCTGCATCAGCTTTAAGTTTATGAATCAAAACAGATTCCAACACTGCATGAAAATGTATATAAGCATTTTGCATATTAGATTTATGAAGATGCTTATATCTTCTTGAAATGAATTATTTTATCTACCAATCCACAAATGGGGGTTCCTTTAAACACCAACTTCATACAAATTCATAAGACGCTTTGATGAAAGTTTTAAACATCATTCTTTAATGCACTTTTGGGACTTTGGTCAATACCTTAAACAAATAAAAACAGTGAAATCAAATATTTTTGACTGGAAAGTTGCTTCCATGGACAAATTCCAGAAGGATCACTATGCTGGTCTGTGGGTGGGATGGGATGGGGGGGGGGGCAAGCACAGCACCTTCTGTCACCAAATCTGCTTATATGTTCACATACATATGAACCCATACCTTTCACATGGGTTCTCAGAGTTGGGAATTGACTCTGGGAATCTTTACTGGAGGCAATTGATTAACACTAAAGTTACTGTCCCTGTTGACTCAAACTTCTATTGAGGTTTTAAACTGGCCTTTTCTTCTTGGTTTCACTCCAACCATGCTTTACTCAAACTTCTGCTGTTTTAAGTTACCACTTCTTCCCTCTCAGTAGCTCTCCCTTCTAGCTCTCATGCTATAGTCACTGCCGTTGGTGCAACATGCCTTGACTTTTGCTTCCCTATCATGCAAATTCAGGATTGTGATGAGACACTACAAATCCACCAGTGGGAGTTGTGTCATGTCATTCTTACATATTTATTATACAGGGAGAAATATTAAATATATTAAATATTAAATATATTACATAATCAACACTGAGTATTAAATATGCAACATTACAGAATGGTAAAGGTGTTTAGTTCAACATAAGGCAAAAACATAGGCCACGTTGCCTTGACCATGAGTTTAATACAGTTCATCATAACATAGAGATAAAGATAGGTAGAATTTTTGCCCTATATGGAGTACTGAGGGTTGTGCTGTAGGAGTCCAGCAGAACTGTGGGAAACAAAACAGGAAGGGGGAAAGTTCACATGCAAATATTGAGGGTTCACAACTTGCAAAAGTTGTAGGTGAACAAGATTCATGAGTGAGAAAGGCAGGCAGAAGTGAGAAAGATGGGGTGCTATGGTTAGTTGCTTGTCCTGAAATAAATGGAAGCAGCTGAACTGGGATCTTCATGCTGACCTAAGGGGTCACAGATCTACTGCTGAATGCTGCTTACTTCCTTGCATAAGGTAGTGGTATTTGTGACACACAAGTAATCCCAACCAGCCTTCAGAATTCCAATTTCCTTGGATTATCCTAACATAGTTAACAATGGAAAAGGGGGACACTGGCTTTTGGTTCTTGCAAGGGTACCCCCCTCCCCTACCAAAGCTCCCACATGTCACAGCTTGGGGGGCAGGGAGAGAGAGTTGGAGTTTGGGTAAATGAGATGCTACCTTGCTGGCATCATGCTGCTAAGGAGGTTCATGGTGCTCCCCTCGGATGATACGATGATGGACAAGCAGCCCAAAGCCTGAATTGCTCTGCTTGCATATTTATAAATGAGGATAGATTATGAAAATACTCTGCAGAGCTCGCTTTCTCTCATTACAAAGAAACAAACATCAGTGGAAGGAACTTTTCACATCAAGGAAAGTGGCACAAGTCTCATTTTTGTAAAATAAAAATATGAGCCTGTAACAGGAAAACAAAAATTCTGTGATCTGAATGGACACACAGACCCACTTTCTGCATTGGTGCTTTTAAAATGCTTGTTCCTCTTTTAGTGATGTGCCTGGGATGCAAATGTGTTGCCAAGCTCCTGTGAATGAGGAATGCTGCTGAAATCATTACTGTCTGTATGCACAGAATGAAGTTTATAAGTTCATCTTCTGCACATGACAGCTGAACACTAATGAGAACATACTTAGGTTTGATGTCAGGTTGAGCAGATAAAAGGGAAAATACATCTTTATGCCTTTTTTCTGCACAGACAGTAAGAATAAAGCAGAAACGGCATTCTATATATTTGCCCATTTGTTTTTAAGTAAGCTATGAAAAAGGGGCAGACATATTGGCTTATATTTCAAAAACTAGATGGCTGAAAAATGGTGACCCACTCACAGCCAGATCTTTCAGTTTAGAAATGTCATAACTGAAAAAGATAAAATATGTTGTCCATCTAGATAAGAGAAATTTGCCTAAGATTAATAAAAACAATGAGGCAGAACAATGTTAAAGCTTCACCAGTACAAGGCCTTCTATCCACTTCACCGGATGAGATGCTTGGTACAGGAAACTTTACTCAGTTAACAGGCAACAAGATCTGGAACCCCAGAATGGAAAAGAACTCTGACTCAGTTCCAAAGTCCATAATAGTTTATTAAGGTAAAGGCAAGTTTATTAGAGAGCGGGTGGCGCTGTGGTCTAAACCACTGAGCCTCTTGGGGCTTGCTGTTCAGAAGGTCGCCAGTTTGAATCCCCGTGACGGGGTGAGCTCCCGTTGCTCTGTCCCAGCTCCTGCCAACCTAGCAGTTCAAAAGCACGCCAGTGCAAGTAGATAAATAGGTACTGCTGCAGCAGGAAGGTAAACGGCATTTCCGTGCACTCTGGTTTCCGTCACGGTGTTCTGTTGCGCCAGAAGTGGTCTAGTCCTGCTGGCCACATGACCCAGAAAGCTGTCTGTGGACAAACACCGGCTCCCTAGGCCTGAAAACGAGATGAGTGCCGCAACCCCATAGTCGCCTTTGACTGGACATAACCGTCCAGGGGTCCTTTACCTTTAACCTAGTAGTTTCTTATTAGGTGAATTCCCAGCATGAGGTTTAGTCCTCAGAGTCTGACTTCTGGCTGTGGAAAATCTAATGAAATCCCTGTGCCCCAAAGCTGGAATGCCTACACCAAAAACATGCCAGCCTGTCCCATCTGAATCCTGGAAAATGATGCCTTTAGAGGTGGAACTACAAGTTCTAGCCTAGGCTTTTATCTTTGAAAACTGGCTGCTGTTTCTTCTGTGTTAAATGGAACTGGGTGGGATAAACTCCGAGAAGGCGGCGAGCACTCCACCCTTCATCTCTTTGCTGGCTTCTTCTTGCAGTGTGTCCTCTCCACACGACCTTTCTCTTGGTTACAGGCTGGAGCCCTGTACATGCAATGAAAATGCAGGTTTGGAATGTGTTATGGCTGAAGGGCAGGTGGTGAGAAGCTGGGCAAGGGAAGACATAAGCACTTTCCTCCCAAGGCTTCTTTGCTATAAATTGCTCCCTCCCAACTCTAATTTGCCTGGGAGAAGCAGAGGGGGAATGTGTAGTTTGCGCGTGAGAGTCTGTCCAACTTTAAGAAAGTTCCATTTTTTCTCTCTGTACACCTTTGAAGAGTTGCACTTCATAAAGGGAAATGCAAAACTGTCAGCTCATTTTTAAGTGCTCTAACGTTCCATCTTTTAAAGCCAAGTCATGTCAAGATAACAAACAAAGGGGTATTTTACCAGATAACTCCGCCTTTTTCCAACTGAAAAGTATGTTTGATTTAAATTGTAATTGTTTTAAAATGGATTTTTATTTTTGTAAACAACTTCCAGGAAATAACTTCCAATATGTGAAACATTTCCAAGTTCTTTCTCCTGACAGACAATATTTATATGGACCGGCTCTGTTGTACTTGCCAAAAAGTTAAATATCACCCCCCCCCCCCCGCAAAATACTTTTATAGTTGGATACTTTATCGTACAAATGTTTTGCTGGAAGGATGAATATGCCTGCTGGAAAGTGCCAAGTTAATGGAGACAGCAGGAACCATAGTGTGAAATACAGTTAACTGAAATATCACAGGCAACCCCAGAAGATCTGGAAAAGGCAGAAACTCCTGTTGTTACTATTTCCATGCCAAATGGAAAGCACATACAAGGGCTGCCTATCTCACCTTCTTTTGTAAGCAAGTGACTGTCATGTGGCGAACAAAGAATACTTTAGATCTTGTGGAAAGAAGCTTTTCTGCCACCCTGACATATCTACTCAGCACCAACTTGGCTCCACACTAGGCTCAACTGAAGACTAACTTGGGGCCCAGTCTGTAACTGTATATTGTATGATAGTTGTCACTATAAAGCTCTCTACCACCACCCAAATAGTTAGCCCCATGCTGGATCAATAAGATGTTATGTTCAATTTACACAGGTAAGCCTTGAATCGGGATTCAAGATGAATCAGATTGGAGAACTGGGTCAAATCTAACAAAATGAACTTGAACTTGTCTAATCCTTTCTTTAAAACCATCTAATTTCAGTATGGACAAATATAAGGTTCTGCACTCAGGCAGGAAGAATCAGTTACACAAATATAAGATGGAGAACAGCTGGCTTACCAGAAGTACATGTGAAAAGGATCTCGGGGTCTTAGTAGACCACAAGCTTTATCAACGGAAGTCTAGTGTCCAGATCAAGGGAAGTAAAAGTACCACTCCATTCTGCCTTAGTCAGACCACAGTTGGAATACTGTGTTCAATTCTGGACACCACAATATAAGAAGGATGTTCACAAGATGGAATGTGTGCAGAGGAGGGTGACCACAATAATCAAGGGTCTGGAAATTAAGCCTTATGAGGAACAGTTGAAGGAGCTGGGTATGTTTAGCCTGGAAAAGAGAACACTGAAAGGAGATATGATAGCCCTCTTCAGATATCTGAAAGGCTGTTACATGGAACAGGAAACAAGCTTGTTTTCTCCTGCTATGGAGGGTAGGACACGAATCAATGATTTCAAGTTGCAAGAAATGTAATTCCAACTAAATATTAGCGAGAACTTTCTGAGAGTAGGAGTCGTTCAGGAGTGAAACAGAGTCCTGCAGGAGGAGGTGAGCTCTCTTTCCGTGGGGGGGGGGGTTAAGCAGAGGTTGGATGTTCATCTGTCACGGATGCTTGAGTTGAGATTCCTGCATTGCAAGGGGCTGGACTAGATGACCCTCAGGGTCCCTTCCAACTCGACAATTCTATGATTTTATGTGGCGGTTCTACATGAATACACTCTCCCACAATCAAAGTGGCTGGTGTTTGCATGAGATTAAGTCAGTTAGTCAAAGTTTCTCCCATGATCAGAACACCTGTATATGCAAGTCAACTAAAGAGGAGTAGCTTGACAATGGTAACAAAACTGCAGGTGCAACATATGAGCTGTGATTTAAGGATGTAGAAAGATAGGTCATTTTCGTAAACTTTGACAACACCACACAATACAACACCATATGACAAAGAAAACATACTATATTTGCATAAGAAGAGAAGACCTGCCTAACTGAATCAAACAAAGGTTCAGCTACTCAAATATTCTGTTTCCAAGAGTCTCAAGTCAGGTGTCTCTAGGGAAGTTTGTAAGTAGGGCATGAAGGTCATACTATGCTTTATGCCCCCAAGATTTGGTATTCAGAAGTATACAAGTGGGACCTGCAACGAAGTGTTGCAATGTGGAGCGTTGCTGTTCCATACTCTCGTCAAGGATGCTCCATTCCATTCCTCTTCTCACCCAACTTTCAGTTTCTTTCCTCAAAAGTAAATCAGTTTTGTGGCCACCGAGCATGCATGGAAGTTCCAATTAGCTATTATGGCTAATAGCTGTTGATAGACCTCTCGTCCATGAACTTGTCTAATCCTTTCTTTAAAACCATCTAAATTATTTGCCATCTCCTCGTTTCTGTGGTAGTGAATTCCTCAAGTTAATTATGCGTTGTAATTTAAATTACCAGAGTGGGGAGAGCAGGATTTGCAATGAACATGTTTGAGATGATGAACTGTGTCAGCCAAATTGCCAAACGCAGTTCAACACTTTATCCAGCTCTAGCTCCTGCCCCTCCCTCTGCTAGGAAAGATTTCAGAAGGTGAAAGCTAGGAGTGTCAGGGTACTATAAAAGTGCTGGATAAAATACAGGCAAAGCCTCACTCTTTCAGTTCTACAAAGAAGACAATAAAATTAAAGAGATTTGGAAAGCTGGAGTTTTTCAAGAAGAAAGTGGGATGGGGGAATCTGCTACAAAAGTCACTACCAAAAAAAGCTATTTAATGTCTCCTGCCGAGCCGTTTTTGCTCCCCGCTTTCCAAGGAAAAGGTCAACGGGGCTGAAGACATTAGCATACCAAAGTCTAGATCAGTATTTTTCAAACTTCTGATACCTGGAGCATTTTTCCAGACTGAATTTGCAGGCACACTTAATTCTCTTAAACTTAAAAGGGTGGCAGGGGAGTATTATTTCTTGACCACTCCCAGAAAAATGGGTGGGTTCCTTGCCGCAACTGTGGGAGAACCCAGCTGTTACTGCCTCCACAGCACCACCCAAACTTTGGTCAGGTCTTAGGAACAGAACTACGCTTTCTCACAATGGTTCAGCTTCTTATATTATCCCAATTACAGAAATTGGGATGCGTCTGAGACTCTCTCACACTTGTCAGTTGTCTTGCTGGCTCCAGTAGGAAACCCCTGTGCATCCCTACTCACCTCACTGGCTTGGCTTGTCCAGCATGCAAAACCAAACCTTGACTTAGTGAGACTGTGCAAATGTGGGGTCCTTTGCTCTTCCCTGGTCCATTCTGCTGCCACGCCGTGCTGAGCTAGGCGTGTTGTCCAAAGCAGACTCATGGCTAAGCTCTCTTCACAAGCTGTAACCTTCCCCACGGCGTCCCCTTTGTTGGACTCATCATTCATTGCTCTTTCCCCTCCTCCCATGTCTACTACTTAGCTAAGTCTTTGGTATATTATTGGAATGCTCAAAAATGCACCTTACATTGCCTATGGGTGTTCCTGTCAGCAGCTGAACCAAGCAGGAAGGGGAAAGTCCGACCTTCCTTTTCCAGTTCAGCAGCACCGGAGGAACTGTGTCTGGTGCAACCAGGCTTTCCACATGCAGTGGTCAGCTGTCTTGAGTAAAAAAAACACAAAAAGAAGCCGCTAATGAGAGGTTTCCTTGAGGGAGCACAGAAACTAAAGGTTCTACATCAATCAATAAGCTCAATAAAGTTGCAGCTATTATGGCCTACTTAAACATTCCGTGATTAAGTTCTTCATTTATTAGAACCAAAGCTATAAAACAATCAAACCTCTTAAAAGTCTGGTGTTGACAGCATAGGAAAAAAGCCATAAAATAGCAATCCATGATCAAAAAAGCTATTAAAGATACAGATAAAACCACTATACTACAAGCTGTGGTGGTATAAATGCAGGTATTTTGTGCTTTTCTCAAGGTCAGGAATAAATGAACATCTGAAAGTATGCAGTCTATCTCACATAGGCTCCAGTGACTACAGAAGACCCGCCAGACATTTTGGCTATGGAAACAAAGTGCTTCAAGATGCAATTAAAGAATTGGAATTTGCAAAAGTAAAAGTAAAATAGATAGCAGTGGACCTTTGTCCACCTCAACTGTAAGCATCAGCATTTTTGCCAACTATGGTTAGCTCAATCCAAAGTTTGCAAATCTGCCTCTAAGTGGGTGCGTGGTTCTCAGCTCTGGGAAGCAGGCTAGTTGCCTGTCCTGGATGGGACCGCCCTCCCTCAGAGGGGCAGGTGCAGTGGTACCTCGGGTTAAGTACTTAATTCGTTCCGGAGGTCCGTTCTTAACCTGAAACTGTTCTTAACCTGAGGTACCACTTTAGCTAATGGGGCCTCCCGCTGCTGCCGCGCCACCGGAGCACGATTTCTGTTCTCAACCTGAAGCAAAGTTCTTAACCCGAGGTACTATTTCTGGGTCAGCGGTGTCTGCAACCTGAAGCGTCTGTAACCCGAGGTACCACTGTACATAGTTTGGTGGTGCTCCATGAGCTACTGTTGTCCCTTGAAACACAGAAGTGCCTTTCATCAGCTTCAGCTGCAGCCGCTCCTGCGCAGGGATCACTTCTCCACTCTAAGTCATGCGTTGGTAACCTCAGTATTGTATCCCTGCAATGCACTCCAAGTGGGGTTGCTTTTGGGTATGGGCCAGAAGCGTCCGCATCATGAACGCTTCTCTGATGTTCCATTCCCCCCTTGATGTTCTTGATAGAAATTTTGAACTTTTGAGCAGGGGTCAGCAAACTTTTTCAGCAGGGGGCCACAGTTGAAAAAGGTTGCTGACCCCTGATCTATGGCCTTCTAAATTTGTTTGTCTCTATGTTATGTATTTTCGTGTTTTTATATTGTAAACTACCCTGTGATCCTCAGATGAAGGCATCCGTTGTTGTTGGTATGCTGATTTTTCTCTATTCTCTATTTGTCTCAAGTTTTTATACGGATGCCTCTCAATATCCCTCCAACAGCAGTCACTTCAATAAAACTTGGTGGCAGCAGAATACAGGCTGCTCTCAAACACTTCCATACAGCAAAAGCATTTTTAACAATTGTCAGGGAAGAGTTAGAGTTAGAAGTTTCCAGTTTCCCAGAGGGAGAATGTTTTCCCCAATGGGGGAAGGAGAGCAGTGATTCTAACAGGAACAAGAGGGAGGGACCGGCTGTTCCCAGGAAAGGCCAGGGTTCAGTTCTAGCTCAGATTTGGAGGAGGGGAGAGACAAGCCAGCTCTAGCCAGGAGGGTAGGAAAAAGAGCGGGAAAGCGAAAGGAACAATGGTGCCTTTGCCATTTTGAGAGTGGCTGGTCATGGAGAAGCAGAGCTCAGAAGGTATCTGAAAGAAGTGACTCTGAGGAATAATAGTTAAGAACCGTTTATAAGATTGTTTTGTTAATACACAATATAAAGTTTCATAAAAGAACAAGAAGCGTTTGTGTGGTGATCTGAAGACGACAACGACCAGTCCTGACAACAGTGCAAGTCCTTCACAGGATGTGTGTCCCACTTCAGCAGTAAAAAGTACCGCAATGGTCTTCCTTTTAAAAAAATTCTACTTGCAATCATTCATTAGCCCCTTTCTCAAACACTTCAAAGCAATTCTCTGCTGCAGTTGTTACGATGAACTAAGGATCAGCAGGGGTCAGCACTTCAAAACACCAGAAAGGGAATGATTAATTATTCATTTTTCCTCATTTTAAAATAATACAGAAGACTAATTAAACAAACAGCCTGTCCTTAGACTGCTGTGTGTAATATGACTCAAACAGGCCAAGTGCGGACATAGCCATGGTTAGCATATGATGGAGATGACATGTCACTTATTACAGCCTCTTTGGGATCCACTAGATGCCCCTTGTTTTTCAACTCACCACCACAGCCACTTTCAGAGAACTCTACAAAACGCCTATCAAACCCCCAGAAAAATCTGAGAATAAGAGCTAACTATACCCTCAACAACACATTAAAATGCAACAGAGGCTAATTAACAAGAGAGTCATCACGTGTTGTACTAGAAATTGGGAGGCCAAAGCCAGGAAGCTCACCAGGGGACCCCCCTCCATGCTGTTGCGAGGATAACGTGGGGAGAGTGAAAGCCACAAGTGTCCCTAGAGCTCCTTGGAGGAAAGTGGGATAGAAATGTAATAACAAACAAAAAACATTGTGCTTCTGAATTGTCTTGAACTGCAATCCCTTGTTCATTCTGGGCCAAGTTATGCATTATATTACTCATATTCTTCAATATGCATAGAATCATGGAATCACAGAGTTGGAAGGGACCCTGAGGCTCATCTAGTCCACCCCCCTGAAATGCAGGAATCTCAGCTAAAGCATCCATGACAGATGGCCATCCAACTTCTGCTTCAAACCTCCCCAAGGAAGGAGGGTCCACCACCTTCTGAGGGAGTCTGTGACAGGGAAAACCAGCTGCCCAGCTCAGAGGGCCAGGCTTCTGTAATAGAGATATATAAGGAGCCGGGGCAGGTTCTCAGCCGCAGATCTCCATGGAGCCAACCCTGACCTAGTGAGTTCATGGCTAAGGCAAAATTTGAATGGGATGCTTCCTGATCATACACATTTACTCAAAAGTAAGCCCCACTAAGTTCCACAGGGCATCTTCTTAAGTAAATGCAGTGTCTGCAGCCTGTAACAGCTCTCATAAACAGCTCTGATAAACGGATCTTGCAACAAGCCAACTTCTTTTTTAATCTCACTGAAAATCCTGCTGTGCCCCACTCTCAATTTTGTCCTGATATTGGAAACTCAATAAATGACTGCTAGAAATAGGTTCTGGGCTCAGCTCTGAAATATTGTAAGAATTCTTGAAGGCAAGAATTCCTACCAAGCATTGATTTTCACATGGAAAGAGGAAATAGCTTCAAGCATCCCATGACTTATATATCTCCAAAGACTCTGAGCTCTACATTGCTTATTCAAATCATACAGATCTCCAACAGGGAATTGGGGGAGAAACCAGCTCCTAGTGTTGATGATAAAGATTACAAGCTCTCTTTTCTATTGTAATTAAACCAGCAGAGTTTGCTGGTGACCTTTCAGAAACACATATTCCCTAAATTATAAATGGAACATTGATCCACTATCGTTTATTACAAAACTAGCAATCAAAAGCTCCTGAGAATCTTTTTATCACATAAGTGCATTTGTAACTTATCAGTCCATAAAGAACCCACTGGAATAAGAAATGCCGAATTTGCATAATCAGCTCACTTGCTACACAGGGCGACAAGGGAAATATTTATCTGGCCTAGTTCTTGTCAGAGTGATACCACTTCAGAGTGTAGGGTCACATAACGGAGTGCTTTCCTCACCATGGAAAACCAGATGATGGGGAGAAGCGCTCTGGCCGAGCCTCCTTTCTGACATGCTCCTCATGTTATCTGTGCAGATCCTTTCTTTTGAATGAAGAGCCATTCCATCACGTGAACTCCCTCTACACCCTGAAAAAAAATACATCCCAGAAAAGAGATTTCCCACCTCAGTGAGGTCTAGGACCTGGATTCACACCAGACCCTGAACATGTGATATTGCTAATGGAAACTGCTGTATGGGAAATGGTGGGCAGAAAGTACCTCAAGCCCGGCAGCGTATAAGCAAGTGGAGAGATGTGTAAAGTTATTATTACCTCTGTTCCACAGATGATGAAAATGACCTTTGTTGAAAGGCTGGTTCAGAATCAGAAGGCAAATCTTCAGGTTTCCTGCAAGAAAAGATTGTATTGTTAATTCCCTGCACTACTTGGTATTCTCCTACAACCCATTTCTAGCTAATATACTGTACAGCCAGAAACCTAGAAAAGCTGCAGCATTATTGTGTATATTTTGAAGAGGACCACTTTGCTTTAAGTTTCATCTATTTGTGTGTATGTAAGTATCTATGCTCACTTTAAAGCAGGGTAAAAAGCTTCATGGGTACATTTTAGTAATCTACTGACATTCAGTCTAAAACTAAAACAGGGATCCATTGTACTTCCATTAATACAACGTGCAGAAGACCAGTGTTCATCATATAAAGGGTAAATGATAAGAGCTTTCAAATTACTAGATTTACAGTGAAATTGGGCGGTGTGCTGCAGTGCCAGATTTAGCTTTGGGGACAGGACTGACTCCAGATTTGAAGGTCCCTCCAATAAAGTGTCCCTCTGGGTAGCCCCTGGCATCCGTTACCCCCAACCAGAAGGTTCGCTATCATCTAGAGAAAGCAACAGCGCAATGATATGCAGTGAGCCATTTTAGATTTCTTGCAATGACCCAAAGTAGCATTGTTCCAGGATACAGTGGGATATTTTCAATGGTGGCATCTTGCTACAAACCAAACCCCAAGGAAAGGTAGGTGGGTATGATGAACCCAGTACAGGTATCAGCACCTATTGGCTACGCAAGTACACTGTGCCACTGGGGGAACTCTGGTTCAAAGCCCTGCTCAGCTAGAAAGCTCACCAAGTGACCCTGGGCAAGTAACTAACTATCTCTTTCTCTCAGCCAAACCTACCTCATAGGATTGCTGTGAGATGCAAACTGTACTCTGAGCTCTATGGAGGAAAGGGAAGGACATAAGAGAGAGAGAGAGAGAGAGAGAGAGAGAGAGAGAGAGAGAAAGAAAGAAAGAAAGAAAGAAAGAAAGAACAAACTACTTCAATGCATGTTTATTGAGAAGTCCCACCAGGTTCAATGGGATTTACTACAACTTAAGTGCACAGGATTGCACAATGCACTTAGTAGGGAGCAGACATCAGAGTGGCTGGAGAGACCCAGCCAGATGGGCAGGTAGGTATGTATGTATGTATAAATAAATAATATACCTGCAGCCATCAAACTGTTAGAAGCCAAATAGATGGTACAGCTTTTATATGGTGCTCAACAAGGTCCCTCTGCCTATTGCACACCACTAGAACTGGTACTACAAGGGACACGGGTGGCGCTGTGGGTTAAACCGCAAAGCCTAGGGCTTGTCGATCGGAAGGTTGGCGGTTCAAATCCCCGTAATGGGGTGAGCTCCCGGTGTTCGGTACCAGCTCCTAGCAGTTCAAAAGCACATCAAAGTGCAAGTAGATAAATAGGTACCACTCCGGCAGGAAGATAAACGGCGTTTCCGTGCGCTGCTCTGGTTCGTCAGAAGCGGCTTAGTCATGCTGGCCAATAAAGCGAGATGAGCGTCGCAACCCCAGAGTCGTCCGCGACTGGACCTAATGGTCAGGGGTCCCTTTACCTTTACCTTAGAACTGGTTCAATTGAATGTTTTGAGACCAGCCCTACAAGTGCCTAAACACGTCTCCAATGCTACCATACGTCTTGAAACTGGGTTCCTAAGAATTGAGGCCAGAGTATGGCTTCCCACACTTAATTATTGGCTGAGACTATCCTTCCTCCTGTGTGGCCTTGATCCCTTAACTCTTAAGGATGATTTCCAAATGACATGGAAACATGCAGCGATCAACGTAACAACTCTAGGCTCCACCCCACAGATTCTACTTGACATGGGGTGTGAACAAGCTAGAACAACCATTAAACAGAACGCAGAAGACACAGAATGCCAGGCAGATCTAGCCAGGTCCCCAAAATTCTTAATCAGGGTAACCAGAAAATACCTCATCTCCCAGATGCCATATAT
This sequence comes from Podarcis muralis, assembly GCF_964188315.1. Taxonomy (NCBI): domain Eukaryota; kingdom Metazoa; phylum Chordata; class Lepidosauria; order Squamata; family Lacertidae; genus Podarcis; species Podarcis muralis. The sequence goes on from NC_135666.1 coordinate 60,749,758, forward strand.
AGGCAACCTGGAAATTCCCAAACAGCGACGGGCTTTCCCTCTGGCCTCCCTTCAGCCACCCAGGAAGGCTGTTTTAGGAAGACTCCTTACGAGAAGAAGAAATGTCCATATGACTCTGGGCGAGTGGAAACAACGGAACATGCCTTTTTTCACTGCCAATACTATACAGATCTACGAGCTAGGTTCATCTTGCCTATACTACACAAATTCCCAAGACGTACAGAACAACTCTATAACTCCCTACTACTCCAAGCTGCAAACCTAGATATCACATCCTCTGCTGCTAGATTTTGCGCTGCCATGATGGACATCTGTCGAAGGATGGTTTGTGCCACAAATCAGGACTCAGAGTCGCATTTAACCGCTTGTCTTTTGTTTCTATCTGTTTTAATTTTATGTGAGTTATAATCACTTTTAACTTTTATCCCTTTCCTTATTAAGTCTTATGTGCTTAATTTTTATCTTATGCTGGTCTGCAACTGTAATAAAGTTTGATGGTGATGATTAATAGGGAGTGAGCCCCACCAAACACAGTGGAATTTACTTTTGAGTAGCACACACAGGATTGCACTGTAAGTTACCAACCATCAGCCTGGATCTGAAGAATTACAAAACTGGTTCCATGAGACCAAGAGCACTTAAATATGGACCCGCCTCCACCTTACACAGCATCCCCTCCCCACACGAGGCAATTCCCAGAAATAACTCAGAACTGAACACGGCTCATGTTATACCCCAGCCATGGTATATTCGCAAATTGGCTGCTTGGCACTACATAAGCCGCCTGCTTTCATCTAAATGTCATGTTGATAGAAGATTTCAGGTGTGTGTTTTACTTTTGCAAAGCCATTCTAAAATCTTGTTCAGAACCCCAGCAAGAGGGGCAGAAATCTAGCTGAAATCAGAGGAGTAACCAGGGAGGCTGTTTACCTTCTTTTACGGTCTTCTTGTATAGCTGTAAATGAAGCAAATAATACAAAAAGGTCTCCAGTGTTTTCTCAGATAGTCCTGCCCCGAAACATCCCTGTGCTCTGGGAAGTGGGAGTGCATAACAGTATCTACATTACAAAAAGAAGTCAGAGAATGCAATATACCAAATGGATACTTGATATTTCATGCTTCAATTCCACAGAGTAAATACAACACTTAGTTTTAATAGGGAATGCACGTAATGGGACTTTGCATTTCCGAATTACCCCAAGGTGTTGTATAAAAATTTCTTCTTGTTCTTCAGTGCCTCAGGCCATCATCTTAGCATACATTCCAGTTGTTCCCATTTCCATCAGATAGTCCCTATTTGTAGTCCTGTCTCTGGTAAATCAGTCTCTATTTCACCACTATTTTCCCCTGTCACATAGGAGGTGAGATCCTGGTGGTTTGAAAAGATGTTAGGTGTGAATTGCTGGCAACAGTCCTTCCCTCAGGAATCCAGAAGGCTGTAGAGACAAGTTTTGTTGCAGGTGGGGCAGATAAAGGCATCCGGTTGTGCTACTACAGGTGGACCATGGCATTTCTTCTCTCTGCGCTCCTCCCTGTAGTCATTCCTCCTCTGGTCACTGCTGTGGATACACAACCTGACTGTCATAACTATAAGTGGTCTCTGTCACATGGCCACAAAGAGGGCAAATGCAAATATCAGATGCATAGTCAAGGTATTTTTAGCCAAGTAGGGAATACAGGTACCTTGTATGAAACACTGATGATACCACATCTGAATGATGAAAAATGGTGATTACGAAGTCCAGAGAAAAGCAAGATGGTTGCTGGGATGGAAGGCTATTATTATCATTGATTATATAGTTATTGGCAGTTTATCTCAGGAGAAGAGGAGAGACATGATTATATCCTAACATCAGGTGTAGAAGTAAGTTTTCATGTTTTAAAAAATCAAGGTTAAGAAATGAGGTACACCCTGAGAGGACTATGTGCTCCATTCTCTTTCCCAGGTGAATTCTTCCTTTCTTTTCCCTTTCCACATCAAGCACGTTTAACATTTCATCTCTGCACCAAAACCAATGCTAATCGTGGTTAGGCTTATACCAACGTTTGAAAGAGGGGAGGCAGGAGAAATTCACAGGAAAGATAAGTATGTGGGCCTACTGATCTCTCACCCATGGCTCAGGAAATGGAACATCAGCCCTGAGCCTGCCCTGGAGTAATAGGGAATTGGGAAAGGAGAGCCAAGAGGGAAAGGATAAAGCACATTAAACAGCCTGGCTTCCAGGTATTCCCAGCTCAGTTACTTCTGCTTACGTTCTGCAGCTGAAGGACTACCAAACACCCACACTCAACAACAATAAATTCTTTTTGAGTCGCTCAACAATATAACACAAAATCAGTTCTTGAAATTTCAGGTATGTGAAATTCTTCTGAGATAACGTATCTCTGACCTCAACAATTGCTGAGGTATACAGGGAAAGAGTTGTTCCCTCGGGTAACTTCTTACTGTTTTAAGTGCATTTTTGCTTCATTTTTATGATGTGCTTTACTTGCAGCTTTTGCCGACCGAGCAGATCCAGTCATTTGCAGCATGAGGAGGCAATAATAAATCTCAAGTGCAAGGGGAACAGATATAAAATCTAAAATGAGGCTTTCTCTTTTACATTTTGGCTACACATGCCACACAAATGCCACACACACACACACACACACACACACACACAGAGAGAGAGAGAGAGACTTCCCTCAACAATGGCATACAGTGGTACCTCAGGTTAAGTACTTAATTTGTTCTGGAGGTCTGTTCTTAACCTGAAACTGTTCTTAACCTGAAGCACCACTTTAGCTAATGGGGCCTCCCGCTGCTGCCGCGCCGCCGGAGCACAATTTCTGTTCTCATCCTGAAGCAAAGTTCTTAACCTGAAGCACTATTTCTGGGTTAGCGGAGTCTGTAACCTGAAGCGTATGTAACCCAAGGTACCACTGTATTTCAATATACCCTCTCATTTTAAAAGTATTTTTGTCCCTTCAGTTGCCCCTTATGTAATGTTAGAGAACCTGTGAAGCCTTAACCATCTATGTGCTTCTGTTTACAGAGCAAGGGTGTGTAGCTAATCAAAGTGCACTTAATCAAAACTTATTTGTAAGAATCCCAGCAACCAGAAAGTTCTAGACAGCTCATCACAAATCCCATTCAGAGACTGGGATCTACCATGCATATTCCACTGTGAAGACAGATGCAAAGAATTCATTGAGCTTCACAGTCTACTTATTCTCCTTCAGCACACTTTCGACTCCCTTGTCATTCAAAGGTCCAACCCCCTCTCTGGTCAGTCTCCTGCTCTTAATGTATTTAAATAATCTATTCTCCTTTTTGCAACGTGTGCCTCTGCCTGCATTTCTTTTGCCAAAGTCTGTATTCCCTTTTGTTCTCATTTGGAGTCTTGGAGAAGACTTTCCAAAAGAGGCCTTCTTGCCTCTAAAACAGAGTTTTCCAAACTGTGTGTCATGACACATTGGTGTATCAGCTGTCATGTGTAGGTGTGCTGCACAACGCTCCCCATGCACCTCCTGGGGCTGGAAAGGGGTTGGTTCAAGTGCGTCACCGACATGAAAAGTTTGGAAATCTCTGTGCCAGATGCTGGTGTTCAGGCCCTGGCCATAACCCTAGCTGATCTGCATTAGTCTAAGCATGACGGATGCCAATGAAGTGTTAACTGGGGGGCAAGATGCACTGGCATCTGAGGGAGAGCCAGCTGGCACATTCTCAACAGCCCCTTCACACAATCATTGCCCACAGGTACTGCACAAGGTTTTATGGTGCTATCCTAGATGTGTTTACTCTGAAGCATTTTCCCCCTACTGTAATGGTGCCTTACTTCCCACAACTATTCCCAGGTGCGTAGTCATTCTGCATGGCCTGCAAGCCTGTTTTAATGGCTGTGGGTATGCTTTTTGGAACGATCCATCCCCCACCCCCCCAATAATCCTGAGAATTTCATTCTTAGCTCCCACCTACAACCTAAGGAGGACTCCTAATAGTCCAGAAAACTAGGAAAGGGAGGAGTCGTCTCAGTGTCAGGCCTGATTTTGCCTGCCAAATCCTGTCCAGCATTCTATTTCTTGGTCATGTTGGAGTAGGACAAAGTGTTGCAAACTGGAAAGTATTCTGAGAGTTAATGGTAATTTTATTCTGATACTGTGATTTCTAGTTGTTAAGCCTTTAATACAGAATTTTGCTAGATTTGAAAAAATCCTCTTTTTTGAAATGAGTATTCTTTTCTTACTTCCTCCACCTAATTCCTAACTTTTGTGGGATCATTGGGAGTGGTAAAGACATTCTTGCTCTTCAGGTGAACAATCAAACACTGCTCCCTGTTGACTGATGTGTGTGCATTTGTGAATGTGATTGGAGTTGCTTTGCCACTGAATTTACACGTGAGTAAAGGGACATTATTTTAGCACTTCACAAGCTGTCTTTTTTTAAAGCTTGCAATGCATTATTCCATTAAAGACAAGTAGACATAGCCTTCCCTGAAGTTTTAATTTTGTTTCAATTCACTGGAGGGTGGGGAATTCTGTCTACAAAATACATTGCAAAGTAAGTCACAGAAGGTATAGTACCTCTGAAACTATTTTTATAAGAGGAAACATGAGATAATGAATTATTTAATTTTACCCTGCATTTCAGAAAAGATGATGGAATTAAATACATGCACATATATATTGCCTTTGAACATGCTTTAAAGATCCATATAGACTAAATACGCATCTGTGGTAAGACCCTTACCGTAAGGGACAATACATGAAACATTAATAATGATGTAAATATTCATAGAACACCCAGAGTTGTTCAGCATAATGGGGACAAAGCAGGGGAAATTTTCTGAGTGCTGTTGTATTTTCCGCATAAGTTGCAACTCTTTGGGGAGAGAGGAAATAATGGCTAAAGGCAAGATGACAGGCATAAGTTTGCAGAAGTTTAAGAAAAGTCCATTTCAAGATTCTGTTTAAATTTAGATGGAGTGGTTGAATTATTATTTTTTAAAAAGTTTTAAAGAAAAGGCTAAAACACATTGGCCACTCTTCAGATTATGTATCCTGGTGGTAAGTTTACAACAAAATTATACAAAAAAGTATATTCTACACAAATGGTTTAATTACTTGTGAGCCAATGTCAGAAGTCTTAACCTTGAAGAATTATGAACTGTTCTAAGACTAGTTGTCAAAGAAGCAAATTGTTCCAGACATTGAGATCTTATGGTAAAGTCATCTTGGAAAAAAGCAGGCAAATATGTAAAGTTGGCAGGAAAATCTGACACAGCCATATTTGTCTTCAAATGAAGAAACTTTCCCAAAATTGAGGGGATTGGTAAAAAGGAAGTTGAAAGGCAAAATCAAGACAATCAAACCTATCCAAATTGCTTGGGAGTTGTTTAAAACCACTACATTAGAAGCTCAGCTAGCATGTATACATGTGGCAACTATTTTGCATGGGGTTCTCTTCCAGTGGAGAGCACATAAGCCTGACTCATTCTGACCCCATTCTGCTCTCTTCTGGGTCCAAAAGGACCCACGCGTTGGTGTCGCACATCAATTGGATGCATGCAAAATGGTCACTGCCTGTAATGCAGATCAAGAAAGATACCACCAGGGCCAAGAGGTTGTCTGCATGGTTAATGAATGGAGTCAAGTATTAGAGCAGAGCTTTCCAAATTTTCATGTCGATGACACACTTTTTAGACATGCATCATTTTGTGATGCAGTAATTCAGTTTTACTAGTAAACCAGAAGTTAAACTAACACCTTTGCAGCCCCAGGAGGACACCTGCACACTGCAGCCGACACACCAACATGTGTCCAGACACAGAGTTTGGAAAGCTCTGATCTAGCATATGGACTAGCAGGAGGAGTTCCCAATAGTTATGGGACCAGTATGACCAAAGGTACCAAACATCTGAAGAGCACTAAGGCATATCTATTTATGGTTTATCAGGTGTTTTATAGAAGAAGAAGAAGAAGAAGAAGAAGAAGAAGAAGAAGAAGAAGAAGAAGAGGAGGAGGAGGAGGAGGAGGAGGAGGAGGAGGAGGTTGTTATTTATACCCCGCCCATCTGCCTTCGTATCCCCAGCCACTTTGGGTGGCTCCCAACAGAATTAAAGCACAATAAAACATTAAATGTTAAAAACTTCCCTAAACAGGGCTGGCTTCAGATGGCTTCTAAATGTCAGATAATTGTTTACTTCCTTGACATCTGATGGGAGGGATTCTACGTGGCACCACTACCAAGAAGGCCCTCTGCCTGGTTCCCTGTAACCTCACTTCTCGCAGGGAGGGAACCACCAGAAGGTCCTCGGAGCTGGACCTCAGTATCCAGGCTGAACGATGGAGGTGGAGATGCTCCTTCAGGTATACTGAGCTGAGGCCATTTAGGGATTTAAAGGTCAACACCGGCACTTTGAATTGTGCTCGGAAACCTACTGGGAGCCAATGTAGGTCTTTCAGGACTGGTGTAAAATAGTCCCAGTGGCCACTCCCAGACACCCGTCTATCTGCTGCATTCTGGATTAGCTGCAGTTTCCTTCAAAGGTAGCTCCACGTACAGCGCATTGCAGTAGTCCAAGAGGGAGGTAACTAGAGCATGTACCACTCTGGCAAGACAGTCTGTGGGCAGGGAGGGTCTCAGCCTGTGTAGCAGATGGAGCTGGTAGACAGGTGCCCTGGACACAGAATTGACCTGTGCCTCCATGGACAACTGTGAGTCCAAAATGATTCCCAGGCTTACCCTTTTCAGGACCAGGGAGTCCTCCACACCTGTCCAGCCCCTGTCCCCCCCAAAACAGTACTTCTGTTCTGTTCAGTACTTCAACCTCAATCTGTTAGCCGCCATCCATCCTCCAACTGCCTCCAGAAACTCAAACAGGACCTTCACTGGTTCAGATTTGAAAGAGAGGTAGAGCTGGGTATCATCCGCATACTGATGAACACCCAGTCAAACCCCCGATGATCTCTCCCAGCAGCTTCATATAGATTTTAAAAGGCATGGGAGAGAGGACTGAACCCTGAGGCACCCCACAAGTGAGAGAGCCCAGGGGTCTGAACACTCATCCCACAACAATAAATAAACAAACAAACATACTTCTTGTTTAATTTAACAATTCATCATTTTCTTCAGGGATCTCAGAGTGGCTTGGCACATTCGCTGATATTTGGCTCCTATTCCCTAAAGCTCCACCATTCCAAGACTGCCTTGCACCCAGAGGCGGCAAAGTTGCTTATGGAACATACCACTTCAAAAGGAAAGTGGAGAATTGCATTGCTAAATGTTTCCCCAGGGTGGGGGCAGTGGAGGGGGGGGCAATTCCCTGCAGGTACAAAGTTAACTTTAAATAGCAACATTATCCAGATCCCAGTTACAGTGGAACCTCAGTTTTTGAAAGTAATCCACTCCAGAAGACCGTTCGACTTCCGAAACATTCGGCAACCAAAAACTGAAAGCGGAAGCCTCAATTCAATAGGGAAATTCAAAATGGAAGCCGTGTCGGATGTTCGGGTTCCAAAAAATGGATGATTTACTGGTACTTCCAGGTTTTCAGCATTCGGAAGCCAAAACATTTGAAAACGGAGCCGTTTGAGAACCAAGGTTTGACTAACAGTGCCACGGGGGGTGAGTATCCGGCACCCCCAGCAACAAAGAAAGAGGGAGAGATGGGCCAACGGCTGCTCCCAATCTCTCCCCCTCGTCTCTCCCCAGATACAACCTGAGGTTTGAGGAGTAACAAAAGTTCACTTGAGACTGCTGTTGGAAAATTTCACATTTGATTAAGTGTGTGTGTGTGTGTGTGTGTGTGTGTGGAAAGTAAAAATAAACTTATATTAAATCTACACACACGCCACCCCCCCCAAAAAAAGCCATGAAGAAAAAGCATCACTGAGAAAAACTTGAGCCAAGGATTTAAAAATGAAAAGCCTATTTAATGAAAAGAAAAAACAAATGGCATTTAAAACTTAATAGCTCTGAGGCCTAATAACAAATGTCAGCTTCCTTTTTTAACTTTTATTTTTTAATAATCACAGGCTGTGTTATGTGAAGAGGGAGCCATTTTTAATGAAATGGGTGCTACTTATGTCAGCTCAACTCTCCAGAGAGAGTATTGGTTGTACTAATGGAAAATGAAAATACATATGCCTGGGAGCCAAACAATAAACACAATAAAAATCAATGAGGGAAAGAGAAACTCTGGCACTTAATACTGTCAGTGTCTTTGTTGTTCATCATCCTTCAGTGAAAAGTGTTCCTTTTGGCTATAAATTCCTCATCTGACACTTAAGACCACATACTCCAAATACTTTTGCTTATTTATTCGGCTGAGTTCATATTAACTTGTCCAACAAAAAAAGCTAAAATCAGATGAAAGAACTAGCCAATGCTTCATTGCTGTTGATGGAGATTTGGATTCAGATGAATCCTGACCTGAGCTGGGCTGCCTTGCCTGAGGCAAAGTGGTACCCTGACAAAGCTGCATGCGGAAAACAGGGACTCCTAAACTGCTCTGTGGCACCTCAGGGATCCTGGCACCCCAAAATTACTGCAGATCTGCACTTCAGGCAAATGATGTCCCCATGCGTCTCATAAATGGGGGGAGGGGAGAGAGATGGAACAACCCTGAAAAGCTTAAACTTACCTCTCTGGCTTAAGATCATGCTATGATCAGATAGGGAAATTCTTCTCAACAGTCAAGGCTAGTTACAATAAGAGGAGATTCATTTACCAACACCCTCAATTTTGCAAGAGAAAAATTGAGCTCCTTCTCGTTCTTCTCGTCTCCCTATCATGGCAGAAGGAAGGTGCCAGGGAAGGGAGATGAGAAGAACCAGAAAGAGCTCCATTTTGACTGACATCTTGTAATCGGAGGGAACGCCTTGACCCAGAAATCAAATCCCTTTTAATTCTCCCTCCCTCAAAAAATCAACTTTTAAAAGCCCCAAGGTCATTTTTTTCTGCAAACTGGCAGGTTTCTTACCCAGGAGAACTTCTCTCATGTCTACAATTTTCAAACCAAATGCCCAGAAAACACTATCGGCGGTTGTGATTCCTGTTTTACCCTCTTCAGAGCTGTAGTGTCTGCCCCCAAATAAAAAAAGTTACAGGCATTTCCATTTTAAAGAAAACAAACATTAAATTATTAATGTGCCCTGTACATATCCCCCTATATCTATTTGCCTACAACTTAGGGGGCCTTTTTCACTTTTTCGGGGCTACTCTGCCTACAGTTTCAACCACTTTGGCCAAAAAAAGGTAGAAATGATATGGAGGGGGCAGATGAGAGCAAAAAATTAAAACAAAATGATTGTTTCTAATTTCTTCTTCATCAGAGTAGCAAACAGCCTAATAACCAAATATTATACTCTCCAGGAAAAAAATCCCGACCTTTTTGTTTTAAACAAATAAATCTGTAATTCCGCAAGAGATCAGCTAAACTGCTAACTGCGATCTTGCAGATGCACAGATGAATCATTTAATCCAATTATCTCACTTTCTCTCAAAAATCTAGCTATTTCAGCATTAAAAAAGTGATTTAAATGCCTAATTTGGCACCAAATGCTAGTATAATAAAAACAAATATAGGAACCTGAAACATTTCCATTTTCTCAGATACCCACTGCAGATATAATGGTCATGAATTCCAGATCTGTTTAAATCATAATTTTAATCATTTTCTTATACTAAATGGGACAGCTATGGATTACAAAGAATCAGAATTGCTCAATACAATATGTGAGTCGTCCTAAGAAATGATGCCAAAGCAGCAAGGTATTTCCCTCATATACAAGGTGAAGAAGTTTCAAGTAGAATTATGATCATAATGCATTAAGCTGTGTAAATCAAATATAATCCTGTTAATTTTGTGTCTCCATGGATCAGAGCACCTCCACTACTTCACTACCCTGACTACTTCAGACACTACAAATTATCCCAAATATTTTTCTGTCTTCAAATATCAGCAGACCACTTGTTCAATACAAGGTGGACAAGGCTGACCAATGCCAGCCTGAGCTATTTCCCCCCACTCTCTGCAAGAGCATCTCACATGTAAGAGCCTTTAATAGGAGAACTGTCTCCATCAGCCTGGTGTCTCTCCCTTCCAGAACCACTTTTACAAAATAAAACACTGTTGCGCGCCACCTATTCTCTGAGTGGTACGAGATTCCAGGGGTTCCAGGTGCTTTCCCAGGGTTCGTGTTTCCTTTGAAATGAGGAAGAGCAGAGACTGGTATCTTCAGGATAGATGGCTTATTTGCACATATTTACAACCAGAGCCTACGATGGAGGGCTTCATAGCATGGTTTTCTAGCACAGATCCACTTCCTTTGTTTCCTTAATGGCCCGTTACCTCACCAGGAAGGTAGCCTGGCTATTCCAGGAATTGGATGGACCGCTGACCTGACCTAGCAGGCTTGTCTTATGGTCTTATGAAGAGAAATCCCTGTGCATGAATAAGTTATTTATTAGTATTAGCTTTATAATATTTATATTCCACCTCAAGATGGTTCAAAAAAATTAAAATGAACATGAATAAAACACAGAACATATAAAAGATAATTGTTCAAAGCTATTACAAAACATTATAAAAACAAATATTTTAAAATACAGATAGATGCCTTTAGGCATGCTGGAACTCTGCCTTGTTTGAAGGAGGCGCTGGCCTTTCTAATGAGCCAGGAAGGGCAAGGACACGTGGCAGCTCTCACATTTCCAGAGCCTGCATCATCCCAGGTCTCTGAGCCAAGGTGGCTCCTCTGCCTGCCGGTGGCTCCCCAGTCCCAGGCAGACTTCCTCCCAACACCTGATCCTTGTTAGCTGGAAATGCCACAGATTCAGCCAGGCACCTTTTGCATGCAAGGCGAAAGCAGACATGTCAAGCAGCCGTGGTCCCTCCCCGTTCCTGCACGTGCAAATCTCTTTGAGCCAGATACTCTGCAGGTCATGATTAAGTAATCTTAATGCAGGATGCAGGTGGCGCTGTGGTCTAAACCACTGAGCCTCTTGGGCTTGCCGATCAGAAGGTCGGCGGTTCGAATCCATGCGACAGGTGAGCTCCTGTTGCTCTGTCCCTGCTCCTGCCCACCTAGCAGTTCAAAAGCACGCCAGTGCAAGTAGATAAATAGGTACTGCTGTGGTGGCAAGGTAAACACCGTTTCCGTGCGCTGCTCTGCTTTTGGTGTTCCGCTGCGCCAGAAGCGGCTTAGTCATGCTGGTCACATGACCCGGGAAAACTGTCTGCGGACAAACGGCCTGTAAAGCAAGATGAGCGCTGCAACCCCAGAGTCATTTGCAACTGGACGTAACTGTCAGGGGTCCTTTACCTTTACCTTTTATCATGATGTATAGCCAGAATCCAGAGTTATACAACTAGTTCCACATGTACAAAAGCTTTAAGGGCTTATGTTTCTCAGGAATCAAACTCTTAATGCCAGATGGCAAACAATTCTCTGAAACTGGACTTGTGCTATGTCATGGAAGCTCAAAATCCCAGGTACTTGGGTATGTCTTTACTCAGCTCGTTGGATCCTGCTGCCTACGTCAGCTATTCTGGTGCCATAGGTTAGGATAAAAAAATAAACAGTGGTCTTTTGACTGGTAAAAAGAAACTGTGAGTGTATGTGATGATGCATGAGAAAAGAGATGCATGCAGCTGAACATTAGTTATAAACATTATAGCAAGAAATGACAGTTGCGCAAGTGCTTCCAAAGCGAAGTTTCCACTCCCACAGGCAATCTAGGAGGAGCTGGAGATGTCTTTTGAAGGCAGCACTTCCCAGTGACTTTAAAACAATCTCCCATAGGGGGTGATTTTCCTCCAACATCCTTTGTTTACTGTCTCTGTTGCTTCTAGCTAGCTCCTTGATAGTTGCCAGAGAAGATGATAGCAGCTCTAGCACACGCTAAAGGGTAACCAAAAAACAACATTATCTGCTTCCTGGCACAGTTTCCAACTCATCATGATTCCTATGTTTTTGTTGAAAAATATTATGTTATTTACAGTTCTCTGAGAAATAAAGTTTGAGAATGAACTAAAACAGCACCACACAGGGAGGCACTTTGCAGTTCCCACAATAACCTTAGGTTTCTTGTATGTGAAAAATAAAGGCTGTGACTGAAACGCTCCAATATGCAGGTGTGCATGGTTTAAGAGTGGAGCTTCCTTTTTCTATTTTGCAAGGTGAAGGAATCGCTCTTGGCATAAAATTAAAGTCTCCATGAATTCATGGGCAGCAAAATGGCAAATGCAATTCAATGTACACAAGTGTAAAGTGATGCATGTTGGAGCAAAATAAGTAAATTTCATGTGTGCACTCATGGAGTCTGAACTAGAGGTGATGGACCAGAAGCAGGACCTTGAGGTCATAGCAGATAGCTGGATGCAGATGTCAACCCAGCATGCAGCAGCTGCGAAAAAGGCAAAATCCATGGTAGGGATCATAGAATTGGAAGGGAGCCTGAGGATCATCTAGTCCAACCCCTGAATTGCAGGAATATTCAGCTGTGCCATGCAGGGATCGAACCTTCAACCTTGGCATTATCAGCACATGCTCTAGCCAACTTCATAAGAAAACAATTTTAAAATAAAACTGCCAATATCATAATGCCATTATACAAATCTATGGTGCAAACACATTCGGAGTACTGTGTGCAGTTCTGGTAGTTGGGAAAAGTTCAGAAAAGGGCCACCAAAACGATCCCAGGGTGGAGCGACTTTCCTGTGAGGAAAGGCTGCAGCGATGGGGACTTCTTCATTTAAAGAAAAGGCAAGTAAGGGATGACATGATAGAAGTCTATAAAATTATGAATGGCATGGAGGACGTGATTACAGAAAAGTTTTCTCCTCTCTAGAGGGAGGAATACTAAAACTTGTGGACATCCCATGAGGCAGAATGTTGGGAGATTGAGGACAGATCAGAGAAAGGAGTTCTTCACACAGCACCTAGATAAACTACGGCCTTTGCTCTCTAAGGAGGCAGTGATGGCCTTTAAAAGAGGACGGGGCAAATTCATGGAGGAGAAAAGGGCCCTCAATGGCTATGCGCCACAAGGCCTCTGCTCTGCCTCAACGGCTGGAGGCAGCAATATTTCTGAATACCAGCTGCTGGAGAAACCACGGGACAGCTCCAAATCCCCAGACTTTAAGTGAGGACCACGGAGAGAGTCCAAAGTTAACAAAAGTGACCACTTCTTTCCATGTGAAAGGGACAATAATGAATGATGCCCTTCACTAGGTTTTTGAAAATTCAAAGTCAGAAGCTGATTAAGACAACAATTCTAACCTAATTTATCTGGAAGTAAGCCCAATGAATTCAGTGGGACTTACTTCTGAGTAGACAGGGTTAGGATCACAGCCTTGATGCCTATTAGTTACCTTTAGCAACAAGCAAGCAAAAGGTGAAAGGCATTCCCAGCAAAAGCCCCTGCAACCAACGGGCGGAAATCCACATGGCGGTTCTTTTTCAACAGATTCCACTGCTATCCCTACTTCACAAAAAGGCAGCAGCTGGCAGAAAAGGGTGGGATAGAAATGCAATCAATCACCAATTGGTGATTACTTTCTACTGGTCTTTATCTTTAGGAATTGCTAATTTTGGGGGCCATGGAGTTTTCCTTGCAGCAAGGAGTTGCATAGCTCAGCTTTCCTCAAGCTAAGTATTTTTCTGGAAATACTGTGACTCAGCCTCCCCATTTTAAGTAGAATTTGCTGATCCAAAGACTGCAAGTGGAGCTTTTTTCTTTTGCATTTCTGTCTTCCCACCCACACAGCTCTCAAAGTATTATTATCCATTTCCTGTAATTTCTTCTCCTATTCTCTTATCATGCTCAACTGCCCAAACTGCCAGTTTCTTTCATTTCTCTTCCCTGGTCCTTTTATATTCACTGCTTCCTCCTCTAACAGTTTCCCTCTATTATCCCCTTCCCTTCTATTCCCAATTTATTGGTAGTGATGATAATAAATATTAACCTTCTATCTTTCTTTCCAATTTCCTTCAAAGCTTCCTTCAGAGGAAGAGCACCTTCCCTCCTTCCTTCCTCTTCCAAACTTTCCCATCTCCTGCCCACCTTGATAGAGCAGCCAGTGAGCTGTTGGTGTTGACACTGGTCCAACCAAAGGGCTGTGGCATGGCCAGGGGGCAGGGCAGGCAAGTGAGGGTGCACCAGGGAGACAATGGCACTGAGGCCCACCTAAAAGTGTTTGGAAAACGCAAGTCTTAAAGGGACTCAAAATGTCATGATTACTGCACTCAGACCTAATTCAAAATTAATGCTCATATCTTCTAATGCACTGCATTTTGCTTTTCTATAAAAAATGCCTTTGGTTATACAACAGATGATGCTTTTATAAACAACCTAGTAGTGTGACCATATTTACTTAGCTCATCTGTATACTTCATTCAAAGAGAATGAAATCCATTATTTCTAAGTGGTGAAGATGAATCCTATGTGGGGTTTTTTTGAATACCCATTAAAACAGACTTTATCAAATTTAAATCCAAAATCTTATCTTAATACTTCACTGACCTGTAATTCACCTATCTATCAGATCTGAAGTCTACACTGTCTAGAACCAGGGACCTCAGAGAAATGTAGCCACCCAAAGTCACTGTATAACCCCAAGCTCTAATGTGATGGGGGGGCTTATCTTTATCAACTTTTCTATTGAGGAAACCTACTGCAGAAGAATTTTGTATATAGAGGAGATTAGTTAATTGGCTTTTACGGTTGTTCCCCCTTGCTTACTGGCAAAGGGTTAAACTCTTTGGTTTGCTTTATTGTCTTGATTTGCTGCTTGTGCTTGGGGGATAAGAGACCAGGATGTGGAAGGACCTATAGCTGAGCCAGCTGAAGGCTGAGAAGCTGCCAGCAGTAGTGCAGCGGAAGGTTAACTACATATGCCAGGTAGGGCTAGGCTGTACCTGGTTTTCAACATTGTGATATAGGTAAAGGTAAAGGTACCCCTGCCCATACGGGCCAGTCTTGACAGACTCTAGGGTTGTGCGCCCATCTCACTTAAGAGGCCGGGGGCCAGCGCTGTCCCGAGACACTTCCGGGTCACGTGGCCAGCGTGACAAGCTGCATCTGGCGAGCCAGCACAGCACACGGAACGCCGTTTACCTTCCCGCTAGTAAGCGGTCCCTATTTATCTACTTGCACCCGGGGGTGCTTTCGAACTGCTAGGTTGGCAGGCGCTGGGACCGAGCAGCGGGAGCGCACCCCGCCACGGGGATTCGAACCGCCGACCTTTCGATCGGCAAATCCTAGGCGCTGAGGCTTTAACCCACAGCGCCACCCTCAGCAACTAAATACCACAATATGCTGAACGTCAATAAATTGGAGTATCGCTCAGCCCTAATGCCGGTCCCCATCTATTGGCCTATCTCACCTTGGAGGTGATGTAACATCCCTCACACCATCTCAAAAACGGCTTCTGTAACAGGTTGAGGTATTCAGATATCAGGCCAGTCAGCATGTCGCCTCCAAGCGTCTAAGACAGCAGTTCTCAACCTGTGGGTCCCCAGATGTTGTTGGACTACAACTCCCATCACTGCTAGCTAGCAAGGCCAGAGCTCAGGGATGATGGGAGTTGTGTCCAACAACATCTGGGGACCCACAGGTTGAGAACTGCTGGTCTAAGGCAATGTTTCTCAAACTTGGGTCCTCAGCTGTTGTTGAACTACTACAAGTCCCACCATCCCTAGGTAGCAGGACCAGTGATGAGGGATGATGGGCGTTGTAGTGGGAGCCAAGAACAGCTGGAGACCCAAGTTTAATAAATACTGGTCTAAAGTATATAAAGGGTTTGACCTATGGCGTTGGCCCTCCCTGCCAGGGAGGGTGCTGCATACTCCGTTATTGTTCCCTGGAGTTCTTGATAACTGAACGAGGAAGCATTTTATCCTGCTTATGCTATGTTATTCTGCTTAAAGATTGCTCCACTGCTTTGTATTCTGAATTAAGCCTGCTACTTAAGAAAAATCTTTGGAAAAATTGTTTTTTTATTAACACTTTCAGAGCAACAATATAACATACTCCTTTAATTTGTCTGTATAAACAGTCTCTTGAGGATTTAATTTTCTTTTTAAAAGATCCCTTAGAAAGAACAGTCCTTGAATTGGAACTTTTCCTGAACCTTCTCGCTCATTAACATACACAGATCCACATATTCACTGAGAAGGAACCACTTTTCATTGTCTTCTTTTGCATTGTCACAGTGCCAGAGAGAGTGAAAATAAAGGCAACTTTAAAGCAAAACACTGAGAAGGGAGTCAGGGGTCAGAGCAAATGAAAACATTCCAGTTTAGCACCCAATAAGCATTCCTTGGTTGACCGCAAGTGAGAGATACAGCTTTATCTCAATGTTTTGTGGTCATTTAGAAGGGTGTTGCATGTGGCCAATGGAAGGATATTTTCAGTCCTGCTACAAACAATAAGGGGACAATCCAGGCCACCCGCTGCATGTAGCAATGAGCATGTATAGTGTAGCGTGAGCAGGAGTCGCTGGAGGAAGTGGTCTTTGGTAGGAACTTCCACATGTGTGGTGATGCTTCTCAAAGGGGGGGGGGGGAGGTGTGCCGAGGCTCTGGAACACCTCCATGCCTTGATTCTGCCTGCCTAAGAGATGATCATATCCATACTTTGCATGAAGGTCACAGGGCAGCCCTGGACTAGCCACTATATCTGAGCCCAATCCGTCTTGGGGGGGGGGGGTGCTGCTGTAGGGTGGGACACCCTAGAGGAAGGGTAGGATGAAAATTTAATTAAGTGGAGAATTCCACATATCCCACAGCAAAGATTCTAGAGGTGCAAAATTGGAAATAAATCCAAATATGAATGAACTGGATATTACAGGAGAAAAACGACTCAGAGCTTTTTGGCTTACTTCAAAAAAAGCCTGACAAACTTTCTTTGAAATTTAAGCAAATATTAGCTGGCAGAACAGGTCAAAAAAGGTGGATGGAGTAATTGAGTACAGTTTAAGAACATGAGCAGTTTGTTCTTGCTGATAAATTAGACAGCTGTTCTGAATTACATTTCATGCTGTTTTTGCACAACAGCTAATTTCCTGCTGGTAGTTCTAAAGTGACTTGGAAGTGTATGCAATTAACTCCACCACCTTTTCTTTATCCTTCAATAAAAGCATCAATTGTATTTGCTTACGGTAAATTTGCAGGGGTTTCTTCCTTCTCCTTCTCTTCCTAAAACTTTAGAATACATGTATTAGATGTCTAATGTGGGCTTCATAATTCAGAAGCCATATTTTGACATCTGAATTATTATAAAAGCCAACAACAATGCTGGCACTCCTGTAAAACTTGATTGAACTAATGGAGCCTTTCAATTCATGAAATAGTTTTTCTCTATTTCCCACCAGTACCGCATAGCATCACACACACATTTGTGTGAGTAGGAATGCATGTTGAGCAGTTCATGTATATAACAACTAGCCAATGTGTATATTCACCTGGCCTCATGGAGAATGTGCACAGAATCCTTCCAGAAATAACTGTTCATATTTCCCAATCTACCGTATTTTTCGCTCTATAACACGCACCTGACCATAACACGCACATCGTTTTTAGAGGAGGAAAACAAGGGAAAAAACATTCTGAATGAAACAGTGGATGTATCATTTTTGTGCTTCATGCTGTGGCCACAGACATATGATCTGATGGTGAATTTGGGGTGACCCAATGCAAAAATCCTGAGAATTCCTGTGGATCCATGCTTTGTAACCACGTTTTTGCACCGTTGCAGCCCCAGGCAACAGTGGGTGCGTGATTTTTTGGGTGCAGGCTGTAGCCATGGACATGCTATGTGATCTGATGGTGAATTTGGGGTGACCCAATGCAAAGATCCTGAGAATCCCTGTGGATCCATGCTTTTTAACCACGTTTTTGCACCATTGCAGCCCCAGGCAACAGTGGGTGCGTGATTTTTTTGGTGCAGGCTGTAGCCATGGACATGCTATGTGATCTGATGGTGAATTTGGGGTGACCCAATGCAAAGATCCTGAGGATCCATGTGGATCCATGCTTTTTAACCACGTTTTGCACCATTGCAGCCCCAGGCAACAGTGGGTGCGTGATTTTTTTGGTGAAGGCTGTAGCCATGGACATGCTATGTGATCTGATGGTGAATTTGGGGTGACCCAATGCAAAGATCCTGAGGATCCATGTGGATCCATGCTTTTTAACCACGTTTTGCACCATTGCAGCCCCAGGCAACAATGGGTGCGTGATTTGGGGGGGGCAGGCTCTAGCCATGGACATGCTATGTGATCTGATGGTGAATCTGGGGTGACCCAATGCAAAGATCCTGAGGATCCATGTTGATCTATGCTTTGTAACCACATTTTAAGTGGGGAGTGAAGGAAAAACAAAGAAGGGACATGAGAGGGGTGTGCAGAGAAGCAGCTGGCTAAGAATGCTGGAGAGAGATTTAACGGGTGGGAGGAAAGAAAGGCAAAAGTTCCCCCCTCCAAGCCAGCCATCTCTCTCTCTCTCTCTCTCTCTCCCTCCCTCCCTCCCTCCCCCCTCTCCCTCTCCCCCCCCTCTCCCTCTCCCTCCCCCACTCTCTCTCCCTCTCCCCCAGCAGCACCGGAGCACAGAGAGGAATTAGAAAGAACGACACTCTGCTTGCCTGGAGGGGAGGGGCTTTCCCTGCTCTTTGTTCCGTTTCAGCAATCACAGCAACGAAACAGAGGAGGGTGGGCAGTAAGACCCTGAGGCAGAATGCAGGAAAGCAGTCAAGGAGAAGGGAAACCTGAAACTCTTTTCAGGTTTCCCTTCTCCGTGACTCGCGATTTGACTTTTGCTTGATTTTTTGGCTCCAGGGACCACACATTCGCTCTATAACACGCACAGACATTTCCCCTTCCTTTTTAGGAGAAAAAATCTGCGTGTTATAGAGGGAAAAATACGGTATATACATAATCTCCATTAGGCCTTTTGGGAATGTGAATACCTTGACAATTTTGTACGTTCTCTAGCCAATATGGACATTCTTCAGTCGGTATGCATTGTCTCCACAAAACATGACTTCTTTTCTATTTCTGGTTCAAAAGTGTGCAATCTGCACCCCCTGGACTGCTTCTGCCCCACTACCCAATCTTCCATGACCCACAACACACCCTCCTGCTGATCAGTCAAGGCAGGAAGAAAGAGGACCTCCAGGTAAAATTAACTGATTCTGCAGTTCAGACTCCTTTTCATTATCCTCAGCTGTTCGCCCGCCAGCTGAGCAGAACAAGGCAGACTTGCAGGGAGAGGAAAGTTTGCAACCCTCCCCCTGCCCTAGCCCTTGCTACTAAACATAGGAAAAAAGCTTTTGTTTTCAAATTGGCATTTATCCACAAGCCTGTTTCTGCATCCTCTCTAGCTCTCCCAAGACCACAGCAGGAATACCGAATGCAAAAAGACTAGCAGGTTGCAGCAATGCAGCTCAAACCACACCAAATATAAAAAAGAAAGCAAAACTAATTCCAGGGCAGATTTTCTAAATGTTCAGAAAATTGCTAGTTTATTTTTTAAAGCCGGAGAGAGGCTTAAGAAGCAAAAAGTTTCCGGCTACGCGGTACATGCAAAAAGCCGTCCCATAAGAACATCAGAAATAGTTCAATGTCCTGATGATCGCAAAGGAAGAAAAATGAGCTTTTAACAAGTGGCGGGAGAGGAAGGAAGGGGCTCTTCCAGAAAGTGGGGGGAAGAGTGGAGCCAACTTCCTCTCAACCTCGTTTTACTGCTTGAGAGGAAGTGGCTTCCCTGATACACAATCGTGCTCAGTTTGGGTCTGACTGTGTCACTGCCCCACTGTCAACAACCAAAACTCTGACAAGAGCGCCACAGATCTCAGGTTTATGGGGGACAATACAGTGTAGTAAGGAAGTTAACACACAAGCATTTGGCAAACTATGCAGCTCTGGTCTGGGGACCACACTCCATGTTCTCCCACCACAACCAGCTCCCTCCGCATGGTTCCCACATGAATCTTTGTGGTCCCTCAACTTGTAAAGGTATTAACTTCCAAGCCTTTGCATTAAAAAGGTGTTATTGACTTCAATAGGATGTGAGTTGCATCTTGTCTCTTTCTTTAAATCATTCCCAGTGAATTATTTGAACCAATTAAAAAGAAAATTGAACTTTCTACTTGGTTCTGCCAAGCCATTAAAGGCCAGTATATATGCATGTTAGAAATTATTTCTGATGTATAAAACATAAGTTTCAGATCTTTGAGAACAAGAAGTGCCTGTTTGGAATACATTTTCTTGTATTATAACTCAAAAGTTATTGTGCTACATTTTGTTCTCCTCATTATCACTTAATCAAAATGCTAAAATACCATTCCAGGGGCATGCTCTCAGCACCACTACAAGCAAGGAAACCAAAGGGGAGATTTGGTTATTCATGCCTAAGGCTGAATTTTGCCCCATATTTATAACCATTTTCCCCAATAGAGATCTGATTTATATTTTTAAGCAAGTGTTGCTAACTTCTGTAGTTCTATCACTATTCTTGATATGGGGCATTTCTGAATTATTTGTTTACTGAATGCTGGTTGGTCTCCTCTGATCTACATCACCTTCACCAGCAATACATTTTCCATATCATAGTGAAATACACACACAATAAATGCACCCACAATAGTTACGCAATGGATTCTACAGTTTCCTAATTACCTGACAGAGGGCTACTTTATAGTGTGTTTCATTTCATGGAGAATATTTGTTACTTCTGTACCATCTAGAGGTGTAACAACTTCACTTTGTACATCTAATTAGCCTACATTTGGGGTTTACATTTCAGAATCCCTGTTGCTTTTGAGAGATTTCTTTCCAAGCTTCAGATTTCACAAAGACAAGCCCCCTGAATTGGCTTCTTAATGCTAGGCCATTTTGATTGACATGTTCTGCCTGATCGCTGGAACCAGGTCTGGACTTGATTTCTTCAGTCAGAATTCTTGGGGCATAGTTTTGGCACCAATGGAAGCTTTCCTCCCAAAGCAAATCTACTTGCATAAGAAAGAAAGAAAGAAAGAAAGAAAGAAAGAAAGAAAGAAAGATTGTTATATGAAAGAAGCAAACACACCTAATGTCCACATCTAGCTTGGCTCTAGATCCTGATAGCATGCCCCTGACAACAACATGGGAAACCAAAAGAAAGGATCTCTCTCTCTCTCTCTCTCTCTCTCTCTCTCTCTCTCACACACACACACACACACACACACACCACTTTCTAAAAATCTTACATCCTACTCACGTTCCAGGTAAATCCTTCATTAAGCAATGCTCCAAACAGTAACTAACCTAGAGACCACACAGCTCCACACTCTGTTGTTAATTCTCTTGTGATGCATATTTAATATAAGCTTTTTGTGGATCCAGACCATCGTGGTGACATATGAAGCTATGAATACATTTTCATTTTCATTTAGCTATGCGGATGTTCAGTAAACAAGTGTCACTGGCTCTCTCCAATGAGAAATGTGTGAGATGCAAAGTGAACGACACCCTGCCTATTTTTACGAAATCTTGAAATGAGAGGTGTCTAATTATTTTATACATATGTGTATTAAACTTGGTGTTGAAATCTTTGGCAGTATTTATAGCACACACACAAAAGCTTTGAATATTCAAAGCTCAGGAATTGCATGGATTCATGACAGGGAATGAAAATTAAGCCATTCTTCCCCACATCACATTTCACTCTTTCCAAAAAGATTTGCTTTCTTTGCTTCTATATTTATTTCAGCTCTTTTGAACAACTGAAAAGACAGCTGCTAACACATGCAGGGGTTCAGCAAAAAGGCTCATCCGTTTCCTTTGCTTATAACTCCATTCCTTCCATTCTATAGAAACTTCTGTGAAAGGAATCCAAAGCTGTTTGCAAAAAGTGAAAGCATAGATCAGGCACTTGGAAAGTGGAAAGTGTTTAGTACCCTCTGGGTTCAGTGCTTCTGAAGCATTGAGCACAAGGCTTCCCATGTGCCCATGACCAACCCAACCGTTGAGCACTAAAGCGCCTTTCTCTGGTGTTGCAGCCCTGACAGGCTTCAGGGGACCCTGTGGCTGCTATTGAATTAAAAAGAAAGAAAGGTCACAGATCTCCTCCCATCATTTTCATAATTTCTATGGGTCATAACCTCCTCTGTTTCCCTTGGATCAAATGAGAAAGACACATCAGCATACTGGTGACACTTTTCACCAAATCTCTGGACAGCCTCATGTGGTGATTAAATGTGGAGGTCACACATTATGGGAGACAAGGCAGAATCCTGCGTCACCCCCACATGCCAAAGGTCAAAGGTTAGAACTAGGGCTCCACTGAATAGCCCTGCTTGGGAGTCCAAAGAGACTCTGGCACAAAGCAACTCTGGCACAAAGCTGGTCCTGAGGCCTTGGAAGCATCTCAGAGATTCAGATGGATGTTTCTTGCTTTCTCTTCTGCCCAATTTGATATCTTTTTAAAAATCTCCCATAAGTGTCTCCAAGTTTTCTATAAATGGAAAATGCTAGCTGAGAAAAGTGGAGAGAGGCAAACAGTGGTGGCGGCGGCGGCGGCGGCAGGGGGTACAGCTCTGTGACTGACAGCTCTAGCTTCCAATCAGGTAAATGGTTTTACCAGAACTATCCTTCTTTACCTAATGTTAAAATGCCTTTGAAAAGGACTTGGAAGGGATGTAGAAAGAGTTTAAACTGCTCTTTGCTAATTGAATCTCTTAGGAGCAACTCTATTTTGTGGAGCTAGTGGTTGGTTGTGCACTTACTGCCTTGCTTTCTTTTCTCCTTTCCTTTCTTTATTTCTGATTTCTTGCGTGCGCGCGCACACGCCTCCTTTAATCTTGCTTTTGTCCACAGCCGTCTCACAGCCGTTTTGCTAGTTATTAGGTAAGTCACTTTTCTTCCCCACCCTACCCTGACCTGACCCTAGTTTCATTCGCATTGTTTCACTTATTTGCAGTGTTTATGTGCATGTGCGCAATCAGATAGCATCTCTCCAACTCTCTGTTCTTTGCTTTGTGACGACAACACACACACACACACACACACACACACACACACACGAACACACACACACACACACACTGCTGTAAGCACGTACCAAGCTGTACATTAGTGAATACTTCCATACATTTCCATGAAGTATTACCCACTCTATCAAGAGTGAAATGGGAGCAGGGTAAATATAGCATTCCAATGCAGCTTCTGGGAGAACATGCTACAGACAGCAAGAGAAGTCAAATCAATTCCGACCCACCCAACCCTTTGCCTCTTCACCACAGGTAAAAGCAGAGGGTCACACCTCTTTGTCTGAAATTTGGCAGGCTTCCTCTCCACTGTGCATACAAAATTCACCCAATTCTGCCCCCAAATTAACATGCCATAGGCATTTGTTGATTTTTTCCACTATAGTTAGTAGAGAAGTAATGCAAAGCTTCAAAAAATGCACCAAAGGAAGTCTCTACGTCAGATCTGAAGTGAAGCAAAATATCAATGTGAAGTGCCAAGGCAACCTGCTATCCAACGCAACAAGGCTGGTTCAAAGGCGATCTTCTTTTTTGTTTTCTGGCACGGCTGTTCTGGGTCTCCCCTTCAGAAAGCATGGAAGCTATCAAAGCACGGTGCCTGCCAATCTCACCCCTGGCTGACAGTACTGGAAGCCCCTGAGAAATTCAAAAGCGAGGGTTTTTAAAAATGATTGCATGGTGCCTCCTTCTCCAGTTCAATGAAGAAAATGGAGGTGCCCCCCCCCATAAGCACTAGAACCAAGGGGTCTCCCAGTGAATATGATTTGCAGGAGGCTGAAAACCAATAGAAAGCATTTCTTCACACAACGCATGTTATGGAAATAGGTGACTAACAACCTAGCAGTTCGAAAGCACGTCAAAGTGCAAGTAGATAAATAGGTACCGCTCTGGCGGGAAGGTAAACGGCGTTTCCGTGCGCTGCTCTGGTTCGCCATAGTCTTAGTCATGCCGGCCACATGACCCAGAAAAACTGCCAGTGAACAAACGCCGGCTCCCTCGGCCAATAAAGCGAGATGAGCACCGGAACCCCAGAGTCGTCTACAACTGGACCTAATGGTCAGGGGTACCTTTATCCATTAAGAACCTTTACCCATTAAGTGTCACACATTAATGCAGCATAAATCGCTTGGTGATAAATGAGAAACACTTTTCAAAGGGGAAGAAAAGTGAAAAAGCTCAAGAGATGTCAGATGAAAATTAAAGGATTCCTCTATACTTTTGAAGGCTTCTGGACTGTGTAAGTGCTATTTTCATTTTGCCTTCATAGACTAGCTTAGCTTTGAAAAACATTTCTCACTACCAAAAAATGAGACTATTTTTAAAATTGTGATATATGTTCTTCTTCAATTCAGATGGCAAGAACTGACAATCTTTTTGCTTCTCCCTCATGGCCAATACAAGAACATAGGGTGACCCAGTGATTTGCAGTAGCTCAGCTGTACAGGCATGATACAATGTCAGCGTGGCTATCTACACTAATGTGCCATCAATGCTCGTTGGCACCCACAGAGCCCTGCTTATGTGCAGTATGATGGTGGGGCTATGAGCCAACACTTGCTCTGTGTCTGTGCACCATGAGGTTTTAAGAACCGAGAGGAATCCAAAGGATGAAGCCTAAGCATTAGCAACATCTGTTTGCTGTTCTAGGAAAAAACATTTCTTTTGTAAATTCAATTCAGAAAAGGCCCTAAAATACTTACAAAGATGTAAATGCTGAAACATATCTTCCCTGGAAAACACGTATGTTACTGAATCAGACAACCAGAATATATTAATATTAAAAATAATTATTATCGCATTTCCAATATTTCTCTACTGCATTTTTTAAAAACTGTCTATTAATTCTGCAAACATTTTCCCCAAAACCAATTTCCAGCTTTGTAGAGGTGTTAAAAAAGATAATCAACTGATAATACTTATTTTATTAAGTCTCCTCTGAAGCTTAATTCTTAACAGAAAAACCCAATGCAGCTATAAAAATGCTAATTAGGAAAGTTTCGGAAAAAACGCTGCAGACTAAATACAACTCCATGCACAGGAAATTAATTCTGCAGATGATGTGGAAAAGATGGCATATAAAGTTAACGAGATATTACTTAAGGCAAGAGAAACAATTAGGCTATTAACAGTGGAGATAAACTAAACATTTGCCATCAAATATAATGAAACTAATTAAAAGTGAAATGAAAAATAAGACATGAATATGAAAACAAATTCAAGCACAATAAAAGGCAAAACATCTACAGGACCAAAAGCAGGATACTGCAGACTGGGAAGCAGTACACAAAGCCATCAGCCGAGAAGATCTGCTACACAAACAATGAAATTGCTGAGATTGCCCTCCCTGTTTTCAGAAGAATGACCACAATAATAGCTTTATGAATTCCTTCCATAATGTACAGATGATCTCAGCCACTGCTGAAGAATTCAGCCAGGGATTTTGTTCAGAGTTTTAAAAAAGGTTGTACAAGAACAAGGGAACTGCTTATTGAGAACACTTGAACCCTGTCATTCACGAACAGAAGGAACATCGAGATATGGCAGCTTCTGCTGGCAAGAGTCCGATTCTTCCTGGGCCATTTTGTTCTTGTGCTTGGTGACTAAAAGTCACATGTGCACTATCCATAAAATGATGTGCTTTGAATTCAGGAATAGATTCCTGCGTGCAAATGAATAACAGCCTGACTTCCTTGGAGAAAGCGCATGCTACAAATGTGATCACTGATAATGCTTTTTTTGAAAAATCGACTTACAGACTTAGCAGAGAAAAGAATTGTGAACTTGATGTTCAGTTTCCATGTGTGTATGGTACCAATTTTACAGTGCGACCTCTCCTTAGACCAAAGTAGTGCAAGAGCCTTCGCTGTAATCAATGGGGAATCAAGTCAGTCATCACTAATTTTTTACTTTGTTTCTACGGGTGGGACTAACCCTCAGGATTCAGTCCTATGCCTCTCTCCCTCTTTTATCCCAAGTATGTATTTCTTGAGGACTCAACATTCAATTTAGATACAGAAGGGGCTGAGAAGCTAGTCCATTCAGGCAGAGAAACACCTGTTAGCTCAGGTGCAGAGCTGGAGAGGTCCTATAAGGAGCAACTGTAATGGAGACTGAAAGTGGCAAAAATTAACAGGTGAAAGAATGAGGAACGGGAGGGTCATGGATAGAGGTGAGAGGCAGTGAAAGGCAGGCAAATGTTCCAACTCAACACCATGTTGCTCCATGTAAGATAACGCTCCTCATTTAGTAGCACCCATTCACTAAGCTCTAAACGGATTAGTTTCTTTTCTCAAGAAAGTGGTTTTTGACAAGGGGTATACACATGTAGACTCAGTATTCAGTAAAAAGGGCAGACTCTATTTTCACATAATCACTTTTCAGAGTAAAATTATGCTTTTAAACCCCCCCCGATTATTTGATAAAAGCAGTAGTTTTTGGGGGGAGGAAATGAAACTTACGGCAACGTTGGAGACACTATCAAGTTTTCAGAAAATGGGGAAAAATCAAAGGACCTAATGTGTTCCCGATCAAATTTTTATGCCTACTAGCTGAGAAGATGAATTAGCTTAGCTGCACTCATTTCCCCAAAGAAGCCCTATTTGTGTTCCTTAGCCATGACTGGGTATTATTTCTGAATATCTAAACTCTGGCTAGGGATGGGCTACAAATCTAGGTGCGGACACTTTATGCTGTACTACAACGCACAGGCTGAACACATTATACCAGTAATTAACTAGTTATATGTAAACTAGTAATGCAGATAGCTATTTTCCTAGTCACCTACGAGATCACTTCCAAGTGACTATGCAGAGAAACATTACACATTATGGGGTTTTGTTAGGTTGAGACCCCAAACTGAGTTACAGACCAACTTACAGTGTGTTGCATGAGGCACACAATTATTACCTTCTTTTGCCTTTTTTTAAAAAATGCTTTTTTGCAAAGAGCAGGAGAAAGAAGGGAAGGAGAGAGACAGAAAGGGAGAAACAGAACGGCACACAATGGAAAAGTGGGTTCCATGTGGCAGGTTGGAGTGAAAAGTGACGCAGTGTCAAAAGACTGGAGATGACTGCTCCAAAATATATGAACATTTTGGGAAACATAATGCAGAGTCTAGTAAGCATCAGGCCCACCGTATGTTCACAGTTCAGTTTTTCAGAGAAGAGTGTACAGTACTGAGATTTTCTTAAACACCCCAACATTCGACAGAATTCAGACAAGGGCATTGTAAAGTTGGTATTATTCTCACTATTTCTGAAGTGAGAACTACACACACACACACACACAGCTGAAACGTCTAACAGGGAACAGGGGCAGGAAATGCATGCTTGCATTATTCACCATGCAAGTTGACTATAATATAATCAAAAGGTTTTGCTATTAACTTTAACTAAGTCACCTTTGCACCTTTGTTATTTAAGGGACTTTGCCTGAGAGGTGTTAAACATGCACGACACTTCAGGGTTGCAGTGTGAATGAAGGCCCTGCTCATTTCCACAGGATCACTCTCTGAGCACATGGCTGGCTGTCTCCAATTTGGTCTTCAGTGTTGCTTCAATCACTGCAAACCACTTTTGAGAATGTCAGGGTGTCCCCCCCCCCCCTTTAATCTATCAAGAGTTGTACAACCACCAATAACACAAAATTAACAGTATTGCAGAGATCTTTTTAAATGTCACAGAAGCTCACTCGTATTGATATTCTGAACTTAATAACACTAGTGCTGTAACGCTCTGCATCAAACTACTTGAAGCACTTTCATAAGGCAATAAAGCAAGGAATTTGTTTTCACCCCAAAGCTATGTCAGTGACTCTGTATAACTCTATTCAGAACAATTTCCATAAAGAATAGGGAGGGGGGGGGAGAGAAGAAGTTCCTTGGTGCTCAGTCTAGGTGCTAAAGTTGTTTTCATCTCAATCTCACATAAGGAAAGGGAGATACAAGAAGGGAGCTCAGCTTTAAGTATAACCTGCAATATGGGATCCACTGTTAATAACCTTATAACAGTCATTCTCTTCCTTTTCCTTTTCTGTCCGCTGCTGGTTTTCTTAATACTTTTTCTCATTTTGTCCCTTGTATCTTTGCCCTCCGCCCTCTATTTCTCTAGGTGTGTCTTTGAAGGAGAAATACACACACACACACACACAGAGAGAGAGAGAGAGAGAGAGAGAGAGAGAGAGAGAGGAAATGATGGTGGTACTACAGGTGCAATCCACCTTCGGTTTGGACAGAGCCCAGTTTTAGACCACATCTGACATGGGCCACATAGATAATTCTAAATCTGGCCCACAGACCTCTGGATTCTTCAAATACATATTACATGTGAATTCAAAAGTATGTGATATGCAAGACAGAACTCTTGGTGGGGTTTAAGAGGTCATTTCTCCTGGTTTAAATAAGGCAGGGAACATTGTCTGCTACCTATCCGTCCTTTACTATACCATTTGCAAATTGTGAACCATCCCTTCTGGTGCAGCATAACCACTAGAAGGATGGCCTAAGCAGTCGTCTGTTCAGTGTCAACTCAACCACCAAGTAAACCGGCGATTGTAAAGACTGCAATCTAGAAAGGTTTATGGGGTGCAACTGCAAATCACCCCAAAGCCTGGCTCCATTAATTATTCAGTTCTGCAACCTGCATTACAAAATACAGTTTTGTGCAAAATCCTTAAAAACAACTGGATGTCTGATTATTTTAATGGCATTTATAACTGGCAGTTCAACACTGACAAACAAAAAGCAAAATTCCCTACTTCCCTTCAGGTCCTGCAAATGCAGCTTTTGCTGTCACGCACACCACCTTTTTGGAAGCAGGCAAAAATGCATAGTTTTCTCTCAAAATTAAGATACATCAATCACTGTTTTAATTCACTGCTCAGTCCCCGAAAGTGCAAATAGTGAGTGTTAAAGGTAAAGGTACCCCTGCCCGTATGGGCCAGTCTTGACAGACTCTAGGGTTGTGCGCCCATCTCACTCAAGAGGCCGGGGGCCAGCGCTGTCCGGAGACACTTTCCGGGTCACGTGGCCAGTGTGACAAGCTGCATCTGGCGAGTCAGCACAGCACACGGAAACGCCGTTTACCTTCCCGCTGGTAAGCGGTCCCTATTTATCTACTTGCACCCGGGGGTGCTTTCGAACTGCTAGGTTGGCAGGCGCTGGGACCGAACAACGGGAGCGCACCTCGCCGCGGGGATTCGAACCGCCGACCTTTCGATCGGCAAGCCCTAGGCGCTGAGGCTTTTACCCACAGCGCCACCTGCGTCCCCCAGTGAGTGTTACCCCTACCCAAAATCAAAGCAAATGAATGGCAGGTAATTATAAGAATTATAAGAACAAAAAAGGGGCAGAAGTAGAAATCCCATCAAAACCTGGATTGAGACAACCATCTCTTTACAGCAGCAGTCGGAAACCTCTGGTTCATGAGCCAAATTTGGGCCACCAGGCCTCCTCATTGGCAAGTGCCAGTTCCTGGCTGACATTCATCTCACAGGCAAAAGTCCTAAGTGTCCTGGGTCTATTCATCCAAAGCTTCTGCCCACAGCACATAGCAGTAACATTGGTGCAGTTACTATGTTCAAGCATGATCAGGAAGAAGGAGGTTCAAACCCACACTTTGTCAGAAAGCTCACTGGGTGACCTTCAGCTTATTCTTGTTTAAATTTGTATACCGCCCTTCATCCATAGATCTCAGGGTGGGTCACAGCATAAAAATACAAGCGAAAATGCAAAATACATAATAAAAACAAAAACAAAGCAATAATCCCCTCCCCCCTCTCGCACTGGCACACAAGAGGTTGTCAAGGATGGAGACCTTACTCTCTGGCAAATCAGGCCACCTCACGTATTCCACAAACCCCTACTTTTGTTATTTGTGGCACACGTGCTACAGATTGGCCATCTATTAGTTGGTTCATTACAAGCAATAGAAAGAATGTAGCTAATTATGTCAAAAATAATTTGAAATTAAGAACTTTTAGGGGCTGCAATTCCTTCAGCAAGCTATAAACTGAAATGACTAAGTTTAATTAATTCAGACATGCACAACAAACATGTGGTACAGATTAAAGACCCATGAATGAAGTTCCAGCTACCTGATATGCATAGGTAGGTGAAATAGCCGCACTTAAATGAAGTGTGTTATTGCCTCTATAAAAGAAAGTAGCAGAGACGGGCCAACAACTTGGAAAATAAAATAAATTGTTTTAAATGTTTTTCAGTTAAAGACCCAAAGCATTACAATGGGATGCTCAGAGCGTCTATGTTCATTTAACTCATGTTGAATCTAGTGGGGAAAAGTCTAACCATCTTGAAATAACATCACCCCAATTAAAAATTTTAAATAAGAGCAATGATTTTTATGAGTTGGGTAATTCAGCCATTTGGATAGGCTCACTCTGATCTCAAAGCAGCTCTTAAACTTTAATATCATGGAGCGAAAGACAAATCACAGAATGGGGAATAAATGACTGTTTTCTCCTGAAGTTGAGAAGAATCATTATTGTTATCCCATATCCCCTTGTAATGGCTATGGGAGCATGAACACTACTTTTGAAAGACAGTCTACCCAACCATCCCCTTCATGGATCATTGCCTTGCCGTGGCGAAGGGGCTTGAAGAACTCAGAGAAGCTATGAACTACGCCGAGCAGGGCACACAAGATGAACAGGTCATAGTGGAGAGTTTTGACCAAACGTGATCCACCTGGAGGAGGAACTGGCAAGCCACTCCAGTATCCTTGCCAAGAAAACTCCATGGACAAAAACAACAGGCATATAAAAGTTATGACGCTGGAAGATGAGCCCCTCAGGTCGGAAGGCGTCCAACATGCTACTGGGGAAGAGCGGAGGGCAAGTACAAGTAGATCCAGAGCTGATGAAGCGGCTGGGCCAAAGCCGAAAGGACGCTCAGTTGCAGATATGCCTGGAAGCGAAAGGAAAGTCCAATGCTGTAAAGAAAAATATTGCATAGGAACCTGGAATGTAAGAACCATGAACCTGGGTAAGTTGGAGGTGGTCAAAAATGAGATGGCAAGAATAAATATTGACATCCTGGGCATCAGTGAACTAAAATGGACGGGAATGGGCGAATTCAGTTTGGATGACCATCACATCTACTACTGTGGGCAAGAAACCCGTAAAAGAAATGGAGTGGCCCTCATAGTCAACAAAAGAGTGGCGAAAGCTGTACTGGGATGCAATCTCAAAAATGATAGAATGATCTCGATACGAATCCAAGGCAGACCTTTTAACATCACAGTAATCCAAGTTTATGCCCCAACTACTGGTGCTGAAGAAACTGAAATTGACCAATTCTATGAAGACTTACAACACCTTATAGAAGTGACACCAAAGAAGGATGTTCTTCTCATTATAGGGGACTGGAATGCTAAAGTAGGGAATCAAGAGATAAAAGGAACAACTGGCAAGTTTGGCCTTGGAGATCAAAACGAAGCAGGGCAAAGGCTAATAGAGTTCTGTCAAGAGAACAAGCTGATCATCACAAACACGCTTTTCCAACAACACAAGAGACGACTCTACACATGGACATCACCAGATGGGCAGCATCGAAATCAGATTGATTATATTCTCTGCAGCCAAAGATGGAGAAGTTCTATACAGTCAGCAAAAACAAGACCTGGAGCTGACTGTGGCTCAGATCATCAGCTTCTTATAGCAAAATTCAAGCTTAAACTGAAGAAAGTAGGAAAAACCACTGGGCCGGTAAAATACAATCTAAGTCAAATCCCTTATGAATACACAGTGGAAGTGACGAACAGGTTTAAGGATTTAGATTTGGTGGACAGAGTGCCTGAAGAACTATGGATGGAGGCTCGTAACATTGTACAGGAGGCAGCAACGAAAACCATCCCAATGAAAAGGAAATGCAAGAAAGCAAAGTGGCTGTCCAACGAGGCCTTACAAATAGCGGAGGAGAGAAGGCAAGCAAAATGTGAGGGAGATAGTGAAAGATACAGGAAATTGAATGCAGATTTCCAAAGAACAGCAAGGAGAGACAAGAAGGCCTTCTTAAATGAGCAATGCAAACAAATAGAGGAAAACAACAGAATGGGAAGAACCAGAGATCTGTTCAAGAAAATTGGAGATATGAAAGGAACATTTCGTACAAAGATTACCATAATAAAAGACAAAAGTGGAAAGGACCTAACAGAAGCAGAAGACATCAAGAAGAGGTGGCAAGAATACACAGAGGAACTATACCAGAAAGAAATGGATGCCTCGTACACCCCAGGTAGTGTGGTTGCTGACCTTGAGACAGACATCCTGGAAAGTGAAGTCAAATGGGCCTTAGAAAGCACTGCAAATAACAAGGCCAGTGGAAGTGATGGTATTCCAGCTGAACTATTTAAAATTTTAAAAGATGATGCTGTTAAGGTGCTACACTCAATATGCCAGCAAATTTGGAAAACTCAGCAGTGGCCAGAAGATTGGAGAAGATCAGTCTACATCCCAATCCCAAAGAAGGGCAGTGCCAAAGAATGCTCCAACTACCGTACAATTGCACTCATTTCACACGCTAGCAAGGTTATGCTTAAAATTCTACAAGGCAGGCTTAAGCAGTATGTGGATCGAGAACTCCCAGAAGTGCAAGCTGGATTTAGAAGAGGCAGAGGAACCAGAGACCAAATTGCAAACATGCGCTGGATTATGGAGAAAGCTAGAGAGTTCCAGAAAGACATCTACTTCTGCTTCATTGACTATGCAAAAGCCTTTGACTGTGTCAACCACAGAAAACTATGGCAAGTTCTTAAAGAAATGGGAGTGCCTGATCACCTCATCTGTCTCCTGAGAAATCTCTATGTGGGTCAAGAAGCTACAGTTAGAACTGGATATGGAACAACTGATTGGTTCAAAATTGGGAAAGGAGTACGACAAGGCTGTATTTTGTCTCCCTGCTTATTTAATTTATATGCAGAATACATCATGCGAAAGGCTGGGCTGGATGAATCCCAAACTGGAATTAAGATTGCCAGAAGAAATATCAACAACCTCAGATATGCAGATGACACAACCTTGATGGCAGAAAGTGAGGAGGAATTAAAGAACCTTTTAATGAGGGTGAAAGAGGAGAGCGCAAAATATGGTCTGAAGCTCAATATCAAAAAAACGAAGATCATGGCCACTGGTCCCATCACCTCCTGGCAAATAGAAGGGGAAGAAATGGAGGCAGTGAGAGATTTTACTTTCTTGGGCTCCATGATCACTGCAGATGGTGACAGCAGCCACGAAATTAAAAGACGACTGCTTCTTGGGAGAAGGGCAATGACAGGCCTAGACAGCATCTTGAGAAGTAGAGATGTCACCTTGCCAACAAAGGTCCGTATAGTTAAAGCCATGGTCTTCCCAGTAGTGATGTATGGAAGTGAGAGCTGGACCATAAAGAAGGCTGATCGCCGAATAATTGATGCTTTTGAATTATGGTGCTGGAGAAGACTCTTGAGAGTCCCATGGACGGCAAGAAGATCAAATGCATCCATTCTTAAGGAAATCAGACCTGAGTGCTCACTGGAAGGACAGATCCTGAAGCTGAGGCTCCAATACTTTGGCCACCTCATGAGAAGAGAAGACTCCCTGGAGAAGACACTGATGCTGGGAAAGATGGAGGGCACAAGGAGAAGGGGGCGACAGAGGACGAGATGGTTGGATAGTGTTTTCGAGGTTACCAGCATGAGTTTGACCAAACTGCGGGAGGTAGTGGAGGACAGAAGTGCCTGGCGTGCTCTGGTCCATGGGGTCACGAAGAGTCGGACACGACTAAACGACTAAACAACAACAACTACCCAACCATTTCTACCCAGGCAAATCAAAATGGTTAAAGTCTACTCCCAAACCATTTGCACAGCCTCCCGTTGTAACTGCATTAGTGCTAGTGCAGAGATTCATAACAAATAACTAAAATGAAACACTGATTCTACCAGATTCTGCATTTGTGGTGGGGCTGCAAGGCTGAGTCTCTTCAAATATTACGTAACAACGCCCAACACTAAAGCCGCCTTTTAATGTGGTGCATTCAGGATGCATTTCAACAAAAACACTCTTAAAAGAAATGTAAGCAGTAGATACAATACCAGTGGGAAGCAGGCATTCCAGGGGAGTAAACACAGGATCCATAGCTGCTTATTAATGTTGTAAAACTAAAGCAAAACAAAAAAGCGTGTTAAAAACCACAGTTCATGAACCTCACTTATTAATTCAATATTTTAATTATAGTTAAACTATACCCTAAGCATAATATTCATGAGAAAATGAACAGGGTAAAAAAGCTCAGTTCAGAAATAGCCACAAATTTGCAGGCACACACAAATATTGATTTTAAGATAAATACATTTAAAGCTGATTTACACAGAACCATGGACCGTTACATATAGCAGGTGGCAGGAAGCCCATTCCAGTGTGAAGAGATTAATCTATAAGTACATTTGGCATCAGCCAGATTGATAGATAGTGTGACACACAGTTCAAGGGATTGGAAAATCTGAGTTCTGGAGGAGCAGGGAAGCAGCGAAATGAACGAGCCAAGCTTGAGAGGGTTCAATTTTTAATTGGCAAATATTGATTTTTATAGAAGTAACTTGCCACCTGAAAGCAAAACTGAATAATAAGCAAAATAATAAAGGTTGCATGAGCAATGTATTTACAGCTCTGTTAAAACAGAGTACGTTATAGAAGCAGATGTGATTTTTGTAGAGGAGACATTATTTCCAAATCAACATGTTTGCTGGGTTAGGAACCATGCCATGAATGGAGGTGGGCACTCAGCACAGCTTGCTGTTGGTGTGCATTTCCACTGGCAGTCTAGGGGCACAGGTGGTACACAGCACTGCGCACACCAGTTCCCAGACAGTTGGATTTCTGGGCCCAATTTAAGGCAGGGAACATAGCTCAGTGGCAGAGCAGGTGTTCTGCGGGCAGAAGGTCCCAGGAGAGCCATTCCCAGGCTGATTAGACAATGCTAGGCTAGGTGAAAAAGAGAGTCTGAGCTGGCTGGGAAAAGCGGGACCTAATCTGCACCATCCTTCAGCCATGTAGTATAGGAACATAGATTGGATGCTAATGCTCAACTCTGGGATATGTGCAATAAAGAAAAGAATACAAAAGGCCCTTAGTTGCTAACTACTAAACTTATTTATTAAAATTATCTATTGAGTAAAAGCCCCACTTTATTTATTATTTCATGGATAATTATGTTTTGGGGGATTTTTTTAAATGCCACCAGTCCAGTGGCTAGGGTACAAATAGCAGTTAATTAATTAATTAATTAATTAAGCACATTAATAAGTTCTAGGTTTAAAATAAAAATGTATTTTTAATCTACTAGACAACATGGATTCTGACTGATTGACTCAGATGGTAAATGAGACTGACTGAAATGAAGATGACTACAATCTTTTTTTTTTATATAGTCATAGGAACAAAATTGTATTCATCTTTCTGCATCAATCCAACAAAGATGCCCAAGGCTCCCAGCTCCTCCTATTTGTTTTAAATTTAGGTTTTAAAACACTCTTTGGGACGAATTTGGGGTGATGGCCTGCTTTTTCTTTTTGGCTCTTTTCTGGGTTGTGTGTAGGTGCTTCTCCTGCTGTTGCTGTTGTTGTGTGTGGCTTGGCGGGGGGGGGGGGCTCAGTATACCAGTTTTACTTTTGTTAAATTGGTATTTTCTAATGTCCCTGACAGGGACGCGGGTGGCGCTGTGGGTAAAACCTCAGCACCTAGGACTTGCCGATCTCATGATCGGCGGTTCGAATCCCCGCGGCAGGGTGCGTTCCCGCCGTTCGGTCCCAGCGCCTGCCAACCTAGCAGTTCGAAAGCACCCCCGGGTGCAAGTAGATAAATAGGGACCGCTTACCAGCGGGAAGGTAAACGGCGTTCCGTGTGCGCGCTGGCTCGCCAGATGCAGCTTGTCACGCTGGCCACGTGACCCGGAAGTGTCTGCGGACAGTGCTGGCTCCCGGCCTATAGAGTGAGATGAGCGCACAACCCTAGAGTCTGTCAAGACTGGCCCGTCAAGACTGGCCCTTTACGTCCCTGACAGCTTCTTAGATTTCCAAATGTGCTCCTGGTCCCTAAAAAGTTTGGGGACCCTTGGTCTATAATATCTTAATTTCTACTGTCGTCTCCTCTGGTCAAATAGGTTTCTAAAGCATTACAATTTTTTGAACAGATATAGCAGTGATAGGAGGGTGCAGACCTTATGCTCCTTGGGACAATAAACCAACTCCTGTATTTATCCAACCTCAAAGATGTGCACAAGACAGTAGAATTACAGTGGATGCTCAGGTTGCGAACGTGATCTGTGCAGGATGCACGTACCCACAGCAGCGTGTCTGCGCATACGTGGGTTGTGATTCGGTGCTTCTGTGCATGCGCAAAGCACAATTTAGGGTTTCTGCGCATGCGCGACTGCCGAAACCCGGAAGTAACCCGTTCTGGTATTTCTGGGTTTCGGTGGTCCGCAACCCAAAAAGATGCAACCTGAAGCGTCTGTAACCCGAGGTATGACTGTATATGGCTATCACAGTTCTGAAAACAAGACCAGCAGAGCTGACATGCTGTAACTTGTAAAATATCAGCATGTCCACCAATAAACAGCTGGTCTCTCCAACACTGCAACTGGGACAAATGCATGACGTCAGGGATACTTTGGATGCAACAAGGTCCAGTGCCCTAAAGCAAAACAGCTGGACTGAATTTTAGCATTTTAACTGTGAACACAAGGGAATGTGTGAAGAGAAGATGTGGGCAGGGAGCACTCAATACCGAAAAAATGTGGGTGGGGGGCTTGTCCATAACAGAATCCACAACGCAGAATACAACATGCCGGCAGCTAGAAGCCCAACAGTGACATCTGCCCAAGTGATTCCTCAAACTGCCAAGCCAGCTCCAGAGCTAAAAGAGAAGTATGTGAGCATGGTGGGAAGCAATGGGGGAGGGGGGGAGAAGAGCATGAAAAGAGCTTTGGAAAAGCAAAATCAACTGCAGGCCCAGAGCTTTATAGGACCCCACACCTGCCAAAAGCTACCTCCCCACCCCTGCCATGTTATCCCAGCCCTTCTCCAAGAAGTTCAGCGCGGCCCCTATCCATTGTCACATCAAAGCAACCTTGCTGTTGTTGGTTATTTGGTTTGTAATTTGTTTTAATCTGTCTATCATATTACATTGTTTGTTTTATTGTTTATAAAAATATTTATGTACTGCTGCATCATAAAAATATATCACTGCGGTTTGCAACAATATAAATACATAAAACCTGGGACTCTGTAGCAAAGCCCAGGTAATAAATTCAAAGGCTGTCCAGTGAACCACATGATTGGATGAAGATTTGAACCTGACTCTCCCCAGTCTTAGTCTAGAGCGGGAGGGGGAAGAGAGAATACAGGTACAGATGCCACTTTATTAACACAGCTTGTTTGGCCATTGTTGTTGTTGTTGTTGTTGAATGCAACCCCCTCCAAGGGTCAAGCCACTTCTTGCACAGGGGAACCTTTGTTCTTAAACCTCAGTTCTCAAGTAGGAGGTTGGCTCTCCTTATTTTTTTTGTTCGTGTTTTGCTGTTCCTGAACCTCCCGTGGGGGCTATCAGCTTTTAGGAGACGGGGAGGTAGAACTACCCCTTTAGAATCCTGAATCCTTCCTTAAAGGAGCCAGGATTTATCCCTAAAATTAAATAAATAAATAAAAGGATGATGATGATGATGATGATGATAAACAGGCTGCCCATCATTCTATTCAGAATGCAATGCAGTCTCTTAAAGAACTGTCCTTAGCGAGAGCGGGTGTCTCTGGGCATCTGCAAAGGTCATGTACTTCTTTGCAAAGTTCTCTCTTCTGCAAGAGTGAGCATTGAGGCAAGATACTTCCTTTCCCCCTCCCTCTTCCACCTCTCTGTGTGTCGGGATGGGAGGGTGCTTAGGGAGTGTGAAGGAGTGTGTGTGAGTCCCTGTCAGGGAAGAATCATAGAACTGTAGAGTTGGAAGGGGCCCCAAGGGTCATCTAGTCCAACCCCTTCAATGCAGGAATCTCAGCTAAAGAAGGCGGGGTATGAATTGATAATAATATTTTCACTAGTCAAGGAAGTAGATGCAGAGCCCACGCCGGACCAGGAGGCAGCGACCCGTGGCCACCAGCTTGGATGCCTCCAGAAGAGGAGTAGAGGGCCACCAGCCACGCGGCCCCCCTCTGCCTCCCCCGGAGAGAGTGCTCCCGCACGAGGGACCGGCGTGGGAAGAGGATGCCGGACTCGAGGGGCCCCTGGGGGCCAAAGGCGGGACCGGGAGAAGAGACTCCAAGTCCCGGGCCAGTTGGGAGAGGAGCTGCAACTTGCAAAGAGCAGGAGCCAGGCAGCTGTTCCCTTTAAGAAAGTGGGGGGGGGGGGGCTGATTGACAAAAGCAGGAAGGGCCAGAGGAGAGTCTTTCTGCCGGGGGGGGGGTACCTGGTGCTGCTGCCCAGAGACACCCGCTCGCTCGCTCTCGCCGCCGCCGCTTTCCCTTTTGCACCTGGAGGCTCCAGGACCGGCTCGCCAGGGGAGACGCGCCGAGGGACGATCGCGCCGATCGCCACACTAATCTATGGCTCGGCGGTCGACTTCCGAGCAGCCACTCGAGTCTATCTTGTGGGACTACAACTCCCATCATCCCTGAGCGCCGGCCTTGCTAGCTGGGGTGGGTGGGACTTGTAGTTCAACAACATCTGGGGACCCACAGGTGGAGGAAGGCTGTAGCAACTCGAAGGCGGAGCGGGAAAAGAGAGGAGGATTATTTTGCCTGCAAGCAAAGAGCTGCGTTGCTTTTTGCGCTGCAGCAACAGAGCGGCGAGCTGTGCAGGCGAAGGAGGCAGCATCTGCTGCACGGAAACGCCGCGAAACCAAAGCCAAATGCGGCAGCAAGCTCTGCAGGAGGAGAATGGCAGCTCCTGCCTCCCCGGCTGCTCCTCTGCCTCTGGACCTCGAGAGAGAGCCTGTGGCAGGAAGGGAGAGGAGAGGGCTCTTTTCAAGCGCCGCAGCGCCGTGAGCGGGCCGAGCCCCGCCTCTGCCAAGCCTCTGCCAAGCCGCAGCTCTTCGCGCGCCCTCCCGCCGCCCCGTTCTCATAGACATCATACATCTTAAGGGTGTTGGGAATTGTAGCTTGGTGAGGAGGAAGCTGCAGGTCTCCAGAATGTTTTGGAGGGGGAAGTCATGTGCACTAAAAGTAATTTAAAACAACTGATGCCCAGGCTTGGAAAAGCAGATTTATAAAATTGTAGAGTTGGAAGGGATCCCAAGGGTCATCTAGTCCAATCCCATTTGGCGGTTCCCTCACTGCAAGAAGTCAAGTTACAGGGAAGCAGGCAGAGGGCCTTCTCAGTAGTGGCACCCACCTTGTGGAACACTCTCCCATCAGATGCCAAAGAAATAAAGAACTACCTGACATTTAGAAGACATCTGGAGGCAGCCCTGTTTAGGGAAGCCTTTAATGTTTGACGGACTATTGTATTTTAATATTTTGTTGGAAGCTGCCCAGAGTGGCTGGGGAAACCCAGCCAGGTGGGCGGGGCATAAATAAATTATTATTTATGGGAGATCTTTCTGATGCACTAGTGGGGGGGGTATTGGAAAGGGCTTGAGAATATCTTTTATCTTATTATTTCCCTTTCTCCTCCCCTTCACTTCTCAGAGATCAGTGAAAAGTGTTGGAGAGATCAGACCTCTCCCTCCAGTCCACTTTAAATTCTTTAATTAAAGAAAATCCATGGAGTGTTTTTATTATTATTGTAAATTGACTGTCTTATACTGCAATCCTAAGTATTTTTACTCATAAGTTCCACTGTGTTCACTCTCAGGTTACTGATCATTCTCACAGTTTTCA
This sequence comes from Podarcis muralis, assembly GCF_964188315.1. Lineage (NCBI taxonomy): Eukaryota > Metazoa > Chordata > Lepidosauria > Squamata > Lacertidae > Podarcis > Podarcis muralis. The sequence continues at coordinate 60,789,631 of NC_135666.1, forward strand.
TTGTATTATTGTTGTTGTTATTATTATATATTGATGCGTTTCCTGTGGGAAGTGCTTGACATGTGAAATTTCGGGGGGGGGGGGGGAGTGCCTTTCCTTAGCAATATGTGAAGCAGGGAATCCGCACCCAAGGAAGGACACAGCCTGATCCTGTTCTCAAGCCACTTGGTCTCTCCAGCTCAAGGGTGCTACCAAAAACATGCTCTGAAGCAGGCTTCCTCAACCTCCGCCCTCCAGATGTTTTGAGACTACAGTTCCCATCATCCCTGACCACTGGTCCTGCTAGCTAGGGATCATGGGAGTTGTAGGCCAAACACATCCGGAGGGCCGAGGTTGAGGTCTGAAGTAAGAGTCACTTCAGAGGCTCAGAGAAGTTGGCATTCTCTTTTCTACTTTTCTGTTGCAGGTGGATGGTTGTCTCTGTGCATATTAACCACACTTGCCTTCCAAACGTAAGAGGGAGGCGGCTAAAAAGAAAACACAAGGAATTAGTACAAATATTATATAAAACTTTGTATTCAAATAATATATTGCTTAATTTTATGCCCTTTAAAAACCAAATGTGTTGAGGGGTGGGTGTACTTCTCCAGTGGATGGAGGGATCGTGGCAATGGGTGATTTGATCATTAGGAACATGGATAGTTAGGTGTGTGTTGGGCATACAGAGAGCAGAGTGCATGAAGGTTGCAGATGTGGCCTCTTGGCTAGGCAGTCTTGTAGACAGTGATGGAGCGGAATCATGTTAGCACCAGTGGCATGGGAAAATGTTTTTTGTGAGGTCCTAGAAGCCAAATTTAGGTTGCTAGGTAGGATGCCAAAACCCAACCTCCAAGGTGGCTTTCTCTGAAATGCTACCATTTCCACAGGCAGGGCCATCTGGACAGCTGCAGCAGCTGCAGTAGTCTCAATGTGTGAACCACACCTGATTCACTTCTGCCCTCTAGTAAGTTGGAGCCATAAACCACAATCCTGACTTAATATTACTTCTGAACTGGGGCTCATGGCTTGTTTCAGAAATCCCCAAATGTCTAATAGCATGCCCTCCAATACGAAGAGGCCCCAAACCGGGACACCATCTTCTGGGGCTTCACTTTGCCTTGAGTCCCATAACCTGCGCAAGATTGCAGGCCCCCCCCCGCACGTTTTTGGGCACAGCACCCTAAAACGTTTGTTTTGAGGGCTGTGCAAGATCGTTGCCTCAAAGAAAGCACTTTTTGGGGGCAAGAATGCGGCCAGAAATCACAGCAGACTTTTTGGCCGACATCCTCTCACAAGGACATCCCATTTTTTTCTGGGACAGTTGACGGGTATGTGATAGCTAAAATACTTTTTTTCTGAGTTAATGTTGGAACCCCCTTCATCTTTACACATGAAAAGGTATACTTTCGGGGTGCTTAAGAGAACAAAATCAGCTTACAACAGAACTTCTTAATAACACCCCATTGGGGGCTGGAAGGAGGCCAAGAGAGAATGGTGATTCATGCAGGAACACAACAGGCATCTTCTTCAAAGGGTGTGTAATTATGCAGTCTCTGTGTCAAAAGTGACCGAATGCTCCAATTGCATCTGAGACTGGGCAGAATTACTCTCCCCTGGTGGAGGCCGAGATGCAGGAAAGCCGGAGCAATTGATCATGCAGAGATGCAGCAAACAGGCTCCTCTATGGATCTGTGCTTTGAGGTCACAGATGTCTTCAGTTACATATTTATTTCTAATGACATGCTAGTAGTACTTTGTTGACAGTCTAATATGCTTCACCAGTCACCACGCAGTCTGGGAGCTACTCAGTCAGAGATAATTAGGCTTTGCAAGTGAAGAACTCTGCCCCACTCAGATGGTTCAGTTGCATGTTAAGTTATGGGAGTCACTTCAGTTTTTCATCTCACTTATTTTAATGTAGTTTGCCTTTTACTTATGTTTCCAAGGTTTTACTTCGCATTTTATTCATTCACAACCATCTATGCTTTCATGCCTTTGGCTTTAAAAACAACACCACTTTTATCTATTGTAAGAGTCATTGCTTTAGATCAGTAAACCCTTTTTAAGATCTAATCCACCAACTCCGTTGTTTTCTATTCAATTATTCATACTGTAACACAGACGCTTCTAAACGCTAGTTCACACGTGTAGTATACATTAATCAAAGATAATGTTACTGCTTCCAAGAACAAGGGGGATATTTACAGGTAATATTCCTTTTAATTTTGCAATGCATTTCCTAGTCTATTTCACAATGGCAGCATCTTTGAATGTCTTTAATGTGTCTGGTGGGTAGCCGTGAGATCCCACCACGTCTTCTCAGAAGTTCAATGGAATTTACTCCCAGGTAAGAAGTGGATAGGACTGCAGCCAAAGAATAGGAATGATGGCCCCTGTTCAAATATCACTTCTCTCACCAGGTGGCATTAGGCAAGCCACTATCTCAGTCCCACCCCCCCTCCACCTCAGTGGTTGCCACCTGACCAGGAAAAGAAACTGACTGGTCTGCTTTTGTGACATTGACAGCAGTTTGCTTGTAAGCTTTTCACAGCAGAAAGCAGGGCCGGCCCAGCCAGGAGGCAAGACTTGGGCAGCAGATCAGGCCTCCAAGAAGTGCCTTGCCCCCTGCCGCAGCAGCAGTGTGGTATCTTTGCAAAGAGGAGGCGCTGCTTGTGTCCCCCATGCCTGGGGAGGGAGTGGTGGGGTCTCCTAAGCTCTGCCCCCTCCTTCACCTGTTGGGTAATGTGGATTTGACCTCCTGTGGTCCATTACTTCACAAGATTTTGCAAACTCTGGCCAAGTTTGGAAAACTACATTTGGGCTTAATAAACTGAGTTATGTAAAGAAATGGTACCCTTTCATCACTTACTCAACAGAACATCAATTACAGTGGCAGCCACTGAGCTCTGGGGTCACATTTCCCCATAGGATTCTGTGTTTGGGGGTGGGAAGGGGAAAACATTGGGTGAGGGGGGGTTATGTTCTCATCTTCCTTTTGAAAAACCAATGAAAAGCATTTAGAAGAAAAAGAAAAGAAGAAGGTGAGCTATGCACAGGCTGCATGGCAACTGCTTCTTCCCTTCCTGCAAGTGAGCAGTCAAGCCAGGAAGCTGCAGCTAACCGTAGCCTCTTGTTATGTCTGAACCAGAAATGATGGTATCCGGCTTCCTAGCAAGCAGCATATGAAGTTATACTTTAAAGTTGGCTTCCGTACCCTGGCTTGTTCAGAAGCCATTAAGCAGAGTTCCCAGTTCATATTGGAATCTCTGCTTAACTGTGGTTTCCTGGCTTGTGTGGCTACTTGTGAGAAGGGAGGAGTGAACTGGCTGCCGGAAGCTTGTGCAAATCTCAGTTTATGAAGCCAGGATTTGATTGTTCCCTTTCTCATAGCAATGACTTCTTAGGGCAGTGGTTTTCAACTAGTGTGCCGTGGCAACCCTGGCCTCTGTCCCTCTTTCCTCCCCTCCCTCCTCTGATGCCCTCTTGCCTCTCTGCCTCCCAAAGACTTGCACAGCTGTTTGTTGCAGCAGCCCTGGCTACAAGCTCCCCGGGCAAATGGTGCCTCTGGGGCTGGCCAGGGGGTGCTTCCCAGGCCCCTGGGGGGCAGTGTGGGGAGACACCTCTCTTTCGGGTGAGGGGCAGCTCAGAGGCCAGGTGCAGCAGCTGCGGCTGCCCAGAGGAGAATGGAGAGGAGAGGAGGCTGAGGGAACACTCCACAAGGGAGGGTGTTCGAAAAGGGCTGAGAGGCTGCCAGCTCTGCAGGCAAGGGGGGACATAAATGAGCTCCTGAGCCCTCCAGGGGAGCCGCAGAAAGAATGTAGTTGGTCAAAGGAGCCGTGGACTGAAAAAGATTGAAAACCTCTGTCTTAGGGGATGGGGAGCAAACAAGCTTCTCTCTTTTTTCCTTTCTTTGCAAAGTAGGGGAAATATACAGAGCTCTGCAGCAGAGGGCAGCAGAGGAGCATGGCTTGCAGAGTCAAATGGCAGCTGTTATTGCTAGCAAACCAAAATTGCAGGCAACCTTGTCTGTCTAAAAGAAAACATCCAAGCTAACGGTATTGCTATTATTAGGACTAACGAAAAAGTCTCAAAGAGGCAAGCCTGGCAGAAAGGCCAAATCTGCACTCTGTTTACGATGGAATATTGGTGATGTTATACATGCCTGGAGGGGGGGGGGGCTGGACTCATTTTGCACCAAAGCTACAGGGAAAGAGGAGCATGGCTGTTCTCCACCCTCCCTCTCTCTTCCATTTCCTCTTAAAGCCAAATTAGAAATGTGGGGTGGTTGAGTGCAAATCACAGAGTCATAGAGTTGGAGAGTTGGAAGGGAGCCTGAGGGTCATCTAATCCAACCCCCCGCAATGCAGGAATCTCTGTTAAAGCATCCACGAGGGATGGCCACCCAACCTCTGCTTAAAAACCTCCAAGCAAGGAGAATGAAACACATGTTCACTTTACACGAAAAGGACTTGGGGGTCTAGGAGGAGAGCAAAACCTCTCCCTGCCTTGCCTGAGTTTTCTTAGCAGTGTCAACTTACTTGAATTTGGAGGTTTTATTTAGGTCTTGCTCCCTCTGAGGAGAAGCTGCCTTCCTCCTTGTCCTTCCACTTGTTTGCATGCTTTATTTCTTTCCGCTGAAATCTTTGCCGGTTTGGGCAATATAGCCTGGGTGCAATGGTTGATGAGCTGCCAGCTACTTTGCGGAGTGCAATTTGTATCCTTACTACAGCTAGTTAAAGTAGTGCAAGATTCATCACGCTGGAAATCAGTCAGGGGGGAGCAGGCTGACAGAAGGATCCTTAAAAGGCCTGTGGTACAAACAAGGGCTTCTGAATTAATAAACTCACAAAGATAAGGAACCTGTCTCTCTCTTTTTCACATGTCCTTTTGCTGCTGGGCTTTCCTGTAAGAACCTTCTCACAAGTCTTTACATGTTCCTTCTAGTTCTTTTGTGCACAGTGTTTCTCAAACTTCTGATAGCTGAGGAACCCACACACATCCCTACAAACAGGGCTTTTTTTCAGGGGCTCCTCAAGAGCAGGCCGTCCTGTACCAGTATCTCTCTTTTTTGTTGGTTAAAAAGTGTAACACTTACTGTAACAACTTCATGGTCAGTACCGACACCTATTTATCTAGAAAAAAAATCACTGCCTACAAGTTTTACTTTTAGAATGTGTAAGAGTAACAATTACCTATCTTCATAGGAGTCCACCCTCCTTGTTTATGCTAGGAATGGGAAGAACATCCCCAGTCAGATTCAGAATTGGGCTCAGAAAAATAAAAAAGCATTTTCACACAAACTCACAATATTTCTCTGTTTATTAGGCTTGCCATATGGCCAGAAAATCCCAGAAATGTCCTCTTGGGGGGGGCACATCCCCATCTGGGGGGCTTTTTGCATTTTATAGGAAATGCCTGGGTTGGTTTTTTTTGAGGGGGGGAGGGGCTTTATTTGTTTATTTATAATTGGATTTTTTTTAACTGTGCCCCAGAAGCGTTTGCTTTGGCCAGAGGTGAGCCAGGCTGTGTCACTACCAGGCCCTCCCGCCTCTCTCCCTCTCCCTTCCTGGTAAGCCCCCAACTCCCCTCCTTACCTCCCTCCCACCGCTCCCTCTTAGGTGGTTTTGCTGCTCCAGTGGAATGTACAAGGAGGGCCAGAGCTTTTCCCCCTCCCCTCTCTGCCGCCTGGCGCACCATTATGGCTGTGCATCAAGAGCAGTGAGACATGGAGTTTTCTAAGTGCCACTATAATAGCACTAGGAAAATTACATTGTCCAGTGCTCCTGGCATGCAGGAGACCTTCCATTATTGCTAGTGCAGCAAGAAAGGTCATTGTTCATGAGCAGAAGGGAGGAATAAAATGTTGGACTTGCATCCATCTGCTGTAGAAAACAAACTTCTCATAATAAACCCCAAATTCTTAATCTTCAGTATTACACACTTACTCATTTAACTCAGGAGGTTGTGGACTCTCCCTCCTTGGAGGCTTTTAAGCAGAGGCTGGAAGGCCATCTGACATAGATGCTTTAGTTGACATTTCTGCACTAGATGACCCTCAGACTCCCAACTCTACAATTCTATGATGATTCTATGGTAACTCAATGAGACATAATTCTAAGACATTTATAGGGTTGAACTCCACCAGAATATATTAAACACTTTCAGGGACTGCATTTCTGTCTGTTAGGGCTACACTAAATGCAACAACCAGCGAGCATGTTTATTGTGACATAGTCTTATATGGACAGGAGTGTCTACCCATATCCACTCAGAAGGAAGGCCCACTGAATTCCGTGGGGCTTTCTCCCTCACACTAGTTAAGTGTATATAAGATTGCAGCCTAAATTGGTTAGTCTTAAATGTGCGACACAGAACCGTTAACAAGGGACATAATAAGCTGTCCGGCTGCTTCTTGTCCACATCTTATTTTCAAGAATGTGGAATAAGGTGGAAGGATATTGTTGCAAGCCACCCCAATAGTCAAGCAGTGCAAGATTCCTGGGGTTCCAGGCACTTACCCAGGGTCCGGTTGCCTTGGTATGAGGCTCAGCGGAGGCTGTGGTGTCTTTAGGATAGATGGTTTATTTACACATATATACAACCTGAACTTATGATGGAGGGGCTCACAGCATTAACAACCAAGAAGGCCTTGCTTCTCCCATAGCCACAGCTTTGGATCCCAGCAGAATGCAAACAAGAAGTCTATCTCCAGCCTGCCTGCTCCTGATTATGAACTGGTAAAAGGGTGTGTGTGTGTGTGTGTGTGTGTGTGTGTGTGTGTGACTTTGGAAAGAAAAAGACAATTGATCCCACCCCTTTGGCAAGGATCCAGATTCTCCATTCTTAGACCTTGGCTGAGATCAGTGTGTCTGAATTCTCACCCTTCACCTCCCCCTCTCCTTCCTTTGCAAAATGATTTTAAAAGGTAAAGGTACCCCTGCCCGTACGGGCCAGTCTTGACAGACTCTAGGGTTGTGCGCCCATCTCACTCAAGAGGCCGGGGGCCAGCGCTGTCCGGAGACACTTCCGGGTCACGTGGCCAGCGTGACATCGCTGCTCTGGCGAGCCAGAGCTGCACATGGAAACGCCGTTTACCTTCCCGCTAGTAAGCGGTCCCTATTTATCTACTTGCACCCGGGGGTGCTTTCGAACTGCTAGGTTGGCAGGCGCTGGGACCGAACAACGGGAGCGCACCCCGCCGCGGGGATTCGAACCGCTGATGTTTCGATTGGCAAGCCCTAGGCGCTGAGGCTTTTACCCACAGCGCCACCCACGTCCCTGATTTTAGGCAATAACAAAAGCCAAATCATATCCTTTTACAGCTGCCTCATTCCTTAGTGATTTGATTAGTGGCCTTGTTTAGAAAGCAACAAAGTATAATTTTAAGTTTGGAATTCCAAACCCCCCATTCTTTTTTGCTCTGCACAAAGTGCTTTATTTATCTGCATGTATTTTCCTCTTCCACAAAACAGGTAAACTCTGAAACAGAAAAGGGAACTTGGGGAGAAGAGGCCTTTTAAGTGCCACATTCTAGCCTACCCAAGAAAGAGTCGATTTCTTCCAGCAGGAGAGATCTTCTTGCACAGTGTGCAGCAAGTGAATAAAGTTAACCTTACAAAGATGCTTGTAACTTCCTTTATAATGAGAATTCCTAAGTATGTAAAGCTGCAATATTCTAGTATTGGGTTGGATAGCTGATGTTTCTGTTCAGCAAGATGAATATTAACACAGAGAAGCTCCACTTTTACAGAATTGAATTTCCAGATCTGCCACCTTCTGGAACATGTATAACTGGGTTTGGAGTGCTGGTCTGACCTTTGCAGGTTTGTCTAAGAACAGTAAGACATCATTGGCAAACATACTTTTGCAGGTTTGCCATTCATTCTGGGGCCTGTGGAGAAATTGACATTTTTTTCACATTTAAAATTGCCAGTTTGTAGGATTTGAAAGCCATAGGGGAGCAAACGCGTTTCCTGATCCATCTGCCTTTCAGCTGTAAGAAAGTTGAGGTTTTTGATGGATCTCCTGCACGAGGACAATGTTTGGGTTTTCCCTACAAAGGATTGGCTCATTTCTAGACCATTTCACAATGGAGCCCAAGCTTTTCATATTAAATGAGAGAAACATTCGTTCACCTCCCATGAACAGGTTGCATACATTAACTTACTGGTGATCAGAATCCATTCTGGGGTAGGCGCATGCTTCAAAACAGAACATTGAGAATATTTGCAGACAAAACCCCTAGAATTGTAATCTTTCACTCCTCACAGGCTGAGGCTCAGGGGGAGTGAGGTTTCATGGAGCCACACACAGTGATCATCGTCAAAGTCAGGAAGAGGGTATAGAATTCAAAATAGCCACTGGTCCACAAGTTACCTTGTGGCCTGTGAGTGACTTTCAGGAGGAGATAAACAATAAATTGGAAAGTATGGAAAGCACATCAGCAGGGGGAAAGAAGAAAGAGGGTGCACAAAGTGTGTAAATTAGAGCTTGTGACTGAAGCTTCTGAGATGCTGCATTGGAAGGCGGAGTGCTAAGACTATCCTGTTGTTGTTTAGCCATTTAGTGGTGTCCGACTCTTCGTGACCCCATGTGCACACCAGGCACTCCTGTCTTCCACTGCCTCCCACAGTTTGGTCAAACTCATGTTGGTAACTTCGAGAACACTGTCCAACGATCTCGTCCTCTGTCGTCCCCTTCTCCTTGTGCCCTCAATCTTTCCCAACATCAGGGTCTTTCCCAGGGAGTCTTCTCTTCTTATGATGTGGCCAAAGTATTGGAGCCTCAGCTTCACGATCTGTCCTTCCAGTGAGCACTCAGGGCTGATTTCCTTAAGAATGGATAGGTTTGATCTTGCAGTCCATGGGACTCTCAAGAGTCTCCTCCAACACCATAATTCAAAAGGATCAATTCTTCGGCGATCAGCCTTCTTTATGGCCCAGCTCTCACTTCCATACATCACTACTGGGAAAACGATAGCTTTAACTACACAGACCTTTGTCAGCAAGGTGATGTCTCTACTTTTTAAGATGCTGTCTAGGTTTGTCATTGCTTTTCTCCCAAGAAGCAGGCATCTTTTAATTTTGTGACTGCTGTCACCATCTGCAGTGATCATGGAGCCCAAGAAAGTAAAATCTCTCACTACCTCCATTTCTTCCCCTTCTATTTGCCAGGAGGTGATGGGACCAGTGGCCATGATCTTCGGTTTTTTGATGTTGAGCTTCAGTCCTTATTTGGTGCTCTCCTCTTTCACCCTCAATAAAGGGTTCTTTAATTCCTCCTCACTTTCTGCCATCAAGGTTGTGTCATCTGCATATCTGAGGTTGTTGATATTTCTTCCGGCAATCTTAATTCCAGCTTGGGATTCATCCAGCCCAGCCTTTCGCATGATGTATTCTGCATATAAATTAAATAAGCAGGGAGACAAAATACAGCCTTGTCGTACTCCTTTCCCAATTTTGAGCCAATCAGTTGTTCCATATCCAGTTCTAACTGTAGCTTCTTGTCCCACATAGAGATTTCTCAGGAGACAGATGAGGTGATCAGGCACTCCCATTTCTTTAAAAACTTGCCATAGTTTTCTGTGGTTGACACAGTCAAAGGCTTTTGCATAGTCAATGAAGCAGAAGTAGATGTCTTTCTGGAACTCTCTAGCTTTCTCCATAATCCAGCGCATGTTTGCAATTTGGTCTCTGGTTCCTCTGCCCCTTCAAAATCTAGCTTGCACTTCTGGGAGTTCTCAGTCCACATACTGCTTGAGCCTTCCTTGTAGAATTTTAAGCATAACCTTGCTAGCGTGTGAAATGAGTGCAATTGTGCGGTAGTTGGAGCATTCTTTGGCACTGCCCTTCTTTGGGATTGGGATGTAGACTGATCTTCTCCAATTCTCTGGCCACTGCTGACTTTTCCAAACTTGCTGGCATATTGAGTGTAGCACCTTAACAGCATCATCTTTTAAAATTTTAAGTAGTTCAGCTGGAATACCATCACTTCCACTGGCCTTGTTATTTGCAGTGCTTTCTAAGGCCCATTTGACTTCACTTTCCAGGATGTCTGGCTCAAGGTCAGCAACCACACTACCTGGGGTGTACGAGACATCCATATCTTTCTGGTATAATTCCTCTGTGTATTCTTGCCACCTCTTCTTGATGTCTTCTGCTTCTGTTAGGTCCTTACCACTTTTGTCCTTTATTATGGTAATCTTTGTACGAAATGTTCCTTTCATATCTCCAATTTTCTTGAACAGATCTCTGGTTCTTCCCATTCTGTTGTTTTCCTCTATTTTTTTGCATTGCTTGTTTAAGAAGGCTCTCTTGTCTCTCCTTGCTATTTTTTGGAAATCTGCATTCAATTTCCTGTATCTTTCACTATCTCCCTCGCATTTTGCTTGCCTTCTCTCCCCTGCTATTTGTAAGGCCTCGTTGGACAGCCACTTTGCTTTCTTGCATTTCCTTTTCATTGGGATGGTTTTAGTTGCTGCCTCCTATATAATGTTACGAGCCTCCATCCATAGTTCTTCAGGCACTCTGTCGACCAAATCTAAATCCTTAAACCTGTTCCTCTCTTCCACTGTGTATTCATAAGGGATTTGACTTAGATTGTATCTTACCAGCCCAGTGGTTTTTCCTACTTTCTTCAGTTTAAGCTTGAATTTTGCTCAAAAAAGCTGATGATCTGAGCCACAGTCGGCCCCAGGTCTTGTTTTTGCTGACTGTATAGAGCTTCTCCATCTTTGGCTGCAGAGAATATAATCAATCTGATTTCGATGCTGCCCATCTGGTGATATCCATGTGTAGAGTCATAGAATCATAGAATCATAGAGTTGGAAGAGACCACAAGGGCCATTGAGTCCAACCCCCTGCCAAGCAGGAAACACCATCAGAGCACTCCTGACATATGGTTGTCAAGCCTCTGCTTAAAGACCTCCAAAGACGGAGACTCCACCACACTCCTTGGCAGCAAATTCCACTGTCGAACAGCTCTTACTGTCAGGAAGTTCTTCCTAATGTTTAGGTGGAATCTTCTTTTTTGTAGTTTGGATCCATTGCTCCGTGTCCGCTTCTCTGGAGCAGCAGAAAACAACCTTTCTCCCTCCTCTATATGACATCCGTTTATATATTTGAACATGGCTATCATATCACCCCTTAACCTCCTCTTCTCCAGGCTAAACATGCCCAGCTCCCTTAGCCGTTCCTCATAAGGCATCGTTTCCAGGCCTTTGACCATTTTGGTTGCCCTCCTCTGGACACGTTCCAGTTTGTCAGTGTCCTTCTTGAACTGTGGTGCCCAGAACTGGACACAGTACTCCAGGTGAGGTCTGACCAGAGCAGAATACAGTGGCACTATTACTTCCCTTGATCTAGATGCTATACTCCTATTGATGCAGCCCAGAATTGCATTGGCTTTTTTAGCTGCCGCGTCACACTGTTAGCTCATGTCAAGTTTGTGGTCAACCAAGACTCCTAGATCCTTTTCACATGTACTGCTCTCAAGCCAGGTGTCACCCATCTTGTATTTGTGCCTCTCATTTTTTTTGCCCAAGTGCAATACTTTACATTTCTCCCTGTTAAAGTTCATCTTGTTTGTTTTGGCCCAGTTCTCTAATCTGTCAAGGTCGTTTTGAAGTGTGATCCTGTCCTCTGGGGTGTTAGCCACCCCTCCCAGTTTGGTGTCATCTGCAAATTTGATCAGGATGCCCTTGAGTCCATCATCCAAGTCGTTGATAAAGATGTTGAATAAGACCGGACCCAAGACAGAACCCTGTGGCACCCCACTAGTCACTCTTCTCCAGGATGAAGAGGAACCATTGATGAGCACCCTTTGGGTTCGGTCAGTCAGCCAGTTACAAATCCACTGAGTGGTAGCATAGTCAAGACTGCATTTTACCAGCTTCTTTACAAGAATATCATGGGGCACCTTGTCGAATGCCTTGCTGAAATCAAGGTAGGCTACATCCACTGCGTTCCCTTCATCTACCAGGCTTGTAATTCTGTCAAAAAACGAGATCAGGTTAGTCTGACATGACTTATTTTTCAGAAATCCATGCTGACTATTGGTGATCACAGCATTCCTTTCTAGGTGCTCACAGACTGTTTGCTTAATGATCTGCTCCAGAATCTTCCCTGGTATTGATGTCAGACTGACTGGGCGATAATTATTTGGGTCCTCTCTTTCCCCCTTTTTGAAAATAGGGACAACATTTGCCCTCCTCCAGTCTGCCAGGACTTCGCCTGTTCTCCAGGAATTCTCAAAGATGACTGCCAGTGGTTCTGAAATCACATCTGCCAGTTCTTTTAATACTCTTGGATGCAGTTCATCTGGCCCTGGAGACTTGAATACATCTAGACTAGCCAAGTATTCTTGTACTATCTCCTTAGTTATTCTGGGCTGTGTTTCCTCTGCTGAATCATTTGCTCCAAATTCTTCAGGTCGGGCATTGTTTTCTTTATCGGAGAAGACTGAGGCAAAGAAGGCATTGAGGAGTTCAGCCCTTTCTGTGTCCCCTGTTTGCATTTCACCATCTTCTCCTCTGAGTGACCCCACTGTTTCTTTGTTCTTCCTTTTGCTACGAACATACCCATAAAAGCCTTTTTTGTTGCTTTTAACCTCTCTAGCTTCCTCAGTAGCATGTTGGACACCTTCCGACCTGAGGGGCTCATCTTCCAGCGTCATAACTTTTATATGCCTGTTGTCTTTGTCCATGGAGTTTTCTTGGCAGGGATACTGGAGTGGCTTGCCGGTTCCTGCTCCAGGTGGATCACGTTTGGTCAAAACTCTCCACTATGACCTGTCCGTCTTGGGTGGCCCTGCATGGCATAGCTCATAGCTTCTCTGAGTTATTCAAGCCCCTTTGCCACGACAAGACAGTGATCCATGAAGAAGAAGACTAGCCTAAGTACCACTAAATCAATTGTGAGATAGAACATTTTATTAAACTAACATATATTTTAGAAATAAAATTATTATGGTTGGTTAATTACCATAGCCTGCTTCAAAGCTCAGTATAGGACAGACAACTGCAAAGTAAATTAATGCACCATACAGCAAACTGAGAAGAACCTTTAATAATATGTGAATGGAGGAGGGGAGCTCAGGCAGTGATCCTCAGCATGAGAAACAAGAGAGAAAAAAGTTGAAGAAATGTGAGAGTAAGGTGTAATAAGTAATGTGAGAATACAGCACTATAGCTATAAGTAATGTGAGAATATGGTGATAAAAGGATACAAGGAACTATGTATTTCATCTGTGCAATATTGATATAAAATAAAGTCCAGCTGTTTTCATGAAGTACTTTGAATACTTGGCCTATATATCTCATCGGGGAGAACTCCCAGGCTGGGTCTGTACTTGTCCCAATTTGGCCAGCAAAGTAAGGAAATAAATTTTTATTTATATCCCGCCCTCCCCAGCCAAGACCGGGCTCATGGCGGCTGCCCCTCATCCACAAACCAGGCTTACCTGTCCCACACCTGGTGTCATATGTGACATCAGAATATAACAGAACAACAGAATAAGAGCCTGCTGGGTTAGGCCAATGACCCATCTAGTCCAACATCCTGATCTCACAGTGGCCAACCAGATGCCTGGGGGAAACCAGGAGCAGAACATGAGCACAAGAGTGTCTCTCCCCTCCTGTGGTTTCCAGCAGCTGGTATTTGGAAGCCTTGCTGCCTCTAACCTGGAGGCAGAGCAGAGCCATCCTGGCTAGTAGCCATTGATAGTCCTCTCCTGCTTCAGTTTGTCCAATCCTCTTTTAAAGCTCCAGGTTGGTACTTGGTAGCCATTATCCTATGGGAGCAAGTTCCAAGACACCCAGAATGCAAGGGAGAAATGTGCTAGGAGGAAGGCATGCTTGGCAAATCCACACCGTGATCAACTCCTGCCCGGGAACCAATGTCCCCACTGTGGAAGGATGTGTGGGTCCAGAATTGGCCTCCACAGTCACTTACGGACTCATTGTTAAAACCGTGTTTATGGAAGACAATCTTACTCAGCTACGATTGATCACCGAAGAAGAAGAAGAAGAAGAAGAAGAAGAAGAAGAAGAAGATGTTCAATGCACGGTTATAGTAATGATTATTATGTAATTGACATCAAGCCTTTGTATTAAAAAATGGTGCCCAGTTGAAAAGAGTCTTAATCTTTTGACATTGGAATATTAGTCACTTACCACCGAGGTTCCTTCTGGTTCAGTCTGAGGGAGATGTCCAACTCTGCCCTCTTCTTGTTCTACTAGTGGCTGAATTCAAGTGTGCATAGAATGGGTTGTGCATTACACAGACCAACTGTAGTTGCCTTTCTAGTGCTTCTTTATTTCCTCCAGTTTCTGCATCTTCCAGACCATAGTTCAGTGGAAGAGCATCTGCTTTGAAAGCCTCCAGGTTCAGTGCCCAGTATCTCCAGGCAGGGCTGGGAATGATCAGCCCCCAAACCCTGGAGAGTCATTGCCAGGTGGTGTCGATGGAATCACATGGATTCCAGTTGACCCCTTCTTTTCTCCTTCCTTTGTATTTTCCCCACTGTTGAAAGTTAGACTATAATTCCTTAGGGCAGGGACCTTTGTCTTTTCCTGTGTATGTGGCTGCCAAACATGCCTCCATCCACGATTCTAGTTTTATAAATCATGGGATATTATTATACTTTGCAAAATCTGTGAATGGGAATTCAGTGCCTCTATATGGGTGATGAACAATGGGTACTGATAGTCTTGGGGCTACTGTTAAGGAAGAAATAGATATTGTTCAGTCATGTTTGATTTGGTCTGTATACTTGGAACAAAGAGTTATGATCTATGCCTGATTATGATAAAATAGTTGCATATTGGCAAATTTCATGACTTAAAATGCTCTAAATCCAGATGCTATTCACAGTGAATTCATTTTAACAGCATTGTATGATTACTGCATATTCATTTATGTCAAAGTACATCCTTCTTCCTTGCTAATTTTCCTGTAGCTCCTCCTGCCTAATTGTTTTTGTAATGCTAAAATAGAGTGTTAATGACAGCCTTGCATTCTGCACAAATTAACCAGATAATTCTAGCAAAATTAGCTAAGTATTAATAGAACCATTTATTAGAAACATGACCACAAATTCTAAATGTGGTCTACTTTCATTAAGTAAATTGTGCAGTATCCTATAATGGGAGGGAGGTAGTTCTAGCATAATAATTTGGTTTTCCTATTCTTAAAGGGCAAGTGGAACCTCCTGAAAATATGAAATATGTTTTCCCATGCCAAATTAGGAATCAGAGAAGTTGCAGAGTGTTCCTCTTGCAGGTCCAGAACTGACCAGGAACTAATACAGTCCTTGCAGAGTAACTATGCCTATTTGGTTCCTCCACATGTATGCTCATGTCATGACCATTGCCCAGCCAGCTCACACTCTAGCAGTTGCATATGTGGGAAGAGGCAGACAAATCTCCATTCAGTTTGTGTATCTTTTTGGCCTGTGAGTCCATGGTTTGCTTATTTTTTTCCATTATATCCTATTCTCAAATATAGTCAAGCCTACACCCTCTGTGGGCAGGTGGAAGGCGGCTGCTTATTAAGAGGGAGGGAGGGAGGCTGTGCTATAGCACCCTTCTGCCAAATATGTCCTCAGCCGAGGCATATCTGCTGGTGGAGAAGCACTGCCACCATCGGCACCAATTTCAGGCAAGACTGCGCTGATCTTGGGAGAGATCTCACCCCCAAACTATGTGAGATCTTGATATGGTGTGAATTTGGATGAAATCTCACCTCAAATAGAAGCAATCTTGCCCAAAATCTGTGCCGCTGGTGGAGGCAGTGGGGCACCCATGGACCTGGAGGCTCCTGTGGCCTGGCCTGGCCTGGCCTAATAGCTGGGCTGGCTTTCCATTGGTGTACAGAAACAAAGGAAGCATGCCTCATCTACTGCTCGGGCTGTACTTTGTTTTCACAGTCTTAAATTGTTGTAACCCGCCCAGGGAGCTGCTGGTGAAAGGCAGGTAATAAATTCAGTCATCGTCTGCTTCTTGCAGGAGCTTCCGTTGTTTGCTCCAAATGCGAGCCTGATGAATGTGCTGCATTCACTTTTCACTTTAGTGGCTTAGGCTCCCTCTCCACTGACATATGATGGAGTTTACATTTTAATCTTCCAAGTAAAGCGCTTTCAAAGCAAACCTATTAAGGTTAATAGAATCAGCCTGCAATGCCCATGTTAGGAAGGGAGACACTCAGTAAATTGTTCACCAAATAACCTGTCACCTCTGGCCGTACAAGTGAAATCCTAACTATGGATCACTCCCATTATCTCCCATGAGTTTAATTTTCAAAGTGCTGTGCTATTCAAATTTAAACTACAAATGCCAGCTTTGTTATCTACCATCTTGCTTCCATTTCCCTTAAATGCACTAATGGGAGGTGTGTTTAGTGTATAGGAAGCAAAGGCATTTCACATAAATGCACTTGTATAAATGGGTGCCTGTCCTTATCAAACCAATCCAGAGAGAATTGAATGGTTTTGAATTAAATTTCTTGAAATAAGAATTTGTAATAGAACATACTGACATATATAACAATTTGCCTTCCAGTTTGGTTGAAAAAAATTAAGCACAGTAGTTTTCCAGTAAAATGAAGCCAAAATTAGAATTCATATCAGCAGTGAAATGTAACATTTTCGGTCATATATGAAGCTTGCCTTTTTTGCATACATATACTGTTGAAGATCATTAAGAAGAGGCATGATCTGTCTGATAACACTGACGTTGAATTTTCAGTCCATATAGAGCACTGAATTCCTTGAATAAGTTCCCAAGTTCAATATTTGGCATCTCCAGTTTTTATAAGATTTTTATCCCACCCTTCATAGATGTTTAGAGTGGCACATGTAGTTCTTCTCCCATTTTATCCTCACAACAGCTCTGTGAGGCAGGTTGGGCTCAGGGAGAGCAACTAATCCAAGGGCACCAGTGAGCTTTGGAGGAAAGCTGCAGTTCGTGTTCAGTCACCAGTTTCTCCAAGTAGTACTGGAAAAGAGCCCTTCTAAAATCCCAGAGAGTTGCTATCAGTCAGTTAGTAGTGAAGACAATACTGAGCTGGATGGACCAAAGGTCTGATTCATCATAAAGCTTTCTTCCACAGCCAAATCTCAGTTGGTCATTTTCCAACTTTTCTATAGTAGTCTCCCAAACAATAAAATTGCTTTGGGTGCAATCCATTGAAAGGTTTTTCTCTGCAAACCCAACTGAAATGAATGGGAGTTTCTGTAAACTCCAAGATATGACTTATTTGAAAATTATTGTGACGTTTCATCATAATTCTGGTTCGGCCTTTGATCCCTTACCGCTTTGTTCTGTAGATCCTTAGTTACTTGGATGTTTTAACTCTGTTTCTTATGTGCATCCTTATTTCTGAACCAGTGGAAGCCTCTGTTGTTCTTATGTCTTGTTATCCCCGTAGAATAAACTGTATCACTTCTGACTGCAGGTGGGTAGTCACATTTTTAAAAACACTCCCAAGAAGAAAAACAGAGCAAAGAGTTGGGATCTTTATTCCTGGTGTGTTGTTGTTTCTAGAAAGTTTGTGGTGAAGCATTCAAAATAGGAAGCCCAAGGTAGAGGACTATCATCTAATGTGGTGCAATCCATCCCACCACCTTCTGTCTCACTCAGTGAAATGTGTTTGTGTAAACCAGACATGAGTTATGGGCAGATCAGCTTTCCATAATCCCAGATGGGTAAACATATCCTCTCCTGGTGAGCTTGGAACAAATTGGCCTAGTTACAAGTTTGCAGTGACTGGAGCCTTTGCTTGACTAAGCATCTTCCAGAATTTAAAATGACAAAAGAAAGCACAAAATGAACGAAGAGGAAGCTACTATAATTCTGTTTTTCATTACCTCCATTTCTTTTCTGAGCCATGCAAAATAGGTTAGGCGATTTCATTTTTTTAAAGGACGATGAGGGTGACTCTGTAGTTGTGAAATACAGTTTTGTCTTCAAGAGACAAAAACATAGCAATAAAAGTTGTAATTCCCCACTTGAACAGCAAGTGAGAGGATGGAAATAATTCAAGCTCTGCGGTTCCTTCACCTTTTCTTCATCCTGCTCTCTCTTCCTTTTATCCACCACTCATAGTGCTTCCTTGGGGCTGAAGATTGAGATTCTGATGTCAAAAAGGCTCAGACTTCAAGGCAGGGCCTAAGTCATTTCACAGGTGATACAACTGCATGTGCAAATCAGCCTCTTCACACGCTGTGTTAGCAATCTGCTGTAGGTGCACAGTTTCTAGTGCACCCAGCCACAATGAATGTCCCTTCCATTGTCATGTGAATGAGAGAGCCTGCCCACACAGGAGTTCCATGTACATCCTAGCGTAGACTGGGATTTTGGACTGGATGCATACATGTATGAAAGGTTACTACATGAAACCCAACATCCTGTCCAAACTAGTAAACCAATCTACTGCTCTATATCAATCTGCTGGACCCGGTCATTATGGCCAATGATTGCCCAGTCTCAATCCATTCCTGGGCAAGGTGACTGAGCAGGTGGTCATGGGGCAACTCCAGGCATGGCTGGAGGATGCAGACAATTTGGATCCCTTCCAATCAGGATTCAGGCCCCATCATGGGACTGAAACTGCCTTGGTCGTGCTGGTCAATGATCTCCAGTGGACTAGGGGCCGAGGTGAAAGCTGTTTCCTGATTGTGCTGGATCTCTTAGTGGCTTTTGATACCATTGATCACTGTATCCTTCTGGATCTTCTAAGGGGGTTGGGAGCTGGGGCATAGTTATGCAGTGGTTCTGCTCCTTTCTCCTGGGCCATGTCCAGAAAGTGGTGTTGGAAGATGAGTGTTCAGACCCCGGGCTCTCACTTGTGGGGTGCCTCAGGGTTCCATCCTCACCCCCATGCTTTTCAACATCTACATGCAGCCACTGGGAGAGATCATCAGGGGGGTTGGGCTGGGTGTTCATCAGTATGCAGATAATACCCAGCTCTACCTCTCTTTTAAATCAAAACCAATGAAGGTGGTGAAGGTCCTGTGTGAGTGTCTGGAGGTGGTTGGAAAGTGCATGGTGGCTAATGGTTTGACTTTGAAACCTGACAAGACAGAAGTACTCTTTTGGGTGGACAGGGGGTGGGCAGGTGTGGAGGATTCCCTGGCCCTGAACTGGGTAACTGTGCCCCTGAAGGACCAGGTGCGTAGCCTGGGAGTCATTTTGGACCCACAGCTGTCCATGGAGGCGCAGGCTAATTCTGTGTCCAGTGTGGCTGTCTACCAGCTCCATCTGGTATTCTGGCTGAAACCCTACCTGTCTGAACACTGTCTTGCCAGAGTAGTGCATGCTCTAGTTATCTCCTGCTTGTACTGCAACATGCTCTAAGTGGGTCTACGTTTGAAGGTGACTCGGAAACTACAACTGATCCAGAATATGGCAGCTAGACTGGTGACTGGGAGTGGCCTCTGGTCCTAAAGGAGCCTGATTTTGACATCTCTGATGTGCCAACATAGATCTGGCACAGTGAAAAAGTGGTGAATTAACTCCACCTCATCTTTCTGCCTTGGCCTGTGGGGATAAAGTTGCAGTGAAGCATCCAACACTCTGCAGCGCCTCAGACCCAGATTGGATTGTGCTATTAATGCTGCTGTTAAAGGCAATTGTTAGAGGAACAGAGATGGTAATAAAAGGCATCAGAATGACACTCATGTTGAAGTTTTAAGGATAAATTAATCTGAATAAATTGAATCACAAAGGAGCTCCCGATATTATAAAAAAACTATTATCATTTATTTATAAAATCTAGCCCTACTTAAATTTAAAGAAATATTTAAAAGTGAACTCCCTATGCTGCTAATTAAATTAATGAGCTGTCCTTACAGCTGCAATCAAGTTTGTCAAGAACTCAAGACTATAATGATAGTTTTGGAAGAAGCGACTTCTATTGTTTTATTTAAAAGGTTGATATGCCCTTGTTGATAAAGAGCCTGAACTTTGAAAGGATGAAACAATACTGAGATTGTGGTTTTTTTTTTTTTTTAAAGTTATTTGTGAGAGCCTGCCTACTGAAATGAGACTGATTTTCCATTGTAACTTTGTAGAAAGGAGAGAGAAACAGTTCTCTAAACAGACTTTGGCCAGAATTGCAGCCACGGAACATGCATGCTTTCCACACTTCTGGACAATGTTGCAGACCATAAACTGAGGTTCTGGGCTCATGGTCCACCTCCAACTTGTAGGTGTAAAACAGTCTGTTGCTGATTACACCACCCATCAAGGTTTCCCCCCTTTGGTCACCACTGGGAGTCTTTCTCTCTGCTAATTGCAGCATAGGGCAGGGAGGTGATTCTCGCCAGGATTGTGGGTTGAGCCTCCTTTCCTCATGTGCTGCAGTCCTGAATCAAAACAGACTGGATCCTCCAGTGCTTACTATTGATTTTAAAAAGCAAACAAAAACTGAAGCCTCACATGCTGCTACAGATAACGCGAAAAATGCAGCTAGAAAGCCCTTTTAAACTGGTTGTTTTTTTCCACTGGTAGGAATTGGCACAACCTGACGTCACAAGGACATCAGGTGACGGGGCGCTTTCAAGTCCAGACAATTGTTGGGACTTCAAAGGCATCGCCAATCAGCTGATCATCCGTGTGTCAATGTACTGAGGAGAGCCCTTGGCAAGCCAGGCTCAGCTCTTTGCAAACCCCTTCAATAATGGGGGCCAGGTCGGCTGGATCACAGAAAAAAGCAGAGCTTGCCTCCAGAGCCTATTGGCTGTTTGGTAGAGACAGCCATCCTCCCTTTCCGATGCACGGTTGGGGTGCCACTTTAAGGCTCCTGATTGTACATCAGAAGCCATGTCTCTCACATATTATTTATTTAGAATTTTTATCTGCTGCTGTTCAACAGCAGATAACAAAAAGTACAAACATATTTGAAGTCAAGTTTCAGGCAGGTGGGTGTGGATACCATGGTCGATGGTAACAAAAGCTGCTGAGATGTTGAGAAGAATTCACAGGGACGTGTTTCCCTTGTCTCTCTCTCGACAGAGGTCATCATACAGGGTGACCAAAGCAGTTTCTGTGCCAAAACTGGGCCTAAACTCTAACTGAAATGGATTCAGAAAATCAGTTTTTTTCCAAAAGCGCCTGGATCTGGTCCACGACCACTCACTCCAGAACCTTACTCAGGAAAGGGAGATTAGCAATTGGCTAGTAGTTAGTTAGGTTTTTTGAACCCAGGGAAGGTTTCTTAAGGAGTGGTTTTACCACCGCCTCCTTCAAACAGGCAGGGACCACCCTCTCTTGTAAAGAGGCATTGATCACCTCCCTGGCCCAGCCAGCTGTTCCCTCACTTATTTTTCAAAATTAGTAGGATAACAAGGAAAAGTTCAGATTTCCCAAGCGGATGTTCAGCTAACAATGCTATTTCATAGATATAGATATAGATGATATAGATATAGAGATATAGAGATATAGATATAGATATAGATATAGATATAGATATAGATATAGATATAGATATAGATATAGATATAGATATAATAGATATATAAAAGCTCCTGCTGACATAAAGGAGAAAATTGGTTCACCAAAAATGATAGCAAAGAAGTAGAGGCCATGAGAGGCACAGGAGATATGTTAAACAGTTATTTTGCTGTAACCTTTTCAGAGCGCAAAGTATATGGAAAGCTGTCATCTGATGATGGGGCACCCGCCAGAGGGGTGGGAAAGGTCAAGGGCTTCATGCCCTTGTTCAAGAGGAGGGGTGAGCACCACAAAAGACATTGTCATGGGGGAAATATTCTGAAGGACCTACAGTGAGAAACTTCAAAACTCATTAGTTTAATAATAAAGAACCAGTAAGGATTTTAAAGTCTTGCTTAAATTAGTTCTCGAGGGGAATTCATGCTCGTTCATCACAATGCTCAGATTGTGAAGGAGGCTGCTTGAGGGGGTTGCTTGGCAATTGGTGGGAGAGGCCTGAGCTTTCCATTGCGTCCAGGGAATCAACGATCCACTTACAGCTGAGCATTACCCATGGGACAGAAAGGATATGTAAAATATCCTTTCAGATATTTGTGGCACTGCACATGTCTTTCATGCCACAAACTATAGGTACAGCCATGTCTTAGTGCTGACTTTGGAAGCCAAAGGAAATAAGCATATCCCAAAACATTTTTGGGGGGCAATTTGGGGCACCCACCACAACCCCACTGACCACATCACTCACACCATCCCTGTTGTTGACCACTCACCCACCTGCTTGCTGCTGCAACCTGATCACTCACCTCCCTCCCCCCACTGTCCTCTTCTGCAGTCTCAGGAGATACCACACGGCTTGGTGTGGCCTGGCTGTAGGTTGTCCTGGCCTGTGCAGCACCAGTAGATGCTGTGTGGACCAGCCAGGCCTCCTCCGCCTCTGGCGCTGCAGACATGCTTCTGGAAGTGCAATGGCAGAAGGAGGATGAGGAGTGGGGATGCATGAGGACAAGGTCAGTGCTCCCCCCCCCCGTTTTTTGGTTGCATGCTCTGGTGTGAGCCAACTGACCCATGCCCATTTTGGGTCTTGCTGGGAGCCAAATTGGGATCAGAAGCAAGGGGCTTCTGTCAATCCAGGATGCCCTGCTTACCACAGGACCCTTGGAGGGTTTGCCCAAGCCATTCTTGAGTGGGCGAGCTCTGGTTATGGGCCTAGTACCCATGCACGAAAATGCTGCTAAATGAGGCTAATGGGAGAGGCTGTACTTTTCCTGACCTTTTGGGAGCAGTTCATATCTGCAAGCAAGATTTCTTCAATGTCTGAGAGTGTGTGAAGAAACCCCCACAGGAGCCATGCAAGGCCACCCAAGGAAGCAGCAGCCATTTCTGCTATTACAGCACCACCTTTTGCAGCTGGTGTAAGCACATAAATGACCCTTTGTTTATGGTGTATATTTGAGTGTAGCTGGGTTTAGAGCATGGTTTCTCTGCACTGTCTGTTCTGTGCGTTGTCAGGGAGCTTGAGAAGCAACCCTTAGGGCTTTTCATGGCTGCTTCCACAGGGACTTTTAAGAATCCCCACAGCAGGACTGAAAAGAGAAGCAACTTAATGTTCTGAGATATATGTTGAGCATTGCAAATAGAATTAATTATGCATAACCCAAATATTATAACTGGTTTGGTTTTTCTTCAGTACATACATTCTTCAGGAAAGTATCTGTTGAATAGTTCATCTAGGAAATGTTTATCATGAGTAGAACAGAAAGAAAATGTGCTCATATTCATATTCATTAGAAAACTAGGATTATCCGTATTCCCATCTTTTGCTTGATCTTAACTAGCACCCAGTCAAACTTTTGTCACAATTTTACTACTGTTTCCTTCATTCCTTCATGCATGATATAAATTATGACTGGTCTCCATGTAAAAATAAAGAAACACCAGGGAAAAGACTAAACTAGAACACTTCCTACTGGCAGGTTTAAATGGAGAAGGAGGTTTTGACAAAGGAAAGCTCACCTTTCTGTCTCCCTCCCTCCTCCACACAAAAAATCACCACTGAGTCATGGTTCTCTTGGTGTCCTGCAAAGTTCAGCCCTCAATACTATTAACCACAGCCTCTTTTCTATTGGTGGCCATTGGATTTTGTGCAAAAAATTAAAATCCCCAAACAGAACACACTTCAGGTTACAGCAAACACTGGTGGAGGAAGAGGAGTGAGGGGGGAGCACACCGCCATCGATGCTGCCCCCCCACGCTGGGAGCCCCGCTCCTGCAGGCAGCGTGCCCCACCCCCAGGACGCACACCATGCCCCTGCGTGTGGCGCGCCCCGCCCCCAGGATGCGCGCCAGCCCCTCCCCCCGCCTGCTCTCCACCCCCCCATGCCGGAGCATGAAGATTCGCCACTGACAGCAAAGTTCAACTTAAATTCCTTCCTTGAAACTCATCCCATTCCACAGCCAGTACTCCCTTACATGCAAATGCAGCTATAGTTCCAGTAGAAATGCTGTGTCTTTATCCTACACAAAGGGTAGAATGAAATTGCAAGTCAAATGGAAAGACCATCAATATTTATGCTGGTTAACGCTTTCCATTTCTATAGACCAAACCTGCCCCCCAGAAATCTTTTCCAGCTTCCTTTGGCAAGGGTTGCTGGGGCCCAAAATTGGTAAAATCAAATGTCCCAGCTGAGCTTAACTGGAAGCCTGCAGGACGGGGCTGAGTAGATTTCTGACACCAATATAGTTTTGCAAAGAAAATTAAAAGTTGTTGAGTTTAATTTGAATGAAAGGCCTTTAGGATTCCTGTAGCTTCCTCTCCCATTCTTTCCCTGCTGTTTTTGTTGATTGTCTGGTGGTGAGATTGAAATTATTTCATTAACACCATGTATTTTAAATGAGACCTCTGTTAGTTAAATATCTCATTCCAACAAACCACAGAGAGTTTTCTGACTTTAGCCAGGTCATTTTAATGATAAACACTTCTTTGCTGGTTCACTTCACACTGTGATTTTTGCTATCTTTTAGATTCATATCTATGGCTTGGTGGCAAAAAGGAGACACAATGAAGTCATTAAACCAAATTAATTCATTTAACGGAAGAAACCATTAAAGATGTATGAAGCAAAATGCAATATGTTTGATGCTTAGAAATATACTGTAAACTAAATGAAATCTAAAAACAACAAAAGAATATGCAATTGGGAGGAATAAAGTTTGAAGCTAATTTAGTTGCATTCAGGTCCCACGCAAATCAATGGAGAAACATAGCCTCCCAAATAAATGAGACTGAAGTGCAGCTAATTTTGGCTGCAATTCTACATCCACTTACTCAAGAGAAAGCCCTCCTGAACTCAATGGGGCTTATTTCTAAGTCAACATATAAGTAACCTTATATTGCAAATCTAGATTGAACCACAGTCTAGTTTAAAGCTAGAGGTGCTGAAGCCCATTGAAATTGGCTGCGACTGGGCAAAAGCTTGCTTTCATAGGGAGTGTTCTATTCTTCACATGAGAGCAGGGCTGTACTCTGGTATTCCTACTTTCCCACAGTGTTTTTGAAGGAGCATGCAAATATAAGATAAAACAGCCTTCTGGGACAATGAAACAAGTCACTTCTACAGGGCTCTGTCTCCATAGCTCACTTCTTTGTATTTCTCCCATCTTTCTATCTGAAGCTGTTTAGAAGAGTCTACTTTTGTGTGTGCTTTGAACAGTGGCGGACTTTGGGCTTTAAAATTCCAGCGGTGCCCTGTGCAACACCCAAATCCTGCACCCCTCACCTCTCACTTTCCATTGTTCATCATTGTTGCGGTGCCTCCTGTGGCGCCCCCTTGGCTTGGGGCGCAGTGTGGGCACTCCCTTAAATCAGTTGCTGCTTCCCACTTCCTTTGACTGTACTACCTCTATTCATTTGTCAGTTGACTATTACTGATGATTCTTTTGGTGCAAATCATTCTGTTGGTTCAGTTAGTATGCATTGTGATGTAATTTTGCATGTGTGAATTGTGTCATGGTTTATGAATTTTGTTAGTTGCCTTGCAGATCTTCAGATTAAAAGATGTGAAACAAACATTTAAATAAAGTAAATAGATATGTTGTCCAATCTGCATGTTTCATAGTTTTGCTGGCCATTTGCCATATAGCTGGTGGCTGTCGGGTCCTTGCAAGAGCCACCAATTGCCTTGCCTAATAGCTTCAACTCAACTGATGACGAATGCTCAGACTTTTTGATACTCCATCTTTTCTTTCTCTTTATGGGTGTCAGATGCTTTGCCACAAAATTAGGACTACTCCACGATGCTCAGGTTTTTTGTTTTTTTTTTTAAAGCCAGGCAGCGCCCGCTGGTGTCAAACCACTGGAGGAGATTAGGAGATCTAACTAATGCTTTGGCCGATGGAACCGCGGGGCTGAACTGGCTCCCCATGATACTCAGTTGCAGATCTCTTCCTTCCTCTCTTTGTCCCAGATCTCACAAATTTTGGATGTAGTGAGAGGATTCCATGTAGGGAAAGAATGGAAAAAGTGAAGGTGGGGTGGGGGAAGAGTGTTGTGGACAGAGAAGGACATCTTTCCCCTATTTCCTGACTAGTGTTAGGTCCAAAAGATGGCATATGTCTGGCATTTGTAAAGTGCCTTCTTCCAAGTGGAATCCTTTTTATTCTATTTTTAAGGACTCAAAGCCATGACCTCCCATGATGTCCAAGGTACCTTTCATTTGTGAAGGGAGCCAATTTCTTTCTTTTTTAAAAAATTGACATATGGAGAGTTCCTGTGAGCATGTGCAAAGTGCCCACCCAAACCGTATCCATGAATAAAGGTTTAGTGCTCACTGCTGGATAGACCATTTCTATACAAACACTATGTATGCTAACATAATGAAAACACGGTTTTCTCCTTTTACATCCTGGTTTTCTATCCTGGCAACAGGGCAAGAAGATTATATTCTAACCTGGACAGTATAAGTTTGATCTACTGGCAGCCATCTGCCTGACCTAGAAGCCTTTCCTATAAATGTGAAAAGAGCATTTAGATCCACTTAAACAGAGACAGCAGAGTATTGAGAAGGAGCAGCAGTCACAAAGACTGATGTCAGAAAAATTTCTCCAAATTAAACTATGAATACCAATTGGCTATGGAACTATGAGAAGCTAGTAATTTTATGACCATGTTCCCTAATATATCATTTTCCTGGTGTGGCCCTTATATTGTGAATGATTCGATTTACAAATCTAGCAAATGTCAAATTTATGGAACATACAAAATAAGTTATGCCTTCAGTGGATGACGACAGAGAAGGCACACGATTTACCATAAATATTGTCAAAACCTGCTTTTACCCATATAAACATCTTTTTCTTCATATTCAAAGTTTATAGCAGGGCTTGAAATACATATTAATAGGGAGGCTGTAACATATTCAGAGTTAAGCTGCCATAAAATCTAGGGCTTTTTCACATCATCATCTTTGAAGGTGCATGGAATCTTTGAAGAGGAACTTTGATTGCATCATGGCTGAGGTTTGCAATACATTGCAATAAATATTGCAATACACTAGTTTTGTGTACATTCTTGATGAAGAGGCAAAAGTGCATCTCCAACAGTTGCTTTTCAGAAATTACTCATCTGCCTGGAATTGCATCGAAAGTAAACATTGTTTATGGATATATTATGCCAACTGCTCACTCAAGACCCCATGAAAGAAAAAGTGATGCTGATGGTATTTCACTCCCAGTCTTAATATTTCATTTCTAGTCTCATATGAGGGGAGGCAGGGGGTATCCCAGGAACTCTGTGAAAAAGCAGATATCTTGAAAAGGAACTGAATATTTTTAGTTGATAATCACCGGTTAAATAATTAAATTTAAATTAATTTGCATATTGCCAAAAACAAAAAGTGGAGCATTCCCCATCAGAACAAAAATAGCCTAAAAAATAAACAAGTGTGCCCTAAATCTGAGTGAATCTGATGGAAACTTTCAGACAAACTCACAAGTACCCCTATCCAGATTTAGCTGCATGTAAAAAACTGTGTGTGTGTATTTAACTAGTTGTACCAGGAAGTAGATAGATTATGAAGTTTGACTGCACATCCATACATCCTATCAAAAGCAATGCTATGCAATTAGACACCCTTGTTTAGATGTACAGGCATATCTCAGAGATATCGCGGGTTCCATTCCAGACCACCGCAATAAAGCGAATATTGTAATAATGTGAGTCACAGAATTTTTGTGGTTTCCCAGTGCATATAAAAGTTATGTTTATAGTATACTGTAGTTTATTAAGCCAGGCCTGCTTGGCTGCAGAGGTGGGGGGGGGGGGGGAGGCCTGGCTCCAGCCAGCTCCACTCTCTTGGCCAGAAGGGGGGCGGGGGGGGGGGGGGGGCTTCCTTCCCCTGGAAGTGGCCAGGCAGCTGCACCTGAGTCCTTGTAAGGAGCATCACCTGCAAAGCGCAAGAAAGCGAAGCGCAATAAAATGAGGTGTGCCTGTATATCCAACTTTTGTCAGTGGTTCCGGAGCCAGCTCAGACTCACAGAATTGTAGATTTGGAAGGGACCCCGCGGGTCATCCAGTCCAACCCCCTGCAATACAGAAATCTCTGCTGAATCACCCATTTAGGAACAGTATTGTCTCTGCTGACTGGTGGCAGCACTCCAGGGTTTCAGGCAGGACTCCCCCCCCCCAAGCCCTTTCTGGAGATGCCAGGGGTGGAACCTGCAAAGCAGGTGTTCTGCCAGCTCCTGCACTCCTTGTCTGGACTGGGCCAGCAGCAGGATTTCAAGTTTTGTCTAGTATATTTTGGTTGCGTGAAATCTGCATGTTTACCTTCTTGCAAACCTTTACAATAAAGCCTGTTTTGGATCCATTCACATCAAAATGAGCATTCCACCCTTTTTCTCTTGTTACCCAAAGCAACTTGAGATGGGTGAATCTCTGTCAATTTTGTTTTCTCTCAATTTCTCATTTTCCCACTCCATATTGCATGTCTTTGCAGTTGTTAAAAACAACAAATCATCTTGAAAATCCAGCAGCATTTTAGCGTGAATTTCTCTGCATATGCACATCATATGCTCATCAGTGTTGGCAAGCATTCCATTGAACTATATTTCTGATTTTATTGTTTTAACTGTTTTTAACTGTTTAGAGTTGTTTTTTAAAAAATAAATAAATAAATATGTTTTAATGAGACAATGTAATTGTGTGTTTGAATTATGCATTGATTGTATTTTGGCATATAAATGGTATATACATGCACACATATAGATCTTCATATGCAATTTTGCCAAAA
Organism: Podarcis muralis; assembly: GCF_964188315.1. NCBI lineage: Eukaryota > Metazoa > Chordata > Lepidosauria > Squamata > Lacertidae > Podarcis > Podarcis muralis. The sequence goes on from NC_135666.1 coordinate 60,818,344, forward strand.
GTATAGACATTTTTGCAAAGTTATTTCCCCTTAAATAGTGCATTTTACACACTCTTTTCACTAACATACACATTCCTGGGGATACTTTGTCTCAGTATATGCATTTTTGTACATAATCCTTGGCTGGAGAGCTGCATTTCAAATTTCAATAGTTGGCTGTGTTTGGGTTTGCATGTCATTTGTGAAAGTGAAAATTAGGTAGCCTCAGCTATAAATGGAATTGAATTTCTTCCTCATCTCTAGTAAGGCTGCAGTCTTATACAAACCTTCCTGGAAAGTTCCGCTGAGCTCAGCAGGACTTTCTCCCAAGCAGACACACGTAGGGACTGCAGTGCAAAAGCCCCTTTGCTCACTAAAATGTCATGGTTCTCTGGATCCTGACAACAGACAGTTATATTAATCAGTTTAAGACTATGGAGATTTGAGTAGCCACTCAACGTCTGACCTCCCACAAGGCTGAATGGCTCCCCTTCATGTCAGCTGCAGTTCTTAAACTTATTGTTACTGGCCAGTGGCTTCTGCCTAAGAACAGCTGCAGATAAGAACATAGGTGGTGAATAAGGGCATTCTATAAAATAAGCAGACTTACTTGCTTTTCTCACACTGCACCATCTTTTTTGCATTCTATTCTGTCTGCCAGAACACCACAGATTCCCCTGGAGCCAGAGATAGAATGCATTTTCTTTCAGAAGAAAAAGGAGAAGCAGCAATTTTGTTTCCAAGTAGAAGCCCCTTCACTTCCTACTTACTTTGAATTTAAAAATATTTTCATTTAAGGAGGTAATGATGCAATGATGATTGAATGAGGATAAATGAAGAGAAATTGATTTTAGAGCAGGATCTGGATCACCAGGGTAGGATATTACTGTAATTGGGGTTAATGGGTAAATTAATTGAACTGGTTTGGGTAATACAGGGAAGGGTAAAATTAATTGAAAAATTATTTGGGGTGATTTGGATGGGAAATTAATTGGTTTGTCCTCTGTAAATTGTAAATAATAGTAAGTATTTCTAAATATGTAGCTATACAAGTAAATTAACATATGCACATTTAATGCTCATTTGTGACTAGGAGCCTAAGCCCGGGATCTTTAAAACACTCAAATGACAAGAAAGGTTTTGCCACCTTGATTTCTTTGCCACAGGCTGCTGTAAGGCATACTAAGTGGGCCAGAAGCAAAACAGCAAGTCTCCTCATGAGCCGGGTCACTGTTATTTTAATGGAGTAGTTCAAGGAATCTTGGTGAATGATAGTGACTTGCAAAGATGCACCAATCAGAAATAGCCAAAGCCAGTTTGGTGCATGAGCAAAATAATAATAAATAAATTCCTCCCACCATCCATTATTGTAAAAAATAAAATAATTAACTAACTGACAATCAATTGCTCTCCAATGGCGTCCTTTAAAATCTGCTGCCTGAGTTGGGACCCCTCAGCTGGCTTAATTGTGAGACTGGTCCTGCATCCAGTGATAGAGGAGAGGGATAAGTGAATGCCTGTTGGACCCTCCCAGGCTCTTTGGACCTTCAGAACCAAGCAGTTGGTAAATCCTCCTGTATAGAGAGCCTTCCTGATTCCCATCTGCTTCTGCTTCCGGTGGGTGTGGTACTGGGTTCCACTTACCAATCGGCTTGCATTTATTTGAAGGAGGCTGTTCTTCACCTGAAATAAAAGTCCCTCTGCCCCCACTTCCCCACAAATAATGATGTAAAGTGCAGTTGAATTAGGTATGCCAGCCATCCACACCTTGCATTTAGGTGAGCCCGTTATTGTGCTTTTTAAACCTGCCATTATAAGCTGCTTGCCATAAGGGTGTTAAAAGGCTCCATAGGTTTCACTCATGGTAGGAAGTATTGCAGCAATAGCTACAGGCCAGATTTCCCATAACACAGCAATTTGCAAATATCTCAGAAATTTGTATGCTGTGATTACCCCTTGCACAAGCGCTTTTGCAAAGGAGCCACGTTTTGGTAGTGACAGCAGTTGTACAATACTGTTTACATGGAAATAAATCATAATAAAACCCATTAACAGCAGGCAGGAAACAAGACAAAAATCCATTTTCTGTATTGCCTTTTTTTTTTTTTTTTTACAATTTAGCTCCTAATGCACAATGAACCAGGCATCCAAATGAGGTAAGTTGCATGACAGAGGCCAAACCTTTGCAATATGTGCAGCGATTTGGAAAACCCCGAAGGGCTTCCTTTTGTGTGGCTTCAGAAAAGGCAAGGGAAGCCTGCTGCCAGGGCACCCTATTCTCCTCTCAGGGGTTGGCACCTTCCGGGGAGGAGGATGCCAAGCCCATGGCCTAGAGAACGCCAACTCTTATGAAGCAGATGTGCTTGTTAGGATTCACCAGCAGTCCTGGGTTTCCTTGAAGAGGCCAGAGCACTTGCTGCTTTTCTTGTGTAGAACACACACTGAGCAGGGCAAATCTGTGCCCTTTTTGATAGCCTTCTCCATTTAAACAAGGGAGCTAGTCTCTTAGGTTTGTATTATTGGGGGTCACAATATAGCTATATATATCTTTCTACACACAGACCCACACAGCAGATGGAACATGATAATAAAAAATAGGAGGAAATATTGTCAATTATAAAAAGATCATTCCTGCCCACTAATATTTTGTGCTTTTAGGGTGTTTAGTTTTCTTCCCCTATTCAGGGAATTTCTTGATTGGTTCACTGAATGACGGCCATAGACAGTCACTGTTGCTGCATATTAGTTGTTGGGTCAGCTGAAATGCTGACACTATTAGATTGACATTGGATATCAAATATCCAATGAATATAAAATATTTCCCAAACATTCTCACATTTGGGGATATTTGGTAAATATCCCTTTTTGACATCTACAGAGGAGAATTTTGGTGAGTGGTTTGGGAAGCCCTCTGGGACTCATCTCATACATGGCACGGCCACTGGGAAAAGCCTTCATAGAATCACAAAATTGTAGCGTTGGAAGGGACCCCAAGAGTCATCTAGTCCAACCCCCTGCAATGCATCCATGACAGATGCTGCTTAAAGACCTCCAAGAAAGGAAAGGCCGCCACCTTCTGAGGTTTGGTCAAGATGCAGCCTTTGTGCGTGTCGTGAGGTCTCAGTGGGTCAGGAATAGATACACTAGCAGACGTTAAGTGAAAGCGCTCTTGTTCAGAGCCATCAGCTGGCCATCCAGTAGGAAGGCCAAGCCCAGGAGTACGAATGTGATTTTTTAGACGGAGCGCAACCCTGTTCAGAACAGGCTGATATCCTATCTCTGGTCTGGTAGGTATCCTGACTCGTAGCATCTCTGCCTGGTCCAGATTTAATTCCAGCTTGTTTACTCTTATCTAGACCATCACAAACTCCAAACCACTTCCCCAGAGTGAACAGGCAAAGCAAGATAGGCATGGATGTCACCTACATACCAGTGACAATCCACTCAATAACTTCAGATTCCCGTACCTTTCCCTGAAGTTGCACGTAGAGGTTTGAAAGCCCTGTGGGAGGCCAAGGGATCAAGCACAAGCCACCCACCACCTCCTCAACCTGACCACCAGAAGGGGCCAGAGTTGGCAGAACAACCACTCCAATCCTTAGCCCAGCAAGACAGTCTGGGAGATTTTGGTCCACTGTATTCAAGCTGCTGAGAGGTTCAACAGAACCAGCAGGGACACACTTTTGCTTCCTTGTTCCTGACAGAGATAGTCAAGTGGGGCAACTCTGATTCCATCCATTCCTTTGGCTGCTCGGTCCTCAACTCTTTCTTTTCCTTCCTGAGTTTATCACGAGATCTGCTCCTTGGTTTCTTGTGAGTACAGCACTGAGCCACTTTGCAGGTATTCTTGGCCACTTTGTGCAAGGCAGAATAATTCTCCAGACTGTATGAAACCCCTTCACTCAGTTTCTTTGCCCCTGGCCTCGGAACTGGCTTTTTCATTGTTTAAATACCAAGTTTGGTGATGAAAGGCAGTGCTAATTCTGGAAGAGCATGCAAGAAAGGGGATAATGTGGTTGACTTGGCAGGCCAAAACTATCAGGAATCAGGTGAAGGGAATGAGCAGGCTAGGGAGAAGTTAGTTGCGTCTTTCAATCCTGTGCTCATTATTGCTAATAAAAGTGCCCTCTTTGTCCCCAGCTGGAGTGAAGCGAATGTACAGTGATATAATAGCTAGGGCTATAAAAAGCTTTCAGAAAATGACAGAGCCCAGGAAAAAGAAAGACTTTTTAAATAGGAATGAGAGTTGATGAGTGTATAGCCTCTGCCACACTGAAATACAAGCTCATTATGAATAGGGTATTTTTCTCCGTCTCCTGCCTGTCTTTTCACTTGGTACAATAGGGTAACAGAGGAAGCCTTGAACAGCAGGTGAGATGTTTTTGATCTTTCCCACTTGAGTTTGAAGGAAAGATGAGATGGTGTATGAAAGTTCACATGATGCAAAGGTTTCTTAGACGCCTCTTTATTTCTTCTAAAAAAAGGGAAGAAGGTCTAAATCCTTTGGGATTGGCCTTTCAGAAGCATACCATAGCTATCACAGAGGGCTACCAGTCCAATTACCCCACCGGTGCATTGCCAGTAGAACAGGTTTTGGTCTACTTTACTGAGAAGTGTAGCTGTTTTGCTGTTATACTGTGATCAGAATATACCGTCCTGTTTTCAGTACATAAAAAGACTTGCAGTGTAGAAACTTTAAATAGGAAATATGTTTGGTTGTGCCAAGTTTTTGTTTTTAAAATAAAAAGGGTGGCAGAGAAGCTTTTAAAATGACCACCAAGGGGAAAGCCAAGAGCCAGTTTTGCTGAGCAGCCAGTTATGGATAAATCACCCCATAGCAATTGTCCTGATACAGAGTGGGAGGGTCAGAACTCAGCTGAGCTGAAAGTCCAGGGGGCATGACAGCCATTCAAAGAGGTCCAAACCCAGGAGGGTTGAGCTCCTGTGCCAAAGACATGTAGACAGCAACCATGTATAGATGTGTTTACAGCTGTGGGGCATGAGGTGGGGCACCAGTCACCAGGACACCTGCATCTCCAGATATGGCAGCCTCCACCTTTGCAAGCATGAAACTGCTGCAGGAGTGGGACTGTAACATTACGGCATGTGCTGCTGTCTGAATGGAGATGTCAAAGGGGCAGCGATCCTTTGCGGTAGCTGAGGTCTAGACATCTGATTGCACTCAACTATCTCTTGACTAATTTGAAGGGCGGGGTTGACTCCCCCCCCCCCCCAACTTGGTAACAACCTGGGAAAAAGGTGATGACTATTATCACCATCACCTCAACAATGCCTCTGCAATGGGCTCTCCCCACCTCGCCCCACACAAACAACTTTGCAGTAATCCCTGTTGTGGGGCATGCATGCTCCACGATAGGCCTCCTCTGCAACTGATTGTTTTCAACATGGGGTAGCAATAAATATTTTAGTGGTGGGGGCTGAAGGGACCTGGGCTCCTTAGAGTTGGTCCCTATGCCAATGCAGAATGCATTTTCATACTAGGGGCAATAGAAGGGGCAGGGAACACTGTTGCACGTAGTAGGGAGATGGTGGCTCTTGGCTTATCTTAAAGCAACACATGTGTCCTCACAGGCAGCTCATGGCCTTGTGCATCTCTTCTCTCGGCTCCTTTGTTTTCTTCTCCAGCTCTTCCTACCACGGCCTTTCTCCTCTTCCACTCAGCCCTTTGGCTGTCTCCCTCTCCCACTTCCTATGCACCTTCCCCTGGCCTGCCGCATTCCTAGGTCAAGGCTTGCTCTCCTTCTCCTTCCCTGGGTTCTTCTGCCTAGCCAATGTACCCATCACTCTACAGCAGGAGCATCTCAACCAGTGACAGAAGATGTTATTCTGCCTCATCTGATATTACAAGGTTCAGCCAATCACATCAACAGGTTCATCATCATTACCACAAAATTCACGCATTTCAGTGCAAACCAGGTAAACTCGCACAACTGCATTTTGTATATCCCTGTGGCACTGTAGTGCCTTCGGCGAATTCACCCCCCCCCCCCATTTCAAGCATTCCTGCTGCAGACAATGGCCTGTTGCTGCTTGATAGCGCTGGAAACAAACTTTACTCATGGGCAAGAGGCAGTGAGATTTCCCTTTCCCCACAGCAAAATGGAGGGTTTTCTTTTGGAGTTTGGTTCTGTCAGAACTTTACTTGGTGGTGGTGGTCAGGATCCACCATCACATAGAGAGACCACAATAAGAGGTCCTGGCTTGGACTGTCCAAGGGGAGCTGAGGCTGACCACCCCACACCCAGGGGCCAGAAACTCCCTGTTGGGGTGGGGGAGGCAGTGAGACATTGGCCAGCAAGCAGGCTGCCCTACAGCAGGATCCTTGCCTTAGAACCAGAGAACTGCAGGGTTGGAAGGGACCCTGAGGATCTATTCTACACTTCTTATTCCTGTAATCAATAAAAGCTGTGGCCAGTCCAGGTCTCCGCGTGTCATTCTTTGCTCTTGAAGGGCCTTGGGGAACAAAGGATAGCCAGTATTTTGTGACTGGTGCTGCGGCTTCACCTCCAGAAGCAGAGAAAAATCATGACCCAAATCTCAATCAAGACATCTTTTGTCTGTTCTGGCATTACCTTTATCCCCAAACAGCTGGATGCAGTTAATAGATATACACTCCCTGCCAAAGCAAACAAATTAGTAATCTACCTCATGTGTTCTGTGTGAACTACAGTTGTAACATCACCCCCAGAGCACATAATCACAGAATACATTCTTGTCGCCTTACAAGTATCTTTTCCCTTTGCAAAGCTGCACTTAACAAGAGGTACTAAATCAGTTTGGGGTCTCTAGGTTGCGGCAGCTTTAATTATGGTCCTTGCATTTTATGGGGACAAATGGAGAGAAAAACCTGGAAACAAAACCATCTCTTCAGGATGTTTAGAATGCAAGGACCTGCTTATATTATTTGAAGGGCTACTGTCATGTCACAACAGATTAAGCAGTTTAAAACTCAAAGTACAGCTTAGGCAACTACAGTACATGGTCTCCAAACTGCAAAATATGTTTTTTTTTTTTTATGTAACCAGCAGATGGAAAATTGCAAGTTGTTCTTTTGTGGGGGTTTTTCTAATGTCCCCCCCCCCCATTTTCTTCTCTCTCTTTTTCCTTTCTTTCTATTTCTTTCCTTTTCTGTTTCTCTCCTTTGTTTTTCTTTCTTTGGAGTCCTGCCTCTGGGACCTTTATTAGGGTCCAGAGATTGTCCACTCATAGGGGTAGGAGAAGGTTGGTGGAGGACCTGGGATGAGAGTCAGGGAGAGAATGGAAAGGTCCCAGGTGAGCACTTCTGCCCTTTGTGGGTGGGAAGGGCTAGGAATTACTTTTAAGAGAGGACTTCGTATTCTATTTATTTGATTTGTATCTTCTGTAGTAGTAATTTTATTGTATTATGGGAAAATCTTAATAAGAAGTCTTAAAAGAAAGATAGAGCACAGAACTAAACAGAAGCAAGCCAGTAAAGAGAAAAATTAACAACCTTGCAATTCCTGCAGATACTTCTCATGAGCCTCCAAATATGGTCCAAATTTTACTGCAGGTGAAATCGTGTGGTATTTTAATTTCAGTTGGCAGCTTGAATATAAACCCTTGCTAACTTTCAGACAAATAGCTTTGCAAAGAACAAGTAACGGAAAAGTTGAGCCCCAAATGTACTCACAGCTGCCATTGTGTTCTGTGGCTTCAACAGAGCTGGCTGTCAGTTTCTTGGAAATACTGACTGATAGATAAGATAAGATAATATTTATTACGGCCATAGGCCCATACAGGTAAAAACAACACATAAGTGACAGCTTATGCCGTGGGGAAAAGAAAAAACAGTCGCTAAAACACCACTATAACAATAAATACTATAAGATGGAGAGGCATGCTACGCCTTAATTAGCTTGTAGCGCTCCTTGGCGTCGCTTTTGGGAGAGGACAGCGACCAGGAACCTAGCCACTTTCAGGGTCGTGTGGGAATCCTTATCCTGCAAGATTTGGGCAAGGTGGAATTTTGGTGGGGTACCCTCTAGTTTCTGTATGATTGATCCCAACAAATTTGCCCGTGGCACATTGAACAGGGGGCAAGTGAACATAATGTGCTGGAGCGACTCCGGCGTCACCTCATCACATTCGCACGTGGCGGGGACTTGGCCCTTTGAGAATCTATGTCTCAGGACATTGGAGGGGAAAACGTTGAACCTCGCTTTGGTGAAGGCCAGTCTATGGGCAACAGTCGAAAGGGAGGAGAGGTATGATGGAACGCAATAAGTTAAAGTGATACCAATGTTCTGGGGCGAACAAACACCTCCCCCCAGCGTGTAATTTTGCTGCAAGTCGATGTCCTCCAGTCTTTGACGGATCAGTCTTTGAGCAGTGATTTGGTCTAGTTTTAGGGAATCTGAGGGAGAGATTCCATAGCTCAGGAGTTTGGCATGAATTTTACTAGTCCAAAGGCTGGAGAATTCATCTCGCCATAAGCATTGGGCAAGGTAATGGTTTGGTAATCTATGCCACAATGATAACCAGTAATTGAAGACTTGCTTCCACAGGCAAGTTTCTAAGGATGCGATCTTCAATTCTAGTCGCATGGCTGCGTTGCTTACGCATAGGGGGAGCATTAGGAGCCGACGTAGGAATTGGCTTTGCAGAGTCTCAAGGGGAGCAAGATCTGTCATCACGGCCCAGAGCGGGGCAGCATAAGCAAGCACTGCAACCACTTTTGCCTTGAACACCTTTAGGGCCGAAGGGACATGCCGAGCTCCGTCCGAAAAGAAAAATCGGAGGAGCGCATATAACAGGGTTTTGGCCTTGTTAAGTAGGTGTTGAATTTGAGCTTTCCATCCCAAGTTGTATTGAAAAATAACTCCTAGATATTGAAATTTTAGGACTTGCTCTATTTTTGCTCCACCAAGCTTCCATTTGTATAATCTCCGGCTTCTGGAGAAAATCAGAATCTTGGACTTAGCATGGTTGATGGTTAATTGGTTGAGTTGGCAATACGTGGCAAAGATCTTCAGAGCTCTGGTTAGTCCAACACGTGTATAAGATAGAATTACCGCGTCGTCCGCATATAAAAGGAGTGGGCAGCGGTAATCCGCTAGTCTAGGCGCGTGTGTACTTGGAGATGAGTTAACTAGGGATGCTCGCATGTCGCTGATGAAAAGGTTGAATAGGCAGGGAGCCAATATACATCCTTGGCGCACTCCCTTGTTTATTGGTATAGAATTTGTGAGGTCGCCCGCAGGAGTAAGTCTCACTCTGGCAAGGGTACCTTCGTGGAGCTGACTTATGAGCCATAAGAGTCTTCTATCAATACCCTGTTTCGCAAGTTTCTCCCAAAGAATATTTCTAGGAACGCTGTCAAAGGCTGCCTTTAGATCTAAGAAGGCAGCACAGAGGTTGCCCCGGGGAGGGGAGGAGTACTTCCGTGCCAGATGATAAAGAATTATTGCATGATCTGTTGTAGAACGTTTAGTTCTGAACCCTGCTTGTTCGTGGCCAATCTGGTTAGTCTCATCTACCCATCGCAATAATTTAGTCAGCAAAAAGCTGGCATAGATTTTCCCTATGATCGAAAGGAGGCTGATGTTGCGATAGTTTTCCGGCTCCGTTGGAGAACCTTTTTTATGAATTGGTACTATAATGGCCTCCTTCCATATTTTGGGGATGAGACCGGAAGCGTTGATTGCATCGAAGGTTTTGGCCAAGATGCCAGCCCACCATTTTGGGTGTAGTTTGATGGCTTCAGCAGGGATCAGGTCGGGCCCAGGGGCTTTGCCCGGTTTCAGCTGAGCTATTAGCTTGGCTATTTCGTCAGGATCGGTGGGAGGCCAAATAGGTAGGTGGGTGAACAGATGCATCAGATGGTCGGAGGGAGCATCTGCCTGTGAGAAGCATTTCTTCAGGAACACTTCCCATGTCGGTGCAGAGATGACTGCCCTTGGGTATTTCCTCACCCTTCTGTTAATCAAAGACCAGAATTCCCTGGATCTGTGTGGTTTTGAAGCAGTAATCAAAGCCTGCCAACGATTATGTTGCCACTCACGCTTGGCAGTTTTCTGCGTGCGTTTGTAGACTTGCTTGGCTTGGGCATAACTAGCTGGCAGAGTAGATGCATCGGAGGTCTTATATACATTATATATAGCACGGAGGCGCTGTCTTGCTTGTTTGCACTGAGAATTATACCAGGGGGCACCGTGAGTATACTCGATTCGATTTAAATTTTTGGGTGGTAACCTAAAGAAGGATGTAAGATCAGTCGTATGATGGTGGAAGCGCTTCAACACTATGCTATGCTCGTCTGAGGCAGAGCCTATGTTGGAATGGGGCCCGAGGATTTCTTTTTGAAAGAATTCCTGGTACCTTTGAGCCTGGGTCTCCGACCATTTGATTCCTCTTACTTGGAGAGATTCGTTGGTTACCATCTGGGTCGCATGTCTATGAGCCTCCGGCTGCCAGTTCAGGGAGAGCTTAGCTACAAGGGGAAGATGATCACTAAATTGTACATTTTCGATCTTAAAAGTGGAAATACACTTAAGTAGATCCCTAGAGACCAACAGGTAATCGAGGACGCTGTTTGATTTAACGCTCAGGTGAGTGAAATCCCCTGGGATATCAGGGAGGCATGTGCCATTTAAGGGCACCAAATTCAAACGGATGGCCGTTTGGTAGAGGAGTACCCCAGCCTCATTTGCTCTGTGGTCTTTAGAGGTTCTCCTCATGATATGTTCCAGGTCGTAATTATCAAGGTTTGGGGTAACCCACCATTTGGCTTTGGTCAGCGAGTCCCAGTTTGCTGCTGTGCGGGCATTAAAATCGCCACCTATAATGGCCGGGGTGTTAGGGAACTTAACATAGCATGAGAGCAAATGCTCTTCTAGCGAGCCCCATTTAGAGCCCAGTTCGAGGGAAGAACCCCCAGGTGGCAAGTAAACATTTGTAACTAGGAGCGAGATCTTATCCCCCGCAATCAGCCCGGTAAGGGCATAGGGAGGCAAGGCCTGTACTAGAGTAAATTTAGCATGTAGGTTGAGGGAGATGCCTATTATTAGGCCCCCTTTAGGGCGGCCTCCTTTCAGGGAGGGGCAGGCAGGGAGTTCTAGCAGCTCAAAGCCATTTAGGACAATTTTCTCTACTTCCCACGATTCTTGGAACAAGATGATATGAAACAGGTTAATAAACTCCAAGAATTCTGGCTCATGTTTTTTTCCCCTCCAGCCCGCGATGTTCCAGCTGAGGACTGATAGGGGGGAGTTCCTGTTGTGTTCAATTCGCTGTCAATTCGGGGAGAGAAGTGAGTCCTTTGGAGGCAGGGCAGACCCCACAAAAAAGTCAGTTATTTTACTTTGCATGGCAGGCACCTGCTGGAGGTGCCTAATCTTGAAGTTGGTAGTGAGGTGTTCAGACTGGGGCGACAGAACGGGTCTCCCGCTGGCTGGCCCAAGGGCGGACACTTCAGTGGGAGACTCCACAGGATTTGCTGAGACTGCCCCACCGCGAGGTCTAAAGGTCGTCGATGAAACCATTTGATTTATATGTCCGGCCGGGTCTTCAGTCCAATCCGGGTCATTTTTTGATGTAAGTGGAACACTCCTCTGTCCTGATGCTAGCGAAGGTACTGGGGGTGCTTGACGTACAGGTACTGTTTGTATGTCGGGTCTATGCCGCTCAGGGGAATATGAGGATTCCAGTTCCGGCATTGATGGATTGGATGGTAAGGAATTGTTTTGGTGGAAAGGAATCTGAGTTACACTCTGAGTTACACTCTTCGGCGGGGGACTCTTGGGGGGCGAGTCAAAATTTATCAAGAGTTGGGATGAGAGGCCAACTTGTGAGGCAGAACCTGGGTCTGCCCAGCGTCGGTGGGATTTGCCCACAAGTGGGGGAGGCATGGGTTTAGGAGCTGGACTGAGGTATGGAAGACTTCCTACTTCCTTAAAACACGACTCCGAAAAGCTGGCAAGGTTATCCTGAGAAGTGGGCAGGACTTTTCCGTTCTTCTGGACATGTATGAGCTGATGATTAAGTACTTCTAGTCTATCAATTATTTCTTGTTGTTCCCTCGGTGGAAGGTCGCCAAAGGTGGCTAAAAGCTCTCTTTCCTCCGGTGGGGTCAGAGAATTACTTGCGCCAGTGGGTTCCTTTGGAGCTCGTGGGGACGTGGGGTAAGTCCAGTTTTGGTACAGATGGATATCCTCCGGAAAAGGAGGCTCAATGTCCCGAGGTGCTCCCGACCTCTCCGACAGGGTCCGCTCCGTGTCGTAACCGGCAAGTAGAAGGGGATGGATCATGCTATCCATAAAAACTCTTGTTGGGATGATATCATACCTAGCCAAGAGTGATTTCTGCCTGATGATAGCTGAAGGGATCCTTGGAGAGTAAAACGCAAGCATCACTTTCTGTTGCCTGAGGTGCTGGTTCAAAGGTAATACTGCAATGAGATCACATTGTGTGATTTCTATGTTTAGGAGATTGCTTAGATGCTTTTTGACCCCATCCAGAGTGAGCCACCTTGCTGACCCTACCCCGATATTTAGGCAGATTTTCTTAGGTTGCAAAGACAATGCTTGCTGTTTCAGTGCAGGATTTGGTTTATATTTAGGGATCACACTTCCTTTTTTGGTTGAGGGTAAGGTTCTCTGGCACTTCATTTCCCCCGTAGCTACAGTTGGTTTAGACTTTGACCAGAGGTTATCAATTTTCTGTTCAAGGTTACATAGCTGGGAGGATAGCACATCAATCTTCTTGAATATGCAATTAAGGGTTCTGACCACAAGGTGGAGATGTTCATGTTGTTCTTGTCTTGCGCAGTCCTCAGCTCCAGCGTCCTGCACCACCCCCAGTGGGACACTCCCTCTTCCTCCGAGCTTGCCGTCCACAGTTTTAATCTGGGGTAAAAGTAATTCCTCTGGTGTTGACGTTGTTTCTGGTGACATTAGAGGGTGAAAACGGTTCTGAGTTTTCACCCTATAGCAGTGATCAGTGGGGACACTCCATTTGCCAGACACGGGGGGGTCGGTTTTTGATTGTTTGGCTCTTGGGGAGGGCAAAGCCTCGTCACAGTCCCTTAGGCGTTTGCCTTGGCCCATCGTTGTGAGTCTTTTAAAATAGCAGTGCTTAAAAGGTAATAAAAGGTAGTAAAAATAGAAATACAAGCTGATGTGAGCTGGCGGAAAACCAGTGAGTCGAAGGCTGCCGGAGGATACAGTTATCTGCTCGTTAAAGCTGATTTACGATGCAGGCTTTACAGATTATCAGCAATTTGAACTCCTGGCATGGGCTCCAACACCCTGGTGCAGTCTTCAGCAAGAACTTGAAAGGCTGGGAGCCACAACACAGATTTTGGGGAGGATTCGAAATGACTCCGGCAGATGCGTCTTACCTCGTCGCCATTTCTACAGCCGCATCCCAGATCAATCCAAAACAATCCTCCTTCGTCAAACTTAATTAAAATCTGGCATCACACCAGTGGAGAGTCCAGCAATTACTTGTCTAGCAAAATGCAAAACTTAAGTAAGTAACTTACTCCATTGGTTGTAAAATCCAAATCGGGAGAAGAGGTCGGAGAGAGCTGGAAGAAGGAACCTTACACGGCGGCCATCTTGAAGCTGCTCTCAGGAAATACTGACTGCTTCACTGTGAAAATCAAAGCTCAGAAAACATCACTGGGGCATGGTAAAGTTATTTCTCTTTTTGCAAATATTCAGCATCTTGCCAGTATTTGCATGCATATCTATGTGCATGGAGGATTCAGATGAGGAACCTACCCTTCAGAACAGAAGGGTACATAAATTTGAACAGAACACTGGAAACCTGCAGCCAGTTAATTGGCGGGTTAGTTCAAATCATCATGTGAAATTCAGTCCCATCACACTCGTACGTTTAAGGTTGCTGGTTATACAGTGGTACCTCGGGTTAAGAACTTAATTCATTCTGGAGGTCCATTCTTAACCTGAAAGTGTTCTTAACCTGAAGCACCACTTTAGCTAATGGGGCCTCCCGCCGCCACGTGATTTCTGTTCTCATTCTGAATCAAAGTTCTTAACCCGAGGTACTATTTCTGGGTTAGCGGAGTCTGTAACCCGAAGTGTTTTTGTAACCTGAGGTGTTTGTAACCCGAGGTACCACTGTAATGCTGCGGTAATACCAGAAGTCAGAACTTGCAGAAATCCCTGGGCCCACGATCCCTGACCCCAGACCTCCACACCTCCCTGGCCTGACAATAAAGCACAGCTGCCTGCTTGCCTGTCTGTCTCTGAGTCCTATCTATAGTTTTGCTTTCTCTGTTCTGCAAGTCCATGTTTTCTGCATCCGTTATTTCCTCAGATCCCTGCATTTTATGCCCCTGCCTATGTCACTTGCTTCCACTAGCAACCCCCCTTCTGATCCTTTTTCCATCCACTGTTTGAATTATCAGTTGATTTTTATAATTGCTTTTATGGTGGTTGTCCATTTTCACCTCAATTCCCCATTTCCTCTTGTGCTGCCCACACTCCCACTTACTCTGCACCCCTTGTGTCCCAAGCGCTGGGTTGGGAATGTTAGCCACAATCCATATCTCCCCTGCATTTATCTTGCTCTTTCTTATGAAATACTGTGTTTTGATGGGTTTTCCCTGCAAACCAGCTTTGATCCATTTTTAAAGGACAATCTAGCTGTGTCTTAAACCGGCCAACGTGTGCGCAGCCTCCACCCACTGCCTCTTTCCTTCTTCGGCCTAGTTTCCTCCATGCTGCTTCTGCCTTGGCTCCTCCCCCCCCCCCCCCCAATTTGGGGCTTCTTCTGAGATCTCTGCCAAACTGACGTCTCTGCACTTCATAGAAGGTGGACTGGAAATAGCTTTCCATGAACATTGTTAGCCTTCACACCAACTCAGCCAATCAAGTGCCAGCAGATTCAGCACAAAAAGCACAAAGATTGGGTTGCAAGTTTTGGCTGCCTTACTTGTGGCCCATCTCCTGGCATCTGGTGAGCCAGGCACGTCCAAAGTCCGTTTTGGGGGCCTAATCTGGCTCGCCGGTCGGTTTAATCCGGCCCCTGCAGCAGTTTATTTCCTGGGGTAAAATTCTAAAAAAAACCTCAGCAACGTCAACCCTAAAAAAAGGTCAACAACTTCGGTCGGCCCTCCCCTTCACTCTTCACTGCATCAGATCTGGCTCTCTTTGGAAAAAGTTTGGACACCAGTGTGGTGAGCGATCAACCTTTTACTATGTCCCAGTAGTAGTAGTAGTAGTAGTAGTAGTAGTAGTAATAATAATAATAATAATAATAATAATTTATTATTTATACCCCGCCCATCTGGCTGGGCTTCCCCAGCCACTCTGGGCGGCTTCCAAAAGAATATTAAAATACTGTGATACATCAAATATTAAAAGCTTCCCTAAACAGGGCTGCCTTCAGATGTCTTCTAAAAGTCTGGTAGTTGTTGTTCTCTTTGAGATCTGGTGGGAGGGCGTTCCACAGGGAGGGTGCCACTACCAAGAAGGCCCTCTGCCTGGTTCCCTGTAACTTGGCTTAAACTAATGTCTTAGTTTAACTAATGGGAGGAGCATTGAAACAACAGTTGCAATTTGAATTTGGAGCAGTCAGACAGAGTCTTACAGGTCTTTTTTAAAGGAAGCTCTTTGACACTGAGAGTAACTTTTATTTCCCGACTTTAGCAGCTTTGAGGTCTGCTTTAGGAGTGTAAAGTTAAAAATAAGGCAAAGGTCCGCTGGACAGTTAAGTCCAGTCAAGGGCAATTATGGAGTACAGCACTCATCTTGCTTCATTCTTGCTTTACGGGTCATGTGGCCAGCATGACTAAACCGCTTCTGGCGCAACGGGACACTGTGACGAATGCCATAGCATACGGAAACGCCGTTTACCTTCCCGCAACGGTGGTACCTAATCTACTCATCCTGGTTTGCTTTTGAACTGCTAGGTTGGCAGAAGCTGGGACAGAGTGTACTTGCTTTCAGTTGGCTTTGCTTATGCATTTGTAAACAAATACAAAAATAACATGTCTCCTGTGCACACTCATATCAAAAGAACTCCATACAGAGGCATCCACCGGAACTTCCTATGAAATGGAGATGGAAAATGTCAATATAATAAATTTCAATACAGTATAATAAGTTGTTAACAATATCAAGAGATATATGCAGAATATTTCACCTGTTTAGGACAACTGATTGCTATTGTTATGAAAATGTTAACTTCAAAAACTCAATATAAATTTACAGTAAAATAAAATATGGTGTGTTCTTTGTTTTTAAAAATATACTGTTTAGTAATAGATATGCTCAGACTGATCACTGGCAACTTAAGAACCAGCTGCACAAATATCCAGTGTGGGACACCTGGCTTGCCAGTAGTGCATGTGAAGAGGATCTTGGGGTTTTAGTAGACCACACACTTAACATGTGAAAACAGTCTGATGCAACAGCAAAAAAGCGAGTGCTATTCTAGGTTGCATCAACAGAAGTATAGTGTTCTGATCAAGGGAAATAATACTGCCATTTTATTTTCCCTTGGTCAGATCACATCTGGAGTCCTGTGTCCACATCTGAGCACCACCATTTAAGAAGGATGTTGACACAAGCTGGAACGTGTGCAGACGAGGGCAACAAAGATGATCGAGGGTCTGGAAACCAAGACTTCTGAGGAATGGTTGAGGGAATTGGGTAGATTTAGCCTGGAAAAGAGGAGACTGAGATGTATGCTAGCCATCTTCAAATATCTCAAGGGCTGTCACATGGAAGAGGGAACAAGCTTGTTTTCTCCTGCTATGGAGGCTAGGACCCAAACTAATGGCTTCATAAGTCATAAGAAAGGAGATTCATAGGGAGAACTTTCTGACAGTAAGAGCTGTTTGACAGTGGAACAGACTCCCTCGGGAGGTTGTGGACTCTGCTTCATTGGAGGTTTTTAAGCAGAGGTCAGATGGCCATCTGCCATGGATGCTTTAGTTGAGATTCCTGCATTGTGTGTGTGTGTGGGGGTGTGTGGACTAGATGTCCCTTGGTGTCCCTTCCAACTATATTATTCTAAAATGCAGCACCCTGCTGTAGGTGTCTGGGACAGTACATGAAGAAGCTGACAAAGCTTCAACAGCTCAAGCAGTTTCAGAGGCAAAATCTAATTCAGATCTGCCACCACACAGGCAAAATCCCTAGATAATTACCAGCAATGCTACAACATTCTCTTTTTATTTAAAAAAGTCCTTGGTGCAGAAAGAGCCTTCATTTCATTTAAATCTATGTGTGCTGCTGCTGTGTGGTCTGAACAATTATTAAATATCGATCAACAGTTTCCTTCCATTTATGTAAAAAATGTATGAGTCATAGGACAGCTTCTCCAGAATGATAAATCTGAAAATACATTTGATAGCCTTTTATTTTATTCAAATTGGGAATAAATGTGCTTATCTAGGGCAGAGCAAGATGTCAAAGGAGAACTTTCTTAGGATCTGAGCCAAGCAGATGCCACGTTCCATATTCTGCAGGAACTGTAGTTTTAGAAATATACTTACCAGATTCTGATGGAATCCATCAACCATCTCTCTTCACTTGCATCTATGGACTCTAGTTCTGATGCAGTCTACTCCACGATGGCTTCTTTTCCTCCACTTATGACACATAAACCCAGTGTGTTCTCCTAGTTTTCGACTTTATATTTTTCAGTTGATAATCTGTTCACAGACTGATTCATACATCCATTTCCATTATGGATGTATCGCTTGATGACTGATGTGAATGTGTGAATTGGTATTGCTGAAAGGAATTTGACTTTGAAGTAGGACTGCTTAAATTTAGTACAGGCAGACGAGCAGCACCTCTAAACTAGCGCTCCTTTTTGAAATACCAGAACTAGCCTAGAAACAAGGGTGATATGCCATTATCTGACACCCCACCAATTAAGGTTGGCCCTTTTAAATGTAAGCTACTGATTAAACCCTGGTTGGAAGCAGAGGGGGGCATGTGGAGGGGAGGACATGTGGTGGTGACTCATCTGAGGGCATCGGGTGAGCTTAGGGGGTGCAGGGTAGATTGCCTGTTCCACATCCAGAGCTTTTTTTCTTTTCTTTTCAACCAGAGCTTACAGGAACTGAGCTCCAGCTCCTGTCAGGTGGCCATCATTGCTATTCTAAGAGAACAAGGGAGAAGTTCATGGTGAGCTCCAACACATCCCTCAGCACCTGCAACCCAATATTGCAGTGTATCCATCTTCCTCACAACAGTGAGCGTCTTTGGCCAACCATTCCAACCTTCTCAGAGCATTCTACTCTCCCCATAGTGTTCTTGTACTTCTGCACACAGGAGTTTCCCCAAATATGCTGATACTCCTGTCTCTGCCTCCCCCCCCCCCCCGTGGCGTCACTGTGGCTTCATTTCAGTGTCCATGTCAAACCATCTGACATCTGTAATAAATAAAGTTGTGGCCTTATTTCATTCCCAACATGGTTGTCCTGTGTCTATTATTGTCTGATTGTATGTGCACCCACCCTGCCACTGGTTCCATCATGCCTGGGCCACAACTGCATTTCTGAGTGCCTCAAGTTTCAACAAACTGCCACCACTCTCAAAATCTTCACAGAATTGTAGAGTCAGAAGGGACCCCTATGGTCATCTAGTCCAACCCCCCGCAATGCAGGAATCTCAACTTAAAGCATCCATGGCAGAGGGCCATCCAACCTCTGCTTGAAATGTGCTGCTCCCCTCCACCCATTTTTAAGCTTAAACCCAAGTTATTGAAGACTTTTTAGCCTGGCAAGCCATCAGCCTGCATGATACCTGCTCTCATTGGCTGATGTTTTCCTGCATCCCTTCTTGTTGTCCTCCCATGTCTCTTAATTTGTAAGTTCTTCTGGCTGACTTCTTGTGCCTGATTGCTTTATTGTTCTTGTTCTGAGCTGTCTTGGGTGCCTCATACCATGACAGAAAGGCAGAATGGAAATCAAATCAAATCAATCTGCCTTGGAACTTCAAATGGTTGTGTTGTTCCTCATGGAAGGAATTAGCAAAACATATTGTTTAAGTCACACTACAATGGTTAGGTCAAATAATGGTTCATAAACTAGTGAAGGTGCGCTAGGCCAGCACAGAATGCTTCTCTCCCACATGCTCCCTCTTTTTCAAATCTGTCGTGTAGAGAATCATTCAATGCTGTGAGCCTCCAGTGCATTCTGAAGTGACATACAGTAGCTCTAGGGAGAACTAAACCTGCATTGTTGTAATGTGAAATGAATATGGCAAATCAAATTGTCCCCCACACAGCAGTTCCTTTTATAAGCCCTATTGATTATTTCTCTTCCACTGAAGTCAATGGAGCCATTGTTGTAACATGTTAAATATCCAAAACCTGGTGAATATTAGGTTTATTATACCTGGCCTTTTCACTTCCAAAATGAGAAATATTGAAGGTAGCTCTTCCTTGGCAACCTGTGCACACTTCTAAATGTTTGGTGCTTATCCTGAGTGACAGTGGCGGCAGCAGTGGTAGCCGCAAGGGAGCCCCCCGTTGCCTCTCCATGGCCTCTCCATGGCTGCTGCTGCTGCCGCCTCCTCCCTGGTAATGGCTGCTGGAGAACAAGTGAGGAGCAGGAGAGGCTGCACCCAGCCATGTGACACACCGGTGCAAAGGCAGACAGCAGGGTAGTGGAAATGTTCTGCGGGGAGGAGGCGGAAATGGGGGGTTGAGGAGGGTCAGTTGTGGGGGAGGGAGAAATGTCCCTATCACCATCATTTGCTAAATTAACTGTAGTCAGGTGATGATGATAATTCTTGACTTCAGTGACATAAATTTATTTGCACGCCTTATGTTGTGCAGCTTCCTGGTTGTGGCACCTCACTTGTGGAAAGTTACCTGCAAGACAGTTTACCTCGTACCAATTTTGATGTCTTAGTGTTGTGCAAAGACCTTTTGATGTTTTAGACCTGTTAACTCTCAGTTTTGTCTGCCTTCTGCTTTTAATCTGCCTTTAATTTTTTTAATATTCTATTTAACAAAATTTATACAAGAATATAAAACATTAAAGCTTTATTTTTCATTGTTATTTTACTCTATATTTTATTGCTTCATTTGTAAGGCACTCTGAAAATATTTTTATTGAAGTGTAGCATGCAAATTCTGAAAATAAATTTCAGGGTCACGGACATCCACATTGTTCTGCTAAAATGAAACAATCCGAATGATTATAACTTAATTTCTTAGAGTGAAAATAAGCTTTAATTTTACCCCACTATAAAAAGCCAGATGGCTCCATCTCTAGCATATTTCTGAAGTATGATGTATGTTTCATTTAATTCTTAAACTTTGTTCAGAAGCAGAGAAAGAGAGGGAGTGAGAAGCTTTTGTTTTATTCATAGCTTCTGTCTTCAGTGGCTTTTAAAAGTATTTTCCAAGAACAGGTGAAGTGTGAAGTTATCTTTACAGCCTATTGTCATGCAGCGCTTTAAGAAATGCACAATATATTTGGTTTATTGTCCATCACTGGCATTCTGTTCATAATGTTGTGATGGAATCTTTGTTTTATTAGTAGAACTTCTTTTCTGCAGGAGCAAGGATGGAACATATGCTGGAAACAAAGTTTTGCTTGGAATAGTATTTCTAATTTTAGGTACTGGCATCACATAATTCTTCCAACTTCAGCAGCAGTGACATTTGACCATGTTCTGTCACTTTAAGTGGAGTGCTTTACTTGAAATATGGCCAACAGTTTGGTTGTATGCTCTCGTTCCCATGGGACTCTAGAACCGGCAGCAACTACCAGGAGAGCAGTTGCTAAGGGGGGAAAATCTGACTGGCTTCAACACAGAATTTCTAGCATATGTAGCAAACCACTTTCAGTTTTCAACGGAAAGATCAGAGCAGCACGCTCCTTCTAAACTGTGGGTTTCGCTCAGAGCTGACCTGCATATTAAAAAGGCACAAGTGGTGAACATTTGACCCATATGGTGCAGATGCACCTGCTAGCCAGTATTACAGCATTAATGAGAAAGGACCCTGCGCGCATGCAATCAGAATCCTTGAGCCATCAGGGTCCTTGTTCACAAATACAGCTGTAGCCACACAGGACCTGTTCTCATTAATGCCCAAAGTGTGCCTGCTGGTCAGTTTGCCTACAGATGCATTAGCCTGCCACTGCCCTTCTCATGTGACCACCATTTGAACACTCCTGCAAGGATACTGCTGCAAATGATATTCTATGCCAACTTTCCTCTCTCTCCCCAGGAACTTTTCAGAGTATTTATCATCGACCTGACATTACTTTTCCTCCCCTAAGCCAGGGCTAGTTCTATCACTGGGCAGAATGAGTTGGCCTCCTCAGATGATGGATGCTGAAAAAGCAGCTGCCTCTTCCCACCATTCTTCTGGAGTCCCCTGTCCATTCTTGTCCTCTTGAGCTGCTGCCACAGTGTCTGTGATGCTTGCTCTTTTATTCTTCTGGGCCAGAAGGCTGCAGAAGGCATCACACATGCATGCACATGTATGCCTTTTTGATCACATGGATTCACGCTGGTGCTACAACTGTATTGAAGCATTTGCCTGAGGGGACAGTAGGCAGGCATCAAACAGAGATGTGTGTGCGTGAGAGTGGTGGCAAGGTGGTTGAGGACAGAGTTGTGTGTGCCACACAACCTGTCCTAAACTCTCTAAGCTAACCCGCTGCTCTCAGGTGCATTGGAGGCTGCTGTCCTGACACCATTGTTAAAGTAAATGCCAGCAGAGTTTGTTGTTGTTGTTGTTTAGTCGTTTAGTCGTGTCCGACTCTTCATGACCCCATGGACGAGAGCATGCCAGGCACTCCTGTCTTCCACTGCCTCCTGCAGTTTGGTCAAACTCATGCTGGTAACTTTGAGAACACTGTCCCACCATCTCGTCCTCTGTCGTCCCCTTCTCCTTGTGCCCTCCATCTTTCCCAACATCAGGGTCTTTTCCAGGGAGTCTTCTCTTCTCATGAGGTGGCCAAAGTATTGGAGCCTCAGCTTCATGATCTGTCCTTCCAGTGAGCACTCAGGGCTGAATGTATTAGTGATGTCATTGTTTAAAGCATTAAAGCCAAATTGTATTTATTTCATTATTTATAGTTTCGCAATGTAGAAAAATATATATGAAATAAATATGCTACCACATTGAATGAAAAATATCTGCACAATATCCATATTTGTAAAACGAACATAAACTTCAGATAAAGCACTTTCTATGTTTGTAGGGAGCCTATAAAACATCAGGTTAAAGCACAGAAGACATTGATTTGCAGGAAAATAGTGAAATAGTGAGATTACCTCCCAGAGCAGCTAAACCTGATTAAATAATAAAGAATCTGGCAAACACAGTCACTGTTTGAAACCTCTTTAGCAACTGGCTATGGCAGCTCTGATTTCGGTTTATTGAAATGACCTTTCCCTAGCATTGAAGTCACCTACTGAGGTATTATGGAATATATATGAACGTTCCAACTTGACAGAAGCTTAAAAAACTCTCAGCCCACAATGCCATGGGGCACATGGAGCTGTTGGCTGAAAAAAATATGAGGGCGAATATAGTAGACAGCACTATAGTAGGGTTGAATCATTCCTCCTTGAATCGTTCCTCATTAGGCTTGGTTTCCAGATCCTTGATCATCTTGGTTGCCCTCCTCTGCACACCTTCCAGCTTGTCAACATCCTCCTTCAATTGTGGCACCCAGAACTGGACACAGTACTCTAGGTGGGGGCCTGACCAAGGCAAAATAGAGCAATACTATTACTTCCCTTGATTGGAACACTATACTTCTGTTGATGCAGCCTAAAACAGGATTCACATTTTTTGCTGCTGCATCACACTGTGGACTCACGTTAAGTTTCTGGTCCACAAAGACCCCTAGATCCTTTTCACAGGTACTGCCAGTAAGCCAGGTGTCCCCCATCCTATATTTGTGCATCTGGTTCTTCCTGCTTAAGTGCAGAACCTGACATTTGTCCCTACTGAAATTCATTTTGTTAGCTTGCGCCCAGTTCTCCAATCTGCTAAGGTCATTTTGAATCCCTATTCTAGGGGTCGGCAACTAAGGTCTGTGGGCTGGATCAGGCCCAATTGCCTTCTAGATCCAGCCTGCGGATGGTCCGGGAATCCCCGTGTGGATCGCCAGCTCACGTGTTCTTTCCCTCTCCACCCCTTTCCCTCACACAGCAGCACTTTTCTCCTCAGGGACAGAGCAATCTTGTCCCACGCTGGGTGCCATTGATGACGGGAGTTGGCTCGCCTGCCCGCCTCAGCAGGGTGGTGCTGTGAATGGGGCGTGTGACGCTGCTGCTGACTACGTTTTCCTCCTGCTGCTCCTCCCTCTCCCTCAGTCCGCCCTTCCTTCCTTCTCCTCGCCCCTTTTCCACGCCGCTTCCTCATCTACTTTCTTCGTCACCGCCTGCCTGCCTGCCTTCTTCATTCCTCCCATGGCGTTCAGGCGGGTTGTTGCGGTGGTCGTGGCCGCTGCTTGCTGGTTGGTGGGCGGCTCTGTCTTCCTTTCCATGGTGCCTCTCGGGAAGCAGCAGCAGGTGG
This sequence comes from Podarcis muralis, assembly GCF_964188315.1. Lineage (NCBI taxonomy): Eukaryota > Metazoa > Chordata > Lepidosauria > Squamata > Lacertidae > Podarcis > Podarcis muralis. The sequence continues at coordinate 60,841,840 of NC_135666.1, forward strand.
TGGGTAAAAGCTCCAGCAATGCCCCGGTTCTCCTACCTCCATCTGTGGCTCCTCCGCCGGGGCTGCTGCTTCTGTCTTTGCCGGCCAATGCAGCCTCCTACCCCGCCATGGCTCCTGGCTGGCTGGAGAAGCCCAACTGCGGCTATTGGGATGACAACTGGGACAGGTAAAGTGAGGCATCTCCAGGCCTCTTTGCAGGTGGGCGAAAATCGTTCAACCCCCACCCCCAAGTGTAGTCTGGCCCCTCACAAGGTCTGAGGGACAGTGGACTGGCCCCCTGCTGAAAAAGTTTGCTGATCCCTGCCCTATTCTGTGTTTTGCAGCATTAGCTTCCCCTCCCAGTTTGGTGTCATCTGCAATTTTGATGAGTGCACCCTCAATCCTTCACCCAGGTCATTTATAAAGCTGTTGAACAACTACGGGCCCGGACAGAACTCTACAGCACCCACACTTCCCCTTTTTTTCAGTCTGCAGCTACAAATTCACCTTAGTCATCTGCCAAGCGGTGAAGGGAGTCTTACCACATTTTTGCAGCTGATCTTCTGTTGTGGATCACATTAAACTATTTCCAGTTAACAGATCAAGCCATTGCTTTCACAATGCCTTACATATATTATTTATTTCTTTATTTCTACCCTACCTCTTCCCCTGACAGGGACTTGTATGAAAGGCATTTCCATAAAAGGTGCTATTTTCTCAATTCAGTTTCCAATTATGTGGACATATCCTACTGACACTGAATGCTGCCCCTTCACTTGGATGCATTAAAGCCTTTCTGTGCAATATTTCCACTTTGCACAGAGATTGTTTTTAGTCCTCTTGGCATTTGCTGGCTATTAGAATTGATGCACAGCTGATTGAATGCCAGATCATGCTAATGTGTCCTGTTCTGCCCTCTAAATGTTTTTCTGCAGATGTGTTTTTAAACAACAGACTCTCCCAGGTACAGTAAGTTAGAAATGTGCTTGCTGCTAATGTAGCCCCTTGACATTGCCTGTACATCATTAGTTTCTGTGCTTAGCCTGTTTCTTTTATTTTGTACTCATTTTTTAATGCCAGAGTACGAGAACGTGACTTATAGAAGGGCAAATGCATTCTGTGATAGCGATATTTCAGTATTTATTTAGCACTATACATCTGCAAAGCACTTTGCCAACATTAGCCCGTTTAATACAGCAATTAAGCATTCCAAAGTTGGATATAATTTGAGGGGGAAGAAACAAGAGCTGATTGAATTGTGTGCACTATATTTCTTGAACTGTGAATTAACGCTTCAAACAGTCAAACTGCCAGCAAGGTGATATTTCAGCACTGCCCCCAATTTAGATTTGCTGTTTCTAAGGAAACAATTGCAAAAAAATAAAATGGCCTGGACTGATATGGGAGATGTGCATTTTACAGGTCCACTGCAAAGGGTGGCAAGGAGATTTTCAAGGGCTATTCTTGGGCCAAGGTCAGTTTCAGTCCCAGAAGCAGCAGCTGCCACCCTGAAAAGCTGAGTGCACACTTCCTGGGCTTGGCTTTCATGCTAGCCAATCACCTGCCCAATGTGCAACCCTCACAACGCTCCTGTGTAATTCAAGAGGCTTCTGGGCATCCAGCAATATGTGGAGGACATGCTGGTAATATTCAAGAAGAAATAATCCAAAATGACAGAAGGTTCTTTATTCCACCATCTTACTCAGAACTGGAATTCATACTGAACTCCACTTTCCCCCCAAAACTCCAGTCATAGCCTTTCTTTCATATTCGTTCCAGTTCCTTATTGTGCCTTTAGCATGTCCTCCAACATTCCTCAGATGAAAATAGGGACATTACTCACTCCCCCTGTTAAGTTGTGGGTGAACACATCAGACGACACAGCGATTCTTCAAACAGATCTTCTTTATTCACAGACCCAAAACAAAACTCAACTGAAGGGTTCAGCCAGCCTGCTTATATAGAGCTCCACTACAATGCAACAGTAACAACTTTCTGTAACTATCCAATCACTGAATGTCACTTTCAATTCCTTATTTGCATATGTGAAAACTATCTACAGTATCCCCTTGCTGGCCCTGGGTGAGAACTTCAGTACATAACACCCCCCAACTGACGCTTCTTGACCCCCCATTTTTTGTGCCCCCCTCCGAGACTTTCCTGTCTGAAGAAGGGCAAGTGCTGCCCCCCCCTGCACCACTGGGACAGAGCACACACACCCTCCACCGCCCTGAGAAAACCCCTTAATCCTGATTTTATTTTATTTTATTCTTTGGTAGATTTACAAAAAGAAAAACACACACCAATAAATAAATTTTAGAAAGGGGCAAGATTAGATTAGATTAGATTAGATGCAGATACACAAAGCATGTTGTAAATAAATCATGACTCCCCGCACTCCTCTCCTCTTGCGTTTTCTTCCTGCCCAGGGAGCCCCTGCCCTCTGCCTGCCCCTCAGATCTGACGCATCAAGTGGGACTGGAGAGCCGCAGCCTCTCCTCCTCCTCCTCCTCGCCTGCTCTCTGGCAGCCACTATGAGCTGCCCAAGGGAGGAGGCTGGAAGCAGCGGCCATGGAGAGGCAACGGGATGCTCCCCCTCAGCCACAGCCACAAGCGCCGGATCCTCCTCCTCCCCAGGCTTGGCCACAGCAGCACTGGCGGAGGAAATAGGGACGTTCCGGGATCAAATCAGAAACCGGCATGGCTTTTGTAATTCTGGGACTTGGAGGGTGTGCTTTAGCTACACACCCCAGTAGGCAATTCATCCTCCACAATGCCACAACTGGGTGCATGGGAAACAGCACAAATGAAATTGTGTCATTTTAACATGCCCAGTGTAGCCTCTACACATCTGACCTTGCCTCCAGATGTTTGTACCTCATGGTTCATACCCATCTCTAAAGCTACATTTTCCTCATATTTTCTTAACTAGTGACTATTGCCCCATCTTGTGGCAATAAACTCCATAATTATGCATTGCATGAAAAGGCATGTTCTTTTGACTGTCCTGGACCTACCTCAAATTGGCTTTGTTGGCTGACCAGTGTTATGAAGGAGAAACACTCCTCTCTCCCCATTCTCTCCAAACTGGCAGCCTTTATCCCTTCCGTCACTGCACTCCTATTTGGGACACTGTGAAGGCTGTATATTTACTTCAAAGTAAACGTGTATAAGAACACATTATAAGTTGCCTTCTCCCTCCCTAAAATTAAGAGCCTCTAAAGACAACAGAGGAGATACGTCAATCCCTTTGATACTTTCAGTTGCCTTTTCTGTCCCTTTCCCAGCTCTGTGATACAATTTTTGAGTCAAGGAAACAGTGTTCCAAATGCGACTGCACAAAAGGTTGACACGCCAAGCTAGTTCCACACAACTGTGTTCTGCACAAAGGCAACACACCAGACATTTATTGTGGCCTGTTGGACATGTGGGTATCCTCTTGGCTTTGCTGTCATGGACAGGTTCTTCAAGAGAAGACTTCTCAAACTCCACCAGGTAGGCCCCCATACACGGCTGATGAACTATGTTGAGCCTGAGGGGTCACACGTTGCAAGGACCTGATTTACAACAAATCCTTCATCAATATGTGAAAGATACCACCTAAAAGATTCAGCCACTGCACTTGTTTAATAAAGATAAGGTGCTGAGTCATCCATTCCAGATAATCTGCCTTGCTGCTTCTGCTTAATATTGCTTGATAAGTTGATCTTTACTTACACTCATCTAAATCCAGACCAACCTGGAAATTACCTATTTGATAAAATATATGCATCTGCCATTGAGAGTTACTGTTATATGAGTCCAATTTGAAAAGCTCAGGCCCACTCTGGATGCAGCCATAAATAGTGAGTAATGATTCCTACTCCCTGCTTGCTTTCTTTGTAAATGGCTTTGGCTAATGATGCATCTATCCTCTTTACAATCCACTTGATATGTGAGTAAACACAACAGTGACTTGTGCAGTAAATTACTTTAAATCTGGAATCAGGAGACCAAGTTGGTCAATATTACAGATAAAATGTGTCCAAGGCTTTCTCTCTTTACAGTGAATTTGTACCCCTTCCATGCCGCTGCGAAAATTCCAGATTGCACTGCCTCAGTGGTGAGAGAAGGGCACTTTGCACATACTCAGGAATGCATTTTTCTTTATTGGCTTTGATTTTCCAGTACGGAACCCTGGGAACAAGTTCTGTCGCTAAGTCCAAATGAAGCCTGGTACATTCCCCTGCCAAGTCTATGCCAGTAAAGATGACACAGGAACTTTTAGACGTGTATTTCAGAGGTGCAACAACTTCTGTCTTTTGTTGCCTACTTTCCCTTTCCTTTTATCTTTTCACTAAAATTCCACAGCCTATTAATAATAATAATAATAATAATAATAATAATAATAATAATATACCACCCTATACCTGAAGGTCTCAGGGCGGTTCACAGAGCAAAATCAAAATAAACAGCCACAAAATATATACAGTGGTTCCTCGTGTTAAGAACTTAATTCGTTCTGGAGGTCCATTCTTAACCTGAAACTGTTCTTAACCTGAAGCACCACTTTAGCTAATGGGGCCTCCCGCTGCCACCACTGTTCTCATCCTGAAGCAAAGTTCTTAACCCGAGGTACTGTTTCTGGGTTAGCAGAGTCTGTAACCTGAAGCATCTGTAACCCGAGGTACCACTGTAATCAAAATAAAAAAAACAATCCAATAATGCCCCCTCCCTGATTTTGCACTGGGGTTTTGCACTGAACCCCATATAGTCTATCTTAATCTACCCTTGGAGACCTCCAACACACCAACAAGCTATCTACTTGGCAGGGGAGGGCACAGCAGTCACACAGCCCAGGAGTGGCAAACATGGTGCCCTATGGATGTTGCTGGAATTCAATTTCCATCAGCCTCAGCCCCATAATCAGTAACTGCGTTGATGGGAGTTGTAGTCCAACAACATAGGGAGGGTGCAATCTTGGCTACTGCTGCTGTAGCTGTACAGTTGCTTTTTGTGTGTAGAAGCAGTGCTTTTTTTCTGGGGTGACGCAGGGGGATGCATACCCCTAAACATTTTGTGAATCTAAGTTTGGCTTCATTGAGGGGCAGTATTTCAATATGAGTAGGAAAATGAGAGTACCCCTAAACATTTTTTTAAAGAAAAAAAGCACTGTGTATAAGGATCTGTGGACTGGGACACTAACCTGGGGAGTACATGTCTGGCTACACTCAGCTTCCCCTTGCCTCTGTTATCATGAAACCCAGGGGGACATGATCACTTCCTCCCAAGTTTCCAGGTGCTTCCACTCTGTTGATGAGTTCCTCCCTGTTGGTGAGGACCAGGTCCAAGATAGATGATCCCCTTGTTGCTTCTTCCACCTTCTGGGAAATGAAATCGTCAGTGAGGCAATGGAGGAATTTGTTGGACCTTACATTCTTGGCAGAGTTTGAGTTCCAGCAAATATTGGGGAACAGAGAATAGTTCTTGGATTATATTAACAAGTAAGAACTTCAAGAAAACTGGACTGCATTGACTGTTGTAAGAGCAACATGCTGATTTATATTACACTTTTTTGTAACAAGTTTACAGTAAAACTATGGACCTCCTTCTTGGCGTGGAGAGCTTATTGATTCAGGGCTTATTCACACTGACCTCTACATTTTACAGGCACAGTTTGTGATGTAAAGCTCTGTGTTCAGTTGGAACAAATAGCAACCCACAGAAAACTCAGACTGACGGTTGCACCAATTCAGCTTTAAAGAGTGGGTTTCCACAGGTAAAGCTTCAAGCAAAGACCAACAACACCTGCTTGGACACAGTGCATTAAAGTGAAGACCTCTGCCTGGAAAGAGTGGAGCAAAAGGTGAGTGCGGATAAGCTTTTGTGGCCAGATACTCCCAAATGTTTCTTGTCTCTCTGCAGCTTCAGAGGCTTTGCGTAGCAGTTTGTGTGGCTGCTATGTTAAAACTCTGCTGCTGCAGGCTCCCTACCCTGGCCAGATCATTGGGTCTTCCTGTCAGAAGCCAGAGTCAGGACAGGTCAGCAATAAAACACCCGGTGTCAACAAAGTTAATTCTTTATTCAAAGAAACCAAAACAGGCCCAGTGATCACAGCAACTCTTCCCAGTAGGTCTTGCTCCCTCTTCTCCCCCTGACCACTCTCCATCATCCCACCACCAGTCCCCTGGCTCTGAGTCTTCTTCCTCTGGGGGGGTTCCCCCCCTCTGCATCCAGCCAGTCCATGAAAGCCAGGCCTCTTGTCCTCCCTGCTCAAAAGCAAGGCATCCAGCATTTGTAGATATAGGGGTCTCCAAGGGGCTGAGCAAAAGGAGGACCTGGCCTTCCCTCTAGATGCCCAGGTAGACTCTGCAGGTCAGCCTGTAGCTGCACTTGGCTTATCTCTTCTTTAAAAAAGAGAGCAACCTGTCTTGGGTTGAAGTGTGAGTGCACAAAAGATCTGTGGTATGTTCTAGGTCTAGGACATATTTCACAATAACAGCTAATACAAGATGTACTCCAAGAGATGCATTTTCAAGTTTTCAAAATCACCCAAGATTTTTGACCCACCCAAGATTTTTTTAGATATTGGTTTTTCAAGACTACACTTCTTATGCTTATGCCTTCTTGGAAAAGCAGCAGTTCTCTTTAGCTACTCTGGTGTTAAAAGAAGGGAAGATAACTGAAAGAAAGTTATTGTTTATTTGACGGAAGGCGCTCAACATTATAAGCAGTGAAAAGCTTCTGAACATAAACATAACTGGTCTTATTTTGCGTATACTTTTCTGGCATTAAATAATTCATAGACAATGAAATACACATATATGCTTGGGCTTGACAACAGGCTTATAAAATTTGTGTTAGTTATGAAAAAATCACTGGGTTCCTGCCCCCCCCCCATCCTTTCTTTTATGCCTCACCTGCGAAGGCGGCTGGCTATGATGCTGGACCACAGAGCAAAAGAAGGAACACCAGAAAGCTTGAGGTAGAAGATGAAACCTGTATAAAACAAACTGGAAAAACCCTTTGTCTGTGCAATGGGAATAATGTTGCTAACCTTCTATTCACACCCAGCTGATCTTCTTAGCAAAAGAAAGAAAGAAAGAAAGAAAGAAAGAAAGAAAGAAAGAAAGAGAAAGAAGCAAGTCCAATCTGTTCCACAGGAGCATTTAAAATAGGAGAGACTTTGATCTCTTCTGGATTAATTTGGTGAGGCAATAAACCGCCCAAGCTGTGGTGAACAAAATTCTGCAGCCTTCCAGAGTTGCCTGCAGAGCTTTCATCACTTATTGAAGCTCAGGCGCCATGTGGAATGGAAGAGAAGCAGCAGAAGCAGTTTTTCTCCCCCAGCAGCAAGCCCTTCTCATGCAGCCGGTGGAGCGGGGAGCGGGTCCTAAAAGGAATAGCTCTGGCCAGCTGCTTTGAAGGCTGCTACTTCACCTCCCCACCCTGCCCCATCTTGCACATGCAATTAAGTGGCTTGGTTTTCTTTCCAATGTAATATCCATTAATTTAATTGTTTTATTACCTGTTCAAAGCTCACCGCTTAAAAGCAATCACAGTTTAAATCATGCTACCCCCATATATATGAATGGCGCGGGTGGCGCTGTGGTCTAAACCACAGAGCCTAGGGCTTGCCAATCAGAAGGTCGGCGGTTCAAATCCCCGTGACGGGGTGAGCTCCCATTGCTTGGTCTCTGCTCCTGCCAACCTAGCAGTTCGAAAACACATCAAAGTGCAAGTAGATAAATAGGTACCGCTCCGGCAGGAAGGTAAACAGCATTTCCATGCGCTGCTCTGGTTCGCCAGAAGCGGCTTTGTCATGCTGGCCACATGACCCAGAAGCTGTACGCCAGCTCCCTCAGCCAGTAAAGTTAGATGAGCACCGCAAATATATATATACGGGGAAATGTATTCAGAGGCTGCATTGCTGCCAGCCTTGCTGAGGCTTTGTCCATGCTGCCAGCACAGCCTTGCAGACCCTCCCGGTGTCCCTATTTTCCAGGGACAGTCTTGGATTTACAGAAGCCATCCCACTTTCTGATTTGATCCCAGAATGTTCCAATTTTTACTTAGGACATCCCTATTTTCATCAGGGAAATGTTGGAGGGTATGGTAGGCATAGCTGTCAACTTATCCCTTTTCTTGTGAGGAATCCTATTTGGAATAAGGGAATTTCCATTTAAAAAAGGGGAAAGTTGACAGCTATGATGGTAGGATGTCCTTATTTTCATAGGAGGGTATGGAGTTAAGCGACCCCTGAGTCAAGGGGATAAGTAACTATACAACCTTTAGAAGACATTTGAAGGCAGCCCTGTAGAGGGAAGTTTTTAATCTTTAAGGTTTTATTATGTTTTTATATATGTTGGAAGCCGCCCAGCATAGCTGGGGCAGCCCAGTCATTTGGGTGGGGTATAAATAATAAAAGTATTATTTGATTATTATGGAATAGGGTGTCCCTATTTTCATCTGAGAAATGTTGGAGGGTATGGCCTCGTTGCCCTCATCACCCCCCCGCACCTTCACCGCTGCTGCTACATTGTGGTGGCAGTGCAGGTGCAGCAGTGGGAGCAGGTGGGGATCTGAATTTGTGGTGAGGGGGTTGTTTTGCCCAGAGCAGCAAAATGCATTGGGCCACCCAGGGAAAAAGCTCTGGCCTAGGAGGGATTCACACCCGGCTGCTTCATCAGCCATTCCTGGGCTAAGAGGCTCAGCAGTGGAGCAGCAGCTGGAATAACCGATAACGGGGGGGGGGGGGCTCATTGCATTTTGTCACCTCTGGCGGAACATGAAGGGGCTTCCCCTGCTGCCCCTTTGCTTACTGGGGTCACATGCCTGTTGCTGTGGCTTATGGCAGCAGAACCTCATGGAGATCTCACTGGAAGTGCTCCCCCCTCCTCCAGCGCAGGGGTGCTCAGTATTCCACCCCCCCAGGTGGCTGCTTCCACCACCTCATGGGCAGGCTGGGCCTCTCTGAGCTTAAACGCTTGCCTCACCCTAGTAACACTTCACTGTTGTAATGTATTTTAAACATAGCAGCGTGAGTTTGTGGGTGCCAGACCTTTTAGCCCCTGGACTCTGCAAGTGTTAAAATAGATGAGCCAGGCTAGCTTCCTGGTGAGGTAATCGCCTGGGGTGGTGGGCCATTAAGAAAATGAAATAGAGGGGGCTCTGGGCCAGATGACAAATGCATGGGGCCCCTCCTCCAACTCTCCAAAAGCCTGAATTTCTGAGGGTAGATTTGTTGTGTGTGGAATGTGAGCTAGAAGCTGGATGCAAAAAGCTGGATGGTTAAAAAGCCAGAGAGGCAAAGCACCCTGTTTGGTTTCTGCTGGAATCCAAGGCTGTGGCTATGGGAGAAACAATACACTTTTGGAGGGTTGATGCTGTGAACCCCTCCGTCATAGGCTCAGGTTGTATATGTGCATAAATAACCCACAGTCTCTGCGGTGCTTCGTTTCCAAAAGCAAACACAGACCCTGGGTGTTCACCTGGAGACCTGGAATTTTGGGCCACCCGTAGATGGGGGTGGCGTGCAACAATCTTGGAAGCTGCCTCAATAACTCTGGTTGGTGTTTTGTTTAGTCGTTTAGTCGTGTCCGACTCTTCGTGACCCCATGGACCAGAGCACGCCAGGCACCTCTGTCCTCCACTACTTCCCGCAGTTTGGTCAGACTCATGCTGGTAACCTCGAAAACACTATCCAACCATCTCGTCCTCTGTCGCCCCCTTCTCCTTGTGCCCTCCATCTTTCCCAGCATCAGTGTCTTCTCCAGGGAGTCTTCTCTTCTCATGAGGTGGCCAAAGTACTGGAGCCTCAACTTCATGATCTGTCCTTCCAGTGAGCATTCAGGGCTGATTTCCTTCAGAATGGATGCGTTTGATCTTCTTGCAGTCCATGGGACTCTCAAGAGTCTCCTCCAGCACCATAATTCAAAAGCATCAATTCTTTGGCGATCAGCCTTCTTTATGGTCCAGCTCTCTGGTTGGTAGTCAGGCAATAAATACTCTAAATAAATACCATATTTTTCTGTGTAGAAGACATCACCATGTATAAGATGACCCCTATTTTTCTGATCCCAAAATTAAGAAAACAATATTTCAGGGTTGCCAAAACCTTAAAATAGAAGTGAAAATCTGGACAATCGGCAGCAGCGGCAGCAAGATGTTGAACTTTTTTTTGGCAATTGTCAAAACCTAACCCGGATGCCCATGTTCCGACCCCCAATTTCTGACTAAAACTTTTTAGAAAAGAGCCTTATACATGGAAAAATATGGTATGTAAAATGGCACACGATAAAATGTCTAATAATGTGCAATGTGGCCGCCTTAAATCACAGGTGACTTGGGCACAAGCCCCAATGGTCGCAGTGGGGCTTACTTCTGAGTAGTCATGCATATGGTTGTGCTCTCAATGTCCTTTTAAACTTTAGAAATTAAAAAGATACAGAGTTTCCACTGGAAAGGGCATCCCAGTGTCCAGTTCTGCCCTCAATAAAATCTTTCTGCCCTCAGTAAAATCTACTGCAAGTCACTATGTCACACCATGTTGAGCAGAGATGGGGAAACTCACAATATGGCCATTACAAGGCATTCAACTGTTTAAAGCCTGCTGGTTTAAGATTAGAGTTGTTATCTCACGTTGGCACAAGCTCCTCAGAACTTGGGAGTAAATCAGAAACTAAGGCTGGTGCCTTAACAGGCATGCCCTGTGATCAGAAATGATGCTGTCCTGTGTAACAAATTGTGCTTCTTTACAATGCACATGCTTTCCTTGGTCTTCCAGGCTCAAATCCAGTTGGGCAAGACCAAACCAGAAAAAGTGTCTTACATTGTCCTGGTCCTGTACTGCCTTGAAGCATCTGAACCTTGCAATATTGCTAGAGAAATCCTCCTGTGAGTGGACCTAATAACTGTTTCATTTTATTTATTTCAAAAAATTAAACACTAAATTTGATTGGCTGTCCTTTTATGGCCTTTCTCCTGAATATCTTTTAAGACTGGAAATGGGAAGGGCCAGAAATATACCGTAATTAAAGAATGAATATGGGACATAGAATTCCAAAATGATTTTAACCGATCTTCTAAAATCTATAAATCTCTACACAAACCTCAAAGATCCCATCCAGAAAATTACTTAAGTGCACTGGATAACCCTAAACATTGTTGGGAATTTTCCAGAGCCCGTTTCAATGTTCTTCCTTCAGCACTACTTGAGGGCAGATATCATGACATCCCAGTTGAACAAAGATTGTGCCCATGCAACTGTAATGAGATTGAATCCATTGGGCACATTCTACTACATTGCCCGTTGTATTGTGATACCTGAAGAGAGCTAATTTTACCATTATTAAGGAAATTACCTGGCCACTCAGAGGAAACTTATGTTAAATACCTTCTTGCCAATAAAGATCTGGATATCATCAGGCCTGTTGTGAAGTTTTGTTTTATGGCAATGAGGACAAGACAGGCTGCGGTGACAGTGATGGCCGGCGAATGAGTACTGATTTTAATCTCTGGAATACAGATTTTAGATGATTTCATGTAAATAAGTTTATAGGGAATTTTTAACTGCATCCACTTCTTCATGCGGATGTGGCATATGTTGTCGTTAACTTCGCTGTCTAGTCTTTGACTGTAATAAAGATTGATTGATTTGATTGGCTATTTTGAAGCATAAGTCCCAGAGTCATCACTCAAATACATTCTCTCAGGATGACCCACCCTAGGTCCCCCCCCTTTTCTCAGGATCTATGATTTTATGAACCAGCAAAAAGAAAAAAGAAAAAAAGGCAAAGGACCCCTGGATGGTTAAGTCCAGTGAAAGGCGACTCTGGGGTTGCAGTGCTCATCTCGCTTTTCAGGCTGAGGGAGCCGGTGTTTGTCCACAGACAGCTTTCCGGGTCATGTGGCCAGCAAGACTAAACTGCTTCTGGTGCAACAGGACACTGTGATGAGTGCCAGAGCACACAGTAACACAATTTACCTTCCCACTGCAGCAGTACCTGTTTATCTACTTGCACTGGCATGCTTTCAAACTGCTAGGTTGGCAGGAGCTGGGACAGAGCAACAGGAGCTCACCTCTTCATGGGGATTCAAACTGCTGACCTTCTGATCTGCAAACCCAAGAGGCTCAGTGGTGAAAGAGATGGACACACGTGGTCTTCCTTACAGTGGGAATTCCAAAGAGTTTTGGAGCAACCACTGAAAAGACTGTGCTACAGACAGCTACTAAGTACAAATGGCTAAAGCATATAGAAGGACCTCTCTAGAAGAGCTCAGTGTGCATGAGAATTCATATGGCAGGAAATGTTTCTGAAGAAATAATAGCTCCAATGGACTTTTTCTTCTGATGGTTGAATATCCTTTTGTTGTATCCTTTAAGTGGTCAGGCTGAAATACATAACTCTGAACTGAGTACTTTATTGTTTCTAGTAGACAGCTATTGATCTTCTTTTCCAAAATAATAAATGCTTTGGAGCAGTCATTTTGGAACTAGGATGGAGTCTGTGGGAATATTTTGAATCAGATGCAGCAGTTTCTTCAGCAAATCATCTTCCTGTCTGACCAAAGTCAACTTCATTGCACTTAAATCACCTTGCCAGACATTCAGTCACAACACCCAGCCTGATGTTAATTCTTTTCATATGGTTTCAGGGCTTCTGTAGTATGGATATTCTATACAGGTAAAATAAGAATGAGAAAATAACTGGGCATTTGTAATGAGAAACAGTTAAGGATCATAGTAGATTAATTTTTAAAGGAAATTTAAAAGTACATGTCAATAATGTCTTGCAAGGAACTTTGAATGTGGACTGGTATGCTGTTCCTCCAAAGGGATATAAATAAAAAATGTATGTTAATTCATATTATGATAGATCTTAAGCCCAGTTTTCAATGTTTCCCATTCAATGCTAGTGGGTGTGCTTGAGGGGAATGCATTGGCTTACCTGTGCATGTGGCCATTTAAAAAAAAATAGACATTCTTACCACACTGCATTTCCCCCCAAGGAACTTGCTACCTTTACCTCTTGTAGTATACTTTGAACCTCTAACCCTAGGGTGGGGAGCCAGACCACATCCTTAACTCCCCCAATATCTGCAAGCCAATAGGTGGTTGGGGGCCATATGACATCAGGATTTCAGGTGATTGGCACATGCCAAAGTTCAAATGAGGTCACTGACGTGGAGTCCCTAAGGTGGTTGGATGGCATCTTGTATGCCTCCTTCTGGAACTCCTGCAACCAAGCTGGTGGCAAATGTCTTGCTCTACTTTCCTTTGAACCACATCAGTGAGGCTGGGGGTCTTGTCGTCTGGGCAGCTCTAGATCCAGGTTAAAAAAATATGTAGAATAACATACGTAAGAGCCCTGCTGAATCAGACCAAAGGCCATCATCCAGAATTCCTGTTCTCACAGTAGCCAAGCAGATACCTGTGAGAAGCACCAAGGCAGAATGTGAATGCAAAGTGCTCTCTACTCCAGTCTGGTTTTTAAAGCAGTCTGAACTATGCCCTTTTCTTCTTCTTACTGACAATTGCAGCAGTTAGAAGAAGACCATGGCTGAAATCTTAGTTATTTTTGTCACAATGGTTCGCATTGCCAAAATGGGTCCTCTCGATAGTGGCGCCCGCCCTGTGGAACACCCTCCCATCAGATGTCAAGGAAAGAAACAACTACCTGAGTTTTTAGATATGTTGTAAGCCACCAAGAATGGCTGGGGAAACCCAGCCAGATGGGTGGGTAGAAATATAATAATATTAGCAATAATAGTAATAACAACGGCAAGAACAGCAACAACAACAACAACAACAACAGCAACATCTATAAAGCCACTTATGCATCTGGATGCAGGGAACTGCTATGAAGAAAACAGCAAGCTATGCTCTAGCAGCCCTGGGCCATTTACACAAGGCAATTTAAAGTGGATTGGATTCAGCTCATGGGTGCAAGTTTTTCATGTTGTCTGCACAATGGTGTCCTCATTCAAATCGCAGCCCACACCTCTCTGCCACATTGAATTCAGATTTCTCTGCTCTTCAGAAAATGCAGAAAGGGAAGAAAATAAAGATGTGGAAAAACACCAGCACAGAGTTTTCTGTTTCCCAGCTGTGTGTGGTGACATTTTTCTGGGTGCCATCGATCCCCACATCCACTTCTTCCACCCTTGAGTAGGCTGCTGCTGCTGCTAAGGCCATGTGTGTCACACATGTACTTATTAAATGCTGTTTTCACAAGTTTGGTATATTGTAAAATTTGTATCTCAAAAATAAAAATTAATATCTGTGCAGGGGGTAAAACAATATCTTTGTGCATGTCCACAATGCAACTCAGGGAAGGTGGGGCAAGAGGGGCAACATCACATAGTGATTCACATGTGAATATCTCTTGTCAAGCACCACCCACCAGTGTGGAAGGGAAACCCTGAGAAAGAGCTGAAAAGCACACAGAAAAAGGTCTGTATCACCCCCCCCCAAACACTCTGGCATGTACAGAAGCCTGTACATGCAGGTCCCAGTTTCTGAGCACAATTTGTTCCCAGAAAATTTCCACTCCTTATGCAATTTCCACTCCTTATGCAATGTTCCTATGGGAACATTTCTAATCCATGATCTCTCACCACGGTTTCTTCCTAAATTGGTTGCAGCCAATCAGCAAAAGAGAGAGAAGGGACAACGGAAAAACTGATTTGTCCAATCTCCACCTTCCTCCATTTCTGAGATACAGTCAAACCACATACAGTATGTAATCGCTGGAAGTCTTTTTTTCCTGATTTGGACTTCTCTATACTAGCCTGCTGTGCCACACGCTGCCTCTCAGCTTTTCTTCTCAGCTTTCATTTCCTAAAGCTTTTTCTTTTTTTCTTTTCTAATTTCCTCTGTCTTCCGCTGGATGCTTTTCAGAACATGAAATTTGGTCTGAGAGCCAACAACATTTCCTATAAACAAATAAGAACATTTGAAAGGAAGAACAAATCCATTAACGGAGTGCCAGAATTGTGGATTGCATGTTTACCTGGCTTCCCAGATGCGAACAAAAATTTGGTCTGAGAGCCAATAACATTTCCTGTAAACAAATCAAACATTTGAAAGGAAGAACAAATCCCACAATGTAGTGCCAAAATTGTGGATTGCACAACAAAAATGCATAATTTCTCATGTTATCCTACATAGTAGAATACACTGTATTATACTTATGTCATCTGGCAGCTTTTAAACTTTTCTCATACATTACATTTGCTAATACTTATTTTATGTATTGATTTTCACTCATGATCATAAACAGAACATTTGTATCTGTCAATGACAGATGAACAGAGTATGTGCCCACTCAAGCAAATGGCACTGCTTTAAGAACATGCTTAAATGGTTTGCTGAATGGTCAAGACAATGACCGGGCGGTCAAGGATAGATCATCTTTTTCCTGCCAAGGGACACTGTCCATCATTGCCAACCTTACAGGATCGTCTGGCTAGTGGTGGTCTGGGCCAGAAGCCAGAGCAGGCCAAGCAACCAATGTGACTCTTTGGACCATAGACTGCATTCTAGCCACAGAAGAGCCAGAGGTTTTTAAACCCACACAATGCACACGCCTCTCTCCATCCATGCAAGCAAGAAGCCTTGGCACAGCTTGAGGACTCAATCTGGTCAGAATGTGGTGGGTGTGGAGCAGGACTTGTGAAGGGCATGCCCCACTGAGAGGGAGGGGTTTGGCCTGGGGTCAGTCCTGAGGGCCAGCTGAAGAGGCCTGAAGGAGCACATGCAGCCCACAGGCTGGCGATTCCCCGCCCATCCTGATCTAGGCACATCTTCCAGCATTTTCTTCAGTTGAATTCTCAGGAAGGGAGGATGAGATTGAAATTTCCTGATGACACAAAGTTAGGAACAAGCACCACAGGTATAGAAGATGACCAAAATATTGAACAGAATGAGAGTGGAACTACACATTCTGTGGGAGAGCTGCATTCTGATCAGCCTAATGGTTGTACTATTATCATTATCATTATTAGTTTCCTCATCACCCCCTTTTTTGTGTAACATTTTACCTGAAGAATTTTGTGGTACGTATTTGCATTGGTACCAACCATTGTGGATTTTAGAGTTTTTTCTTAGGGTGGTCCATGACTACTTTTACTTTTCTTGGGCCAGTCACTGCCTTTTATCCTAAACTTTCTCAAGTGGATCCTGTGTATGCCACCTTGAGCTCCTTGGAGGAAGGGTGATCATAAATGTAATAAAATCAATTCTCTGTCACTTTATGACTGTCAAACACCCCTTCAATTTGGCTTTTTAAAAAAGGCATCAGGGCTCTAAGCACACCTAGCACACAGTTATATCCCTTTAATAAATGCCTGGATTTACAAACCGGGAACCAGAAGCACAGGACCAACACCAGAAGTCTGATGTCATTCTTTCCCTCTTCCATAGCATGAATTCTTTTGCAGTGCTCATAGCTTCCCTCCATTATAGCAATTTTGTTTAAGGTTAAAAGATGAGAGCTGAAATTTCATTCATCTCAGCAGGCTAATAGGGCTAATACAGATTTAACCTGTCTGCTTCTATGAATGTCTCCTGTCAAGTTGTTATTCCTCCTCTGGGCAAGTATCTAAGTAACTCCATGGTGACATCATATGCCAAAATATCTTAGAGAGCCGAGTCTTCAGCATCCTTGCTTAATGAAGTAAGTCATCCATGCTGCCTTGCCAAAGAGTAGGTCAGCTAGCAGTGCTGTGAGTGGCAGCAAGCAATGGCCTTGTTATGCATCATGCTATGCCTGTTACACTCCTTGAATGATATCATGGTTTCAGGCTTGGGAGAAAAATGCAGTATATGCACTGATTTTGAAGAAGTCGTAAAAGTTATAGCAATAATATATTAAACTTTGATTTTGATAGGTCAGGCTAGGAGGCAACACTGAAAAGAACAAGCCACCAAAAATAACAAGTACTTGTTAAAAATATTAATCTTGTTTTTTTATTTTTTGGATTGCTGCTTTTACGATCTGTATTAGGTGTTATATTCTGTTCCTGTACTCCACTTTTTATGCTGGTTTATTGTTTGGTTGTACTGTTTTAATTCAGTACAACCAAACAATAAACCAGCATAAAAAGTTAAAGACCCAGTTAAAGTTCATCTTGTTTGTTTTGGCCCAGTTCTCTAATCTGTCAAGGTCGTTTTGAAGTGTGATCCTGTCCTCTGGGGTGTTAGCCACCCCTCCCAGTTTGGTGTCATCTGCAAATTTGATCAGGATGCTCTTGAGTCCATCATCCAAGTCGTTGATGAAGATGTTGAATAAGACCGGGCCCAAGACAGAACCCTGTCTAATCACTCTTCTCCAGGATGAAGAGGAACCATTGATGAGCACCCTTTGGGTTCGGTCAGTCAGCCAGTTACAAATCCACTGAGTGGTAGCATAGTCAAGACTGCATTTTACCAGCTTCTTTACAAGAAGACATGAAGGTGGCTGTGAAAGGTACAGTGCACAGAGCAATTATTGCTGCCCCCCCCCCCAGAGGAGAAAGAGACAGGAGGAAATGGATTTGGAGGAGACTTTTTTCCATTCTTGATCTAACCCCATCAGATCCAAGGCTACTGACTGTGGATGAGCATGTTCATAACATACTTGCTACCTTCTGTGGAGACAAAATCTAAAAGAGCCTTTCCTCTAATAGGCAGGAATGTAATTAATTCCCCCCCCCCCCGAGAGTAGCAAGGAATGAGGTCTCTAGCAGGTGTGCAACTACTGTGTTACAGTTCTTTAAAAATATATAAATAAATAAGGCAGTCTTTTAGTCTAAAACACATGAAAGGAAGACCAAATGCTGTAATTACTAATTAGAATTCACCAATTTATACTTGTTAGGAAGCTTAGATCAAGAACCTTGAAAAACATTATTTTTGGCTCTTGTGTAGAGATGCATAACTCAGCTCATCTTAAGCTTCTAGACTTGTTATGCATTATCTTTCGGTCCAAAGTATCCTTTCCGTTGGGGCTTGCCAATTTGTCAAAAGCCGCATCTGGCTGTGAATTGGAACCAATTTAGAGACACCAGTGCAAAGCTCCATGTTGGTGAATGATAATCCTCACACTTGCTTGCATAACACTGATAACAAGGCCATGAGATGGTGGGAGGGGAGGGAAGCTACATGCTGCTTGAGCTGCGCATGCAGTTTTCACAAATGCAGAGCGTATTCCAAAGTGAGTGTTATATTTTATATCAATCTGGCCTTTGGGGTGTCTGCAATTACATCCTTGCTCCTCAGAAGGGGTGGGGCGAACGTTTAAGGAGCGTGGGGGGATCCTCTATTTCAAACTATTTGTGATTATTGATCAGCAATACATGGCAGGTTCTGTTTTTTCTGTGCAACTATTATTATCACAATGAAATGGGTCTTTGGATACATGCCAAAAACATAAATCCTTGTACTTAAAAATGAAAAGG
This sequence comes from Podarcis muralis, assembly GCF_964188315.1. NCBI lineage: Eukaryota > Metazoa > Chordata > Lepidosauria > Squamata > Lacertidae > Podarcis > Podarcis muralis. The sequence continues at coordinate 60,860,239 of NC_135666.1, forward strand.
TGGGTTGAATAGTTGTGTAGTTATTTGGGGGAGTTAAGCTAAGGTTACCAGATTTTTTTCAATGATTCTGGGGACATTTTTCAACTTCCTGTTAAATAGATGGCAGGGGACTAATTTGTAAATCCAGGGACTGTCCCTGGGAAACGGGGACGTCTGATAAACTTACATTAAGCACTAAACACAACAAAATACTTTGAAATGTTTTAAAATGCATTGCTTTTTGCTGTTTAACCTTCAAAGCAGATCAGGAGTTGAAATCTCACTGAGCATCTTCCCATCAGTAGTGAAACACGTGATGTGAGGGTGAAACACGCTGCTATTTACATGGAAGGAGCAGAGTGGGGAACCACATGGTGCCCTCAGGGGCAGAGTTTGGAGCAATGGCAGAAGTGGCAGTAGCACTGGCTGGTTGAGTTCTCTTCAACCCCAGACACTGGCAGAGGAACGGGGGGGGGGGGCGCACTGCCCCCAGCACCATCGAGGAGGGGGGGACCATCTCAGCTGCCCCCCAGACATCATAATAATAATAATAATAATAATAATAATAATAATAATAATAATAATAATAATAATAATTTATTTATATCCCGCCCTCCCCAGCCGAAGCCGGGCTCAGGGCGGCTAACAACAATAAAACAGTACATGCGCCACATACCCCCCATGCCAGGCACCACGCCCCACGGGTGGTGTGCCATGCCCCCAGGACGCACGCCACACCCCTGGGATGCATGCCAGCCATGCCCCTGCCTGCTCTCCACCCCCAGCTGCGCCACTGCCCAAGATCAAATACACCTTCACTGTGGCAGACAGGAGCAGTGATGACCACAGTCTTAGAATTATTTGAGCAGAATTTCCTGATATGAACCTTGTGCAGAGTATGAATCAATTAACTATCCATACCAAGAAAGAGTTCAAAAGTTTTTCTGCAAACTGTCTTTTAGCGCGTTACAAAAAAGCATTATAAATACAAACCAACACATTGCCCTCCAGCAACTAGCAATGCATTCAAGTTTTCTTTAGGTTCTTACTTGTTAATATAGGTCCAATAACTATTCTCCTCTGACTCCAAAGAGGCCCATTCTCCTAGAGATGAATTGTCAATTAGGTTGACATCTGCCTGTCTCGGGAGACAATAGAGAAGTGCACCTTTGGGGAGTGAAGTCAAACTGTTGGAAGGTTGCAGCACCTGCTGTGACTGTGGAGACCAACGTTTTGCTGCAGCTGGGGCAAGTGAAGATGTGCATTTGTGCTGCTGCAGGTGCACCATGGCATTTCTTCTCTCCGCGCTCCTCCCAGCAGTCATTCCTCCTCCAGTCACTGCTATGGATAGTCATCAATTAACAGAAACACTTAAATAAAGAGACCATCCCCTTTTTGCAGCTTTAGCTGCACAAGCGCCTTCCATGCTTCCTACAGATCTCTGCAAAGCAGATATTCTGCAAATGTAAACCTCCACAAACATTTTATGCACATTAAACATATATTTTGCACCCAGCCTCCCTACAAAAGGAAGCTGGAAGAGACTTGGAGCTTCTTGGAGGTTTAACAATCAAAATACAAATAATGGCAGACCAGCTTCTCAGAAGGACATGTTGCTGTCTGCAGTCAATATTCCCCCACCGTTGAATGCCCTCTCCGTTTGTGCCTGGTGATAATGAGCAGCCTAAGGGTGGCCAGCACCCTCCCACCACACCCCCAAAGCCTCTGAAACCCAGGAGTTTATGCATGCAGAGTTTATGTGTTGGCTTACATTGCGTGTTTATCATCCTTGGCAGACTGGTCTTGATTTGGAAAGACTCTCCAAAGGAGGAAAGCTTAAAAACGACTTCCTTAAAAGTCCGTCCCTGAGTTATTTTGCCTCCTTATTCAAAATCCACTTACCGGTAACTATGATGATAACAGTTCAGTACAAAACTAGGAAGAATGCCGAGTTGTAACTCTTTTCAAAGACCATTTGACTGCACTACCTTTAAAATATTCACCAAGCAGGGAAGGTGGCGATAGGGACAGCCAGTGTGATGGATGACCTCTGCCTTTCTTTCCCCACAGCAGAGATATCACACCTTCAAATCTTCACAGGTAACATATGATGGCAATCACTCTCATTTCCTGTAATTAAATCACTGCAGAAGTCATAACTGTTTACATATTTGGAAAACACTTTAGCTGTAAAGGAAACACTGGAGCTGAGGCAGGTGAGTAGCACTAATTGCTTCCAGCCGTTTTGTGATGAAGAGAGACAGTCTGTAGAAGGGAAAAAGCAGTACTGTATGGCTAATCTTGTGCAGAGCTGTGCTCAGACATGTAAATCCACCAATACAGTATGCAGTGAATACAACTGGGGGAAAGTAAGCTTCGTCTTCATAAGGGAGCTAATTCCAGAGGAAGAACAGTGAAGGGAGAGATACTTTGTCTGTCGTCATGGGGGGCTTGGTTTCTCCTGTCCTGCCCCACCTCCAGCCTAAGAAACCTTCAGAAGGGGCATTGTGTGTCTGTATATTCCAATGCAAGGACGTAGCATGGAGGAGCCGAGGAGCCAGAGCGCCAGGTGCATGATTTTCGTGAGCCAGGCACCCCCCCCCCCAGGGATCTCTGTCCCGCCCTGCTGGCCTGGCCTCACCACCGCATCCCTGGCCCCCTCACTGAAAGGCTGCCTGGCCAGCGTGGTGGTGGTGGGGAGTTTTGCCTGCTAAGGGCTACATTGGCTGGCCAGGCTCTTCCCTGCAGGGGCGGGCAGGAGCACAGTGCAGCCCCGCTTGGCTTCGGTGGCCAGGGCTGAGCTGGCTTGCGGGCTCTGTGAACCTTCTGTGCCTTGCCTTGTGTATGTGCGCCCAGCAGCGTAGGTGGTGAGGGCTGGCCGGGCAAAGTGGATTCTGTCGGCCTTGCACACCTTGCCACCGCCCGGTGCATGTGCACGTGCATGCACCAAAAAAGGACACAACACACCATTTTTATGAGCTGAATAGAGTGGAAGATTATGAGTCATGTGGTGGGGAGAATATGTATATGAATTCTTTTTTAAAAAAATAGTATTTATTAAATTTTCCACGTGTGTATGAATTCAACATTGCTTGGTTTATTTTCTGGTAGTTATTTTGTTAAAGTTAGTATTGTTTTATAGATCATGAATGCTTGTAATAAGATTTTGGTTGTAATTGTGCTGTTTAGCTTATTTTTTTAGTTGTGTTACCAATAGTGCTTTATAGATTGCAATTGTTTTGCTGATGATTTGCTAATTATTCTACATGATTTAATATTTATAATGTTCTATTATGTAATTGTTATTTGTTGCTTGCAAGCCACTTCGCAATTCATTTGAATGAAAAGCAGCATAGAAATATAATAAATCAAATCAAATAAGCACCCACAGTTGTATTGCAGCCTCTCTAAAGGAAGGCCAGACTGGAGCTGGGCCACACATCACCCGGGACGGTATTCTAGAGCCCAAGGCCAACAACTGTAAAAGTCCTGCTTCTTGCTGGCGACACTGGCACTTCCATTAACGAAGGCAAGTGGAGCAGCATCCGACCTGCTGGCTGTGATTGTCCTGTGAGCTCATACAGGAAGTCTTGCTAGATCCAATGCAACTTACTTCTGTGTAAATGTGCATAAGATCTGGCTACACATCCTGACGCAGGCTGTTTTTTTAATGTACATTAGCTCTCCTGCTTTTGCTACACGTTGAGAATGCTGCTATTGACATGAGGACGTAGAGGACCAGGCTCCTCAGATACAAGAACCAAGCAATGTTTCCAATGATAGTAATTACCACAATTAGCAGTTTAAGATGTTGTGATTTGAAATGCTGGTGCCTGGTGATTTCTATTAAGATGTAGCTTTTAATTGGACAATTAGTCCTTGCTGAGGGGGTACGACTCAATTAAAGAGAATCCAGCAGCAAACTGCAAAGACAGCCAAACTAAGTACAGGCAATGGTGAAGAGAAGTAGCTGCTGTTCATTATGAAAAGTTAGAAGAAATACTGTAGGAAAGGGGTAAACAATAGCAGGCTGTGTAAGCATCTTTCCAACTATATATCATCTAGGGTTGCCATTTTAGAGCAAAAAAGAGGACACGGAGCCCCTCGCCTTCCACGGCCCCATTTGATAATGAATTCAATCCCAGCATCCACCACAGAGATAGGAAAGGTAAAGAGTGATACTTGCACACACACTTCCTGGCTCTGTTTGCAAAAACCAGGACATGTTAGCAAATTAAAAAAGTCACCCAGATTGAAATTTTACACCCCCCCCCCCAAAAAGAGGACATGTCCGGGAAAAAGGGTGCAGGGCAACCCTAATATCATTTAAACATTGGCAAGTCTTTGGTCTGATCCAGTGTGAGGGTGGGCTTCTTAAGTTCTTATTTACAAATAAGCAATAAATAAATGCAGTAAACTTCTTTTTTATAATCATTTTTATTAAATTTTCTGTTTTACAATTTCAAATAAACATTTTACAAACTTTAAAATATCCAATGGCTTCCCTTCTTCTCTTTCCATGGTTCATTTTAAATCCAGGATGTCTGCATTGTCCAATGCAACCCGTTTTTTAACCAACACAAATAAGCTGCCTCATAATACATTTGCAAGTCTGGCAGACCAAAGCCTTCTCTTTCTTTTATATCTATAATAATTTTATGCTTAATTCTTGGCTTTCCCTCCTCCAGATAAATTTAGAAATGTCTTTTTTCCATTCTTTGAAGCAGCTTGAATTGTTTACAATTGAGATTGATTGGAATAAAAACAGCATCCTAGGCGATAAATTCATTTTAATGGCTGAAATTCTATCTAGCAGGGAAAGCTTCATTCTCTCCCATATCTCCAACTCTTTCTTAACCTCCTTCCACAATTTAACATAATTATTTTCAAATAGGTTGAGATTTCATACTTTCAGCCAGATTCCCAAAAATCTGATTTTTTAACATGTTTTTCAAACCAGACATATTTTCTGCTCATCAAATGCAGTAAATTTCTTGAGTGGGTGGTGGCAAACTGGATCCAAGCACTCTTGGAGGAAACTGAATTTCTAGATTCATTTCAGTTGGGGTTTAGGCTCAATTTTAGCACAGAAACCACATTGGTTGCCCTGTACGATGACCTCCATTGGGAGAGGGACAGAGGAAATATGTCCTTGTTAATTCTCCTTGACCTCTCAGAGGCTTTTGACACACCATGGCATCCTTCTGGAGCAATATGCTGATGACACACAGCTCTACTTCTCCTCTATATCTGCAGGTGACGCAATGGATGTGCTGGACCAGTGTCTTGCCTCACTAATGGACTGCATGAGAGCCAAGAAACCGAAAGGCAATCCAGATAAGACTGATATTGATGTATGTAATTTTTCTTTCTTAATTATATTTAGTGGTAGTATGGTTGTATTGGGTTTTTTTTGTAACATAAAATCATTCAATAAAAATTAATTTTTTTTAAAAAAAGACTGAGGCACTAAGACACCTCAAGTGTTCCAATTTTTTCAGGACATCGCAAATTGGGAGAAGCTGCCCCGGCTTCTGTTCCCAATCATGAATGTCCTGAATTTGCTGCCCTGGACTGGTCACGTCAGAGCGAGGGACCAAGAGACAGGTGTGTTTTGGTTCTACTGTCCACAAACAGAAGGAGGCATGCCCTGTCTGCAGCACATCAGGAGACGCGGCACAACCTCTCTGGAGATGGTGGAGGCCAGCGTGGCCTGCCTCTGGAGGAGCAGGTGGCTTGGTGTGGCCTTCTTCAGGAGAAGTGATGCAGAATTACTAGAATTTACATTTCATCGAAAGCAAGCCAATCAATTGCTCACCGAAATACAAACAAATAGCATACAGACAAATAGCATGGTAAGTAATGTTTACGTTACTTACCAAACTCAATATCATAGAGAAGAGGATGATCACAATGAATCAATGAACTAAAAAATGTAACAAAAATAAATTCAATACTTATAAGCTTCAGTAATAATTCACAACTAACTCAACAGAATGACGCAGATAGGTTGCGGGTTGAATGATGATGTTTACGTCTCGCTTGAGTACAAACTGCAGAGACAGACTTCGGCGAATCGGCGGAAAGAAACACTTTCCCTTCTTTATCCATACGCTCTCCACTACACAGAGTCGAGTTCAGCTGCGTTTCGTTGTGTTTGTTGACTGAACTAAAAAAATTCAGTACGTATTATGTTGACTTGTTGAAGTTAATTAATTGTCAGACGAAGTTATTAAACTTGTTTTAAATAATATTATTTTTTCAAAAAAGTGCCATGAACCCCCAACGCCGCGGCCGCGGGAAGGAGCGCGAGGCAACCCTCCGGGGAGGTCTCGAACAATACGGAGTCTTGGAGGGGTCACGAGGGCTCCGTGAACCCCGAAACCACAGGTGGAATATCCTGTGGGACAAGGTACCCAGCGTGGCTGCGTGTGCTCGCCTGTGTTGCCGGCGTTTAACAGGGCTGGAGCCGCAGCGTGAAGGGGAAGCAACAGACTCCATATTGTGAAGCCTCAGGCTCCGAGGGAAAGCGGCGGACCTCCAACAGCAGCAGAAAAGCTGGGAAATTGCTGCTGGCCATTGCGGAGAAGCAGTGGGAAATAACTGGATAATATTGAGAAACAAAGGAGTAAAGACTAGAAAGATACTTTGTGATAAGAACCCAGCGGAGACCAGATATAGATGAAAGGAGGAGGAATCCACCACCGGCGGTAAGGGGTAAAGAGAGTACAACAGAAGGCTGGTGGAGAAGAAAAGATCTGAAGCTTCACCGCTAAGTGAGAGTGGAGGAGAGACCTCAGACACGAAGTACAAGGAGTTAGAGGTAAAGTAACAACGAGATTTCTTGATGGACTAAAATATAGAGAAAAGAGAAGGAGCACCCCTAACATACTGGGACGGAGAATGTTATAACAGGTTGGGGGGGCTCCACAGACTCACCTTTTGCTCTTAACTGCTCATAGCTGGATACAAACTTTCTTAAGGCGGTGTATAGGAGGGGAGTACTTTATCGGCTGAGCGGAACCCAGGCTTTCACTCTAAATCCTAATATTAATCACGTAGGGGCAAAGGACAGAAACTGTAGAAAGAAAGTTTTTGTTTGGAATCTCTACGTGAGCGCTCTGCTGGAAGAAGCAGGGGAGGAAGCAAAACGGCCTGGGATTTAGTTCTGATACTCTGCTCTACAGCGTCCTTGATTCAAGTAACGCATGTGTTCTTTACTTCTATGATTTAAAGAGACATACCAAACTTCCGCTATATAGCGTTTGCAGGGGAAGAAGCAAATGGCTTGGGACTTAGTTTTGGTACTCTGCTTTACAGCGTCTTTGATTCAAATGGAGTAACGCCTTTGTCCTTTACCTCTGTGATTTAAAGAGACATACCAAACCTCCGCTATATAGCGTTTGCATTTGAAATTGAATAATGCCTCTGTCCTCCATTGATAGGATCTAAAGAGACATACCAAACCTTATACCAAACCTTTGAATAAGGGAAAACTGGGGAGGACTGAATCCAGCTTTCAACTTAAAGAGAACACGTTTTTGCAGGAGTCTATTGTTTTCTTTGAACGTACCATTCTGCCTTTGTGGTTTGAGGTCCTCACTATATTTTCACTCCCAAGGTATTAAAGGCTAAAGTACGGGTTACCATTCAGTGGTAGTTCTATTCTAACACCACTTCCTCCACTCTATTGATTAAGTAGCTAAATTGTGGGTAAAGACTGTCTGTTATCTGGTTAACTAAGCTTCTTGGAGTTAAAGGAGAAACAACCTCAAGCAGACAAGATGCCAAATGGATCGAAAAAGGGTCTGGCAACACCAGCGGAAAGGAGGCCATCAAGACAAGAAGAAGGCAAAGATACAAGAGAAATTAGAGACTATGATACCTTGATGGCAGAAATAAGAAAAGAATTTAAAAATAATGAACAATATATTGAAAAAAAGTTAATAGAAGTACAAAACATCATAGATAAGAAACTGGAGGGGGTGGTGGGAGAATTGACAGGAAAGGTTAAGGACCTATCGGTAAGAGCAAAAACACTTGAGGACTCAATGAAAAGGGTGCAAAAAGATACAAAAGACAGTAAGAAGGAAGTGGACAGGATGAGAGTAGAAATTAAGGAATTAGGAAAGATACAGGAAGAATTGTTGGACAACATGGCTATGACACAGATGAGACAAAATCAAGCCAATTTAAAATTCAGAGGTATACCAGAAAAGCTAAATGAGAATATCAGGGCTAAAGTGGTGAAAGAATTGGCAACTTGGTTAGGCAGGAAGGAAGTAGAGATAAATCATCACTTGATAAACACTTTCCGAATAAGAGCAAAATCGGCTAAAGCCAAAGAAAAAAAACTGCCAGGAGATGTAATAGCCATGTTTAACTCTTTTGAGATAAGAAATGAAATACTGAAACAAAACTTCATCAAAAGGTTATATATCGAGGGAAACCTAATTATTATCTTTAAAGAGATTCCTTCGAGATTTCTTCGAAGGAGAGAGCCTTATAAAAAATTAACAAACCAATTGAAAAAAAACGGGATATTGTATAGATGGGAGTTCCCGGAAGGTATTCCATTTCACTTTAAGGAAAAAAGGTTCAAACTGTCCACTACTTTAGAACTGCAAAAATTTGCAAGGAGATATGAGAAGGATTTGGGAAAGATGATGGGGGGGGAAGAGGTAGAGGAGCAGCAAGGGGAGGAGGGGGAGGGTGAAAGGAGCGAAGAAGAAGAAAGAAGGGAGAGCTCAGTAGAGGAAAAGGAAGAAGTAGAAGAAAGAGAGCAGTAGACTGTATCGAGATTTGAGAAGCTAAAACTAGTTAACAGATGACCTTAAAAATACTAAACTGGAATGTGAATGGGTTGAACAATAAAAATAAAAGGAACCAGATTGTACATATACTATTAAAAAAGAATTGTGACCTAATTTGCCTACAAGAGACTCATGTAGCGAACAAACATAAGAGGGTATTGAAGAACAAGAAACTAGGAATGGATTTTGTAGCTTCGGATAAGGTTAAAAAAAGAGGGGTGGTTATATATATAAAGGAAAAACTCAATCCACAGTTATTGTACAAAGACGAAGAAGGAAGATTGATAGTAGTTCAGATGGTGTTTCATGGAGAAAAAATAATAGTAGTTGGAATATACGCACCAAATGACAAAAAGTCAGCCTTCTATTTAGAGTTAGACAATAAGTTGATGGAGTGGATGGATCAAAAAATAATATTGATGGGAGACTTTAATGGGGTGGTTTCCCCAAACTTAGATAGATTAACAAAATCCCAGGAGAAGAACCAAGGCAAGCTACCTCGATCTTTTTTTGATATGGTAAATAACCTAGGATTAAACGATGCATGGAGATATAAAAACCCCACGACAAAACAATATACTTTTTTCTCAAACCCAAATCAGAGTTGGGGGAGAATAGATAATATTTGGATATCGAAGGAATTGATTCAGAACCTAGTTAAGTCTGAGATCCTCCCACGAACTATCTCTGACCATAATGCGGTCTTCATGGAATTAAAGGGTAAAGACCTCAAAACAGGAAGATGGAGAATGAATGAATTTTTATTTAATGACCAGAAGATTGTAAATAAGGCTATAGAAACTATAAACGATTACTTTAGATGGAACCTAAATGGGGAAACTGAAATAGGGACGGTATGGGACGCAGGAAAGGCTGTGATGAGGGGGTTCTTGATTCAGAAAAATAGCCAATTAAGGAAAGAAAAGGAGTCAAAGAAAGAACAGGTCCTAACACAAATTATGGAAAATGAAAGAAAATTAATTGACAACCCTAGTGATGAGACCGCAAAACAGAATTTAAAGATATTACAAGCCAAATTTTCCATGATAATTAATCAAGAAATAGAATGGAAAATTAAAATGATGAACCAGAAAAACTTTGAGTCAGCAAATAAGATAGGCAAGTATTTGGCGTGGCAAATAAGAGAAAGGAGGAAACAAAATACTATCAATAAGATAAGAGAGGGAGAAAGAATTGTGGAAGAACCAAAAGAAATAAAAAGGATATTTCAAAAATTTTACAAGGATTTATATAAAAAAGGAAAAGAAACAGAACAAGAAATAGACAGCTTCTTGCAAAAATACCACTTAAAACCAACTTTAAATGAAGAAAAAGAGACACTGGATCAGGCAATTACACAAGAGGAGATAGAGAAAGCTATTAGAAAGATGAAAAGTGGGAAAGCGCCAGGGCCGGATGGCCTTCCAGCAAAATACTATAAAACACTAAGCAACCAACTATCCCCAGTGTTAGGTGAGGTGATGAATAATATACTAAAAGAAGGAAGGATCCCCAATACCTGGAAGGAAGCATATATCACGTTAATCCCAAAAAAAGATGTTGATACTTTGGACGTCAAGAACTACAGGCCAATTTCATTATTAAATAACGATTATAAAATATTCGCAGCTGTAATGGCAGAAAGATTGAAAAAGGTATTAAATAAGAGAATACATAAAGACCAAACAGGCTTCCTTCCAGGGAGGCAATTAAGGGAAAATGTGAGGAATTTGATAAATATTATCGAATACTTGGATATGAAAATAGATAGACAGGCGGCATTAATATTTGTAGACGCCGAAAAGGCATTTGATAACATCTCGTGGGACTTCCTAAGCAAAAGCCTGGAAGGAATGGGAATGGGAGAAAAATTTAGGAGAGGTATAGAAGCAATATATAAGGAACAAAAGGCAAAATTGGTAATAAATAGCACTACAACAGATTACTTCAGTATATATAAAGGAACGAGACAAGGCTGCCCCCTGTCTCCTCTATTATTTATAACAGTATTGGAGATACTTAATGAAAGATTAAGGGAGGCTACAGAAGTTAAAGGGGTCAGGGTAGGAAAGAGAGAATTCAAAATAAAAGCTTTTGCAGATGACATTGTACTAACCCTAGAAGACCCACAGAAGAGTACTAAAGAAGCTTTACAAATAATTGAAGAATTCGGAGCGGTTGCAGGGCTCAAGGTAAATAAAGATAAAACCAAAATGTTGGTTAAAAATTTAACAAAGGAGGAAACGATTGATCTAGAACAAAGGGTAGGAATCACGGCAGTTAAGAAAGTGAAATATCTAGGAATTTGGATTACGGCTAAAAACTTAAATCTGTACAAGGACAATTATGAGGTCACCTGGAAGAATATAAAGAAAGATATGGAAATCTGGGGAAGACTGAAACTCTCCTTTTTAGGAAGGATAGCAGTAGTAAAAATGAATATTTTACCCAGAATGTTGTTCCTGTTTCAAACTATCCCAATACTTAAAGGTATAAAACAGTGTAAAGAGTGGCAAAGAGCCTTAGCGAAATACATCTGGCAAGGGAAAAGACCACGGATAAAAATGAAAATACTAATAGATAAAAAAGAAAGAGGGGGCTTTTCCCTTCCAGATTTGAGCTTATATTATGAATCAGCGTGCCTACTTTGGATAAAGGAATGGATAAAACTAGAGAACAGAGATATACTGGATCTGGAAGGCTATGATAATAGGTACGGGTGGCACGCGTACCTGTGGTATGGGAAGGTGAAGGTACACAGGAGCTTCCTAAACCATATTTTCAGGGGACCAATCTACCAGGTGTGGGAAAGGAATAAAAACCTCCTTGAAAGGAAAACCCCCTGGTGGATCTCACCAATAGAGGTTCTAACGGTTAAGAAACTAAATATGGAAGGGAGCAATGCGACATATGAAGATCTTCTAAGAAAAACAGATCAAGGGCCCAAACTTAGACCCTACGAAGAGATACAAAGCCTACTCACGGGTTGGTTGCAATATCATCAAGTGCATGACTTGTTAAAAGAAGACAAAAAGAGTTTAGGCTTTGATGATAAAAAATCAAAATTTAACGTAGAGGTTATAGATAGCAAGAACAAAACATTGTCTAAAATATATGAGATCTTATTGGAGTGGCAGACAAAAGATGAGGAGGTCAAGGAGGCAATGATTAAATGGGCCATTGACTTTGGGTATAATATTGATTTTGTAAGGTGGTCGGAACTGTGGAATAGTACCATAAAATTTACGGCCTGTACGGCATTGAGAGAGAATATTTGGAAGATGTTATATAGATGGTACCATACACCGGTGAAGCTGGCCAAAATGTATAGGTTACAGAACAACAAATGCTGGAAATGTGGCGAGGTGGAGGGTAATCTTTATCACATGTGGTGGCGTTGTAACAAGGTGAAAGGCTTTTGGGAAATTATTTATAATGAGCTTAAAAAAATATTTAAATACACCTTTCCCAAAAGACCTGAAGCCTTTTTGTTGGGACTGATGGGCAAAGAAATTAAAAAAGAAGATAAGACCATATTTCTTTACGCCACCACCGCAGCAAGAATTATATTGGCGCAAAATTGGAAAGTGGAAAATATACCCAGTTTAAGTGATTGGCAGGCCAAAATGATAAATTATGCCGAGTTGGATAGGTTAACAGTTAAAATTCGAGATCAAGACGAACAGAAATTTCAGAAAAATTGGAGTAAATATTGGAACTATATAGGAACAAATCTATAAAGCACTGGTGGGGATAGGAAAAATTTACTAGCGACTAAATTTGATTTGTGAAAAATAAGTACGGGAGTATGGAACATGTTTGATACTTACCAAAAGGGTGGAGGGGAGTCCCAGGTCTGAAAGAGTGTAGTATATTATGGTTTGTTAGAAATATGTGGTAAACCAGTTTCTTTTTTTGTATAGTCGAGGGAAGGGAAATAATAATTTAAGTAAACAAAGTATACTCTATATGTTAATGTATTATAAGATACACTTAGGTTGGACTTTGAGTATTTATATGTATTCTTATTGTTACCTTCTCTCCTTTTTCTTTGTCCGTGTTTTTTTTTCTTTTTTCTTTTTGTATAATCTCAATAAAAAAGTATGATGCAAAAAAAAAAAAAACAAAAAAAATGTTGTTGTTGTTTTAAAAAAATTAAAACACATATTTTTGCCTTATTGTCACCCCCCTCAGTGATGACACCTGGGGCGGACCACACCCACTGCACCCCCCTTCCTATGCCCCTAATTGGAGCAGAGTAATGGCTAAATTAATTCAACTGATTTGGGTGATCTGAGGCAAATTAATTGAAAAAATGTATTTGAGGTGATTTGGTTGAGCAATTGATTGGTTGCTTTCTGTGAAATGTACATTCTAGTAATGGTTTCTAAATGTACACGAATGCACATAACCAGATGTGACTATGGTCCTATGTGACAATCTCTCTCTAGCCTGATTTGTGTGATGCCATTGCAGTGTGGCAGCTGCTTCCCTGCGCTCTGGTTTTCCCATACAGCTGCAACGTCTGCAAAGCAGAAGGCCAAGAGAATGGCTTCCTTCCTTCCCACACCAACTTTCTCCTTTCCTTACCACACCATTTGCATTTGGAGTATGGCCAGCATAGGGCAGGGCAGGGATGGGCTGGACTACCTGACAGGAGCATAAAACTGGGCCTTTAGATGCTCTCTTATTCTCTTCATTCTTTGAACTGCTTACAGATTAAGTCTAAATTTCCTCCCCAACAGTAAGAGAGGGGAAGTTTCTTTATGCAATGCATGCTGAGAATGATAGGCGACAATTTCATGGTGAAATTAATAGCGCCCTGGTGGCAGGAAGGAATGCTTCCTGACCAAAATATCCCCTTGAATGCATCTCACTGTCTGACAGGCACTAAGGATTCTCAAATCTCTGAATCTTAAATTTCCTTAATGAGTTTTCTGCTGGAATATCACATGCTGTTCTATTAAATTAGATGCTAAACACCTGAACAAGATTTAGCGTCAGATGGCTCCATCTCCATCTTGTTTTGATGCAAAATTCAGAGCAACTGTGAAAAATGTACCCTTCCTGATATAAGGACATATGTAAAATGATATTTAGCAGTCTCTGTTTACCCTAAGCCATCTTAAAGGTGTTTTTTAAAACGTGCATGAAATTTTACTGTTTTAAGTGAAATTTATTCATGCATATAGTATGATGAATTTGGACAACTAATGAAATACTGGCTTGTCAACTCCACTGCCTGCTGCCATACATCCATGGCTACTATTCACAATTTAAATGTGCTAGAACATTTATAATTTTGGTGTGTAATGCTGTATAGATGCAGAATTTAGATGGAGAAAGAGCAGTAAGTTCAACTACTGTAAAAACAAGGCTTTATATTAAGGCTCTTTTTACCATGAAGGTAATATTAGCAGAAAGTGATAAGGAGCACCTGTAAAGGTTGCAGTCCTGTACAGACTTACCTTTGAGTGAGTCCCACTGAACTCAACGGGACTTACTTCTCAGTTGACATGTATCAGACTGAGGGATGGGCAGATTTCTGTGCACATACCGGCCCCTGCACCCATTTCACTAGCGTTTCACAGTTTTCAAATGAAAGTTCATTCCATTACAATCTCTCAATGCATCTGGCTAGTAAATTACATATAATAATTTTAATTATATGTACTGTTTATGCAAACCGTGTACTGTAATGAAATATGTACATACTCGTTTTTGAATCATTCGATATCATGCAAATTCATAAAGTTCAAAAACTGCTGTGTGGCTTCCTCAATCATACGTAACTGTACCCCTAACACTAGGTACCCTGATAACAGAGTTGCATTGTCAATCACTATAAATCTGGCAGCGGTGTTTGAGGTGGGAGGAGTGGTACCTGCAAGACTGACCGAGCTGCTCCCAGCTTTGAAACTCGCTCCCTAGAGAAGCCAGACTGGCTCCCTCCTTGTTCTCCTTCCACTGGCAGGTGAAGACTTTCTTTTTCCAACAGGCTTTTGGGAACCAACTGCTTTTATTGAAAGGACTGGTGCCGTGCTTTTTTAAAATTGTAATTATTTGTATGGTTTAATATATGTTTATATTTATACTGTATATAGTTTTGATTCTATCAATTCTTTCATTTAATTGTTTTTAAATGATTCCCACCCCCCTATGTTTTTAGCTGTTCTTATTATTTTTATCTGTAAACTGCCTTGAGTCTCTGTCAGGGGAAAAGGCAAGTATAAATAAATTTAATAATAATAGCAAAACAGGTTGAAGCAGTAAAGAGGGAGCCATATGTTCTGGGAGCCATGGGGGTGGACTTCCCTGCTCTTGATGGCAGCAGCCAGTGTTGTTGAGCAGAGGCAAGGAAGCACATCCTATGAAGATGACAAAAAAAGAACACAGCTGTTTGTAAATGTGGCAGGGAGACAGGGCAGAATTCGGTACCATTTTCAAGAACTTGGTAGCCATTTTCAAGAGTGTCTCTATGTCACCCAGTACAGAGAGAGAGAGAGAGAGAGAGAGAGAGAGAGAGAGAGAGAGAGAGAGCTGCTAATCCACCATGCATTCCCAATAAGCCATGGTGCATAAAAGACTTATTCCCTCTTGTATAGTAAGTTTGTGTAGCAAACTGCTTATTAATAGTAGTATTTTCAGAACACCTAATATATCTAACTGTGCAAGTCGATTAACTCCAGCAGTTTCATTGGCAGTATAAATAATACATCCCACCCAAGCAGATTTTTGTCTCTAGTGATATCATAATGTTTGTTACGGTTCATGTATAATACTGGCTCACTTAGAATAACACACATTTCTCAGAACAAATATGCTTTCATCACAGGGTCTGATTTTCCCTGTCTCCTCTTCACTTTGGCACCACTGATTTCAGCTGCAAAACCCTTTATTTTAGCTGACAAGGAGAAAAGTGTCCATAAAGTAGTTCTTAATCAAAGCTGGGGGTTTATCCCTCTGTATTCTTTCTTCTCTTTCTTTTTCTGAAGAACACATTTTATTATGGAGCCAAAAAGTACTGTTTACTCATGAAGATAAAAGAGCTTTTGTGCTGAAACTGCAACTGAATATAAGTGTCACACATTAAGTCTGCTTGTACCTGTTGCTTCACAGTGGGTCTAATGTCATTCAAAGAGCGGAAGTATGTTTAAAGTACAACACAGTCTGATATTAGCAGTATCAGGGGAAGCATTTTTACCCACAAGGGCACCTATCAAAATTATCTGCATTGATGGCAAAATGCATGCTGTCTTGGAAGTTAAACCTGCCAAGAAGAAACACTATCTGTTTCTTTCAGATGTCTTGTGGCGCATCACTTTACTTAGTCTCTGCAAACTCAGAGGGATGAAAGAGTAAATGATAGACAAGCACAATGTACACAATGGAAGGTGAAGATGATAGAGGTCCTCCAATAATCATGGCAAATCACAACGATATATAAAATACAAAAGCCACAACAAGGATGTTTGTTTGAATGATGGTGAGGCAATTGTCCAAGCACAATGAGAAGCCGCATTGGCATCTAGATTATGGGATAAAAACCAGATTCTCTCTGACAGTGTTCATAAACTGATATATCTGTTGTTCAGCAATTTGACTTCACACAGGCAGAATCCCACAGTTCCCCAGAGACATATCACAACCTCATATTGAGGAAGAGGAGGGGAAACTCTACAGTTATGACTATATGAATTTATATATGAAACTCTCCTCATCATCTATGTCTCCCACAGCAATTTGGTACTTGTTTGGATTACCTTTGCAATGCTTTGTCACTGGGCACCTGATACATTATTGTACAGTTTCATATGTACTGTGCAAAGAAATGGGTAGTCCCTGTTTATACAACTCTAAATGTGAGGTTTTGTGGAGCAAGAGGGTGTCAGGTGATTTCAGCTCCTATGCACACCCAATTTTGGAAGCAACAATTGCAACTCCATTGTTTACTTCTTATTCCTGGCCACTCTCCATAGCTGCCAAATATAAAAAAAAGAAGTGGTATGCAAAGGAGCTGTTTATGCATGTGGACTGGAAACATGCCTGCCAGTTTCACAACTGCCCACTGCCATGTCTCCTCAGACTTCCAGTTAGCAGAGAATGGAAACAAACAACAGCTTTGTTTCTGTCCTTCCCAGAGGCACCTGGCCGGCCCCAACCAGAAATAGAATGGCTCTCCTGGTTATGTTTGATGCCCACAGGCAGAAGTGGATGATGCTAGAAAGCCCCTGGGGTTCCGTGCACTTCAGGATTCTGAAGACAGGGGGGCAAGCAGCAGGCAGTGGAGATCTATAGTCAGCACCTCTGCTACAGAACTGTGGAAACCAGAGATACAAGTAGGTCAACCAACAGGGCCTTAGTTAGGGAGCCAGAGCCCTGGACTGCTATTCCAGCTGAATAGTCCAGCTGGAGATACAGAGCCGTAGCTATTGGGGGGGTGGTAGCCAGGTTTTTTGCCCCAGGTGAAGCCTCCAGAGAGGCACCATTGAGGCTCCCAGCCTGTGTGTGTGTGTGTGCGTGCGTGCGTGCACGCAAATGTGCATAGGGGTGCCAAACTGAGGCACCTGGGTCTTTGACTCAGGTGAAATAAAGCCTGGTTTCACCCCTAGGGGAGGCAGGTGCCCAGTCCTGGGAGGTGGAGGTCTTGGCCAAATGGTGCTTGCTCTGTTCCTGTGGTGTGTGCTCCACTGAGGGTGTGTTGTCCTGTGCTACCTCTGGGACTGGTGTGGTCGTGAAGGTAGGGTCTCAAGAACAGAGGGAGTTTCTGGGGAGGAGTGATTAGTGTCTGAGGATATGGGCAAGGAAACATTGTTGGGAGCAGGGGTTTGAGGCACCATGATCCATCTTCACCTTCAGTAGCAGAGAGATTGCCCCGGGGGCTAATTCCTGAAGAAAAAGTCCAGGGAGAGAAGGTCTTCCTGATCTTCAGGGTCCCAGGATTCATTTATGGATCACAAGTTCCTGGATCTAAATCCTGGGCCATGACCATGCCGAACTAGATAGATTGAACCAGACAAAGTGAGTTAGTTGTTTTTGCTCTCCTGCTTTTAAATTCTTACTTTTGTGGACCACGATGTGTGGAAGATCCGAGTGGGTGTACAAGTACTGCAGGAACCAGATAAACAAACAAGCAAATCTGATTATCCAAGGATTAAACACATGGATTAAGCAAGATCCAAGTTTTAGGGGGCCCTGGGCAAAGTGCCCTCAGGTGGGCCTTGGCAGGCTCACCTGAGGGCAACAGAAGGCAGGAACAGACACCTGCAATGCTCACTCCACAATGCTCCACCACATTGTAGGGAATTAAAATGGTGGCTTGATCCAGCTGGCTGGTTCTGCTTAGATGGCCAGGCTGGGACAGGCCTCAGTGGTGCGCTCTTGCTTTGCAGGTGCTGACAGCAGTCCTGCACATGGCTTTAATCTTTTGGGTCTATAGGTTAACCCATGTTCCTTCTACTATATTATTTAGTGTACCATTTTCCCAAGCCAAGGCATTAGGACTGGAAGGTAGGTTTTTAAGTTTATTCTTCACTAACATGACAATCATGGCACAAGAGGAAAGTTCCATTAGTAAGAGCAAGATGCTCAAGGCTTCAGTTAGCTGATTTGAAACATTTGCTGCTAGTAGGCTGTGGATATAATATTATGCATGAATGACAACTTAGATTTCCACTTGACTCACTTCAAAAGATTGATGACAAATGTCTCAGGTAAAGAAGAAAAATGGTACCGATTTTGGATAAATGCACATTACATCTTAAGGTTACACTGAGAAATGTGTCGGCTTTTTCTCTGTTGCTTAAGGCTATATATTTAATCCAACAAATAGGCCAGGGAATATCTACCAGAATGTTAAACAGCATTAAAAGGGAAAAGAGAGAGAGAGAGAGAACATCTGTGAAGAAGCCATGTATCACAAGAAATAGAAACTTGTCTCTTGACCCACTTGCAATAGGTTATAAGAGTGGATGCTCCTGACTGCAGATTACAGATCCCACCCACAACCGAGCTAAAATGCTTCCTAATCCACCAGGCTCAACAAATGCCAAGCAAGGGATGGACAGTGAACAGAAAAGCCATTTCTATATGCTCCATCATCACTGCACATACACCCAAAATGATTGTGTCAACTGTCTTGGGCCCCTAGTACAGATATTTCTATGAGATAATGTCACAGTGTGTCCCTAGCATGTCCTGCTTTGGAACTTTAGGAGCAGTTAGGAACAGCTAGGTCTGAAACAATAAGGACAGTGGAAAGCTCTCTATCATGTCTATCATGCTCACATCAGAACCTCCAGCAATTGCTTGTCTTCCTTAGCCTTCACATGGAGAATCATGTTTTAGAGACGGCTTTTGTATACCTGATTCAAGAACTAGAGCAGAAATTTTGCTTGAGAGCATCTAATCGCAGAAATCACTGGCACCATCTCTGGGGGCCCCTGGGGGCCTGGGCACCCATGCAATTTTGATTGTGGGTGCCCAGCCCCCACCCACCACTGCTTTACCTCTCTCTGGTGCCCATGGGTGTAGCCAAGGGGAGGGGGCACCTGCCCCCCTAAATAAATCAAAAACAATAAAAAAATACAAATATGTGGTTCTGCCCCCACTGACAAAAGCCTGCCCCCCCAACAAAAACACTGCTATGCCCATGCTGGTGCCGTGGTGGTGACTGAGCTGGAGTCTCTGCCTCCACTGCAGGCGGAGCCTTCCTGTGACCATGACAGGCCCGCCGGGCCATCTTGTGGCTACAACAGGCTCCATCCAGTCTATCTGCAGCTAGGGCCTTCTGGAAGCCACAGTGGGTCCCATTGGGCCTGCTTCTGCCGTGTGACATCACACGTGTGTGCTGGGCACTGAAACTCTCCCCACCCACCATTAGGTTATCTCCATGCCCTGAAGGCCAAACAGTAAACTTGAAATGCTTCTGAAATGTGTCGTGGTCATGAACTACTAGGCAGGCCAATGGCCCATGCAATGAATCTCCAAACTGAAGGTGAATGATAACTGAAGGTGAGGTCAGTAGGTTCAGTTCTCTTTTAATGCAAGCTGACCTAATTTGAACTCCCCAAAATGCAGTTATCCTTAAAAATTTACACTTCTCCAAATCTGTGATACAGTTCTCCAACCAAAAAAAGGTATACAAAACTTCATATAACAAGGGAAAGTATGCCACAGGCACTGGTTTGAAGCCTTACTATGAAACTGATCAGATGAAAGCTGATTGCACACATGGAAGCATCCGAATGGTATTATAAACAACGTAGAAAATCTCCTTTGGCAGCACCACCCCCTTTGTGTAGAACCTGAGAAAGCAAACCAGCTTTTTAAACTATTCAACCTGGGATGAAGAACTTGTGGCCCTCTGGATGCCACAGGTTTGTAGCTTCCATCATTCCTAACTATAAGCCATAGTGAATGGAGTCAAGGGAAACTAGTATCATTCTGGTATGAGCCTTCTGGAGATGTCTGGGAGAGGCTGGCTAGATGAGGAGGAGTGAGAAGCAACCAGAGATTTGGAATAGTTTAACCCTGGGGGAGGTGGTAGCAGGCTGGGGGGTGGGATTTGGGGACCCCAGAAGGAGTCTGGCCCACAGGAGAGCCCTAGCTGCTTAGGAGGGAAAGACCTGGATCTGGAGGAAGGGGTGAGGAGCTGGTGAAGTTCTCAGGCACCTTCCCCTTCTGAGTTATCCCCTTTTGCGGAGGTGCTTAGGGATAAGTCTGGCCCCATTGATTCTGCCATGTCTCCAAGACATGGAGACAACGGCACCAGTGTGAGCACACCCTTCACATGCAGCCTCTATGGAGGAGTGCCCACTTGCTTGCCCAGTATCAAGGCTTGGGACATCAAGCACATGCCCACCCTGATCTTCAAAAGGAGAGTGCAGGTACTTGTGCTGATTCTTGGAACAGCAACCTAGTTTACACCTAGACATGTATCGTAGATCTCTGCTATGCCTTATGGATTTGTAGCCCATAGACTCGTGTTGGGATGCTGTACTTATTTTTTAAAATAAAACCTTTAAAACTTGAAATAAATAAAACATTTATAAACTGTAGTGACTGATGAGGAGAGCCAGGACACAAACAACATCTGGAGGACCACATGTTCCCCTCCCCTGTAGTAGAAAATAAGATTCTGCAGCCATCTACAGGTCTCCTGGAATACTCAGGAGCCATCAGTACCTTCTATTTGCAACCTAAGTGCAATTAGGTTGCGTCAAGTAAAGAGACAGTTCAGCTATGCAACTCTCTCCCACAGGAGGCCGTGATGGCCACCAACTTGGATGGCTTTAAAAGAGGATTAGATTCAGAGAGGAGGAGAGGAGGATCAGAGAGAGGAGGATTCAGAGAGGAGGAATTCAGAGAGGAGGAGAGGAGGATCAATGGCTACTAGCCGGGATGGCTCTGCTCTGCCATCCACAGCTGGAGGCAGCAAGGCTTCCGAATACCAGTTGCTGGAAACCACAGGAGGGGAGAAAGTGTCATTGCGCTCATGTTCTGCTCCCTGGTTTCCCACAGACATCTGTCTGGGCACTGCAAGTGCACAGGGCTGAACTCGATGGGCAATTGGCCTGATCCAGAAAGTCATTTTTATGTTCTTCTTTAGCTATAACCATCTTTTGCATCACTTGATTGCTGGCTAACAGGCTTTGATGGGCAGTTATCTACACCCATCAAGAGGTTTATTTATTAATTTATTTCGTAAAATGTATATACTGCTTGATTGTAAAAAAAAAAACCTACTCAGAGCAATTTACAATGACCGCTCCCCGCTTAAAACGGGGGGCGCCCTTTGCGTGGACGCGTGCAGCCCCTAGATCTGGAGCGGCTCCAACAGCATAGGCTTGGCCTTGCCTTCCCTCAGGTGGGATACCTGGAGGTCTCCGCCTACCTCAGTCATTTGCCCAATCCCACCTGGGGGAAGCGTTGCCAAGGAGACCAGGCCAGGTAGGGGAGGGATTACCTGCCCACACAATAGAGGGAGGATCTTACCTGGGAATCCTCACTTGGCTCCAGAGCTTCTCTTATCTCTCCCCTCCCATTAATTGTACCCTTACCTTTATCACTAGCCTGTGTTTGCAAATTACTAGCGGGCATTTCCTGCCAATCATTGCCCCCCCTTCTAGCGGATTACCTAGCATACCCACTCTATTAGCCCCACACCATGCCTCCAAAGCGTCAGGCTACTTCTCCTCCCCGCACCAGAAGGGGCACCGTAAGGGGTGCGCCCACCAAGCCTGCCCAGAGACAGGCAACCGGACAGCGGAAGGCGCGTGCAACCAGGGAGGAGCAGCCCAAGCCCAAGAAAACCGCGCTCAAGAGAGCAGCGGCTCCTAGAGGGTCTTCTGGGTCCATAAACCCACTAGCCTTGGCAAGCTGCGCCGGCAGGGGGTCGGCTGCCAAGCCGAGACGTACAGAGAGCTCCTCCTCCACCCGCTCCTCTCTTAGTAGCAGTCTCTCGCACTCGGTGCGTGGAGACAGTAGGGACAGGACCATCGCCCAGCTGAGGCGCTGCCTGGAGCGGCGGGATTCAAGTAGAGGGAGCTCCGGGTCACCTCTCGGCCGCAGGCGAGGGCGCAGTAGCAGCTCCTCTGACCGCCGTGCTCAGGAAGGTGGGTCACGTTCATCATCCGCATCCACCAGGCGCAGGAGTAGGTTCCAGCTCCTCTGACAGGTACAACAGTGACAAGAGCCCTGAGTCACGCAGATCGCGTCATCGCGGGAGGAAACACCACAAATCTAGGAGGAGGGGCCACAAGTCCAAGAGGGACTCGTCTGAATCATCTAGTTCCTCAGGTAGGTCCAGCTCCACTGATAGTGAATAGGGGGGGGGGCATCAAAGGCTATTGGGTTACAGGCCCCGACGCCCCAGGGTTGCCGCACTGGGTCTGGCGGCGCCGCAACCGGAGGCACAGGCGTGAACATGGTGCTATCGCGCCGTGCGGGGAGGAGGGCATTGACTCCAGAGGTAGAATTAGGAAATCCAACCACAAAAGAACCGACCAGCCCCCAGGCATTTGCCTGCGTGAGAAGTTGTGGGAACGCATCCTTAATGGGGAGTTCGTGGATTTGTTTGATCTGCTATCCCCTGCCGCTTCGACAGCCCTAAAATCTAAATCCGCCGAGCAGAGGAAAAAAGATAAAAAAGTGAGTGTTGAGCGTACCTTTCGTAATTGGCTCACTGCATACACCACTTACATGGTTATTATAGTCGCTAGTTACCCTGACAGGGGTTGGCACCTGACCAACTACCTACTCATCATCCTAAAGGCTGAAGCCATGTCTGGGGGGGAGGCGGCACTCGCCTATGACCAGGCATTCAGGGAGCGGGCGGCAGAGGACGACACAGTTAGATGGGATATCAAAGATGATGACGTGTGGTCTGAGTTGGTTTCCCCGTTCTTCAAGAAAGGGCCCGACAATGTGAAACAGTCCAAATATCAATCCAAGGCCCCTAAGAGATCTTGCTGGGAGTATAACAACGGCTCCTGCTTCAGAGAAAAATGTTGATTTGCTCATGAATGCGAGCGCTGTAGTGGATCTCACCCCACCATGAAATGTTTTCGGGGGAAGAAGCTTTTTCGAGGCTCCCGCAGATCAGGCGCAGGCACATCTCAAGACAAAAGAGAGGCCGGAGCCTCTACAGGCTCCTCTGGCGCTCAGCAAAGCAAAAACAATGCCCGCAAATAGTGCTCTCCTTTCCCTAGCCCCCTCACCCATATCTCTATCAGCAATGCTGCCTTTGTTACACCAGTACCCCAATAAAGAGGCAGCAAATACATTGAGGAGGGCTTTAAGGAAGGTTTCCGCATCCCAGTGGTAGGCACCCCCTCATGCACCAATCCCCCCAACCAAAAGTCTGTCCGAGATATGCCACACATTGCCGAGAAGAAGATCACCAAAGAACGCTTGCTGGGGCGAGTGGCAGGTCCCTTCACAGAATCTCCATTTCCTAACCTCATAGTGTCTCCACTAGTTATTGTACCTAAGAAGGCCCCAGGCGAGTTTCGATTAATACATAACCTTTCTTACCCAAAGGGTGGGTCAGTAAATGATGCCATTCCCCAAGAACAATGCTCAGTCAAATATGCATCTCTTGATCAGGCAATCAGGCTGGTTAGGGAGTGTGGCCCGGGCGCGCTCATGGCAAAATGTGACATCGAATCAGCCTTCCGTCTGTTACCAGTCCACCCCAGGGACTTCTGGTTGCTAGGTTTCAAATTCCAGGACCAATGGTACTTTGACAAAGCTATGCCCATGGGCTGTTCCATCGCATGCGCTGCATTTGAAACCTTCAGCACATTCGTGGAATGGGCCATGAAACGCAGGTCAGGGTCCCACCGCATTCCCCATTACCTGGATGACTACTTTTTGGTCAGCCAGCGGGCTCAGACGCATGCGCTAGGGCGCTGGCATGCTTCATTCAGCTGGCGGCTGAACTGGGCCTTCCGCTGGCAGCAGACAAGACCAAAGGTCCAACCACTGTCATCTCATATCTGGGTATTGAACTGGATTCTGTCAATCAAACCTCTCGCTTGCCCCCGGCCAAACTCGCCACGCTGAGGGAATTGATAACTACCATGATGGCCCAGAAGAAGACCACATTGCGTCAGGTCCAGACACTCCTAGGACACCTCAATTTTGCATGCAGGGTTATCTCGCCCGGTCGCGCCTTTTGCGCACGCCTAGCCCGTCTCATGGCTGGCGGTGTTGCCCCCCATCACCACATCAGGGTCACCCACACCATAAGGGAGGACCTCAAAATATGGCTGACCTTCCTGGAAAGTTACAATGGGGTGTCCTTTTGGCAAGATTGGCAAAAATCCTAAGGAACAGCTACAGGTGCACTCTGACGCCTCTGGTCGCTTTGGCTTTGGTGTCTACTTCAGGGGTCACTGGTGTGCGCAGCCTTGGCCGACATCTTGGCACACGGAGAGCATTACACGCGATTTAACTTTTCTTGAGTTCTTCCCAATCCTAGTGGCTCTCCGTGTTTGGGGGCACCTCCTCAAGGACACCAGGGTGTGCTTCTGGTCGGACAACCAGGCGGTGGTAAGAATCATTGCGAAGCAATCTGCAAAATCCAACAGGGTAATTCGCGTGCTCCGCCTCTTCGTGCTGGAATGTCTGAAAGGTAACATCTCCTTTTCCGCACGGTTCATCCCCGGCCTCAATAACGACATTGCAGATGCCCTGTCTCGTTTTCGCGACCTAGCACCCGTGGCCGATCAACTCCCAGAAGCCTTTCTGGAGGACCTCTGGGAACTTGGACGAGAGAAGTGACAGCAGGAGTACTGAGCGCCCTTGCACCATCAACATTGCAGTCCTACACCAGAGCATGGTCCCAATTCGAGGGGTTCAGAGATAAGTTTGGTTTACGACGCAGACGTGCTGCTAAGGAGCATGATGTTCTAAAATATTTGGTTCACCTAAAGCATAGAGGCATGGCCCTTAAGACCATCAGCCTGCACAAGGCCGCTATCTCATACTTCAGCAACTGTTTTTGGTTCCCAGACCCCTGTAACACTTTCCACGTAAGGAAGCTTCTTGCAGGGTGGCGTCGCTCCCACCCGCCCATTCCAGATAAGAGGAGGCCAGTAACCATTGAGATCCTCCGGCTGATATGGGATGCGCTCCCCAGTATTTGCTGGTCCAACTATGAGGTTAGGCTCTTCAGGGCAGCCTTCTCCCTGGCCTTCTTTGGTGCGCTCCGTGTCGGAGAGTGCGTTGGGGACACACTGTCACCTCATCGCAGGGGCTTGTCTTTGGCTGATATCAACCTTGACAGGCGCATGATACAAGTCAAAATCCGAGCCTCCAAAACCGATCAACTAGGTAGGGGTTCCACGCTAAGTCTAGCCTCCTCCCTACACACTGGACCATGCCCTGTCGCGGACACACGCAAATTCCTGAAGGTATGTCCTCCGGGACCAGGCCCTCTCCTCATTCATGCATCAGGCCGCCCCATGACCCGTTGCCAATTTGTCTCAATATTGCGTAAGGCCATCCACGCTTGTGGAGGCGACCCGGCACAATTTCCCGGGCATTCCTTTCGTATCGGTGCAGCAACCACGGCAGCTGCAAGCGGCCTCCCACCAGAACACATAAAAACAATGGGGCGGTGGCGTTCAGCTGCCTTCAAAGGCTACATTAGATACAACCAGCAGGCACTGACAGATACCATATAATCCTTTCTTTCAGGCTCAACCCCCAAACTTGTGTGGATCTTCGACCACAGCATTGTGCATTGGGCGGCCATCCATGCCACTACTGGTCCAGGCGGAGAGCATCTGGGTCTGCAGCCAAAGATCTCCATTTCCTGGTCTGGACAACGTGGAATGCGGAGGGATGCCCTGTTCCCTCGGTTGCGTCACGAACTTGCGTTC
The DNA here is from genome assembly GCF_964188315.1 of Podarcis muralis. NCBI lineage: Eukaryota > Metazoa > Chordata > Lepidosauria > Squamata > Lacertidae > Podarcis > Podarcis muralis. The sequence goes on from NC_135666.1 coordinate 60,886,421, forward strand.
CGCCACCCGCCAAATGCGGTTGCGTCACAAACTTGCGTTCTGCCACCCGCCAAACGCGGTTGTGCTCCACCTCGGCAAAAATGACTTGGTCGTGCGTAAAAGCTTAATTCTGATCAAAACAGCGATCGCAGACCTGGAAAGCGTACACGCCACTCACCCCAGTATTACGATTTTCTGGTCCGAACTTCTGCCACGCTTGCATTGGCGTGGCAACATCAAACCCACCAGACTTAACTACACTGTGGAAAAAATCAATAGGGCAGTGCACTTTGCAACCACTCGCATGGGAGGTCGGGTCGTGAAACACCCCAACATGGCGTGCACCTATCGGACCTTGGTAACGAGCGTTGGCTGAGCGACATCAGGCATGGCCTGATTGACTGGTTGGAGGATGGCAAAGGCGCTTTTCAGATGTAGGTAGTCTTGGCGGCGAGACCGCAATCTTTGCGGTCTCGGGTGGCGGTATCAGGCCTTGGGCGGAATCCTTTAGTCCATCTTCCTCTTTGCGGTGGCGATACCAGGGTTCCCCGTTAAAGGGGTTTCTGAAGGGAGGCTTTGGCCGTGCGCCGAAAGGTTGTCATTGCTCTCCCCTGCGGCGGCGGCGTAACGGGGGCGGCTATCTCTGCTTGAACATATGTTCTCCAGAGCCGGCCCATCCCCCCCCACACACTGGATAACCCTGATGCTCCCTAGGTCCCTGGCTAGGGACTGGGGAGGGAGAACGCCCAATGCCTGAGCCAAGGTCTACCCACATTTGAAATTTAATAAAGTTGTGGCCAATTTAATCCCATAGCACATTGTCTCGAGTCGTTATTCCACATGACGGGGGGACCGCGGGGAATCTGGGGACTCCGCCTGTCCACGCAAAAGATAAAATAGTAAAATCAAGAACAGTTTACAACCCTACTTTAAAACATACAAGAATTAAAATACTAAAATAGATTAAACATGCTTTGCAGTTTCTTTAAATAAGCATTTGTGTTTTTACACTTTCCCTTTGTCACCCCATAACCAAAGTTCTGTGAGCAACACACACAAGAATGGTTAAAATATAAATACAAAGCAACACACACGGCAACACACATTGCACAACAAAATTAAAGACAGAGAGGTCTTAAAACTTGAAAAAAAGCTCAAACCTCAAAATGAAAAGGCATTGACTAGCCAGGACACCTTCAACTTGCTCCGAGGGGATCAGAATAAAGCTCTTTGGGAAAATGGAAGATAGTTTCAGGACCGTGTCAGACCAGCAACACCAGAGGCAGAGGGGAAGCATGGCCACGCCCAAGAAGAAACAAGCCTTGAGGTGGCTTCTTTGTGCTTGTGATTATTTTTCTGACTAGAAGGGGCTTTCATAATAGCAGCTGATGAAATCATGCTCTGTGCTTCCAAAAGTGACTTTTCAAATTGTGTCTATTAGGCTTCTTCTTTTTAATTAGATGTGTAGGTTGCAACTCATTCATTTCTTTTCTGGCTGAGAAGATGTCAGTCGCTGCAGATTCCTTCCAGAATTATGCCAAGCTATCCTGCTGCAAGCGGGAAGGTAAACGGCGTTTCCGTGTGCAGCTCTGGCTCGCCAGAGCAGCGATGTCACACTGGCCACGTGACCCGGAAGTGTCTTCGGACAGCGCTGGCCCCCGGCCTCTTGAGTGAGATGAGCGCACAACCCTAGAGTCTGTCAAGACTGGCCTGTACGGGCAGGGGTACCTTTACCTTTACCTTATCCTGCTGCAAGTGTGTGGTGTTATGAAAGGCAAGCTGGCACTGAAAACAAACATTTATTTCAAAGTGAAGATTTTCTATCTACCCATTTTATGAATTAAAGCCACTGCCCATAAATAACAAGTTCCTATTTCTGCTGACTTTCTGATTGGTATTTTATCAGACAAGGCTATGACAACATACTGCTTTAAAAAAGATGAACAGCTTTTTTTGCGTGTTCAGCCCCAGAGACCTCCCCCCTAAATAAATTCACACATGACTCAAATTTTAATTTTGGTTTTTGGCAGAATTTAGGCCACAACTTTATTGATTACAGAAAGTGAATGGTTGCATAGGCTCTGGTTCGACTAGCTCCCTGCACCGTTGCAGGTAGCGCTGACCCAGGGCACCAGCATAGGTCAGCCTAGGGTGAACACCTGGATAGGCGGAAAGCCGGGAACAGGCTATGTCCACCACCCAGATGTCCCCCTGGACTCAGGCACGGGCACAACCCCCTCTCAGGGGTTGACCAAACCAGTTGAGTCCCTGGATTCCTTTAACGGAATACCCTTCACATAGGGATGAGGAGACCACTCCCCCACCCCTATCACCTGAACCAGACCCTATCCGCAATCTTACAAGTTGTGACGATTTGCTACGTGGCAGGCGAAACCCAAATTGCAACAGCCAATCAGCCAAGTGGGGAAAATTCCTGCCGTGCCTCTGTCCCAACAACAGACAACACACGACGGCATAGCAAGGTCAAGCGCAACAAGCCCTAAAAGTAGGGAGAGGTTGGCAGGTGTTCCGAATGCATAAGCCAAAAGAAGAAGCTCTGGGTCACGTGCATGGGTATATATAGGTCCCTCGATCCGTTTAGACTGCACCCCATTGGCCAGATTGAATCCAACATTGAGGGACATACCAATCGGGTGTTGTGGCTAACCAATCCAACCCACCCACAACACAGGAGGTCAGTCTCCAGGTCTCACCGCAACATGTGCCCTCTTTTAGGGAGGACACGACTTTTCAACTGATGGTATTTTTACAAATGAAAAGAGAAGGTACATTCTACATGGCCCAGAATGCTCTTTTGCACGGGAAATGCCTCAATTTTTTCTATTATAGCTGGATCCATTCAGTTCTTTTAGAGATGTGATGTGCCCTACCAAATTGGCTGTCCTGTTTGTTTCTGTTGTTCACATGGTCCTGTCCTTTCCATTAAACTAAATGGGCAAGAGCTTTGTGCATCTAAGCAAACCCAGGGATTTCAATTGGGGTACTAGAATGCATGCTTATTCCACTATTTTGCTCTCAAAACACATACACCAATTAAACAGATGCTTTAAAATACATCATGTATCTACATATCAAGGGCAATATGTAGATATTTAGTAGATTCATGAAATACCTCTGCATTTAAAATACCTCAGCTCACAACAGTGGCAGTGCAAGCTACTATAATTGCAATAGAAAGCCAGTTATCACAAGAAGCACAAGTGAAATTCTGCTTAAATGGTGCAATTTTATCAGTTGCAAATCTTGTTCAGAAAATTCTGGAGGTCCTTCCTTCCTTCCTTCCTTCCTTCCTTCCTTCCTTCCTTCCTTCCTTCCTTCCTTCCTTCCTTTTAGAGAACAGCACAATACATATTGTTGTTGTTGTTGTTGTTTAGTCGTTTAGTTGTGTCCGACTCTTTGTGATCCCATGGACCAGAGCACACCAGGCACTCCTGTCTTCCATTGCCTCCTGCAATTTGGTCAAACTCATGCTGGTAGCTTCGAGAACACTGTCCAACCATCTCGTCCTCCGTCGTCCCCTTCTCCTTGTGCCCTCCATCGTTCCCAACATCAGGGTCATTTCCAGGGAGTCTTCTCTTCTCATGAGGTGGCTAAAGTATTGGAGTCTCAGCCTCAGGATCTGTCCTTCCAGTGAGGACTCAGGGCTGATTTCCTTCAGAATGGAGAGGTTTGATCTTCTTGCAGTCCATGGGACTCTCAAGAGTCTCCTCCAGCACCATAATTCAAAAGCATCAATTCTTTGGCAATCAGCCTTCTTTATACATATTGTATCTTACCATATCTGCATTCTTGTGATATTTCAACATTTGTGGAGTCTCAGTTTTTTTGGAACATCCCAAAATTGTTAAACGATAAAGGCAAAAGAGAAGATGAAGACATTTTCTGACAAGTATGTGGGCTGAAAGCAACAAAGCAGTAACATTTAAAACCATGAGTATTAAACAGAATCAGAGTTGCTTGGCTGGAAAAATAATAGAAGCAACAAGGAGTATATTGCTCCTGATATGAGTGATTCAAGGTGGGTTAAGATATTAGGGAGAAGAGACAAATGATGTATGATTTTCTAATCCCAAAGTGAAATTCATACATTTGCAGTTGTGGTCAAAGGTCCTGAACACCGAGAATATTGTTAACAGATGCACAAAAGAAACAATGAGTGAATGTGCATTCTGATGTGTAAATAAGCCAATTGCACATGTGATGCACAACGATGATTCAGCTCCTGCTTAGAGAGAAGTTGCTGCTTTTGAATAGGGGACATGATGTGTAAATAAGTCAATTGCAGATGATAACACAATGCACAACAATAATTTGGATTGGTTTTGTAAACAGGCATATCTGCTTCTGCCAGTAAATGCCTTGAATGCATGGGAGAAGGCAGAATTTTCCACAGAAATAAAAGAACAGGTTTCATGTATTCTTAGGCAAGAGAGGGCACGAGAGCAACTCACACAACTGCTTTTCAGAGTGTCATTGTAATGACCACAGGGGGAAATGGTGCATTAGGAAGGTGTGTGAGATGCAATGACCCCTTCAGACATTACTCCAAAGTGCGAAGAGTTGTATCAGTTAGCTGCACATTTGTGAATCACTCATACACTAGCTTTTTGTTACCTGTTCATTGGAAAGCTATATTATTCCGCTTGTTTTCTCACCAAACAAAGGGAAGGATTGACAGCCTGTTATTTCTGTTTCCCATGCTTTCAGCCTAATAGCATACCATCAGATCAGGAGTATAGGAACCTTTCATCCAGAGGAAGTCTAATATATTTGGAACTGGTTTCCATTTGTGAGCAAAGATATTTTTTATTCATTCCAGCAATGCAAAGTGAATGCAAGTATAACCCATTTTCTTTTCTGAGCAGAATAAACGTTACAGCAAATATCTGAAACCAGGCTGGTAAGTTTCACTTTTAAAAGAAACACTTTCTGAGGAGGTACTCTAGGAAAACAACCCCCTCCCCCTTTTCCTTCTGTACAACAGATATCATGCTAAGCCAAACCTTGGCTCAGCTGCCCTGCTACACTGACTTGAAGGGATTGGGGAAGAAGACCCATGCAAGTGTGCTCTCCTTCCCTGAAGCCTGCCCATTAAGCCATGCTTTGTCTTAGGGTTTTGTGCAAACACGGCCTGTATGAGGTTTTTCAGCTGTTGTGTTTGTTCTGATAAATACTCTTTTCAAAAGAAATAGCAGGCCACTTCTCTTGCACACAGCCTGTTTTCTGAGCATTCATCCGGATTCGCTTGCACAAAATTTGCAAGAAGGGTATACAGTGCCCACTCTCTAATGGGCATTCATTCTGGTATGTTGGAAAGTTATACTTGTGTTCAATCAAGTAATCGTCATTTCATACTTTATAGTGCATTTCCCCTTCATTTTCCATTCTGCAAAAAGTCCAAATATTTTGGAAGATGGGTTGTTTTGCCAGAACGCCAAATTCAATTGTCTGGCCTGAATGCAATTGAATCTCATCCTCAAATATCAGCAGTCTGGAAGTGCCCTAACTTATTTTTAGGGATGCACCGTAGCTTAGAATCAGCAAGCAAGAGATGCAGTTCGGTTGAGAGAAGGAGGCATCCATCTCTGGGGATCTGATGCTGGGGGGGGGGGACAGAGCTTTTTTCACCCACAAACATATCTGGCTATACCGTCCCTGGAGCTGAAATAAGAGTCAACTATCAATATGGTTGGTTTCTGTACATGGAGAGGGTGGGGTGGTATCTTGTCCTTTTCCTTGGGCAACAACATGCCTTGGCAGGTCCTGGATGTAGCAATCATATACTTTTCTTCAAAACAAATTTTACATCTTCTTTTCCATTTGTTTCTGCTTCAGTAACTGGCAGCTATTATTCTGCAGTGTGATCATGAATCAAGGCATCTTGTACATGTGTTTCAGTTCTGAACAGTTGCAGGCCTAGGCATAGTGCTCCCCAGACCCCAACCCCCAGCAAATCAAAGATAACAGAGACTAGTTTTTTGGATTGAAACAGGCCACAACTTTATTGAATACAGATGAAAGAGGTTTAGCTTGGGCATTGGCCTGCCCTCTGGAAGTGACGCTATGGTCAATCCAAGCAGGGGTTCCTAAGACTTGCATTAAATAGGGCAACGTCCGCAGTAACCGCCATCTGGGGGAGTGTTGTTGGCCCTGGCCCTCCTGGGCATGCAGACATAGCCACTCTGCCTGGATCCTTCTAACAGGACACCCACATTTGGAGGGGCAGGCACAGATTCCAACCTCCCCTCCATCCAGGCATGAGATTGCCCCAATGCCCAAACAAGTTGTGACGGTTGCTTTGAAGTAGGCTGGATCCAATTTGCCTGGTGGACAAATTCCTACCTGGCCCCAGAATATGGTGACCCCGGTAGCCAGAGCAAGGTCATAAAGTAAGCACTTGAACTGAGGGAGGGTATGTAGGGAACCCAGCAAGGAATGGAACAGGTAAGGGGCTCCAGGTGCGAGTTGTTTAAATAGGCGGGGCACGGACCTGAGGGAAGCCTTCCTGCTCCATCAGCTCTCCCCCCAGCCCAGCCCACATCCGAGTCTGCACCCCCATTCACCAACCTTGGTGCAGGCTAGGACCCGAGTCCTGATAAGCAGCGTGGGCTTACGCCCGCACCCCCCATCCAGACAGGAGGCCGATCTTGGGATCCCACATCCGGGCCTAGGAGGAGTCTCCGCCATTGAGCGACGCTGCCACACCATGAAGGTGAGCAGACTTCTGAACATTTTCAGAGACCTTCATCTTTAATTCCTTTGACTAGTTTAGTGTCATTCAGCTGATACAGGCATGGATATGAAACTCTACTTTTGTGCATTTTCATTGGGGGATTATACAGATATATATTTCATTTTTAAAAGAGGTCCAATTCAGTTCAATTAAGCTATGTAACTATACATTGCAAAGTCAAAGTTTTGTACACTGACTGTTCCAAACACTTCAATGGTGCCGCATGTCATATGAGATGTGATGACACAGGCAAGCCCAGAGTCTGCAACTTTTTCACTCAAGACAAATAAAAGCTTTTGGGTGTGGGTGGGTGATTCTCAGCAGGAATACTACACAGCCCCTGCTCCACTGTACAAATCATACAGACAGATGAAGAAAGAGATATATGTAGCTTGATGCTAAGTGTTAGGGACTAGGAGTCAAGATTCCTTTTCTTCAGGTGATGAAGCCAGAACAAGAACTAGATAACCCCGGGGGACCAGGGGCCCAAGGATTTGGCAATGACAGTTTGCAGGGCTCCACTCCAGTGTGGAGATGCTCCCACCCATCCACTGTGGGAGATCACTCCAGGGGGCTGGCCCCCTTTATTTAAAGCAGTACCTTCCAGTGTGACCATGGCTAATGATGAGGATGCTACAAGGATGGGGCTCAGATCCATACCTGGTCACCTGGAATCCATGAAAGGGGGCATGGTTGAACCACAGCCCCTGCATGTGTTCCAATAGCTCTGATGAAATTCCTGTGATCCTGCAACCCAGCCCTCCCGTAGCCTGGACTACTGATAGCTGGGCCGTTTTCCAATAACCTAAGAAATAACACTCATAGCCTCTTGCCTCACCCTACCTGAAATCATAATGGGACTTCTGAATAGGTGTGGTTAGGATTGCAGCTCAATATGCCCGTTGAACAATGTATTAAGTGTTGATAACTCTTTGTTAAAGGTATACAAAAACGAGCTTTAGTAAAATAAATAAGCTGGAATTGTAATTCTGTTTTTTTAAAAACAGAAATGGCCAAGACTTGCTTGAAACATCTCTACGGAGCAGACTGAGCAAGAGAAAACTATTAGAAGAGCTGGAGACTACCACCACCTGCTTTGGCACAGCAGAGGGAATCATCTCAGGTGTGAGCTAAAGAGGAAGTTCAATTATGTTTCCCCAAAAAAGAAACAAACCAGACTGCAAATGGCTTTTAGGTGCAGCAAGATGCCTTGAGGAGATAAAATGCTTGGTTTTCAAATCTTCTCCTGAAGTGCACCATTCAACCAGCACAGTCAGGCACTGCCATCTAGATACCTCTTCTTAACATCCCTCTAATCAAAACCCTGCAGCTTAAGGCAATAAAAATGCTTCCTTACAATTCCCAATTCAGACATGAAAAGCCTACTTTCTCGTGGCCTTTTCTAAAAAGAGAGAGAAGAAAACACTTTTGAGGAGATTTGCAATGACTATACGGGTGTCTAGTGAGCCTGCTTAGGAAGCAAATGCTATAGCTGTGGGACATCAGCTGAAAAAGCCCTGCTCCACAATGCCTCCATGAATGGGGGCGGTTGTGGGGGCCAGCTGAGGATTTTTCTTATTGATCTTAAGGCACATGCAGACTCAAAGAGGTGCTTGTTAAGGTATGTTCAGGTGCTGCTGCATAGAGTGTTATGAGACAGAACCTGCATGTTTTGTGATTTTAATTCTCTGCTGAAGCTCTCTCACCGAAGAGTACTTGCCCCAAACCTGGACCTAGGCATCCAGGGAATTCTCCTCTTATTTTACCTATAGTTGTAGCAGATCCCACCTCCGTAGACCCAATATATTTATAAATACCACACGTTATCTAGTGGTTTTTGTGTGAGGTAAAACTTTGATTTTTGGGGACTCAGTCAGAAGTTTAACAAACAAGAAAACAAAACTTGAAATTATTTCCCCTTCTTTTGATTTTCTAACAGATGTTTAGTGCAAGCAGGATCCTCCAAAGTCACTTACTGGGCAGCGCTTCAGAGCGGAATAGGCCTAGGGGTTCATGCCATCATTTCTCCCCAAAGACAGCCAACGACAACCAGAAAGTGTTCAGTATTCCCATCTTCCCAGGGGCCTGTGGGCCTTGAGGGGCAAGAGAAGAGGAGCTGAGAAGTTTCAGAAGAGATAATTCTCTCTTTTGTTCCTTCCCTCCTTTGCTTGTTCTGGCTTTTAGGTTGTAAACTGTCCTGAGTTCACTGGTAAATAACACAATTCTCTTTTTATTCCACTAAATAAATGAGAGCCATAAATGGATAAATGTTGGGAGGGTAGACAAGAAGTACTGCCAGCAAGGCTTCTTGCATCAGGTAGTTCCTTTCCACACCCTCTCCCTCCATTCCCTACTGTAGTCGACTTAATCTTTGTGCCACTTTTCCATGGTGGATTGTGCCAAAGCAGCTGATAATAAACATCAAATCAACACCCAAATCTAAGCTCAACTGTGAAAATTCAATGAACAGTAAATTACAAAACATGTCAAAACAAATTCAGTACTTCTGCTTTTCAGAATGCATGAATGAAATCTGATCACATTTCACTTTTCTTTTCTAACAGCAGTGATTTCTGTTGTATAGTACTTTCTAAATGGAATAATTCTAGATCTCAAAGATGGCCTCAGGGGACATTTTAGACAGAGAGAGATTATTATTTTTTCCATACTGTTAGAGGGATCCTGTGGCTAATGCCACCAACAGCAGCATAACCGTGAGGGAATGTAATTGGGAGAAAGTGAAATGATACCGCTTCAAAACAATAAGTAATGTAGAATGGTGACACAATCCCTCCACCCCTCATCTTAGCTAACCACCTAACAACCATGGTCTTGTGCACTGATTCAGCCCACTAAGATTTTCCCATAATACAGCTCCTTATGCAGCCACACTGGTTTCTTTAGATGCCTCCCACTTTTCTTGCTTGCTGGAATTGTCTGCATTTGGCTGCAGCAGATAAAAATCTACCGGTCGTCGTGATCCTCATACCATTGGAATAGAGCCTTACTGCAAAGACTTACTGCAAAGACAGTGCAAAGTCAGTGCACACTGATCTACACACATAAAGCAAATTTACGCACAGACATCTTCCAAAAACCCATCCCGACAATCTTCCTTGGCTACGAGTCATTGGCAAAGAAGATTTGGGCCTTCAATATTTTGCCTTTCAGAAACTCCCATCCTTCTTGGGCTCCCTTCTCATTGAGTGTTTCTGACCACGGGATCACACCCAGCATCTCCTTCAGCTTTTTAAAATTGGCCTTCTTAAAGTCCAGAGTGTATGTCCAACTACAATCAGCTTTCCCTTGCCTGCATATCATCAAACTCAGGAGGACGTGATCACTTCCTCCCAAGTTTCTGAGTACTTCCACTTTGTCAATCAGTTCCTCCTTGTTGATGAGGATCAGATCCAAGATAGATGATCATTTGCTGCTTCTTCCACCTTCTGAGAAATAAAATTTTCAGCAAGGCAATGTAGCACTTTGTTGGACCTTACATTCTTGGCAGAGTTTGAGTTCCAGCAGATATCAGGGTAGTTGAAGTCTCCCATGAGTACTACTTGAGTTGTGAATCTTTTCACCTAGAAAACATCATACCTTCCAGGACTTCCTGCTACCTTTGCACAATGCTGCCTCTGTCCCACTCAGTAGGGAGTCACCTACCACCACCACATGTCTCTTCCTCCTCTGGGGAGTGTCAGGAATCGTTCAGTAGACTGTACTTTCCCCAACCATCTCAGTGTGTTCTGATGGTTCAGTAGGTGCAGCACAAGACCCTTAATCTCAGGCTTGTGGGTTCCAGACCCAGATTGAGCAAAAGATTCCTGCATTGCAGGGGGTTGAACTGGACGACTCTTGTGTTCCCTTCCAACTCTACACTTCTGTGATTCTATGAGGTCTGCAACTGCTGTCCTTGCTCTTTTGGAAAAAAGATTGCTAGCAGGATATGAGCTTTTGGCCTCTAACCTGGGAACATTTTTGCAATACCTGCATTTGGGCTAACATAATGAATCTTCCCTTCTTGTCTGTTGGAGTGTATATCAATATTATTAGGATAGATGGCAAAGTCGGGAGTCTTATGACTCGACAACTTCCTGCTCCTTCCACTCAAGTTGCCTTTTCCAGACTGCAATTCCCTTTCTCTGAGATCATAACAAGTAGGTTATCAGCACACTCATCCACAGTCAGTTGGCAGGGCTACAGCCTGAATTCTTGTCTCCCCTAACCCAACCAGTATACCAATTATGGCATTCAAACAAGAAACTTCCTTTGCCAATGTGATGATTCTACTAAAGTAGGGCTGCCATATTTCAAAAATTTGGACACAAAAGTAATGGAGCTTTTTTTTTTGGCAAGGAGTTTTGATTTTTTTTAAAATGAAATTCACCAAAAACTACATTTCTGACATGGGCTGCCATACATCTGGATTTTCCCTGAAATTTCAACAATTTCCCCCCGGACGCTGTTTGCGAGATTTGAATACCGGCCATGTCCGGAAAATTCTGGATGTATGGCAACCCTAGCTAATGATTCCCTCTGCTGTTTGTTTTGTCAAGAGACATTGGTCATGTAAAAGTTTCCACAGTGAGGGAGTTTCAGTCTTGTTCTGGCAGACTATTATGCCAAAATTGATATTATGCATTGCTGAGGCTTCATTATATGGAGGAAGCTGAGGTTGCCTGGGAGCATATTATCAATTGACCAGTTAGCTAGTCTTTCATTAGAGGAATGTGGTGTATGGGGTGCTGGGGGAGGGGTAGTACCTCTGATGGGGGACACATTGTGCTCCTTCTCGGGTAGTTTGTCCACCTTTGGTCCTCACCCTGCACTCAGCTGTCAACATTGGCTCCTAGAAGCTGTCAACATGAGACAGTGGCCACACCCTGGGAAATAGCTTCGGCTGGCTGGCTAAACCAAGTGAGGGTCTCAAACCCTCAGTGACTTAGGGACTTCCCTGCATGAAGTGACACAGTGTGGTATTCTGGCATCAGGTGTGTGCCCTGGGGCATGGATGGTGAATGGGGTCTGCTGTGCCAGCCCAGCCCTCACACCAAAGCTGCCGGAGTGACCCCCAGAGCCAAGCGGGGCCGCACTGCCCAGCCAGCCAATGAGGCCCTTGGCAGACAAATGTCCCAGGCACCTGCAGAAAGGAGGCCAGGCTGCACTGGGGTTGCCTTTGCCCGCCTCTGTGCCCACTCACAATGTCCCTCTATGCCCACTCATTTTTCAGGGAGCACGCCAAGTGAGGCACGAGCAAGAGGGCTGGGGCAGCGAGGCCAGGCCAGGCTCTGGGGCCAAGAGAACCCCAGAGGTAGGCAGGGGAGGGCAGGGAGCTGGGGATGGGGCCCACCAGGATCTATCTGGGTCAGATGGGGATCCCCACAGAAGCCAGCATCTTCACTGTGTGCCCAGGGCCATGGCCTCCCTGGTCCCCCACACTGTGTCCCTGCCTGCATGTGAAGACAGGATCTGGTGGATTGTGCAGACAAGACCAATAGTAGGTCCGACGGTCAAGAAGGCGGCTTCTGCACATGTTGTAGAGGGAAATGAGGGGCTTATGTGGCTCATCCACCTGGGAAGGTAGTCCATCTTGGAGAAGGAAGACTCTGGTGTTAAATCTCTGCTGCCTTGCAGGAGAAAAGGGTAAGGAGTAAACTCTACACAAATCCTGAATGGAGTCCATAAGGCGGTTGGATGGCACCTTGTACATCTTCTTCTGGCAGCTCCTGAAGCCAGCTGGTGCCAAATGTCTTGCTCTGCTTTCCTTTGAACCACACCCAAGTGAGGCCCATCTGGACAGCCCAGGACCTCCAAACACATGGCCCAGGCTTGCACCCCAGGAAGGTCACTTTGGTGCTGCTAACAGAGCAGCTTGACTTCACCCCTGGAGGCACACTCCATTGTCTCTTGTGTGTGCGAATGGTAGAGGGACAAAGATAGGATGTCAGGGATGAGGCTCTCGTCTCAACACAGGGAGCAATTTATGTACCGGTAGTACATGCCATGCGGGCTAATCCTGGTTCCCAGAAATTCCACTGTCCTTCAGTAATTTTGATGTAATGACAGGCTATATCAAACAGCAGTGTAATCTGTCATTTTTCATTCCTTTTACTGATAAGTATTCCAGGAAAACAGGTTTTTAAAAAAAATCTTTTGAATAAAGACTTCCTATTGACAAGATTGGGTTCTAATGCTTTCTTTCTTTTTTCTCACCAACATGAATCAATACATTTTAAAATGCTACATAAATAACCATCTTTCTGTAATAACCTGCTTTTCCAGGAAGCCCTCCTGCAAATTGCTCTTTAAGTGTAATCCACTCAGACACACTTTTCTAAAGATGTGTTATATCATACATTGTGGTCCTTTGTGTATACCTTGCCTAGCCCCAGAGTCTAAGGGTATGTCTGCATGCCCTGGCAATTTTCTGCAAAAAGAAGAAATGAGCTCTCTGCCCTCGTCCTTCCTCCAGAATACCCCACTGCTTCTCTCTGTGGGCATGTCATGCCCACCCCAGGCCACCCAAAGATGTTCTGCTATCTGCCAAGCAGTCAAGCAACTGCCACACCATCCCTCTTGTGCACCAACTAACTCCTCCATATCAACCATGTGGCGGCTGTTGCTTTTTCTCCTCAACCCACAATGTCTCGCTCTGAAGAAGTGCCCAATGTTGTGGCCTAGGATCCTTCCTAAATAAGGCACTGGGGGTGAATTGGCCTCAAAAAGCACTTTGGGGAGAAAAATCTTGCTTTAAGTTTAACAGTCCAACTGCTGCTAAACTTAAACCTTCTCTGTTGCCTTTGGAGCAAAGTGGCGGCATTGCAGGGGCTGTCTGAGGGGACCTGCTGCTGCCAAGGATCCCTGCAGCAATGCCTCCTATTGCCTTCCAAGATGCAAATTTATCCAAATAATAAAGTGATAGCAATAGCGAACTAGGCAGTGGTCACTGCTGACAGCTCCACAGCAGATTGGGGGGAACAGATGGGTCTGTGGGTGTGGGGTGGCAACATGGGGTGGGGGTGGGGTGTCCATTGCCTGAAACCAAAGACTTACTGTGGCCAATCCTGCTCATAGCTAGGCACATTGACTGGCTTTCCCCAGCCCCAGGAGTGGCTGGCATGGTGAAATGGGGCTGGGGAAAGCCAGTCAATGTGCCTAGCATGGGGCACATTGGGAAATAGCATGGGGAAAGCCAGTCAATGTGCTACACAAACCTAGCATGGGACCAAGGCTGCCCAGACCTCCCTGCGGCTGCTATTTACATAACAAACATATACTCATCAGTCGCATTCACAGTTAACTTCATGCCTAGCTTGGCTCTCAGATGGCATCCAGATTCAATAAAGGCAAGAGCTTAAAGGTTCCAGTGCATGGTCTGCTTCTCTGAATTGGAAAAAAAATGTTTCTGTTGGCTGGTGTCCTAGAAACAGCAATAGCTGTGAAGGTGCTGTGTGGATTTTATGAGCTGCTTCTCAAAATCCAGTGCAGCCACAATGTCTGTTACACTGAGGAGGATTGAGGTTCAGGGATTCATGGTTTTCGTACACAAAAGGCTGACTAAAAAACCCGCAGCAACCACCACCAAGTGGTATGCCAAACCTTGCTCCCACCTTTGATGCCCCCTTCTCATCATGCTCCTGTTGGATGTGACATATCCCTTTTGCTGCTTTCCATGGGCTTCTTTATGAGATCTCAGTGCCAGGATGTGACTTCCAGCGACAAGAACCAAGGAGGGAAGGATATTCTGCTGTTCTGTGAAATATATTCAGCTGAGTTCCTTGGCTGTTTAGAATCCTAATGCGACACTCAGGCAACATCTTCCAGCCACCGAGCCTCGTGGAACAGATTGTGTGCTCCATCCCTAGCGGGAAGATTTATGGGATTCTATTTTTAGGATTTAAAGATTTTTTATTTTATTTTTCTGCATCTCTGTGCTGTTCATTTGGCCAAACTGTAATATGCTAATTAAACATTACGATCTGAATGATAAAATGCTTAGGGAGGCTCACTAAGTGCCCAGTTGGATGAACATTATACTAATCTTGTGGAGTCCCCTTGCCCCCATATAAAGCATCTTGCATTCTGAAGCAAATGTATTGCTGAATTGCTAAATTCACATTTCTTCCCGTTAGGGCTGAACATTCCATCTAGAGCCCCCCCCCAACATTCAACTTCTGATTTGGGGGGGGGGGGTCCCTTCTTGGATGGGTCAAATTCATACTATTCACTGTCTTTCTGATGTTGAGGGGTGAGTGCCTTCACTTATGTAGTGAAAACTGCACTGGCCACCATAAGAGAAAAATACTGGTAAGCTTGGGGGGAAACCAAAATGTACAAAAAATGCAGATGTACAAAAAATCAATTGGGGGGGGGGAGAACTCCTCCCCACAAGCAGCCCAGTGAGAACTGAGCTTATCTAGTGACTACACAGTATACAGACATGGTTGGGGCAGGGTGGGGACGGAAGACTGGGGCGGAGAGGGGGTGCAATGGAGTATCCTCAGGTTCCACTTGTCCTCCAGCTCTTCACTGATGATCGAGCTGCTCAGTCCTCCGGCTCCTCTTCTCATATCATGGGTCACTTCCTGAGTCAGGCCTGCTTATATAATGTTTAAACTAGACTTTCTGTGCTGGAGGATGCCATATCAGTTATTGGGATGAAAAAATTGTAATACAGAATTGCACAACAGCATGCTGATGCCACTGATTTTATTAGCCATTTTCAGTAAATACACTTTGAACACTTTGAAGCAGTGAATAAAAGAGCTGAAAAGTGATGCCCTGTTTTGCAAACAATGAACATGAATTTAAACATCAGGAAGAACTTTTTTTATGGTAAGAGCTGTTTGATAATGGAATGGACTCTCCTTCATTGGAGGTTTTTAAGCAGAGGTTAGATGGCCTTCTGTATGACTTAGTTGGGATTCCTGCATTGCAGGGGGTTGGACTAGATGACCCTCGGGCTCCCTTCCAACTCTACAATTCTATGAAGTTAGTAATTCCATCATTCTGCTCTTGTTATTTCAGGAATGCAGATGTTTATGATTACACCTTGTTACAAATAACACTGAGAACTTCATTGTGAGTCCCACAGCAAAGAAAATGGGACTGTCTAGTATTGTGGCTAATTCCCCTGAGGCTGAGGCCAACTTCATAGGATCTATTTTTGAGGATGTGTAAAAGTAAGGTGTGAAGAGGTCCAGTGTGTTTGCAAACATATGAATCGTACAGGCACATTTATCAGAGAGACATGGCTTCCTATCTGGATTTGCCTCTGCATAATGTCTCCAATGCCTCAGTGGGAGACTTCTTAGGACTCCATGTGCACGGCCAGAAGGGCCTTAGGGGACACAGATATCACACAAGACATGCTAGAGCTCAACCCTGCTCTGCGCATGCATTAGATCACAGCCAGAATAGCTCAGTCGGTAGAGCATGAGACTCTTAATCTCATGGTTGTGGGCTTGAGTCCTGCATTGAAGAGTAGGGGTTGGACTAGATGACCCTCGGGGTCCCTTCCAACTCTACAATGCTAAAATTCCTCTATGTTTTATGTGCACTAAATAGGTAGGCCAGCAAATGACAACTGCCATATCTGGATGTGGGTGTAAGGACAAGTCTAAAATGATTGGACCAGAAAGCTTGGTAAAAACTTTCTGGGAAATGATATATAATGATTTGGGGGGAAATGTTGAAAATAACCTTTTCTAAGAAACCAGAAGCTTTCTTTTTAGGGATTTTAGGTGCAGAGATCCCAAAGGACCAGAAGAAATTGTTCATGTATACAACCGCAGCTGCCTGAATGTTGCTGGCCCAGAGATGGAAAGAAAATACAGTTCCGACCAAGGAGGAGTGGCAGGTAAAACAAAACTATGCTGAATTTGCAAAACTTACAGGAAGAATCAGGAGCCAGGAAGAATCAAAGAATGGGGCAAGTATAAAATATATTTGAAAAATTATTGTAAACAATTACACTTATTAGTAGGTCTGACAGAAGACTTGTAACAAAAATCTGAACCATGGACTGATTAAGGATTTATAATAGTTGGAGTTAGTGATAAAATGCAGAATGAAAATGTAAACATAAGGATCCACAAAGGGGGTCAAAGGGGATATGATATCTGTGTTGTTGTTGTTGCTGTTGTTGTTGTTATGGTTTCTAAAATGGAAAATGCAAAAATAAAAATTTAAAATGATCTGACCATGTTTCAGAAATCCAGCAGACACAGAAATCCAGCGGTTCGCTCTTTCTGGTCCCACAGTATACAATGGGAGAGAGTTAAAACACATTAATTATAAGCTTCCATCAAAACCAGCAGGGCTTAAAAAATGCACCTTTGACTGGATTATGCCTGTAACTCTCAGAAGAGAAAGTGGGGACCCTGTATATCCGTGGCACCAGAGAGCTCAGTTCCCTCTGCCCCATGGAGCATTTGATCCCAGCTCTGTAGAGGAATGTATGCTGTGGCTGCATTACCCACATCAGTACTTTTAGCACTTCAAGCACTATAATCTGCACAGTAATATAAACATCCCCCTCTCCATCTGGTAGCTGGGCATACCTTCCTGCAGTGGTTGAAATAATAGCCTATTTTGTCTTCTTCTTTTTCAGTGTAGTGCCTTATTTTCTATTCCAAGTCATACTGGTTGCTTAGGGCATAATTGTTTGCTTTGCTCTTCAGTGCTGCCAGTTATTTTACAAAAAACCCAATAAAGCTCACTATCTCAGAGATCGGTATAATGCAGAGGTACTGATGGGATTCATTTTTACGAGAGCTTTCGCATTAAAAGCCCATTCATACAGTTGGTTACTAAGCCACGGAATATTCTGTTTGTTCCATGGAGATCACAGTTTTGCAGAAGTTCCTGACATTACATTTTTAAAAGCCTGCTTGAACAACCAGAGAGTTGGTGGTAAGAATGTGCTCTGTGAATGACAATTTCCTTGATCAAATTTGCTTCTGACATTATTTGCTTCTGAAGCAGAATACTTATTTGCATTGCTGTCATTGCAGAAAAGGAGAGGGTGGGCAGTTATTTCTGCCCATACAAACCAGGCTGTGCAGCGACTTCTGGAACAGATTAAATATGCAGAGTTTTTGACAAATGGGCATGTGATCAAAATTGCATTGATCTTTGTGTTAGCTAGAGTATGGCGAGGTTGTGGCCCTCACTTCAATCAAAAGGAACCAGTGAGGCCCTTCCGTACGAAGGCTGTCCTCAATTCTGCACTGGGACTCGTAAAATACATAAATTCAGCTCACAGCTGGAATATTGCAGGTGGCCTTTGATTATACTCTATTCAAATAGCAGTGAATCCCAGTGATTCCAGCTGGCACAGGGGCTTTGAAAATCTAAATAGTGAACAATAGATCCTCTAGTAATCCTGCTTAAATTTTGCTGACTGTCTCAAAGCTCAACTCTGTCAGGAGAGCAGGTAACAGCTGTAAAGAATCCATCCTTTCTTGGGCTCATTTTAATGGCTTTTTACTTTGGATTCTGGAGGCAGTCTTCCTGAGGAAAAAGTTCCCGTTTAATTAGCCCAACTTGCCACCTGTGGGGAGAGTCTGCTGCAAGGCTGCTCCAGGTCACCCTGGCTGGGCAGAAATCCACTCAGTTGCTGCCTCATTTCCCAAGGCCTGGATTGGATAAAGGGCGAGGGGGGATCCCAGCTTTGCTGTATGAAAACTGGCCTTTGATCTGATTCAACGGAAGGGTTTTGTTGCAATAACCACATATGCCAGGATGCAGCTTGCTGGTGGGGTCCAGGACTCTAATGGCTTTGTTCTCAAAGGCTCCTTCATTCCTTAAAGTGCAATTTTAACATAAAAGGGGATCTGTCCAGCTTTGTTATCTCTTAATAAAGTACCTGCATTTATTTGTTGGTGTTGCTTATTAGGGTTCATCCACACTTGCCTTTCCTCAGTTTAAAGCTCTTTGCCAGAGTGCCCCCTTTTTTTGTCTCAGCACTTTCCCTGCAAAAACCCGTTCCTTAACGCTGAATTGAAGCAAACAGGAATCTGTGGAAAATCTGAATTGCCATTTGTCCAGCATTAAAGACCAGGTTTTCCTGGTGGAAGCAGTAAGCGGGGGGGGGGGGGGGTGCTTGGACACAGGCTGTGCCTAGACAGGTAAGTGTGCATCAGCCCTTACAGGAACCGTTGCCTCTAAATCTGCTGCCTGGCTTCTTGGTTATTAGTACTGGGGCTCAGAGGACAAGAAGTGGATCTTTGGCTCTTGGTGAATCCCAAGGGTGTCCAGAAACATATCTAAGTGTTCCTGCCTCAGGTCTGGGGGACTTTTCAGGGGTGGGGGCAGTCCTACTGAGCAGGGTTTGTTTACCTTGGGCATCGTCTGGCTAGGTTGTAGCGCTGGAAAATTAGCACTGGGCAGACCTGTTCCTTTGTTGCATGCTAGCAGGGGTGAGGGAGAGATAAGGGAACTCTCACCCACATGTTTTCACTTATCTCATTCTTTACATAATGAAACCCCATCACAGAAAAGTGTTTTCTCCAGCACAACACCTGTGAGGCCATCTGGTAGTGCAGAAGTCTTCGCCTGCTGCTGGAGGTTGTTGCCAAAAGCCACAGTTGATCCTTAGCACTGAGCTGGAGCTGTGGCAAGGGTGGAGAAGGCTGAACATGATGTTCCCTTGCCAAGGCAAGGGCAAGTGGTCACAGCACTGGGTTTATATCAGGACTGGCCTGTCAGAAGCTTCATAGCAAGAAGCTTCATAGCCCCTGTCAATCTCATGGCTCAATGTTTCACACTCCATTTCCTTGAGGCCTGCATATGTGAGAGCCGAAGTAGCTGACTTGGCCAGGCCACAGGCTCAGACTCCTGGTTCAGTGCTGTCCCTCATTCAGCATGGCCTAATGCCAATGCCACAAGGGTTCTTGGTTTTCAGGGCCAGTGTCTCATTGAAATTCACCTTCTAGAGCACCAGCAGATGATGCTCTGAATGTCTCCTCCAGATCTGCTCCACTGTAGCATCAAGGCCATTTTTAATTAATAATAAAAAGGCCATTGTGTTGGCCACTGGAGACTGTCAATATAAGGTTCATCTATTTATTGCATTTATCTTAGTGATGTGCTTGAAACAAACATCAAAAATCAACATTGCACAGTTATACCAAATTAATATAAAATAATCAAAATTAATATAAAAGCTTCAGTTGTGATAGCAGTCATAACTATATGATAGAATATTGAGGTCTGTCCTTGGGCTGTCTCTGGCTCTTCTGCTTGTATCTGAAGATGCCCAGCACTCATGGGAGAAATGATAAATGGCCTCAACCCTTCCCTCTGTTGCCAAAAGTTGATGTTCCATTAAGATAAGGACCTTGGGCAGCATTGAGTGGCCTGTGTCATTTAAAGCCAGCATTTAAATCAAGGATGGCCATTTGGTAGTGTTGGAGCAGCATAAGACCTGCAAAATTATTTTGTCCAGCCTTCACAATTTTTTATAATGCTGGTTTCAGGCTGACCTATTGGACTTAGATGAAAAGTGGAAATAGAGTTCCCACCAAAATTTCACTAAAGCAAAATTTGGAAGCTTCTTCTCAAGCAGAACATATGAGTGATTTGGAGGCAAGCCAAAATAATTTCTATTAGTCTGGGGAAATAAGTTTTAGATTCTGATAACTTTGATCCTGAACTTGGCCATTGCTACTAATCTTCCTGTATAACCAGTTCCCAAGGTGAAGGGGGTATCTGAATGTATTTTGGCTGTATTCTCAGTTCTTATTGGATAATAAGAAGGCCAAAGTAGCCTGGAAAGCAGGGCTGGAAAGTCCTAAGTGGGGCACAGTGACAGAGCTGCCTCAGTCAGAATTATTATTATTATTATTATTATTATTATTATTATTATTAATTTTATTAATTTTATTAATTTTATTAATTTTATTATTTATGCCCTGCCCATCTGGGCAGCTTCTAACACATATAAAACCACAAAAAATGCATAAAAAACTTCCTGATACAGCACTGCCTTCAGATGTCTTTGGAAAGTTGTGTCGTTCTTCATCTCCTTGGCACCTGCTGAGAGGGTGTTCCACAGGGCAGACATGACTACCAAGAAGGCCCTCTGCCTGGTTCCCTGTAACCTCACTTCTCGCAGTGAGGGAACTGCCAGAAAACCCATGGAGCTGGACCTCAGTGTCCAGGCTGAATGATGGAGGTGGATATGCTCCTTCAGGTATACAGGGCTGAGGCCATTTAGGGCTTTAAAGGTCAACACCAACACTTTGAATTGTGCTCAGAAACGTACTGGGAGCCAGTACAGATCCCTTAGGGCTGGTGTTATTGACTATTTCCCAGCACCTTTCCAAAGGAGCCCAGAGAGGTACGAGAATGGCTCTGATGGTAGATTCAGGGGGTGGTGCTCAACAGTTCTGATGGTCTCTCTCTCTCTCTCTCTCTCTCTCTCTCTCTCTCTCTCTCTCTCTGTGTGTGTGTGTGTGTGTGTGTGTGAGAGAGAGAGAGAGAGAGAGAGAGAATCCCAGTGCACAGTCAATCTGTCTATTCACCTAAGGTGTACATTTAAAGGGAGGAAATATGCAACTGAGGCTGCAAATTTGCTTTACTTCTAGCTTTTCTGCAAGACAGCTGCAAGAAAAAAAGCAAGATAAACAAGAAACTCAATCCAGACTGTTTTCTTCCTGAGCAGTTGCCAACTGCAGTCTAAATGAACGGTATGTTCTCCCTCGAAGATGCCCCAGAGTTCTTTGCAGCACAGAATCATTTTGCTGCAGACACTTGGGGATCTCTTGGCAGCCTGGTTGATCTGGAAAGTGCACCCTGAAGGTTGAAACTTTAAAAAGAAAAACATTGCCTTGTACAAAGAGAGTGCCCTACAGGTTTCATGAGGTCTGTTGCCGACAGTTTGCAATATGCAGGTCCTTTCTTTTGTAAAATGAACAACACAGTCTAGCCTTCCCACAGTTAACAGTGTTTGGAAATTGACATTAGCTGGATTTATAACATGATTGTTTTGCTTTTAATCCCATCACTGCAACAGAATCCTAGTGTTTGGGGTCGTCCCCCCCACTTCTTTTGAAGATTTATAGTGCTTTGTCTGGAAGTTTGTAGTGCTCACCTCAGAACAAGAGGGTGTTTCTAGATTCCGTTACAGTATTTCAAAGAACTTGTCAAATGTTGCTACATGATCCCCATGAATTTTCATGGAGTCCTGGCATTATAGGAACAAGACAGACTTCTGCCTTAATTTATTGCATTGCTCCCCTCCGTAAAAACATCTAAGCAATGAGAACACAACAGAGGTGCCACAAGTACAGTACATAGCAAAATGCAGACTAATTAACTGATGTGAAGACTTCACTGTGGTTAGTTGTCCTGGAGTCAGGAGAAAAGATGTCACTGACTTGAGTAAAAATAGAAGCTAACCACTTTTTGCCTGAAGAAAAATAACTGACCTCTTCCCCTTAAATTCTGCTGTTCAAATATTTTGCATTACCTGAGATATTAAATGTCTTCTCAGTTGTCTGGATAAGGCAGAATAATTGGGGTAGCAGACAGCAAGGACTCTAGGCTCTATGGACCATTGAAGATTAGCGGTTGATCCTTCAAAATTATGTCCTCCTACATCTTCTCTTATTTCACACTTCTGACCAAAAAAGTGAAGTAGCTGGATGATATGCAGCAAAATTATCAAATGCAGTAGAGTAGACTAATGTCTGAGTGTGAATGAAAACATTTTAAAGCCCTCCAGTTGGTAGAAGATGAAAAATGCCTCAATCACTCCCACTCCTTCTCAACATCCAACTCAATGAACAGGAGCGAGACCTCCCTCCTACCCCAGTTGCAGTTTGGCCAGGAACAGTTGCTTCTCCAAGTGAATTTATCAGCCATGGATTGGGGAAAAACAGACAGCGCTGTTTCTTTTGTCCTGGAAAATGTGCCTGTAGGGTGAGCTATAAGAAGACTCGTTTTGGCACAGGCATGGCATCAGAATTTGCATGTGACTGCATGCAGAGACATAGGAAGCTGTCTTTTATCAAGTCAGACCTTTAGTGGAAACTGCGGGGTGGTGGTGGTGGTCCAGCTGATGGGCTTCCCATAGGCACCTGGTTGTTTACTGTGAGAACAGAAGGCTAGACTAGATGGACTAGATCTGGTGTCCACCTGAGCACAGGCACCCTCTCTGATCTAAACAAGGCATGTCCAATAGTGGGGGAAATGTCAATAGTGGGGGGAAAGCTCAACAACTTTGGTGAAGGCTCCCCCCAAAAAGCTCAACAACTTCGGTCAATCCAATGGGTAGATCACTGCCAGTTTTTTTATAGTGGGAGTAGATCACAGTCTCTAGGGAGTTGGACATGCCTGATCTTAACCATGTATTTTGTAATCTAGAAGTATATTTTGCCTGACTTATTTCATTGCTATGTTTGGCTTGAATCAAGTCAGCAACTTTATGTAAGAAGAAGAAGAAGAAGAGTTTGGATTTGATATCCCGCCTTTCACTCCCTTTAAGGAGTCTCAAAGCGGCTAACATTCTCCTTTCCCTTCCTCCCCCACAACAAACACTCTGTGAGGTGAGTGGGGCTGAGAGACTTCAAGGAAGCGTGACTGGCCCAAGGTCACCCAGCAGCTGCAAGTGGAGGAGTGGAGACGCGAACCCGGTTCCCCAGATTAGCAGACTACCGCTCTTAACCACTACACCACACTGGTAAGTACACAATATTTTTCTATTCTTACACTACAGGCTTCTGTATTGTTATTTTGTTTAGGGGGATAAATAAAGGGAACAATCCAGTCTTCCAAAGGCATCCTGGATAATTAGAGAAAGCTTCACAGCTTTGTCCCATGTTTCCATGTTAATGCTGCAAGGGGTGGTATACTTTTAACTCTAACTAGACATTAATCTCACAGAAGTGAGCAAAAGGAAGGATAGCTAATAAATAGCACACCCTATCCTACCTTCCACATCCATCTCAACACCTGGAGATGCTGGTGATTGAATCTGGGACCTTCTGAATGCAAAGCAGTTCCTCCGCTTTCCTTCCCATGCTGTGCAGCAGCGGAGATTGCCACACAGCCATGCTGCTGCTGTGCAAAGCAAAATTGGGACAGGACAGAGTGCTAGCGGGATCCGCAGGTTATCCTACATGCAGCCCCCAAGAGGCATTAGTCCATCGCAAAGCCAGATGTAGAAAGTAAGTACAGTGGGGTTGTAACTGACACGTAGCATAGCGCATGGTCCACAATCTAAGGGTTTGTTTTTTTGTCAGTAGTATTATATGCAGAAGAAAAATCTTCCTGCGTCAGAACAGTGGGGGTTGCTACGGTTCTTGAAGCACTCAGTTGTGTCAACAAGTTAGAAAAAGTAAACTGGTCTCAAGAAATCAGACAGAAAGGAGCATTCTGGAATATGAGCGCAGCTATGCTGGACCAGGCACACGGCCTATCAAGTCCAGCATCCAGCTTCCCACAATGGCCTCCAGACGCTGAATGAAGTCCACAAAGAGGGTTTGAGGCCAGTGATGCTTTTCTGTTGTTTGTCTCCTTCAGCACATAGACTGACTCTGAACCTGGAATAGGAAAGACACCTGGCAATTGATTCTTAGGTGGAACCTCCAGGTTCAGAGGAAGCCTGCCTTGGAATATGCTGAAGTTAGGGAGACAAACACGAGAAAAGAGCTTAATAAATCTCCCCCTCTCCCCAAGCAGCCCTTGTGTTCAACAGAAGCCTCCAGAATGCTCTTTTCTCCCCATCCCTCCCAATATTATTATCAGTAGTCTGGCATAAAGTAAGGTTGCCATATTTCAAAAGGTGAAAATCAGAACATACAAAAAAAGACACCCCCCCATAGCTGCAAGCTAGATAGGTAAGTTTGCATGGTTGTGTTTTGCAGACTTGAAAGAGCAAACTGCCACAATGAACGGTTCTGACTGGATTAGGTAGGATACCTGGATGTTTGCTTGGAGCTTCATCAACCCCATGAACCCCAAAATTTTGAATCCTGGAGGGGAAATTTTGGGGTTCATAGTTAATGAAGCTCTTGCTTGGCCTCTGAGAAAGAGAGAGAGAGAAGCATGACAAACACCCCTTTAAACAAACGGTTTGCTGATGATTTAATTATTTGTTTGTAAAACATTTGGGGAGGAGCGAAGAAAAGTTCATAGAATCATAGAATCATAGAATCGTAGAGTTGGAAGAGACCACAAGGGCCATCAAGTCCAACCCCCTGCCAAGCAGGAAACACCACCAGAGCACTCCTGACATATGGTTGTCAAGCCTCTGCTTAAAGACCTCCAAAGAAGGAGGTCTTTAAGCAGAGAGGCAAGCCCCCCATCTCACCTCACCCCATCCCAGTCATGCTATGGGCTTGCTGACTGCCTCTGACTCAAGGAATGTGTTCACCTCACCATGTTGTTGTTGTTTATAGTCGTTTAGTCATGTCCAACTCTTCGTGACCCCATAGACCAGAGCACGCCAGGCACGCCTGTCTTCCACTGCCTCCTGCAGTTTCAATGCACCAGCCCACAGCATCTACCCTCTTACCACAATACCAAGCAGAATAATGGCACACACGGCTGCAATCTTCTCAACGCTGGGCGAGGGCCGGGACACACACACACACACACACACACACACACACACACAATTCTGCATTAACCCCATCTAATGATCATAACACAGGACCATTTTGTGTTTTGTTTTGTTTTTTAATGTGGAGAGATGTTAGTCTTTAATGACCACTGGGCTCTCTTCCAACCCTACAATTGCATGATTGTATGTCTGCTGCAACAGACTAACAGCTATTTATAGACCACTTTTCATGCCTACAAAGCGATGCTAGACCAAGTTACAACTTTAAATCCTTAAAAACATAATATTGAAGCAAGGAGGTTAGCAGGGTGAAAACAACAGCTATTTTATTTCAAATAGAGAAAATTGTTCAGTAGTGCAATGACTTTTTTTTAAGGGAGTGCCTCCTCATGTGGAATTCCTTATGGGACCCTTTTGAAACCTCGTGATTAGAAACCTTGCTTGTTTATTTGTTTAGAACAAGTAGAGTGTGTAAGAAATGTTGCCGTGAGTGTGCTCCTGTTCAGAGTTCCAGCCACCCACCCATGCCCTTTTCCAGGATAATCTATTTTATTTCCCCTTCCTGCTGTTTTTCTGGCCAATAAACATGGTCCTCACTGGCTGTCTTTGGTGTCTCCAGTCCTTTAGGATTCCCCCCACTCACCCCAGAGGCACCAACTTGAATAAAATATGGGGGCGGGGGCTGCAGGACTTACCTGCCCCTGATCCTATGCACCTTATGCCTCTAGCTTGCCTGCCCCCTCTTTCTTTCTTATGGGCCTCATGTGGGATCCACAGACATTCTGAGAAAAGGTCAGTGAGAGACGTGTGCATGTATAAGAATGCTGTTTGAAGGTGCATAACGCAGAGTGACATTAAATGATACCATGGATGAAATGTTAGGGCTTAGACTGAAACATTTAAAAAGTAGGCCATGCTGGAAATAGACACAAATGGTACTGAGCAAAACATTGCAAGGAGTTGTTTTGATTGTGTAAAAATGTGCAACAGTTTCCCCACTTCAAGGTGGTGGCATAATGGTTAGTGTTGGACTTGGACCAGGGAGTCAAGGGTTCAAATCCTCATTCAGCCATGAAGCTCCCTGGGTGACCTCGGAGTCAGTCACCATCTCTTAGCCTAACCTGCCTTGCAGGCTTGTTGCGAGGATGAAATGGGCAGGAGGAGAACCATGGACACAACCCTGATGATCCCTGGAAGATGAAAGATTGTATAGAAATGAAAGGGGGGGAAACCAGCAAAAGAAAATTTAGCATAAAATATTCTTGAAATTAAACACATTCTGAGGACCTAACTGCATGTTACATTAAGTGTGTAGTGTTCTCTGTGGGGGTTTTTTTTAAGCTGAGATGGCGAGGGAGGCTATTTTACAGCAGGACTAAAGTGCTCAGGGAAGGGAAGTTTATCTTTGGCACTACAGTCACTGAAGAATACAGAAAGCCCCGAGGTGGGTGACTTGGGAACGTCAGGCAATACCTACCCAGAACCGAGAGGACCTTGGGCGCTGGCTGCCCTGCTCTGCCCTGCGCCCTTGCCCTGCCCGGCAGCAGAGCTGCGCTGGGAGAGGAGTTGAGGCGCACAGCCCTTTCCCCTCCGTTGGCTCCCTGCCCACCCGCAGGCCTGCAATGGAGCGGCCAGGGTGGGAGAGGGAGAAGAGTGGATTGCGCCTGTTGCCCCCTGGACCTCTCGCGTGCATCTGCTGCTCGGCGCCACTCTGTTGAAGGGCTTGGGGCAGGGAGGGAGCCGACGGAGGCTGGGAAGCATGTGAGTGAGTGTTGGCCAGCAGGCCTGTCCCGGTGCTATTTATTTATGCCCATCAATTTTGGAGGGGCCTATGCCCCCCAATATTTTCTGCAAAGATTGGGGATCCCTTGAGTCTGCCAATACCTCCTTCTTTTGTGTGAATGGTGCCATTTTGGCTGCACACGGGTCCACATGGGAGAATGAGTTCACTCTATGGAGAGGCTACTGTACGACTGCCTCTGCTGTGGCTCCACAAGTACCATATGCAGCTGGTGTAAAGCAGGGGCGTAGTGCCTGGGGTGGGTGCAGGCACACATGTGCCAGGCAGGGGCACAGTCCATGTGCCCAGCCCTCGCTGCTGACGCTCCGGGTAGGTGCTCTCTCGCCCGGCGGGTGGGGAGCGGAGGGGGAAGAGCATCCTCCGCCCTCGCTGCCAGTGCCCAGCAGGGCACGACGGGGATCTCTGGGGGAGGTGCCTGCACTGCTTCACATGCCCCCCAAGATTGTGCACCCGGGGCCACTGCCCCTCCCCCACACTACATCTCTGGTGTAAAGCTGTACTAAACCTGTAAAACCCTGTCATTTTTCTGCGGAATGATCTCTGAATCATCGTCTGCATGGCAGCCAACGCCGATCTTTGGTTGACTGACCCTTTTTCATGTTTTTTAAAAGTAGGATAGGGATACACTGAGTTCCATCTCCATTTGGTTCATAATAAAATGTATGGGAAAACACAATGTAGTACTTCAATTTTAACTATGGAGAATTATCAGAGGTGCCTCTCAAATATTATTGTGGGTACACTCAAGAAGACAGAGCACATGACCACTGGCAATTATTTTTTTTATAATGAAATTTCTACACCACCCTTCATCCAAGGACCACAGGGTGGTTTACAATATAAAAACACAAAAATACATAACATAGTAACAAACAAAAGCATACAGCACCCAGGGCAAAACTTCTCTCATGTAAGTCCCACAGAAACAGAGTTACTGCCGTTGTCTTTCAGATTACATCCGAACAGGGAGCCCATGGCAATGCATAAGCCCAAAGGCAGGCCTGTGTAACCCAAACTCCACCAAACTGAATGCATCCCATCAGCCACGTTTTGTGGTTGGCTAGGGACTTGGCCATTCTCTCCCCCCCCCCCCCAGGCTCTGGTTAGATGGGCTGCCATACATGGATCGTGGTGGTAGAGGAATGCATTTGGCTTGGTGGGTTGCAAGTTGTGCAGGCCAAAAAAACAGAGGATCCCAAGATAATTTGAAGGAAAAAGCACATTTTTACTCTTTATCCAAATGCAAATATATACAGTTCAGGGTAATGTGGCTGTTCAAATGCCATTGTTTCTCAAATCTGGCCAGAGTCCTTGCCTTGTTGTTAGAAAAATGGCATGCTTTGTTATTGTGAATTGGCTCCTTCAGCTGTGTGTTAGTTTCCTTTACATTGGGTAGCAGATTCCTGCAGCTACACAGACATTTTCATGCACCCTTAAATAGAAAGATGAAATGCTTTTAAGGTAGCTATTTTAGTACCCTATTGCAAGCCCATTTTAGCACATGGATTGCCTTATAAATAAACGTTCGAACTTTTACAATCTAGGTTAAAGTGGCTTTGTTTTTTCCACCTCCCTACATAGTACCCAGAATATATTGCAGTCTTATCTTTCTCTTCAACACAAGACTTTCCATATTAGTTTACAAGCATATTATACATTCAGATCATAGCAAGAGGGAGAGAGAGATACATGTGACTATGCTAATGCTGTGCTGCAACTAAGTCTGGAAAATAAATAAAACAGCCTAGCCCAGACTATGAGGCACCTGAGCACTGTGGGAATTCTTTCATTCTTAGTTTGGAAAGGAATAATGAAAGAAAATAAATAAGAAATGTGACTTTGTGCCACTTTTATGCTTAGATTTCTAATTATCTGTGGTTTACATTTCTCACACTGGAATTTATTCAGATTTATTTTTCAGTCTATAGCCCACTGCATCCTGAAGGCTCAGAGCAGGTAAAAAAAGGGGGATAAAATTTCGTCACCTTGAAAATTCCCTCTTGAGTTTCAAGCTGTGCATGACAAAGGATCACCAAGCACAGCAATCTTGCATCTTCTCCCCACATCTCTCTTCCAATGTACTGTTATAGATGATGTGTGATGAGAAGTCATTACATGTAGATTTGCCCCTTTCTTTCTATAATTCACTAGCTGCTGTTCCTGCTGCTGCTGCTGCATACTGGGACAGTTGACTGGTGAAACCACCAGTAGCCACTTGCAACTATCACTGCCATGACTTTACCCAAAGAATTCTGGGAATTGTAGTTTGGTAGCTGGGAATTCGGTTAGAAATTTCTAGCTCCTGCCCCAATGAACTATAATTTCCAGGATTCCCTGGGGAGATGGGATAGCTATAAAACCTCTTAAAAAAGGAATGTTTAACCCTTTCTCTGTCTGCTGAATCTTGCCCCCAACCCCCTTCCCATCTGCTTTTCTTCCACTCCCCTCTTTCAAAAGGTAAATTCCAATACCAGAACTATATATGGACTGGGAAAAACTGTATAGTGGAAAGAGCTCCAAGTGAAAAGCAATGGGCAGGCAAAGGGTTAAGCCACAGCTTCTCCCACTTAGTCTTTCTGACAAATGCTCCCTACAACAGGCACATATGCATTGGGGGGCCCCATGTTTCCTGAGCAAACATGGAGGTTAAGCAATATGAATAGCAAAGGTGGATTTTGAAGGGGTATTTCAAAGAAGCAGCGGCGGAGCAAGCCGATTGGGTGCCTGGGGAGGCGCACTTGCCCTGCGCCCAGGAGTGGGGCCAGCCGCCCACGGGGTGGGGCGAGCCAGGGCAGGACGCATCTGAGGAGTCTGCCTGCCTCCTCCTACTCAGCCGCCCTACAGCTAAGGGGGAGGTGGCGGGCGGACCGTTGGGGGCAGCGCGGAACCTGCAGGCACCCAAGCCAACGCGTCACTCCCAGGAGAGCGCTGCAGGCCCCATGGTGAGTGCCACCCGGCATTTTGTCACCCCCCCCCCTCAGTGGTGCCCCCCGGGGTGCCCCCCCACACCACCCCTGCAAGGAAGGCAGAGGTGTCACCATAATAACATTCTGGGAGGGAGGTTTATTCGTTGTGTTCACGCATAGTGAATAATGAATATTATTATAAATTCTTCTACACACAGGATTCCTGTGTTCATATAAAACGGGTTATACATCTGGAAGTGTGTGTCCTAAAAGCCAGTGCTTCTCCATCTAACATGGCACAGGAGGCTTCCTTGCATATCTTTTTAAGTCCTGTCCCGAAACAGCAGTGGATGTCTAATCATGCCCAAATGATCTGAGCAATAGTCACAGTTTCTAATTTGTCATTGTCTTGTTGGGCTGTGTATGTGATAAAGGGGAGCCATACCCTGGTAAAGGCGTCTTCTTCTATTTGTCCCCGTGTCAGTTTCAGTTTATTGGTTAATTTTTCTAGTAGGGCTGTTTGGTACCATTGGTCCATGCTGACTCCTGACAGGTCTCTCCAGTGTCTGGTTATGGCGTTTCTGGCTGCTGAAAGTAGGTGGATTATGAGTGCTTTGTGGTGTAAATGGGCATTGTTGTTGTCCCTCTGTTGTGCACCCCTTCACTGAAGACTAAAGGTCATATATATGTATAAAATAAACCATATATTGTATGTGCTAGTCTCCATTATGCCTATTTTCCTAAAGGAACACAGACCCTGGTGGAGGGCCCAGACCCCAGGAATCTTGTGCCCCACTCAGCAGAGATTGGGGTGGCTTGTAATGCCCTCTTCAGGCATTAGCATTTTGTGTCAAGAGATAATGTGAGAGGAGAGGTGGGAGGAGCATGTGAGCTCCGCCCTCTTGTTGCTCTTCCCATCACCAGTAAACACACTGTTCTAAGACATGCCGGGAGCATCCATGGATCCATGAGATGATTGTGCTAGCAAGATCACTGCTGCCCCTTTCTCATGCATTTCCTTCACTCAGAATGGCAAGGCCTGAAAAAGACTTTTGCCTTAAAACCCATTCTGTGTGTGGTATGGTTAGGCAGAGAATAATATAGCAAGTTTTACTGTGGAAGAAATGTGAGCCCATGGCTCTTTCTGTGTCAGGGTGTAGCCTAGGTGCTTGTGTGCTAAAGCTCTACATTCTATTACTTGTTGTTTGTTCTGTTCTCCACTGTGGGTAACCTGGAAGTTTAAGGAAGGAAGGCATCATTCTGTGAATACTGATGTGACACAAGTCCCTCTTTTCCTTTTACTGCTTCCTGTGAAATAGGAGATGCAACAGCTGTGGCAATTGCATTGGCAGACTGAAAAGTCAGCCAGTCACGCTTTCTGCAATAAATCCAGCTTCCTATAAATTGGGAAACGTGTGTTCTCGTAATTTGGCCTAGCTAACTATTAAGCATGCGACTGAGTTGGAAGGAGCCTTTCGGGATAATTAATTAAGAGCTATGTTGACAAAAGGTTATGACCTGATTTTCTGCAGCATGTACTTACCTGGGCTCCTTCTATATGCTGTGACCTGCAACAGCAATGTGTGGACTTCAGAGCCCTTCTGATGATGCACGAAAGCAGTGAACACAGGGGGAAATAGTGGCTGTACAGCAGATGGCAACGTCAGGTCAAGCTAAGGTACATTTATAGAATTGGGGCTTTTTAACTCACCAGAACTCAATTCTGGCATCTCTCAGGTGGGTGTCATTGCCATTTTAAGAGAAAGAAGGAGGCATTCATGGTGAGTTCCAGCACCTCTTTTTCTAGAAAAATAGCACTGTATAGGACATATATATAAAGTATACTTTGCCTCTCCACTGCATGATGCCAACAGCTGTTAGCTGTTGTTCTCCAGCTTTTAAACGTGTCTGTAAATGTCCAACAGTGCAGACCAAGCAAGACCTCTGATATGCTGCTACCTGGAGTTGGTTGATGTACATCAAGCAGATGGGCAGGTGGCACAGTGGTAAAGGGGCAAGACATGTGCCAACTTGCTGAAATTTCAAAGCACTCAAGGGAAGACAACTTGGGTTCAGGCAGGGCTACAATTTTAGATCAAGAGCGGAGAAAGAGGTTTGATAGGGGAAAAGCAAAGTCAAAGACCCACTCTTAGGCACTACATGCAAAGATGAAAGGATAAAGCACTGCAATTTTTAAGAGCACTTGCTAGGTTTATTTTTTTCTATATATAAAACCTCCCAAAAGCTATAGCAGTATCAGCCCAAGAAGAGCTATCCCCTCTTTGGCAGTTAAAGCAATGCAAGACTTTTGCATGCATACGTTTGACATAGGCCTCTTTAAGGGGCAGGTCTACTAGGAAATGACTGAAGCTTAAGCTTTAGGGCCCCTAAACCTAGAGGGACCCAGAAGCAACTTTAATTGACATTGCTTAAAAGTTTTGGGTATAGTAGACCCAATTTGAGTTTGTTGTTCTTGTATCTATTTCAACATTCCCAGAGTTTGAGAGTCAGTAGCACATTGAAGAAGATAACAGGGGTTACCTAGACCTTGATGTTGATTGTGACAGTTCAAGCTTCAGGGCCCACA
The DNA here is from genome assembly GCF_964188315.1 of Podarcis muralis. Classification (NCBI taxonomy): domain Eukaryota; kingdom Metazoa; phylum Chordata; class Lepidosauria; order Squamata; family Lacertidae; genus Podarcis; species Podarcis muralis. Next base: position 60,919,019 of record NC_135666.1, read on the forward strand.
AAATGTAGGTCTGCCACTGCTCTGTACTAGAGCCACTCTGTGTAGTAACAGACAGCTGGCCATAGATATAGTGGTTACTAAGGAGTAACCACATGTTCTCTGAAATGTATTATTTATTCGTTCATTTGTTTATTGAATTTATATACCACTCTATACCTGGAGGTCTCAGGGCAGTTCACAGATTAGTTGTTGTTGTTGTTGTTGTTGTTGTTGTTGTTGTTAATTTATACCCCACCTTTTACCTAACAGGTACTCATGGCGGTATACAGATAAAAAAAGAGCCACTAAAATGTGCATAAACATATTTTTAAAACCATACAAATGATTACTACAAAAAGATGCATGGCACCAGCCCTTTCATTAAAAGCAATCAGTTCCCAAAGACCTGTTGGGACAAAAAGGTTTTCACCTGCGAGTGGAAGAACAAGGAGGGAGCAGCTAACAGATACCCTGAGCTTCAGCTATGTAGGGTGTTATAGGTCACAACCAACACTTTCAGTTGTGTCCAGAAAAAGACCAGTAGCCAGAGGAGTAACAAGTCTGCTCCCTATAAATGTAGAAGGGGACTGCCCCCTGCCCTCCATAAATGATGATCCTTGCCTAGATTGGGGAAGTTTGGGGAGATACCTCCCTAAGACAGGTGAAAACCCTAGACAGCTTTCCTTGACTTTTAGTTGCTCCCTAAAGGCAGTAACAAATTTATATTGTTCCTCTATCACCATGGACACCAAATCCAAGGGGCTGAAGTGACTTCAGCCCCCCATGTAGTTGATGGGGCTGAGCCCCACCAAAGTTGATGGGCAGTTGTTGATGCCACTGCCGCAAGGCATGCCAAGTCACCACTGGCGTGAGACCTCCAGACTGCCAACACAAGGCCTCCCACACCACTGGCATAAGGCCTCCAGGCTACCACCACAAGGCCTGCTAGGCCACCGACGCCAATGTGCTTCTGGAAGCTGGCACCAGAAGTGCGCTTCTAGAAATACATTGGTGGCTTCTGGAAATGCGGCCACAATGGCTCGTGGTGGCTCATGGCAGCTCCACCTCCTCCTGCTGCTGCTGCCATGGAGGGGAAGCAGCCCTCTGGCCATGGCAGCAACAACAGGAGGAAGAGCTGTCAGCATCGCTGGCCATGGAAACTGGGCTGCCACATGACGCCTGCATGTGATGTCATGACTTCACCTGCAAAGTCATGACATCGTGATGACATCAGCCCCTCCCATCTCCTACTTGAGTTGGTGTACATCTGCAAACTCTGTCCTTTGGTTTTCCTAGGTAAGAATCAGAAGGTTTTCTTAAAAAGAGGCAAGATGAATGTGCCCCACCATTCTTTGCAGCTTGATAGACCAAATGGGTGAAACTCAGCAGCCACCCATATGATATCTGCAGTGATACCCAAATCGTGACACAGTTGGCTCTAGGCATCCTAGAAGTGTTGACTCCTAAAGACCCCCCCCCCACTGTATAGTCTGTTTCATGGGTTATATTTTGTAAGACAAAGCATTCACGACAGCTCCTTCAATAGTGGTGCCCTGAGCTACCTGCTGTCAACTAGCAAGCCATTTTTAAAGTCGCTCACTGAAAACTATTCTATGTGCTTCAGCAATCAAAAAGATAATTACAAGAACTTTGGCATGCTTTATGCTCTGCTCTCCATAGGGTGCCTGTTCTCCACTGGATACTCCTAGCCATTCGGAGATGGGTCAATACCACAATCCCTAGGAAGGATGTAACCTGCGGTGTTGTGTTTTGATGTCTTTAGACATGGTTTTCTGGTTCCCCCAGTAGGCTTATGATGCTGCCTGTGGAGCATCACTCTTCCCTTGGAGATCTAGTCAGTGCTGAGGACTTACTCCTCTTCTCTGATTGCTCAGTGCCGGCAGCTTGCTGGGTTTATGAGTGAATCAGGACTTCAAGCACACGGATGGCAGCTTGGAGATAGCTTTGTGACTTCTCCTGAAGTTGTGCTGAAAATACACAGCAAGGCCCCCCTCTGTGGCTGATACAAGCCACAGAAAGCCACTACCAGAGTTATTTGGAAAGAAGCAAGAAACAATCTTCTAACCTACGTACATCCTCTAAGCATAGAAACGTGTGTATTTAAAGCAACACTATCCATGCAAAATAGGCAGACAACAGCAGGCTTGGAGGAACCCAGCAGTTTGAGTACAAAATCTTTTGGGGAGAAAAAACAAAACTGGAGGTCCCTTTCCCAAAACAGCTCACTGAACTGAACATAAGAGAGTCCTGGATCAGACCAAAGGTCCATCTAGTGCAGCATCCTGTATTCACAGTAGCCAGCCAGATGCCAATGGGAAGCTGAAAAACAAGGTCATGCATTTCTATGTGTAGTATTATCTTATTCTTTATTAAATTTCTATACTGCCCTTCATCTGGAGATCACAGGGCAGTTTACAATAAAAAAACACAAAAATACCATATTAATAAACAAAAACGCAATAAAAATTGTGTGAAGCAATACCTCTTCTATTTATTTATTTTTTAATATTTATTCAAGATTTTAAACATTTATCACCAAACACATATAAACCCATCCCCAAAGTACAATAGACAAAAAGAAACACACAAAAAAGAAAAACATACAACATCAAAATCAAATCCTTAATATCCATACTTTCTTCACCTTTTTAGACTTCCTCACGTCTCTCGTTCCTGCATTCCAAATTTATAAAGTTCTATACAGCAAATTATCACCTTGTTTCATTTCTTATCTTGTATTTTTCCAATATTATGTCTCTAGTTTTAACTACATTAACCAAAAGCTTGAATATTTAATTTAGGCATGATATTAACTCAAAAATTTAACTTTTTCTCAAATTTCACCTATTCTCAAATTCCTTTCAACTAGCTTACTGATGCCACATTTATTTATTATTCTTGCATCTTTTCTTAACACTCATGCAATTTACAATGTTTTTGTAGGTAATCCTTGAATTTCTTCCAATCCTCTTCCACTGCTTCTTCTCCCAGGTCGCGGATTCTGCCAGACATTTCTGCTAATTCCATATAGTCTATCAGTTGCATCTGCCATTCTTCCAGCGTGGGCAAATCTTGGGTTTTCCAATGTTTAGCTATAAGTATCCTTGCTGCTGTTGTTGCATACATAAAAAATGTTAAATCCTTCTTTAACACCCTCTGGCCAACAATGCCCAGAAGCAAGGCCTCTGGTTTCTTAGGAAAGGTATACTTAAATACCTTTTTCAACTCGTTATATATCATTTCCCAGAAAGCCTTAACCCTAGGGCAAGTCCACCAGAGGTGAAAGAACGTTCCTTCAGTTTCTTTACATTTCCAACATTTGTTATCAGGCAGGTGATATATTTTTGCAAGCTTGACTGGGGTCATGTACCACCTGTATATCATTTTCATAATATTTTCTTTTAAGGCATTACATGCCGTAAACTTCACACCGGTGGTCCATAACTTTTCCCAATCAGCAAACATAATATTATACCCAATGTCCTGTGCCCATTTTATCATAGCTGACTTGACCGTTTCATCTTGTGTATTCCATTTTAGCAGCAAGTTATACATTTTTGAAAGAACCTTAGTTTTAGATTCTAACAGTTCTGTTTCTAGCTTCGATTTTTCCACCTGGAATCCTATCTTTTTGTCCAAATTAAAAACCTCTTTGATCTGAGCATAATGTAACCAATCCCGCACTTTATCTTTTAGTTTCTCCAGACTCTGCAACTTCCAAGACTCTCCATCTTTTTCTAATATTTCCCAATATTTCGGCCATTTGGCCTCCATATTGAGTCTTTTCTGGGCCTTAGCTTCCATTGGTGACAGCCACCTTGGGGTCTTGTTTTCTAATAGATCTTTATATCTTATCCAAACATTAAACAATGCTTTCCTGACAATATGGTTCTTGAAAGCCTTATGACATTTAACCTTGTCGTACCACAAATATGCATGCCATCCAAATACATTGTTAAAACCTTCCAGATCTAAAACATCAGTATTTTCCAGAAGTAGCCAGTCTTTCAGCCAGCAGAACGCTGCTGCTTCATAATACAACCTTAAGTCTGGCAGGGCAAACCCCCCCTCTTTCTTTAGCATCAGTTAATATTTTAAACTTAATTCTGGGCTTTTTGCCCTGCCAGATAAATTTAGAAATGTCTCTCTGCCACCTCCTGAAACACTCCATTTTATCCATAATTTGTAAAGTCTGAAACAAAAACAGCATCTTTGGCAATACATTCATCTTTATAGCAGCAATTCGGCCCAACAAGGAAAGTTTCAATCTAGACCAACTTTCTAGATCTCTCTTAATTTCTGACCAACATTTTTCATAGTTATCCTTAAATAAGCTCAGATTCTTGGCTGTTATATTTACCCCTAGGTATCTCACTTTCTTAACCACATTTAAGTCTGTCTCTTTCTGAAACCTTTCTGATTCTGAAGATGTCAAGTTTTTTTCCAATACCTTGGTTTTCTGCTTATTTAATTTGAATCCTGCCACCCGACCAAACTCATGAATCAATTGTAATACCCTTTTCGTACTAGATTCTGGCTCCTGTAATGTCAAAACTAAGTCATCTGCAAAAGCTTTAAGTTTATACTGTTTGACTCCGACCTGAATTCCTTCAACCAACCAGTCCTCTCGAATCATGTTCAAAAGCACTTCCAGGACCGAGATAAACAACAAAGGGGAGATAGGGCAACTTTGTCGTGTTCCTTTTTCAATTTTGAACTCTTCTGTCACCACATTGTTGACTATCAATTTAGCCTTTTGTTCTGAATAAATTGCCTCTATACCATTTTCAAACCCCCGTCCCACTCCCATCCCTTCCAAATTTTTCTTCACAAACCTCCATGAGATGTTATCAAAGGCCTTCTCCGCATCTATAAATATTAACACTGCTTTTGTATTAATGTTTGTTTGCAAAAGTTCCAAAATGTCAATAATATCCCTTGTATTGGTAAACAAGTGTCTACCTGGGAGAAAGCCAGCCTGGTCCTTATGGATCACTTCATTTAACACTTTTTTAAATCTACTTGCTAAAATATCTGCAAAGATTTTGTAATCCACATTTAGGAGGGAGATGGGACGGTAGTTCTTAAGCTGTGTCTTCTCAGTTTCTGATTTAGGTATCAATGTGATGAAGGCTTCTTTCCACGTATCCGGTGCTCTCTTCCCCTCCATAATTTCATTGCAAACCTCCAATAAAGGATGTATCAAATAGTCTTTCAATATCTTGTAATATTTGGAGGTAAGCCCATCTGGCCCTGGAGATTTGCCCAGTTGCATATTCTGAATGGCTCCTTCAATCTCTTGTTGTGTTATTTTGTGGTTCAGGAATATCCTAATTTTTTTGAGACAATTTTGGTAGTCCATTACTCCTCAAAAATTGGTTTATTTCAGTCTCGTTCTGCGGCCCTTGGGTATATAGTTGTTTAAAGTATCTCTGGAAGCAATATCTCTTCTAGTCTGTCCCCAAATGTCCCACTGTCAGCTTCATTATATGATCCTGGTGTCAGGATCTTTGTATCCTGTGACAGGCTGGTGCCTAACTTGAAACTTCAGGTTTCAAATTTAAGAAGCTTGGACTTGAGGGTAAGGCCTAGGCCATGAAAAAGCAGTTTCTAGCCCTCATTTAATTGTTGGCTGGCCCAACATTCACAGCACCAGCATCTCAAAGATGATTCTAGCAGTCCGAATATGGACATAGTAATTTTTCAGGGTGGACGTCTGCAGTGTCGCTGAGCACAATGGGCAGAGGGGCCCCCTGAGCACACCAGGGTACTTACCACATTTCAAAGTTAATTCATATGGCCATTGAAAGAGGCTTCTCATAAGATTATTAAGACCAGAATCTAAAAATACTGAACTGCATCATGGAGATCTAAATCAGGAGAGGCAGCTTGGTCTCTTGATGCAAAGCCTCCCTCCCTCTGTTTCTCAGGAGGCTTCTGACACATCATAGCAGTCAATCAGTGGGAAACTGGTTGTTGCTATGTAAGAAATGGGATGGTTAGAATGGGATTAGAACAAACTGGGTGAGAGAAGCCCAGCCCATGGATGTGATCCTCACTGTCATCAGGGGGGTGGTGACATTCTCAAAGCAATTTCAAAACGATTTCCTAGTAAATCTTTAAAGAGATTTTCTAGTAAATTGTGTAAAGATGAATGGCATACTCTGAGTGGGGGTATGAAGAGCAAACTAGGGAAAAGGTATTGTTTCTTTACTGCTAGACTTGTGGGAATGCATTAGTATAATTGTCTAACCTTGTGTCTTCAAAGTACTTCTATTTTTTCCACAATAAAGGAAAACATTGATTTTTAGAGGGAAAGAACACAATATAACTTTGCTTTTCAAGTGCAATGCAGAAGCTAATATATGGAGCCCATATATCTAAACAGTTCCAAGGCCAAAGAGCTTTAAAACAAGACTCCACGCAAACAAAAACTACCTTATAGGTAATAGACTAACAGTCTTCATTTTCGACAGATAACCTGAGTCTGAAGTTCAAGGTAACTTCCTAAGGGCTTCTTTTCAGGTGAGAATATTACTGGCAATAGCCCCCATATCCTTCATTCTCTCTCTCCTCCCTTATTTTTCTCTCTCCATCTCTTTTGTCTTCCATTGAGTCCCAGACTGAGTTCTTCCTGTCTCCTTTGGTTCACTCTGCTGTTCCAGGAATTCATTCTACTCTTCTGAGTCAGGGATCCTGCTCATGTTCCCCAGCCTTTGCTTTCAGGCCCTTCAGCTCCTGATAAGACTGAAAGCTCAGCTTTTTACATTGTGAATGATAAAAAAAATATCTGCCAACAATTCAGCCACACTTTTCTAAAGCGGAAGAACTGTCTTTCAGAGGGTTGCTTTATTTATAATGGTGAGCACCTCAGTGAAAACCATTGGGTTAGTCAGCAAAAGCTTTGATCCTGCACAGATTTATTGCATGCAATTTGTTTTCTTGGTTGGTTGAAGTTGGATAAAATGTTATAGGTCAAAGATAGAGGCCAACTGATTGGATCAAGTGAACACTCCAGAATACATTGTGGGTGAATAAATAATAATAAGTAATACAGTTATACACAAGGAGACTTTATTATTTTTGTACTCAGGATGCTGTGCACTTGACTGGGCCAAATCCCCAACCAGACTGGGTCAATTTGTGCCCCGTTCAGATTGGGTTGAAGCAGTTATAAATCCCCTCAGAGCAAGTTGGGTTGTTCTGAATCAATATGCAACAATTTGTGCCAAATTTTAATTTGATACATTTTTTAATTGCAACACTGTATAAGAAGAACACCAGGATGAGGCAAGGGAGAGTTGGAGCTAGAACAATCTCACCCCACACAACACTCTCATTTATAGTGCTTGGGTTGGGGGAAGTGGTGAAGTCTTAAAACGGAGAACTCTTTTGTAAGTTCTGTCTCATAGAAAGTGTTTGATGGGGTTGGTGGCATTTGTTCTGCTTTCGTTTGCTTCCTATCATTTCCCAATCAATCCAAGTCTTTTCATTTTTTTGAAATAAAATGTTTATTCCCTGCAACTTAGTATTCCAATCCTCTAGTTTTTGGCAAGGTAAATTTACATCTGTGTTCAGTTTTCTGTGTCTGTCTTTTTTCGTACTTTGTCTTGTGTGTGTGCTTTGTGAGTACATTGCACACAGCCCAGTTGCTTAGCAGCCACCAACCACCAAGCTATACAACAGCCTAGTTATACAATACAACAATTTCATTCTGTTCTCATTGCTTAATATGATTACTATTAGTACTAGTATTTATTAGCCATCCTAAAAAAGAGAGACCATATCAGCCAGGCTTCTGACTTTAGGATTTATTACTATTATTATTTCCAAGTGCTAACCACGAACAATAAGAAACAGCCAGCTGGAGTGGTGCAGCCTTGTGGGGTTATGTAATTTTATTTTTATATAACCATCCAGCCAAACCTTGTGGGCATATCAGCCAGCTTGTGGCAGTATTATTATTATTATTATTATTATTATTATTATTATTATTATTATTATTATTATTATTTTCCACCCCTCTTGCTGCTGTTGCTGCTGGCAATATACACCCAAATGGCCTTAATACATGACTAAGAAGGGGCATAGGAAGCTGGTTTATCACTGGCTGGACCATTAGTCTGTGCAGTTCACCATAATATTACCAACAAAGAAAGCTGTTTTACACCATTGGCCTATCAAACCCAATATTTCCTTCTCTGACTGGCAGTGGCTATCTAGGGTCTCAGGCTAAGAGAGAAGGGCACCTGCCAGAGGCTGAAACTTGGAGTCTTCTGCATGCAAGGCAGATGTGCTACCATTGACTTTGGGCCCCATGCCTAGAAAGGGACCTATGGAGCTGCCGTCTGCTGAGACAGACACTTAGGCCAGTGCTGTGTACATTGACTCATTGCAGCTCTCCAGTATTTCAGGGAGAGGTCTCCCTTGGTCCTATGTGGGGATACCGGAATCAGCTTGAGGACCCATGCTGTTCAATAATGTCCCTGCTGGCTGGCTACACTCCGCGCAATGGCTGGATATACCATCCTTCATCTGAAGACCACAGGGTGGATTACAGGAGAGAGAGAGAGAAAGAAAGAAAGAAAGAAAGAAAGAAAGAAAGAAAGAAGGAAGGAAGGAAGGAAGGAAGGAAGGAAGGAAGGAAGGAAAAAAGAAAATGAGAGCACAGAATACTTAACACAAAAACAAGAACAAACCGACATGCAAACTTCCTTATTCAATTGGCATTGAATCAGTCCCTTCACTGAACAATATCCATCCTAAATTGTTTTTACACATTTTCTTAAAAACTTGGCAAGAGAGATAGTTTTCAAATGATAAACTTTCAGTTGCTTTTCCCTGGAGGAAGATGAGTTCTCATACACTCCAAATAGTGTTGACTTGGAAAGCTAAATTCACAAACAATTCCAGGGGGAGAAGGTCCAAATTAAGACGAGAAATAATCACTACTTTGTTCAAAAGCTGTATTTTTAATTTACAGATGCAACAGAGGCGGCGAAGAAGGTCCTCTTCACTATCGCTGGTAGGCTCAACGTTGAGCTCTAACCCATGTCCGGCCCAATTCAGAATGAGTTTTCTGTCAACAGTGCTCTGGCTGTCTCAGCAATTATTTCATCATCCTCAGCTCTGGGGAAAACCATGGGGCTGTCCAGGGGGCAGACCATCTGAATCGGTCCCACCTCCCTGCAGAGGGAAAGGGTCGCAGAGATGTCCAGTTGCACCAGGAAGTGATCTGACCATGGCACTTCTTTTGTTTTGCTTTTACTTAGTGTCAGATCACCCACATTCACAGAGATGAACACCAGGTCTAAGGCATGTCTGTGAGTTGGGCCAAACTTATTTAGGGACAGCCCCATGGAGGCCATGCTTTCCACGAAGTCCTGAGCGGCCCCTTGTAAGGTCATGTCAGCGTGGATGTTAAAATCCTCTAGGCCAACCAAACTAGGTGTCTCCAGGAGAACATTCGCCATGACCTGAAGCAGCTCAGGCAGGGAATCCTTGGTGCAGCGGGGAGGTTGGTGCACCAAAAGGAATCCTGTACTGCCCCTATTGCCCAGCTTTCAGAAAATGCACTCAGAAAACTGGGTCTTCCCAATAGGATGCCTGGTGCAAGCTAATGACTTCCTAAAAATCACTGCGACCCCCCCTCCCCGCCCACATGACCTGGGTTGTTGTGCGTAAGAAAAACCTGGTGGACAAGCAGCAGCAGCAAGAACAGGCCCATCTGTCTCATCCAACCAAGTCTGCCATACATGCCAGATCAAGTCCTCTATCCATGATCAAGTCGTGGATGACAGCTGTCTTGTGAATCATTGACCTGGCATTGCACAGCGGCACCTTAAGGTCATGTGGGTCTCCCTTGCTGATTCCAGTATCCTTCCAGTCAAGACCAGACCCGGGGGCAGAGATCATCTTCGCCACAAGGTCACTCACAATGTCTTTTCTTCAAAGTACTGTAACTGCTCATACGCATGTCCATATTTCTGTTCCAGTGTTTTGCTTAATGTTTTATCAGATTCTTATGGTATTTTGAAACTAAGCCCTGGCTTTTCACTTGTGATTTTGCTTGTAATTCGTGTGAACCACTTAGATATTTTGCTTTGGTAAGCAGTATATAAGTTATGAAAATAAAAATAAATGAATGAATAAAATGTGTTCTTCCCAAACAAGAAGTTAATGCCATTTTGCATATTAAAGAGGTTGCTAAAATCAAGATGCCACACCCCCTTCCCTTAGCTAGACAACTTTAGCCAGTGTGGTGCAGTGGTTAAGAGCAGTAGACTCGTAATCTGGGGAACCAGGTTCGCGTCTCCGCTCCTCCACATACAGCTGCTGGGTGACCTTGGGCCAGTCACACTTCTCTGAAGTCTCTCAGCCCCACTCACCTCACAGAGTGTTTGTTGTGGGGGAGGAAGGGAAAGGAGAATGTTAGCCGCTTTGAGACTCCTTAGGGTAGTGATAAAGCGGGATATCAAATCCAAACTCTTCTTCTTCTTCTCTTCTTAGCATCCCAGTTTGGTCTTGTGGATTATCCAAAGTGTTTACATGTTTTGCCCATTTCTATCTGACCAAAGAGAGATTCTGAAGAAGATTGTGTGTGTGTGTAGTTTTCCTCTGCTACAGTGGGTGAAGCCACAGCATTATTAATTTATTTAATTTATTTAATTGCCTTCCACAGGAGTCTTGAGGCAATTCACATGAAAACAACTAAAAATAGCTCTTAAAAAGTACAGAATCAACAACAGACCTCAGAAGAATTAGTCACTGCTGATCTGACATATCAAGGATGAATGGACTCCTTCCGTCCCCTGAGAAATTTTGCTGCCCTTATAAAAAATGTGTTACATTTCCTTCAAAATTCTCCCATGTTTTCTTCAGCAGAGATATCTGCATTTGCCTTGAATTTTGCATCAGGCTGGATCCAATGGTAATCTCAAGATGCACCAAAGCCTAGTGGGAAACTGTGCTAGCCTTACTAAATAATTGCTTACCAGTGTCCCTCAAATGTCTTGCCAAAAAGGTATCTCCAGATTTACCTTGAAATTCTACTTTAGGTAACATTCAGTGGCAACTCTAGCACCAATATTTACTGCAGACATCCCCAACCTGGTGTCCTCCGGGTAGTTGTGGGCTGCAGTTCTGCCATTTGCTGATGAGGGCTGGTGGGGTTTATGGTGCAAAATGGTTGGTGATCTCCCGGTTGCTACACATGGACTCCTCTTTGCTGTTCTCCAAAGTGAGATACATAGGATAAATTGCATTCTGATAGTTTCTTTTGCCCTCCAGACCTTCACTTATTAGAACTTTTAGAAGTTGTGTGGAAGTTTAAGGACGTCGTAGCCAATTCTGCATTTCTGCCATTGTTGAAATACTGCTCAGCTTGGATTAAGCCAGCAGTGATAAATGGGACAGTAAATTTACTTGTTATGACTGTAGAATTGAGTGACTTTTGGGAAGCCTGCCTAGAAAACAAGCTCACTTTGGATTTAATTATTTTCTCGTTTCTCCAGATTCTAAGGCTGTCTGACACTAAGCTGTGCCATAGAAGCCCAAGAGCCCTTCTGTCTGGGAGTGAACTACAAAGTTTTGTGACCAGTTCAGCAACGAGCATAAATATCTGCCTACCATGTTTGTGAGAACTTCCATGTTCTGCTTAATATGTAGTAAAAGTTAGAGATAATCCCTTTTCCTCCTTTCCACAATTTAACTGGGATATGCAGTATATAAAAATAAATGGTCATAAAATGTTCACTAACAATAACAGTCACCAGCAATTGGAAGCCAGGTGTAGCCTTTTTTCCTTGGAAGTGTGCCTCGTTGACTTCTGTTAATGGTGAAACAGGAAGAAAACTTGATGACCACACCTTTTGTCTGATATGTGTACTGAACTAAAGATATAGTATTAAATTTGTGAGATTTCCATTTGCATGGGAAATAAGGTCCAAAGCTTATTTCAGTTATTTGTTCAGTTAAAGAGTAATTACTTTTGTTGTCTTTTTCAGAGCCAGGTTAGTGTAGTGAGCTGTGTAAGCCTTAGATTCAAATCAGTACTTGGCTGCCATGTTCACTGGATGATCTTCTGCTCATCACGATCCCTCAGCCTAACTTGTATCTCACAAAGCAATTGTGAGCATAAAGTTGTTCACCCCATTTACCCTCCCCTGAGATTCTGAGAACATCCAGGGCCAGCTCAATACATTTTGGAACCTGAAACAGACCCCAAAATGGTGTCCCCGTCCCTACCAGTGAAGAAGGGGTGAGGGAAGATCTACATCAGGAATGGGGAAGGGGGGAGAGAAATATTGACATTGGGACCTGCTGCTCTGGTGGATCTCTGGTGGATCTTGCTGCCTGAGGCAGTTGCCTGACCTTGCCTCATGGGTGGGCCAGTAATCCAGTTTGGATTATTGTAACATGTTCTCTGTGGGGCTGCCTTTGAACAGTGCTTAGATCTTCTTGTTCCAACAGGCTTTTGAGAACTGATTGCTCTTACTGAGGGGCTGGTGCAGTGCTGTTTTTATTGTAGTTATTTGTGTGTGTGTGTGTGATGTTGAATTATTATTTTTAATGATTGTTCCCTGCCTAAATTATGTATTTAGCTGTTCATATTTCATTTGCAAGACGCCTTGAGTCCCTGCCAAGGAAAAAGGCAATTCTCTCATTCTCATATATATATATATATATATATATATATATATATATATATATATTTCATATATATATATATATATTTCATATATATATATATATATATATATATATATATATATTATTATTATTATTAGCAATACCAATTTATTCCTTGATGTCTAATGCAAATTGTGTATTGCAAAATACAGACAGTGAATTGCAGATGGTCATGGTCAAGTAAGCCCAGGAAGACACGATGAGCCCACTGCCATGTATTGCATGGCCGTTAGCCCAGCAGCACTTCTGCTGATCAGCCAGTGCAATCCGTTTAACCATAGAGGATCACAAGCAGATAGCAGCTGCACTGGAAACATGCAGAGAGCATGTAACTGTTCTGTGAGACAGATACAATAACGTTTCTCTTTCTGTAGAACTGAGTAATGGCTGCAAGTAGCAGTGCCAGAAAAGTGGGTATGGAATCTGATATGGGGCTGTGCTTTTTCCTCCTGAGAGAACTCACCAGAACAGAGTATTGGCACCTTTAAGCGTGATGCATGTTGCCATCTCTTCAATCACTCTCTAGGACCTGAGCTCCTGACCAAATATACAAGGGGGCAGAGGGTTGGGATTTTTTAATATAAAAAATACCCATTGTGGTCCAGGTCCCCCTTCCTTAATTTCAGAGTATTCTGAGTAGTTTCTGGGTTCCCCACAATGTTTGGTTTCAATTCCTAGTTCTCCTTCCTCATTAACAGCTTTTTTCCTACCTAAGTTGCTGTCCCTTTATTTCAGCCCTCACCAGAAGACGTCTTGGAGTCAAGCACAGCCTCCCTGCAGGAGCTCCTCCGCTTTCCCAAGGTTCCTCCATCAATCACTCCCTGCCAGCTCTCCCATAAATACATATTAAGAATAAAAGAAAAGGGGTGGCACCTTAATGCTCCTTGCAATAATGAAGGGCTGTTCCAAAAGACTCCTGGTCTGCCTCGTAGCCCTGAAGGAGGAGCCGCTCAAAGGGCATCTCCTTTGGGGTTGTGCTGTTTGTGACAGCCCACTGCTGGTGACTCATCACATGTGACACTAGGCATTAAATAGTCTGCAACTGGGTGTCAGAAAATGAGCCACAGGTGTTACCTCCCTCCCTCCTCAGGATTCTGCCAGGGCATTGGGGGCCAAAGGCTGTTTTTGCTGGTGTTTGTTTGTTTGTTTGTTTGTTTATACATACCCCACCTTTTCCCATGACAGGGAATCAAGGCGGCTTACAGAAAAAAATAAGAACAGCTGAAAACATAGAGATATATATGTACAGTGGTACCTTGGTTTACAAACTTAATCCATTCCGGAAATCCATTCTTAAACCGAAACTGTTCTTAAACGAGGTGCACTTTCCCTAATGAGGCCTCCGCCACAACAAAACAGCATGGCACCAAGGGAAGGGTGGGCATTACCCAGCCCTACAGCAGGCATCCCCAAACTCGGCCCTCCAGATGTTTTGAGACTACAGTTCCCATCATCCCTGACCACTGGTCCTGTTAGCTAGGGATGATGGGAGTTGTAGTCCCAAAACATTTGGAGAGCCAAGTTTGGGGATGTCTGCCCTACAGCAACAATCTTCCAGAGCAGGACAGCTGGGGCAGTGCTCCTTGAAAACTCTGCAGGTGTGTGTGTGTGTGTCAGAAAATGAGTCACGTGTGTTATCTATCTCCCTCCCTGCCAGGACTCTGTGAGGCTAGGGCACCTTCCCACGCACTGCACAGCATGCAGGAATATGGGGGTGCAGGTGTTATGCTTGGCTTTTATGGCCATGGAAGATCTATGCTAAAACCAGTCTGTTCCAAAAGCATGTTGGAAGTCTGCGAGTTTCAGGCTCTGTAAGCCTGGGAAACAGAGAGAGAGAAGAAAGATATGTTTTTAAATTATTAATACACTCCTGAGCATTTGTCAAGATATTTTAAATCATCTCTCACAGATCATGTTACTGTAGGCTTCATTCTGACACAGTACAACCAGCATAAATCAGAAGT